>NC_080692.1:41262027-43761370 GCF_030445035.2 Dasypus novemcinctus
GAGGCCGTGTAAACAGGCCTTTTTAGCGTTTCCGGGGAAAGTGTGATGATCAGTGGCATTACCTTCACAGGCAGGGAACAGCCCTGTCTTAAAAACTAAGCTGGAGGACTTCAGCTCCTACATTCTGATTTATTGGACTTACCCCAATCAGCTAACGTGGAGTTGAAGAAGGTCAACCACCACACCATGGAGCCTAGAGTGCCTACAACTGAAAGCAGGAGGATTGCATCCAGTATCCTTGTGGAATCTAAGCCCCCTCTTGACATAGATGTGCAATGGACACAACCACTCCAAGGTCCACAGAGAAAATGTGGCATTGGTGTGGGAAAAGTGGCCATGGTGGCTGCTGGGTGCCGGGAATGGGAGGAAGAGATGAGATGTGGAGGCGTTTTCGGGACTTGGAGTTGTCCTGGGTGGTGCTTCAGAGACAATTACCGGACATTGTAGATCCTCCCAGGGCCCACTGGATGGAAGGTGGGAGAGTGTGGGCCATGATGTGGACCATTGACCATGAGGTACAATGATGCCCAGAGATGTACTTACCAAATGCAATGGATGTGTCATGATGATGGGAGAGAATGTTGCTGGGGGGGGAGTGGTGGGGTGAGGGTGGTGGGGTTGAATGGGACCTCATATTTTTTGAATGTAATATTTTTACAAAATGAATAAAAAATTAAAAAAAAAAAAAAAACTAAGCTGGAGGACCTTCTGTCAAAGGAGCGATGTCGAGGTGAGGCTCACACACAGTGTCTCTTAACAAAAGGAGCCGTGGACACGCAGAGCCCCACGTCTGCCAGTGCTGCGGGTCCTGATTCCTCCTGGGTCGCAGGGCTCTCCTCCCTTGCCAACCTCATACATAATGCAATGGCATCCGCTTTTGGTGAGCGCTTGATTGATTCCTTCTCCTTAAAAGCAATCACGAGAGTGAAGCAATTAAACTTAATAACACACAGCAGAAAGAAAACAGCTCTGTTTGTGTTTCAGTCCTACCTCGGGAAGATCATGTGGCTTTCTGCATAATTTTAAAGAATTTTATGACAATAGTTAGAAGGGTTTTGTTAGGTGTGTGTGGGTTTTTTGGGGGGAGAGGGGTGTACTCTTAATTGAATCAACCTGTCCAAATAGCTCACAATTTATGAAGTTAAAGGGTTCTTAAGTAATTCAGTAGGAGGTTTCTTAGTAGGGTATTAAAGGGATTTCAAGTGAATAAGGCAGCATTGTAGACATGACTTGGGCTCATCTTACAAATAGGTGAGCAATAACAACCAAATGTTCTGGTCTTCCTAGATGATATAAAACAACAAATTATTGTCATATATCTTAATGAGCAAAGATTAATAAACTTCCAGAAGTGTTCCTTTAACTTTTTAACCAACCTACTCATTTAGAGCTCTTTACAGTCAACCTACAGATGCTCCCCATGCCAAATTCTTCATGGTCCTAATTAATCTGCCAGTGTTTTGTTTGTTATAAGAATATAGAGGGGAGTGGATGTGACTCAAGCAGTTGGGCACCCACCTCCCACATGGGAAGTCCTGGGCTCAGTTTCAGGTGTCTCCTAAAGATGATGAACAGACTCAATGTGTAGCTGCAATGAGCTGACACAATAAGAAAGGAGCAGGTGTGGCTCAAGTGCTTGGGAACCTGTCCCCCACAGGTTTTGGGTTCACTTCCCAGTGCTTTAAAAAAAAAAAAAAAGATGCATAGACAATGAGCAGACACAATGAACAGATATAATGAGCAGGCACAAAAAGGAGACACAATGAGCAGAGACAGCGAGCAGACAACAAGTGGAAACAACAAAGATGAGGGAGCCCTTCCAGTGAGGGGGAAAATGTAGAGGTCTAGAGAGGGGGGAAAATATAGAGAACACTTTTTGCATACTAATTCAGAGCCAAGTAATTAAAATCCAAATTTTATTTCTAAATGTAATTTTTCACAAAGTTTTAGAATTCAAATTTGGAGTTTTCCTATAAGGGAAAGTCCTAGGTCACTCTCAGCTGTGAGATACTTCACATCACCTTACCAATAAACGAAATCCATCCATTTAGGTAAAAAAGTATCGAGCACATCCTACTTTATGCTAAATAATGTGCGGTAAATACAAGGATGGATTACGACAATGTCCCTGCCGCCAAGGAACTCACTGTCTTACAGGGAAACAGACCCCCAAATAGATGCCTGATGTGCTAATGGGACGTTGGATGGCAGTGTAGTGGAGGTATATACTGAATACAGGGAAATCCCAAAGGGGGAATTTTCTTGGATGGGAAAGATGAGGAAAGGCTTTTTCCAAGAGGAAATAGCAATGTGGGGTTTGGGGATAGGATGGATTAGGATGGTGGTCAGCGTTTTGTGCCGGTGTCTGGGTCTCCAACCAGACACCGCAGGAGCAATTCCTGGCATCATCTGTTTTCCACTCCCTAAAAAAAGGTGTCATTGGGAGGGAACAGGGCAGCCAGGTATACCAACTGCTGTTTTATTTGCTCTTATGATTAGCCCAGGCAGGGTAAGGTGCAAATAATCATTGAAATTATCAAAATGTTCCATTCTTCACATTTATTTAATAACAATTAGGGTCCACAAAACAAGAGTGAAGAGACAATGCGGTCAACTCATCCATGAGCTAGCTAACGAGGCGCCCATCTTTTCTCATCTATAGTCTATCCTCTATGGTGCATCTCATCTACAGCCATGGCTGGATCCCAAATGAAGATCTCCATCTGTTTGGTTGACATCTGCACTTGAAGTTCTCAAAAGCATCTTCAACATGACATTCTAAAATTTGAGTTCATCAACTTTCACCCTAAACCTAAGCCTCCTCCAGTCCTTACCTGGGTGAGGGGAATCGCCACGCTTCTTCCTGCCTGACACCAGTATCCAGGCCACCCCCTAACCCTGTCGAGCCTTTATATCCTAAAAGCGCACGCTCCTCTCGCTATCTATTATGGGTGGTTTGTGCCCCAAAAAGAAACGTGTTGAAGTTTGAACCCCCGCACTTCCAAAGACGACCTTATTAGCAGATAGGGTCTTGCAGGTGGAATTAGTTAAGATGAGGTCATGCCCTAATTCAATGAAACTGGTGTCTTTTATGAGACGAGGAGAGGTGTTTTGTTTTGTTTTGTTGTTTTTGCAAAGGTGCCAGGCGTGAGATTGCACCAAGCCCGCGCAGCTGCGGTATCCTGCCTCCAACTTCACGATGTTTCCCTTGGCCACAGACACAGGAGTCATGGCAGAGCTGGAAGCCTTCAGCGCACCCCGGCGAGGCCCCGTCACCTGATTTCCATGACGAATGTGGTCATGCTGTGGCAGCCGGTGGAGCCACTTCCTGTGTTGCTGTGTGGACGTATGTAACCACACATGCTGGAAGAGAGCGGAACCTGTCCCCTGTCGACAGCGTCACCCCCAAGGAATGGAGAGCTCAGTCATCCTCCCAGCTGGGGCGATACTGAATTGTTTCTAAACCAACTCATCGGCGGACAAAGAAGACGCAGCAAATAGACACAGAGAACAGACAACCGGGGTGGGGGGTGGGGGAGAGAAATAAATAAAAAAATTAAAAATTAAAAAAAACCAACTCATCATTGATAACAAGCAAAAGCACTGTGTACCCATGAAAATACGGCATTATTGAAGAAGTGAAGTACATTTGACACCTTAAAAAAGAGAGAGAGAAGAGACACACAGCAGGGAAGAATGTCACGGGAGAACCAAGGCTGAAATGAAGTGCTGCCAGCTGAGGCCACCAAGGGCTGCCAGCAAAGCCCGGGTAGCTCGGAGGGGCCCCTGCAGGGTCCAGAGGGAACAGGGCCCTGCTGACACCCAAATTTTGGACTTCCAGCCTCCGGAGCTGTGAGACGATGTGTTTCTGTTGTTGTGAGCCACTCGGGTCGCACTTAGCACAAAAGCCCTGGGAAAGGAAGAGGCCACCTCCTCCTCCATCTGCTGGACCAAGGCCCAGCAGCCCTCCACTCGCACTCGCCTCCCCCCATCCATCTTCCACCATGCAGAGGCATCGTCTTTAAAATGGCACCCTGAGCACATCTCTCCACTTAAAAACCTTTCAAAGAGCTCCCCCTGCTTTGGGAAAGGCCAAAATCACTTGATGACCCATAAAGCCCTGGGTGCTCCCTCACCCAAGCCTGCTCCCACCTTAGCTTCGGCGATGCCGCCTCCTTCCCCCCTTTCTTCCCAGCTGGGCTCAGAACCCGTGTCCGCGGGGTTCATGCTCGGCAGCTCCCCTCCCCACCCACACACTGAGGTGAGGCTTGTCCTCTGTTGTGTGTTCTCCAATCACCTGGTGATTTCCCCTAGGAGCAATTATCACAGTTCATAAATACAAATCTGGAGGATTATTTATTAATGCCTGCCTCCCCCCGGAGACCGGCAGCTCTCCCACGTGCAGGGACCACGTCTGCCTTGTGCGCTGCGGTAGCACGGCCCTTGGATAGGGCCTGCTCTGTGATAAATGAGCAATAAATATTAGATTAACAGCATTTTATATTATACTGGGGAGAAAGGACTGCTAATTATTTTTCTGTGAGACTTTGAGTCCTACCCTTTATGATGCTGAAATAAAAAAGAGGCCATTAGGCCATTTTCAAAAAGCCCAAGGAAAATAATAATTTCCCTACAAAAGGGCTTCATGTGTTCACTAAAATGTCACATTATTTGCTATGACTAAAATTATATTTGTCAGTATGGTGTTCGGGTTACCTTACCCTCATCAGGAGCTCTGATTGCAAGATTCATTTAACCGTGACTAAAAATCAAGTTAATGGAAACCTAAACAATCCACTTTGGTCAACAAAATGAGATGCAGCAAGGGATAATGGAGAGCAGGTCAGCTTTTTAAACTCCGGGACTTGGGCATGTTACTTAATTTCTCTTACCCCATTTCCCATATGTAAAGCAGGTTTAACAGTTTTTAATCCGATAGGGGCATCGGACTGAAAATGAAATAACACATTTAAAACCCAATGTTGGGAGCGGAGGTGGCTCAAGCCATCGGGCATCTCCCTATCCCATGAGAGGTCCCGGGTTTGGTTCCTGGTGCCTCCTAAAGAAGATGAGCAGACAACGAACAGACACAAGAAAATAGACAGTGAGCACAACCAAAGAAGGAGGGGAGCAATAAATGAATAAATAAAATAAATCTTAAAAAAAAAAAAAATAAAACCCAATGTTGGAAAGCGGATGTGACTCAAGCAATTGAGCTCTCACCTACCACATCGGAGGTCACAGATTCGGTTTCCGGTGCTTCCTAAAGAAGATGAGTAAGACCGTAAGCTGATGCGATGGGCAGGCACGGCAAGATGATGCAACAAGGTGACGCAACAAGAGACACAAGAAGGTAAATATAACAAGAGACACAACAAAGCAGGAAGTAGAGGTAGCTCAAGTAATTAGGTACCTCCCTCCCACATGGGAGGTCCCAGGTTTGGTTCCCAGTGCCTCTTAAAAAGAAGACCAGAGGAAGCGGCTGTGGCTCAGTCAGTTGGGCTCCCGTTTACCATATAGAAGGCCCTGGGTTCGCATCCCAGGCTCTCCTTGTGAAGGCAAGCTGGGCCGCACCCATGGATAGCTGACGGGCCGCGTCCACGGAGAGCTGGCACAGCAAGATGACACAACAAAGGGAGACAAGCAGACACAGAAGAATGCGCAGCAAGTGGACACAGAGAGTAGAAAGCAAGCAAGCAGCAAAGGGGGGGATGGATAAATAAAAATAAATCTTTGAAAAAAAAAAGAAGACCAGCACACAACAAAAACAGACACAGCAAATGCAAACAACAAGGGGGTGGGGAAAATGAATAAATTAAATTAATCTTAAAAAAAAAAACAATGTTGGCAACCAGTAGGCTACATGGCCTCATGATCTAGATAGACTCTGAATCATAGGCCTGTACAGCACAAACCCTGAACTTAATGTAAACGATGGACTAGAGTTAATTAGTATAATTATCATAATATTCTTTCATCAATTGAAACGAATGTGCCACATTAATGCAAAGTGTTAAAAATGGACAGGGGAAGCAGATGTGGCTCAAGCAATTGAGCTCCCACCTACCACACAGGAAGTCCCTGGGTCGGTTCCTGGTGCCTCCTAAAGAAGACAGCGAGCTGGTGCGACGGGCAGGCACAGCAAGCTGATGCAACGAGGTGATGCAACAAGAGACACAAGAAGAAAAACACGATGAGAGACACAACAAAGCAGGGAATGGAGGTGGTTCAAGCAATTAGGCACCTCCTTTCCATATCAGAGGTTCTGGGGTCAGTTTCTGGTGCCTCCTAAAGAAACAAGAAAGATGAATAGACACAGCAAGTGCAAACAATGAAGGGGTGGGGAGAAATAAATAAAATAAATCTTTAAAAAACAAACATGGATGGGAGGGAGCAGATGTGGCTCAAGCAGTTGAGCACCCACCTCCCACAGGGGAGTTCCTGGGTTCAGAGCTGATGTGGTGCCAGCTTCCCACAAACGAGGTCCTGGGTTCAGTCCCTGGCCCCTGGTACCTCAAAAAATTAAAAATAAAAGAATGGGAGGGGTACTGTATTTTTGTATTTTCTGTATGATTTTTCTGTAAACCTACAACTTCTCTAAAAATATATATATAACATGATATTAAAAGGGACCTTCAAGCCAAATTGCCAATGTTTTACTCCTGACTGTACTATTCTCTAGCTGTGTAATTTTGAGCAAGTTGCTTAGGTTCTCTGTGCCTTAGTTATACATCAATAAAAGGAAGAGAATAATATAAATTCTCTCATAAGATTGTTGTAAGGAATTAAAATATGAAAAATACTCAGGTTAGTGACTGGCACATAGTTGCGCTAAATAAGAGTTAACTGCTTTTGGTAGTAACATTTATGCCCTTCAGCACACGTTAGTTAGTTCTTTTTGCATAATAAATATTAGGACTCATTCCCCATCCAAATTTTGTGTCAATTCAGGAAAAATAATGTAAATCACTTTGAAAGAGAGTTGCAAGATACAAGATATATCTTGTTAAAAAAAAATAAAGGGCCAACGCTTAGGAAGAGCCATTCAAAAGAATGCAGTAAAGAAAGATCTGATGTCACGATGGCATCAAAGCCTTAAAGGTACCTAGGAATAGGCTTAACAGGAAATATAAAGCATTACTGAAAAAATTAGATAAGCAGAGAGACATATATTCCTAAAGTGAAATACGTCAGATGTCCTGGAAAATCAATTTATATATTCAATGTAAGTCTTTATCACTTCTCATAAAGATTCTTTAGGGAAACTGACAAGCTGATACTAAAATTCATTTGGTAGAATAAATAATAATGACTAGAAAAGCCATTTTAGAGAAGAAAGAATAGTAAGGTCTTGCGCTCTCAGGTACTGAAGTAGAGTCTGGTGCCACAGTTACAAAAACCAGAAAGACAGGGATGGTGAGTACAGAAAAAAGAGCCACAGAGGAGAGCAGCAGCCAGGAAAAGAGAGCCTTTCAAATTCGTGAAGAAGAGGTGGACAATGCCTCCTAATTAATAAAACACTGATGAAAAAATTAATGCATCACTTTTTCACCTGCTCCCCAAAATAAATTTTAGATGGATTAACCCTGAAAAGTTTAAAATCTTGGGGAGTGGATGTGGTCCAAGAGTTGACTGGCTGCCTTCCAAATGGGAGGTCCCAGGTTTGGTCCCTGGTGCCTCTAAGAACAACAAAAAAACAAATAACAAGCAAAGAAATGAAAATCCTAACTCAGGGGAGCCGATGTAGCTCAGTGGTTGAGCACGAGCTTCCCACACAGGAGATCCAGGGTTCAGTCCCTGGCCCTGGTACTCCAAAAAAAAAAAAAAAAAGAAAATGTCAAGGAGAAGGAAAGACAATTTACCCATAAGAGAAATTCAAAATTAAAAAAATTAAATTAAAAAAAGACAACCCGAGATAACAATTATTAATCCTATCAGTTTGGCAAAGATCCAAACAGTTAATAAAACACTCTTGGTAAGGTTGTGGGAAACAGATACAGAAACTCCCGTACTTTGTGGATAGGAGTACAAACTGATACAACCTCTATAGAAGCAATTTGGTGGCACCTATAAAAGTAACAAACACACATTTTTCCCTACATATATGTACATGTATATGACAGTTCATACATTGCAGCAATATAAATGGTATATCCATACCATACCAAAAGGGCTGAAGAAAAAGCTGTTTTGTAAACACTGATATGGAAAGATCTCCAAAAAATATATGACCGTTAAAAAAATTTTAAGTACAAAACAGGTTAATATTATGCTATGTCATCCTTTGTATAAAAAAAGGATTGGGATTTAGAGAATACATATATGTAGTTATTTAAATATCCATAAAATGTCTCAGGGGAGCGGATGCAGCTTAGTGCTTGAGTTCCTGCCTCCCACATAGGAGGTCCTGGGTTCAAACCCTGATAACTCCTAAAAAAAAAAAAGCCTCAGAAAGAGTTATACCCCCCACCTAAAAAAAAAAAGATAAAGAAGAAAAGAAAGAAAGAAAAAAAAGAAACTTTTACCTTTGGTTGTTCTAGAAAGGGGAACCAGGCAGCTGAGGAAGAGGAGTGTGAAGACTTTTTCATTGACTACCCTTTCTCAAGTTAGATCAACTGTGCAAACAAAATATTAAAAATGCAAAAATTAAAAGGCAAAACAGGGAAGCGGATGTGGCTCAAGCATTTGGGCTACTGCCTACCACATGGGAGGTCACAGGGTTAGTTCCCGGTGCCTCCTAAAGAGAAGATGAGCAGACAGAGAGCACATAGCAAATGGACACAGCAAGCACTAACAATGAGGCGGGGAGAAATAAATAAATAAATTAATTAATTAATTAAAATAGATAAATAAATAAATAAAATCTTTTAAAAAAGGGAAACAGATGTGCCTCAAGCAGTTAGGCTCCCGTTTACCATATAGGAGGTCCAGGGTTCGATGCCCAGGACTTCCTGGTGAAGGCAAGCTGGCCCGTGGGGAGTGCCACCCCGTGCAGGAGTACCCCCCTGCACAGGAGTGCCCCCCCACCCCGGCCCAGGAGTGCCAGCAGATGCGAAGAGCTGGCACAGCAAGATGATGCAACAAGAGACACTGAGGAGAGACAATAAGACAGAACAGGGAGCTGAGGTGGCTCAAGAGAATGGTCACCTCTCTCCCACTCCAGAAGTTCCCAGGATCGGTTCCCAGAGCCGCCTGATGAGAATACAAGCAGACACAGAAGAACACACAGTGAATGGACACAGAGAGCTGACGACCGGGGGCGGGGTGGGGGGGGAAGAGATAAATAAATCTTAAAAAAAAACTTTATAAAAAAAGCAAAACAGCAGTTTGTGTGTGTGTGTTTTTCATCAGATACTTTATATATATACATAAGTATATACGTATATATCTCCTCTACCAGGCATAGGAATTGGCAAAGAAGACAGAAACTCAAAGAGAGCCTAACTTGACTACAAAAGCTAGCATCCTGGGAGTTATGGTCATGGCCGATGGGGTTAACTACCAGGGCAGATGGCCCCTCTTTGGAAATGGTGTTTATGTGTGATGAATCTGGACTCAGATGGGATCTCCCTTCATAAGACTTTCATGCTAATGTGCTGGAGGTGCAGTTAATGTTGGGGTTTAAGATATATTTAGGGGATTTGAATCTCTGGACTGACAATGTGATAGCCAGGTCCTGAGCCTCAACAGACTCCAGCACCTACAATCTGATCTATTGGACTTACCACACTCAGCTAAGATGGAGTTGAAGAAGGACAACCACCACACCATGGAGCCTAGAGTGATTACAACTGAAATTGGGAGGATTGCATCCAGCATCCATGTGGAATCTGAGCCTCCTCTTGACATAGAGGTGCAATGGACACAACCAATCCGATGTCCACATAGAAGAGGTGGCATTGGATTGGGAAAAGTGGACATGGTGGACGATGGGTATGGGGAAAGGCAGGAAGAGATGAGAGGTGGAGGCGTCTTTGGGACATGGAGCTGCCCTGGATGGTGCTTCAGAGGTAATCACCGGACATTGTAAATCCTCACAGGGCCCACTGGATGGAATGGGGGAGAGTATGGGCCATGATGTGGACCACTGACCATGAGGTGCAGAGGTGCCCAAAGATGTACTTACCAAATCCAATGGATGTGTCATGATGATGGGAACGAGTGTTGTTGGGGGGGTGAGAGGGGGGGTGGGGGTGGGGGTTGAATGTGACCTCACATATATATTTTTAATGTAATATTATTACAAAGTCAATTAAAAAAAATTAAAAAAAAAAAAGCTAGCATCCTTCAATTAGTTGTTTTTAATTAGCTTATTTAATTTTGCAATACCAAAGCCAAAATTTTTTTTTCTGTATCATTTAATCTACCTGCATTGGTATTTCCCTGGCAGGTGGCTGAAAACCCGTATTAGTTCAATTATAGAACTTGGCATTATATTAAGCATAACAATTTCCCTTGGGTCCTAATTAAATAAGGTTGAGACAACTTTCTGCCTACAGCATTTGTCCTGGAAAAAAAAAAATCATTGCATTATTCCACATATCCTTGAAAAACTGAAGGGAAAATAAAGAAAGCTATCTTCTCTTAAAGAGTTAAAACTTCAGAAATATTTTTTTTAACCCACTGGAAAATGGCTTCCACATTCCAAAGGATGAGGAAGGAAAACTATGAAATCATTTTGAATGGATTTGTTCAGCAGGGGAAGAGCTGGCTCATTTTCCATGTGGGCTGCCAAGTTCACCAGCCGTGGGGGGAGCTTATGTTACCCTTACTTTCTTACTTCACATACATTTTTCACCTGCAGTCGTATGGAAATGAAAATCCCATTTGGAGATCAGATTCTTCAGATGGAGTTAATTTATATACCATTTGACCAAGTCAATCAGAACAGGCTTAGTGGACGGCTTTTCTCATTATAACATCCTGAGCTTGGCCAACGAATCTTTTCTAAGTTACAGGGTCAATTTAACAAGTACTGCATCGAACTTAGGTTTTGGGCGTAATTGTCTTTGGACTGCGTTAAAATTGTTTTCTGAGCAGTCTTGACATTGCCTCTCCTTAATGGCAAACTTTCCGAATCAGTGTCTGAGTTAAGCTTCCAAGATCCAGAACGTCCCCCCAGGGCGGCGGGTCGTGAACCCCGCTCCAGGGCTGGAGCTCGGCCGCGCGCGTGCGCCCCGGAGGCAAAACCGCCCCGGGAGGGCGCGGCCCGGGGCGGGGAAACCCGAAGGCCCTCTCCCCGCGGCCGGCCGCTCCCGGGCAGGGCCCAGGCCGCGCCTCGCCCGCGGCCCCCTCATTCTCACCGATTGCTGGAAAACAGAAGCGACGTCCTCGGCTCCCCGGCCCGGACCTGAGCCCGCCGGCCTGGACCGACGCCCGCCCGCTCGGGCCGCGAGGACGCGGGGCCTGTCGCTCCCGCGGGAGAGCGCGCCTCCGCCGTGGCCGTCTGTCCGACGTGCGTCCCTCCCGTGAGCAGAGAGCAGGGGCTTCCTGCCGCCCCGGCGCGCGCGGAACGACTTCACAGAGCCCGGACGGCGCGCGCCTGGCGGCCGCTCCTTTCCGGAAGCTTCGGAGGTGCGCGAGCTCCCCGGGCCCTGCCCTCACCGCGGCCTCCGCCAGCGCCTCCCTCCCCGTCTCCAGGCTTTCTCTCCCGGCCTGGCCCCAAGAAGCTTTCTGAATCCCGGGCCAGAGACGCTGAAAACCCGGGCACATAGTAGGTGTTGAGTAAATAGGAGCGGCGTGCGGGGAGAGGCCGCCGCGTGCCCCGCGTGACTGCTGGCCGCCGCCCGGGAAGGGCCCGGGGCCCCGGGAAGGCTGCGGCCCGGGCCGAGGCCGAGGCGGGAGCTCAGCGGGCCTCACGAGGCCACCGTGCGTGGTTTGTTTCTGGTGAACTCACTTTCGTTACTTAAACTGAACTTCCATAGCCATGGCAGGGAGGATGGCGAGGACAAGCAATGCTTAGCTGAGAGCTCTGGGGCTGTGCGGGGAAGTGAAACACCCATTTTACCAACAGACCAAAGAACTGGCAAGGACATCAGCAACTGAATAACACCACCGGATTACACTTTTTTTTTTTTTTAATATTTTTCTCTCTATTTTCAAAGGAGCCTTAAATGACATGCAGGCGACATCCAAGTATAGGGGATTCCCATCACCCCAGCCCCTCCCTCCCCCGCCTCCCCATTAGCAACGCCCCTCCTTAGTGTGGGACGTTTGTTAACACTGGTGAACACATACCGGATTATGTATTTGAATGTGGTTAAAAGGGGGAATTTTAGATTGTATGTGTATGCAGAATAAATGTTTGTTTCAAGTCATGGAACTGTGCAACACAACCAGGGAACCCTGAACTGTGGACTGTAGTTCAAGTACAATCATAATAAGATTTCTTGCATCAACCGTAAGAGAGGTACCAGGGAAAAGCAAATGGGGAAAACTGTATTTCCTGCATGAGTGTTCTGTAAAGCTACAGCTGCTCCAATTTTTTTTTAAAATGTCTTAGCAAAACACAGAAAAGAGCGGGCAGCCTGTTGGAAACGGATTAGGACGTGGGAGTGCGTCTCCTAACGCACCACAGAATAAACGAGCCCACAGTAAACCCTTCCCGGATTTCCACCTCACGCAAAGGAAATCACCTCAGAACCGAGTGTTCCTTATTAGCTGGAGAGCTACGGTAACTGTACAGCTAATTTGATAATTCACAAAAGTAAAAAGCAGTGGGTCAAGGAAGAGATGGGAGCTCATCATCTCCACGTGGTCGCCTCCGGGACAGGTGCTGTGTGCGCCCTGCTTGACCGACTGGAGGGAAAGATGGAAACACAAAGAGAATTTCCTCTCCTGCCTCCAGTTCTTAGCATTTTTTGAGCCAAAGGCGCCCCAGGATTCTCTGACCAGGACCTTTTCGCGTCTCTACATAGGGATTACACAGATTCCTATCTCACAGTGTTGTGAGGATTAAATGGGTTAATACATGCAAATTTTTTAGAGCAATGCCTGGTATAAGGAAGAACTTAATAAATATTTGGTATTATTATCATCATTATCATCTCAAGTCCTGGCAGATCTGAGACCTCCCATTAGGGAATGTCTCCTGATGGAAACACATTCATTAAATTTCTATTAAGCATTTCTAAGGAAACTAACTTAATGGGCACCAACTATGTTAGAGGCAGAAAGAGCTTCCTGTGTATCAACTCATTTACTCCTCACAATAACTAAAAGAAGACCCTTTGGGGATGGGTGTGGCTTGGTGGTTGAGCACCTGCTTCTCACATAAAGAAGTATGGGTTCAATACCCATACCTCTGTAAAAAAAAAAAAAATCCCAAGCCCAAAATTTTCTGGTAAATAGCTGGCCTGGATTTGAAAGGGTCTGTCGACCCCAGACCTGCCAGTCATTCTACAAGAGTGTTGTCCCCACAGTTGTGCAGGTTGCGTACTGTACAAGAGCTCTTCCCACCCAGCCCTACGGCCCTGGCAGGGCAGCGTCTGCACTGGAGGAGGGCAGGCCCTGGGAAACCCCATCTTGAGGCTTCATAGTTCAAGTCACCCCTGAGCACTAGAGCTTGTTTTATTTTCCAAAGTTATTGTAAGAAGGAATCCCAAACGCAGTGGGTTTTTGGGGATGCGCTGAAATTGTAATTTCATTGTATGTGCCTTGAATATCCATGGACGCGCCTGAGATCTTCAGGGAGCGGGGCTGGGACTAAGAGGAGGTGCTGGAGGCCCTGGAGCCACAAAGTGTGAGGAGCTCCCGCATTGGGGCGCAAGGGCAGGGTTGGTGTTGGCGGGTGAGCACCTCCTGGTGGCCTCTGGCCTAAGTGCCTCGCTCTCCACACCCTAGCCCTGGGCCTGCCAGGGACCCATTGAACAGTGGGGGAGACGAGTGCAGCTACAAAAAAAAAAGGTAGAAAAGGGGCTTGAGGTCAAATCCTGAAGAGCCTTGAGGGCCATGGGGAGAGTACTACTCCCATCCAGTGCTTCTCAAGGTGTGTCTTAGGAATCAGCTGCCTTCTTCCCCGCAGGCTCAATGGGTTTTCTTACCATTTAGTTCCTTAGCAATATCCGGGGATGGAGTGAGGAAATACTTGCTCTAGTCCCTTCATTTTTTTTTAGGAGGCACCAGGGATTGAACCCAGGACCTTGTACACAGGAAGCAGGTGCACAACTACTGAGCTATGTCCACTCCCCTCATCTCTTTGTTTGTTTTTTTGAAGTATTTTAATTTTTTTAATTTCTCTCTCCTCCCACCCCCCCACACCCGTTGTCTGCTCTGTGTGTTCATTTGCTGTGTATTCTTCTGTGTCCGCTTGTATGCTTGTCAGCAGCACCCAGAATCTGTGTTTCTTTTTGTTGTGTTATCTTGTTGTGTCAGCTCTCAGTGTGTGCAGCACCATTCCTGGGCAGGCTGCACCTCTTTTTGCACTGGGCGGCTCTCCTTACGGGGCGCACTCCTTGCACGTGAGGCTCCCCTACGCAGGGGACACCTCTGCGTGGGACAGCATTCCTTGCACGTGGGCCAGCTCACCACATGGGTCAGGAGGCCCTCGGTTTGAACCCTGGGCCTCCCATATGGTAGGCGGACACTCTTAACCATTGGCCCAAATCCGCGTCCCCTCTCATTTGTTTTTGAACTTATTCCCAACACACAGTGGCTCCCCTAGAGCAGTCCCCATGTTAGGCTCTGCTTTGGAGAGGCCGGCAGGGCCAGCAGGGAGCACAGCCCACTCATCAGAGTCCCGCCGTGACTTCTGATCCCCGACTGCTTTACACGCACATCCCATCCCACGGCTTCTCCACAAGGACTCTGGGCTGCACCCCAATATTAAATCCCTTCTCTAAACAGGAGATTCACTGTTTCAGGGGACATGCTGTGCAACAGAACAAGCCACTTTCCAGTTTGGAGAGGAGAGAAGAGATGAAAGGATCCTGTCCCTGCTGCCGCTGCTGCTGCGATAAGTGGGTGGGGGACAACCAGCCACCCAGCCACGGGCACAGAGGAAGAAGGGAGGCCGGAGTCAGGCTCCAGCAAGATGACGCCAGGACAGCACGCCTCTTGCACCAGGCATGAAGGGTCGGCATGACCAGGACCTGTGGCGCTTCTCACCTTCCCAAGCTTACCGAACCCCTTTAGCCACTTGAGGCCCCTTGAGTGGGAGGAGAGAGGCCCGTGGGAGGTGCAGGTGGGCTGGTGCACATCAGTCAGCGGCTCACATGTCCGTGGCTCTCTGAGCTGCAGTGACTTGTGTCCCTTTGAATTAGTCAGCCAAAGGGGTGCTGATGCAAAATACCAGAAATTGGTTGGTTTTTATAAAGGGTATTCATTTGGGGTAAGAGCTTACAGCACCAAAGGGGTGCTGATGCAAAATACCAGAAATTGGTTGGTTTTTATAAAGGGTATTCATTTGGGATAGGAGCTTACAGATACCAGGCCATAAGCATAAGTTACTGTCCTCACCAAAGTTGATTTGGAGCAAGATGGCTGCCGACATCTGCGAGGGTTCAGGCTTCCTGGGAGCCTACGTTCCTGGGGCTTTTCTCTGGGTTCAAGGTTCCTTCCTTTCTGGGGCTGGCTTCTCTTTCCTCTGTGAGCTGACTACCCAGGGCTCCACCAGCTTAAGTCTTCAGCATCAAACTTCAACATCAAAACTCCAACATTAAAAGCCCTCAACTCTGTCCCTTGCAATGCCTTTTATCTGTGAGTCCCTACCCAGCAAGGGGTGGGAACTCAACACCCTAATCATAACTCAGTCATGCCCAGGTACAGATCAGATTACAAGCATAATCCAATGCCTATTTTTGGAATTCATAACCATATCAAACTGCTATACTCCTCCTGTTGTAGAGCCCCCAAAAATGTTGTAGAATTTGAGAGAGGTTCAATTATTTGCGTGTAGAAAGGCCAGGACTCAGGAATGATTTTGAGAAGGAAAAAATGATTTATTGACGGCTGGTGGGGCTCAGGGAGCTTTCTGTTTCAAACTCGAGCACGGAACAAGATTTTCAAGTTCCTTTTATACAGGGTGGGGAGTTAAATGGTGCTTTTATCAAAGAAAACTACTTTCTTTGTTAGTTAAGTCTTTGCCTGAATACCAGGTAGGTTTTGAATTAACATATCGCCCACATCTCACAGTGAGCTTGAATTAGCATCTTGCCCACATTCTGTCTGGATGCAACCTTGAATACACATTCAGTCTTAGATCCTTTCTGAACATTCCCACACATGGAGAGCTGACACAACAAGATGATGCAACCAAAATAAACACAGATTCCCAGTGCCACTGATAAGTATAGAAGCAGTCATGGAAGAACATACAGCAAATGGACACAGAGCAGACAACTGGGCGGGAGGGGGGGGAATGGGGAGAGAAATAAATTTTTTAAAATCTTTAAAAAAAACCCACTGGTTGGCTTCTCTTGCTCACTCAGAACTTCTGTATCCATGCGGTCTTGTCCCACTGGTTCCACCCACTGAATCACTACATTTTGAAATGGAAGTTGAATTTTTCCCTAGGGGTTGGCTGTTCTCCAGGAACAGCATCATGTCCTGCTTCTTTCTGGCACCGAGCACACCAACTGGTACGTAGCAATAAAATTTCTCAAAATAGCATATATCATCTTCAATGCAATTTAACTCAACAGTTAAAGGAATACACTTCTATAGATTTATAGATTAAGTGGTTTTAATTTTCTGGTTATAAGAAGCGAAATTGGTTTTAGAGCCTTTATAGGTAACTACTTGTTTCTGGGTAATAGTAACCACTTAGTAACGACTATTCCAACATTTTCCAGGCTGCGTGAAGAATTGCCATTACCTGAGGTGTACCTCTAAAAGGTTCATCCGTGGCTAAATGAAACAGGTCTCCTTACCTCAGGACCTCTCAATTCGGTCATTCATGTGCTAATATTCTTTGTGAATACTTTGAACTTTCCTTTTTCCCTTGGCAGGTGTTGTAATTGTACATGGGGCTTCCCAGGGGCGTGCTGGCGCTTGCTCACAAACTGGTGCGAGAAAGCTATTGTTAAATTTTCAGAAATTGTGCAAGCCGATGAAGACGGATGTGACTTTGGTAGCTTGAAATAGGCCTTGGTCGGACAAAGACCGAAAGTGTGACTGCACCTCAGCTGGGCCAAGCGACCTTAACAGTGGGAGACAATAAAAGTCTTGGAGAGAGAAGATTGTGAGAAAGGAGGTATGTTGGTCTATGTGGGCTTGGCTAGACTATGAGAAACAGTTTCACATCTCAATGGCTTCAAATAACAAAGCTTTACTTTTTGCTCACCTGCCCATCACAGGGGGGATGAGGTTCTTTTTGAATCATCCTCATTCGGCCACAGAGTGGTAAAATCACCATCTAGGATGCTTTTTAAAAAGTGATCATCAGAGCACATGGTGGCTCTTGTATCTTCTGCCCCAAACTGATATATGTCACTTTTACTTATTTCTTTAGGCAAGTCAAGTCCGATGGCATACCTGACTTCCATTGAATGCAGAAATGCTTAAGGGAGAGACACCAGAATATTTATCAACAGTCTTATGATTATCTCATGAATGTAAAGCTTTGACCTCCCAGAATCAAAGTTTTCTGTCCCCAGCAATATGTAGAGTATCAAATGACTGGCAATATTTCCAACAGTCACTTTGTGAATAAACACCAATGAATGCTATAACATCCTTGAAGATTCATTCTCTACCATAAAGTTGATGTCAAGGATGCCTCTTTCAGTTTCAGTGGTAAGATATGGAAAATATCATTCCTTTTTAGTTATTAACAATCTCAGCTCTTATGCCAAATGACATCCATAGTCATACATGTGCACATATATACAGGCATGTATACGCAGACTTGTGTGTGTTATATGTACACATATACTTAACTCTATCAGCTCACCTGTGGAATTACACATACATGTATATGTGTAGACATATAGGTATATAGTGTACACATACATATCTCTTGGTTTGCCAAAGGGGTGCTAATGCAACATACCAGAAACTTGTTGGCTTTTATAAAGGATATTTATTTGGGGTAAAAACTTATAGTTCCAAGGCCATGAAAATTCCAGCTCAAGGCGTCGTAAGAGGTGCTTTCTCACCAATCAACTGCCACATGTTGAAGCAAGATGGCGGGCGATCTCTGGCTGGCCTCTGCCTGCCCCTGACCCCTTTCCTCTCCCAGGCTCAGCTGCTCTGCTTTCTTCCCAATTTCAAGTGCATAGAACTTGTCTCTTTCCAGGCCTCCTATATTAGTCTCTGCTAGTCCGTGCTCTTCCCAAAATCAGCTGTAAGCTACCAAGCAAATGGCTCATCTCTCCCCGGGACTCAGCTGTGTGAGCCTTTTCCTTTTTGTCACACGGCAGGATCAAAAATGACAGGGCTCTCTCTTTCCCTGTCTGCCTGAGTGTCTGTTTACATCAGACCTAGCAAGGGACTCAAGCTGAGCCCCAGCCTCACTAACATAGCCCAATAAAAATCCCTACGGTGATCAAAAGCCCTCTACTGAATTTAATGCAAACAAAGGGTGACCCACAGAAGAATAGATTAGTTTACAAAATAATCTTTCTCTTTCTGGGTTTCATAAAATAATCTCAAACTGCCACGTATACATAAACTGACCAGAACCTATAGCATTTGAAGTGCAAATGCAGAGTTAGACTCATCTATAATTTTCCTACACATGGTTCTTCTGTTTCTTTTATTTGATGATAGACAACACCCATCCCAAAAAACAGAGGGTATCTACAACTGTAAGCAAGACAGTTCCATCCACCTGCCCAACTGGAGCAAAGCCACCTCTCAATCAGAAGCTGAGTGGGCATCACCATCCCCAAATCCTCAAAATTAAGGAATGAACAAACATAAGGTGGGAATGCAACTATGGACTAAAGCAGACTTATTGCTATTCTAATAATGGAAGAACTTGTAACATTGCTATAAAGACAGTGGTCACCAGAAGTTCTGATGGGAGGGAGAAGGAAGAATAGGTGTGACATGGGGCATTTTTTTTTAAGGAGGTACCAGGGATTGAACCCAGGACCTTGTACATGGGAAGCTGGCATTCTAACGCTTGAGCTACATCCACTCCCCAACATAGGGCATTTTTGGAACACTGGAATTGCTCTGCAAGATTCTGCAATGATGGATACAAGCCATTATACACTTTGTCAAAATCTATAAAATTGTGCGGTGCAAAGTGTGACCATAGTGTAAACTACAGACCATGCTTAGCAGAAGTGCTTCAATATGCGCCCATCGATTGTAACAAATGTACCACACTAAGGAAAGATGTTGTTAATGGAAAGTGTGGGAGGGGGTGATGGTGGAGTATATGGGAATCCCCTAGATTTTCGATGTAACATTTACAGAATCTAAAACGTCTTTAAAAATAAAGAAAAAAACAAAAGGAAAAGACGTGTAAATGATAGCTCTTTTTAATGTAAAGAAAATATAAATAAAATTCTCTACTACAAATGATTGGATAAAGTGCTGATTTTACTGACCTTTCTACCAACTTCCATTCCATTGTTCATCTCTCAAGCACTCTCCTACTCACTCTTCTGGTTTTAGGGCCTTTTGTTATCTACTCCTGGCAGTCCCAGTAGGCCTTTGGTGAACACCTACAGAATTGTCTGCAAGCCTCTCCACGCCCCCGCCCACAAGCAGCCTCCTTGTGAAACAGGGCCTTGGTCTTGCGGTCAGGCCAGTGCCAATGCATTTAGGCATGGGAGTCCCTGGCCAATTACATTGCCTTCCCCCAAGGTATTTGGGGTTGAGACCAGAGAGTCTCATCACTTCCTTCATAACTGCAAATTTAAGCAAGACTAATATTCAAAACAGTCAATGATTGGAATGACATGCACAGGCCATTCACAAAGGATGCAAACCGTGTTACTCTGGGGGGCCCTGGAGACCCCTGCTATGCCAGCTGTTTGCCCTGTAGTTGCTGGATCTTTTGGAGGACCTAGGGGTCCTGTGAGAGGCAGCCAGGCCTCAGGAGGTGGTTCTGGAAACTTGGGCGGTGGCAGTTTACATGACAGAGAAGTCTTTCAGTAGTTTAAAAACCAATATGCAAAACTTGGGCGTCCTGGGACCCCCTGGACTGCGCCCTGTTGTGATATTGTCTCTGTTATAAATTTGCTTTAAAATACTTCATTATAAACAGTGTAATATACTTGTGTGTGAATTAACTTTAATCTACACTCTAGGGGAGGTTAGTTATCATTAGATGCACCCTATTAGGAATTCACACTCCAGGGGTGGTTCGTTAGAATTTGAAGTGCCCTAATCAGGAATCCCAAATCCCCAGGTGACTCCTTAAGCACTTCAAGGATCTTTATTGAAATTTATACCAGAAGGTTCATTAATTACACAAGGGACATTAGGCATACATTTCTACTAGTGAAATGAAGGACGTCCCCAATACCGGGTTGGCTACAAAGATCACACAGCCCTGTCACCCTCTTGTGAGTGAGGTACAAGGACATTTGCCTGGAGTTTAAGTTCCAGGAGAGCAGAGATATTTACTTGCTTTCTTCATAGCTATATCCACAGTGCTAGGAGCATCGCCTGACACATAGTAGGCACTCAGTGTACTCAATATATTGTGAATAAGTTGCTATCCAGCAACCTATTACGTTACAGGTCTAAGTTCCATTTGATTCTGTATAGGGTCCATCCCTCTCCAATGCCTTCAGTTCAATTAGTGGAGGCCTCTGCCCACTGACCCGAATAGAAGGTTGGCTGAGCCTGCTGTTGGGATGTTGCTGTGGCCCCCTTAGAGAAACCTCTCGTTCAAGACGCTTGCAGGTGTACTTGAGGAAGGAGCGTCAGGCTTTTCTCAACTTGACACGAGCAGATCGTATAACCTTTTTTCCTCCACTGGCTAATGAAAGTGTATAGGTTTGTACTTTAGTTTGCTAGACTGTTTAAAGCTGATACCATGTGTGGGTTGGCTTTAAACAATGGGACTGTAATAGCTTACACTTGAGGCTGTGATAATGTACAAATCAAGGCATCATCAAGGCGATGTCTTCTTCCCAAAACCCATCTGCTGGTGATCCTTGTTCCTCTGTCACACGGCAAGACACATGTCAGTGTCGGCTGGTCTCTCCCTTCTTGGCTGGGTTTTGTTGATTTCAGCGTCTTACTTCTGTGGTTTTCTCTTTCTCTCTGTATTCATCCAGTTTATAAAAGCCTGCAGTAAGAGGATTAAGATCCACCCTGGGCCATGGCTTAACTGAAGTAAACTCATCAAAAGGTCATACTTAAATAGGTTTATACCCACAGGTATGGAAAAAATGAAAGAACATGATTTTCTGGGGATACATACAGTTCCAAACTATCAGAATTTGGAAGAAGTTGGACTTACCAAGGTCTGAGCTATTAGTCAATGGGGATGGGCGGCATTGCACAATGAGGCCATCTAGCAGTACAGGTAGTTCATTCTCTCTCTTTTTTTAAAAGATTTTATTTTTATTTATTCTCCCCCTTCATTGTTTTGTTTGCTGTCTGCTCTCTGTGTCCATTTGCTGTGTGCTGTGTCTGCTCGGCTTCTCTTTAGGAAGCACTGGAAACTGAACCTGGGACCTCCCATGTGGGAGAGAGGCACTCAGTTGCTTGAGCCACCTCTACTCCCTGCTTTATTGTGTCTCTCATTGTCTTTGCTCTTTGTGTCTCCTTGTTTTGTCAGCTCACCACAACAGCTTGCTGTCTCATTGTGTTTTTCAGGAGGCCCCGGGAACCGATCTGGGAACTCCCATATGGTAAGTGGGAGCTCAATCTCTTGAGCCAAATCCACTTCCCCAGGTTCCTTCTCTTATGCCTTTGTCATCTGGTTCAGGCTGGCCCACCCCCACCATCACTTCTGTGACTCTGCCCATGTACAGGAACAGGAGGAGCATGAGGAGGGAGGGCAGGCAGCCTCCTAATGAGGACCGGCATCCTTCCACTCACAGCTCACTGGTCAGAACTTAGTCACATGGCCATACCTGATAGCAAGTAAGACTGGGAGGTCACCTGCCCAGCAGCTAGTGTGGTGCTGGGGAAGGAGGAAGGAGGATTAACAGGTTCTACAAAACAAAACAAAACAGTATTCCCCTGGCAAAAATCCACCTCACTTCATTTAAAAAATAATTTGAGCTAATTTACCAAGATGTACAAGGTAAACAAAGGCAAGTAAAGAAATAAGGGAGAAAGGGGGAAAGGGCAGTAAAAACAAGGGTACAAATAAGGTGAGTAGTCAAAAGAGATATCATGAGGACTTGTATACTTAGGTAAAGGGAGGTGGTTTCTTTAATTTGGCCTGAAGCTTTCTAAAAGTCAAGTTAATTCATCAATACTGCTGAAAGACTTTTTTTTTTTTTAAGATTTATTTATTAATCCCTTCCCCACCCTGGTGTTTGCACTCGCTGTCTGCTCTCTGTGTCGATTTGATGTATGCTCTCTGTGTCTACTTGTCTTCTCTTCAGGAGGCACCGGGAACTGAACCTGGGACCTCCTATATGGGAGAGAGGTGCTCCATCACTTGAGCCACCACAGCTCCCTGTTTTGTTGTAACTCTCATTGCCTTTCCTCTTTGTGTCTCCTTGTTGCATTGGCTCACTGTGCCTGCCCATGGCGCAAGCTCTGTCTTGCTCATCTTCTCCAGGAGGCACTAGGAACCGAACCTGGGACATCCTATGTGGTAGGTGGGAGCTCAATTGCTTGAGCCACATCTGCTTCCCATAAAAACTTCTAATATTGTACTCATTAAATATTATTTTAGTTTTCTTGGTTGCTTTGTCAAATACCACGCAATGGATTGCCTTAAACAATGGGGATTTATTGGCTCATGGTTTTGAGGCTAGGGGACATTCAAAATCAAGGCATCATCGAGGCACTACTGCCCCAAGAAGACTGTGGTCCGTGGTCCTTAGTTTCTCTATCACATGGCAAGCCCATGGTGGCCTCTCTTGGCCTCTCCCTTTCCTTCTGAACATCCATTGGTGTTCGGCTTCTGGCTGCTCCCTCTGTGTCATTCTGTCTGAATTTTATTCTGCTTATAAAGGACCCCAATAATAGGATTAAAACCTATCCTGGTTGAGTTGGTCAAACACCTTAACTGAAGTAACCTCATCAAAAGGTCCTACTGATGTTGGAGAGGCCCTGGAAGGTCTTGGAGACCTGGGGTAGGAGGGTTCTTGACATAGCCATGAGAAAGAATTTAAGGACTAGTCAAATAGTTGCAGGAGAAATTAATGTAAAGTAATAATATCAACTCAAGATGGGAGTGTGGGCGTGCTTGTATGAATTGCACAAGTTGCTCCTGCTGGGGCTAGGGGTACTGTTTTATTAGGGCTGGGCTCCCCCCTTCTTTCCCCTCCATGTAAATTAGGACTGGTAAGTCCTAATGTTCTCATTTGTTTGAAAACTACAATTTTTTACTGGCTCTGTATTCCTTCGAGTGGGAATTTCCCAGGGGAGGGGTCGGTGAAGCTTGTGGTAGTCAGGTAATGGTGAGAGCTTTAGTCATCTGGCATCTTCCAGCATTTGGCCTTGAGCCCTAGGCCTTGGGTGGGGTGATTACCCCTGTGATTAGGTGTTATCTAAGGGTAATTTTTGGTTGGTCCTCCTCTATTGCCAAATTATCTCCCTTCTCTTAGCCTTCCCTACCGCACTACTGACAATGGCTTATACCTACAGAAATGGATTAAGTTCAAAAACATGTTTTTCTGGGGTACATAGCTCATAGCTCCAAACCGTCACAAATATACATATTTAGATATTTGCCTTCCTTCCCTGGGATTTGATGGATAAAGTATTAACTGGTACTGTGACTGGTATGTTATAATAACTAGTGTGTCAAATTCAATTTTAATAATAGAGAGTTTTGAGCATGGAATAAAGTTATTTGATTAACAAATCTGATAAAAAAGACAAGGAAAGGCAAAAAAAAAAAAAAAGTATTTATGTTACTCCCATTTCACCTTTTGCCTACTGTGGTAGTTTGAGGTTATTTTATGAATCCCAAAAGGAGAAAGATTATGTTTATAAACTTATCTATTCCTCTGGGTGTGAGACCCTTTGATTGTATTAAGTTCAGTTGAAGGGCCTTTGATTAGATTATCTGTTAAGATTGCTTTGGGCTTTTCATTTGACTGCCTCAGTGGGTGTGACTCGGGTTGAGTCCCTGCCCCCATGCTGGACACTCCCACATTAAGACAGACACACAGGGAGAGCTTTGTCATTTTTGATCCTGCCAAGTGACAGAAAGGAGAAGGCTCAAACAGCTGAGGCCTGGGGGAGGGATGAGCCATTTGTCTATAGCTTACAGCTGAAATTGGGAAGGGAGTAGAATGGCTGTGAGAGATATAGAAGGTCCAGAAAGAAACGAGTCCTAAGCCAGCAGAGAGAGGAAGGCCTGAGAGACAAACCCTATGCCCGCTTGCGGCTGAAATCAGGAAGAAAGCCAAGCAGCTGAGCCTGAGAGAGAAGTGCAGAGGGGAAGGAGAAAGCTCGCAGGGACTGGCGGCCATCTTGCTTCACCACGTGGCAGCACACCGGGATCAACTGTAGCTGACTTTGGTGAGAAAGCATCTTTATTGATGTCTTGATTTGGTCTTGGAGCTGTAACGTTTTATCCCCAAATAAGTTCCCATTATAAATGCCAAAAGCTTCTGGTGCTTTACATAAGCATCCCTTTGGTGGACTAATATACCTATACTTCTCACCTGCAGTTTACTGAAAACTTTACTAAATTCAAAATGAGAAACTACTCAAAATCCTATGCATACATATGAACTGATCGTGAAAGGTTGTCAGCCAAAGCAATTTTGTCTCAAAATGGCTAGTGAAAGAGATTTTAACTCAAAACCTATAAAGCCATTATTTAGTTGTGTTTTGGGTGGATTACACTCTACAGAATGGGAAAGCTTCCATTAGATTTCTAATTCTTTCCTGCTTCGAGATCCTATCATTCCGTCATTTATAAGCGGTTATATCTTTTCAGGCATACTTTCTTTAATCCAAGAGTCAGAGAATGAGGTCATCTTGCTGCTATGATTTTCCTTACTATGATAAGCAACACGGAATGAGGAACCTAAAATGAAGGGACAAAACACGATATAGCTGCATATTTTAGAGAATTTCTCAGGAGTATCTCAGATGCAGTGCAGCAGAAATTCCGGCTTGAATCTAAACTGGGTATGCTACTGGGATTCAAGCGTGCCTGGGCATGTCTGGCAAACTGGTGAGACAGGACTGAAAGAAACTTGCTTACCCGGGAGTTGAGGCTGCTTCCTGGAACAGAACTCAACTTTAGTGGAAGAAAGAACTGGACAGAGAAGCCCTGTTAGAAAGACTTAGTCATTGGATGGGGAGTAATAAATACAGTGTGGGGTAGCTGCTACTCAAATCTGTCGCCATTCTAGGCCCATGAAAGCATGTCTGGATTCCTAGGAGAGACAGACTCCTGAGCAAAGCATAAAGAGTTGTTTCACTGAAAACTGTCTTAAATACTGGGCCTAAGCAGTTTGCTTTGGGGTTCCCCTAACAATGTCAGTACAAAGATCTCCCTTTCTTCAGACTGCGCCATGGCTTGGGCTGTTGGTGTCACAGCTCCTAGAAGGAGCTCACAGTGTCTAGAACAGTGACCTGGGATCCCAGAAGTATTTTCTGGTGCACTTTGCTGGAAGGTGGAGGTGTCCTAACTGTAAGTAGGCTTGGTAGGTACAAAAGATAGTGAAATTTGAATTATTCTTGTTAATTTGATCTCATGAGTTACTGTAGTTGATGAATTTGAATAATATTTGTAACCAGATACCTCTTATGCAGTATTATCGGGCAATGTACACTTACGTATAGAATCACACATCCTTTGAGCTGAAAAGAAAGAACTGTAGGACAGTGATTCTTGATTTGTGAAGTATGAGCTGCTTTTTTTTTAATTTCCAAAGGACTGATATTTTGTAAAATAGAGTGAAAATGGCTTGCTAGAATAATGAAATCCTTAAAAAAAAACTGTTGACATAGAATAAGCTTCAATTTTTTTTTCCTTATTAGATTCAGCAGACATAAAATTACTCTGCCAAATTGCGAAGTTTCTGGAAGTTAATTTTGGTACTTACCTGGTCACAGACAGGAAAGGAAGGCTTTGCCTTAGGTTTGTGACTTGCTGCGGCATCTTCCAACTTTTACCTGGTGTTTCCTAAAGGAACTCTATCAACGGAGGCATCTAAACACTTTAGCGATAGAAATTTCAAGAGTGTAATAAAGAGACTGCTACACTGTGGTTATGTAGGAGAAAGCTTTTGTGCTTAGGAGATACATGCAGAGTCGTGAGGTCTGCAACCAAAGCTGATAAACCTCAGAGAAAGAGAAGAGAGGGACGAAGGAGAGAGAGAGGGAGGGGGAGAGAGGGGGAAAGGAGAGAAAAGGAGAGAGGACATATATGTCAAATATTAATAATTGACGACTCTAGATAGGTGCATGAGTCCTTATTATGCAGTTCTTTAAAGTTTTAAAAACTTTTGCAATTAAAAAACAACAACAACCCCAAAAACAATTAACAATCTCCACAGTGATGGAAAACTTATTATTTTCTCCAAAAAGTCAATTCCAAGATAGGTCATCTTAATCTTCAAGTATAAATACTGTAGCTGGAACACTGATTCTTGGCTTGGAAAACTGTCATTTCCACGTGTTAATCTCCATTCACTTTTTTTCAGCCTCACCACATCTCCTCTGCATGAAATAGCCTTGCACCGTAGCTCTAATCCTATCACACCTTTATTAAAATACCTCAGAATACACTCATTGTCCTTCAGCCTCTGCACTCTTTCCAGCTTTGCTTTTTTGTGATAATTAACCCTGTCTAGAATACACTTTTATGCCTATCTGTTTTTGCATCTCAGTCCTAGAATCCCCCCCAATTCTATTCGCTCCTCAAAATCCAGCACAAATGAATTAAACTTACATGTTGGGATCCTATACCTCACTATATACATTTCTGTTTAAATCTTAACAATCTTTCTGAAGCTTTTTTGATGAACTCTGCCAAAAATCTCCAGTGATTAACACAGAGGTTGGCATATGCCCTCAATACACACTATTTAGAGCAGGGGTTCCTAACAAGGGGTCCGTGAGCTTGAATTGAAAATTTAAAAAAACATTATCCTTGTGGGGATGTGTTGGTGTGGGTGTGATCTAGTTATTAAATAGTAAGGGGTCCGTGGTTTTCACCTGACTGGCAAAGGGGTCCGTGGAACAAAAAAGGTTAAGAAGCGGTGATTTAGTGTGAACTATTGGCTAGTTCTTAGTTTACAGGACAGGATGATAATACACTCATCTATCTCAGAGCGGCTTTGAGGTTAAAATGGAGTCTTGCAGTGAAGGTAAGCGATAACGCTTTTGTATCAATTTTTATTATTTTACTATTTTGCTTTCTCTGGAGGCGACATCGCCTAGAGCAGGTATGCCAAGGCCTACGCATTGGGCGTACTACCAGGGCACTCAGGGTGCGGGAAGCCCTTTCCAGGATGTGAATGAGCCCAGAGACTCAATTTTAGAGCAGTAGTGTCCCTGATCCTCAGCTAGCTCAGATAGGCATCCCTAAAATGACCTGCTCACAAATGTGCCCTGGGTTCAAGGTGAAGGCAGACTCCCTTTCCACTTGCTCTCTCCCACTCCACAAAAGGCTTAACACACACCCGTCTCAAAGCTTATTAAGGGGCAAAAATGCCCCCAAATCTTTCCCAAGGGCAAAACCCCCTTACCTTGCAAAAACCTCCAGGACACCAAAGAAGAGACAATTGGGAAGAATGATGAATGAGAGTGACTAACGTCCTTTAAGTCAGGTGATTTTCAGTTACTTTCATCAAAGTAGAAAAAACCTAATCAACATTGTCAGTTAAAAGATCATTAAAATGTTTGTTTTTTTTAGTTAATCTCTTTGATTTTTTTTGGAAGGAGTTCAAAGAATTGAGTGGCATTGCTATAATAGAACTTTATTCGTTTGCATCTACTTTTTGCTACGAACAAGTTTTCTCAATATTTCCATCTATGGAATTGAAAACTTGGAATAGAATTTGATGAACTCCTTCTCATTTTAGTAATAGTCATCCACTGATTAAAATAAAAATCCGTTCAACTCCATCGCTGTAAAATGCATTCCTCCCCAAATTTTACCTTTGTATTTAATACTTAAGAAAAATTTTTGCAAATGTTTTGGTCATTTGTAATAATAGCACTTACGACTCTTATGGCCAAAAGAAAAGTTTAAAAACCTAAATTTCAATTTGTATACACATTTTTGTTACAGGGAAACGTGATAATGAAATCAATAAAAGAAAATATTTTACTGGAATAAAATTCTGGAGGGGATGTGGAATATAAAAGTAAGTTCCAAAAGCTAAAAGAAAGATGGAAAATTCCCGTACAAAAGAGACTGTTCGTGTATTTTTAAAAGTGGCTATTGGGGGTATTAAATCCCCACGGTATCGGAGTCCACTGCCTACATTTTAAACAGGGCGACGATTGCATTTTGTGAAGCAGAATTTATAACGCGCTGGAAAAAAATGTAGGTGCCATCTTAAAACTCTGTAAGAACGTACACCATTCTTTTCAGCGGGCTCAGGACCTAGAAAGTTTGACGCCCTCAAACCTCGAGGGTGAAGGCCCTGAGATCGCAATTTCACCAAGACTAGAAGTATTCAATCACAAGTTGGATTTAAACCTGTGGCGCTCTGTGGCGCACACAGATTTAGTAACGTGTAGATTTATTTCTGCTCCTTTTAACGCCTCTCCCGGTTGAACCGAGGCTCCCCAAGGCCAGGGACTAGGTCCCCCTAGGCTTAGCGCCAGCACCAGACGACACGCCCCCGACGTCCCCGGAATGAACGACTTTCTGGGGAGCACTCGGCGGCTGGCAGTCACGCGCAAGCGGCTTCCGGCACTCCGCGGCCCGCGCTGCGGGAGGGCGTGCGGGACCACAAGGAGGCGCGCAGCCCCCGGCGGGGCGGGGCGCGGACCTGCGGCGCGGGGAGGCGGCCCCCGGGGTCTCCGCGCAGGCGCGCAGCGGGCCCGGCGTGCGAGCGCGCGATCGCGCGCCTGGCCCCGCGCGGGCTCCGTAGCGCGCGTGCCGGCTGACGCAGGCCGCGGGCCCTCCTCCTGCTCGGCCGCGGCGTCGGCGGAGTTTGGGGCGTTCGGGAGGGGGCGAGGCAGCGCGAGGCGAGCGAGGGAGAAGGCGGCGGGGAGGAGGAGGAGGAGGAGGAGGAGGAGGTGGAGGTGGAGGTAGAGCAGGCGCCGCCATGGCCGCCGCTCTCGCCGACATGGCCGACCTGGAGGAGCTCTCCCGCCTGAGCCCCCTGCCTCCCGGCAGCCCCGGCCCGGCGGCGCGGGGGCGGCCTGAGCCCCCCGAGGAGGAGGAGGAGGAGGAAGAGGAGGAGGAGGAGGAGGCGGAGGCCGAGGCGGTGGCCGCGCTGCTGCTGAACGGCGGCGGCGGTGGGGGCGGCGGCGGCGGAGTGGGGGGCGGCGAGGCGGAGACCATGTCGGAGCCCAGCCCCGAGAGCGCCAGCCAGGCCGGGGAGGACGAGGAGGAGGACGAGGACGAGGAGGAGGAGGACGAGAGCAGCAGCAGCGGCGGGGCCGAGGAGGAGAGCAGCGCCGAGAGCCTGGTGGGCAGCAGCGGCGGGAGCAGCAGCGACGAGACGCGCTCGCTGAGCCCCGGCGCCGCCAGCAGCAGCAGCGGGGATGGGGACGGCAAGGAGGGCCTGGAGGAGCCCAAGGGACCGCGGGGCAGCCAGGGCGGCGGCGGGGGTGGCGGCAGCAGCAGCAGCAGCGTCGTCTCCAGCGGCGGCGACGAGGGGTACGGGACCGGGGGAGGCGGAAGCAGTGCGACCTCCGGGGGCCGGCGAGGCAGCTTGGAGATGTCGTCGGATGGGGAGCCTCTGAGCCGCATGGACTCGGAGGACAGGTCAGTGCAGCGCGGCGTCCCCTCCTTCCTACCTCCTCTCGCCCTCGCGGGCCCCTCCGAGGGACTTTTCGGTGAGGTCCCCGCGCTCCCCGAGCCTCGGCTCCTCCCCCAGCCTCCCAGCTCGGAAATCGCTGGCTGCTGCCGCGCCCCTCTGTCCGCGGGGTAGCGGCCTCGAACTCTCGGACCATTTCCCCCAAACTCGCCTCGGCCCGCCCTCTTTCCCCTCGGCTCTGCGCCCCTTCTGGGCCTAAGAACCGCTCTAACTTGGAAACAGTCCCCCCCATACAGGTCCAGATCTCCCGGCGGAGGAGGGGGCGGCCTTGGAGTATACCTTGGTACGCAAGGTTAGCTGCTTCCACCGGTGTTGGGGAACACTTGTCAGAACTATAATTGACAAGTGTTTTCCAACATGGCTGGTCTACGCCTGGATTTAACGTAATTTTCCTTATCCAGGAAGGAGACCCCAACTCTCACTTTTCTCTACTTAAAAAAAAAAAAAAAAAAAAAAAAGACAGTATTCTTTTATATTTAACAAGAGCTTTCCAAATTCCTCATTAAGTCCAACGTTCCAAAGTGATTTTAATACTTTTCCATTTTGAGATCAAATCTGGGAGAAAGTTTAAAACGTATAAGTTACAGAATAATGTAATGAATTGATGTTCTGTAAAAACTGTGGAATCAGAGTAGTAATCCTAACCATACGTCTTGAAGGTACAACCTATTCGTGTGTCGTTTAAAATCTTTATATAGTAATCCTGCAAAGCGAGAGTCACGATTTTAGATGATTTTAAAAGTCATGTGTGGGAGAGGCCCACGATGGAATGAGTCTCATTTTCGAAAGCTTGGTAGGAGTAACGTGGAGAATGTGATGCAGCCAATATTTTTAGGACATTTGGAGAAACTATTTTAATAGTATGTTCTAGTTAACAGTACCTTGATCCATTTGGAAATTTCATGTTTTAATTGAACTTTTAGTGTACTTTTTCCAAAAAAGAGAACTGCATCTTTCATATTACGCTTCTAAAATAATGACACTAACCTTCAAATCTTCTGCTAATGTTTTAGGGAACAGTAGACTTTTTTAACAATATTGATTTGAATTGAGTTTAAGTGTTCTAAAGTTTTTGCAGGAATCTTGGATTAACTGCTAAAAATAACTTTTTCGATAATGTTACAGGGAATAAAAAGGTCTGAATATTTTGTAAATCTAGCGTTAGATTTTGTTTCTCATTTACTTTGTCTAGTATCACATCACGAGATAGAATAATTCACCTTAAGTAGCAAATTGTGTATGTCAGGTTTTGTTTTTTTTTGAGTTAATTTCTTCCACTACATCTCCTTAGGAGACAACTAATTGTTGGTAAAGTAATATTTCAGGAAGTATGAGTTTTGGCTTCATGTGCTATCTGTTAGGTAATTTATTTGACTAGTTATTACAGTCATCCTTCAGAGGCAGGAGTAAGATTGGTGTCAAGTCCATATATATATGTGGTTAGAATTTAGATAACTAAGCATACTTTTCTTTAAAAATACTTAAATATTAGAGATTGCAAAATTTTGTGGTAATTTTTACATATTTTTTCAGGGTAATAAATTTATTGTATGAAAAAGCTTTACGTAAGTAACGAAACTGGTTGGTGGTCTTTATCTTAATTCTGAAATGCCCTCTTATTACCATTAAGGTGCCCCCCCCCCCAGAATTGTTTCAATTTGAAAAGGATCCACAATTCTTATAAATTATCCTGTAGATTACACCCATGCATGGGTATTTATAGATTGATTTCATGGTAGGAAGTCTTTAGTTTTGTTACTGATTGAAGGGTATCATGATTTTCAAGTACTTTAAAAAATATTTGAGACGTGACTATTACATTATGCTTAAAACTTAGTTGTTTCTATTACAGTGTCTCTTCAGGTTTTGAAATTAGGTTGTACTTTTGATTTTATTTGAAATGCTTTAGAGTTGGAATCTCTTATTAAGTATTTTTAAGATCCTTCTTTAAAAGAATTAAAGGCAAAGATTTAGATATTAGAGTTTGTGACTTAAGGTGGTGTTTTCATTTTGTCACTTGCAAGTGTGTTTTAAGTGTTGTGTAGTAAAAAGTGAGTAATTTATCAAATGATTAAATGACGCTTGATATAAAAAAAAATTGATGATTTTCCCCAGGAGAAAGTTATTCAAAACCAAGTTAAGTCTGTAAATGTGCTTATTTTGGTAAATTTAGAAAATATTAAAAATAATAGGTAACTTTACTTTTACTTAGGCTATAAAGGCAATAGAATTTCCTTTGGGGAGAATATTTAGCTGTGTGAGACAACTACAAGTAAATTTTTTTTAACATTGAACTTTAGCTTAACTACTTTTTTGAAAAGTTGCCACCTTTTTCCTTTAGGATGATTTCCAGTTAACTGTTAAGTTAACATTTAAATAAGAGTTTGCAAATTTAAAATGCCTATAAAATTGTTTTCAGTTCATAAATTAGTTCTAGCTATTGAATCAGCTTAGTACCTTCAGTTTCTTAATATATGTAGGTAAGTCGATAATAACAGCCTCTGGTTTTTTAAATTTCTCCTTAGTATTATGTTGTTTTTTCCTCCAACTGTAGTATAAAATCATGACTTGAAAAAGAAGCTAAGGACGCTTTTGACCACTTAGCCTTTCTGGATAAATCCAGATGTCAAGTGAAAACTCTGTGAGGAAGGTTGATAGGGAAGGCATATAGTATGTAAATTAATGGCCAGCAAAGGCCAGGAGGCCCTTGCCATTTTGGGCATTCCAGGATTTGGACTTCCAGCCCTATAGATCGGCAGCTTTGACATAAAGTTGCTTTGGCACTGAGAAAACTGGTTTATGTTGCCCAGCTTCCTAGTAGTATGCTAGTCAAGATCTTTTTCTGGTATAGAGACTAAACTTTCGAGTCAGATTAATACTGGAAGGCTGCATATTGAAGTTATGATTGATATGTATGGATGAGGCAATAAAATATATTTATGAAAAATCAGTAATATTTTGTCCATACTTCATGATGGGACTCCCTTTCACTAATACCCTTTTCAACTCTGAAACAGCAGTTCATAAATCTCCAGCATCCCTTTCTTAGCTACCTTTTCATTTTGATTAAATTGAGGAAAAAGTATATAATAGGTCTCAATTTTCTTTGATAACTTTTTTTTTGGGAGGTGGGTAACTTTCTTTAGAGAAAGGGTGGCTCTGGGCTCAAAACAAAACAATAATTTAAAAAATACCATATAGTCCATCTACAGTGTACATTCATTGGCTTTTGGTATACTTAAGAGTTGTGCATTCACCACTGCGATCAGTATTACAGAATTAAGAAACATTAGTTATGCATAATTTTTCTGTAAATTTACAACTTATCTAATAAAATATAAATACATAAAAAGAAACGTTAAGACTACTTTATTGAAACAGTTGGGGACTTTTGTGGATTCCCTGTCAAGCACAAGTATTTACTTTTGACCACTTAGCCTTTCTGGATAAGGTCTCCCAAGACCCTTTTCTGGGTCTTGTGAGAAGTAGAAAGACAGATTGGTTCCCACAGGATCCATCTTGCATATTACTGTTAGGCTTTTAAAGTTGTAGGTTTTTCCATAGCTTCTTGCACAATATTTCATATCTTACCTTTTGTGTTAGTTAATGCTGTGTCTGAAATTTACCTAAAATTTGGTGACTTAAAATAACGAACATTCGTTTCACACAGCTTCTAAGAGTCAAGAATGGAGAGGCTTAGCTGGGTGGTTCTGGCTCAGTCTTCCTGAGGATGGTTGTAAAGGGCTTTGGTCCTTGCCAGCCCTCCAACTTGACTGGGCCTGGAGATCCTGCTCTCAGGTGGCTCACTGACGTTGCTCTTGGCAGCTGGCCTCTGTACTGATGAACTGGACATCTCCATAGGAGATGTGTTGTCATGACTCGGCAGATAGTTTCCCCCAGGGAGTGGTCTGAGAGCAAGGAGGAAACTGCAATGCCTTTTTAGGACCTAACTATACCTGCTTCCTTTTTCTTCTTCATACATCTTCACTTAGATAAACTTTTCCTGCTTTTATTTATACTTCCTGATGCATGATATTTGCTTCAAGTTTTTATTGACGGAGACAACTCTTCAAAACTTGTTAAAATGCCACAGTGAGTCCTTTCTTGGCCTTCTTTAACTTGGTTTTAATTTCTTTTACTTTGAAATTCTCACATTTGTATTCATACTGTTTTTTTATATATTTTATGGTTCTGTACTGTAGCTTGAGGGATGTAGATTATTGTTGGAGTGTAAAGAGTCTAATCTGGAGTATAAGCACACGATTCAAATCTTAGTAGTGCTAGGTATATTATTTTGAGTAATATCTTTGAAACTTTGTTCCTTAACTACAAAACATGGTTAGGTATTACCACTAGGATGTTTTAAGGTCCAAAGGAAATAATTTGTTAATGAGCACGGAATTGTTTTTAAAACCTAAAAAAAAAGCACTGAATTATTCTGAATATCCTTATTATTTGAATGTTTGATTCATCTTTCCAGTTGTAAATGGTATTTTTGAGGGCACACATTCTCACTTAAGGGAACTGGTGCCTTTGGTTAGATCATTTGATAGTGAGGAGTTTAAAGTCATCTTTTTTCCAACTGCCAGTTTAAGAAAAGTAAAGTTATAAATCTAATTAAACATTAATTGCTTGTGTTTCAGGCCTTCAGTGGTTGTACTTAATTAGCAGTGTGCCCTTATTTGAAATGTTATTGATAAAGTTGTAGTATCTCTTATTTTCTTTATAAGTTAATACTTGGTCAGGTTTAGAGATTGTATGCAAACTTTTATGCGGACATTTTTGAGACGATGTCAACAGCTTTTATCAGATTCTCAGTTTGATCTAACTTAAATTCTGATTTAGAGGAGATACAGAGGTCCATAATATTAAATGATTGGACAACTCTGAAATTGTATATTTCTATGAAAAGCATATTTTAAAAAATCGAGTGTGAGCATGGAAAATCTGAAATGGATAATCAGGTATTGTTTTTTTTTTTAACAAATCAATTTTATTGATACATATTAGTGAAGCATAAATCCACCCAAAGTATACAATCAGTGGTATTTGGTATAATCATATAGTTGTGTATTCACCATTTCAATCATTATTAGAGCGTTTTTCATTATTCCAGTAGCAATAAAAAACAAAAAACACAAAAAACTCATCACCTCTCAATGTCTATGCTTTCCCTGTTATATATAGCTGCTGCTGTTTCTGTCTCTAGTTCATTTTTGTATTTATATTTTGTAAAAAGTCTTATATACATAATAATCATTATTTAGAAATATTTACTGTATAAAATTACTTAACATTTTACCAAAATTAAATGCAATTTTAAGGAGGGAGAAAGAATAGGAAGAGTAACGGTTAAGTAAGATATGGATCAGAATGTATGGGTTTGAATTCTGGCTTTTACTTAAGCTTTGGTGACCATGGGAAGGTTATTTAAGTTATTTATGTCTTATTACTTCAGGTTTCTCATCTGTAAAAGGGGGGCAATATTTCTTACCACTAAGATCATTATGGAGATTACATGTAGAGTATTTGGCACACAGTTTATTAAGCATTTACTCTTCTGTGAATACATACAGAACCTGTGTATCTGGCACCGTGTAGGGGATACAGCAGTGAATAAAACAAAGCCCCATAGCTTCCCATTCAAGTGGGGGAGAGAGATTCTGCACAAACTGAAAACCTATCAATGATCTGTTATTATTATGAAGCAATATATCTGGGATGCCAGGAAGTATTATATGAAGTGTTAAGAAGAATCTGCAAATGATGATTGTTGTAGAAACTTGCAAAAGGAAATGGTACACTAAAATATTTCCTTACAAAATCTACATTTTAATATATTTTAACATGTATGCTATAATTCTATGTCTATTCTGTGGTTGGCCTAAAAGGTCTCATAATAGTACCTTTTATTTTTTAATAGTTTTTAATATGTAGGTGAAGCTATTGATTTATTGTTAGTAAAAAGCTTTGGAATATGTTCTCCATTAACGATAATGGAGATTTGCAATGATGTAACCACATGTTGAGTTTGTTTTTATGACTAATAGTTTTCATTTATGAAAGGCATGATTATATTAATGTTAGCACTAAACAGTTTTGGGCTTGGATGGATGAGAAAATGGCTTGGAGGTTTAAAACATCTTAATTGAGCATTTACTGGTAGCTAGCAATCTACCCTGTTTAGTGATGGTACCTTCCCAGATACTTAATTTTTAAAGACTAAAAGATGATTATATTAGTTTTGATTTTTCCCTGTAAATTGTGACACAATGCATTAAAATTAAAACTGCAGGGTATTGTGTAGTTAGTGCCTAAATTTTGGTTAGAGAGTGGGATCTGACTTCATGGTTAGGTGAACGATAGAGAGGTTTCTAGAGAGCCTATGTGAAACATACAGGCAGAAGTGATCTGGCACATTTGGGAGACTTCCTTCCTAAATCAGAGGATCTACATTGCAACCAAAAAGATAAGAATTAATTGATGAAGTGGTCTTTTCGCAGTTTAGGGTTGTGAATCAAATTTTTTTGCCTCTCCTCTGCCTTCTCTCTTTGGAACTTCTAGTCATATTCAGGTTCCACCTTGAGCATATTCCCAGGCTTACTATCCCTGATTTCCTTGATGGACAGATTGCCAAGTCCTCCCTCACAGTTTAGGTAGTTGTTTAGTGTTTGTCTGCCCTGCTAGATTATGTGCTCCCTGAGAGTAGGAACCATGTCCGTCTTGGTCATTACTCTTATCCATAGCACCTGGCATAGTGCTGGATATTCTGCAAATATATTTTTGGATGAATGATAAAAACTCGCGTATTAGAGGAAAATTAAACATGTACTAGAAGGAGAGAAGGGAAGTTAGGGAGCTGGGAGACAAATTAAGAGGTAGTAATGTAATATTAAAATATGAAATGGAAAAAACTTGAACTGGGAAGAGGTTGGGCAAAAGTCTTTTTTTCCCCAAGATTCCCCCCCTTCCCCCCACACTGCTTGTCCTTGGTATCTGCTCTCTGTCTGTTCGCTGCTGCACTGCCTGTTCTTCTGTGTCTGCTTGTCTTCTCTTCTTGTCTTCCCTTGAGGAGGCACCGGGAACTGATCCCGGGACTTTCCTTCCGATGTGGGAGAGAGGCATTCAATTGCTTGAGCCACCTTAGCTCCCTGGTTTGTTGTGTCTCTCACTGTCTCTCTTTTTTTGGTAGTGTCATCTTGTTGTGCCAGCTCTCTGTGCTGCCTGGGTCAGCTCACTTTCACCAGGAGGCCCTGGGAACTGAATCCAGGACCCTCCATATGGTAGACGGGAGCCCAATTGCTTGAGCCACATCTGCTCCCCCCAAAAATCTTAATGCTTGGAAAAGTGAATCAAAGGAAGGAAAAGCTAATTTCTTGTACAGTCTAGAAGAAAAATACTATATTACTGTTACCTGAATCAAGTTTTTTCTTGAGGACTTAATTGAAAAAATAGCTTGCTTTGTTTTTCCAGACACCCATCACTGAAATAACTTAAAGAACACTGGATAGTGCAGAGCATGGACCTTTGAGTTAGAAAGACTTGGGTTAATATAATTTAACTTCTAAGAAGTTGTTTCCTTAATTCTAAAATAGTAGCAAAATCTTCATGTTAGGATTAAGTGAGATGGTATATGTAAAGGGTATAGAACTGTGTTTAATTCAGCTATTTATCTTCCCACTTTTCATTAGTGTGGTGGGTAGACTGCTCCAGGGGGATTAAGTAATAAATATATTAGTCCTGGCTTTACTAGAAAATGCCTACAGAAACTTTGGCAAATCATTTGATTTCCTTGGCCCTTGGAATGATTATTTTTCTTAAAAGTAGGGATTTTGACTGAACATCAGAAATAAGTTGGGGAAATCTGCTTTTTTGAGTTAGTCTAATAATCACAACATTTTTCAAATACTGCTTCCACATATCGTTAAAAAGAACTGGGGCGGGGGGGGGGGGGGGGAAGTGGTTGTGGCTCAACTAATAGAGCATCTGCCTACCATATGGAAGGTTCAGGGTTCTGTATTCCGGGCCTCTTGACCCATGTGATGAGCTGGCCCATGTGCAGTGCTGCCGTGCACAAGGAGTGCTGTGCTACGCAGCGGCGCCCCCGTGTAGGGGAGCCCCACACACAAGGAGTGTGCCCCACAAGGAGAGCCTCCCCGTGTGAAAAAAGTGCAGCCTGCCCAGGGGTGGTGCCCAGGCACACAGAGAGCTGATGCAGCAAGATGATGCAACAAAAAAGCTACACATTTTCCTGGTTCTGCATGACAAGAGTGCAAGTGGACGCAGAAGAACACACGGGGAATGGACACAAAGAGCAGACAATGGGGGCGGAGAAGGGGAGAGAAATAAATAAAATCTTTAAAAAAAAAAAAAAGAACTGGAGAAAATATAAGGCAGAATGGTTCTCTTTTTCTTTTATGCAGCTACACTAAAGACAGTGAGAAAGAGGAAATATCAGATACTCCATATTCAGCTGAAGGCCCCTGCTTTCACTTCTACTAGGTATATACCTAGTAGCGGGATTGCTGGATCACATGAGAGTTCTATACTTGGCTTCCTAAGGAGCTGCCAAACTGTCTTCCGTAGAAGTTGCACCATTTTACATTTCCACCAGTAGTTTTTTTTTTTTAAACTATTTATTTGAGAAGTTGTGAGCTTACAAAACAAGCACGCTTAATGTGCAGAATTTCCATATACCATCCCGCCACCAAATCTTACATTGTTGTGGAACATTGATTACAACTGTATATGAAAGAACATCATCAAAGTATTATGAACTAATGTCTGTAGTTTAGATACCCCCCTATTAATACCGTGTATTAATACTGTACTTTCATTATAGTTTACAAGAAAACATTTTTGTATTTGTCCTGTTAATCACAGTCCAACATTCACCACATGTTTGACTTTGTTACACAGTCCCATGCCTTGTACAGTCCATTCAAAGTGTACACTCTGGCTCTCAGTTTCATCACAGAGTTGTGCTGTCATCACCTCAGTCAATTTTAGAATGTTTTCCTTAGTCCAATAGAAAAAAATGCTATCCCCCCTATTATTGACCGTTAGCATTGATATAGCATGTTCTTTGACATTGATGCAAGAATATACAATATTGCTGTTAACTATAGTCATAAGTTACATTAATTGTATTTTTCCCATGTATCACTATAGTCTTATCAAATATAATAGTGACATATATTTGTTCTTCTTCATAGAAGATTGTTCTTGTATTCTGTTAACCACAGCCCTCATCTACCAGCGTTCACTTTGTTAAACATTACCTAGATTATTCTCTAGCTTTCATTCAGTTGACTTTTCTGTTCCTAAACTTTTAGCCACAGTCACGTTTATAAATCAATATATATCATGTTAGTTATGCTCATTATAATGTTATCCTCATCAGTTCTATTCTTGTCCACACTTTTACAATCAAGCTAATTGAAAATTCTACATACATTAAGCATCTGTACTCCTTCTCAGCCTTCATTCTATTTCCTGATAACCTGTAGTGTAGATTTTAACTCCGTGTGTTTATCCTTTGTATTTAGTTCATATTAGTGAGACCAAACAACATTTGTCCTGTTGTGTCTGGCTTATTTGACTCAGCATCATGTCTTCAAGATTCATCTGTTTTAACATGTGTCCTGATTTCATGTCTTACAGCAGCATATCATTCCATGTTAGGTGTATACCACATTTTGTTTATCCATTCATTGATGGGTGGACACTTGGGTTGTATCTTTTTGGCACTTGTGAACATCAGTGTGCAAATGTTTGTTTGCTTCCCTGTTTTCAGTTCTTCTGGATATATTAGTAGTAGAAGGATTGCTGGATTATATGTTAGTTCTGTATTTAGCTTCCTGAGGATCTGCCAAACTGTCTTCCACAGAGGCTGCTCCATTCTACCTTCCCACCAACAGGGAAGGAGTGCCTGTTTCTCCACATCCTGGCCAGCACTGACTGTTTTCTGTTTTTTTTTTTTTTTTAAATGGCCATTCTTTGTGGTGTGGGATGATATCTCATAGTTTTAATTTGCATTTCCCTAATAGCTAGTGAGATTGAGCACTTTTTTATGTGTTCTTTCGCCCCCCCCCCCCCCTTTTTTTTTTTAAAGGAAATAACAAGGACTGGACCCGGGACCTCATGTGGGAGGCAGATGCTCAACCACTGAGCTACATCAGCTCCCCTCTTTTGCCGTTTGTATTTCTTTTTTAGACAAATTTCTATTCAAGTCTTTTGCCCATTTTTAAATTTGGTTGGTTTTTTATTGTTGAGGTGTAGGATTTCTTTATAAATTCTGGATATGTGATTTCCAGATATTTGCTCCCATTGAATAGGCTATCTTCTCACTTTCTTGACTGAAAGTCCTTTGCAGCTTGAAAGTTTGATTTTGAGGACATTGCATTTTTAATTTTTTTCTTTCATTGCTTGTGCTTTGGTTGTAAAGTCTAAAAAACCATTGCCTATCACAAGATCTTAAAGATGCTTCCCTACATTTTCTTCTAGGAGTTTTATGGTCCTGGATAGCCTTTTTCTTGATTTGAGGCTGCCCTGTCTTTTAACTGTTTTCTGGAGCATTGAGATATTCTACCAGTTCTTGCTTGTTGTTAAAAGCTTCTGGAGAGAGATGGGGGCCTGAAGAATCTCACTTTACCATCTTGATCTGGGCGGTCCTCCCTAAGGGGTTTTTTGTTTGTTTTCTGTTTTACTTGTTATTTTCTTTGTTGCTTTTCCCCAAGGGTTTTTTTTTTTTTTCCCTAAGACTTATTTATTTATTCCACAACCCTTCCCCCCCAGTTTGTGCTCACTCTGCTCACTCTGTCCATTTCCTGTGTGCTCTCTGTCTGCTTGTCTTCTCTTTAGGAAGCACCAGGAACAGTTAGGAAGCACCAGGAACGGAACCTGAGACCTCCCGTGTAGGGAAGAGGCACTCAATTGCTTGAGCCATCTCTTCTCCTTGCTTTGTTGTGTCTCATTGTGTTTCCTTGTTGCATCATTATGTTTCCTTGTTGCGTCATCATGTGCCAGCCTGTCATGCCAGCATGCTGTCTTGCTTGTTCTTCTTCAGGAGGCACCGAACACCAAATTCGGGACCTTTCATGTGGTAGATGGTAGCTCAATTGCTTCCCTCCTCAAGGGGTTTTAAAGTATAAACTGTGTTCCTCTTCTGTCACCTGCTCAGAAACCTACAATCAGTCCTCAGATTTACTGTGATACATTTCCCCGATACGAGAAAAATTCCAGCCACTGGTGTTTCTGAATCTTCCACTTATACATGAGGCGTAAAGGGGTGGGGCAGCACAGAACCGGAACAGGATTATAGTTTTGTTATAGTAAAAGCATGCAGGTAAGAAGCCAAAGGAAGAGATGCATAGGGAGAGGTCTGGAAGGGTCTCTAAAACGCAAGTTTCCATACCCCCTCTCCACATGGAATCAGCACTAGCACAGAGAAGTATCTTCTCAGTCATGGAAATTTGTTGGGCTTTGAGCATCTTTTGAGTTTTCTTGGGGTTTCATTACATATGCACGATTTTTTTTAAAACATTTATTGATTTATAATACAGCGATGCCTTTATTCTTTGAGATTTGTGGAACTCTTAAAGATTTATTTATTTCTCTTACCCCCCATTGTTTGCGCTTGCTACCTGCTCTCTGTGTCTGCTCATCTTTTTTTTTAAATTTAGGAGGCATCAGAACCAAACCCGGGACCTCCCATGTGGGAGGGAAGCACCCAGGCACTTGCGCCACCTCCTCTCCCTGCTTGCTGTCTCTCTCGTTGTGTTTCTTCCTGTGTCTTCTCACCGTGTCATCTTGTTGCCTCAGCTCACTGTGCCACCCTATTGCGTCAGCTTACTGTCTTGCTCATCTTCTTTAGGAGGCACTGGAATCTGATGTGGGACTTCCCAGGTGGTAGGCAGGCACCCAACTGCTTGAGCCACATCTGCATGCCCATATGCATGATTAATAAAATCAGAGTTCACCTGGTTGAACTCAGTCTGTAGCCCCCCTCCAGTAAGACTTTTTAAGACCTTAAATTTGTCTTGGAAATGGGTCCCTTGAACATACGTCTTCTTTAAGTGTTGATCACTACTGTCATCATTTTTGTTATAAATGTGTATACTGAAATCATACATAATAAAATCATTTTTCATGATTTGACATTAACTTTTAAAGAACTTTCAAGGTATCTTCACATGTAGTTCATTTTTAAGGTAAAAGGTAATTCCTCAATTGTATTGAAGTAGAATTTTGCTATTATAGTTTTTTTTTGACAATAATTGTTCATTAATCCCTTAAGCTGGATGAAAAATGTGTGTGTAGTATTCTTAAAAGTCAGTAGACTAGAAATGAGAAACAAATTTAAAGAAAATGTGCACAGTGCATGGTAGTGACATAAGAGTGCAGCCTACTTGTTTTCCACAGGCTATATTTCATCATTATTGCATGAAGTCCCCTTTGGCCAATTTAGTGAATGCTGCTGGGTCTTGGGGAACAAAAATCTTTTGTCTTTATTCAGAGATATAATTGTGAGGCTAGAGAGTTGTCTTTTTCTTGATTAGAAAAATCCATTTTAGCTTTTAAAATTTTGAGTGATAATAGCTTATAATTAAAATAATAGTCCTATTTGATTTTGGCTAATGATTTTTAGTAGACTCTCAGTTAATTTTTTATGATTATCTCAGTATGACTAAACCATATGTTTTAATTGCCTTAAAAATCCTACTGAAATTTGTCACTATAAAAATTATGTGAACATTTTGTTGTGTGCAAGGCCCTAACTAAGCTAGTTTTGGGAGCTTACACTAAATGAGAGAGCTAGGGGTGATTCATGGTATAAAATAATAAGGGAGCAGATTTCCTTCTACCTTATGTGAATAGAAGGGCCTTAGGGAAATTTTAACTTGAGCATATATAACACATGTAATAAGATGGGGTGCTTGTCTTTACTCTCTTTTCTAATTGTCTCTGAATGGAAAGACGTAAAAGTCAGAAAGCAAAATTGAGAGGCTGTACAGAAATCAGATGTGGTCTCAGTTCTTAATCCTGCTTAAGACCAATTTCATGACAGTAGTGATTACACCTTAGTGTCCCTGGAATGAATATTTTGAATTGGATTTTATGTTGAAGTTGTTAGGCTTATATCTGTTTCAGAAACCTTAGTTCTAAATTTGGCACAAATTCCACCTGAGGATAGTATTGGTTTCTATGATTGACCTTGAATTAATATTTTTCCCCCAGCACCTTCTGGATGAAGTCATGGTTCTTATTTTTTCCCAAAGATTTTATTTATTTATCTGTCTGCTTGTATTCTTTTTAGGAGGCACCAGGAACAGAAACCAGGACCTTCCATGTGGGAGGGAGGTGCCCAATTGCTTGAGCCACATCTCCCTGCTTGTTGTGTCAGCTTGCCACACCAGCTCATTCTCTTACTCTTCTTCTTTAGGAGGCACCAGGAATTGAACCCAGGACCTCCCATATGGGAGGTGTGTGCCCAACTGCGTAAGCCACATCTGCTCCTCTAGTTTTCATTTTTAACCTTCCAGAAGTAGTAGGTTGAAACCCAGATGATTTACGTATTTTGTGTATTTATCAACAGAGTGCACAGTGCTTTGTTGGTGGCTCTCCTGTAGATATTTTTTTAAGCTTTTTTTGGTATCATATATTGAACTTTAATATTTCCCATTTTAATTATTTACAAGTATACAATTCAGTGGTATTAATTACATTCACAGTATTGTGTTACCATCAATTGCCTAAACTTTTTCATCACCTCAAATGGAAATGAACTATTTCTGAGTTAAATAGATCGCGACATTCGGTTATAGATAGTGCTTGAACATCCCATACCTGCCTACACAGGGATCTGTGCCTACACAAGTTTTTAAACCAGTTTTCTTGAGATATAGTCACATGTCATACATTCCATTTGAGTATACAATCAGTGGCTGTTAGTATAATCACAGAATTGTGCATTCATCACCACAAAAAATTTTAGAATAATTTCACTACTCAAAAAAGAAAAACTCCATACCTTTTAGCAGTCTCCTCTCAATTCCTCTATCCCCAGCCCTACATAACCACTAATCCAATTCCATCTTTATAAATTCATTTATATTCACATTTTATGTAAATGAATGAAATCACAGTATGTAGTACCTTGTGTCTAGTTTCTTCACTTAGCTATATTTTTTTTGTCTGATATTAACATCTTATAACAATATACATTTGTTCAGTTTCAAAGAAAAACAGTCCTTACATATGCAATATTACCCATATTCATTATTTCATATGAGGTTTCACTGTTATACAGTCCCATGTTACTTTTTATCTTTCCTTCTAGTAATAGACATGACTGTAGACTTCCCCTGTCAACCACTGTCATACCCATATAATAGCACTACTAGTCACAAACACTATTATGTGCTTTCACCTTCTCTATTCATTTCCGAGATAAACACACAACCTTTTTTGCCAATTCTGCACATAGTGACCCTCAGCTTTCCACTCTCTAACCTCATTCTATTTTCTGGTGACTTATATTCTAGTTACTGTCTTTATGAGTTTACATAATACATTCATAACAGGGCAATCAAACAGTATTAGTTTTTGTGTCTGGCTTGCTTCACTCAACATAATGTCCTCCAGTTTTTACCATGTTGTCATATGCTTCATGACTTTATTTCTTACAGCTGCATAGTTTTCCATCCTGTGTATACACCACAGTTTGATTATCTATTCCTTGGTTGATGGACACCTAGTTGTTCCATCTTTTGGTGATTGTGAATAACTCTGTTATGCTGTGTGCAGATGTCTGTCTGTCACTGTTCTCAGTTCTCCTGGGTATATACCTGGGTAGTGTGCAGGGTCATGTGGTAAGTCTATATTCACTTTTTTAGGAACTGCCAAATAGTCCTCCACAGTGCTTGTACTGTTCTTTCTACCTTCCCACCAACAGTGGAAAAATTGTTCCTGTCTCTCCACTTCCTCTCCAACTCTTGGAGTTTTCTGTCTTTAATAATGGCCATTCTTATAGGTATAAAATGATATTTCATTGTAGTTTTGATTTGCATTTCCCTAGTCACTACTGATGTTGAACATTTTTTCATGTGTTTTTTTGCCATTTGTATTTCTTTGTACAAACGTCTGTTCAAATCTTGCCTACTTTTTAATCAGGTGGTTTGTCTTTTAATTGTTGAATTGTATCATCTCTTTATAAATCATGGATATTAAACCCTTATTGGATATGTGATTTCCCATATTTTCTTGCATTGAGTAGGCTGCCTTTTTACCCTGTGACAGAGTCCTTTGAATTGCAAAAGTGTTTAATTTTGAAGAGGTCCCATTGTGGTATTTTTTCCTTTTGTTGCTTGTTCTTTGAATGGAAGATCCAAGAAACCAGTACCTACCACAAGATCTTGAAGATGTTTCCCTGTATTTTCTCCTAGTAGATTTATGGTCCAGGCTTTTATATTTAAGTCTGCTCCATTTTGAGGTGATTCTTTTATAGAGAGTGAGTTAGGAGGCGGCCTCTTTCATTCTTTTTGGTTATGGATATCCAGTTCTTCCAGCACCATGTCGAAGAGACTGTTTTGTCCTGGTAACATGGATTTGGTAGGTTTGTCAAAAACCAGTTGGCTGTAGAGGTGAGAGTTTATTTCTGGACCCTCAGTTCTAATCCACTGATCAGTGTGTATCTTTATGCCATACCATGCTGTTTTGACCACTGTAGTTTTGTGGTATGTTTCAGGGTCAAGCACTGAAGGTTTTCCTACATCATATGTCTTTTTTAGAATGCTTTTGACCATTTGGGTGCACCTTCCCTTCCAAATAAATTTGGTAATTGCCTTTTCTGTTTCTGTAAAGTGGGCTATTGGAATTTTGATTGTTACTCCATTGAAGCTATAATTCTGTTTGAGTAGGTTTGATGTTTTCACAATAGTCTTCCAATCCATGAACACGGAATGTCTTTCCATTTGTTTGTCTTCTTTGATTTCTTTTAGCATTGTTTTGTAATATTCTGAATATAGGTACTGTATGTCTTTGGTTAAATCGATTCCTAGGTATTTGAGTCTTCGTTGCTTTTGTAAACAGGTTTTTTCCCCTGATTTCCCCCTCAGATTGTTTAGTACTAGTTTAAGGAAAGATTCCTGAATGTTGCGTGTTGATCTTGTATCCTGCAACTTTGCTGAACTCAATTACTAGCTCAAGTAGCTTTTTTCCTTTAATCCCCTACATCTTTTGTTTGCGTTCACTGTCTGCTCTCTCTTTCCATTCACTATATATTCTTCTGTGTCTGCTTGTCTTTTTTCTTCTTGTCTTTCTCTTTAGGAGGCACCAGGAACTGATCCTGGGACCTCTGGAGTGGGAGAGAGGCAGTCAACTGCTTGAGCCACCTCAGCTCTCTGGTCTGCTGTCTCTCTCTCACTGTCTTTCCTCTGTGTCTCCCTTTGTTGTGTCATCTTGCTGCTCCAGCTCTCTGCAGCACGGGCCAGCTTGCCTTTACTAGGAGGCCTGGGGAATAGAACCCAGGGCCTCCTGTGTGGTAGATGGGAGCCCAATTGCTTGAGCGACATCCGTTTCCCAGCTCAAGTAGCTTTGTCAGACATGTCATAGCTTTCTAAATATAGGATTGTGTCATCTGCGATAGTGATAGTTTTATACCCTATTTTCCTATCTGAATGCCTATTCGTATTTTTTCTTTTCTAATTGCTCTAGTAAGAACTTTCTAGCACAGTATTGAATAACAGTGGTGACAGTGGGCATCCTCATCTTGTTCCCGATCTTTGAGGGAAAGGTTTTCAACTTTATGCCATTGAATGTGATGTTGACTGTGGGTTTTTCATATATACCCTTTATCATATTGAGAAAATTTCCTTCTATTCCTACCTTTTGAAGTGTTTTTATCAAGAAAGAATGCTGGATTTTGTTGAATGCCTTTTCTGCATTGATTGAGATAATATGTGTTTTTTTCCCCCTTCAATTTGTGAATGTGGTATACTACATTAATTGGTTTTCCTGTGTTGAACCACCCTTGCATACCAGGAATAAATCCCACTTGGTCATGGTGTACAGTTCTTTTAATATGCTGTTGGATTCTGCTTGCTGGTATTTTGTTGAGAATTTTTCCATCTGCTTTAGAATCCTTGGTTGAGTCTCTTGTGAGCAGCATATGGACAGCTCCTGTTTTTTTAATCTATTCTGTCTGTCTATATCTTTTTTGATTTGGGCGTTTAATCCATTCACATTAAATGATATTTCTGTAAATGCGTTATTATATAATTTTATTCTTTGATTTTCATGTCATATCTTAATTTTTGTCTGTCTTTTTACTCTTTTGGTTATCCTTTCTGCTATTTGTTTTTGTATACTTTCTTCTAAGCCTCTCTTTCCTGTCCTTTTCTTTCAGGCTTTAAGGCTTCCTTTAAAATTTCCTGCAAAGGTGGTTTCTTTTTTACGACCTCGCTTGGTTTCTGTTTTTTTTTAAAAGATTGATTTATTTATTTCTCTCCCCTCCCCCCCCCACCCCGGTTGTCTGTTCTGTGTATCTATTTGCTGCGTCGTCGTCTTTGTCTGCTTCTGTTGTTGTCAGTGGCACTGGAATCTCTGTTTCTTTCTGCTGTGTCATCTTGTTGTGTCATCTCTCTGTGTGGGTGGCGCCATTCGTAGGCAGGCTGCACTTTCTTTTACCCTGGGCAGCTCTCCTTACAGGGCTCACTCCTTGCGCGTGGGGCTTCCCTACGCGGGGGACACCCCTGCGTGGCACGACACTCCTTGCACGCATCAGCACTGCGCATGGACCAGCTCCACGCGGGTCAAGGAGGCCTGGGGTTTGAACCGTGGACCTCCCATGTGGTAGACAGATGCCCTAACCACTGGGCCAAGTCCGCTGCCTTCTGTTTGTTAATATTTTATACCCACCTTCATATTTGAAGGACAATTATGCTAGATAAAGAATTTTTAGCTGGTGTTTTTTCTTTTTCAGTATCCTAATTGTATTATACCACTGTCTTCTTGCCTCTGTGGTTTCTAATGAGAAATCCACCCTGAGTTTTACTGGGTATCCCTTGTTTGTGATTGTTTGCTTCTCCCTTGCTGCTCGTAGAATTTTTTCTTTGACGTTTGACATTCTGAGTATTATGTGTCTTGGTGTATGTCTATTAGGATTTATTCTGATTGGGGTATGCTGTGCTTTTTGGATATGTAAGTTCATTTCTTTTGTGAGAGTTGGCAAACAGTTAATTATTTTCTCAAATACTCTTTCTGCCCCTTTTCCCTTCTCTTGTCTTTCCGGAACTCCCATGGCACTTTTGTTGTTGAGTTTTGTGTTGTCATTCAACTCCTGACCCTTTGCTCGGTGTTTCTCCATTTCAGCTCTTCTGTCCTCACTATCACTTTTTCTTCTATCATCTTGAGTCTGCTCTTCTGTGCTTCTCATGTGTTTTTTAAAAATTACTTTCACTTTGTTTTTTGCGCTTGTTGTCTGCTTGTCTTTTAGGAGGCACTGGGAACTGAACCTGGGACCTCCCATGTGGGAGGCTTGAACCACCTCCTCTTCCCCCTTGTTGTGTCTTAAGTGTTTTCCCACGTCTGTCATGTCTTCTCGTTGTGTCATCTTGGAGGTACCGGGAACCCAACTCAGGACATGGTAGGTGGATGCCCAATTCCTTGAGCCACATCTGCTTCCCTCTGTTACTTTTCTATTCAGGTTTTCAGATTCTTCTTTGTGCTCACTCAGTGTCGTCTTGATGTCATTTTTATCTTTAGCCATATTGTCTTTCAACTCATAAATTTGGTTTTGGAAATTTGTTTGCATCTTGTTAATTCATTGTCTCAAATCCTTTGTCTCTTCTTGGGCTTTGGTATTCCTTTTCTTGGGCCATGTCTTCCATTTTCTTAGTATGACTCGTAATTTCTTTTTTTTTTTTTTTTTTTAAAGATTTAAAAATTTCTCTCCCCTCCCCACCCCCCCCATTGTCTGCCCTTTGTGTCTATTCACTGTGTTCTGTGTCTGCTTGCATTCTTGTCAGTGGCACCCGGAATCTGTCTCTTTTAGTTATGTCATCTTGCTGCATCAGCTCTCTGTGTGTGCAGCACCACTCCTGGGTAGACTGTGACTTTTTTGTGTGGGGCTGCTCTCCTTGCGGGGACACACTCCTTGCGCGTGGGGCTCTCCTACGTGGCAGGGCACTCCTTAATGCACGCGACAGGGCACTCCTTGCCCACATCAGCACTGCACGTGGGCCAGCTCACAACGGGTCAGGAGGCCCTGGGTTTGAACCCTGAGCCACATCTACTTCCCAGCTCGTACTTCTTTGCTGCTCTCTAGGCATCTGATTAAGATGGTGAATTACTCAGAAGCTCAGTTTTTCTTTTGTAGGGCTTTAGTAGCGGGACGCTGCGTGATACTGCTGTTCTTTGATTCTTGTTTCAACCTTGTTCTTTAGAACTGTCCCTGTTAGTTGCCCAAAACTGGGTGCTTCATAGGACTTTGGGGAGCGAGGTTATAAAGGCTGGAAAAAACCTCTCTCAGTTACTTTTAATTTCCTCATGTACACTTTCTTGGTCTGCCAGCAGGTGGCACGCTTTGCCAGCCCTCTCTATTCAGTGCCTGATCAGAGTGTGTTTGCAGCAACACAGAGTAGATCAGTGTGATAGAGGATCCGGCATGGAGACTAAGAGCCTTGTAATTCATACTTTCTCAAAGAGTTTTCCAACCTTCTCTGGCAGCCTCCTCCCTTTTCCTGGGTAAGAAATAATTCAGTCTCCTCTGTGTCCTCAACAGTCAGTTCTGGTTAGTAAAGAGGGAGACCGAGAGGGTCACATCTCTTAAGCTTAGTCCTGGATCTCTTTAGCCTAGAGCTGGCTCTAAAGGCAAACAGAAATGGCACAGCCCCACCCGGCCTGGAAGGGCTGGTGGGAAATAGCAGACCAAATCTTTGGGTCAGCCATGTCCCTCTCTCTCCTTTCCTGGGGGAGGTGTGTCCCCAACAATCAGCCCCGGTTAATAGAGAAGGGAGATTGAGATGATCAGATCCTTTTATTCGTGAATCTCTTGAATCTAGTGCTGGCTCCAGGGCAAGCAACGGCAAGGCCCTCCTGGCCTGGAAGGGCTCCTGACGCAGCAAACCAAAACTGTGGGTTCAAAGCTGAGTCAGCCTTAGGCTTTGTCCCTCTCTCCTGTTCCTGGGGAGGTGGGTCCCTGGGGCTCCCTTTGTAGCCGCTGGCCCAGAGGACCGAGTGTTCACAAGTGTCTGGAGTGTGGAGGAGGGGTTTTCTGGCAGTAACAGCTACTGCTTTTAACTCACAGTTTTGCCATCACTATTCTTTTCTCTTGTCCCTCTCTCTTCTTGGCAGTGTCCAGCCTTCCCCTGGTATCCTAAACCCTAGAAGACTTTTTTCCAGGTTGTTTCTGCCTGTCCTTTAACTATTTTTCCAGGGAAGAAGAGAATCCCATATCTTTCTAGTCTGCTATCTTCCTGGAAGTCCTTGTAATGTTTTTTTTTTTTTTAAATATTTATTTATCTCTCCCCAACCCCTTGTTGTTTGCACTTGCTGTGTCTGTTTCTTGTTTCTTTAGGAGGCACTAGTTGCTGAACCCAGGACCTCTGATGTGGGAGGGAGGTGCCTAATCACTTGAGCTACCTCCTTTTGCTGTTTTTTTGCATCTCATTATGTTTTTTTCCTTGTGTCTCTTGTTGTGTCATCTTTTTTTGTTGTTGTTCCATCATCTTGTTGTGTCAGTTTGCTCTACCTGCCTGTCACGCCAGCTCTTTGTCTTCTTTAGGAGACACCGAGAACTGAACCATGGACCTCCCATGTGGTAGGCGGGGAGCTCAGTCCTTTTAGCCATGTCTGCTTCCCCCCTTGTAATGTATTTTTAATCTTATCCATTGTTTCTTTCACTCTGATAAGCTCTGTTACTTTTTTTTTGTGGGCTTTCAAATTGTTCTTTATGCTCACACAGTGCCATCTTAATATCCTTTACCTTGTTAGTATTTTCCTTCATGTACTTATTAAATTGGTTAGGGAGGTTTGTGTAACTCGCTGATTAGTTGCCTTTAAATCCTGTGTCTCATCTGGAGTTTTCGTTTGCCGTTTTGGCTGGGACATTATCTTCTTGTTTCTTAGTATGCCTTGTTATCTTTTGTTGATATCTAGGCATCTGATTATGTTGGTGATTTTACTCTGTTGACCATTTTCTCTTTCTTGCTTGCCTAGTGGTTTTATTTCAGAGCTGCTCTGATTTTTTTTTAAAGGTTTATTTTTTATTTTTCTCCCCTTCACCGCCCCTCCACCCAGTTGTCTGCTCTCTCTGTCCATTCACTGTGTGTTCTTCTGTGTCCACTTGTATTCTTGTCAGTGACACCCAGAGTCTGTGTCTCATTTTGTTGCGTCATCTTGCTGTGTCAGCTCTCCGTGTGTGTGGCGCCATTCCTGGGCAGGCTGCACTTTTTTTTTTCTGCGCTGGGCGGCTCTCCTTATGGGGTGTGCTCCTTGCGTGTGGGGCTCCCGTCCATGGGGGATACCCCTGCATGGGACAGCACTCCTTGCGCGCATCAGCACTGCACGTGGGCCAGCTCCACACAGGTCAGGAGGCCCAGGGTTTGAACCTTGGACCTCCCATGTGGTAGTGGGATGCCCTGTCTGTTGGGCCAAATCGGCATCCCTCCTTTGATTTTTGGTTCATTTTTTTCCCTAAAACTTAAAAGATTGCCCTGTTTAAATGATCTAAATGTGCAGGGAGCCACTAATGAGGCATAGTGCAGATCTTCCGAACCTGGGAAAGAAAATGGGAGGGACAAGCCTCATCTTCTTCACTTCCTGGCTGGCCAGCAGATGGCGCCCTTTGGAAGACTTTTCCGTGGATATGAATCCTTCATTTCCACTACTCCCCCTGTCCTGCTGTTTTTGCTATCTGTGTCCATTCTCTGTGTGATCTTCTGTATCTGTTTCTCTTTTGTCTTCTTTTCTCATTTTCTCTCCTCTAGGATTCACCGAGATTTGACCCTGGGGACTTTTGATGTAGAGAGAGGTTCCCTGTCACCTGCGCCACCAGAGTTCCTGGATTTTACTGTGCTTCACCCTGACTCTCCCCTTAGTCTCTCTTTTGTTGCGTTGTCATCTTGCTGCATGACTCAGTTGTGTGGGAATTCTGCTCGCTGTGCGGGCTTGCTTTCTCTTTTTCTTATCTATCAGGAGGCTCCAAGGATTGAACCTGGGTCCTCCCATATGGTAGGTGGCAGTCCTATTACTTGAACCACATCTGCTTTCCTAAGTAACTCTTCTGAACCAGCAATTCGAATTATGGTGGTTACATTTGCTGAAGAGAAACCATAGTCAACCCTCAGCTGCGTCCTCCTCCTTCCCAGGGAGGAATATGTCCTTTCCCTGTCCCTTGGCTGCTCACGCAGGTTTTACCAAGGCTTTTTGCCTTGGACATTGGGGATGGGCAACTTTTCTAATCCTGGGGGCATCAACTCAAGGTTTTCCCTTTGGCCTCTTTGTCTCTCCCTCCCCAGGCACTCCTAGACAATGCTTGTTGCTCTCCTGGTCGACAGGTCCCCAGAGTAGCTTCCTTGGACGACTTCTATGCTTTCCTATGCTTTCTCGCCTATTTTGCAAGAGAGCTGCCTTGCCTGAGCTACTCCAAAGCCATCTTGCATCTCCAGAAACCGCTCTACTTCTTTTACACCTCCCAGTTGATATCTTACTATTTTGACTGTGATCATGTGGTTTTAAGCACTTTGTCAAATATTTTCTTCACCAGTTTTATGAGAGAGGGAACATGCTGAGAAGCTTAGGAAGCTGCAGAACCAATGTGGGGGCTGAATCTTCCTTCAGCATGTGAAGAAATCAGAACATGATGACTGGGAGAGTGCTCCAAATGCACCGAGTGTGCATTACACTTCTGAAAAAGGGCAACTCAGTCAGTCACTCCTGGGTCTGCACAGACTGGCCACTGACAAACAGGAGCCCCATTTGCATGACTTCATTGAGAATCATTACCTGAATGAGCAGGTGAAATCCAGCAGTGAATTGGGTGACAATTAACTTGTGTAAGATGGTGCCTTCCCCCTGCCCCGTCCCCTCCCCCCCATTCTGACTTGGTACAGTATCTCTTTGATAAGCCCTTGCCACCCCCCTCCCCTGGGAAACTGATGACAAGAGCCAAGCCTGAGGCTGGTCCCCACGCAGTGTGTGCATGGTGGGTTTGCATTTACCTTCTTTGTAAGTTGTATCAGCATCTACCAAAGTTTTTCTTTTTCCTTTTTTTAAAGACTTATTTTTTTTATTTACCCCCCCCAAGTTGTCTGCTCTGTGTCCATTTGCTGTATGTTCTTCTGTGACCGCTTCTATCCTTGGCAGTGGCACCGGGAATCTGTGTCTCTTTTTGTTAAGTCATCTTGTGTCAGCTCTCCGTGTGTGTGACACCATTCCTGGGCAGGCTGCACTTTTCTTTCGCGCTGGGCGGCTCTCCTTATGGGGCTCACTCCTTGTGCGTGGGGCTCCCCTACACGGGGGACACCCCTGCATGGCACGGCAGTCCTTGCACGCATCAGCACTGTGCATGGGCCACACGGGTCAAGGAGGCCCAGGGTTTGAACCACGGACCTCCCATGTGGTAGGCGGACACCCTATCCATTGGGCCAAGTCTGCTTCCCCAAAGTTTTTGATTTGTACCATTTCTTCAAATAAGGTAATTTGGTCTCCCCCCACAATCAGAATATTCCAGGTTGGAAACATACCTTTTGCAGTCAGATAGGCATTCAGGCTTTGCTCTGGAGGCAGTCTGGTTTAGAACACTGGTCCTTAACTTAGTTTTCTTGAAAAATCATTCAGTAAACCGAAGAGCTTTTGTTTATGTAGGTTACATTTCTCACTGTTTACAGCATTAGAAATTAAAACTGAGAACTTTTACAAATTTTAATTGATTTTAAAATAATGAACCCTTTCGTGTTAACAAAGTAGTAACATTTTTAGTGAAAATTAAAAATGATGGAAGAATGACATTTTTGTAGATGTAGTTGCTATCTGGTTTAACAAAAGATGGTTAAATTCTATTGTCTTTTGCGTTTGATCTGTTGGAATTGTTGATTGAACTATGTGAACAAAATATGACTTCACAGATACTTATTTGAAAAGTGAAGGAGTATTTTAATAGCCTTTTAAGATAATTGTGTGACTATTCTTTGGTATTATATTAAAAACTAGGTAAATAGTAGTTTCTTAAAGGCTACTTGCAGTGTGGAATCTAAAACCATATCAGTAAACTTTTCTTATTCTTATATTAAGACCTGGTATTTTCCTTCTCCATCCTAATGACATAGACATCCACCTATTGTTTCCTCTTCTGCACTGCCTTGCCATTGAGCAAGCACGTCATTATAGCCCACAACCCAATTAATTGTTCATGGTCGTATCCACCAAGCAGATGTTTTCCTGGAAATAATTTGAGTTTTCAAAGGGGGAGCTCTTCTTATGTATATGAATATATTGGCCCTTTAATTCCAAAAAGGAGTGATATTCATAAAATCCATGTTGTTGGACACTTTGAGTATTGGGGTGGGAAACTCTGGTTTGCCAGATAATTTCTTAACAAGGAGTGTAGAAAGGAGAAAGGGGGATGTTATATTAAAAATTTCTCAGGCTCGTTCTTAAACATTGCTTTAAAGTTTTTAACAGTTTATGGGGTTTTTTTTGAAACTTCTGGATTTTCTGTTGTCACAGGCTGTGTGTGCACATGCATACGCTCTTTAGTCCATTGTTATACCGTGTAAGACATGTCCATAGTCTCATGAATCACAGTTGGGTAATAATAGTGAAAGAGATCTGACATATTCTCCTACTCAGAATGTCACAACAGGATTGTCAGCAAGTGGGAGGGAGCTTGTTAAAAATGTGTATCTCAGAGCTCTCCCTAAACTCATTAAATCAGTTTCTACAATTAATAAGATCCTAGGTGATGCATTTACACATGAAAGTTTGAAAGGCAGTGCTTTAGATTATTGAAACTATCTGAATGCTGTAAGTGCTTTGAGTGCCTTAGGTTTCTTCCAAATGCCTGGATTTTGACATTCCAGGGAGACTTAGATCTTCCATTTCACAGAATCAGTGCATGTACAATACAAAGAAGAATTAACTGAGTGAAAAGTTTATTTTTAAGATATATTTTATTATTTTTTAAATTTATTGTCCCCCCCTTCCCCATTGTTTGCATTTGCTATCTACTCTTCTTTTTAGGAGGTACCAGGGAACCGAACCTGGGACCTCTCATGTAGGAGGGAGGCACCCAGTTGCTTGAGCCACATCTGCTCCCTGCTTGCTGTGGCTCTCATTGTGTCTCTTCCTAAATCATCTTGTTGCGCCAGGTCGCCACACCAGCCCGTTGTTGCTGTCTTGCATGTCTTCTTTAGGAGGCTTTGGGAACTGAAACCGGTACCTCCCATGTGGTAGGTGCATGCCCAACTGCCTGAGTCACATCTGCTTCCCAAAATGTTTTTATTTTATTTATCCCCCCCTGTTTGTGGTTACTGTCCGTGCTCTGTGTCCATTTGCTGTGTGCTCACCTTCTCTTTAGGAAGCACTGGGAATCAAACCCAGGACTTCCCATGCAGAAAAAAGATACTCAGTCACCTGAGCCACCTCAGCTCCCTGGTTTGTTTTATCTCTCATTGTTTTTCCTCTTTGTGTCTTTTTTGTTGTGTCAGTTTGCCTTCTCTAGGAGGTACTGGGAACTGAACCTGGGACCTCCCATGTGGTAGGCAGAAGCCAAATCGCTTAAGCCACATCTGCTCTCCCCAAAATGTTTTAATATATGTATGATTTTAGGAATATTGTAATATCAGGTGGATTGTCTCCATCTAGTAGTGTTCTGATGATGTGGTTATCTAGAATATTATGGAAAAAAAGACAGTGCTTTCTATGAAATCCATACCTGCTCAGGGTTCTGTCAGAATCAGAAATTACTTGTATCTTGTCTCCATTGTCCCCCCTGTTGGATCAGGGCTGCATCAGACTTAAAACTGAAGAGAAACGCTGATTCTGGTAAGGGACTGGGGCATAGGTAAGTCTGAGGAATACTTCTTAGGGTTTGGATGTGCTTTGAAGCAGGACTCCCGGTGACCCTTCCAGGCTCTGGGTAGGGAAAGTTCCATGAGGATTCGTGTGTGCATCTAGGGATGGGGTTTGCCTCTTGCCAGCCTTTGCTGCTCAGTTGGTAGACACAGTTCATGCTCTGAGCACCTGCATTAGTCTGTCCTTTTTTGAGTAGCTCTACCCACATAAGTACTGTTTTTCAAGTGAGTGATTCAGCACATAGACTGACTAAACAGTGCTTCATGCTCATTGGTATGTGAACTTTCCTTTTCCCATCTTTGGAAAAGTGAGTAAGCAGTACATTAAATACAGTGTAGACAGAGTATATTGATAGATCAGTGTTGCACAAGAATTATGAGTTTCTCTTGTCCTTAGTTTAATTTGCCCAATTTAAAGATGATGGATTATGTTTCATTTCCATCTTAATTATGGGCTTTTTAATAAAAGCAGTATAGGTACACGGTTAAAAATGGTAGTAAAGTGTATTCAGTGAAGGATAAGTTTCTCTCCTTTTACCTCCAACCCTCACTCCAGCAACCTTCCTGAGGACAGGCACTGTTTTCTGTATCCTTCCAAAGAGATTAGGACTTTAGAGGCTATCTGAAATCTGTATCTGTCTCCCTCTCTCACTTGGGTGTGCAAATCATAACACATCTGCCTTGAATCTTTGTTTTTATTTCACTTAACTGTATCACAATACTTCATTTAGATTATCTCTTTTCCTGATGTTTATAAATTTGGTGTGACTGGTTGTTTATTTAAAATTAATATGTCTTTGGAGTTAGTTTAGTTTCTGCGCCACAGTCAAAATGCTTTCCAAGTACATTATAACAAGTGACAAGAAAAATAGCAAGAAAACATTTCAGAATTGGGAACCTCATGAGACTTGAAATTTCTAGGACATATACATATCACAATGTATTCTTGCACTAACAAACAATATACGAATAAATATGGGTATTGAAGGACTGATTCCTATTTGAAAGGGTTCTAGAGATCACAAAGTTTTTTAGAATGATGTTTTAAAGTTGTAATTTACAACCTATATTGACTGGTACGTACTTAACCAATGAAGTTAAATGTGGAATGTTCTTCAAAGGGAAATTGAGACGTTTTTCATGTTTTTCATCCTACAAAAACATTTTTGCACACTTTTAAATTAAAAATGTGTGATTGACATTGGACACAAACCTCTGTAAAGCTTAATAGTGAGCACAGTTCATGTTAATTTTCTTAGGTGCAAATAAGGCTGTAGTGATTACTTAGGTGACTTATTTTCAGAAGGTGCATGCTGAAATAATTGGGGTTGATGTTTCATAATACCTGTAACTTTGAAATGATTCAGCAAAAAATTACATACAGCAAATAGGACAAAATGTTGATTGTTGAATCCAGGTTTTGAAATACCTTATTGTGTGAAAATTTCCATAATAAAAGCTAGAGGAGCTAATATAATTTTCATAATTTGACTATTGGTACTTCTTAAATTGCGAGTAGATATATACCTTTTGATGAATTTGGTCTGAGAATGTTCTTACTAAATTCTTCAGTGATTGAAGCTACTTCCATGTAGTTTATCTGTTGGGAAGATACTGAAAAAGAAAATAAAAAAGTGAATTGCTTTTAAAATGAAGGCAAAAGTATGGTGTTGAGCATTTTGATTATTATTGAGTACTTTCTAAAAAAGGAAAACAAAAGGATCACTTCTTATATGTTGTACTTTGTTTAGGAAATAAAAGTTTTGGGATTGATTTTCATATTCTTTTTTGGTGGAGAGAAATTACTTAAAAAAATGTTTTTTAACAGCCAGGGAAAGACTTCCTATGTGGTCTTTTGGTAAAATTAGAGAGCTTTTTTAAAAACCACTGAGCCACATCAGCTCCCCTGAGTTGGTTTTCCATTTGTTTAATTGTTTTTTTATTTTTTTAGGAGGCACCAGGGACCCAACCTGGGACCTCCCATGTGGGAAGTAGGCACTCAACCCCTGAGCCATACTCACTACCCTGCACTCAGTTTTTATCTACTCTACTTTTTTATTTAGAAAGGATAATACAGCAATACTTCCCAATTTCTTTAAGATGGAGAGAGGTAGGATGTGGTAGCATTTGTGTTCTTGGATTAGTGAAGAATTCAGGTCAGAACTTTCATGGTAATCCTTTGATTCTGAATTACTTACAGCTGGGAACTGTTACTTTATTACTAAATCGTACATCTTAGTACCATGGAAGGGATGAGACATAAACTTGTATTGTGGGTGTGTAAATGTGTGTGTGTGGTTTTCTTAGGGTGTAGTATTGGGGCATTCATTTCTGCCAAAAGTTGCTTAAATTATCCCATATTTGATTTTTAGGTTCTCTTATTTTTTTGCCTTGATTTGTACTTTATTACCAACTAAATTTCAAAGCAGTGTTGTTTTCTAATGGAGAACATGGTTAGTGTGCTTTGTTCCTATAGAACAAATGTCAAGTGGTGCTCTAAATTAAATATTTATAAGATCATATTCATGTTAGTAAATTTCTAGGAATAACACAGCCTTTTTTCTTCTTTTGTAGCATAAGCAGTACTATAATGGATGTAGACAGCACAATTTCCAGTGGGCGTTCAACTCCAGCAATGATGAATGGACAAGGAAGCACTACTTCTTCAAGCAAAAATATTGCCTATAATTGTTGTTGGGACCAGTGCCAGGCTTGCTTCAACTCTAGTCCAGATCTGGCAGATCACATCCGTTCCATACATGTAGATGGTCAGCGAGGAGGGGTTGGTTTTGTCATTTCTTTTTTTTTACTCCCTGTTTTCATTAGTTTCATTTATTTATAATTGCTAGTTAGACCTTTTTACTGAAAATAAATTTGGGGTTATTTTTACATAGGCTTCCCCCCCCAATTTAGTTTTTGTTTTAATTACTTCCCACATACTTGATAGAATTAAGTGAAAAATAGAGCATATTATATATGGATTTTAATTTGCTCATAAATATATTATATTGAAGAAATTATACTTATTCTCTAACAATAGGGTTGGATTGGGATGGGAATATTATGAATGAATACAGTATATTTTGAGCTTCTAATATTCTGAGTTGAGAACATTTAGGAATTGGTACTGCCCTGGATTTTATTAGATTTATACTCAATTATCCTTGATGCTGAAATTAACTGGTACTAAGATTACTATATGCAATCCTACTAAATGACTGTACTCATTATTTTTGAATGAGAATTATACCTCTCTCCTAGTCTTGTCAGAGCTTTTAGATGGAAAGTCCTGATTAGTCAGTATTGATTTATATCCTCTCAAGAGTATATTTAATTCTGTGTTAGTTTATATGACTTTAATTGGGTAGTAAATAAAAAGTTATGCAAATTAGATGAGGCAAAAATAATACACTTTTCCAACTTTACGTAGGTTTGTCTTGAATAGTTACCACTCTTAGTGCATTTTCCAGAAATTAATGTCATACTGAAAGTATAGATAATTTACTAGGTCACACATCTCCTGTCAGCCTGCCATCACTGTTGAGGTACACTGATTCTAAATTGGTTAAAAATCATCATGGCTTAAGTCTTTGGGTGAGTAACTATTTCCAAGGTTGTACTGATTTTTAGATGGTAGTATTTATTTATTTTTTAAACACAAAACTATATAAGCACTCTTAACATTTTAACCAGGGGTGCTGCATTTGAAATTTCTTTTAAGAAATATTTGTCCTTAGCACAGTATGTTTTAGTAAGTCAGCAAGTTTTTGATTATGCAAACTTGACAAGTAAACATTCTCATTGGGTTTCATATGTATGGTGTCTTAGAGGCCAGTAAAATGTACTTTCAGATGGTGTATTTAATGAACTGTGCCTATCATACAGTATTTTCACTGCCAAACCCAGCTCAGTGATTAGGCTATTTTGATAACTCAGTCCCCCTACACCCATGCCCCATGTATGTCACATTTTTCATTGTGAGCTATTTTACCAAGTTGGTTTCCTGGCCCTTACAGATTTCCTTTTGTGAGCTGGTGATTTTGTTTGGTATATACTACCAAGGTAATTTTTTGAGCCATGCATGGCATGATATTTTTTTGTCATTTAATTTAGCAACTATTTATAGGGTCATGGGCCCTGCAGAAGATTACTGGACTTCTTTTAGTAGATGTGGGAGAAATTAACAAGTCTAAGTCTTAGGTCCTGCAAGTTGATACACAACCTTCTGAGAAGTTTTTCAGTCCTTTATAGATATATAGGCAAAAAATGCAATTATACTGTGAATTTTAAAAATTAACTGTACCACACTAATCACTGCAACTACTTATACTTTATTGCTATTATATAGGACTAGACATAGTAAGTCTTGGCATTGACCACGGTATGATTTTGTTTAAATGAAAATATTCTGAAACTCTTATTCGTAAAATTACTTTATTACAAGTAATGAAATTCTCTGGCTAACTCAAGGTAATGTTATTTTAATCACAGAAAGGATTCCTGATCTTTGAAGGACATTAATTGCTAAATTGTAAATGTAAAGAAAGGATCAAAGAAATACAGAAAGTGCATCTCAATTATTGCAATATACCAGTCATTGATAAATAGACCAGACTTTCTCAAAAGTAGTATTAATAAGAATTTGGAAACTTGGTACTACAGTATAAGAGAAGAAATCTTGATCTGCTTTTGTCCTTTGATGTTGGAATAAAGTGTTGCTTGGAATATCTGATTTTGATGACAATTTTTCTCTTAGATTTCGTATTTCTCTTCTTTCTTGAATCAAACTGTCACAATGCAACAAAAAAAAAATGGAAAAAGCTTAATTAGGAGCTTTTATGCTTCTAATTATTGAAAAATGATAATTTTACTGGGGCAGTGAGTGAGGAAGTATTAAATATTATATTCTTGTTCTTTTTCTTATCCCATTTTAATCTTCACCCTGGGAAGAAACAAAATGATCTTTAACAGCTCAGAAACTTCTTTTCCTTCCTTTAATTAATTAATTAATTAATTTTTCCTTTAATCTATTTATATTGCCTTGTTCATGCAGACTTTAATTTGAGACTGAAATCAAGTGTAGTTTAATTGGATATTGAAATCAAGTGTGGTTTAATTGGAGACTGAAATCAAGGAGAATTTTTCATGTACCAAAGTGGGTAAATGAGTTTACATTTTAAATAAAACTAACCTTTAAACATCACATTATGAATTAAGTTTGTTTTTTAATCTTATAAGAGTAGTTTTTACTATTTAAAATGAAACAGGCAAAAAAATTCAACCTTTTTTCTTAAATATAATAGATTATTCTTGGCCCAATACTCTGCATGACTGGGTTCTAATCCTAGGTTCTGAGCTGTTTTATTAATTAAATTTCAAAGCCCGGAGATTTAGATATACCTAGGCCTTGGTAGCTGGAGCACTTCATTTTGCAGAGTTTTAGTGATTCAGCATAAGATATGTTAGTGTTCTCTTCTTTTTGTTTTAACTATTTCTCATATTAAAAATAGTTGCCAGAAAGAAATCGGTTCAGCTTCCATATGTGGGAGGTATTTTATCAGTTATTTTACTAAGTTTCTCTGCATATATGTTCTTTGGTGTGCTCTTTGGTGGTGGGGCAGAAGGAGAATATTTTTCTTGGAGGGGTGATAGGATATTATTTGAAGACTTCAGTGAAATCACTCAGTTTTGTTTTAGAAAATGTCATTTGTAGACTTTTAGGTCTATACTTAGAACAGAAGTGCGGCTAGGATGTGAGATAACCAAAGGATTGCCAATTTGGGATTTCTTAAACACAACCTGAAATTGGTTGTATCTTCGGCAATGAACGGGAAATATTTTATTCTTATAATTTGAATATTTTATTTTATTTTTAAATTTTTTAAAGATTTATTTATTCCCCGCCCCCCCTTTGTCTGTTCTCTGTGTCTCTTTGCTGCGTCTTCTTTGTCCGCTTCTGTGTTTCTTTTAGTTGCGTCATTTTGTGTCAGCTCTCCGTGTGGGCGGCACCATTCCTGGGCAGGCTGCACTTTCTTTCGCGCTGGGCGGCTCTCCTTACGGGGCGCACTCCTTGTGCGTGGGGCTCCCCTACGCGGGGGACACCTCTGTGTGGCAGGGCACTCCTTGCGCGCATCAGGACTGCGTATGGGCCAGCTGCACACGGGTCAAGGAGGCCCCGGGTTTGAACCGTGGACCTCCCATGTGGTAGATGGACGCCCTAACCGCCGGGCCAAGTCCACTTCCCTGAATATTTTATTAAATACCTTTGGCCTCTGTTTTATTAAATTTCTTTTAACAGAGGAAATAAAAAATGTTAATACATTTAATGTGGATGCAAAATTATGTCTTGTATTTTAGACAGGTATTGAAAGAGCAGAGTGGTTTGCACCAAAATAATTGGGTTTAAAAATTTTTTGTTTCTCTTTCATTTCTCTACATCTTGTAAAAGAATGGGTTTTTTTTTTTTCTCAGAAACTTTAGCCCTTGATGGGAGCATGAGATTATCCATCCAACCTCCTCCTGGCTTTAGGTGGTGTGTATCTTGCTACTATATATCTTTTTGTATCATTTTACTGTAAAAGGAATCTGATTATTCAACATAACTAGGCTTTTTTAAAGTTTTTGCATATAAATCACTGCTGGGGAGCTGGTGTAGTTTGTGGTTGAGTTCCTGCTTTGCATGTATGAGGTCCTGGCTTTAATCCCTGGTACCTCCTTAAAAAAAAAAAAGTAAATCACACTGCTAAGTGCTTTGTATTTACAATATGTAACTTATTTTAATTTACTAATAATTAAATTTCCTTATCATACGTTGATTCTCTTATTACACATTATATGTATTTTTTATTTTCACATTATATTTTAATGTGAATTCTTTTATTTCTGGAAATTTTAGTTGATTTCATTTGAATATTTCAGGCATGAGAGGTTAGTAACCAGTTAGATGTTAGTAACCAGTTAGGTGTCATTGATCTGTCACACAAGCCATTATAGGTATAGGTTACACATTTAAATACTCTGGTAACGTTTGTTCAAGGAAATTGCCCAAAGAGAAGGAGACTGACTTCCCTTGGTTCCCAGGTTTGAACCACCTTCCTTCATTTTGGAGATGATCCCAGAAGGTAAGGCTGATCCATTCTCACAGAAAACCTCAAACTTCATACAACACTCAAATTTTGGGTCTGTACATCTTGTATGTTATTTAAATTTGAAGATTCTTTGGTAGTCCAAAAGTATTCCTGCCTTTGAGTGTGTGTGATGTTTCATTCTTGACACTAGCAGAAAAATCTGATGGGAATATTTTGAGAAGGGATTTCCAGAGTTTCAAATGAACTCGCTTTTTCTGTTGACTAGTCTTTCTGAGAGAATGTGTCATCCTAGATTTCCCTAGTATTTTGGAGTTGTCAAATGTGTGCTCATAGTATCTCTGATAAGGAAGAAAATTGAGATTTAGATTGTGAATCCTCCAGGTTTACGCAGCTACAGATTGAGAGCTGGATGGAATTCAGGTTATTTACTTTTGCTCTATTTCTGTTCTGTCTACTATGACCTAATACAGCCTCTTTCTATCTCTTGTGAAAGACTAGGTTGTGGACCTCTGTGCCTGAATATTCTAAATTAAAATGTTAGGTCTGAATTCATTTTAAAGTAGTATAGAAGAACCATGATAGATAATGTTTTTGAACATAATTCTATCCAAATTTGACTGAGTCCTGTGGAGTTTGGCTTTCAGGATTAATTTTTAGAATGGGAGGGTTTCTGAAAATAGGGTATAAAATAGTCCCCCTCCCCCCACGTAATCATGCATCTACAATGTCTGAGCTTTGAAGAAAGAACCTTTTGTCAGATTTTGAATTACCTCCATTATCAAATGGTCTATTATCAAAGTGTTATTAAGTGTAAGGGAAGGAAGTGTAGCTTTTGAATAGTTTCGTGGTTTTTGTGCATCCTAGGTATGGATTTTTAGGGCCCATTTTGTGTATCAAGACTACACTTGTGTAAAGTTTTATGCTTTTTTCTTTCCAGAATTATTTTTTAATGTGAAAGAGAAGGGTAAGATATTATGCCTTTAGACACAAATATTTCATTTAAATAAAACTAAACGTAGTTAGCATTGGTCTCTTTACACTTACTTCATTTCCTACAAAGTCACTAGGTTGAAGGTTATAGTTTTTCTTTGAAATCCTGAAGGTATTGCCCTAATAGTGTTATGGGACATTATTCCATGTAGAGTCTAGACTATGTCGTCCTACTAATTAAGGCTCTATCTGATGGAATTATACTGCTATTGCCTCCATAGTCATGTTTATTTGTAGCAAAAAAATAACTAGACATCAGAGATTACTGCTTCCTCCAGATAATGCTTGAATAATAATAGGTGTAGTATAGGGGTAGTATTTATCTTGAAGAAATCAAATCCCATCTTTTCTTTGATTTGAGAGTAACTCAGGTAGAGGGTAGTACTCCTGTAAGAATTACAACAGAATTCTTCACAGTTAAGAGTCACAAAAATGATGCTAATTTTGTTCCAACTACTCGCTCTAAAAATTTTGGTTATGTGGTATGAATTGTGAGAGAATTTAAACCCAGCCTCTGGTTTGTGTGTATTTCTTTGATTAAAAATTTAAGGCTCTGTCTTAGAATCTAGTAGTCTTGAGTCAGGATATTGATAGATAGCACCAATTATCTGTATGCAACTATTAAACAACAATGGATTAATTTCCACAGCATATAGGGATAGCTTTCTAATATATGTTTTTTTCTTTTTTCCTTTCTTGGATTCATTTAGAAAGTAACTGTTAACTTTGGGAACCTTGGGTATCATTTTGAAAACATGTGCTAGGGTCAAGCATTTTAAGTGTGAAGGAGGAAGTGTTCTGATTTCTTGTACCTGCCTAACTAAAGGGAGCTAACAAATCTGGTGGAATCAGGATACATGGTGGTAGTCTGAATTTGAACAGTGGTGTCAAATGGCAGTGATGTTGCTTGTTTAGACGGATCTGTACCAAATGGTTTGGGTTTTGAGTAGAAATTAATATCAAGTTTGTTGATATTAATTAGGCTGTTGATTTTGTAGTGTTCAAAGTGTGGCTGTATTTATAATTGCTCTTACCTTAGAAAATAACAGAGCTTATAAATAATTCTTGGGTGGTCGTGACTGCAGTAGATTCATACTTCTCTTATGTGGGGAGTAATTTTCAATATTCAGTTTGACGTAAATAAAATCAGTTAGGAAATTGGTATCTTTATTTAGGAAGAAGAATACATTGTTAATTACGGTATAGTCCAAATCCAGTCATACTCAGTTACCTGAACCCAAGAATATGAATCATTTATAATAGTCAGCTCATATGCATTGCTTTTACAAATATCTTAATTTAACATTTTCTTTTAAATTTTGTTTTATAATTAAGATAATTGAGAATAGTTTTTAATGAATAGAATATAAGAATTAGTGTGCATGTGAGAATAGGAAAAATGAACAGCAGAATAGTTATAATTTGATAATTTGTTTTACTCATTCTTTGAAGATGCAGATGTCCATTAATGAACATTTATTGACTCTGTTTTCATTGTTTATTTATATAGCTTTATATTTTTTGGATAGTATTATGCTCGCTATTCAAGGAATACAAAAAAGTGAATAGTGGTCCATAGTCCCAGTGTCTAGTGATGTATTGTTAATATTTCATCTTATTTCCTTCTAAATGGCATTTTGTGATTGGTGTGCTGTGCCATTCCATGTCACTGTGTCAGTTCCTTATTGAGTGTGGAGTACAGCAGACTTGAGGAGGAGTAAAACTGGCTCTCATTGGGAGTTCTGTCTTGGTAATTGTGTAGTTAAACTTTTTGAATCACTTTTCTGTTTACGTAGAATTTCCCTCTGTCAAGTTATTTTATTTTAGTGGAAATCTTAATTGCTTAAAAAATGTTATAAAATAATTTGTCATTAATTTGCATAGAGATTGCAGAATCAACTTTTGAGTGGGAATGTGTTCTTCAGACGACAAATTCTGAAATATCCAGTTATTGAAGCAATTTATACCCACAGAGAATAAAACTTAATAGTTGCTAGTGAGTCTTTATTTTCACTATGGCAGAAATAAATATTTTTCTTAAATTTTTCTTTTTTTTTGAATACGTACCTTTTATTTTTTTTATCTTTTCAATCTTTTTTTATGTAAAACATTTTTTCAAAATACCTTTGAAATGCAAATTTTTAATTGGTCAACAGAAAAAAAAGCAGGACTGTTTGAGAAAAGAAATCAATAAACTTTGGCAGGTACTCTATTTCTTTGTAATAGTCATTTGAAAAGGGTTTCAAAGTATGTATTCTAGATATATATTCTGTGTTACATTTATTTTTATTTTTTTAGTTGTAGATGTGAATTCACATCTGCTTTGTTTGGCTCCATACATTAAATAGCTCTTTTTGTCAACTGAAGACCTGCAGTGTGTTTCATTTGAATTTACATGGGATCAGATTTTTTTGAAATAAGTGATGAAATCTAACATGGCTTTCCTTTTTACAGGTATTTGTTTGCTTATGGAAAGGTTGTAAAGTATACAATACTCCATCAACCAGTCAAAGTTGGTTACAGAGGCACATGCTGACACACAGTGGAGATAAACCTTTTAAGGTAAGTGTGTAGTGAGTTGCTTTTTTTTTTTTTTTTAAACCAACTTAAGCTTAGTTGTTTGTTTTTTTCCATCTGGTTGCATCATCATCTTTTTGGTGTGTTGCTTAGCTGCCGTGGGGGCCTGTGCCTTTCCATGTGTTAAATGGGAGCTCAATTGCTTGAGCCACAGCCACTTCCCATATGTGTTTCTCAATGGATCTACTTTTGTCCTCATTAAAAAAAAAAAATAACTGTTTAATTATTTCTGTAGATGCATGTTCAACAAAAGGAAGGGAGATAGAGATAATTCAGGTGTTTTCAAATTGGAGAGAACTAAAAACAGCACCATGAGGTACTGGGTTCTTGAAAATAGCTAGTGAGAGGAACAAGGACTTGAAGCCATGTCTTTTAATTTGGTTGATTGTTGTTAGTACCTGGGGGTCTATTTATGTTTTCTCAGAGTCAAAGACTTCTTAATAGCTTAACACTGATTAGAATATGAAATGAAGAAATTGTAGAACATTAAGGGCTTTAATTCCATTTACTGGGCTTTGAGGCCATATTATTTATTGTGCTTAGTTGTAAGTCACTTTGTCAAATTGTCCTCCCTGAGGGGGTTGTACCTTCATCAGCAGTGTTCAAACGTGTTTTCTCCACAACCTTGCTGAGAGAATGTTGTCAGACTTTTTTTGATTTTTGCCAGTCTCACGTGAGATACTGCATCTTAACGTAGTTTGAATTTCCTTTCCTTTAATTACGAGTGAGGTTCAGTATCTTTTTATGTGTTTATTTTTTCTTTTTTAAGTCAATGGTTCCATTGACTTAAAAAAAAAAAAAGATTTATTTCTCCCCACATCCTTGTTGTTTACACTTGCTGTGTCTGTTGTGTGCTCGTCTTCCTTTTAGGAGGTTCTGGGAACCGAACCTGGGACCTCCTATGTGGGAGGGAAGCGCCTAATCGCTTGAGCCACCTCTGCTCCCTACTTTTTTGTATCTCTCGTTATGTTTTCCTCTTTGTGTTTCTTTTGTGTCGTCCTGTTGTGTCAGATAGCTGCGCCAGTGCACGCTTAGCACACTGTCTTGCTTGGCTTCTTTATGAGGCACCAGGAACTGAACCTGAAACCTCCTATGTGGTAGGTGGGAGCACAGTCACTTGAACCATGTCTGCTTTCCCCATTGACTTTTTTTCCCACCCCAAGAAGTATTCAGTATATGGTTGGTTTATTAATTGAGAAACACCAAAATTCCAATCAAGATATAAATCGTTGACTTTTCTAGTGGTATGTGGGTCCATAACTTTAACACTCCTGTCTTTCTGGTAGTCATACTAGAAATCCTGGCCCTGACTTTTATTAGAAGTATGACCTGGAACAACTTTCTTAATTTCCTTTCTCATATGTAGCCGGTAATACTAGTTACTTCATAATGTGATTGTACAGAATATGCTCAATAGATGTAAGAGATTATTGTTAAAAGAATTATTTACTTCCTCCTTGCATGATTTCATACATTTTTCTTTAAAGCAGCAATCCTACAACTGGTTGAGTATGATATGCAGGTTAATTTCAATGGATTTTACCCCAAATCCTCTTATAGAAGATCCCCATTTAGGAAGGGAAAGATAAATGTCTTTGAAAGAAAAAAAGCTAATGGTATTATTTAAAAAAGCACTGTTCTGTAATTTATAGAAGTAATTGAACTAAAAACATTTATTCAGGTCTATATACTACAAGGCATCATGCTCGTATTTAGAAGAAGAGATGAATAAGAAATGTTTCTGTCCTTGAGCAAACTTAGGTTCTTTAAGTTTATGCAGATCTAAATAAATTTATACAATGGAATGTTCTAAGTGCTTTAGTAGTGATATATGAAAGGTTCTCTGGAAACATTAGAGATAGTTAAATTTATTAAAGGAGGAGGGACTGGGCAAGAGTAGGTGAGTGGGAGTTGAGAAGAGGTGATGTTTGAGGTGAGTCACTTTATTTCCTTGTTGAGTAATGATTTTGAGCATATTTTCAAAAGCTTATTGCTTTTTTTTATCCCCCCCCCCCCCCCGCGGCTTGCTTGCTGTCTTGCTCTCTGTGTCCATTTGCTGTGCGTTCTTCTGTGTGTTTGTATTTATTTTTATTTATTTCTGCCCCTACTTGTGGCTTGCTTGTTGTTCTGCTCTCTTTGTCCATTCACTGTGCGCTCTTTGGTGTTTTTTGTTTTTTGTTTTTTAAATTTTTTTTACTTGTCTCCCTTTTTGTTGTGTCACCTTGCTGAGGCGGCTCTCCGCGGCCTGTGGGTGGGCCTGTCTTCACAAGGAGGCCCTGGGACGTGAACCGAAGGCCTTCCATATGGTAGACCAGAGCCCAACTGCTTGAACCACAGCCACTTCCCAAGAATTTACTGCTTTTTGAATATCCTGTTTTTAAAGTGCTTGTTCAGATCTTTGCCCATTATTTTATTTGGTGGTTTGTTTGAGTATAGAAATTCTTTATATATTTGAATACAAGTCTTTTGTCAGATATATGTATTGCATATATCTTCTCCCATTCTGTCTGTGGTTATCCTTTTTTCCCTTTTGTAGTGGAGTCTAACTGGGAGCCTTCTGCTCATACACATAGGCTATTTTTATCAGTTATATATTGGATAACATTTCATGTCAATAAATTGCTTACTTAATTTTAATGATTGTATAATATTCTCAAGTGAGGGTTTACCATATTTTATCAGCACTCTCTTCATAGGTATTCAGCTTTGTCCAGCTGTTTCACTAAGTGTAACCTTACAATATCTGTCCCTTTGTGCCTGGATGAGTTTGCTTAACGTGTCTTCGAGGTTTATACAGTAGTGGCATGTAAGAGCATTACTCTTTGTGGCTGAGGAATATTCCATTTTGTGTATATACCACATTTTGTTGATCCATTTATCTATTGATGGACACTTGGGTTGTTTCCACATTTTAGAAATAATGTTGGGCAGTGGCTTCTTAATTTTATTAACGAATACTTTTTTCTCTAGGCTTCCCTGATACTATACTTGCTTGTTCTTCCTCTCTTGCCCTTCCCCATCGTTGGCTGCTCCTTCATTGTCTGCTTTGGTGGCTTCTGCTCTTGCCATAGTTCTAAATGTTGGAGAGTGCCCTCTTACAAGTTCTCACACTAGCTGTTCTTATTTAACCCTTTCATTTTAAATATTGTTTATATTCTGATTACTCCCAAATGTTTATCTCCAGCCCTAATTTTTCCTCTTGGATTTCAGGATAGAATATTCAGCTTGGATATCTAATAGCATTTCAAAACTTAATATGTACAAAATCTTGAGAGATTTTTTTTTCCCCCTTCCAAGTAGGATTCTTCTCTAGACTGGGAATGGTAAGTTCATCCATTCAGTTACTCTAGCTTTAAGAGCCTGATTTTTTTTTTTTTGAAGATTTTTATTTACACACCCCCCCCTCCCGTTGTTGTGTTCCCTGTCTGCTCTCTGTGTCTGTTTGTCGTGTGCTTGCCTTCTTTTTTAGGAGGCATCGGGAACTAAACCCAGAACCTCACATGGGAGGGAGGTGCCCAATGGCTTGAGCTACCTCCACTCCGCGCTTGTTGTGTCTCTCATTGTGTTTCCTTGTGTCTCTTTGCTGCATCATCTTGTTACGTCATCTTCTTGCTTCAACTCACCATGCCAGCCCATCCCATCAGCTCACTTTCTTGCTTATCTTCTTTAGGAGGCACCAGGAACTGAACCTGGGAACTCCCATGTGGAAGGTGGGCACCCGGCTGCATGAGCCACATCTGTTTCTCAAGAACCTGATTTTTATGAACCTTAATTCCCCTCATAACTCCTCTCTCAGCACCCTACATGTATTAACAAACCCTGTCACTTTGAATTAGCATATCTTTGACTCTCACTGTATACAATTTATCACATTGACATTTTACCTCCAGTTCATCTGGTTCTGCCAGCCATTCTGCTATTTGAAATCCTTACTGAATCCCTATTCCTTAAAAATTAAAAGCTAAGTTTCTTATCATGACACACAAAGTCTTCATATCTAATATTATCTGGTCTTATTCCCTCACTACACCCTCACAGGAAATTGTGTTCCAGCTATACCACACTGCTCATAGTTATCAAATGAATTGCACTCTACCCCCCCACTGTGTTTTTGTATATGCTGTGCCTTCTACCTGGAATTTTTTAACCTTTTTATTTTGAAATAATTACAAATGTACAGAAAAATTGCAGTGATAGCACAGAGAGTTCTCATATACCTCACCCATTTTGTTTCCACCAATGTTTTACTGTGATATATTTGTCAGAACTTAAAAACCAACATTCCTACCTGGAATTTTTATTTTCTCTTTTGGATTACCTGCTAATGCTGCCATATCCTCCATGAAACTGGTGCTTTCCCTTCTGTTCCAGTAGCACCTTGTAGATCTTCATGGCACTGTACTGTACATAATGTTCTATGTACACATACTTAATTTTTCTCTCCCAATGCAAAGACATTTTAAAATTTATTTTTGTATCTCTAATCACAATACCTCTATGGAATGGGCATAGCTGAATGAAGTTTTAAGGTACTCTTACAGCTTTGCTTGTCCTTGAGATCTATTCAACTAAGTATGAATGGTCAAAATTTCTAAACTGTAATGGTTCTGAAAATAATTATTTTCTATTTGTGTAAATGTCACAATATTGATATATATAGAATTAGGTTCATTTGTTTTATTTTTGGTTTTTAGGGATTATGCTTTTCTTTTTGTTTTAAGTTTATTTTTGAATATGTAAAATATTTACATGATTCCAAAAATTAGAACTGTGTAACATGATATATTCAGAGTTTTGCTTACCTTTTTTTTTTTTTTAAGGCTTTCATTGAAAGACTGACTTGACTGATAATCATATCAGTGATTGTCTTTGGGCAGTTAGTTTGTATTGGGGTTATTAAATTTCATGTGCTAATCTATAGCTCCAAAGTTTTGAAAAAATTGACTTAAAGCCTATATATAGACACAGACACATACTCATATACACAATGCTGGAAAATATATGAGACTTTTTAGATGTTAACTTAGAGGTGTGTGTGCCAAAAAGTTACAGAGTTTAGTTGAATGCCCTTTCTGCATTGATTGAGATGATCATGTGTTTTTTTTCCTTCAGTTGTTCATGTGGTTTATTAAGTTTATGGATTTTCTTGTGTTGAATCACCTTTGTTTACCAGGAATAAATCCCACTTGATTGTGATGTATATTCTTTTTTGCTGTTGAATTCTATTTGCAGGTATTTTGTTGAGAATTTTTGCATCCATATTCATTAGAAAGACTGGTCTATAATTTTATTTTCTTGTATCTTTATCTAGATAAGCTTTGCTGTTAGGGTGATGTTGGCTTTATAAAACATGTTGGGTCATTTTCCCTGCTCTTCTGTTTTTTGGAAGTATTGGTGTTAATTCTCAAAACTCTTGGTAGAATTCACTTTTGAAACTGTCTGGTCCTGGACTTTAATTTGTTTGCATATTTTTGGTGACTGATTTAGTCTCTTTAAGTGTGATTGGTTTGTTGAGTTCCTGTATTTCTTGTAGTGTCAGTGTAGGTTGTCTGTGCCTTTGTAGGAATTTGTCCATTTCATCTAGGTTGTCTAATTTGTTGGCATACAATTTCTCATAATATCCTCTTTTATGTTCCTTTTTATTTCTGTAGGGAGCCGTATTATCCCGCCTTTCATTTCTGATTTTATTTATTTACATCTTATCTCTTTTTTTCTTTGTTAGTCTAACTAAGAGATTGTCAGTTTTATTGACCTTCTCAAAGAATGAGCTTTCGGTTTTGATTTTTCTGTTTTTGTGTGTTTGTGTATGTTTTTGGTTCAGATACCCAGGGCTGGGATTGAATCCGGGGACCTTGTATGTGGGAAGCAGGCACTAATGCTGAGTCATATGGCTTCCCTGAGTTGGTTTTATTGCTTGTTTTTCTTGTTGTTTCTGTTTTTTCAGGAGGCACAAAACTGAACCTGGGACCTCCCGTGTGGGGCCAGGCGCTCAGCTACTTGAGCCACATTCTCTCCCTCAGTTCTTTTTAAATATAGGCGTTTAGGGCTATAAATTTCCCTCTCAGCGCTGCTTTCACTGTATCTCATGTAAGCTTTGATAAATTGTGTTCTCATTATCATTAGTCTCGAGATATCAACTAATTTCTCTTATAGTAATTTCTTCTTTGACCCATTTATTGTTTATTAGTGTGGTGTTTAACCTCCACACATTTGTGAATTTCCCCCTTTCCTGCCTATTACTGATTTCCAGTTTCATTCTGTTATGAGAAAGTGCATTGTGTAATTTCAGTCTTTTTATATTTATTGAGACCTCTTTTGTGACCCAATATGTCCATCCTGGAGAATCCATGAGCACATGAAGAATGTATAACCTGCTGATCTGAGATGCAGTTTCTGTGTTCTGTTTGTGTCTCTTAGGTGTAGCTCGTTTATCATATTGTTCAAGTTCTCTGTTTCCTTGTTGATCTTCTTTCTAGTTGTTCCCAACTATTGATGTGAGTGGCCTGTTGAACTCTCCAGCTATTGTGGAGACACGTTTCTCCTTTCAGTTTTGCCAGTTTGCCTCATGTATTTTGTGGCACCTTGGTTAGGTACATAGATAGATATTTATAAGTGTTGCTCCTTCATGTTGGATTGTCCCCTTGATTGATATATAACGGCCTTCTGCCTCTCTTATAAATTTTTTTAAAGAGGTACCAGGGTATGAACCCAGAAACTCATACATGGGAAGTAGGCACTCAATCACTGAACTACATGTGCTCCCCAGTGAGGGTTGTTTTTTCTTTTGTTTTTGTTTTTTGAAGGCACTGGAGATCGAACCTGGAACCTTTATGTGGGAAACAGGCACTCAACCACTTGAACTACATCCAGTCCCCTCTTTTGTAATTTTTTTGCATTTAAAGTCTGTTTTGTACAATATTAGTATTGTTACCCCTACTCTTTTTTGGTTATTGTTTATGTGTAATAACATTTTGCAGCCTTTTACTTTCAGCTGGTTTTAGTCATTGATCTAAGGTGAATCTCTTGTAGACAGCATGTGGCTGGTTCATTTTTTTTTTTTTTTTTTTTTTTCATTCTCTCAGCCTATATCATTAGATTGGGGAATTTAATCCATTCACCTTAAATGGTATTATTGTAAATGCATTATTTACTTTATACCATTTTATCTTTTGGCTTTCATATGTCATATTTTATTTTGTCTGTCATTTTACCATTTTGGTTATTCTTTCTGATAACCCTTTTACAATCTACTCCAGACCTTTCTCTCCTGTCTTTTCCTTTTGGTCTGTAGGGCTCCCTTCAGTGCTTCCTGCAGAACTGGATTCCTTTTTATGGACTCTTAATTTCTGTTTACTTGTAAATATTTTAAACTTACCTTCATATTTGAAGGACAGTTTTGCCTGATAAAGAATTCTCAGCTGGTAATTTTTCTCTTTCATTATCCTAATTGTATCATACCACTGTCTTCTTGCCTCCATGGTTTCTGATGAGAAATCCTCACTAAGTCTTTTTTTTATTTTATTTTATTTTTTATGTATAAAATTTTTTTTTATTGACTTTGTAATAATATTACATTAAAAATATATATGTGAGGTCCCATTCAACCCCACCCCCGCACCCCCCTTCTCCCCCCCCCAACAACACTCGTTCCCATCATCATGACACATCCATTGGATTTGGTAAGTACATCTTTGGGCACCTCTGCACCTCATAGACAATGGTTCACATCATGGCCCATACTCTCCTCCATTCCATCCAGTGGGCCCTGTGAGGATTTACAATGTCCGGTGATTACCTCTGAAGCACCATCCAGGGCAGCTCCATGTCCCAAAGACACCTCCACCTCTCATCTCTTCCTGCCTTTCCCCATACCCATCGTCCACCATGTCCACTTTTCCCAATCCAATGCCACCTCTTCTATGTGGACATTGGATTGGTTGTGTCCATTGCACCTCTATGTCAAGAGGAGGCTCAGATTCCACATGGATGCTGGATGCAATCCTCCCATTTTCAGTTGTAATCACTCTAGGCTCCATGGTGTGGTGGTTGTCCTTCTTCAACTCCATCTTAGCTGAGTGTGGTAAGTCCAATAGATCAGATTGTAGGTGCTGGAGTCTGTCGAGGCTCAGGACCTGGCTATCACATTGTCAGTCCAGAGATTCAAATCCCCTAAATATATCTTAAACCCCAACATTAACTGCACCTCCAGCACATTAGCATGAAAGTCTTATGAAGGGAGATCCTATCTGAGTCCAGATTCATCACACATAAACACCATTTCCAAAGAGGGGCCATCTGCCCTGGTAGTTAACCCCATCGGCCATGACCATAACTCCCATGGGTCTCTTTAGCCCTCAGAGGAACCAATATCTGGGGGTTGTATCTGCTTTATCTGTCTCTCTGACTCTTCTCAGTTGTGCATGAGGGCAATCCTTCTGCCAGCCTCCAGACTCTTTTTTAGAAACTCGTAGCCATATAAACTCATTTCTCCTTTCCATTTCTCCCTTACTTTAGGTCAAACAGCATTTTAAAGTCATGGTATTTTATGTAGACATGGATATTCTGCTGATCCGCATTGAACCTTCCATATAAGGTCATTTTCCAGTTGCATCATCAGTTGGTAGTTGATAGTGGTCCCTCGTTGCCAGGGAGGCTCATCCCCGGGTATCATGTCCCACGCTGGGGGGAAGGCATTGCATTTACATGCTGAGTTTGGCTTCGAGACTGGCCACATTTGAGTAACATGAAGGCTGACAGGAGGAAATTCCCAGGCACAATGTTGCTCTAGGCCTTGTTCTTATTTTAGGTTTATCAGCTCACAAGCATAGTCATTAGCATCAGGGGCTCACTGTTGAACCCTCACTCCCTCCCGGTCCCCGCCACTGTACCTGGGAGACTGTCGCTGCTCCCCTAGGGACCACGACAGAGCACCACTGGCCAGGAACCCAGTACCCCCCCTACTGTGGTTTTTAATTGTTGCCACTATGAGTATATCCAAACATTACCATGCATCCTGGACATATGTTCTGTACAGCTCCCTGTCAGCCATATATCACCTGTCACTGGTATCCCATACCAGTATCCCTCCATTGCCATTGTTGAAACACTCTGTGATCCAGAACTCCCCGAAATTTGAAGCCCAATATAATGTCATGGTCCCTTACTAGGGAATGGCATATAGCGATGGGTTTAAAGGATAGATAAAGAACTTGGATAAAGTTAGATAAAGAACTTAGATAAAGAATGTTGACTTGAAAAAATTCCACATCCTATCCTTCCCCCCCCCCCCCAATTATTCAGCGTTTCTTCACAGGAGTCCTAGACCACAGCAATGTATATATATAATATACAGCACTCCCACACATCCACCAGAAAACCTTTTCCCTTCCACAGTGATACTCTTACGCCCTATTCATATCATATTTACTTAAAGTGATGTACAGAGTCTGAGACATTAGCTTTCTAACAAGGTGACATCTGCGCTTACATTATGGTGCATACTTTAGGATACACAGATCTTTACATTTTTAGTTATCCTATGTTTTACATTATGGTTTACATTATCAGTCTGTCATCTCCTATATGTTATGGTGTAATATTACATGTTTTATAACCATCCTTGTGTACTCTCAAGAAACTCCTCTCTTACCCCCTATTTACTCTCACTAAGTCTTACTGGGCCTCTTTTGTCTGTGATGATTTGCTTTTCCCTTGCTGCTTTCAGAATTTTCTTTTTATCATTAGCATTTTCAGTTCTGAGTACAGTATGTCTTAGAGTAGGTCTGTTTGGATTTATTCCGATTAGAGTACACTGTGCTTCTTGGACATGTAAGTTCATTTCTTTCGTGATAAAGATAATAATCATATAGTTTTGTATTCATCACTTCAATCATTATTAGAGCTTTTCGCTATTCCAATAATAAACAACAGACAAACCCTCATCACCTCCTAATCTCTCTATGCATCCCTTGCCAAAATAGCTACTATTGTTTCCGTCTCTAGTTTATATGTATTTGTATTTTGTAAAAACAGTCTTAATACATGCAGTATTACCCATATTCATATTTCACATGAGGTTTTATTATGTTATACAGTCCCATTTTAAGCGTTTGTCTCCACATCCCCTCCAACATTTGTAGTTTTCTCTACTTTTTAATTGTTGCCATTCTAATAGGTATGAAATGATATCTCATTGTAGCTTTTTAAAAAAAATTTTGAATAGATCACAAGGAATATTATATTAAAAAAAACAAAAAAACAAAAACCATAAGAGGTTCCCATATAACCCACTTCCCACCATATCATTTTTGTAAAGATATACACATCACAAAAAAAAGTTACACTAAAAAATATGAGGTTCCTGTATACCCCCCAACCCCTATCCCACTCCTCCCACTCTCATTGTAGCTTTGATTTGCATTTCCCTAATTACTAGTGATATTGAACATTTTTCATGTGTTTCTTTGCCATTTGTATTTCTTCTTTGGATAAATGTCTATTCAAGTCTTTTATTTTATTTATTTCTCTCCCCATCCTTGCTGTCTCCTCTCTCTGTGTTCCTCTGTGTCTGTTGTCTGTTTAGGCAGCACTGGGAACTGATTCTGGGACCTTCTGGAGTGGAAGAGAGGTGCTCGATCTCTTGTGCCACCTCAGCTCCCTGGTCTTTTGCGTCTCTTTACTGTCTCCTCTGTGTCTCTTTTTGTGCTTCATCTTGCTGCGCCAGCTCTTGGTGTGGGCCAAAACTCCTGCATGGGCTAGCTTGCCACGCGGGCCAGCTTGTCTTTCATCAGGAGGCCCCAGGAATTGAACCCTTGACCTCCTATATGGTAGACAGGAGCCTAGTAGCTTGAGCCACTTCTGTTTCCCTCTATTCAAGTCTTTTGCCCATTTTTAATTGAGTAGTATGTCTTTTTATTGTTGAGTTGTAGAATCTTTCTCTATATCATGGGTATTAAGCCCTTATATTTTTCTTGGCCCCTTTCTCTTCTGACTGATGTCAAGCCTTCCTCTGGTATCCTAAGGCCTAGAACATTTTTTTCTAGGCAGTTTCTGCCTGTCCACTAACTGTTTTTCTGGGTGAGAAATGAGTCCTGCATTTCTCTAATCCACTATTTTCCCAGAAGTCCACACACAACTTTTTAAGATGTGCAATATCAGTATTTTTTCTGTAGGTGAGTTTTGTTGGAGTAAGTTAATTTGGATTTATACTCCCTTAGAGGAACATGGAGTGAAGCTATTTCTTATTGCTATTTAGATCTAAGTCATGTGTGCTAATTATTGAGGACACTAGTAAGGGTGTACCTGTTCAGTTAAGCCACATTCTCTCAGTGTGATTAGCCTTACCCAGATATACACAGTAAAGCCAACTTACAATTATTTTAGCCTATTTATTTATTCTAAATACTTTCTAATATTATTCTAAATATTTTAGAACTGGTGTAATCACATGACCAATGGGAGGAAATTTTTAAAAATTATGTTCACTGAGCTCTTTGATATCCTCAGGTTCACTCCAAAATAAATTGGTTGCAAAACATATTCTTTCGTGATAGAGAATGAATTATTTCAGTTAAATGAGGACATGAAATAATAATGATCGATGTTTTTTTTGTAGTTAAGCCTATAAAACCCATAACTTGTAGCGCAAGTAGATTTATATTTTTTTGTTTAAGCATGTGGTCAGTTGTTTCTTATGAAGTCTTCCTTATTTTCTTTTTCCTCTTTTGCTTCTTTTTTTTTTTTTTTTTTTTAAAGATTTATTTATTTATTTAATTCCCCCCCCTCCCCTGGTTGTCTGTTCTTGGTGTCTATTTGCTGCGTCTTGTTTCTTTGTCCGCTTCTGTTGTCGTCAGCGGCACGGGAAGTGTGGGCGGTGCCATTCCTGGGCAGGCTGCTCTTTCTTTCACGCTGGGCGGCTCTCCTCACGGGCGCACTCCTTGCGCGTGGGGCTCCCCCACGCGGGGGACACCTTTGCGTGGCAGGGCACTCCTTGCGGGCATCAGCACTGCGCATGGCCAGCTCCACACGGGTCAAGGAGGCCCGGGGTTTGAACCGCGGACCTCCCATGTGGTAGACGGACGCCCTAACCACTGGGCCAAAGTCCGTTTCCCTCCTCTTTTGCTTCTAATTCTCTTCTCCCCTTAAAAAAACCCTCTTTTTTCTTGTCCATTATCTTACAGTGTTTATGTTAGCTTTCCTCCATGGTTTTTGATAAGCTGTTCAGCATTATATTATTATATAAATGGATATCTAATGTTTCTATGCTCTCTTTATATTATAGTGAACATTTCCTCATCTTTTCATAGTGTGAGTAAGGGAAATGATTTTGGCCTGTGGGACATCTATATCTGGGAATATCAATTTGAATTTTAGACTGTCTTAGTATTGCTTTATTCTACCATCTGTTTGAAAACATAACTCCATGTTTCAAATTTTAGAATAGCTACTTGACCATTGACATTAGTTGTTCACTCTTTGAGAGTTCAGTTAGTGTAAGTAGCCATGGTGATGACTTGGAAAGATCTCATGTTCTTGATTGAGTGTGGTTGCCCACTTTCTAGCTTTTCTTGTCCCCATTCTCCAGAAAGCTAGTCTGATTCCACGGGTTGTAAATCTTAAGAAGGAATGGAAAAACCCATGAGGATCATGCTTTTTTGTGAGAATCTTTCTTAAATTTTGATAAATTGCCTATTTTGTTAAGTGTCTACAGACGATTGTCCTGTGATAAAGAACTTTAGGTCCAGTTTTCTAGAGGTGGTGTGGATATGAACAATTGTCAACATTTATAAGGTGTTTCAGTGGGTTTCAGGGAGAGAATATTTGAAACATTTAGTATCCAACAAGCTTTTTCTCTAATGGTCAAAACAGATTGCCTTTTCATCAGAAAACCGAATATGGTTGGTAGAAATCAGGGTTCATTGTTCTATACGTGGATGAAAAATATGAAATGATTATTTGGACGCTAAAATTATACTCAGAACCATGAAATGCTTGAGGTCATTTGAGGCAATAGCAAATTTCTCACTCTAGGATGTACAGTTAATGAGTAGAATATTGATTAGATGACTCCTATAATTATTTTCTTTTAGAGGACAGTTTGTAAGTGAAATGTATGTGTTGCCATTTTACTTGTATTTTATTAGTTTATTTTAATTTTAATTTTTTGAGATACTTGGGCTGGGAATTGAACCTGGGGCTTTATATGTGGGAAGCCAGTGCTCAACCACTGAGCCACATCAGCTCCCCTGAGTTGGTATCTTTGTTTACTTTTTTTTTTGTTGTTTGTTTTGGGAGGCACTGGGAACCAAACCCCGGACTTCCCATGTGGGAAGCAGGTGCTCATTCAACTGCTTGAGCCATATCCGCTCTCCATTTCTTTTTTATTTTTATTTTTTAAGAGTTATTGTGTTCGTTTATTTCTCCCTACCCCTGGTTGTATGCTCTTGCTGTGTCTGTCTTCCTTGTTTCTTTAGAAGGCATCAGGAACTGAACCTGCGACCTCCAATATAGGAGGGAGGTACCTAATCGCTTTAGCCATCTCTGCTCTTTGTTCTGTTGTGTCTCTCATTGTGTTTTTGTTTTTGTATTTCTTGTTGTGTTAGCTTGTCCTGCCTGCCTTCCTGTCTTGCTCCTCCTCTTTAGAAGGCACTGGGAACCTCCACTCCCTGCTTTGTTGTGTCTGTCATGTTTTTCTTCTTGTGCCTCTTGTGTGTCACCTTGCTGTGCTTGCCCATCATACCATCTTGCTGCCTTCATTCTTTAGGAGGCACCGGGAACCAAACCAGGGACCTCCCCTGTGGTAGGCGGGAACTCAGTTGCTTGAGCTCCATCCACTTCCCTCCCTATTTCTTCTTAATTAAAAAAGTTTACCTCTAAATTATACTTTTTTGGTTTCTGTTTTAGATTTGTTTTTGACTCTTGATTGAATCATCAATATCAAAGATAAAACAATTCACTATTAGAATTTTCATTATTGATTTTATTTCCAGAGCATTCGCTCACTGCTAAACAAAATAAACTTTAGGTATTTATTCTTTCAATTCTAAATGCTACCAGGGATTATTCACAGGCTAAAATGATCCTGGGATGAAATGAATCTGCTAGCTTTCTGAGACTCTTTTTTTTTTTTAAAAAAATTAATTAATTAATTCATTTATTTCTCTCCCCTTTCACCCCCCCCCCCCAGTTGTTCTCTGTGTCTATTTGCTGTGTGTTCTTCTTTGTGCGCTTGGGGCTCCCCTACGCGGGGGACACCCCTGCGTGGCACAGCACTCCTTGCGCGCATCAGCACTGCACATGGGCCAGCTCCACACGGGTCAGGGAGGCTCAGGGTTTGAACCGCGAACCTCCCATGTGGTAGACAGACGCCCTAAACACTGGGCCAAGTCCGCTTCCCTCTGATACTCTTAATTAGCAATAATCCTGGGTGAAATATATCACAAAATCCCTCTGAACTTAACTAAGGTCTTGGGTCAAAATTGTCATTGTCATCTCTGCCCTAATTATTGTCACGTATCTGTTCTAAAATTGGAAACATGGACTTTTTTCAGCCTGTTTGTTTAAATGAACCAATCAAAACGGGAAACATGAGGAGAAAAACTGTCTTACTTGTATTGTATTGCCAGAATACTGTTTATTTCATGTATGATTTTAGGGCAGGTGTTAGGAAATAAGGGGAAGACATCTTCTAAAATTGAAAAGTAAGAAAAATAAGTATTGTATGACTTTTTTCTGGCAGCACCGTCTTAATAAATTACATGTGGGCTAACTAAATCATCTTAAATTTCTAGTGTGCACATTTAAAAAATTAAGCAGATGAAAATAATTTCAATAATTTTATTTAATTCAATACATTTTAGTTTCAGCATGTTATTAATACACAGAATTATTCATGAGGTATTTTACTAAATCCTCAAAATTTGGTGTGTATTTTAACTTAATGACACTTCTCAGTACAGACTGGCCACATTTCAAATTCTCAGTAGTCAGATGTGTGTAGTGGCGACTGTATTGGACAGTGCAAGACTAACCCCTTAGGGTTATTCCAGTTAAAAGACTCTCCATTCAGATGCTAAATGCTGACCTATATTTTTTATAAACTTTGTATTTGAAAAAGTAGAGTGACATAACCAAGTTCCAAATTTTTTTAGCAAATGAATTTTACTGATACATATTAATAAAGCATATAGTTCATCCAAAGTGTACAATCAGTGGTATTTGGTATAATCACATAGTTGTGCATTAATCACTTAAGTCATTATTAGAGCATTTTCATTATTTCAATAATAACCAGAAAAGAGAAACAAAGTTATTTACCTCTTAATTCTGTTTCCCCTGTTGAACATAGCTGCTATTTCTGATTATTCTTGTGTACCATCTGTCTAAAGTGTATAAAACAAAAATCAGTGACTTTTAGTATAACAATGTGCATTCATCATCACAAAAACTTTTAAAATTATTTCATTACTCCAAAAAGAAAAACTCCACACCCCTTAACGTGCCTTTCCTAGCCCCATTAATCAAATTTTATTTTTATAAATTGATTTATATTTACATTTTATATAAATGGAATCATACAATATGTTATAATATATTTAGTTCATAGTAACACAATCATGTAGTATTTGTCCCTTTGTGTCTGGCTTGCTTCACTCAACATAATGTCTTCCAGGTTCTGCCATGTTGTCATATGCTTTATGACTTCATTTCTTCTTACAGCTGCATAGTATTCCATTGTGTGAATACACCCCAGTCTGTTTATCTCATCATTGGTTGACAGACACTTGGGTTGTTTCCAGCTTCTAGAAGTCATGAATAATGCCACTGTGAACCATGGGCATGCAGATATCTATTTGTGTCACTGCTCTCAGTTCTTCTGAGAGCCAGTAGTGATATTGCAGGGTCACATGACAAATCTATATTCAAGTTCTCTAGATTTAGATACTGCCAAACAGTCCTTCACAGTGGCTGTACCATTGTGCATTCCTGTCAATGGTGAGTAAGTATTCCTATCTCTCCACATCCTTTCCAACATTTGTAGCTCTCTGTCTTTTTAATAGTGGCCATTCTGATAGATGTGAAATGATACCTCATTGATTTGCATTTCCCGAATCAATAGTGATAATGAACATTTTTTCATGTGTTCTTTGGACAAATGTCTATTCAACCCAGGAAGCCAGCATTCAACCCAGGAAGCCAGCGCTCAACCACTGAAACACATCACCTTCCCTGAGTTGGTTTTTTCATTTGTTTTGCTTGTTGTTTGTTTTGTTTTTTTTTCAGGATACACTGGGAACTGAACCCAGGACCTCCCACATGGGCGGTGGGTACTCAATGGCTTTAGCCACATCTGTTCCCCTGCCATATTTTTTAAATGGGTCATTTGTGTTTTTATTGTTGAGTTGTGATGTTTCTTTATATATATATCATGAATATTAAACCCTTATTGGATGTGTGATTCCCAAATATTTCTTCCATTATTTTCTTCTAGTAGTCCTGTGGTGTCCTGACTTTTATATTTAGGTCTTTTGAGCCATTTAAAATGGATTTTTGTGTAGGGAGTCAGATAAGGGTTCTGTGTCATTCTTTGGTTTATAGATACCCAGTTCTCCCGGCACCATTTGTTGAAGAGAGTGGTTTGTCCTGTTAACATGAAATTGGTTGGTTTGTCGGTTTATTTCTGGACTCTTAATTCTATTCCACTGATCGATATGTCTATCTTTATGCCAGTACTGTGCTGTTTGGACCGGTTTTGTAGCAGAACATTGTTGATGCAGGTAATCTAAAGACCATAATACCGATAAGTTTGTTAAAAGAATTAAATGAAATACTAATTTTAAAGCACTATATTAAGCTGTCTCTCTTTTGGGTTCTTAAAGCACCTTGTGCCTTTCTCCTTACTATATTCCTTTGAAATTTTTGTCTTACATGTATGTCTTGCTAACCACACATAAGTTCTTTCAGGGTGGGAATTATCTTATTCATCTGTATATTTCCAGCATTTTGCATAGTACTAGACAAAGAATAGATAACTAGATGAACTGAAATCTTAAATTATTCCTTTCTCTTTAGTGTGTACCCTTACAGTGGGCAAATACTTTTAATAACAATGCTGAGAGCTATTAGAGTTCCCCAAATGTATCTTGCATGTCAAAATAGAGTAATTGTTAATGGCACTGTGAAAGGAATTTGCTGTGAAATGTTTCATTGACCATCATTTTAATCAAAACTTTGTAAGTACGTGCTATTCAATTCTGCTAATATATTTTGAAATGTCATATGCAAGGTGCTTCTGGAAGTATAGATTTTCATATAAGTATGTTCCTGCCTTCCAAATGCAAGGAAAGAGAGGGTGAGTTAGGGTAAGGATCTAGATAAGCAGTAAGAGTAGGAGGATATCCTTGAGAGGATTAGCTCCTTTCCATTTGGTGCAGATACAGAGGGGCTTTGTGAAGAAATTATATGATTTTTAACAGATTCTTTCAACTTTACAAATTTAAAATGGATAGAGGTGCCTGAATGAAAGAAAGAGCCTGGAGGAATAATAAGCTACTCTTAGAAAATACATTATCAATACAGTTGTGGATTTAGCTGTTTGGGGATCATTTTGTAAAATGGTGTTTTGTATTTTTTAAATAGTAAGATTCGGGAGAGTGGATGTAGCTAAAGTGGTTGCATGCCTGCTTCCCAAATGGGAGGTCCTGGGTTGAGTTCCCAGTGCCTCCTAAAAACAGAAAAACAAAACAACAAGCGAACAAATGAAAAAAAATTCAGGGGAGCCGATGTGACTCAGTAGTTGAGCACCGACTTTCCCCGTGTAAGGTTTGGGTTCAATCCCTGGTTCCAGTACCTCAAAAAAAAAAGATGACTCAATTGTAACAAGACCTCCCAAAATTATTTCCCAAGATCTAGCCAGAAGTCACACCGTTCTTCTTTAGCCAATTTGTGTGTTGTAATTCTAGTGATACCTCAGTGTTCTTCCATCCTTGTTGAACTAGCCGATCCACTGGGTGACCTGGATAGTTAGCCTTTTCATTTCTCAAGTCCAATAGCAGAGGGAAGTATGTATGGAACTTACTGAGGGCTGCGTAAGACCAACCAACCCTGAACTTAAGTCTTCTCTGAGAGGCTAAATTCAATATTTTAATAAAGTTATATAAAAGTTTTTGAAAAGTTAGTATTTTTGTACTTTTCTTCTAGCTGTTATAATCATGTAGAATAGTGGGGAGCCTAATGAAGGTCTTGAAGTATCATATGTCCTAAGATAAAAATAATTTTTAAAAAATCCAGGAATCCTAGTAATTGGCAAGGTATCTAATTTTTAAATTTTATTTTATTTTTTCTCCCTCTTCCTCCTCCCCTCTCTTTCCTTTCCCTTCCTCTCCCCCTTCTCGCTGTTTTTTTGGCTGTCTATGTCCATTCGCTGTGTGATTTTCTGTGCCTGTTTCTCTTTTTGTCTTCTCTTCTCGTCTTTCTCCTCTAGAACTCACTGGGATTCGATCCTGGGGACCTCTGATGCAGAGAAAGGTTTCTTGTTATGCCATTTTAGTTCCTAGTCTCTGCTACGCTTCACCTTGACTCTCCCTTGTCTCTTTTTTTCGGTCATGTCATCATCTTGCTGCGTGACTCACTCACGCGGACACTTGGCTTGCCGCACAGGCACTTGGTGTGGGCACTTGGCTCACCATGTGAGCACTTGATTTGCCACGCGGCACTCACATGGGCACTTGGTTCTCCATGTGGGCACTGGCTTGCCGCGCAGGCATGCTTTTCTGTTCTTTTTCACCAGGAAGCCCCAGGGATCGAACCCAGGTCCTCCCATATGGTAGGCAGAGGCCCTATCACTTGAGCCACATCTGCTTCCTGGAGATCTAATTTTTGAAGCAAAACAACTTTATTGCTTGTCTTAGAAAAGTGATTAATAAAAAGGTCAGTGTTTTCTGAGAAGATGATCTCACTATTTTTGTCTCGAGTAGAAATCTTGGGAGTCATGCAAACTGAGGTTTATTTACCACCCTACTACGGCCTCCCTAAAATTACCTTGGGCAACTTAGTTTGCTTATAAAGTGACAAGGCTAAAGTAGTTCCTGATGGTCCTTTTCTGATTAAAAATTATAAGGATCTGTATTTTGGTGATAGAAGACTTGCCTATGATGAGGGAGGAGGACTACTGGTGAGTAATTAGAGCCAACATGACTGGAGAATGATGGAACCCTCACATGGCTTAAGAAAGTCAGATGGTTGAGGGCTGAGGGACCAGCACTGGGATGGGGACAGTCAATTGGAAGGATCTTGGATTATCCCATTTTGCTTTGAAGAAAAGGGGGATTTGATCTGTATGTGTGATTTAAAAACATGTTTTGCCCAGGGATCTTCTTGTATTTCAAAAGGAAAGACATTGCATTAATTTCTACCCCTTGCGCTCCACTTCTGTGGATGTTGTAGGTTTCTTTGCTTTCTAAGATATTATCCTAGATCAGCTTATCTCAGCCATGGCACTGTTAACATTTTAGGCCAGATAATTATTTATTGTAGGAGTGGGGAACTGTCCTGTGCGTTGTAGGATGTTTTGTAGCACCCGTGTCTTCCTGTTTTTAAAGTCAGTAGCTCACTGTTCAGTTTTGATCGCCAAAAGCCAAAAGTCTCCAGACATTGTAGAATGTCCCCACCCCCACCCTAGTCAAGAATCACTCTCCTAGATCTCTCTAATCTTCTTTCAGCTTTTGCTTCTAGATGTTTCATCATCTCTATAGATGTAGAAAAACCCCATGGCGTTTTTTTAAATTGGGCTTTTAACTTGTCATTTTTTTCTCATATACTTTAGGATTTGTGGATCTGGAATTAGTTCTGTTGCACTACTGATTTACTTCTGAAAATACTATATATTCATTTGTTCATATTCTCATTCCCTTCATAGCATCCCTGACATCATTTATTCTTTTATTTTCACAGTGTGTTGTTGGTGGCTGCAATGCCAGCTTTGCTTCTCAGGGAGGGCTAGCTCGCCATGTACCCACACACTTCAGTCAGCAGAACTCCTCAAAAGTTTCTAGCCAGCCAAAGGCCAAAGAGGAATCTCCTTCTAAAGCTGGAATGAACAAAAGGAGGAAATTAAAGAACAAAAGAAGACGTTCATTACGTAAGTGTTTCACTTAAGAAGATCTCTGAGTAATAGATGGCTATTGTTTTTACTCCTTCTTCAACTCTTACCTACTTCTGTTAATGGTAGTAAGCAGGTAAGGATACCTGTCTGTTAGTGTGAGAATTGAGACATGTTTTATCTGTGAGTGTAAATATACTGCATATAGAATTAGATTTGGGCAGCTGCTTTGATTTTTTTTCCTAAACTATAAAAATTTAAAATATGTCAATAAATGAACTGTCTGCCCTAAATTGGATGTGTTGGATATCAAAAAGATTTTACCATAAGCTGTGTTTCGATATTTATAAACCTCTAAGTATGTACATATATACAGTAGTTATGTGAAGATTATGAGATGTGTTGATATTTAGGATGGAAAAAATTAGATGATAAGGCTTATAAATATTGGGACAGGAATTGACTTTGAGACTCCAGAGCCCAGCATTATGCCTGGCTTGGTATCAGCTTCCTAATTAAATATAACCTGAGTGAATGAATGTAAAGAGAATATGAATGAATGAGTGAATGAAGTGGTCATTGGCAGGGAATTTAAAATAAACTTTTAAAATTTCAAATCTGAAGTTTCTTTTTAAAATAAGTTTATTTTTCATTATAGTTGGGTGGTAAGTAAATTTAGGTTACTTGGATCCCATTTTTCCTTTTGACTTCCATTTATTTAGAAAAAAAATAAAAAACCATCCCTAGGGAAGCGGACTTGGCCCAGTGGATAGGGTGTCCGTCTACTACATGGGAGGTCCGCGGTTCAAACCCCAGGCCTCCTTGACCCGTGTGGAGCTGGCCCATGCGCAGTGCTGATGCACGCAAGGAATGCCCTGACACGCAGGGGTGCCCCTGTGTAGGGGAGCCCCACGAGCACGGAGTGCACCCCGTAAGGAGAGCCGCCCAGCACGAAAAAAAGTGCAGCCTGCCCAGGAATGGTGCTGCACACATGGAGAGCTGGCAGAGCAAGATGACGCAACACAAAAGAAACACAGATTCCTGTGCCGCTGACAACAACAGAAGTGGCCAAAGGAGGACACGCAGCAAATGGACACAGAGAACAGACAACTGGTGGGGTGGGAAGGAGAGAGAAACAAATAAAAAGTAAATCTTTAAAACAAAACAAAACAAAACAAAAAACCATCCCTGCCATTTCATATGAGGGTTTATATATACAGAGAGAGAGAGAGAGAGAGAGCGGGTGAGCAGTTTTATGTGTGAAACTGCAAACTACTTGAATTACATTACTCAAAACTGAGGATAAATTTCTTACCTAGCCTTATTATTTTGGTCTCAGTGTATACACAGTAATCAATAAAATTTGCTTACTTTTCCACATTATTTATCTGCCAATAGAATTTATTCCTCTTTTCTTGTAGGGAAAGATAGGCTTGGTAAAATAGCTGGCTAGAAATGGAGCACCAGAGCCTGCTTAAGTATATGGTTACTTTGGACAGTGGTCTTTTTTCTTATATTAGCCAGAAAGACAGACTTGAGGGTAGACATAGGGTGAAGAAAACTTTTTTGTTCCCTTTTTTATTGGGTGGAATGGGGTTAACCCTGAATATATTACCTTTTGAACTTTCAAAGATTGAAGACTTTTCATTATGGGATGTTGTTAAGACAGTGTTTTGATTAGTTGGCAGTTGATGGCTGTTGCTGTCCATTTTTCTTTTAAAAATGTACAGTGTCTGCGGAAATGAACTAAAGTGTAACCACTTAGTACCTTCCTCATGTAATTCAGAAAGATCATTTTTACTTAATTAGGTACAAAGCACATTATAAATAGTACTGTAGCATAAATTTCTGTTTAAGTTTTTAAAATTTAAGTTTTTATTTTTTATTTTGGAAAACCTTAAACTGAAGAAAAGTTGAAAGCATAGTATAATAAATACTTGTATACCCTTCACTTAGATTCACCAGTTCTTCCCATGCTTGCTTTATACCGTGTTTGCTTTATCTCTTTATATAATATATACTTTGCCCTGAATCACTTGTTGTAATTTGAAGCCATCTTGATGGGTCACTCCAGAAGTACTTAGGGTGCAGCTCCTAAGAATGTTTTCTTCTGCATAACCACAATACTATTAATGTACCTACTGGGGGTGGGGGGGTGGAGATCACACAATATATATGATTTGGAACCATAAGAAAATAGTCTCGATTTTCATGGTCTCCAAAAGTTTTTAATTTTTCACCTCAGTTTTTTAAAAAATGCTTGGGTACATAATCCTAACATATAGGTTTGTACATTGTATACAGATAATGCTACTAATGCACATTATAGAAAGATTGCCAAGGAGGAATATATTGAAAAAGGATGAGATGAAAAAGTAAATGGAAATGTTTTTTTTCCTCCTTACTCAGATATCTGCTTTGGTGACCTCAGTTCTAGTTTTGTATGATTTACTCTAACATGCTTAAGGTCTGAATGCATTGATTCTGGAGTTTGGAGACTCCTGAGTCAATTTATTATTGTGAAATAAATTAAAATAATGACTTCTATGTTTAAATCTTGGATACAAGTAGTGATTGTTTTGAATGATTTTAAGGGGTAAGTTGTTAATTTCTGTAAGTGCTTATCCTTCTCAGGAAAAAGCATGCATTTGGAGAGCGTCGAGAAAGTACACAATTTCTCCATTAGCCACAGATCTAATGGGATTGGTTTCTCAGCATTAGGTAGAATCGTCCTTTCCCCCATACCCCCAAAATGTCAAATGTCAGATATTTTTTCCTGCTGATTTTGCAATGAAATCAGAAATTGTGGGTACTGGTAGTTTGCTACTAGGTAATGTTTTGCTTGTTTCCTTTTAAGGAAAAATACTGTGAGAAAAGAGGTGTTTAGATGTATTTTCTTGAATGTGCCTGCTGGTGAATTGGTCCCCCACCAAAACTATGGTGAATTTGTGTAAATGTGCTGGGAATCCCATGAATATCCTTAGTGTGATCAGCATACATATAATTCAGAATATGTGATACCAGGAAATCAAGCCGTTTTTTTTGGGTCAATAGTATTTTCAGTTATAAATGATCTTGAAAAATTACATGTTATCAAGTAAGTCCAAATTTAAAAATTACTCTTTTTTTTTTTTTTTTTGAGAAACTTTCTCATTGCATCTAAGGATGGCACAATTTATTCTATTTAGTGGGATGAAAATTGAAAACTGAAAAATGTTCTTACCAAATTAATGTGAAAGTTTGTGATCACACTAAAAGACTGTGCACTCTAGGTTTTTAAAATAGTTTATATAAAAAGTTGCATAAGCTCAATACAGACTGCTTTATGATTTACAAGGCATTTTTCATATACATTTGTTTGTCTAATCATAACAATGCATAGCTGACATGATATCTCTCTCCATAAGAAAAACAGGCTAAGGTAGGTTAAGCAGTTCAACCAAAGTCATACACTTGGTAACTGATGAGAATCGGGACTTGAAAGAATTTGGGTTGGCTTCATTGGTATTTAGAAACGTATTTGTATTTTTCTTAGATTGTTAGAATTTATTCATAATCAAGGAAAAACTTGTCACCCCCCCCCCAAATAGTAGTGCCACTTTGTAAAATTTGTGAACAATTTTTATTACATGTTAATATATTATGTTTATGAAATGTGATTCCTATGTTTGGCATGGTGAATTTGAGATCCCAGTGTAGAGCACAGGTGGCGATGTTCGTCAGATTGTTGAAAATGAAGGTTGGGTATACAGGAGAGGTGCTATTGTTGAAGATATATGAGAAGGTGGTAGTTAAATGGAATCGTGAGTGTCTAAGGTTAGAACCTCACAAGCCAATGGGCAGCATTAACCAAATATAAGTTGGAAGTCTGCTTTGGTACATCCTTATCTTCTCAGCTAGACTCAGTTTTGTTTTTTGTTTGTTTTTTTAAAGCAAAGATTATCTTGAATTTAAGCAGTAGATAGGTATTTGTTAATTGGTTGTTTCAGTCTTTATTACTTATTTTTGTGGAAAATGGACTATTTGGCTGTTTGGAGACTGTTATATTTTCTAAATATTCTTTACCTCTTTTGTGTTGACTTTTAGCACGACCACATGATTTCTTCGATGCACAAACACTGGATGCGATAAGACATCGGGCCATATGCTTTAACCTCTCAGCTCATATAGAAAGTTTAGGGAAGGGACACAGTGTTGTTTTTCATAGTACTGTAAGTATTCTATGTTTTTTAAAAATTATATGCATAAGTTTGCAAAAAAGTGTATTTTGAGTTTTATTATCATATTTCTAAATTGCTCAATCTAAGAAAATATATTTTAACCAAAACCAAAGTAAAACTTTTACTCTATCATTTACCAATATTTAAACAATTCCTTGTAATGTTAATTAAGCAAATATTTCCCAGATTATACATGTTTATATTTAATTGAATGTTTTAGTCTTTAGTTTGAGCTATTTAGGAATATTGGGGTGATATCATATAGTGGAAATGGCTTCAAACTCACAGGCATTAGAAGACCAGGCTCTAACCTTAAGTAAACTAGGTGCCTTTTCTAACCACTGGTATTTTTATTTGTAAAATTAGATCATTAGACTCCCTTTAGCTATAGAAAATTTCATTCACATCCCTGTGTGCTTCATGCAGTCTGCCTCCTTCCCCCCATCCCATGCCTCTAATTTACGCATCCACAATTTTATGTGTGTTAAAAAATAAGATAATGTTGGCCATCAAATTAAAGCCTTGTGAGGGAGGGAATTTTTTTCTCTTTTTTTCCTCTGACCTATCCTGAGTGCCTTGGATTGTCCTTGCACATATAACTGGCATTCAGTTTGTTAGTGATGTTGCTTAGCAAAGAGGAAAAGTATCAAAATTTTGAAGAGCACTAAATACAGTTTTTCTTTTTTTGGGTAACTAGGAGTTAATAAAGAATTCTATTTATTTCCATGCCCCTTTGCCATTTTTTATTTAGTCATCTTTGAGTTAGTATGGTTTGATGTGGTAAGTTAGTAGAGATTATTAGCCAAACTCTTGGATGATTTGAATCCCTGGAAAAAGAGACTATTTAATTTTGGCTGTTGAAATACAAAATAACATTAAATTTGGGTTAACTTAATTTTTATATTTCAGTCAAAATGCAAAAGAATTTAAATATAAGATCATTGTTAACAATATCATGTTTGGTTTGGTTTGAAGCTCTTTTATTCCATCTCCTATAATCAGTTTTCTTGCATTTTCATTTTTTCTTCTGTATATTCTTGTCCCCCAGTTATTTGACTGTTTTGTTATTTCTGCCTACTCATTTTAATGTACATGCCTAACTCCATGTTCTCCCCCTTTTTTATTTTATTTTTTACCTATCAGGCTCATCCTCTTAATTTAGCCCCTTTATCCTATCCCACCTATATTTTTTCCTTTTTAAAAAATTTCTTTAATAATGAAAAGAACTGCTGCCCACACCACTGTATACAGTCTGTTGTGCTGGGTCTGCCTGTAGGTTTTCATTTTGAAGATAAGGGAAATGTTCTAATGCTATATTTTTGTGAATAATTACCATGGAATTTGAATGGTTTAATGTAATAGCTATTTATTAAGGAAGATTGAAAGGGGAAACACTGTAGTTTTTAATTTTTATGCATTAAAAATATCACTCTAGGATAGAGTGGAATCTAGGAAATATAATTTTAAGACCCATTTAGATCACATGAATCAAGAAAATAACCAATAGTGGATTTCTTGATGGAATGAATTTAAATAGAGGCATGCATGAGATACTTTAAGGAAAGTTATTAAGTATACCAAAATAAAATGAGATCGAAAAAGTTTTGTCACCATACAACCACCACTACTTCTCAACTCAGTTGTTTCAGATGAGGAAACTAGAGGTTCAGAGATGACTTGCCTTTTTTAATGTGACGGTTGTGGAAGGTGAATATTACCATTTCATAGGGGTTTCTGGACCTCTTCCCCCTGACCTTTAATTCATGGATTCCATGGTAAGAACTCTTGTTAGAAAGACAAGTGTGGTATTAAAAGGAAGGTAAAAAAGAGAGGTTAGATGTCAGTGAACTCAAGGCAAATTTACTATATAGGGTAGAATTGTGGATGTTGGAAATTTAACAGAGGTAAGAATTTGAAGGAGGGAGTGAAGAATTAAAGATGTGGAAGCAAAAGCAGTTAAGAGGTGAAGATTAGATATAGTAAAGGGAAGCTTTCCTGATGATTGTAAAACCTGAGGGGTGTGAGTTCGGATTGAAGATTGCCACCGTACCTAAGCTCTTTTAAAGGATATAGGAAATGTAGTTAAACAAAGATGAGGGTTGGAAGGGAAAAAAATTAAAGGATTTGAAGTTAAGAAAGAGTGAAGACGGGTGCTTTGGTAATTTTGCTGGAATTCAGCAAGAATATTGGTTTTCTCAGACAGCAATGTCCTCCTTTGATTTAATTATTATTATGATGTGTCTCCTTTGAAATTTGATAACAAATTTATGACATGATAGGTCTGTAATTATTCTTTTTATAAAAGGTAAGTTAGATGTGGTCAGCCAGGCCTGGTTTGTGAAATTAGGGCTAATTTCTTCGTTCGCTTAAACATTGAGCACCTAACTGTGTGACAGGAATTGCTACTGAAGTGAACAATACAGATTTTTTTAAAAAGGCTTACTCGCTAGTGGAATAGACAAAATAAACAAGATAAATGAATAAAATTGTAAAGAACTGAAGGAAGTGGGGTTATGAGCCATTCATTTATTAGGGGGATGAGCACCTTAAGCAGAGGGAAAATCAAGTACAGTGTCCTGAGGTGGACCTATGCCTGGCATGTGTGAAAAATAGGAAGAAGGTCAGGGTGGCTGGAGGGAATGAGTGTGACAGAGTGTAGATGTCTCATAGGCAATTGGGGAGAACCTTGTTAGACTAAGACCTTGGCTTTTATTCTGTATGATGGGAAGCTGTCGAAGGAGATTGAGTAGCCCTGGTCTCATTTATTTTATTTCGTTAAATGATTTGATTGAGGTATAATTTGTATATAATAAACTACATCCATTTAAGGTATGCAATTCTATGACTTTGGCTGCCACCACAGTTGAGATAATGAACGTTCTCATCATTCTCGAGTTTCTTGGTATAGCTTTGCATTTCATCTTTGCCTCCACCCCCTGCCCTTATCTAATAAAAAAAAAAATGTGCCCAATTTGGTTTCTGTATTGAGAACAGGTGGTATGGGGTCAAGGGTGGGGAAAACGGATCATGAGTCTTTTTATTTTCTCAGTTGAGAGATGATAGTGGCTTGGACTGAAATGATTGCATTGGTGATTAAGAAGTGGTTAAAATTTGGGTATCTGTTGAAAATAGTGCTGATAAAACTTACTGATGGATCAGATAGATTTGAGAAAGATGAAAGGATGGCTCTAGGGCTTTTGGCCTGGGCAGCTGTAAGGATGGAATTGCTGTTAATAGAGCTGGGGAAGACTGTGGGTGAGGGGAGTATCAAGCGCTGGGATTTGAACACAGTAAATTAACATTTAGGACATCCAGCGGTTTTGCATGTAGATAGGCTTTGCATGTAGATAGGCGGATTTTAGAGTTTGGGATTCAGAGGAGAGGTGTGATCCACAGATAAAAATATTAGAGCTTTCAGCATATCAGTAGTATTTAAAGGTATGAGACTAGATTAGATTACCTAGGGATTAAGTGTGCATAGAAAAAAGAAAGGCATCCAGGGACTCAAGTTTGGGACCTACCAACATTAATGATTTAAAAGACAGTAGAGCTCATGAAATAAGGGTCTAGTAATGAGCAGGATCTTGTATAAGGGAATAGTGGTGATGTGATTCTTATTTGTTATGAGATCCTTAGACTTAGAATAAAGATGGTCAAAAAAAAAAAGTCAAGGAAATGATAGAACTAAAAATAGTAGCAATGATATTAGGTTATTGGAAAAAATTTAAAAATTATCTGGGATCACAATAATCTAGGAAGATGAAAATGAGTTTTCTAGCTATGGAAAACATCAAAGAGGACTTCAGAGCATTGTGTGATGAATGGAATGAATTAAATATCTGTGGAATAAGAGTGATTTGGTACCTGTTAGTAATATTGTAGGAAGGCAGAGGTACCTAAACTAAGAAAAAGTCAGAGGTGGAATATAATCTGAAGAATGATTTTTGCTGGGGCAAGGAAGTGGAAGGAAGAGATATACAGATTGGAAAAGGTCTTTGTTGGACACAATAGAAAAATAGAAAGGAGTAAATGAGTTTTATGTCTGAAAAGGTTTAGAAGGGGAGGCAATATGTGTTCAATAGAAGTGAGTAGTCAGAATGTTCAATAAATAGCTGCAAATTTACCCTTGTCAAATTATTTTTTATAGGAAATATTCATACTAATGATTCCTGTGACACAATTTTGTAAAAAAAGAATTTATGCTGCGAGATACTAAACTGAGCAGCTTGCCTAATTTGTGTTATATTTTAATTGAAACGTTTTCTTTCGTCTTCTCCAGAAGAGGTCAGCAGAATCCTTGTGACACAGTTAATTGGTTTGCTGTGCTTGGTTGTTTTGCATTGTTTTTATATCTTATTTCATTGTAGAGGCATTTTGTTTTAGCATCTCTAGATTCATCCTTGGACTTTTTCATTAAACTCTTTGCCGAGTCTATATTAAAAAGAATTTATTTAACTATGGGTTTAAAAACAAATGGGGTAGAAAGTGTTTTATTTTTGTTTAGAATGCTGCCTATTGCACAAGTGTTACTGAGTTCTAAAAGGCTTCAGTGTGACTTTATTTTGTAACTGTTTGAACTTCGGGGGGAAATTTGAGCATTAGATTATTCAAACACTAAAGTGCTAATTTGGTTAAATGGAAATTGTGAGTTATGAGAGTTTGATCTGTTTCTATTTTATTTAGCATTAGTTTAATTTTAGAATCTGGTTATGAATGGCAAGCATATTGTATTTCTTACACTTTTTTATGACTTGTGTTCAGATTGATCCACCATCTAATTTAGGTAGATTCCTTGAGATTGAACTTAAAGATCAAGTGACTAATGGTTCTTTGAAAATAAACCAAAACATCCCCAGGCAAACAGCAGACTCCTTTGTGGTAAATTAGAGACATTTTCCTTCCCAGCAGTATATTTTTCTGTACTGTTTAATCATCTTTTAAAAATATTCCAATCAGAATAGATGCTTGGTTGGCCAGTATAGCATTTTCAGTCCCTTAATTACTAAAAAATATGACTTTAATGTTTGGCTATACAAAGCTTCTCTAAATCTCTCTCTTTTTCTATTGGTGAAAATATTTGACAAGGATGAATTTTAAAAGAGGTTGTTTAAAGAATGATTTCCTTAAGACTATAAGAGAAATAAAGAAAAATAGAAGAAAAAGTTCTACACCATTGCCAAAATGTGGAGTACTGTTACATATAAGTTTTTTTCTTTCACTCTTTTGAGGTTTGATTTACATCTAGTATTACAGATTTTACATGTACAGCTCCATGAAGTTTTTATGTATACATACATCTAATTGCATGTAATTTTTTTTTAAAAGGAGGTCCCAGGGATTGAACCCAGGACCTCGTACATGGGAAGCATGCGCTCAACCACTGAGCCACACATCCATTCCCCAGTGAAGTACTGGAGATTGAACCTAGGACCTCATACCTGGGAAGCAGGCACTCAACCACTTGAGCTACATCCAGTCCTTAAATTTTTGTCTTGTGTTTAACGTACTTGTAATAATGCTGTACATTTTAATTTGAGATTGTATTTTTACTTTTTAGCATTTTAAACCTAATTTTAAATGACTATTATATTCCATTATCATTACTTGTTTCCATTCTCCATTTATGGAGAATATTTTGTGCCAGCACTGTCATAGATGGTAGATTTGAAAAATCCCCCATTTCTTGGAGAAGACATGCTCATAAAGAAATGACAATAAAGTAAAATGTATGCTAATGTACAGTAAGCTATCAGCTTACGGGGATTGAGGGTTGAGGAAGAGGGGGGTGATAATGCCTGTTTCCTAGGAAGCATGTATCTGTGTGAATGTAGGTGGAAATGATGTGGAGATGGGAGTAAAAATTTGTTATAAATTTTATTTGAACTCAGACTTGTGAAAGTCAGGAATCAAAAAATGAGGTGTCTATACCTTAAGCATTTTAGCTAAATATACAAATGAATATTCATTTGTTTTATATGGGGCCAAAGTCCTATACAGTATTGGAATATGGATGTGCTAATTAACATTCTCAGTTAACGTTTCTTGAACAAACCACACTTGAAAAATACACAGTCTAAAGGTTTGCAACTTTTATTTATCTAAAGTGGAGCCAGAACTTGAAGATACCTGTAAAGCCAAATGCATGCTCCCCCCCCCCTTTTTTCCACAAACTAGGAAGAAAACACCTGAGGCAGATTAATAACATGACCCAAATCTTCAGTCTTCTCTTTCTAGCTCCTAATACTAGAATATCACACTCTTTTTATATCACTTGTCAACAGGTTCTCTTCTTTCTGTTTTGCCTTCAGAGTTCTTTCCAAAAGGAAACATTTTCGTATTCTATATTATTCCTAATTTCCAGGTGAAAAAATCAGATTGATGAAGTGATGTCTAAAAATATTGGGGATTATATTTTTTAAAAACAAAAAAGCAAGGCTGTAATTTGGACCTTTCTGCCTGAAGTTTTCTCTGTATTACTAGAGTAAAATATCACTCAAAGAACAAGACATTGCTATTATATAGTAATGACCAATGAGTTACACTGATGGGACTATCAGTAATAAACTGTCAGTGAAGTAACTGGAAAAAAGTTCACATGTAAAAAGGTGATTTATGCTATTCTGTTTTTACAATATTCATACAACCATATCATCCAAATACCAAGGAAGTTTTAAGTAATATTAAATATTAATTGGCAACTTGAAAATACTGAAACATCTCGATGAAGCTTCTGAATGAGCAGACAGATGAAAATTTATTCGATATGTCTCTACTTAAGTTTATTACACAGAACTATGTATTTTTTGAAAATAGGTAATCCATGGGGAGCAAATGTAGCCCAAGTGGTTGGGGCCCTGCTTCCCACGTGCAAGGTCCTGGGTTCGATGTCTGGTACCTCCTACAAACAAAAACAAATAACAAACGAAAAAAAAATCAAGTCCAGGAGACGGTGTAGCTCAGTGGTTGAGCTCCGGCTTCCCACATACAAGGTCTCAGGTTCAATCCCTGGCCCTGGCCCCTCAAAAAAAAGGTAATCTGTGTAAGATATACACAAAACCCTTGACTATATTGTTCCATAAACAGAACTTCATATTACTTGACTGTTGAATTAATGAGCTTATAATTCAGTGAACCCTGTTTAAGAAGTTCTAGTCTATAGATAGTGACATGTCCAAATAGTTTCATCCTACTTATAAAGAAAAACCTCCAATTTGTTTAATTCATCCGAATATCACCTTAAAAAGGTCTGACTTGATTTTTTTGTAAAATAAATCACCAATAAATGTAATGCTACATCTGTAGCTTGTGTATTCTTCATGAGTTTCAGGTCAGTGTAAGCCAGCACGCTGACCTTTCCATGGATTTTCCATTTGAGATTTCATAGTACCAACTTTAACACTTTCCACAAAATATCCTGTCCATCTCTGACCTTTGAGTGGAATGTGAAATTAATAATGGCGTGGTGTTCCTTAGCATAGCTTGCCAAAATGTGATAATTTCCTTGGAAGAAAAGCCATGAGCTGTAATCACACATCTGAGTTGACAGACATCCAAATGAATCCTATATAAAAAGAAAAGGTTTGTGTCTTCTGGAATATGAATGTTCACTTTTAATAAATCCAAGCAGATCCTGATATACGCATCTTAACCTTGATGGGTTTTACATGATCCATCATTTCATAGATCCTCAGCACTAAATCTCTGGACATTTTATAATCCAACCTGCTGCAGTAGGGAGGAAACACTTTGAAAGGATATTCCTGGTATGAAATAGGGTTTTTTGGGCAAAATCCTTTATATGAATAATTATCAATTAGAGGATAACCTGTGAAAACCTTCTTTGAATGGTTTAAATTCAAAAGATAACTTCACCAAATTGCCAGTTTTGTTAAAAACATCTTTATCTGCTTTTATCTACTTGGCATTGGAGCAAAACTCAGTTATCCATCTGATGCTTGGGTCTTTGAGACTTATGATTTTTCTCTTTACTCTTACTGTAATTCTATAGCACATCCTTTTTAGTGACTCCTTTATCAAGTCTTTCAAAAGCTTTCAACTTCTTATTTTTTAATTTTTAGAGAAGTTGTAGGTTTACAGAAAAATCATACAGAGTACAGATTTCCTGTATATTTTCCTATTATTAACTCCTTGCGGTACATTTGTTTAGTTGATGAAAGACTATTACTAAACTATAGTATTAAGTGTTGCCCGTGGTGTGCAGTAAGGTTCACTGGCTGATGTGTGGAGCCATTTCCCCTGTAAAGCATTACTGGGCCCAGTGCAGAGAAAACTAAGATTCAGTTCATCTGGTGAGTTGGTGGTTGAATAAGAAAGCTTCTTTCTATGACTCATAGTTTGGGAAACCATTCTAATAAATGTCTGAAAGAGTTAGAAGCTGAAAACATTAAAATTGAGGCTGGAGAGGCTGGATCATGAAAAAGTTTGTGCATCGTACCAAGAGTGACCTTACCCTAGTGCTCAGGGGCACCTTGAAGAGTTTTAGTTAGGGAAGGTAGTACCAGTGGATTTTGTTTGGAACAAGCATTCTTAGAATGGATTTGGGGACTGGCGTGGTTCAGAAGATTGATGGCCTGAACTAGGGTTTTGGCAACTTGGGGTGAGATAATAGTTATTTTAAAATAACAACAACAACAGGAAAACACAGATAATGGACCTTAGTGACTGGATGTTTGCCTCCCCCCCCCCCTTTTTTTTTTTTTAAGTTTACGGGGGCTGGGGACTGAACCCAGGACCTCATATGTGAGAAGCCGGTACTCAACCTCTGAGCCACATAATCGACTGCCCTGAGTTGGTTTATTCATTTGTTTTTTATTAGTTTTGTTTTTTAGGAGGCTCTGGAAACCCAGGACTTCCTCTGTGGGAAGCAGACGCTCAACTCCCTGAGCCACATCTACTCCCCTTGCTTTCCCTTTTTTGAGCCAGAAGTGCTCAAAAGATGTTCACTTTGCATAAAACTTTTACTGATTTCAGGTTTACTTTCTTAGGGTAGATTGTAAAAAACTGAATTAATTCCTTTTATACCAAACATTGCTTTAGGTATCGTGATTCAGAAGTCTGAAAGATAGAGTCCTTACTGTCCTGGGGCTTTCAGTCTTGTGGGAAGGACGAAGGTTTGATTGCTACAGAGCAGAGATCATCAGGATGTTGTGGTGATCAGTTTTTGGTCCAGGATATGAACACTTCTTGATTAGGGTTAAAAGTGCTTTTTAATGATACATTAAAATGAGTTTTATAGATTGTTTTTATGATTTTCTTTTTCCATATCATTACCTAGGTAATAGCTAAGAGAAAAGAGGACTCTGGAAAGATAAAACTTTTGCTTCATTGGATGCCTGAAGACATGTAAGTGAAATACTATTTGTGTTATTAATAAATAGAACAGTCTTATTTTTATTAAAGCTTCATATCCAAAAATTGTATTGCACTTAAACTGTATGCCCTTTTTAAATCTTTCTATCTGGTTGCATCATAGTCTTTTTTTTTTTTTTTTTTTGATGTGCCTCTCCACGCACGTCTGGGATGCCTTTTTTCTTTTTTTCTTTAAACCAGGAGGTCCTGGGGATCGAACCTGGGTCCTCCATATGGTCCATGGGAGCTCAAGTTGCTTGAGCCACAGCCCCTTCCCACTGTATGTTCTTTTGAGGTTGTCAGGACTTGAGAGAGAATCTGTGAAACGGAGTGCTGGCTTAAGGTATAAGCTCCAAAGCTTTAGCTTTTTTATTGTTTTTGCAGAAATGTGTTACACAGTTTTTTTTTTCCTTGTTTTTTTTTTTTGTTATACAATTTTTAATCATTTTAAAAATGTGATTGTTTTCAGGATTTTTAAGAATCTTCAAATACTTTGAAGCCAGCCTTAGTCATGACTTTGTTTGAATCATTTATTTAAAAATTTTTAAACATTTTTGGGCACACAAGGAATGCTATTTTAAAGATGAAACAATTGGTCAGTTGTCCAGCAGCCATTACCTTTTTCTTTGAATTTTAGGACCTATGCTTTAGAGCACTTCTGGCCTAAATATTCTTCAAGTTTAGGTATTCCACATTTAATTTCCTTTTCTTGAAAAAATTTTTTTCTTTTCCTTTTTCTTGTTACAAAAGGTAATGAAGGTGTATTATAGAAATTTTGGACAAAATAGATAACCACCAAGAAGAAAATAAATGTAAATGAATGGGATCATATTGTATATATTTTTTAACTCTGCTCTGAGGTAGTGTTGATAGGTATGGTGTGAATTAACAGCCTTTAAATAGATTTCAGAAATATATAATGCATACTAGTATATTAAAGAAGTCTTTTTATCATATTCCCACCTGTTGTGTTACATTAGAGAGCTTATTTCCCTGGCTTATCAATAGCACTGGCTATTATCATTTTCTTTCTTTCTTTCTTTTTTTTTAAGGTACTGGGGCCATCCCCAGAACACCTAAGTGGTAAGCTGAAGCTCAACCACTGAGCCACATTGGCTCCCCTGAGTTGGTTTTTTGTGTTTTGCTTGTTTTGTTTTGTTTTTAGGAGACACCAGGGACAGAACTGGGACCTCCCATGTAGGAAGCAGGCGCACAACCACTTGAACCATATTCGCTCCCCTAGCATTTTCTTTTAAATTTTGTATTTCTTTGATTACAAATAAGGTACTTCAGAAGCAGTTTATTTTTTTGGTGAATTGATTGTATGCTTTGTCTCCCCGCTCCCCTTTACCTAATGAGTGCTCATTTGTTTCCTATTGATTTGTAAGATTACAAAACTGTTATAAACATAGTTCCTTTTAAAATAATAGCCTTCAAATTTAGATGTCTGTGTATCCCCAATATTGTGAAGATTTGTCAGTCCGAATATCAAAATGCTTTTATTTGGATTTCCCTATAAGGTTAAATGTCTTTGAATTCAGAATTACACTCACATGAGCATGTTTGTCTTTCTGAAGTTAAGTGTAGTCGTGTGGGATTTTTACTACTTATTTCTTAATAAAGAAACCTACTCTCAGGTTCCTATCAAGTCAAGCTCAGGTATTAATTTTACTGAGCTAAAAGCCAGCAATATGTTACAATGTATTTTTCTGAGTTCGATACAGCTTTGCCCCTAAGAGTTACTAATTTATTCCAAGATTCCTGCCAAAATTTAGCCCTCTCATTTCTAAGCTGGGACTGGCTTCTGAGAAGCTTTTTAATCTAGGCAGCCTGATCATCCTAGCTGAAGAGGCTAGGCAATTGTGAAGTCATACGAAGGGTGAATCTGTAAAATTGTTATTTTATTGATATAAGAGTTTAAATAATTTTTTTTTTAAGATTTATTTATTTATTTAATTTCCCCCCCTCCCCTGGTTGTCTGTTCTTGGTGTCTATTTGCTGCGTCTTGTTTCTTTGTCCGCTTCTGTTGTCGTCAGCGGCACGGGAAGTGTGGGCGGCGCCATTCCTGGGCAGGCTGCTCTTTCTTTTCAGGCTGGGCGGCTTTCCTCACAGGCGCACTCCTTGTGCGTGGGGCTCCCCCACGCGGGGGACACCCTTGCGTGGCACGGCACTCCTTGCGCGCATCAGCGCTGCGCATGGCCAGCTCCACACGGGTCAAGGAGGCCCGGGGTTTGAACCGCGGACCTCCCATATGGTAGACGGACGCCCTAACCACTGGGCCAAAGTCCGTTTCCCTAAATAATTTTAACAGTATGGGAATTAATACTGTATGTCTTTATTTTAGAATAGAAGCATTTGATAACCCCTCCCCCATTTTTCAAGAATTGAAATTTTAGAATATTATTCAAAAACTGTATTCTTAAGTAGAGCCATTTATTTATAGTTATAATTATGCATTTGCCGTATATTTTAGAGATGAAGAAATGCCTTTTTTTTTAATTCCTAGTCTGCCTGATGTATGGGTGAATGAAAGTGAACGACATCAATTAAAAACTAAAGTAGTTCATTTATCAAAACTACCCAAAGATACTGCCTTGCTTTTGGACCCAAACATATACAGGTAATTTAATTCTTGACTTGATACTTTTTGAATTTTAATCTTAAATTTCCCTAAATTTTGTATATAAGATTGGGATATTTTTTTAAGTAATGAATTTAAATACTAAGCATATCTTATTTTTGGGTGTTTGTATATAGAAGTCATTTTAAAAGTTATATAAATCATAGAAATAAAGACAATATTTTGGTAATGTTCATATGCCAGTTTAATTCCAGATTGATCTCAAGTAACTTAGGTTGTAATTTACAAAGTATTTGAAAACAAGTGCCTTTTTTTAAAAGTGTGTAATTTTAAAAATAATATCAGACTTCTGTGAACCTAGGAATGTATCGCATGCGTCCTAAATACCATAAGGGGTTGAATTTTGAAAAATGTATACTCTTCCCCAAACTTTTAAAAAGAGCAATTAAAGTTTTACTGTGTTTGTTCTTTAAGAGGTAGCTGACAGTGTTCACATTTCTAATGATTTTCTGATCTGACCTTTGTTTTAGCGTGCTGTGCTTATGAAGGTATAGGGGGGGAAAGGAGAAGAGACCAACCTTTCTGACTATGTGCTGAGTCACTTTGCTAGGTGCTTTACATACACTTCATCCTCACAGCAGCCCTGTGAAGTAGGTGTTACTATCTCTGTTTTACAGGTTGGAAAACTGAGGCAAGAGGTTAAATATCTTGCCCAAGGTTGCACAGATAGTATGTGGCAGAACAGTATCCTGCTTTTGTCCAAATGATACACACTAGAGTGGTTAAAAAAGTGGTGGAAATGCTTAAAGCTAAGTTTTAAAAAGGCATTCTTAATAAACTTTTAATTTTTTATATTTTTAAGATAAATTTTAATTTAATATATATTTTGCATAGGAATAGGTTGGACAGGTTAAGATGACACAAAATAATTGATAATCCCAAAATTATGTTTTTAGCTATGATAAGAGATTATTCCGCATGCCAAACTTGGGAGCAATTAAACACTTCATTTTATGTCTCAGTTTTTTTTTCATTGGTATTCAATCCATTGAGAGTCCTATAATTTAAGCCATTTTATGAGAACGAAATTCTACCATAATAGGCCTTGCCATGCAGATTCATTGAGACTCTTGAATATTATGTACCCCCCCCCCCCCCAAAATTTTTTTAATTCATGTCTTTGGTGATAGTATTATGTATGGTGATTCTGGTTCTTTGTGAAATGAGATGGGTTGTTAAGAAATTAAATCTTAAAGGAGAGGATTGAGGAAACTACTACTAAAGATATGGGAAAATCAAAACTAACCTTAAAGAAAAATGATTGAATATTCTTTATTTACTGATATGCAATTTAATGTTTATTTCTGCTTGCTCTTTGGAGAGGGTGATCAAAATTCACATTGTGAAAGAGTGATATCATTTTTAGGAGAGCAGCTTTGCCATAAGAACTGGTTGTAAAGATCTCTCAAGAAAAGGGGCTTGGATCTTAATGTTTTTAACCTTTATGTGTTTCTGCCCCACATTCTACCTTCCCACAAGAGTCTTCCTTTCTCACAGAACCAGCTTATTTTTGCCACTTCTGTGGAAGCAACTTAGATATTTTAGTCAAACTGACTTAAAAAAATATCAGTCAAGCTCAAAACTGATGTCCGAATGTGCATTAGAATCCCATAGCATATTCTTAAAGTATATAATGCTGCAATTTTTATTGATTTCAATCTTGTCAATCTTGGCGTTTGAGGATGTCCTTAAGGAAAACTTTGGCGCTTCTGTGGGTCTAATTTTCCTTAACTGTAACCAAAAAAAAAGTCTTAAAATTTAATTTTGATTCTAAATTTTCATATTTCTGTTCTGGAATAACTTTCTGCCTTAAAGTAGTATATAACTCTAGAAGCTCCTAAATTAGCCTCAGTATAGCATCTTTATTTGATGCTTTCTAGAATTTTGAGTGGGAAAACTTCTGAAATTAAGCAAAAGAGAAAAAACATCATTATTCCAACTGTTCTTAGGAGAAATAATCTTCTGCTTATGTACATCTCAAAATGAAAACATGGCAAGCCTTCCAAAAATATATTTAACTTCAAAATGAGACTAAAACAGCATATTTATTTGGAATATAAACATCAGTTTAAAAATACTGGTTGGTTAAAAAGCATATGTTAGACGTGGGGATCTTAGAAACACATCAGCATACTACATAAAATGGCGTTTTTTAAAAAGCTGAATTTTATGTAACTAACGTTTCATGTGAGAATGTTTTGGAGATAAATTTTAATGATTGCTCATTTCATTGTCTATATCTTATAAGAACTTTTGATGTTTCTTTTAAAGTACACAATGTGTTCTTGATTCAGTTAAATAAAATAAAATTCTTCTTTCTCTTTTTCTAGAACAATGCCGCAGAAGAGGTTGAAGAGGTAAAAAAATAAATAAATACATAAAAAGCAAACAAGCGGGGACACCTGCAGTCTTAGTCACTGACAATGGGTTTAGGAAAAGTTGCACACTAGAGTCAAAACCCCTTCCTTTTTTTTAATTTTTAATTTTTAAAAAAATCCAGTATTTAGAATTATATTTATGCTTTAGTGTTAAACATTCTGTGAATGAAGTAGGCTCTTCTGTGGAATATATTAATATATTACTGTATATCCACATGTTCATGGAATGGTACTGTGGGAGACTGAGCAAACACTCTTCTGGCAACTTAGCAGAACAGCTACTTAAAGGCTTTGCATGCTTGCTGCTTTAAGCTGCTTTTTTTTCCCCCTTAGTGATTATGGTAGTTTATATTTGAAAGAAAAAAAAATCACAACATGTGCCCTTACAAATACCAAAAACACTGTAAGGATATTTGTCTTGACAGTGTCTATTGATTTGAAGTTATATTAGGAAAATCTTAGAGAAAATTATCAAGAGATAATTTACCTTTCAATTATGATAAATAGATGTGATTGGTTGCCATTTGTGTTCTTTTGCAGAACTCTAAGAAAAGTGTTCAATTTGTATTTAAGCAAACAGTGAACGACATTTGCAATCAACTAAAAATTCATCTATCGAATTAGGGCTGAAAATTTCTGTTAAGAGTGTTGCAGTATGCCTGGTGGCTCCCCTTTCAGGACTAGGGTTTTCTCATGGAGTACAGTATGTTAATATTCACCTACATAATTCATCTGTTAAAGGTTTTTGAAAAACCTCTATCTCAAATGATTTGAATAATCATATTTTCATTTTAACCTATATAAGACTCTTAATTGTTTTTTTCTGAGGAAACCATTTGGTTTTTGAGTTTTTTTCTTAATGTAAGAAAATTGTATTTTTTTTAAAGTATCTTCAAGCTGAATCCTTTATGCACCAAAGTTGGTTTTGAAAAGGAAAATAAAATCACTTTCTTGCTTGGTTAGCAAGAAGCCATATGGATTTTTTTTAACTTACAAAATGGAAATATGTGTAACTTGTTAGTATTGTATCAAAAAATGTTGCATAGAGATAATACAACATTGCTTGTAAATAATTCAGCAGATTTGTAATATATTTTTATATTATGAAATGTACTGTAGATGTTTTTCTAGAGGCATGAAAGTTAAATGTATATATTATGGTAGAAATAATATTGAAGGATATTGTAATTCACTAGTGCTGCCAGAGGAATTGTTAATAAAGCACCTTCTTTAACAATAAATGTCTTTTCAGACTTAAGGGACTATGTACTACTGTTAATATCTATGAGAACAAAACACATTGAACATCCTTCCAGAAAGTCTTTGAGGGAGGACCTGTACCCATAATAGAATTATGGCACTCATTTCTGACAGTGACCGTGAAATCAATTATTTCCTTACTGTTGGAAGGACATATTGTAAAGTATGTGATTATATGCAGTTAAACTGCAGAAAATACTCCGGATTGAGGAGTTTTCACTTTACTACAGTAAATATAAAAACCAGCAATTTTTACACTAAATTTTTTTAAAGAAAGAATAGACAAAATAATAGAATTAAGCCTTTGGTTCCAAAATGGAAAAGGTTCCATGATACATAAATCATTTCTCATTTGCTTTAAAAAATTAAAAGATAGATAAAAATTAAGAGAGACTATTCATTACAAGTGGGTTAAAGAGCCTGTCTATATATACATGAAATGAGTCATATAAAATTAAATGAAGTGCAAATAAAAGCACTGCTACTATAAGACATTCTGGAATGGTTGTTTAATAAGGGTATCCATATGATCTGTAGCAAATGTGAGTTTATTTTTAAAAAGAAAAGCAGTGTGTTTTCTTTTTTGTTTTCTTTTGCTTAAGCACTTCATCAATTGCTTTATTCTGTATCTGCAAAGTAATCTGCAATCTCCATTGTTCTTTTTTTATTTTTATTTGTTATGAAATTGCCAAATAGAAGTGTTTCAGATATATAGTTTGTACCTGTATTTTTTTATTTTATTGCTTCATGTTCTTGTAAGTCATTCTTAATTGACCGATGATTGTAGACCTTGTCTGAGTATTTTTTCTAATAAAACAAGGCAAATTACATTTAGCTTCAAAATTGTAACAATTCAATTCAATTTTAAAATGACACCTGAAAACTTAAATCTCATTTTTTTCTTTAGGGGACCCAGCAAATAAATTAGCTTTATCATTTTGTAGATATTCTTAGATGTCAAAACCAAATATCATGGGTTATTGATTAGCCTCTCAGTATTCATTTGCTCATTATCATTTCTCTGCTTATGTACCTTTGATCCCTTCCTGTAATTAACACACCAGAAAGAATGTGGAATTAAAATGAGCTAGCTTTATAACTTATTTGTGTCTGTGTGTGTATATACACACATACAAGCAAATGAACAAACAAATTAGGAAATAGTGTTTAATTTTAAGTTTCTAATGTTCGCTTATTGATGGTCTACCCTTCTATCCTGTCCTTAATACCCAAATAGGGGATTTTTGTAATAAGACCCCTGAAACAAACCATGGTCTAGCGGAGCAACTGGTGGGCAAACTTCTGCTCATTGTCTGTGATTACTTTCTTGCTGTAGGGATGGGTACAGTTCAGGTAGTCAGACTATATAGTCGGCAAGCTTAAAACATTTACTATCTAGCCTTTTAAGAAAAATTTTGCCAGCCCCTGATCCTAGTTGGTAAAATTTTTGGCACAATAAACTTCAGACTGCATAGTAAATATTACAGTACTTAGGTAACTGCAACAAATGCAGGTTTTTATTTTTTTTTCCCTTAACTTTACATTGGATTTCTAAATAGTTACTAAGAGTCCAATCTTTCACCATTTGTGTTTTTGTTTTGTTTTACTAAATAGGACTTAATGAGTTTTTGTAAATCAGACCATGTTTAAACACTTATGGCACATACACTTTATTTTAAAGAATCTTGAGGTATAAAATATTGTACAATTTAAAGTTGTTTATTTTTCTAATAAACTTACCTTTTCATATATAAATATTCCCTAAAGTGGACACACATCATTACTTTACTTTTGAATATCAGATGAAAGAAAATTAAGATGGGGACAGTATTTAATTCTCAGTGCTTATTTTAAGATATGTTGTACTGTCATTGAAAACACTGGTAATTTTGTCAGTAAACCTTGGAATGTAAAATTCCTTCCCTTTCACACCTTAATAAAATGTTTAAAAATATACGGATACTCTTTAAAAGGGATAAAACTTGTGACGTGTGTAAAACCTCTTTCATTGCTTGCTATTTGGATACTTTTAAAAATAATATATGCTTACTAAAGCTGCTAGATTTTTAATAAAGTATAAAAATATGATAGACGCATGATCGAAAAGTCAAAATAGTTGGTGGGGTGCTTTCTGTTAATCACAATTTTTTAAACTTTAATACCTCTGCGTAAGTTCACTAAAAGACAAATAGAAATTCTTAAATGGGTATTTTTATCTATAAAAAGAGTTAAATCATATGTAGCATTTTAAGGGTCTTTTTAACAATTTTATTGATACATTTTTTTTTTAAGATTTATTTATTTCTCTCCCCTTCCCCCCCACCCCGGTTGTCTGTTCTCTGTGGCGACTTGCTGTGTCGTCGTCTTTGCCCGCTTCTTTTGTTGTCAGCAACACGGGAATCTGTGTTTCTTTTTGTTGCATCATCTTGCTGTGTCAGCTCTCCCTGTGTGCAGCACCATTCCTGGACAGGCTCACTTTTTTTTTGCGCTGGGCGGCTTTCCTTTCGGGGCGCACTCCCTGCATGTGGGGCTCCCCTACGCGGGGGACACCCCTGTGTGGCATGGCACTCCTTGTGCACATCAGCAGCGCGCATGGGCCAGCTCCACACAGGTCAAGGAGGCCTGGGGTTTGAACCGCGGACCTCCCATGTGGTAAACGGATGCCCTAACCACTGGGCCAAGCCCACTTCCTGATAATATTAATATAAACATAAAATTCATCCAAAGGGTACGGTTAGTGGTATTTGCTATAATCACATAGTTGTACATTTATCACTTCAACTATTATTAGAGCATTTTTGTAATTTCAGTAATGACAGCAAACAAGAAAAGTGCTCCCCTCAATCTCTCTGTGCTTCCCCCCAGTGTACACAGCTGCTGTTTCCGCCTATTCTATCCTAAGTGTATAATCAATGGGCTTTTAGTGTAATCACAATGTTGTACATTCATCGTCTCAAAAATTTTAGAACAATTTCATTACTCCAAAAAGAAAGACTCCATGCCCCTTAGCTTTCCTTCCTCAGACCTACATAACCACTAATCTTCCATCTTTATAAATTGATTTATATTTACATTTTCTATAAATGGAATCATACAGTATGTAGTACTCTGGTCTTTGAAGGGCCTTTTTTGGAGAGAAGTGATACATTTTTTAATTTAAAAATGCTTCTCTATTATAAAAATAAAGAAAATTTGACCTAAAGGAATAAAAATTTTGTTAGAAAAATTCCAGCTTAGTTTCTTTTTAAAATTTTAAATATTTGCATAGTCTATAATTTCCTGAATTGAATTAAGTGTTCCTTGTCTAGAGCATCGTTCTATAAAATTGAAAATTAAGTCTTGTAAGTGGATCAAGTCAGGGTTTATTACCTGACCTGAATTGTAGGTCAGAATTCCTTCCACTATACCAAAATTTTTTTTCACGCTGTGAGAGAGGAGATGAATGTATATCTTAACACTACTCTAAAGTTGAGTGAGCTCAGTGTTTCTGTTGTAGTTTTGTGTTTTAGTCCCTAGCTTGAAGAATGACACAAAATAGGCTCTCAAATATTTATTTGAATGAGTATTATGGGCTCTTAACTTTGTTAAGAGTAAGATATTAGCAGAGTTAACAGCAATAAAACACCAGCAGGACTGAAATGACCTGGCCTAAGCCGTATTCTGTGATAATGCCATATCATTCTTAATGTGAATCTTCTAAAGGGAACTGTTTCAGTTCGCTTAAACCTTTTCAGTGTAAAGGATAAATGATGTTCTATTATTAGTTGTAATAATTTTTTATTAATTTCAATTTAATTGTCAAAATATGCTCAATCTTGTTTTCAGTTGAACCCTGTTATTTATATGTAAAACAAGACCTCAGTTACTTTTATATGAGTAACATAATATACTAATGTTATATTCTTGGTATGAGTCAAATCCCCCCTCTAAACATAGCTGCTGCTTTCCAAGCTTTCTTGGAGTAGATTTGACCAAAAAAGTAACTATTCTGAAAGAGTTTCCCCAGTAGTTTATTTGAATGTTTTGGTCCCAGAGCATTGCTACACCCACACATACATAAACACAGCTGTCAAAGCACCTGTTTTCCTTTTCAATGTGGATATACTTTTCCTAAAAATATACTTAGGTTTTATAAAATTACAAATTTATTCTGAAATTACTATGGCTTTATATGTTTCTGTTAAAGAAAACTTGTCTTGCAAATTCATTTATAATTGGGTGTCTAATAGTTCTGTGTATGTAAGGTAATTGCATGCTTTGAGGCTTTCTTAAGAAAAGCATGAGGTTCTTTAAGAAAATGTGTGTCTAGGAAATAATAATAGATTATAACCTTGAGAATTCATTCCTGATAGTTGGACTCCATGCAAGTAATTAAGCATTGTAGCTAGCATTGCAGAATTAAGCATTGAGCATTTCAGAAGAATGGATCATAAGATTCCTAGCTGGTGTCCTCTGTCACCTTCTTGGCTAACTTTAATTCTTAGGTATTTCATTCTTTTAGCCGGTATTGTAAGTGGAATTTTCTTGATTTTCTTTTCAGATTATTCATTAGGGATGTATCGAAATCCAGCTGATCTTCTACTTTGTCTTGTATCCTTCAACTTTACTAGTTCTAGTAGCTTTCTTATGGATTTTTTAGGATTTTCTATATATGTAGGATCATGTCATCTGCAAATAGGGATAATTTGACTTCTTTTCCAATTTGGATGCCTTTTATTTCTTTCTCTTGCCTGATTGCTCTGGTTAGAAGTTCCACTGTAATATTGAATAACAATGGTGACAGCAGGCATCCATGTCTTGCTCCTGACCTTAGGGGGAAAGCTTTGAGTCTTTGACCACTGAGTACATTTGCCATGGGTTTTTCATAAAGGAAAACATGAGATATCAAAACTTAGTGGGTACAGCGAAGGCAGTGTTGAGAGGGAAATTTATAGTTCTAAATGCCTACTTGGGAAGGGAAGAAAGATCACAAATCAACCTAATTTCACACCTAAAGAAACTGGAACAAGAAGAGCTAACTAAATCTAAAGTTAGTAGAAGGAAGGAAATAATGAAGATTAAAGCAGGGATAAATAGAGAATAGAAAAACAGTTGATAATTAAATATATTTTAAAGATCAATAAAATTCATTATCTTTTTGCCATACTGGCAAAAAGAGGGAGAGGAAACAAGTAACTGAAATCAGTAATGAATGTCAAGGTATAATTATTGACCCTACAGAAGGGGTTATAAGCAGTTACTATGAATTATTATGCCAGCAAATGAGGTAACCTAGATGAAATGGACACATTCCTGGAAACATACAAATTACCTAATTTGATGAAAGAAGTAATAGAAAGTCTCAACAGACCTGTAGCAAGTAAGATTGAATCCGTAATTAAAAACCTAATTGAGAGAAGATGTAGCTCAAGTGGTTGAGTGTCTGCTTCCCATGTATGAGGTTTGAGATTCAATTCCTGGTACCTCCTAAAAACAAAACAAAACAACTCTCACTGGGGAGTGGATATAGCCGACTGGTTGAATGCCTGCTTCCCCTGTATGAGGTCCTGGGTTCAATTTCTGGTACCTCCTAAAAAACCTAACAAAAGTCCAGGACCAGATGGTTTACTGCTGAGTTGTACCAAGCATTTAAAGATTTAACAACACTCCTTCTCGAACTTTTCCAGAAGGTAGAAGAGGAGGAATATTCCTTCTGTGAGGACAGCAGCATTACTCTGATAACGCCAGATAAAGTTTGCAGAAGAAAAGAAAATGCAGACCAACATCCTTATGACTTTAGATGTAGAAATTCTCAAGAAAATCCTGCCAAACCAAAATATAGCAGTATATTAAAATAAAATGAATGTGTGCCAAGACCAAGTCAGATTTATTCCAGGAATGCAGGGGTGGTTCAACATAAGAAAAACCAATCAGTTTAATAGAATTCATGGAGCAAAACCACGGTTGTCTCCATTGATGTAGATAAGGCATTTGACAATACAGAATGTCCTTTCTTGATAAAAAACACTCCAAAAGTTAGGAGTAGAACGGAACACTCTGAACTGATAAAGTTGGTGTCTTTTTAAATCCTGCATAATAAGTATCAGTGTTTGTTGATGTTACAGAGTTTATTTTCTCTGTGTTCTCTCCTTATTTCTTCTCTCAGATTATCTGAAAGACCTAATCTTTCTAAAATGTAATTTATTTATTTATTTTTTAAAAAGATTTTATTTTTATTTATTTAATTCCCCTCCCCTTCCCCGGTTGTCTGTTTTCTGTGTCTTTTTGCTGCTTCTTGTTTCTTTGTCCGCTTCTGTTGTCGTCAGCGGCACAGGAAGTGTGGGCGGCGCCATTCCTCGGCAGGCTGCTCCCTCCTTCGCACTGGGCGGCTCTCCTTATGGGTGCACTCCTTGCGCGTGGGGCTCCCCTACGCGGGGGACACCCCTGTGTGGCACGGCACTCCTTGCGCGCATCAGCTCTGCGCATGGGCCAGCTCCACACGGGTCAAGGAGGCCCGGGGCTTGAACCGCGGACCTCCCATGTGGTAGACGGACGCCCTAATCACTGGGCCAAAGTCCGTTTCCCTTAAAATGTAATTTAGAATAGTCAACAGTTCTTTCAAGATTTGTCCTAAATTGGTAATAATTTGTTAAAAACTTACTTTCAAAAATTTGTTATAGTAGCCAAATTGAAGAAAATGATAGTATATAAAATAGGGATAAAAGTGAAAGTCTTCAGCTTACACACTTCCTTGCTAACCAATTAATATTTTGCTATTTTCAAAACATTTTTTGCATGTGTGCTTTTTCAAATTGTTTGACATACTGTTTTGTGATTTGACTTTTTAAAAATTTTTTTAAAATTTTTTTATAACTCAAGACATCCATAGACCTTTCTTACCTTTTTTGAAAAATTGTATGGCCAGGCGTTGATGTGGTATAAATTATTTATTTCCAGTGACATTGAGATTGTTTCCAGATTTTCTGTCATATAAATAATATGCGGCATCCTTGAAAATACATACTTGGAGTCATATTTCTGAAGTATAATTTTCTGGAAATGGACTATTAACTGGCCTAAAGAGTTTGTGGGTTTTTTCCATTTATAAGTCTTGGTATTGTTAAAATATGTGCCTAAAATGAGGTACCAATGTCAGCTACCATCGAATGGGCACAATTGGTCTTTTCCCATACCAAACTTAAATACTATCAGTCTTTAGAATTTAGTCAGTCTAAGGTGGAAAAGTGGTTAAGAGTTTGGACTGCCTGGGTTTGATTCTCAGTTCAACCTAAAACTGCCTTTGTGGTTTTGGGTATGTTCCTCCCCCTCTGCCTTAGATTTTTTTTTTTTTTTTTAATTTATTTTGTAATGTTACATTAAAAAAATATGAGGTCCCCATAAACCTCCCCACGCCCTTCATTCACCCCACTCCTCCCACAGCAACAGCCTCCTCCAACATCATGGGACACTCACCGCACTCGAACACATCTTTGAGCACTGCTGTACCACATGGTCAATGGTCCACATTTAAGTTTACACTCTCCCCCAGTCCACCCAGTGGGTCATGGGAGGAGACACAATGTCCAGTAACTGTCCCTGCAGTACCACCCAGGACAACTCCCAAGTCCTGAAAATGCCCTCATATCACATCTCTTCATCCCACTCCCCAACCCCAGCAGCCCTCCTGGCTACTTTCTCCACCTCAACGCCATCTTCCATCACTAATCAACAATTCCAAAATAGAGCATCAGCAAGTCCACTCCACTCCATTCTGTGGGCCCTGGTATGGCTATGTCCACTCCACCTCTGTATCAAGAGGGTGCTTAGATTCCATTTGGATGATGGATGCAGTTCTCCTGTTTGCAGTTATAGGCTCTCTTGTCTCCCTGTTGTTGTGGTTGACCTTCACCTCCCTGTTAGCTGGCTGGGGTAAGTCCAATAAACCAGAGGATAGGAGTTGCAAGTCTGTTGAGGCTCAGGGCCTGGCTATCACACGGACAGTTCAGAGATTCAGGTCCCCTGAGTATACATTAAACCCCAGCGCCAACCACAGGTCTGGTAAAAGTGACAAGAGAGGCTTGTGAAAAAAGATCACATCTGAGCCCAACTCCATCACACTCAGGAACACAAACTCCAAAGTAGGGCCAACTGACATGACACTGAAGTCCATCTGCCATGACCATATAACCTGTGGGTCTCTGTAGCCCTCAGAAGAACCAATACCTGGGGTTTTATCTACTTTAGCTGCCTCTGGGACTCTGCTGAGGTGTGTGTAAGGGTGACTCCTCTAATGACCACCTGGCTCTTTTTTGGAGACTCATAGCCATACAAACTCATTTGTCCTTTCCATTTCCCCCTTTTATTCAAGGTCAAAAGGCATTTTTAACTCCTGATGTTACATGTAGGCTGAGATATTTTGCTGGTCTGAGTTGACCCTTTTATTCAAGGTCATTCTCAGCCACATCATCAGCTGGTACTTGGTAGTAATCCCTCAGTGCCAGGGAGGCTCATCCCTGGGATTCATGTCCCATGCTGGGGGGGAAGGCAATGCATTTACATGCTGAGTTTGGCTTCGAAACCGGCCACATTTGAGCAACATGGAGGCTCCCAGGAGGTAACTCTTAGGCACCCTGCAGCTCTAGGCCTAGTTCTTATTTTAGGCATACAGGCTCACAAGCATAGTCATTAGCATCAGGGGCTCATTGTTGGACTATCCTTCCTTATTGGTCTTAGCCATTGCATTCGGGGCATTGTTGCTGTTTCATTAGGGAATGCGACAGAGCTCCCCCATCTGCCTTAGATTTTTTATCTTCATTTTTGATCCTTTCAAACTCACTCTCTTGCCATCGAAAAGTTTCATGCAGATTCCTTAGTTTTTCTGATTGCTCTTAGGTAATAGTGCTTGAATTACTTGCAGTAACAAAAATCTCATTTTAGTTATTCAGAAGTCCTGTATACTAAACTAACACAAATAGTTAACTATTTTTAGAATTTAGAGCTTCTTCCTATCCCAAATTTATGTCCAGCTTTAGATTTCCTTTCATTTTCTTTAGTGTTTGGAATGCAACAGTAGGGGAGGGGTTAATGCGGGTTGAGTTCACCTTTTACATCCCTCCTGCCTCTCCAGTCACTGACATATCCAAGGTTTAGGAGAAAAGATTTGTGAGAAAGAGGACTAATGTTCTCTAGATATGTGGAGATATATATATTTCCCCCCCCCTTCCCTCTCAGCCTCAAACTCTGGCATACCATCCACTTTTTTCTTTAAGTGTGGTACATTTGTTAGAATTGATAAACACATTGGAGCATTGCCACTAAGTGTGGATTATAGTTTACATCGTAGTTTACACTCTGTCCACAATTTTGTAAGCTACGAAGATTAATCTTTTAGTGCTGCTTGAGGTTGCTCTCTTGCTTGTCTGGTCCCGGCATTCTCCAGTGCACCTCTTCATATTTGTTGTCAGGCTGGGGTAACAGTGGCCTGGGCTTCAGAATTAGCACTGATCTCGTCCTTTCATGAACACGTTTTATGTTGTCTTGTGATCCCAGTCCCCTCTCTCTTAGCAAAGGAGTGGAGAAAGCATTCATTATGGCTTCAGGTTGTGGGTGAAGGAGGGAAAGCATTCCAACAGTGTCCCCCAGGATTTGTCTCTTGGCCTTTTCACATCTGACCTATCCAGTAGCTACCTTTTATCTTTGCTTTAGATGATGAGTCAAAAATCAAACCTGGGTTTAGGCCATCTCATTTGGGAGACCTGAAAAAGGGATGTATCACCTGACATGGGGCACTTGTTAACTTTCCTGTGCATTTAGGCCAAAATTAGTTTACATATATATATATATATATATATTATATATATACTTTTAACATTAAATTCAATATATTCTTTTAATCTGTTTTAATTGTATACCTACATGAGTTTTGACCTGTGTATGTAAGCATGAAATCACCATAAAAATCAAGCGACGGAACATTTCCATCACCTTCCACAGATTTCCTTACACTTGTTTGTAAAGGGTCCCTCACTCCACCCCTAGCCCCAGGCACTGGCTGATCCTCTGTTACTGTAGATGGAGACTTTTACCTAAATGGAATCATACAGTATATACTCTCTCATATCTGACTTCTTTCAGCATAAAGGTTTTGATAGACACCAAATATTACAAATAAATATTTACACCTTGTTTAATAATGAGACTGAACATTTTTTCCATGTGTTTATTTGCTATTTGTATTTTAAGCAGGGGGCATTAAAATTCTTAGAACTCTCTTGACTTTAGATTGCTTTTCAAAGATTTACCACACAGAAAAAAAATTCTGGTTTTAGGCTCTACTTGGGGAGATATAAAAAAGACATTATGTAAGATAGACTTAATTTTAAAAATTCTTAATTTATGTCCTTTAAATGATGTGGCTTAAGATGGATGTTTTTATTTAGGTATTTCAGTGTAGATGTTAGAACAAGTATTTCTAGGAAAGAAATTTGTTCTAGTAATGCCATTATAAAGGTGGCTGTTTGCCTAAAAATTAATTGAAAGCAAAATCTTAACAGATCTTATAAACTGCATTTAAAGACTTTACAAAAAGGTGATCCTCAGACTTTAACCAGGATGAAATAAAGTGGAATATAGTTAGAAAAATGGTCCCATATGGTAGCTTCTATATTTTGTCATAGAGAAATTTGGCACTACTTGGTAGCCATCTCATTTCATGGGTATTTGTATGTATTTACTTGGTCTTTTTTCTTTGGGCATTGTACCCTTGTAACATAGAGTCAATTTGTTACGGTGTTCTTGGATGAATTAGCAAATCTTTTATTTGATATGTGGGCTGAAAGTACCTAGAAATATATTTCTGAAGATAAGTTAAATTTTAAGTTATTTTTGTTAATATCTAATAGTTTGCTAGTGTTTGAAGCCTCTCTGTCCTCATTTCTTTGACACTAGGAAAATGTTTGAGCCTAGCTTAATGCTGAAGATTTTGTTCTTTAATTTTTAACACATTTAGTAGTAACAAACAGAAAACAGAAGAATTTTTTAATTGATAGATAACTTTTATTTCGCAATCATACTTTATTATTTCAGAGGCAAGGTAGGAATGCTATCATTCAGCTATACATTTTGTTAAATGGGGCTGGTTTGAAACCCAAGCACATTCCCACTTTTCCTCTTTCTATGCTTAACTTTTATTTAAAAATACAGATGAAGTAAAATTATTTAATTCATCTTTGGGATTCATTTCATGAATAATTGAAGATCATATTTCTGTATAAACACAGTTTAAGTAATTCATTGGGTTATGTACTAATTTTGCTAGATGCAACAGTGGATATCAGTGGGATATTTGTATTAGAATTGTTCAGTGCTACTTACACTTTTCACATCTGAAACTTATTTTTGTAAGCAGACAGTGTATTCAGGACACTGTTCTAGATGCTGGGAATTCACCCGCAAACCAAACAAATTCTTGCTCTCATGGAATTTAAAAGTATGTGGGTGTGGAGCCAGTGTAGCTCAGTGGTTGAGTGCTGGCTTCCCACACGCAAGGGTCCCGGGTTCAGTCCCTGGCCCTGGTACCTCAAAAAAAAAAAAACTATGTGGGTGGGAGGTGACAGTCATTATGTAACTGAGTAAAATATATAGTGGTCATGTAGTGTAAATGCCCTTAAAAACGAAATGGAGAAGGGGAGAGGAAGTGAATTTGTGCTGTCATTTAAGTAGGGTCATTGGCAAGACATGGGTGATGTGACACAAGCAAAGACCTCACATTTCTAGCCACTCAGTTACTGATGGAAGAGGGTTTCAGGTGGAGAAGAGGCAGTATAAAGGCTCCTGAGTCAGGAGCGTTCATTCAACACGTATTCGGTTTATTGACTCTCCTAAACATCATTCCAGGCGCTGGAGATGCTTTGTTGAACAAAACAGACATTAGGAACTAAAGGAACAAAGGGTTGTGTGGCTTTATGAATAGTTTTAAGGTCTTGTACAAGGCAATAGCTGCTGTTTGGCTTTTCACTGCCAGGATGGGAGTGTTAAATGGTGAATTAGTTGGGCACAAAAAGACCAGCAGCACAGAATCTGTCAAGAGTGGGCTTAAGGCCTTGTTGAGCACTGAGGATCAGGGTTCCTGAGGAGTGTTTGTGAAGGTCTAACAGGGATGGGGAGGTGCGACCGAGGGAGAATGAGTGTTCCAGACCTGGGGGCTGGCCTCTGCCTGCAGTACAGGAGGAGTATCAGTGGGAATCGGGGAGGAGCACGCACGAGGAGAAGGAAGTTGGTTTGAGAGGATGAAAGAGTGGAGTTTGGGCAACATGTCACAGTCTAAGAAGGGGGAGGGACAGGTAGGGATTGTGAGAGACTGATGGGAGAATGTGATTTTCTATCAAGCAAATGGTAATTAAAGGAAAAGGGACGCTGTCATCCCCCACAGGAGATTGAGGCAGTGGATGAAGGTCCTGAACGTTCTAAGAGGACCGAGTATGTGGCCCCTGTGTCAATTAAAAGCTGATCTCCCTGATAACCCTCGGTTCAGACTTGATGGAGATATCAGGCTGTCTCGAATCAGGTCCGTCAGTCCTGCGTTAATCCAAGGAAGTCTGGAAAGGAGGACCCCAGCTCCAGGTTTTTAGGGTGTGCTGGAGGAGCTTTCCTGGAAATGGGGTTTTCAGGACAGTCTGGCTTCTTCTGCTGACCCTTGCGATGACACACGGGGCAAAGTCCCGGCAGGGGCCTGGGATCCAGGCAGGAGTGTGACCAGTGCCCATCCTTTCCACACGTAAAGCAGGGTCCAGGAGGCGGACACAAAGGAGGGAAGAGTCGGTTTAAAGACTGAAAACTGAAGGCAGTAGCTGGGAGGGAGCCTTCAACCTGACCTCGTTTTAATTTGGCTTCCTCTTCTCTCTTCTTAAAGACCTTGAATGCCACGTTAATCAGGTCTTTCTGAGGGGGTTGAAGGCCATCCTCTAGCTTCAGTAACTTCTTTCTGTTTTATTTTTATTTTTATGTGTGTAAATATTGATCTTTTATTATTATAAGAACGGGCTCATGTGGTCATGGGGATGGGCACATCTGAATTATATAGGGCCAGCAGCAAGTTGGAAACTCAGTCAAGGTGACTTGATTCCCCAGGTGAAGCCACTAGTTAGCAGCTCCCATGAAGCTGACAATGAATTCTCTAGGAGGACCTGGTTTTCTGTATTAGAGACAGAAATTCCTTCTGACTCTTTTTTTTTCCTTATTTATTTATTTATTTATTTATTTTACATTCAGAAAATATGAGGTCCCCAAGTAACTTCTTTCTAATGTCTGGATAACATTGTGTGGTAAAGTGTGTGTGTAGGTACAGTTGACCAGAGTTTGACTCAGGATCTAAATTGGCAATTTTAAGGAGAGACTGGGTTGGTTAATTTATTCGTGAGCACAGCTGGGTTTTCATCAGGTTTCTGTGAAATTTCTTTAATTTTATCCTAATTAACTGCTTTGAGTGTGGGCAGCCGGAATTTTTGTTACCAGGTCTTGCACACAGCCTTGGGGAAGCCCTGCGAAACCCACCTCTGGCTTTTTCACTTGAAGGTGAATGCAGGCTGGCTTGATTTGCCTCAAGAGAGACCAGAGAAAGGCTTAGCAAGTTTTAAAACACAGTGATAGTGACATAACTGGATATTTATTTTGCAACAAACTTGCAATATTTGGGTCTGCTGCAGACAGCAGTGGTGTTACTTTACTCTACAATCATCTACCCCTGGCAGCCCTCAGTGGTCGCTCTTTCTGCAGCCATAGAGCTGCCCCGTTAGTGGAGGTGGGCAAATGAGATGAACACCAGCTAAAGCATCTGCCTCTTGGTTTCTAGGTGGAGAGGTTGTTTCTGTGACACATACCATTTTAAAAGATAATTAAAGCCATGATTAACAGCACTCTACTTTTATCTAATATTATGCCAAAACATTTTTAAGATTTCCAGGAATTTTATGCATTCTCTAAGTATTCATATGAACATTTTACTGATAAAACTTTAGCAAAGGGTTAAAGAATCTTTTAAAATTTCATAACACTTTTAAACACTTTCTATTCAACTTAAAATATATCAAATGAACTTAACTATTATTTCACTTTTTCCCAAGGTGAAAGATATTTTTCACGATTTGACTCTGAGAAGACAGATTTGACCATTATGTTCTTGTAAAAGTGATAAGATTTATTTTTCTTAAACAGCCAAGGAAATAAGGTTAAAGTAGAAGAAATTGTTTTGATAAAAAGAGATTTTTTTTTTGTATACTGATTGGCCAGGACATAAAACTATTTTTGCATGCTTTTGCTGAAACAGACCACTGATTTGGGGAATTTTGTTATTTTAGCAGAGAAAGAACAAAATTTTAACTTTGCATCAGTATGCTATTTGATATTACAGCTTTTAAAACTTTATAGATAGACCCAATAAATTTTACTCAACTTGAACTAAAAAAATTTCTGTATTCATTCAGGTTTTGTTTTATATTTTAACTTTTCTTCATAACCAGTCATTTTATCTTAGGACAAAATTACTGTTTTTCCTTAATAATAAAAACACATTCTATAATACACCCTGCATACGTAAGTTACTAAAATGATTTTGGGAACTGTCTCAAAGCAAATTTCTTACAACATATGATTTTCATGATAACATTAATTAACAGGTATTTTATTTTAGCAATGCAGTACTTTCCTCATTATTTTATGAAAACCTAAGGTTCCCAATGGAATCAAAATTATCTTTTCTTTATCATCACTTTAATATGCAGATTGAGGTGGCTTCTAACAGACTTTCTTGTTGTGAAGTTAATCATCAATTCAGTTTCTGCTTAATAATGGCTTCCTCTAGTTAGCCATTTGAATATTCCAGTTTAAGCAATGCTTCTACAAACTTCTTAGAACTATTCATAACTACATATAGTTACTTCATTTCAAGACAAATTCTGCTTTCACAGAACATATTTCCTTACTAAATGCTACCACGATACTTTCTACAACTTGCCATATGCATTCAAGTTTTGTCCTGCATACTTCCATTCTGATTTTATGAAAACCAGCCATCTTATCTTAGGACAAAACATACTTTCTTGAACACACTTGTCAAGTTTCAGTCAACACTCCTACAAACTTTTTACTTCTTTCAATATCCATTTATGTTTCACATCCTTCATTTCATTCTGTGAAGAAAAATAAAGTATTCATTTCAGTTTAGGCAAGAACTATTTTTTATGATGAGATTTGTCCATAATGCAAATTTGTCTTACTAGCATTCATACCTATTTATTAATATAGTGCTTATTTAGTTTTTGACCATTTGAATATAGCTCTTTTAGGAATCTTCTTGTATCAGTTTAATAGTCCATCTGGAGGTATTAAAATAGACACTGGCACTGAACAGACACAGAAAGAGTTATGACACTGACAGAAAGAAAGTTCATTAATTTGACTCATAATTATTACTGCTTTGGTATGGCTATCTTTACTGCCTTTAAGATTTTTTTTCTGGAATCATTGTTATTGTAATATGCAAGCTTGTTTTTGGAAATAGTTTTACTAGTAATCAACAATAGTTAGGAATATTTGAGCATTTTAAATGTAGTAAGCTTTAATTTAGTAGTTTAGATAGATATTTAACGCATATTTTGGATTATTGCCTTTTAGGAGTACACTTAAATTGAGGAGTCAGCTAAAAGCTTGCTTGTAAGAGGTGAGCAGTTGTAGGTTAAGTCATGCTATTACAGACAACTGGGTATTGATAACACGAGAGGGATCAGAGGAATAGGATCTGAGGCGGGGTTTGATTTGGGAGAGACCAGAGAGCGAGGCATAAAGCTTTGGAGAGGGAGGACAGGAGCTGGGGAAGGAGGCTGGAGGTGGGGAGTTGGGCTCGAGAGCAGGGGAGAAGGGAGCAGGTTCAAGGGGAGATGTGGGGGAACAGGAGGATGGAGTAAGTCGGGGTGCTGATGAGGCATACGGCAGTGGGAGAGGGCGTTATCGGAGGAGTCGGAGTTGGAAGAAGGGTTTTCTGTGTGCGCAAGGTGGGGAAGGGCGGAGAGGGGAGGTGGGCGCCACCCCGGTGCCTGTAGGAGGAAGGGAGAAAGTTCGGTAGAAGGCGGTGACAATGAGGAGAGGGAGGAAGGGGAGTCAGTGGACGAGGAGGGTGGGGGTGGAGGTGATGTTCGAGGTACATGTGGAGGAAGTGCAGGGGGAGCCTGATCAGCTGGATCAAAGCTGAGGTTTTCAGGGGGTTTGGGGGGCAGAGGGAGGAGGAAGAAAGCTTTTGAGGAGGATTGAACAGGATTAACAGAGGAGCGGGTATGAAGATGAAAGAAGGCCTGAACGTAGGGAACCTCAGGCCCCCTTGCTGCTACACTGGATAAATCTTTTAGTCTTGGAGAACTTGGAAATCAAAAGTGCATTTTCTGGCCATTGACCTTCATTGTCCAATTGGTATTGCGGCCAGACAGATGATGAGTAGAAATTGAGCTTTTAACTTTGACATCTCCTTCCGGGTTCAGAGTTTTAAAGCTATGAAGGAGACAACCTAGAGGTGTGGTTTTTGGGGGCGCGAAATTGAATTCCCCATTTTAGGTGGCGTGTGTGAGACTAAGGATCTCTAGGATGGGAGATTCTGAGTGAGACGGGCATCCCTGAATCAGTCAGAAATCACCAAGGAAACAAGAAACCGCACTTGGAACCAGGCATCTCCAGAGCGAAGGGATTTCTTCCCATGAGGATGCAGGCCTACTACCTGCTGTGGCCCCGGGGACAGCAGTGAGGATCACTGACCTAGCACTTAGGATTTTGGGTGTGCTTTCCTGGACAACGGAAAAAGGAGAGACATAGAACAGGAGCCTCTGGTGGGCCCAGCTACGATCCGGTGTCTGGTGTTGGATGGGCTCTCAGAAGTGGCAGGGTGGAAATTCTTCCCAATCAATCAGTCTCAACGTGGTTCCAGTCCTGGGTTTCGGCACCAAATGTTAGAGAAGAATGGCGCTCACTGGGACATGGAGACTGACAAAATTACAGGCAGGAAGTTTATTGGGAAGCTCTCCCATCAGAGGGGATCTGAAGAATAGACTTCAGCCCACCCCTGGAGGGTGGTGGAGATGACTTTATACAGCTCATCAGTAGGCAGGGAAACCAAGTACAGCCTGGGCCAAATGGCCAGGGGGACATGGGCTAGGAGGTCTTAGAACATCGGAGGGGTTGGTGGTGAACGGGGTAAAGGCCCTTATCTGCCCTCATCTGCTCCACTTCATTCTTTTTTTTTTCTCAAAAAGATTTTCTTATTTATTTCTCTCCCATTCCCCCTTCCCCACCCGGTTGTCTGTTCTCTATGTCTACTTGCTGCGTCTTCTTTGTCCACTTCTGTTGTTGTCAGCGGCACGGGAATCTGTGTTTCTTTTCATTGCGTCATCTTGCTGTGTCAGCTCTCTGTGTGTGCGGCACCAGTCCTGGGCAGGCTGCTCTTTTGCGCTGGGTGGCTCTCCTTACGGGATGCACTCCTTGAGCATGGGGCTCCCCTATGCAGGAGACACCCCTGCGTGGCAGGGCACTCCTTGTGCGCATCAGCACTGCGCATGGGCCAGCTCCACACGGGTCAAGGAGGCCCGGGGTTTGAACTGTGGACCTCCCATATGGTAGACTGACGCCCTAACCACTGGGCCAAGTCCGCCACCTGGTCCAGTTCATTCTTGGGAGGGGATGGGCTGCCTCCTAGACCCCCATAGGCCGCTTGCTCAGTGGATTGGAATGGAGTCATAGCCTATGACCTGTTAATTATTGCAAACCTTGTAAGGGAGAAACTAACAATATCCGAGAGGAAATAACTTTTGAATTTAATGCATAAGGCAGGGTAAGCTTTCCCAGAGGAAATACCATGTGCAAAAAACTTGGAGAAATGAAGGTAGTACAGTTTTGTCAGTCTTTACATGGAATAAAAATGAGTAAGGTGTTCATACTTTCCAGGTGTCCAGATGTTTTAGGAGAGGGTGAGTGTGTAATTATAGTTACATTGACATAATTCCTGGGCAGTGTGAAGTGCCATGTTGGAGGCGTGTCTGGAAAAATGTGGAAGCACAAGAGGGCTGTGGGCCAGCCCTGGCCTCAGGGCAGGCTCCGCTTTGTTTACGGCCACCTTCCCTTACACCTTTTAAAGAACGCTTAGGAGTTCCTTACTAAGGGGAAGACGGGCCGTTTAAGGCAGAGTGATCTCCGTGTGCCCCAGGGTGGGACAGCCTGGTGGGCGGGTGAAGGAGGAGGCAGAGAGGAGGGGGAGGGCTGCTGCCCGGGGCCTTGCTTCCCGTGTTTACAGCTTTGACTTGGTAAGATCGGTGGGGACTGGGGTCAGATTGGCTTTGATCACGGGGGTGGCGAAGGCGGGCTGGGTCAGCAGGGTGCTGATGGGCATGCTGACTGGGAGGCTGATCTCCTCCTCCCCCAGGGGCGAGTGAAGTGACAGTCACATTCTTCAGAAACACTGCAAGTTTCCCAGATTTGAAAATATTGGAATTACTGGGGGAATTAATACATTTTCTTTTCTTAGAGTTCCTAACAATCAAATATACTATCTCTTAACGTACATTCAGACCTGCTCGGGGGTGAGGTAAGGGGCTAGATAGACTAAGTGACTCCTCTAGCTTTGCGTTGGTCTGCTCGTACTGCTACATGTTTTCTTTTAATATGGGTTGCAAAAATACTAGAGTAACGTAGAGGATGATGAATTGCCCATTTTGTCTTTGTGAGATGTAAAACATCAAAAATTTAATTATAGTACTTAAAACTGTTCTTGTCTTTTAGCAAATAAATATTGCTTAGATGTAATTGCCAATAGGAAAAAAGATAGCCTCATTAACGTGGAACTATGAGCCAAAATGTATTTGATTTTTTCCTCCAACATTATGGCTTATTTTGTGGCGTAGTGAAGATTACTTAACAATTTAGCAACAAAGGGAATATATCTTGAAATAGAAAATAATACTTGCTGTATAGAGGTTAATGGATATTTATTGTTTATAAGGAAACTTGAACATAAGAGGAATTCAGAATATATTTAGCAAATATTAAATAGCTGAAATTTTATCATCTTTGCCAAGAAAGAAAGGGAAAGAGAAAACAGAAGTGAATCATAGCATACAATTATGTGTATAGATTACTAGGTATTTTCATGTGGATGGGAATATGGGCTAATAGGACTGACTTGATTGCCCTAATGTAAAGATTGGCGGTTGAGATATTTCTAGAAACCACTTTTTTTCCTATGATATTTCATCCATTCTTTGAAAAAAATATGAAACTGTTTGGTCTCTTTAACTCCAGCCTTGTTTCGAAAAGTTTGCATAATACAGCAAGATAACATTCTAAAAAAATAAGACATAAGAAAAATTTAAATTTAAATTAGCGCCGGGGTGATTGCCACAAAATGCATGTTCTGAAATTTCATATACTTCATCGAAGTTGTCCATACACTTAAAAGCTCTAAGCAATTTTATGAGGCCAGGGCAAAGAGGAAGTTGCAAGATTTTGGTGTTTATAACCTGGTCACTAAGCATTTATAATTAGCTGGACAGTGGGCTACGTATCTTTCACACTTAGTCCTTAGAGGTAACATATAAGGGTTTTTCTTTTCTTTTTGCTATTCTTATTGCATAGATGAGTTACTCAAGTAACTAGTCCAAGGCTACACAGCCAGCAAGTTGGTGAGTCTGGATCTTGAACCCATTCTGTCAGATTCTGACCCAGAGATCTTACCACTATATCTTTTTGAAAAGCACTGATTTAATTGAATGTATTTACAAGGTCATGTTAAAGAATAAACATCTCTGAAAGACAGCAGTCAGTGTCAAGAAAATCTTATGAAAATTTTGCTCATCTTTCTCCCTTCATGCTTCCAGGCTATCCATTCCACTTGTTACACAACACTCATGGCTTAGGAATTGAACTTACTTGAGAAGAACAGCAAGCTAACTCTTGTACACAAATTAAAATACATTCTTGCATAGCTCTTCTCATGATTTTCAAGTTCCATTTTTCCTCTACGCTATTCAAACATACTGCATGTTTCTTAAGAAAGAGTGTGAATCAAATGAGGATCCAGAAAATTTGTTAATTCGATAAATATTTATTGACTCTCTACTGTGCGCGGTGTCCTGGGGTGCAGCAGGGAATAGACCAAAGGCCCTGGCCTCGTGGAACTTACATGCTGGTGGGAAGGTAAGAGACGAGAGTCGACCAGTGAGCAGATCCACCGAGTCCCTGATAAGGGCTCGGAAGAAAAATAACGCAGGCCGAGGGGCTGACAAAGGCAGGGCGCTCTTTGTGTTAGCAGAGTCGGGGAAGTTCTCTCTCGGGTGGAAATGTTGGAGCGGAGATCTGGAGAGCACGCGGGGCCAGGCGTGTGCCTGGTGGGAGAGGCGTGTTCCAGGCAGAGGGCGCGGGTCCAAAGGCCGAGCTGGAGGGGGTGCTGCTGCGGGGATAGACGGCTGGACAGCTGGACAGCTGGAGTGTGGGGAGGCCTCGGGGCACCTTAGGAGGGGCGGCGGCGGCAGAGGCTTTCTGTGAAGGACCAGCTAGTGGCTAGCTCTTATTTGGGGGAGCTCTAAGGCCTGTGTCACAAGGACACATCTCCACCGTCCAGCAGGGAAGGCAGTTGTGCAGATGAACGGGCACGTCTGTGCCAGTAAAACGTTGTTTTCAAAAGCCGTGGACCAGATTTGGCCTGCTGGCTCCCGCTGGCCCCCTGCTGGGGTAGCGTCGCAGAGGGCATTGGGAAGCATTTTGGGTTTTATTCTTCATGCTGTCTGAGCCCCTTGAGGTGAGTGGAGTGGTTTTAAAATGATGACAGGCTGTTTTATGGGGAACGCTGTATTCTCTATACGAGAGTGGTGGCAGAGAAGGCTTCTGGAGGTTTTCATACGAGTGTAGGAAATGGGGTGACTTGCAGGTGGAATCAGCGGAGTGGAATATGCAGGGGTCCTAGAGGTGGTATTGGAGGTGAAGTGTATGTGCGGACGGTGTCGGCGAGGATGACTAAGGCTCTCTGAGCAACTGGGTGGAAGGTGGGACCTCTTAATAGTTGGGGAAGACTGTACAAGGAACGACCTTTGGTGCAGAAATCCAGTTTGGTTATGTTTGACCTGCCTTTTAGACATCTATGTGTCAAAGATGAGTAGGCATTGGGATTTTTTAAAAAAGATTTATTATTACTTTTTAAATTTATTTCTCTCCCCTTCCCCCTCCTGCCCCCAGTTGTCTGCCCTCTGTGTGCATTTGCTGTGTGTTCTTCTGTGACTGCTTCCATCCTTATCAGCAGCATTGGGAATCTGTGTTCTTTTTGTTGCATCATCTTGTTGTGTCAGCTCTCCGTGTGCGCAGCGCCACTCCTGGGCAGGCTGCACTTTTTCTTTCGCTCTGGGCGGTTCTCCTTACGGGGCGCACTCCTTGCGCATGGGGCTCCCCTACGCGGGGACACCCCTACGTGGCAGGGCACTCCTTGCACGCATCAGCACTGCACATGGGCCAGCTCCACACGGGTCAAGGAGGCCCGGGGTTTGAACCGCAGACCTCCCATGTGGTAGACGGACGCCCTAACCACTGGGCCAAGTCCGCTTCCCGACATTGGGATTTATTCCAGTTTCCTTTCTTCCTGAGAGAGAGGAGAAGGTATGAAAAATAATTATCTGGGAGAATGGATGGAATAGAGAAATGTAATAGAAACCCTGGACAGCCCTGAAATAACATGCGAGGCTTGTCACCATAAATTGAAAATAAACAGATACCATTGCTGTGCGCTGCCCCCCCCCCCCCCCCCGCAGCCATGTGGAACTGTATGGGTGCAAGCATGGAATAGGTGGCACGTTGGAGTTTACCAGAACTGGGATTTTACTAGATAGGTAGAAAAGGTGAGAGGGGTCTAGGAAAATATAACGTAGTCTGTGGAATTCAGTTTGAGGGGTGGGAAGTGAGATTTTGGCAGTAAGGGACGTTGAAACATAAGTAGATTGGAGGCACTAATGGGGTTGAAGAATTGCTGGACTCACTGGTATTAGAAGAAGTTAAATGGAAAGACAGGAATTGGTGAGAATGGGATGCTTGGATTAAGATTTTGCTCATGATCCATTAATTGGTAGCAGTGATACAGCATATGACCATGAGGACGGGTTATTCATGGTGGGACTGAAGATGTGATTATTGGATTTGAAGAAGTTGAGGCACCACAAGGCCAGCGTCTGTGGCGTTAATCCTTTTAATATTCATTTCAGAGTCACTGAGGGTAGTGGTGAAAGTAGTAGTGGAGTCAAGGCAGCCGGCCAGGCGCGAACTCTTCGGTGAAGGTGGATGATGGGGAGTGAGCTGGAGGGGAGGCGTAACTATTCTGTTTCTTATCAGCTTTGTGACTTTAAACCAAGTCCCTAAGTCTGCTTCCTCCTGTGTGGGGTCATTGGTCCATGACCGGTCTCTTTATCTCTGAAAACCTGGACTTAGTAGGTCCTGGAGGAGGTGAGAAAGTGCTGGGAATGGAAAAGAAATAGCAGAACGGAAATGTCCTTCTAGTGCAAGGCTTATCTTCAAGTATTCCTTACCTCTGTTATCAATGTAAGGTCTTTCCATTGGTAAGAATCTTGTAGCCTGTGATATTGAACAGCTGATGTGTATTGTAGCTAATGGATATTTATTTAAACAAGATATGATCAAATCAGATACGTCAGGAGGAAGCAGAAAAATGAATCCATTTCCAATAAGATTGGCAAGTTGGTCTCTACTCTTTCAAGGATCTTCTCATAGGCGCCCAGATATTTTCCCTTTAAGTAGCTCCTCAAAAGTGATCTGTACAGGAGGATTCTGTAAATCAAAGTGCTCACTCTTCATTATAAATTTAGAGATCCATTTCCATAGAAGAAGAAAAAAATCAGCCCAAGACTAGGACAAGGCATAGAGGGATGCTATTTCTACAGGTATAGTGAGTCTATAGAGTATTTTGGAAGGCAGTGGCAAAAAAATCCTTTATCTGCAAATCATTTTTTTTTCCTGGCTTACAGTATGTGGCACATAGCAAATGCTCAAGAAATATTTATCAAGTGAATAAATGACGTTGCCAGGCCTTTAATGTTAACACTTTGACTTCGTCTCTAGAATCCTTTAGAAAATTTTCAAATAACCTAAGGGGCATTATGGGAGTTGAGGGATGGAGAATGGAGATAACATACCTGGGCACAGGAGAGTAGCTCTCTTTGAAAATGCTAATGTTTTGTCATTTGTTTTTCAAACAGCTTTGGCTTTGTGGTTATAAATTTTCACTCTTCCTGTAATGAGAAATACCTGAACTGATTTCTACCAGGTGCCATAGAGTGGCTGAGAAATGTTCTTTTGGCCATGACTAGGAGGAGAAATTTAGGACAGCTTTTGTTTTTCATCCAGGTACAGCCAGATGGGAGCAGGGAGAAAATTTAGAATTCTACTTGAAAAACTGATGAGAGAAACTCTGAATTGATTCCAGTTCTTTTTTTTTTTTTTTTTTTAAGATTTATTTATTTATTTCTCTCCCCTTCCCCCCACCCCGGTTGTCTGTTCTCTGTGTCTATTTGCTGCGTCTTCTTTGTCCGCTTCTGTTGTTGTCAGCGGCACGGGAATCTGTGTTTCTTTTTGTTGCGTCATCTTGTTGTGTCAGCTCTCCGTGTGGGCGACGCCATTCCTGGGCAGGCTGCACTTTCTTTCACGCTGGGCGGCTCTCCTTACGGGGCCCACTCCTTGCACGTGGGGCTCCCCTACGCAGGGGACACCCCTGCGTGGCAGGGCACTCCTTGCGTGCATCAGCACTGCACGTGGGCCAGCTCCACACGGGTCAAGGGGGCCCGGGGTTTGAACCGTGGACCTCCCATGTGGTAGACGGACGCCCTAACCACTGAGCCAAGTCCACCGCCGATTCTAGTTCTTATCTGTACAGAATATTGAATAGAAGATGACTTTAGCCCTAAGTCAATGACTGTTTCAGTGACAAGACCCAGCCTTGCTGCTTGATCTTAGATGAGATTGTATGGCATGTCTGAAGGAAGCTTTCCTTCTTGGTTTACAAGAATAATTTATCAAGAGGAGATTACGTGTAAAGAATCTGAATTTAAGTTCTATAGGTCTTTGATTTTTTTGGAGAAAACAAGTCTAAATTTCAGAAGAAACTGTAGAGACTCCAACAATAAAACTTTCACTTATAGGAGCAACTGGATAACGAATGAGGAAAGTGAAGTACATTTTCCTAAAAGTATCAAATCATTTCTTTAATATTTTTCTAAATCTGAAAGTAGTAGATATTCAATATAGAGAATTTAGAAAATACAGAGGGGAAGCGGATTTGGCTCAACTGATAGAGGACCTGCCTACCACATGAGAGGTCCAGGGTTCAAACCCAGGGCCTCCTGACCTAGGTGGTAAGCTGGCCCATGTGCAGTGCTGATGCGCGCAAGGAGTGCCGTGCCACGCAGGGGTGTCCCCGGTGTAGGGGAGCCCCACGCGCAAGGAGTGCGCCCCGTCAGGAGAGCCGCCCCGTGCAAAAAAAGCGCAGCCTGCCCAGGAGTGGCGGGCACTCACACACAGCTGACGCAGCAAAATGCTGCAACAAAAAGAGACACAGATTCCTGGTGCCCCTGACGAGAATCCAAGCGGACACAGAAGAAGACACTGCGAATGGACACAGAGAGCAGACAATGCAGGGGGGAGGATAGGGAAGAGAAATAAAAATAAATAAAAAATCTTAAAAAAAAAATACAGAGAAAAAAATAGAAAATACAGAGAATAAATAAAACAAAAACCCATAATCCAATCATGTTTTAATAATCAGTTAATATGCTAAGATAATTCCTTTTGTTTTCTCAGGTATTGTTTTTCCAGATTGATTTAATAATGTATGGAGTAGGTACTGAACACCACTGGACTCCTAATACCGATGTATTGTTTTAGGCCACTGATGGGTTATTTGTTACTGCAGCATAACCTAAAACCGATGCATTGTCTGCCTGTCTTCCATCTGATAGACCAGGCCTGCAGTCACCTTCAGAGTACAGCCAACAGGAATTTCAACACTTAAGTTCCACGCCCGTCTAGACATTAGGGCTCTGGAAATGAACAAAACATAAAACTGTTTCAAAGAAGTTACGGTCTAGCCAGGAAGACACGCGTATTGAAGTGGGATGACTGTGAACGAAAGGGAAGTTAGTAAAAGAGCTATGGGAGTATGGAGCAGGGCATTGAACCTCGTCTCTAGTGAGGGAATTTATCCAGGCAAATGATGAGCACATTGAAGAGCCTTGGGAAGGAGGGAGGGTGATGAGGGAGAGACACAAAGCAAGGCAGGGAGGTGAGGTGCTGGGGCATCCGGGGCATCTAGAGCTGCAACACAGACGCTGTCCCGAGAAAGCCGCTGCGAGGCAGTTAGTAAGACTCCACTTTCAGGGATCATTTCTACGGTTTGCAAGGCAGTTAGTGTGCGTGGGACATGATCAGATTTTAGTGGTGTCTTATAATGTGGGATGAGGTTTCTGGCTTGAGCAACTAGATGCCTGTGGTCCCATTTGGTTGAAATAGACACTCAAACCCTGAAGCACTGCTTTTTGGCCTCCTTTGATTAACAGTGACTTGAGTTTCCGGATACGAAGAAACAGACGAGTTGGGTTATTCCATTGTCCTTTTCATTCTCTGCTTAAGGCAGCACTAATCAGCTATTAGCATTACCCGTGGTCCTTTTCAGCTCTGACAAAGGTGAAATTACCTCGTGTACGTAAGTTACTGGATGGGTGTTTTTTGGTTTTCTGCCTTTTGTAGAAAACCCTCAGTCTCTCTCTCTGTCTCTGTCTCCATACACGTTTTGCTGAACTGTTTGAGTACTACCTGTAGACAATATGCCCAAATACTTCAGCTTGTATCTCCTCAGAAGACAGAGTACAACGATCACACCCAAGGAACTGAATATTCTTAAACCACTATTATCTAATAAGTGGTTCATGTTCAAATTTCCCCCCATTGGTCCTAATGTCCTTTCTAGCAGCTTTTCAAATGATGACCCACTCAGGGAGCCAGCAATGCATTTATTTGTCATGCTCTTTTGATATCCTTTTACTGCTCCTCAGCCTTATTAGTAGTAGTAGTAGTATTTTGTCCTTCATGATGACGGTTTTTGTTTTGTAATACGTGAGGAGGCACATGATATCAATCTATCCAAGTTTTTTTTTTCCCAAAGATTTATTTCAGTTCTCTCCCCTTCCCCGCCGCGCCTCCCGTTGTCTGCTCTTTGTGTCCATTTGCTGTGTGTTCCTCTGTGTCCACTTGCATTCTTGTCATGAGGGACCTGTTGCTTTTTTGTTGTGTCATCTTGCTGCAGCAGCTCTTTGTGTGTGCAGCACCACTCCAGGGCGGGCTGCACTTTTTCGCACAGTGCGGTTCTCCTTGCAGGGTGCGCTCCTTGCATGTGGCGCTCCCCTACACAGGGGACAGCCCTGCGTGGCAGGGCACTCCTTGTGTGCATCACACTGCGCATGGGCCAGGTCTACACAGGTCAGGAGGCCGTGGGTTTGAACCTGGACGGTCCATATGGCTCTATCATTTGAGCCACAACCACTTTTCATTCTGTCCAATGTTGATGTTAAGTTTGATCATTTAAGTTGTTGTTAGACATGTTTCTCTGTCTTGTTTTCCATCTGTCTTTCATCAGTGGCTTTAGCTTCCATTGATAATGCTAGCCGAATTAGTTATTACTGTGGAGCTCATACAATAAATTCTCTATTTATTAGTTGGCATTCTTCTACCTTCCCTCTTTCTCTTTGACATGTCCCCATTAGTTTCTGTGTGCTTCCTGTCTGGCATAACAGGTTGTTCTAGGCTCATTTTTCCAAGGATCGTTGTTGTCTTCTAAGGGGAGATATTTAGAAACAAAGACCTAGTCCTGGGCAGAGTACCGTCCCATCATCCCCAAAAGTTCTTGTTAAGTTGCATTCCCATCACTTCTCCCAAGCAACCACTTGGGAGATTTGAAATTAAACTCTTTTTTTAGAGTTTCATAAAATGGAATCATGTTGTATGTACTCTTTAGTGCCAGGCCTTTTTTTTTTTTTTAAAGAATTATTTTTTTAAAAGATTTATTATTTTATTTTATTTATTTTATCCCCTTCCCCCTCATTGTTGTTTGCACTGCTGTCTGCTTGTCTTCTTTTAGGAGGCACCAGGAACCGAACCTGGGACCTCCCATGTGGGAGGGAGATACCTAATTGCTTGAGCCACATCTGCTTCCTGCTTGTTGTGTCTCTCATTGTTGTGTCTCCTTGTTGTATCATCTTGTTGCATCATCTTCTTGTGCCAGCCCATTGTGTCAGCTTGCTGCCTTGCTTGTCTTTAGGAGGCACCAGAAACCAAACCCAGGGCCTCCCGTGTGGTAGGCGGGTGCCCAACCGCTTGAGCCACAGCTGCTTCCCTCAGCTTGTTTTTTTAATTTATTCATCTATATTGTTGCATGTATCAGTTCATTCTTTTTATACATGCATAGTGTTCCATTGTGTGGACATACCACATTCACCTGTGATGGCTGGCTGGTATGTTTCCAGTTTTGGGCTATTACGAATAAAGCGCCGAGAACACCTGTGTAAAAGTCTTTGTTTGGACGTGTGTTTTCATTCCTCTAGGGTAAATACCCAGGCAAGTTGCTGGGTGATGTGATAAATATAAGTGTATTTAACTTTATGAGAAACTGCCAAATTATACCATTTTCACCATCAGTGTATGAAGTTCCAATTGTTCCACAGTCTCATCAAAACTCGCTATTGTCTTCCTTGTTAATTTTAACTATTTTAGTTGGTGTGTAGTGGTATCTTACTGTGATTTGTACTTCCCTGATGAATAACGATGTTAAGCATCTTTTCATATGCTTAGTAGCCATTTGTATATCTTCTGTGTAGTTTATTCCAAATTGCTCATTTTTAAATTACCATTTTCTTTCTTATTTTTATGTTATACAAGTTTACTATATTTTCTGTGGTTTGCCTTTTTCTTTACAATGTCTTTTGTTTATTTTTTATTTTTTAACTTTTAAAAAATTGTTTTAATTTATCCTTCCCCCTGCCCTGAGGCTTGCTTTCTGTCTGCTCTCTGTGTCCATTTGCTGTGCATTCTTCACTTGTCTCCCTTTGTTGCGTCATCTTGCTGTGCCAGCTCTCTGCGGGCACGGGCTGTTAGCTCTCCATGGGTGCGGGCCAGCCTGCCTTCACAAGGAGGCCCCGGGATGCGAACCTAGGGCCTCCCATATGGTAGACAGGAGCCCAATCAGTTGAGCCACAGCTACTTCCCTTTACAATGTCTTTTGAAAAGCAGATGATTTTTTATTTTAATGAAGTCTAATTTATTAACTTTTTCTTCAATGGCCTGAGTTTTTTGTGTCCTGTCTAAAAATATTTTTGCCTACTCCAAATTCATGAAGGTTTTCTATGTTTTTTGCTGAAGTTTTATAGTTTTAGTTTTTGTGTTTAGGCCTCTGATTCAAGTTAATTTTTGTGTATGGCATGAAGTAGGGTCGGGATTCATTTCTTCTGTTCGGGTACCTAGTTACAACACCAGTTACTGAAAAGTCTATCCTTTCCTCAAGGAATTACCTTGATAATTCTGTCAAAAATCCGTTGATCATATATGTGCAGATCTATTTCTGTACTTTGTTCTGTTCCATTGATCTCTATGCCTGTCCCTATGCCAGTACCTCATTGTCTTGATTACTGTAAATTTATAGTAAGTCCTGAAATCAGATGGCATCAGTCCTCCAACTTTGTTCTTTTTCAAGATTGTTTTTGGCTTTTCTAGCTCTTTTGCATTTCCATATGAATTTTAGAGGCACCTTGTCAGTTTCTAGAAATAGGCTTGCTGAGATTTTGATTGGGTTTGTTTTGAATCTGTAGAACAATTTGGGAAAAATAGTTAATATTGGCTTCCAATCCATGGATATACCATGTATCTCCATTTATTTGTGTTATTTAATTTCTCTCAGCTGTGTTTTATAGTTTTCTTCGGACAGATCGTGTACATATTTTGATAAATGTACCCCTATTTCCTGGGCTTTTTAAAATACTTATTTTAAGAAAATTCAATTTCCAGTTGTTTGAATTTTTTCCTCCATCTACATGGACTTAATTTTATTATTTTGAATATCTAAAATATGAACATTGTTCAATATTCAAAACTATATAGCAAACTATACTTTGCAGTGCTATTCTATATCCTGTTCTTTTCTTTCCCTTTCCCATGCATTGCCTATACATAAGAGTTATATTATTTCTTGTTTAGTCTTTGAAGCTGGAATTTGAAAGCCCAGACACTCTAGAAACCCCTAGTCTGACATGGCTCACTTGGTTTTGGAGGGCAGACACTTTGGACTCAGCATATGTCTTTTTAAAAATCAGAGGTAGATGTTCTGGCACCATTTGTATCTCCCTTGGGGTAGAGATGATGACCGTTAGGGGCAGGTTCAAAGACGAAAGATGAGGCTTTTCCTAAAAATATATATATTAAACAGTAATATGAAGAAATAATTTATATTACAATATAAAAATAATATCACATAGTGGGTGAGCATAATTTTTGGATAGAGATGTTTTATGGGATTTTTGCAAGCATTATATTTTTTTGTTCTTGTTGCTAAATTGTGTGTGTGTGTGTGTATATATATATATATTTTTAAGATTTATTTATTTCATCCCCCCCACCTCTCCCCATTGTCTGCTCTCTGTGTCCATTCACTGTGGTTTTTCTGTGTCTGCTTGTATTCTCATTAGGCGGCTCTGGGAACCGATCCTGGGACCTTCTGGAGTAGGAGAGAGGCGATTACTCTCTTGTGCCACCTCAACTCTCTGTTCTGCTACATCTTCTTATTTTCTCTCCTTTGTGTCTCTCGTTGCATCATCTTGCTGCACCAGCTCTCAGTGTCATCAGGCACTCCTGCACAGTGTGGCTTTCCCACGCTGGGTGGGATTCCCATGAAGTGGGGCTTTCCTGCGTGGGGCGGTATTCCTGCGTGGGCCAGCTCGCCACATGGGCCAGCTTGCCCTCACCAGAAGGCCCTGGGCATCAAACCCTGGACCTCCTATATGGTAGACACGAGCCCAATTGGTTGAGCCACATCCGTTTCCCTGTATATATATATTTTGCCCTATAGGAAGTTATTAATGAAAATAGGATAAGAACAAAAGATAACAGCAGCAGTTTACTAGTCCTGTTTCTTAGTCAAAAGAAAGTAGATGTAGTAGGAATAAGGGCTACTCGTAATTATTTTCAGTTCTCTCCTGAGTATATGGCAGAGTGTGCTTCTCTACCTCTGGAAGTTAGGCATGGCTGAGTGATAGGTTAGTGGATGTGATGTACACTTCCAAGTGGAAACATTTAAGAAGCATTGCCCTCCTTGCCCTTTCTCTCCCCTTCCCACTGCTGCCATGACTTAGGATTGTTCCTGATATCGGGTCCTCTGTCAGCCGAGGTTCATGAGTGAGACATGGAGCCGAGGTCGCACCGGCGTGTAGTGGATATATAATTTGAGTGAGAAATAAACTTTATTTTAGCCGACTGACGATGAGAGGTTATTTGTTACTGCATAATAACCTAATTTTTCTTGACTAATACAGGAGTTTATTAATTCCATGGTGAATGTTAGGGGACTCCCCACTTAAAGAGAAATTGGATCAGTTGTGTCTGAGAACTGAGAGATGTAGAGATCATGAGTTCAGTTTTGGACTATAACTAGTATGTAGCAAGTCTGCCTAAAAAATTAAGAATATATTTATTTAAAATATAGCTTTATTATTGTGGAGATGCAAATGAGCCTGAACTTTAGTTTCTCGTGATAGCAAAAGAGCCAATGAAGAAGAGTTTGAGGATAGAGAAATGGGGGAAAGTAACTGATAATAGCATGTCCCCTTGAAGTCTGGTGTTTTAGTCAGCCTAAGGGGTGCTGATGCAAAATACCAGAAATTGGTTGGTTTTTATAAAGGGTATTTATTTAGGGTAGAAGCTTACAGTTACCAGGCCATAGAGCACAAGTTACTTCAAGTCTTTTGCCACTTGTTGGGGCAAAATAGCTGCTGACATCTGCCAGGATTCAGGCTTCCTGGGTTCCTCTCTTCCTGGTCTTGCTTCTCTTTCCTCACAACTGAGCTCCTCTGTGTGCTTACTTCCTGGGCCTCCAGCATCAAAACTCCTAACATTAAAATTCCAACTAACTTCTCTTCTCTGTCCTGTAGTTTTATCTGTGAGTCTCCACCCACCAAGGGGGCAGGGACTCAACGACCTACTGACATGACCCAGTCAAAGCCCTAGTCATAATTTAATCACACCCAGGTACAGACCAGTTTACAAACATAATCCAGTATGTATTTTTGGAATTCATAGCCATATCAAACTGCTACAGCTGGAAAAGGTGGGATCTCCAGAGTATAGATGGCTTTCACAGGAGAAGAGACATCACTTTTGTTGCAGCAGGAAGAAAAGGGAAATTTGTGGGTACGGATGCAGGTTATAGATGGGGGTGTTGAAAAATAATAATTACAATAGGTAACATTTAGTGCTGACTTTGTACCATTTGCATATCATAAATCATTTAATCCTTACAACAGCTCTAGAAGATAGGAACTATTGAACATCCCTGTTTTATAAATGAGGAAACTAAAGAAGTTCTTGGCTGGTGAGTTCACTTTTTTTGACAAGTTGGGAGTTGAGGTCATCTGCTAAGATTGAAGGTCAGGGTGACGTGGGATTTTTTTCAGAATCAATCCATCCCTAGCCCCAAAACCATTTCAGATTAAAAGTATATATTTGATAAAGACAACAGACATTTCTGAAATTGATGTTACCAGTGAGTAACTTTCAAAGGCTTTGTTATTTTGGTTGACCTGTAACATGCAGTCTAAGTACAAATTGTGTGGTTGCTCCGTAAACTCAGCTCAAGATAACTCTTTACCATCTCTTCCAATCCCATCATTGCTCCTAAGTCCCTCTTATTACAAAATTCTTGAGCTGCTACTGATGCGGAAGGTGTGAGAATTTGGAGAGATTGAGAGCAAGAGCTATCCAGGAAAAACCAGAGTGCTCCCCCCTCTCAGGCCAGGAGCACCTGGCCCCTGCATTAAAAGCATCTGTCCCTAGAAGGTATTGCAAACTTACCCATCCTGGTCCAAAATGCCACTTTCTCCTCTTAGAAGTCTCTCCCTTCTCCTCCCACTGGTTTATCACAGCTTCTGTCTCTCAGCAACCAAGTTTGTGGATTTTGAGGGCTTGTTTTCTTCCTTCTCCTTTGAAAAGTGTAGGCGTTTCATCTTATAGGAACTTTGCTATTTGACTCCTGCCTCAATGGTTACTTCTTCTGCAATACAAGAAATCCCACTTTCCCCAACGAAATGGGTCTCATGTACCTGTTATGGAAGTAAATAGAGAGAGGATTTTGGTTCTGATGTGGCAAATTAGACTAACCCTAGGACCCTTCTGAGCATAAGGTGATGCTTCCCTGAACAGGAGCGTGATGGTAGCTTGCGTTTCTGCGTGTGCTTGTCTGTGTGTGTGTGTGGGAGTGGGGGCATGCGGGATGGGGCGGGGCGTCTGTCTTGGCGCTTTAGACTGAGAGCCCTAGCATATATCACGCGTGGAGAGTACAGGAGGTAAGCACTATGTGAACCAGCCTAGGTGAGTTAGGGAGCTTGAGAGGAAATCGCTGCATCGAGGCTAGACTCCTGAAGGGCTGTATTAAGAGAGTAGCCAAGAAAGGCATCCACCCATCAAGACAGGCGGCTATGAGAAAATTTGTCTGCCTCAGTTTGGGCTTTGGTGGTTCAAAATTTCATTTGGCGTCAGTAAACGTAGGCCTGCACTGTGGGTAAGTGTTGGCTTTAAATTCATACTACATAGAAGGCTCTATCTCTGTGACACCTGGCAGAAGCAAATACAAAACCTCTTTGGAAAAATATGGCCTCAACTCAGATAACATAGGATTTGCATGGACAAACTCCCACTGAAGATGAGTTTTTATACTGTTCACGCAAAAGTATAAAAGGCTTGGAGGTGGGGGATGGTGGAAAACCTAATGTGAGTAGGAATTAGTACAAAAATAAAACCCAAAATACTAAATGGATGGGTTAAATAGCAAATGAGACATTTTGCTAAAGCCAAAGAGATCATAAAAGTGACCAGAGGGAAGTGGATGTGGCTCAAGTGATAAGGCCTCCACCTACCATATGGGACGTCCCAGGTTCAATCCCTGGGGTCTTCTGGTGAAAAAGAAGAGAAAGCATGCCCGCATGGTGAGCCAGTGCCTGTGCAAGTGAGTTATGCAGCAAGATGATGGTGCAACAAAAGAAAGACAAAGGGGAAAGTCAAGGTGAAGTGCAGCAGAGACCAGGAACTGAGGTGGTGCAATTGACAGGGAAACTCTCTCCACATCAGAGGTCCCCAGGATTGAATCCCAGGAAATCCTAGAGGAGAAAGAGGAGACGAGAAGACAAAAAGAGAAATAGGTACAGAAGATCACACAGCGAATGGATACAGGAAAAATAGTGGGGAGGGGGAGGGGAAGAAAAGAAAATACAATGAAGCTGTAATCTAAGTGACCGGAGAGAAAATAGAGACTATTTACAAAAGAATATTAGTCTGACAGAGACTTCATGAGCAATGATAATGAGTGGGAAATAATGAAATTATATCCTCAAATTGCTGCAGGACACTACCTGGCAACCTGGCATTCTATATCCAGCTAAAAGTTCATTTGAGGCGCTGAAACCAGGGATTGAACCTGGGACCTTGTGGGAGGCTGGTGTTCAACCAGCCACACTGGCTCCCTTGAGTTTTTTTTGTTTGTTTGTTTGCTGCTGCTGCTGCTGTTGTTTTTGGAGGCACTGGGAACTGAACCCGGGACCTCCCATTTGGAAGAAGGCACTCAACTGCTTGAGCCACATCCACTCCCCACAATAAAGACTTTTTAAGGCAAAGACTGAGCTTACTAATAAACCCACAATGAAAGAACTGCAGAAGATGGTACTTTAGGAAGGATAGTCCCCTAGGAGGACACCTGAATGGCCTCTGTGGTGGTTTGTACCTATGTACCCTGGAAAATGTAATCCATTCCTGAGGCTGTGAACTTTTGTAAATAGTATGTCTTGATTAGGTTACTTGATTTAAGATGTGGCCCAATGAAAAAGATGAGAGAGTGAGTGAGAGAGAGAGAGAGAAAGAGAAGGGAGGGAGCAGCCAGAAGCTTAAAGTCAGTGGAAGAGAAAGGAGCAGCCAGGAGAGGCTGCCATGTGCACTGCCATGTCACAGAAAAGCCAAGGACCAAGGATCACCAGCAGCCAGCCCCAGAATGCCGGTCTTCTGGGAGAAAGCATCGCCTTGATGACTGCTTGATTTTGGATTCTCCTTGCCTCAAAGCCTTGAGCCAAGAAATTCCCATTGTCTAAGTCAGCCCATTGCACGGTACTTGCTTTAGCAGCCAGGAAACTAAAAGAGCCACTAAGCAAAGAATGTTCAAACTCAACTAATGACTGAAGAAATGCATGTTAAAATAAGAGGACATTTGTCATCCATCATATTGACCAAAATTTAAAAAGTCTGCCAATGTCACATGTGCTTTTTAGGAGGGAGGGAGGGGACTGGGATCAAATTATCAAACCCTGGACTTCAGTTTTGTTTGCAATGATTAAGAAATGGAAATCTGAAGAAAATATTGCAAAATGTTAAATTTGACAAAGTTGGAAGATAAGTAAAAGGGTGTTCATTATATTTTTCTCATTACTTGTCTGTATGCTTGGATAAAGGTGATCAAAGATATGCAGAGAGAATAACAGGGAAAAATGTATGTCATGAGTAATGGGAACAGGCTGAGCTCACTTAGGAGGAATTGCCTTTCCGTCATTACACTCCGTCAATACACAGAAGAATGAAGGCGACCCAAGCACCCTGGAATTATCCAGCAGTGGTAGATCGTGGAGGGAGGGTAAAAGGAAAGTCAGTAAACTCAGGGTAGAAATGACTCGGGAAGTTCTCAAACAGAAGGAGGTAGTGAGTATCAGAGAGTCTGAGACAAATAGCAGGTGCAAAAAGGGATTGAAAAGAAGGGAGCTGAAGCAAAGTATCAAAGGATTAAAATCTGTTCGTGTAGTGAGAGTGGAAGAAAGGAATACAAATGGTTACGGGGAGGCTCTGTGAGGAGGGAATGAAAAGGTGGCAATGTTTATATCAAATTGACATGTGACTATAAGTTTGTAGAAATAGCTTTTGGTTTATAGAGAAAAATAAATTTCTTTATCAGAATTGTGAACTAAGAAAAAAGTACTTGATGTTTTGGGTTTTAATTTTGCCCCTGTGATTTTGACCAGGAAGCATAAAGCATCTCCTGTTATCTATCACTCTCACCCCAGAAAATGAGCCCAGCAGTGTTTCTTAAAGTCTAAATGGTTCTAGAGCACGCTTTACCCCTTGGTCCAGTTACCATCAAGTGGATTCACTTGCCTGACGTGCACAGAAGCCAATACTGAGTCATGAGGATTTCAAGAAAAGAAAGTTTATCGCATAGTCAACTAGCAAGACTAGAGGCACACCTCGCATTGGTCTCCCCCCCCACCCACACACAAAAATATGTATGCTGAGGTTTTATAACATCTCGGGTAAGGTGGGCTTAAGGGAATGGTTAAAGATGGGGTGAGATCAGCCCATTCAGTTTGGGAGAGGTGGGGTTAAGTGGAGCATGCTCAGTAACTAGAATTGATGGGAGCCAGCTTTAACAGGTACTGCAAAGGGAAGAAAAAAACAGTAATTTATCTCATGAGGCATTCAGCCTCCCATGAATAAACTTGAGGAGATAAGCCTTTGAACAAAAAGGGAAGTAGAAACTTCTAGAAAATTCTACAAACCAATAAGGGAGGATGTTTTAGTCAACCAAAGGGGTGCTGATGCAAAGTACCAGGAATCTGTTGGTTTTTAATAAAGGATATTTATTTGGGGTAGAAGCTTACAGTCACAAGGCCCTAAAGAGTCCGACTCAAGGTACCACAAGAGGTACTTTCTTACCAAATGTCTGTTGCCACCTGTTGAAGCAAGATGGCTGCTGATATCTGTGAAGGTTCAGCCTTCCTGTTTCCTTTTAAGGTTCCATGGGCCCAACTTCTGATCTCAGCTGTAGGCTGGAGAGCTTGTTTCTTTTTGGTCTTAGCTGCTCTTGTGCTTCAAAAGGTCAGCTGTAAACTATCAGGTGAACGGTTCATCTCTCTTCCTGCCATGTCTGTGGAGTTCTCTCTTTTCTTGCATATCTGCTTCTGCATATAAATGTCCATTTATATAGCCCTCAAGTGGGTGGGGACTCAAACTGAGTTGCCCTAATAACGTGGTCGAATCAAAGCCCTAATTGTAACATAATTTAATCAAAGGCATCTCAGCTGAATCTAATACAATCGAAGGGTATCACACCCAGAGGAGCAGACACATTTACAAAGATAATCTATATCTCTTTTTGGAATTCATAATATCAGATTGCCACAGAAGGACTACGATGAAAAATGGGTTAGTAAGAGGCAGTTTCAAAGGGGTTGGTAAGTGGTGATTGCAGTCCCCCACCCCCTTTTTTTAGGAGGTACTGGGGATTGGACCTTGGACCTCATACATGGGAAGCAGATGCTCAGCCACCCAACCATTGAGCTACATCTGTTCCCCAATGAGAGTTGGTTTTTTTTGTTCATTTGTCTTGTTTTTAGGAGGTACCAGGGATTGAACCAGGGACCTCGTACATGGGAAGCACGTACTCAACCACTTGAGTTACATGTGCTCCCCTCAGTCTCCCCTTTTTGGTTGACATATTCCTCTATTTTGAGAGATTAGTGGTGACTACCACTCTAGCTACTTCCTGAAAACTGAAGATATAGGTTGGAATTCGAGGAGTGGACCACCTTAGCATGCTGTTGGAGGTATTCTTGGGTCCTGAGCTGAGGAAGTGGCTCTGGGGTATCCATTTCCCCTGCTTCGACTGGTTGCTCAGGCACAGGCTGGTACCCTGTTCTCTGAGGACAGCAGTAGAGCAGAAGAGTCCAGTGAACTGTAGCCTCTGGGATACAAATTTGATAGCAAGTTATAGAACTAAAGGCCTGAGCATAAGCATTGCTATTACTCTTACTATTATTGAACTTAAAATGTCTAACAGCCAAGACACCTTGCACAAGGACCTTTAAATTGACTCCCACAAGGTTTGTGTAGATGGGTTATTAATTGTATATAGTCAAAAGTGGCCTGATTGTACATCTTTTGCATATTTAACTCAATCTGGCTGGAGGTATTTACCCAAGTACAGCAGGAAGTATTTGTACAGCACATTCTTCTTCTTGTTCTTTTAAAAAGATAGCGTAGGGAAATGGACTTGGCCCAGTGGTTAGGGTGTCCATCTACCACAAGGGAGGACCCCGGGCCTCCTTGACCCATGTGTAGCTGGCCCACGCACAGTGCTGATGCGCGCAAGGAGTGCCCTGCCACGCAGGGGTGTCCCTCGTGTAGGGGAGCCCCACGTGCAAGAAGTGCACCCCGCAAGGAGAGCCGCCTGGCGCGAAAGAAAGTGCAGCCTGCCCAAGAATGGTGCCGCACACACAGAGAGATGACGCAACAAAAAGACATAGATTCCCGTGCTGCTGACAACAACAGAAGCGGACAAAGAAACAAGATGCAGTAAATAGACACAGAAAACAGACAACGGGGCGGGGAGAAAGAAAGAAATCTTAAAAAAAAAAAAGATAGTGTAAGACTATCTAATTGTCCATCACAGCATTTGCCAAAGAGTCAGTAGAGATTCAAATGGCCTCAAGTACAGTAGCAGTAGAGTTGGCAAGTTCCTCAATCTTGGCAGTTAAATTGTATAAAGCTGCTTCATGGTAAGCAAACCCAACCCCAAGGAGCTAATAGTTCTGTTGTTAATCCTAATCCAGCTATGATTATGCCTACTGCCTATTCATGTCAGAAATGGTTAGTAGGTTGGTATATTGACAGATCTACCTTCAAATATCCTAGAGTATATTGGCCTTTTATCCAAATGTTATTTACACATTGGAATATTCTGACCTTGGTGTCAAAGATGCCTTCTTCCAAACCTTTAAAAGGTAAATGTTTCCTGTGGTTTTCACAGATATTCATTCCTCATGACCTTGGAAAATAGTTTTCTATGATCAGAGTGAGATTACATATAGTTACTTGACATATATTCCCACCCTGGGACTGCAAATCCTAAGGTAGCAAATATACTGTCAAAAATTAAGCTTAATGCACTTTTTTTGTCAGGACTTGGGAGGCGAGGAGAGTAGTAGTAGGAGTTAAAACTCCAATACCTGTAGTGGCAAGGTCTATGCTATTTTCTCTGGTTATACAAACATGGAAAAATATGTGCCCTAGTGGGATACAAACTTGGGCCCATTGTTGGTTCTATGAACCATGTGCCTGGTTTTGAGTGTCCAGATGTCCTCAGGGTTTTCAAGAGCACTGCTGCTTGAGGCCCTGCACAGTGTGGCAGCCTGTGACATCTGGTTGAGACCTGCATAAGAGTAACTTACAGAGTGCTGTCCCAACTCAGTCTCTTAGTCATTTGGTTTTAAAAATTTCCCCCTTTTTACCAAGATCCTTCTTCAAAAGCATCATTGATCAAAATTTGGTATTAATCCCTTAGTGCCAGGGAGGCTTATTCCTGTGAGTCATGTCCCTTGTAGTGTCGTGGGGTAGGTAGTGAGTTTATTTGCAGAGTTTGGCTTAGAGAGGGACCACATTTGAGCAACAAGGAGGTCTGTGACTCTTAGGCATTGATTATAATTAAGCTTAGTTTCCTTATTACAGAAATAAGTTTCTTAAGTGCAAGGTTTAAGTTGAAGACTTGGCTGATTTGCATAGTTTCTTTTATGAGGAAGGTCATATATTCCAGAGTTTATTTTTATAGGTCCCCTGTTATAAGTTTGAATGAGGATAATTTTTCTTTTCCAAAAAGGAATAAATCTTAGATTTAGACCTTGCAAATACTTTTTCATTTTATACCCAGTTCACTCTGAATTGTATCAGGGTATTACATCAACCTGTACAGAACACCAAGATCTTATTCCCTATTTTAAGTTTCCATGTCAGTTAAAGCTGAGTTAGGTTGTCTAAGTAAACTTACAAGACAGGTTAAATTAGATGATGTGCAATAAATCTCTTTTTTGATTACAGAAAATTCAAGTCATAAAATACAGACAATATTACCTTGTCTTATGATTCACTTTATTCTTAAAATAAAGTGTGTCAGAGTATTAACTCAACTTTGTTAAGTACAAATTTACATTTTACATCATTTTAAAGATATGATAAATATAATGCTAGCTTAATTTATTAGTAACCTATATAAATTTAGGGAGAATATACCTAAGTAGAATAAAATTTTAGGTTTTTATTGTACTTAACACTGATAACTCAGAATACATAGCTGTTTTAGGGGATGGTTTTCAGAAATATTGTTTTTCTCAGTTTACCATTTTATCAGTATTTCAGTGAGATATATTTTGAGTAATTTCCAAAAACAGTTTTCTGTGCGCATGTAGGAAGGTCTGGTTTCTTATTATGGCTAAGCTATGATTTAATTGCAGGCATATAAAAGCACCCAGCAGCTTTCCGTTCTTTTTCCTACACTGCAGGTTAAAACTCTCTTTGTTTTCAAAACGTTTAAAAATTATGGACAACCAACTGCAAAAGCATACTATCAGGCTATGGGAAATATACTACAGTTGTTTCATTTGTCTTAAGCATAATCCAGAAAAAGTCTTCTGTAGCTTTCAAGGATATTTTTCTTTCCTTATTTGACCTTTTGAAATTTGGCAGTTGTACTCAATTACCCCCTTGCTACTGTGGCTACTATCACAAAAGTATTATTAGAGGAAAAATAAGTCCAAATAGGTGAATTCCCTTAAAGTGGTACAGTAAGTGATGAACCCATTTTATATGACAAATTATGCAAAATATGGCTTATCTTGCAACATTTCTATGCCTCCCCCATAGCTGCCCTAACTGGTTTGGTTCATTCACCCACCGTATGAATTATTTCTGTATTCCTAGAGGAGGGTTAATGCAGGCAGGGGATTTAAGATAAATAAGGTGGCCTTAGTATCACTAGTGTCCGTGTGTCCCTGTTTCAAATCCTAAGATCTATTTCACCTAAAGATGCGATGTGGACAATTGGAGAAGCTGCTGCCATTTCCTGGGGCAGCCTTAACAGTCACATTAGAAGGCATTTTGCTTTCTTAGAGGGCAAAGAGCATTGTGGGGGAGGGGTTTGCTGCTGTCTAGGGAGACTCTGGGCCATCTTCCCCCCTAATGCCAGGTTGTCCACAGCAAGCACAAGCACCCCGATTCCTGGTGCCCAAAAGGCCAGAACAGGGCCAGAAGTTCTGAATGATCAAGCTTGAAAATGCACCTAAACTTTTTAAACATTTGATACAATTCTACCAAAACGTTTCTCTTTAATAAGATAAACCTAATTAAAAAATGCCTTATAGTTAAGAAATCCATTTTCTGGCCATTGGTCTCCAGATCCTAATTTGTTTTGGGGCCAGGCTGTGTTACAGAAGGATTTAATCTTTTCTTTCTCATTAGTTCATAGCTAAACAGAGACTGATTATCCAAAATGCATTGCAAAGGATTGCAGTCAAAAGTACTGTTAACAATTCCCATGACTGTACCTGTTTGGTATTGACTACAGGTTTCAAAATTAAACCAGCAGTTCGGAAAGACCAAATGGGAAATTGGAAAGGTACGGTACTGTGCCTTGATTCTTAGTTATGGTATGGACATGCTCTGGGGAAGGGGAGTTGTATACAGTGCACTAACAAAAGATGTTACAACTGGTATACCAACTGAAGAGAGACAAGAGTTGGACTCGAAGCCACAACCAGAGCCCAGAGTGGGACTTGAACCCACAACCAGAGTGTGAGCACTTTAGCAACTGACTCACATGCCTGGGATCTGCACCCTGTATAACCTGGTTGGACTAAGGTGGGACTCAAATCCACAACCAGAGACCAGACAGGTTTTGCTTAAGAGTAGGTACCTTAACAAAGTTACTCACCCCAAAGACGTATGTTCACCAAATTGTTTCTTTTCTTGAAATTAAACCATGCCAAAGGGCCGACAACACCAGTGGACACAGGAGAGAGTCCCGGTTGTTGAGCCACTGGACTAACTGGTCTAGGTGGCTGCTCAGGGTCAATGACTAGAAACGCTGTCCTGCAAGGACCATGGAACCTCAGGCAGTCTTTTCTATGGTCGTCCCTTTGTGGTCACCAAATCATTACTTCCAAGTCTATTCGTTTGTCCAGTGTGCACAGAAAGCAATACTGAGTCACCAGGGTTTCAAGAAAAGAGTTGATTGCATAGTTGATGAGCAAGGAGACCAGAGGCACACCTCTGCTCAGTCTCCCCAGACAAAATGGTTGTGGGGTTTTATACCATCTGAGGAAGGTGGGCTGAAGGGTATGGCTAAGGATGAGGTGGGCCAATCCAGTTTGGGGTGTGGTTAAGGATGGGGTGAGGTGACAGCCAATCCAGTTTGGAAAGGTGGGATTCAGCTCTGTTGCAGTTATGCTTGGTCTTAAAATGGAGGCCTAGAATGTTCAGTGACTAGATCTTTTGGAGCTGGCTTTAGCAGGTACTGCAAGGGGGAGAAGAAAAAGTAACATATATCATGCGGCAGCAAGTCCCCCATGAATAAACATGAGGAGATAGGCCTTTGAATGAAAGACAAGAAACTTCTACAAACCAGTAAGGGAGGAGCTACTCTGAAAAGTGGGGTAGTAAGTGGCAGTTTCAAAGAGGTTGCTAAGTGGCATTTTCAGCCCCAGTGGGAAAGTGTTGGGTGTTGTATTTCAGGCCTGTTAATGGGGATCAATCTGATGATTCAAAGAAGAAGAGGACCAAGGCAGTATTAATTGATGGTTGATTCTATCAAGAAACAGTTTCATTTTTTTTTTGAAAGATTTATCTTGATTAATCCCTCCCCCCCAATTCCCTCTGTTGTCTGCTGTCTGTGTCCATTTGCTGTATTTTCTTCTGTGTCTGCCTGTATTCTCATTAGGCGGTTCTAGGAACCGATCCTGGGACTTTCAGGAGTGGGAGAGAGGTGATTACTCTCTTGGGCCACCTCAACTCCCTGTTCTGCTCTGTCTTCTTATTTTCTCTCCTCTGTGTCTCTTGTTGCATCATCTTGCTGCACCACCTTACTACATCGGCCAGGACTCCTGTGTGGGGTGTCATACCTGTGTGGGCTGGCACTCCTTGTGGGCCAGCTTGCCCTCACCGGGAGGCCCTGGGCATCGAACCCTGGACCTCCTATAAGGTAGATGGGAGCCCAGTTGGTTGAGCCACATCCGTTTCCCTATCAAGAAACAGTTTGATGTTGGGAAGAGTGATGAAGACTTGAGTCCATTGGCCTGTAGCACCCATCATTGTGTGTACGAGGGTGACTGCAGGAAGCCTGTGTGAACTAGATTGGGTGCTTTGACCTTGAGAGCATTACCCAGTGTCTGAGCCTGAGGTAAGACAACAGAACAGCTGTGACTGCATCCCAGAGCCTCCCCTAATGATGGTGAGCAGTGTTTCTCAGCATCTCCCAGTGAAAAAGGAGCAATGGTAGTCATGGAAACCACCACAGAGTCCCTCCCCTCATATCTCAAATACTCTGTAATCTCCTGGAATTCTTGTGAAGACCTTCCTTCAAATAACAGGAAGGAGGACCCCCTCCTTCTAAACCATGAACTATTGAATTTCCCACTAACCCTGGTAAGTGAGGGTAGGTTGGGACCCAAGATAGGTTGATTTGATTTATAAAAATAAAGAAATGAAACAGTAAGTCTTATTCCTGAGCATCATGAAGCAAATTTATACTTACTCACCTTTTTATAATTGAAACTTATGGAGTCAAATGAATAGCTGCTTTGCAAATAATGTTTTGCAAAGTGCTTTACTCTTGAAGTATTATCGTTTAACCATTACTTTCACTCCCTTCCCAGAAATCTCACTTCCAAGTAAATAACATTCATTATTTTACAGCCTTATGGAGAAACCAAATTATTCTGGGTTTTTTGTTTGTTTGCTTGTTTTTGTTTGTTTGTTTTTAACTTGGAAATCTTTCTTTTGATACAGAAACTCTGCCTTGTTCATTTGCCAGGTGATCTGGCTGAGTGAAGCCTGCCAGCAATCATCCCTCCCTCCTTTCTTTCCCCCCTCCCTCCTTCCCTCCTTCCCTGCCTCACACCCTCCTACCCTTCTTCCCTTCCTTCTGCAATTACTGTGTACCATATAAAGTTAATAATAAGCATTTAGAAATAAAAGCTCATTGAATCTTGACAGATCTAAATGGAACTCTTGCTTCTCCATCCTTTTGTCTTCCCTGTATGAATAGTTAGCTGGTGGAAAGAAGCCATATTGGACTTCTTTCTCTTCTTCTAGAACTCTCTGCCCTCTTCTGCTTCTGAGTCTTTGAACTTTCTCTTCCTTCTGCCTGGAATATTCCCCACAGACTTTCTTCCTGGGTAACTGGCCTGGACAGTTCATCTTTCAGTTCTTGCCTTAAGCCTTGCTTGGTGCCACCTCTCTAGGTTAGTCTCCCCTGTTTTATATTCATTTGGCATCAAATTACCTTCATGTTCCTATCAGTCTGTCAACATGTCTCCTGACTCTAAGTTCCCTGGAGCCAAGGACCTTATTTCTCTTGGCCCTCCTCCCCGACACCGGGCTTATGTCGCGGAGCCCATAATGGGCATGAGGCATTTATTAATCACCTGAAGTGAAACTAAATGCTGTTTTTATGTGTGCTCCTGACATTCATTACGGAGACATTTAAAGCTTAGTTTCCAGTATTCCACAAACAATAGCAAATATTTTCCGACTTACAAGAGAAAGTGGAGACAGGTGTGAGCGGCCCCTTGTAAGTAGATGGACTGCCGTTTGACTCTTAACTCTGTGTGCATGGTGAGTTCATTGATGAGGTCACTGGAGCTCCTTGGTCGTATGACCAAAGATGATAATATCGCTGAGAATCTGTTTTTGTTAGTTGCCGTGGTGGGAAAGACCATTTGTGTCTTAACTGTTGTTCACCTTTTATTTGGCTAGACATTTTGGTCTCATGTGAATCTTTAAAGAACTGGTCTGTTCCTAGAGGATGACTTAGTACTTTTTAGTCCAAGCATGGTCAGCGTCCTCATTGATTAAGAGATGGTTAGAAATGCAGACTCTCCGGCCCCACCTCAGGCCTCTTGACCCAGAGTCTGTATTTTAACAAGATTCCCAGGCGACCAGTGTATCCCTTACAATTTGAGAGGCACTGCTTTATATTTTAAGTGTATCAGAAGCAATTGAGAGGGATCTTAGGAGAACCATCTGTAAATATTCATTCATTCATTTACCAGTGAAACAGATATAGCTATTAAGCATGTCTTTTTCATTGGGCACTGGTAGTATTGGCAATGATGATCATGATATAACGAGCCAGGCACTTTACACAATGTCTTTGTCTAATTCTCACAACCACCTTGAGAGGAGGGCGGGATTGGTTCCACGTTACAGTGAAGCCATGAGGTAAGCAGCACGCCCCTGATCCCTCAGCCGGTGAACGAGAGCCGTGGTTAGAGCTTAGTGCCCGGCTGGCACGCCCCTATCTCTCCACCAATTTTGTCCTGAAAATGGAGCCTGTAACATCCATACTCTGAAATCCTTGATAATCTCCTAGCTCATTTTTGGTGCATATAAGACAAAGCGAAACTTCATCTGGTTACTTAGGTTCAGTGATAAGGCTTCAAATGGAAAAGGCATGTAGAGAAGAGAGAGCAGAAATTCCTCAATAGGTTAACACACCTCTGTAATAAATGGATAAATAGACCCATTTGTCTCAGTCTTTTTTTTGGAGAAGAAAAATTTTAAACATGGATCTGAAAAATCCCCGGAGGACCTTGCACTGCTCAGGGTCTTGCGGCAACCCTTTTGTTTCACCTCAAAGGCCCAATGGTCATTTCAGATAAAATATTTCAGGTGAAAAGCAGGCAAGAGGGTGATGCGTCTTCTTGTTGGGCCTGGCCATGGATTTTTCTGGACCTCAGCACGCATTTACTCTGTGCCTAGTCCGAGAGCACTGCCTTGGGCTCTGAGGAGTGGGGCTACGGAATATTTTTATCACCCATCACAAATCAAGCCCACGGAGCTGCACAGCTCCTCCACCTCCTTGTTAGCCTGGAAGGAAAGATTCCAGCTGCAGGCCATTCACACAACGAAATGCCTTTGATTTCTGCTCCAGAGTCCTGGGGCATGCATGCTTGCTGGGCAGCAAACGTGGTTTTCAGCGTCATAGTCATGTTTTCCAGTGCTGTGAGAAAGACCATTTGTGATCTTAGCACCAAGGATAAAGAAAACGGTTTCCTTATGAGCCAAAAAAAAAAAGCACCATGACAAAATATTGCCCAATTCAGGCCTAGCAATAAAGATGTTTGAAGTAAATATAATTCAAACTGTCCTAAAGCTAGAAGTGGGATGTCCATGTGTTGTGACTTTGTTTCAGATTGCCATAGGTTGCAGGAGCTGCCTTTCTGCTGGTGGGAGGAAAGCTTGGCTTTTGAAGAAATGTGGTGCACAGGCTCTACTAGAACATGAAAGGAAAGGGTCTCCGGGTAAGAAGGCACTGTCGGGAGGCGGAATCCTTTTGAACAAATCTGGTGGCAAGCTTTTTCTGAAAGCTTGAAGGAAGAATGAAACCTAAAATTGTATTCATGGACTTTGCAAAGCTTGTCTCAAAACAAACGGGGCGATCCTTTGGTACTGCCAAATGGTGTGCAAGGACTGCTTTTCTAATTGGGACAGGTCACAGGTGGTGGCGATGATTTTTAAAATTATGGCAAGTTACAGATCTGACTAAAGACACAGCAGGTTTGAAAAAATGAGGTTTAAGTACTCTTGCGCCAGCATGAACCAACCCCTGTCTTGGAGAATAACGCAGGTGGTGAGAACTGCCAGAGTTAGCAATGCCACAGTGGGGGAAACCAGCTACTTGGGAGGAGGCAGTGTTTTCCCTAGAGCCAAACGACTGAGCTTGTTCCTTTCTCACACTCGGCTCCGTACCTTTTACTAAATAGTGGCCTCATTTGCAGGTAATGTTTTGCTTAGGACATCGTGATGCTGCTGGAAGCTCAAAGCCCATCAGCCTGCAATTCCCAGAGCCCCAGCCAGACTCCAGCCCCCTCTACATCGGCAAGTTTCTTTTCTCATCCTGTGAACATTCCTCTTTAAAATGGAAACACACTGTTTCCATCGCAGCCCTGCTTGATGAACGTTCACTGAGGATCTGTGGAAATAAAAAAGGAAACGCTGTCTCTGCGTTCTTTTCCCAGTTCGAGCCTTTCCTGGGCTTGGAGAGAGGGCTGCCTGCTGTCGGGGGCGGGCCCTTTGACCTTGATCTCTGGAGAGAATTCAGCAAAGTCGGGAACTCAGCCAAGAGATTAAACTGGATCAGACTTCTGAACTGGGTCCAAATCGCAGTACTGGGGCTTCTATCATCCCCCCTCCAAAAAAGGTCCTGAGATTTATTTCCCCTCGGCAACATGGCATTTTAGGAAATATGTTCCTACTTTTCTCTCATCCTAGGGTGGAAAAAAGTAACATTTTGTTCACAGAGGGAGTTGCCATCGTAAATCATGTGTCCTTTTCTCCCTTTTTTCCCCTCGAAGCAATAGTTGTGTACCTTCTTTGAAGTTCGCTTTTGCCATCATAAAATACCCAAACACATGATCATTATTTTTAGATTTGTGACAAATCCTAGACCTTTCTAGGGTAAAGAATGCATATTCATTTAAATATGAAAGGCAGTCTCTTGGGAACGTTGTGTGGGAACCATGCTATTAAAATACTCGGATGCTGGAGAAGCAGCCCCTTCACGTCTTTCTAGGGTCCAGAGAGTTGCTGCGTGGAGGCTGCTCACGCAGGCACCCCGCTTTGTGAGGCACGGGAAGAATATTGGATTAGAAATGAGGAGATGTGAGGCTCAGCTCCAGATGGACTGCATATTTGCCCTGTTATCTTGGGCATGACATTTCCTCTCTCCTCCTTAATAAATAGAACGAGGTGGTTGAACTAAGTGAGTTTCAACTTCCTTTTTTTATCTTTTTCACGTTAGTGTCCTCGTATCCAATGTAACCTTACATAAGATAAACCCTAGTATGTAATATGGATAAAAGTTATATTTTGTTGATAATTTATGAATTCTAAATTATAGCATCTGTTTGTTAAACAGTGAGGTAAGGAGAACAGAAGTGGCTTGGCTTCTACAACAGGACTTGTAGATGACAGTATTAACATTGGTATCTACTCTCTTTCTGTATTTTTTTCAGTAGCACAGTGTGGAGAAAAGTCCTGGTCCTAGGACAGAAGGTAGTGTGGCAGGCCGAGTCACGTTCCACAGAAAACAGCGTGCTCTTCCCCCTCCTGTGGAGGTGAGCTCCTCTGGTTCAGGTGGGGCCTCTGAAGCAGGCTGGGTCAGAATCCTCTTCCTGGAGGCCTGAGGAAGAGAAGGACAAAGGCAGGGGCCAGAACAGGAAATCAGGGGACTGGAAGAGAGAGGAGAGGCCTTCCCCGCCTGAGGGGAAAGCCAAGGAACCCAGTGCTTTTCCGCCACCAGAATGCTCCCAAACCTGAGAGGAAACAAGGCTTCTAGCCTCTGAAATGCTGAGCCAATAAATTCCTGTTATTTAGGCCAAAGTGTGGTGTTCGCCCAAGCAGCCTGGAAACTAAGACAGGTAGCCTTTGAAAAACGACTCGCCTCACACTTTCAATCTCAATCCCATTAGTAAAACTGGTCCAGAAGTCTGTGGGAGCAATCTCAGGAAACGTTCATGCGATATCCTAAAAAAGCCCACTCAGCTTGCTTTCTGGCATGGAGGTGGGGAGCGTGTTTTAAAAGGAGCTGATGACTAGACTCCTGTGGGAACTTACCTCATCGTTAGGTTCGGCTGCCACTATTCAGTTGGGCCCTTTGAAAATATCTCAGGAGTTGCAGGTTCTGTCAGACATTGCCTCAAAATTTCAAGTGAGTAAAAACAATTTTTTGTATTTTAGTCTAAACTTGGTTTCAGTTTTGGTGCTGACACTTTCTCTGCAGTTGTGAGCAGTAGGGTGGAGACCACGCACTGCCAGAATGAGCCCCCTCAGCTAGTGAAAGTATCAGCGGGAGAGTCCAGCTGGTACAACTAAGTTACATTTGGGATATGCTTAATTAATGGAGTTTTTAAAACTCCATTTACTTATGTGAACTCCAATTCACTTACATTTTTGTTTGAAATATTTGTACCAGAGCCTTCTCTTGAAAGTTCATTGTAAAAACATTTCTTCTAGAACTGACCACTATCATTATAAGTAACTGAAAAGTGGCCAGTTGAAAGGCAGTACCTTAATAAGTTTAACAATTATGGAGTTTCATTAACAGAACAATTTATTTCCAATTTAATTAGAAATATCTGTACAAGCTCCTGACCTTGTGGCTTTATTTCATTAATTAATTAATTAATTTAAAAAGATTTATTTATTTATTTCTCTCTCCTACCACCCCACCCTGGTTCTCTGTTCTCTGTGTTTATTTGCTGTGTCTTCTTTGTCCGCTTCTGTTGTTGTTAGTGGTATGGGAATCTGTGTCTCTTTTTGTTGCGTCATCTTGCTGTGTCAGCTCTCCGTGCATGCGGCACCATTCCTGGGCAGGCTGCACTTTCTTTCGCGCTGGGCAGCTCTCCTTACGGGGCGCACTCCTTGCGCGTGGGGCTCCCCTACGCGGGGGACACCCCTGCGTGGCAGGGCACTCCTTGCGCACATCAGCACTGCGCATGGGCCAGCTCCACACGGGTCAAGGAGGCCCGGGGTTTGAACCGCGGACCTCCCATATGGTAGACGGACGCCCTAACCACTGGGCCAAAGTCCGTTTCCCGATATATATTCTTATAAAATGCATATACATTCTTGAGCTTTCCATCTTTATCATTATGAATAACTCTGTAAAGCTCCTATTTTAGCTTTTTTTAATGTTATCTTTTTTTCTTAAGATTTATTTTTATTTATTTCTCTCCGTTTTCCCCCAGTTGTCTGCTGTCTGTGTCCATTCGCTGTGTGTTCTTCTGTGTCTGCTTGTATTCTTGTCAGTGGCACTGGGAATCTGTGTCTCTTTTTGCTGCATCATCTTGCTGCGTCAGCTCTCCATGTGTGCGGCACCACTCCTGGGTGGGCTGCACTTTTTTTGCACAGGGCGGCTTTCCTTGCGGGGCGCACTCCTCGCGTGTGGGGCTCGCCTATGCAGGGGGCACCCTGTGTGGCACAGCACTCCTTGTGCATGGCAGCACTGAGTGTGGGCCAGCTCACTACACACAGGTTATCAACAAAGCCACATTTTTATTGAGCCAAATTATAAAATCTAAAGCTTTAAAGGAAGTCATCTATATATGTTATGAATGTGTATTTTTGGTTTAGATCAGTGACATTAACCCGCATGGTATGGCCCCCTGAAAGATATTTGGAAATATGTGGGGACATATTTGGTTGTCCTTGCAACTTGAGGTTAACTGGCATGTAATTCTCTAGAGCCATGGATGCTAAGTGACTTTTTTTTTAAAGACTTATTTTATTTATTTCTTTCTCCCTCTTCTCTCTTTGCTTGCATTTGCTGTGTCCATTCATTATGTGCTGGTCTTCTCTTCAGGAGACACCAGGAACCAAACCCGGGACCTCTGATGTGGGAGGGAGGTGCCTAATGGCCTGAGCCACCTCAGCTTCTTGCATTGTTACATCTCTCATTATGTTTTTCCTCCTTTATCTCTCGTTGTGTCAGCTTGTTGCATCAGCTCACCGTGCCTACCTATTGCATCAGCTCTCTGTCGCTCGTCTTCTTTAGGAAGCACCGGGAACCAAACGTGTGACCTCTTGTGTGATAGGCGGGAGCTCAGTTGCTTGAGCCACATCTGCTTCCCCTAAGGGACATTTACCTGTCTCACCTTAATGGCCAGCAGTGCCTGGACTTTATCAGAAATGAGAGTAATTATGTTTTTGTTATTGTCTGCTTATTAACATAGCCCAGACTTTAATAAACTCTTTGTAATAGAATTTATCTTTTCCTCGCTTACTTACTTTGAATGGTTTCAATGAGGAACTTCGTTGTCAGATTTAAATTTTTTTCATGTAAAATTTTTGTTGATGACATTGAGTTAGTTCAGTTAAGCAAAAACATCCAAGTTCTTTATTTTTGGGCTTGCTGTGGTTTGTTTCAAAATCATGTCATTTGGCAGGACTAGAGAACTGTTTTGTAAAATCTCACTGGGTGACATATAAGAAGTTGAGCCGTTTTAGTCACACTAAAAATGAAACTGGATGACAGATAATTCTCAGTCTACTTTCTTGCCATCAAAGGATTTTGTGTGAACCTCATAGGCATTTTGCTTTCATTTTATGTACTGTTGTTAGAGTGGTGTGTCTGGCTATTAGTTGTATATCACTCGGTGCCTAATTAGCGCCTCTCATTATGAGCTGTACAATCTTGTTTCGCTTATTGTCATATTTTAGCAGGTGATTGAGTTCTGCCTTTAATGGTAATTACTTCATCAAGCTAGAAAATAAATAAATAAAAATTTAAAGTTTAAGTGAAAAGTATCCAAAACTTAATGATCAGCCTTTAACTTAAGTAATTAGCATGACCTGAGCTATCTGTTTGCTTATTGCTGTGCAGCCTTCTGTGGCTTTGGGGCAAGAGTCAGCTCTGAGGAGAAGCACTTGAGCCTTATCTGCAGTTGATTTATGTGTGTTAGAGTAAGTCTATTCCCCGTATAATTTTACGTGAGATGCCACGTGCAAATCTGAATTAAAGAAAAAAGATCGGTGCAGAATTACTTCCTCTTCAACTGCACATTATATATATGCCAGAGATGGCTTAAAAAGCTAAATTTCAATATTTCAAGATTTGCACAGAAACAAAGAAACCTGAATGGCTGTTAATGCAAAGGTGGTTTAAAGTTGGTGTTTTATAATGACGTTTAAAAATAGTTAAAGTGTATATAATGGGTATGAATGTCAGTCATAAACTCAGGCGTACGTACTTGTAACTTCTTTCTGTAAGTCAGTTTGATTTCTGGCTGGTCTGAGCACTCAGATTGCCTCATGTCAGACAGCTTGGGCTAATTGATTTCGTTTCTCTTTTTATACTTGACATCATACAATGTATGAACTTTTGTGTCTGTCTTCTTTCACTTGGCATAATGTTTTGAAGATTCATCCATGTATAGGTATTTTTAAAAAATTTTTTACTATAGTTCTTTTCTTAAGTAGGCACCAAATACAAGCTACTGTGGCAAATAATCAGGTCACGTTTACTATATAGATGCGTCTCAGTTTCTGGCTAAAAGGAGAATATGGGGATTTTGGAAAAGGATCCTCACGGGGGAAGAGATTTCACAGTGATGACGTCTGTATAAACTTGAGCCGTTTTTGGAGGCCCGGTGCTCTGGTCATTATCCAATTGACATGGATACTATTGCTTACTCTCAGAAGTGAAGAAAGATCTATGATCCACTCAAGGAAATGTAGTAGAAGTTTCAAATAAGAGATGTTCTCTTGGCGGAACCCTGTTGGACTCCTTTGTCTTCCTACCTTCAGGTCTACACCCCAGCTTCATCTGCGTTTCTTCGCTTTCTAATGTCAGCCAACTGCTTCATCTGGGTCTGGACTTCAGTCCCTGCCATCTTTTCATGGCATCTCCTGCATCATCGCTTCCCACCCTTTCAGAGCAAAGTCTGCCACCATAGAAATTGTTTAAGTATCTCCCACCAGTTGACTCTATGAGCCCTACCTCCTTTGTCCTGTTTCTCAAGTCATCTTCTTAGCTACCCTTCTTATAAGAGCTGACTGTAATCCCTGTGCACACTTCCTCACCTCCGTGCTCCTTAGCCATCTCCAGGCTGCCATCTGCTCTACCCCGTCCACTGGGACGGCCTTTCTCAAGGTCAGCAATGATGTCCATGGAGCCTGTCCACGGTCACTAATTGGGTCATATCCTCCTGGCTGTAGCGTTTGAAGCAGTTGATTTCTCCCTCCTTTTTCACTCTTCTCCATCTTCATGGCCACCACCCTAGCCTATATTCCAATCCTCTCACCTGGATTAATGCAAAAGCCTTCTATTTGGTATTTTTGTTTCTACTCTTGTTATATTACATTCTGTTTCTCACACAGCAGCCACAGTGATTTTTTTGAAATGTGACCCAGATGTCATTCCCCTCATTTAGAGTTTCCTAATGGAGTCCCATTAAACTTAGAATAAAATCCAGACTCCTTACTATATTCTATTAGGATCTACATAATCTGGTCATTGCCTCTCTAACAAATCTTAGCTGCTCTGAAGCTCTCCCTTGTGTACCCTATGCGCCAACACTGACGTCGCATCCAGCCATTCTTCTCTCTTGGTTCCTTGAACATGCCAAACTCAATTTCATTTGTTGTTTCTTCTGCCAAGGCTGCTCTTCCTGCGGATATTTATATACCCTCTTCTGGCTATTCAGATATCAATCTAAATGCTACCTTCTTTCTAGAACATCCAATCCAAAGTAATTTATCTTTCACGATTATCTCTACTGCATCCTATTTTATTTTCTTAATAGAATTTTTCTTCTCAGTTTTATCTAAAATATTCTTTTTGAGTTGTTTACTTATTTTTTGTATCATCCTTCTAGACTTTAAATGTCAAAACAAGTTCCTTTTCTGCCTTGATTGCCATTATATCCTGAGTTTCTAGAACAATATCTAGCACAAAATTGACATTCAATAGGTATTTATAGACTATAAAATACTCTATAAAATGCTCCCTCTCTATAATTTTTTTTTAGAAATTAAGAATCTTTTTTTTTTTAAAGATTTATTTTATTTTTTATTTTCTCTCTTCCCCTCCTCCCATCCTGCTGTTTTTTTCTGTCTGTGTTGTCTTCTCTTCTCATTTTCTCTCCTCTAGGATTCACCAGAATTCAATCCTGGAGACCCCAGATGTGGAGAGAGGTTCCCTGTCAATTGTGCCACCTCAGTTCTTGGTTTCTGCTGCATTTCACCTTGACTCTCCCTCTTGTCTCTCTTTGGATGCGTTATCATCTTGCTGCATCACTCACTTGTGCAGGCACTGGCTCACCACGCAGGCACTTGTGCTCACCACGTGGGCACTCATGCAGGCACTGGCTCACTGCACAGGCACACTTTCTCTTCTTCTTTTTCACCAGGAGGCACCAGGGATCGAACCCAGATCTTCCCATATGGTAGGTGGAAGCTCTATCACTTGAGCCACATCTGCTTCCCTATAAAGAGTATTTTATAGTCTATAAATATCTATTGAATGTCAACTTCATTAGATAGATCCATTCTATCTAATGAAGATAGAATTCCAAGAGCTACTCTTGGAAGCCTTACTGAGTTCCAGAACTTAATCTTTACTAGGTCATATGTTGTCTGGTTATCCTTCTGTTTCCTTCTTGGCAATATCACATTTTCCTGCATCAACTATTTTAAAACTTCCCAATCTTTCTAAAACTCTAAGCACTTCCAGCCCCCTCTCACTTTCAGAAAATATTTTACATTCTATTTCACAGTGAAAAAAATAAGCTATCCCTTGGCTATATTGACTGAAAAAGAGATAGCCTATGTCTTCCAGAGGGAAGAATATACAAACAAAATATACACTTTAAATATTTCTTTAATATTTTTGCATTTCTAGTGAAACTTCAACAGGTAAAGATGCCAGCCATGTGTCTGCTTCTTTACTCAGATTTACGCAAACATGCTTCCCATTAGGGGTGAAGATGGGACAGTGCTGGGGTGGGTGAGTAGAAAACCTCCTCCTTGAAACACTTCAAAATACTCTTCTCCATTGACTCCTTTTTCTTAGGAGCCACTGTCTCCTCTCTTTAAAAATCTATTCCTCCATTTACTGCTGCTTATAGTATCTTTGCCTATCCAATTGGCCAGTCTTGAAAACTAGGCATTACCCTTGACTTCTCTCTCTTTGCCCAATAATATCCACTCTTATAAATCTACCTGCCAAATATGTTGAAACCTGTTTATGTCTCTCCATCCCCTTTTTCAGTATCATAGTTCAGACAACCATTAGCTTTTGCCTGTTGCAGGAAAACAAATTGGTTTCTGGTTTTGCCCATTTCCAATCTCTTTGGTATATTCCAGTTTTCTTAGAAAGCATCATTTCACTAATACCTATCCTGTGTTCTATCCTGTGTTCATCGTGCATTATCAATAAACAGATGAGAAGATACAGAGCAGTGGCTCAACAGATCTTTATGAATTTACAAACTACAGTCTTTTTTTTTTTTTCAAAGATTTATTTTATTTAATCCCCTCCCCCGGTTGTCTGTTCTCTGTGTCTATTTGCTGCGTCTTGTTTCTTTGTCCGCTTCTGTTGTCATCAGCGGCACGGGAAGTGTGGGCAGCACCATTCCTGGGCAGGCTGCACTTTCTTTCGTGCTGGGCGGCTCTCCTTACGGGGCGCACTCCTTGCGCGTGGGGCTCCTCTACGCGGGGGACACCCCTGTGTGTGTGGCAGGGCACTCCTTGCGCGCATCAGCACTGCATCAGCACTGCACATGGGCCAGCCCCACATGGGTCAAGGAGGCCCCGGGGTTTGAACCGCAGACCTCCCATGTGGTAGACGGACGCCCTAACCACTTGGCCAAGTCCATTTCCCACAAACTACAGTCTTAAGTATTGTTAAGACCTAGATGATAACCCAACAGAAATAATAGAAGATCAACGGAACTACCGCCAATTATTGTTATTAATAATTGTGAATTATTGTTTTGCTCTTTATGGCTAGGGTTTCTAATTGTCTGTAGACTGTTAGGAAATTTTCTAATCTAATTTTCAATGGATTTCAAAAGGTGTGTTCTAAAGGTTTATTGTGGGGATTTCTGGGGAGATTTTGAGTCCATGCCCAGAGTGCCTACATGACTGTGCCACTAAAATTCCAGTGAAATAATCTGTAACAAAGAAAATGTTTTTATTTTTTATTTTTTTAAAGTTCTTTCTTTTTTTTTTAAGACTATTTTCAAAATTTATTTCTCTTCTCTCCACCCCTGCCCCCCCCAATTGTCTGTTCTCTATGTCCACTCGCTGTGTGTTCTTCTGTGATTGCGTCTATCCTTATCAGCAGCACTGGGAATCTGTGTCTCTTTTTGTTGCGTCATCTTGCTGTGTCAGCTCTCCGTGTGTATGGCATCATTCCTGGCAGGCTGCACTTTCTTTCGTGCTGGGCGGCTCTCCTTATGGGTGCACTCCTTGCGCGCATCAGCACTGCGCATGGGCCAGCTCCACACGGGTCAAGGAGGCCGGGGCTCTAGAGTGATTACAACTGAAAATGGGAGGATTGCATCCAGCATCCAGGTGGAATCTGACCCTCCTCTTGACATAGAGGTGCAATGGACACAACCAATCCAATGTCCACATAGAAGAGGTGGCATTGGATTGGGAAAAGTGGACATAATGGACAAAGGGTATGGGGAAAGGCAGGAAGAGATGAGAGGTGGAGGCGTCTTTGGGACATGGAGCTGCCCTGGATGGTGCTTCAGAGGTAATCACCGGACATTGTAAATCCTCACAGGGCCCACTTGATGGAATAGAGGAGAGTATGGGCCATGATGTGAACCAATGTATATGAGGTGCAGAGGTGCCCAAAGATGTACTTACCAAATCCAATGGATGTGTCATGATGATGGGAACGAGTGTTGTTGGGGGGGGGGAGAGGGGGGGTGGGGGGGGTGGGGTTGAATGGGACCTCACATATATATTTTTAATGTAATATTATTACAAAGTCAATAAAAAATAAAAAAAATTAAAAAAAAAAAAAAAAAAAAAAGGAGGCCGGGGTTTGAACCGCGAACCTCCCATGTGGTAGGTGGACGCCCTAACCACTGGGCCAAGTCTGCTTCCCAGAAAAGGTTTTTATAATAGAGTGATGGGATATTAAATTGCTGTGAATTTTGACTGAGGTCCCAGGACTGAGTATTGTGGTTATTGAAAGCCTACACGTTCTTAAGTTTCTAATTAAAATGTCTATTTTAAAGAAATATGCTGGGCTCATTTATCAAAATTCACTGGAGAGATAAAGAAGGTTACTCACAGGGTTTTTGTGGAGGAGATACAGTAGAATTTCTCCTTCCCTCCCCTTATAGAGGACGGCAGCTGATCCATGGGCTCCTAAAGCTGCGTGACAGGAAGATTTGAAGCCATTGTCACAGGGACAAAAGCAAAGTTGTGATCACAACACACTTAGAAGAATCTGATGTGATTTCCCTGGAGTTTGAGGGGGGAGAGAGACATTTTGGGCTGGGAAGTTAGCATGAAGATATGAATTTTAAATCGGATGTAAGATAGAGATTTTTAAAAGTAAACCTCTTATTTCAGAATAGTTGCAGATTTACAGAAACATTGTGAATAGAGTACAGTGTGTTCCATATACCTCACACCCAGTTTCCTCTGTTATTAGCATCTTACATTAATATGATACATTTATCACAATCAATAAACTGATATTGATACATTACCCTTAACTAAAGTCCATAGTTTATTCAGATTTCCTTAGTTTCCCCTAATGTCCTTTTTTTGATACCACATTCCATTTAATTGACTTGTCTCCTGTGGCCCTTCTTGGCTGTGATAGTTTCTCAGATTTCCTTGTTATTAACAACCTTGATAGTTTTGAGGATTACTCATCAGATATTTTGTAGAGTATCCCTCCACTGAGATTTTTTTTCTGCTGCTTTTCTCATGATCAGACTGAGATTATCTGCTTTGGGGAAGAAAACAAGGTAAAGGCCTTTCATATTAGATCATATCAAGAGTACATGCTATCAACCTGACTTATCACAGGCGATGTTCACTTATCACCTGGCTGAATAGTGTTTGTCAGGTTTCTCCACTGTAAAGTCACTCTTTTCTCTCCCTTTCCGTCCTGTACTCTTTGAAAGGAATTCATTATGCACGGCCCTCACTTCAGGAGTGGGGAGTTATATTCCATCTCCTGGAGGATGGAATTTGAACTGGACAAGGAAACTTAGTAGATATTCATAAAATTGTGAAGGTCAGAGAAAGTAGATCTTAAAGGGAGTATTTGAAGATAGTAGTGAGGAAAGATTAAATATGTATACCCTACCAAGACCAGATCATGGACTGTATCCATTTATAATAACAATAAATCAGCAAGATAAACCCAAACAATGACAAATCTGTAGCTGAAAAGAACTACAGAGCTACAAGAGCCCAGACTGTTCCACTCACAAGAGAGAATTTACAATCTGAATTCAGGGAACTTTTGCAATCTATTATTATGGCAAAATGAAGCACCAAAAAAAAAAAAAAAAAAAGATGATGATGCAACCAGATAGAAACAAAACAAAACAAAACAGCAAACCTACAGAATCTTGAGAAGATACAGCATAAGATGAAAAAGCCCTGACTCTCATATAATACTAAACATATTCCTGGAAATAAGAGGAGGAAAACATTATAACACTGAAATTATGGGGAAATCAAATATAAAACTAAAATCTATTAAATAAATAGGTTAGAACACTGGGGGAAATGTTGGTAGTGTCACGTCAGCAATGCAGACTATTTTGTTGAGAATAACTAGAAAATCTGGACAAAATATAAACTAAATATGCTTGAAAGCAACAGAGACCTGACAGGTAGCTTGACAGAATTTGGAGTCCTGATTCACTAAGGAGAGAACCATGGTGAATGTCCACCAAGCTTTGGTTTGGGACCCTAAAGAACTATATTGTAAGACTAAGGTTGAACCATAAATACAACAGTTCACATGAAGAATGCAGCCCACCTTCTAATAATCTCAATTTCTCATTGGATTAAGGTGTTAGGTATTGCGTTTTGTCCATAGCTGCATGCCCGAAGCAAATGTAAATCCTCTCTGGAGGAAGTTAACATTATTCTAAGCGTCAAATAATTTTTATAGTGTTTTTTTCATATACAAAGTTTGGCACTCAGTCACAAATAACTGTGATAGACCTGTAAGGAGACAAGGCAATGTGACTGAAAATCAAGAGGAAAAAGAGCAACAGGGCCCACAGAGATTCGTATAATGGAGTTAATACATGTATTTAAAAATAACTGCGCTAATTATGCTCAAGGAAATAGAAGTCGGGATTAAGAACTTTGGCAGAAAGCTGTAAAATATTTAAAAAATAACAAAATAGAAATTCTAGAACTGAAGAAAATAACTGAAATTAAGAACTCAATAGATGGATTTAATAGCAAATTTGCCACACCTGAAGAGAGAATTAGTGAACTGATAGTCAGTGGAAACTATCCAGAATGATGTACAGAAAGAATAAAAGATGATAATTATAAAAAAGAACAAAAGTTACATAAGTGGCAAAGTGATAAGATGTAACATAAGTTTTTGGAATTGCACAAGAAAAAGAGAGAATGGTGAAGTAATAGTTGAAGAGATAATGGCTGAGAATTTTACATAAGTAGTAACAACCAGCCGCAGATTTCAGTAAGTCCTATAAACCCCTAGCACAATGAGTCAAAAGACAGCTAAACCAAGTTTGGGGAATTGCTGTATCAACTTGGTCAAGCTTGGGGGACTGTGTTTCCCAGACTTAACCTCTCATGTATAATTTTGAGTTACAGTTGTCCAAAAGATGAACTTGGGTGAGATTTGGATGGTAGCAGTCTTTATTCTCCAGTGTTTTCATACTCAGGTGTGGTGACAATAGATGCGGAGGTGATGGGGGTTCTAGCTTTGTCTCGCTTTCCTCTTCTTTGCACCCAGTTCTTCTTGCTGACATCATTGACTCCAGGCCCACCTCCAGCCTCTACTCCATGGGCCCATAGAGAGTTATATAATAACAGCTTCTCCGTGAACGATGGGCTCATAGAGAGTTGTTATATAATAACAGCTTCTCCATGAACTCCCCTTTTGGTGGCTGGACACATTTAGTTTTCAGATTGACTTACTGGCGAGTCTTCTCTGATCCTAACTCCTTCTTCCATAAAGTCTAATTCCAACATACCCCGTAATGCTCTCCTCCCTTGATTGATACACCTGGATAAATCAGAACAAAACTGGTCAAAATCAAAGACAAAGGGAAGTGTTTAAAAGCAGCAGAAAAAAATAGATTACTTTCAAAGAACAACAAATAGACAACTGACTCCCCAAAAAACAGTATAAAGCAGAAGACAATATAATGGAAGAAAATAACTGAGTATAGAATTCTATACCCAGCAAAAAATACCTTTCAAGGATGGAATTGAAAGAAAGTCATTTTCAAAGAAACAAACAAAGCCCAAGAGTGTTCATATCCAGCATATATGCAATAGAAGAAATCTGAACAGTGTTCTTCCTGTGGAAGGAAAATGATCCCAGATAGGAGCATGGAGATACACAGAAAGGAAGGAAGAGCAACAGAAAGGATAAATGTATATCTTTAAATGAGTACTGACCATAAAAGTGATAATAACATTTTTGGTTGGTTAAATATAGTTGAAATATATTACAAATTAGCATATAAATCAAGAAAGGTAATACATTGAGTTATAAATACAGTCTTTGCATTGTTTGGGAAGAGGTAAAATAATTTATGCTATAATATATTTTGGTAGATCAGAGATGCATATTGTAGTCTGTGGGATTACTACTAAAGAATTTAAATAAAGTGCATGAAGCACAGTTAATTGAAGGGAAAGATAAAATAATAAAGATAAATAAAAAAGAAGATAAGGAGGGAAAAAAAGGACATAGAACAGAAGGGACGAATATAAAGCAAAGTGCAAGGGGTACATTTAAACGCATATATATTTGTAATTCTGTCAAGTACAAATGGACTAAATGATCAAGTTAAAATGTGAAGATCATCAGATAATATAATTCATTCTATATGCTATTTACAATATCATATCTAAAATATAAGAATACAGAAAGATTGTAAGTACATAATGAAAAATAATGCTAAGAAAATTCCTAACCAAAACAAATCTGGTATAGCTATTTTAATAACAATGTAAATCATAATGCAAGAAACCTTACTGGAGGTAAAAAGCACACTTTAAATGATAAAAGGTTTAATGAAATAAAGATAAACAAATTTGTAAATTAGCATGCCACTATTAATAGGGGCATGCTAATATACAAAGTAAAAGTTGACAGACCTGTGATGATAAATAGACAACCCCAAAGCCATTGTGGGAGATTTTAACACAGTTTTTTCAATAAGTGACAGAACTAGACCCTTCCCCTATAAAGATTAAGATATAGAAGATCTTAACTTGATGAACATACTTGATATAATAGAGAAAACAACACTGTACCTAATACGTGTAGAAGAACCACAAAATTTTAAAGTATGTACATGATATTAAAAAATCAGTGTATGCTGAATCAAAGCAAATCTGAACAAATTTCAAGATTGAAATAATTTGGAGTATGTTCTCTGCATACTGGGCACTTAAGCTAGACATTCCTAACCAAAATATAACTAGAAAATATTCACAAATATGCTACTTGAGTAGTACATGTCTAAACAACTCATGGCCCAAAGAAGAATAAAAATGGAAATTAGAAGGTAGTTTGAACTGAATGATAATACAACTACTATGTATTAAAATTGTGTGTCATAGTTAAAGTCATGCTTAGAGGAAAATTATAGCCCTAAACACATATTTTAGCAAAGAAGATACACTGAAAATCAATTGAGTATACACCCATCTCAAAAAAAAAAAAGGAAATAATAAATGTAAGAGGCAAAATTAATAAAATAGAAAACACAGATGATAAAGAGGATTATCCAAGCCAAAACTTGACTCTCTTGAGACTAATAAAAGACTAATAAAGTTGACAAACCCTTGGTACTCTGATGAGAAAAAAGAGAGAAGACTTGGATATTCAGTATCAGAAATGAAAAAGTAAACACCACACAGATAAAAAAATTCATGTATATGCCAATTAATTTAGCAATCAATTTTGAAGAAAAATTTAGAAAAATTGACAAATTCCTATCAAAACACAAAACTGATCCAAGAATAATTGGGAAGTCTGAATACTTCAAAACAATAAAGGAAATTGAATCTGTAATAAAAGAACTTAATCACAAAGAAAATTCCAAGCACAGAAGGTTTCATGCGTGAATTCTACCAAGTAATTAAGAGAGAAATAATGTCCATCTAATAAAATCTCTTCCAGAGATAGGAAAAAGAGGTAACACTTTCCAATTTATTTTATGAGCCTGTGACAGTTTTAAGCTGGGTGGACCCCAGAAGATCATGTCCTTAGAGCTAATCCATTCCTGAGTGTCTAAACCTAATGTAGGTGGGCTCTTTTGATTAAATCACCCCAGTTAAAGACCTCTGATTAGATTGCATCACCCAGGGTGGGTTTGATCCTTTTACTGGAGTCATCTATAAATGAAGGAATAGAAATCAACAGACACAGAAAAAAGGCCCAGAGACAGAAGCTTCCAGAAGTTGAAATCACCAAACCAGGAGACAGAAAAGCCACAAACTGAGCAGCCCAAAGCTGAAAGCAATGAGACTTATAGGATGGGGAGAGATGAGCAGACCCTGCCATGTGCCCAATGGCCCACAGTTGCAGCTTGGGAAGAAAGCATCTCTGATGATGCCTTGGACACTTCATGGCCTCAGAACTGTAAGCTCATCAGTTAATAAATCCCATTGTAAAAGCAAACTTTTATTTCTCATATATTGCTTTGGCAGCACTTAGGAAACTAAAACAGAGCCAGTATTACCTTAATAATAAGACTTGACAACATTATAAGAAAGGAAAATTATAAAGGTCAACCTCATTCATGAAGCTAGATGGAAAAATCCTAAACAAAAGATCAGAAGACTAACTTAAGAATACACAAAAAAACCCAAGTTGGGTTTGTTTATGAATTTTTTAACATTAAAAATCAGTGTAGTTTATTATATTACCAAAATAAATGGGAATGACATATAATCATCTCACTAGCTGTAGGCAAAGCATATAAGAAAATCCAACACTTATTTATGTTAATAAATGACTTATACAATATGTAATGGTTGAGAGTAAAATGGAACTTTTGTAGTTACCACTTCTATTTACATTGTAAGAGAGTTTAAGGCCAATGCAATAAAGCAAGAAAATGAAATAAAAGGTATAAAGATTAGAAAGAAAAAAATCTCATTATTTGAAGATGGTACTGGGATGTGGCTCAAATGGTTGAGCACTTGCTTCCCACATGGGAGGTTCCCAGTGCCTCCTAAAAAAAAAAAAGAGATAAATAAAAAACAAACAACAAACAAGCAAACTAAAAAACCAACTCAGGGGAGCCAATGTAGCTCAGTGATTGAGTGCCAGCCTACCATATATAAGGTCTAGTCTTCAAACCCCAGCTCCTGGTATCTCAGGAAAAAAAAAGATTGTACTGATTATATATTAAGAAAATACAAATGTAGCTACAGAAAAATGATTACAATCAGCAAATTTGTTAGTGAGTTTGTTAGATACAGGGTCTATATACAAACTTCAATTGTATTTCTATTAAGTTGAGTAGTCTGGATTGTCATTCACATCATAGATGTTGTAAGACTTCCCTTTTCATGAACATATTCCTCACCTTGAATAAAACATATGGTCTTTAGGTATTCTTACCACTTGAAAAATGGCTATGAGCAACAGCAAGATCTTTCCTGTTATTTATAGACTTTTTTTCTTTAAAGATTTGTTTATTTATTCCCTGCCCCCCCCCCGCCACTTGTGCTTGCTGTCTTCTCTCTGTGTCTGTTTGCTACATCTTCTTCTGTGTCTGCTTGTCTTCTCATCTTTTCTTTAGGAGGCACCAGGAACCAATCCTGGGACCTTCCAACATGGGAGGGAGGCACTCAGTCACTTGAACCACCTCAGCTCCTGGTTTGTTGTGTCTCTCATTGTGTTTCCTCTGTGTCTCTTTTTTGTTGTGTCATCTTGTTGGATCAGCTCTCTGCCTGGGGATTCCTCACCAGGAGGCCATGGGAACTGAACCTGGGACCTCCCATATGGTAGATGGGAGCTCAATTGCCTGAGCCACATTCACTTCTCATATAGACTTTATTTATTTATTTATTTATTTATTTATTTATTTAATTTCCCCCCCTCCCCACGTTGTCTGTTCTTGGTGTCTATTTGCTGCGTCTTGTTTCTTTGTCCGCTTCTGTTGTCGTCAGCGGCACGGGAAGTGTGGGCGGCGCCATTCCTGGGCAGGCTGCTCTTTCTTTTCACGCTGGGCGGCTTTCCTCACGGGTGCACTCCTTGCGCGTGGGACTCCCCCATGCGGGGGACACCCTTGCGTGGCACGGCACTCCTTGCGTGCATCAGCACTGCACGTGGCCAGTTCCACACGGGTCAAGGAGGCCCGGGGCTTGAACCGCGGACCTCCCATATGGTAGACGGACGCCCTAACCACTGGGCCAAAGTCCGTTTCCCTAGACTTTTTAAGATAAGCTTTTTCTCTCCTCTATCAGCATTCTCTCTTCTGAAGTTTTATGTGAGAAGAGATGAGGCATTCTCTAGATCATTGCTCTTACTCTCTTGATCAAATATTGCTTCATATGTACCACATAGTCATAAAAATGACTTCTCAGAGACCCTACATTGACTTCTAAGAAATTGCTGTCCCTGCTGTTTTTCAAAAGAGTAAAACAGAATTTTATCTCATGTTTAACAGTAATTCTGAAATATAAATGTGATATAGAGAATACAGTTTTAGTCACTGATTTTTCTTTAAGGCCTCAACAGACTGTTAAGGTATGAGAGATGGGTTCTAGAATTGTCTCTTCATGAACTCACTGTATGGACTTCATTTTCTCTCCTTGACTGAAGGACACGTTGGTCTAAAATAGATTATCTTTATAGTATTTCCAGTTCTAACGAATCAATTTCATTTTCTACAGTATCATAAGCAAGTACTATGTTCATATTTTTTGTCATCTGGAAACTATTTCATTATTTATTGCTGTAGAACAAACTACCCTCAGATCTAGTGGCTTGAAAGAACAAACATTTATTATCTCTCATGATTCTTTGGCTTGACTAGTGTCATCTGGATGGTTCTTTTGCTCTGTGTAATGTTGGCTAGGCCGTAGGCATCAAAAGGCTCAAATGAGCTAGAATATCTAAGATGTCTCTTCAGTTGGTGATGTCTTTTGGCTTAGAGCTCATCTGGGTCTGTTGACTTTTATTCTCTTCACTTAGTCTCTCCATGCATGTGGTAGTCTGAGCTTTTGTGGGCCTCAGGAAAGATCATGTCTTTAGAGCTAATGCATTCCTGTGGCTGTGAACCCATTGTGGTGGGACCTTTTGATTAGATTAATCCAGTCAGGGACCCTTGATTAGATTTCTTCAGTAAGGCATGACCCAGGGTGGGTCTTAATCCTTTTACTGGAGTCCTTTATAAATGGGATGAATATGGAGGGAGACAAGGAACTCAGAGAGGAACCCACAGAAGCTGAAAGAGAAAGCCACAGATGGAGCAGCCCAAAACTGAGAGCAACAGAGCCTGGAGGAAAAGGTAGAGACTGGGAGGTGCTGCTCTGTGCCTTCCGACATGACAGAGAGGTCCAGGGTCATCTCTGCTGAGTCTTCAATGAGAGAGCTAAAGTCACTTGCTGCCTTGATTTGGATATTTCTCTCAGCCTCAGAACTGTAAGCTTATAAGTTAATAAATCCCCATCGTAAAAGCCAGCCCATTTCTGGTATATTGCTTTCAGCAGCTTTTAGCAAATGAAAACAATGTGATTTTGGCTTTGCATGGCATGGAGACTGGATTTTGAGCAGGAGTAACCAGTTCTCCTAAGGCCTGAGTTTGTAAGTGCCAAAGACATCTCCTGTGCCACATTTTATTGGTGATAATAGGCACAGGACCAGCCCAGATTCAGGGAGAGGGAAAATAAACTCTACCTTTTGATGAGATGTGGCATGTGTGCACAGGGAGGGAAGGAATTGATGGTGGGCATTTTTGGAAACTATCAGAGTCTTCTGGAATAAAAATTCACCTCCCTCCCACGTATAGAATATAGTCATCCATCCCTCAAAAGTCATCTTTTTACAGTATTTCTTTATTTGATTAAGTTCAGGTGTGACTGGAGATTCTTTGGTGTAGTTCAACAGGAGCAGAGCCCTGTAAACAAAAAGAGACAAGTTATCTGATCCCCATATACCCAATACATAGTGACTAGAGAGGGATAGAATAACCACGTTGGAAAATCCTGTTCAAAAAAGGGAAGAACAGGAAGCATGAAGTTGTTACTGATCCATAGCAATTTTGAAATCCAGGTGGGCACTTATCATCATTTCTGCTAACTCTGGGTACAAGGAATATTTTTGGATTAGGGTCCATTTCTGTTCTCTGAGAATAGGTCTCTCTGGCTCTTGCTTCTGCTCTCTGGGTATGGCTCCACCCTCTGAGTCACACTTCCTTTTCCATTAAAAAATAGCTTATATTTGTGTATGAATAGCATTCCCAAAATGATTTCTGCCTAGAAGCCTCTCTTCATTTTGAACTATTTTGATCCATTTAGTCCAAGTTTTTAAATACGTTGTAGGCTTTCTGTGAATCAAAGTATTATTCATTAGACAAAAGATACACCTAAAAATCCCTTCTACTTTGAGCTGAGACAACAGGTGCTGTGGGGACAATGCCCTAAAGATTCTTAGAAGTCCTCTGATTTAGCTGAAAGGCTCTATGAGGCACCAACTTAAACATTTATGTGGTTTAATGGATCTTACAGCCACAATCTTGATCTAAACTTCACCCTGTGACTACATTTACTGACAGTATTTATCATCCTCATTTTACAAATGAGGCTGAGACTTAGATGACCTCCAGTGAGATATACTGCCCAGTCTGTCCCTAAAATTCAAAATCTAATGGGGGGAAATGGATATGGCTCAACCAATTGGGCTCCCATCTACCATATAGGAGGTCTAGGGTTCAATGCCCAGGGCCTCCTGGTGAGGGCAAGCTGGCCCATGTGGCAAGCTGGCCTATGCGGAGTGTCGGCCCACATGGGAATACTGCCCCATGCGGGACTGCCCCACTGTGTGGGAATGCTGCTCAGCATGTAAAGCCACCTTGTACAGGAGTGCCAGCTGAAGCTGAGAGCTGGCACAGAAACATGATGCAACAAGAGACACAGAGGAGAGAAAATAAGAAGACATAGCAGAACAAGGGAGCTGAGGTGGCACAAGAGAGTAATCGCCTCTCTCTCACTCTGGAAGTTCCCAGGATAAGTTTCTAGAACTGCCTAATGAGAATATAAGCAGACACAGAAGAGCACACAGTGAATGGACACAGAAGCAGACAATGAGGGGAATGGGAAGTGGGGGAGAAATAAATCTTAAAAACAAATCTAATGAGGGAAGCAAGCAGACATGTATAGGAAATAAAAAGTAAGGAAGATTCAGTGGTTCAAGTAAGTAAGGTAGATACAGGTTCAAATTGCTGAGGAGGGGAAGCAGACTTGACCCAATGGATAGGGCGTCCGCCTACCACATGGGAGGTCCGCGGTTCAAACCCCAGGCCTCCCTGACCCGTGTGTAGCTGGCCTATGCGCAGTGCTGATGCGTGCTAGGAGTGCCGTGCCACGCAAGGGTGTCCCCCTCGTAGGGGAGCCCCATGCGCAAGGAGTGCGCCCCGTAAGGAGAGCCGCCCAGCATGAAAGAAAGTGCAGCCTGCCCAGGAATGGTGCTGCACACACACAGAGAGCTGACACGGCAAGATGACCCAACAAAAAGAAACACAGATTCTGGGTGCCACTGATAAGGATAGAAGCGGTCACAGAAGAACAGACAGCGAATGGACACAGAGAGCAGACAACTGGGTGGGGGGGGAGGTGAATAAATAAAAAAGAGGGAAACGGACTTTGGCCCAGTGGTTAGGGCGTCCGTTTACCACATGGGAGGTCCGCGGTTCAAACCCCGGGCCTCCTTGACTCGTGTGGAGCTGGCCCATGTGCAGTGCTGATGCGCGCCAAGGAGTGCTCTGCCATGCAGGGGTGTCCCCCGCGTAGGGGAGCCCCACGCGCAAGGAGTACGCCCCGTAAGGAGAGCCGCCCAGCGTGAAAGAAAGTGCAGCCTGCCCAGGAATGGCGCCGCCCACACTTCCCTAGCCGCTGACGACAGGACAACAGAAGTGGACAAAGACACAAGACGCAGCAAAAAAAGACACAGAAAACAGACAACCGGGGGAGGGGAGGGGAATTAAATAAATAAAAATAAATCTTTAAAAAAAAAAAAGAAATCTTTAAAAAAAATTGCTGAGGAGTGTGGGGGAGAAAGAAGGAGCTCAGAGAGACTTCCTAGAAAAAGTGGCATTGAATTTTGATGAACATGAAGAGGGAGAGAAGCATATTTTAGGCAGAGAAAACTTAAGGGAGATAGTAGAATATGATGAGAGAGGGTCTGTTACTGGAATGTAGGAACTTTTTCTGGGGTAAGTGGTGGTAGTGGTAGTGATGGCAGTGAAGTGTAATGAAAAACATGACTGGAAATGTAGGAGTGGGTAAATTTTGGAAGACTTGGATTTAGTTGAACTAGAATTCAGGCTTTTCCAGCATACATTGCTAGTCCTACTTGTCTACATACTCAGTTAAAATCTTTGTATTTTTCATTCTCTAAGAGGTTACAATTCTCTTTGGATTTCAATCTGAATAATGTTAAAATTGAAGCAGTGTGCCATAGTAGTTGAGAAGTTAGGTTCTAGAGTCAGGAAAATCTAGATTAAGACCATTTCCTCCACCTGAAATGTGTTTGGGCAAATGAATTAAGAGTACATCAGTTATTTCTTCTTTAATAGGAATACTTATCTCATATGAATTTGCTATGAATTCTGTATTAGTCAGCCAAAAGGGTGCTGATGTAAAATACCAGAAGTCTTTTGGCTCTCATAAAGGATATTTATTTGGGGTAGGAGCTTACAGATACCAGGCCATAAAGCATAAATTACTTCCCTCACCAAAGTCTATTTTCACGTGTTAGAACAAGATGGCTGCTGATGTCTGTGAGGGTTCAGGCTTCCTGGGTTCCTCTCTTCCTGGGTCTTGCTTCTCTCCAGGCTCAGGGTTCTTCTCATCCTGGGGCTTGCTTCTCTTTCCTCTGTGTGCTTACTTCCTGGGCCTCCAGCTTAAGACTTCAGCATCAAATTCCAAAATCAAAACTCCAACATCGAAAACTTCCAGCATCAAAAAGCTCCAACTCGGAAACGGACTTTGGCCCAGTGGTTAGGGTGTCCGTCTACCACATGGGAGGTCCGCGGTTCAAGCCCCGGGCCTCCTTGACCCGTGTGGAGCTGGCCCACGTGCAGTGCTGATGCGCGCAAGGAGTGCCGTGCTACACAGGGGTGTCCCCCGCGTAGGGGAGCCCCACGCGCAAGGAGTGCACCCATAAGGAGAGCCGCCCAGCGCGAAGGAGGGAGCAGCCTGCCGAGGAATGGTGCCGCCCACACTTCCCGTGCCGCTGACGACAACAGAAGCGGACAAAGAAACAAGACGCAGCAAAAAGACACAGAAAACAGACAAAAAAAAAAAAAAAAAAAAACAAAAAAAAAAAAAACAAAAAGCTCCAACTCTGTCCTTTGCCATGCCTTTTATTTGTGAGTCCCCGCCCTTTGGTGGGTGGGAACTCAATACCCTACTGACATGGCCCAATCAAAGCCCTAACCATAATTTAATCATGCCCAGGTACAGACCAGTTTACAAACATAAAAATTCTATTTTTGGAATTCATAACTATATCAAACTGCTACAAATATCAAGAAAGATAATACATATAAACCACTTAATACTGATCAGGGAATATGATAAATTATCAGTAAATATTATTATATATAATTATTAAAATGAAAAATTACTATTTTATTAAAATTAACCAAATAAGTGAAAAATTAAAGACCTGTTTTTTTGTATGCCAACAATGTTGATAGCATAGAACTTTCAGCAAAACATTGAAGGCTATCTTTTTTCCAGCAGCCTAGGGAATTACAGTTGAAACGCAAGTGTTTATTGTAGTTTTAGAAGTTTGTAATAAAATCTTATGGAAAATCACATAAAAGTTTTTAATATAGCCAGACTGTGCTGTGGATTGTGTTTGTGCTGGGGATAAGTGCGTGGTGAGGAAAGAATGGCAAATAAAATATTGTATGATAAACAATCTATGTCTTTAAAATGTATATACTTGAACATGAGCCAATATTCAATTATGAAATGTTTCAACAAACCCAATAAATCCATGGATTATAAAATATACCATTTTAAAATATATATGTTTTAGAAAGACAAAAACAATGATTACTATGTAAAATGTAAGGTATGTTAAAATTTGAAAATAGTATTTTAGAATTTATGAAGTATAGTGGTTGACATTAAATACAGTTGTCAAGTAATATCAGATATGATAAGCGCCTTATAGCCTTTCTCAACAGGAATTTCTGCTAGAGTATTTTTGTATATAGAATTTTTGCATACATATAATTAATTAGCTTCTCTCTTCTGTATCTAGAATGGTTCTAACTATGTACCATCCTTAACAGAACTGAATAGAAAATAGTCCTTCAAATAATTTTCGATAGGACTTGATTCTCTCACTGAACTCTGATTATAATGAGAGGAGTGCCTTAATAGTTAAAAGGTTCTTGTTTGGCAGATACCATAGCTACTCTAAAAACAGCAAGGGATTATTTTATTTCCACAGGCATCGCTATTTCTTTCCAAACACCTTTTTCTCTAAGAAAGATACCTCATGTTCCATTCCCAGATATTCCTACCAGTGGCTAGGGTTCCCATCATATCTTATGGATAATACTTAGGCTTCTTCTATTCAATATGACAAAAACCCAAGTTAAATTGGCATAATACAGGAGTTGCTCTGACCTGGTCTCAATCAAAGCCCTGATCATTACTTAATCATACCCAGATACAGACCAGATTACGAACATAATCCAGTATCTATTTTTAGAATTCATAACCATATCAAACTGCTACAACCTCAATAGAAACTCAGATACAGACCAGATTACAAACATAATCCAATATCTATTTTTGGAATTCATAACCATATCAAACTGCTACAACCTCAATAGAAACTCTGTTCCTGTTAAACAATAATTCCTTCTTCCCCTCCCTCTTGGGCCCTGGTTACCTGTAATCTACTATCTGTTTCTATGACATTTGCTAATTCTAGGTATTTCATATAAGTGAGATAATACAATGTTTTTCTTTTTATGTCAGGCTTATTCATGCAACATGATGTCTTCAGGGTTCATCCATGTTAAAGAATGTTTCAGAACTCCATTCCTTTCTATGACTAAATAATATTCCATTATGTGTATACACCAAATTTTGTTCATCCATTCATCCAGTGATGGACACCTGGATTGCTTCTAGCTTTTGCCTATTGTGAATAATGCTGCTATAAACATTGGTGTACAAATATTTGTTTGAGTCCCTGCTTCAATTCTAGGTATATAACTAGAAATAGGATTGCCAGATTGTATGGTAGTTCTATGTTCAACTTTCTGATGAACTGAAAAACTGACTTTTAGTTCCTTATTCCCACTGACAATGTATGGGGTTTCCTATTTCTCTAGATCCTCTTTAACTTTTCTTATATTCTGTTTTTCTAATTTCCATCATAGTGGGTTTGAAGTGGTATCTCACTGAAGTTTTTTTTTTTTTAAGATTTATTTATTTCTCTCCCCTCCCCCCCCCCCCCCGGTTGTCTGTTCTCTGTGTCTATTTGCTGCATCTTCTTTGTCCGCTTCTGTTGTTGTCAGCGACACGGGAATCTGTGTCTCTTCCTGTTGCATCATCTTGTTGTATCAGCTCTCCGTGTGTGCGGCACCATTCCTGGGCAGACTGCACTTTCTTTCGCACTGGGTGGCTCTCCTTATGGGGTGCACTCCTTGCGCGTGGGGCTCCCCTACACGTGGGACACCCCTGCGTGGCAGGGCACTCCTTGTGCGCATCAGCACTGCGCATGGGCCAGCTGCACACGGGTCAAGGAGGCCCGGGGTTTGAACCGTGGACCTCCCATGTGGTAGGCGGACGCCCTAACCACTGTGCCAAGTCTGCCTCCGTCTCACTGAAGTTTTGATTTGCATTTTCCGAATGGTTAATGCTGTTGAGCATCTTTTTATGTGCTTATTGGCCATTTGTATATATTCTTTGGAGAAATGTCTATTCAAACCCTTTGTCCCATTTAAAAATACGTTGTCTTATTTTTTTTCATTAGGTTGTAGCAGTTCTTTATATATTCTGGATATTAATCCTTATCTTATTTGTGGTTAACAAATCTTTTCTCCCAAATCCTTTCACATTCTTGATAATATCCTTTGACATGTAAAAGTTAAAAAAATTTTTTTGATAAAGTCCATTTTCTCTATTTTTTCTTTTTTTGTTCATGCTTTTGGTGTCATTAAAAAAAAAACACTACCAAATCCAGGGTTTTGAAGGTTTTCCCTATATTTTCTTCTAGGAGTTTTATGGTTCTAGCTCTTATGTTTAGGTTCTTGATCCATCTAGAATTAATTTTTGTATATGGTATAAGATAGAGGTCCAGCTTTATTCTTTTTCAAATGGATATTCAGTTTTCTCAACACCATTTGCTGAAGCATCTATTCCTTTCCCAATTAAGGTACTTGACACCCTTGTCAAAACTCAGTTGGCTATCAATGTGTGGCTTTATTTCTGAACTCTCAGTTCTCTTCCGTCTTGGATTTGGGTTTAGAAATAAACTTCCGGTTGAAAACAATTTTCAGGCCTACACTCATTTTGGAGAAACTTGCTATGAACTAATCTCACTTAGACCACTGAGATAATATGAATATATTAATATATCTTGATATTAATATACATTTTATATAATATATATTATTATTTTATACTATAAGTGTTTCTGTTCTCTCCAGTTATATATGATATATTCTTTTAGTATTTAATTTAATTGGTTGTTAATCCTTTTCGGAAACTATTTTCTCATTGACTTAATAGCCTCTTGTTTCTACCTCAAAAAGTGCTTCCATCTTCTTTTGGATAATTGTTGACCGTTCTGTTCTACAAACATTAGTGTTTGGTGAGGTTGACTTCTTTACCACAGGGTTAGTGTCTCACAGTACCCCTTTTTCCTACCCAGGGTGCTTGATCAGCGATGGGAGAATTTAGTTGGACCAATCGGAGATTTTCCCAAGCATTTTACTCATTAGAAGGGCATGAGCTCCCTTTCCTCTATGATCATATAAGGATAATCCTGGATTACTAATAGGCCTTAATATCTATAAACAATTATCTTTGTGTTGTTTGTTTCCTACTTCCTTATAAGTGACTTTTCTCTTTGTTGCACCAAGGTATCTTCATTGTCTTGAGAAGTAGCATTATTATGCTGGGAAAGAAAAGACATAACCAAATCTCAGCGTTTTGTATTTACTTCCTCCAAACGGGGAAGAGAGGACCTGAGTTAATCTAGGCAAGGGATTTATACCATACCAATATACCAGGCAAGACCCTTGAGGAAGAATGACGTTACCTTATCTGTACCTTTATGGGGACAGAGGAGGGCACCTGGGCTAGGGGAGATGGGGCATTACTTTTAGGAAATAAAAGTTAGGGGGGTGAGGATTCCTGACCTGGGCAGACCAGTGAAGAGGAATCAGATTAGCATTAGGAGACTGGTGAATTTCTCTAATGGCATTCTTGTGGAAGCCAGTGGGAGCCAAACTGCTACTTGGAGATCATCCATCACGGTTCAAGGACACACCACACACCCCCACAGGGTTCAAGGACACACCACATGCCACCACATGACTAGGCGAAGGTCACCTGCTCACACTCCTGAGACTTTGCTAAGCTCTATGGAATTTGCCTAGTCTGTACAACTCCTCATTTTTCAAGGGTCTAACACTTTCTCTCCCCTCTTTTTCCCTCCTCTCTACTAATACACAGAGAGGGAAATCGTTAGATTCCAAAGAGTGATTTATTTTTCTACATATAGTGAGTCGTTTTCTCCACTTCACCTAATGAACAATTTATTCTTTTCCCATTAGTTGATGATATCACATATAGAACTTCCATATACAAATGGGTCTCTCTCTGGTGGGTTACCTTTGTAATAGCGGTCTCAAATTTCCTCCAAAGCTGAAGATCATCAGAATAGAAGGAAAGGAAAGAGCTGTGAAACATGCTCACACTCTGTGAGGGGTCTGAGGTGGGGTGAGCTATAGTGGAACTACAAAACTCATCAGCTGAGCACATATAGGTTTTTTTTTGTTGTTAAAGATTTTTTTTCTTATTTATTTCTCTCCCCTCCCCGCTCCACCCCCCAGTTGTCTGCTCTCTGTGTCCATTCGCTGTGCGTTCTTCTGTGACTGCTTCTATCCTTATCAGTGGCACCAGGAATCTGTGTTTCTTTTTGTTGTGTCATCTTGTTGTGTCAGCTCTCTGTGTGTGCGGCACCGTTCTTGGGCAAGCTGCACTTTCTTTCACGCTGGGTGGCTGTCCTTATGGGGTGCATTCTTTGTGCATGGAGCTCCCCTACGCGGGGGACCCCCCTACGTGGCAGGGCACTCCTTGCATGCATCAGCACTGCGAATGGGCCAGCTCCACATGGGTCAAGGAGGCCCGGGGTTTGAACCCTGGACCCTCCATATGGTAGGCGGATGCTCTATCAGTTGAGCCACGTCCGCTTCCCTATATAGGTTTTTAATATCAGGTAGAATGCATAGATGGGTTTTTGTAAATTTGAGTGAAGAGGGTTGGAGTATCCAGCCAACTAGGATCATATCCATGCTAGTCTGTTTAAAAAAGAAAAACAGCTGGGGAAGAGTGGAGCAGATGGGTTACGTAGGAATTTCCGGAGTATTCTGAGAATTTTATGGGTTCAAATAGGATTTTATGAACTTGCCTGGGAAGCTAATTATTATTTCTATGAGAAAATGTGCTCCAGTTTTCATCCCAGGCTATTTGGAACACATCTGTCCTCATCACAACCCCAGAAGGATTCAATGGAATTTCCCTTTACTCTGATTGCAGAGATAGGAACTAGATCCTCTTCAGCTGAGTCCCCACAGATGGGAGCAGGAAAGGGCCTCCCCTAAGCGTCCATTGGAGATGGAGTGTTGACTTTTATCCCCATGGAGAAAGGGAATTTTACAGTCATGAGACTAGGGTTTCGAGCTCCGGGGTCATAGCCACACATATCTTCACCCAAGGAAACAAAGCTTGGAAAACGTGCGAGCAGGACGCCTATTTGGTGGGGATGGACTTGGTGGGAAAGCAGGCCAGGCTCTCCTTCCTGGATGTGCGTTCTTCACTTACTCGTGTTCTGGGCAGGGTTGCAAATGGCTGATAATACCCTGAAGCCTACACTAGCTTCAAAGCCTGTGTGGCCCCAGATGCAGGAGTGAAGTGCTGTCTCGTTTCCTTTTGGTTCTGGACGCTAGTGGAACGGGCCTGATGCCCGGGCGTGCTTTGTGAGCTGGTGGGATGGGGCGGGGCGAAGCCTGGCCGGCTCCTGGCAGGTCCTGGCTGGGAAACTAGGCACTGTGGACTCTCCCTGATTTAATTTGCTGGAACATGAGACAGCATCAGTACTTGGTAAGTCTGAAAGTGGCTAAAATGTTCTCTCTTGCCCAAATGTAATACTTTTGTACCAGAGATATAATTCCACCTTAGCAAATAGAAATGAAAAGTATTAGGTGTAATAGAAAAACAGGTGGATAATTTCTCTCTCTTTTTCTCTTCTTCCTATTTCCCACATTTACTCTTTTTTAAAGGTTATTTTCATAGGTAAAGGACCACTTTAAATCACCGTAAAAATAAGGTTCATGTTTAGACAATTTTCCCAGTTGGAATACTCTGTTTAAAACACTCTGATTTCACAGCCTGCACTGTTTATTTTATTTTCAGAGCTGGGGGCATGTGGAAGCCATTTGCAGAAAATATCTGTTTACGTCTACGATTGACATAATACAGAAGCAGAGGGCAGAGACTCAACAAGCTGCCTTTCTAAAGCCAGTTATACAAGTTTTCCTTTTCTTCTTACTGGCAAGAACGTTTATGAGAAAAAAATGGAAGTTATGGAAAGTAACGGAGATAAACCCATTATATCTCTGAAAGTATACGTAACTCGCAAGATTTACAGAAACAAGAAAATTCATCTGGAGTTAAATTCTGGTGAGAAATACTCAAGACCATTTCACCTCCTTGCATTGAAAATAATAATTGATTAAAAAGCATTGTGCCTTCAAATGCCAAAAGATGGAAGCAAGTGCCCATCAATTTATTAATGGAGAAATAAAATGTGGCATATATATACAATGGAATATTATTCAGCCATAAAAAGGAATGAAGTTCTGATACATGTGGCAATATGGATGAACCTTGAAGACATCACGTTGAATGAAATAAATCAGACACAAAAGGACAAATATTTTATGACCCTCACTGATATGAAATAATTAGAATAAAAAAACTCATAGAGTCAGAATCTGGAGTTTAGGTTACCAGAGGCCAAGTTGGGGGTAGGGAATGGGGAATTAATGCTTGAGTTGTGCAGAGTTTCTATTTAGGGTCATTCTAAAGTTTTGATAATAGATGGTGGTATGGGTAGCACAACATTGTGTATGTAATTAACAGCACTGAATTATATATGTGAATGTGGTTAAAAGAGGGAAATTTTAGGATGTGTATGTGTTAACAGGAAAAAAGTTGTAAAACAACAACAGAGTATACACAGTGAACTCCATTGTAAATGATGGACTGTCTTTACTAGTACGATTATAGTTAATAGGACAGTCATAAAAATGTTCTTTCTTAAATTATAACCAATATATTACACTAAAGCAAGGTGTTAATAATAGGGTGGGATATGGGAACTCTGTATTTTTTTAAATGTATTTTTTATATATGGCTTTTCTGTAAACTTACTTCTCTAATAAAAAAGACAAAAGCACTGTTTTACTTAGACTTTTGCATGTCTCTTACTGATGATTTATTGCAAGAGTCTTCAAACTTCTCTATGTTCCATTTATCCCTCGTCCAATCAATCCATCCTACATCCTGCCACTAGAGCAATCTTTTTTTTTAAAGATTTATTTTATTTCTCCCCAACTCTTGCTGTTTGCACTCGCTGTCTGCTCTCTGTGTTCTTCGTTGTGTGCTCTCTGGGTATGCTTATCTTCTCGTCTTCTCTTTAGGAGGCACTGGGAACTGATCCTGGGACCTCCAACGTGGGAGATAGGTGCTCGATTGCTTTAACCTTCTCAGCTACCTGGTTTATTGTGTCTCTCACTGTCTCACCTCTTGGTCTTTTTGTTGTGCCAGCTTGCTGCGTGGGCCAGCTCCCCACGTGGGCCAGCTCACCTTCACCAGGAGGTCCCGAGAAATGAACCCAGGACCTTCCCTATAGCAGATGGGAGCCCAATTGCTTGAGCCACATCTGCTTCCCTAGAACTATCTTTAAAACTGCAGAGCAGGCCATGACTCCCTGTCTTCAGGTTCTGTAATGGTGTTCCTGATAGCCAGTAGAAGAGTTAAAAATTTGTGTTCTGTTGGCTGAACATACTCTGTGAGCCTGAAAAAGCACATATTAGTAGCCAACACTTAAAGATTGGGGAATATCACCAAAAAATCTGAATATTCTGTTTTTGTTGAAAAGTTGAAAAACTGAAAGCTCTGGCAACACTAGCTTTGCATTCTGCAGGAAAATATTTGCACTGTCCCATTTAGAAAGGTTTCCCATAGGGTTCTACTCTTGCTATCTTTTCCCTCATTTACATGATCTCATTTTGCTTATTTATGTAGTTTGCTTGGCATCAACAGGCATTTAAATTCTCAGGTCCTGTACGATGGTCTCAAGTCCAGCTCCTGAGCCCTATATAAAAAGACCATCACGATCTAGCTCTTATCAACTTTTTTTGGTCTCATTTTTCACATTTTCTCCTCTTTTACCTTATGCTTCACAAATAAAGATTCCATAAGACACTGCGTGTTTTTACCATTTCTAAGGCCTTTCCATCTGTCTGAAACACCTTTTGCTCATAACCGTTCCTGCCATCTGGAAAGTGTTTCCTAATCTCCTTAGAGTTAACCATTCCTTCTTGGTTTCCTTTTGAGCACTGACATATTTCCATTACTAATGATTTTACTCTGGTTTGCTTTTTTTGTGTAAAATGAGAAACTTTTCTTTTATGAGCGGTTGTTGTAAAATTCCTTGTGGAGAGATCAAAGCCTTTGAAGAGCAGCTTTGATAAGCTTGTTCAGGAGCCGAAGCTGAGCAGTCAGGCCTGGGATGGGAGGTGGGAGTTGTCCAGGATTCAGAGTAGTCTCTTGGGTGAGTTACCTTTACACAAGGGGACAGGGCTCTGTGTTTGTGTGTGTGTGGGGGAGGGTGCAGGAGCAGACAGATGAAATTGAGAGGACAAGGAGGAGACTTGAAAGGAGGAGAGAAATTTCAAATGGGGGGATTTGTCAAATAAAAACTACCTGAAGAACTAAATAAAGAATTAATTTAAAAGAATTCAGAAAAATATGGACTAGCTATAGAAAGAGGGGCAATGGTTAAAATTTTTTTTTCATCATAAGCCTTCAGTAGTTTTTGATTTTAAAAAATCAAATGCATGTATTAGTTTGACAAATTATTTTATTTTTCTAAATATTTATTTATTTACTACTCTCCCCCACCCCCATTGTCTGTTCTCTGTGTCCATTTGCTGTGCGTTCTTCTGTGTCTGCTTGTCTTCTCTTTAGGCAGCACTGGGAACCGATCCTGGGAACTTCTGGACTGGGAGAGAGGTGCTCAATCTCTTGTGCCACCTCAGCTCCCTGGTCTGCTGTGTCTCTTATAGTCTCTCCTCTGTGTCTCTTTTTGTTGCATCATCTTGCTGCACCAGCTCTCTGTTCGGGCCAGCTTGCCATGCAGGCCAGCACTCCTGAGTGGGCCAGCACTCTACCTGGGCCAGCTCACCACGCAGGCCAGCTCTCCTTCACCAGGAGGCCCTGGGAATTGAACCCTGGACCTCCCATATGGTAGATGGGAGCCCAATCACTTGAGCCACATTAGCACCCTGATAAATTATATTTTAAAATTGTATTTAGGAAAACATAAATGTAACAATCAATTGTGCGTGATGTGTTCCTCCTCCATGAGCTAAGAAATCTCCATAAAAACTCCAAAGGAAAAAAAAATCACCAAATTTGCAGTTATTGTTTTACTTATGGAACCAGTGAGGAAGTTTGGTTCCAAAGTTATGACTGGTATGAGAGCAGACATGTCAACTTATGAAGGTGAGAGGACAGCTATTTTAGTTATATTTGTATTTTCTAAGTACAATTTTAAAAGAATTTATCAAACTGAAACAAGCACTTGATTGAAAAACAACAACACAACAGAAGGGTCGGTATTAAAAACAATAGTCCCACCTCACTATTTTCCACCCCTGGTCCCATCTTCCAGGGTTAACCTCTCAATTCTTTCAAATTAATTCTGTTTTTAGCTCCTCTGGTGGTTATCTTCATGACCCAAATAATATGCTAAAGTCACTATGGGAGACTACGTTTTCCCAAGAAGATCACAACAGTATCTCCTGTCCCACATACTCTCTTAGAAACTTGCCATTCTCCTATCATGAGGTGACGCTTGATGGCCCTTTCTGACTGTTTTGACAAAAAGAGAATTGTGGAAATGATGTTATGTGACTTCCAAAGCTAGGTCATAGAATGTCATGAATTCTGCCTTGTTGTCTTGGAACTCTTGTTCTAGGAACCTAGCTACTGTGCTGTGAGAAAGCCCGAGCCACACATAGCATAGTTAATGTGGCAGGGAACTGAAGCCTTTGACTCTCAGACCTGGAGCTTGGCTGAATTCCCAGAGGGCAATCAACACCAGTTTGTCATCCATGTGCATGAAAGTGGATGCTCAGATCCTAACTGAGCTTTCTAGTCGATGCCATGTGGCACAGAAATAAGCTGCTGCCAAGTCTTGCCCCAATTGCAAATTTGTGAGCAAAATAAATATTTGTTATTGTTTTAAGCTACAGATAATTCACAGTTAACTATTTTTGATTTATCGATTTGAGACTTTATATATTACTGCTGGACTAGAAGCTGATTTGGAACCCTTATCACTGTTTTCATTCCTTGGTCTATTGTGACTTCTTCTACCCTGTTATTTCATCCTTTCTTTTTTCTTTCTTGCTCTCTCTCTTTTTTTTAGGCACCAGAGGACTGAACCAGAACCTCTTATATGGGAAGCCGGCACTCAATCACTGAGCCACATCGGCTCGCTGAGTTGGTTTATTCATTTGTTTACTTTTTTTTTGGAAGTACAAGAAACTGAACCCAGGACCTCCCATGTGGGAAGCAAGCACTCTCAACTGCTTGAGGCACATCTGCTCCCTCTCTCTTTTATATTTTTCTGTGACTTCTATTAGTAGGTTGTTGGAATTCCTGGGTTGATCTTTGATGTCTCAGTTTTTTCTGTTTTTGTTTTTGTTGTTGTTGTTCCTTCTGGGACATTGTCTCAATTTTATTTTCTAATCCTTCTATTGATTGTCTTCCCCCAACAATTATAGTTTTAATTTCAAGGACTCTTCTTATTCTCTGATACTGTAATTTCATGGCACTCTGTCCTTGTTTTTCCTACAAATTTAAAGCTAATAATCTGAGTTTTAAAAAATAATAATTTTTTATGTGAAGTCAAATATATTTTGGTATTGATAAGATTATTTTTACTTTGATAATTAAAAAAGCACAATAAAGACATGTAATTAAAAAATATATATCACCTCAGTTCCAGACACAGAACCTTCATGTTAGCCATCAAAAGGTTTTCATGCCCCAACTTTATTATATCTCATTCTTTCTAATATGTACCTAGGATATTCCTTATTGTGCAGACACAAGTAAAATCTGATCAGTCTTGGAAGTTTCTCTTCCAACGCTCCCATATTTGTGTGTTTACCACTTTTTTCTGCACTATTCAGTTTCAGATTCAGTCTCTGTTTTAGATTCGCTGTACTGCTTGTAGCAGTGTGATATTGTTTATGAATTTCAAAAGCATACTGGTTTATGTTTGTAAACTAGCTTGTTCCTCTGGGCATATTAGATAATATTGGATTCAGAGGTTTCACTTTCACTTGATTAAATAATGATCAAGGTTTTGATTGGGCCACATCAGTAGGACATTGAGTCCCTGGGTGGGGACTCACAGAAAAAATGCACAACAGAGAAGGGAGGTGGGAGTTTTGATATTGGAGCCTCAGGAAATAAATAGACAAAGAAGCAGATATGTGAAGAAGGAGAGAAGTCTCTGTTAGACATGGCAGAGGCCCCAGGAAGAGAGATGAGCCATTTGCCTGATGGTTTACAGCTGGCCTTGTGGAGAGAATACAACAGCTGAGCCCAGAGAGAAAGTCCTGGGAAAAGAGGAACCCAGGAAGCCTGAACCCTTGCAGATGTCGGCAGCCATCTTGCTTCAACATGTGGCAACAGACTTTGGGGAGGAAAGTAACTTAAGCTTTATGGCCTGGGAAATGTAAGCCTCTACCCCAAATAAATACCCTCTATAAAAAGCCAACAGATTATTGGTATTTTGCATCAGCACTGCTTTGACTGACTAGTACACTGTTTTTCTTTCCTTTTCTTTTAAATTATCTGCCCTTATAAAACTTAGAGAACTGGAAGTTTCCCCTGAAAACTCTCATATGCCTCTATTAGTTGGGTATGTAATAGTTGGGTCTGTTCAGTTGTCAAGAAAGGATTTTGTTTCAAAATGAGTTTACTGTTTTTCCTGATGTACCACAGAGCTCTAAAATTTTCTAGTTTTGCTTAGTCATTTTTAGAGGTTTTAATATAAAAAAATAATTATTTTCTGATCATGATTTTTCTGTTCAAAATTATTTTTGTTTTTCTGGATTTTTTTGGCCATATGTTTTTCCTCAAAGTCTGGTTCCATCACTTGTCCATTCTCATTTAAGAATGATTTGATAGCACATGGGAAAATTTGTATATACAATATCATTAATTGAGGCATTGTTTTAATAGTAAAAGATGGGATACAACCCAAATATTAATCAATAGGACACTCAGTAAATAAATTAGAGTTTATCTACTTAAAATGATGTTTTCTGTGTACCATTAAGTAAACAGAGAGACAAGGTGCAGAAGTGTGTATTTTATGCTAATTTTAATGAAAATTTAGATATGATAATATATTTTCTTGTGTTTATATAAAAACTCTAGAAGTCTATCTAAGAAATTACCTTTGAGATGAGAATAGGTTGGACTTGGGAAGGTGAGGAAAAGTGAGATAGCATTTTCACTGTATTCTTTTTGTATTATTTTCATTTTTTATTCAAAATAAAGTAAATGTATTTGATTTTTTAAACAAGAATTATGCCATAGAAAATTAGATTTCTGTGAATGTAAGTGATCCTTCTTGACCAGGACTCTTCATGTGAAAGTGAGTGTCCAGGGAGCCTGCTGTTAAGCTTGGGGACCCTAAGTTCTAGAATGGGAAGAGATTTGTTGTGAAGCAGCAATAGTCCCAGTGGTGGTTTGGTTCTCCTCTGCAAGTTCTCTTTCATTGGAGATAAATAATTTTTATTCTTCAAGGTGTTGTGGGAATGGGGGTTGCCTGAGCATTTGGCTGGAGGAGATTGGGACGGAAAGGAAGCTGGTCTATGCACATCCAGTTAATCTCTGTTCACCCTGGTCTTTCACGTCACCCTCTGTGGTAATCGGCATTTCTGAGTTGATGGCCACTCTTGGGCTCTGCTGGGCAGACTGTCTCCATCTTTAGCGACAGTCCCCTCTATATGCGTTCCAGACTGGGGTTTCCTCTTCCCTACTTCATCAGTTACAAGTCTTCTAACTTCCAGAAAATTTACTGAAATGCTTTGCTAGTGTGTATCTCCTTTCATCCCTATTTCCTCTGTTGTTTGGAATTTATAGCTTAATTCCTTTCTATCATTTTATTATGTCTTGGGAGGGAGAGGAAATAAGTATGGGCAGTTGACCATCTTGAATAGAAACTGGTACATTTATTTACCTATCTTAACCTCCTAATTAGTCTCAGAGCTTCTTAAGAGGAGGGAAATTTATTATTATTATTATTTAAAGCTTTATTTTATTTATTTCTCTCCATGTATGTGGCACCACTCCTGGGCAGGCTGCGCTTTTTTCACACAGAGTGGCTCTCCTTTAGGGGCACACTCCTTGCGTGTAGGGCACCCCTGCGTGGCACGGCATTCCTTGCGTGTGGCAGCACTGTGTGTGGGCCAGCTCATCACATGGGCCAGGAGGCCCTGGGCATCGAACCCTGGACCCTCCATATGCTAGATGGACGCTCTATCAGTTGAGCCACGTCCGCTTCCCCATTATTGATTTTTTTATACCTAGAGTATATCAGTCACTGTCCAGTGAGAAAAACAGAAACCATAATAGGTATTTCAACAGAGGGAAATGAATATAAGGAATCAATTACACAGGTGTTAGAGGGTTGGAAGAAAAAGAGAGGGCACTGCACGAATACAGAGGTAATTACTGGACAAGCTGCTACCAACCCTAGGAACTCTTTCCTGGGGTAACCAAAGAGAAGAGGTCGGGGCTGTCCAAAGCTAGCACATCTGAGTAGGGGACCTGCGTCTCTGGGGCCTCTGAGGAATGACCACGACCAGGTTGCAGCTGGACCTCTGAAGGCCTGAGATGAGGCTGGTCTCTGGGGTTTCTAAAAGATGTTGAAGGTTGGAAACAACGATTGTTGCTCTTGGGATGAAGTGCCGCCACTAGAGTCCCACCAACAGAAACAGTAAGACAAAGGGAAGAAGGAAGAAGGAAATCCTTTATCGTCTCATTTGCCTTCCAGTATCTCTCTAGTGCAAAACTTAATGGGAAGCTAGCAGGCAAAGGAATCTCGAAAATGTCACTGGCAAAATTCCAGCATCACAAAGCATCTGGATCTGGAGTTGAGATGTAATAGGTAACAAATAGCACAAAAGACCTCACACAAATCCACATTTCTAGCCCACATCTTTTTTGTGAGTTCCAGATTTGTATTTCTTTTTACCCCAGTCATCACCTTTTGATAGCCCTGTAGCGATACAAAGGCAAACACAAAAAATTAACCACTAAACACAAATCAGTTTCCCCACATCTCGCTGAACCTAAACATGCTCTCTGTCAGCTTTGAATGGAATTAAAAACAGCAGAATCAGAGGGTTAATTTCTAGAAGAAATGAACTAAAATGGAATGAATGATCTTTTCACCCAGAGTTGCTCTTCTGTATTCTTATCTCCATAAAAAACAACATTAGTGGAACAAGTGCAGCACGTTTCACATGTATGAGGTCCTGGGCCAACCCCCAGTACCTCCTTTAAAAAAATTAAAGAATCAACATTGCCCAGCTACCAAAGCATAACTTGCTCTTCACAACCTGTTCTCCCTCAACCCTTGCATCCCAGCCATTGAGTCCTGTCAATTTTACCACTTAAAGTTATTGCTCCTAACGCACCTCTGCTATTACCTCTGTAGTTCCCCAGTTAAATTTTTTGTGGACCAGTGCAATTTCCCCTGATCAATCTCCCAACTACCATCTTATCCTTCTTGTACCTATTCTTCTGCGATGGCCAGAGTGAGTAAAAGGAAACAAAACAAATCTGATTAGATCAATGTCAAGATTTTATCCTTCAGTTGATAAAGATTTTCATGGTATATAATTCCTTAAGACCAGCCAAAACTGCAGAGGGGAGAGCAGTGTTCAGCAAATGTCAATGACTAACAGAAGGTAGGAAAAAAAGAGGACTCTGATGAACAGGAACAGAGCATAAACAAATAGGCTGAAGCTAACCAATATTTTCTCATTAGAATCATTTACCTATGCAGGAAGAGGGATTTTGGAAAAATTGATAGTAAGTTGCAATATGATGAATAGATGAGAGAAGGACTTTCGTGGGGTTCTTAAGTATTCAGACAGTGTGAAGCTCTGGGTGAGTTCAGACCAAGAGTTGAGATATGAGATCTATTTTTGTATTACTTTTCACTATTCCAATAAGCCTGGTTCCAAAGAAAGCTTGCATATTAGTGAATAGAACTGATCTTTTTTTCTCATGCTAAGTGTATATCAATTAAACCGTAATTCTACCAAAAGGTCTATGAAAAAATGAACCCCTCCAAGACAGAGATTTGTTACTTTTTGTTGTTAACAAACACAGGTGCCAAACCAATCATTCATACATCAGAATATATCCAGGAACATGTCTGAAATTACTGAATACCCATTTTTTGTAAAAGGGTTGGAGAGTGGTATGGAGAAACAGAGGGAAAAGATTGATCTTGAGGCTTAGAAACTGAAAATGTGAAATAACAGAAACTTGAGGTAAAGATTGGAAAGAAAAGAGAGAAAAACAAAATTGGAATCATAACTAGATTCTGATAGGTTGAGAAGCAACAAAATTTTACATTAATATGAAAAATTATTTTATAAATCTCAGAAGAGTCTGGAACAAGTCCATAAAAAGATGTAAAGAAAGAGACTCTTGTTATTGCAAAGGAGTAGGGCAACATAAAAAAGGGGATATAGTTATGGTTCCATTTTGAAGTCCCAAAGAAGACCAAAGAAAGTTGCAAAAATTTAGCAGGGTTGCTTTTTTCTTGTTTTAGATTTAATATCAAGAGAAGCATCACCATTTTCTTGTGCTTGAGGTGGTGTTTCTGACATTTGCAAATATGAAATAAGAACAGTGGGCCTTGCTGGAGGCATATAACTTTTGGTATTTGGATTAGGTTTGAATACATCATCTGTGAAATGGAGGATGAGGAAAAATATAGCTGCAGGCAGAGGAAGAGATCAGAGAAACTTGTCCTTCCCAGCCTGGGATCTAGGACAACAATCACAATAAAGATTCCTTTATTGAAATCACATTAGTGTTCCTCAATGAACCATACTTTCCTTCCATATTGATTCTGAGTTTGGCCGTGTGGCTTGCATTGGCCAATGGAACATTAGAAAGTGTGGTGCCTGCAAAGACTTGATAGGCGCTTGCACATTGGAGCCTACACTCTTGGATCACTCCCTTATGGACTCCATCTGCCATGTTGGAAAGAAGCTCAGGGTAGATCTATGAAAAATGAGAGGATGCAAGGAGAGTGATGATGAGGGGACTAAGGTCCTATTGGACCTGTCATTCCCAGTCGAGCTCCCAGCTGAATGTAGATGCATGAAAGAACCCGGGATGGAGCAGAGGAATCACCCATCTGAGACCCAGCCAAACTACAGATGGACAGATTTGTTGAGAGACAGCAAATCTTTCTTTAAAAAGTCATTATGTTTTAGGGTGCTTTAAAAAATTTTTTTTATTTCCGTGTCCTCCCCACCCTGCCCCCGCCCCAGTGGCTGGCTTGTTGTCTACTCTCTGTGTCCATTCACTGTGTGCTTTTCTGTGTTTTTGCTTGTCTCACTTTTTTTTATTGCGTCAATTTCTGAGTCGGCTCTCCATGGCACATGCGGGCTGGGCAGTGCCCTGCAGTGCTTGTGGGCTGGTGGCTCTCTGCAGTGTGCTGGAGAGCCTGCCTTCACAAGGAGGCCCCAGGACGTAAACCCAGGCCTCCCATATGGTAGACGGGAACCCAACTGATTGAGCCACAGCTGCTTCCCATTTTAGGGTGCTTTTTTTTTTTAAAGATTTATTTTTTATTTATTTCTCTCCCCTTCCCCACCCCCTCCCTTGTCTCCTCTCTCTGTCCATTTGTTGTGTGTTCTTCTATGTCCACTTGCATTCTTGTCAGCGGCACTGGGAATCTGTCTCTTTTTATTGCATCATCTTGCTAGGTTAGCTCTCCATGTGTGCAGCGCCACTCCTGGGCAGGCTGTGCTTTTATTGCATGGGGCAGCTCTCCTTACAGGGCGCACTCCTTGTGTGTGGGACTTCTCTAGGTGGAGGACACCCCTGCATGGCACGGCACTCCTTGCTCGCATCAGCACTGAGCATGGTCCAGCTCACCACATGGGTCAGGAGACCCTGGGTTTGAACCCTGGACCTCTCATGTGGTAGGCAGATGCTCTATCGGTTGAGCCAAATCTGCTTCCCTTAGGGTGCTTTTTAAAGCAGCAATAGATAACTGATATAGTCTTTAAAGATTTTGTAAACACAGGTCTGACTTCATATGGGTTAGTATTTAAATTTACACTATCTGCATGAATTGGGAATCTCTAAAATGAGAAATTAACATAAAAGTAATAAATAGTTGATATCTGGGCACCAGGCAGAAGCAAAAATGAAACTTCTCTGTTTTATTGCATAGGATTATTAAAGAAAAATAGAGAAAATAATCCACCATAAGAAAATGTCAGCTGACAAAAAAAGAAGCAATATTAGATATTAAAATTCTTCAGATAGTGGAATTATTAGACAGAGACTATAAAATAATAAGGATGTTTAAAACACTTAAAGCCAAACTATAATCCACACTTAGTGGCAATGCTCTAATAAGTGTTCATCAATTTTAACAAATGTATCACACTAATAAGGATGTTGTTAATGTGGGAAAGTCTGGGAGGGGAAGGAGGTAGGGCATATGGGAATCCCCTACATTTTTTATGTAACATTTATGTAATCTAAGAATCTTTAAAAATTTTTTCAAAATATTTTTTTTTAAAAGAAAAAGTAAACACTTAAAACCTGAAGAGAAGGAACTGAAAACATAGATAACAAGATATTATCACAGAAGATAAAACTCATTTGAAAAATAATTAAACATAACTTAAAAAATTGAAAAGTATAGTCATTGAAATAGAAAACACATTGCGTAAGTTAAGCATCAATTTAGAAGTTAAACATCAGCTAAACAAAAAACTATTAAACTAGAACATATTTGAAAGCTTGTTCAGAATGGTCACAGAATTATACAGAGAAGGAATCCATGAAAGAAAGGCTTAGAAATAGAGAGGATGGAATTTTAAAAAAATTCCAATTAAAGTTGATTAGGATTTCCAGAAGTAGAGGCTAGACAAAGGAAGGCAAATTTTGGAAGATAATTTTCTCAGAATTAATGACTTAGCAAGCACAGATTTGGTAAGCACAACATTCAATCAAGGTAAAAATTTAAAAAAATGATAAAATAAACCTACACCTGGACACATTACTGTGAAACTGCTTAACACCAAAGCCAGAGATTTAAAAAGTAACCAGAGAGAAAAGACAAATTTCCTACAAACAACAGGCAATTTGTTTGACAGCAGACTTCTCAAAAGTAGCAATAGAAAACAGCAAAAAAATAAAATAAAATAAAATAAAATAAAAATTACAGCCTCAAAGTCCAAAGAGACAAACTAATCTTCAACCTAGAATTCTATAGCTAGCTAAGTTATCATCTAAGGATAAGGGTGAATGTGGCCATTTTCAGACAAAGATTGAGAGAATTTGCTGCCATGGCATTACTGAAAAACTACTAAAAGATAAATTTCAAGAAGAAGGAAATTGAATCTAGAAGGAAGGAGTTTATATATGAATGAAGCAAAGAAATTATGAAAGTATAAAATAATAAGATAAAAGTCAAGACTTGTAGCATTAAATACAGAAAATATTTTATTTATTTAATTTTTTAATTTTTAAAAAGATTTATTTATTTCCCCCTGCCCTCCTGGTTGTCTGTTCTCTGTGTCTTCTTTGTCCACTTCTGTTGTTGTCAGTGGCACGGGAATCTGTATTTCTTTTTGTTGTGTCATCTTGCTGTGTCAGCTCTCCATGTGTGCGGCGCCATTCCCGGGCAGGCTGCACTTTCTTTCACGCCAGGCAGCTCTCCTTATGGGGCACACTCCTTGTACATGGGACTCCCCTATGCCGGGACACTCCTGCATGGCGCGGCACTCCTTGCGCGCATCAGCACTGCGCATGGGCCAGCTCCACACGGGTCAAGGAGGCTGGGGGTTTGAACCGCGGACCTCCCATGTGGTAGACGGGCACCCTAACCACTGGGCCAAGTCCGCTGCCCCAGAAAATATTTTATGACATTAGTGTAGGAAAGATTTTTTTAATACAAAACTAAAAAACTGTTAAACCATAATGGAAAAAAGTGAGAAAGTGATAAATTTGCCTATATTAAATGAAAAACATTGCATATCAGAAGATATCATAAAGCGAAATGTAAAATCCATGGACTGAGAGAAAATATTTGCAACCCATATAACTGATTAAGAATTAGTATAAAGAACATATGCAAATTATTATAAAAATAAGGAAAATATAAGCAATACAATAAAAATATGGGCAAAGGATTTGACTAAGCATATCAGAGGGCCAGGTAATCAGAAAGGCCAATTTACCTATGAGAAGGTACTCAACCACACTAGCAACCAGCCAAATGCAAAAGGAAAAGTGGTGCCATCTCATACCCGCTACCTGCTGGGGAGGATGTGATGTAACAGGGACACTCATGGATTACTGATGGGAATGCAAATTGGAACAACCACCTTGGAAAACAGTCTTACAGAATATAAAGTAACTAGGGAGACCATAGAAGTTACTGTCCAAACTGGAAAACACTTTTGAGAACAAAAGAGGAACTCTTAATAGGTAGGCTGGGACAAAAGGGGCAACAGGATATGTGGTCACTCTAAATATAACTGAACATTTTCATACTTTATGAGCCAGCAGTAGTAATCCTAAATCTATACCCTAGAGTTGCTCTAGCACATGTATACCTCAGGGCATGGTCAAACACATTTATAGCATTTTTTTTTGTAATGGAAAAAAAAAAAATAAGAGAAGTGCTTAAAATAACGTCAACAGCAAAATAAAATCCCATCAGTAGGGGACCAGGTGTAGCTCAGTTTTTGTGCACTTGCTTCCCATGTATGAGATCTGGGATTCATTCCTTTAAAAAAAATCCTCTCAGCAGGAGAATTTGTGGAATTGCCATATAATGTGACATGGTGAAAATGAATTAACTACTGCTATGTGCACCAATGTGGAAGAATTTCTAAAACTTGATACTGAGTGGAGAAAGGAGATCACAAGAATATATGCAAACATTCTATAAGTTAATAAACAGGCAGGGAAGCGGATGTGGCTCAACTGATAGAGCATCCGCCTACCATGTAGGGGGTCCAGGGTTTGATCCCCAGAGCCTCCTGACCTGTGTGGGGTGAGCTGGCCCACGTGCAGTGTTGCCAGGTGCAAGGAGTGCCTTGCCACGCAGGGGTGCCCCCCGCATAGAGGAGCCCCATGTGCAAGGAGTGCGCTCCACAAGGAGAGCCGTACCGTGAAAAAAACGCAGCCTGCTCAGAAGTGGCGCCGCACACATGGAGAGCTGATGCAGCAAGATGATGCAACAAAAAGAGACACAGATTCCCAGTGCTGACTGACAGAAAAAATGCAATGAACACAGAGAGCAGACAATGGGGGGCAAGGGGAGAGAAATAAATAGAATAAATCTTAAAAAAAAAAAGCAAAACTGGGTAACACCTGCTTTATGGATACATACATAAGTGATGGCAACCATGAAAAAGAAAAGGACTAATGTGCAAGTCAGGGCAGTGGTTGCTTCTGGGAGGCAGGAGATGGAGTCAGGGAGAGGCATGCCAGGGCTTCCAGGGAAATAGTAATGTTCTTCTTTTAACCTGTGTGGGAACAAGGTGTTCACTTTATTATTATTATTTTAAATAATAATATTATGCTAAAGGAATAGTATATATGTCGTGTGAAATAATTTTTATAAAGTCTAAAATCATGCAAAACTGCATATTACTTCTAGTCCATATTATGATAGATTGCGTTATTTACCCCTCAAAAAAACACGTTCTTAATCTCATTCTTGTGTGAGAATCTTTGTAAATAGGACATTTTGAAGATGTTAATTTTAGCTAAGGTGTAGCCAATTGAATCAGAGTCGGTCTTGGTCATATTACTAGAGGCCTTGTGAAGAGAAAGCCCTGGGGAGGAGCTGGAAGCAGGAAGTCAGCAGAATCTGGAAGAGAAAGGTGAGAGCACGGGCAGGTGACACAAACACGGATGCCAGCCAAGGAGCCCCAGGGACCTGGGCAAGCCAGCACCAGACTCTACCAAGCCCAGGAAGAAGCGGGCAAACCTTCTAGCCTCTGAACCATGAGACAGTGCATTCCTGTTGTTTAAGCTTAACTATTGGGTGGTGTTTGTCATAGCAGCTCAGGCAAAACTAAGCCACATTAAAAGTACAAATTGTTCCCCCAATTCAGGATAGAGGTAATTCAGAGCAGAGAGGAGAGAAAAGGGTCATGGAAGGAATCAGGGGCTTCCAGGGAAGCAACATTTTCATGTTTTGTGTCTTTAGTTGAGTGATATTTATTATATTTTTCTATGCTTATATATTTCATTAAAATGATAAAATCTGAAGGCAGTGTGGCTTCACTGTAGTATCTGCAGAGAATGCAGACCCAAGCCGCAGGTGGTCTAGAGAGGAGCACCCATGAGAAAGGAGGAATGCTGACTTACCTCTAGGCACATTATGAGGGCGGAAGATAGAAAGGAGTCTGCAAAAAACCCGTGTTCAGAGCAAAGAGGACAACAGGGACGTGTTAGGCCTGCTGGCTGAGAATAATACCTAGTTAAGACAGATGGCTGAGCGAAACAGAGGGTCTCAGCAATTCATTCATTCACTTGCATCATTTTTATTGACTGTTGCTCATCTCCTATTTTCTGTGTCTTCTTATACAAGTGGAGACCAAACTGAAAGGGATAGAGACACTCCAAAAATAATCACAGTGTAAAATAGATAAGGGGTTATTAAGAGAACGCTTAACAAATTGCAATTTTTGTTCGTTTGTTTTACTTCTTTATTTTTGAGAGGCAGCCTGGGACAGGAGTGGAGTATGGGTTCTGATACCAGATTGCCTGGGTTCAAATTCAGCTCCGCCAGTTTCTAGCTGTGTGGGGTCTTTTTCGTTTGTTTGTTTGTTTTTGAGGTACTAGAGCTGGGGACTGAACCTGAGACCTCGTAAGTGGGAAGCCAGCGCTCAACCACGAAGCCACATCGGCTGCCCTGGTTTGGTTTTTATGTTTGTTTGCTTATTGTTTGTTTTGTTTTTAGGAGGCACTGGGGACTGAACCTGGGACCTACCATGTGAGAAGCAGGTGCCCAACTGCTCAAGCCACATCCTCTCCCTCTAGCTGTGTGTTCCTGAGCTAGCTGCTTCATCTCTCTATATCTTAATTCCATCATCTTAAACATACGGATGATAGAATCTACCTAATAGGGTTGTTGTGAGGATTAAATGAATTAATGTACATGAAGAGGGCAGAACAGTTCTTGGCATGTTTTGTGAGTCCCAAAAGGGTTTCCTATGATATCTTCTAACCTCTTTAGTTTATAGGAATTTCCAGGCCTAATTTAAGTAACACCTTAGAATCAATGTCAGAAATAATCATACCACTTGGTTACTCAAGAGGACATAAGTGGTGAGGTTGGGACAGAGCAAGAATCCCGTCAGGGGTACCTAGGTAAAGGGAGAGGCTAGAGATAAAAATTCAGGAACCTTTAGCATGTGGGTTTCAGGCGCTGGTCTTTAAAGAGATGGCAGACCACCGGGGGGCACTGGATGCCTCCACTGTGAAGCACAGCTCTCCCCTCCACTATTCAAATGAGGGTTTTATCCTTGCCTCATCGCTCCTGTTTACTGTCTCCTAGGATTGCATCATTTTGGAGTTTTAGTATTTTTTCTGCATCCAAATTTTGCAATGACTTGAATGTTAGACATCAGGGAGGGAAGGAGATAATGGTTTGTCATCTAGAAAGAACAAAGATACTCACAATATACATGGGACCAAATACACATTTTGGAAAAGAGATGCAAGCTTGTTTTGTAAAGAAAAACAAAACACAAATTCCTGGGTAATTTGATTCTGCTTCATAACTTTATGAGCATTCAACCATCTAGTTATCTGCTTTATTTAATGATACAGAGGACCAGGAAATATATTTTGTTACTTTACATTTTTTTCCCGGGTTTGTTATTTCTGTAATAGAGATCTGAAAATAGCACTTTAAAGGTGCTATTATGAGGGAAGTGGATTTGACTCAACAGATAGGGCATCTGTCTACCACATGGGAGGTCCAGGGTTCAAACCCAGGGCCTCCTGACCTGTGTGATGAACTGGCCCAGTGCAGTGCTGATGCGCGCAAGGAGTGCCGTGCCACGCAGGGTGTCCCCTGTGTAGGAAGCCCCATGTGCAGAGTGTGCCCTGTAAGGAGAGCCACCCAGCGTGAAAAAAATGCAGCCTGCCCAGGGTGGCACCATACACACACAGCTGATGCAGCAAGATGATGCAACAAAAAGAGACACAGATTCCCAGTGCTGCTGACAAGAATACAAGTGGACACAGAAGAACACAGAGGGAATGGACACAGAGAGCAGACAACTGGGGAGGGGAGGCGGGGAAGGGAAGAGAAATTTAAAAAAAAAGGTGCTGTTATGAGCATTTCTTTTATCTGGGATTTTAAAAAAATACTATTTTACTGAAGAATGTCATTCATATGTGAACATATATGAACAATAAATATATAGTGAAATTTATGAATTTACAAAACAAGCATGGATATTATCACATAAAGCTCCCATACATCTTCCCTCCATCAACACCTCACATTGTAAAACATTTATTACAAAGTATGAAAGAGCATTGTCAAAATATAAATACTAGGGAGTGGATATAGCTCATGTGGTTGAGCGCCTGCTTCCCATGTATGAGGCCCTGGGTTCAATCCCTGGTACCTCCTTAAAAAAAAAATTACCACTAAGTATAGCCCATATCTTACCTTTGGTATATTTTCCCCAAACCTATCCAATTATTTACACCCTATCTTAGTATTATATATTTGTTTTTGTTCAGGAGAAAACAATCTCATATTTTTCCTCTTAACTATAGCCCATCATTCACCACTGGATTCCCTGTGTTACTCAGTCTGAAGCTTCATGCAATCCATTCAAAATGTATACTCAGTTGCACTCGTTTTCATCACAGAATTTTACTGATTTCACTTGTCAATCTTCGAACATTTTCATAACTCCAAAAAGAAAAATCCCATACCCCTTATACTTCACTATTGTTGCCCCTTAATGTTTTTTAAAAGGTCTATTTTATTTACTTCTCTGCCCCCCCCCCCATCTCCCTGTTGTCTGTTCTCCGTGTGTTCTTTTGTGTCTGCTTGTATTTTCATTAGGCAGCTCTGGGAACTGATCCTGGGGCCTTCTGGATTGGGAGAGAGGTGATTATTCTCTTGCACCACCTCAACTCCACGTCTTCTTATTTTCTCTCTTCTGTGTCTCTTGTTGCGTCATCTTGCTGTGCTAGCTGTCAGCGTTGGCTGGCGTTCCTGCGTGGGGCGACTTTCCCACGCTGGGTGGGATTCCCAGGAAGGGTGGCACTCCTGTGTGGGACAACATTCCCACATGGGCTGGCACTCCATGTGGGCCAGCTCACTGTGTGGGCCAGCTTGTCCTTATCATTGAACCCTGGACACTCTATATGGTAGATGGGAGTCTAGTTGGTTGAGGCATATCCATTTCCCTCTTAGTATTGAAAACTATCTTCTTGCCTTTGCTGTAAAATATTGCAACGTTACTGTTAACTATATCCATGTTACATTAGTTATAATTTCCCATGTATCACCGTATTTTTAGCACTTAGTAAGTGTAACTAAGTAAGTGCTAAGACTACCACCAAAATCACTATTATACTTACCCTAGATTGTCCTCTAGTTTCCTTTCAATTGACATTTACATCTACATACTAACCCTTTCAGTCACAATCATACTTATAAATCAGCAGTGTTAGTTGTACTCATTATAATGTGTTACTCTCAACTCTATTCATTTTCTCACTTTTACAGTAAATCTTAATAATGCTACATATATTAAACATCAGCTCCCATTTTCAACCCACCTTCTATATCCTAGTAACCCATACTCTAGAGTTTACCTCCATGAGTTTACTCATAATATTTAGGTCATATTAGTGAGACCACACAATATTTGTTCTTTTGTGTCTGGCTTATTTCACTCAACATAATATCCTCTAGGTTCATCCATGTTGTCATATGCCTCCCAGTTTCATTTATTCTTACAGCTGAATAGTATTCCACTATGTGTATATACCACATATTGTTTAGATACTCATTGGTTGGGGGGCACTTGGGCTGTTTCCATATTTTAGCAATTGTGAATAATGCCATTATGAATATCAGTGTGAAAATGTCAGTCCATGTCCTTGCTTTCAGTTCTTCTGAAAATATTCCTAGTAACGGGATTGTTGGATTATATAGCAATTCTATATTCAGCTTCTTGAGGTATTGGCTAACTGTCTTCCACAAAGGCATGCCCACGAACAGTGAAGGAATGGTTCTGTTTCTTCACATCCTTTCCAGCACTCGTAGTTTTCTGTTTGTTTGTTGGTTTTTAAATAATGGCCATTCCACAAGGTATGAAATGGTATCTCATTGTAGTTTTGATCTGCATTTCCTTAATAGTTAGTGATGCTGAGCATTTTTTCATGTGCTTTTTGCCATTTGTATTTTCTCTTTGGATAAATGTCTATTCAAGTTTTTTGCATATTTTAAAAATTGGGTTGCTTGTCTTTTTAATTGTTGAGTTATATGATCTCTTCATACAACATAGATATCAAACCCTTATTGGATAGGTGGTTCCAAATATTTTTCCCCTTTGAATAAGCTACCATTTTACTTTCTTGACAAAATCTTTTGAAGAACAAATGTGTTTAATTTTGAGGAGATCCCATGTATCTATTTTTTCTTTTGCTGCTCATGCTTTGGAGGTAAGGTTTAAGAAACTAGTGCCAACCACAAGATCTTGAAGATGTTTTCCTATATTTTCTTCCAGGAGTTTTATGGTTGTAGCTTTTATATTTACATCCTTGATCCATTTTGAGTTAATTTTTGTCTGAAGTGTGAGATAGAGGTCCTCTTTCTTTCTTTTGGTTATGGACATCCGGTTCTCCCAGCACCATTTGTTGAATAGACTGTTCTGCTCCAGCGATAGGGCTTGACAACCTTGTCAAAAATCACTTGACCTTAGATGTGAGGGTCTATTTCTGAGTTCTCAATCTGGTTCCATTGGTCAATAGGCCTATCTTTATTCCAGTATCACTTTTTCTTAAACCACTGTAGCTATGTAATGTGCTGTAAAGTCAGAAAGTGAGAGTCCACCAACTTTGTTCTTTTTTAAGACATTTTTGGCTATTTGGGGCTCTGTACCCTTCCAAATAAATTTGGTAGTAGGCTTTTCCATTCTTACAAAAAAGGCTTTTGGGATTGTGCTGAATCTGGATATCGGTTTTGGTAGAATGACATTGTAATAATATTTAGTCTTCTAGTCATGAACATGAAATATTCTGTCATTTATTTAAGTCTTCTTCAGTTTCTTTTAGCAATTATTTGTAGCTTTCTGAATACAGGACTTTGATTCCTTGGTAAAGATTATTCCTAAATATTTGATTGTTTTGGTTGCTCTTACAAATGGAGTTTTTTTTTTGGATTTCCTCCTCAGATTGCGTATCAGTAGTGTATAGAAAAGTTAATGAGGGAAGCAGACTTGACTCAATGGATAGAGTGTCTGCCTACCATATGGGAGGTCCGTGGTTCAAACCCAGGACTACCTTGACCCATGTGGAGCTGGCCCACGCATAGTGCTGATGTGTGCCATGCAGGGGTGTCCCCTGTGTAGGGGAACCCCACACGCAAGTAGTGCACCCCATAAGGAGAGCTGCCCAGCGTGAAAGTCCTGCCCAGGAGTGGCGCTGCACAACACGGAGAGCTGACGCAGCAAGGTGACACAACAAAAAGAGACACAGTTTCCCGGGCTGCTGACAAGAATAGAAGCGGACACAGAAGAACACACAGCGAATGGACACAGAGAGCAGACAACGGAGGGGGGGGGGGGGGACGGGCAGGGAAGGGGGGAGAAATAAATAAATAAATCTTAAAAAAGAAAGAAAGAAAGAAGAGGTAATGCTTCTTTTCTTAGGAGATACCAGGGATTGAAGACTTGGTATATGGGAAGCAGACACTCAGCCACTGAGCTACACCTGCTGCGCAAGGTATTGATTTTTGTGTATTAATCCTTATCCCACCACTTTCCTGAATTAGCCTATTAGTGCTAGAAACTTTGTTATGGATTTTTCTGCATTTTATAGATATATATCCTAGATATATAGGACTATCATCAGCAAATAGCAAAAGTTTTACTTCTTCCTTTCCTTCTTGGGTGCCTCTTATTTTTTTTTTTAAATCTAGCCTAACTGCTCTTGCTAGAACATCTAGCCCCAAATCGAATAACAGTGGTGACAGTGGACATCCTTGTCTTGTTCCTGATCTCAGAGGCAAGGCTTCCGGTCTTTCACTGTTGAGTACAATGCTAGCTGCAGGATTTTCATATATGCACTTTACCGCATGGGGAAAGCTTCCTTCTATTCCTATCTTTTGGTGTATTTTTATCCAAAAAGGATGCTGTATTTTGTCAAGTGCCTTTTCTGCATCCATGAAGAGGATGGTGAGATTTTTCTTCTTCAATTTATCAATGTGGTTTATTATACTAATTGATTTTCTTGTTGAACCACCCTTGCATACCTGGTATAAGACCCACTTAATCATGGTGTATGATTCTTTTAATGTGCTTTTGGATTTGGTTTGCAAGTATTTTGTTGAGGATTTTTGCTTAGAGATATTGGTTTGTAATTTTCCTTTTTCGTCGTATCTTTATCTGGTTTTAGTATTAGGGTGATTTTGGCTTCATAGAATGAGTTTGGGAGAACTATTTCCTGTTCGATTTTTGGGAAGAGCTTGAGCAAGATATTGGTATTAGATCATCTTTGTTTTTTTTTTTCAAAGATTTATTTATTTTATTTAATTCCCTCCCCCCGTTGTCTGTTCTCTGTGTCTATTTGCTGCGTCTTGTTTCTTTGTCCGCTTCTGTTGTCGTCAGCGGCACGGAAAGTGTGGGCGGCGCCATTCCTGGGCAGGCTGCTCTTTCTTTCGTGCTGGGCGGCTCTCCTTACGGGGCGCACTCCTTGCGCATGGGGCTCCCCTATGCGGGGACACCCCTGTGTGGCAGGGCACTCCTTGCGCGCATCAGCACTGCGCATGGGCCAGCTCCCCATGGGACAAGGAGGCCCGGGATTTGAATCGGGGACCTCCCATATGGTAGACGGACGCCCTAACCACTGGGCCAAGTCCGTTTCCCTAGATCATCTTTGAATGATTGGTAGAATTCACCCATGAAGCCATCTGGTTCTGGGCTTTTCATCTTTTGGAGGTTTTTGATGACGCTTTCAATCTCTTTACTTGTGATTGGTTTGTTGAGGTCTTCTATTTCCGTGTAGTTTGTGTGTTTGTAGGAATTTGTCTATCTTGTTTACATTGTCTAGTTTTTTGCATATGGTTGTTGATAGTATCCTCTTATGATCTCTCTTATTTTTGTGGGGTCAGTGGTAATGTACCCCCTCTCATTCATGATTTTATTTATTTGCATCTTCTCTCTCTTTTTTTTTCTTTGTCAGTTTAACTAAGGGTTTGTGACTTTTGTGGATTTTCTCAAAAAACCAACTTTGGTTTTATTGATAGCATTTCATTTTGGTTTTTTGAAATTAGTTTTTTATTTTTAAAGAAGCTTTAAACTGGAAAAAGACCTTGACTAAAAGAAGGAAAGGGTAAAGACAAATGAGTTTATATGGCTAAGAGACTTCAAAGTGAGTTGGGAGGTCATTCCAGAGGTTATGCTTATGCATATCTCAGCAGGATTTCATTGACTGCCACAGTAAATATTGCCTCAAATAGTGGGGCTCCTGAGGGCTCTGGAGACACCCAGACACTATAGGTAGGCAGACAGTTCAGGACTTTGGTGCCCTGCCAGTGGTCCCTATTTTGGAGTTTATGCTCCCCAGTGTGACAGAGTTGGACACTTTTGTGGTTTCCCTACACATGACTCTTCTGCCCCTTCAATTTGAAACTATAGTTAGTACTAGAGTGGATAGGTATATGTCCAAGAGACTTAAATCTTTGGGCTGTCTATGTGCCAGTTGGGCCCTGAATCTCAACAGTGTTGTAACACCTGCTCTCCAATTCATTGGACTCACCCAGGACAACTAACGAGGAGACGATGATGGACAGCAACGAGGAACGGAGAGAGTCTGCAAGTGCAAGCAAGGTAGTCCCATCCATCTGCCCCATGGGATCTAAGCCTTCTCTCAATTAGAATTGGAGAGGGCATCACCAGTATTCTCAGGATTGGGAATGGACAATGGACTAGAATAGACTTACTGTTATTATATTGTGGAATTATTGTGATTCTAGCAATGAAAGAACTGTTATTACTGATGTGGAGACAGTGGCCACTGGAGGTTCTGAGGGGAAAGAGAGAGAAAAACAGGTGTAATATGGGGGCATTTTTGGGACTTGGGAATTGTCCTGAATGACATTGCAATGACAGATACAGGCCATTATATATCTTGCCATAACCTGCAAAATTGTGCAGGAAAGAGTGTAAACTACAATGTAAAGTATTATCCATGCTGCGCAGCAATGCTCCAAAGTGTGTTCATCAATTGTAACAAATGCACCACACTAATGAAGGTTGTTGTTAATGTGGGAAAATGTGTGAGGGGTAGGGAGTGGGGCATTCGGGAATCCCCCATATTTTTTATGTAACATTTATGTATCTAAATGTCTTTTAAAAAATAAAAAAGTATATTACAAAAAAAAAAAGAAACCCATCCCTTTCTCCTCCCACACTTTCCCACATCAACAACATATTTCATTAATGTGGTAATGAGACACTGCAAAGGCAATATGCAAGGGAAATGTATATCCCTTAGTGCTTACATTAAAAAAGCAGAAAGATGGGAAGTGGATGTGGCTCAAGTGATAAGGCCTCTACCTACCATATGGGAGGAAACTGGTTCTATCCCCGGGGCCTCCTGGTGAGAAAGAAGAAGAGAAAGCGTGCCTGTGTGGCGAGCCAGCACCCATGTGGTGAGCGGAGTGCCTGTGCAGTGAGCCAGGTGCTCACCTCTTTTCAAAGGAGGTGCTGGGGATTGAACCTGGGGCATCATACATGGGAAGCAAGTGCTCAACCACTGAGCTACACCTGCTCCCCCCATAGTTCTTGATATGTTGTATTCTTGTTTTAATTTGTCTCAAGATATTTACTGAATTATTTTACGACCTCTGCTTTTTCCCACGGATTATTTAAGAGTTTGCTGTTCCATCTATATATTTTTGAATTTTCCATTTTTCTATCCATTACTGATCTCCAGCTTCACTCTGTTATGATCAGAGGAAGTGTTCTGTACATTTTTAGTCTTTTAAAATTTATTGAGACCTGTCTTGTGACCCAACATGTGGTCTGTCTTGGAGAAGGATCCATGGGCGATTGAAAGAGTATATCCTGCTGCTTTGGGGTACAGTGCTCTATAAATGTCTGTTAGAGCGAGTTCATTTATCATATTATTCAAACTCCCTGTTTCCTTTTTTACCCTCTGTCCAGATATTCTATCCCATGCTGAGAGTGACGTATTGAAATTTCCAATTATTATCATAGAGACGTCTATTTCTCCTTTCAGTTTTTACTGTGTGTGTCAGGTATCTTGGGGCACCCAGGTTAGGTGCATAAATATTCATTATAGTTATTTTTTTCTTGGTGAATTGCCCTTTTTATTTTAGTTATTAAAAAAGATTTTTTATTATTTATTTATTTCTCTCCCCTTCCCCCCACCCCAGTTGTCTGCTCTCTGTGTCCATTCGCTGCGTGTTCCTCTGTTGTCTGTTTGTATTCTTGTCAGCGGCACTGGGAGTCTGTGTCTCATTTTGTTGCATCATCTTGCTGCGTCAGCTCTCCATGTGTGTGGCGCCACTCCTGGGCAGGCTGCACTTTTTTCGTGCTGGGGGTTTTCCTTTGGGGCACACTCGTTGCGCATGGGGCTCCCCTACGCGGGGGACACCCTGCATGGCATGGCACTCTTTGTGCACATTAGTACTGCATGTGGGCCAGCTCACCACACAGGTCAGGAGGCCCTGGGTTTGAACCCTGGACCTCCCGTGTGGTAGGCGGATGCTCTATCCATTGAGGCAAATCTGCTTCCTATAATTGCCCCTTTTATAAATACATAATCACCTTCTTCATCTCTTTTAACAGTTTTTCACGGAAAAGCTATTTTGTCCAATATTAGTATCGCTATTCCAGATCTTTTTTGGTTATTGTTCATGTGGAATATCTTTTTCCAACCTTTCACTTTCAGTATGGTTGTCTTTATATCTGAGGTGTATCTCTTTTAGAGAACATATAGATGGCTCATATTTTTTTAATCTACTCTATTATTCTATGTACTTTGATTGGGGAGTTCAAGCCATTAACAGTCAATGTTATTATTATAAAGACATTGCTTACTTCATCCATTTTATCCTTTGGGTTTCTGTTGTCATATCTCACTATCCCCTATCTTTTTACCCTTTAAGTTATTCTTACCAATAAATTTCATTTCTACATTGTTCTTCAATCTCTAACCCTTGTTTCATCCTTTCAGTTTGCAACACTCCCTTTTCTGGTCTTTTGGAAACATTCTCTCTCTCTTTTCCCTGTGAAGTCTTTAAACTCACCCTTATTCCCAGCCCCCTCTCTCATCTGTCTGCTTGCTCTGTCTGCTTGTTGTATCTGCTCATTGTGTTTACTCATTGTTTGCTCATCTTCTTTAGGAGGCACAGGGAAATGAACCTGGGCCCTCCCATGTGGGAGGCAGGTGCCCAACCCCTTGAGCATATCCACTCTCTGTTTGTGTTAGCTCATTGTGTCAGCTCAGTGCATCAGCTTGTCTTCTTTAAGAGGCACTGGAAACTGAACCTAGGACTTTCCATGTGGGAGGTGGGCACCCAACTGCTTGAGCTACATCTACTCCTTCACTCTCATTTTTGAGGACAGTTTTGCCAGATACAGAATTCTTGGCTGGCAGTTTTTCTCTTTTAGTACCTTAAATACATCATACAGCTTTCTTTTTGCCTCTGTGGTTTCTGATGAGAGGTTGTCACTTAATCTTATTGAGGTTCCCTTGAATAGTCAGTGTCTCCAAGTATGTCTATTCAGACTTATTCTTTTTGGGCTGCATTTGCCCTTCTTGGTTACAGATATTTATGTCTTTCATAAGGGTTGGGAGGTCTTCTATCAGTATTTCTTCATATAACCATTTTGCCACCTTTTCATTCTCTTCCCCTTCTGGGACACTGATAATGCATATTTGTGTGTTTCATGTTGTCATTCAATTCCCTGAAACCCTGTTCCATTTTTTCCATTCTTTCCTTTTTCTGTTCTCCTGTCTTTTCAAATTCAGATGTTCTGTCCTCAATATCACTAATTCTGTCTTTATCAATTCAAATCTGCTGTTATATGTTTATAATGTATTTTGAATCTCATCCATTGTATTTTTCATTCCCATAAGCTCTGCAAATTTTCTTTGCATACTTTCAAATTATTCTTTATGTTTACCCAGTGTCTTCTTAATATCCTTTATTTCCTTAGTCATATTTTCCTTCAATTCTCTGAATTACTTTAGGAGATTTGTATGATTATCATTGATTAGTTGTATTAAATCCTGAATCTTGAAAGGATATTTGGTTTGTTCCTTTGGCTGAGCCATCTCTTCCTGTTCCTTGATATGGCTTGTAATTTTTTGCTGATGTCTAGGCATCTGAATATTGGTGAATTTACTCTGATGGTCAAGTTCTCTCTCTGCCTAGTGTTTGTTTTTTTCCCATGGCCCTTCTTTGATTTTTGGTTCAACATGTTTTTAGTCTTTAAAATTGCCAGCTTAAGTTATCAAAATCAGGCCAGGGATTCACTAATGGGACACAGATTTTCTCCCAGGAGTTTGGGTTAAGAGAGACCTAAAATGCAGTTTTTCTCTTTGTATTTTTCTGCTGGCCAGCAGATGGTGCCCTTCGGTGAACCTTTCCATGGAGGTGTCTCTTGTAAATTCTGCCTGCCTTTTTTTCTGGTCTGACCAAAGCAGAGATTCAAAGTAAGCTCTGGAGTCAAATTCACTGAAGAGAAACCACCCTCTGCTCTCTACCTGCTCTCCTTTTTCCCAGGGAGGAATATGTCTGTTCCTCTCTCAGTTGGCTGCAGTGGGCCACAGGTTGAATCCAGGCTGCATGCCTTGAGTGTGGGGATGGGAGCTCTTCCTGGCCGCCATGGGGATTTATTAATTCATGTTTGTTTTTTCTTGTCCATTGCCTCTTTGTCCCTTTCCCTCCTGGGTGTTGTGCAGCACTGTTCTGCTCTGATGACCCCAAAACATTTTTCCTGGATACCTTTGTCCCTTTTTCTGTTGTTTTGTGAGAGAGTTGAGCCCTGCCTGCCTACTCTATGCTATCTTCCTGGAACTCCCCTACCTGGGATATTTTAATGTAACAGAAATGTATTTAAATTCTAGATGCATCTGTTGCCATGCTGAGGGGCTCTCAAAGCACTGTAAGGTAATATCCCCTCAGTAGGGCCTGCCTTTCCAATTATGGTCTGTGTTGGAGGCCTTGGAGTCCTATGATTTTTCATATGTGCTCTTCATTAAGAATGTGAACAGCTTTTTTTTTTTTTTAACACTCAAGGCCAAAGGTTGAAAATTAAATTTCTAGAGAAAAAAAGTCTTTGGACAATTTTGGAGACATGATTTGATTATTATTGAATGTCTAATCTGTGCCTGTCATATTGATTCTCAAGACATTGAATCTAATGATAGACTTTTTTTCAGAACACTTCATCAGGATTCTAATTTAGATTGGTTTCCTATGACACTGTGTTCATTGTCATTGACTTTCTCCTTCTGCTTATTGATTCCTTGAACTACATGTGCTTTCCCCTGGAGTAGTTAATTCGAAGAGCTTTGCTCCTTGTAAGAAATGCCAGATTATTGTCTGGAGTGTGTTCAGCCACTTTATGATGATTATACTCTGTTGGCATTTTAGGCAAGAAACTGGTTGAAGGTTAAGGGAAAAATGGTAATCTCATCTTATTTGACTTGGCTTATTTATCATTTGTCTTCATGTTGAAACCAAGAGATCTCAATATCCATATTAGTGTGTGGTCTCAGATTTGGAAGGAATGACTTGGAAGGACTTTTAGAAATATTAAGAGTTTCTTTGGATCACTTACCTCCTTTAGTTTTTGGAAAGAAACATAACATAATGGAAAATGACCCCAAAGTTTCTCTGAAACTGCAGCTGATTTTTAAGAATAATGAAGAGGGATCTACCAAGAGAGTATTTCACCACTTGGTGATAATTTAGCTTTTAAAACTATGGTAAAAAAATATATCAATAAACCCAGCAATAGCAGCACATTTCAGCTAAAACAGACATTTTTAATTAATTCCTTGGCTATTAACCTTATTAGCCAATCCAGATGAGCAATAAAAGGTAACGACAGGAGAGATGGAAAAAGTTTTCCTGTTTTGATTGTTGTATCAGCCATATATTTTCACTCTTTCGAGTAGCAAACTGTGAGATACAAAAATGGCTAGGGAAAAATTTTAAAGTGGTAAAATATTCCTTACATGGCTATTAAAATAAAAATTCCATCTGCATACTATAGAATTCAGTTACTCTAAGGAGAATAATAATTCTTAATATTCCTTCAGTAGTTCCTTTGTTACTGGAACTTCCTACAAAGAAGACTTCTTCCCTTAATGACAGTTTCTGAGCTTGACTAGAAAGAAGTAACATCTTCTCAGAAGATGAACATTTTTTAATAGGAACATTTATTCTCCTTTGGAATTGTAAACAGAGTCATTTTTCTAAGAATGACAAAACTGAACATTTTTTTGCCCCTAATTTCCTCCGGTTTCAGGGAACACAATGATTTGCCTTCCGTAAGCACAGTGGTGTCTCCCCTCACTTCTAGCACTCTCCTTAAAATCTCTGTTTGCGTTAGCATTTTTTTAAAGATTTATTTGATTTCTCCCCCCACTCCTCCCGTGGTCTGCTCTCTGTGTCCATTAGCTGTGTGTTCTTCTGTGTCTGTTGTATTCTCATTAGGCAGCTCCAGGAACTGATCTTGGGACCTTCTGGAGTGGGAGAGAGGCGATTACTCTCTTGCGCCACCTCAGCTCCCTGTTCTGCTACATCTTTTTTTCTCTCCTCTGTGTCTCTTGTTGTGTCATCTTGCTGCACCAACTCTCCACGTTGGCTGGCACTCCTGTGCGGGGCAGCTTTTGCCTGCCTGGCACTTCCATGCAGGGCGGCACTCCTGTGCGGGGCCACATTCCCACATGGGGCGGCACTCTGCGTGGGCCAGCTCACCTCATGCACCAGCTTGCCCTCACCAGGGTTGCCCTTGAACCCTGGACCTCCTATATGGTAGATGGGAGCCCAATTGGCTGAGCCACATCCATTTCCCTGTTTGGATTTGTCTTAAGCCTAATTTGAATGGGGATTCACTGGTGGCCAGGGAAGCTGCGGGTTCTGTGGCTTTCTGCATTAAATGGTTCCCCAAATTACTGGGCCTGAGGATCAGTGGCTTCCTTTGCACAGATGGAAAATCCAGGCCCGTGCTGGCACTGTTCTAAAGCAGAATGTCTGAATGTCTGGGCCTGAAAATAATGCCTGACTTTTGTGCGTTCTTTACAATTTGTAAATTACACCGACCCCATAAGTGGTGGAAGCAGGACTAAAACTCATTCTCTGAATTCTTTCTGCTGTTTTTTCCCGCCCTCTTAAATCCCATTACCTCAGTGCTACCTTGCTCCCATGCTGTAATGTTTTCAGATATCCAGGAAGATGGAGCTCTGTTGTTCAAACCTACCAACCAAGAATGGACTTGACAAAGAAAAGATAAAGGCGCAAGGTGCAGCTCTGCTGCTTTTCAGCCATGTGACTTTGGACCTCTATCAAGAGGCTGCTTATCTGCAAAAGCAGCATTCTCCTCCTCAGAAAGCACCCGAGAGGGTTTTCTCCACAGTTTCCTAAAGGTTTCTCTGATTTGGAATTGGTATATCTGGCCTCTTTGTCTTCTCTCTTCTCTCATCAGAAAAATCACTTTGGCCTTGGACAGCACTTACTGCCCAGTGAGCAGAGTGGTTTCTTTTACTGTATTTGAAATTCTTATGACCATGTAGGTTGTTTATTATAACTTCATTTATGAATTAAAAAACAAAAGCTTAGGTCCTCCAAATGTGCTATAAATTCATATTAGTGATTTGTAAACTTTTTTGATCAAATTCTCCATTAGTAAAAATGTTCTGAGCATGGTATATACACTGTATTAATATATTAATAGTATATTATACACGAAAATGGAAATTCAAAAGAACGAGGTAAACAAATATAAACACCAGCTTTAGTAGTTCCCTTTCCTTTCCAATTGGATTACTCCCTGGAGTATGCAAACGCTACATTGGAAACTGCTGCTCTAAAGCATGAGGAAAATATTAATAGCCGATTACATTTAGCAGGGACTTATGAAATCTTGTCACGTGTTTTTGGCTCATTTTCTCTCGTCCAAATCAAATACTGATTTTCAAGTACACATGTTAAGAATTAGAGGTGCCTTCGTTCTGAAGGGAGAATTGATACAATGAAGTATTAATATTAACCAACAGTTGTGAGGTGCTTTAACACGCAGCATATCAACAAAGTTCCTGTGCATGAGGCTGTATAGCAACAATTGAGGATCTAAAACCTTCCTCTCAGGAACCTTTTTAGTGACATCCATAAATCAATATGAAAGAAAGTATCTGGGAGAACAAGGGGGAAATTAAAATTTTGTGGAGAATGAGAGTGTAAGGATCATTTCTAACTCCACGCATAAGGTATTTGTAGCTTCATTGTTTTAGTTCTTTACCACAGCTCTGAAATAGGCACCATTATTCCACTTTTTGGAAAAGAAAATGAGGTCAGATGGGAAGCGGACTTGGCCCAGTGGTTAGGGCGTCCGCCTACGACATGGGAGGTCCGTGGTTCAAACCCCGGGCCTCCTTGACCCGTGTGGAGCTGGCGCTGTGCAGTGCTGATGCGCACAAGGAGTGCCGTGCCACGCAGGGGTGTCCCCCTCATAGGGGAGCCCCATGCGCAAGGAGCACGCCCCGTAAGGAGAGCTGCCCAGCGCGAAAGGAAGTGCAGCCTGCCCAGGAGTGGTGCCGCACACACGGAGAACTGACACGGCAAGATGACGCAACAAAAAGAAACACAGATTCCTGTGCTGCTGACAACAACAGAAGTGGACAAAGAAGACACAGCAAATAGACACAGAGAACAGACAACCGGGGTAGGGGGGGGAAAGGAAGAGAAATAAATAAATAAAAAGTCTTAAAAAAAAAAAAAAGAAAAAAAAGAAAATGAGGTCAGAGAGATGAAGTGACCTGCCTAAAATCACCCACTCAGAGAGGGCGGCATTCTAACTCTCATTCAGCACCACCAATGGCAGAGCTGGTGCCTTGGCTACAACGGCTGCCTCACTATGTGCGATGCACCTGAGATGTATCCTTTGTTGTTTTCCCTGAAGTGGAAAATGATGAGAAATAATCCAAGTGTGAGGAATCAGATTGTTTCCCTTCTCCAAAGGACTGAGGCCAATGGCACGGCTAAGAACCATGGAAAAAGTGGCAAAAGATAACTATTGATTACCCCAAATACCATTGATTGTACACTTTGGATGAATTGTATGCTTTATTAATATGTATGAATAAAATTGATTTGTTTAAAAAATTAAAAAAAAAAAAGACCCATTAGAGGCAAAGCAAATTAGCAGAAGATGCAGGTGAAAATGTATGGAGCCAGAAGAGGCCAGAGAGCAAGGCAGATCACCATGCGGCAGAGCAGAGGTGCTAGCCAGGGAGCCCAGCACCGGAAGGCTACAGACTCTGGGATAAAGTATGCCTGTCGAGACCTTGATTTTGGAGTTCTAGCATCCAGAACTGTGAGAAAAAAATTCTGTTACTTAAGCCAACACATATGTGGTATTTGTAACAGCAGCCCTGGCAAATTAAGGTAGTACCCATTCTAATATCACTGATTTGATATGTTCGATGTGTAGTATCCCTTTGTGACAGTTAGGCTACTGTGTCAGCTGGGTCAGGTGATGGTGCCCAGTTGTCTGGTCAAGCAAGCACAGGGCTAATTGTAATATGAGGGCATTTCATGGACTTTAATCATCAGTGAGTTGATAGCGTAGATTGAGGAGATTGACGTCAGCCATGAGTGACATCTGACCAATCAGTTGAAGGCTTTAAAAGAGGAAGTGATTTCAGCATTCAGAGAGAGAATTCCCATCTCTACTTCAGACATCCAGCATTTCCTGGGGAGCTCATTAAAGACCTTCATCGGAGTCCCTGACTTGCAGCCTGCCCTATGGAATTTGGACTTGTGCGTTGTCTCGGTAGTGTGAGACAATTTTATAAAATCTCATACTATTTAGATATCTCCTGTCTGTTTTGTTTCCCTAGAGAACCCCGACTAATATATCCTTTTAGGTCTGTATTCTTGCAAAATAGGCATGGTTTTGCATGCATTTTCCCAGCATTTCATTGTGAAAAAAATTCAAACATGCAGAGAAGTTGAAAGAATTATACAGTGAACACCCACCTACCCACCATCGAAAGTTTGCAATTAACATTTTGCTATATTTATCACATCTTAATTTTTAGATGCACTTCCAAGTTAGTTGCAGACACCAGTACCTTTTATCCCAAAACACTTGAGCATGCCTGTCATTAATTAGGTTTCACTGTTTACTGCTCTACTTTTGAGTTAAACTTTATGTACAGAGAAATGATCAACTTTCAAGTATACCATTTGAGGAGTTTTGAGAATTACATGTATATTGTTAATTTACACAAATGTTAGTGTTCTATAACTCATTCTGTTTCTTATTTTTTTCCACCTAGCTCTGTATTTTCAGGCTATACCTCTTTTGCCATCAGCCCACCTAATCAGTTGCTGACCATGCCTACCTTTCCGCGTAGTTGTGACTATTAGAAAGAGTCAACTTAAAACACTAAGACAAATGCCGTTCTAAGACACTAAATAATTGTGAGTTTGGTTTTTCACTTACTCAACATTCAATATATAGCTAGGGATGTAGTCATTTTCACAATAAAACAATAAATTAATCTACTTATGGTCCTTATGGGAAAAAAGCAAGCCGAATGCTATGACAGAGAATAATATGAAAAAAAAATTATTTTATGGTGGCAGAGAAAGCCTCTCTGAGAAAGTAAAATTTGAACTGAATCCTGAAGTGTAACTACAAATTAGCTGTGGTGTCCATGGGTATTGAAATGGGAAAGTTCTTTTTTTTAAAAAAGCTTATTTATTTTTATTTATTTCTCTCCCCCCTGCCCTGCATCCCCAGTTGTCTGCTCTCTGTGTCCATTCGCTGTGTGTTCTTCTGTGTCCGCTTGTATCCTCGTCAGCAGCACCGGGAATCTGTGTCTCATTTTTGTTATTGTTATTGCATCATCTTGCTGTATCAGCTCTCTGTGTGTGCGGCACCATTTCTGCACAGGCTGCACTTTCTTTTTTGCTGGGCGGCTCTCCTTATGGGGCACCCTCCTTGCATGTGGGGCTCCCCTTCAAGGGGGACACCCCTGCGTGGCACAGCACTCCTTGCGCACATCAGCACTGTGCATGAGCCAGCTCCACACGGGTCAGGAGGCCCGGGGTTTGAACCCTGGCTCTCCCATGTGGTAGGCAGATGCTCTGTCCATTGGTCCAAGTCTGCTTCCCGGGAAAAGTTCTTGAAATGGGAAAGAGCAGTAGATTTAAGAACCTGAGAGATGACCAATGAGGCTGAAATCCAGCGAGAGAGGCTGAAGAGTTGTAGGTGCTGGGTCCAGAGAGGAGAGTTGTTGGGCAGAGCATACGGAGCCTGAGGACATTGTCGGAATGTTCATTCCATATTGCATTTGATGGGGTTCTATTGAAAAAAAACTTTTTTTAAGGGAAAGGACATAATATACCTTAATTTAAAAAATATCACTCTGGTTGCTGTGTAGAGGATGGATTAAAGGTGGCAGGAGAGGTAGGGAGACTATTGCATTGGTTTAGATAAACAGTGACAGGATTGGACTAGTGGGAAGGGGGTAGAGATGGAGAAAAGAGGATGAATTTGAGAGTTTTTTTGGAGGTTGAATTGAAAGGACTTGAGTATCTGAAGTTGAAAACATGTCATTCACTTTAATTCCTTGGCTATCCATGTATTACGTATGTGTTTTGCCACATAGACTGCTAGCTATAAGCATGGGCTTTGGAATCAGACAGCCCGGGGTTCAAATCCTGCCTGGGTGACCTTGGGCAAATTACTTAGCATTTGGATTCTCAAGGCAAAATGGCAAGGATGATAGTTATCTTGAAAGAGGATTTGTAGAGTAAGTTTCTTAAAGGGCCTAACACAGAGAAGATTCATGGTGAATGTTTAATAAATGTTACTTCCTTTGCTTCCTTCCATTGGTGAAGGAGTCCCAATCCCTGCTCAAGCAAACAGGTGCCTCCCTCCCACATCCGAGGTCCTGGGTTCGGTTCCTGGTGCCTCCTAAAGAAACAAGGAAGACGAACCGACACAGCAAGTGCAAACCACGAGGTGGGAAGAAAAAAAAAGAAATCAGTTCATTAGCACAACCCACAACCCATTCCTGGAAGTCGTGTCCTAGAGCTGAGCACTGAAGGCAAGGCCCTGCGTGTCCCTGTGCTTTTCTTTTGGTCTGGACCTTGATGGGTACGTTATGAATAGATAAAAGCAGGGGAAGTGCTGGGTCCTTCTTTATTTAGCACGATCATATGAGTGGAGTGGTGAACTATGGGTACGTAATAAAAATGAGGAATTCTTATGAGATGTGGATCTTTTTTGTGAGTACATTGTTTCAAATGTGTTTCTTATCAGACTGCTGCTGTAACTGCAGTTCCTTAAAATATGTAAAAAGAACGTTCCAAATGGATTACCTGGGTAGAATTAAAAATGATTTTATGTGGAGCAGGTGAAGATCAGTGGTTGAGCACCTGCCTCCCATGGATGAGGTCCTGGGTTCAGTCCCTGGTACCTCTTGAAAATTGAATTTGGACACCGGCCTGTACAATTACATGCTAGCAGGTGATTAGGGGAGTAATGATGTGAACTAATATTAACTGAATGCTTCGTCTACACCACTGTGGGGAGCATCTTACCAGCATTATCTCGTTTAATTATTGCAACAGTCCAAGGAGATAGGTAGTACTCCCCCCATTTTACAGAAGAGGAAAACTAAGGTCAGAAAAATTACTAAACTTGTCTATGTACGTACGGTGGAAATATGGATTTATGTTTGTCTATCTGCAGAGCCTGTGCCATTAGCCATTTGTTATACCAAGAATCAGAAGAGAAGGAGGGCTTCAGAGGGTGGTATATATATTTTGACCTGACAGGTCATGGTAGGTTGTCAGCTGTTTTCGGTTGTGGTGGAATTCTGCTGTTACAATGCCCAAACAAGCAGCAAAGGCACCCGACAACGAAATGAACGGGTCAGCAGTCTGAATTACCCCTGGGCCCTTGCTGCCTGCTAGTGCGCTTAGTATGGCAGTAGATATTATCTCATTATCTTGAGATTTGTATTTTGTGTAGGAATGACCAAGAGAACTAAAATGGTGGGTGTTTTCTCTGGGGTTGGAAGAGAGTAGATTAGAATGGGAGGGGTGGGGGAATGCGTTGGGGTTAGGTCAAATGAGGAGAAGAGAGTTCCTAGGAGCTACTGGGTAGGACACAGGCGTTGGGGTGAGTAGCCCTCTGTGGAATGCAACCCATCATTTGTGCTTTTTTTTTTTTTTTAAAGGAAGCTTATAATTATTATTATTTTTCGCGGTACTCGGGGCTGGGGCTTGAACCCGGGACATTGTATGTGGGAAGCTCGTGCTCAACCACTGAGCCACATCAGCTACCCTGAATCGGTTTTTCCATTTGTTTGCATGTTGTTTGGGGTTTTGTTTGTTTGTTTGTTTTTAGGAGGCACCAGAAACCGAAGCCGGAACCTCCCATGTGGGAAGCTAGAAGTATATCATTCATACATGAACATACATAATGAATAAACAAGTAGTTCCTTGTGATTTATTAACTTTAATTAAAAATAATAATAAAAGAATTGTGAATTTACAAAACAAACATGCATATCATCATATAAGGCTCCTATACATCTCCCCGCCTTGTGTTGTTGTGAAATGTTTGTTATAAACTCTGAAAGAGCATCATCCAAGTATTTATAGTCATAGTAACACTTAGCCTATATCTTACATTTGGCGGATCTCCCCCCATCCCACCCAATTATTGACACCCTATGTTGGCATTAGAGATTTGTTTCTGTTTAGAAGAAAACTTTATCATATTTGTCCTTTTTATTGTGTTATACAGTCCCATGCTTTGTACAATCTGTTCAAAGTGTATATACTCAGTGGCTCTCATTTTCGGAGATGTTCTGTCATCATCTCAGTCAATTTAAGAACAATTTCATTACCCTAAAAGGAAAAACCCCATACACCCTTATACCCTCCTATTGTCCCTTAGTACTGAAAAAAAAATACTTTCTTGGCATTGCTGCAAAATATTACAATATTACTGTTAATTATCATCCATAAGTTACATTAGTTGTAATTTTCCCTTGTATCACCATATTCTTAGCACTTTATAAAAGAAGAGCATTCTTATATTTATACTATTAATCACAATCTTCATCCACCACTGAAATCACTGTTATACGTATCCTAGAATATTCTCTAGTTACCTTTCAACTGACATTTACTTCCACATACTACCCCTTGCAGCCTCAGTCACATTTGTAAATCAGCTGTGGTATAGTCATTATAATGTGTTACTTTCGGCTCTATTCATTTCCTCACTTTTAGAGTAAATCTTATTAATACTGCTACATGAATTAAACATCAGCTCCCATTCTCAACCCACCTTCTATCTCCAGTAACCTCTACTCTAGAGTTGACCTCTGTGAGTTTATTCATCGTATTTAGTTCATTTTAGTGAGACCATACAATATTTGTTCTTTTGTGTCTGACTTATTTCACTCAATATAATATCCTCCAGTTTCATCCATGTAGTCATATGCATCCCCATTTAATTTCTTCTTACAGCTGAATAGTATTCCATTGTGTGTATAGACCACATTTTGGTTATCTATTCATCAGTTGATGGACATTTGGGCTGTTTCCATATTTCAGCAATTGTGAATAATGCTGCTATGAATATCAGTGTGCAAACAGTTTGCATCCTTGCTTTCATTTCTCCTGAATATATCCCTAGCAATAGGATTGCTGGGTCATACAGCTGTTCTATAATCAGCTTCTTGAGGTATTGCCAAACTGTCTCTACACCATTCTACCTTCCCACCAACAGTGAAGGAGTGTTCCTGTTTCTCCACATCCTTTCCAGCACTTGTAGTTTTCTGTTTTTTTAATAGTGGTCATTCTATAAGGTATGAAATGGTATCTCATTGTAGTTTTGATCTGCATTTCCTTAATAGCTAGTGATGTTGAACATTTTTTTTCACGTGCTTTTTGGCTGTTCGTTTTTTCTCTTTGGAGTCAATTCAAGTCTTTTGCCCATTTTTAAATTGGGTTGCTTGTCTTTTATTGTTGAGTTGTATGATTTCTTTATCTAACATGAATATCAAACCCTTCTTGGATATGTGGTTTCAAATATTTTCTCCCATTGAGTCTGCTGCCTTTTCACCCTTTTGACAAATCCTGTGAGGTGAAAAAGTGTTTAATTTTGAGGAGGTCCCATTTATCGATTTTTTCTTTTGTTGCTTGTGCTTTGGGTGTAAGGTTTAAGAAACTACCGCTTACCACAAGATCTTGAAGATGTTTTCCCACATTTTCTTCTAGGAGTTTTATGTTTGTAGCTTCTATATTTAGGTACTTGATCCTTTTTGAATTAATTTTTATATAAGGTATGCGAAAGGAGGTCTTCTTTCTTTCTTTTGGATATGAATGCCAGGTTCTTGCAGAACCATTTGTTGAATAGACTGTTCTGCCCCAGCTGGGTGGGTTTGACACCTTTGTCAAAAATCACTTGACCATAGACGTGAAGGTCTGTTTATAAACCATCAGTTTGGTTCCATTGGTCTATGTGTCTGTTTTCATGCCTATACCATGCTGGGTTTTTTTCTTTCTTTCTTTTTTTCAAACCACTGCCACTAAATAATATGCTTTAAATCAGAATGTGAGAATCCTCCAAGTTTGTTCTTCTTTTTGGCTATTTGGGGCTCCTTACCCTTCCAAATAAATTTGATAATTGATTTTCCATTTCTGCGACAAAAGCTTTTGGGATTTTTATTGGGATTGCTTTGAATCTGTTAAATCACTTTTGGTAGAATTAGCATCTTAATTATATTTAGTCTTCCAATTCATGAACACGGAATGTCCTTCCATTTATAGGTCTTCTTCAGTTTCTTTTAGCAATGTTTTATAGTTTTCTGAATAAAAGTCCTTCATGCCCTTGGTTAAATTTATTCCTAAATATTTCACTGTTATAAATGGAATTTTTTTTTCTGATTTCCTCCTCAGATTGCTCGTCAGTAATTTGCAGAAACATCCTGAGTTTTGCATATTAATTTTGTATCGTGCCACTTTGATGAACTCAAATATTTGTTCTAGGAGCTTTGTTGTGGATTTTTCAGGATTTTCTAGATATAGGATCGTATCATCAGCAAAAGGCCAAAGTTTTATTTCTTCCTTTCCTACTTGAGTGCCTCTTATTTATTTATTTAGTCCAATTTCTCTATCTAGAACTTCTAGTTGAATATTTGAATAACAGTGGTGACAGTGAGCATCCTTGCCTTGTTCCTGATCTCAGCAGGAAAGCTTTCATTCTTTCACTGTTGAAAACAATGCTAGCTGTAGTTTTTCCATACATGCACTTTACCATGTTGAGAAAAGTTTTCTATTCTTATCTTTTGGAGTGATTTTATTAAGAGAGGGTGCTGTTTTGTCAAATGCCTTTTCTGTATCAATTGAGAGGATCATGTAATTTTTCTTCTTCAATTTATCAATGTGGTTTATTACACTAATTGATTTTCTTCTGTTGAAAAACTCTTGCATACCTGGGATAAGACCCATTTGATCATGGTGTATGATTCTTTTAATGTGCTTTTGGATTTGGTTTGCAAGTATTTTTTTGATGATTTTTGCATCTATATTCATTAGGGATATTGGTCTGTAATTTTCTTTTCTCGTAGTATTTTTATCTGGTTTTGTTATTAGGATGATGTTGGCTTCATAGAATAAGTTTAGTAATGTTTTTTCCTGTTCAATTTTTTTTGGATTAGCTTGAGCAAGAATGGTATTAGATTGTCCTTGAATGATTGGTAGAATTCACCTATAATGCCATTTGGTCCTGGGCTTTTCATCTTTTGTAGGTTTTCATAACTGTTTCAGTCTCTTCACTTGTGATAGGTGGTTCATGTGTTTCTAGGAATTTGTCCATCTCATCTACATTGTCTGATTTTTTGGCATACAGTTGTTCATAGTATCCTTTATGACCTTTCTTAATTCTGTGGGTTCAGTGGTAATGTCCCCTCTCTCATATCTGATTTTATTTATTGATGTCTTCTCTTTTTTTCTTTGTCATTCTAGCTAAAGATATGTGATTTTTGTTGATCTTCTCAAAGAACTAACTTTTGGTTTTGTTAATTCTATTGTTTCTTTGTTCTTGATTTCATTTATTTCTGCTTTGATCTTTACTATTTCTTTCCTTTGGCTTGGTTTGGGATTAGTTTGATGCTCTTTTTCTAGTTCCTCCAGGTGTGCAGTTAGATCTTCAATTTTATCTCTTTCTTCTTTTCTAATGTAAGCATTGAGGGCTATAAATTTCCCTCTCAGCATTGCTTTGTGGTGTCAAATAGGTTTTGATATGTTGTGTTCTCATTTTCATTCATCTTGAAATATCTGCTGAATTCTTTTGCAATTTCTTCTTTGACCCACTGATTATTTGTTTGTTGTTTAATCTACATATATTTATGAATTTTCCCTTTTTCTGTCCATTATTGATTTCCAGCTTCATTCTGTTATCATCAGAGAAAGTGTTTTGTATAATTTTAGTCTTTTTAAATTTGTTGAGTCTGGTCTTGTGACTCCACATATGGTCTGTCCTGGAGAAGGCTGTGAGCACTTCAAAAGAATGTATATGCTGTGCTTTTGGGGTGCAATGCTCTACAGATGTCTGTTTATCATATTATTCAAGCTCTCTGTTTCTTTATGTATCTTCTGTCCAGATGTACTGTCCATTACTGAGGGTGGTGGGTTGAATTCTCCAACTATTATTATAAAGACATCTATTTCTGCCTTCAGCTTCACCTCATGTATCTTGGGGCACTCAGGTTAGGTGCATAAATATTTAGTATAGTCATTTCTTCTTCATGAATTGCCAATTTTATTATTATAATATAATATAATAGTTATAATAGTTGCATTTAACATCTATTTTGCAGCTGGTGTTGCAAAATAGTGTTGCTACTCTGTTGCTACTGGTGTTGCTGCTCCAGCTTTTTGTGGTTATTATTTGTTTGGAATATCTTTTTCCAACCTTTCACTTTCAACCTGGCTGTGTCCTTACATCTGAGGTGAGTCTCTTTAGACAGCATATAGATGGTTCGTATATATATATACACACACACATTTTATCCATTCTATCAGTCTATATGTCTTTTCTTCAGGGAGTTCAAGCTGTTAACAGTCAATATTATTACTATTAAGGCATCACTTCATCTGTTTTGTCTTTCTGCTTTCTGTTGTCATATCTTACTCTTGTCTGTCTTTTTATCCTTTAATTTACTCTTTGTGATAATCTTGATTTCTACACTCTTCTCCAAGTCTCTCACCCTTGTTTTTTCCTTTCAGTCTGTAGCGATCCCTTTAGCATCTCTTGTAATTCTGATCTTTTGGCAACATACTCTATCAGTTTTTGTTTGTGAAGAATTTGAACTTACCCTCATTTTTGAAGAACAGCTTTGCCAGACAGATTTTTGGCTGGCAGTTTTTCTCTTTCAGTACCTTAAACACATCATACCACTTTCTTCATGCCTCCATGGTTTCTAAAGAGAGATCAGCACTTAATCTTATTGAGAGTCTCTTGTATGTGATGCTTCACTTTTCTCTTGCTGCTTTCAGAATCCTCTCTTTATCTCTGATACTATTCTGAGTAGTAGTTTTCTCCTCATAGGTCTATTCAGATTTATTTTGTTTGGGGTGCATTTGTCTTTCTTGGGTATTGATATTTATGTCTTCTATTAGGGTTGGGAAGTTTTTGGTCATTATTCCTGAAATATTCTTTCTACCCCTTTTCCATTTTCTTCCACTTCTGGGACACCGATAATGTGTTATGTTTGTGCATTTCACATTGTCATTCAATTCCCTGAGACCATGCTCCATTTTTTCCTGCTCTTTTCTCTTTTTGTTTGCCTGTCTTTTCAAGTTCAGATGCTGGGTCCTCCAAGTTACTAATTCTGTCTTTCATCAATTCAAACCTGCTGTTATATGCCTCTAATATATTTTTAATCTCATCCATTGTGTCTTTCATTCCCATAAGCTCTGTGATTATTCTTTGCAGCCTTTCAAATTATTCTTTATGCTCACACAGTGTCTTCTTAAGGTCCTTTATCTCTTTAGTCATCTTTTCTTTCAACTCCTTGAATTGATTTAGGAAACTTTTGTGCTTGTCATTGATAATCTTAAATCTTGTGTCTCATCAGGATTTTTGGTCTCTTCCTTTGACTGGGCAATCACTTCCTGTTTCTTAGGATGGCTTGTAATTTTTTGCTGATGTCTAGGCATCTTAATATGCTGGTGATTAACTCTGATGGTCAATTGCTCTCTCTTGCCTAGTGGTTTGTTTCATGGCTCTTCTTTGATTTTTGGTTCAACTTATTCCAAATCTTTAAAGTTGCTCAGGTTAGTTCATTAAAATAGGGCCAGGGACCCACTAATGAGATGCAGAGCTGCTTGGATTAGCCTGGGAACAGAGGCTGCTAAGTGTTTTTTCTACTTGCATTTTCCCAGCTGGCCAACAGATGGCACATTGGTGAATCTTTCTTTGGAAGTGTTTTTTCCAACCTCCACTTGTCTGTGATGCTGCTCTGCCCAAAGCAGAGATTCTTAGAGGGTCTGCTGGCCAACTTTGCTGTAGAGAAACCACGCTCTGCTCTCTGTCACACCCTCCCTCTTCCCACAGAGAAAGTTGCCCTTTCTCCTCTCATTGGGTGGCAGCGAGCCATGGGTTATATCCAGGCTGTTCAACTTGAGGGTGGGGGGTGAGTGCCATTCCTGGCTGCAGGGGGTTAGTTACTTACAGCTTTTGTTTTGCCTTTTTGTTTCTCTGTCCCTTACCCTCCTGGAGGTTGTGTGGCACTCTCCTGGTCTGCAGACCCCTAAAGCAGATCCCCTGGACAGCTTTTTGCCCTTCCTCTGTTGTTTTTATTAGAGAGTTGAGCCCTGCCCACCTCTTCTGATGCCATCTTCCCAGAACTGCTTATTTTGCTTTAATAACAATATTAAACTATTTAATGGTATAATTTTGGCTTTGAGTTTAGCTTTACCTATGGCTCATGGGTTTTGGCATGGTGTGGTCTCCTATTTATTACTTTTGAGACAGTTTACAGTTATTTTGACCCCATTAGTGGTCCCTGGCCCTATTATAATGAACTAACCTGAGCAATTTTAAAGATTTGGAATAAGTTGAACCAAAAATCAAAGAAGAGCCATGAAACAAACCACTAGGCAAGAGAGAGCAATTGACCATCAGAGTTAATCACCAGCATATTAAGATGCCTAGACATCAGCAAAAAATTACAAGCCATCCTAAGAAACAGGAAGTGATCGCCCAGCCAAAGAAATAGACCAAAAATCCTGACAAGACACAAGATTTAAGATTTAAGATTATCAGTGATAATCAGTGTCTTTGTAGATGAACAATTTCTGACTCAAGAAGTGTCACCATCACAGTTTCTTAAGGAATATTTGGAAGTATTTTTAAATCTTTCTGTGACTTTAGAATCAAACCTCTTAGGAATCATTCTTAAGCTAATTTATAATAAAGGCAATTTTGGAAAAACACTTGAGAAAACCTTAACCAGTTTTCTGTGTGAATAGCAAATCAATTTGGAACAGACATTTTTTGTTTATAGAAATAATCATGTGTGCTCTCTGCCATGTGCAGGGCAATTGACTATGTCTCATTGATGTCAGTATTTTAACTCCGGAGTTATTTTCACCCTTCAGATATTTTGACCTTGTGTGCATGAATGTATAAGCATTTTAGTCAGACTTATACCAACATTACTGAATTTTCAATAAGAAAATAGTTTTTGGATTAAACTCTATTAAGCAAATTAAATTCTTGTCTGCTGAAGGCTTACTGCCTATTTTGAGAAATAAGCGCATGATGCCCCTCAGGGCTAAGTAACTGTTAGCCTCATCCCCTCTGGTATCCCATAATCCTTAGTGAAATAATGGGGCCCATTGCAGTGGCAGCTTTGCCTGCTGTATCTTGACCCACAGAGTTAAATCACTATAGTGCTTTTCAAAGACACTGTTAATTCCTTCACCATTTAAATGTTGCTCAATGCTGTGATAGGGTCTTTTTGGGAGACAGGAGGGAGGTGAGGAAGTTGTATGTGATAATTCTAGTTTATTATTCTTTTTTCCCTCGATCTTTGCATGTCTTTCACTATATTACATTGCTTGGCATCTCAGCTTCATTTAGCCATCAATGAATCCAGATTAGAGCTATGTAACCAAGAAGCAAGTCGGAAGTAACCTGAGTTATCTAGAAGTAGTATATTGGATCCAGAATTTTGGCATTTGCTTTTATATTCATTACTTGAAGTTCCTCTCCCTGTGATCTAGCACCCCCAGAATCCATTTTCATGCTTATTCTCCAGACTTCTGGTGATACAAATCAGCCAATTCTTGAACATTTTTGTTGTTTTTGTACATGTTGTATATGTATATGCCATGGCTTGACTTTGTAATTTGCCTCAAAGGACCTGCTGGAACATGCCTAGTGACAGGTATGGAAGCAATGAGAGGTGGGACATGGGGAGACTCGGCAACCCTGGAGCCACAACCACCCCGGGGCAGTGTTTTTAAAATCACGTTTGTTCTACTGAGTCAGAACCAATTCAGCAGACAGTGCGACAGGAACCTGCTTCCTCTGGTAAGGGAGGCTGATTGGTGGTAAGGGTCTAGGGCACCAGACTCCATCCCTACTCTGAGGGCCCCGTGCTGTCTCAGCTCCCTAACTTGGGCTTAAGAGAGGAGCTGTGACGCGAACCTTTGTTGTAATTGTGCAACGGCAGGTTCCCGCCCGTGCCTGACTTTCAACTCTTTCAGCCAAACAACTGCAAGAGAGGTGTTTTCAGGACAATAATAAAAACCCCTGATTCGCCAAGAATCTTAAACGTTGAGCTTGGCATTTTCTTTCTTCGAGCTCTCCTGTGCAGAAGCAGCAGTCCCTCAGGCCAGCCAATGGTAGGCAAGTCATCCAGGTTGCTGCAGGTGACAATGTCAATTACACTTTTGCCCCGCCCGGGTACCGTGAACTAGCACTCCTCTTACAGGAATGGGATCATCACCACCTTCAGGTCCAAGCAGGGAAGAAAATGAGTCAAAGACTCCTATTTCTTTGGTGGTCTGTTGACTGCAAATCTTTGGCATCAGTTCCTGTATGACTTACTGTTCTTAGTTTCAATTCCCCCCCTGCTACTCTAGTTAAAACGGAAAAGATTTTTATTAAAGGGTATTAGGTAGGTCACAGGATGTCTGGAATATTCAGGTAGCAGGCTTTGACATTACAAATATATTTCAGGTTGTAGCTAAGGGATGTCCAGCCTATCCCCACTTCAGGCTCTTAATACCCTTTCCGTTTACCCTGAGGTGAGGGTAATTTTGGAGATATATGTATAGAATGGTTTCCTTCATTGCCTTGGCTCATTTTAAGAGTATGAGTATCAGGCAAAGATATTAAAACTGAAAGGTAAATCCTACCGTCATTTTTAATTGGAAAGGAAACACTCCATTAAATGTTTTATAAACACTATGCTGCAAAAAAGCCAGCGTCTTGTGCATTCGTTCTTTTTTTTTTGTTTGTTTGTGCCTAAACAGACTGGTAATTGACTTTGACTCACCTTTGGATGAACTTTTGCTTTTGATAGTCAGCAGAGTATTTTGCTCAGGGGTTAAAGAGTTGATGCTTTAACTTTTGCTTTTTAAAGAAAAGAATTACTCTAGTGCCATTTGACTTTCTGACCCTGTTAGTCTTAGCGGAAAGGTAGAAACCTAATTCCTCTTTCCTAAAGCCAAATTCTTCAGTAAATGAACACTGACAAAGAACTGGTCTCTCTCTCTGTACTTGTTTCTTTATGCCCATGGGGTCTTATGTGTAGGGTTTTTGAAACTTTTGCAAATACACTGGTAATTGATGATTTTATATTTAGGGACCTCGGTCCCAGCGTTCAGATCTTTCAGGCAAAGCAACTCTGCGTATATGAAACAATTGTTCTTTACTAATAGGAAACAACAATCAAGTGAAAGCCTAATTGAATTGGCTATTTTTTTCTGGCTGCACAGTTCAGATATGCTCACTCTTCTCCCCTTTCCCGACTTATTTGCCGGCACTAGTGTTCTAAGAGGCTTTACTTTGTTCTCTTAGAAGCAGACCATGTTTTTAGAAAACGTACGCAGATGAGAAAATGTGAACTCCCATGAAAGCTTTACTTAATCTGCATTGAGTTTAACAGTTATGATATTCTCTCCATCCAGAAGGTTTTGCAAGAGCCTAATTTCAGGTAACCATTCACACGCTCTTTACTGATCCCCATTACAGTCATTGTTAGTGGGTGAGTCTGAAATTTGAGCATATGCAAGAGTGAAGTGAGCAAAAAAATTGTAAATGGCAGAGGACTCGCGAGGTCTAGGCTTGGTCACAAAACGCTGGTGGGAATCCTGGGGATATATAGAAACAAAGGCTTTCCCCACCACCCTCAGTTCCCAGGAACAGACCCTGAGACTCAGGAGATTTAGTGTAAGTAACGCCTGGAAGGAAGGGAGGGAAGCAGGATGGAGCAGAGAGGGAATTCAACTAGGCTGAAATTGGAAAGTGGCCTTGAAGGCCCCAGGGGAGGCTCTGGGTCCAGGATAGCCTGAATTGAGGAAAAGGCCTCACCTTTGTGCCCCCATGGCTGGAGGCAAGCTGCCCCTGGGTGAGGCAGGTTCCTGTTGCCATGGGCAGTTCCTGGAAGGTGATGAGCTGAGCCCTAAGCAGCCAAGCCTCCTGACGGCTGGGAGAATGAGTGTTTTGGTGTAAAGGGGAGTCTGGGCAGTGCACCCCAATCCCACTACAGGCAACCTTTTCTCCTCACAACGGCATTTGCCTTCTCATTCTATCCACAAGCAACCTGAGTGTTGCAATTCGTATTTGCTGAAGCCAGCGCTATTCCAACTTTTGTTCAACCCAGAAGAAACAACAAATGGGGAAGCAGCATGTGTCAAGAACTTCAATGGGTATGAAATTTTGACCTACTTGCTGGGAAAAAGTTAGCCTGTCACAGACATCCCTGAAAAGAAAGTCTAGAAAAAAGGCCCCAACAGTGGCTGTGCTCATAAGGTGTTCAGAAATGTAAGAGACCTATCCTACAGAGAATTGTCTCCCACCAGTAGCTGCCTTTTGTTAAGTTCTTATAATACACCGAGCCAAGTGCTTTGTACAAATTATCTTACTGAATCGTCATCACAGTCTGATGTTCTATTTTCCTTATATAAAAATGAATTTATTGACCTTCTGCAGCAAAGAACATTCCACAGACAAGTGTGAAATGATTTTCATTAGGGAAACAAGTGCACGGCTTTTATCACTTACAGTGTAGGCTCAGAAGTTATTAGGGAGAGCTATCAGAAACTTGGGCAGGTCATTGCCCCAGGGATGGGGGCAAGCAGTGGGACTGCTTGGGATGACACAAGGGAGGTGGGGCTGGGGAGAAGAAGGAAGTGCTCTTCAGATCACAAGCTGTTGTGGCTGTGCTGGCGTTCGGTCCCACTCACTTCTTTAGCTCTCTTCTGTGACCTCCAGACAACACCTTCCCCTGAGAAGAAAGGTGTGCGTTGGACCAGGGTCTGCCCTTCTTGTCTCTTTTATGGGATCACTGACTTGATGGCTATGCAGTGGCACTGGAGACTCTGGGGAGTTCAAGTTGGCAACCGCAGAGCACCCTGAGATCAAGGGCAGGATGGTCTTGAGGATGCTTCAGAGTCCTGACGCTGTGTTAGCGAACCTGGGTCAAGAAGGCATGCCAGGCATATTCGAATTTACCTTTTTTTTTGAGGTATGGGGGGCTGGGAAATGAACTACATTGGTTCATCCACATTGTCATGTGCATCCCGATTTCATATCGTCAAGGTTCGTCCATGTTATCGTATGAATCTCTTCTTTTACAGCAGCATAATATTCCATTGTATGTATGTACCACGTTTTGTTTATCCAGTTATCTTTTGATGGACAGTTGACTTGTTTCCATCTTTTGGCAATTGTGAATAACGCCACGATGAATATCTGTGAGCAAATGTCTGTTTGTGTCCCTGTTTTCAGTTCTTCAGGGTATATTTCTAGTAGAGGGATTGCCAGATTATATGACAGTTGTGTATTTAACTTCCCAAGGAACTGCCGAATTGCCCATTCTACATTCCCACCGGCAGTGAAGGAGTGTTCCTATTTCTCTACATTTCCTCCAGCACTTGAAGTTTTCTTTCTTTCTTCTTCTTCTTCTTCTTTTTTAAAAATAATGGCCATTCTCTGAGGTGTGAGATGATATCTCATTGTGGTCTGAAGTCAATTCACTTCTGGAAACACTTGATATTGCCGTTGCTTAAGGAAAGCAATAATTTAATACCAGTCGAGTCATGTTGCAGCAGTAATGGTGCCGCTCATATTCGGTTTGCTTCTGTTCTTTCCGTGAGTAGGTTACTGAGTTCATTCACAGCAGTGCTTTAGGGTCCCTGATGCTCCAGCTTTCCTCTGCGCCTCTGCCTTTGCCCGTTTGGGCCCTCTTCCCCACCCTTGCCTCTTCTCCCACCCCGTTGAGCCTGTAGGCTGGGTCAGGGCAGGCGGGCCAAGGTCTTTCCGTGAATGAATCTGCATTTACCAGTGATATTGACTCTTAGGCTCTGTAGGCCTGTTTAATCGACAGCTGCTCTTGCCCTCTAAAGAACTGGTCAAGTGTGTGACAGAAGGAAAAGATGCCGTTCAGCTGGGAGTTCAGCCAGCCTTGAGAAATACCTTACTTGTATAACAACATTCATTTGGGCTGGGAAGCACCAGAGAGGCTTGGGTCATTTGTTGATTTTGTTTTAAAAGATCAGTCTTCACACTACCTGGTTTTATTAAGGTCGGGACTAATCCCAGCTCCGGGACACTGGCTACCATTCCAGGAATTTTTTTTAAAGCTTTTTCTGTTTTCCTGCACTTTCATGGATATGTTTTAAAATCACTGTGGTCTAAATGCTTAATTCTGAAGAACTAAGGTGATAAAGAGCTGGGACTGCTTTATATGCTGCCATCTGTTTTACCATTTGTCTTTTGAAATGAGGACATTAAATTGAGCTTCCCCACCTATTTCTCTTTAAGGCTGTGATTTATTGCACTCCAGAAAGAGACGAACCATATGCAGGTCTTTGTGGCCAGGAAGGTTTAGTTGCCAAATCTTTTACGATGGGCTTCTGTTGAGTTCTAGGAGGGCAGTTCACTGCCCTTTATTCCTGATTTGTATACAAACTACATAACAAAACATTTTGTGAGCATAAATGTGAAATGAAGTTATCTGTTGCATAAATTCAAGGCTACGTTTGGATGGGATTTAGCTTTGTTTGGTATAGTGTCAAGCTAGTTAATGTTTTAAGAACATTTTAGAAAGGTACAAGGAAAAACTAGAAAAATCTGATTTCCAAGCTTCTTACTTCACTCTGTGGACACAGCAGCTTATGGTTTTTTATTTTTATTTTTTAGGAGGTACTGGGGATTGAACCCATGACCAGGTACATGGAAGCAGGTGCTCAACCACTGAGCTAAATCCGTCCCCCCAGGTTATGGGTTTTTACTCTAGGCGTGTTAACACTAAAAGAAGAAAGCTGTTAGAACTATAAAATAGTTCAGTTCATCTGTTTTGCAAATGCTGCAAATCTGGATTGAATGCCAAGCCCCAGTTAGTTTACAAATATGCCTTGTCCTTTAGTTATGGAGTGTGAAATGTTGTCCTAAGCACCAAAGAATTCTTTTAAAGTCTATGAAAGTACTCAGCAAAAATGGGGTAAAGATAGAGCAATGCCACTTCATTTAAAAATTTCTCTACTTAATTTCTGAAAGTGATTTTGCACGTTCCCAAGAATCTGACAAATAGGAAAATCTTAGCTCTGGTTTAAATTTTGGATGACATAGAATGAAAGAAGCACAAATATATTTGCATCGGAATGGAAACTGGCCTTCAAAGTAAGACCATATTCTTTGTGTCTGGTACTCCTTTATTTAAGGAACATATTTTCTTAAAAAGAAGGACCCACATATTTATAATCTGCAATTAATATATGCCAATTATTATAATTCTTGTATTAGGAGATCTTGTAAAATATGACATGTACTGGATTTTAGAAGATTTTTACTTTCGAAATCTAACTTAGGTAATATTATTGAATGCTTTTATTTATTCAAAACCATTTATTGGGGGGATCTTCTGAGTAGCAGAAATAATGCTGCCAGCCTATAAATTAAAATCTCTCCACAAATTTCCCCCCAAAAAGAAATTAATAAGAAAAGTAGTCCCACACCTACAAGTATTATTAGAAACAGAAAGCACAATAAAATTTCAAATTATCTTAGCATACAAAAATACTCATTTTTAGCAGAGCTGTCTTTCAAGCTCTGTTGCAAGTCTTTGGGGAGAGTTAAGGATTATCTGCAAACACAAAACAGTATAGAATAGGGAATGAGAGAAAATCATAACCAGAAATACAAAGTCTAGTATAAGTGAAAAACTGAAAAAGAGTCCAACATCTATGAAGCAGGAAAAAATGTAATACACACACTTTAAACGGAAACAAATATCTCTTAAATGACCATTTGGGGGATATTAAAAATATCTTGAATCAGAAATTAAAAAGCTAAGAAAAGAAATGGGTAAAAAAAGAATAAAATTAAAGTTGCTTAAATGGGATAGGAGAACAAGAATAAAAAATTTAAATACCAGAGATAAAGGCTGAATTCAAGGTATTTAAGTGAGAATATATTTGAATGAAAATTTAACAAGTGACATTGAAGAGCAGGAAAGCAACCAAGAGAGTGAAAATGAAATAAAGTAATAAAAAGGGTAGGGTGAGAGTGGTCGACATAAAATCTAAGCATAGAAGAGTAACCATAATTATAAGCAGGAGTCCCTGAAGAAGGCAAAGAAAAATAATATTTAAAACCATAATTCAAGAAAACTTTCTGGAAACAAAAGTATAATAGAAAAAAAAATTTTTTAAACCCACTTCTTTCTTTCTGTCTTTATTTCTTTCCCCTTAACCCCGCGTCCCCAGCTGTCTGCTCTGTCCGCTTGTATTCTTATCAGCGGCACTGGGAATCTGTATCACTTTTTGTTGCATCATCTTGCTGCATCAGTTCTCCGTGTATGCGGCGCCACTCCTGGGCAGGTTGTACTTTTTTCATGCGGGGTGGCTCTCCTTAAGGGGTGCACTCCTTGTGCATGGGGCTCCCCTATGTGGGGGACACCCCTGGGTGGCACAGCACTCCTTGCATGCATCAGTACTGTGCAGGGGCTGGCTCACCACAGAGGTCAGGAGGTCCAGGGTTTGAACCCTAGACCTCTCATGTGGTAGGCGGATGCTCTATCAGTTGAGCCAAATCCGCTTCCCAGTAATTGAAAATTGAAAGACCCTAATAGGTCCTGGGAAAACTGACCTGATACAATAAATTTTGAGGTGTATCCTAGTAAATTTCATATATTTATTTACTTATTTATTTAAATTATATATTTTTGAAGATACATAGATCACAAAAAATGTTACATTAAAAAATATGGGGTTTCCATATACCCTCCCCCCACAATCCCCACTCCTCCCACATCAACAACCTCTTTTGTCATTGTGGCACATTCACTGCATTTGGTGAATACATTTTGGAGAACCGCTGCACAACATGGATAATAGTTTACATTGTAGTTTATACTCTCCCCTAGTCCATTCAGTGGGTTATGGCAGGATATATAATGTCTAACATCTGTCCCTGCAATATCATTTAGGACAACTCCAAGTCCCAAAAATGCCCCCACATCACACCTCTTCTTCCCTCTCCCTGCCCTCAGCAACTACCATAGCCACTTTCTCCACATCAATGCTACAATTTCTTCCATTACTAGTCACAATAGTTCTATAGTAGAATACCAGTAAGTCCACTCTAATCCGTATTTAATTCCTTCATCCTATGGACCCTGGGATGGTGATGTCCACTCCACCTCTATATTGAGAGGGGGCCTTGATCCCACATGGATGATGGATGCGATTCTCCTGCTTGACCTGGGTAATTCCAATAAACCAGAAAGTAGGAATTGAAACTCTGCTGAGGCTCAGGGCCCAGCTGGCACATGGCCAGTCCAAAGATTCAAGTCTGAGTATACACCGACCCCAGTGCTAACCACAGGTTCAGTAAAAGTGACAGAAGAGGCATGTGTAGAAAGATCATATCTGAGTCCAACTCCATCACACTCAGGAACACAAATTTTAAAGTAAGGCCCACTGACAAGACACTGAACTCCAGAGCCATGTGCCATGATTGTAGTAAGTTATTCATTTGAAGACAGATACAAAAATCTCCATGGCTCCAAAGCAACAAGATCAAATGGCAAGAGAATTAGACAGTCATCAGACTTCTCAAAAGCAACATGGAAAGCAAAGCAATGGAACAGCATTTTCAAGAAACTCAAGGGAGGAGAGTGTGAAACAAAGTTTTATATCCAGCTAAGCTCTCCTTCGGATATGAAGGCTAAGAAAGAACAATTTTAAACATTGCAGTAATCAGAGAATACTCTACTAATGAGCAATTCTTGAGGAGTCCACTAGAGGACAATGTTTATCCAGCCAAGCTATGAGGGGAAACTGACACAAGGACTGAAGATGAAAAATTAATATACTTAATCTAGATTAAAGGAAAAAAGATGGATGAAGGCTGAAGAGTAATGTATAATTATATGTTCTGATGAAGTAGAAATAAGTTTCTAATTTAGTTTGAAATTGAAGAAAGGCGATAAAGAGGAAAGTAGAAATAAGTTAATTGATTATTATATAGGCAATAGATGGGAGTCAAAGAAACCATTTAAAACTGAAAACCAGATAGTAAAAGTAAATGAAAACTGGGGACTCATATTTTTTGAATATAACATTAAAAAAAATAAAGACAAAATAATGATAAAAAAGAAAACCGGGGACAAGAGCATTAAACATTTGTGTGCAAAAGTAAATACTAGAACAAAATATAAACTTTAAAATACACTTTTTAGAAAGTTTTAAAACTAAAACAGCAAAGAAAAACCGTAGAGGAAAAACACAGTAATTACATGCACACAGTCGCTTAACATAAAATATGTCACAGGCCAAATATATCAGTCATATCAATGTGAATGGTTTTAAATCACCTATTGAAAGAAAAAGATTTCCATTCGACTTACAAAACAAGGTCTGACTATAAGCTGTATATAAAAGAGACACTTAAAACAGTGATTCATAAAGGCTAAAAAATAAAAGAATGAGAAAGTTATAATTGAAAAATGGAAATAATAAAAAAGCAGGAGTTAGGGTATCAGAAAAAATAGAAATCAAGCCAAAAAGCAATAAGGTGATATATTAGGACACTTAAAGGTCGCCATTCACAATGAAGATATATTAGATATAAAAGCAGAAATTCTATGTGATACAAGGAGAAATAGAAATAACTAATAAAGGAAATTTTTGTATAGTACTTACAGTACAAGACAGATCAAGTGTACAAAAAAAGGAAGACTGAGTAAAACACATTTACCAGTAAGGCAGCTCTCATGGATATATATTGAATGATACCCTCTAATAATAGATAATATATTTCTTAATGGAACATCATCATATATTATTAGGTCACAAAGAAAATCTCAGTAAATTCCATAAAGTCCAAATAATATAAACAATACTCTCTGATAATAATGGAATAAAAGTAGAAATTAATAGTAAACAAAACAAAACAAAATGGCCCTCCTACCTGGAAATTATAAAAATACCAACACATATTTTATTAAATAATTCTTGGATGAAAGTGAAAATACAAAATCAATATTAAATCATTTCTAAAAAAAATGGTAATAACATAAACACTTAGAATCTATGGGATACACTTAAAGCAGTGATCAAGGGAATATTTATAGCAATAAAACAAAAAATTGTGAAAATAAATGAATTTAATTCCCTAGAAAAGATAACAAAGGAAACTAAAAGAAATCACAACAAGTGAAATCTTTATAAAAGCAGAAATTAAGCACCAGCTAGTGATACAACTAGAAAAAGACCTTAATAAGAGAGGGAAATGGTAAAGACAAATGAGTTTATATGGCTAAGAGACTTCAAAATGAGTCGGGAGGTCATCAGAGGGGTCGTGCTTATGCACGTCTCAGCAAGATCCCAGAGACAGCTAAAGTAGATACAACCCCAGCTACTGGTGCTCCTGAGGGCTACGGAGACACCCAGGTCTTACAGTCATGGCAGATGGCTCTGGAGTTCAGTGCCTTGTCCGTGGGCCCTACTTTGGAATTTGTGCTCCTGAGTGTGATGGAGTTGGAAAAAAAGAGAGGAGGGAACACAAATAGACAAAATAAGAAATGTCAATGGAGAAATAACCTTTGACACTGACTACATTTTTAAATATTGTAAGGGACCTTAGTGCTCTATGGAAAAAAAAGTTGAAAACCTAGATGAAATGGATGCTTTCTTAGGTAAATATGGTTTACCAAAATTTAAGCTTAAAAATAATTCAATTTTTGTAGAAGAAATAAACAAAGTACTTAAGGAAATAATGTACACACACAAAAGCACTAGGTTCAAATATTTTTAGAGGAGAATTCTCTCAAGGGCAAAGAGGAAAGCTCACAGTGGAGAAATCTGGGAACTATTACTTTGATCAAGTAAACATTACCAATTTGGGGGCAAATAATATCATGTACCTCCTGAGAAGATGTGCTGAGAAAGACTACCATCACTTCTATGGTAAGAAATGTATAACCCAAATCTAATGATGAGGAAGCATCATAATTAACCCAACATCAGCCAAAACCACTTGGAGGAACATCATATATACTAACTGGCCCATATTCTTCAAAAACAATCAAGGCCATGAAAGAAAGAAAGACTAAAGAACTGTTCCAGATGAAAGAATATTCAAGAGTTATGACAACTAACACAACCTGTGGTCCTGGATTAGATGCTGGACTAGACTCCATGTATAAAAATGCCCTGGGACATTACTGTGACAACAGAGAAACTTGCATAAGGTCTGCATATGTACAAATATTTTCTATTTAGGATATATAGTATAAAATAGTATCTAGTAAAGGTTAAAAATCCTGATTTTCCTTAGCACTGATGTTGTGAAAGACAAAATCCTTGTTTTTTGGAAATAGATACTGAAATGTTTAGGGATAAAGAGGCATGAAGGCTTAACTTGCTCTTAAATGATTCATGAAATAGGACATGCTCATGAAATAAAGAAGCAAATGTTAGCAATTGTACAATGGCTGTAAGGGATAATAGTATTTCTGGCAACTTCTTTGCGGGGGGCGGCGGACGTGCCTGCTGCCCCGCCTGGCGCAGGTGCAGGTGCCGGGAGACGGGCACAGCGGGCAGTGCGCAGGCCCACTCCCTGGACAGCCCCGGGCAGAGCACGGACGTCAGAGCCAGCTTGCGAAGGAGACGAGGTTGGAGGGCCTGCCCAGCTCGTGGCCCCGGGGTGCCGGGGCCGACAGTAACCGAGACGGGGGCGCACGTGTGGGGTGAGACGCCCCGGGCCGGCAGCTCTTGGACAGCTGAGGCAGCCGGCGCCCGCGTTTCGCTTGTTACGTGGTTTCCTCCTCACCATAAAGAGAACGCATACTGACCGACTCAGGTAAATTATCGTGCGCCCAGAGGTGCGAGGCACTATTCCCCTTACTGAATTAAGGTGGCTAGAAGGAAACATAAAATTCAGCAAGTTAAAATAATTTAGAAGTTCACAGGGAAGATGGAGGAAAAGGAAGGGGAGGGACAGTTAAAGAGCCACAAATGAAGCTATCAGTTAAACAGACTTCAGAGAATTCTGTGCACTTGCTAAAGACTTTATATATGGTTTTATACTTTAAAAAAATTAAATCAAAATACCAAGGGGGAAAGGCGAACAGATACACAATTCAGAACACTCTTAGATAAAAGTAATCCACTTCCTCAAGGTGGAACCCAGGTGTTCAGGCTTTTAATATCATAGAGGCATTTATCACAAGCGCCTCAATAAAGTGGATATTCGGTAATATAGTGAAGAAGGGCACTCACTGCAGGTTTCTCACTCCTACTCACAAAAATGTAAAATCACCTTTGTTTTTCTTTAAATTTAATTTATTTTTAAAAAGATTTATTTTATTTAAATTCCTCCTCCGCCCCCGCCCTGGCCTACGCTCACTGCTCTCTGCGTCCATTGCTGTGCGCGCTTTCATTAAGAGGCACTGGGGGCCCATCTTGGGACCTCAGGTGTGGGAGAGAGGCACTCAGTCCCCCAGCCACCTCCGCTCCCTGGTCTGCTATGCCTCTCACTGCCTCTCCCGTGCGTCATCTTGCGGCGTCAGGTCAGCTCAGCTCTCTGCAGACCAGCTCACCTTCACCAGGAGGCCCTGGGTTTCCAACCCTGGACCTCCCGAACGGTAGATGGGAGCCGAGTCGTTTGAGGCACATTTGCTTCCTGACCTCGCCTTTGTTTTGAGGGAATTGGGAGTGGTGACTCCCGTGCATTCATTCTAAAGGAGGAAGGGATTCCTATACATAAAACATAAATAAGGAAGAGAATGTAAGTTGACTTTCAGGTAAGGTCCTGAAATTGAAGAACCTTCGGGGCTGAATTAGCACCCAGAGGACCACCAACGGTAGTAGTAAGTAAGATGCACCTGCCAAAGAAGAACTTCGGAATGTGACAAAAGCAGACAGGTGTCCTCAGACCCCCGGGCAGGGTTCCTGGCAGCCGGCTCAGAAAGTCTACGCATCTTCCCAGCAAGACCTAGATCACAGATTCACACGGTTGAGCATGCCCCAGATGGGGTGGCTCTACAAGGCAATCTCCACGACAAAGTTCCGTAAGGAGTCTCCTTACTCTGCTCCTTTCCTAACTAAGCCATCAGCATCTAAGAGGGCTTCTCTACAGCTGGAGTTCCTTTTTGCCCCTTCAGCTGGATGGGGATTCCCTCTCTGTTCCTCTGCTCTCTTTCTCTCTCCTCCCTTCTTCCCTTCTCCCTCCCTCCCTCCTTCCTCTCACCTCTCTCTCCTTTTCACCTTCCCTCTCTCCGTCCCTCCCGCCCCCTCTTTCTTTGACTTCTCTATATTTAACTTCTGGGAGGGGAAGGAAGGGAAAGCTTCTCCTTGAGAAGCGTTTTCACAAGTCTGTGCTACTGTGTTCTCTCCCTTGGTCCCTGACCTAGCCTTAGGCTAAGATTCATGGATGGGACTTCTCTGCGCACCCTTTACAGGAACCGTGCGAGGGACCCCAGGAGCCCAGTTTTACACACCACAGTAACAGGGCGCATCACATTTATGGTGTTTCTTTTCCTTGCCTACGTGGGTCTCAGCAGTGGGGCATCTGCTTTGGAAGGGGGTTCCCCAGTGGAAGCGAGCGTGGGGCTCTGTCTTGGTGCTGTGGGGGCAGTTCAGGCGATACTTGGTTTATAGGGGGCTGGAAGCACACCCAAATGGCCATAGCTGCTGGGGCATTGAGAGGCTGTGAGGAGTAAGAGGGAGAGCAGCTGTGAACAAGAGAAATGATGATAATGCCAGTTACATTTCAAGGCTCAGGAAAAAAGAAGTCCTTACGAAGTTGGTCTACCCCAAATTTGTCAAAGAGTTTTGTTAAGAAGAGAGAGCTAGAAATCACCTAGCCAATGATTTACTCTAGAGATGGAAAAAAGCTGATATCCATTCCCAATGCCTTGGATTAAAACTGCAATGATATACTTCGTGACTTTTAGGGAATGAAAGAATATTGGGTCACAGATTCACTTTGTTACTATTATTATTTTTATCCTCCCCCACCCCGCCCAGATGGCTCCCTTGTCTGTCTGCTGGTTGTTCATTGTGTCCACTCATTGTCTGCTCGTCTCCTGAAGGAGACACTGGGAACTGAACCTGGGTCCTCCTATGTGGGAGGCTAGTGTCCAACCACTTGAGCCACTTCCGCTCCCTGCTCATTGTGTCATCTGCTGGTTGCATCATCTACTCGTTGCGGTGTCTGCTCAATGCGGTGTCTGCTGGTTGCAGCGGTTGTGGTGTCTGCTCCTTACAGCACCTGTGGTGTCTACTAGTTGCTGAGTCTTGCTGGTTGTGGTGTCTTGCTGACTGTGGCGTCTGCTTGTCTTCTTTAGGAGGCACCAGGAACCGAACCTGGGACCTTGCATGTGGGAGGCAGATGTCCAATTGCTTGAGCCGTATCCGCTCCACAGATTCACTTTAATTTTACTCTTCTAACTGCTGGGGCTTCTAAGAAGGGAGCTATAGTTAGGGCATTTCAGGTGGATGTCTCTAGAGAGAATGACTGGGGGCTTTGAGAGAGGGGTGGTAAGATACCTTGCACAGTGATGTCTAACCTCTGGCCCCAGCATAGAACACCCAACTAATGCCCTCCCTCGCCTACCTAGCAAGAGGGCACCTGGTGGCCAGTGGCTGTCAGCACTGCTAGTTAGAGTGGAATACCATGTACCTGTGCCAGTACAGAATCTGCTTTCTCCCTTCTTCCTGCAGTCCTGTGGCAATTTGGGCAGTGTAGTGAAGAAATAAATATCTCTAGGCTTAGAGAGAAATCTATTAGTGATTCTGCTGTTTAAAAATCATTCATAATGATGCCACAATGAGCACAAGTAGATTTAGACCTCCCTGTCGAGTACTACTGCATGTTTGGTTAAAAAATATAGTGTTTGGTTCTATATTCAAGTTCTTTGATTTTTGTATGGCTATCACTATTAATTTTTACTCTTAAATTAAAAGTTGCTTTCCTGTTTAACAGAGAAGGTTAAAATAATTGAATCTGAATGGACTATCATAATCTCTATCTTAAAAGCTCTGAGTATATTTGGACAATTCCATGGGCGAGCTAACAGCCCTCTGTGACTGGAGCAGTCTAACAGTATGCTTTGCATGTTGCTGAAGACTGGTTTAAACCGGAGGCTGTAGTGCTGCTTTCTTTTGATAACTCATTTAAGTGGCCAATCTATCAAGTCACACTGTAACTTCTAGGAATTTTGACTACATAATCAGGGAATCTTAAAAGTCTATCATGGGAAGCAGATGTGGCTCAACTGATATAGCATCTGCCTACCATAGGGGGTTCCAAGGTTTGATCCCCAGGGCCTCCTGACCCGTGTGGTGAGCTGGCCCACGCACAGTGCTGCCGCGCTCAAGGAGTGCTATGTCTCGTAGGGGTGCTCCATGCACAAGGAGTGCACCCTGCAAGGAGAGCCACCCTGCAAGAATAAAGCACAGCCTGCCCTGGAGTGGTGCCACACACATGGAGAGCTAACGCAGCAAGATGACACAACAAAAAAGAGATGCAGTTTCCCAGTGCCACCAGATAATGCAAGTGGACACAGAAGAACACACAGAGAATGGACACAGAAAGCAGACAATGGTGGGGGCGGGAGGGAAGGGGAGAGAAATAAATAAATAAATCTTAAAAAAAAAGGCCTATCAGTGGGAAGCTGGTGTAGCTCAGTGATTGAGCACCTGCTTCACATGCCTGAGGTCCCGGGTTCAATCCCCAGTACCTCCTTAAAAAAGGAAGAAGCTATCACTGTGCAAAATTTTGACACAGAGCCTTAGGTGAGGGGGAGAGTGGTGGGGTAAGGGTGGGATAAGTGGGCCAAGAAGTGATGTCGTGGTAATTACGTGGTCTTCCATTTTATGTTTATAGTAATTCATGCAGTACTTTGAGGATTCTGACCAGAGACCAAGAGTTCTTAACCAGGGGTCCGTGGAAAGATTGCAGGGTGTCTGTGAGCTTAAATTGAAAATTCAAGAAAACATCCTTGTGGGGACATGTTGGTGCGGCTGTGATCTATTTATTAAATAACACACAGTTTAGTGTGGACTTAGGGAGGGGTCTGTGGTTTTCACCTGACTGGCAGAGGGTTCTGTGGAACAAAAAGGTTGAGAACCCCTGGAGTAGCCCATCTGACCTTAATAAAACTCCTGATTTTGGTGTTCTTTATAATAACTGAGGTCACTCAGTACCGTAACTTTGAATCTGTAGGCAGAGCATGGCTTCAGGAAACAGTTACTGAGTGCTTACTCCGTGGCAAGCACCCAATAGTGTCTGTCCCTGCTTAATCCCCTTCCTCCAGCTTCGGTTTTCTTATTCTCTCCCCCACCTCAGTCCCTGCTTCTGGAGGAAGCAATGCCCAATCAGCCACGGCTAGCACAATGTGATGGAAGGGACGAGAAGGAGTGAACTTAGTTACTTACCTATGAGCACTAGGGAGAATTCTCATCATATGGACTTGATAAACCCAGATTGAAAACCTAACATTATAAGTCGTACTCAGGATGTGGAAATCACTTAGTTGTATTGGATATTCCCGTGAAATGACATTTCTTGCTCCAATACAACTGTCCTTAGTCACTATTTTGCTCACAATGACGTGAGTGTAAATGGCACGTAGGTGAGACCGGCTCGAGTTCCTTTCAAAGCAGGAGTTAATCAGGCGATTCTTAGCAGCACTTCACGGACGCCCCCCCCCCTGCTTTTATTAAGGCCCTCTTTCCCTAGCTGGTAATCCCTTAAGCAGAGAGAAGGTACATCTGGCCTACAGAAAATGTGCACATCATCTGTTCTCTTCCATCAATCAGTTTGGAATGTCCCAACCTAGCCTCCGTCTGTTGTGTGTCTTATGAAGGAGCTCCAGGGCTTTCTAAGACCAGGCAAGAACATGCTCTGAAGGCAGATGAAAGGAAAGTCTGTGTCAGGTCGCCCCAGCACGGGCCAGAGAGAAAGTTCTGTATCTAAAAAGCAGCCTTTTTTGTTGCTTCTGGACAAGGCTCGGAAATGGTGCGGAAGTAGGTGCTGCTTTCCAAATGGAAAGATCCATCAGATCAAACTCTGGCTTCGTGAGGTACCTAGTGACTGCCCCTACTCCCCCTTAGCCATGAGTAAGGAAGTGGACACACAGGCTTCTGAACACAGATTGAGTCCATTTTTAGAAATGTACCTAATGGTTTAATCGTTTATGAAACTCCTCTTCAACAATTATAAAATGGTATGTCTAGTGTGTAAAATATAAAGACATAATGAAAAATATTAACCAATATTAACAGTCTAGTCGTGCTTACCTTTCCATACCTGACTCCAAACACATGCAAACAAGACTAATGACTATTTTTGAAATTAGATAGTTAAAAAACATTTAAAGCAAGTTCAGATCTTGCCTCCAGCATTGGTACAAGCTATAGGGAGAGGCTAGTACCTAACTTCACGCACCTAAAGGGCGGGCATACCCAAAGCAGGGGAGGGCATCCAGGCAGCACTTTGAGGCAGCAGTTCTAAGTAGTTAATTGAGTTAATCGAGTTCTAAGTAGTTAATTGAGCTTTGCTAGAAGTTAGAGCTTTTCTCCTGTGCTGTCCAGAGAGAAGCTGCTGGCCTGCTGGAGAAGTTGAAAGTCCAGATAGCACCGTGAACGTCAAGCCTTAAGCCTTCTGATTACAAGGGGGCTCCCATCTATGAGGGAAGCTTGAGATTTGGACTATGGAAAGGTTGGGTCTTTTCAGTGTTAGTTAATGAGTCTACTGTGATGAAGAAGACCCTGCCTCTGTGACACCTTCAGTCCAAGAAGCAGTCACATCACATGGCGCAGTATAACGAGCCACTTGATGGAGGCAGACGCAGCAGCATGTCACTGGAAGGCAGGCCAGGCAGGAGCTAATGGCATCTGGCAGAAGATAAGGAAAATGTCCACTAGGCCGACATCATTCTTGACGGCATCTTTTTTTTCTTTTAACCTTTTTATTTTGAAATACTTTCAAACTTACAGAACAGTTGCAAAAATTATACGATACGAATACAGAGAAAGACAGAGAATGCAAGTATATCCCCTACCCATATGCCCAGATTTACTATCTTTTAACATTTTGCCACATTTGGTTTATTATTCTATTCTATTCTTCCTTCCTTCCTTCCTTCCTTCCTTCCTTCCTTCCTTCCTTCCTTCCTTCCTTCCTTCCTTCCTTCCTTCCTTCCTTCCTTCCTTCCTCCCTCCCTCCCTCCCTCCCTCCTTCTGTCCCTCCTTCTGTCCCTCCTTCCTTCCTTCCTTCCTTCCTTCCTTCCTTCCTTCCTTCCTTCCTTCCTTCCTTCCTTCCTTCCTTCCTTCCTTCCTTCCTTCCTTCCTTCCTTCCTTCCTTCCTTCTTTCCTTCCGCCCTCCCTCCATTCCTCTCTCCTTTGCTGCCTCCCTCTTTCTTTTCTTTCTTTTTATTTTCTATTTATCTATCTACCTACCTACTTACCTATCAATTTTCTATCTTTCCATCATCTATTTAATCTATCAATCATCAGTCAATTTTCTAAACATTTAGGAGTATTTTGCCTATGTCATTATCTTGATAACTGAATGCATCCCTGTATACTTCCTAAGAACAAAGATACTCATTTATGTAACAACATTAAGTAGTGTTATCAAGTTTAAGAAATTTAACATTGATATAATGCATACAGTCTATATTTCAATTTTTTCAGTTGTCCCAATAATGTCCTTTTGGACCTTTTCTTCCCCGTTATTAGATCCAGTCAAGAATCATGCTTTACATTTAATTGTCATGTTCTCTTTAGTTTCTCTCTTTTTAATTGTGGAAACATATGTACAATGTAAAATTTTCCACCTCAACCACTGCCAAGCACGCAGTTCAGTGAGACTAATCACATTCACAAAGCTAAGCTACCCCCACCACCATCTATTGCCAAAACGTTTCCATTCTCCCAAACAGAAACCCTGCATCTCTAATGCATTACCTCCCCGTTCACTCTCCCCCTGCCCCGGTAAGCTGCGTTCCACTTACAGTCTCTACAAATTTACGTGTCCCAGTTATTTCATACTAGTGGAATCACACAATAACTGTTCCTTTGTGCCTGCCTTACTTCATTCCACATGATGGCTTAAAGGTTCGTCCATGTTGTGACATATATCAGAGCGTCATTTTTCTTTTAGGGCTAAATAATCTCCCATTGTATGTCTATACCATATTTTGTTTTTCCATTCATGTCAATTGATGGACACTTGGGGTGCTTCCACCTTTTGCCTATTGTCAATAATATTGCCATAATATTGTGTACAAGGATCTGTTTGAGTTTCTGCTGTTAATTCTTTTGGGTTTATACTTAGAAGTGGGATTTCTGGGTCACATTTTAGTTCTATATTTAATTTTTAGGGGAACTGTCAAATGTTTTCCACAGTGGCTGCACTATTTTACATTCCCACCAACAATGTACAAAGGTCACTATTTCTCTGCATTCTCACTAATACTTTTATTTTCAGTCTTTTAAATAATAGCCAACCTAATAGGTGTGAAGTGGTATCTCATTTTAGTTTTAATTTGCATTTCTTGACTGGCTAATGATGTTGAGCATCTTTTCATTTTCATCATCAATCAGCCATTTGATTATCTTCCTTGGAGAAATGTCAGTTCAAATCCTTGGGACATTTTTAAAATTGGGTTTCTATTTCTCTTCACCCTTGTCAGCATTTGCTATTTTCTGTTTTTGAAATAATAACTATTCTAGTGCATGTGGAGTGATATCTGATTGTGGTTTTGATAAGCATTTCTCTAGTGGCAGATAATACTGAATATCTTTTCATGTGCTTATTGATTCTTTATCTCCTTTAGGAAATGTCTATTCAAATCCTTTACCCATATTGTAATTGGTTTGTTTGTCTTTTTGTTGTGGAGTTGTGGTAATTCTTTATATATTTTCAATATTAAACCTTTATCAGTCATTATCAGATATATGGTTCTCAAATATTTTTTCTCATTTTGTAGCTTTTCTTTTCACTTTCTTTTTTTAATATTTTTAATTTTTTTAAAAAGAAATTTAGATTACATAAATGTTACTCCAAAATATAGGGGATTCTGGTATGCCCTGCTCTCTAGCCCTCCCACATTTTCCAATGTATTAGTGTGGTACATTTGTCACAATCAATGACCACATCTTGGAGCATTGCTACTAAGCGGTGATTGTAGTTTACATTGTAGTTTAAACTCTTTCCCAACATTTTTGCAAGTTATTACATTATATACAATAGCTTGTATCTGTCATTGATATGTCATTCAAGATAATTTCCAGGTACCAAAAATGCCCCCAAATTACACCTATTTTTCCCTCTCCTGCCTCTCAGAACCTCCAGTGGCTACTGCCTTCATATCCATGATAAAAGTGCTTCCATTGCTAGGATCACAGCAACTCTACAGTAGAACAACTGTAAATCTACTCTACCCATTGTCCATTCCTCAGTCCTGAGGATTCTGTGATGGTGATGCCCACTCTACCTCTACTTGAGAAGGGGTTTAGGTCCCATGGGGCAGACAGATGGAAAATCTTGCTTACAGTTGCAGACTCTCTCTGTTCCTTGGGATGGTAATTTTCAGTCATCTTCTCCTTGTTAGTTGTCCTGGCTGAGTCCAATGAACTGGAGACTAGGTGTTGCAAGTCTGTTGAGATTCAGGACCCAACTGGCACACAGACAGCCCAAAGATTTAAGTCTCTTGGACATACAAGTATTTAACTCTAGCATTAATTGTAGAGCACTAATTCATATAGAGGGACAGCAGAACCATGTGTAGGGGAAAAACAACTGAGTTCAACTCTATCACATTGGGGAGCATAAATTCCAAAGTAGGGCCCCCTGGCAGGGTGCCAAACTCCTGAGCTGTCCGCCCTGCCTATAGTGTCTGGATATCTCCACAGCCCTCAGGAGACCCACTATTTGAGATAATATTTACTTTGGCAGTCAGTGAGTTCCTGCTGCGAAGTGCATAAGCATAACCTCTGAAATGACCTCCTGATTCACTTTGAAATTTCTTAGCCATATAAACTCATTTGTCTTTACCCTTTCCCCCTTTTGGTCAGGGTCTTTTCCCAGTTGCATTGCTAGTTGGTGCTTGGTAGTAATCCCTTGGTGCCAGAGAGGCTTATTCCCTGGAGTCATGTCCCATGCTGGGGAGAAGGTAATGCATTTATATGCTGAGTTTTGGCTTAGAGAGAGGCCACATTTAAGCAACACAAGGAGGCTCTCAGGAGGTAACACATAGGCACCTTATAACACTATGCTAAGCTTCAAATTCAGAAGTAAAAGTTCATAAGTACAGACATCACAATCAAGGGCCTGTCAATGGTCCATCCTTCTTCACTAGTCTCTGCTCCTGTACTTAGGGGATTCTTGCTATCCCATTAGAGAATGTGGCAGAGCTCTCCAGGATGGGAATTCGATATTTCTTTGGTTATTATGTGGATCTCCACTCACTGTGACAATGCCCCATGAACACTTGAGCACATTCATATGCCTTATAGTTATGTCCCAGGTGAACCTCCTCCCATGCAGTTCCTATCTCTGACACCCCACTCCAATGATCCTCCCCTGCCACAATTGTAACCTTTCTGTGATCCAAAACTGCTTGAAAATTGAAGCCAACAAAATAACTGAATATAATTAATAGGAAAATGATATAATGATGGCTTTAAAAATAATGAATAAAATACAAAATTTTTTAAAAAGTTCAAAATAATGAAAAAATAAAAAGGAAAAATATGAAAGAAAAAAATTTTTAAAAACATTAGGTCTTTCATTAAGATCTGTTGTCTTGCATATAGTGACATTTGTTTCCATTTATTTGCTTAGAGTCTAATTTTTTTCATTTTGTTCAAAGAAGCTTTAGGTTACAGAAAAGTAATGTACAGAATATAAGTGATTTCCATATAACCTACATCCTCTACCTTTCCCCCTCTCCCCTATTAATAACATTTTACATTTGGATGATACATTTGTTACAATTGATGTACAAATATTGAAACATTGCTATAACCCTGGTCAATGATTTACATTGTGGTTTACATTTGAACCATAGACTTTTATAGATTTTGATGAAGTTTGGCATGATTTATATCCATCTTTGGAAGATCATGTAGTACAATTCCAATTTACCCAAAATGTCCTGTGTTCCATCTATTCTTTCTTTTTTTTTTTTTAAAGATTTATTTATTTATTTCTCTCCCCTCCTTCCCCCCCAGTTGTCTGCTCTCTGTGTCCATTTTCCATGTGTTCTTCTGTGACCACTTCTATCCTTATCAGCAGCACTAGGAATCTGTGTTTCTTTTTGTTGCATCATCTTGTCGTGTCAGCTCTTCGTGTGTGCGGCGCCATTCCTGGGCAGGCTGCACTTCCTTTCACACTGGGTGGCTCTCCTTATGGGGTGCACTCCTTGTGTGTGGGACTCTCCTACGTGGGGGACACCCCTGCGTGGCAGGGCACTCCTTGCGCACATCAGCACTGCGCATGGGCCAGCTCCACATGGGTCAAGGAGGCCCGGGGTTTGCACTGTGGACCTCCCATGTGGTAGACGGACGCCCCAACCACTGGGCCAAGTCTACTTCTCTGTTCCATCTATTCTATTCCTCCCTCCCTCTCCCCTCAGGACCCACAGTGACCACCAAAATTAACTAATTGAAGGACCAGATTCATAGTTACTTGCAACAACATTGAGAGCCGCCCAGTGTGACAGAAAGTGCAGCCTGCCCAGGAATGGTGCCGCCCACACTTCCCATGCCGCTGACGACAACAGAAGCGGACAAAGAAACAAGACGCAGCAAATAGACACAAAGAACAGACAGCCGGGGGAGGGAGGGAATTAAATAAATAAATCTTTTAAAAACAACAACAACAAAAAGAAGCATTGAGGGCTTGACATACTGGTCTGTCCTCTCTTATTAGGCACTGCCTATGCTCTCAAGATACTTCTGCCCCTCTGTTTGAGATCATAGCAGGACTCCTCAGGATGGAAGTCCAACATCTTCCCACTCATTATGAGTGTCCACCCCATGCTACAACACAAATATTACATGACCTCACTGATTACAAGCAAATCAAGCAGGCTCACAGAGCTAGAGTCTGAAAGATAGGTTTACAGGAGACAGAAAGGGAGAAGGTGGTTATGATTCAATGCCCATATGGGCAAAATCTATAAGGTGGAATTATATAGTTGTGCTGTGGATGGGCATAACAGTGGTGCAGTAATTCTTTTGGGCTGGGTGGTACTGCCCTGTAAGGGGGATAGTGTAGGGAGGGTGGGTTAGACTGTCCATGGAATTGGAGGGAGAGTTGGGGGAGGGAGCATGTGAACTCTGGGGATTTGTGGGTATGTGGTTGAAACTACAACATTAGAAATGTTCTTTTGGCAAATATGGCAGGGGAGAATTACTGGTTTAAGGTGTTGGATGTGGGGGACACATGGGACAGGTGGTACCTGGGACAAGTTTCTAGGGAGTATGTAGCATTCATCTTTTCACTTTCTTGATAATTTCTTTGATGCACAGAAGCTTTTAATTTTGTTAAATCCATTTATCTATTTTTTTTTTTCCTTTAGTTTCTCATGTGTTGGGTGTAAAGTCTAAGAATCCATTTCCTAATTCAAGGTCCTAAAGTTATTTCCCTACATTTTCTTCTAAGTGTTTTAAGTTTTGAGCTAATTTTTTTTTATAAGGTAGGGATCCCACTTTTATTCTTTGCATGTAGATATACAATTTTCCCAGTACAGTTTGTTGACAAGACTCTTCTTTCCCCATTGAGTAGTCTTGGCACCCTTGTAAAAAATCACTTGATTATAGATGTGTAGGTTTATTTATAAACTCTCCATTCAGTTTCATTGGTCTATATGTTCTGTCTTTGTGCCAGGACCACACTGTTTTGGCTACTGTTCCTTTGTAAAAAGTTTTGAAATCAGGAAGTGTGAGTCTTCCAACTTTGTTCTTTTTCAGGATTTTTAAAAGCTATTTGGGGTTCCTTACCCTTCCATATAAATTTGATGACCAGATTTTCCATTTCTGTAAAGAAAGCTGTTGGAATTTTGATTGGGATTGCATGAATCTGTGAATCTCTTTGAGTAATTGTGGCAGTTTGACATTATTTATGAATTCTAAAAAAGGGAAAGATTGTGTTTGTAAACTGGTCTGTACCTCTGGGTGTGACACCTTTTGATTGAATTAAATTCACAGATTTTAAGTGTACTTGATAAAATAAATTTAGGGCTTTGATTTAATGATGCCAATAGGCATGACTCAGGGTTGAGCCACCACCCCCTTAGTGGGCTGATATAAATGGACACTCACTTAAGAGGAAGAGGCAAGAACTTGGTCATTTCAGTCTTGCCATGTGACAGAAAGGATAAAGCTCAAAAAGCTAAAGCCACAGGAAGAAAGATGAGTCATTTGCCTGATAGTTTGTAGCCGAAGAGAACAGAGCAGCCGAGCAGCTGAGAAGGCCCAGAGACCAGGCAGAGATCGCTTGCCATCTTGCTTCAACATGTAGTAGTTGACTTTGGTGAGAAAGTACTTCCTATGGTACCTTGAGATGGACTCTTTAGACCCTTGTAACTGTAAGCTTTTACCCCAAACAAATACCCTTTATCAAAGCCAACAGGTCTCTGGTACTTTGCATCAGCACCTCTTTGTCTGACTAATACAATAGTATTGACATCTTTATAGTAAGTCTTTCAATTCATGAACATGGAATATCTTTCCATTTATTTAGGTCTTTGAATTCTTTCAGTAGTGATATTTAGTTTTCCATGCATGATAGTTAATAGTATGTGCCACTTTAGCTAGGTTGTAGTGTTCAGTTGTTTGGTCAAACAACCATTGGCCTGGTTGCTATTGTGGGGGTATTTCATGGATCTAAACCACTTGACAGTTGATTGCATCTATGGCTGATTAAATCTACAATCAACATAGGAGATTGCCTTCAGCTGTGGGAGAAGTCTCCTCAATCAATCAGATGAAGGCCTTAAAGGGAGAACTAATTTCAGCAGTTGAAAAGAATTTCTATCTCTACTTCAGCAAGCTAGCTTCTGGCTGAAGTAGAGATAAAATTCATTGAAACCTTCATTAGAGTTCCTAACTTGTATCCTGCCTTATGGAATTTGGACTTGCCAATCCCCATCGTTGGGTGAGTCAATTTCTTTAGTAAAATTCTTAATGTTTACATACATATCTTGTCAATTCTCATTTTTCTGGAAAACCTTGGCTGGCACACAATATACAAGGCCTTTACAACCTTGGTTAAATTTATTCCTAGATATTTGATCTTTTAGTTGCTACTGTAAACAGAATCGTTTCCTTGATTTCCTTTTTGGATTGTTCATTACTAGTGTAAGAGACACCACTCATTTTGTGTGTTGATCTTATGCCCCTACCATTTTGCTGAATTTATTTTATTAGCTCTAATATGTTTCTTGTGGATTCCTTTGGATTTTCTATATATAGATAATGCCATCTATGAAAGATAGTTTTATTTTTTCTTTTCCAATTTGGAAGCATTTTATTATTATTATTTTTTTAAGCCTAATTGTTCTGGCTAGTACTTCCAGTACAGTGTTGAATAGCAGTGGTGAAAGCAGACATGCTTGTCTTTGTTCCTGATCTTAGAGGGAAAGCTTTCAGTCTTTCCCCATTGACTATGATGTTAGCTGAGAATTTTTCATATCTTCCCTTTATCATGTTGACAAAGTTCCCTTCTAATCCTAGTTTTCTGAAGAGTTTTTTTTTAATCAAGAAGGGGTGCTAGATTTTGTCAAATGCCTTTTCTGCATCAGTTGAGATGTAAATGTGTTTTTTCCCCCTTCATTCTATTTATGTAGTGTATTATTCTTTTCTGTTCTTGACCCATCCTGGCTTTCCTGGAATAAATCCCACTTGCTAATGGTGTTGGATTCAGTCTGCTAGTATTTTGTGGAGGATTTTGCATCTATATTTGTAAGGGTTGATGATCTCTTGTAGGTGTTCACCAGGTGTAGAGAAGGGAAAGGATATTCCAAGCAGAGGGAAAGGCATGTGCGAAGACAAACAGGTACATATATATGACCTGGGAATAGTAAAGAAGGTGCCTGGAGCTCAAGATAGAAGTGGCACAGAGTGAGTAAAAGATCTGGTGATATTAGATAGAGAAGAGAAATTGAGAGCATGAGGGTAGTGTGAGGACTACTGGGGCATTCCAGAACCTGAAGTGGGGAGGCTGGGGCACAGGAGGTAAAGGCTAACAGTAGATAGCTTGCATGTTGAACAAGTAAGATATGTAAGATGTATAAACAAAACACATATTTATTTATTTCCACTGCCCCCTATAGCAGTTTGATATTATTTTATGAGTCCCCGAAAGAGAAAGATTTATGTGTTTGAACTAGTTTATTCCTGTAAGTGTGATACCCTTTGATTGCATTAAGTTCAGTTGAGGATCCTTTGATTAGGATCTTTGATAAGATCACTTTAGGGCTTTCGATTGGACTACATCAGTGAGGCATGACTCAGATTAGTCTCTGCCTCCTTGTTGAGTCTGATATAAACCCAGAGACACAGGGAGAGAGAGAGACACATAGGAAAAGGGAGCCAGTGATTTTGCAATTGTGAAAGAGAGGATTGTGCAAGAAAACTGAAGCCCCTGAGAGGCTCAAATAGACTGGGCCCACAGAGCTGCTCAAGAGGAGACCAGCCCTGCTGTATGGCTGCAAGCTCATAGGTGAACTTGGGAAGAGAGCAGAATAGCCAAGAGTGATATAGGAGGCCCAGAAAGAGACAAGCCCCATGGCAACTTGCAGCTGAAATTGGGAAGAAAGTGGGAGCAGCTGAGCCTGAGAGAGGAAGCCCAGAGGGGAAGGAGAGACCAGGCAGAGATCGCCTGCCATCTTGCTTCAACACATGGCAGCTGATTTTGGTGAGAAAGCACCTCTCGTTGTGCCTGGAGATGGACTTTTCATAGCCTTGGAGCTGTGAGTTTTTTATTTTATTTTATTTTATTTTTTTATTGATTTTGTAATAATATTACATTAAAAAAATATATATATGAGGTCCCTTTGAACCCTACCACCCCTACCCCACCTCTCCCCCCCCCCAGCAACACTCCTTCCCATCATCATGACATATCCATTGCATTTGGCAGGTACATCTTTGGGCACCTCTGCACCTCATGGTCAGTGGTCCACATCATGGCCCATACTCTCCCCCATTCCATCCAGTGGGCCCTGTGAGGATTTACAATGTCCGGTGATTGCCCCTGAAGCACCATCCAGGGCAGCTCCATGTCCCAAAGACGCCTCCACCTCTCATCTCTTCCTGCCTTTCCCCATACCCATCAGGAACTGTGAGTTTTTACCCCAAATAAATCCCCTTTATAAAAGTCAACCTGTTTCTGGTACTTGGCATCGGCAGTCCTTTGGCAAACTAAAGCTCCTCGTGTGATTTATTCAGTGGGGTAATATACCTTTGCCTCTGGGTGAACACCCTACAGCCCCAGGCCTTTCCTGCTCACTCTTAGTAAATTGACAGCCTACCTTGGGTCATAAGCATCCCAATTCAATTCTGTATATAAGTGTCTAGTTCACTGTATCACTTAACATGTCAATCTTCATTCGAAGATAAGTGCCTTCCCCATCTGCCCCTATAGCCAGGGCCTCCGGTGGGCTCTTTCTTCCTACCTTAGCTAGGTCTGGAGCAGGTGGAGGGGAACCTGTCATTTCTAAATAGGGGCCGTGGTCAGGTTTTTCTGTCTCTTCCAAGCATCCTCCACTCGCAAGATGCTCTTTTGACCTATCCAAGAGTAAGAGCCTTCTGTGGCAGGCTGACAGCTGTTTAAAGCTGGCTCTTTCTCAGGGGCATTTCTGTGATTCCATTTGCACTACGCACTGCAGCTCCCGTGATAGGGATTGCACAGCTCCTTGGCTTTCTGATGGCCCCCTGCCCTTGGTCCTCTCAGTGCTCCATTCCTCGCACTCTCCTGCTGGAAGCCCCTCACCCCTCCAGGGCATCCCCTTGGTCAGGAACTAAAGTGGTTCTAATCCTACCTTCTCTGGCCCTTGGCCCCCAGGGACTGCTGGGAGATCCTCACACATCTTCACCCTGACAAGCTCTGGATGTGCAGGCCCATCCTGTTTGAGTCTGGCCACCTGTCACCTCTGTCCTGCTGCCACAGGTTTCTCCAGGCACAAATCTCCCATATCACAGAAGACATTTTGCGCCCTCTGAATGGTCCCTTGGAAGCCCCTCACTTTAGCAGAGAAGGAAGCACCTTGAGGGGAAGGGGTAGACTCCCCACAGGGCGAACAGGGTTCCAGAAAATCTCGTCACAGATTTCCTATCTGCCCCTCATAATTGTTTTGCATTCTTGAAGAGAGGGCTTTTGTATGGAGGGAGTGGGGTACAAGAAGGGACTGAGAGTTTGGAAACCAGTTCTGGCACTTTGTATTGTCAATTTTGGTTAGAATCACCTGGCACCTTTTCTTAGGAGTTTTACAGCTATGCTTTCTTGGTATCTCTGTGGACACGGCAGTTTTAATGTCCTGTTATGTGCATACTCACCTATGTGAGGACTATGAAAAGCTGGCATGGAAGTATGTTGGAGAAGTGGGGAAAGGCATGGGGAGTTATAATAATAAAATAACCACCACTGAGAATTTGTAATGTATTAGGTGCTGTTTGAAGCATGTTAGAGGCAGTAACACTTTCAATTGTCATACACCTGTGAGGCAGGTACTAATATTTTTCCCACTTTATGGGTAAGGAAATAGAGGAACAGAGAAGTAAAATAACATGCCCAGGTTCACAGAATTCAGCGAAGGGCACAACTGGGGTTCCAGCTCGGCAGTCTGACTCCACAGATATACTCTTTTTTTTTTTTTTTTTCTCTTTTAACCATTTTTAAACTTTATTTCACCTCTTTTGGGAAGGTACGCAGTTGGATCCAGCCTCACAGATGGCCAGTCCCCTAAGCCCAGGGTGCTTGCTTTCCTGGCAGCAAGAAAATACATATAAATCTCTTCTAGTTGTCAGCTAATTTACCAGCCAGAGCCCCCAAAATATGTTTATGTGGCTGACTTTCATATCAGATGATTTCCAGAGACTTAAGGCAGTCTCTTAGTCCATACGGAGGCAACAAAACCATAAAACCAATGGCCTCTATAGCATTTCATTTTCTGCTTCTCGGTACAAACACAAGGAACAATACCTAATATCAGTTCCAACTCGTGTCCCTTTTATTAAGGTTCAAGTTCCCACGGCATGATTTGGTACTCAATAAAGGAAAACTTGTGTGAATAAGGTAATACATTATCACTGATATTTCCAGCTGACAGTCGACAGCCCAGCAGCGATACCAACACGTTCTCGGGAAGCCCATCACGGGGGTCGACGCTTTGGAGTGGAGATTCCAGGTTCATTTAGGGGTGGTCTAAGCTCCTGGATGGCGGAGGTGTGGGTTTGCTTAGGAGGTCCTGCTTGGTCCTTAACCACCTCTGGGGTGCCTACTGCACCAGCGAAGGCATTGGACTGTCTGCATGCCTGCAATGCCGCATCAGTGATCTTGGGCTCTGGAACCAGACCGGAGCCAGCGAGCGTGCTCATCCCTTTAGGCCAGTCCCAGGCATCGCTATCTGGTGGCTGAAGTGTGTCTCCCAGCGAGCAGCCAACTCCTCCCCTGTCTCATAGGACCCCCAGGAGGAGCAGTGAACTGCCTGGACAGTGCGGCACCTTGGCTGGGCAGGGGGCTGCGGCCTCCGGGGCAGGGGGCTGCGGAGGAGCCTCACCGAAGGCCACGGCGACCTCCCCACTGATGTGCTCTGGGTGGCAGCGCCCCACCGACCCCCGCCGGAGGCCCCGGAAGAGGGCTAAGGGCTCCCCGGAGAGCTGCCAGGATCTCCTTTCAGTAACTCTTGTCGTCTCTAGTTCACGGACGCAGAAGCTGGGTCTAGAGAGGGTGGGTCATTTGCTGAAGGTCATGTAAGCAGGGAGAGGGACAGCTGCGCTGAGTGCCCGGGGTGGTCGTCGGCCGCTGCGCACCGTGGAGGTGCCCTCACAGGGCACCCGCTGGCCGCCCACACAGGCGCCTTATTTGGGGAATGGTGCCGAGATGGAGCGCCCAGGCTGGGGACACAGGCTGGACCCCGCGCCGGTGCCTGGGGAGGGGGGGCTGTGCCCTTCCCTGCCCTGCAGGCAGGGCTCCTGCCCGTGCCCTCAGCCTCCCTGTCAACGGGGTGACAGCCATGCCCACCCGTAGAGGTGTCAGGAAGATGAAAGGAGGCAAGGGGGCAGGGGCTTAGAAGAAAGCCCCGTGCAGACTGAGTGCTTTGCAAATGTCAGCCGTGGCTGTAGGAATTCAGGAGAGCACGGGGAGGTTTTCCTGTTCACCCGTGCCTGTTGGTAGGCAAATAATAATTAGGAAGGACTAATTTAGGCTGGGAAATTATGCTCTGTGCCTCAGTGTTCCCTGGATGAAGAGCTTCTATTTGGAAGGAAAATGGCTTTCTGTGCAGGTGGTGATGATCATTAAGTCCTTTTTTTAAATTTTCTTTTTAAATTTGTAGCCTGTCACTTAAGTACAGCCTTAAGCAATTAGAGAGAAAACCAGGACTTTTGGGTCTCTTGGAATTTTGAATGGTCTGCTGTTTTGCTCTAATTAAAGGGTTGGCTGACAGGGTCTTGCCCTAAATCCATCTATGGATCTGATTTGTTCTTTTGAAAGGGATGGATTAATTTATTTGGCAACTAATCACTGAGTACCTTCAATGTGGCACAATTCTTGACACTGGGGATACAGCAAAGAACAAGAGACAAAAATATCTGCACTCAGGGAGCTTACATTTTAGTGGAAGATGGAAAATGAACATGTAAGTAAAATATATAGTATGCCAAAGATAATAAATCAATAGAGAAAAATAAAGTAGGGAAAGAGGAAGTGCTGGGGAGAGGGGTTGTAATTTTAAATAAAGTGGTTAGGGTGTGATGTAGTAGTGGTTTTGTTAAAAGAAAAGAGGCTTTACCCTTTAGGGACATATATTGAGGTATTACGGTAAAATATACTGATGTAGTATGGTGAAAAAACAATCCAGATTGCTTTAAAGTAATAGAGATTTGTTTGAAATATTCCAGATTTAGGGGCTGGGGTTGGCGAGAGGGTTTAGATGCAACAAGGGGGCTCTGCGTTGTGCTGAAGCAGAGTGACGGGTGTGTGTGTGTGGTTCATTAACCCATGTGCTCTAGTCCTGTGTATATTTGAAAATCTCCACAATTAAAAGGTAAAGAAAGAAAAATAACATCCTAAATCTGCTCCCAAGCTAAAACAATGGGATTCCATTGCAAAACAAAACAATGACTGACAGGCAATGAAACTAAAATTACAAAGTTACAAATGAACAAAATAAGAGAGTGTCAGTTAAGGCATCTCTCAGAGGGTGAAGTTTGGGCAGAGCCTGGGGTGAGCAACGAGCCACACGACTTTCAGATAGAGGACGCTGAGTGATCCAAACTCAGACCCAAGTACGATGGATGTTGCCAAGTACAGAGGCGTTACCCTTGCGTGGTGGCAAAGGGTCAACAACGGTGCCCTCCATCTAAACTGAGCTTTACGGTTTAGGAAGCTCTTTACAAATGCACGAGGCGGGACCCAGCTCTTATTCCTTATGCTTCCCCAGAGCCTGGCAGAGAGCCTGTGCGACCTGAGGGCTGGCCATTCATTTCTCTTACCTTCTACAACAATCCTGTAGGGTGGACAGGGAAGGAATCTTCATTCCTATCTAATATAGATATAATGGCATTTAGTGCCATTAGGAGACTCAAATTATAGAGCCGTTAAGTGATGATACTTGTTGTGGGTCACTCCCTGTGCTCAGGGGTCCAATCTGTTGATAAAGAAGGATTGGCAGATGATTAAAGCTTGGGTGGCGTAGTTTGAGTGGTAAATGGGACCACTAGTGCCTCGTGCCGAGACTCTAAGCACCATTAAATTTCCTCCGACTGTGGCCAGAAAAAGAAGAAATCCTGATAAGAGTATAAACTCAGGCACGAAACTGTTGCTCTGAAACTTAGCATCATGCAATATTCAAAGAGCAAAGCAAAACAATTCTCACCAAGGTATTTTACATGCTGCTGAAAGTTACACACCCAAGAAATGATGTGTTTATGTCTATGTGTATGCCCATTGAATTTCAAGTTTCCATGGCTTTAAACCTTCTTTCCATATGTAGAATTTTTATAACCAGTAAATAGATGAGCCTTTGTGGTTTAATGAAAAGACTTGTATGGATAACATATGTTTCCCTTTATGGAAAGTATCTCTCAGCCTGTTGAAAATGCCTGATTTTAAAGTGCCCATGTAATAGTTTTATCTGACCCTTAATTCATACGGTTTTCTTCCTTTCTTTTATGGTGTGTTGCGATTCTTGAGAGGGTCTTATTTTTAATTCTGGAGACTTGTTCAGAATAAGAAAAAGGAATACTTGTGCATTTTTAGCTGATTCTATATGGATATGTCTTTTACCAACGTTAAATATTTTAGGGGTTAGCAGGCAGTGCATGGGAGTGTATCTTTAGAATTGTGCCTTCATGTTCTTTGCTTCATCTTTTGGGGACAGATTTAATTAACACAACCTAAATGAGTTTCTTTGCTCTTAGAAGAGAATGCTTTAGGATATTATCTTAGAATAATTTAGAGGCAAGTCTATGATTTTCTTGATCTTGAGTACCATTTGGAAGAAATGGTTTGAGTTAGTATAAAATTACCTATCTTCTTTTAAACATGCATTTTTAAAGCGGCCATACATTTATAATAGAACTTCCCACAGGGTCTGCTTTTATACTGAGGCTGATCCTGGATGAATCCTGCAGTCTGGAAGAGTAACATCTGCTGCAGTCTTTTCTAAAGGGACAGTTGCTTGAGATTTCTATGGGAACCAAACTAATTTTAACAGATATAATTAATCCATAGGAAAGCCTATTAATAGACAGGTTGACATTTCTTTGTGAACAGTAAAGTTGACATTGAAAAGTTTACATCATAAACCTCAAAAATACATTAAAAAAACCCTTGTCTGAAGTTACAATTACAAGCATCATTGTCACCAAAGTCATTTGGTTGAAAGCTTTAAATTGACATGTCTTTTTTGTTTAGACTTCTGTTATTTTTACTTTTAATCTGTTATGGTCAATGATTGTGGTCTGGATTATTTTTTGAATTTTTGTAATTTATGGGGCTTTTTCTGTTACTGTATAGTAGAATTTTGTAAGTGCTATCTGATGACCTGAGAAATGGTATATTATCTGTTTTTAATAAACACAATTTTGTACATTTGTTTAGAATATTGTATTGTGTGTATTTCTAGGAATTTCCCCTTATGTTTTCAAGAGTTGTTGGTATATTTATTTATACATTGGGTTAACATCAGTGGAGATTGTGTCTTTGATCAAAATAAAAAGACCTCTTAGAAATTAGCAATACATATTTTTATATAAATACAGACTTTAAACTATAAATATAAAATGATTGAGTATTACCTTATTGGGACAAGATAATATTTTCTCTCCCTGTAAAAATACATGACACCAGGTCCTGACTCCATCATGAGTAAGAACATTCCTCTTGGAGAAAGGCTGTTGCACAGCCTCATGGAAGGCAAGGAGGCTATTTGGTTTGTGGTGAGGTTTGTCATCCACTCTACAAATTATGAATACTTTTGGGCCTTCTGTAGCGGGGGTTAGAGAGAGTCTTTCAGAGGAGAGGCGATGGGTGGGCTTGTGAGGCCCCGTGTCCCAACTTCTGTCTGGTCTCTGGCCTTCAGGGACCGCTGGTGTGTGGCCATTGCTCACAGGTCTCAAGAAAAGGCATTTGCTCTCCTGTTAAAGTTAGGGGCTCGGTGGTCAGGACTGTACTCTCTGCACCTCCTGCTATACCCAGGGAGACTCGCTGGTGCTACGAAATGGGCCCCTGAAAGAACTTGGAGGAGGGAGCAAGCCGGTGGGGCCCACGTATAACGATCCTTCATCTTGAGCTCTCACTGAGATGGATGGGGACGAGGAAGATTTGCCACGATGACACTGAGTAAGTATGCTAATGTAGGTAATTTTTGGCCTGGTATAAATGCTTGCTAATTTTTTCCCTTTAATTAAAATATCTTTTTTGATACCTATTGGTCACTCTGATAAAAATTTAGGGGGATGACATCCTACTACAGGCCAACCATGCGGTGGTAAAATTTTCCTGTAATTTCTGGGAGAGGTTCCTTAGGCAAATGAAATGTGAATCCACCTTAAAATAAAATCACGTGGGATTTTTGACATGAGGGTCACTTTGATCTTGATTTTTTTGTACCATTGATATTTTCCTACTGTTCAAAGTCCAAAATTCTCTTCCATCTTTTAAAATTGGAACCAGCACACCTACCACTCAAAGGATTGGTAGCCAATGCATTAAAATGTAGGGCTCTTAGATGAATCTAGCTTTATTTAAGTCTGACCAAATAGGTATTGAAAATCTTAATGAAACAAAACTTGGTATTATTGGCTATGTCCCACCTTATTGAGCTTCTGTCACAGTTGCCTGAACAGCGTTCAGTGACTTAATTTAATTTACTCTCTTTCTGAAGGACAAATGGGAAAAAAATTCACACAGAAATAGAAGGACCTTAAAGCTGATCAGATGTGTGTACAAAATTAGAATGTGGAATGGGAAATCTAAGATAATTATACCAAAATATTGATTGAACATTACAAAAGAGGTTGAATTTCCTAATATTTTATTTGAAATTATGAATACTTAAAAACATAGGTTGAAGGAAAAGGGATTTCACAACCACATTCTACTAGAAAAAAAAATGCCAACCAGGAAACAGGAGACCTGAGTTAAATCTTAAAAAAACCATATATCCTATTTCATCTACAGAGTAGCATAGTGGGTAAATGTATGACCTCTGGAGCCAGATCACTGTGATTCAAATCTTAAGATTACCACTTCCTAGTTGTGTGACTTCCAGCAGTTTGCATAGTCTTTTGGCAAGATGAGAATGTCTTGTAAGGATGACAGGAGCAAACAGATGTGAAGTGCAAAAAACAATGTGTGGAACATAGTTGGTGCTCAGTTAATGTTAGAAATTAAAACTTCCAAGTAATTTAATTTTTCTAGATCTCAGTCTTCACATTTGTATAAGAATATAATTTTTTCGGCGGTGGACTTGGCCCAGTGGTTAGGGTGTCTGTCTACCACATGGGAGGTCCGCAGTTCAAACCCCGGGCCTCCTTGACCCGTGTGGAGCTGGCCCATGCGCAGTGCTGATGTGCGCAAGGAGTGCTGTGCCACGCAGGGGTGTCCCCACGTAGGGGAGCCGCACATGCAAGGAGTGCACCCCATAAGGAGAGCCGCCCAGCGGGAAAGAAAGTGCAGCCTGCCCAGGAATGGCACCGCACACACGGAGAGCTGACACAATAAGATGACTCAACAAAAAGAGACATAGATTCCTGTGCAGCTAACAACAGAAGTGGACAAAGATGCAGCAAATGGACACAGAGAACAGACAACTGGGGTGGGGGGGGAAGGGGAGAGAAATAATAATAAGCACCTGCTTCCCATGTATGAGGTCCTCAAGGATTCAATGCCCAGTATCTCCTTAAAAAAAAAAAAAAAAGAATAAATTTTTTCTAAGTTTCTTGATATGGGTAATAAAAAGGTGACTAAGAAAAGATCACTTGCCTGAAAGAATTTTCTGTTTGATAGGGAAGATAAAAAGGCCAAGAGCTTAAAGCAAAATACAAGGCATCGGGGGTTGTGTTGGGGTTGGGAGGCGAATGGAAAGCTTTGTGGCCAAGGTGCCAGTTGAATTATGCCTTAAAGCCGTGGTTGCCAGATTTGGGAATGCTATAAAGTAAAATTTAGAGAAAAAATGTTAGTGTAAAGGAAATACAATACAGATGCCACACTTGTATGTTGCCAAATAATAGGGGGAAAACATCTTTCTGCCATCTAATATCACCATTATTTTTATAAAAGAAGATACTTGAAGACAGAAGGGGTTATCTCAGGCTGTGGACAGTGTTTTAAATTCAGCATATTTGCTTTTATGGAAACTCACCACATTCTCATTTCTTAAAATTCCCCTGTCTTTGGTACAAATTCATTGTGGATCAGCCAGTCTACATACAAAGTATTGCCTTTAAGGATGAGAGGATTTCAAAAGCCAGAATCATGGGTGGGAAGAGGAAAAAGCATTTAAGCAGAAGCAAACATGTAAACAAAAGCACAGGGATAGATGTGATAGTTAGTGCTAGCTGATTCATTAAGCAAGGCTCAAATCTCAGTGGGTTAACAAAGTACAAGTCTGTTATGGGTCCAACAGACTTCCTCCGCCTTATAATCACGCCATTTGGAACACTTGCCCTCCAAGGTCACTGTGGCAGGGGAGGAGAGAGGAGGAGGAGGCACTGGGCTCTCAACTGCCGCCAGCTAGAAGATGAGGGTTCTTGAGCAGACCCAGTCACCTGGCACTATTCTTACTGCAAAGAGGGCAGGAATGTAGATACTCCCACGGGGCTTGGTTAGCGCCAAGAGTGTCCTCATGGTGGCAAAGTAAGAAGAGACACTGCTGAAGGCTGAGGTTACATATGACCATGCAGAGGAAGAAGCCAACGTAAAAGCTAGGTAAAACCAGTTGTGATACATTGAGGAAGAAATGTGAATTCTGGACTAAGGAGCTTAAGCTTTATAAGGGATACATCAAAGGTTTTTATTTTATTTATTTTATTTTTTAAAAATATATTTTCTTATTTTTTAGAAAAGATACTTAAAGTACATAAATGTAATTTCCCAACCCCTCCAACGTTTTCCCACATTAATAACATCCTTCAGTAGTGTGTTACCATTGATGAGTGCATTTTGGAGCATTGCCACTAAGCATGGGTTGTAGGTTACATTGTAGTTTACACTCACTTCCACACAATTTTTTTGTTATGGCAAGATATATAATGGCTTGAGTCATTGCAGTGTCATTCAGGACAATTCCCAAGTCCTGAAAAGGTCCCCTCATAACAACTGTTTTTCACTCTCCCTCCCCTCAGAACCTCCGGTGGTCAGTTTCCACATCAATGATAAAAGTTCTTCCATTGTTAGAATCATAGTAAGTCTACACTAGAATACTGGTAAGTCTACTTTGGTCCATAGTTCTTTCCCCAATCCTGAGGATTCTGGGATGCTGATGCCCAGTCCAGCTCTAATTGAGAGGGTGCTTAAATCCCATAGGACCAATGGATGGGACAATCTTGCTTGCAGTTGCAGACTCTCTTTGTTCCTTGGGGTGGTCATTGTCCATCATCATATCATTGTTAGTTGTCCTGGGACATTAAAGGTTTTTGAGCAGGGACTAATATCAGGGCCTAATTTTCTTTGGGAAAATTACTACATAGTGGAAATAGTAGATTTAAGGAGAAACAGCATAAAGGAGGGTAGTGAGTCTAAGGTTAAATATGAAAACCAACATGAAGGGTAGAATTGATAGATAATTTTGGGGACTGTTTAGATACAGGAGAACAAGGAGAACTAAAAAGAGAAAGGCATTAATGAGAATTCTGAACGCTCTTGTCCTGGTGATTGGGGGGATAACATCAACTGAAACAGAACATCACATCTGATCCAGTGGAACTGGGCGATTGCTGTTCCAGGTAACTCACTGTTGTGCTTACTGAATGTTATGAACCAGTGGGACATCCAGATGGGGATGTCCAGGAGACAGACTTTTCAGTCTGGAGAGAAGGATGAGACCAGGTTCTAGATCTGATTGAAGATAGCTGGAGCTGCCGGTGTGGATCTCTGGGAGGACAAGTGCAGAGATAGGAGAGAAGATATAAAAAACTCCCTAGCAAATGTAAAGGAAGCTCTCTTTTTGGATGAAGACACAGTCTTCTTGATGATTCCTGATTCAGGTTTTCTCTCTGCTACTTCTACACTCAGCCATGAGGTGAGCCATGGCTTTTTGCTTTATTCAGAGTTGAGAAAATTACCAAGCAGCATATGCTATTCTCAGTTATGAAGCCCTCCAGAAAAGCACATTGTTGTTGATAGTCCATTTACTAGTGGGGAAATAAAAACATTTTCAAGAACTCTTGACCAGGAAACTACCACCCTAACCACTAGTGATCTGCAATATACCTTATTTTAATTTATGACCATTAAAAAGTAAAAAAAGCATCATATATATATATATATATGGGTTAGTTCTTACCATTTAATCAGTGTTTTTTTCAATGTCATAGGAATATGGATGGTGACATCTCAATTAACTTTGCTTTTTCTCTGTTTATGTTTCTGCGAAGGAAGGACTTTAGTTACAAAAATTCCAAAACTCAAATTGATAGTTGTCCACTACTTGATCTTAAGAGATCTCCATTACTTAAAAAAAATTACATTTATAGGCACAATAGAATAAAAAATTTGCTGACCATGGATTTGAAATGGATGATTTCCATTCGTGTAGTGTGAGAAAGATAGTCAGTCTCTGAAGGTGTTACTTATCTTTTCTGCCATAACAACAAATGTAATGGCTTAAAATACCATCCATTTCTTATCTCACAGTTTCATGGATCAGAAGTCTGGGCATGGTGTGGCTCAGCTGGGCCCTCTGCTAAGGAACTCACAAGGCCAAAATCAAAGTATTGGCTACTCTTGTAGAGGCTCTTGGGACAATTCCTCTTCCAAGTTCATTTAAGTTGTTGGTAGAATTCACTTCCCTATGGTTGTAGGGCTGAGGTGTGTTTCCTTGACATGTGGCCTCCTTCATCTTCAAGTCAGCAATGGCACATTGAATTCTTCTGGTGCTTTGAATGTCTGACTGTTTCTGCTGCCAGCAAGAGAATGATCTCTACTTGGAAGTGTTCATGTCATTTGGTTAGCCCTCCCGGATAATCCAGGATAATTTCCCTTTTTAAAGTCATCAGGTTAGTCATTTAATTACATCTGCAAAGTCCCCTTGCCATGTCATGTAACATATGCACAGGAGTAATCCTGGGGAAAAAGGTCAAGGGAGTCAACATTCTGCCTAACACACCTACCTTAGATCCTCTGTCCCTCTGGCCATACCTTAGCCTTTCTCAACCAGGTTTCCTCAGCTCAACTATAGTCACACTGTTATTTGAGTGACTGTGTTGGTTTTATATTGCTGATAACAAATTGTCACAAATTTAGCTGCTTAAAACAATACCCATGTGTTAGCTCACAGTTCTTTAGCTAAGAAGTCTGGGCCCAGTGTGCTAGGTTCCCTGCCCAGGGTCCCACAAAGCTGGAGTCAAGGGGTGCTCCATGCTCACGTGGTTGTTGGCAGAATCTGGTTCTTTGCATTGTAGCGCTGCAGCCCCCACTTTCTTGCTGTCTGCAGCCAGTGGCCACTCTCAGACCCTTGAGGGTCATGTGGGCTTCTCCACAAAGTGATATTTTATCTCTTCAAAGCCACTGGGAGAATCCCTGACACTCTTTGAGACTCTTCCTTCTGGAAGGGCTTGGCCCCTTTTAAGGCTCACCTGGCTAAGTCTGGCCTTCCCAGGGCTATCTCCATTTTATGAGCTCACCTGATTTGGGCCCTTAACTACACCTCCAAATCCTGTCACCTTTGTAACCTAGTCCATCAGATTCACAGTCCTGGCCACACTCAAAGGGAAGAGGTTCTACAGGATGTACACACTCGGGAGTGGGAATTTTGGGGGCCATGCCAGAATCCTACTTACCACAGTGACTTTTATGAACTCTGCTGAGCACGGTACATAGCTTGAACCCTTCCAGGGGCACGCAAGAAAGGCAATGCGTTCTGTACAATGGCTACCTCGTAATTTAGGGCTTCCTTCCTCACACGGACCAGCCACGTTAGAAATGCAGAATCTCTGAAATGCAAGACCCAGGAATCTGCTGAATCAGAATCTGCATTTTAATAATATCCCCAGGCAACATTAAAATTTGAGAAGCCCCAAGCTGGGCCGCTTGATTCAGTATAAGTCTTCCACCTCCAAAATCTTAATTTCTCACATCCCTCTCCATTTCCCCTCCTCTACTCAGGCCACCACCATCTCTCCACTAAGATGAAGCTTTTCCCACAGATTACCCTCTCTGCTTCTACTATTGCCTCCCCAGCATTTACTCTGTATAGAAGTCAAAGTGAGCCCTAGAAAACTGAGCATGTTAGTCCTCTGCCCAAAACCATCCAAAAGGTTTCCTGTCATGTTCACAGGAAGACCCAGCACCCTTTCCAATGGTCTGCTCTGCCCCATGACCTCCTCCTTCTGACTTCATCTCTCTCCACTCCTGGCTCTGCTCACCTTGCTCTAGTCATGCCATCCTCCTCCTCAAACAAACCAAGGGTGCCTGGCACGGGGGCCTTTGCCCTGTTTTTCCCTATGTCTTACTTTCCCTCCGATACTTGAGTGGCTTCCTCTCCCCCTTCATCCGATCTCTGCTTAAATATCACCTCCTGCGAGGAATCTTCCCAGAAAATCCTGTCTGCAATAGCCATAGCCTATACCCTTTCTATCACCTTTATCCTATTTTATTTTCTCTTGTTGTTCTCCCTAAGTTTATTTTATGTCTATTTTTATTTTTTAATTGTCTCCTATTCTAGAATATAAGATCCATGAGGGCACAGTAAGTGAATGAGAATTACCTGTCTTATTCACCTCTGTATCTCTGGCACACAGTAGGAAGTCAATACATATGCATTGAGTGAATGAGTGAATGAACAAACAAATTTTGTTGTTCACCCATTCTTGCGAGTAGTGGTGGGTTGGCTATGGTGACAATAGCCCACACATGTACTGTCTTTGGCATAGATGTTGCTGCTGGAAACATTTAGATTCCACAGGAAACTTCTAGCTTCCCCATTTTTCACACTTTCACTCTCAATGACCCGTTCCCCAACCCCAGTTTCTCCGGCTCCTAGGCACTCCCTCAGATATTTCAATCTTAGTTTTTTTTCTTGGTTGTGAACAGTGCTTAACTTGGGAGAAAACCGGCCTTGTAGTGTTAGAGCTCATGCTGCCATCTAAAGGACAGAAGCAGTAGGAGGTCTGTCTTGCTCGCAAAGGCCAGAGACCAGACTGGAAATTTCATTAGCAGAGAGAGGGACAGAGGGCGGTAAGGCCAACCCAGCCTGCTCAGAAAGCCTCTTGTTCTCCCAGCGACCTAAGGAAATAAAGGCTGTTGTGTAATTAGCATGAATGTCTGCAAAAGATTTAAAGCCAGGAAATCACATTTGGGTCTGTTTTTTCTCCCTTCCTTTATTTTTAAAGTGTGTACGTGTGTGGGGCAGGAGAGGTGGGCTTTTGTTTTGGCTCAGTGTCGAGATCCAAAGATGTTAGCAATGATTTTCTTTGGGTGATGAAAATGGTGGTCTTTTTTCCCTTTGTTCCGAGTCTCTGAAGTGTCTTCAAAGTGCATTATTACTTACATGATTAAGAAATGACTTTTAAAATTTAAGTGGGGAAATGAGAAAGGGGTTCCAGAAATTCCATGCCTTGTGAGGATCACATAAAAAAAAAATTCTTTGATCCAATTCAAATTCGATTATGTTGAAGGGTTAATATAATGCTTTTTTATGTTTTCTGTCTTTGAAGAGGCCTATTTTCTAGGCTCAACCTGAAAAAAATTTGGAGAAATAATTCAATATGTTTGGAAGTGTCAATTAGGATGAATAGGCAAGTTCTAGAAAAGAGTTGGATAGTTCGGTAATTGCTGATTTCTATGAGTAGAAGGCTTGAAAGGGATAATCTGATCTGTGGGGGAAGAAGAGCCCCAGAAGGTACACAGCAGCACTCTTCAGCCGATGAACTGGAGAGTTTGGGAAAGAGTGACACACACCTTGAAGGTCGGGAAAGCACTGGAAAGGGCTCGCCAGAGTAGATGTCCCCAGTCTGCAGAGGTTTCAGCCTGACCACCTGAGAGCTTTCCGCATGCCTCCTGAAGGCGTCAAACAGACAACAACCAACTGAGCTGGGAAAAAGGGTTCTGCACTATGGGAGGCATCTCATGACTGAGTACTGTGTCAGAGTTTGCGCTTATGGTCACTAGACGTGCATTAAGGAACAAGAGCCGGTCCTTAGGAAGAAGCCTGGGGTGTGTGCCCAGGACAAGGGAGAGAAAACTAGAGCGCAGTGTGTGTTTAAGGACCTTGGGGATTCCAATGCTAGGTCATTTTCTGGAGGAAGATTGGAGATGATATGCCCCACGAGCTGAGGTTTGGATTCGGTATGAATCCTTTCGTGTCTACCCATAGAAGCCCGGGGGTTGAGAAGGCGAGTCAGGCAGGACGAGCCAGATGTCAATTCCTGCAGTACAGGTCCTGAAAACGAGGCCCGACGAATAAAAACAGTAGCTCACACTGGTTGAAGCATTACGCTATCAGTATCAGGCATTACGCTAAGCGCTTTGCAAACATTATCTATTAATCATCCTCCAATTCTGATGAAATTGGTGCTATTATTACAGCTTTTCTTTCTTTCTTTTTTTTAGGAACCAGGGGCTGGAAATGAACCCTGGATCTCATATGAGAGAAGCTGGCACTCAACCACTGTGCCACATCGGCTGCCCTGAGCAGTTTTATCCTTTGTTGTTTTTGCTTGTTTTTTTTTTTTTTTTTTTCAGGAGGCACCAGAAATCGAACCTGGGACCTCCCATGTGGGAACTGGGCACTCAACCATTTGAGTCACATCTGCTCCCTTTTATAGGGTATTAAAACAACAAAACCATTGAGGGATACAAACAAACTGAGGGACTCCATTAAAGTTCTTCTCCCAAATTCACCCAGCTAATGTACATGTGGTGGGGGGTATCGAGAGTCAAATCCTGTCTGATGGGGTCCATCCGTTTAACAACTACACTCTTTTGCCCTAAAGCTTATCTTTAAATATTTCTGCTTATATCTCCTTGAAATTACATTTTCATTCCACTTCTACAGAAGTTTATCCTAACGTAATATATTTTTTGTGATCCTATTGTTCACTCTAGTAAACTTAACTGCAACAACAAAAAAAAATATATATATAATTCAAAGTTAAAAATTACATATTTCTGTGACTATAAGGTTATTAGTGTTAAAATATTTCTTTAGTGTTGAATTATTATTATTAATAATTATAATTAATAGCCTGTAGCTGCTTGATAATTATTTTATATATCTATATAAAATATATATATAAAGTATATATAAAACACTTGATAATCATTTTAAAAAAGCAAAACTATACAGGGAATGCATCTTTTAATTGGATTCACTTCAGGAATATAAATGTGAAACTATTTATACAGTCTATTTTTTTTAATGCAGTCTTGATTAAAGGAATTATTAGATTTCCTCTTTGTTTGGTCCCAGAACCATTTTTTTAAAAAGAAGATTTATTTTATTTATTTCTCCTCACTCCCCCTGCACTGCCCCTGCAGCCTCTTTGTGCTTGCCATCTGCTGGTCTTCTTTTTAGGAGGCACTGGGAACCAAACTTGGGACCTCCCATGTGGGAGGGGGGCGCCCAATGGCTTGAGCCACCTCCGTTCCCTGCTTGTTGTGTCTCTCATCGTGTTTCCTTGTCGTGCCTCTTTGTTGTGTCATCTTGCTGTGCCAGCCTATCACGTCAGCGCACTGTCTTGCTCTTCTTTAGGAGGCATTGGGAATGGAACCCAGGACCTCCCGTGTGGTAGGCAGGTGCCCAACTGCTTGAACCACATCTGCTTCCCCTGGAACCATTTTAATAATCAATACAGGTGAGAGGTAAACCTTTCTTTCTAAATTGGGGAAAAAGTGACGTGAGAGGGGAGGGTACATTTTCAGGTAGATCAGTTTTAGAGAAGAGTGCCTATAAAAGTTGAGTATCCGAAAACCAATTCCTTTTATTACTCTCTGGGCCTCACTACCATTCTAAAGTCTTTGTGCACTTCCAGGACACGTGTACCATCCTTGGAAGACTGCTGCCTGTTTGCTTTTCAGAGTTAGCTTGTTTCTCTCAAATATCCTGGTTGCTGCCCTGGATCTAATGAATCTGGCAATCCTCTGGTTTCTGTGAGATTTCTGGCTTCTGTTAATTTAGGTCCATTGCTTACTGAGATCTTTGGATTCATTGTCCATCTTGGGTCTGGACTCTCTTCTTGATGTTTTTCAAGGGTTCTATCCAGCTGTTTCCTTGGCTCCTCATATTTTTGGAATTTTATTATTTTTTTCTTTTTTAATTAGCTTCCCAGGTTTTTAACTTGACGTCTTGCTCTTCCACTCCATACCTTCCAGAACTGCTTGTGATCACTTCGGGGGTGCTAGATCGCTGCTAGGGCCAGAGTCTTGGTCCACTGGTCTGCCATCTTGCTCCCATTGAATCTATCATGAGGTACCAATTAAGTTAAAAAACACCATGTTGTCTCACTTGGAAATCTGACCCCTTTGCCTCAGTCTGTTTCCATTTACCCTGCTTTATTTCTATTTACCTTTTGGTCTTTCCCCTTTTAAGCTTAACTACCTTTTACATGTCATTCCTAGGTTTCAATTTGCCTTATTTCATGATTCTTTAAATGCTAGTAAAGGCCATACCATTAAAAAATGTCAAAACTTACCAAATTTCAGAGATTGAGGGAATATTGTAAAGCATCTCTCTCTATCTGTGTATGTGTATTTTGAGAGATGGAAAGAGAGAAATAGATTTTGGGGTTGTGCAGAAGCCATTTAAGCATGGGGTAGTCTGAAACTGGGAGGGAAGAGTTGTTTGAGGTCCAGCATCTCCTCCGGCCTCCCCAGCCGCTCTCTAGCAGCACATGACATGCGGACCTCAATCCCTCTTCCCTCTGGCTAGCCAGTGTCCCTGCACCTGTGAAGGGTGCGAGAGGGGCAAGAAAGTTTCTGCGTGACATCCACTCTGGCAGGAGAGGGTTTGTCAATCTTTAAAACGAGCTCCTTTTCTGGAGTGCTTTCTTTTATGGTAGACACCCCTCTCCTCTCATGTCTGGGGGTTTCTCTTCGGTAGTTCTCTTGTTCCCCTTGGCATTTATTCCAGCTACCGTCTCTTGCAATCTGGTGGTGCTCCTCTGCCTTCTGTCGCTGAGGTCTCATTAATCTCTCAGGGAGACCTGCTGTGTGAGAATCAGGGCATCCCCTCCGCTGGCTTCTTCTCACGGGAAGCCCACCTAGTGCCACTGCTTGCCCATGAAATGCTTTTGTGTTTATTAGAAAGAGGTGCCCATTGTTTAAGATACTTAATTTTCTACCTGTTGAGAAATGGTTGTAGTGGATACTGTTTTATTCATTCATTTATTTATTTATTTTTTATTTCTCCGTTCTTTGGGTCATTTATTTTAATTTTTTCCACTTTTTTATTTTTTAAAAGATACTTCGATTACATAAATGTGATAGAGAACATATAGGGGATCCCCCTAGGCCCCACTCCCCACACCTCCCACATGTTCCACATTAGCAACATCTTTCACCAGTGTGGCACATTCATTGCAATTGTAAACATGTTTTGGAGCACTGCCACTAAGCAGGATTATAGTTTACATTATACTTTACACTCTTGACCATTTGACTCTGTAGGGTATGGCCAGATTATACTGGTTTTGTTAGGACAAGATACTCTACTGCCATCTACAAGAAAATAGATAAAAGGAGAATGAGTTTCCACCCCCTCCAGTGCCACTAGATATATCCGTGACAACACACAACCATACATGGTGGCCCAAGGGCCACATGCAGTCTATAGGAAACATGTTCTTTGCCCAGGCATAGTTTGGGAATGAAGACTGATCCCAATCCAGCAGCAAACTTCTTCACCCTGTTTTTAAATCAGTTAGGAAGATTGTTTTACTCCAAGAATATTCTCCTTGAAGTTCTCTCTTGCCATGAGGCTTCCCTCCAAATTCCCTTGGGACATTGAAGGAGTAGGAGTCACAGAGGAGCAACAGCTACCTTCAAAGAATTCCTCCTCAAAACTCCTCTCCAAGGATGGTGCAGCTGCAAAATGGAGGAGTAGGAAGTTTTACAGATCACTCCCACCTCCAGAAAAAAGGAATGAACTGGCAAAAGGGGTTAGAAATGACTAGGTGGTAACCCTGGAACCAGATTGGACATTTAGAACAACTATGGGAGTGACAGAGGAAGCAAGACGCTGGACAAAGGAGAGGCTGCCAAGAGTTCAGCTTCTGTAAGTGAGAACCCCAGCCAGCCCCCACTCTTCTCTCCGTGGCCAGCGGCTGTGAAAATGACGTCAGCTGCTGGAACACAGAGCAGATCCTGGGGGTTGCTGGCTGGGGCCAGGGAAGGCAGAGTGAACCTCGTCCTTCAAAAGCTGAGCTTGAAGGTGGGTCTGGGGGATTCCTGAGGGGCCACGTAGATGCTAGCCCCAGTTTCGGCTATCTGGGTAACAGCAGCTTCTGCCTCCCACCAATGTCCACGGGGATGTAAAGACCCAGTGCACCTTCTTTGGTTGTTTTAAAAAATCTTTCTTTTAGGGAAGCAGACTTGGCCCAATGGATAGAGCATCCGCCTACCACATGGGGGGTCTGCGGTTCAAACCCAAGGCCTCCTTGACCCGTGTGGAGCTGGTCCATGCACAGTGCTGATGTGCACAAAGAGTGCTGGGCCAGGCAGGGGTGTCCCCCAGGTAGGGGAGTCCCACGTGCAGAGTGCGCCCCGTAAGGAGAGCTGCCCAGCGTGAAAAAAGTGCAGCCTGCCCAGGAATGGCACCGCACACACGGAGAGCTGACACAAGATGATGCAACAAAAAGAAACACAGATTCCCAATGCTGCTGACAAGAATAGAAGCGGACACAGAAGAACACACAATGAATGGACACAGAGAACAGACAACTGGATTGGGCAGGTGGCAGGGGGGAGGCGAAGGGGAGAGAAAAAAATCTTTTAATTATTATTTTTGTGAACAAACACTCCCCCTTCTTCCCATCCTCCATCTTCCTAGTAATGGCTAGCCTGCTCTCTATCTCTGTGAATTTGTTATTTCTAGACATCTTATGTGATAACATGTAATATTTGTATTTACATGTCTTGATTATTTCACTGAGCATAAAATTTTCAAGTTTATTCTATATTCCCATGTCTCATAATTTCGTTCTTTCTTTTGGCTAAAGAATGTTCCATTGTGTGTATGTACCAATCATTTTGTTTATTCATTTGTTGATGGACACTTGGGTTTCCACCTTTGGCTATTGTGAATAATGCTGCTATAAATATTGGTGTACAAGTATCTGAGATGTTGTTTTGACTCCCTTTGGGTGTATATCTAGAAGTGAAATTGCCAGATCATACAGTAATTCTATATTTAACTTTTTGAGGAACCATCATATTCCTTTCCACAGTGGTTGCACCATTTTACATTTCCACTAACAATGCATTAGAATTCCAATTTCTCCATATTTTCTCCAACGCTTGTTATTTTCCATTAAAAATATAATAGCCATTCTTATGTGTGTGATGTGGTATCTCATTGTGGTTTTGATTTGCATTTCCATATGACTAATAACATTGAGCATCCTTTCATGTGTTTATTGACCATTTACATATCTTCTTTGGGGAAATGTCTATTCAAGTACCTTGCCCATTTTCTAGTTGGGTTGTTTTTTTGTTGTTGCATTGTAAAAGTTCTTTATATATTTGGATTATTAAACTCTTATCTGACATATGATCTTAAATTATTTTCTCCCAATCTATAGGTTGTCTTTTCACTTTCTTGATAATTTTACCTTGATGCATGAATGTTTTTAATTTTGATGAAATCAAACTTATCAATTATTTATTTTGTTGCTTGTGCTTTTGGTGTCATATATAAGAATCTATTGCTGAATCCCAGGTCATGAAGACTTTTTTTTTTAGGAGGTACTGGGGATTGATCCCAGGACCTCGTACACGGGAAGCAGGCACTCAACCACTGAGCTACATCTGCTTTCCCCAGATCACGAAGATTTGTCCCATGCCATCTGCTAAGAGTTTTGTAGTTTTAGTTCTTATATTTGGGTCCTTGGTCCATTTTGAGTAATTTTTGTCTATGGTGTAGGGGTCTAACATCTTTCTCTGAATGCCTATATCCAGTTTCCCAAAACTGTTTGTTGAAAAAACTATTCTTTCACCACTGCGTGTACTAGCATCCTTGTCAAAAATCAATTGGTCATAGATATGTGGGTCTATTTCTAGACTTTCAATTCTGTTTCACTGAGTGATTTGTCTACCTTCATTGCAGTACCCCACTGTTTTGATTACTGTCTCTTTTAGTAAAATTTGAAATCAGGAAGTCTGAGTCCTCCAAACAATTTCAAGTTTTTTGATATTAATTTAAGGATCAGTTTTTCCATTTCTGCAAAAAAAGCAATTGGAATTTAGATAGGATTACGTTGCATTTGTACATTTATTTGGGTAATATTGATACCTTAACAATATTAACTCTTCCCATTCATGACCATGGTATGTCTTGATATTTTCTTAAGGTCTTCATTAATTTCTTTCAACCATGCTTTGTAGTTTTCAGTATACAATCTTTTCATCCTTGATTAAATTTATTCCTGGATATTTTGTCCTTTTAGATGCTATTATAAATTAAATTGTTCTCTTAATTCCTCTTCAGATTGTTCATTGACAGTGTATAGGAACACAATTGATTTTGGTGTGTTGCTTTTGTACCCTGCCACTTTGCTGAATTCAGGTGTAGGCTTTAATAATTTTCTTGTGGATTTCATATTTATATGATCATGTCATCTGTTAATAGTTTTACTTCTTCCTTTCCACCCTGGATATCTTTTATTTCTTTTTCTTGCCTAATTGCTCTGACAAGAACTTCTAATACAATATTGAATAGCAGTAGTGAAAGAGGTATTCTTGTCTTGTTTGTGATCTTAGGGGGAATGTTTTAAATCTTTCACCATTGAGAATGATGCTAGCTGTGGGTTTTTCATGTATGTCCTTTATCATGTTGGGAAGTTCCCTTCTATTCCGAGTTTTCTGAGTGTTTTGGTCAAGAAAGAGTGTTGGATTTTGTCAAATATCTTTTCTGCATCTATTGAGATAATCATTGATTTTTTTCATTCATTATATTTATGTAGCATGTTACATTGTTTGATTTTTCGTATGTTGAACCTTGCATTTCTGGGATGAATTCCAATTGGTCATAGTGAACAATCTTTAAAAATGCTTTTGGATTTTATTTGGTAGTATTTTGTATTGATATTCCTAGAGATATTCATCTGTGATTTTCTTTTCTTTAAGAATGGCTTTATCTGGCTTTGGTAATCAAAGTAATGCTGGCTTGAGAGAATGAATTAGGAATTGTTTCCTCCTCTTAAATTCTTTGGAAGAGTTTGAAAAGGATTTGTACTGACTTTTTATATGTTTGGTAGAATTCATCAGTGAAGCTTTCTGGTCCTGGTACGTATTTGATTATTGATTCAATGTCTTTACTTGTTATATGTTTGTTGATGTTTTCTATTTTTTCTTGAGTTAATTTGGGTAACATGTATTTCTAGGAATTTTCATATTGTTTCTAGATTATCTAGTTTGTTGGCATACAATTATTTTATAGTATTCACTCATAATATTTTTATTTCCGTAAGGTCACTAGTGATATCATTTTCCTTTCTGATTTTCGTTATTTGCATCTTTTTTCAGTATAGCTAAATGTTGGTCAGTTTTACTGATTTTTTTCAAAGTATCAACTTTTTATTTTATTTTCTTAATTATTTCTATTCTCTCATTTATTTCTACTCTAGACTTGTTTCCTCTCTTCTGCTAACTTTGGGCTTACTTTGCTCTTCTTGTTCATAGCTATAAATTTTCTTCTGAGCACTGCTTTTGCTGCATCCCATAATTTTTAGTAGTTTTTTATCTTTGCTTTCATCCATCTCTAAATATTTTATAAACTCCTTTGTAATTTATTAACATTGGTTGTTTAAGAGTGTGCTGTTTAATTTCCACATATTTCTAAATTTTCCAGTTTTCTTTCTGCTATTGATTTCTAGAGTCATTCCATTATAGTCAGAGAAATTACATTTTATGATTTCAATATTTGTAAATTCATTGAGACTCTCATGCCCTAATATATGGTCTATTCCAAAGAATGACCTGGGAGCACTTGAAAAGAATGTGTATTCTGCTGCTGTTGGGTGAAGTGTTCTAAATATGTTGCTTAGATGTCATTGGTTAATAGTATTGTTCAGGTCGTCTATTTCCTTACTGATCTTCTGCCTAGATGTTCCATCCATTATGAAAGTGGTGTATTATAGTATCTCACTCTTCTTGTAAAACTCTTCTATTCCTCCCTTCGCTACTGTGAATGTTTGCTTTATATATTTTGGTGCCTTGGTGTTAGGTGTATTTATGTTTATCATTGTTAAGTCTTCTTGTTGAATTGATCTTTATATTGATATATAATGTCCTTCTTGTCTCTTATAACAGTTTTTGACTTAAAATCTATTTTGTCTGATATTAATATAGTCATCCTTACACTCTTTTGGTTACTATTTGAATGGATTATGTATTTTTATCCTTTTACTTTCAGCCTGTTTGCTTCATAGATCTAAGATGGGTCACTTGTAAATAGCATATAGTTGGTCATGTTTCTTTATTAATTCTGTCAATCTCTGGCACTTGATTGGGAGTTTAATCCATTTACATTTAAGGTAATTACTGATATGGCAAGATTTATGCCATTTTGCTCATTGTTTGGTTAAGTCTTATACCTTTTTGTTTCTCCCTTTCTCATTACTTTTCTTTTTGTTTAGATGATTTTTTATAAAGAGTCATTTTGAATTACTTTCCATTTCATTTTGTGTGGATCATTTAAGATTTTTTTTATGATTAACAGGGGAATACAAGCATCCTAAATCTATTGCAATTTAGTTTGTGTTGATTCCAACTTGACTTAATAGCTTATACCTATTCTGTACCTGTATCCCTCCATCCTTCCATTTTATGTTCTTATCACAAATTATATCCTTATGCACTGTGTGCCTAGTAACAAAGACTTATTTTGTTTTTTATCCATTTGGATTTTAAGCCTTATGAGAAGCAAAAGACAGCATTACAAATGAAAAATGCAATAATATTTACTCATATTGTCACTTACACTGTGTGGCAGTTTGCGATTATTTATGAACTCCAAAAATAGAGATTATGTTTGTAAACTGATCTTTTTCTGTAGGTGTGATACCCTTTGATCATATTACATTCAGTTGAGATGACAGTGATTAAATTATGTTAAGATTAGGGCTTTGATTCAACCATATCTTTAGGGTGACTTAGTTTGAATCCCTGACCCTCTTTGAAGGCTATATAGACAGGAGACACACAGAAGTAGATAAACAGAGAAGATACACAGAGGAAGAGAGCTCAGAAAGAAATGAGCCCCAGAGGAAAAGAGATGAATCCTATGCCAGCCTACAGCTGAGATCTGAAGAAGCTGGGAGCATGAAGTCTTAAGAGGAAAGAGGAGGGCCGAACCCTCATAGACATCACCTGCCATCTTGTTTCAACATGTGGCAACAGACTTAGGTGACGAACAAACCTTAAATTGGACTCTTTAGGGCCTTGTGACTGTAAACTTCTACCCCAAATAAGTACCCATGATAAAAGCCAATAGATTTCTGGTACTTTGCATCAACTTTCCTTTGACTGACTAATACACACTGGGAGTTTTTATTTCTTTATACAGCATCTAGTATCCTTTCTTTTTCCTCTCTTTATTTCTTTTCATGTTTTTCTTTTTTCCAGTTATTGATCTGGAGGATTGAGGAGTGGGAGAGATAGATTTCCAGAATGACTACAATGTAATACTCAGAACGCCCAGTTACCAACAAAAAATGTAAGGAGATAGAAAACTGTGGCCCAGTTACAAGAAAAAAAAATTAATGGAAGCTGTTCCAGAGAAATTCTGTCTGGAATTGCTAATCAAAGATCTTAGATAAACATGGACAAAGCACTAAAGGAAATCAGAAAAACAATATATGAAAAAAATGAGAAATTCAATAATAAGATAGAAATGATAACGAACCAAATGGAAATTATGGAACTCAAAAGTAAAATAATTGAAGTGAAAACTTCCAACAGAGGGATTCAGCAGTAGATTGGAGAAGGCTGAAGAAAGGATTAATGAATACAAAGATAAGACAGTTGAAAATTTCTAGTCTGAGGAACAGAAAGAAAAAAGATGAAGTAAAAAAAGTGAACAGAGTTCTAAGAACCTGTGGCACACAACCAAGCATACCAAATATACCCATCATATAGGGGTCCCAGAAAGAAGAAAGAAATGACCAGAGGAAATATTTGAATAATCAATGGCAGAAAATTTTTCAAATCTGGTGAAATATATGAATATACAAGTCCAAGATGCTCAATAAATGCCAAACAGGACGAACCCATATCTCTATCTCTATCTCTATCTCTATCTCTATCTCTATCTCTATCTCTGTCTCTATCTCTATCTCTCTCTATCCAGAAACATTATAATCAAACTGTCAAATGCCAAGGACAAACACAAACCCTTAAAAAGAGCAAGAGCAAAGCAACACATCATATATAAGGTGTTTTAGTTTGCTTAAAGCTGTTAGGAGCAATATACCAGAAATGGGTTGGCTTTTACTATGGAATTTATTAGGTATAAACTTACAGTTCTGAGGCTGGGGAAAATGTCCAAATGAAGGCATTAGGTGAAGCTCTCTCTGTTAAGGTTGGCTTCTGGTGATCCTGAATTCCTGCCACATGGCAAGACACAATGGTGGCTCTGCCAGTCTCTGCCTTCTCTTCCAGGCTCACTTTCTCCCTGAGCTCAGCTATGGGCAATCAGGCACATGGCAGGGCATAATGGTGGCATCAACTTGTCTTTCACCTCCTCTCCTCTGGGCCTTGATGCTACTTTTGCTTTGGGCTGATCCATCTGTGACTTTTCTCAACTCTTCATTTATTAATTTCAATTTCTGGACGTTTTTTCTGTCACTGCAGCTTTTTTTTTCTGTGTATCTGTGGCTTTTTATTCCTCTGTTTATAAAGGACTCCAGTAAGAGGAATCTGACCTACCCTGGGTCATGTTCTACTAAAGTGATCTAATCAAAAGGAAGGCCCCTTAACTGAATCTAGTCAAAAGTTCCATCTATAATAAGTTTTTCACCCACAGATATGGATTAACTTTAAGAACATCATCTTTTGCGATCTACTCAGCTTCAAACTATCACATAAAAGATCCTTAATAAGATTAGCATTCAATTTCTCAATAGAAGCCACAGAGGCCACAAGGCAATGGGAAGACAAATTAAAGTGCTGAATGAAAAAAAAAAGTTATCCAAGAATAATATACCTGGCAGAGATATTCCTCACAAATAAGGGAGAAATGAAGACATTTCCAAATAAACAAAAGTTGAAGGATTTCATTTTCACTAGATCTAGCTTACAAGAAATGCTAAGGGGAGTCCTTGATCTTAAAGGAGAGGACACTAGACTGTTAATTTAAGCTACATGAAGAATAAAGACCTCTGTTTAGGTAATTATATGAGTAAGTATAATGCTGTATTATTGCATTCTTAATTTGCAATACTACTTTTTACTTCTTACATGGCTTAAAATTCAAATGTATAAAAAACAAGCACAGATGTATCAAAATATACAAAATGTATGGAGATGTAATTTGTAATAAGAACAATATAAAGAAGAGGGATGGAGGCACATAGGAACAGAATAGTGTAAATGTTTTTAAATTTTATTTTTTAAATTTTTATTATCTTTTTATGTATTTTTAAAGATACATAAATCACACAAAGTGTTACAATAAAAAACATGATATTCCCATACACCCCACTCCCCACACCCCCCCCACTCCTCCCAAATTGACAACTTCTTTCATTAGTGTGGTACATTCATTGCATTTGATTAGTACATTTTGGGGCATTGCTACACAGCATGGATTATGGTTTATGTTGTAGTTTACACTCTCTCCCAGTCCATTCAGTGGGTTATGGCAGGACATATAATGTCCTGCATCTGTCCCTGCAGTATCATTCAGGACAACTCCAAGTTCCGAAAATGCCCTATTGTCACATCTCTTTTTCCCTCTCCCTGCCTTCAGCAACTCCTGTGGCCACTGTCTCCACATCAATGATATGATTTCTTCCACTGCTAGAGTCACAATAATTCTATATTAGAATACCAGTAAGTCTACTTTTTAAGTTAAGTTGATATCAGTATAAACTAAATTGTAATAGATTTAAGATGATAAATGTAATCCTCATAGTAACTATAAAGAGGCAGAGGCAGCCTATGCTCTTGGCAGAAATCCCTGGTCCTGGTCTCAGAAAGAGCAGAGTACCCTGTGCACCTCCTGGGAACATGTATGTCTGATCCAATCCCTCTGTTTGTTGAGGGACTGAACCAGAAAACTTATCACAGTTGCTGTCCTGGAACTTTCCCCTACATGTAGAAGGCATCTCACAGAGCACCCTTTCCTAACTCTATGGGACAGCCTTAAAGTTGTGGCTGCCTGGGGTAAAGGATTGCTGGCTATAGGACAGTTCAGTATCCAGTACCGGGAAGAAACTGTTTCCCAAAAAAGAGGTGACCTTTGTACCTCAGTGTACACAGTGAAACTGGGAGATTCCTGGGCCCACATGTACAGGCCCAAGATGAGATGCATGCCCATAAAGGATCAGGGAGGCCCTGTCACTTTGGCTTTGAGCCAGTCTAAATGCACATGGTATGGATAAGCTCTGAAGGGGAGCACTGCACAGGCCAATCTGCAAGGACTAGGGAAGGTGTTTTCTTTCTTTCTTTTTTTCATATATGTTAGCTTCTGGCACTCAAGAAAAGTGCTGTCATGATGCTGGGTGGATATAAGAACGTCTGGCATGATCAATAGTAAATGTAAATGGAATAAATTCTCCAATCAAAAGGCAGAGATTGGCAGAATGGATTGAAAAAACACAATGAACTATATGCTATTTACAAGAGACTCGCCTTAAATTCAAAGACACAAGTAGGTTGAAAGTGCAAGGATGAAAAAAAATGCCATACAAATGTTAACCAAAGGAGCAGTGGCTGGCTACACTAATATCAGATAAAACAAACTTTAAATAAAAAACTGATTACTAGGTACAAAGAATGTTGCTACATACTGATAAAGGGGTTTAGTCAATGAAAAGAGTTAACAATTTTAAATATTTATGTACCTAATGGCATAGCTCCAAAGTGTTTGAAACAAATATTGACAGATAGGAAGGGAGAAATATATGGTTCTACATTAATAGTAGGAGGTTTCAATATACCACTTTCAATAATGGTTAGGAGATCTAGACCAAAGATCAATAAAGATGTAGAAAACTTGAATGATACTATAAAGTGACTAGACCTAACATCTCTCTATATAACACGTGACCCAATAGCAGCAGAATGTATATCCTTCTCTAGTGCACATGGGTCATTCTCGAGGATAGGCCATATGTTAGGCCACAAAATAAGTCTCAATAAATTAAAAAAATATTAAAACCATATATCATCTCTGACTACAATGGAATGTAGCTAAAAATCAATAACTGAGAGAGAAATGGAGACCTCACAAATACCTGGAAATTAAACAATGCACTCTTAAACAACCAATGGGTCAAAGAAGAAATTACAAGGGAAATTAGGAAATATCTTGAGGCAAATGAAAATGAAAACACAACATACCAAAACTTAGGAATGCAGGAAAGGAAGTACTGAAGGAAATTTATAGCTCTAAATGCTTACATTAAAAAAGAAGAATGATCTCAAATCAGAGACCTAATCTCACAGCTGGAAGATCTAGGAAAAAAAAAAAGAGCAAAATAAACCCCAAAGGAACAAAGGAAGGAAATAATAAAGATTATAACAGAGATGCATGAAATAAAGAATAAAAACCAATAATCAACAAACCCAAAAGTTGGTTATTTGAAAAAATCAATAAAATGAACAAACCTTTAGCTAGACTCACAAAGGAAAAACAAGAGAAGATGCAAATAACTAAAACCAGAAGCGAAAGGGGGGACATTACTACTGACCCCACAAAAATAAAGAGGTTTGTAAGAGGATACTATGAACAGCTGTATGCCAACAAGTTAGATAACCTAGATGAGATGGACAAATTCCTAGAAACACAGTAACTACACTGAGTCAAGAAGAAATAGAAGATCTCAAAAGAGCAATAACAACTAAATAGATAGAATCAGTCTTTCAAAAGCTCCAAAAAAAGAAAAGTCAAGGACCAGATGACTCTTTTGTGAATTTTCCCAAACATTCCAAGAGATAACACTAGTCTTGCTAAAACTCTTTAAAAAAATTAAGAGGAGGAACATTCTCTAACCCATTCTATGAGGCCAACATCACCTAATACCAAAGTAAGATAAAAATACCACAAAAAAAAGAATATTACAGACCAATATCCCATATAAAGACACAAAAATCTCAATAAAATACTAGCAAATCAAATCCTACAATACATTAAAAGAATTATGCACATTATCAAGAGGGATTTATCCCAGGCAATTCATCATAAGTAAATCAATTAGAGTAATATATTTTATTAATAGAACAAAGGGAAAAAATCACACCATGATCTCAATAAATGCATTTGGCAAAAATCCAGCATGCTTTCTTTATAAAAACACTTAGCAAAATAGGAATAGAAGGAACTTTCTCAACACGACTAAAGGCATATAAGAAAAGCCCACAGCTAGCAACATATTGAGTGTGAAAGATGAAAGGCTTTTTCCTCTAAGATCAGGAAAAGACGAGGATGTCCACCAACACCTCTGTCAAGATTGCTGATAGGGAAATGATCCTGTAATATCCAGGTGATCCCAAAATAATCACAAGGGACCTATGACATTGAAGAGGGAGGCAGAAGAGGAGGTCAGAATAATGTGATCTGAGAAGGACTTGAATTGCCTTTGATGGCTTTGAAGATGAAGGAAAGGCACATGGCCAGGGAGTATGGGCAGCCTCTAGAAGCCGGAAGAGGCCAGGAAATGGATTTTCCCGTAGAGCCTGAAGAAGGAAAGCAGCTCTGCTGACACATGCTTTTAGTTACACCCATTTTGGAATTCTGACCTCCAGAACTGCAAGACAATAAAATTTGTGTTGGTTAGGCCAGCAAGTTTATGGGAATTTGATACCACATTGGTAGGAAACAAACCTTGGAAGATAGGGGCAGTGTTACCCTTTGGAGCAGTGGTAAGTATCTCCCTCCAGAGCAAAATGCAGGCATGCGTATTTCTCTGTAGAAAAGATCTGGGCTACCTAAGTTCAGGTTTCCTCTGCTGTAACACAATCCACTGTGAATGCAGGGGTTATCTTTGCATCCTAGGGTTGGAATTGGGGTTGGAGGAACTGGCTCAAATGCTGATATTCTGGCTACTACTACTGCTGAGCGTAATTACGTCTTTTGCCAGCATCCATGAAATTGTAGTAGGCTGAATTAGCGGGCAAGCAGATCTCTCACAGATCTTAACAGTGTGTTCATTGTTAAAGCCTATCAGTAAAATTTCTTAAAAATCCTCTAGATCAGGCTACGAAACTAGATAAATATTGTGTTCAAGATGCTCTTTGCTTTCTTTTCATACTTCAGGGATGAAGTGGCACAATGTCTCTATCTTTTCAAAGATCAGAAATCAATCTGTAGCAGAATGCAAATAAAAAAAAATACCACAACCCAAAACTGATGGTTTGTCACAGATTATTTGAGAGGCATCTCTTTCTTCTAAAAATTTAGCACGTAAGGAAGCTACTAAGCAGTCCCCTGTGTTTTTTCCTCATCCTCAGGATTTCTTATCCGCACTACTGTTTACCTTCTCTTTCTCCATGCCAAGCTGCATGGAAGAGAAGATCCTTGGGTATTTGTCTCACATTTGTCCATCATGTTTCTGGATTTCTGGTGAATTAGATTTCCCTCTCGGCTATATTCCGCTCCCCCCCCCCCCCCCCCCCCGCCCAATGGCTTCTACAGCCACTTTGTGTTCATCCTAAACTCTGTGGCCAAGGTCATATCAGTGTTTCAGAAGTTCATTCAGACCAGCCCTTTTGTTTCACAGATGCGAAAATCAAGGCCTCTAATTACCAAAAGAGTTGTTACCTTAAGCCTTAGAAGGAAATTGTCTTAGCCACTTTCATGCCCCTTCTTTTTTTTTCTAAAGATTTATTTTATTTATTTCTCCCCCCCCGCCCCCCCCAGTTGTCTGTTCTCTGTGTCCATTTGCTGCCTATTCTTCTTTGTCCACTTCTGTTGTTGTCAGCGGCACGGGAATCTGTGTCTCTTTTCGTTGCATCATCTTGCTGCGTCAGCTCTCCGTGTGTGCGGCGCCATTCCTGCACAGGCTGCACTTTCTTTCGCACTGGGTGGCTCTCCTTACGGGGCACACTCCTTGCACGTGGGGCTCCCCTACGCAGGGGGCACCCTTGCATGGCACAGCACTCCTTGTGCACATCAGCACTGTGCATGGGCCAGCTCCAACACTGGTCAAGGAGGCCTGGGGTTTGAACCGCGGACCTCCCATGTGGTAGGTGGATGCCCTATCCATTGGGCCAAGTCCGCTTCCCTCATGCCCCTTCTTGACAGGAGGCCTGGCTCAGTTGTTAGTTTAGCATTATGGCTTCCCTGCTACACTTCCAGAAATATAACTCTGAAATTGAAAGTACTGTTATTTACTGTCCTACTGGGCCAGAGAAACTGACCTGGGAACAAGTTGGCAGGAAGCTCACAACTGTGTTCACATTATGATTAACAACTTAATTAAAGAAACATGTATTGAGGGCCTAATATGTGCCAGGCACTGGTTTAGGTTAGAAAGGATTTAATTGGCAATAAACTGGGAGGGGGATTCTAGGACCCGGAAATAGGACAGAGCTCGGGAATTCTAAGGAAAGGAGAGAACTTCGTAGGGTTCATCCTTGAATTTTCTTTTGCTTGTAGTAGGCCATTTTTTCCTGGAGTCAGAAGCTTGACTGAAACCTTCTTCCTCTTAGCTCGTGTGGTGTGAAAGCTATAGATTTCCTTTTAGTGTTCCAGTTCTTATTTTTTGAGAGAAATGTTAAAAAACCTTACTGATCATGGTTCTGAAATCCCCAAATAATATGGGCCAGGGCTTTGTCTATTCAGCACCGGGTCCATTGAATTATTCACTTTGTCCTGGGTTATATGTCTGAAATATGTGCTCCTTGTGCTCTGAGGAGCACAAAATGACCAACTCCTTTGGGAGGAGCTAGGGGTACCAGATTGGTTAATCATTAATTTTAGTGTGTTCCATGCAAAATATAGTATGCATAATATTCAATTTTTAAGGAGAGAAGGTTGGGACATAGAGAAATTTTTTTTTCTAATAGAACCTCTTCTTGATTGGAAAAGCATAAGCCAAGGGTTTTATACTTTCTGGCAAAGTTATATAGTCTATGCTTTTCTGTTCTGACCATTACAAAAGGAAAGGGTGAAAAAGTTTCCATGTGTAGCAGAAATACACTCTGGAAGCAGGAGGCCCATCAACCACCCAGCCTGGCGCCCTCCAGCCTTCCAGGGTGAGGATGATCTTAACAAAGCACGACGACTTAAGGGATTGGTTAATGTCCTTTGTATTAGTTGCAGAGGCCTGATTATTACCAAAAATATCCCTCAATGAGCTTATATCTAAAGCTGCCTCTCGGATTGAATTTATGTATAGGCAAGAGACCACATGTAATTCATGGACTGATAAAGATGTAGACGATAACAAATATGATTTCTTCCAATTTTATGAGAAATAAAACTGCATTTAGATTTAGGAACAGTTTATATTGGTTGACATTTAGTTGGTTAGGATGATTAATACAAATACTTAAAAACTGGTCCCTCAGTGGGCAGTACAGATCAATGCTAATGATCTGATTTTCACATGAAGACATTTTACCATAAAAGAAACGTGTGTTGTTATTCATGTGCCCATTCTTAGAATTGGCCTGGCCATTTGACCTACTAAGCTTAAGCCAGACCCCTCCATTTACCTGGTTATTGTTTCCAGAATTGAAGTGACGATGCCTGCAAAGAGAGAAAATTGTTGGGGAGTTTACTGATAAGCATATAAAGTACCAGACAAATTCAGTGATGGAAAAGAAGTTTGGAAAAAAAAGTACTTTTTCACAGAGGAGTGAGACAAGAAAGCAAAGAGCAGGGTAGAAAGAATTTAAGGAATAAGTAGAAATAAGTAAACATGCTGCATTTCCTCTCATGGGACAGATTTTTCAACAACTCCTAAGGGCCAAAAAATAAACTATGACCTCTCAAGTTCCTTTGCAGTTCTGTACTAAGAAGTAGTTATGCACATTTAATATTCTTGTCTTTTAACAATATCATTTATTCCTACTCTGACTTTCAAGATTCTAGCAGAATTTATTGTTTATTCATTTGCATAGATGTGGATTGTGTTAAAAGAAAATCTGTAAGTGAGTAAATGTATAGGAGGCCCTTAGAACAGGGTCTGGTCCAACTTATGGTTGTACTACATAAGTGTTTGTTATTATTATTTATTTACAAGAGTCAAAAAATCTTCCAGGGAATCTAAGAGCATATCAACTGTTTATGGATGGTCTTTGGAATGCCTTCTGGTCAAAAATTTCTGCAGCCTTGCATGACATTTGATTAGAGAGCTGAACTGGTTTCCCAGAGGGCTGGATAACTTTTTTTCTTTTTTTCACTTTTTAGGATGATTTTGAGGCTTTCTCTGATGGCTTAGGTCAATGACTCTTTTTTATGGTCTCTTGAGTTTGGAGGAGCAGTTGGGGTTGTTTGACGTAACCAACCATTAGGTGTCGCTTTCTTCTCATCCTCTTTTAGTTTTAGAAGATATGCCCTGGGTTTAAACTTTTTGATTTTCTTTTCTTTTTCTTTCTTTCTTTTTTTAAAAAAATGTCTATAAATAGTCTCTATGTCAAAGCTGAACGGGAAATTTAATTTTAGATGAGTAGATAAGAGACACAATACTCAACTTCTTGGAATGATTACACTTTGTGCCTGTTTAAAGTGGCCTGACTCAATGTCCCTACATGTCTAAATTTGGAAATGCAGTATTTGTGTTTTTCTTTCTTTCTTAAATTAGCACAATGCTATTTCTACACCAGACACTTTTGCCCGGCTATGTCTTTATTCTGGTCAAAGTTCACGGGTATTTAATTAGCCATCTCTGGGTGAAAAGCTTATCCTTCTGACACCTGTTGAGAGTTGCTCTTGGAGAACACGTCTGTGAATTCTCCCCCCTCCCCCCAAGCCCTGTGCTTATCTCTGCCCTAACAGAGATGCACCATACTGAAATTTTTTGTGCACTTATTTTTCATTTACATTGGTTCTTAGGTAACCTTAAGGATGTGGATTGTCACTTTTTCACCCTTATGACTTCCCTGGTACATTGCCCAATGCTCTTATATCGGATACATCTTCAATATGTATTTGTTGAATGAATAAATGAATGAATGATAAGTGATAAAATAGGGCAGAAAGTGATCAAGTAATGCTTTGATCTTGTTGCCTGCTGTATATCTAAGGGCTCGATGTCCTCTCCTATCCTGTGACTTTTCATGCAAAGACTTGTTTTGAAACTTTAAATCATAGTTTGAATGACATGGAGTTAACAGGAGCTTTCTTCAGCAAAAGAGGCAGAATTTGGGGGATATTGATTATCACTTGGCTTAGATCCCTTCTGTCAATATTTTATTGGACATTTTTATTGGTGCATATAGTACTAACTTCTAGATACGGTGGCCTTTTTCTTTTGAGGAGTTGCTTATCAAAATAGTTCCTTGGAACTCTGACAAACTGAAGCTTCACAAATAGAAAGCTGAGAGTCATTATAAATTAAAGTGAACTTTTTACTTGCAGTGTAAGTAAATGTTTTATTACTCCACTTTACTTGCCTAGGAGCCTGGCATGATGCCTGTGATGGCTTTACCTACTGGAGGGCAATAGTCTCATGTTTCAGCTCATAACTCATTATGAGTATGGAGATATTTTTCATTGTTTTGAAGTACATATCCCAAGACCTCCAGTAAATCTTGAGTTAAGAAATACCTCTAGATAATATAATTTACTTCATAGGATTCAATAAATTAAAACAAAATAGAAGTGATCTTCTTATATCTACAATGCTGGTATAAATAGCAGACTGAAGTCATTTATAAAGTTATCACAATAAACTCTGCTGCAGTATGTTCTGTGACATTGTTGCTATGGTACCTTAACTATGATGTTACCTCATTCTTCAATTCCGAAAGCCAGTAGTGCTTGCTTCTTTGGTACATTGTACGGTCAGATCTAGCCAGGTTAGAGTAATTAAAAAAGTCCCCTAGGTCTTCTGGAGGATGCTCAGTGCCAGGCTGCTGAAGAAGAAGCAATGGAAAAGATGAGGGGGCAATCATGAAGGAGAATGCGCAAAGCTGGAGAGAAGATACCCTTTTATTTTTATTGGTACTTATTAATAAAGCATACAGTTCACTCAAAGTGTACAATCAATGGTATTTGGGATAATCGCATAGTTGGTCATTCATCACTCCAATAGAGAAGATATTCTTGAATCAGGTTCTTTCTTAAAATCATGATTGGCGGTATTTTTGCAAATTTTAATATGCTTCTGTTGTAGAACTATTTGAAATTTACGGTAATCATAAGGCTATGTCCCACCGAAGACCTATCACTGGTGAAAGTCAGTAGCAACTTTAGGTAGGAGAATGTGTCCAAAGCGTATGAAGATTTTTATCCAAAGCAAAAGGATTAAAATTTACACAGATGTGAAAAAGCACAAAAGTAACATTTTGCATTTTATGTAACTGACCCCATCTTGCTCTTGCTCCTAGTGAGGGGAAGGAAAAAAAATGCCTCTTAAAGTAGTTAATTAAGGTAAGCCAGTTTCTTCGGAAAACAATTCCTTTCTGCTAAATATTCATGAATAGGTCAAGCTTCCCAGTTCTTTCTACCTCTCAAGTGGTCTTTTTCATTCTTCCTTCCAAGATGGAGTCTGGATTCAAGAAGAAGCTTAGTGTCCTCTGTTCCCTGGACCCTCGCTGGCCCCCACTTCCCTGGTGCTCATCCTACTTGGTAACGAGACATCGCACGCTGGTGGCCCTGGCGGGCTGGTTGGAGCCGATTCCTGGGCATCTTCTTGTCTTCCTCTGCTAATGACCATGAGATCGGCCATTGCCTCTGGATGTGAGATCTGTGCAGGCTGTTGCCTTCTTCTCCTGATCTCAGGGCTCTTCAGTCTTTGTGAACGACCTTGAACTGCCCCAAAAGGCACTGGGTGTCTGCATGGGAAAACGAGGGCATGGTCTAGAATTCTCTTCTGGTTATCTGAGTCTATGGGGGCTTGATGTCATTCAGTGCCTTTGAAGTTTTTACAATTCTATAAATTGTAGAAAACTAATAATGAGCAAATGATTTTCGTCTATAGAAATAAAAATTAACTTATACGACGGATGGCAATAGATTATTACCCTGTGGACAGATTTATTTTGCATTTATTTGTAAATTTATTGCAACATTCAGAAATGTAAATATGTACATATGTGACTATTACAATAAATTTACATATGTATTCTTTGAATTCTCCTTTGAACCAGTTGTAACATCTTACTGGTTCCCTCATTCAATGAAGCATTAATAAAATCTCTGACAAGTGTTCATTTTATATTTATATGGCAGTTATTATTACACCTTAAAAATGATCTTTTAACAAGTCCATCGTTTCTCTCAAAATTTCCATATTCTCACGGAGGCATTGTCAAGTTTCTGCACCGCATGCACAGGTTGTGGGTACCTAGAACTATTCTCTCTGCCTCTTCTAAAGGGATATGGACCCTGCCTCCACCAGCTGGTCTACCAGCCTGCACCTTGCTAGGCATGGTGGGAACGTGGAGCTGCAGTCCGGATGTTCTCAGATCTTCCCTCCAGCACCTCGGTTTTTATTTCAGGGGTTCTTTCAGGTTGTGGTCCATGAGGGTGAGTGTGGTCCTGGGTTTTTTCCTGGGGCCCCAGTCGACATGTGTCCCTAGTCTTTATCTTTCCAAGTCTTTCTGCGTCCTGCCTGCTTCTTGATCCTTGATTTCCTTTTCTAGGCACGGGAAAGCTGCTTTGATGTCGTAACCTGCATCCTCTCTCCCTTATGACTTATAATAAAACTCTGTAACTCTCTTTTAATAGGAAAAGGGAAGATTTTAGGATTTAAAATACCAATTTCCCTGAAAGTAAATGCTATTATCTAAATTGCATTAACATATCATCTAAAATCTGAAGTCAATTCATTTTCTGTAATTTATGTCATTGATTCAAAGGGAAGGAGAAGTTGGAACAGCTGGGGAACTAGAGTCCATTGGGGTGAAATTATATTGACTTTACATCTAAAAATATTACTCTCCTTTCACCTGATTGTGATTTTTTTTGTCAGCACTGAGTATTTCTTACAATAAATAACTCAATGTGTCTTTGGTGCTAGAGACAAAGCCTCTGTAGCCACATACTTAATTAATGCTATGTCTCATGTTTACTTCATATTCTGGGAAAAATGCTTTGCTAACACTTTGAATCTACCTTTAATCACAGCAAAGGTTACTCTGGTGACTCTTTTCTTTCTTGCTTCTCTGGAATTATTTTTACAAGTTTCTAGCTTTTTCTCTAGTCACATTATCTGAAGATCATGTATTTTATATATCTCTTCATTCCATACGTTGGCCCCTTTTAAAATTTTCATGCAGTTTGATTTCTCATATATAAGCACTTTCTGCACTTGATATGCTCCTTCAAACAGTCTCAAGAATTGCTTCTTGTCTTTGTATAGAGCATATGATGAATTTTAACATTGTATAGTCCAGCATTTGCTGAATTCAACATTTTACTCTTTAATTTATCCAAGACTTAAATTTTCTGGCATCCAACCCTCTCTTTCTTAGATTTATTTACTTTATCTTTTCTGGCATCACCAGCCAACATTTTTAGGGGTGGTAGGTGTGGAAGGGCACTTTCCATGAGAATCAAAGGAAGTTTTATTATTTAGCAAGAATATACCTATAGGTCAAACTGTAGGAAGCTCCATTAGACGGTAGATATATATATATATTTAAAGATTTATTAGTTTCTCCCCCTCACCCCTCCCTCCTCTGTTGTCTGCTCTCTGTGTCCATTCGCTGTGTTTTCTTCTGTGTCTGCTTGTGTTCTCATCAGGTGGCACTGGGGATCTGTGTCTCTTTTTGTTGCATCATCTTGCTGTGTCAGCTCACTGTGTGTGTGGCACCACTTTTGGGTGGGCTATGGTTTTGCGTGGGGCAGCTGTCCTTGTGCAGGGGCCACTCCTTGCACTGTGGGGGGGGGCATCCTTACTTGGGGGCATCCCTGCGTGGGCCAGCACTCCTTGCACACAGCAGCACTATGTGTGGGCCAGCTCACCACATGAGCCAGAGGCCCTGGGTATTGAACCCTTGGACTTCCTATATGGTAGGCAGACGCTCTGTCTGTTGAGACACATCCACTTCCTTGGACTGAAGATATTGAGCTATTGTCCAAGGCCACTCATTAAAACCTTACTCATCTTGCGCTCAGTTTAATTACTTCCTTTACAAAATTAGACATTATTTAGATGTCATAAAACTTCAGCTTTTCTCACATAAACTTAAATCCTTGGATGCTAAATCCATGAATGTCAAACTAAAATTAATCCATTATTTACAATGTATACTTGTTTAGAATGCTAATTTTAGAATCAGCTATTTCTATGACTTATCATTAATCACAATAGTGATAGCTACCAGCTGTTGAGTGTTCTCTATGAACTGGGTATTGATCTAAACATTTTTTAATGTATAAACTATTTTAATTTCTTAATTTTTTTGAGGCAGGTAATGAATATTACTTTCATTGTAAGCTCGAGGAACAAAAGTCACAGGGTGGTTAAGAAATTTCTCCAAGGCCACACACAGCTAGTAAGTAGTAGAACAAGGATTCATCAGCAATTCTTTGGTCTGGGACCTTCTCAAGTCTTCTTGGAAATATTTACGGATTCCAGACAGTTCTAAAATGTGACCGATGGAAACACCTTGCATTGTAATTACTATGCTCCACAGACTAAATCAAGAGCTACAAAAAGATATAATAATGTTGCTCTCAGCTATATAGTTTTTACTTCCTGTTCCCTACCCCACTGTGTCTCCAGGTAACCTGTATTCTAGATTCTGAGTCTATGAGTTTGCTTATGTTCTCAGCTGCTTGACAGTCAGTATGCAATACACTCAGTAGGTCTTCATACACAGAGGTGGAGGCAGGGACTGGTCCTACTCTGTAGACTGATTGACCTCAGTTGTGGCTATCAGCCTGGTCAGGATGGACAAAAGTGGATTGATTAACAGCACTTTTGGGTTAGGAGAACCACTATGACAAATAAAAACCCTGACACACACACACATATATATATTTTAGGCCAGTAAAAAGAATTTATTTGGGAAATGAGGGAAGGAACAGAGCTTGCTGAGAAATGGGAGAAAAACATGGAAATATACACCCAGATTTGGTGCGGTGCAGGCTCCTCTAGGCAGAGAGAGCGAGCTCTGCCTTGTGTATCATCACCTTTTAAACTGTTAACTATTCTTCCCTCTTCTAATGCTGAGGGGAGAGGCCCCAGCTGTAATTGGTTTACTCCACCAATGATGGGGGCCAATAGTGAGGCCTGTTTGGAATATCCGGGGCCAAGGGGAGGACCTGGAAAGAGAAACTGGGACCTCAAGGTTAAACTCAAGGTGTCAGTGGGGTTTGCAGCCATGTTGTCTGTCGGCCATGTTGTCTGTGGGCCATGTTGTCTGTCGGCCATGTTGTGGCTCATCTTCTCGTTTCCCTGCCTCCATTCCCTCCCACCCCTGAGAATTCACACCCTTATTCTTATGGGGGATGTCGAGGAGCTATGATAACTTTTCTGTAGTTAATTCCTGCTGGTTAGGGCAGTAGTCCCTGTCTGACAGCATGAAAACCTCTCTGGCTATTCTACTGAGGTTGGGGAAAGATGGGTCTGACACTGTGGTTGGAACTGGCTGAAATCCCCACATGACTAATATCTTGTTCTGGAAGGGGTCGATTCTGGAAAGAATAAACTTAGTTAGAATTTTGAAGATACATGGCCCTGCTAAAAGAGTAAAGAAGATGGTAGTAAGTGGGTCTCAAAGGGGGCCAGCCATGACATACTGGACCATGAAAGCTGACACATACTTTAATTCAAAGCTGTAGTGGATCACTTATTTCTAAGCGGGAATTTTCAAACATTGTTGCTTTTCTCAGCTCTGTAGAACACACTGTAGGAAAAATAAAGAATATTTGCTCTCATTTGTTCCAGAATTTGGTGGACAGACTAGATCAGGAGGACAATGAATAAATGTCAAACATTAGATAATGCAGCCTAAAAGTGCAACATCAATTTAGATAAAGGAATTCAGATTGTTTTGAGATGAGTTTCATCAGTTTACTTAATGGCTTTGAGTCTCAGCTGACTTATTTGTAAAATTGGAACAATTATACCTAATTCCTGGCATGTTTATGTGATATTAGTAAGAAGTAAAATGACGTGTGTCAAATGTTCAGTGCAGTGGTGGCTTATAGTTGTAACTCAGTGGATACTGGCTGCTATAATTTTAATTGCTAATGAGGAGGCAGGTATAAAAGGAAAAGAAGATACACCCTAGTTCTCACAGCTTGTCAGACATCAGCCCCTCTGGGAGCTTGCCCTTGCAGCCTTGGCTCTTACGTGCCCCACCTGCCTGGCACCTTCCACCTGAGCCGGGCTGGCGGACTGGACTCACCCCAGGGTTTCTCCGTGCTGTGTCTCAAGTTGCTTCCTCCTGCTGAAATGCCCCATCCCACACTCTGGCACCCCTAGTCCCCTAGTCTCTCCCAATCTCTCCTGCACAGGTGCTGCTGTGGGTCATACTCTCCTCTTTGCCGTTTCACTGTATTTTCCACACATCACTAAAAGTACCAATAACACTCTTTCACATTCTTGTTTAAACATCTTCAGGTCCTGGACTCTGAGTTCCTTGGAGGCAAGGACTCTATCTGTCTATGTGCCAAGTACCAAACAAAGAAACATATGCTAAATAGATACCAAAAGTACAACTGATACCCAGGGGAGAGAGGGACCGGTTCTTCGTGGGAGAAGTTGAACATCTGGGTGTAATTGGAGAAAAAATAGGAACTTCTTAATTAGGGGACTGATGTGATGGTGATAGTGTATTTGGAGTTTATTAGTTTATTTTTATGATTTTTGTATTTGAATTTCAGCAACTTAATTTTTAAAATTTTATTGCAGTATATCTTTTACACATGAATGTACATAAATAAAAAGTGTAGAGCAATCATTGTGAACGTAACAAAACTAACATGCATATCATCCTACAGGGCTTCCATACATCACCTCCCACCAACACCTTGCATTATTATGAAACTTTTGTTACTAACTATGAAAGAACATCGCCAAAATAGTATTACTGACTATTGCCCATATCTTACATTTGGTGTTTTTGCTCCCAACCCACTTGATTTTTAATACCTTGTATAATATAATATATTTGCTATATTCATGAGAGAACATTCTCATATTTGTTCTGTTAACCACAGTCCATCATCCACCACTGGATTCCATCCAGCTGTTCTACAGCCCCAAACTTTGTACAGTCCATTCCAAGGTGGCTCTGATTTTCATCACAGAGTTGTGCTGTCATCACCTCAGTCGATTTTATTTTATTTTATTTTATTTTAAGATTTATTTATTTCTCTCCTCTCCCCGCCCCTCCCCAGTTGTCTGTTCTCTGTATCTATTTGCTGTGTGTTCTTCTTTGTCTGCTTCTGTTGTCAGTGGCACGGGAATCTGTGTTTCTTTTTGTTGCATCATCTTGTTGTGTCAGCTCTCCGTGTGTGTGGCGCCATTCCTGGGCAGGCTGCACTTTCTTTCACGCTGGGCGGCTCTCTTTATGGGCGCACTCCTTGTACGTGGGGCTCCCCTACGCGGGGGACACCCCTGCGTGGCAGGGCACTCCTTGCGCACATCAGCACTGCGCATGGGCCAGCTCCACACGGGTCACGGAGGCCCGGGGTTTGAACCGCGGACCTCCTATGTGGTAGGTGGACGCCCTAACCACTGGGCCAAGTCCGTCGCCATCATCACCTCCGTCAATTTTAGAATGTTTTCGTTACTCCAAAAGGAAAAATCCCCTATCCCCTTATACCCCCCTATTTTGTCCCTTAGAATTGATACATCTTTGCCATTACTGTAAAAATATTACAATATTACTGTTAACTGTTGTTCATAGGTTACATTCGTTGTAATTTTTCTGTGCATCACCAATTTCTTAACAATTGTAAAAGAAGAACATGCTTACATTTATACTTTTAATCACAGTCTTCAGCCACCACTGAAATCACTATGTTACACATTCTGGAGTTTATCTTTGGAAGTATACAGTGGGCGTGAGAGGGTAACGAGTAGATTGGGAGGCCAGTGGGGACTGAGGAGAAGAGAGGCTTCTGGGAGCCGCTGCAGAAGGTACCGCCACATGGATTCCCATGAGAGGAAGACGCCAGAGGTGCCTGGCATTCTGGGGTCCAGTGGCCTGCCTTGTGTCCTGGCTTTGTCACCAGCCATTTATGTGGCTTTGGGAAGTTTACATAGATATCTATAGTTTAGTTTCCTTTACTTCAAAATGAGGGAAAAAATCTACCTCAGAGAATGTGAGAGTGAAATGAAACAATACATTTAAAGCTGACAGTGGGAGTCTGACACTTAGTAAGTGGTATGTTAATACAAATGTATTTAAAAAGAGTTTATATTATATTTTAGATATTCTACAGAGATGATGCAAATGTACGTTTGTGTGTGGAGGGAAAAGAGTGAGGTGGGGATGGAGGGCTAGATACGCCAGCTTGCAATATTCCAGGGAACTAATTATCAGAGAAGTTATTAAAACGTGGGAGGATTGCAGTGTGATAAATGTCAGGATAAAGGTACATACGAGCTGCATAAATAATACAGAGGAGGGGCGAGTAAGCCTGATGAGGAGGGGGATGGCTTGAAAGGGAAAGGATAGGGCCTGAAAAGAAGTTAACAAAACAATGCTAGGGAGGGGCTTTCTCTTTGCTTTACTTTTTTGCAAAGTAGTACATCACGGCTGAGATTAAGGGTCTCCAGGACCAGTCTAAAATTGTTCTGTGACTCTTTTGAATCCAGGATTGAGCAATCTAATGGCTCTATCAACAGTAACAGGGACGATTGTCTACATAGAGGACATACTTTGTCATTTGTAATTTCCTTTGGTGACAAGAGGAGGAATGGTTTTTTTAAAAATATACTTTTTAATTTATTTTTTTAAAAAGAAACTTAGATTATGTAAATGTTAAACAAAAAATATAGGGGATTCCCATATGCCCCGCTCCCTAGCCCTCCCACATTTTCCCACATCAGCAACATCCTTCATTAGTGTGGTACATTTGTCACAATTGATAAACATCTTGGAGAATTGGTACAGAGCATGTTGTGGAAAGAGAGTTTCTTTAAGAAAAGCTTACAAATAGAATTTTCTTATGTTTCTTTTTGTGTTTCTATTAAGAAATATCTGAAATCCAAGGTTTGGATTATTTGATTATTCCATATGGAATTATATGTTATGATGATGAGATTTTTATTTTACATGCTTTAAGAACTGCAGGTTCAAACACCATTCTTGCAAGATTAAAATGAATAGATTTCAGAAAATATTGACTTGGTTCTACTTCTTTGAATCTTTGTATCTACTTCTATAACCCTCATCAGTACTTAGTTTCAGAAGTGGTTTGGCCTAAGAATAACCTGAATAATGGTCTCTTTATGCATTCTCATAAAAATTTACATATGTATATATGTACATGTATTATGATTGTAAGTATATTTTAAATATGTATAGATGTACATATACACATGCATAACCATATCTCTCCATATGTTTATGTAAATATAGCATATGTGGACAGAACAGTTTCCCTATAAGATGTGAAATTTCTTTTTCCCTTTGTACCTCCCTTTCTTCTACTTTCTTTATCTTCTGCTTATCAGTAAGGAGATGCATGTAAGTAAAGGCCTGTCATTTCTGATGGTACATTTGCTTTGGAGAATTCTAATGAGCTAATACAGATAGCTTCTAAGCCAAGATGCAGGATGCAGAATGGGAATTGATAACTGACAAGAAAATCAGTACACTGTTTTTCCTTATAAAAACGTGACGCCAGTAGCTATGCTGACTTGTTGCAGATGTGCCTTCCGGTTGGTTCCTGGTTACTGTGAGTGTTGGTACCCCCCACCTGACTTTCCCAGCAGGGAAGTCTGTCCTGAGCCATCACAGGCGGCAGAGGCTCCTGGGCCTCTTCCAAATCAGGAACACAAACTGGTGCTTCAGAAGGTCCTTGAACGTCATGAAATTCAGGCTAACTTTATAGCCACGTTTTTAATGGCATAGTTGGGGAAGAAGTCTATAGGCTTCTATTATATTCTCAAAGGATGTGAGATGCAATCCAAGTTATCACTGCATTAAGGGCAGGCCTAACTGAACAAACTCAGGATAGGTTAAATTTTCTTTGTCCTTCCATATTTGTGCCTGTGACATACATTTTCCTGCTCAAATTTTAAGAAAAAAGTCTTCCCCAGCAGTTGCTAGCTCTGGTCTGCTCTTTCTAGGGAGAGCCTCAACAGGGACAATTGCATCCTGTCCTGCGGAAACATCCTTGTCCCATGTACTACTCTTTGCAAGGAAATGAAGAGAAACTGAGCCCAGATGCAATGGCTCATCTCTCTCAGGTATGAGTATCTCTACCGGGAATTTCAATAACCTGAGCTGAAGAAAGCCAACAGGGGCGATATGGCGCATAAAGTGTAAATTGAAGAGGAGGACACCACGTGGCAGGGAAACTGGTTCCAGTTGTTTTAGGCCTCGGGACATATATGCCTCATCCACATGCAGGACAGATCAGCCCACTAAAAAAGGAAACTTTCATTGAACTACGCCTTTAAAATTCATCTATGTGTCTTCAAGAAGGTCTCCTTGAACTTAAAGCATTCTGCAAGAAATGAAACCGTTAATATGGTTTCCTTTATTAGAACTAGAGTTTCATTGGTTAAGAACTAAGGGTTCTGTTGGTTTATTCTCTCTATAAGACCTTGTGGCTGGGGGGGTCTTGTGTAATAACATAGGACTGAAGAATAAATCTTGGGTGAAAGTTTGACCATTATTATTATTATGACTACTGCTACTACTACTACCTTCAGGACACTTCTGATGGACCTAATTATTTCTGAAGCAGTTGTCTAGCAACATTATAACAAGGATTTGGTAGTGAGAAAAAAAGTTCCGAATGTGTTTGTCTTATAGCTCTCATCTGCCTTTCAGTAAATTTTTGTAAAGGATGCCTTACCCTTTTACATGTTATTAAGAAAACTTGTGTAATTCATGTAATGAAGATTGCTACTATAGAGGTACATTGGAAAGCTTGGGTATTTCCTATAGATTTTAAGTATTGGATAAACTCATATATATATTCAGTATAGAATATTTACTTCTTGGGATTTAAATCACTTTCTGAAGCAGAAACTAAAGAGAAGCCTGTGGTCATTGACTTAAAGATTGCTGACAAACATTCTTGTAGAAACAGTGTTTCCCATCTCAACTTCATTGCCATCTTACATCCATTTTTTTCTTACATAACAGACTTGACATTTAAATATTTCTCTAATGTTATTGGCACCACCAACCTTGTCAAAGAGTCATATGGTTTATGCAAACACAAAGATAATCTTGGAACGCTGACATATGTAAGCTTAATTAAAAAAGCTTGTAAGATAGTGGGAAGCAGATGGAGAGTTGCTATGGAAATCACTAACTCTTAGAGGAAGAAAAACATTACTTTAGGGCCCTTGTCACTTCTAAAGGAATGGTTAGATTTGCAAGAATTTATTTTTCACTCAATTGTCCATAATAAAATAGTTGCTGGCATGTAAATATTACTTTTAATTTGCATACAGTTGTATAAAGCTTTTATTATACTCTCAATATATGCAAGTATGCACAATTTCATTGGTAAATATTTTTGGTTGTGGGAAAGAAACGAATTATTCACCACTGTTTTAAATCAGAAATGTTTTTATCCATTTTTAAATGAATTTATAAGCTGTGGCTTATTAATTTTTCTTCTCCTTCTGTAGACTTTTTTCTGTTTACAACAGAATATTTGTCTCAGAATTACAGTCTTTAAAATAAGCTTTCTCTATTATTAACATTTTGCATTAGTGTGGTACCTTTGTTACAATTGATAAACATTGTTATTATGATATTGCTAAGTATAGACCATAATTTACATTAGGATTCACTCTTTACTGAAGTTTGAAATAATGGATTAATTGTATTAACTGTCAAAAATAGAGACTTAAGTCTGGATAGCTCAATAAAAGTAATAAACATTTCTTAGAATAGATTCTTTATTAGAAATTATAATTGCTATATATTGCTGCTCATTACAGCTTAAATGTAGAGAAGTTAAAAAAAACCCAATAAGAAGTCATTTGCACTGCTCGTTTTGCATGAGTGATTATTCACCACCTGATTGTTTTGTATGTTCATTACCATGCCCTTTGGAAAAATCAATAACTAAATTCTAATTTTCTTTTCTTCTGTGGCAATCTTAGTTGCTATGGTTCTGGTAGATCAGAATAATAAAAAGTGAGTAAGGAATTAGAGTTGGGGCCAGGGAATTTGGAGCATCAACATAACATTTAATAGCATGTGAAGATGAACTAATTCTGAGTTTGACCTTGAAAAATGGAATTATCAAAAATAAAGGGAAAATATCTAACAATTATTCTGATTTGTGGTAGAAAGTCATAAAAAAATTTCTTCTTTTGCAAAAACAAAAAATTACACAATGTAACTCAATGGAAATTTAAAATAATGAGGGTGGTGGAATCCAAGTATAACCATTAAAAAATTTTAAAAGAATGCAGATGAGTTAGCATCTAAACAATTACCTTTTTTTTCTGGTAGGTTTGGCAATTTGACATTCTGCAATTGTGTTTTGGCTCCCATTCAAATTAAGGAATGGAAATTGAAATTCTGAGATGCAACCAAGTCTAGTCTTATCAGCATCAGAGCCAAGTAAGGGGAAGTGGACTTGGCCCATTGGATAGGGCGCCCGCCTACCACATGGGAGGTCCGCGGTTCAAACCCCGGGCCTCCTTGACCCGTGTGGAGCTGGCCCATGCGCAGTGCTGATGAGCACAAGGAGTGCCCTGCCATGCAGGGGTGTCCCCTGCATAGGGGAGCCCCATGCGCAAGGAGTGCGCCCCGTAAGGAGAGCCGCCCAGCGCGAAAGAAAGTGCAGCCTGCCCAAGAATGGTGCCGCACACACAGAGAGCTGACACAACAACAAGATGATGCAACAACAAAAAAGAAAACACAGATTCCTGGTGCTGCTGGTAAGGATAGAAACGGTCACAGAAGAACACACAGCAAATGGACACAGAGAGTGTGGTGGGGGGGCGCGGGGGGAGGAAGGAGAGAGAGACAGAGAAAAAAGAACCAAGTAAGGAAAGAAAAAATGAAACAGAGATTTAAGAGGATGGCAAAAGAGAAGAACCAGTGAGAGTGGGAAAAATGCTCTTAAGTATTTCTGTTGAGCATTGCCAGTGAATTGACCTTAGGAAAATTGTGGCTTGGAGACATCAGTCATTGGTGACAGTGCAATGAGTTAGTTCCCTTCACGCCAGAGCTATGATCCTTCATTTGTTGTGGGCAGAGAAAAACCAGTGTTTCTCTTTTGTGAAAATGTTCTGGGCCTTTTTTTGATAAATGTTTTATTCAAGTATAATTCAAATATAATATGTAGAAAAGCTCACCGACCCTTAGTGCTCAGCTTGATCGATTTCCACAAAGTGGCAAAGTGAAGGCACCTCTACCCAGAATAAGAAGTAGATGCGTACCAGAGCCTGGAGGTGCTCCTGGTATAATCCCCTGGTCACTACAGCCCCAATGGAACCACCATCCTGACTTCTAAGCCGCAGAGTAGTTTTGCCTGTTTTTGACATTTCTATAAATGTAATTATAGAGGAGGTACTTTCACTGTCTTGTTAGCTGAAAATTTTCTTTGTGAAATTTATCCCTGTTGCGTGTAACAATAGTTTGTTCATTCTCATTGCTGTATAGTATTCTGTTGTATGAAGAGTCCACAGTTTTTGGCTAATATTAAAGTTGCTGCTATGAACATTCTTTTACAGGTATTAATTTTTTTATTAGAGCAGTTGTAGATTTACAGAAAACCATGCAGAGAGCACCGAGTTCCCATATCCTCCCCCACAGTTTTCTCTGTCATTAACATTTTGCATTAGTGTGGTACCTTTGTTAAAATTGATAAACATTGTTATTATGATTATGTTGTTAAGTATAGACCATAGTTTACTTAGGGTTCACTCTTTACTAGTATTCTGGTACACTATTCTGGTAACATATACAAGCTAAAAGTAATCACTTCTGGCACTTTCAAGTATACAAGTCAGTGGTGTTAAATATATTCAAAATGCTGTGCTACCAAAAAAAAAAGGGGCTACCATCACCACCATCCACTACCAAAATGTTTCCGTCACCAAACAGAAACTCTTCTTGTACATGTCTTTTAAGGAAAACATGGGTATGAATTTCTTTATGTGTATACTTAGTAGTGGAATTGCTGGGGCAATTTAGTGGAAACTACTAAATAATTCTTCCCGCATAGTTTTATGAGCTTCACTTGTTCTGCGTTCTTGCCAATACTTGGTATCATCAGTCGTTTTTGTTTGTAGCTGTAATAGCAGATGGTAATGGTATTTCATTTTGGTTTTAATTTGTGTTTTAATTAAAGAAGTTGACCACATTTAGATATGTTTATTGACTTTTTGAATAGCCTTTTTGTAACATGCATGTTCAACTATATAGCCTGGTTTTTCTTTTGGATTTTCTGTCTTTTTCTTATTATTTTTAGGAGTTCACTTGTTTTCTGACTATGAGCCATTTGTCAGTAATATGTATTGCAAACATCTTTTTCCACTCTGGGGCTTGACTTTCCACTCTTTGGTGGTGTCTTTTATGAAGAGAGATTCTTAATCTTAATGTAGTACAATTCATCAATTTTATTGCTTTTATGGTTAGTGCTTTTTGTATTTGAAGAAATTTTTGGCTACCCAAAAGTCATTTAAGTAGTTTCTTATGATTCCTTCCAGAATTCCTATTGTTTTGGTGTTCACATTTAGATCTACAGTACATCTGGAACTATTTGCATATGGTGTGAGGTAAAGGTTCAAGATCCCAAAATCTTCCATATATAGATAATCCAACTAATCTCACAACTTTTGCTAAAATAACTGTCCTTTTCCTAATTCATTTTATGTCACCATCATAAATCAAGTGGACTTTTCTTTCTATTCCATTGGTCTAACTCTATAGCTTTCACTAATACCAGACTCTCTTAATTAGGGAAGACTTATTTATTTATTTATTTTTGAAGTACCGGGGCTGGACCTTGTATGTGGGAACCTGATGCTCAACCATTGAACCACATTGGCTCCCCTGAGATGGTTTTTCATTTGTTTGCTTGTGTGTTCTTGTTTTTAAGAGGCACTGGGAACCAAACCTGGGACCTCCCATGTGGGAAGCAGGCACTCAGTCACTTGAGCCACATCTGCTCCCTAGAGTAGCTTTATTATGACTCTTGATATCTGGAAGCAAACGACCTCCAACTTTGTTCTTTAAGATTGCTTTGATTATTCTTTACATTAATATATAAACATTAGTATCAGGTTGTCAATTTACACATTGCTTACTAGATCAATTGCCAAATATTTGATGCTTTTAAAGTACTATTTTAAAATTTTCAGTTTCTATTTGTGTGTTGCTAATCTGTATAACTACAAATGAGTTTTGTATATTGATGCTCTATCTAGAGACCTTTAAAATTTCAACAGTTTGTATATTCTTTTGGATTTTCTACATACACAATTATGTCACCTGCCAATAATGCAAGTTTTACAGTTGTATTTCTTCCTTTCCAATATTCATGTCTTTTATTCTTGTTTTCTTGCCCTTTCTGCACTGACCTGGCCCAAGATTCCAGTGCAATGTTGAAAAGAAATGGAGATAATAGTTTTCTTATTTCCTTTATTTTAGAAAGAAAGCTTTCAATATTTTATCCTTTAAATATGATGTTTCTGTTAGTTTAGGAAATTTTTATAAAAAAATGTTAATTTCCTTATGGAAAATTTTTTTTAAAGACCTGAAATTTTATTAATATCTTCTCTTTGATATCCAGGGAGCATCAGCCTTAGATTCATTTCTGAGATCCTAGACAATGTGTGCGAAGTCGTCTTCAGAACTGTTTGCTTCCTTCGTGATGTCTGCAATTCTAGAAGCAACTAGCAGGCTAAGGGTGGTGCCCGGCTATATCATTTCTAGGCTTTTACCCTAACGTAAATGAGAAAAAAAAGGGAGATAATATATTATCGAGTTAGTTTTTTTTCCTAAAACTTTAATACGAAGAAACATTACTTACCTCTATTCTAAAATACTAACTATTATTGACACACGTGTTTAAAGGAAACGATTTAGAACAGCACGTGAAATCTTCATCTGTTCTCAGCCATTGCTCAGTCTGATCATGGTTCTTACTCTGCTTTGAGCAGCAACATGTAAGAGTTCCACTTTTTTAAAGGGCTTTTAGGGTGGAAAGTTAACACTACTTTCAGCTGCTGTCTGTTACACACCTACAGACTTTTGGTGACACTCATTAATGATCAACTCTTGGTAACTAAATAGATTCTTATGGTATTGTCTCTTCTCTTCTGCCTGGGGCAAAAATTATTTTTCTGTACTGTAAAATTTGCAGATTGTTCTTAGTGGGAAGAGGTTAGGAACTCCATTTGCTTCTCTTGATCCTCCTTTATTCTTTTTTTTTTCTTTTTTTCTCTTTATTTTTTTAATATACCCCCCCTCCACCCCACTCCTCCCCCCATAACAACAACCTCCTCCATCATCATGAGACATTCATTGCACTTGGTGAATACATCTCTGAGCACTGCTGCACCTCATGGTCAATGGTTCACATCATAGCCCACACTCTCCCATAGTGCACCCAGTGGGCCATGGGAGGACATACAATGTCTGGTAACTGTCCCTGCAGTACCACCCAGACAACTCCAACCCCCCAAAATGCCCCCACATCACACATCTTCCTCCCACTCCCTACCCCCAGTTGCCACCCTGGCCACTTTCTCCATACCAATGCCACATTTTCTTTGATAACTAATCACAATAGTTCATGAACAGACTATCAGAAGGTCCACTCTAAGCTCCACTCTGGATATATGAACCAGTAATTCTGGAGACAGGGCTCAGGGACTCTATACTTTAAAAATATCATGCTGGTTAATTTTTGGGCACCCTAAATATAAGGATTATTACTGAAGGTCCTTCCTTGGGTAAACTTCTAGTTTTTTTTTTTGTATTTTTCTAACTTCCATTTCAGAATGTAATTTTTTTTTGGAGAAGATAATGGAAAATGTTACAGAAAATGTAGTCAAGATGAAAGTTCAGCCGTGTGGGGTGGTAGTGTTTCCTCTCCCATCTGTGAAGGTGATGTTATTAACTCTTAGCCAGCAGGATGTGCCCCTTCTCTTTGGCCAAGGGTGGTAATAGGTTGTGTTGGATCTCACCCCTGTGAGAGCTTTAGCCTAACTCTGCTTGCTTAGTCTATGACTGTGGAGCAGTGATTTATTTCTTTCCCTACTCTCTGGGAAGAAAATTCCTATGATGTTTGCATTAAAAAATTAATACAAAATCTATCTAGAGACAACATGACTTGTTTTTTTATTAATGGCTTTCAAGATCAGATGCTATCAGAGAATTTCAGAAATGTGCTCCCTTTCCCCTCTCTACTTTTTTGGATTGCTTCAAGAAGGAAAAGGGGAAGGAGGGCTAAGTCCTATTAAGGTTTTACTTTTACTCATTGTGTGATGATAGGAATGCCTCCTAGTCCTCTAAATTCATGTTCCTCTTTTAAAACGGGGATAAGGAAAGAACCCACCTTCTAGAGTTGCTGGAAGGATTAAATTGGATAACACATGCAAAGTGCTTAGCATGGTACGTGGCAGATCATATTTAACAAGTAGTAGTTTTCATTAGTGTATGAACATTTTGTGCTGTATCCAAATCAGAGACTTAAGAAAATACCAGCTGCCAGTTGTTCATGTGCTAGTTATAAAGATAGTGGAGACAAAGGAAATGATGGAGGACCCAACACCTTGCATGTGTATACGGAGCTCTGTCAGTTATATTTTTAAAAATTTCATGATGACGTCTTGGGATGGAGGTGATACAACCCCTGTTTTCATGGCGAAGGAAACTGGGGCTCAGGGCTGTAGTGAAATGTTCACTATCAGAAGCTAAAAGGTAGCAGAGACAGTCTCCAGGCCACACATGCTGACTCCTAGCACTGCGTTTAGCCCCCTTTCCCCTGGGCCGACTTCTCATAGCTGGATACGATCTCCTCAGACATCCCCGGGCCCCCATCTGATTTGAACAGGACAAGATATGGTCGCATTTATTTTGTTTGTCTGATGTAACTATTAAATCAGGCAAGTTAGGAGAAAGGCTCCACATTTTCTTTCTCCAGAGAAATTGCAATGATGATTTTTCATTATCCAGCTTCTGTGAAAGGGATATGTGATAGTCTAAGAATAAGGAATTCTCATTTCTTTTGCCAAGTCACACATTTTTAAGGGAGAAATGCATGTATTCATTAAAAATATTTTAAGCCAAAAAAAAAAAAAAGAGCTGTTGCTTCAAAGCAGTTTATTTTGATTGTTTGAAGCTACAGACGTGAGGAGGGCCTACGAAGTGCCATTTAAGAGATTAGAAATAATTCCACATATAACATTCAAGCTGCATTTTCTCAGTGAATCATTCCATAAACATCCAGTGCTTGAAATGGGAGGAAGTGAGAGATAGTAAAGTAATGCTCTTTTTTTTTTAGGAGTTTTATGATTGCCGGTTCTCTGTGAGGAATGCTCTGGCTCAACTCTTCCCCCTTTCCTTCCTGTGAAGGTAGGTCAGGTGGCCGTTGTGATGGGTGCCCAGTTCTCCTCAGGACTGAGGGTTTTACCCCCCCTCCCAATTCTCTGCCCTTGGCTGAAGAGTGCCACCTCGCCAAGGTCATGACAGGGAAACCTGTATCCAATGACCAGTGGACGCTGGGTATAAATGTCCAGCCCCTTGTCCCAACTCAGGACAACTCTGCAGAGCTTTCCAGGCCTCAGAGCTCTCTGAGAATCGGCTGAGGTCTTTCTTGAGATGGCATTTCAGCCCATTTTTACCCTCTGGCCAATTTCACCCCATAGTTATCACGGCCCAGTAATCTTCCAGAATGCTAATCTCCATCTCAGTGTGTTTTCCATGGAATCCAATCTGCAGCAGTGGGGAACTGAGAAGGCCTGTCTTAGAGTAGCAGGGTGGTAGTCACAAGTATATACAAAGTGGTTTAAATCCTCATAAGCAGAGCAACAATTCTGAGTTATGCACTATTCAAGCTCAAGGAGACTTCAGAAGTAATTTAGACCAGTGCTTCCTAAACCCGGGGTAGTGGATCAGAATTTCTTGAAGAGGATTAAAAAAGTTCCCTACCCAAATCTTACCCTGTGTGTGTGCGCGAGCTTGTGAGATGGAGACGGGGAGGGGGCCCAGAATTTAAAAAAACACAATTCTCTGATAATTTTGATATAACTGTTCATAAACCAGCGTTTGAAAATGACTGACCAAGATAAAAAGCCACTTTCTTTACAGATGATAGAAAATTATAACCCCAAATTCCTACGCCCTAATATTGTTATATGTGTTTTTAATGGCTAAAGATGAAGGTTCGTCACAGAACGTAAAGGCCCTGGGAGCCCAGTGCTTAAGACATGGGAAGCGTGTGGTAGATGGAATGAATGAGGAGTGAAACTGCCCTTTACGCAGGGGTCAGCGATGACCTCTCTGTGGAGGGAGACGTGTCTAATGACCCATGGGACAGTTAAGCAAACATTACTAGACCATCCATGACCAGTAGAAGGAAATATTCCCACCAGATCTGCCTCCAGATGGTCCGATTGACGCAGGAGATTGACACAGCGTTCTGTCATTGGAGATTATTCAAGCAGAGTCGAGATGGCTTATTGTTCCTGCAGTGGGGCTTTCTGAACACGGAGAGATGTTTAACTAGAGAATCCGGAGGTGTCCGTGAGGCAAAAGGCAGATGGGGGATTTACGTCTTCAGAGGAGTGAGAGGACAATCTCAGTGGGAAACTTTAGAGAGGCCTGCCAACGCTTAGCTCTGACGCTCAGCAGGTCAACCGCGCACCAGGGCATAACCTCTGGTCAGGAATGAATGAATGCTGTGGTCAGTCGGAATGGGCCATATAGGGAGACGCTGTCTGTGACACAGCATGAGTGGACTCTCTCCCACCCTATGCCTTGGATAGTTCCCATAGCTAGATTCCTCTGGGATTCTAATGGGAAGAGCAGAACCAGTTTTCTTAATGAAAGTCGATCCTTTTGCTCCAGAGATATGCTCAGAACAAAAATAGGATTACATTGTTTTATAGAACAACTCAATATGGGTCACAGTGGGATAAGTTTCATATACTTACTTGAATCCTTTTATGAAGGGCACTCCTTAGGAACTTCTTATAGAAGATTAAGTGTTTTCATTTATTAGCAACAAAAGGGAGAATTGCTTCATAAACATTGTAATAGAGAACTTATGTGTTGCAACTTGTGCTGCTTACTCAAGAGATTATTCTGTGGATGTTCCCCCAAAGTAGATGGTCTATCAGTTTGTGGCCTCAAGGTGATAAGCTTAAAGGGCTCCAGTGTCTAGGATGATGTGAATAGACATATGAGCCTATTTTTAAAAATCTTGTTTTAAAGGAAACCATTTAAGGAGGAGTGTATTATCAGAGTAATTTTTGAAGGCAAATATTCAGTCATTTTGACTTGAGCTCAGTCAATGGGAAATCAAGTGTGGTATATTGGAAAGAATAAGGAAATGATCCTGGAATTGGTGTCATTCCCATCATCTAGGTGTGTGGTCACAGACAAATCTCTTCTCTTGTTGTAAAGTGTTGGAATAATTGGTCTTTGCATGTACTTCCTGTTATAAAACAGAGACACCTATTATCAGCAAACTACTTTCTTGGTTCTACTACATGTAAATGAGAAACCATGGCTCCATGCTCTTATAACCACTGCTGTAGATAGTAATATCTACATAAGAGAGTTACTCTGAGAATTGAAATGAGAGTGTGTTTAAAGTAGTTAGCATAGTGGCAAATACATAGAAAATGTGCAATGAATGGTATTTTTTATTGTCTTACAAATTATACTACCTTGAGAAATTTATCCCTACAAATCTCTTTATTATTTATGCTTGAGACCCTTAGTTACAATGAGCCTAGGTGTTTTCTAGGCATAATATTCCTAAATGGACATTTTAGTTTTGCTGGTAGTTATAACTTTTTTTTTTTAAAGATTTATTTTTTATTTATTTCTCCCCTCCCCCCCGCCAGGTTTCTGCTCTCTGTGTCCATTCGCTGTGTGTTCTTCTGTGACTGCTTCTATCCTTTATCAGTGGCACTGGGAACATGTGTTTCTTTTTGTTGTGTCATCTTGCTGTGTCAGCTCTCCGTGTGTGTGGTGCCATTCTTGGGAAGGCTGCACTTTCTTTCCTGCTGGGCGGTTCTCCCTGTGCGTGGAGCTCCCCAATGCGGGGGACACTCCTGCGTGGCAGGGCACTCCTTGAGCGCATCAGCACTGCACGTGGGGCAGCTCCACACGGGTCAAGGAGGCCTGGGGTTTGAACCATGGACCTCTCACGTGGTAGGTGGATGCCCTATCCATTGGGCCAAGTCCACTTCCTGGTAGTTATAACTGATGTGAAATTATGACTATGGCCTAATTTGTAGTTTGGTGGGACTTCTGTGATTGGAGTAGGATATATTAGCATTTATGGGCAAATATAAAAACGTTTTTATTTAAACTTATTTCATTATAAAACTAACTTATACATATAAAATAAAATTTAGAAAATAGAGAAAAATCCCACAACGCAAATACAATAATACAAATCAAATACATTTAGCATGCTGCTTTAGTCATTTATCCTGTTTTTTTTAAACTTTGATTAAATCATATGGTAGATACAATTTAGAATCCTGTTTTTAAATCAACGAATGCTCTATCAAAAGCATGTCTCTCATAATTTGATATCTTTACAAACATTATTTTAATGACTGTAAGTATTTTAACTACTTCCTAAACTCTTACCAATCTTATGTTGTTTAAAGGATTCTTTTTTGTTTCCTAGGTATATCATTATATCATCCACAAATATTATTTATTTTTAAAAATAATTTCACATTCTCTTCTTAGTTCTTTTCCATGTCACCACATTGCATTGCCCAGAGCTCAGGAATTGCTAGTAGATCAATATAGTTGAACCAAGACTTCATAGAGTGGCAAAAATGTAATACACTTAGAAGAAAAGAAAGACTGTCTTTATGACCTCAGCATATGGAATGATTTCTAAAAATACATAAAAAGCAGAATCCATCATTCTTATTTACAAATCTTTATTGAATGCCTACCCACCCAGGCACTGTTCTGTGTACTTGTGATGCATCAATGGACTGAACAGAAATGGCAAAACTCCCTTCGGTTGTTGTACTTACATTCTTATAACCCATTTAAAAAGGCATAATTCATAAGGAAATGATATCGTATGTAAGAAGGTGCAAAGTGCTGACTTCTCCAGAACACAATCCTGGTTGTCTTCCTTTTCCTATTAATATACATTCCCTTAGTGATTTTATGCAGGCTTTTGGCCATAAAATACATTTGTATGCTGCTAGCTCCCCAATTTTTGTCTCTGATCCAGGAGTCCATGTTAATAAATCTGAAGGCCCATGTGACACCTTTACTTAGATGTCTAACAAGCATCTTAAATGTAGTGAATTCAAAACTGAACTTCTAATTTCCACCCATCAAACCTTCTCCACCCAGTCTTCCCCATTCAACTGATAGCCACTTGCTCAGAGTTTGGCTTCCGGTTACACTCTGACTCTTTTTTCTATTATTTTCCTATATGCTTCAGCCTCACAGAGTTCTCTCTTGTACTTCTTAACCCTTAGACAGACTTCCACTGAAGGTCCATGACACTGGTTGTTTCTTTTGCCTTTAGAATACTCTTCCCTCAGATATCCACGTGGTTAACTCTCTCACCTTTTCAAGTCTTTGCTCAAAAGTTATTTTCTCAATGAGGCCCACTCTGATTACACTATGCAACTTTACAGCCATTTGTCATTAGATTCCATTACTTCATTAGTGGTTTCAAATGGTGATATATATATTTTAAAGATTTATTTTATTTATTTATCCCCCTTGTTTTTGTACTCACTGTCTGCTCTCTGTGTCCATTTGCTGTGGGCTTCTCTTCTCTTTAGGAGGCACTGGGACCCAAACCTGCGAACTTCCATGTGGGAGAGAGGTGCTCAATTGCCTGAGCCACCTCTGCTCCCTGCTTTGTTGTTTCTCTCATTGTATGTCCTCTTTGTGTCTCCCTGTTGCATCATCTTGTTGCATCAGCTCCCCATGACATCCTGTTGTACCAGTTCACTGTTTTTCTCGTCCTCTCCAGGAGGCACTGGGAACTGAACCCAGGACCTTCCCATGTGGTAGGAAGGAGTTCAGTAGCTTGAGCCTCATCTGCTTCTCCAAATGATGACATTTTAATTCTGTAATTTCTTCCCCATTAATTGGCTGGAATACTTTATAAAAAGGAAATTTATCTCATCAACAATTTGTTTTCCATGAGATAGTTTGTACTGTGAATATGGAATAAATGCTTTATTTTTTCTATAGAAAGATTTTTAACTAATGATAGAATTTCTCTAATGGTTACAGGTTCACTCAGATTTTGTATCAATGCCCTTCTGAATTTTATTCTAATTTGTTCAGAATTTTATTTCAATAGTTAATTTAACCCCATAAGCTAGTCATTATAATAACCAATAATTTTATATTTTATATTATTATTAAAATAGTTTATGTTACTGTGTCCTAAAATTGGAAATTAAAAAATTATAAACAGCAAGTGGCTGATTTTGCCTTTTAACAGAGTAGTTAACCCCATTTATATTTATTATAATTGCTGATATATTTGAATTCATTTCTGCCATCTTACTTTGGGCTTCTTATTTGGCCTGCTTTCTTTCTTTTTTTCTTATCTATTCTTGTCTACTTTTGAATTAAGTGTTTTTCCTCATTCCTGTTTCATCCTTCTACTAATATGGATATTATGCACTTTATTCTAATCTTTTTGTAGTTACTCTCCTCCTAGACAAAGCCTAAGACTGATCAAATTTCGATCAATCTGCATACTTTACTTTTGTGTAGCATTTTAGTTTTATCAAAATTTTTAACCCTCAAATAAGATATTATTGCTCTTGATTTATGCAATATTTCTTCAAATTCATCTCATGTTTGCCATTTTCTTTGATTGCTGGTCTACCTTGCATCTTACCCTTCCCTAAGAGGTTATTTTCCTTGATCATGAAGTACATCTTTTAGACATTTTTCTAATGACGGCTGTTGGTAATAAATTCTTTGAGTTTTGGTCATTTCATAAATATCCTTATTTCAAAAATTGTATTTATCATTAAAATAACAATAATTATAATAATTACTTTTATTGCTGCAGAATTTCCCATTCTAACCACTATGTAGTATACTTTAGTGGTATTAATTACGTGCACAGTGTTTGCTGCTGTTACCACCATCCATTACCAAGAATTTTCATGACCCCAAACAGAGACTCTAGACTTACTAGACAACAATTCCCCATTACTCTGTCCCCCTGGCCTCTAGTAAATCTAATCTATTTCTGTCTATATGAATTTGCTTATTCTAGCTATGTCACAGGAGTAGAATAATACAATAGCTGTCCTTTGTGCCTGGTTTATTTCACTCAACATATTGATTTGAAGGTTCACCCATATTATAGCATATATAAGAACTTCATTCCTTTCTTTGGCTAAATAATATTCCACTGTATGAATTTACCACATTTTGCTTATCCATTCATCTGTTGAGGGACATGTAGGTTGTTTCCACCTTTTGGCCGTTGTTGAATAATGCTGCTATGAACACTGGTGTACAAGTATCTGTTTGAATTCCTGTTTTCAATTCTTTTGAGTATATACCTAGAAGTGGGATTGGTAGTATATATGGTAATTCCATGATTAACATTTTGAGGAACCACCAAACTGTTTTCCATAAGGGCTGTACCATTTTATATTCCCACCAGTAATTACAAGGGTTCCAATTTCTCTGCCTCCTCTCCAATACTTATTTTCTTTTTTAAGAAAGCAGTTATATTGTGATAGATTCATACACCATATAATCCATCCAAAGCCTATAATCAATGGCTTCTAATATAATCATAGAGTTGTACATCCATCGCCACAATCAATTTTTGAATATTTTCCTTACTCCAAAAAGAGCAATCCCATACCCCTTAGCAGTCACTTCTCGATCTCTCTATTTTCCCCTAGCCCTACATAACCACTTATCTATTTCTGTGTCTCTAGATTTATTTATATTTACATTTTGTATAAATGGAATCACACAATATATAACACTTTATATCTGGTTTCTTTGACTTACCATAATGTTTTCTAAAAAAAATTTATTATCTTTTAATTAGAGAAGTTGTAGGTTTGCTGAAAAATCATGTGAAAAATACAGCATTCCCATATACTGCCTTATTGTTTGAATTTTGTGTTTGTGTGGTACCTTTCTTACAATTGATGAAAAAATATTGAAATTGTACTATTAACTATAGTCTGTAGTTTACATTAGGTTTATTTTCCCCCATATACCACCCAATTGTTAACACCTTGTGCTAGTGTCATATATTTGTTATAATTCATGGAAGAACATTCTTATCCGTGTACTATTAACCCCAGTCCGTCATCCACAACAGGGTTTACTGTGTTATACTGTCCCATGTTTTAGCTTCTAATTTTCATTCTAGGTACATACACAATCCAAAACTTCCCCTTTCAGCAGCATTCACATACATAGTTCAGTGATGTTAATTACACTCACAGTAATGAGCTACCATCACCCCATCCTTTTCCAAACCTTTAAATCAACCTACATAGAAATTCTGTACAAATTAAGCATCAGTTCCCCATTCTTTACCTCAGTCTATTCCATAGAAACCTATATTCTAGATTCTGTCTCTATGAGTTTGCTTATTATAATTAATTTATATAAGTGATATCATACAATATTTGTCATTTTATGCCTGGTTTACTTCACTCAGCCAATGTTCTCAAGGTTCATCCATGTTGTCACATGCATCAGGACTTCATTCCTTCTCACGGCTGAATACTATTCCATTGTGTGCATGTCTTAGTTGGCCAAAAGGGTGCTGATGCAAAATACCAGAAATTGGTTGGTTTTTATAAAGGGTATTTATTTGGGGTAGGAGCTTACAGTTACCAGGCCCCATAAAGTATAAGCTACTTCCCTCACCAAAGTCTATTTCCACGTGTTAGAGCAAAATGGCTGCCAATGTCTGCGAGGGTTCAGGTTTTCTGGGTTCCTCCCTTCCTCAGGCTTCTTTTTCCTGCACTCAGGGTTCCTCTTTTTCTGTGGCTTACTTCTGTTTCTTCTGTGAGCTTACTTCCTGGGGTTCCAGCTTAAGGCTTCAGCATCAAACTCCAACATCAAAACTCCAACATTAAGAACCCTCAACACTGTCCTTTGCCATGCCTTTTATCTGTGATCCCCCACCCCTTGGTGGGAGGGGACTAATGACATGGCCTATCAAAGCCTAATCATAACTTAATCATGCCCAGGCATAGACTAGATTACAAACATAATCCAATATCTATTTTTGGAATTCATAACCATATCAAACTGCTACATTCCAACCTCTGAATTCCAAAAAGACATTACAATATTAAAAAACTTTAAATTAGTAGCAATGCAAGTACTAAATCATATCACAATCAATTTAAAGAAATATGGTTTGTCTTGGTGCAAAGCCCTGTCTGCTATAGACCTCTGATACTTACAAAACAATTCATCTGCTTCTACTACACAAATGGACAAAAAACATTTTCATTACAATAAGGAGAATTTGGGAGAGAAACATGGGTCACAGTTTCATTACAGTTCAGTAGACCTGCAGGGAATTCTCTGTTGGATTTCAAAGTTTGAGAATCATTCTTAAGATGATGGTTTCTTCTCCTTGGGGCCTTATGGGAATCCACCCTTCCACAGGCTTGCCCAATGGCCATTTTCTTGGTCCACCCTCATCAAGCATCTGGGTGTCGACCAAGCTCCAGACCCCACCCTCCAAGAGTGTTGGGGTGATTGCCACACCTTACCCAATATTTGGGTTAGAGTCTTAACCCCCTAGTACAGTGATGTGAACACATTCCCCCTAATCTTTGGCATACACACTCAAACCTCTCAGAGCAACGAGGTGACTACCTGGCCTTCCCAATCCATCGGGGACAGGTCCACCCCTCTCAGACTTGTGGGGTGCCAACCTTAACTGCCCTAATCCTTGGGGAATGCGCTCCACCCTTCCTGCACACTGGGGCAGCAAAACTCTCCCAGAACATCAGGCAGGACCATCCCTGCCTGATCCCTCTTCAAATGCTGGGGCAAATTCACCCTCTTGTACACATGGGGTGGGGTTCCTCTCTTGGTCCAAGGTGAAGTCTTAATTCCAGATCTCAGTTTCCATGATTTTCCTCTTGAAGTCAATTCCCTTCAATCTCTCCTTTTCATGTCCCTTTTATTCCAGGCTGACATTGATATTGTTCATACAGCTCTCTCAAAAACCTTGTTGGTTTAGCATGCAAGAAGCAGGGGTTCAAGCAATCAGATAGTAAGACTTTTCACAAGTCTTTCCTAGATAACTGCATCTGATTTACCTGATTTACCATTTCCAAGTTTGGTTAAGTCCTCCAATGTGGCACTTTCTTCTGGGAGCTTGATTTTCAGAAGCTTGGAATTTCCAGAATCAATTTCTGTTTCCTTTGTGCCTGACAGTTCAGTCCTTAGCATCTCTCTCTCATCTAGCATTTTGCTATAAGCTGTATACAGAAGCCAAGCCCCATTCTCCAGGTTTACTTTGGAAATTTCTTCAACTAATGCCCAGGCTTGCCATTTTCAAATTCTGCCTTCCCTAAAACACCAGGAGTTAATATTGCTAAGTTCTCTGCAACTTTAAAACACAGTGTGCCTTTCCTCTTGTTTTCATCATTTACTTCTAAGGCATCATAAAAAGTCTCTTTAGCATCCTTATTGCTATCAACAGTCTCTTCAAAATGATCTAGGCCTTTTCCATCAAGCACCTTACAGTTCCTCTAAAAAACATACCCCTTACCTATTTATAAAACCATTCCAGCGTTTCAGTAATTGCAAAAGCACTTCCCCACTCCTCGGTTCCTAATTCTGTATTAGTCAGCCAAAGGGGTGCTGATGCAAAATACCAAAAATTGGTTGGTTTTTATGAAGGTTATTTATTTGGGGTAGGAGCTTACAGAAACCAGGCCATAAAGCATAAGTTGCTTCCCTTACCAAAGTCTATTTTCACATGTTGGAGCAAGATAGCTGCCAACATCTGTGAGGGTTCAGGCTTCCTGGGTTCCTCTCTTCCCAGATCTTGCTTCTTTCTGGGGCCAGGGTCATTCTCTTCATAGGGCTTGCTTCTCTCCAGGCTTAGGGTTCCTCTCTTCCTGGGGCTTGCTTCTCTTTCCTCTGTGAGCTTACTTCTTGGGGTTCCAGCTTAAGGCTTCAGCATCAAACTCCAACATCAAAACTCCAACTTAAGAACCCTCAGCTCTGTCCTTTGCCATGCCTTGGGCCCTAACAAGGTGACCCAATAAAATCCCTATTCATAACTTAACCATGCCCAGGTACAGACCAGATTACAAACATAATCCAATATCTGTTTTTGGAATTCATAACCATATCAAACTGCTACATTCCAACCTCTGAATTCCAAAAAGACATTACAATATTAAAAAACTTTAAATTAGTAGCAATGCAAGTACTAAATCATATCACAATCAATTTAAAGAAATATGGTTTGTCTTGGTGCAAAGCCCTGTCTGCTATAGACCTCTGATACTTACAAAACAATTCATCTGCTTCTACTACACAAATGGACAAAAAACATTTTCATTACAATAAGGAGAATTTGGGAGAGAAACATGGGTCACAGTTTCATTACAGTTCAGTAGACCTGCAGGGAATTCTCTGTTGGATTTCAAAGTTTGAGAATCATTCTTAAGATGATGGTTTCTTCTCCTTGGGGCCTTATGGGAATCCACCCTTCCACAGGCTTGCCCAATGGCCATTTTCTTGGTCCACCCTCATCAAGCATCTGGGTGTCGACCAAGCTCCAGACCCCACCCTCCAAGAGTGTTGGGGTGATTGCCACACCTTACCCAATATTTGGGTTAGAGTCTTAACCCCCTAGTACAGTGATGTGAACACATTCCCCCTAATCTTTGGCATACACACTCAAACCTCTCAGAGCAACGAGGTGACTACCTGGCCTTCCCAATCCATCGGGGACAGGTCCACCCCTCTCAGACTTGTGGGGTGCCAACCTTAACTGCCCTAATCCTTGGGGAATGCGCTCCACCCTTCCTGCACACTGGGGCAGCAAAACTCTCCCAGAACATCAGGCAGGACCATCCCTGCCTGATCCCTCTTCAAATGCTGGGGCAAATTCACCCTCTTGTACACATGGGGTGGGGTTCCTCTCTTGGTCCAAGGTGAAGTCTTAATTCCAGATCTCAGTTTCCATGATTTTCCTCTTGAAGTCAATTCCCTTCAATCTCTCCTTTTCATGTCCCTTTTATTCCAGGCTGACATTGATATTGTTCATACAGCTCTCTCAAAAACCTTGTTGGTTTAGCATGCAAGAAGCAGGGGTTCAAGCAATCAGATAGTAAGACTTTTCACAAGTCTTTCCTAGATAACTGCATCTGATTTACCTGATTTACCATTTCCAAGTTTGGTTAAGTCCTCCAATGTGGCACTTTCTTCTGGGAGCTTGATTTTCAGAAGCTTGGAATTTCCAGAATCAATTTCTGTTTCCTTTGTGCCTGACAGTTCAGTCCTTAGCATCTCTCTCTCATCTAGCATTTTGCTATAAGCTGTATACAGAAGCCAAGCCCCATTCTCCAGGTTTACTTTGGAAATTTCTTCAACTAATGCCCAGGCTTGCCATTTTCAAATTCTGCCTTCCCTAAAACACCAGGAGTTAATATTGCTAAGTTCTCTGCAACTTTAAAACACAGTGTGCCTTTCCTCTTGTTTTCATCATTTACTTCTAAGGCATCATAAAAAGTCTCTTTAGCATCCTTATTGCTATCAACAGTCTCTTCAAAATGATCTAGGCCTTTTCCATCAAGCACCTTACAGTTCCTCTAAAAAACATACCCCTTACCTATTTATAAAACCATTCCAGCGTTTCAGTAATTGCAAAAGCACTTCCCCACTCCTCGGTTCCTAATTCTGTATTAGTCAGCCAAAGGGGTGCTGATGCAAAATACCAAAAATTGGTTGGTTTTTATGAAGGTTATTTATTTGGGGTAGGAGCTTACAGAAACCAGGCCATAAAGCATAAGTTGCTTCCCTTACCAAAGTCTATTTTCACATGTTGGAGCAAGATAGCTGCCAACATCTGTGAGGGTTCAGGCTTCCTGGGTTCCTCTCTTCCCAGATCTTGCTTCTTTCTGGGGCCAGGGTCATTCTCTTCATAGGGCTTGCTTCTCTCCAGGCTTAGGGTTCCTCTCTTCCTGGGGCTTGCTTCTCTTTCCTCTGTGAGCTTACTTCTTGGGGTTCCAGCTTAAGGCTTCAGCATCAAACTCCAACATCAAAACTCCAACTTAAGAACCCTCAGCTCTGTCCTTTGCCATGCCTTGGGCCCTAACAAGGTGACCCAATAAAATCCCTATTCATAACTTAACCATGCCCAGGTACAGACCAGATTACAAACATAATCCAATATCTGTTTTTGGAATTCATAACCATATCAAACTGTTAGAGTGTATATACATCATTTTGTTTATCCAAATGGTGGACAGTTGGTTTCTTCCATCTTTTGGCAATTGTAAATAATGCCATTATGAACATTGGTGTGTAAATATCTCTTATGTTCCTACTTTCAGTTCTTCTGGGTATAAACCTAGTAGCGGGATTGCCAGGTCGTATGTTAGTTCTTTACTTAGCTTTCTGAGGAACTGCCAAACTATTTTCCACAGAGGCTATACCAGTTTACAATCCCATCGGCAATGAATGAGTGTTCCTCTTTCTCTGTATCCTCCGCAACACTTGTATTTAAAAAAAAATTGTAGCCATTCTAGTGGGTGTGTTGATAACTCATTGTGGTTTTGATTTGCATTTCCCTAATAGCTAGTAACGTTGAGCATCTTTTCATGGTTTTTTTTTTTTTTGCCATTTGTATATCTACTTTGGAGAAATGTCTATTCAAATCATTTGCCTATTTTAAAATTCTGTTGTTTGTCTTTTTAGTGTTGAATTGTAGGATTTCTTTATATATATTCTGGATATTAAGCCCTTATCAGATTTGTGGTTTTCAAATATTTTCTCTCATTGAATAGGTTGTCGGTTATTTTCATGATATATCCTTTGATACACGAAAGTTTTTAGTTTTGATGAGGTCCCATTTATCTATTTTTTCCTTTGTTTCAATTATTTCCTCTCCAGGAGACAGCTCCCTTTTCTCTGTTTCTTCTCTGGAAATCTTTATCTGTTCTGTTTGTTTTTGTGCAGACTTATCTCTCAAGCTCCTAATGATTCGTTTAAATTCTCTCCCTCATTCGATGCTCCGTTTTCTTTAGGCTTTTCAGTTCTGGGTCCTGTCCTGTCTCACAGCAGTTCAGGTTAATACTCTCTTCCTCCTCCTCTTAAAAAAATCTCTGTGAGGCTTTCCTGCCTCCAGTTTCTTCGGTTAGGCTATCCCACCCAGGGGGGCCAGAGGGCATCAATGCAGAAAGGTGGGTCCCTTCAGAAAAGTACGTTTTGCCTATAGGTGGTCCAGTCAGCTGGAATTGGATTGGCCACAAAAGTTCTGAGCAGCCTTTTTTTTTTTTTTTAAATTTTTTTTTATTGACTTTGTAATAATATTACATTAAAAAAATATATATATGAGGTCCCATTGAACACTACCACCCCCACCTCACCTCTCCCCCCCCCAGCAACACTCCCTCCCATCATCATGACACATCCATTGCATTTGGCAAGTACATCTCTGGGCACCCCCGCACCCCATGGTCAACGGTTCACACCATGGCCCACACTCTCCTCCATTCCATCCAGTGGGCCCTGTGAGGATTTACAATGTCCGGTGATTGCCCCTGAAGCACCATCCAGGGCAGCTCCATGTCCCAAAGACGCCTCCACCTCTCATCTCTTCCTGCCTTTCCCCATACCCATCAGCCATCATGTCCACTTTTCTCAATCCAATGCCACCTTTTCTATGTGGACATTGGATTGGTTGTGTCCATTGCACCTCTATGTCAAGAGGAGGCTCAGATTCCACATGGATGCTGGATGCAATCCTCCCACTTTCAGTTGTAATCACTCTAGGGTCCATGGTGTGGTGATTGTCCTTCTTCAACTCCATCTTAGCTGAGTGTGGTGAGCCCAATAAGTCAGATTGTAGGTGCTGGAGTCTGTTGAGGCTCAGGACCTGGCTATCACATTGTCAGTCCAGAGATTCAAATCCCCTAAATATATCTTAAACCCCGACACTAACTGCACCTCCAGCACATTAGCATGAAAGTCTTATGAAGAGAGATCCCATCTGAGTCCAGATTCATCACACATAAACACCAGTTCCAAAGAGGGGCCATCTGACCTGGTAGTTAACCCTGAGCAGCCTTTTAATGGCATTTTCTCTCTTTTCCCTCTTGATGGCCCTTTTGTATGCTGCACTTCTCAGAGCCTTGGGCTCCATCCTGGGTCTCTGAGGACTTAGGTCCCTGTGCATGGAGTTCTAACTCCTGCTGGGATTTAGGTAGTGAGGGACCCAGGGTCTGCTCTCTGTGTGGCTCCCAAGCCATGTGGGGCCACGTAAGGGAGGGAAAATGGGAATGGTCGATAGGCTTCTCTTAGCTGAATCACTGTTTCTTTGACTCAGTGTTTTGTGGCATTGTTCTCTAGTCTCTATCATCCTCTAGAGTTCAAAGCAAGTAGAGTTTGTCCATTTATTCTTAAATCTCTGGGGAGGATTTTTCAAGGAATGTTATGTCGCCATGTTTCAAGTTAAAAAAAAATGTCATCCTAATGGAAGTGGAGTGGTATTTCATTGTGGTTCTGCTTTCATTTTGCCTGATCATTATGATACTGAGCATCTTTTCATATTTATAGGCCATTTGTATACCATTTGAGGGAAATGCATATTCATGTCCTTTGCCCATTTCTTATTTGGGATGTTTGTCTTTTTGTTTCTGAATTGTGGCAGTTCTTTATATATTTTAGATATTAAACACATCAGATACATTATTTCCAACTATTTTCCCCAGTTTTGTAGGTTATCTTTTCACTTTCTTGATAATTTCCTTTGAGGAACAAAAGGTTTTAATTTTGTTGAAGTCTAGTGTATCTATATTTTGTTGTTTGTGTTTTTAGTGTTATAACTGAGAACTCATTGACAAATGCAAGGTTATTAAGCTTTCCCCTGTATTTTCTTTCTAAGTGGTTTATAGCTTTGGCTTTAAATTTAGGTCCTTGAACCATTTTGAGTTAATTTTTGTACACAGTGAGATAAGGGTGCAAATTCATGCTTTTGCATGTGGACATCCAGTTTCCCCAGCACCATTTCTTGAAGTGACTATTCTTTCCCCACTGAGTGTACTTGGCAGGCTTGTTGAAAATCAAATTGAAAATGGGTTCATTTCTGTACTCTGAATTCTTTACGATTGGTCTATCTGTCAATCCTAATGCCAGTAACTCACTGTTTTGATTATTGTGCTTTGTAGTTAATTTTGAAACTGAGAACTATGAGACCTCCAAATTTGTTCTTCTTTTCCAGATTGTTTTGGCTATTCAGGTGCCCTTACAATTCCATATGAATTTGAGCATCAGCTTTTCCATTTCTACAAAAAGGGCTACTAGAATTTTGGTAGGGATTGCATTGAATCTGTAGATTGTTTTAGGTAGTATAGATATAAACAATATTAAGTCTTCCTGTCCATAAACACAGGAGATCTTGCCATTTATTTTAGGTCTTCTTTAGTTTCTTTCAGCAGTGGTTTCTAGTTTTCAGTGTACAATTCTTTTACTTGCCTGGTTAAATTTAATCCTAGTTATTTTATTCTTTTAGAAGCTATTGTAAATGTAATTGTATTCTTAATTTCCATTTCAGATTGCTCATTTATGGAAATACAACTGTTTTTTATCAATTAATCTTGTACCCTGCAATTTTTGCTGAATATGTTTATTGACTTTACTAGTTTCCTTGGGGATTCTTTCAGGCATTCTATTTGGGATCCCTGTGGATAAGGGTAGTTTTACTTCTTCCTTTCCAATTTGGATAACTTTTATTTATTTTTTTCTTGATCAGTGTTGAATAGTAGTCATGAAAGCAGGCATCTTTGTCTTTTTCCCAATCTTAAGGAGAAAGCTTTTAGCCTTTCACCATTGAGTGTAATGTTACTTGTAAGTTTTTCATAAATGCCTTTTATCATGTTGAGAAAGTTTTCTTCTGTTCCTATTTTTTTTATCATGAAAGTGTTTTGGGTATTTTCAAACAATGTTTCTGCATCAATTGAAATGATCATACGGATTTTACCCTCTTCATTCTTTTAATGTGGTGTACAACATTGATTGAATTTCATATGTTGCACTACTCTGGCATTCTGGGATAAGGCCCACTTGATTATGGTATACAGTCCTCTTAATTTTCTGTTGGATTTCATTTGTTATTATATTGTTGAGGATTTTTGCAGCTATATTCCATAAGGGATAATACACTGTAATTTTCTTTTCTTGTGATATCTTGATCTGGCTTGGGGATCAAAGTGATACTGGCTTCATAGAATGAGTTAGTATTTCCTTCTTTTCAGATTCTTCAGAAGGGTTTGAGAAAGATTAGTGTTACTCCTTCTTGGAATGTTCGGCAGAATTCACCAGGGAAGCCTATGGTCCCGGCCATTTCACTGTTGAGAGGTTTTGGATTAATATTCAAATCTTTATTTGCTATAGGTCTGTTGAGAGTTTCTCTTTCATCCTGAGTTAGTGAGATGATTTGTTTTGTGTTGGGGATTGAATATTGTCCCCCCAAAAGATATGTCCTAACCCCTGGTCCTGTGAGTGTGAACTTTTGTAGATGTTATTAAGGTGTGTCCAAATGAAATGAAGCTGGGTCTTAATCCAATATAGCTGAAGGCCTTACAAGCAAAGGAAATTGGACACAGGAAGAGAAGTCATGAGGAGCGGGCAGGAACCAGAGACGAATAGACATCGAAGGGGAACAGAGAAGATATTGCCATATGACTGAAAAGCCAAAGAACCCCATTGATTTATGGCCAGCTAATGTTCTAGCCTCTGAAACCATGAGCCAATAAATTCCTGTTTTCAGGCCAGCTCATTTTATGGTATTTGTTTTAGCAGGCAAGACACTAAAACATGTTTTAGAAATTTGTCTATTTCATCTATATTATTTAACTGTTGGTATACTATTTTTCATAACACTCTCTTGTAATCTTTTAAATTTATGTTTTAAACAAATCAGTTTTATTGATACATACTAGTAAAGCATACAATTCAAAATATACAATCAATGGTATATGGTATAATCACATAGTTGTTCATTTATTACCTCATTTATCATTAGAACATTTTCATTATTTCAATAATAATAATAAAACCTAATCTCTTTAATTTTGTTAGAATTGTAGACGTGTCACCACTTTCATTCTGATTTTAGTTATTTACATTTTTTCCTTTTATCCATCTAGCTAAACATTTGCCAATTTTATTGATCTTTTCAAATAACCAAATTTTGGTTTGTTGACTATCTTGTTTTTCTATTGTCTTTCAATCATCTCCACGCTAATCTTTATTATTTCCTTCTTTTGATTTTAGTTTGTGCTTCTTTTTCTAGTTCCTCAAGGTGTGAGTTAATTATTGATTTTAAATCTTTCTTCTTTTTAATGTAGGTGGACCATTTACTTGTGATTTCTCTTTCACCAACTCGTAGTTTAAGAGTGTGTTTACTTTTCATATCTGTGAATTTCACAGTTTCCCTTTTGTTACTGATTTCTAGCTTCATTCCATCATGATTATAGAAGATTCTTTATATGATTTCAATCTTTCTAAATTTATTGAGTTGTGTTTTTCATCCTAACATATCCTTGCTACTTGAGAATGATCCATACTCACTTGAGAAGAATGTGTAGTCTGCTGTTGTTGCATTTAGTGCTCTGCATTAGTCATTTAGATCTAATTGATTTGTAGTATTATTCTAGTGCTTTGTTTCTTTATTGGTCATCTGTCTAGATATTCTACCCATTGTGAAAATGGTGTATCAGATTATCCAACTATTAGTAGAGAATTGTGTATTTCTCCTTCAATTCTGTAAATGTTTCCTTCATGTATTTTGGGACTCTATTAGGTACATATATGTTTATAATTTTTCTATTTCTTGACTGCTTGACCATTTACCAATATATAAATATCTTTATAATGATTTTTTAATTAAATCGGTTTTATCTGGTACTGGTGTAATCACCCTAGCTCTCTTTAGATTACTGTTTTTATGGACTACTGTCCCATCCTTTCACTTACAAGCTATTTTGTCTTTGGCTCTAAGGTGAGTCTTTTGTAAACAGCATATAATTGGTTCATGCTTTTAAAAAAATCCATTCTGCCAATATCTGAATTTTGATTGCAGTTTAATCCATTTACATTCAAATAACTACTGATAAGCCAGACTTACCTCAACCATTGCCTCATTTGCTTTTTTTGAAAGTCTTGTGCCACTTTTGTCCCTTGTTTCCTCCATTGTTGCCTTCTTTAGTGTTAGCTGATATTTTATAACAAAACATTTTGAAATCCTTTTCATTTTCCTTTCTGTATATTTCTTGGATATTTTCTTTGTGGTTACCATGGGGTTTACATTTAACATCCTAAATAAATAACAGTTTATTTTGAATTGATACCAACATAACCTCTATTACATACACAGTCTCTGCCCCTATACCCTCCTTTTTTGTCACAAATTTGTACTTTTCATGCCCACTGACATAGATCCATGATTAGGTTTTAGGCATTTGTATTTTAGATGATGTGAGGGAAAAAATTATAAACCAAGAATACAATAATACTGACATTTATATTTATATATCTAGTTCTTTATCATGATCTTTGTTTCTTCACATGGCTTCAAGTTTTTGTCTATAGAGTCATTTTCTTTCATCCTGAGGGCTTTTTTTAGCATTTCTTTTTGGGCAAGTCTAATAACAAATTCCCACAGCTTTTGTTTAACTAGAAATGCCTAGATTTCTTCCTCAATTTTGAAGGACAGTTTTGCTGGCTGTAGAGTTTTTAGTTGATAGTCTTTCTTTTAACATTTTAAATTTGTCATCCCATTGTTTTTTGGCTTCCATAGTTTCTGATGAGAAATTGCCATTTAATCTTATTGATGAGCCCTGTGCTTGATGAATTGCTTCTCTCTTGCTGCTTTTAGAATTCCCTCTTGGTCTTTGGCCTTCAATGCCTTCACTAGAATATGTCTCAGTGCAGTTCTCTTTGAGAATATTCTATCTGGAGTTTATTAAGCTTCTTTGTTATATTATATTCATGGTTTAAAAAATCATATTTGGGAAGATTTTAGCCACTATTTCTTCAAATATTCTTTCTGTCCCTTCATTTTCTTATCTCCTGGGAGTCTCATAATGGGTACCTTCATACTTTTCAGGGTGTCCCACAGGTCCACTGAACTTTGCTCACTTTTTTACACTCTTTTTCTTTCTATTCCTCAAACTGAATAATCTTAATTGTCCTTTCTTTAAGTTCACTGATTCTTTTTCTTCTGCCTGTTCAAATATGTGTTTGAACCCCTCTTGTGAAATTTTAACTTCAATTATTGTAATTTTCAGTTCTAGAATTTCTCTTTGATTCCTTAAAAAATATCTATATCTTTATTGAGTTACTCCTTTTGTTCAGTGTATCATTTTCTGATTTCTTTTAGCTCTTTGTCCATGTTTTCCTTTAGCATGTGAAAAAATTTTTTTTAAAGATTTATTTATTTATTTTCCCCCTTTCCCTCCTCCTGCCCTGCTGTTTTTGCTGTTTGTGTCCATTTACTCTGTGGTCTTTTGTATCTATTTCTCTTTTTGTCTTCTTTCTCCTCTAGTATTCATTGGAACTTGTTCCTGGGGACCTCTGATGTGGAGAGAGGTTCCCTGTCAATTGTGTCACCTCAGTTCCCTGTCTCTGCTGTGCTTCACCTTGACTCTCCCCTTCATCTCTCTTTTGTTGCATTATCATCTTGTTGCATGACTCACTTGTGTGGGCACTGGCTTACTGTGCAGGCATGGGCACTGGTTCACCATGTGGACACTTGGCTTGCTGTGTGGGCACTTGCCACGCAGGCATGGTTTCTCTTTTTCTTTTTCACCCAGAGGTCCCAGAGATCGAATCCAGTCCTCCCATATGGTAGGCAGAAACTCCATCACTTGAGCCACATATGTTTCCCAACATTTTAAGAACATTTTAAGTGTAAATTTTAAGAGCACTTACTTAATATCTTTATTTAGGAATTCTAGTGGCTAGGATTCCTCAGGGATAGATTCTTTTTGCTTTATTTTGTTCCTTTGACTGGGCCATCACTTCTTGTTTCTTTGTATGCCTTACAAATTTCGATTAAAGTCTGGATATTTGAATATTTTGATTTGTTAACTCTGGAAGTCAAATTCTCTTCCTTCCCCAGAGTTTGCTGGGCTTTTAAATTTTTATTTTTAAATTGTTGAAGGCTGTAGTTTAAATTTACTCTGTGTTGAGGTTCTCCATCAATGCTCAACCCAGATTATACTGACCCTATAAATCAGCCAGAAGTGTACCTAGAAGGCCTTCTCAGTTCTTCCTGAGCATGTGTCCTGCTGTGGACATATACTGTAGCTTTCAATTCCCTAGTAGGCACTAAAACTCCTTCGTGTTCTAAATTTCCCCCTTCCCTCTCAAGAAAAATACTTTCTCTCCAGTTTCTCCTTCTCCTTGGCCCCAGTCTTTGAATTGTATGTTTTAACTGCAATCTTTCACCCTAGGTGGCTGTAGTTTTCTCAGTTCCATGACATTCTCCACATTGCTTTTCTGCCCTTACTTTCAGGTTAGGCAAAACAGATAACTGCCTTGATTACTTATTTCTACCGGACTAGTTGTAATAGACATATAAACACCCTAAATTTTCACATTAGGTGTACTCTGTTCCTTCCTTATATCAGGGACATGCACTGAGAACATGGGCTACTATCCCACAGACTTATCCATAGGGAGTAAGTGGGCCTGGGCAGGTAAAAGCACCATGCAGTTTCCCCATAATTTTTAGGTTGACTTTTTCTTGATTCAGCATTCACTTTGTTGCAGTTTACTTATGACTGTTTTCCAGAGTATTGAGAAAGTTGGTTCAGATAGTTTATGCATTTGGAGTTTCTTACTTCACCAACTTGCTAACATTACTCTTTCTTATTTGAACTTTATATTCTTGATAGTGTCACTAGTAATACAATTCTACTTGACAATTGCCCTCTCTTACAATTTTGAAGCTATTACACTATTCTATCTTCTGTTGTTCCTATTGAGAGAATAACCATCAGTTTGTCATTTTTTTGCAGGTAACCTTATTTTTCCTCTCTGGTGCCTTGTATGATATTCGCTTTGTCTTTGTTGTACTGTAATTTCACAACAATTTGCCTGAATGTGGTTTTGTTTGTTTACCCTCCTTGGGTTCATTCCCTCCTGATTTTTTTTCTTTTCTTTTTAGGTAATAGGGCCAGGGATTAAAGTTGAGACCTCATATGTGGGAAGTTGGCACTCAATCAATGAGCCATATCAGCTCCCCTGAGTTGGATTTACCTATTGCTTATTATTATTATTTTTTGTTTGTTTTTAGGAGGTACTGGGAACCAAACCCAGGACTTCCCATGTGGGAAGCAGGCACCCAACCCCTTGAGCCACATCTGCTTTTCTTCCTGATTTTGAGACTTTATATTTTCTTTACTTAAGAAAAATAAATTCTGGAAAATTATCACCTCTTTTCTGTCTGAATATTGCTTTGCTCTTTCTCTATAGTCTCTCTTGAAACTCCAGTTATTTCATTTTATATCTCTAATTCTTAAACTTTCTTAATTTTCCAGCTCCTGGTCTTTTTGTGAAGCATTATGTATAATTTCTTCAGATTGCTTTTCTTAATCTATTGTCGCTGTTTCTTAATCATCCTTTAGTATTCATATTTTCTACCAAATAAATTCTTCAAGATAATTTAAAAAAAAGATGTATTTATTTATTTCTCCCCCCTCCCTCCATTGTCTGCTCTCTGTGTCCATTCGCTGTGTGTTCTTCTGTGTCTGCTTGTATTCTCATTAGGTGGTTCTGGGAACCAATCCTGGGACCTTCTGGAGTGGGAGAGAGGTGATCTTTCTCTTGCACCACCTCAGCTCCATGGTCTGTTGCATCTCTTATTGTCTCTCCTCCAAGTCTCTTTTTGTTGCATCATCTTGCTGCATCAGCTTTCCATGTGGGCCAGCATTCCTGTGCAGGATAGCACTCCTGCACGGGACAGCTCTCCTTGTATAGGCCAGCACTCCTGCATGGGCCAGTTTGCCACATGAGCCAGCTTGCCTTCACCAGGAGGCCCTGGGTACTGAACCCTGGACCTCCTATATGGTACATGGGAGCCCAATTGCTTGAGCCACATCCATTTCCTAAGGAAAATAAAAAAAAAAAATTTTCCAGCTCTCTAATTCTCTTTGGTTTTATCCATATATATATATTCATATATTTAACCTGACTTTGAGTTTCTAATTTCAATAATGTTTCTATTTTTCAGAAGTTCTATTTGGTTCTGTCTTCAAATCTGCCTGGTCAATTTTGAGTTTTTTGTTTCTTCATTAATATTTTCAGTACATGATTTTATTTAGTATTATGCATAGTTATTTTAAAATTATGTATCTGAACATTATATTAATACTATATGTGGTCATTGCATGTCTGATTCTTTAGCTTCTTGATTCTCCTAAATTTTGGCTATGGCTGCTTGATTGACCTTCTCTGTTGGAATTTTCATTATAGAGCTCCTCTCTTGGAATTTTATTTTTGGAAATTATTTGAAGCAGGTTTAAATGTCTTTCTGCAGAACAGAGAGAGTATGTATTTGAGTTTGCCAGGTGCTTGGGGGCATTACTCACCAAGGACTACTTTAAACTTAATTTCAGAGTTTGGACTTTTTTCCCCCTGACAGAGGGAAAATAAATACCATTTCTGAGCTCATCCAAGGGAAGGCCTGTGACTACAAGTTCTCAGGGAAGAGTTTCTATCCCCCTTCCTTCAGATCCAAGACCATGTAGTGTACCTATTGTATTTTCCTGAAAAATCTCTCCCTCCCCCCAATATACTCACTGATGACTATGTGCAGGGTTCTCTGATCAAATTCTCCATTTTTTCTTTCTTTTTTAAAATATTTGTTTTATGTATTTCTCCCCTCCCATTCCCCACTCTCTGTGTCCATTCTCTGTGTGTTCATCTGCATCTGCTTGTACTCTCATTAGGTGGCTCCTGGAATCAATCCTGGGACTTTCTGGAGTGGGAAAGAGGTGATTACTCTCTGGTGCCACCTCAACTCCCTGTTCTGCTATGTCTTCTTATTTTCTCTCCTCTGTGTCTATTGTTGCGTCATCTTGATGTGCCAGCTCTCTACATCAGCTGGCACTCCTGCTCGGGGTGGCTTTCCCACACTGGGTGGCATTCCCATGCAGGGCAGCACTCTGGCATGGGGCACCATTCCTGCGTGGGCTGGCACCCTGCATGGGCCAGCTTGCCCTCATCAGGAGGCCCTCGGCATTGAACCCTGCACCTCCTATATGGTAGACAGGAACCCAACTGGTTGACCCACATCTGTTTCCCAAATTTTCCCTTTCTTAAGAATCCAGGAATTTTCCTCTTTCCCTTGTGTATGGGGATTTTTTGATAGTTTGAATTTGGCGAATCCCAGAAAATATTATGTTTTTGAACTAATCCATTCCTGTGGGTGTGAGACTCTCCGAATTAGATTCAGTTAAGAGACCTTGTTTAGATCACTTTTTAAAAAAAATTTCTTTTTTTCTTTTCTTTTCTTTTAATTTTAATTTTATTTATTTCTCTCCCCTTCTCGCCCCCCCCACCCCAGTTGTCTGTTCTCTGTGTCCATTTGCTGCATGTTCTTCTTTTTTTTGTCTGCTTCTGTTGTTGTCAGCGGCACTGGGAATCTGTGTCTCTTTTTGTTGCGTCATCTTGTTGTGTCAGCTCGCCGTGTGTGCGGCGCCATTCCTAGGCAGGCTGCACTTTCTTTCGCGCTAGGCGGCTCTCCTTACGGGGCGCACTACTTGCGTGTGGGGCTCCCCTATGTGGGGGACACTCCTGCATGGCAGGGCACTCCTTGCACGCATCAGCACTGTGCATGGGCCAGCTCCACATGGGTCAAGGAGGCCCGGGGTTTGAACCGCGGACCTCCCATGTGGTAAGCGGACGCCCTATCCACTGGGCCAAGTCTGCTTCCCTAGATCACTTTTGATTGACTACATCAGTGAGGTGTGACCCAGGCTGTGTCTCTGCCCTCTTCCTGGAGCCTTATATCAACAGAGCTACAGAGAGGACAGACACACAGAAAAGGGAGCTCTGCCATTTTGGCCCAGCCATGTGAGAGAGAGGACACCAGGTTCGCCTACAGTTGCAGAAAGACAGAGAAGTTACAAGAGGCTCAAGGAGATGAGGCCAGGGAAAGATGCCTGGAGGCTCACACCTGAGCTTCAGGAGAGAGCAGAGAGAGACTGGCAAACCCACCATCTTGCCTCACCATGTGACAGGACTCCAGGAACTGCTGGCAGCCAACTTTCAGTGAGAAAGCTTCTCTGATGATGCCTAGATTTGGACATTTTTGTAGCCTTGGAATGGTGAGCTTTTACCCTAATTAAATTCCCATTATAAGAGTCAACCCATTTCTGGTATATTACGTTGGCAGCCTTTGGCAAACAAGACAGGAATCAATACAGCTTGATTCTCCCTTTCAAACAATTTTGGCCTCTCAAGATTTCTTTTTTTTTTTTTTTAAATCCTGCTAGCTCAGTCATGTATTTAAAAGATGCTTTTATATATTTTTGTAGCTAAAATTGATATGAAAGAAATAAATCATCTGAACAAATGATAAAACATGGAAGAAATACAATGTTTTAAGGAACTATCTTGTTTTTAAACTCCAGTATTTTATAAGTATGTGCTTGGAACTTTATGAAATAGATATTCCTCATGTTCTATAAAATTTTCCAAGGCATAAGAAAAGAATAACCTTAATACAAAACCCAGTGATGACAGTTCCAGAACAATTTGCAGTCAATTTTGTTTATGCATCTTATTTTAGAAATCTTGAACAAAATGCTAATAAGCAATGTGTTAAAAATAATAATTTTTAAAAAAGATTTATTTCCCCCTTCCCCTCCTCCTGGCCTGCCATTTTTGCTGTCTTTGTTGTCTTCTCTTCTCATTTTCTCTCCTCTAGGGTTCACCAGAATTTGATCCTGGGACCTCTGCCGTGGAGAGAGGTTCCCTGTCAATTGCATCACCTCAGTTCCTGGATTCTGCTGCACTTCACCTTGACTCTCCCCTTGTCTCTCTTTTGATTTGTCCTTATCTTGCTGCCTGACTCCTTTGCATGTGGCACTGGCTCACCACACTGGTACTTGCATGGGTACTTGTGTGGGCACCAGCTCACCATGCGGGCACTAGCTTGCTATGCGGGCATGCTTTCTCTTCTTTTTTCACCAGGAAGCCTCAGAGATCCAACCCAGGTCCTCCCATATGGTAAGCAGAAGTTCTATCAGTTGAGCCACATCTGCTTCCCAAATAATAAAATTTAAAGCAGGATTTATTTCAAGAATGCAAAGAAATTTTACCCTCAGAGAATCTAATATTATAGTAAACATGTTAAAGGTAGATATTACTATCTTATAAATGCTGAAAGTTACTGAGATATTCAACATATATGCAGCATAAATGCTTAATAAAAATGGAAATTGAAGCAGTCACAACATAATAAATTATAGCTATTTTAAAATAAATAATTAACATATTACTGCATGGTAAAAATGTGGGTTTTGAGCTTAAGAGAAAATGTAAAAGAAGATATTATTTTGAGAATGATAGATTGTTTTGTTCAAGATGGAGAAAAATGGAATCATTAAGAGAGAGGGAGATAATAGTTGGATGAGAAAAGAATCAAGAATAGAACTTATGGGATTTTCTACAATGGGTGGGTGGAGACTGGGAAAATGTGATTAAAGAGTTTGATAGTGTACCTTGGTTTTAGAAAATGTATTGAGGAAAGAATTTCAAGACTAAGACAAGCCCAAATGATATAAAATATTCTGTGTGATTGAGAAAAATAAGGGCTAAGGAAAAGACATTGAATTTGACTATTAGGAAGCTATTGGTGAATTTTCAGAGATGCATTTCAATAGAGAGTAGTAGATAGAATCCCGATTATAGTTACTGATGTGTGGACTCAGAGTGAGGCAGATACAGTGATTATTGACTTTGCTACCTTGTTTGGTGTTAAAGAATAGGAGAAAAACAAGATGGTATTGTATTAGTCAGCCAAAGGGGTGTTGATGTAAAATACCAGAAATTGGTTGGTTTTTATAAAGGGTATTTATTTGGGGTAGGAGCTTACAGATACCAGACTATAAAGCATAAGATGCTTCCCTTACCAAAGTCTTTTTCCACATGTTGGAGCAAAATGGCTGCCAATGTCTGTGAGGGTTCAGGCTTCCTATGTTCCTCCCTTCCTCAGGCTTCTTTTTCCTGTGCTCAGGGTTCCTCTCTTTCTGTGGCTTGCTTCTATTTCTTCTGTGAACTTACTTCCTGGGCTCCAGCTTGAGGCTTCAACATTAAACTCCAACATCGAAAACCCTCCAACTCTGTCCTTTGCCATGTCTTTTATCACCCTACTGGCACAAGAAGTTTATCTGATTACTTAATCAAGTAGATCTCTGAATCCAGTATAATCTAATATGCCACGAGGAAAAGATCAGTTTACAAATATAATCCAATATTTCTTTGTGGAATTCATCAATAATATCAAACTGCTACACTCCACCCTCTGAATTCCAACAATACATTACAATATTAAAAAAAACTTTAAATCAGTTACAATGCAAGTACTAAATCATATCATAATCAATTTAAAGAAATACAGTTTGTCTTGGGGCAAAATCCTGTCTGCTATAGACCTCTGAAACTTATAAAACAATTCATCTACTTACAATACACAAATGGACAGACAAAGGATAAACATTTTCATTACAATAAGGAGAAATTGGGAGGGAAACATGACTCACGGTTTCTTTACAGTTCAGTAGACCTGCAGGGAATCCTCTGTTCAATTTCAAAGTCTGGGAGTCATTCTTAAGCATATGATTTCTTCTCCTTGAGGCCATATGTGGACCCGCCCTTTCCACTGGCTTGCCCAATGGCCATTTTCTTGGTTCCACCCTCATCAAGCATCTGGTCGGACAAGCTCCAGACCTCCAAGAGTGTTGGGGTGATTGCCACACAATATCCAATCTTTGGGTTAGAGTCTTAACCCCCCTAGTACAGTGACGTGAAGACAAAATTCCCCCTAACCTTTGTCATACAGACTCAACCCTCTCAGAGCAAAGAGTTGACCACCTGGCCTTCCCTAACCTTTAGCATGCAGGCTCAACCCGCTCAGAGCAATGAGTTGTACCCTTGACCTTCCCTAACCTTTAGCGGATGGGTCCATCCCTCTCAGACCTGTGGGGTGTCAACCTTAACTGTCCTAATCCTTGGGGAATGTGCTCCATCCTCTCTGTACCCTGGGGCAGCAAAACTCTCCCAGAACATTGGGCAGGAACATCCATCCTCTCCAACACCTGTTGCAAACTCATCCTCTCTGTACACATGGGTGGGGTTCCTCTCTTGGCCCAAGTTGATGTCCTAATTTCAGATCTCAGCTTCCACGGTTTTCTTCTTAAAGTTGTTTCTCCTTCAATGTCTCCTTTCCATGTTCTTTTTATTCCAGGCTAATAGCTAACAGAGATTTTGTTCATATAGATCTCTCAAGAACCTTGTTGGTTTAGCATGTGGGAAGCAGGGGTCCAAGCAATCAGACAGTAAGGCTTGCCACAAGTTTTTCCAAGAAAACTGTATCTTCAATCTTGATTTACCAGTTCAAAGTTTAGTAAAGTCCTCCAATGGGGCACTTTCATCTGGGAGCTTAATTTCCAGAGATTTGGAATTTCCAGAATCAGTTTTTGTTTTCTTTGTGCCCAATAGTTCAGCCCTCAGCATATCTCTCTTATCTAGCATTTTGCTATAAGCTATAAGCAGAAGCAAAGCTGAATTCTCCAGGTTTACTTCAGAAATTTCTTGAGCTAAATGCCCAGGCTCACCATTTGCAAATTCTGCCTTCCATAAAACACCAGGAGTTAATCTTGGTAAGTTCTCTGCAACTTTCAAACACAGATCACTTTTTCTCCTGTTTCCAATATTAGTTTCATCATTTACTTCTAAGGTCATCATAAAAAGTCTCTTTTGCATCCATATTGCTATTAACAGTCTCTTCAAAGCACTGTAGGCCTTTTCCATCAAACATCTTAGAATTACTCCAAAAAATACTCTTTACCCATTTATAAAACCATTTCAGTATTTTGGTAATTGTAAAAGCACTTCCGCACTCCTCGGTACCAAATTCTGTATTAGTCAGCCAAAGGGGTGCTGATGCAAGATGCCAGAAATGGGTTGGTTTTTATAAAGGGTATTTATTTGGGGTAGGAACTTACAGTTACCAGACCATAAAGCATAAGCAACTTCCCTCACCGAAGTCTAATTCCACGTGTTGGAGCAAAATTCTACTGATGTCTGCAAGGGTTCAGGCTTCCTGGGTTCTGGCTTCCTGGGTTCCTCCCTTCCTCAGTCTTCTTTTTCCTGTGCTCAGGGTTCCTCTCTTTCTGGGGCTTGCTACTATTTCCTCTGTGAGTTTACTTCCCAGGCTCTGGCTTAAGACTTCAGCATCAAACTCCAACATCAAAACTCCAACATCAAAACCCCTCCAACTCCATCCTTTGCAATGTCTTTTATCTGTGGGTCCCCACCCACCAATAGGTGGGTACTCAGCACCCTACTGGCACAAGAGGTTTGCCTGATTACTTAGTCAAGTAAACCTCTGAATCCAATATAATCTAATATGCCCAGAGGAAAAGATCAGTTTACAAACATAATCCAATATTTCTTTTTGAAAATCATCAATAATATCAAAGTGCTACAGGCATGTTAATGAAACACAAATTTCACTGTTTTGTTTTTGTTTCTTTTAAGTAGGCAATTGTCTTTATAGACTAAAAGGAAAGAAACATGTATGGAGAGATTAAAGACTGATGGATTAATGTTTTGGGTATTAATAAACTAAAGGAAGGAAACTTTCAGATGGAAAGTTTTGAAGACTTTGATGAAACATTGTTTGGTGCAGTCAGGAAACCATAAGGTAAAGAATGAAGTAGTAAGGATTAACCTTGGTACAGAATGTTGGAGACCAAGTCTTGTGAGGTGGTGGCCCCGGAGCTGGGAAACCGCAGTCTGGGGAGGCAGTTGCCCTTGTCCCAGTTACCATTTGTGAGGGCAGCTGGGCCCTGGGGTGGAAGCCAGGCAAGCCTCTTCTTGAGACCTGTTATTCTAGGTCCTGCTTCTGCCCCAGAAGCTGGGGGAATGGTGGAGGTGTATGCATTTTCCCCAGTGTTGCATGTTTGCAAGTGCGATTCTAAAGACTTCTAATAAAGAATTGAATTTCAAAAACCTTATCTGAGAAGAGAAGAAAAGAGGAGAAATATCTTTAGGAGTGGGAGGAGAGATGTTAAAGGAAATAATGTTTAACACTGATTTCAGTGAAGTGGGGTCATTTATTAAGACTACAGACAGCATCAGTGGGTGTTTGGAAGCTAAAAAAATGTAGGTAAGGTACTGTAATTTTCTTTGGGGATGTTTGATAATAAGTTGATCAGAGATGATTAAAAGATACCAGCAAAATTAAGAGAAGAACTGAAATAACATTAATTTATAATTAAGAAGCTTAAAATGCAGTGTTATCTGAAATTTGTTCCCCTTGTGGTATAACTTTAATTTTTGCAGATCAGGTCTCCTGGAGAGCAAACTCTGAGACCTAAATTTACAAGAAGAGATTTATTGGGAAACGTGCTCAGGATCAATACCTGTGGGGGAAGAGAAGGAAGCAGGTTTGGGCAAAACAAGATGGTACACTATCATGAAACCTCAACAAAGACCAAAGCTGGGTGCCCTGCAGAGCTGCCCTGTGTTAAGGCAAAGGGGACCAGGATGTTATAACTCCACAATGATCCATCACTGGATGTGGGCCAAACCTGGGGTCTCAGCCTCTCTTTCAGTGACTGCATTTTAAGTCTGAAAGCAGGGCAAGGAATTGTGCCTTTTAATTGGGGTGGCTGCCCTCAGTGTCATGATCATGTATCCTATTTTTTTTTTTTTTGGTTGTATAGATTGAACAATACCTGTTTGCCTTCCCAAAGAAATGCATAGCTTTTTGTCCCACTAGCTTGCCACTAATTATGATAACTGCACCCCAACTTACCTCTGAGAGTAAGCACTGCCAACTGTCTTCTATAATTTTGAGATCATATTCTCACTGCTACCAATGAGCACAGTTTTGTAACCTCATCTTCTACCATTAGCCATGGTCATGTGGATGAGTGCCACTACCAAGCTTCTCTGTGAGTCTGGTGCCCATCTTACTAGCACATATTTTATTACTTAGGTAAATGGAGTATTGTTGGGCCTTCCCATGGACCACAGCTATCCAGTGGGTTTTCTGGCTTATAATTGATCAACTTTTAACATGCTCACTTCTCTGAGCCATGTGATCCCCTTTTCTACCATGTACCATGGGAGTTCTGGCAATTCTTCACTAAGCTGCGTCATCACTTTAAGTGCCATGCTAGCAGCATATTAACACCATGTCCAAGGGCACTGCCAGGGTAGTAACTCCTATATGCTAAAAAGAGCACACCAATATTGATAAGCTCCCCTGTATGTTCTGACTCCATGCCTTTGGTTCCCATATTTGTTTTTCTGACTCTTGTCAGTACACAGTCAGTAGGCTGGATTTTGCAGTTCCTTTGGGATATAATCCCTTTTCTCCTTTAGCAGGCCTAATTTTTTCTGGATTGACAATGTTGAAACTTAACCCTTGGTATTGACTTCATGACCAGGAGAAGCGGGAGAGATCCTAGGGGTAGGGGATGCATGTTTCCTTGCAGGGGAGAGGTATCCACATGGTCTTTGAGCAGGGAGGAAGCATCTGGTCTTAACAGAAAGGTGTGGGCCACTTCTGCAGGCCTGGAGGACTCAGAGGAATCTGGGGCTTCAAAGTTTAGATTCATCAATCCAGATAACTCCTTTACCATATGTTAGGGTCCCATTCTTTTCCAATCAGGGCCTTGGCATAACAGATCTGTTTAGGTTGAGAATCTTTGGAATTCTGCTAAGTACAAGGTATATTGTTCAGCTTTCTTTGCCCTTTTACTAAAGGAGGGAGGTTTCTTTTTTGTGTTCTTCCATGGACACTGTCTGTATTTCACACTTAGGTGTTTATTCCTCCGCTAAACCTTAGATTTTTAAAAATTGAGATATAAATCATATAATGTAAAATTTGCCCTTTAATACTTAGCAGAATTCTACCATTAATTCCAAAACATTTTCACTGTCCCCAAAAGATATCCCAAACCCATTAGCAATCACTCCTTATTGCCCTCTTCTCCCAGCTACTGGAAACTGCTGATCTACTTTCTTTCTACATGAATTTGGCTATTCTGGACATTTCATATACATGATATCAAATAATATATGGGCTTTCATATATGGCTTCTTTCACTTAGAACAGTGTTTTCAAAGTCCATCCGTGTTGTAGCATGTATCAGTACTCCATTCCTTTTTATGGTTAAATAAAATTCTGTTGTATGGATCATCTACATTTTGTTTATCCATTCATCACTTGATGAACATTTGGGTTATTTCCAATTTTTGGCTGTTACGAATAATGCTACTATGTACATTCATGGGCAAGTTTTTATGTAGACATCTTTTTATTCTTTGGGTATATATCTAGGAATAGAATTATGGGTCATATGGTAATTCTATGTTTAACTTCCTGAGAAACTACCAAACTATATTTCAAAGCACCAGGGCCATTTTATTATTTATTTTTTTTATTTTTTATTTTTTTTATTGACTTTGTAATAATATTACATCAAAAATATATATGTGAGGTCCCATTCAACCCCGCTCCCCCACCCCCCCTCTCCCCCCCCAACAACACTCGTTCCCATCATCATGACACATCCATTGGATTTGGTAAGTACATCTTTGGGCACCTCTGCACCTCATAGCCAATGGTCCACATCATGGCCCATACTCTCCTCCATTCCATCCAGTGGGCCCTGTGAGGATTTACAATGTCCGGTGATTGCCTCTGAAGCACCATCCAGGGCAGCTCCATGTCCCAAAGACACCTCCACCTCTCATCTCTTCCTGCCTTTCCCCATACCCATCGTCCACCATGTCCACTTTTCTCAATCCAATACCACCTCTTCTATGTGGACATTGGATTGGTTGTGTCCATTGCACCTCTATGTCAAGAGGAGGCTCAAATTCCACATGGATGCTGGATGCAATCCTCCCATTTTCAGTTGTAATCACTCTAGGCTCCATGGTGTGGTGATTGTCCTTCTTCAACTCCATCTTAGCTGAGTGTGGTAAGTCCAATAAATCAGATTGTAGGTGCTGGAGTCTGTTGAGGTTCAGGACCTGGCTATCACATTGTCAGTCCAGAGATTCAAATCCCCTAAATATATCTTAAATCCCAACGTTAACTGCACCTCCAGCACATTAGCATGAAAGTCTTATGAAGGGAGATCCCATCTGAGTCCAGATTCATCACACATAAACACCATTTCCAAAGAGGGGCCATCTGCCCTGGTAGTTAACCCCATCGGCCATGGCCATAACTCTCATGGGTCTCTTTAGCCTTCAAAGGAACCAATATCTGGGGGTTGTATCTGCTTTATCTGTCTCTCTGACTCTGCTCAGTTGTGCATGAGGGCAATCCTCTGCCAGCCTCCAGACTCTTTTTTAGAAACTCGTAGCCATATAAACTCATTTCTCCTTTCCATTTCCCCCTTACTTTAGGTCAAACAGCATTTTAAAGTCATGTTATTTTATGTAGACATGGATATTCTGCTGATCCGCATTGAACCTTCCGTATAAGGTCCTTTTCCAGTTGCATCATCAGTTGGTATTTGATAGTGGTCCCTCGTTGCCAGGGAGGCTCGTCCCCGGGTGTCATGTCCCACGCTGGAGGGAAGGCATTGCATTTACATGCTGAGTTTGGCTTCGAGACTGGCCACATTTGAGTAACATGAAGGCTGACAGGAGGAAATTCCCAGGCACAATGTTGCTCTAGGCCTTGTTCTTATTTTAGGTTTATCAGCTCACAAGCATAGTCATTAGCATCAGGGGCTCACTGTTGAACCCTCACTCCCTCCAGGTCCCCGCCGCTGTACCTGGGAGACTGTCGCTGCTCCCCTAGGGACCGCGGCAGAGCACCACTGGCCAGGAACCCAGTACCCCCCCTGCTGTGGTTTTTAATTGTTGCCATTATGAGTATATCCAATCATTACCATGCCCCCTGGACATATGTTCTGTACAGCTCCCTGTCAGCCATATATCACCTGTCATTGGTATCCCATACCAGTATCCCTCCATTGCCATTGTTGAAACACTCTGTGGTCCAGAACTCCCTGAAATTTGAAGCCCAATATAATGTCATGGTCCCTTACTAGGGAATGGTATATAGCGATGGGTTTAAAGGATGGATAAAGAACTTGGATAAAGTTAGATAAAGAACTTAGATAAAGAATGTTGACTTGAAAAAATTCCACATCCTATCCTTTTTTTTTTTTCCCCCCCCCCCCCCCTAATTATTCAGCATTTCTTCACAGGAGTCCTAGACCACAGCAATGCATATATATAATATACAGCACTCCCATACATCCACCACAAAACCTTTTTCCTTCCACAGCGATACTCTTACACCCTTTTCACATCATATTTACTTAAGGTGATGTACAGAGTCTGAGATATTAGCTTTCTAACAAGGTAATATCTGTGCTTACATTATGGTGCATACTTTAGGATACACAGTTCTTTACATTTTTAGTTATCCTATGTTTTACATTATGGTTTACATTATCAGTCTGTCATCTCCTATATGTTATGGTGTATTATTACATGTTTTATATCCATCCTTGTGTACTCTCAAAAAACTCCTCTCTTGCCCCCCTTTTACTTTGGTTCCACACATTTGACGTCCATTTTCCCTTCCACCTTGGTGTCCAGGGCCATTTTAAATTCTCACAAGCAATGTAGGGGAGTTCCAGCTTTTCCATGCACATTGCTGCTAACATTTGTTTAGACCCATCCTAGTGGTGTGAAGTGGTATCTCATTGTGGTTTTGAATTACGCTTGCCTAATGACTAATGTCATTGAGCATGTGCTTAATGGTAATTTATATATCTTTTTTGGGAAAATATCTATTCAAATCCTTTATCCATTTGTCAATAGGATTATTTGTAGTTTTATTGTTGAATTGTATGTAAATACTGTTCTTATTTTGTGGGTTTTCCTTTCTTTTCTTTTTTAAAGATTTATTTATTTATTTATCTCCCCTCTACCCTCCCGTTGTCTGCTCTCTATGTCCATTTGCTGTGTGTTCTTCTGTGTCTGCCTGTATTATCATTAGGCAGCTCTGGGAACTGTTCCTGGGACCTTCCGGAGAGGGACAGAAGTGATCATTCTCTTGTGCCACCTCAGCTCCTGTTCTGCTATGCCTCTTTTTGTTTCTCCTCTGTGCATTTTGTTGTGTCATTTTGCTGTGCCACTCCTGCACGGGGGGCCACTCCTGTGCATGGTGGCTGTATTAGTCAACCAAAGGAGTGCTGATGCAAAATACCAGAAATTGGTTGGTTTTTATAAAGGATATTTATTTGGGTTAGGAGATTACAGATACCAGGCCATAAAGCATAAATTATTTCCCCTACCAAAGTCTATTTTCACATGTTGGAACAAGATGGCTGCCAACAGCTGCGAGGGTTCAGGCTTCCTGTGTTCCTCCCTTCCAGGGTTTTGCTTCTTCCATGGTTCAAGTTTCCTTTCTTCCCAGGGTTTGATTCTTTCTGGGCTCAGGGTTCCTCCCTTTCCTTGGCTGGCTTCTCTTTCCTCTGTGAGCTTACTTCCCAGGGCTCCAGCTTAAGGCTTCAGCATAAACTTCAACATCGAAAACCTTCAACTCTGTCCTTTTCCCTGCCTTTTATCTGTGAGTCCCACCAAGGGGTGGGGTCTCAATGCCCTAATGACACAACCCAATCGAAGCCCTAATCAGAACTTAATCATGCCCAGGTACAGACCAGATTACAAACATAATCCAATATTTATTTTTGGAATTCATAACCATATCAAACTGCTATACTCCACCATCTGAATTCTAAAAAGACACTACAATATTCGAAAAAACCTTAAATCAGTAACAGTGCAAGTACTAAATCATATCATAATCAATTTTAAGAAATACAGTTTGTCTTGGGGCAAAGTCCTGTCTGCTATAGACCTCTGAAACTTACAAAACAATTTATCTGTCTCCAATATACAAATGGACAGACAAAGAATAAACATTTTCATTACAATAAGGAGAAATTGGGAGGGCAACATCAATCACAGGTCTGCTACAGTTCAGTAACCTGCAGGGCAGCCTCCCTTCGATTTCAGTCTGAGTCATTCTTAAGATGGTAGTTTCTTCTCCTTGGGGCCCTTGCCACATGCTTGCTCAATGACCATTTCTTGGTTCCACCCTCATCAAGCATCTGGGTGTTGACCAAGCTCCAGACCTCCCCCTCCCACAGAGTTGGGGTGATTGCCACACCTTACCCAATCTTTGGGTTAGAGTCTTAACCCCCCCTAGTACAGTGATGTGAAGACAGCATTCCCCCTAAGCTTTGGCAAACAGGCTCAACCCACTCAGAGCAACGAGTTGAACACCTGGTCTTCCCTACTCCTTGGACAGGTCCACCCCTCTCAGACCTATGGGGTTCTGACTTTAACTGCCCTAATCCTTGAGAAACGTCCTCCACCTTCTCTGTATCCTGGGATGGAAAAGCTCTCCCAGAATATTGAGTGGGAACATCTACCCTCTTCAACTGCTGGTGCAAACTCATCCTCTCTATACATGGGTGGATTTCCACTCTTGGCCCAAGGTGATGTCTTCATTCCAGATCTCATCTTCCCTGGTTTTCCTCTTAAAGCTGTTTCTCTGGGGGTGGGGAGTGGGAAGAAGAGATGTGATGTGGGGGCATTTTCAGGACTTGGAGTTGTCCAGGGTGGTACTGCGGGGACAGTTACTGGACATTGTGTGTCCTCCCATGGCCCATGGGGTAGAATGGGGGAGAGTGTAAACTTAAATTGGACCATTGATCACATGGTGCAGCAGTGCTCAGAGATGTGTTCACCGAGTGCAGTGAATGTCCCATGATGTTGGAGGAGGTTGTTGTGGGAGGAGTGGGGTAAGGGGGGCGGGCGGCTTTATGGGGACCTCATATTTTTTGAATGTAACATTAAAAAATAAATAAATAAAGACAAAAAAACAAAAAAACAAAAAAACCCGAAAACCTGTTTCTCCTTCAATCTTTCCATTCCATGTCCCTTTTAGTCCAAGCTGACAGTGTTTTTTGTTCATGGAGTTCTCTCAAAAGCCTTGTTGGTTTAGCATGCAGGAAGCAGGGGTCCAAGCCATCAGACAGTAAGACTTTACACATGTCTTTCCGAGATAACTGCATCTTCAATCCTGGTTTACACATTCCAAGTTTAGTTAAGTCCTTCAATGGGGCAATTTCATCTGGGAGCTTGATTTCCAGAGGCTTGGAATTTCCAGAATCAGTTTCTGTTTTCTTTGTGCCCAATAGTTCTATCCTCAGTGTATCTCTCTCATCTAGCATTTTGCTATAAGCTGCAAGCAGAAACCAAGTCACATTCTCCAGGTTTACTTTGGAAATTTCTTCAGTTAAATGCCTAGGCTTGCCATTTTCAAATTCTGTCTTTCCTAAAACACCAGGAGTTAATCTTGCTAAGTTCTCTACAACTTTAAAACATGAATTGCCTTTCCCCTAGTTTCCAATAATAGTTTCATCATTTACTTCTAAGGCATCATAAAATGTCTCTTTAGCATCCTTATTGCTATCAACAGTCTCTTCAAAGCACTGTAGGTCTTTTCTTCCAAACATCTCACAATTCCTAAAAAAAATACCCCTTACCCATTTGTAAAACCATTCTGGCATTTCAGTAATTGCAAAAGCACTTCCCCACTCCTTGGTACCAAATTCTGTGTTAGTCAGCCAGAGGAGTGCTGATGCAAAATACCAGAAATTGGTTGGTTTTTATAAAGGGTATTTATTTGGGATAAGAGCTTACAAACACCAGGCCATAAAGCATGAGTTACTTCCCTCACCAAAATCTATTTTCACATGTTGGAGCAAGATGTCTGCCGACAGCTGCGAGGGTTCAGGCTTCCTGGGTTCCTCCCTTCCAGGGTCTTTTTGCTCTCTGGGTTCAAGGTTCCTTTCTTCCCAGGTCTTGCTTCTTCCTGGTCTCAGGATTCCTCTCTTCCCTTGGCTGGCTTCTCTTTCCTCTGTGAGTTTACTTCCTGGGGCTCCAGTTTAAGGCTTCAGCATCAAACTCCAACATCAAAACTCCAACATTAAGAACCCTTAACTCTGTCCTTTGCCAAGCCTTTTATCTGTGAGTCTCTACCCACCAAGGGGTGGGGACCCAAAGCCTTAATGACATGGCCCAATCAAAGTCCTAATCAGAACTTAATCATGCCCAGGTACAGACCAGATTACAAACATAATCCAATATCTATTTTTGGAATTCATAAGCATATCTGCTACAGTGACACTCCCATTTGGGCTGGCATTCTGTGCAGGCTAGCCTGCCTTCAGTGGGAGGCCCTGGGCATTGAACCCTGGAATCCCATATGGTAAATGGGAGCCCAACTGCTTGAGCCACATCTCTTTCCCTTCATTTTCTTAATGATATCCTTTGAAGCAGAAAAGTTTTTTATTTTGATGAAGTATAATTTATCTGTTTCTTTTGTTGCTTTTAGGTGAAACTATCACCTAATCCAAGATTTTGAAGATTTATATTCATGTGTTCTTCTAAGATTTTTATAGTTGTAGCTCTTAAATTTATGTTATTTTTGCTTATCATGTGAGATAAAGAGCCAACAATATTCTTTTGCCTGTGGATATCTCATTTTCCTAGCACTATTTGTTGAAAAGACCATTCTTTTCCCGTTGAGTTGTCTTGACAACCATGTTAAAAATCAGTTGTCCACAGATATATAGGTTTATTTTTGGACCTCATTTCTACTCATCTGATCTATATACCTGTCATTATGCCAGTAGTATGCTGTACTGATTACTGTAGGTTTGTAGTATGTTTTGAAGTTCGGAACTGTGGGACCTCCAACTTTGTTTTACACTTAGCTTTTAATTGATGATTTATAACTATCAGACTTGATATTTTTTTGTTGTTGTTTTTTCACCAGAGCATCAATTGTCCCTAGAAACTGCCAACCCATTTCATTTTCCTTAAAATGTCTATCTCCCTCAAATTCTCAAAGTCCTGATACATTGTATCTGCTAGTCCATTTCTTTCTGTACACCACTCTAGATCACCACTGGTCAAAGTTTTAACAATCTTTTTTTTTTTTTTTCACAAGTAAACAAGAACAAATCATGTTAGAACTGGAAGGATCCATTAAAAATCAACTAATTCAACTTCTTCACTTTAAATATGAGGAAACTCATGGGCAAGATTTTAAGTGATTTGGCCAATGTCTCATACTTTATGGAATCAGAGTTGGGTTTTTCTTCTAAATCTTCCATTCTGGGAAATAGCATTAGAACTGCATTGCCAGCCTATAATTCCTCTGGCTCCTTGAATATGTACCATCTCCTAATTCCATATTTCCATGATGTTAGTTTTGAGGCTGAGAAAAATGACTAAATTAAACCATCATCAAGGCGATGCTTTGAACACCAGCTGCTGGCAATCCTTGGTTTCTCTGCCACATGGTAAGGCTCCTGGTGGCGTCAACTGGTGTCTCCCTTCTCTTCTGGGTTTTGTCCATGATTCTTTTTACATCTATGGTTCCATTAACAATCTTATTATCCACCTTGATCTAGCTTTTTTGGAATCCATTTTATACATATTTTTCTGGCTCTCCTGGTGCATGCTGGGTAGGTGTTGGGACTTGGAGGGCTTGGAGCTATCTGGGACCTACCACCAGTGATGGGGTCCTTATTGCTAGCCAGCCAGGTGGTATTCAAACACCCAAATTCCGCATTAGCACCTGATTTTTTTTTAGAACACTGACTCTGGGATAGAGATTGACATACAGGACATTTATTAGGGAGTATTTTTGGGTTCATTAGGGAAAGAACAGGAAGAAGGATTGGGCAGAGGGAAAAGTTGGGTTGTGATGCAGTCTCGGCAAAGCTGCAGAAAACTTTATAGGTAGCTCAGAAGCTGGAATGGTGCTTCAAAGTTGTCTTGAGTTGGAGTGAGTGGCCCATTCAACACATGTATGTACCTGTCATTTTATGGGTTGTGGTCCTGGCAACCATTGCTGAGGACAATTCCTGGAAAAGGCTGAGAGCTTCCAGCTGCTGGGGAATAAATCCTTCAGTCTTGAAGTGGGATCTAGGGTGCTTATCACAGAGCCTACTGTAATAATCAGTCAACTAACAAGCATAATTTCAGTCGTGTGTCTCAGGCAGTTACATGTTTTTGGTAACAATCTCTTTTCCCATTGACGTAAAAGAGGGTATTAGAGAAGCAGAAGGCATTAGGCACTGAAGGGAGCATAGAACCACATCTAATGTGATTGCAGATAAAGGTAAAGCTGCTGAGGGAGAAGGACAGCTTCTCTAATTCCATGATTGTGTCCAGGGTCTGCTTTTATTTAATTGTGAAGAAATGGAAGCAGAAGGCTATATGTTATTTTATTATTGTGGATTTTTAGGAGCTCAGTGGAATTATTGCTTTGCATGGTTTGTGACAATTTCTTCAATCGAATAAAGGAGGTTTAGTTTTAGAGGATTCTTATTTGACGTGTCGTTTTGTTGGCGTTCATTCCTAACATGGATGGGATTTATTTGTAGATTTTGCATGTTTGCTTCTTTGGGATGCAGACTCAGTGTTTAGCATTCAGGCTGTGCATTCGGGAGGTCTCTTGGGGCAAACCTGTGGAAGAAAGGTGGAGAAGTCCAGGGGAGAAGTCCAGCTCTCATGCAGGCCCGGCAGCATCAGTTGACCCCACGGGGAGCTCTGTGCTGAAAAGGACTCTCACAGAGGCCTCCTATGAGGCCAGCAGTTCCAGTTCTTTATGCCTTGATCGGTGCTTGGATGCAGGCTCCCCTTGAAGGGCGTGACCTTGGGTGAGGGGGTGCGCTGTGGCTAAGGCAATCCCCAAAGGGGCTGACAGTGGAAGGCCGCTCTTTCCACAGTGGAGCCAGACCTTCCCTGTGACTTTCTCAAAGAGTCACATGGCTCATGAGGGGTAAGGAATCCAGGTTTTTGTCTCCTAGTTAGGAGATTTTTCCTCCTTCACGTGCTGCCTCCCACCTCATGTGACTGCAGGGCTGGAGCGGCACCAAGCTTGGTGCTCTCTAGGCCTTGCTCTTGGCAGCAGTGGCTGAGTGGGGACTTCATGTGGAAGTAATATTTTTGAAAGACCTCAGGTGGCCTAGGTTTAACGGCGTGAGCTCCAGGATTGGCCGAGGCAAAGCATTCCTGGCATAGTCTTTGCTAATTCACCAAGTTCTCTCAGACAATTTATTATCAATCTGAAGGGATACTGAAGGGACACGGCCAGCCTGCTTCCCATTTTTGTTAATTTCCAGGGTGGATACTGAGTTTGGCGTCTCACTGGCTCTCTTTGCTGCCTGAATATGTCAGTCTCGATCTAAAAATAGCCTAAATCCTACTGGGGTCAATGTGGGTTGACTAGGGTTCAACTTCTCTGTGACTCTGAAGAGGCTGGAGAGGAGTGTGATGTGAACCATAAAGGAAAAGAAGAGATTCTAGTTAAAATGGACGGCTTTTTCTGAGCTTTAGAAAACAACAGATTGGCTCAGGAAGGTTGGGGTAAGATAAAGGAGATTATCTATTACCCTTAAGAAAGCAAATATTGTTATGCAGCTGTGTAGGCAAAATAGGAGAGAGACAATGAGACAATGGTTCATAGTTGAAGAGAGCATGGAGGTAGAGGAAAAAATTGGTCCAGGAGACAGCTTTGGATTCTAGATCTGACTCTGCTTCTTACTAGAGTGTACCCTTGGGTCAAAGTCTTGATCACTTTTGGTTTTATTTTTTCAGTCTTGAAAATGGGTATGATTCCATCTGATGTACTTGTTTGCTGTGTCTGTTTCAGGAAGCAAATGAAATAATAGATGTAAATGTGTGAAGTTCCAAAGGAGGGAGAGGGAAGGATAGTTGTAACATGGGGTATTTTGGGGACATTTGAATTGTCCTGCACAATGTTGCAACAATGAATACAGGCCATTATCCATGTTGTCAAGACCTATAAAATTGTGCAGTGCAAAATATAAACTGTAATGTAAACTGTAGTCGATGGTTAGTGGCAATGCTTCAATCAGTGTTCATCAATTGTAACAAATGTACCATGCTAATGAAGGATGCTGTTAATGGAGGAAAGTATGTGGGGGGAGGGGGTGGGACATATGGGAATCCCTTCTATTTTTGATGTAACATTCATGTAATCTGAAGTTTCTTGAAAAATAAAAAATTAACTAAAAAAAAAAACCCTTAAAAATAAATGGATTTATGAAGCTCTCTCATATGAATTTTAGGGAATTTCTTGAGACTTTGGGATATGTATGGAACAGATAGTAGAGTCTGGAAGAATGTAGATCCAGGAGGTCCTAATTGTCTTAGGAAGGAAGAGTTAGAGGAAGAAAACCAGTTTAGTCTAGTTCTTTTTTTCTAGGTTCCGGGAACTTTGGCTCATGTATTCCTTTGGAAGTTTTCTGGAAATGGAGTATTCTCTGGGCCCTTATAAGTGGCTTTAGTCTGGTCCCATCTCAAATCTCTTGGACAGAATGAGGCTCCCTGGGAGCATCTGAAAGTTCAGGAAATGAGTCAGAATGACTGAGAATAGCAGTGATGCAATATGACATGGATTCAACAAAAGTATGTTCTTGGTAAAGGAATTTGTTAAGGTTTGAGAGCAAATTCACATCTTTTATGAGAACTCACTTAGCCAAGTAATAATTGTATTTTGGAATGAAAATTCACTAAAAATTCCAGATGAAGACACATACATGAGAAGATCATAATATTTCATGGAAGGCATAGCAGACACAGGGCTCATCTGGTCTATGGAAGTAATCTTCTGACTCATCTTATTACTTCTGGTCTTTCCTATTCCAGGCCATTCACACAGCTGAAGAGTTATCTTACTAAATCTGCTCATGCCACATTCCTTGTCTAACTCTGCCACCTTTAATTCCTCAGACTGGCATGCACTAGACTCTAGGGCAGGGATCTTGTCTGCCACATTCGATGTTGTGTCCACCTTGCCTAGGATAATTTCTAGCACATAGTATGTGCCCCATAGACATTTATTTTTGAATAATAAAGGACAGTCATGATTCAGCCTTAATCCCGTTACCCAGTGTTATCTCCTTACTCTTTCCTATGGTTCCACCTGTTGGGGACAGATTGCTCACTTTTCCCATTATTAATTTGTTCTTCTCAATCCATATCTTTGACCTACTTTTCTTGCTGGCTGGAATACCTTCCCTTATCATCTATGTGTCTGAAAACATTTTTTTGATTCTTTAACATGCAGCTCATTTGTTATCACTTCTAGGATGCCTTTTTTTTTGTTCTTTTATTTATTTATGTATTTTTGACTCTTAATACTTACTACAAGTAAATGATAATTTTCAGGTTTCAAATGAGAATTTATTTCCTCTTTAAAGTACTGCTAAACACTTGACAATGTTTTTTTGGTCTTTTCTTTTTTGTCTTTATTTATTTATTTTACGATTACATTAAAAAAATATGAGGTCCCCATATAACCCCCACCCCTCTCACCCCACTCCTCCCCACTAACAACAATCTCCTCCATCATCATGAGACATTCATTGCATTTGGTGAATACATCTCTGAGCACCACTGCACCTCATGGTCAATGGTCCACATCATAGTCCACACTCTCCCACCTTCCACCCAGTGGACCATGGGAGGACATACAATGTCCGGAAACTGTCCCTGCAGCACCATCCAGGACAATCCAAGTCCTGAAAACGCCCCCACATCTCATCTCTTCCTTCCATTCCCTACCCCCAGCAGCCACCATGGCCACTTTCTCCACACCAATGCCACATTTTCTTCAATTACTAATCACAGTAGTTCATGAATAGAGTATCAATAAATCCACTCTAATCCATACTCTATTCCTCCATCCTTTGGACCTTGGAATGGTTGTGTCCACTCCACATCTATATCAAAAGGGGGCTTAGATTCCACATGGATGCTGGATGCAATTCTCCTGCTTTCAGTTGTAGGTGGTTGACATTCTTCAACTCCATGTTAGCTGAGTGGGGTAAGTCCAATAAATCAGAGTGTAGGAACTGAAGTCTGTTGAGGCTCAGGGCCTGGCTATCACATGGTCAGTCCAGAGATTCAGGTCCCCTAGGTATATATTAAACCCCAGCACCAACTACAGGTCCGGTAAAAGTAACAGGAGAGGCTTGTGAACAAAGATAGGATACCTCTCTTGATCCTCACTGTCTCACCACATTTCCATTCCACCCTTTTTTTCCCAATTCTACTCTTTTTTCTACAATGGTCACAATTTCTATGTTGTAGAGCAATTGTTTCCATGTCTGTCTCCCTCACAAGATCTTACCTTATCATCTTTTTACTAGCTTAATCCCTGGACATAATAGGTGCTTAATTAATGTATGTCAAATGATCAAATGGATGTTAAATACATCATATGGATGTTAAAATACATCATAAAATAATGAACCAGAGAGCTTAAATATTTGTTTACCATATTCTCACTGTATGCTAATTAAAGAACTGGAAGGAAGACTGCAAGGTTGAAGAGCAGGTACTAAACCAGAAAATATTCCTTTATATAGTTATCTGTTCTTAGTTTTCAAAATGAAAACTAGCTACATGTTTGTTTCACTGTCATAATCTTACAGGCTCAAGCACTTAACACAAGGGTAGACTCTGGTGCTAATGAGATTTGCTCTTGTCATGAAATATCTTCTGATTTGGGAGAAAAACCTCTTTTCTGAGGGCACTGACTGTGCCACTAAGCTCTGGTTCAATATTTCACACATTCCCAAAGTAGACCAGTTGAAAGAAGGTAATCATTTGGTACAATACTTTTCACTTCTATTGGAGAAATAATTTAATCTATTTGTATATGGATATTAGAGCTTTGTGTAAAAAGGTAATCGCCCAAGGTAATGGCTCAAACAAAATAATATTGTTTTAGGTACTATCTCTGACACAGAATGATATTCAATGAATATTAAATTGCCTTGAAAATAAATTCTTTTTTAATTGCCTTTTTTTAAAAAAAGATACATAGATCACATAAAATGTTACATTAAAAAATGAAACAGGTTCCCATATACCCTGCTCCCCACTGCACCCCTCCCACATCAACATTCCCTTTCATCAATAAAGCACATTCATTGCATTTGGTGAATGCACCCTGGAGCGCTGCCACACGGCATGGACCGTAGTTTACATTGTAGTTCATACTCTCCCCGAGTCCATCCAGTGGGTTATAGCAGGACATACAATGTCCTGGCATGTGTCCCTGCATTATCATTCAAGGCAAATACAAGTCCTGAAAATGCCCTCTATCACACCTCTTCCTCCCTCGAAAATAAATTCTTATTAGTTTGAATCTTTATTGGGAAAGGGTACTTATGGCATATGATAGAAAGAGAGATTTCAAACTTAGGCAAAACTCTGGAAAATATCTTTCATTTCGTTTATATTATCCATGTTTTGTATTTACTAGTCTTAATAATACTAGGCATATTGTGTTTGTGTTATCATGCCCACATGTGATACCAAATCATCACATTGAGACTACTATAAGACTTGTGGAATTAATTTAAGACAAGTCCTTTACTTTCTTAGCATCTCCCTGGTTATCTGTATAGAGAGGGCATAGTTAATTTCTAGTTCTCTAAATGTAGAGTATCTGAGGTTTCTTTCCATTCATTTGTTACAAGCCACTGTTTGACTTCCAGTTTTCCTTTCCTAGACTGTATGCTTGTATAAAGGGTCTGGATTATCTGTGCTTTGCAAGGTCTCTGTGTTAAGTGAAACCATTGTTATAAATGTTCAGAAGTTGACCATGTTGTCTCCTCTGTTCCAGTTTTGGTTCCTGTAGCAGTTTGATATGGTTATGAATTCCAAAAATAGATATTGGATTATGTTTGTAATCAGGTTTGTACCTGGGCATGATTAAGTTCTGATTAGTGCTTTGGGCCACGTCATTGGAACTCACAGATAAAAGGCATGGCTAAGGACAGAGTTGAGGGTTTTTGATGTTGGAGTTTTGATGCTGGAGTTTGATGCTGAAGTCTTAAACTGGAGTCCCGGGAAGCAAGCTCACAGAAGAAAGAGAAGCCAATCAAGGGAAGAGAGGAACCCTGAGCCCAGGAAGAATCAAGCCCTAGGAAGAAAGGAACCTTGAATCCAGAGAGCAGCAAGACCCTGGAAGGGAGGAATCCAGGAAACCTGAAACCTTGCAGCTGTTGGCAAATATCTTGCTCCAACAAGTGAAAATAGATTTTGATGAGGGACATAACTTATGCTTTATGGTCTGGTATTTGTAAGCTCCTACCCCAAATAAATACCCTTTATAAAAACCAACCAATTTCTGGTATTTTGCATCAGCACCCCTCTGGCTGACTAATAGAGAATTTGGTACTGAGGAGTGGGGAAGTACTTTTGCAATTACTGAAATGCCAGAATGGTTTTATAAATGGGTAAGGGGTATTTTTTTGAGGAATTGTGAGATGTTTGGAAGAAAAGACCTACAGTGCTTTGAAGAGTCTGTTGATAGCAATAAGGATGCTAAAGAGACTTTTTATGATGCCTTAGAAGTAAATGATGAAACTACTATTGGAAACTGGAGAAAAGGTGATCCATGTTTTAAGTTGCAGAGAACTTAGCAAGATTAACTCCTGGTGTTTTCAAGAAGGCTGAATCTGAAAATGGCAAGCCTGAGCATTTAGCTGAAGAAATTTCCAAAGTAAACCTGGAGAAGGGGGCTTGGCTTCTGCTTGAAGCTTAGAGCAAAATGCTAGATGAGAGAGATATTGAGGACTGAACTGTCAGGTACAAAGAAAACAGAAACTAATTCTGGAAATTCCAAGCCTCTGGAAATCAAGCTCCCAGATGAAAGTCCTCCACTGGATGACTTAACTAAACTTGGAACTTGTAAATCAGGAGTGAAGATGCAGTTATCTCAGAAAGACTTGTGGAAAATCTTACTGTCTGACCCCTGCTTCTTGCATGCTAAACCAACTGGGTTTTTGAGAGAACTGTATGAACAAAACCACTGTCAGCTTGGACTAAGAGGGACATGGAAAGGAAAGATTGAAAGAAAAACAGCTTTAAGAGGAAAACCATGGAAGCTGAGATCTGGAATTAAGACATCACCTTAGGCCAAGAGTGGAACCCCACCCACGTGTACAGAGAGGATGAGTTTGCACCAGCAGTTGAAGAGGGTGGGAACATCCAATGTTCTGGGAGAGTGTTTCCACCCAAGGGTACAGAGAAGGTGGGGCACATTCCTCAAGGATTAGGGTGGTTAAGGTCAGAACCACAGAGGTCGCGGGAGGAGTGGACCTGTCCCCAATGGATTTGGGAAGGCCAGGCAGTTAACTCGTTGCTCTGAGAGGATTTAGCCTGTTTGCCAAAGGTTAGGGGGAATGTTGTCTTCATATCACTGTACTAGGGGGTTAAGACTCTAACCCAAAGATTGGGTAGGGTGTGGCAATCACCCCAACACTCTTGAGGGGTGAGGTAAGAAGCCTGGTCGACACCCAGATGCTTGTTGAGGGTCGAACCAAGAAAACGGCCCATGCGGAAAGGGTGGATTCCCATAAGGCACCAAGGGGAAGACACCAGCATCTTAAGAATGACTCAACTGAAATTGAAAGGAGGATGCCCTGCAGGTTACTGAACTGTAGAGGACCCATGACGCATGTTTCCCTTCTAATTTCTCCTTATTGTAGTGAAAATGTTTATCTTTTCTCTGTCCATTTGTGTATTGGAAACATTTTTTTTTTTTTTTGTTTCAGAGGCCTATAGCAGACAGGACTTTGGCCCAAGACAAACTGTATTTCTTAAAATTGATTGTGATATGATTTAGTACTTGCACTGTTACTGATTTAAGATTTTTTTTTGAATATTATAATGTCTTTTTAGAATTCAGAGGGCAGTTTGATATGGTTATGAATTCCAAAAATAGATATTGGATTATGTTTGTAATCTGGTCTGTACCTAGGCATGATTGAGTTATGATTAGGGTTTTAATTGGGCCACGTCATTAGGGCATTGAGTCCCTCCCCTTGGTAGGTGGGGACTCACAGATAAAAGGCATGGTAAAGGACAGAGTTGAAGGGTTTTTGATGTTGGAGTTTTGATGTTGGAGTTTGATGCTGAAGCCTTAAACTGGAGCCCTGGGAAGTAAACTCACAGAGGAAAGAGAAGCCAATCAAGGGAAGAGAGGAACCCTGTGCCCAGGAAGAAGCAAGCTCTGGGAATAGAGGAACCCTTAACCCAGAGAGAAGCCTGAGGAAGGGAGGAACCTAGAAAGCCTGAACCCTCACAGACATCGATAGCCATCTTGCTCCAACATGTGAAAATAGACTTTGGTGAGGGAATAACTTATGCTTTTTGGCCTGGTATTTGTAAGGTGCCACTCCAAATAAATACCTTTTAAAAAACCAACCAATTTCTGGTATTTTGTATCAGCACCCCTTTGCCTGACTAGTACTGTTCCCATCATCACAATTAGTTGGTACCACCATAATTAGCACAGTCTGCATAATTAAAAGAAAAAGCACTATTTCCTAAAAATTTCTTAGGGGCTTCTGCTTATGTAATCTAATGTAATCAACACAAAAGCCTTATGATATGAGTATTGTCATTCCCATTTTGTAGAAGAGAAAATGGCCTAAGAAAGATCTTGTTCTTTTTTTTTTTGTGATATATATATCTTCAAAAAAATACAATTTACAAAAATGATGTGGTGGGGGGTGGGGAGTGGGTTGTATGGGAACCTCTTACGTTTTTTGTTTTTTTATGTTTTTTAATGTAACATTCCTTATGATTTATTAACTTTAATTAAAAAAAATAAATTCCAAAAAAAAGATCATATCAGTAGTATTTATTTATATAATATATATTGATTCATGTAAATACACTCAATATTTACTGAGCTGAATATAAGGCAATGGGTTTTTAGTTGCCCAAAGAGGTCCTTGCCCTCGTGGAACTTACATTCTAGTGATGGAACCTTTGATTTCAGGACTGACATTCAGCTGAGCTCTCAGGCTGTCAGGTCCTTGAATGTAGGGACCATATCCAGAGACTATATTGTTTCAATCATTGAATTGAATGGAATTTTGGCAACCAGTATACAGTTTTATCTGCCATCTTTTGTTTTCCTCTTACTGTATATTTGAAAAGATGGAATTATATACATTAGTGGAACAGAAGGACAGCGCACTTCTTGCTGATTTTCCTCCAGTGACATTTCTTTGCCCCAAATTCTCACCAGTGATCACTTAGCTGAAGTCTATGTAATTTCTGGCTTCCCTTACTGAACTTCAAATGTATGATTGTACAGCAAACAAATTATCTAGTGATTTCTCATTGATATCTCAGCACAAATCGGTTTATCAGTAAGTAGCAGTGACTGTTTTGGCTAGAGGGACAGAGGTTTGAAACATATGCCAAAAGAGCAGAAATTGAGGTAGTTGTTCTGGTTGAGGCTATTTCTTTTTTCTGCAAGGGAGGTTTGGTATGATCTAAGTAACCAGGGAAAATCACAAGGCTGGAGCGGTGGGGGTGGAGATATATGTTGTGAAAGTTAATTTCATGTGTTGACTTGGCTAGTTTATGATGTCCAGTTGTTTGGTCAAGCAAGCGCTGGCCTGATTGTTATTGTGAAGGTGTTTCATGGGTTTAAGTCATTGGTCAATTGATGACATCTCTGGCTGATTACCTCTACAATCAACAATGGAGATTTCCTTCAGCAGGGAGAGAAATCTCCGCACCTAATTAGTTGGAGGCCTTAAAGGGAGAACTGATGATTTCAACAGTAAGAAAGAATTTCTATCTCTACTCTAGAAACTCAACTTCTCCTAGGTAATTCATCATCACCTTCGTTGGAGTTCCCAACTTATAGCCTGCGCTATGGTGTTTGGACTTGCTAACCCCACTGTTGTGGGAGCCAGTTCCTGTAATTAGTCTCTCTCTCTCTCTCTCTCTCTCTCTCTCTCTCTCTCTCGATACACATACACACACACACACATACAGTTGGTTCTTATTCTCTGGGGAGCTCAACTAATACATGTGTGAAGGTACAAAGTCTAAGGAGCTTCAGTGAAATATAGAGGTATGTGTGTGTAGTGTGTGTGTGTATGTTTTCCAGGCTTTACCTAAAGCTCAATTCATGTCCAAGAGATGTCATTCATAACTACTAAAAACCAGCACTTTAGTGAAACTTGTGTTTCTCATTGGATTTGGCTGCTATAAGATGATAACAATTTATTAAGTGCTCACTTCACAGAACACCATTATAGATTTTGTGTTAGGTTGGGTTGGCAATGCATAAGAAGGCTAGTAACTATCATTCATTATCTAAGCAGATGCTCCCAATTATGAAAGTATCTACTTCTCCAGTAGTGCCCATATTTCACTTAAAGAGGAAGAAATGGAGCAAATAGTGTGGCTATTATGGATATTGTTGTTCCATCTAAGCTGTCAAGTTGCTTTGTGATCTGAATTTAGAACCTATTATAGAGAAGGGATACTTAGAGGTGCAAAATGAGACAGTGTTCCACGCAGTTAGCTAAATGAAAATGTGATTCTTAATGACTCTTTAAACAATGCTGAGGACAATAAGGATGGTGATATTTGTGAAAAGCAGCTTGCAAATCCCATAAAGGAGGAGAAAGAGTTTCTCTCTCTCTTTTTTTTTTTTTTTTTAACTTTTGGAGCCAGGAGGATTTCTAGCTGCATGTAATTTAAGGAAGTGACATGAGTATTTATTTAATAATGATTTGCAAAGTTCTTGGGAAATAATGGAATAATTCTGACGAATTTAAAATAGCTATTGAAATATATGTCATAATATTTGCAAGTGTTATTTCTTGTCTATTTAGCCAAATTAATTTGTTATAAAAGGGAAGTCAACTCTTAGTCAATACTTTATATAGGCATATTTTCCAGAAGTAAAAATATATTCTTATAATTCAGATTGCTAAAGCCAAGCTAATTAAATAAATAGTGTCTACTGAGTACCAGGCATGATGCTAGGTCTTAGGAAAATGAACTTTCCCCCAGAATTCGTGAAGCTTAACATCTGGTGGGAGAGACAGTAGGAATAATAGGGTACGTGGACACATCTAAAATTACAATGATCAGTGCTATGCAGGAAAGTTACCTAGTGCTATGGTGCAGGCTGGGTTCATGGAAGGCTTTCCCTGGGGAAGTAGTATTACCTTTAGGCTGAGACCTAAGGGATGAAGAAGGGTTAGGTTGGCAAAGAGTATAGGCAAGAACCCTCAAGGGGGGAAGATGGCATCTTCCAAAGTCAGTGGTGGAGGGGAGCAGTTCAGAAAATGGGGCATGGGTGGGTTGTGTGGCATATGGTAAAAAATGGGCTGGAGCATTGGGTTAAAGCCTATGAGGCTGTACACCATGTTTGAAATCTTGGTCTCTGTCTTAAGGGCGATGAGAAGCTGTGATGGGGTTTTAATAGCAAGAGTCAGTGGGGTGATACAGTCACATCTCTGGGAGTGTTACTTTGGTTGCAATGTGGAGGATAGGTTGTAGAGGGGCAAGAATGGAGGCAGCGAAGCAGTTAGGAGGCTCCTATAGAAATCCAGATGAAAAAGGTTAGCTAAGATGGTAGGTGTGAACATGACTTATGGTTTGTTTAAAATGAACTTCTCACAATGCTCTCGTGCCAGGCTCACATCCACACACACCAGCACACACACATGGAGCTGATGGTTTGAGAACCTATGCAACAGGGTCCAGGCATGGTCCAGGCTTCTCTTGCTGTATGTTAGGGAAGGCAAATGGTTTTTTCAACTCAGGGTCCAATTTGACCCAGCACATATTCCTCCTTCTCTTCCCGTGCTCCAGGCTGGAGCACCCTCAAAACACCAGTGTGTATCAGGAAACATCTCAGGAAGGAGCAAAAGTAACTTCAATTCCAAGAGTGGACAGCAGGGATCTTCTTCTAAGTCTGGAAAGTTGAAAGGAGCTGACCTTCATACCATTAAGAAGGAGTTGACCCAGATAAAACAAAAAGTGGATTCTCTACTGGAAAGCCTGAAAAAAAACTGAAAAGGAACAGAGCAAGCAAAGAGTAGAGCTGAAGAATGATAAGTCAGAAGAGGAGCAGAGCAGCAGCTCCCTGAAGAAAGATGAGACTAATAGGAAGAGGAAGTCTGAGGGAGGTGCAGATGGCTCTGTTGAGGAGGGGGACCTACTGGATGATGACGTTAATGAAGATTGGAGGGATGACCAGCTATTTAGTCTATTTAAGTCTTGCATCTTTATTTGTCCCTCAATTCTTCCATTATTGCCTACTTTTTATTAATTTGCTTTTATTTGGGTTATACATTATTGAGCACGTTCTCATTTCTATCTGAATATATTTTCATGTATTTTTCTTCTGGTTACCATGGGGTTAAAATGTAATATCCTAAATATTTAACAGTCATATTTAGTTTTGTGCTAACTTGACTTAATAGCATATACATACATTTACCCTATCCCCCTCTGTCCCTACTTTTTTTGTATTTATTATAACTATATCTTTGTACATTGTATGCCCCAAACCAGAAATATGTCATTACTTTTTATGCATTTGCATTTTAGTACCTGTAGGAAGTAAAATGTGGAGTTACATACCGAAAAATACAAAAGTACTGGCATTTATCATTCCCAAATGGTTACTTTTACTGGAGGTCTTTATTTCTTTACGTCTAGTGCCCTTTCCTTTCAGACTGAAGAACTCCCTTTAGCCTTGCTTTTAGGGCAGGTCTAGTGATGATGAACTCCCTCAGCTTTTGTTTAACTGGGAATGTCTTAATCTACCCTCATTTTTGAAAGAAGTTCTGTTGGATATAAAATTCTTGGTTGGTAGTTGTATTCTTTTAGAATTTTAAGTATTCCAATCCATGGTCTTCTTGCCTCATGGTTTCTGTTGAGTAATTGGCACTCAATCTATTTTGGACTCCCTTGTACACAGTAAGCTGCTTTTCTCTAGAGCTTTTATAACTCATTCCTTGTCTTTGAATTTGACAGTTTGACCAATACATGACAGGGTGTGTTTTTCTTCATGTTTATCCTGTTCAGTGTTCTCTGGGATCCTGGGCTGTGCATATTCATGTCTTTTGCTAAATTGGGGAAGTTTTCTGTTATTATTTTTAAAATATTCCTCCTGCTACTTTCACTTATCCTTCTCCTTCTGCCACTCCCATAATGCATATATTGGTATGCTATGGTGTTCCAGAGGTTTCAGAGAATTTTCACTTTTTATAATTCTCCTTTCTTTCTGTTCCTCAATCAGACTTATTTCAATAATCTTGGCTTCAAGTTCATTGATTCTTTCTTCTGCCAGTTCCATTTTTCCCTCCTGCATTTTCCTTCAACTCCTTGAGCATTTTTAAGATAATTTTTAAAAGTTTGTGTCCAGTATTTCTGCAGCATGGTTTTCTTTGTTGTTGTTTTCTGTTTTTTTAACAATGATCTTTTTCCTTTTGACAGGCCATCATTTCCTGTTTCTTTGTCTTATATTCTTTTCTCACACCTATACATTTCAATATCTTAAAATGTTAACTTAGGGATTTATTCCCTTAAATGTCTGTTTCTTGAATTTGTAAATAGCTGGTGATATGAAAGAGTTTCAGGCATCCTATCAGGGAAGTCTTCCCAAGGTGAATATGCAAATTTCAAGGTTTTCCATCTTTTCTGGGCCAGGGTCTTGTCCTGGGCTTGTGCTTGTTAGCTGCTTTGGAGTTCATCTGTTTACAGGCATTTGCCTCCTCTATTTCCTAGGAGATAGACCATCTCCCTCTTCCCACTCTTTAAAGCATGTAATCCTCTGCCCTACACTGTCTGCCTTAATAGTTTCTTACTCTGTTTTCCTTGTAGTCTCAAGCTGCCTTTTACCAGGGTGGAAAATTCTTGGGAGGCAGGGGAGGAAGGAGGCATGCCAGGGAGGAGTTTCCCAAGTCAGTCTTTCCCAGCTGAAACAGGGCCAGGTACCCACAAAGTGAATGCTGACCAGCTCCAAACTGCCCTGGGGAGGGGAGCAGGAAGGGCACCTTGAGCTTCTCCCATGGCTCCCTAAAGGAGTGCTTTCTTGACCTGCCCAGCACATGCAGCCTTCGAGCTAACCCCTGCCACCTTGAGGAAGTGTTGGTGTTTGAATCTTCTCAGCTGCCTTTACCTTTGTCCTGGGCTGATTGAAACAATGGCCACCCTTGGAGCCAGGTCACTAGTGATCCAAAATTGCTAATCAAAAGCCATGCTCAGCAATCAGCCCTGCCCACCCCTGATCTTGTGTAAGTGGATTTTTGCATCCCTTTCTGTCATCAGGGAGCTAGCCAGGGGCTGGGGCTCACATTGGATGCTGTGAGAGTAGAGGATGGGCATACTAGCAGTCTTGCAGAGAAAGCAGTTTACTAGTCTTTATCGCAATTGACCAGCTTCTTCCTTCTGCTCTCCTCTGAATGCTGTGTAGTATTCTACTGAGCTCTGGAGTTTCAAAATAGTTATTTCAGACAGTTCATACCTGCTTAACAGTTGTTTTGGTGGTTAATCTTGGAACTTCTTACTTGACCATTGTTCCACAATCTTGGATTCACTCTTTTTATTTGTTAATTATTGCCATTCATTCCATTTATGTTAGTAGGGTTCATTTATTCTATCTGCTGTTTTATTCAGGCTGTCATGTTTAATCAAAACTTGGGCAAAGAGGGGCGTGGATGTAGCTCAAGTGGTTGAGTGCCTGCTTCCCATGTATGAGGTCCTGGATTCATACAGGTACCTGGTCCCTGTAATATAGCCTGTGCATGAATTCAAAATTATTTAATTTTATATTCAAGTGTGCCTAGTTTCTAGAAAGCTGATTAAGTAATATAGACCCTATAGGCTTTAAATATTCAGAAAGAATGTAGACTGAATGTGTATTCAAAGTTACATCAAGACGGAATATGGGCGACATGTTAATTCAAGCTTACCTGGAATGTGGATGACATGCCAATTCAAGCTTAGCTGGTATTCAAACAAATGGCTAAACCTCTCCTGGCCCCACCATGTATGTCTCTCATATAAAAATAACCTAGAGCCCATACTGTGGGCTCGGCTTTTTGGACAGGAGTCCCCAGGACTGGCCGGTCGTAATAAATTTTTCCTTCTCAAGAATATTCCTGAATCCTGGCCTTCAATAAGCCATCACTGAGTCTCTCTTCATCCACACCACCAGTACCTCCTAAAAATAAACAAAGAAACAGAAAAATTGGGCAAAGGGTATTTTATTATACTCTTTTGTGTGTACTTTTTTTTCTGTAACTGAAAGGAAATAGAAGCATCAGAGAATATCAGTGAATAAGTCACAATAACTCTATTAGGGCAAGTGGATTTGGGTATCATTAAAGTTTGCGAGGCCGTGGCTGACTTTCCCAGCTGCATCCCTTGCCACACCTCCACAAGCGCACTATCATTCAATCACACCAAATTACCCGTAGTCTGCTGCATTGGCACAATTTTCTAAGGGCTATTGTTGATTATTTTCCTTGTGCTTGAAATTCCCTACCCCCTGGCTAAGTCCTTTTCACTCTTTAAAATTTGGTTCAATTTCCCTTTATTTAGAAGCATCTCTCTATCTAACCCCAGGGTGCAATTTATACACCCTCTCTCTCTGTTCCTTCTACATGCCTCTTCTGGACTCTTGTAATGTCTTTTGCTTTCTAACATTTATCAGTGTATTATTATCTTTGGTTTTCTTGTCCACTGTATAAGCTAGACAGAGCTCCTTGAGGACAGGGTCTGCGTTCACTCATACTGTATTAGCATTATCTGCATAACAAAGTAGGCACTCAGGACCTACTGTGAATTAATGATGGCAGGCGACACCACTCAGGGGAGCCATCTGTTTTCCTTCCTTTAGGAAGTCTGTCTTATCAGGGGTATTTTCTTCACTGTTGCAACAACTGTCTGGCTTCTAGTGATTAGGAAACAATTTTCAGAGCATACGTGTATACATGTAACAGAAGATTACCGAAGGTCAATACACGTGCATGCGATTGTGCCAGAGGGCAGCTTGATGAGCCTCACAAGCACCCTTGAGACATTCTCAGCTCTGCATACTGCAGGAGCGGAAGCAAGTGGCTAATTATTAAGAGTTGGTTGATTATTAAAGCAACAGCCTGTGGTTCCATTATGTTGATGATGCAAATAGAAAACAGCTAAAAATAACACCGAAGTTCTGAAAAAGCCAGTCAAAATAAAAGTAATTAACTTGCACAGCTAGAAGCATATTTTGCTAAAATGGGATATCTATTTACCAATATTTGACTATAATTTGTTCACAATTTTTTACTTAGGGCAATAACATCACTCAAGTACTAGAGATGGAACATTTCTTTATACTAGGTAGTTTTGCAAACTTTTTCCTTCTTTTCTCCCCTCTCTCCCACAACTTCAATGGCACACTTGGGAGTTTATGATATAGGATGTCAAATAATTTCAGGGACCCTGGAAGGATAATGGAGATGCAATATAATAAATCAAATAAGGCACAAGTTCTGGGCTTAGCCACCTAACTTTGAGTCCAGCTTCAGTATTACTAACTTGGAAATGTAGTATACCTTGGAGATGTAGCTCATAGTGTTGTGGGATTAAATGAATTAACACTTGTACGTTTCTTGGAGAAATTTCTAGCATGTAATAAGCATTCAATTATTTCCATTATTCTCTTGCAGTATTGAGACCAAACATCAACTTTGGTCCCTTTTCCAGACATGATGCTCAGTCTTCATTTTTATTCCCTTGTACAGCAGACATCATACTGACCTACATTAACACCAGTGACATAGAGTTAGTTCCAAGATTCCCTGTCCTTTGATTAATGCCTCTTAGTATTTATAATCTCTACTCCCATTCTAGAATCTGGCTTCAGCTCTCCTTGAGTAAAGGGAGTGTCCATGGCCAATGAAGAAGTGCATGCTTTCATGCACTAGTAGCCTCCTTAATTTCAATTTGACTTGAAAATTTTTTTTCTCTGTTCCACATGCTAAATTTTGTTTATAGCAACCTTAAATAGGAAGGCAGAGGTCATTAGGTTTGTCAATACACAGGAATTTTTGACTGTGAAATGTTGGTTGTATTACAAAATCTAATACGAAATGTAGTTCGGGGGAAGTGGACTTGGCCCAGTGGGTAGGGCGTCTGCCTACCACATGGGAGGTCTGCGGTTCAAACCCCGGGCCTCCTTGACCCGTGTGCAGCTGGCCCATGCGCAGTGCTGATGCGCGTAAGGAGTGCTGTGCCACGCAGGGGTGTGCCTGACGTAGGGGAGCCCCACGCACAAGGAGTGCGCTCCCGTAAGGAGAGCCGCCCAGCGTGAAAGAAAGTGCAGCCTGCCCAGGATGGCGCCGCACACACGGACAGCTGACACACAAGATGACATAACAAAGAGAAACACAGATTCCTGGTGCCACTGATAAAGATAGAAGCAATCACAGAAGAACATGCAGCAAATGGACACGGGGGTGGGGGGGGAAGGGAGAGAAATTAAAAAAAAAAATACAATCCCACCTATACTCTTGATGTGGTGTGCTTGAGCTGGTGTGGCATTTTGTATGTGAATGGAGGTTGTTCAAGGTGTGAGAATAATTTTTCTTAATAAGGATAATTCCTTCCATTCTATTTATGCTATATTTTGTTCAGTGAAACCTCCTTTCATATATTTTATGAAAGCAAGTTTCAGCCCAGTCTTGATTAATTATGATGAATTCCAAGGTTCAGAGTACAAATTGCTGTACACATATCCCTCTGTTCATGCACATACCTATGCTTGTTAAAAAGTGACAATCAGTGGAAGTTTTCTTTTTGTAGACAGCAACACGAAACTGCTATTAGCATTTTCCTATACAAAAAGAGGGTGATAAAACTAGGATTCCAGAGGGTCCAATTTGATATCAGAAGGGCTAGTAGGATTAATAAGGATGGTAGATTCACTCAAGTACTTCTTAACAGGAAAAATATAATAGGGGAAGGGTAATATGGTTTATATGTGGGAATTGTTTTCGGAATGAAATTATTGGATGTATGAAGAGGTAAAAGCGAAAGCTTAAAGATTTTGCTAAGACTTTCAAGAACTCTTGGAAAAGATTTTAGAGCATAAGCTATCAAGATAGTCACCGGGGAACTGGAAGAAATGTTTTATAATGTGGAGAGAACAAGCTTAGAGGTAGAAGATAAATAGTAAGCAGGAAGAAACACATACCTTTTTAGGTGATGAAAATTACTAGTGTGGTGTCCTCAAATTTGGAGGGAGGGAATGAGAGCTTGTACATACTCCAAAGCAGAGAAAATTATTCTGCCTTCCAAAAGCAGATTCAGTGGTTGTGGTGCTAGGTGTGTCACAGAGAAGTCAGAAACAAGCTGCCGAGAGTTCTAGCAGCTGCTCATGCTGTGTTACGCTCCAGAGGGTTGGGAAGGGGCGCTGTCCCTGAGTATTGCTCTGTGATCATTGGGAAGGTTTTGAATCAGAAATCCTTAAGGGGAAGGTTCCCTGTCTAGCCATAAGCCACTGGAATTATGCCAGTAGGTGTCCAGTTTCAACAATAAAATCCATTTCAGCTAAATTATGCAGAAAAGAAACTTATTAAAATGTATTTAAAAAAAAAAAGTATTTGGCCCGTCATATAATCTCCAGTAAACTCAAGGTGTCTGGATTAGCCACTATACAGCTAGAAACCATGCCCATTTTAATCAGTTTTGGGAAAAGATCAGTGTTAGATTTAATCTAAGATATTGGGTTATTAAAAGTATTTTCCCTTTGAATAAAAGAAAATATTCTGCTTCTAACTAACCCTTTGTTAAAACCAGTGAAATTATTCCTCTAAATGGAGTATTATAGGACAGGACATTCTGTTTTATTACAAACACTTATTATCTAAATCCATGTTATAAGGACCCATCTCTTGCCTGAGATTTCATAGATCTCATACAGAATTGTATTTATATTTAATTTCATATGGTGGAAAATGATTTATCATAAGGTCAATGCCTGTAAGATGCCAAAGAAAATTGCCTATTTTTAAGATCGCAGTTGAAGTTATTGTTCAATATGTTTCATGAAGCTTTTTATATAAGGATTTGAATGATGTTCAATTGCTGTTTGATTAATTTTTGGGAAAAGCCAACTCTGTAAATAAATTAATTTGCTTTCTGTTGACAGAAAATGAAACTTGTTAAATTATGCTTATCTTGGCTTGCAGGAAATCGGAGGGTGGAGGAAGGATATGAGCCGATGTCTGCAGGGGTGGAATTTAAGACGAGATGGTGGTAAGTATGAACACAAAGAAGAGATAAAAGGGGGGCAAGGGGTTGCCTTTGCTTGGGGCTTTGCGGGTTTGAGGGTGGCTGAGGAGGGACGGGTGGGTAACGTTGCCCAAAAGTGGGGGGAGGGAGGGGTAGCATATGAACCAGGAGAGGGTCAGGTGTTGGTGGAGAGTAAAATGCCGAGAAAATCATATCAAAATATAATAAAGAGGGTTACCTGTTTAGAATGCTCGGAGGGGAGGGTCTGATGCAGGACGGGCTCCTGGGGAATGTCTAAATGCTCATTCTGCCAGAGTGGGTGACACCATGGGGTAGAAACCCAAGTAGTGAGAGTGGGGGTGGACCCACATCCTGGGGAGGACTAATGCCATCCAATAGAGGGAACTGTATCCCTCGAGAGAAAGGGTGGCTCCCAGGGCATTGGGGCAGTTGAGCAAGTTAGGCCCTGAACACTATTCCATCTATCTCTGGAAGTGGCTCCTCAGGAAACGGAGGTTGGCTATCACTGAGGGCACCAAAGTGGAAGGGAAAATGGACGTTAAATGTGTGGAACCAAAGTAAATGGGGGGTAAGAGAGGAGTTTCTTGAGAGTACACAAGGATGGATATAAAACATGTAATATTACACCATAACATATAGGAGATGACAGACTGATAATGTAAACCATAATGTAAAACATAGGATAACTAAAAATGTAAAGAACTGTGTATCCTAAAGTATGCACCATAATGTAAGCACAGATGTCACCTTGTTAGAAAGCTAATGTCTCAGACTCTGTACATCACTTTAAGTAAATATGATATGAATAGGGCGTAAGAGTATCACTGTGGAAGGGAAAAGGTTTTCTGGTGGATGTGTGGGAGTGCTGTATATTATATATATACATTGCTGTGGTCTAGGACTCCTGTGAAGAAAAGCTGAATAATTAGGGGGGGGGGGGGGGGAAAAAAAAAAAAGGAAAAAAATAGGATGTGGAATTTTTTCAAGTCAACATTCTTTATCTAAGTTCTTTATCTAACTTTATCCAAGTTCTTTATCCTTTAAACTCATCGCTATATGCCATTCCCTAGTAAGGGACCATGACATTATATTGGGCTTCAAATTTCGGGGAGTTCTGGATCACAGAGTGTTTCAACAATGGCAATGGAGGGATACTGGTATGGGATACCAATGACAGGTGATATATGACTGACAGGGAGCTGTACAGAACATATGTCCAGTGTGCATGGTAATGTTTGGATATACTCATAGTGGCAACAATTAAAAACCACAGTAGGGGGGGTACTGGGTTCCTGGCCAGTGGTGCTCTGTCGTGGTCCCTAGGGGAGCAGCGACAGTCTCCCAGGTACAGTGGTGGGGACCGGGAGGGAGTGAGGGTTCAACAGTGAGCCCCTGATACTAATGACTATGCTTGTGAGCTGATAAACCCAAAATAAGAACAAGGCCTAGAGCAACTTTGTGCCTGGGAATTTCCTTCTGTCAGCCTTCATGTTACTCAAATGTGGCCAGTCTCGAAGCCAAACTCAGCATGTAAATGCAATGCCTTCCCCCCAGCGTGGGACATGACACCCGGGGATGAGCCTCCCTGGCAACGAGGGACCACTATCAACTACCAACTGATGATGCAACTGGAAAATGACCTTATACGGAAGGTTCAATGCGGATCAGCAGAATATCCATGTCTACATAAAATACCATGACTTTAAAATGCTGTTTGACCTAAAGTAAGGGGGAAATGGAAAGGAGAAATGAGTTTATATGGCTACGAGTTTCTAAAAAAGAGTCTGGAGGCTGACAGAAGGTTTGCCCTCATGCACAACTGAGCAGAGTCAGAGAGACAGATAAAGCAGATACAACCCCCAGATATTGGTTCCTTTGAGGGCTAAAGAGACCCATGGGAGTTATGGTCATGGCCGATGGGGTTAACTACCAGGGCAGATGGCCCCTCTTTGGAAATGGTGTTTATGTGTGATGAATCTGGACTCAGATGGGATCTCCCTTCATAAGACTTTCATGCTAATGTGCTGGAGGTGCAGTTAATGTTGGGGTTTAAGATATATTTAGGGGATTTGAATCTCTGGACTGACAATGTGATAGCCAGATCCTGAGCCTCAATAGACTCCAGCACCTACAATCTGATTTATTGGACTTACCACACTCAGCTAAGATGGAGGTGAAGAAGGACAACCACCACACCATGGAGCCTAGAGTGATTACAACTGAAAATGGGAGGATTGCATCCAGCATCCAGGTGGAATCTGAGCCTCCTCTTGACATAAAGGTGCAATGGACACAACCAATCCAGTGTCCACATAGAAGAGGTGGCATTGGATTGGGAAAAGTGGACATAATGGACAAAGGGTATGGGGAAAGGCAGGAAGAGATGAGAGGTGGAGGCGTCTTTGGGACATGGAGCTGCCCTGGATGGTGCTTCAGAGGTAATCACCGGACATTGTAAATTCTCACAGGGCCTACTTGATGGAATAGAGGAGAGTATGGGCCATGATGTGAACCAATGTATATGAGGTGCAGAGGTGCCCAAAGATGTACTTACCAAATCCAATGGATGTGTCATGATGATGGGAATGAGTGTTGTTGGGGGGGGGGGGAGAGGGGGGGTGGGGGGGTGGGGTTGAATGGGACCTCACATATATATTTTTAATGTAATATTATTACAAAGTCAATAAAAAATTAAAAAATTAAAAAAAAAATAAATTATGCTTATCTTAAGTTCCAGAAAATTAAGAGCCAAGAATATTGCCCAAGTTCTAAAACCTGTTCATCTGAGGTATCTGATAGCACTGAAACTTCTGATATTCCCAAAGCAAAAGTCGTAGTTTATTATTATAGTATTTATTTACTAAATATAAATGTACATATATAAAAATACTGCCTTAATCAGGATTATACCTATTATATTGTTTATACAACTTTTTCACTGAAATATGTATCCAAAGCATTTTCCCAACTCATAAACTATTTTTGTAAAATATAATTTCTTTTTCTGCATGATATCATGTTGTCATGAGAAAAATTATTTTATTAATTTAGCATAGGTAGACATTTATATCAGATAGTTTTCATTATTTGGCTGTTGTAAATAATTCTGAAGTAAACAATCTTATTGAAAATTCTGTGTTTTTCCTAGAATTGGGATTCCTGGGGATATTTGTGCATTTTTAAGGATTTAAACTTTTTTGTCTTTAAGGTCCATTGTATATATTAGCCCACTTTACTTTCCCATCAGCTGCTTATGCAAGTAGTCTCTTTTCTCATGGTCTCAAGAGCTAAATTCTCAACAGAACTAGATGAATGAATAATGATACCTCACTGCTGTTTAAATTTTGAATGTTTCACTAAATTATTGGTCACATATATTTTATTTTTACCATTTTGGTAAATTATCCTATACTCTTTCAGATGGTTTAAACTGCATTCCTAATGTCAATGTTGGAAGAATTGGTTTCCGGTCTTGACTCTGCATTAACTATTTATGGGATCTTGATGAAATGATACCTTTCTGGGCCTCTGTTTTTTTCATCTAGATAATCTCAGCTATATCTTGGTATTGATAACAATTTGATACATTCATAAACAAGTCGGATTGTGTCGCTCCATTGTTTTTCTTCCTCACTGGCATTCCACTGTCTAGAAGAAAATGTCTATTTTTGTCACCCGTCCATTGTCATCTCCTTCTATGTTGTGTCAGTGCCATTATTTGACTGGCTGATGAATTCCATCGATAGAGTTTGTGGAAGTTCTAAGCAGACACCTGCGTTGTACCTTGTTGGAGCATGCCCCTTTATGGTTTGTGGTTTAGTGTTTACTAGTACCTTACTGACAAACTTTACATTGGAGAAACCTGGTAGCTACTTCCCAACTGTGAAAAACGGAGTGCATGACCTCCAGGGATTTGTTAAATGGTCTGCCTATCTCAGAGGGTGTCATGAAAAACAAATGATACATACGGGAAAATACTTTATTGTGCAGGATAATGCAAATATGAAGTTCTCTCGTTGGTCCGAGTGTTGTCCTTTCAGGTGACCTGTGGTGGTTTCTGTATTAAGTAAAGATGAAGAATGGCGTGCTTTACCCGACCGAATTTCCTCCAAGTTGTGTATTGTTACTAACTTGGCATAAACTCACACCTGAAGCCCTGCAGTCTTGAGGATGTAGTTTCTGAGCTGTCATGAATACTTTGACAAGGTTGGAGTCGCATAAACTGACCGAAAGATGGTGCCAGCGAACCAGAAGCCGAAAGTGAGCTTCAGGCAATTGCGCTCTTAGATCCTGACACCAGTGATGGAAGAGGTGTGAAAACATGTCGTCAGTACAAACCCAAACAAGCCTTTCATTATAAAATAGTTTTAAGACAAGCTACAGGCTGCGAGGAAACAACCTATTCATGTCATCTTTGAACAGAAAGGACAGAAAGGTATATATCTTTTCTCTGTACCCTTTTCATCTAGCTAATATAGAGGCCTAAATTCATTTAAAGTATGCTAGTTATTTGATTTAATGTTTTAATATTGGTGTTTCCAACCAACCTCACAGGCAGGAGTCATGAGAAAATAAAAGAACCTCTAATGCTAAGAATTAGGGAATTGTTAGGGGTCATCTTCACAATATAGGTAGGACCAAATATTAATAGCAATGCCAACGACCCATAAGCATGTGCTAGTCCAGCTTGGCTTCTTGGTAGTATTAGAACCTCATCTATTTAGAATGATTGTTTTCTTCCAGTTCAGTATTTTTACAAAAAGTTTCATTTTAGTTTTGTGAATAAAAGGATGCCAATGGTGATTTCAGGACTGTGCTAAATAGTGAGCCAACATTTCAGACAATGGAGTAAATTTCCTGGGATCAGCTCAGGTTTATTGGTCTAAGTAATTCATTAAAATGTCTTGATATGTATAACATTCTCTAAGCAGCTCCATTATTGCAGGGGTCCCCTTAGAAGAGCATCTCCTACAAAGGAGATTCTTTTGGGGAACTAAGGAAAACAAACGACTAGGAGCGCATTCGGTGACCCAAGCATTAATGCCACGGCACTCCCTGAAGGGCTCATAAGTGCTTCCGTATGGCATTCATCTGCTCATTGACGTCAGTGTGGGTGCGTGAAGCTATGGTTAGACCCAGAGTATGACTTTTCAACTTAATTGTGTTTTTTCCTTCCTTAATTGAACTCTGTTGATGGATGGCAACTCAAGTTGCTGCTGTCAAGCTGAGCAAACTTTTTGACAACGGACACTGTTTTCCACTGCATAAAGTCCCCAAACATTCCAGCTGTCTTAGAATTTTCAAAGAAAAACTCTCTACTTAGTCTTGGACCAGATAGGTTTATATTTTTTTGATATGGAAAAATGTGTAGAATATAATTAAAATAAATACTTAATTCCAAGGAATTGACATAGGGATACTCCTTTGTTATATGTATTTTGGACATTTGGACAGATGGTTTCTTTATTTAGTCCCTAAACTTCAGGTTACTGAAAAGCTCAGAGTTTTCATTAAAGCAGGGTGTGTTCTCGAGGTTTTAAAGGTATTTGTGGAATAATATTGTACAAAGACACTGGTAGACCCCCTAAGCCAGCAGATGGCACTCTTACCTTTGTGCTTATAAAAAGAGAAATTTTTGGCCCTTGGAGGCTTCTCTCATAGCCAGATCTCAGGAATGGGTGAGGATTGCATTTCCCTATTTTTAATTTGAACACAGTTTTATAACAAAGCAATAAGGTTATTTTTACTGTTATAGAGAAAAGTGGATGAATGGACAAAACAACTTCTATAGTTGGTTCAATTATTTGTTAGCATGTGAAATAGTTGAGTTCCAGATGGATGAAATATGCTCTTCCTGCAAATGCAAGTTCTATATTATATCAGTGTCTTTTCCTCCTTTATAAACTTAGAATCTTAATCTGATAAATCCAGCTGGATGGACAATGAATGAGAACAATGTTTTTCTCTTCCTTTGTTTTTGAGATCTCATAATATCTTGAAATCATAGAATTTTAGTGCTGCGAAGAACTTTAAAGATCATCTAGTTGAATATACACATTTTTAGGTAAGGAAACCAAGGCCTATAGAAGTTCAATTTGAAGGTAAAAATATCCACTTTCAATTAAAAGCGAGAAAATGGGCCTCTGTCTCCTCAGAGCAAAGTTGGTACAACAACCTTAGGCTTCATATTTGCACTTTCTCCTTATTCTCTGACAGCCTAGAAGGAAAGGGAGCTTTGTCCACTTGACTTTTTGGTGGAAATTGATACGCCTGTCAGGCTTTGTCTGCTTTTGCTTTGTCTCATCAACTTTACACAAAGCAGCTGAGATTCTAGAAATGTACCTCGGGTTTATCTGAGTGTCCAAATTAGGTAAAAGGTGTGGTAGGAACAAAATTTTCCCTTGGTAATCGCTAACTTAGAGGGCTTGGCATGTCTGTAATCAAATTGAATTTAATCAAAGAGGAGTATACCAGACCTAGGGGAGACTTCACCTTGCAGGAATAAAATGTCAAAGCCTTGAGCCAGTTACGCGTGACTGCATGAACCATTAGTGGGTTTGCAGAGGAGATATTTGTGGAGGCAAGGAACATTCATAGGAGGGGTATGGGAATAGCAGGGGTGAGTTCCCCGTCAGCCTGAAGCGAGGCAGGACTGTAAAAAGCCCTTCAAGCCGTAAGAAGGGCATTCCAAGATTGACCCTCAGATGCAAAACAAAATCTCATTCTTTCTTATTTCGAATTAAAATGGGTCACTCCATTCACCTGGCTAGCAGGACTTCCAAACTCAATTTGCTTTTTTTTTTTTTTTTAAGAGATTCAGAATAGCATAAGAGACAAAGAGCTTAAAGAGATCAGAAAAATCGCCCAACGGCCTCTGCTCTCTGTCCTCCTTGGGAGTTGCTGAGATGTTTGTTGTCAAGCACGTGCGGTCCATTTGAAGGTGGTGCGCCATTACCATTCACTTCCTCCATGCCGAGAGAGGTCCCTGGGGCGTTGCCTTAGCCCACTCACCCTGTGGCAATCAAGTTCAGTCTCAAGCATTTCCACAGAAACTTGGCTATTCTTAGAAGCTGTGAGGGACACACTGCTCCCAACTTATCACCAACACTCTGTAGTCTCCCACCCCCAGTTACCAGTCTTTGGAAATCCAGCTCTCTTCAGGGTCTGGTGGGGCTAAAACCTTCACGAGCTTAATCTACTTCCATGTCTCTGAGGAGAGAAAAAAAACAATTAACAATCTTTTTTTCTTTTGGCCAATGAGTTGCCAGCAAGAAGGATAAGAATAATTTCTTAATAATCCAGCCTGTTTCATAAGCCTACACTTAATTCTAGCCATAAATTTTTTAGGACACATGACAATACCTCAGGCGGCAAAAAGGAGGTCCAGATTCAGAGAGTGCTGCTTCTAGCTCTTTCTTCCTACTAGGCTTCTCAGCTCCTGCTGGGTGAAAAACAGGTTGTGTTTAAGTGGAGCAACCGTTAAAGCACTAAGATTGGGGTCTGCAGTGGGAATACAGATTACTTGTGTTTCCCAGAGGAGTGGCCTCTCTCCAACGCTGAAAATGATTATTGCCGCTTAACATTCCATTGCCCAACTTGATTGCTTATCTTCTCAGAAACCCTTAGCTTCCTATAAAATAGAACTCACACTTTTTGCCTACTTACTCCTCAGGGATCCTTGAGAGTTCCCTGGATTAAATTATCTTAAGTGCTGTGTTCTAGTCAAAATAATGCCAATAAGCATTATTAAAACATCATCCAGGCAACTGTTGTTTTTTTTTTTAAAAGTTGTTCTGATGTATCTCCTAGACTTGGATCTGAGATAAATTTGAATTGCTAGAAAAAGGTTCAGTAAGAAAAGTTTGATAGTTTGTGAGGCAGAAGGAAAAATTTATGTCTTGGGTGCTCATTTACTAGCTGAATTTTGGAGACAGATTCGTTTCCTAGGGCTTCCATATCAAAAGAGCACAAACTGCGTGACTTAAAACAAACTTCTTTCACAGTTCTGGAGGCTACAAGCCTGAAGCCCAGGTGAGGGCAGGGCCACGCTGTCCTGGAGGCCGTAGGGGAGATTCCCCGTCTCCTCCAGCGTCAAGCGGCTGCCCGCCACCCTTGGCATTCTCGCCTTTGGCTGCTGGCTCCAGTCCCTGCGTCCACCTTCACACGCCCTTCTTCCTTGTGCCTGCATCTTCCCGGGTCCCCGCCTCTTCTGTAAAGATATCAGTCATACTGGATTGAGGGCTCAACCCTTCAGTTCAACCCTTCAGTTCAACCCTTCAGTTCAACCCTTCAATCATCTTACCTAATTACGCTTCGAAAGACTCTATTTCCAAATAAAGTCATATTCTGAGAGCAGATGTGACTCAAGCAGTTAAGCGTGTGCTTCTGACAAGGGAGGTCCCGGGTTCGGTTCCCAGTGCCACCTAAAAACAATACACAAGCAAGCTAACAAATGAAAAAACCAACTCAGGGGAGCTGATGTGGCTCAGTGGTTGAGCGCCAGCTTCCCACATAGGAGGTCACGCGTTCAGTCCCCGGCCCCTGGTACCTCAAAAAAAAAAAAAAAAAAAAGTCACAGTCTGAGATTCCAGGTAGACGTGAATTTTGGGGGGATTCTAGGCAAGCTGGACTCCCTACAGGAGGTAGGTGCGTGCTTCATCTTCTTCCTCAGTGCTGGTGGCAGCCTTTGGGGTGCTGGAGTCTGTTTGTCCCAGCCAGTTTGTAAGAGCTGATTGTGGGCCTCTCTTCTCATCATGGCTTTCGGGGAGACTTGGTGGGAATTTGAAATCAGCCACTCTGCAAGTGTGTACGAAGAGGGGCGAACATGATAGGTGATAACGGGTTGATAAGCATTGACCAGCACACCACTGCCTAAAAATCACATTCAAACCATTTTACTGAATAATTCATTTTGAAAAGACTGTAACTATCTAGACGTTCCTCATTTCCACCTCAGGTGGAAAAGTATGTAGGGAGAGACTTTGGGTGATTCATAACAGGAAGCCTGTTCCCTCTCCTGGGCATATATTGATAATAATAATTTCAAAATGCCACCATTGCCTTTGTTTAATAAAAGTTAATTGCCTGTGTGCCCAGGATAACATATTTTGTTTTCTTCACAAGAATAGAAGCACAGGCTTTAAGTCCACGTTTTAAGAAGGCATATGGGAAGATAACAAGGAACACTGTTCGAATTCTATTGCAAGTAATGGTTTCGTTTTTACGAAGAGTCATTTGTACCTTACTAATCATTGCTGCAGCTTTTCAGCTCTGTGAGCTGTAAGTTCTGTTAAACTTAAATGACTGACAATTACCACAGCATTCAAGGGTTGTGGTGCAAAGCCTCAGGCGGAGGCAAGTGGATTAAGTGCAGTAATGGAGTAATGAGTAGAAAGCGCTGTGCTACTGAAGAAAAATCGCCCTGTCCCACCTAAAGACACCACCTCCATAAGCAAAAATCCCTGTGTTTCACCCAAAAACATTATATCCTCATCAAACGTGCCCCACCCCGCCACTGGTAAAGGGCAAAGAAATGGTTTTCTGTATATTGCTCTCATATTTCATAGGAAGATGGCAAAACAATGTGAATTTTAAGTCAAGGCTTCTAAAGTTGCCAGGAAGCTCCCGTGCCAAACATTCTTGTTTGCCAAAGCAAAGGAGAAAGGAGAGCCCTCCGTGGGAGGGCGGTAGAACCCGGGCTTGGCCCAGCGGAACACGATGACGCCTCTGCTGGGACGGGCCCTGCCTCCCGGCAGGGGGCTGAGGCTGCAGTCCAGGACGAGCGCTGCTCCGCCATGACCCCCCGGAAAAGGCCCCCCGAATCCTCAAGCAGCCCGCCCAGAGCCTTCCAACGTTAGAACATCTCCTGTTGGCTCTGTGCAAACGTCGCAGAATCCAGTCGGAACCGCAGAGCAAGGCTGATCCCGAGCCCCACCCCGCGAGGGAGAGCTCCCGGCGGCGCCCCCACCCGCCGGCTGGTGCTGTTCATTCCCCCAGGAAAGAGCAGCCCGGAGGTGGGCTGGGGTGCCCGAAACTTATCATCAGGCTTGGATTTTATAGCTTTCTCTTCCTGTGTTTTCTATCCTTAAAGGGAAAAGTTATCCCCCTATTTCTTTTATCTTCTTAGAGGGAAATAATGGATGTCTGAGGGTTTGGGACAGAGGAGTGTGTTTTCCTCGGAGCCTGAGCAGGTCGTATTGGAAGTTCCCGGATGTAAGTGCGCGCTCCTGAAGTCCGTGGAGCCGTCACATCTAATCGTATTAGCCCAACGTGATGAAAGAAAAACGCCAGGATTCCCGACGTGCTGCAAGAATAATGCTCCGAATTTCTGACATATGTCAGACAAATGACCATTTTTTGGACATTTTTTTCTTTTTGGTTTATCTTTTTTTATATTTTAACCTTTTTATTTTGAAATAATGTCAAGCTTACAGGACAGTTGCAAAAATACTACAAATCCCATTCAAAGAAATTCAACACCCCACCTCCCCAACCAGGAAACCTAGAGCTACCTTTTTAAACATTTTACCATCTCCTTCCTTCCTTCCTTCCTTCCTTCCTTCCTTCCTTCCTTCCTTCCTTCCTTCCTTCCTTCCTTCCATCCATAAAGAAGGTATAAATATTAATACCTAAAATTTACTGCCCACCTTTCTTGTGCCAGGAACTGTAAAAAAGGCTTTTAATGGATGATTCATTGAGAAAATCTAGGGTCAGACAGCTTGTAAGCTTTAGACCTAGGATAAGTGTTAGAGCTAGAATATGGTTTGACTCTGAATCTATGGGTATTACCCCCACAATACAGCTACTACATCATGCAACATAGTGCAAATAGGCATTAAGAGGACAACTGCAGAGAGATCAGAGAAGGAAAGACTCCTTGAAAGCCAATTTTTGACATCTATTTCTATGGCTTAATGCCATAGGATGTATTATCAACTTAAAGTACAAAGGTTTATAAATTTGAAAATCATTAAAATTTTCCAAAGGAGCAAATGCCACATGTACCAACTTAAAATTTACAGGCAAAAAGTAATTCATCAACTCTTTCCCCTCCTTTATCTTTCCAACCCCTTCAAACACCACTGCCAGCATTTTCATGGACTGTCATTTCAGCCCAAATGCCTTCCCGTCATCACCTTCCTGAGCTTTGGCTCATAAATTCACATTATTTGCTTCTGCTTTTGTAGTTCATCACCAGAACACCTTCATGATCTTAGCCCTTGCCATGATGTTTGGCTCAGAGTAGGCTCTTGTAACTATGGGTTGAATGAATTCAAATGAAGATTGTCTCATCTGTGGCTTCAATTCTCTCTCTTGCTTTTAAAGCCTCAGTATTTCTTTTAAAGGTTTATGTATCTATTTTTATTTTATTTTTAAAATTTTTGTTTATCCTCCCTCTCCCCCAGATGGTTCTCTGGTCTGTCTGCTCATTGTTTTTGCTCGCCTTCTCCAGGTGGCACTGGGAATCCAACCCCAGACCTCCCACTTGGGAGGTGAGTGCCCAATGGCCTGAGCCCAGGCTGCGGTGCCTGCTGGCTTGTGGCATCTGCTCGTTTAAGCATCTGCTCTTTGCGGTGGGTGTGATGTTTATCTCGTTGAGCTGGGTGTGGCAGCTAGCTCATTGTGGCAGGGGCAGCATCTATGCATCTTCTTTAGGAGGCCCCCGGACCCAAACCTGTGGCTCAACCAGTTGGGCCCTTCCTACGTCATTATTTTTTATTAATCAAATTTTCTCCTTCCAAACTCCCTTTACCCCTCCACTTGCAAAGAGAAAAAAGTACAAAATATTAAACTTTTAAAAAGAATGAGAACAGGCAGGGAGGCATTACTGACTTTCCCAAGACTTGTGGTGGATGTGATTCTAAGCAAGAGCCCAAACCCTCTTGAAAGAAAAAGAGTTCAAAGTTTAGACAGACGGGCTTTCTGATCCTCGTTTGTGTCAGATAGAATCTGGTGATGATTTGACTCTGAGAGAATTCAAAGGAGTGCCTGTAGAAGTCAGGAATTAGCTGGCTGCTGCTTTAGCCTGGCTGGACAAATATACGTTGTGTTGGATTATGCTCATGCCTTTCCCAGTGGGGCATTGTCACACAGTGTTTAGACAAGTGCTTCCTATTTGTAACTTTGCCAGACCAGTGCTCGGTGTGATTCTGCTTACATACCCAAGACTCTCAGAGTTGCCAACGTTCAGACATCATGAATGACCTCACGAATGCCATTTTGATAAAATGCTTACATCACTGCTTCTCTTATATCTTGCTCTTGACGCATATGGGAATGTCTGTCCCACGTTTCCCCACATCCTTCATTGACCACATATTTGCATGATGGGTGTCTCTTGAGTTTTAGTGTTCTGTACTTTTAATTCCTTTTGGCTAGAACCCAGGTATTGTGTTTGCCAGGTTGTGAGCCTTGCACCTTGGCAAGAAAAATTCTTCTGAAGGCACAATAATGAGAAATACTGCTTATCCAGAGGTCCCGTGGAGTCTATCTCCCTGCCTCACTATTGCTTTGGGAAGGGTTACTTTTCTTCTCTGGGCTTCTGTAAAATGGAGATAGTCAGTCAGACTTGAAGGGTCTCTACAATGGCTGTCCTTTCTTGTACCAATTCATTTCAATAGTGGTTCTCTTCTATGGGTTCTGAACTGCCTACAGTCTTGAATTGGTTATTTTCCTAGTAAAATAGTTTCTGCCCCAGATCACTGCCACCTCATGGTCCCCTGGGTCCTATCTGTTCAGATTCCTGAAGGACAAGCTGATTTTGACTCCTGGGATATAGGCTCCTTTATTAGGTCTTTTTATCCTAGCATAGCTCATCTATGTCTAATGTACTTCAGACAGTCCAACAAGAACGTTTGTCGGAGACTAGTAAAAGGAATGTTTGCTGCGTGGTGCTTCATTCAGCAGGCAGCTCTTCCTATCGTTCTGTTTGCTACGATCCTTCTTTGTGAAGTCACAGCAAAATCGACATTAGCTGGCTTTCTTCACTGCAGCACATTTGAATGCACAGGCGCACTTTGAAACTTTAAAGAGCTTTACATTTCGTGACTATATCCACTACAGTACTCACCCCTTGTTTCCTTTTGAAACACCCCATCCCCAGCTTTTGTGGTTGTCTTAGTTTCCTAGGGCTGCCCCATAACAAAGTAACTCAGCCTGGAAGACTTACAACTACGGCATTTTATAGTCTCTCAGGTTTGGAGGATAGAAATATGAACTCGTGGGGTCCGTAGGGCCACGCTTCCTCTGTAGTCTGTAGGGCTCTTGTGGTGGCTTGTTGGCCATCTGCGGCAACACTCAGTCTCTGCCTCCATCACGTGGCCATCCTCTCTTTGTTTCCTCCTGTGTCCGCACTGGCTCTCCTTAGAAGGATCCAGTCATATTGGATTAAGATCACCCTAATCCAGTCTGGCCTCATTTATCTAGTAACATCTTCAAAGGTCCATTTCCAAATAGAATCCCATTCATAGGAATGGGGGATACAATTCTGCCCATAACAGGTGTGCATCCCTTGAACTAGTGTATACTCAAATCATCTGGGGAGCTTTTCAAAACTAAAGCTGCCCAAGGCCCTGCCCAGGCATACTGAATCAGAGTGTCTGGGGCCTGGGTATTTTTTAAAAAACTTCCTAGGCAATTCTAAAGCGCAGCTGTAATGGAGAACCATGGTCTAAGTCAATCAAGGGACTATGACATTTCCTGAGTGGTTGCTATTGATTCACTCAGACTTAGCTCTTGGGGGCAAAGTGAATAAGGAAATATGTGGTTCTAGTTTCTGCTGGTTGTCAGAACCAGTTAGGATGCAGCTGATGCTTTGGGCAATAAAGCAGAGAAAGTGATCTCTGATGACAGTTTTAAGCGACTGAATCAATTAATTCCTGTTATAAGAGAAAATACATTTCTGAGCTGAGGAAATTGGGATTGGAGAGATTAAATGACTCATGGAAGAAACTATAGCCCAAGTCTTACATTGCAATGTTCTTTCTGTTCCTTCTATGACAACATCACTCGAGAAATTGGTGAGTAAAAAAGAAATGGGAAAGCAATATCAAGAAAGTCACAATCTCTTTGAGGAAGATAAAACATACCTCTTGAACCCCACAGAAAATAATCATTGCATCAGTGATGCTCTGACAGCATGCCATGAGAGATTTTATAGAGAATTTTCACATCTCTTTTTATCCTCTCAAGAATCTCTGACGTAGGGGATTCTTTGCTCTTATGTCTGCAAGGTGAATAAAGTTCAGGGAAGTTTTGAGTTGAAGGGAGGGAAGTGTTGTCTTGAGAGATGAGAGACTAGGGTTGTTGTGGGAGATTTAATCTGGGTTGAATGACCCCAGATTATCCACCAATGGGAATTAAGTTCCATTGTGGAGCAGAAGGCACATTCCTGTTTCATTCATTTTTGTTTTATTGTCTGATCTTATGAACTTTTGTTGTATCCATTTCTGGATTCTATAGCCACATTCTCAATGCATGCAGAACATGCAGAATTTCCTGTCCTCTGGGTCTGGAATTTTCCATTCTTTCTCCCAGTCTGCCAAAAGAAAGATAAAGCATTTGCCTCCATCTATAAATGAAACTGCTTCTGAGACAAGTTTTCTGCTAACTTCCCACAGGATAAAAAGAATAGCTTAGCAATCTTCCCCTTATATTGCTCACAATTCTGGGCAGATAGTAAACCAATTAAATAGCACAGCTGTACAAACATTTCAACTGTAATTTATGAAGTTCAGATCGTGAACACATTTTCATTGTCTTCTTTCCCCATATGGAATCTCATTGTTTCTTTTAATTATTTAAAAAAAATGTGTTTATGTAAGATGCAATGCTCTTTAGCTAGTTAAAGGAAATTTAAGCTGTATTTGAAATGTTGAAATGAAGTTTTTGAGAGGAAAACATTTGTGGGAGAGAACTTATTTAGAATAAATAACAGTATTTGGGAATGGGAAGGATTGTGTGGTAGATTGAATCATGTTCCTGACAAAAGACATGTTCTTAATCTTAATCTGAATTCCCGTGGGTGTGAACCCATTGGTGAATAAAATTATTTGAAGATGTATTATCAGTTATGGTGTGGATATCTTTGTGAACAGGATCCTCTAAGATCCTATTTAGGTGTGGCCAAACTGAATCAAGGTGGACCTTAATCCCTATTATTGGAAGCCTTATGAAGAGAAGACAGAAACCAAGAAGGCAGAAGATGTGGAAGCCAGAAGTCAGAGAAAGACACAGGAGATTGACCAAGGAAATTGCCATGTGCCAATTGCCAGAATGCTGTGGACTTAAGGAGAAAGCAAGCCCTGCCCAATCTTGATTTTGGACTTCTAGCCTTCAAAACCATAAAACAATAAATACTGTTTAAGCCAACCCATCAAGTGGTATTTGTCTTAGCATATTGGGAAGACTGAGACAGATTGGATATCTGAGTCTAGGTCAGACTATGTCAGCATAAGCTTCTCCTTTAGGTTTTTCAGGAGTTACTTAGTGAGACCACCTCTTGGGATAGGTGTGGCGCTAAGTAACCATGAGAAACTCTGCTAGTGGTATAATAATTGCAATGAACATTTATAAGCACTTACTATAATGCGGAGCTTGTTTCAAGCACTTTACATGAGTTATACTAATTTTCAAAATGACCCAAGGATGTGCAGGGGTGATGTCCCTGTTTTGCCGATGAGTAATCAAAGGTATTGAGAGCTGAGTAACTTGTTCATTGTCATCTAGCAAGCCTGTATTTAAACTCAGGCATCTGACTCCAGATCCATAATTTTAACCATGATGTCTTATTATCTTCCTACTAAAGAAAGCAGTCCTTTCAATTGATTTTCCTTTAAATGATATCTTTCTTCCTAGAACCACTAACTGGTCAATCAACCAGTCTTCAAATGGCAAGGACTTACCACAATACAGAAGTGAGTTTGAATCCTAAATAAGAGATAAAATTTTCCTTATCTCATTATTAAAAAAACAGACCAAGAGAAATCACTTCCTGGAAACAATTGGAGGAATAGATACAAAGTTTGTGGCTTGATTTTAGACTTGTGGACTAAATTGCCTGTTAATTTTTATTCTTTCATTTCTTGACTGTTGGGACACTTTCACCTTGCATGTAATTGAAAGCAGAACATCTGTTGAACATTCCATATTTCAAATTTCGTATTTCACATTTTTGCCTTTCCAGCACCCTCCTAGAAAATAATTCATTGAGTCTAAAGGAGCAATGCATCCCCTGACCCCCCAAGTCTTATTTGTAACTGTCTAGGTAGTGACAACTTTTCAAATAAACTGCCCCCATCTGGTTGCTCATTGTTCATGTGCTCTGGTGTATCAAGAATATTGTTTTGCTCAAACTCCTTAGAAGACAGATAGTGGATTAATGGTGAGTAATGATGAAAGGAGTTCACTTCCCCTAGTTCTTGACATTTCTTTGTATAAATCTGACTTTTCCCCATAGCATCTTTTAGATGAGGCACGGGAGGTAAATGACTTTTCAAAGCTCGTGCATTTAGAGTGCCAGTCCTGGAGTGACTTTATTATCCTAGAACACTTTAGCTTGATTTCTCTCCCTCTCTCATTTTATTTGCACTTTAATCATTGTAGAGATCAGCAAACAACTAACTGTGCTTTGCAGTATTCAGTTTCTTTCAGGGCTTGTCTTTTACATTTTTTATTGGAAAGTTACGAAATATAAGATCTGCTATGTCCTGAGGAATGGAGAAACTCCTGCTCTGACTTCCTTTTGTTTTTTTTTTTTTAATGTTGATTCTTGTCCAAAATCCTGGTTTATTTATTTTTTTGTCTCTATTTTTTTAATGTTACATTAAAAAAACATGAGGTCCCATATACCCCCTACCCTCCTCACCCCACTCCTCCCCCCATAACAACAACCTCCTCCATCATCATGAGACATTCATTGCACTTGGTGAATACATCTCTGAGCACCAGTGCACCTCATGGTCAATGTGCTCTGACTTCTTTTGAACTTTATCTGTATCACCTAGGATGATAAACCTTCAGAAGATGAGTCACACCAGCAAGACAGGAAAGAGAATGCCTGACAAAAACAGGTATGCTAGTTAGCTGGTTTTTACCATCTTGCCCCCTTGCAAGGTATTGCCTCCACTGAGTTATTATTCCTACCTTTCTTGGAGGAATGCTACAAGACTCATCCTTAGGAAATCCAATACACAGTTACAGTGGGAATGTTGTCAAGGATGGAGACTAAAACATGGCTTAGCGCCCCTATTAGGAATGTTCTGTGTGAGAAATTCCCATTTAGCTCCAAGTGCTAAGTTCTACTTCCTCTGAGGAACCTTTACATCTTTATCCCTTCCTAACAATAAAAATCAGTCATAGTTTCCTTTTCCCTTTGGCTACCAGTAAGTTTAGAGAGAAAAATGAATTATATGAGACCCTTAGGGCTTAAAACACTTTCTTTATTCCCTTCCCACTCATGCCTTATATTTTTCCAGGAATGATTTATTGCTATTATTATTTATAATTTACTGTTTTACTGTATGCATTTTTGTTGTGGATTGCTTGCAATTCTTTGTAGAATGAGGCTGGAGTGTGAAATAACCTGTAAATCTAGTTTGCTGTTAGACTAATAACTGGGTGAGGAATGGATTTTGTCTTTTATCTGGCAGAGACTTGAGACCAGATTTTTTTTTTTTTAATAAAAGGAATCCCTTTTCATCCTTCCAAAGAACACTGCTTTCAGGAAGGAAAATTAATCTGTGTAGACTATTGGATATTGCAAAGTTTATTTGTGGGTTAGGGTAGACTCCAGGGATGTATCTCACCAGATTTTAGTCAAATCTCATAGCTCAATGCATGCTTCTCCTAGCTAATAATGTGTTGTATCCCCTAATGAAGTTTCCTGCTCTGCTAACATTCTGCTTCTTCAAGCTTCCTGCATCTGTTCCAACTCACCATTCAAACTTTCAGGATTATGGTAGCTACTGACTTCTCATTTCCAGTTTGTTTAATTGTAAGTACACTCTCCGTTCTTACTTCTAATAACAAATCTATGCTCACTTTGTGTCAGTCAATACTTCTTTGGGATAAAAACTAATACTACTTAACAGTTCTTACACCAGGATAAAGCAGCCACTTACATTGAAAGAAGAACATATCAAAAGGAGTCCTTTCTTTTTTATTTTGTTAGAGAAATTTTGCATATACAGAACAGTCATGCATGACTTTGTAATATGTTTTAGGATCATGAAGTGTGAGTCCTCCAAGTTCATTCTTGTTTTTTAAGAATTTGAGGCCCTTACACTTCCACATAATTTTGATGATTGACTTTTCCATTTCTGCAAAGAATGTTGTTGGAATATTGTTTGGGATTGCATTGGATCTATAAATTGCTTTGAGTAATATTGACATATTAACAATGTTTAGTCTTCTAATCCGGAATACAGAATGCCATTCCCTTTATTTAGGTCTTCTTTAATTTCTCTTAGCAATGTTTTGTAGTTTTCTGTGTACAAGTCCTATACATCCTTGGTTAGAATTATCCCGTGATATTTAATTCTTTTAGTTGCTGTTGTGAGTGGAAATTTTTCTTGATTTTTTCTTCTGGTTGTTCGTTGCTTGTGTATATAAACACTACCAATTTTTGGGTGTTGGTCTTTTACTGTGCTGCTTTGTTGAATTCACATATTTGCTCTAGGAGCTTTGTTGTGGATTTTCCAGGATTTTTTTGTATGTAAGATCATGTCATTTGCAAATAGGGAAAGTTTTACTTCTTCCTTTCCAATTTGAATGAATTTTATACTTTTTTCTTGCCTAATTGCTCTGGCAAGAACTTCCAGTACAATGTTGAATAATAGTGGTGACAGTGGGCATCTCTGTCCTTTTCCTGATCTTAGAAGGAAAGCTATCAATCTTTCACTAGTGAGGAGGTTGTTAGCTCTGGGCTTTTCATATATGCTCTTTTCATGTTGAAGAAGATTCCCTCTACTTTTAGTGTTCTAAGTGTTTTTATCAAGAAAATGTGCTACATTTTTACAAATGCCTTTTCCACATCAATTGAGATGATCATGTCATTTTTTCCTCCTTCATTGTGGTAATTATATTGTATTACATTAATCGATCTTCTTATGTTGGACCACCTTTGCACACCAGGGATAAACCCTCCCTGACCGTGGTGTGTAATTCTTTTAATATGCTGTTGGATTCAGTTTGCTAGTATTTTGTTGAGGATTTTTACATCAATATTTATAAGAGCTATTGGCCTGTAGTTTCCTTTATCTTATGGTATCTTTATCTGACTTTGGTATAAGAGTGAAGTTGAACTCATAAATTCAGTTAGGGAGTGTTCCCTCCTCTTCAATTTTTTGGAAGTATTTGAGCAGAATTGGAATTAATGCTTTTGGAATGTTTGGTAGAATTCCCTGTGAAGCCATCTGTCCTGGGCTTTGCTTTGTTGGGAGGTTTTTGATGGCTGATTTAATCTCTTTTCTAGTAATTGGCTTGTTGAAATCTTCTGTTTCTTCTTGAGTCAGTTTAGGTAGTTTATGTGCTTCTAAGAATTTGTCCATTTCATTGGTTATCTAATTTATTGGTATACAGTTTTTCATAGTTTCCTCTTATAGTCCTTTTTATTTCAGTGGGGTTGGTAGTTAATGTTCCTCTTTTCAGTCCTGTTTTTCATTATTTGTATCCTTGATCTCTTTATTCCTTGTCAGTCTAGCTAAAGGTTTGTCAATTTTATTGATCTTATCAGAGAACCAACTTCTGGTTTTGTTTATTCTCTCTATTGTTTTTCTGTTCTCTATTTCATTTGTCTCTGCTTTAGCCTTTGTTATTTATTTTCTTTTGCTTGCTTTTGGTTTTGTTTGCTCTTCTTTTTCTAGTTCTTCCCGTTTTGAGGTTAGGTCTCTGATTTGAAGTCTTTCTGCTTTTTAAATATAAGCATTTAGAACTATAAATTTCCTCTCAGCACTGCCTTTGCTGCGTCCCATGTTTTGGTATGTTGTATTTTTATTTTCATTGACCTCAAGATATTTTGTAATTTCACTTCTATATTTCCTCTTCAACCTATACTGGGGCTTGCAATTATGCTGGGGCCTATAGAGAATGGTTCCAGAAAAAGAGTTAATTAGAAGGTGGCTTACTGATTGCCCCTCCTCCTCCCTGACTCTTCTCGGCTGGTACTCCCTGGCTACCTTAACTAGGGGTAATGAAAGGGCTGACTTGCTTGCTCGATGGGCAACTCTTGTAGTGCTGTGTACACAAAAGATCAAATAAAGAGCATTTAATCAAAAAAGGAGTGTTGTTCAATGTCCACATATTTGCGAATTTTCCATTTCTCCCTGTTATTGATTTCTAGATTATTTTATTGTGTTTGGAAAAGATGCATTATCTAATTCCAATATTTAAAAAAATTTTGGGTACTTAATTTGTGACCTAACAGATGGGTACCAAAACTTTCTTGCACAGCTCCCCAAAGCTGATTTTTCTTGGCCTGCCCAGCACATGCAGCCCTTCAACTAACTGTTCCCCACATCCCTGTGGAAGCATAGAATCTTTAAGTCTCCTCCACTGTGGCCTTTCTCTGGGGCTGGTTGAAAAATAGCTGCTGAGTTGGGCCTCCAGCCATCTGAATTTGCTAATCGAAAGCTGTGATCAGTGATCAACTGTGCCTATCCCTGTTGTTGGTATAGAGGATTTTTATGTCCTTTTCAGTCATGGAACTAGCCAGGGACTGGACCCATGGGGGCCTGCTGCTAGAGTGAGGGATGGGCATGAGTAGCCACATCATGGAGAGTAATTTACTATTCTTCACTGTAATTCATCAGCCTCTTCCTCCTGCTCTTCCCTGAATGTTATATAGTGTTCTTCTGGCTTCCAGAGTTTCAAAAGAGTTGTTTCAGACAGTTCCTCCCTGTCTAATAGTTGTTTTGATGGAAGAACTGAGTTTCTGGAGCTTCCTACTCTGCCATCTTCCCCAGAAGTCTATTCTCTCTCCTGTTTCCCATTTTATTCAATGGTTTATAATCAATTGCTGTCTTTATTTAATATTATGCTCAAATTGCCCTCATTAACTAGTAGCGGTTTTTGGAAGCTGGCTTCTGTGTCCCCTTGACATGTCTCCCTCAATCATTCTTATCCTTGTTCTCTAGCAAAACAAATTGATCCAGGTTTATCGTATACCACCCCTACCTCAATTCTGCTGCTAATCAGTCATTTCTCCCAGGATCCTCAGTTTCTTTTGTTGGAGAATGGTATTTAGAAGCCAAGATGTGAACATGAGGTGTACTCAGTGTTATTGAGGTGTCATTGCTTCCAGGCCCTCTCGATGGGCAGACCTAGGGAATATAAATATACATACATTCACACATTTATATCTGTTTGTTTCTGTATATATTTGTATATTTATAGCTCTAGCTATCAAATTGTCAAAAACCATAAATTCACTCCAAATCCTCCAATTCCAATGCTCTTGCATTATATCCTAATCTTTCCCTTTGGGCAAGTTTATGTGTGATGACTCTATCAGCTTACCTATAACCAAAGTCTAACCTGGCCTTTGATAGAAATAAAAAAAATCCAATCCATGATGGGGATTGTATCCATTGAAGTCTGAAAAAATGTGTGGGCAAATGGGATATTTTGGGGCAAGACATAGGAGAAAAGACTGAGAAATCTGTACTTAATACCCAAATGGATAATAATAACAAATTCTCACAACAATTCTACTTTACTATCTGTTAAAATCCATAAGAATATAACACCCTTTTCCCATCAGTCGGAATTTCTGACTGCCCCAATTCTTACTGCCATCTCCTTTACCTTCTCAACATGTACCAGTCACAAAGTGATTTGGCACTGGTATTTTACTGGGGAGGCCTGAAATTGCTAGACATTTAATTTCACCCCATCTCACATCATAAGCTGATTGTATGGATCACAGAGTGGTTCAGCAATGGCAGGGGAGGAATACTGGTATGGGATGTTATTGACAGGGGACATATGGTTGACAGGGAGTTATACAGGGCATGTGTTCAGGGTGCATGGAAATGTTTGGATATACTCATAGTGGAAACAATTAAAAACAACAGCTGGGGGGTACTGGGTTCCTGGCTGGGGGGGGGGGGGAGCTCTGTCATGGTCCCTAGGGGAGCAGCGGCAGTCCCCCAGGTGCAATGGCAAGGACCAGGAAGGAATGAGGGTCCAACAGTGACCCCCTGATACTAATGACTATGCTTGTGAGCCTATACACCTGAAATAAGAACAAGGCCTACAGCAGCACTGTGCCTAAGAGTTCCCTCCTGACAGCCTCCGTGTTACTCAAATGTGGCCAGTCTCAAAGCCAAACTCAGCATGTAAATGCAATGCCTTCCCCCCAGCGTGGGACATGACACCCGGGGATGAGCCTCCCTGGCACCAAGGGATCACTACCAAGTACCAGCTGATGACGTAACTAGAAAATGACCTTGAATTAAAGGTTCAATGTGGACCAACAGAATATCCCTGTCTACATATAATAACAGGAGTTAAAAATGCTGTTTGACCTAATGTAAGGGGGAAATGGAAAGGACAAATGAGTTTATATGGCTATGAGTCTCTAAAAAAGAGTCTGGAGGTTGTCAGAAGGATTGCCCTTATGCACACCTGAGCAGAGTCTCAGAGACAGATAAAGAACCAGATATTGGTTCTTTTGAGGGCTAAAGAGACCCACAGGTTCTATGGTCATGGCAGATGGAGTTCACTGCTATGTCAGTTGGCCCTTCTTTGGAGCTAGTGTTTCTGAATGATGGAGCTGGACTCAGATGTGATCTCTTTTCACAAGCCTTTCATGCTACTTTACTGGAATTGTAGTTGGTGCTGGGGTTTAAGATATATCTAGGGGATTTGAATCTCTGGACTGACAATATGATAGCCAGGCCCTGAGCCTCAACAGACTTCAGCTCCTACACTCTGATTTATTGTACTTACCCCACTCAGCTAACATGGAGTTGAAGAATGTCAACCACCACACCATGGAGCCTGGAGTGCCTACAACTGAAAGCAGGAGGATTGCATCCAGTATCCATGTGGAATCTAAGCCCCCTCTTGATATAGATGTGGAATGGACACAACCAAGCCAAGGTCCACAGGAAGGAGGAAAACTGTAAGGATTAGAGTAGACTTAATGATATTCTATTCATGAACTATTGTGGTTAATAATCAAGAAAATGCGGCATTGGTGTGGAAAAAGTGGCCATGGTGGCTGCTGGATGCGGGGAATGGGAGGAAGAGATGAGATGTGGAGGCATTTTCGGGACTTGGAGTTGTCCTGAGTGGCACTGCAGGGACAATTGCCGGACATTGTATGTCCTCCCATGTCCCACTGGATGGAACGTGGGAGAGTGTGGGCTATGGTGTGGCCCACAGGCCATGGGGTGCAGCGATGCCCAGCGGTGTACTCACCAGATGCAATGGATGTGTCATGATGATGGGGGGAAGTGTTACTGTGGGGGGAGTGGTGGGTGGGGGCGGTGGGGCTGAATGGGGACCTCATATTTTTTGAATGTAATATTTTTAAAAAAATGAATAAAATAAAATTAAAAAAATAAGCTGATTGTATTTAATATTACTGTATCATATATCCCATATGTATATGCGACATGGCAATATAAAATACAACATGGGATATACAACATGGTAATATAAAAAGAAAAAATAAGATGCCCCCAAGTAAGAACATGTACTCTGCCACATGACGGTGTGGCAATTCCAAAGAAAATCCTAACTGTTTTCATAAGACTTTATGAGTGTAAATTGGCATTTAAGAAACTAAAACCCAACATTTATACCAGTAGAAGTGGGAAAACAAAGTGAATAGTAATTATTTGGGAAAAGGGGACCTGTATTGGGATGGAACTCTGGTATACGGAGAGAGCTAAAGTGCTGAGGCTGACTTCCCCAAATGGTGGAGGATAATCCAAACGTTGAAGGCAAGTGAGAGCAACATACTTTGCCAATTAGGTGCCCATTCTGGAGTTTAGCCGCATGAAAGATCCTGGTTTAGTCTGCTGAAATGATTTAGGTCAGTAATTAATTTAAAATCACAGCGATGTGCCTCTTGTCATTAATAATGTATCCCTTCTGACTGCAGATCTAATTACTCACCCTTCTCTTGCCTTTTGCTCCACAACTCTTCAGGAATGCCTGAGATATTATTTGACTGTGGCAGTTGCTTTTCTTGTCCCAGCGGGAAAGAAAGTTAATGGAAAAATAGCACTAGTTCTGAAGTGCATTTTTGCTCAGTCTTTCCTTCTCATTTTATAGAAGAAGCAATAAGATTTCTATAAAGGAAGGACATGAGAAAGTATCTTAAAGGTGCAGAATAGTTTACTTAAGATTTAATGTTATTTCATTTTAATGGTTTCAGTTGTGATATAGATCATTAGTTTTCTATTAGTTTCTTTTTATGACGGTCATATTGCTTTATAAAGTAATGCTATTAAACTAATGCTCTACAAAATAAAGGGAAATTGGTTTATTGTGGCTTTTGATGTTCCCAGCTAGGTTAATTTTGGTTAAAGTGTTCTTTTTACTTCTTAATAGTAGTAGGGCTTGAAAAAATAGTTACTGGTGGGTATAAATCCATTTTGGCTTACAGCCTATTTGGTTATGGTGAAAAAGAGGATTCAGTTCAAATTACTTAATTTGTAAAGAATTTATTTGTTTCTCAAATGCTATTGGAAATAAATAACCATTATCCAGAGTTCAGGAATCTCTGGCCCCCATATATAAAGATAGAGCAAAAGTAAAATTCCAGTGTTAGCAAGGAGCCGGTAATTGAATTGAATCTTCTTTGCCACTAGATGTCCCTAAATAGATGCTCCTTCTACTGGAGAGGCTTCTTTAAAGAGACCAACAAAATGAAAGTGGTGTTTTATCCTCCTAAGGTCTTTCTCCTTACTCTAAATTAGCACCCTGACACTGACCAGGTGTTTTTCTCTTCATTCTGGAGAATAACTCTAGAGAACTGGACAGGATTTGAACTAAGGAAAAAGTAAGGGAATTAGGTTTAGACATTGATCCAAATATGCATATCTATGAACTATTAACAAGTCTTAGAGAAGCCCTAGTTAGATTTACAGTTAGATTTATAGACATCATTCAATTAAACATGATAAAAGGAGGAGAGGTTTGGGTTTGAATTATCTAATCAGATGGCAGATAATTTTAAATTATATTTGATAATAATCATGTTTGTATTTATGTTTAAGTATGAATGTCCAATGTTCTGAGAATTAATAAAATTCCAATAATAGACTCATACGGATAATATTGATCTCCAAAGGGATTTGGAGTTATTGAACTTTCTTATACAGCTTAGGTCTATTTTCCATACTTGAGAATGACTGACCATCCCAGCTGCCAGCCAATGTGACATGCTAGCTTTACTTGAGCTCATTTCTTCCTAAGTGTGCTTGATTTTTAGCTCCCAGGTTATCTGCAAGGGAGGGACTAATTGAATGTTTTACTAATTAATTAATTAATTAATTTGAATGCTCTTATTCACAATGTCTCTTGTTCAGTTTTAGAATGTGGAGTCATAAAACTGTACTGGAATAATAATGAAGTAAATTCCTTTTTTTACCCTCTGTTTTCAAGTTATTAAGATTATTTAATGCATTTTCTGTAGTGAAATAAAATTTAATAATTTTCATATAAAATATATTAGCCAAATAACATAAATTAATTACCTTTTAAAAAAATACTCTTTACTTTAGAGAAGTTTTAAATTATAGCAAAGTTACATTTGAACGTGTAGGGGAATCACATATAACCCATCTCCTTCCTCTTCCACATTTTCCCCTACTAATAACATCTTACATTAGTTTGGTACATTTGTTACAATTGATGAACCAATATTGAAGCATTGCTACTAACCAAGTCTATAGTTTACATTATGGTTTATACTTTGCACCATACAATTTTACAGGTTTTGACGAGATGTATGATGATCTGTATTTGTCACTGCACAATCATCCTGAACAATTCCAATGCCCTAAAATTGTCCTGAATTCCACCTATTCTTCCCTCCCACCTAGAACCTCTGGTAATCACTCCCTTTAAATCAATGTTGCAAGTTCTTCCATTACTGCAATAAGTCTACTTTGGTTCTTGGTTACATTCCCCACTCCCCTTATATTTGCTCATTCCTAAATCTTGAGGCTTTTGGGATGATGTTGCCTGTTCTGCTTCAGATTAGGAGGGGGTATAGATCTTATGGGGCAAATGGAAGGACCTGTTTTGCTTGCTGTTATAGTTACTCTTTGTTGTTTTGGAGGTGGAGGTTGTCCATCATCATCATTTTGTTAGTTGTCCTGGGAAAGCCTGATGAACTGGAGAGAAACTCTTCTGAGATTCGGACCTCAACTGCCATATGAACAGACCGAAGATTTAAGTCTCTGGGACATTCATTTAATGGGTACAGTGCTAATTATAGGTTCAAATAAAAGAGGTTGAAGAATCATGAGTAGGGAAACTATAAAGGAGTCTAACTGTTATATTTGGGAAACAGATTATCATATATTTCAGGGTAAGGCCTACTGGCAAGGTGCTAATTTCTTGAGGCTGTGTGCCTTGCCTATAGTGTCTGGATGTTTCTAGAGTCCTTGGGAGCATCCCTGGATGAGCTTGTTAACTGTTAGTGGGATCTACCTGAGACAGGCAAAGTGTAACCTCTGAAATGACCTCCTGACTCATTTTGAATTCTCTTTTATTTAATGTTTCTCTCTTTTGGTCAAGGTCTTTTCCTAAATGCATTGCTGGTTAGCGCTTGGAAGTAATCCTATAGTGCCAGGGAGGCTGAACCCTGGGTGTCATGTCCAATGTTTGGGTGTAGGTAGTGAATTTATTTGCTGAGTTTGGCTTGGGGAGAGGCCACATTTGAGTAACAAAGAGGTTTTCAGGAGGTGCCTCTTAGGCTTTAGTTGTTGTTAGGCTAAGTTTCACCTTTACAAGAATAATGTTCATAAGTACAAACATTAATATTGAAGGCTTGACATATTGGTCTTTTTTTAAAAAATTTTTTATTAGGCACTACCTGTATACTACAGAGGTTTTAGCTATTCTATTTGATAAAGTGGCAGAACTCTCCAGGATGGGAGTTTAATATTATGTTGGTAATTATGTGGGTCTTCATCCAATAGGTAAACACCCTATGACAACATAAACACATTCATTTTCTCTAGTGGCATGCCCCAGATGCACCCCTTCTCACTTCCCTCCACCACTGACACCCTGCCCCAGTGACACTACCTTGCCATAGATCCCACAAGAACACTCCCACCGATGTATTCTCAACCGCAGTCCAAGGGCTCCCCAGAATTCACCAAGCCACACATTCACCTGTTTCTTCATCTAGCCTTTCCTTGAGTTCCATGCTTTACCCAACCCACCTCCCCTTCCCACTCCCACTCCCACTCCAACACCACCTCTCATATCCCTCACCCCCATCTACTCCAAAATCACCACCATCCACCTTATTATAGCTTCTGCCCAGATTGAGCATCAGCTCAGCACTCTCTACTCCCTTATTCTCTCCTAGTTGCTTATCTTCTAGACTCTACCTCCATGAGTCTACTCAATATCCTTCATTCATATCAGTGAGATCATGCAATATTTGTCCTGTAGTGACTGACTGACTTCACTCAACATAAGGTCTTTGAGGTTAATCCATGTTGTGGCATGTGTCAATACTTAATTCCTTCTTACAGCTGAGTGATATTCCATTACATGTATATACTATATTGTGTGTATCCATTCATCCATTGATGGACAGTGGATTGCTTCCAACTTTTGGCAATTGTGAATAATGCTACTATGAACATTGGTGTGCATACATCTGCTCTTGCTGGATCATATAGCAATTTTGTACATATATTCCTGAGGAACCAACAAACCATCCTACACAGTGGCTGCACCATTCTACATTCCTACCAGCACTGGATGAGTATTCCTATTCCTCCACATCTCTCCAACACTTGTAGTTTTCTGTTTTTTGAATAGCAGAGAGTCTAGTAGGTATAAGATGATAATTCATTGTAGTTTTGACTTGCATTTCCCTAATAGTTGGTGATGTTGAGCATCTTTTCATGTGTTTCTTTATAATTTGTATTTCCTCTTTGGAAGAATTTCTATTCAAATCTCTTGCTCATTTTTAAAATCAGATTGTTGATTTTTAAAATTAAAATAAAAATAATTTAATTAGTTTTAGGAGGCACGAGGGATTGAACCCAAGACTTTGTACATGGGAATCAGGCACTCAACCACTAAGCTACATCCACTCCCCTGTTTTAAAAAAATTTTTATTACTCAGATGTAAGATTTCTTTATATATGCTGGATATTACACCTTTTTTGGATAGTTCCTAAATATGTTTTTCTACTGAAAAGACTGCCTTTTCACTTCTTGATAAACTCCTTTGAAGTACAAAGTTTTTAATTTTGAGGAGGTTCCATTTATCTATTTTTTCTTTCATTGCTTGTGCTTTGGCTATAAATTTTATGAAACCATTTCCTACTGCTAGATCTCATAGGAAAAAAATTAGGACAAGAGAAAAGGAAAGAGATAACAAGAGAAAAAAATAAATAAAGGGTAGAAGACCTAGGAAAATAATTAACATGAGTAAAAATATCATAAGAAGTACAGAAGAATAAGAATAAAGTGGAATAGAAAAAATGAAATGAGAAGCAACATAGAGAAAAATATATAGAATGAATTAAAAGGCCAGAATGATGAAAAACAGAGGAAAAGAGAAAAGAAAGAAAAACAAAAAAGAAAAAGTAAAAAAGAAATAAAACAGAAAAGAGAGAGAAATAACAACAAAACAAAACAAAAATTGAAGACCCAACAAAAAAGAGTGGAATGAATGAAAAACAACAGGAATCAGAAGATAGAAAAATGAAGGAAAAACTAGAAATAACAGGTAGAAAAAATCAGTAAAAGAAAAAAAGGGGGAAACAAAGAAAAGGAAAAACAGCAAACAAGATACAAAACAGCAGCAACTGAAAGTAACAGCAACAAGGAAAAACAAACAGCCTTCCCTCTTAGGCCCCTAAGGAGTTCTCAGGTGGTCGGTATTCATCAGTCAATCACCTGGCAGCAGGGGATGTATTGGGTTTTAGCGAGTAAAATAAGAGGGAAAAAAAAGAACCTTTTTTTTTTTTTTAAAATAAGAGATCCTAAAATAGATCCAAGGGAGAATGTCTGTCTGTTCCCTGTCATAAGGTATCAGCTGATGGGTCACTGTTTTGATCACTTCTCTAAGGAGAACCAGGGAATGAACAAGGGACCTCATAGGCAAGGTGGGAATTCCTCGGCTGAGCTAAATTGTCTCCTTAGGTTAATGAGTCTTCAGAGAGCGCTCTGCCCCCTCCCCAGGTGTGTTAGACTTCTACAGCTTGCTAGAGCCCTGCTGATCAGGCGCCTGTCCCTACCCCTCTCTAACCTAATTGTTCTCTCTCCCCAGGTGGCTGGGTGTGCCAGCCTGCCTGAGCGGATCCCTCTCCCCTCTCCCCTCTCTCCACTCCCCGTTGGGTTGGGGCCCCTTCCGAGATTCAAAGGGGGCTCAGCTGGCCAAACTCAGGGCAAAGAAACCACTTACCACTCTCTGCCAAACCCCTCTTCCTCCCCGGGAATGCCAGGGCACTAAGGTACAGAGGTGAGCAACTTATGGTTTTCCTTTGGCTTCTTTCCAGTACCCCATTAGATGACTCAGGCACCTTCCCGTTCTCTGTATATCCAGAGCAGCTCCTTTAGATACTTCCCTGCCTTCAATCTGCCTTTTTTTTTTTGTAAGGGTCAGACTTTGCCTACCTACTTCAATGCCATTTTCCTGGAAGTCCCACATGCAGTTTTGACTACTGTAGCTTTGTAGTATGTTTTAAAGCCAGGTATTGTGATTTCTCCAACTTTGTTTTCCCTTTCCAAGATGTTTTTGGCTAATTGGAGGCCCTTACTCTTCCAAATAAATTTGATAATTGGCTTTTCAATTTATGTAAAAAATGCTGTTGAAACTTTTATTGGAATTGTGTTGAACCTGTAAATCATTTGAAATAATAATGAAATTAATTCCTTGTTATAACCCTCTGTTTTCAAATTAATATTTAATACATTTTCTGTAGTAATACATAGTGTTAATAATCTCACTATAAAAATAAATTAGTGCCAAATAACCTAAATTAATTTAACTTTTTTTTTTTTTTTAAGAAGGCATTTATTTTTGGGGAGTTGTCTTTCTGCAAATTTCTTCTCAGTTTTGAAGAAAAAGACGAGTGAACATCCAGTCTTCTGTTTTCCTTGATGCAAAGTGATCTTTGAGAAATGGTAGCATTTGGGCAAGCTTGGAGAATGGGAATAATTGCAGGAGACTGATACAGACAATTGTCCTGTCTCTTAAAAATGAGAAGAAAAATTCTGCAATCTAAAAGCTGGAGAGTTTTATAAACTAGAAAATAACATAGCTTGGAGTTAGTAAGCCCTCAAGGGAAGAAAAAAGTGATCATTAGGAGTAAGTCTGGGGAAGGATTTGGCTCAACTGATAGAGCATCTGCCTACCATATGGGAGGCCCAGGGTTCAAACCCAGGGCCTCCTGACCCATGTGGTGAGCTGGCCCATGCACAGTGCTGATTCGTGCAAGGAGTAACATGCCACGCAGGGGTGTCCCCTGTGTAGGGGAGCCCCACGTGCAAGGATTGCGCCCCAGCAAGGAGAGTCACCCTGCACAAAAAAAGCTCAACCTACCCAGGAGTGGTGGAACACACGGAGAGCTGATGCAGCAAGATGATGTAACGAAAAAGAGATACAGATTCCTGGTACCACTGACAAGAATGCAAGCAGACACAGAAGAACACACAGTGAATGGACACAGAGCAGACAATGGGGGAGAAGGGGGAGAAATAAATAAAAATAAATCTAGCAAAAAAACACAAACAAAAACAAGAGAGTGGGTGTACGGGTGTAGCACAGTGGTTTGAGTGTCTGCTCCCCATGTACAAGGTCCCTGGTTCAACAGAAAAAAAAGGATAAGTCTGAGTTTTTCAAGAGCATGTATAGTAGAACCTGGAGAAGATCAATTGGTTCTAGGCCTCAGATTTATAGTGATAGCATCCAAACCAATATGCAAAGTATCTAGTAAGATAGGTAACTTACCCGCTTATTTTAGGCTACCAAGAGCTAGAGAGTTAAAAAATTCTCATGTGGAGAAAGAAAATATATTGTTCCTATTGCTACCCTCTGCCCTCAGACACGTGCTGAACTCCCTAAATACTAATTTACTTTACTTATTCAGATTATATTCATCTTGGTTTATCTGATTTCCATCTTATCCCTGGAAGAATCAGTTTTGTTTATGCCAAAAAGGTAGCATGTATTTATTTTTTCTTTTGTTTTTTCGTATCCATCAACTCTACCCATCATCTTCTTTCAGTTCACTAGAAAGTCGATTGTAAGGACATACGATAACCAGTGATAAGGAATTAACAAGGCAGGACATTTTAGGCATTGCCAGAGCAGAGCTTTTTCTCCATTACTGTAAGAGAGAGCTCCTTCCATGGAACTGGAATGACTGGAGAAGACATATTTGAACGAAGGTGTCCTGAGATGCAAAGTTTTCAAACAGTGACAAAATTTTGAAATCATGACTATAGCTGACATCTCCCCTATTACTTGGCTGCTTTTTATAGGAATGCCTCAAGCACACACATTGTTCTTTTCACTCTTTTTTTTCCACAAAATAATTTTGATACTTTTTCACTCTCTTGCATGTAGTCATATTCTAAGTATATTTTCTTTCAGTGTTTTTCTTCTGTGAAATGAAACAAAGAATGATACAATAAATGATATGGCTAAACCCATTATTCAGCCAATGTCTAATAGCCAATAAGTAGTTTATTTGTAAGTTAGCATTTTTTTTTTTGGAGGGTCACTCAAGGGCTATTTAACTGATGTTTATTCTTTTTGTTAAGGGTTTATGTTGCAGAGCCAGGCAAAAGGACACATACTTGGGTTGGTTTTTTTTGATTCACAATGTCTTTTAAAACATAGAAATTACATTGATAGTCTTGGAAAACACCAACAATGGTTTTCAATCTATTTACCAAATATGTTCCTCAAATGAAATCTGATGTGGAAGCCAATATAAAACACAAAATAAAGGGAAGTCTCTTACTTTGAAAGGGGGAAAGGATAGTGGGGTCTGGAGTCCTGCAGCAAACTGCTGAAGAAACTTCCTTAACCTGCGGTAGGCATGGAGGCATCTTCAGGTCGCCTACAGGGTTACGGAGAATACAAGGGGATAATCTCTAGGATAATGCAGAGGGTATTAGCTGGAGCTTGAGACTCATCTGGACAAATAATCAGGTGACTCTGGACAAGTTAACTTTATCTCCTTGGACCTTAGGTTTCCTTATGTGAAAATGGGGTTAGTGGAATAAAATGGTTTTTAAGATTCTTTCTGACTCTGATACCTTCTGATTTGGGCTAAGACCCCTTAATGAAGGAAGGTACATAAAATATTAGGTTGAGACTAAGGACTTGGTGAAAGGATATTAGCTATGACAAAATTAAATTTTAATTAATTGTTTAACATACAAAGATCTAGAGGATGATTTTAAAAATTTATTCAGTTTTTAAGCCTAGGACTGTGAGGCTCTATTAAATTTAAGAGTTAGCTTTGCTGTGGAAGAACCCTATATCAGTCTACCTCTGCTTGTGGGGGTTATTTGACAGCATATTTCTGGTGCCTTCTATTTTCCCCTTCTTTTATACTCACTGCTTGAGTTTGAAATTTTTGTATAGCAGGCAGTTGGCAAAGGAAGAAAGTTACGTTTTTGATGATTTTGAATGACTTTTCATTTAGATCAACACCCCTGCTTTTCTGATAAGCTACAGTGCTTCAAGCATCACTCTGATGAGTGCAAGTAATATCAGAGCCCAAGCAAGATGTGCCCTTGGATAAAGTTTTTTCCATGTGTTTTATGAGGTTGCTTGGTGAAATGTTAGGGCAGCTCACCTAAGCAAAGAGCAGGTGCATGTGCTGTGTGTCTGAGCAGTGGCCTACTCAGTGCATTGAAATAGGCAATGCTATTTTAAAAAATATATTCAAATTTTTTTTCAATCAAGGCTAGCCACATCAGCAGGACTGATACTTTTGTGTAGTGTGATGTCCTGCCATAGGCCGGCAGGTCTGTCTCACACCAAACCCTGCCCAAATTGGGTTTTGTGGCTCTTTCCTTTACTTGTCTCAATCATGCCATGATAATATGAAGAATAGGTGGTGGGCTTGGCCCGGTGGTTAGGACGTCTGTCTACCACGTGGAAGGTCCACGGTTCAAACCCCGGGCCTCCTTGACCCATGTGCAGCCGGCCCATGCGCAGTGCTGATGCAGGCAAGGAGTGCCGTGCCATGCACGGGTGTCCCCCGTGTAAGGGAACCCCATGTGCAAGGAGTGTGCCCCATAAGGAGAGCCGCCCAGGAGTGCACACTGTAAGGAGAGCCGCCCAGCACGAAAGAAAGTGCAGCCTGCCCAGGAATGGCGCCGCACACACGGAGAGCTGACACAGCAAGATGACCCAACCAAAAGAGACACAGATTCCCGTGCCACTAGCAACAGCAGAAGTGGACAAAGATGACGCAGCAAATAGACACAGAGAACAGACAACCGGGGTGTGTGTGGGGGGGAGGGGAGAGAAATAAATAAGTAAATAGATCTTTTAAAAAAAAAAAAGAATACTAACCCAGACCACTGAACACATACAAACTGAAGGAGATAACCATAAAGTAACTTCCTTTTTTTTCTATCACATGAAAATTTTATGAATGAAAATGCTGATATATTGCTGTGATTTGCTTTAATTACTTATAACCAAATGCAGATGTTAATTCCCTTCATTCCAATTATTACAAAAATATCATTTACAACTTATCAATTTTTAAAAATTTCTGCACACACCCAGATACGTTTCAGCACAGATAAATGTTCTTGAGCTTTTGTCCTTGAGGATGATAGGACTTAGGAATAGGATTCCTTTGCTCACAAGCAGTGTCAGCGATTTCCAGAATAGTCAAGTGAAAGTCACTTGCTTTTTATTCCATTGTGCTTTTAAACTTATTCAGCAGAGAAGTTGTTCTTCTCTTGCCCCTGAAAAGGTGTGTGATCTAACAAATTGCCTGGAAAATCTTGGGTAATTTCGAGTCTAGATCTAAAAAGGAAAATGCATGGCCCCTTGTAGGAGCCAAACCATCGCTCTCTATTAAAAGATGAAACCTGGTCTCAGGTCGAAGCCCCTCCTCCTGCACCGCAGGCCTGCTGCTGGCCAGGATGCCTGTGTTCCCACGGGGGGTGGCATGCTATCCGCGGTGGGATAGGCTATCACTCTCATGCCCAACTAGTCTTCAGCTCCTGCTCTTCTTGCTTGCTAACTTATTTCTCACCTCTCCCATGTTGGTGGATGGGCAGGAAGGAGAGGACGGGAGCAGGAAATATTTTACTTGACTGGGACTGTAAGGCCATGCACATACACCCTGGACATGGTGGACATCAGAGCTGATGCTTCCTTGCATGGGTGCCCATATGGGTTCTTCAGAAATGATCCCACGGTTGCAATTGCTTCAATTCCTCTGGCTTGAGCATGTGCATGCATGTTTGGACTGTTTGTGAAATATACTTGCTCACTTCTTCCTTCACCCTTAGGCCCAAAAGCCCTCACTTTTTTTTATGGGGATGCTTGCTCATTTTTTCTGTAGGCACTTTTAGCATCTTAGATTCCCCCTACTGATTCTGTCTCCCACATGGGACCCACATTTGATCCAAGAGAAACATTCATACATTCTTTGCCCTGACAAATTCTCAGAAAATAGTGATTTCCCTGTGCAGGCTGTTCCAGCCAGCTTCTTGCTCCTAGCTTCTCAACAGCAGGGGACATTGCCTCCTTTTAAAATTACTCTCTCTTGGCTGGAAGTGAAGGGCAGGACAGTTTGCTGTAAAACCCTCCTAAAAATACTCTATTTCTTGACCTGAGTGGGATTCATATGGGTGTTTACTTAATGTTAATCCATTGTAATTTATATTTATGTTCTGTAATTTTTTGTGTTTTTCCTCCAATACCACTAATTAAAAATAATAGCCAAAGTAACCCCATTCAGGTGCTGAAAGAAATGCAAAAATCCTCCCTCCGAACCTCCAACTCCCAGTCATCATATACTTTTGTGTCTTCTCTCTCTTTCCTAGATTCTTTGAAAAATTATTTTACCTCTTCCCTGGCTCTTCATATTAGGAAGTATTTTAGTTGAGACTTCTATAGTACCATCTGTAAACTCATTAAAAATTTTTATTTTTAAAGAAGCTTTAGAATACATAAATATTGCATGAAAAATATAGGGGATCTCCATATGCCCCACCTTCTGCCCCTCTCACACTTTCCCACATTAAAAACATCTTTCATTAGGGTGGTCTATTTGTTACAATTGATGAACACAAATTGAAGAATTGCTACTAACCATGGACTATAATTTACATTATAGTTTGTGCTCTCTCCTGCACAATTTTATAGGCTATGACAAAGTATATAATAACTTGTATCTGTCATTACAATGTCATGCAGGACAATTCCAATGTCCTGAAAATGCCCCCATGTTAACCTATTCATTCCCCTCCCTCCCCTCAGAATCTCTGGTGGCTACTGCCTTTAGATCAATGATAAAATTTCTTCCATTGCTAGAATAATATTGCCTACAATAAAATAAAAATAGGTCTACTTTAGTTCATTTCTCATTTCCCAATCTTGAGGATTTTGGAACAGTGATGCTCATTCTGTTTCTAATTGAGAGAGGGTTTAGATTTCATGGGGCAGATGGACGGAACTATCTTGCTTGCAATTGCAGATACTCTGTTCCTTGGGATGGGCATTGTCCACCATCATCTCCTTGTCAGTTATTCTGGGTGAGTCCAATGAATTGGAGAGTAGGTGTTGCAACTCTACTGAGATTCAGGGCTCAACTGGCACATGAACAGACCAAAGATTTAGTAACAAGTATAGTGCTACTTATAGGTTCCAATAGAAGAGCCATGTGTAGGGAAATGATAAATTCTAACTCTGTTGCACTGGGGAGCATAAATTCCAAAGATGGGGTGCCAAATTCCTGTGCTTATCTGCCCTACTTATAGTGTCTGGATGTCTCCAGAGCCCTCAGAAGGCTTATTGTTTGAGGCACTGTTTACTGTAGCAGTCAATGAGGTCCTGCTGAGACCTGCATAAGCATAACCTCTGGAATGATCTCCCAACTCACTTTGAAATCTCTTAGTCATAAAAACTCATTTGTATTTAATATTTCCCTCTTTGGGTCAAGGACTTTTTCCAGATGCATTGCTAGTTGGCTCTTGGTAATAATCCCTAGGTGCCAGGGAGGCTCATCCCTGGGAGTCATGTCACATGCTGGGTGGGGGAAGATAATGTGTTTACATGCTAAGTTTGACTTAGATAGAGGCCACATTTGAGCAACAAGGAGGCTTTCAGTAGGTAACTTCTTAGGTAATGTGTAATACTAGACTAAATTTCAATTTCACAAGAAAATGTTTATAAGTATAATCATCGATATCAAGGGCTTGGCATAAAGGTCTGTGTTCCTTCACTAGTCACTGCCCATGTACTCAGGGGATTCTTGTTGTTCTATTAGAGCATGTAACAAGACTCCCCAGGATGAGAATTCAGTATTCTTTTGGTTCTTGTGTAGGTCTACACCCACCGAGACACTGTCCCATGAATAATTGAACATATTCATATGCTTTATTATTATTTTTTAAAAAGATTTATTTATTTCTCTCCCCTTCCCCTGCCACCCTGGTTGTCTGTTCTCTGTGTCTATTTGCTGTGTCTTCTTTGTCTGCTTCTGGTTGTTGTCCGTGGCACAGGAATCTGTGTTTCTTTTTTTGTTGTGTCATCTTGTTGTGTCAGCTCTCCGTGTGTGCAGCGCCATTCCTCGGCAGGCTGCACTTTCTTTCGCGCTGGGCGGCTCTCCTTACGGGTGCACTCCTTGCATGTGGGGCCCCCCTATGCGGGGGACACCCTTGCGTGACAGGGCACTCCTTGCGTGCATCAGCGCTGTGCGTGGGCCAGCTCCACACGGGTCAAGGAGGCCCGGGGTTTGAACTGCGGACCTCCCATGTGGTAGACGGACGTCCTAACCACTGGGCCAAGTCCGCTTCCCTCATATGCTTTAGGGGCATGTCCCAGGTGTTCCCCTCCCGGTACATCTCCCATCATCAACACCCTGCATCAGTGAACCTCCCCTGTCACAGTTGTGACCCTTCTGTGATCCAAAACCTCTCCAAGCATGAAGTAAAAAAAAGTAACCATATAAAATTAATAAGAAAATAACAATAATTTAAAAATAAATAAAATACAAAAAAATTTTTAAGTTGAAAGAAAATAAAAATTTTTTATACATGATGTCTTTCATCACTTAAAGATCTCTTAGTGCATTAGAACTGTTCTGCATGATCTTGCAATAACAAATACAGGCCATTTTAAATATTGTCAAACCCTTTAAAAGTATACAGTGCAAAATGTAACCCCCTAATGTAAACCACTGACCATGTTTAGTAGCAATGCTTCAATATTTGTACATCAATTGTAACAAATGTACCCATCCTTTCATAAGATGTTATTAATAGGTTAGAGTGGGAGAAGGGGAGGCATTGTGTATATGGGAATTCCCTATATTTTCTATGTGACTTTTCTGTAACCTAAAGCTTCATTGAAGATAAAATGAAAATAATGAGACATTGGGGCAACATATGGAAGAAATTGCCTCTGTATATTCATTTTAACAACAATCTAGTGAACATTAAAATCATATACCATATCAAGCCTCTTACCTTTATCATCTCAAGAAATCTTCCAAAATACTCAAAAAGGTTAAGAACTGTTACCCATATTTTTCAAATGAGGAAATTAAAGCTCAATGGATCAAGCAACTTGACCAAGTTTGTAGGACAAATAAATGGCCACGCCAATACTAGGACCCAGTTTTCCCTGACATCAAAGCCCAAGCTTTTTCCTATGTGACTATTCTCAGTATCAGAACAAGAATTCTCATGAGAGTGACTCAGGGGCTATCACCAAAGGATGCAGCAAAAGTGGCATGTCAGGTTTCTAAGTATCTCTAGCTAACGTCAAGTGAAAACCTTCGTACAAATACCTCAGGTCTGGTCAACAAAGCCTTCCTGAAACCAGAGGAAGTTCCATAGGAGTTTATGGCTGTCTTGATGGGGAAAGCTGTGTCTGTCCTAAATTCAGGGTGAGAGAGTGGAAGAGGAGGAAAGGCTGTTCTCAGAACTCCCTCAGTCACTTCGGTTGGCTGGTACAATTTTATCATGTAAAACAAATTATTGCTGGTTTTAGGACAAAAGCAATTTATTTGCAAACTTTAGAAGGGTGAATAAGCCAGCTTTCTCTCTTGGAGCCTGGCAGGAATTGTTCATTAGGCTAATTTAGGTAAACAGAATTTGTACTCCAGATGAAACCACTATCTGGTCTTTGTCTGTGTGCCTCAAGCTGCAGAGAAAATGTTTATTCAGACAGCTTTGGAACTAATGCAGAGAGCCGTTAACTGAACAGTGGTGCTGGGGTGTAAGAGGGGACGAAGTGCAGTTTGGTGGAGTCTTTTTCTGGTGCTATAGTGTGGAACGTCACAGTTGTGATGCTCATGTATTGATAGCTCTACTCCTTGTTGAGTAAAATGTTTAAGGCGCTTATGAATCTGATTGTAATATTCATGTGTTAGAATCAGAGCTCCTGGCATTGGACTGCTTTAGTTTCTTGATAAACTCAACACACTGAGTTTAAATTATACCCTGAAACTATCTTTTCTAAAATAAATTTGATGTTTCCCAGTTATAAACATGATAAAAATATCCTATAGATAGGTAGAAAATTCAAAAGAGGATAGTAATAATTATCCATAATCCCACCATTCTTAGACAAGCATTGCTAATCTTTTTTCATTTCATTTGTTTTTTGATATAGCTGAGCTCAAGGTGTCTAAAACAATTTCATTGTCTTTTATTTTCACTTAACAAGTCCTCATCATTATTTTAAAACTCCTTTAAAACATATATACTTTAATGTTTACGTGATGCTTCATCATGTGGCTAAATCTCAATTTACTGAAACATTCCCCATTGTCAGATAATTAGTTTTTTTTTCTGTGTTAAGTCTGCAATAAATATGTATGTTCACAATTTTTTTTAAATTTTGGCATATTTTTTAGAAAAATTCACGAGGCTAGAATTACTGAGTCAGAATAAACATTTTTCGTTTTAAAATGCTGTTTCATAAGAAATAGAAATAGATTATAATATAGAGACATGTATCAATAAAAATCATTTTCTTAAGAGTGAGTGGTTATAATTTAAACTACATTTGTCTTTTGTTTCCTTCCTATACATTTCCTATCTTTTTTAAAATAAGGAGACCCAAAATTAATGGAACAGTGTGAAACAACATTACTTATTTTTAGGGTGCCTATTTTGTAGGAACTGAAATTATTTTATCACATTAATTCACACAGTTCCTTGAGGGTGGCGGAATTATTATATCATAGTTGAAAAAAAAATGGAGCTAAAGCTTTTTGCAAATTCACTCAACAAGGGCTCAACAAAACCCCAAATAGACTCTTTATCTTCTTTTCATTTTACCTGCTGTGTAACTGTGACTTTAATGTAATTTCTACCAGAAAACTATTCATATCGCAATGAGAAAAGTCAGAGATGCTGCAAATGTTTGTTCTCTTTAAAAGAATTTCAGAAAAAAGGCAGAAAGACTGAAAAGGAATAAAGATTAAAGTCCTTTTTAAAAGTGTTCTAAAGAATTCACGTAAAGAAGAGATTAGCACATGCTGTTCTTCCTCCTTGGATGTGTTTAAGCATATTTAATATGGACTTTATTCTTCAGTGATACCTTTCTACTTGTCTTTTCCTCTCTAGTTTTTCTTTGAACTCTAGATGGAGAAATATTTCCCATATATTTATTTAAATGTATGTTTAGATGTTTCCAATGAAGTCTTAATTAAACCAACATTTATTTTGATTTTTTTCTTTTTATTAAAAAACACATTCATTTGTTAAAAAAAGAACATAAAGATAATAGTAATGCCTGTCTCACTGATTTGTTGTGAGAATTAAATGTGTACACCTGAGCACAATGGTGTATATGCCAAAAATGAACAATAAATATTAGCTATTGCTAATATCAGTCTTGCAGATTGATACAGCAGAAAGCTTAAAGAGTGAGGGAAGTCTAGCTAGCAGGGCGAAGTTGTTGAAGTGACTAGTCATATATTCAGATTAGGAACCTGGAGGAAGGTTGAAATACATTAGAATTTGGTTAGACATCTTTGTTTAGTAATGAAGAAAAAGGTAGATATAAGAGAGCTTTGGAACAAGAACTTAATAACAGAAAGCTTGTCTTTTCGTATTTTCCCTTTTTTTTTCTGTTTTCCTTCTCAATGTAGAAAATGATTTCATGAACTAAGGCAAGAAAAAGAAATACAGGGTGTAACAATTAGAAAGGAAGAAATACAACTATTTGTCACAGATGATTTAATTGTACCCGTAGAGTATTCAAAACAATCTACAGATGAGTAATTAGAATTAGTAAGTGAATTCAACAAAGATATCATAAAAATTAATGTTCCTAAATATCAGGAACAATTAGAAAAGAAAAATTTAAAACAATATCATTTATAATAACAATGTCAATCACCTAGGAATAAATCTGGTGGGAGAAATTTGGGTGCTTTACATGGATAACTATAAAACGTTTTTAGAGAAAAATTAAAGAAGACCTAAACAGGGAAAGGGATGTATCAAGTTTTTGGTTTGGAAGACTGTATTGCAAGCATGTTATTGCTCCCCAAATAAAGCCATAGATTCAAAGTAATCACAATAAAGATTCCTGCCAGTTTGTTTGCATGTATGTGTATGTGCCTAAATCCACAAGTTGATCTAAAAATTTATACCATACTGTTAGACAATCTTGAAGAAGCACAACAAAGGTCGAAGACAAACTAATGAATACCAAGACTTATTTTAATTTTAAATTAATTAATTTGATACATTATTTATGCAATTATAGGTAAATAGATTGATGGAACAAAACACAAATATCACAAACTGACCCACAGGTAATTTGTGTCAAGTATGGTACTGGAGAAATGGAAAAATGGCAATCTTTTAAATATATGGTGCTGAATTAATTAGACACCCATATGGGGAAAAAAATTTAATCCTACTTTATACATCACACAAAAATCTATTCCAAATGGAATGTAGCTCTAAAGATGAATGGCAAAACTATACAGCTTCCAGAAAACATTGGAGAATAACTTTACAATGTTGGAGGAGGTAACGATTTTTCGAAAGGGACACAGATAGTGCTTGCTCTAAAGGAAAAGATTAATAAATTGCTCAACGTTAAAGTTCCGAACTTCTAATTTGATCTGTTCATCAAAAGATTTCCTTTAGTGAGCAAAGAGACACAGAATGGAAAAAAATATCAGCAATGTATATAACTGACATAGGGTGAGTATCAAGGATGTTAAGAATTCTTACAAATCAATAAGATGAAGTAGGATAACTGTATGGAAAAAAATGGACAGTTGACAGGAACAAACCTTTCACAAAATAGGATGCGCAGGGAGGGGGAGGGTGTATGGTGCATGGGAATCCCCTCTGTTTTTGAAGTAACATTTATGTAAAATAAAGCTTCTTTAAAAATAAAATTTTAAAAAATGGTGTGTAGTCAGTCCATAAATATGAAAAAATGTTCTAATTCATCAGTCATCAAGGAAATGCAATTTAAAATCACAACAATGTACCAGGAAGCAAAAGGAAAAGACTGGTAATACCAAATGCTGGAGAGGATGTGGAGTAAATGGAACTGTCTTACCTGATGGTGGGAGTGTCCGTTTTTGTGTCCACTAAAGGTGGATATGAACATACTCTATGTCTTAGCAACTTTTCTTGGGTATATATCTTCACCCAAGGACATAAACAAGAATGTTCAGAGCAGTTTTTTTTTGAAATAGTCAAAACGTGGAAGTGATTTAAATGTTCACTATCAGTAGAATGGATAAATTGCATTATATCCATACAATGTAATGCATAAGGAATGACAAAAAAAGAACTATAGCTCCATGCAACAACATGGACGAATCTCACAAACATAATGTTGAGAGAAAGCAGACATACACAAAGAATATATAATGCATGATGCCATTTGTATTACATACAGAAGCAGGCAAAAGTAAGGGTGTCAGGAACTGGGAGAGGGACTACTTTTGGGGAGGAGGTTGATAGTGGTTTGGGCAGTGAGGATTTCTTGGGTGCTGTTAATATCCTAATTTTATGTGGAAGATGGTCATATGGGCAAGCTCCTTTTGAGATAATTAGACTGTATGGTTATGATTCATGTATTCTTCTGTGTGCTATACCTCAGCAGAAATTCCATTTTAAAAAGGCAATGGCAGTTCTAAATAATGTCAGTTATGTATACATGCCATTTGTAATAGTCATGAAAATATAAACTTCCTAGGAATAAATCTAACAAAAAAAGTGCAAGATCTGTATGAAAAAAAACAACACAACTTTCTTTAAAAGCATTAAAATTGTTTGAACATATGGAGAAGCATATCCTGTACAGATAGAGCAAGATTCAATACTATAAAGATGACAGGTCCACATATATTTATCTGTAAATTTATGTAATTTCAATAAAAATACCAAAAGCATTTTGAAAATGATTCTAAAATTCGTATGTAAGAACAAAAGTTCAATATATATGGGACACTAATGAAGAAAGATAGTAAGATGTGGACTTACCCGACCAGATGTCAAGGCAATGTTAATGTGGAGAAATTGAAATTTTCATAACTTATGAGGCTAGAGGAATTATGTCAATGTGATATTAATATGGAGTGGTGTTAGCTCAGAAACTAAATAAAAAGTTCCATAATGGAAAGTGACCAGTGCTCATATGGACCCTTAATATATGATGCTAGTTGCATGATAAGTGGGAAAAGGATGGAATTCTGTCAATTGTGTTGGGCTAAATGTTTAACCATGTGAAAATGTAGCACTGGGTCCCTACACCATCTCACACACAAGCAGTATCCAGTAGACTAAAATTTGAATGGTGAAAGGCAAAACAATCAAACTTCAAAAGACACTATGGAAGAATATCTTCATGATCTCAGGGTAGGGAGGATTTCTTAACAAGACACAAAATATATAAACCATAAAGAAAAAGACGTATTAATCCAGTTGCACTAAAATCAAGAATTTCTATTAATGAAAGAAGGTATAAGGTGAATGAATACAGTAAGAAAGAGGAAGTAGATAAAGCATCAAATCAATATAAAGAAAAAAATATAGAAACAGGAAAACATTACTAGATATTTAGCAGAAGAAGAAATGTTAACGACTCCTAGTATTCTGAAAAGATGCTCAAACTCAATAATCAAGGAAATGCTATGAGATCTTTTCATTCTTGTGAAATTGGTATTAAAATTTTTGAATAAATTGTGGAATATTCATACACTAAAATATTATACAGCTGTAAAAATTAGTAAACTAAAGCTACATCTATCAGTGTGCTTGAGCCTTAAAAGCATTATGAGGTGTTAAAGAAACAATCCAAAGAAGTGTCCATGAAGTATGATATGCTTCCATTCATATGAAGTTATAAAAAGAAAGACAAAACTAAGTGTTTTTTTACGGACTCCCAAATACTTGATAAAACTATAAAGAAGGCAAAGCAATAATGAGTATGCAGTTCAGAGCCATGCTTTTCTGTGGTGGTGCGGAGAGGGGAGGCAGGGAGAGGGATGCAATGGGGCAGGGGTCCACAGGGAGCCTGTAGGTCCCAGCAGGACTCTGTTCCTTATGGTAGATGACGAGTGCAAAGGTGATCATTTTGTTATTTTTCTCCTAAATGTAAATATACAATTAATGCTTTTTAAAAACATATGTGACATATTTCATAGTGGAAGCATAAGAAGAAAAGTTAATAAGTTTTTTACTGTCATTCTTACAGGATAGAAAGATAGAGTGGAAAAAAATACTCACAGAATTATGTATCTTTACTGTTACAGACATTTAACTTGGAAATTGGTATCTTGACAAATCTTTGAAATTTCCAAAAGGAAAAGTTCAACTTTGTAATAAGAGTTGCCAGCAGTCATTGAGGAGAAAAGAATCCATTGCACAATGAGAAACGAAGACCAAAAACATCAGAAGAAAATTCACAAGAAAGGCGAATACTAGTTGAGCATATCTTACCAAAACACACTGAGAAATCTTTTCAGAGCCACATGCTAATGATTATACAAAAGGATGATTCATTTTTATATCTTTAATTTGTATAAAACATAAAAATAGGCTTCATAGATCATTAGTCTGTCCATGTAAATAAAAGTAATACGTAGCCATTTTAAATAGAGGCAATAAATCTCATTGAGTGAAAACTACTGAATGAGTTATTATCAATGAGATTCATTTATGGAAGGAACTTCAGGCTAAAGGGCTTGATTATTTCAGGAAAGAAAGGCTTAGTTTGGAAAGGATACTGAAGGGACAGTATTCTGCCATCTACAATAGGAGAAATTTGAGAGAGGACAGTTTTAGGTAAAGGATAACGCAGGTGTTATAGAATATAAGCATTTTGGAAATAGAAATGTTGATTTCCATATGTATATAACAGTCCTTTCGCAGTAATTCTAGACTTCAAAATGAACCTAATAAAAACCCCCACTTTTACTAGATTAAATTTTTATTATAATCAAATAATAAAATAAAATACATTTTAATTATAATTAAAACCATGCTAATCACCAGATAGGAGATTTATTTTTCTAGAGCTCTCTTTGAAATTTTTAATTTGACAAAGGTTTAATTTTTACTACTAATCATTTCTGCTTTCCATCTTGTGTAGTTTTCACATTCTGTGCCTTAGGATAGTTGATTTTTACCAGTTGGCAGGTGAGCTGCCTTTGGAATATTATTATTTAACAACTAGCAGGAGATAAAACCAGTCAGATATAGCTGTTGTTGAGAAACAAATTTGGAAAAAATCTTCAAAATACAAATTGAAGAGCTGCTTTAGAAAGTGAGCATGGCTCTGAGAATGAGCAGAAATGGCTTTGGGCAGGCGAGGTGGCAGGCTGTCCTCTTGTTTTTGGATGAGCTCAGGTTGGAGATTTTGGATGTAATTATCTTATAGGAAGGAGAGCTGTGGGAAGCATTCTGATAAGGCAAAAATGTGCAACAAAGTTATTTTTAAAATACTGAAGACAGGTGGTTTGTGGTCTTCAGTTTACACTTTACTAAAAGTTGCTGTCCCTCTGGGATAAAACTAATCACAGTTCCTTATCGTGAACGGAGGCTAGTCAATTGCTAAACCCTTTAGTTGATTTATTCATGCAGCAAATATTTTAATAAATGATGTGTGTGTGCTGGGATATAGAAAAGCCTGGAAATAGAGTAGGCAGTATTTGAGGATCTCATATTTGTGAATTTGCTTATTCATTAAAATTTATTTGTAACCCCCAAACCAATATTCACATACTTTGTGGTTATTTGCAGACATGTGCAGAATGGCACAAGATTTGAGTTGCCTGATGTGTATATTCCCGGCTGAGGGTGATGCTCTGCCTTTTGGTTTCTCTTATAATAAGCAGGTGTCCTTTTTGCAGTATATTAAATGTCACATCTTCTACATTTTTGTACATTTTGTTGGTGATTTTGCTATTTAAAATGGCCCCAAAATGTCGTGCTGAAATGCTGTCTAGTGTTCCTCAATGTGAGAAGGCTGTGATATACTTCATGGAGGAAAGATGGGTGTTAGATTATCTTTGTTCAGGCATGAATTACAGTGCTGTTGGCTGTGAGTTCAATGTTAATGAAACAACACTATATATTAAATAAGGTTTTTTATAGACAGAAACACACCTAAAACAAGTTTATGTGTTTATTGATTGACAAAATGTTGCAACCAGAGGCTCACAGGTACCTGACCCTGTCTTTTCTTTAGGAGCAAGGATTCAGTATTCACAGAGAACGTTACTACTGCAATTAATGAGATTCAAGTGTATCTACCTCATGTAGTTGAGTTTATTGTCTCATGGAGAAGAAAGACATTAGGTAGCTGCAAAGGGAAAGTACAGGATCAATAAAATGATAACAGAAGGTACCTACCCTAGCTTGGAGGTTCAGGAAAGCTTTCTTGCAGAGGTGACATTTTTGCTGAGACTGAGAGCATAGTAGGTCCACAATAAAATAATTTTGATTATTGGATGCCAGTGGTATTTTGGCAGGCCTAAGGGTTTTGAAAATTCTTTAATTCATAAAGTTTTTACTTGTCAAATTCCATCTCTTTCCTTGGCTCTTCAAATAACTCTTTAAGAAAAAACAGGCATGTACTTCTAACAAAGACTTAAGAAATGCTCTTCTAATTCAAATCCAAGGAAAATATAACTAAAGGAAGAAATACAAAGAGATTGGTCAATGTAAGCTTCCATTGCTTATTTTAAATAGACAGTATGTGATGCTGTTACTAGATGAGATAAATGTCCTTAACTTCAATAATGAATGATAATTTAAGATTGGCTGACTTGTTTAAAGAACTTAGGGAACACTGAGTGTTTCTTAGAAGACCACTTTTGAAGAGCTGTAAGTTATGTCCCTGTAATAGAAAATAGTGATCAGAGGATTAGCATAGTTGATAATCAGAATAGAAATTATAATTTGTCATCAAAGAGATTGGTCAAATGTGAGAACTTTCTTTTTAGGACTTTTGCTGCCATATTTCCATTTCCCCATTATTTGGGTGTTGGGGAAGTTTCAACCTACTGCCCAGTGACATCGTCATTACATAGATAGTTGCACTTTCTATGATTAATTTGTGACTCTTATTGCATCAGTAACAATTATATTTTAATGTGTTTGGACTGAGAAAGTTGACCTGATAGAATCCTGCCTTTCCTACCTGTTTAACTTTGGGCAATTCTTTAATCTCACCAAGGTTTACTTTTCTCATCTGAAAAATATCCATTTTACATCATTCCTGTGAGAATTAAATAAAATAATATGAAAGTTGCTAGTTTCAGTGTCTGGTACATGGTAGTTTCCCATCCAGCATTGGGTTTCCTCATGTGAGTCATTAAGGTTATAGGTAAAGTACCTGGCACATAAATGTTAATGTCTTTTTCTCTAAATTTTATTATTAAAGAGCAGTTATTAGAGAGGCATTCTTTTGGTGATCCCAGAGAAGGAGAAAGTCACTCCACAGAATACGATGGGGTAGAAAACATGGCCCTTCCTTCCCTGGAGAAGACACTTTAGGCAGGAGTAAGACATGCACTGTGAGTATAATGACTAGGTATCCAATTTTTGTTTTTTTAAAAAATACTTTACTTTTTTCATGGAAGTTGATGGGGAAATTGTAGATTAAGTGTGTGATTTATGTATACAGAACAAAAGGTATATTGTGTGAACTTCCAGGTGAATTTTGGTACAAAGCTAAATGGTACTTTAGAGAAAATCAGACTGATAGTACTCAAGTAATAAATCATAAAGATAGTAATTCCTTGTTTGAACGTCACAAAGAAGGTGTTTTAAAACAAAAATTATAAGAAATATTATATCATTTATACATCAGCATACATAAACATTAAGTGTAGAGTCAAAGTTGTGAACTTACAAAACAAACTTGCGTATCATCCTACAGGGATCCCCTGCAACACCCAACCACCACCCTGCATGGCTGTGAAACATTTGTTACAGACTATGAAAGGGCATTGTCAGAACACTACTTGCAAAGAATTTCAACATTAACTTTTCACCCTCACAACAGTCCGGTAGGTAGGGATCACAAAGCCTTTCTCTTCTCTTCCTCATTTTTCTTCCCCTTTCTCTTCCTCCTCCTTTTTCTTTTCTTAATGAGAAAACTGAGGGAAAATAAAGGACTTTCCCAAGGGTCCATGGCCAGGAAATGGAAGAACTGGACACCTGAACATAGTTTTTGTATTCCAAGGCCAATATACCCACTGCCTTCTGTGTCTAAAGTAAGCCAATCACATGCCCTCACTCCCCATTTCCTCCTTTGTGAAAGAAGACTGTGTCTAGTTTTAGTTTCTTTCCACTTTCAAAAGACATTATTATTAATTTTGCCCCTGGAACATTCTCTAGTTAGAAATCACTGGGGAGGGAGCTTCTTTCGCCATAGTGTCCTTGTGCTCTAATCAACATCCCCCTCATCCCTACTTATGGGTGCATTGGTCTTGTGTTGGAGTTGACAGGTGCAGTCATGGTAAACTTTTATTTCTAGAATAAATGTTACTAATCAGCTATTTTATGAATCTTAAAAATGGTGTAATTTGTAGTGGTCGTGAACAAGCAATATTGTTTAACAATTTGCTCAACAAATGCTCTGTTGCTTAATTATGATCTGTTGGGGCATAGGGAATTTAAAGCCATCTTGTTCTCCTGCATCCCTTAAGAGAGAATTCTGCATTCAGAGTCTTCTTAAGGAGATAAAATTAAGGGTGTAGAGCATAGTCCATTACTCTCCTTTGTTAACTCTGTACTCAGTAGACTTGATTTCCAAGGTTCCATTCTGGATAAGACTTTGGTCAGTTTCCCCTTACCATTTTATCCATGTTCTGTCTTTATTAACTTAGAGAGTTGAGGTGATAGGTTGGAAGTGGATTAACCAGCTTAATTGCCATTTTGCTTTATCCGTGATTTGGGATTCAGACATTACCTTTCTTCACCTCACAATTCCATTAATCAGGAGTTGACTGCATAGCTTTATTTTTGGTTGGAAAAGTTAACTGCTTCCAGACCGTCGAGGTGGCGCCTCTGTATGACTTCAAAAACGGGTTTCATGTGTCAAAGTGTCCGGGCCAGCCCAGATGTCCTTGAACAATAGAAGTTAGTCCAATGTGGTAGCTCAGTCTTGCGGTTTTTCTGTCTTGACTGGAAGTTATAAAGCTGGAGCCAGAACCAAGACATGGCTGTAAGACATTATGTGCGCTTCAGAGAAATCCTAAGTATAAATTATTCAAAAATTAAGTAAATCCCAGCTAGCAAGGGTATGAAAAAAGGCTCTATAGTCTTTAACTACCATAAATGGTGAAATTTGCAGCCCATTAAAGATGGGAAAATGATTCAAATTTTTAAAAAACCCCAAATTCAAACTCACTGTTATTTTCTTTTCCCACCTTCAATTTCCAGCCAGGAAATAATGTCATAGAAAAACAATCCTGTGGTTCAACTCCCTGCTGCAAAAGAAGTACATTCAAATTATCTTAAACTAATTCCTTCAAATGAGTGTCTAACTGCTTCTTAAAACTCTTTGAGGGAGATTCCATAAACTCCTTTGATAAACTGTAGCAATGTTTGAATGAATTTGTAGTTAAAAAGTGGTTCCTAATATTTAAACTGAACCTCCTTGGTGGTATCAGAATATCATCAGTGACCTTGTTTTTGTGAATATTAGAAATGGGAAAGATCTAGGTTGAGACTGGATGAGATGAAGTTGAAACCACACATTTGCATCTATTAAGTTTTTTCTTGGGGGGGGAGGTTTTTTTTTCTTATTCTTTTAAATATGTTATAGCAATAGCCCATAAATTTAGTTCAGTTAAGATTCTGGTTAAGTAATTCTACATTTCTGACATGTAATATTTATGTCACAGTAACATTTACCATGGTACGTTGGTCTAGAAGGACCAGAAGATACTTTCTATCCTGAGATTTTATGATTTTAAAAAAAGTTATGACTATGAGTTATAGGGATTATTCAGAAAAGCCCATTTTGCACTAAATGTTCTAGTACTGTTTATTGGACTATAAATAGTGCAGATAAGATTTGGACAAAACTCTGAACTTTCCATTGACTTTATTAGAGCAGCATTTTCCACTGGTTATTCCTGAGGGGCAAGGTCAGATCTAATATGAGTTTGGCTCAGCATAAATACAATATATACTGACCAAACATGAGAATGAATGCCAGAAGGTGAGAAATAATAGAAATTTGTTGGCTTAAGATAAGGTTTTCAAATTCATATCATGGATGCCCATCTATTCTACATATACTCCATAGATGAGCTTATCCATTCTTGAACTGTGTGTACCTTTTGCTTGGATTCCCAGATATTTTGTTCTAGCATAAGCTTGTCTTCCGAGGAGTTTCCTCTGAATTCTATACTATATATTCAACTCTAGACCTTAGATCTAACTGCTCTCGCAATGTCTTTACTTGAATTCTTACATTCAACATGTCTGAACTGAAACTCTCCACTTAAACCTGCCCATTCCCTTCTTAGTGAATGGTATACCATCATCGATCCATTCAGTTGCTCACCAGAGTCCTTTTTCTACATCACATACCTTAGAATCACGTTCTACTCTAAGTGACAGAAAGTTCCAAATAATAGTGACTTAGACAAGATAGAAGTTTATTTCTATTGCACATATAAATCCAGACTGGCACTTGAGGACTAAATGGTAGTATTTGGAATTTAGTCATATAACCACATCTAGCTGTAAAGGAAAAATGGAAGCTTCAGTCTCCATTTGGATAAACCATGTGCCAAATCCTGTTACCATTGAAAAGGGGGGAAATGGGTGTTGGGGGATAATATTTTGGATGACCATATATCCTTGAATTTACTTTTTCACCCCTAGAACACCATCAACCCTCTAAGGAGGACTATCCCCAAATTGTGTCAGGTTATTAATCTGATTCAAGGCACTTGACCTCTGGATGCTGCCTGGTAGTTTCCATTGAGCCAGATGTAGCTCCTTGCAGTTGGGATATCGATAAACTAAAAGATGTTTTATTTGCTCCACAAGTGTTAAGAATGTAATGGTAGAGGAGTAGAAGAACTGCTATAAAATTTCACATTCAGAAAAGAGAAAAATGGGAAATAAACAGAAGTCACTATCTGGAGCAGTTACCAAGTGCTGCTGAAGAAGAATTATGCGTAGACACCCTTCTCTGGAATTAGCAAAGGTCTTTGGTTAGTGTCAGCTTCCGGTTGTGCTTGTGAGAGGAATTCCCTAGTTGCTCCTCTCTGTGACTGCTGACTTGGTCCACTGGGCTCTCTCTGGTCCACTCTCCACCACGGTATATCAGTGCACACTGGCCTTGAGGTTGCAAACTTTTATAGCCCACTTCCGCTGGTGCAGAGTAGAGGGCCCAGGGATTGCCTTCAGTTGGGGGACTGGTGAAGGATTCATAATGAGGAATTTTCTTAGAAAAAAATGTAAAAGTAAAAAGAAAGAGCCAATGTTGTTACTTCTGGGAATATCAACATTTAAGAGTTCGATGGAGAATGAGAACCTGACAAAGAAGAGAGAAAGAAAATGAGCAGGAATACAAGGGGAACCATCAACACTTGATGTCATGTAAGTCTCAAGATTAGAGAATGTAAAGGAGATGTGTCCCAGAATATGTATGTTTCAGGACAGTCCAAAAAATATATACACTAACGTGTCCTTAAGTTTTAACTAGGAGTCATTTGAGATCTTGCAGATCAAGAGCAGTTTCAGCGGAGAGCTGGGCCCCAACCCAACTGTGATAGGTGTAGGACTGGAAAGAGGAAGCAGAGGTGGCAGGTTTGAACCTGATGGGAGATAAGAGGGCCAGTTGGGAAGCTGAGATTCCCTCAAATTCTCAGAATTTTTAAAAAAGAAATTAGGATTTCAACCTGCGAGATGATAGGGAAGCAGTCCTCATGCTCTACTCCATTCCCTCTCTTAAGGTGCATCATTTGATGTGCTGTGTTATGGTAGGTGGCAGAGATTGAGGATTTAGGGTTTTCTTTCCTTGTTAGGTGTTTGGAAGAATGGGAGAGGAGAGTTTAATCCATTGCTCAGTAATGTAACAGACAGTGAAAAGACTTTGGGGGCAAGGCTTTGTTACCCAGAAACATTTATTGAAGAAAATGACTTTGTAACAAGATCACTAAAGCCTCACTGAGTATTTGTTAAGCACAAGGCACTGTGCCTGGAACCAGTATAGCAGAATTCCCTGAGATAGAAAGCTGTTGCTGCAGTTCAGAACTCCACTGTGGTCAAGCTTCATGAAATGAGTCTCTTTTTAAGTCCCTAATACACTGACCGTGGGAGGATTTTCTCTTAGGATTTTGTACTAGCATTAGGTTTGTCTTCCCTGAGAAATGTCACTTGTCGTTTCCTTTTAGATAGCAATGCTTGATAGCATCTTTAGATAGCTCCTGTGTGCCGGGCACCATGCCAAACACTCCATCTACATTTTCTGAGAATTTCCTCACAGTGCCTCTGTGAAGCAGGCGCTGCCATCAGCCCACTGGTGAGGTTAAGCAGCAAATCACTACATTTTCCTGTCTTTCTTAGTGGAAAGGACATTTATTTTGCCTATGGTTATAATAAGAACTCCTAAACACGTAGAAGGATTCAATTTTAGTTTAAGGTTGCTGACATATACATAACATCTGACCTTTATTGTTCACATGATATTTTCTCCTCTACATTGTTTTTACCCTTGAAAAATAGTTCTATTCATTTTTCCCCCCAGTGGTCAAGTAATTAAAAAAAAAATAAACAGAGTACAAATAAAATTGAATTTCACATTTATTTATATTCATATAGAATCATTCTAAGAAGTGTGAGGCCAAATTAAGGACTAGTATGGAGTCCTTAATTTGGATCTCAGATGTTTGACATTTTTGCTAACGAAATGATGACACTAATATTTACTATTGTTTGTGCTCCTTTAGGTCAAGTTTATATGCCTGTTATATGTATAATAACATTTGCAACCATCTAAAACCTTTTAAATGTATGCTTTGGGAAGGCAACTAATAAAAAAGTGGATATATAAAATGTAATTTGGGGAAAAATAGTTTTTCAATGGAAAAATTGATTCTTAATTCATTTACCGTTTTGGTCTGCAGAAAGCTTTTCTCTGAATCTAGATTTTGATAAATTTTCTGAAATCTTTGTTACCAAATACAGAATTTTAGACTGTTTATTTGTATCTAACTTATTTGGTCAACTGTACTTGATTAACTTGATTAAATGTGATTTGCCACCTAAGAGTTTAGAAAACTAATATTAATTTCCTCAAGTTTGTATTTAATTTTGACACATGTAGTAAGAATAATTATTCATAATATGGACACTTTCTCATATTAATCCTTAGTCACTATATGTTAACGAAGGATGACTAACATTTCAGTAGTTAATGAGATACATTACATTTTTCAGAAGTTGGGAATTGAGATAATTGACTTGAAATCCAAGTTTTTCCCCAATTTAAAAAGTTGGTACATTTTCTCAATTCAAAAAAAATTGGGTGGCATATGTGTTAGATTAGACTGTAAATATTTAACACAACTGTATCAATCACTAGTCCTAGACATTCCAGACCTTATCTAGCTCTCCAAATTATAATTCCAGAACTAAATGACCCGTCACTCAGATCATTCTTTATTAAAAATAAAGAATGTGTAAGCAATTTTTTCATACTTTGAAATAGCAGTGAAACACATGCACAAATAACTCGTTCCATGAATATCTACTGAGTACCCTCTATATGCAAAGCAGTGTTGGTTCTTGGGGGATAAAAAGATACATTGAATTTAAACTCTGCTCTCAAAGAGCTTACAGTTTAATGGGGAAAATTAGACATGTTTACAAAATGCATAACACTCTAATATAGGAGCTGATAAAGGACCCTAAAACTTAAAACTTTCTAGTTTATATCAGAAAATATCTAGAAAATATTTGCTATGACCAAGTTAAAAGTGATCAGTCCTATAATTAGAAACCCAACAAAACAGAACTGGAAACAAAAGGGGCCCATGATTATGGCAGCAAACACTCACACCTCTCTCTCTATAACTGAGTTATTGAACACTGTGAACCTAGTGGGCAACAAGTATAAAATGATTTTATTTTCTCCAGTCACTTCTTCTGTGTCCTGTTCAATTTCTTCCTTGTATCACTTAAACACACTTTGTGCTTGGCACGTATTTTCCAGTCACTTTCGGTTATTAAAAACATTTGCCCAGTATGGAGACTTGATCTCATACCCCATTTAAGGAACAGCACCTTTCTTGCCCCCAGCACCAGCCAGGCACAGGCCCCAAAGACTCCTTTATGCCTTTTCTTGGTGAGGATTCAATATGGCGGGCTGGGGAGGGAGGCGGCCTGCCTCTGCTCTTTTCTGGGCCCCTGACTGGCTCTTGGGTGTATTGGGCACGCAGAGAGGGCATGTAGGAGAGTTTGCATCCCTGTTAAGAGTGTACTGGCTGCCTGCTTGCGTGGGGAGGGCAGCCTGCCCCTTGCCCCGGCTCAATCTGGTTCTGTCCACTGCAGGTGGTTCCTGTTCAGGTGGTGTTTCTGTGGAGACGGGGAGGATTGTTCACTTGGCGTGGTGTTCGACATTAAAGGACAAGGGCATCTTTGGGCCCTGTTTGGGACTGTGGACTGATCTCCTTTTTTAGTCGAGACTGGCAGCTTTTTCCCAAGGAACCATGGTAACTTCTGTTTCTGTCCTCTGTACCTGCCAAGGGCAGGAGAAAACTGTGTGTTGGGTGGCAGCCATCCTCATCTCAGGCACACAGCACCATGCTCCTTTATGCCCTGTGGTAATCGTTACTCCAGGAAGCCTCCTTTCTTTGGAAATACCTAGTCCAGAAGTCAGCCAAAGTGTCTAAGTTCATACAAATGTATTGAGTAATGCAGCCTCCGTCAAGGTCAAGCATCACCTCAGGGTGAGTGAACAGCGGCTGAGCTGGTTCTGCCATCCAAACCTCCACCCAACCCTACTCCAGTTCCAGTAAGGGACACGAGTGAAAGGAAAAGAAAAGGAAGAAACAACCAGGGTCATGGGAGTAAGTTGTTCAATGTAAATGCGAGTTTCTGCTTCCTGAAGGCAAATGAGCAGGACCTCAAAGAGAATCACTTTTCCACCTCAAGTGGTGGGGTCAGGTGGGTACACAAATTCTGTAGCCTCATAAGCACCCATCTGAGGAGTGAGACAATGACTTCTTTTTCTACTGGCAAATGATTCTTAATTCTAGGTTCTGGTTAATTCCAGGACAATGGGAAAAATCTCATTCAACATCATGTTAGGTAGAGAAAAAATTAAAGTCACTCATATTTCTACTACCTAACTGTGGATATTTACGTCATTTAAAATGTCTTTTTAATCTGTAATATTTTGTTACATTGCTTATTGGATTTTTACCCTGCCTTTTTCAATGAAAATTGTAGTGCAAATATTCCCTCATGTTATTGCAAACTATTTACAAAAATAATTTTCAATGCAGAAAAAGAATCCATTTTGTAATTGACATTGATTGTTTCACTTATTGATCAATCGTGGCTTTATTTAACAATTTTAGATCATTCAGATTGTTTGATTTTTAAAAAGTACTGTAAATAATGCTGAGAAGATCATCTTTAGGCATATATGATTTTCTTGTATATTGGATCATTCCGTTTGTATGAGCAATAATACCTACTGTAGGAGTTACTGAGCTTATGTAAGGAATTTGGCATATATATTGTGTTAAATACAAGTGTAATTTGGTATTGGTTACACTTTCTAAATGGTATCAACTCTGACTCTGGAAAAGATAACCAAATTCTTCCTTTCAGTTACAACTGATTTTTGTCTCTAAGATGATTTTCAGTGGAACACTTTTATTTTTTAATATTTTATTTCCATGGTTTGGCAGCAAGTGATATATTTGTTTCTGCTCTGGGGATTTGGCAAAAGCTTTCTGAAAATTTCAGAATCAGGCCAACCAATTTACAATCTTTGTGATCCAAGACCATGATCACTTCCCTCAATTCCAGCAATTTGTTAAATTTCAGGGGAGCCTCATGAGTTCCTTTTCTGGAAACCTTGTTGGAGGCCCCTAATTAGGCTTTTTTCTTTTAATGAGTTCTTCTAATAGTATAGTTAAACTTGAAAATTTATAATTTTTTCGGCATATTCCCAGGGCTTCTGCTTAATAAAAGATTTTCTGTCAGATTGAAATAAAATGAAACAAAATATTGGGAAGGGTAATGGCAAATCTCTCTGCTCCTTATCACACCACAGGTGTGCCAGGTATGTGCAGCTTATGAGGGGATTGACTGAATGGAAAGAATGTATTTCTAGAGCATGAACTGCACAGTAGTTTATCTCTGAAATGGACATATACCAGAGTGGACTTTTTATTGACAATTTCTCCCCTATTATACCTGGAGAAGAGAAAAGGGTTCTAAAACAATGAATATGAGCAAGGCTCATGCAGCACACATTATTCCATTATTAAAATGGATTAGAAAAACTAATCCATGACATCCTTTCCTGTTGAGTTTGTTTGCAAAAATTTCCTAGAGATTCACATTCACTGAGTAGTGTATTCCTGAATGTTTTAGTTTCCTAGGCTGCTCAAAGCAAATACCATGAAATGGGTTGGGTTAAACAATGAGAATTTATTCACTCATGGTTTTGAGGCTAGGAAAATGTCCAAATCAAGGCATCATCAAGATGATACTTTCTTTCTGAAGACTGGCTGCTGCTGATCCTTGGCACCTCTATCACATGGCAAGGCACAAGGTGATATCTGCTGGTCTCTCCCTTCTCTTCCAGGTTTTGCTAATTCCAGCTTCTTGTGTCTATGGCTTTCTCTCTGTCTGAATTTCATTCCACTTTTAAGGACTCCAGAAGTAGGACTGAGACCCATCTTGACTAAGGTGAATCACACCTTAAATGAAGTAACCTCATCAAAAGGTCCTACTTACAATGACTTCATACCTACAAAAATGAATTAACTTTAAGAACATGCTTTTCTGGGGTACATACAACTTCAAACAACCACACTGATGATAATGAAATGTAGACACTGGCATAATTATGTAGCTTAACGTCAGTTAGAACCATAGCTGCTGGTTGAGCATGCTGAAGTCAAATGGACCAGGCTACAGCACAGATGGAAAGATCTTGGAGGATGCCTGCCCTGAGGGGCCTCAGTAGTGAGTTAGCAGGATGAAGGGGATTGTCATGGACAATTACCAGGGAGGATGGAGGTTGTATAGCCTGAAGATTTGGACCTGCAGTCAGGATAGTTGGCTGATGTCATTTTCTAGGGTTGGATTGAGGAGTAAAATAATTGTGATTGTGCAATGGCAGGTAGGATCCACAAGGTGGAGAGGATCCAAAAAAGAATAATCAGGAGATATAGTGGGAAAAACTTCAGAAAAGTAGAAGAACCACATTCTGGTTTGAGCCCAGAAAACTAACCAGGATGTTTTCCCAGGGTGGCTTTGTGTTTCTCTGGGGGAGTGACATAGGGATGGAGAAACCCAAACTCTGTGATTTTCTTATATCCTGAGAACTTTTGTGGATCATATGTCTCTTCAGTAGGAGGAGCATTATCTTTTCCCTTGATTTTGATAGACTAACTAGACCACATTACTTAATGATTTTATTATGTTTGTGATGTAATCCATTTGAAGCAAAGCTGACTCAAAACCTAACAAAATGAAATGGAGTAACTCTTACCCTTAACTCCATCAAGGAGCAAATCAATAGAATAGAGAGCTCCTTGTTTCCTTATGTCTTAGTTTGCCAGAGCTTCTATAACAAACACCACAGATGGGTTGACTTAAGCAAGAGGAATTAATTTTTTATTACTTTTAATAACTTTATTTCAAATTCAAAAAATAATAAAATAACAGTAAAAGGCAGCTCAATAAGTTATGGAAACATTACTCCTAAAAAATTCTGTCCAGGCACTTTTATCTCCTCTAATTCTAACTACTAACTCAATTGTTCCTCTAGTGTTCAGAGAGATATACAGATTACAGATTAGTTAAATGACATAGTCAAGGTCTCCTTATTAATGAAAAAAATGAGGAGAAAAAAAGCTTAATCATATTTTTATCTCACAAAACCATAACCCATATTCTTTTTTTGACCTTTAGCATTAATATAGTACCAACTTTGTTTTTGCTACAAAACATTTCAATGTTATTTCAATGTTGTTGTTAACTATAGTCTATAAATTACATTAGTTATATGTTCCCATGTATCACCATATTCATAACACTTTGTGGTAGAACGCTCCTATATTTATACTATTACCCATACTCTTCATCAACTGCCAAAATTGTTATACATTCCCTATAGTATCCTCCAGCTGTCCTCCAACTAACATTAATTTCCCTTGTTTCATTCACAGTCACATCTATAAATCAACAGCATATGTTACATTATAATGTGTTGCCATCAAGTCCAACCATTACCACATATTTACATTTGACTTATTAAACATTCTACATACATCCAGATCGTAACTCCTTATCATTCCACATTCCATCTCCAACTAACCTATACTTCATAGTCCAACTCCATAAGTCTGCTCATTGTATGTAGTTCATATCAGTAAGACCATACAATATTTGTCCTTTGTGTCTGACTTATTTCACTCAAAATAATATCCTCAAGATTCCTCCAAATTGTCATGTGCTTCCCTGATTGATTTCTTTTCACCATTGAGTTACGTTTCATTGTATGAATATACCACATCTTGTTTATCCATTCATTGGCTGACAGACACTTAGGTTGTTTCCATCTTTTAGCAATTGTGAATAATGCTGCTATGAACATTGGTGTGCAAATATCTGTTTGCACTCTTGCTTTCAGTTCTTCTGAATATATTCCTAGAAAGGGATTGCCATATCATATGGCAGGTCTATATTTAGTTTCCTGAGGAACCACCAAATCATCTTCCACAGATGCTGAATCATTTTACACTCCCACCAACAGTGAAGAATGTTCCTATTTCTCCACATTCTCTCCGGCACTTGTAGTGTTCTGTTTCTTAAATAATGGCCATTCTGTGTGGTGTAAGATGATATCTCATTGTAGTTTTGAGCTGCATTTCCCTAATTGCTAGTGATGTTGAATATCTTCTCATGTGTCCTTTCGTATTTTCACTTCAGAAAAAATGTCTCTTCAATTATTTCATCCATCTTTAATTGGGTTGCTTATCATTTTGTCATTAAGTTGGGTGATCTCTTTATATAACATGGAGGTCAATCCCTTATCAGATATATGGTTTCCAAAGATTTTTTTCCCATAGAGCAAGCTGTCTTTTAAGTGTCCTTAACAAAATCCTTTGAAATACAAAAGTGTTTAATTTTACGGCAGTCCCACTTATCTATTTTTCCTTTTGTTGCTTGTGCTTTGGGTATAAGGTCTAAGAAACCACCACCAATGACAAGATCTTGAAGATGTTTCCCTGCATTTTTTTTTTCTAGGAGTTCTATGATTCTTATTTTTATATTTAGGTCTTTTGATCCATTTTGAGTTAATTTTTGCATAAGGTGTGAGATAAAGTTCCTCTTTCTTTCTTTTAAATATTGATATCTAGTTTTCCAAGCACCATTTATTGAATAGGCTGTTCTGACCCAGCTGAGTGGCCTTGACAGCCTTGTCAAAAATCACTTGACCATAAATGTGAGCGTCTGTTTCTGAACTCTCAGTTCAATTCCACTGATCAACATGCTTTATCTGAAGTAGGCAATATTCTTGTGGTGCCTCAGTGGCAGTCTACAACTCAGTCTCTGCCTCTGCCACATGCCATCTGTCTCCTCTGTCTCTTCTCTCTTCCTACTGTGCCTAAATTTCCTTTGTTTATAAGGACTCAAGTCACGTTGGATTAAGGTCCACCCCAATTCACATGGACCCTCTTGATAGCGTCTTTGAAGATATTATTTACAAACGAGCTCGTTTCCATTGGACCTTGGACGACATACTTCAATAAACACCAGTTTGTATCTCATAGTGAGGGAAGACAGCCAAAGAAACCCACACTCGAGAATTCTTTTATCGGTCTGCTGAGAGGACAGAAGAGTAGGCTGGAAATAGCTACATCATGGCAGACTGGTGTAGAGGCGATCTCAGCAATGTGAATATGGACACATCGCCTTGCTTCCTTTGCAAATCTATGGTGGTTTAGCCCAAGTTTGGCCAGATATCTCGATGAAGCAAACTTCTCTTACTGTCATCTCTGCCTAAGATTAACGTCTTAGATTATGGTTAACCTATAAATTTAAAATACGGATCTCCACAAAAAGAGATGGGACAGTATGTACCCTGTCATGACTACTCTAGATAGTCATGTTTAGAAAGCAATGATAATAGAAAAGGAGTCCTTTTTCTGGACAAGGGGTAGAGAAGGTAGGAAAGCTGGAGGGGGTTTCTAGGGACAGCTGAAGGATAGAAGGTGCCAGATTCCCCTTTTGGAGTGATGTATTTGTCTACTTTTGACACCCCTTTGTCCTTGCTTCTTGCCTGCTGTCATAAAGGCAAATCGTGAATATTTGTGTTTTTTTGTTTATAATTACTGTTATTATTGAAATAATGAAAATGCTCTAATGATGACTGAGGTTCTCAATGCACAACAATGTGATTGTGCTAATATCACTGATTGTGCACTTTGGATGAACTGTGTTCTTTGTTGCTATGAATCAATAAAATTAACTTGTTTAAAAAGCTAATTAAAATCTAAGAGAGATGACGGGAAAAGAATTTAGATTAAGTTCTTCACAAAATGAAAAACAAAAAGGATTATATAAAAATGAGACAAAGAATTTAAAAATTTAACAGAGAACAAGCTAAAAGAAATATTATAAAATTTATAGAAGTCATTGAATTTAAAGAACCTTGTATGATGACATATATGTTTGTTTTGTAAGTTCAGGACTTTTATTGCACACTTATTGTTTATGTATATTCATGTATGAATGATATACTTCCATAAAATTTTATTTTAGAAAAGAGGCTAAAACACTTAAAAATAATAAAATGAAAGTGAAAGAAAATGAACAAATTATAATTTTCTTTAATCTTTAATTAAGAAAAGTTAAGGCCATGGGAGAAAAGGTAAGGAAAAGGGCTGATGAGTTAAGAAAAACAACAGAAAACATTCAATGTGAATCATTTAAAATAAATGCTAAAACAGTAAAAAGTAAATGCTGAAAGCTTGAAAATGAGAAAGATGGAGGGTACAAAAGGAAAAACAAAGTAGCATAATCAAGCAAGAAGTTATAGTAAACCAATGCTGAGATATCAAGCACAAAACTTCTCACGATGAAATACACCCTGAATACAGTAAGAAAAGGAAAGAAATCAACCGACTAAGCAACTGCTAGCCAGCGTGTGGTGGGAGTCCTTAGCAGAATGCTCTGACTTGGAAACACTTTTCCACAGTGTGAGGTCCAATTTAAAAGAGTCCCTATTGGGTAGAGCTAAAAGAGAGAGAAGGAGAGAAGGAGAGAAGGAGAGAGAGAGGGCGAGAGAGCAAGCCCTTAGACTTCTGCTCTTCAGCACAGCTTGGGCACCAAAGTCGCTTTCGGGATTTATGTGAAATCAGGGGAGCTGGGGGAGGGGGAGGGGGATGGTGGGAGCGGGGGAGGGTCCTGGGGACTCACGCCTCTGCCATGTGTGTGGCCCGCTGGGCTCTGCAAACTCCAAGGCCAATTTAAGTGAAACAGATGTAGTTAACCCTGATTATCCATGGTTACAGAAAAGAGCATTAGTTTAAGTAATTTAGAATAATTTATATCTGACTTTCAGATGTTTTTATTCTTTAAAAAAATCATCCACCTCCTTTCTCCATATCCCTTCCCAGAGGTCATTACTATTAACACTTTCCAGTGTTTCATTCTTGACCTTTTCTGTGAATTTAAAATGCTCCTTCCTCTAGTTATATAGGGTTTTGTACATAGGTAATAATACTAGCTGACACATATGAAATGTTTATGATGTGCAATGTACTGTAGATGGATTATACTAGGTCACGGGCTTTATGTCTGTTAACTCATTTAATCCCTGCAGCATTATTATCTAGATTTTCCAGATGAGGGAATTGAGGCCAATGAGATTAAGTAATTTGCAGGTCACCCTGCAAATAAGCAATAGAACCAGCACGTTCACAGACAGTCCCTACTCATAAACATCATGATTTTCTAGTTTACTTATTGGGGTCCTGCCCTACTAATTTTCCACAACTTATTTTTACTCTTAGCAATATACCATGGAACTCTTTCTAGGTGAATACACATAAATCTACCTCATACTTTAAATTGCTGTAGAGTGTTCTGCTGTATATAAAAATCTATTTAATTATTTTCTTATTTATGGACCTTTATTTAGGTAGTTCCCAATTTTGATGACTGCGCACATGCGTTTCCTTTAACACGTTTGTTGAGTGCCTGTGAGTTAGTTTGCCAGGGCTGCTCTAACAAAGTGGCACAGACCCATTGTACGGGCACATTCATACTCTCACTGCCACTTCTGACTGGTCTCCCTGTTTCCACACGGTAGCCAGAGTGAGCCAACGGAAGTCTGATCCTGTCGCTTCTGCGCTCAAAACCTTCTCATTTTACTCAAATACTGAAGTCTTCTGCATGGCCTGAAAGGCCCTACATGCTCTGTCTCCCTGCCCTAGCCCACTTCCTCTCCAATCACTCACCCTCTCAAGCTTTTCTGATGCTCTGGTTTCCTTCTTGCCTCAGGACCTTTGTACATACTGTGCCCTTTGCCTGAAGCACCTTCACTTCCTTCAGAGTTTCATTCAAAGATCAATTCAGAGTTGATAGTGGTTACATGACTCTATATGTGATAAAACTGCATAGAACCACACACGTATAAACACATGGAGACACAGACATGTGAATGCATATATGAGCCGGTGAGACTTGGATAAGGGCTGAGGACGTGCCAATGTCAGTTTCTTGGCTTCTATACTGTACTATAGTTATGTAAGATGTTACTGTAGGGGAAGCTGGGTAATGTGTACATGGGGCCTCTCTGTACTATTTTTACAACTTCCAATGAATCTATAATTATTTCAAAAGTTTTTTTTAAATTGAGAAAAAAACAGGTGATCAGTCCCTGGCCATGTTATATGAAGTGACACCCGCATGCGTCTATTCCTCTAGTCTGCTCTCTTCCTTTTCATTGCTGACAGACTTGACTTATTTGTTTGTTTTGATGTGGGACATGTATTTATTTGATTATTGTCTCTTTTCCCCGTTAGTAAAAATGTTCCATGAAAGCAGTGGCTTTGTTTTGATTACTGTTAATTCCTTGGCACCAAGAAGGATGTCTAGAAGATCGCTTCCTCCCTCCCCTAAAAGAGGATTGTATATCCTTACCATTGTCATTTGACACGCGGTGCCACTCTTTAGGAGGGACAGTCCACCCCCACCCCCACAGTTGTCACGCTTGGACCATATAATTAGCTTTGGTCCCCGAAATGTATGCAGATGTGACCTTAAATTAGGTGGCATGGTTCAGCCCAGCTTTTGGGTTCTGTTCTCTCCCTGAGAATAGGAGAGGGGGCTCCTCTTGTCAGGCTACGTCCTGGAGTGAGAATACACGTCAAGGAGAGCCACAATCTGTAGCAAAGCGGTAGCCAATCTTTAGTCCACATGTAACCAGGGTGAGAAATAAATGCTCATTGTTCTAAGCCATTAAGATTTGGGGGTTGTTTGCTCTTATTTTCAGTTGACTAATTTGCAGTCTATTGCAATAGTCCAGATGATGGTGGTTTGGACTAAAGTGGTAGCAATATTTTTGTACACATAAATAAGGCCATTTGCATTACTGTCAATTTGCTCTTCCAAAGATTGTGTCTACACATCCATTGATTGAGCCAATCCCTATTTCCTTACATCTTAGCAAACAGTGGATGGTATTCATCTTTTCCACTTTTCCCCCATCTGATAGGATCCATATATTATCTCATTGTTACTGCAATATACTTCTCCCTGATTAACAGAGAGATTGAACATGTTTTTGTATTTCTTTTCAGCTCTTTTTCCTAGCCAGACATTTTTTTGTTTAATCCCAACCTACTTTTCCAGCACTTAACCCATTTCTACCATTGTTCTCCAGTTTAATAATAATACCTTTGATTGAACATCTACTGTGTGGTGGAGAGACCCTTAAATGTTTAACATAGTGTCTCAATTTGCTAGGGCTGCTGTGATGAATAGCACACATACTATGATGAATTCCTTAAACAACAGGAATTTACTGTTGCCTGATTTGGGATACTAAGTCCAATGTTAAGGTACTGGCAGGGCTTGCTTTCTCCTGGAGTCTGAGCATCCAGGTAATCCTCTGTCTCTCCTGGCATCTGCTCCTCTCCTTTCTGTTGACTCTGGCTTCTGCTTTGGGGTCTACTTTCCTTTGCTTGTGAGGACTCCAGCCAGATGGACTAAGGCCCATCCTGAGTCCATTTGGCCTCATCCAGATGGGACCTCTGAAGATTCCATTCACAAATGAGTCTCCACCTGAACTAACAACATCTTCAAAGATCCTGTTTACAAACTGGGGTTAGGACTAGAACATGCCTTTCGTGGGGGGCACGATTCAATCCCCACATCGATTATCTAATTTAACTCATACAACAATCTCCTGAGCTAGGTATTGTTATTGGTGTTCTCAGGCATGAGGAACCTGAGGTCTGGAGATGTGAAGGGACTTGCCTCGAGGTACATCACCACCGTTGGAGTTGGGATTTGAACTCCACCATACTGGAACTGTAATATTTTTTCCAATTTTCCTCTGGCCCCTGGAGCAGAAATTCCACCCCACTAACCTACTCACTGTTCCTTGAACAATCTTCACTCTCCCTTCCTTTCTGGTTTATTGCACTCTGCCTGGGATGACTCTGTGCTGCCCCAGATACTTTCCAATTCCCACCCATCCTTATAGGCCCAACAGAGTGTTTTTCCTAATCATTAAATCCTTATATAATTGTGTAGCCAAAAGTCTCTTTTGGAAGACAAATGACGTACTCGTGAATGTACTTAAAGATATTATCTAGTATTACTCTAGTATAGAGCAAGACACATGGTTGGCTTAAAATATTTGCTGAGGCAGCGGATTTGGCCCAGTGGTTAGGGCATCCGTCTACCACATGGGAGGTCCGCGGTTCAAACCCCGGGCCTCCTGGACCCGTGTGGAGCTGGCCTATGTGCAGTGCTGATGCGTGCAAGGAGTGCTGTGCCACGCAGGGGTATCCCTCGTGTAGGGGAGCCCCACACATAAGGAGTGCGCCCTGTAAGGATAGCCGCCCAGCACGAAAGAAAGTGCAGCCTGCCCAGGAATGGCGCCACACACACGGAGAGCTGACACAGCAAGATGATGCAACAAAAAGAAACAAAGATTCCCGTGCTGCTGACAACAACAGAAGCGGACAAAGAAGACGATGCAGTAAATAGACAAAGAATAGAGAACCGGGGTGGGGGAAAGGGGAGAGAAATAAATAAATAAATAAATAAATCTTTAAAAAAAATTTGCTGAATTGCCTTGAACAAAATCCTTTTCGTATTATTTTATGCAAGCTTTTAGTTCTTTACTGTGTTGTTGTAAGGTTTTTAGTTTCTATTTTATTTTTCTTTGCCAATTTTTTTCAGTTTTATGCCAGTACCCTTCCTTGCAATGATGTATTTACCAGGTGAATCAGAGAGCCTTTTCAGTGTGGTGTTTTTTACCTTGTGCCCTGTTTTAGGGATCTTGCCGTTCTGTGTCCTCTCATGTCAACAATATGCCCGCTGTGTACTCACGGTGAAATGACTCTCAGAGCTCCAGGAACCGCAGAAGGTGGCACTGTAGCAAGGGCAGGACATACCCCAGGCTGCCAGATTTCAAAGATGGAAGATATATCCTCACACTGGGCTTTGGGGATACAGCTTTCACTGGATCCTAGAAGAGAGGCTCCAAGAATAGATGATAAAGGAAGAGTGTCTGAACTCTTCTGAGGTCAAACAAGAAAGTGAGTGAAGGAGATGGCTGACAATAAGTATTGTAAGAGGCATATGTTTATATGCATAATCTGAGATGGTCCATTGACAAGAATCAAAGGAATACCCAACTGCTGCTCAGAAATTTCACTACCTCACAACACCTGTCTCATATGTCTACTTCCCTGTTGCAAAGTGTAAAGACATTATTTGTCACAAGAGATTTATAGGATATTATTGACTTGAAATAATTTCTGTTGCCTTTCTCCTACTGAGTACTTTTAAAAACTATGTGCTTTCTTCCTCCTGTAAGTTAGCTGAAAAGGGGCAAATAAAAGACTTCTTGCTATTTTCTTCTGTGGCAGGTTTATGTCAAATATCTTTTCCCTCATGCAGTGGTAATGGGATCGATTTCCTACCCCTCCTTTCTTTGTGGCCTCTACATGTCTTTGAAAATATGTACATTCTAATTTCATTTTCCAATGAGGTGAGACAGACAAGTGTCTCTGGCACATTTGGACAGGAAATAAAATGCTTTTATGTGTGGGAAATGCTAGTGCCATTCAAAGTCAAGTGAGTCGCTAATTTAAAAACATCAGTCTGTACAAACATGAAAAAAGGGTCCAGCTGGGAAATTGAGACAATTCTGAATATAGTACTTCTTTTCAGCATGACTCTTAAATTTAGAGGAAAAATTTTTGGTTAAATATTTGCATAAAATTGTGATAGGATATTCCTCTAAAAATATTGTCATTATGCCTAAGGTATTTATTCTTTTGTGTGGAATTTACAAAGGGTGGTGTACATGCTTTGGAAATAATACACAGAGCCTGGAACACTTGTGGAGCAAAAGTTTTTGGTATCTAAACTCAGTATGAAAGAAATCTTAAGGTACGATGGCATTTTATTTTTCAGATTAGCATGATGGATTTTTAGTTTTTAATAGCAAAGATAAGCTCTACAAGAATTTAGATGCTCTTCTATCTAGTTGCTATAATGTTTTGGGTATTATAGCATGATAATGCTAAATGCTATGATATTAATTGCAAATCCTTTGGAAAGAAAAAGTACGAAGGAAAATGAAATGTAGTCAAGTATTGGTGCATGATTCTCATAAACAATGGTAGCTTATTTATCTAACCTCATTCATTGTTCTTTATAATGACTTTTTGTGATAATTAAGGCAGACTCCATTAAGCACGTAAATGGTTTTAATAGAAAAAATTTTTACAATATATTGCAAACTTTCATTGAGGTTATACTTACTGAAGATAAACTTTTCCTAAAGGTTCAGGGAAATCTTAGGAACATCCATAATTTTACAGTCTAGGGCACTAAAGACAACAATAGCGAGCATAGCTGTAATAATGGTAATAGCTAACTTTTGTGGTTATATAGGAGAGCGTGGGCAGGCACGCTTAGTGCCTCATTTAATTCTTACAAGCCCACAGGAAGCAGTTACTAGCATCATTCTCAGATTCCAGCTGAGGTAACTGAGGCATAGATACAGAAAGGTTTAGAAACTGGCCCAAAGTGACCCTCCTGAGAAGTGACAGGATTCACCTTCAGGTGGTGCATCCCCAGAGCTCACCCCTGAGCCGTCAGGCTCCGCTGCCTGTGAGTAGTAGCAGGAGCATGGGTTGAGAGTCAAGGTTGAAGTTTGGCTTTGCTGCTTGCTATTTGAATGACTTGAAGTAAGTTGCTTATTTTTTCAAAGTTCCAATTCTTCATCTTAAAATGAGGATGATAACAGCACTAACCTCTCGGGGTGCTGTGAGGAGGAAATGAAGTGGTGCAGGCAAAGACCCTGGCACAAGGAAGTCGTGAATAAATGCTGACTTAGGTCGTTGTTGCTCTTTACCACTCTAGTTATAGAAAAGACCCCTATGGTAAGAAGAGCTATTCGCACACATGAAAAATGGTCCTCAAGTTGCTAATCGTTTTGTTTCTGAATCTGTGAGCATGATGTCCTTCCTTGTCTGATGATCTGCTGCCCTTTTTGATGCTGCTCAGTGGTTGAGCTGCTCAGTGATTAAACATGTAGGTGCTACAAAGCCCAGCTCCCCTGTGTACTGGTTTGTCTGGTTGAAGGCAATTTACTTTGCTTCTCTGCATCACAGTTTTCCTTATCTAAAAAGAGCCTTCCTATTCTTATTGAAACAGTGCCATAAATTTGAAAGCACAGTTTTGTCATTATGTGATCTAGATAAGAATTTTGAGAAAACAGCCTCTATTTTAAGATGCCCCTCATCATAACCTTTCTAGTATGTGATGTTTTCTATTACTTCATTTCCTAACTTATCCACAAACTGCAGCATTTAAAATTTGGTCAGAACCAAATCCTTCATTCCTTCTTATTTTCCCTAAGTGCTTGATTGCTTTTGAATGTCTCCTGTATTTGTCTCTCATTTCTTAGTGTTGGCAGACTTGGTATATCTGTTGCCATCAGTTGAGGTAGTTTGACTGGAAAGGTTTCCCCAGGGGAGAAAGCACTTATATCACTCCATCCCTTTTGTGGGGAAAGCAGGTTGGCCTCAGGGACCAGATCTGACATGTTAATATTGTTGAGATTGATTATATGCATCTACTCTTGAAACAGTTACAGTTCTACTCCTTATTTTCCTAATTGCTCTTCCTTCAAGCCTATTTTCTCTGGTTCTTTTCTTTTAATTTTTCTTTTTAAAGAAGCTTTAGATTACATAGATGTTACATAAAAAATGCAGGGATTCCCATATGTGCCACTCTCTCCCCCTCATACACCGTTCCACACTGACAATATCCTTCATTAATGTGGTACATTTCCCACAATTAAGGAACACATCTTGAAGCATTGCTGCTGAAAGTGGACTATAGTTTACACTCTCTTCTGCACAATTTTATACATTATGACAAAAGATATAATGGTTTGTAGGTGTCATTGCAATGTCATTCAGGACAATTCTAATGTCCCAAAAATACCCCCATGTTACACCTATTTTTCCCTCTCCCTCCCCACAGAACCTCTGATGGCCACTGCCTTTATATCAATGATCAAAGTTCTTCCATTGCTAGAATAATAATCTCTATAACAAAATAATAATGTCTACTTTAGTCCATTGTTCATTCCCCCAATCTTGAGGATTTTGGGATGGCAATACCCACTCTTTTTAATTGTGAGAGGCCTTAGATTCCATGAGGGCAGATGGATGGGACTGTCTTGCTTGCAGTTGCAAACTCTCTCTGTTCTTTGGGATGGGTGTTGTCCATCGTCATCTCCTTTTAGTTGTCCTGAATGAGTCCAATGACTGGAGAGTAGATACTGCAACTCTGCTGAGAGTCAGGGCTCAAGTGGCACATGAATGTACCAAAAATAAAGTCTCTGGGACATATATTTAAGTATAGTGCTAATTATAAGTTCAAATAAAAGGGGCAAAAGAGTCATATGTAGGGCAAGTATAAATGAGTCTAACTCTTTTACACTGGAGAGCATAAATGCCAAAGTAAGGGCCACTGACAGCTCTGCTTATAGTGTTTGGATGTCTCTAGAGCCCTCATGACCCCTGCTTTTTGAAGCATTGTTTACTGTGGCAGTCAATGAGATCCTGCTGAGATGTGCTTAAGTGTAACCTCTGGAATGACCTACCAACTCATTTTGAATTCTTGGCCATAAAAACTCATTCATATTTAATAGTTCCCCCTTTTGGTCAAGGTCTTTTCCCAGATGTATTGCTAGTTGGAGTTTGGTAATAATCCCTCACTGCCAGGAAGGCTCATCCCCAGGAGTCATATCCCACACCAGGGTGGTGGGGTGGAGGAAAGGTATGCTGTTTGGCTTAGAGAGAGGCTGCATTTAAGCAACAAGGAGGCTTTCAGGAGGGAACTCTTAGGCAGTATATATTACTAGGCTAAGTTTCAATTTCACAAGAAAAGGTTCATAAGTATAATCATCAATATCATGGCCTGGTGTAATGGTTTGTCTTCCTTCACTAGGCACTGCCCTTGTACTCTGGGGATTCTTACTATTCTATGAGAAAATGTAGCAGAACTCCCCAGGATAGGAATTCAATATTCTTTTGGTTATTGTGTTGGTTTCCACCCACAGAAACAACTGCCCCACGAACAATTGAACATATTCATTTGCCTTAGAGGCGTGTCCCAGGTACACTCCTTCCTACACATCCCCATATCACTGACACCCCGTAGCAGTGATCCTCCCCTGCCTCAGTTGAGACCCTTCTGTGATCCAAAAATTCTCCAACAAAATAACCAAATAAAATTAATAAGAAAATTAAATAATAGTTTTAAAAACAAATAAAATACAACAAATTTTTAAAAATTGAAATAATATAAAAGTTTTTTAGACATTGTGTCAACACTGTGAGATCTGTTGTCTTGTATGTACAGTGACAATTTCTTCCCTATATTTCCCCGTGTCTTATTTTTTTCCATTTTATCTACAAAGAAGCTTTAGGTTACAGAAAAGTCACATAGAAAATATAGGGGATTCCCATGTACCCACACCCTCCCTTTTTTCTGTTCTCCTCTATTAATAACATTTAACATGCAGATGGTACTTTGTTACAATTCATGTACAAATATTGAAGCTTTGCTACTAACCATGGTCAATGGTTTACATTATGGTTTACATTTTGTACCATATACTTTCATAGGTTTTGATGATATTTAGAATGGCCTGTATCCATTATTGCAAGATCATGCAGAACAACTCCAGTGCCCCCAAAGTGCCCTATGTTTTATCGAGTCTATTCTTCCTTCCTCCTCCCCTCAGAACCTATGGTAATCACTAAGTTTCAATTTTTGAAGAATAAGATTCATAGTTACTTGCAATAATGTTGAGTGCTTGACATATTGGTCTGTTTTCTTTTATTAGGCATTGCCTATATTCTCGGGGAATTCTTGTCCCTCTAATTGAGAACATAGCAGGACTCCCTAGGATGAGAATTTAATATTTTCTTGTTTATTGTGTGGGTCTACACCCACTAAGATAACACACTGTGACAAGGTGAACACTTACATATTCCATCGCAGCATGCCCCAGGACCCTATCCCATATATCCCCCTACATCCAACGCCCTACACCAGTAACCCTCCCCAGCCATATTTACCAACATTGTAGATTTAATCACAAACTTCAAATTCCCAGAGTTCACCTGTTCCTTCCTCCATCCCTTTGCCCAGTTCCATGAATATTCCAACTCAACCTCCTTACCCTACTCCCCCTCACAGATCAGCACTGCCAAACCCAATTATATCACTGCACTACTCTCATGCCCATCCACTGTCCAACCACACTGTTCCACTTATCATAGATTTTTGCCTGTATGGTCATCATTCACCACCCTCTACTCACTTTTTGTCTCCTGTAAACCTATCTTCCAGACTCTAGCTCTGTGAGTCTGCTTTATTTGCTTGAATTATGTCAGTGAGGTCATGTAATATTTGTCCTTCGGTGCCTCGCTTGCTTCACTCAACATAAGGTCTTCAAGATTCAAGCATGGGAAACGGACTTGGCCCAGTGGTTAGGGCGTCCGTCTACCACATGGGAGGTCCGCGGTTCAAACCCGAGGCCTCCTTGACCTGTGTGGAGCTGGCCCATGTGCAGTGCTGATGCACGCAAGGAGTGCCCTGCCATGCAGGGGTGCCCCTGTGTAGGGGAGCCCCATGCACAAGGAGTGAGCCCCGTAAGGAGAGCCACCCAGCACGAAAGAAAGTGCAGCCTGCCCAGGAATGGTGCCCACACATGGAGAGCTGACAGAGCAAGATGACGCAACAAAAAGAAACACAGATTCCCGTGCCGCTGACAACAACAGAAGCGGACAAAGAAGAACATGTAGCAAATAGACACAGAGAACAGACAGCTGGGGCGGGGGCGGAGGGAAGAGAAATAAATAAAATCTTAAAAAAAAAAAATCAACCATGTTATCCCATGTGTTAATACTGCATTCCTTGTTACAGCTGAGTAATATTCCATGGTATGTATGTACTTTATTCTGCTTATCCACTCATCTGTTAATGGACATTTGGGCTGCTTCCAACTTTTGGCAATAGTGGATAATACTTCTATGAACATTGATGTGCATATATTTGTTCATGTCCCTGCTTTCAGTTTTTCTGCATATATACCCAGCAGTGGAATTATAGCTTCCTGAGGAGCTGCCAAACTGTCCTCCACAATAGCTGCACCATTCTACATTCCCACAAGCAGTGGATAAAGGTTTTCCTTCATCAACATCCTCTCCAACACTGGTAGTCCTCTGTTTTTTTAATAGCCATAAGTCTAATGGGTAAAAGATGATGTCTCATTGTAGTTTTGATATGCATTTTCCTAATGTTAGTGATGTTTAATTTCTTTTCATATGCTTTTCAGCCACTTGTATCTCTTCTTTGGAGAAGTATCTATTTAAATCTCTTGTCCATTTTTAAAATGGGTTGTTTGTCTTTTTATTTTTGAGATGTAGGATATCTTTATATATGCTGAATGTTAGACCCTTATCAGATAGATGGTTACCAAAGATTTTCTCCCATTGAGAGGCTGCCTTTTTACTTTCTTAACAAAATCTTTGAAGCACGAAAGTTTTTTAATTTTCTATTTTTTCTTTCGTTGCTCATGCTTTGGGTGTAAAGTTTATGAAACCATTTTTGCAAATGACATGATCCTATACCTAGAAAGCCCTGAGAAATCTACAACAAAGCTTCTAGAGCTGATAAATGAGTTCAGTAAAGTAGCAGGATATAAGATCAACATGCAAAAATCAGTGGCATTTTTGTACACCAATAATGAACAATCTGAGGAATAACCTAGGAATAAATTTAACTAAAGAGGTAAAGGACTTGTATGTAGAAAACTACACAATATTGTTAAAGGAAATCAAAGAAGACCTAAATAAATGGAAGAATATTCCCTGTATGTGGATTGGAAAACTAAACATCCTTAAGAGGTCTGTCCTAAACAAATTGATTTATAGATTTAACACAATTCCAATAAAAATACAATAGCATTTTTTACTGTTTTGGAAAAGCTAATTATGAAATTTATTTGGAAGGGCAAGGGGCCTTGAATAGCCAAAGACATATTGAAAACGAAAAACCAAACGGAGGAATCATACTACCTGACTTTAAAAAACATACTACAAAGCTACAGTGTTCAAAACTGCAAGGTATTGGTACAAGGATAGACACACTGACCAATGGAACAGAATTTAGAGTTCCGATATGGATACTCACATATATGGTCAAGTGATATTCAACAAGGCCACCAAGCCCACTCAACTACGAGAAAATGACCTCTTCAACAAATGGTGCTAGGAGAACTGGATATCCATATCCAAAAGAAAGAGAGAGGATCACCATCTCACACGCTATGCAAAAATAAAAGATCTAAATATAAGAGCCAAGACCTTAAAGCTCCCAAAAGATAATGCAGGGAAGCATCTACTAGATCTTGTAGTAGGAAATAGTTTCAAACCATTCTTACACAGTGTGCTTTTTCCCTTAATACTATATCATACAAATCTTCTTTATTGGCATCCGTAGAGCTTATTCATTCTTTTTTTTTTCCAGTAAAAAGATACATTATTTATGTAACTAGTCTCCTGTAGGTGGACATCTGGGTGGGCTCTCTTTTTCTCTGCTGCTACAAATGATGTCATAGTAAATAACATTGTTCATAAGTCACCAAGCATATGGGAAGCTTGTTTGTGGGATAAGTTCCTAGAACTGAGGTTGCTAGGTAGGAGAAAATGCACTTGTAAATGCAGTTGGCTCTGTATAGACACTGTGCATGTCATTCAGCAAAGTACTCAGTGCCTCTGTGCCCCCAGCCTTACCAAGAGAATATGCAATCAAATGCTAGACTTCTTAACTTCTAATAGATGAGAAATGCTGTTTTAGTTTAATTTTAATTTTAATTTAGTTTCTTATGAATGATGGAGAATATCTTGACATAGGCTTAAGAGTGTTGTTGGTTTCTTTTCTCCCAATTTCTAGGAGCTCTTTAGATACTCGGAAAATTAGGCTTCTGCCATGTGAGTCACTATATATGTGTATATATATATATACACACACACACACACACACACACACACACACACATATATATGATGGCACTCCTTGTGTGTCGCAGCAGCACTGCACGTGGGCCAGCTTACCACACAGGTCAGGAGGCCCTGGGGATTGAACCCTCCATATGATAGATTGATGCTCTATCATTTGAGCCACATCCACTTCCCCATATATATACTTTTTACAACTTTGTTCCTCATTTTGACATTACTTTAAGTATCTAGTAGAAGTTTTTTTAAAAAAATTTATGCAATACATTTTCAAACTTGTTTTTTATGACTTGGATTTTGAATAATGATAGAAAAGCCTTCCCTCTCCAGAGTTATCAAGGGAAAAAAATGAAAAAGTTATCAAAAATTTACCAATGTTTTCTTCTAGTGATTTTATGTTTGTTTTTAAAAAATATTTACATTTGCGGTATCTTTGGACACAACTTTGTCTTTTTCAGGTGGTTGCACATCAGAATAGCATGTATACAAAAAAGCTTTTGGGGAGTAGATGTAGATCAAGTGGTTGAGCACCAGCTTCCCATGTACAAGGTTGTGGGTTCATTCTCTGGTACCTCCTAAAAAAAAAAAAAAGAAAAGAAAAAGAAAAAGCTGTCTTTTCACTGGTTTGAAAAGCTGTATTATTGGACTTTTTAAAAAATTTTTTATTCTGAACCAATGACTTTTTCTTAAAATAAAAATTTATTGAAATATATCACAATCATATGCACATATGTGAACAGTGAGTGTCTAGTAAAATTTGTGATCTTATAAAACAAACAGGCATATCATCATACGCAGCTCCCACACATCACCCCACCACCAACACCTAGCATTGTCGTGAAACATTTGTTACAAACTAGGAACTAACTATAACCCATGCCTTACATTTGGTGTACTTTTCACCTAGCCTACCCTATTATTAATGCCCTATGTTATTATTATATGTTTGTTACAGTTCTTGAGAGAATGTTCTCATATTTGTTCTGGTAACCACAGGCCTTCTTCCACCACTGGATTGCCTGTGTTATCCAGCCCCATGCTTTGTACAATCCATTCTAAGAGTACACTAAGTGGCTCTCATTTTCATCACAGAGTTGTGCTGTCATCAGTTCAGTCAAATTTAGAATGTTTTAATTGCTTCAAAAGTAAAAACGTCATACCCTCTACATCCTTCTATTGTTGTCCCTTAGAATCCATATACTACCTTCTTTGCCATTGCTGCAAAAATGGTACAATATTACTGTTAACTATGTCCATAAATTATGTTAGTTGTAATTTCCCCATGTATCACCATATTCTTAACACTTTATAAAGAAGAACATTCTTATATTTATACTATTAATCACAATCTTCGTTCACCAGTAAAATCACTATGTTATATATTCCCTAGATTATCCTTTAGCTTCCTTTCAATTGACATTTACATCCACAGACTAACCCTTTCAGCCACAATCACATTTATGAAATGGCAATGTTATCTATACTCACTGTAATGTGTTACCATCAACTCTATTCATTTCTACACTTTTACAGTAAACCTTATTAAAAGGTCTTACTTACATTAAGCATCAGCTCCCATTCTTATCCCACATTGTATTTTCTAGTAACCTATACTCTAGAGCTTACCTCTGTGCATTTACTCAACGTATTTAGTATATTAGTGAGGCCATATATTTGTCCTTTTGTGTCTGGCTTATTATACTTAATATAATATCTTCTAGGTTCATCCATGTTGTCATATGCATCCCAATTTCTTTTCTTCTTACAAGTGAGTAGTAGTCCATTGTGTGTATATACCACATTATGTTTATCCATTTATCCATTGATGAGCACTTGGGCTGTTTCCATATTTTAGCAATTTTGAATAATGCTGCTATGAATATCAGTGTGCAAATGTAAGTTCATGTCCTTGCTTTCAGTTCTTCTGAAAATATTCCCAGTAATAGGATTTCTGGCAGTTCTATAATCAACTTCTTGAGGTACTGCCAAACTGTCTTCCAGAGTCTGCACCATTCTACATGCCCACCAACAGTGAAGGAGCATTCCTGTTTCTCCATATCCTTTCCAGCACTTTAGATTTTTTTCCTTTTTTTAAATTATGGCCACTCTATAACATGTGAATTGGTATCTCATTGTAGTTTTGATTTGCATTTCCCTAATAGCTAGTGATACTGAACATCTTTTCATGTGTTTTATTTGCCATTTGTATTTCCACTTTGGAAAAGGGTCTATTCAAGTCTTTTGCCCATTTTTTAATTGGTTGCTTGTCTTTTTATTGGTGAGTTATATGATCTCTTTATATAACATGCATATCAAACCACTAACAGATACTTGGTTTCCAAACATATTCTCCCTTTGACTAGGCTGCTTTCTTTTTTTATTTTATTTTTTTATTTATTTTTTATTCATTTTTAAAAAAATATTACATTCAAAAAATATGAAGTCCCATTCAACCCCACCACCCCCAACCCTCACTCCCCCCATAGCAACACTCTCTCCCATCATCATGACACATCCATTGCATTTGGTAAGTACATCTCTGGGCATCATTGCACCTCATGGTCAATGGTCCACATCATAGCCCATACTCTCCCACCTTCCATCCAGTGGGCCCTGGGAGGATCTACAATGTCTGGTAATTGTCCCTGAAGCACCACCCAGGACAACTCCAAGTCCCGAAAACACCTCCACATCTCATCTCTTCCTCCCATTCCCTGCACCAAGCAGCCACCATGGCCACTTTTCCCACACCAATGCCACATTTTCTCTGTGGACCTTGGATTGGTTGTGTCCATTGCACTTCTATGTCAAGAGGGGGCTTAGATTCCACATGGATACTGGATGCAATCCTCCTGCTTTCAGTTGTAGGCACTCTAGGCTCCATGGTGTGGTGGTTGACATTCTTCAACTCCATGTTAGCTGACTGGGGTAAGTCCAATAAATCAGAGTGTTGAAGTCTGTTGAGTTTCAGGGCGTGGCTATAATATTGTCAGTCCAGAGATTCAAATCCCCTAGATATATCTTAAACCCCAGTACCAACTACAATTCCAATAAAGTAGCATGAAAGTCCCGTAAAAAGAGATCCCATCTGAGTCCAGTTCCATCACGCAGAAACACCAGCTCCAAAGAAGGGCCACTGACATGGCAGTGAACCCCATCTGCCATGACCATAGAACCCGTGGGTCTCTTTAGCCCTCAAAAGAACCAATACCTGGGGTTGTATCTACTTTATCTGTCTCTGAGACTCTGCTCAGGTGTGCATGAGGGCAATCCTTCTGACAACCTCCAGACTCTTTTTTAGAGACTCATAGCCATATAAACTCATTTCTTCTTTCCATTTCCCCCTTACATTAGGTCAAACAGCATTTTAAAGTCCTGTTATTATATGTAGACAGGGACATTCTGCTGGTCCATGTTGAACCTTTAATTCAAGGTCATTTTCTAGTTGCATCATCAGCTGGTACTTGGTGGTGATCCCTCGGTGCCAGGGAGGCTCATCCCCAGGTGTCATATCCCACGCTGGGGGAAATGCATTGCATTTACATGCTGAGTTTGGCTTCGAGACTGGCCACATTTGAGTAACATGAAGGCTGTCAGGAGGAAATTCCCAGGCACAGTGCTGCTCTAGGCCTTGTTCTTATTTCAGGCGTATAGGCTCACAAGCATAGTCATTAGTATCAGGGGCTCACTGTTGGACCCTCATTCCTTCCTGGTTCTTACCATTGCACCTGGGGGACTGCCGCTGCTCCCCTAGGGACCACGACAGAGCACCCCTGGCCAGGAACCCAGTACCCCCCCCAGCTGTTGTTTTTAATTGTTTCCACTATGAGTATATCCAAACATTACCATGCACCCTGGACATTTGCCCTGTATAACTCCCTGTCAACCATATTTTGCCTGTCCATAACATCCCATACCAATATTCCTCTGCTGCCATTGTTGAACCACTCTGTGATCCAAAACTTCCTGAAAAGTGAAGCCTAATATAATGTCAGGGTCCCTTACTAGTAAAATGGAATATAGTGATGAGTTTAAAGGTTAGATGTTGAATACGTATTGATTTGGAAAAATTCTACATCCTATCTTTTTCTTTTCTTTTTTCCTAATATTGAGCTTCTCTTCACAAGAGCCCTAGATCACATTAATTCATATATACAATATACAGTACTCCCACACATCCACCATAAAACCTTTTTCCTTCCACAGCGATAATCTTATAACTTATTCATATCATATTTACTTAAACTGATGTACAGACTCTGAGACAATAGCTTTCAAACAAGGTGACATCTGTGCTTACATTGTGGTCCACACTTTAGGATATACAGTTTTCTAAATTTTTAGTTATCCTATGTTTTACATTATGGTTTACATTATTAGTCTGTCGTACCCTATATGCTTTTGGTGTAATATTACATGTTTTATATCCATCCTTGTGTACTTTCACGAAACTCCTCTCTTGCCCCCACATTTACCTTGGTTCCATCCATTCAACATCCATTTTCCCCTCCCCTTGGGGCCCACAGCGACAGCCAATCTCCATTTCCCGAGGAGCCACGTCCAGAGATACTTGCAACAGTGTTCAGGGCCTAACTTGCTCAACTGCCCTAAAGCCCTGGGAGCCACCCTTTCTCTCGAGAGATACAGTTCCTCTATTCGATGGCATTAGTCCTCCCCAGGATGTGGGTCCACCCCAACTCTCACTACTTGGGTCTCTACCCAATGGTACAACCCACCCTGGCAAAATGAGCATTCAGACATTCCCCAGGAGTCCGTCCCGCATCAGACCATCCCCTCCAAGCATCCTAAACAGGTAACCCTCCTAATTATATTTTGATACGATTTTCTCAGCATTTTACTCTCAACCAACACCTGACACTCTCCTATGTTCGTATGTTGCCCCTCCCTCCCCCCAATTTTTTGGAAGACTGCTTTCTTGACAAAGTCTTTTGAACAAATGTTTAGTTTTGAGGAGGTCCCATTTATCTGTTTTTTCCTTCATTGCTCATGCTTGGTTGTAAGGTTTAAGAAATAATTGCCTACCTCAAGATCTTGAAGATGCTTCCCTACATTTTATTCCAGGAGTTATGGTTGTCACTTATATATTTAGGTCCTTGATTCATTTTGAGTTGATTTTTGTATAAGGCATGAGATAGGGGTCCTCTTTCTTTCTTTTGGATCTAGATATCCAGTTCTCCCAGAAGTTGAACCAATATATTTTTACCACCAACCCTGTTTTGTCCAGAAGAGATACATTCAGGAAGAACCAAAACAACCCTTGACCTTGAGCCTATAGAGCATGTGGCCTAAAGGGATACTTGATATTAAGTTGGTGAATACAGCAAGTGTGACAGGATATTAGGCTATCTCTTTAGATGTGTCACCTCCCATTACTCCACTCTCCAGCTCTAAGAAACCATTTTAAATCAAGGAAAAAGAAAGTAGCCACATTTTGAAATCATTGGTCAAAATGAATCAGGGAGATCACAGCACAGCGTTCTGTCAATAAACTTTTGCTTAATCAAATCATGGGAGGAAAGTAGCATTGTGTAAACGGTGGAGGATTATTAGGGGGACGTTGGTGGATATAATCCAATTTTCTGCTGTGTGAGTATAGGCTATCATATCAGGTATCCCATGAGGTCCTATGAATCTGTGCGTCCTCTCTCCCTCCTTTTTTTCTTTCCTTCCTTCCATCCTCCATTGTCTGTCTATATTGATCTATTGATACATTGATCGAATCATTTATCCTTCTATCTCTTCATCTGTCATCTAATTATTTGACATTCATTTTTTCAACAAATATTAATACTAAAATTAATAGCTGCCAATTATTGAGCAATATGTGCCAGATGCTATCCCAAGGACTTTATTTGTCTCTTAATATTAAAAATAATGGGATACATAATAAGAGTTCTATTATGTGGGTGAGAAACTATCTCCAATATCATAGAGAAAATGAAAGAGGAGTCAAATCATGGGATAGATTTTGGATAGTTTTTCTTTCAAAGTTTAAGTCCTTGCTTACTTCAAGACTCTTCTGCTTGCCCTATCTACAGAACTCAAGTCTTCCTCCCTCCCTCCCACCCTGCTTTCCTTTTCAGTATTTATTGAGTGCCTGATTTATGCCAGGCCCTATGTGAGGTGCTGAAGGTGCCAGAAAAATTGAACCCCAATTGTCAATGTGTACAAAGTACTATGCAATGTATGCAGGATACTAATAAGCCAGTCTGCTAGAGAGACAACACATACATTGGAAACTACAAACACATGGCAGCGAGTGAAATGCTAGAGATTTTCAGAGGGTGTTATACAAAAACCTGAGATAGTCATTTTGTGGGAGTGTGGGTTCAAGGAAACGACTCTGGAGAAAGTGGACTCTAATTTAAATTTGTAAAAGTTAAAAAAAATAACAGTTGTATTGAAACATAATTAACATACTATACAGATTGCCCATTTTAAAATGCAACATTCAATGTTTTTTTAATGTATTCACAGATATGTGCAATCATCACATTTTCAGCCCCTCAAAAAGAAACCCCATAATCTTTAACTGCCACCCCATTCACTGATCTCCCCCTTATACAACCACTAATCTACTTTCTATCTCTGTGAACTAGTCTGAACAACATTTTATATAAAAGGAACCACGTAATGTGTGACTGGCTTCTTTCACTTGGCATACTGTTTTCAAGGTTCATCTACGTTGTAGCATGTATTAATACTTCATTCCTTTTTATTCCAAAGTAATATTCTGTTGTATGAATATGCCACATTTTCTTTACTCATTCATCAGTTGGTGGGCATTTTTTGTTTGTTTGTTTCACTTTTTGGCTGTTATGAATAGATGCTGTTATAAGCATTTGGGTACAAGTTTTTATATGGATGTATGTTTTATATGGATGTATGTTGGGTAGATATCTAGGGGTGGAATTTCTGAGTCCTCTGGTAACTCTGTTTAACTGATTTCAATCTTTTTTTTTTTTTTTTAAGATTTATTTTATTTATTTCTCTCCCCTTCTCCACCATTGCCTGCTCTCTGTGTCCATTTGCTGTGTTCTTCTGTGTCCACTTGCATTCTTGTCAGGCAGCACTGGGAAACTGCATCTCTTTTTTCTTGTGTCATCTTGCTGCATCAGCTCTCAGCGTGTGTGGCACCACTCCTGGGCAGGCTGTGCTTTTTTTGCACAGGGCTGCTCTTCTTGCGGGGTACACTCCTTGTGCGTGGGGCAACACTGCATGGCACAGCACTCCTTGCACGTGGCAGCACTGCACGTGGGCCAGCTTACCACATGGGTCAGGAGGCCCTGGGTACCGAACCCTGGACCTCCCATGTGGTAGGCGGACGTTCTATCAGTTGAGCCATGTCTGCTTCCCTGACTTAAATCTTAAAGAATGACTGAATAGGTATTGACCAAATAAAGAGGGTGAGAGTAGGGGAGGGAGCATTCCTTGGCAGAGAAGACAGTGTGAACAAAGCTAAGGGCAGAGAAGAGCGAGGGGAGCACCGGGGGCTGCAGTCCGTTTCTTTGAAAGCAGTTGGTGATAGACGGATGAGGCTGGAGTGAAAGGCAGAGCTTGACCATCGAAGGCGTGGGGTGCCATGGGAGAGAGCGTTTGATGCATCTAAGCAGGGCAAGGGTGTGGTTAGCAAAGGTAACCTGCTGGGCATGTGGAGAGAAGATCTGAGGATTATGAGGTTCGAGGAGGGGAGACAAGTTTGGAGGCTGCTGCAGCCATCCAGGTAAGAGACGAAGAGAATCTGAGCCAGTGGTGAGAGGCGGGAAGTACAAAGTGGGGCTGGATAGCCCTTCTGAAGACAGAATCGCAGAATTTGAGTGACTGGATGTGGACATGAGCGAGACAAGCCAGGTTGCAGAAGAGACCAGTTGCTCATTAGAGCATTTGGTAGGGAATGTAGTTTTTTTTTAGAATTTAAAAAATTTTTAATTTTTTGTAATCATCCAGGTTGAGGCTCCTTGAAGTCCTCGTTGGGGTCTCTCACCTGCCTTGGTGTCTGAAGCAGCACAGACCAAAAGCAGAACAAAACAAATCCCTCAGCACACGAGTCCAACTCCAAAAGCTTTGATGAAAATTGTAGACTTTTGGCCTCTGTAATCACCACTATTTGTGCTTGTTTCTTTTAAACTTTCTTTTATATAACTAATATATATTGAGTACTTACTTTGTGTCAGGTGATGGTTTTAAGCAATTTACGTGCATGAGCTAATTTATCTTGACAAAAACCCTATGAAACCAGTGGTGGTTTATTTCTGTTTTTCAGGAAACTGAGGTACAGAGTTAGGTAATTTGCATAAGAATTAGTAGTGGCATTTGGACCTAGAACACTCAAGTAGTCTGGCTTCAAAATTTGTTGTCTTAAGCATTATACTCTGTAAATGCAATTGCTTTCTTAATTTCCCTTACAGACTGTCCATTGCAGATGTAGAGAACAACTGATGTTTGGGTGTTGATCTAGTGTACCTGGCAAAGTTGTTGAATTTGTTTCTAGTGTTTTCTTTCGTGGATTCTTGGAGATTTCAGTTCTAGAATTTTGTTAAATGTTTTCGTTCCAAATCTGTTGCTATTGATTTAATTTAGACATTCTGAGGCCTTAAAATATCTTTTAGTGTTGTATAAATTACTCAGAAATTTTATGTTTTTATTTTACTTCTTGTGTTGACTCGTTTAGAGTATTTGCATATTTTAAAAAAATACCCCCAAAATGAAGAAAATCTTTATTAACTTTTCAAGTGCTAAGGAAATAATATACTAGAGGCAAATATTGCTATCATCAGTTAAGACCACTGAAAGGTTCTGTGGATTGATTTGTTTTGGTTGGAAAATTATGTGGAGTTAAAGCTATATCAGTTACTTTGATCAAATGGCCTCTATCCAATTAGGTAATTTAGATAGGCCGCTCCTCCTGGCAAATTGTGGCTGCTCAAATCTGTTCCCGATTTGAAAGAATTGTGGCTATTTAACTTCCTTTCATAGTAAATAGTAATTTGTTCCTCTTGCTAATTTATGGTTCCTTGAAAATTAGGGTTGACTCTTTGTTTCCCCGGTGGGTCTTCCCCTGCCCAGTCCCATTCCATTTTGAGTTTTAAAAGTAATTTTCCTTTCATTTTATTATCCACTCTGAAGACATAGTTTGCATTCAACTCTTTGTAAGAAGCTGAGAGTATATTATTTTCCCACCATTTTTGTGTCTGGCCCAGACCAGTGCTTCCTGCTCTTGCGGCCTTACCCTTAGCCCCTTGGTTATGATGGATGTCCAGCAAATGGAGCATATCATAGCACTGCAGGACTGAAGGGGTCCTGGGAGGTCATGTTTCTGGTGAGAAATTGTAAGCCTCAGTCCATATTCCTAGTTTCAGGACTTCAATGCGGCTTGCAAACATTAGCCCTTATGATGGAGTTTTGATTCTCAGTCTCAAAATAGAAAAACGGAGCTTTTCACACCCCAATCAATGAAGAGGAATAAATACAACTGACTATTTATATTCAGATCCAGCACTCTGGCTCCTAGATTCTCAATGACAGAAGGAAAGAAAGAAACCAAAAATCACAATTAGGGAGAAATTGTAGGAATCTGGCATCACGTCTCTTCTAACAACCTATCACTGAATTCATGACCACTCAAGCTCATGGCCAGGGCACTGTGTTCTCTCTGACAGTATTATTTAATGTCTAGCCTCTTAGCCGAAACTCATGTGTAGAGGTTTGTGAGTCACAGCACCCCTAATACCCCTTGAATCTTCTCACTGACATTGTAGTCCGTAAGCCCCCCAGTGTTTCACATGTATTTTGTATTTATTGAAGTTTATCCTTGTAGAGTCATTTCTTTGTATCTAATAAACTTTAATAAAAAGAAAAAAAGATGCTCTTTATTTTGAATTAAATTAAAATGCACTTTCAGGTAACCTGGAAAAAAAAATCCACTGTCGAGGTCATTAATATTATATTTTTCTGTCCTGTAGTTGTAAATATTTTACTTAACCTTTAGAATTTTGTTGGAATGGCTTATATTGTGTTTGGAAGCCTCTGGAAACTTGCTGCTTTTCTCAAGGTTTCTTAGAGATGGTAGCTACAAGCTTATACTAGAAGGATAGTGTAGAGAGGACATGTAGCTTTAAGAAAATGATGTTTTATAATGTACTTTCAATAATTTAAAAGCAGATACTTAGATAATTTCTTTAGATGTAGGACTTCATTATAAAGGGAGAGAAGTTGCATGCAATTTATTATTATTTTAAGATACATGTGTTTTCCCCCCCCGCAAATGATTTACATCTCATAGGTGAATGGAGCAAAAATTTCTTTTAGGTGCTCCTGGTAATGTGGAACTTTCGGGCCTCGGCTACGTTTTGAGACTAACACAGTCGAATGAATCTGTGCGTGATGGGACCGTGTCTGCGTCCACTCCCCTCTCTGCCTCATGCCTGCTCTCTGTCCCTTGCCCTACTTCTTCCTCCCTGAAGCCTTTGCTCTGCTCTATCCCTCTCTCGGCCACCCCCTTTCTTTTACCATTATCTTGCCTCAAGTCTTCTCAAGCTTCAGGCCTTAACCTCTACTTTACCTCCTCTGGGAAGCATCTCTCATGCTCTATCCCTCCCTCCTGTCTCTCCTCTTCTTTGGTTCACTCTTATAACATCTTGTATAGTTCCTGATGTCTATTTCCTGAAAAGGACTTAATTGTAATTAAGCATTTACTTTTCTTCCCGTATTTAGTTTGTGAGCTCCATGAGGGCTTTTTTTCTCTCCAATACGTCATAGGCTCAGTGGGGTGACAGAATGTTCTTATTCATAGTAGTCTCTCCAGAATCTAGTAGAGTAGGCAAAGTATCTAAATAAGTACTTGCTGAATGAATGGGTGGATAAATGGATGTGTAAATGAACTACAATCATCTTTGAGTTCTTAGAAATTCTTTTGTGAAAAGACACATGTGCAGGATTTAGACAAAAGTAGGAAGTTATAGGCACTCCATAGAGGAGAGGCTTAGATAATTAGTGATGTTGAGGTCAAATGACTGATTCTGAGAATGGAGAATATTTTAGGGCAAGTTCTCTGATTGTCTGAATTTCTAGAAAGGTGATGTTTGATTTGTGTTGGTGGCAGCCCAGACTTCATAGGCAATATAAAAGCAAATATGGTGTATCACTCACCTCGTTAATATTATTTTGACCATGACTTTAAATTAACCATGTCCATTCTTTGGTTCTTGTTATATATCATTTTGTGTGATTGTATGGCCCAGATAAAAATGTATCAATTGCAATATGAGTTGAGAGCAATAATTGGTCAAATTCTTTTTGGTCTTCTGGCTTTATTTTAAACAAGTTTGCAATAAATCTACACCTATGTTGAGATGATTTTGCAACATGGTTCTGAGAAGTATACCCAAGTGCATATGAAGTTTGGGCTATGGACCTTGTCTTGTGAAGGGAGTACAAAGAAAAAATTTGTATTTGAAATAGTTCTTGTTATATTTACATTGCTTGAGAGAAAGAGAGAGAGCAAGAGAGAGCACCAGCCTACCCAGTATCTGGTTGGTAGAGGGGTAGCATTTCCTTGGGGATGGAGAAAGAAAAGGAATAATAGGTAAATATGTCTAAAAAGACATTTCTTATCAATTGTGTGGTTTTGTTTCCATAACTCATTTTAAAACTTTTGCCACATTCAAGAGGCCCTCACACCATCTGTGCAGTGGGAAGTGGGGTGGATTACAACAAAGCAGGAAAGTGTGTTTTACCTTGGATTTCCTTGCTGGATTAAAGGGGAGTTAGGAGTTCCATCACTGAAAGCTTCTCCTCCCTGCCCAAAGCTAGAATGGAGAAGCAGCAAAAAGATGGAAGATGAGAGTCCCACTTTCAAGCCCATCCAAAGAGCTTCTAGTTTGAGAGAGACCAGGGCAGAGAAAGGACCTGTCCCTGAATAAGATACATGAGCCCTCTGCCATCTAGCTTGTGCCTAAGGAAGGCCAGGCCCAGTTAAAACAAGGATGCCCCAGAGCCCAGGTTGAGCATTGTGCCCTTCCTCCTCCATTAGCTGTCTTGCCAGCCTCCTCTTACTTGGGGTCTGCATCTCACCCCTCAGCTTTCCTTTATGCCCTTATGGTCTTGCTATAATTAAAATATTTACTGGGTATTGCTATATATGTAAAATACTGTTCTAAGAGTTTTATATGTTTAGGTCTTTAAATCCTACTATAGATCCTATGATAGAGATATTCATACTATTAGTATACCAATTTTATAGGTCAGAAACATTGACACTTTAGATAAGTTCTTTGAGGCCACATGTGTAATGGCAGAACATAGAGTTGAACAAAGCATTATAACTCTGGAGCCTAGATTGTGAAATTCTACACATTACAACCAGTGTTGAGGTATAAACGTGCAGCAAGGCTTAGTGTGTTGTCCTCTCAGATGAAATCTGGATTTTATGATGTGTAAGAAATGGGTACTATGGGGTCTCCAGAGCCTAGAATGGGACCAGGGGAAGATATCCAAGAGGCTTCTAGGCCTCTCGCAATAACCCTCTAATCATAATGGTAGGTCGCATCTTCCTTTCCTCTATCCATTGTTATTTATAGAAAATGACTGCTTCTGGGAAGCAGATTTTGCTCAATGGATAGGGTGTCCGCCTACCACATGGGAGGTCCAGGGTTCAAACCCAGGGCCTCCTGACCCATGTGGTGAGCTGGCCCAGGCGCAGTGCTGATGAGCACAAGGAGTGCCGTGCCACTCAGGGGTGTTCCATGTGTAGTGGGGTCCCACAAGCAAGGAGCGCGCTCCTCAAGGAGAGCCGCCCCACACGAAAAAAGCGCAGCCTGCCCAGGAGTGGTGCCGCACACCCGGAGAGCTGATGCAGCAAGATGACTCAACAAAAAGAGACACAGATTCCTGGTGCCTCTGACAAGAATACAAGCAGACACAGAACACACAGCAAATGGACACAGAAAGCAGACAATTGGGGGAGGGGGGTAGGATGGGGGAGAGAAATAAATTAAAAAAAAAGTGATTGCTTTTATTTGGTTTATAGAAATCCCCCTTCATCTGCTGTAGAACAACTCTTTCCCATTAGGGGATTTCTAATTTGTAGCAAAGCTAGGGTTTCAAATTTTATTGCTATATGGAGAGAAATTTGTTAGAATTTATTTGATGCATTGCTGTAGCTTTTGTTAGCCCTGTCAGGCTTGTAAACGGATAAAGAGATTTACCCTTCACTTACAAGGGAAGCACATGGAGCTTTGAAGAAATCTGCCCTGGAAATGAGTAATTTGACCAGTCCTCCTATTTCAGATGAGAAATCCAAGGACTAGAGAAGTGAGGTTATATGTGTAGAAGCAAATTACTGTTGTTATTTGAATAGAATCTTGAAGGATGAAAAGAATTAACCAAGTGAGGGAATGTAGAAAGAACATTCCAGGGAGGAGCAAAGAGATGGGGATTGGAAGAGCCTGGAGTGTTGGGAGAACGGCAAGGGTTGCTTCCAGCTGGAGGTGTGGTGGGTGCTGGGGCTAGCACAGGAGGAATGGGTGAGACGATGACATCTGCTCCTCTGAAAATCAATGACAGCTCTTCTAGGAAGGCCAAATGGTGAGAGACGCCTTTGGGAATACCACTCTAGCAGAGATTGGAGAATGGATTAGTGGGGGACAAGGTGAAGCACAGAGAGATAATCTGAGTTTCCATAGTTGATGACAGTTTTCTGCTCAGTGTCCATTCCCCATTCTTTTGTGTTTTTTTTTGGAAATAGCGTCTCTCCTTTTATCTCTAACTGCTCCTGTCCTGCTCCATAGGATTTGGTGAGGCCTCCATCACTGACCTTTGCCCCTTCTCTTCAATCAGAACACACAGTTTCCTTGCATGGACAATGGTGGGACCTCCTCTTGGTGGTACTCTGTTCCATCCAAGAAACAGACATATGAATAAGCTCTATCAATCAGATCCTGTTTTAGGACTCAAAGGCTGCCATGGGAGACAGAAGCGTTCTCTTCTTTTAGGGTTCCTAAATAGAAATGATGGAAGGCCGGGTCAACCATTAGCCATCTTCCCAGAAGAAAACCCTTCACAGTAAGAGGAAAAAGCCTCAGCATACAAAGAAGCAGAGGCGGTAGGTGGGTAGAGTCCTGCTTCCTGGTGTCTAATTGTTCTGGGCCCCACGGTTTGTTTGTTTTTTTTTCTGCTCTGTGGGCTTCCCAATTTCCCTCCTTTTGGAAAACCAAGTCCCCCTGCCTCCTTTTTTTGTTTAGGCTAGATTGAGTTAGGTTTCTATCCCTTCCTACTGAAATAATTCTGATAAATGCAGAATTTAATGCAGCATACCATTTGGAAATAGAAGCACATCTGAGATATGGCAGTGGCATTAGGAATTGGTGTGAGAAGAATTTAGAAGGTGTAATCAACAAGGCTTGCTTGGTTAAATGATTGGATTAAAGGAGAGGAATGAAAGACCCTTGGGAGGACTGCATAGATGAATGGGCCATTCTTTGAGAAAGAAATAAAAAGGAGATTATAAAAGTAATAAAATTTTGCCTTTGCAAACTTCCTTAGACTTATTATTTATAAACCTTCTTGGGGACAGGGACCATATCTTATTTACTTTTGTCTCTCCAGTGCCCAATATAACATATTGGACATACTGTGGGGGTGCCATGATATCTAGTCAATATAAAATAAAAATTCAGAGCTTCAAAGGCAAAACATCTCTTCACAGCCAACAAAACATATGGGCCAAGTTCTTTAGGTTAAAGATGTTTGTGTCAATCCTCAGTTCCCTGAAGTGTTCCTCATTATGTATAGAAAAAGTCTATATGCCAAAGGTCACTAGAATCATATTCAATGACAGTCACCAAGTCTTTCGAAAAGGAGAAAAAAGAAGTAAACTCATAGTGTTATCAAAAGGAAGGTTGACTACATAAACATATTGATAACATGAAAGATACTTTCTTCTTAGGATAAATAGGTTTAAATACTTTTATTCCCCTGTTCTCTCTTTAAAGTACTCAAGGGTGGGAATTCCTGAGGAAAGAAATCATGCTTTACAGCTACCTATTGCAACTAGTAGCCCACATTGCATACACAGGGACTCAGTAAATGTTTGCTGGAAATAGCTATGATTGGAAGTCATTGATAACTGTGGTAGACTGAATTATGCACTCCAATTTACACATGTTCTTTTTTTTTTTTCCACTCTAATCCATACTTTATTCCTCCATCCTGTGGACCCTGAGAGGGTTATGTCCAGTCCCCCTCTACATCAAGAGGGGGCTTAGATTCCACATGGATGATGGATGCAATTCTCCTGCTTGCCGCTGTAGGCACTCTTGGCTCCCTGGTGTGGTGGTTGACCCTCTTCACCTCCCTGTCAGCTGGCCAGGGTAAGTCCAACAGACCAGAGGGTAGGAGCTGCAAGTCTGCTGAGGCCCAGGGCCTGGTCATCACATGGACAGTCTAGAGATTCTGGTCTCCTGAGTATACACCAACCCAAATGCCAACCACAGGTCTGGTAAAAGTGACAGAAGACACATGTGTAGAAAGGTCATATCTGAGTCCAACTCTATCACACTCAGGAACACAAACTACAAAGTAGGGCCAACTGACATGGCACTGAACTCCAGAGCCATCTGCCATGACCATAGAACCTGTGGGTATCTGTAGCCCTCAGGAGAACCAGCACCAGGGTATCCATCTACCTTGGCTGTCTCTGGTACCCTGGCTGAGGCATGCATAAGCATTACCCCTCTGATGACCTCTCAGATCTTTTTTTCGAGACTCATAGCTATATAAACTCACTTGTCCTTTCCATTTCCCCCTTTTACCCAAAGTCAAAAAGCAGTTTTTAACACTTGATACTACATGTAGGCTGAGATATTCTGCTGGTTTGAGTTGACTTCTTTGTTCATGGTCTTTTTCTAGTTATATCATCAGCTGGTGCTTGGTAGTAATCCCTTGGTGCCAGGGAGGCTCATCCCTGGGAGTCATGTCCCACACTGGCAGGAGGGCAATGCATCTATATGCTGAGTTTGACTTAGAGTGTGGCCGTATTTGAGCAACATGGAGGCTCTCAGGAGGTAACTTTTAGGCTCTCTGCAGCTCTAGACCTAGTTCATATTTCAGGCACACAGCTCATAATTGGAGCCATTAGTATCAAGGCCTCATCGTTGGACCATCCATCTTTATTGGTCTTTGCCATCGCACTTGGGGGATTGTTACTGTTCCATTGGGGAATGTGATAGAGCTCTCTGGCCAGGAACTCAGTGCTCTCTCAGCTGTCGTTTCCAACTGAAACCACTATGAAAATATCCAAACCTTTCTATGTACCCTGTATACATGCCCTGGAGAACTCCCTCCCAACTATGTGCCCCCCCACCAATAACACCCCACACCATAGTTCCCCAGTCATAGTTCTCCCCCGCCATAGTTGAACCTCTCTGTAGTCCAAAACTTCTTCAAAAAGGAAGCCCAATATATTGCCAGATTCCACTAATAGTAAAATGGAATATAGTGATGGGTTTAAAGGTTAGATATAGAATATATAGTAATTTAGAAAAATTAAAAAAAATTGGGGTATGAAAAAATGGAAAAATGGAAAAATGAAAAAATGAAAAAGCTTTGTTTTGATGTATTGCCTTTCATCGCTGCTATAGGTGTTGCCCTGTATGTAACAGTGGTAAGGCAATTTCTCCCAATTTTCCCTAAGTGTCTACATTCTTTCTGTTTTTTTTTTCTAATTATTAAATTTGTCTTCACATAAGTTTTAGTTCACAGAAATTCACATATACAATATGTAGTACTCTCACATATCCAACATCAAACCCTCTATCCCATCCCCAGCAATGATCTTTTTACATGTTCATATTATATTTGCTGCAGCTGATGTACAGATTTTAAAACAATAGCTTTCAACCATGGTTCCATTTGGGTTTATATTATGGTTTATATTTTAGACTATACAATTTTCTAAATTTTTAGTAATCTTATATTTTACATTATGGTTTACATTTTAGCCTATAGACTTTCATACATTTTTGGTGTAATTTAACATGTTCTCTATCCATCATTGCATGATCTTGTGGAATATTTCCATTGCTCCACAGTTACACTGATTCCATCTATTCAATACCTCTTTCCCTTCCCCTCAGGGCCCACCATGACAATCAATCTTCATTACTTGAAGGACTATATTCATAGATACTTACAACAATGTTGAGGGCTTGACACACTTGAATGCCCTAATTGGGAGAAACCAATTCTCTTGAGAGATAAAATTCCCTCTGTTTGAGAACATCAGTCCTCCCCAGGATATGGGTATACCTTCACTCTCATTGTATGGGTCTCCACCCAATGATATAACCCACTATGACAAAATGAGCACTCACACACTCCTTAGAAGCTTGCCCTGTGTCATTTGTCCCCCCCGTTCCCCTTAAGCATCTTAAACAGGTAACCTTCTGTATTATATTTTCTGAAGAATTTTCTCTACATTATAATTTCAAGCACATACTTGACAATCTCCTATGTACAAATGTTCCCTGCACTCTCCCCCCAATTTCTTGGGCCATCTGACCCATACTCCCATCCTTAGCCCCCCTCAAGCCCACAAAGCCCCATGCAAAAGTATCCCTATGCCCCCATTTTATCTCTTCCCTGTACAAATACTTACCTCCAGCTTATCATAGATTTCACCCATGTAGGTATCAGCTCACAACCTTCCTCTACCCCCAACTTCTTTTAAGTTTATCATTCAGTCTCAAGCTCTCTGAGACAGCTTGGTCTACTTATTTCATATCATTGAGGTCATGTAGTATTTGTCCTTCAATGCCTGGGTTGCTTCACTCAACATAAGGTTCTCAAGATTCATCCATGTTATCACATGTGTTTGTACTGTATTTGTTCTTATAGCTGAATAGTATTCCATTGTATGTATAGACCACATTTTATTTATCCATTTATCTGTTGATGGGCATTTGGGTTGATTCCAACTTTTGGCAATAGTGAACAATGCTGCTATGAACATGGGTGTGCCTATATCGGTTTGTGTCCTTGTTATCAGTTCTACTGGGTATATACCCAGCAGTGGAATTGCTGTGTCATATGGCAAATCTATAGCCAGTTTTTTGAGAAACCACTGAACTGTCCTCCAGAATGGCTGGATCCTTCTGCATTCCCACCAGCAGTGGATGAATGTTCCTATTCCTCCACATCCTCTCCAACAATTGTAGTCTTCTGATTTTTTGATAGCCAGTCTTATGGGAGTAAGATGGTATATCATTGTTGTTTTGATTAGCATTTCCCTAATAGCTAGTGATTTTGAGCATTTTTTCATGCGTTTTATAGCTATTTATATATCTTCTTTGGAGAAGTGTCTGTTCAAATCTTTTTCCCATTTTTTTAAATGGGCTGTTTGTCTTTTTGTTTTCAAGATATAGTAGTTCTTTATATATGTAAGATATAAGTCTCCTATCAGATATATGGTTACCAAATATATTCTCCCACTGTGTAGGCTCTCTTTTCACTTTCTTGACAAACTCCTTTGAGGTGCAGAAGGCTTTCATTTTGAGGAAGTCCCATTCATCTATTGGTTCTTTTGCTGCTCATGCTTTTGGTGTGAAGTTCATGAAGCAGTTTCCTATTACAAGGTCCTGTAGATGATTCCCTACATTGCTTTCCAAGGTCTTTATGGTTTTGACTCTTATATTTATATCCTTGATCCATCTTGAGTTGATTTTTGTATAAGGTGTGAGTTGGTAATCCTCTTTCATTCTTTTACATATGGATATCCAGTTCTCCAGGCACCATTTGTTGAATAGGCCATTCTCTCCCAGTTGAGAGGGTTTGGTGGCCTTGTCAAACACCATATGGCTGTATATATGAGGATCTATATCAGAACCCTCAATTCGGTTCCATTGGTCAGTCTGTCTATCCTTGTGCCAATACCATGCTGTTTTCACTACTGTAGCTTTGTAGTATGTTTTGAAGTCAGGTAGTGTGAGTCCTCCAATTTCATTTTTCTTTTTCAATATGTCTTTGGCTATTTGGGTCCTCTTTCCTTTCCAAATAAATTTCAGAGTTAGTTTCTCCAATTCATTAAAGAGTGCTGTGTTGATTTTTATTGAGACTGCATTGAATGTGTAGATCAGTTTTGGTAGGATAGACATCTTAATAATATTTAGTCTTCCTATCCATGAATAGGGAATATTCTTCCATTTATTTATGTCTTCTTTGATTTCCTTGAGCAGTGTTGTGTAGTTTTCTGTGTATAAGTTTTTTACATCTTTAGTTAAATTTATTCCTAGGTATTTGAAATTTTAATTTACTATTGTATATGGTATTTGATTCCTGATTTCCTCCTGAGATTGCTCATTATTGGTGGACAGAAATGCTACTGGTTTTTGTACATTGATCTTATAACCTGCAACTTTACTAAACTCATTTATGAGTTCTAGAAGCTTTGTTGTAGACTTCTCAGGGTTTTCTCTGTATAGGATCATATCATCTGCAAATAGTGACATTTTTTCTTCCTTTCCAATTTGGATGATTTTATGCCTTGTTCTTGCCTCAGTACTTGAGCAAGTACTTTTAAAACTATGTTAAACAGAAAGGGTGATAGTGGTCATCCTTGTCTTGTTCCTGATCTTAGAGGGAAAGATTTTAAGATTTCACCATTGTAAATGATGTTAGCTGTGTGTTTTTCATATATACTCTTTATCATGTTCAGAAAGTTTCCTTTTATTCCTATCTTTTGCAGTGTTTTTATCAAGAAAGGGCACTTCATTTTGTCAAATGCTTTTTCTGCATCTATAGATATGATCATATGATTTTTTTCCTTCAATCTGTTTATATGGTGTATTACATTAATTGATTTTCTTATATTGAGCCATCCTTGCATACTCAGAATGAATCCCACTTGGTCATGGTGTGTAATTTGTTTAATGTGTTGCTGAATATGATTAGCAAGTATTTTGTTGAGGATTTTCATGTCTAGGTTCATTAGAGAGATTGCTCTGTAATTTTCCTTTCTTGTGGTGTCTTTGTTTGTCTTTGGTACTAGAGTAATTTTGGTGTTATAGAATGAATTAAGCAATGTTCCCTCTGTTTTGATTTTTTGGAAGAGTTTAAGCAAGATTGGTGTTAGTTCTTTCCAGAATGTTTGGTAGTTTCACCTGTGAAGCTGTCTGGCCCAGGGCTCTTCTTAGTTGGGAGGTTTTTAATGACTGCTTTTATCTCTTCACTTGTGATTGGTTTGTTGAGATCGTCAATTTCTTCTTTTGTCAATGTAAGCTGCTTATGTATTTCTAGGAATTTGTCCATTTCCTCTAAATTGTCCTTCCTGTTGGAATATAGTTTTTCAAAGTATCCTCTTACGATAGTCTTTATTTTTGTGGGGTCAGTGGTGATATCTCCTTTCTCATTTTGTATATTTGCATATTCTCTCTTTATTTCTTTGTTAGTCTAGTGAAGGGTTTGTCAATTTTATTGATTTTCTCAAAGAACCAGCTCTTGGTTTTGTTTGTTTTTCAAGTGCTTTTATTTTCTATTTCATTTAGCTCTGCTCTGATCTTTGTTATTTCTTTCTTTCTTCTTCCTTTGAGGTTAGTTTGTTGTTTTTTTTACTAATTCCTGCAAGTGTGCAGTTAGTTCTTCCATTTTAGCTCTTTCTTCTTTTTTGATGTGTGAATTTATGGCTATAAATTTTCCTCTCAGTACTGCTTTTGCTGCATCCCATAAGTTTGGATATGTTGTGTTATCATTTTCATTAGTTTCAAGGTAGTTATTAATTTCTTTTGAAATTTCTTCCTTCACCTACTATTTTTCTAAGAGTATGTTGTTTAACTTCCAAATCTTGGTGCCATATCTGGGTCTCTGGCCCTTGCAAATTTCCAATTTCATTCCCAGTAGTCAGAGAAATTATTTTGTATGATTTCAATCTTTTTGAATTCATTGAGACTTTTTCTGTGGTCTAGCATGTGGTGTATCTTGGAGAATGATCCATATGCACTTGAGAAGAATGTATATCCTTTGTATTTGGGTGTAATATTCTGTATATGTTTATTAGATCCAGGTCCTCTAATATATTGTTCAAAGTCTTTGTTTCTTTATTGATTCTCTTTTGAGATGGTTCTGTCCAAAGTTGATAGTGGTGTATTAAAGTCCCCCACTATATTTGTAGAGGCAACTATTCCTTTACTTAGGTTTTCCAGTGTTTGCCTCACATATTTGGAGTCACCCTTGCTAGGAGCATAAATGTTTATCATTGTTCTTTTTCTTGAAAGATTACCACTTTCACTAATATGTAGTGTCCATCTTTGTCTCTCACAATTGTTTTGCATTTAGAGTCTATTTTGTCTGATGTTAATAAACTGCTCCTGCCCTTTTTTAGTTATTGTTTGCTTGTAAGATTGTTTTCCAGCCATGCACTTTCAAACTCCTTGAATCCCTGGTTCTAAGATGTATTTCTTGTAGACAGCATATGGATGGGTCATATTTCCTTATCCAATCTTCCAGTCTGAGTCTCTTGACAGGTGGGTGTAATCCATTGACATTCAGTGTTATTACTTTCAAGGAATTACTTATATTAGTCATATTTTCTTTGGATTTATGTTTGCCATATTTTGTTTGATTTTCTTTTTCTGTTTTTGTCTTTTTAGTTGCTCTTTCACTCTCCTTCAACTCTGGCTGTCTTGTTTTTTTTCTCTCTTCCTGGAGGACTCCCTTTAGTATTTTTTGAAAGGTAGGATTCTTGTTCACATATTCTCTTAGTTTCTGTTTATCTGTGAATATTTTGAACTCTCCATCATTTTTGAATGCTAACTTTGCTGGATAGAGTATTCTTGGTTGGAAATTTTTTTCTTTTAGTACTTTGACTATGTCATACCACTATCTTCTTGCCTCCATGGTTTCAGATGAGAAATCAGCACTTAATCTTATGGAACCTCCTTTGTATGTGATGGTTCCCTTTTCTCTTGCTGCTTTTAGTATTTTCTCTTTGTTTTGAGCATTGGATAATTTGACAAGTATATGTCTTGGGGCAGGCCTGTTGGGTTTTATGCTATTTGGGGTGCACTGTGCTTCCTGGACATGTACATCCATCTCCCTCAATAGGTTTGGGAAATTTTCAGCCATTATTTCCTCCCACACCCCTTCTGTCCCCTTTCCCTTATCTTCTCCTTCAGGGATGCCTATAATGTGTATGCTTGAGCATTTTGCATTGTCATTCAGGTCCCTAAGTCCCTGCTGGATTTTTTCTATCTTTTTATCGATCAGTTCTACTATCTGCTTGATTTCAGATGTACTGTCTTCCACATCACTAATTCTTTCCTCTGCCTCTTTGAGTCTGCTTTTATTTGCTGAGAGTGTAATTTTGATTTCTTGAATTGTGCTATTCATCACCATCATATCCATTATTGTTTTGTGTATGATTGCAATTTCTTCTGTATTCTCTCCAAGTGTTTTCCTCATTTTTTTTTTAAGATTTATTTTATTTATTTATTTCTCTCCCCTTCCCCTCCACACCCCGGTTGTCCATTCTCTGTGTCTATTTGCTGCGTCTTCTTTGTTCGCTTCTGTTGTTGTCAGTGGCACGGGAATCTGTATTTCTTTTTGTTGCATCATCTTGTTGTGTCAGCTCTCCGTGTGTACGGTACCATTCCTGGGCAGGCTGCACTTTCTTTCGTGCTGGGCAGCTCTCCTTACGGGGCACACTCCTTGCGTGTGGGGCTCTCCTATGTGGGGTGGGGGGCACCCCTGCGTGGCACAGCACTCCTCGCACGCATCAGCGCTGTGCATGGGCCAGCTCCACACAGGTCAAGGAGGCCCTGGGTTTGAACCGTGGACCTCCCATGTGGTAGATGGACACCCTAACCACTAGGCCAAGACCACCGCCCTCCTCATATTCTTAATCTCTTCCTTCACTTCATCAAATTGGTCCCTAGTATATGTTTTGAGAGCTTTAATTACTTGTTCAATTTTCTGCTCCTCTTCCTGGTTTTTAGTTTGTTCATTGGATTGAGGCATATTTTCCTGATTATTGGTTTGGTTTGTAGTTTTTTGTTGCTATCTGGTCATCATTTTATCTTGACAGGTTTAATCAGTTGCTTAGCTTCTTTGTCTTGTTTGGGGTTTAAGTAGTTGTTGTTTTTGCATGCCTGTTAAGTATTCTCTTTGTCACTTTGTTCTTCTTATTCTATTTCCTTGTTGTTGGCTAAATTCACTTGAAGGATAATATTAGGGCCAGAGAAAGCAGAAGGAGTAAGAAAAGAAAATGAATCATAGTAGTATTGATAGTAAATATTACCAGAGGAACCATGTGAGATCTAGGAGAATGGGTGTGAGACTCATGTAAGGTACGTAGAGTTATAACAGTAAGAAAATTAGAGTACATATAATGAGATAATAAATTGAATATGGGGAGGAATATAGTGTGAATTAAAAGATCAGTGTGTTCAGAAGAGAGGGAAAGAGAAAAGAAAGGACAATAATATAAAGAGTGAGTATAAGACAGAAAACACAACAAAGATATTAGAAATAAAAAGTCAGATAAATAGGGGGCAAACAAAGAGAGGTGTAATTTAAGAGAAACAATAAATGATGGAGAATAGAAATATGTAGAGGAAAGGGGGTAGTGTTGGTGGCCGAAATCAATACACACAGAAAAGAGGAAATGGAGGGTGAGGAAATACAGCAAATGTGAAGCACTCTCTGCAGCACCTAATGTAAAAAGAATAAAAAAGAAGAAAAAGGAAAAAAGAAAAAAAAAGGGCCAAAGGGAGGGGGGAAGCAAACAAGAAAAAGAAAAAGAGAAAAAAAGAAAAAAAGAAAGAAGAAAGGGTCTTGGGGGTATAAAGAGGAAGGAAAAACAAGAAGACAAACCAAACAAATACTAGGGAAACTTTAAAGCAAGGAATTCTCTTTTCAGTTAAATAAAATGCTTAGGGATCTGAATTTCCCCCTTTCACCTTTCCTCACTTCTCTCTCTCCCAGGGCAGCAGGAAAGCTGCCTGAGAAGTCTGGTAGGAGATTCAAGTGGGTCCTTGTTGAACCAGCTCTGCACAGAAAACAATGACTCTTAATTTCCAGAGAGAGAGCACCCACACCTCACCAGGAACCCCAAGTTTGCTATTGGAAGCTTGGAAAGCACCTCCTACAGTCCCTCTCCTTTAGGTGTGCTACCAGAGGGCTAGTTGATTTTCTGACTCCACCTTCTCCCAGACCAAGTTTCCTATTCCAGGGGGTTTAGGTTAACTGGGCTTTCTCAGCAGATTCACCACTGCTTTCTTCCCAAACTCTCCCCAAGATAGCTGGTATGCTCCTCCAAGTGCAAACAGAAAAAAAAAAAAAGGGGGGGGGACGACAGAATATTGAACCCGGACTCGCCCGGCCCCTCTGGTGCACCTCCCACTTAATCCCTCCCACTCACAGAGTCAGTCCAAAACCGGAGGGCTAGGGCGATCCGGGACCTCCGGGAGCACTGGACCTGGGAAAGGGAAGTCCCGGACACTGCAGACTCAGGGTATGTAGGTCTGTGGAATGTGGGCTATGGGGGCTTAGGGGACACAGATATGGGGACCACGCATCTGGGGATCACAGGACCCAGGAATGCCGCCACACAACCGACAGTTCTCAGGGAACACCGTGGCAGCCAGCCCTAGGGGGAAGGCTCCCGCCTCCCCACAGTTTCCGACCTCTGTACTTGTTACTTGCAATTCTACCTTTAGCAAGCCCCCAAAATAGCCCCCTCTGGCAAGACTCCAACGGCACTCGGCTGCTTCTTTGCAGGAAAGACTGTGAGCTGCACTCGCTCAGACGCCATCTCGCCCCAAGCCCTGGACATGTTCTTAATCGGCATTCCTGGGGAGGGGGTGAGCCCACTGGGAAAGGATCTCTTGAAGATGTTATTTTTCGTGTAGGTAGAGCCCAACTGAAGTCGGATTTTAATCCATATTACTTGTGTACTTTATGAGCAGAAGAAATTCAGAGATTCTTGGAGAAAGCCACAGGGAGGGGCAGGAAGCTGGAGGTCAATGGGACCCAAAAGACGAGGGAGAGGACATCCATGTGACAAGAGGCAGGAATACCAGCCAAGGAGCCCCAAGGATTGCTGACAGCCAGCACCAGCATTTTATAGACTTTGGAGAGAAAGTATTGCCTAGCTAACATCTCTAGTTTGCAAATTTCCTAGGCTTAAAACTGTGACCCAATAAATTCCCGTTGTTTAAGTCCATCCATTGTGTGGTATTTGTCATGGCAGCCTAGTAAACTAACACTATACCATAGGGGCCTTTCCGAGGTGTCTCTTTATTAGGGAATTAATAATACATGAGTGTAGTGCTTAAATGTTTTTAATTCAGCCTGGACACCCCATACTGTGCATATAGAATCCATAGAACCCTGAGAATGAGAGAAAACATATGTGTAAATGACAGCCTGAATATGTATGAATTGATTAACAGATTGAAAATGTGTTTCTTCTTTTTTTTTTTAGGTAGTGGTATTGCAGATGGACACTAGAATCTTGCTCATTAACATCTGAAGTCAGTGACTACATTTGGTAAATTGGGAAACAGGTCTTTGTATTTAAATAGAGCAGGAAGTTTGCTTGCAGTTTACTCTTGCCCAACACATAGGTTTTAAGGGAATTGCTTTTTACAAATTTTAGTCGACCAGCTGATGATGTGCTATGTCCTTTCTGTCTGACTATAAAGAATATAAAAGATCTCTAGGATGTAAAATGTAGCAGTTGTTTTACTGACTCTGACAACTTTTCAAACTTTGTGAAAAATCATGTGAGGTGAAATTTATGTGCCCACATCCACATAACATTTCTTTCTTTGTCCACTCAACTTGCTATTTCTTTAAACCAGGAAGAATTTATGAAAGTCAAAGTATGTATATTTAAGTAAACTTTTGTTATATAGCATTTGTTCCAATGTGACTTGAGAACCTAAACACTTCATGTGTTGGATTTAATAGACTTGATTTGGGTAGTACTTACTCCCACCCTACCCTTTAAACACTTTTTCCACCCCATAGGTCTTAAGTTTTTTTTTTTTTTCCCCTCAATTTTTCTACCATATGAGTTTTTCAAAATTTATCATTTCCCTAAGGTTATAAACAATGAGCTGGTAGGATAAGAAATTCTTGTGCACAGCATTTTTTTTTTTTCCCAAACAAAATTACTTCATGCAATGAAATAACTCAAGTGCTTCCAGTTACATAAGTAACTCTCTGGGATTAAGGCACTTAGCGTGAGACATTAGCTTTCTAGGCCACTAAGTGCCATTTAAAAGAAAGCACTCTAGCAGTTTGCTATACACTGAAGGAGAATAATGCCTTATGCTTTTGCGGTACCTTTCTTCTGAGGAATTTCAAGTGTTTTTTAACCTAGACCATCTTTTTTGTCCTAAAATCATTCCTGGGTAGTAGTCTTTATTCAGGTATTGTTCCCTAAGCATCTCAAGTGATTCATTCAAAGGTGGTTATTGAGCTCCTACTATGTGCTGGATTTACAGAGCAGAGCGAACCCTGATACAGGTCTCAGAGAGACAATCTACCCAGCAGGGATGCCTGAGGAGTGGTTGGAACAGAGGCTGTGGCTAAGGGCTCTAATAGTGCTGCTTGGATATTCTGTAGGAGCAGAGAGGACTGAGTAACTCACTGAGCTTGGGGAGTGAGGCCGTAAAGCTTTTAGAGGGGAGCTGCAGTCAACAAAATGAGGATGGAAACATTTTGCAGATGGAGAACATTTCAGTTTATGCCCAGAGCTATGAAAAATGGATTGGGGAGGGGGACCCTGGGGGGAAGTCTGGGGAGTATCAGAAAAATATGGGCACCTCTTAGAAAGATACATCTCCCAGAGATTCTGCTGTCTTGTACCCCCTTTTGAAAACCACTGTTAATGATGGGAGCGTGTGCCAATTAGTTCATTCAGGCTGTGCAGAAATTTATTGATAATTTCTGTCCTAGGGGGTTATTTCTGCAATCAGAAGCATGAAAATTTATAGGAAGTACATTATCTGTGAAATGCTAGTCTTAAATTATTTGCAATGTAAAATGTGTGTATAATGAAAGGCATCTACAAAACCAAAGACAAGAAATACGTTCTTTTTTAACTCACCCCCAAATATCCCATAGTAGAGTAAAATTCCTCTTCCGCCTTGGCATCTTCCCTGAAGACAGTACTAGTTGTATTTGCAGTTAGTTGGTTGGAATGAGTCGATAAGCATGGAAGAACTGTGAGGCAAGATGTTGAGGGGAGTTAAGAATTTTCTATCATTTCTATGACAGGCCTGGCTTAGAGAGAAATCTTTCTTGGAGATGAGGATGCTACAGTTGTCCCTGGGTGAGCCATCAGAGCAGCCAGGGGCTGGTCTTGACTGGGAAATGAAGGATTCCTGCCACTTAACCATTCGGAGATTCATTTTCTTCATCTATTAAGTGAGGTGTTTGGAATTAATTACATGTACGATTCCTTCTAGCGGTAGTATTTTATCATTCTGTGAGTGCATGAATGAGATGACCTTTTTAATGGCACTTTATATTGGAATGTTCCTTTCTTGATGGAGGTCCCTCTGTCTGCTGTATATCCCCCCCTTCTGGGAAATTACTATGCATTCTTCAGTGCCTGGAACAAATCAAAGAAGTGAAATATTTCAGGCACCATCTATGTCCTAGATACTGTGATAAATAGGGTGACTGTGCATTCAGGTTCATGCCTCTTGCCTGGGGTAATTTTTAAAGTGCCTTCTTATACTCTCAAAATTGTCCTAGTTTGCAAACACCAACCAGTGATGCATTTGGAAAAAGCAAAAGGGGGAAAATAAATACAAAAAAGTTTTTACAGCTAAGAATATTCGACGTGAGTTGGGAGGTCATTCCAGAGGTTAGGCTTATGCACATCTCAGGCAGATCTCACTGACTACCACAGTAAACAGAGTCTCAAAAAGGGGTGCTCCTGAGGGCTCTAGAGATGTCTGGACACTGTTGGAAAGGCACACAATCCCATGAAATCAGCACCCTGTCTGTGGGCTTTACCTTGGAATATATGATAATCATCTCCCCAGTGGGTCAGAGTTAGACTCATTTTAATTTTTCAACACATGGCTCTTTCATTTGAACCTATAATTAGCACTCTACCCATTGAATATATGTTCCAGAGACTTAAACCTTCGGGCTGTACATATTCTGGTTGCACCCTGAATCTCAGCAGGGTTGCAGCCAACACCTGCTTTCCAGTTCATTGGACCCACCCAGGACAACTCACAAAATGATGACGGGCAACACCCATCCTCCAAAACAGAGAGTATCTGCAACTGCAAGCAAGACATTTCCTTCCATCTGCCTGAGTGGATCTAAGCCCCCTCTCAGTCTGAAGCAGAGTTGGCATCACCATCCCCAAATCCTCCAGACTGTATAATGATATAACATAAGGGTGGCATACAATCATGGACCAAAGTAGGCTTATTATTTTAGTAATGGAAGAACTTGTAACACTGATGTAAAAATAGTGGTCACCAGAGGTTCTGAGGGGAGGGGAGGGAAGAATAGGTGGAACCCAAGGCATTTTTAGGGCATTGGAATTGTTCTGTAAGATATTGCTATGTGGAATACAGGCCAATATACATTTTTGTCAAAACCCATAAAATTGTATGTACAAAGTATAAACCATAATGTGAGCTATAGACTTTGATTAGTAGCAATGCTTCAGTATTTGTTCATCAATTGTAACAAATGTACCACCCTAATGTAAGATGTTACTAACAGGGGAAAATATGAGAGGGGGGAGGGGAGTATTGGGATTCCTCTTTCTTTCTGTAATCTAATCTACTTTTTTTTTTTCCTGTAGTCTAATCTAACTTTTTCTGTAATCTAATACTCCTTTAAAGTTAAAAAGTTAAACAAAATTGTCCTGGTTTGGATGATAAATTACATGATAAGGGCTTTCCCAAATATTATTTTATTTAATCCTTACAGTAAGTCTATGAGTTGGATAGTATTAGTTCCATTTTCCACATGAGAAAAACTATAATTTAGAGCAGGGGTTCTTAACCAGGGGTCTGTGAGCTTGAACTGAAATAAAAAAAAAACAAAACAAAAAACATTTTTCTTGTGGGGACATGTTGGTGTGGGTGGGATCTATTTATTAAATAATACACAGTATACGGTGGACTTAGTAAGGGGTCCATGGTTTTCACCTGATTGGCAAAGGGGTCTGTGGAACAAAAAAGGTTAAGAACCGCTGAGTTAGAGATTATTGAGGAATCAAATTCTCCTTGCTTGAAAGTGGTGGAGGAATTCTCTCTTGATGTTGTGACCTCAAATGTTTCACTGCACCTCGATCCTGCATCTACTGTCCCTTTCTGTGTGGAACCATCTCTGACTCCAACACCTCCCCACCCCCTTCCTGACCCCAAGACCCACAGGTTTATTGTTAGTGCTGAAAATCTCATCATAAATGTAAATATGTGCAAGTCTGAGGTTTCTCTCCCTGGACTCTGTTCCATCTTGAGAACAGGGAACCCATATTGCCTCATTATATGTGCTGAATATACGTTTAGATGTGTGATGTATTGTTGTATTTATTAGAGTGCCGAAGGAATTGAGAGACTTAGTTTCCTGGCATGCTAGCTATGTGACTTTGAGCAAGTTCTACTTTATTTTTTTTTTTAATATTTATTTTATTTATTTCTCTCCCCTACGCTCCCATTGTCTGTTCTCTGTGTCCATTTGCTGAATGTTCTTCTGCATCCGCTTGCATTATCAGGTGGCACCGGAAAACTGCGTCTCTTTTTGTTGCATCATCTTGCTGCATCAGCTCTCCGTGTTTGCAGCGCCACTCCTGGGTAGGCTGTGCTTTTTTCACGCAGGGCAGCTCTCCTTGCAGGGCGCACTCCTTGAGCATGGGGCACCCCTGCGTGGCATGGCACTCCTTGTGCATGGCAGCACTACGTGTGGGCCAGGTAACCACACGGGTCAGGGGGCCCTGGGTATCGAACCCTGGACCCTCCATATGGTAGGCGGATGCTCTATCAGTTGAGCCATGTCCAGCTTCCCAAGTTCTACTTTCTTTGAGCCAAATGCTATCTAACTTAGAGGTTGTGAGGATTGGGAGGGGGGGTGTTAAAATATGCTAATGAAAAGAGCGAACATTTGTAGAGAAAATTCCTTTACAAGATGATCACGTTTAGTTTCCACAAGAGACTTTAGTGATAAGTACCGTATGTCCCCCTGAGGAAATCTTGTGCATTTCAAAATGCTAACTCCCTTGCCTGAAGTTACTGAGCTAGCAGGTAGTAGGTGGAGGTAGGATTCCAACACACCTGTCTGAAAATGCTTTCTTATATTGGAAGTCAGTGTCCGAGGCAAGGTAGTGGAACTAGCTGGAGGAATCCTGGCAATTTTCAGCTAAAGGATCTAATGTTAGGATTGTGTTTTGTAGTCTGATAGGATTCAGCTGCTGTTTTGGGCCCTTCAGTTAGGGGCATTGACCTTGGAACCTGCTTATATTGCAGGAGCAGAAGGCAGGTAGCCAATCCAAATGAAGCTCTGGAATCTTCTTCCTGACTGTGCCCTTGGGTCCCATTGCAGAGCTGGAGGCAATATTGTGTAATGGTTTGAGTCGAAGCTTTGGAATGGGTAACTGATAATAATAGCTTCCTCACACTGAGTCAGTAAGATTTTTGCAGATACTTACCCCAAATTGCATAATCAAAAGTTACCATGTTTTCTGGGAGTACAGAACTCTTTCTAAAAAAGTAAGGGTAAAAAGTTAAATTTGAGCAGAATGAAAACAAAAACAAAAGCAAAACTCTTTGGTTTCAATAATACTATTAGAATAAAGTTGACCCTTTTACACACTTGCCCTTGTTTGGTGAGAGTCTGTAAACTGGAATCCCCTGAGGATGCACAGTATTTTGCACAGTGCTTCACGTGCAATTTATTGCTTCAGGGGCTTAATAGCAATTTATTGAAGGAAAGAATAACTCAATGAGAGCCGATGATTCAAACAGTTTGAAGTTAGTCTGTTCAATGACATTAGCTTCTTAGTAAGAGAAAATGCCTTAAATTTGGAGCCCTTAATATGAAGCTCATAAATGGCTAAAGTTCGACTGATATATTTCAGAGTTCATAATCCTCTTGCACATTTGCCAAATTGTGCAAATTGTGCATTTTTTCAGGAAGCAAGCTCATAATTCTTATCTGATGCTCAAAGGCATTCTGCCCTCCCACTTGCTTTACCCTCCTGCCTGCCAGTATAGACGTTAAAGATAAAAAGTTGGGCCTTTCTTACACCTCTCAAATCCTGCTAGTGTTGGTATCTGTCTACTTCCCTACATTTAAGAGGGGTTCTTGTCATGTAACAAGTACTGTGGCTGTGGTGCTAAAAAATAAAATAATTTGACTTTTGCTTGTAGTGACTGGTCTGTGGTATTCTCTTCAAATTTGGCCTCACCTCTAAGATAAACTAAACCATTTGCAACATCATTGTGATGGGACCTGAAAAGTGTCGAGGCATTTTCTGTCTTTACTATATACTAAATTTTAACTCAGTTTTTAGCATCACCATAGATGAAATGTAGGCTGGTTGCTCATGAATGAATCATCTCCTTATGGTAGGAATTATTCCTCTTAGGAAATAGTAAGGTGGGCTTAGTTTAGGAAAACTTGGATGCTGCTAGATTTTAGGTTATAGATTTAGTCTCTACCATTAAATATTTAAGCAGATATACTGTTTTGGTGGTAAGGCTTACAAAAATATAAGCGGTTCTCATAAAGAAACACAAAAATCAATGTGATTATTTCAGCTGTGCTGATTTATAACCAGAATGGTCTATTTTTTTTTTTTCTGTTCACCTGGAGATTGAATAGGAAGTATTAAAAAAAAACCCAAAACAACATACAACTTAATGGCTTATTTCTATCCTGTCTCAATCATTAATATTTTAACCTAAACAGTTCTTTTTGTAAGTGATCAGAGGATTGTTTACAATTTTAAAAACCACTTGGGAATAGTATGAGGATTAATTAATAGGGTTTGTATATCAAATTGCTTTTGAAATATTCGAGCTTTGTTCAAGTTTTTTCCTTCTTCTCTGCCTACACAATTAATTATGAGTGTAAGAGCAGTTGACTTGATTGTTTCTTCTTGAATTCAGTTAAGCTTATCACAAACTATGTCATGGCCGGAGCTTAATGCGTTGTTCCTCTTCCAGAAAACCTTTTGCCAAATACAACACAGTTCGGACAGTGGGAAAACTGTCGCGCATCTACATTTAACCTAGACTTCTCCCCCTAAAATACAGGTTTGGAGCTGAGGAGAGTATGCTAATAAGTCAGCATACCTGACCGCAGTCTCTCGCATTTCTGAAAACCCCAGAAGCAGAAGCTTCTGGATTGTTGGATCCTTGACATCATGTTTTCTGCTCTGAGCCCGTTTGGAGATGCCAGCTAATAATTTGAAACAACACGTGAGGCCGAAGGCTACCTGGATGGATAACAATGAATGTTCTTAAACAATATGATGTTGCCTGAGACTTGTAGCCTACATATCTGGCCCCAGTATGAAGACTCTTTCATCTTCCTCTCTTTCGGTAATTAGCACACTGACCCTGTACAGACTAGAAGTGTAGGAAAACATTTTGCAAAGGGCAGAGGAAAAAGGAGGATTAAGACAAACATTTATATAACCAAGAAAAATGACCCAGGAAAGACGGGAAATCTGGTGACACTGTGTTTACCCACAGCAATGTTAAAATAGTTTGCAAGTGAAACAAAGCAGAGCCCCTTGAATAAATCATACGAAAGTAGAAGGCTAGCCCAGAAGCCAAGAGCACGTCACGCGCTATCCGTGTGACATGATTCTCTCCTCTCACACCAGACTGGCAGCTTTCCTTTGAATAGCGCTTTTCCTTTCTCCTCTCCCCATTTATTTCCATCCCCAAATCACAGGAAACTGCGTTGCTGCGAATGTGAATTGGAAGTAGGGGAAAATAGCTTATGTTATTCAGAAAGCGGAGAATATCAGGGCCTTGGGGTTTTAGGTCCTAATCAACACCCAAACATTAGTCTAAATCAGAAGCGGTTTCATAAACCTCGGATATGGGGGAAAATTGCACAGCAATTCCGTGAGGGGCAGAGCCCTCTCTTGCGCCTCCAGGTCACCGGCCCTACGGGGAAAGACTTTCTCTTCCCAGGTTAGCCTGCGTGGGGTTGGTCTCGGTCAAAAGCTCCAAGCACAGAGTCTCTCAGAAAGTCAGCTGAGCTTTCTGAGCTTGCATGGAAGTGGCTTTGGTTTTGTGCCAGCTAGTTTATCAACAGAGAAAGATAGGCTCTTCTGCCAGCAGGTTTCGAAAGTTGGCTGGTCTGAGCTTTGCCAGCCAGATGCTGAACGCCCTAACCTGGCGTGCTGGGGGAGCCTGCTGCCAGGGGAATCGCGGCCTCCTGTGTCTGCGTCCTGCATCTGTGCAGAGACGTAGTGGGTGGGTTTCTCCTGCATGTGAGCATTCATTCACGAACAGACTTGCTTCAGGGGCTGTGAGTGAGACAAAGAAGCAGAAAGCGGTTCCTTGTTCTCAGGAAGCTTATTGTCTGTGTTTGACGTCAAAAATTAGAAAAATCACATGCACTGGAGAAGCGAAATATGAGAACGTCTGTATCCAATAACACACCAGCATTTTAAATAAAAAATGGCCTGCAGTTATGGACGAGTTAAGTCAGGCCAGGCCAGGGGACTTGAGAGAGGACTTGTGGATGAGGTGGGATCACCTACCACCTGCCATTTGTGTAATTATATATATGAAATTGTATATTTTTTACATATGACATCTCTTATTTGAGTCTTACATTATTATCATCACTTTAAAGGTGAGAAAACTGAGGCCTAGAGGGAGGAAACATGCCTGAAGTTCCACAGGTCATTAGGAGACATTAGACCCAGATTTTCCACTTGAAAGTCCAGACCAGCTCTGTTGTTCTGTAGCTGCCTGGTTGGACAGTTGTACTTAGCATGAAGAGAAGGTAAGAGTGTATTGCAGGCAGAGAGAAGAGCATGAACAAAGTAAGAGAATTGGGGAAAGGCATGGTCGTTCAGAGAATGGAGAATAGACAAGTCTAACTGGTATCACGGTGTCGAGTGGAATTGTGGTAGGTAAGGTTTGGATGCCAGATTGTGGGGGTCCATTATATCCAGTTGATGATTTTGGACTTAATTTTCTAAACGGATTTGGAGCAGGAATGCCATAAAAGCCTCTTTGGGAGAAGAACAATTGGGCAGGGATGTGCAGGAAGAACTGGGCTAGGAAAAGTGACAGCAAGGAGAGTTCTCGCTAGGCACTAGCCTTAGCTGACGGGAATTTATTGGTGGGCCGGGAAACCTGTCCTTTCAAGGTCCTGACGGTTGATACTGAAGACAGAGTAAGGGAGGAGCTGACAGGGGTGAAGGCCTCTCAGAGAACTGGAGGAAGTTCAGGGAGAAAATTCAAAATGGCCAGGGAGGCAGTTCAGGAAAGATCCTAACCTGAAGAAAGAGCTGGTGTAAATTTTGGAGTCTGCAGGCGATGTGGTTGTGTTCCTTCATGTGCATTAAAACATGGGTTCTGAGGAGACCAGGCAAACCTGAAAGTACACATGTATATAGTTTCAGACATTGGTTCATCCAGATCCCTATGTAATTTAACAGTTACAGTATATTTCTAAGGAAGAAGAATGAGACCATTCTTTATTAAGACTTGTTACCTTTTGTTTGGGCTGTTACTTGGAGTCCATTGTTTTCCATTGAGATTCAAATCTTGTATCAACACAGGCACACACACGTTTACATACATACGCCCATGCTGCCCAATGGCACTCGATGAATCATGACAGTACAGTACATAACCAGTCCAAAAATAAAGGTCTATGGCTGCTTTGGAATAACAGTGGGCAATGTCTGATTTACTGAGAATGGCAGTTTCAGGTTTCTAAGGTGGGCTGCCCTGAAGCAATCTTTTAATATTTATCTTGTAATATTTTTGTTAAAATTGACTTAAAAATAAGTGTAATGAAACTAATAGTGAGTCACTGAGGCTTAATTTTTAATAGACCTGGATGTGCCTTTCTGAGTTTTTAATTTCAGAATAATTAGGCATCAAGATAAGTTAATATGACACTCATGTTGTTTTCCCTGCGTTGGGCAGTTTTTCAGTTTTAACCAGCCTCTTAAAGGAATCTCAAACCACCTATGTGAAAATAGGTCTCTTGTAAGGAACTGCATCTTGCCTTATCAAGTACAGTTCTCAAACGTGGACATGCTTTCCTCAGAGAAGCCTCTCCTTCGTCCCCATTTAGAATCAGTTATTCCTTTAAACTCCCCCAGCAGTCACCTGCATTAGACTGTGGTCTTGCTTCTTCCAAAAGGTATTAGCAATATTTGTATCTGTGTCTCTTCTTGATCGTGAACTACTGAAGGTCAGAGACCGTATATTGCTTCACCTTTCTTTTTCCTACTGTTCCTGGTTTATTCTAATGCTCAAAGGAGGTACTCTATTGAATTGTTTGGGAATAATTAAGTCATCGCAGAACCATAAATATTAAATAATCTAGTTGGTGTTACTAGTCACCTGAGGCCACCTCTTAGGTGAGAATGAATGTTTTTGGTTTTCTTCAGTGTAATAAAGAAGATATATGTTATGAGATAAATATCTCATTCCTCTTTAGTTAAACAAAATAACTTTTTTTGCAAGGAATTTTTTTCAACAGAGGCCAAGTGTCATAGCTCAGGAACAAGTACAGTCCAAAGACCTGAATATAGGAGAGGGAGATCCCCATTATTAAAAAGAAATGTGCAAACTCTGAGGAAAGACTACCAGGATTTCAGGTATCAGGGCTCACATTTTGAGAGGGGAGTAAGAGGAGGGGAGGAAAATGGAAAGTGGGAAATGGAGAGCTTCTCCATACATTCATGGTTCAGGTCTCAATTCTGCTAAAGACATTCATATCCTTAATCTCTTTTCCTAAGACATCTAATCAGCCTAGGAAGTTATCATGTGAAGTGTATGACTAAACCCAGGATCACACTTTCAAACACATGTCTCAACTCCTGCCCTTCATTGAATTTGGATGCTTTTCAAAATATACAGAAATAGCATTAGAAAGAGAGTCAGCTCATGAGTTCAGTTTTCTCTATTTTGAAAATCTCTATGAGACTGACAAAGTTGCTAGTTTGCATTTCTTAATGATGTTCCACTCATTCCTTCACTCACTCACCTAGTGTTATGGAGTGAGCACTACAGGCAAGACCTGGGCTAGCCTAAGAGAGAAAGGAAATGGACGAATCAAGGCCAACCTAGAATTTGTTTGATCTTATTTCCTTTGGAGTCTTCAGTTCTCTTCTACTGTGGAATCCAGTTGGTCTGAGAGGCAGTCCTTTGGATTTAGTTCTTTAGTTCTCTTGCTGTAAGTTTACAGGTGCTTTAGTGTTCACTTAAATTGGCGTGCAGCAATACACATGCTAGCCTATTTCATGGGCTGTAACATTTTTGTTCCCTCTAGCTCTGCTCTTTCCAGCTCTTCAATGGTCACTGATGCCTCTCCTAACTCCAAAGTTGGCCTACTTGTGGAAACTGGATTCTGTCTGGTTCTAAAGCAGGAACTAGCCCTTCCCACCTCACCCAGCTGCTACCACTGGTTGGTTTGCTCTTGGTCCCGGCTTCTACCTTAGAGTTCTCCAGGGTGTTGTTGAGATTATCCGTGCTATTGTCACAATCACCACTTCTGGATCTGAGCTTCTTGTCCACTTTCTCTGCTTAATCTGTTTTATTTGCTTCTGGTGCTTTGCCTTCTGGCATCCCTGGACTTTGGGTCAATGTTAGGAAGACCCACTCTGAAAATGACGGTTAAATTCATGTGTCAGCTTGGCTAGATTATGGGTGCCCGGTTGTTTGGTCAAGTAAGCACTGGCTTCATTGTTAACCTGAGGGTACTTTTTGGATTTAAATCACCAGGCAGCTGATTGCATCTGTGGCTAATTACATCTACAATCAATAAAGGAGTTGCCTTCAGCAATCAGAGAAGTCTCATCCAAACAGTTAAGGGAGAACTGATCACTTCAGCAGCCAGAAAGAAGAATTTCTCTCTCTACTTTCAGCCAGTCAGTTTCTCCTGGGGAATTCATTGAAATCTTCATTGGAGTTCCCAACTTGTGGCCTGCCCTATGGAATTTGGATTTGCCAATCCTCATAGTTGTGTGAGCCATTTCCTGTAATAAATCTTATAATGTTTACATATATATTCTGTCAGTTCTGTTACTTTGGTGAACCCTGACTAATAGACTGATTTATTAACTTTAAGAATTCCATAAAGTTGTCTGCATCACTGGAGAACAGCTTTGTATTTTAGGGATATATATGTGAACCATCAAAGCCATTGCTGGAACAAGTTTTAATGGGGGTTGTATAATGGGGATTGTAGTACCAGTTCTTCTCCTTTTAATGAACTGCTTTGAGAACCCCATGTGTGCTGAGGATAAATAGTGTGCCTTGTCTCACTTTAGTATATTCAATTTTCACCAACAAATACTTGAGTACTAACCAAGAGCCAGGAAGTCTTGTTTATATTTGTTGGGCCCTTCTTTTTTCTTTTTTTAATTTTATTTTATTTATTCATTTTTTAAAAGATATTACATTCAAAAAATATGAGGTCCCCATTCACCCCCACTGCCCCGACCCCACCACTCCCCCCACAGTAACACTCTCCCACATATCATGACACATCCATTGCATCTGGTGAGTACATCTCTGGGCATAGCTGTACCCCATGTCCCGTGTTCCACACCATAGCCCACACTCTCCCACATTCCATCCAGTGGGCCATGGGAGGACATACAATGTCCGGCAATTGTCCCTGCAGCACCACCCAGGACAACTCCAAGTCCCGAAAATACCTCCACATCTCATCTCTTCCTCCCATTCCCCACACCCAGCAGCCACCATGGCCATTTTTTCCATACCAATGCCACATTTTCTCAGTTATTAACCACAATAGTTCATGAATAGAATATCATTAAGTCCACTCTAATCCTTACTGTATTCCTCCTTCCTGTGGACCTTGGCTTGGTTGTGTCCATTCCACATCTATGTCAAGAGGGGGCTTAGATTCCACATGGATACTGGATGCAATCCTCCTGCTTTCAGTTGTAGGCACTCTAGGCTCCATGGTGTGGTGGTTGACATTCTTCAACTCCATGCTAGCTGAGTGGGGTAAGTCCAATAAATCAGAGTGTAGGAGCTGAAGTCTGTTGAGTTTCAGGGCCTGGCTATCATATTGTCAGCCCAGAGATTCAAATACCCTAGATATATCTTAAACCCCAGCACCAACTACAGTTCCAGTAAAGTAGCATGAAAGGCTTGTGAAAAGAGATCCCATCTGAGTCCAGCTCCATCACGCAGAAACACCAGCTCCAAAGAAGGGCCAACTGACATAGCAGTGAACTCCATCTGCCATGACCATAGAACCTGTGGGTCTCTTTAGCCCTCAAAAGAACCAACACCTGGGGTTGTATCTACTTTATCTGTCTCTGAGACTCTGCTCAGGTGTGCATAAGGACAATCCTTCTGACAACCTCCAGACTCTTTTTTAGAGACTCATAGCCATATAAACTCATTTGTCCTTTCCATTTCCCCCTTAATTTAGGTCAAGCAGCATTTTTAACTCCTGTTTTTATATGTAGAAAGGGATATTCTGCTGGTCTGCATTGAACCTTTAATTCAAGGTAATTTTCTAGTTACGCCATCAGCTGGTACTTGGTAGTGATCCCTCGGTCCCAGGGAGGCTCATCCCTGGGTGTCATGTCCCACGCTGGGGGGAAGGCATTGCATTTACATGCTGAGTTTGGCTTTGAGACTGGTGTTGGGCCCTTCTAAACTCTGGTCTATAGAAAGAAAAGAAGTTCGTTATATAAGATAAAAGTCAAAATTATTAAATGATATTTCTGACTATTGGTAGCTTCAGATGGGGCAAGTTTTCCATGGGCTCAGAGAGAAAGGATAAGTTCATGGAACAGAAAAGATTTGACCTATTTCTTGAAAGAGTTATAAAAATTTAATCAATGGGAATCGATTTCTAGACAGTTGAGGGTATAGGGAAAACATGGAGAGGGGAATACATGAGGTGTGTTCTAGCCCAATGGAGTTGATCTAGCTTATTCAGTCTGGCTGGAGTTTCGCAGGAATCGAAGATACAATCTGGCACATGGTAAGACCTTTAAACATATTACTGAATGAGTGAATGATCATTTACACAAACAACATTAGTTCAGATTGTGGTGGGCATTAAATTTTAGGCTAGGGGATCTATACCTAATTCTACAATGAAGGAGATATTTATTTCCTTAAATATTGAAAATGAGGCAGACTATGTCTTCCTGTGCCCTGCTAATGTTTTATATTTTGTTTTGCCTGTGTAGGCAGTTAAAATATTTTTGGAAATGGTGAACTACAAAGAGAAAAATATTTATTTTAATTGAATATCAGAATTTATAGTGATACTTCAAAAGCTGCTTTTCTGCATTTAGTCATGTTACTATTGTTGCCAAATTTGGGGGGGAAATAAAACAACCCAATAATAACAAGCTCCCTGTTTTAATTTCTCAGCTGCTAAAATAAATACCATAAAACAGGAATTTAGTGGCTCATGGTTTCAGAGGCTAGAAGGCTTGCTTCCTCTTGGGGTCAGTATCTTTTGGCTGGCAGGCATATTTGGTGTTCCATCGCATGGCAATGAATATTGGCAGTAGCTTCTCCTTTCTCTCTTGGTTCCATTGACTTCCAGCTGACTACTCCCCTTGACTTTTCTGTGTGTGGCCTTTTCTAGAAGTATTAAGACCCATCCTAACTCAGCTGGGCCACAGCTTAATTGAAGTAATCCCACCACAAGGTCCTATTTACAATGGGTTCATACCCGTGAGAAAGGATTAAGATTAAGAACATTCTTTTCTTCTGAGGTCCATAGCTCCAAATCACCAAAACTTTCAAACTGTGATCCTTATAGAAACAGTGAGGCTGTAATGTTTTTCTTTTATAGTTCACATACGTAAAATAAAATATGGATCTGAGTGAGCAATATGGAAATTGCCAAATGAAAAAAAGTTAAAGAAAGGGACTATATAGCATTGCCTATCCTGTAGCAGAGGTTGTCAAATAGTGTGTAGGCAAAACAAATTTCAAAGTCAGACTCAGGACTATGAAAATGTAACATTAGATTTCTATAACCAACTTAATTTTTGAGTACTACCTTGCCTGATACAGAAAAGTTTAGGAACTCTGAAATAAACACTGTCAAATCTATGTATTTCTCAGTCTCTATAGGTTTGTACTTCACTTATCTTCCTCCTTGGGTATCTTAGTTTGCCCCAGGACTGCTGATGCAAAGTACCATAAATGGACTGGTTTTAATAATGGGGATTTTATTTATGGTAAAATCTTACACTTTTGAGGCTGTGAAATGTCCAAATCGAGGCACCATCAGAAATGCTTTTTCACCAAAGTCAGCTACTGGTGATCCTGGTGTCCTGCCTTGTGGTGAAGATGGCAGTCAATCTCTGCCAAGGGCACTGCCTTCCCCTCCTGAATCTAGTGTCTCTTGGAGCTCAGCTGTAGGCAACCAGGTATAGGGCTTGTCTCTTTCCGGGCCTCCTCTCTCGGTCTCGGCTGCTCCACTTGCTTCTCTTCAGCCTTGAGCTGCTCCATGGGCCCAGCCTCTTGGGGGCTTTGCGCTTAAGCTTTGGCTATTGGGGATCCTCGAGTCTTCTCACATGTGACAGAATAAAAAATGGTGGCTTCCTTTCTCTGTGTATCTCTCTCTGTGTCTCTGTTTATATAATACTTTGTTAAGAAGGCGAAGACCCAGCTTGAGTCACGCCTCACTGACATAGTCCAGTCAAAAGAGCCCGCACCCACAGAAATGGGTTAGTTCAAAGACAGAATCTCTTTCTTTATGGGATTCATAAAATAACGTCAAACCATTACACTGAATTAATTCAGCTTCAGTCCCTGTTGTAACTATCGAGATCCCTCTAAACCGAACTTAATTAGAACCTAAATCACCTTTTGCCTAATCTTTCACAGTACCAAAATATCACAATCTTGCTTTAGCAACACCATATGAAATCCAAGCCTGATCACTCTCTTCCCTTCCTTCACATAATAATATTGATACTCTCAAGCATTGCTTTTGGCAGAAAACTCATCTAATGGAAGAAATAGTCACATCTCCCCCACCTTGCCCTTTCACAGTCTGGAACTCAAGTTATTTCTTTTCTTCCTTGTTTTGACTTGGCAAACTCTTTTCTCCTGTGTTCCCGACCTTACTACTTGCTGTCTGGTTTATGCCAGTTCTATGTGTTGTCACCTCCAACCTGATATTAGGTCATTGCTTCCAGATTACTACCTTTGCTTGATGATTTGTTTTCAGAAATTTTGGCTCTGGGTGGTAACCTGTCCTTGATTAACCTGTTCATAGAAGCTTAAAATACAACAAATGCAAGATATGGGTTATCATTAGTAATAATGTTTTGACAATGCTCTTTCATAGTTTGTAACAATTGTTTCACAACAACACAAGGTGCTGGTGTTGGTGGTAGAGGGGATATGTGGGAGCCCTGCATGATGATATGCATGTTTGTTTTGCAAGCTCACAACTTATATTGTATACTTATTGTTCATGGATGTTCATGTATGATTGATAATCTTCAATTAAAAAGAAGTTAAAAAAAAAGAAGCAATCTGCTGCTAGATGGGCTGCCTGCAGGCAGGAGATGCCAGACTTTGCTTCCTCTGTTGACAGGAATTTCCTCCACCCCATTCACTTGTCCCATCTGTCATATGGGTGTCCTGGGACTTATCCTCTTGGGCTGTGACGTTGCTCCTGTGATTCTAGGTTCCTGTCTTTCCTGCTTTGGCTGTTTCAAGTCTTCCTATTTGCAATGTTTCCAGTCTATTATCAAGTAACCAAAACAAAGACATGACAGGAATCTAGTTCCAAAAGAAGTCTGTATCACTGAGCCCAATCAAATGGGATCACAAAGTATTCTTTTTGGAATCTAGGATTACTTCCTTCTTGTTCCTGTGCTTTCATCTCTGCCCTTTTCCATCATGTATTCCTACTTGTCAACAGCTATTTTCTACATTTTCTAATAAATGAAATTATATTTAAAAAGGCCTATACTCTTTCCACTGAAAATAACCAATTTTGAATCTACGATTATATAGAGTCCATATATTGTGGTAAAAACCTTCCAATTGCATTAAAAGATTATATTTCAATTACTTAACAATAACATACACCAAAGATTTACCTTTCTTCCAGTGGAACTGATTATTGCAAAAGGAAGAATTCCAGACTTGATTAATGTTTGGATGCAGTATGCCAAATCCCATTTTCCAGAAAACAAATACAATTAATTAGAATCTGGTTGAAACAACATTCAGGCTTTAAAGCTGTCACATGAGTTACCTTATATAAAGTAAGATATAATTTGAGAAATGATTTTTAAAGGCTAAATTTAAATTGAGAAAAGACAACAAAATCTTTATTTGAGCAGCCATATTTTTACATGTGTTTACGTTTTACCTTTAGGCTGTTGTGTGTGTGTATATATATATATATATATATATATATATATATATATATATAAAACCCTGAGAATTCTAGATCAAAAGGGCCTCTATATGATGGCTCTTACAAGAGGGGCGAAGGAAAAGCTGCTGTTTCACTTTCAGCAAAGCCTGAGGTTTGCTTGTCCTTTCTGTGTTAGATAAGATGTCTTGGAAGGGGAAGGGGCACGTTCCGAAGTCCCTAACGATAGGAAACATTCTAATGAGAGCCACATTTACCAAGAAAGCATTTTCATTAGACAGCTCACGACTTGAAAGCAGCAATGATTCAAAAAGTCACCACCTCCACTCCTCTCCCCACAAAACACTCACATTCTGATGTTGCTTCGCTATCCTGATTTTACCTTTAGAACCTTTAAAAATTCATGACAGTTTAAAATTTTATTTTTGTGATGACATATCTGATCTAGTGCAGGTTTTCCAATTGCTAAATTCAGGAAATGGAACCTAAATAGCAAAAGCCCTAGGTCATTTCTCTCTAACAGAGCTCTCGCGGTTCCCACTCCTCTTCTGGGGGAAAGGCAGGACCCGGGTCTGGAGAGTGGGCTCTTGATTCAGGGAGGCAATAGCTTCCTCTCTCCACATGAGTGAAGGGTGCTTGGTAGGGTTTTGTCTCTCAAAAATGTTAACTTGAGACCATCTCTTTCAGTCTCTGAGGTTGTAATATTGTCATAATATTTTCAGGCAGAACAGACAAGTCATCAAGCAACATACACGTGAAACCTTTTTCTGAGTCACGTTACCGTGAAAACCCGCACTTGTCCCCCCGCCATTGATTTCTGTCTGTCCTTCTTTCAAGGGTAGGCAGATGAAGATTCATAATGTGATAGAAAGAACTGTTTACATTATCTCTTTCAAAAATTTATAGGAAGGAGTCCCTTCCTTCCTGCCTGCCTGCCTGCCTTCCTTCTTTCCTTCCTCCCTCCCTCCATTCCTTCCTTCTTCCTTTCTTCCTTCTTTCCTTCCTTCCTTCCTCCTTCCCTCCCTTTCTTCCTTCCTTCCCCCTTCCCTCCTTCCTTGTTTCCTACCTTCCTTCCTTCTTCCCTCTCCCTCCCTCTCTCCCTCCCTCTCTCCCTCCCTCCTTCTCCCTTTCTTTCTTTCTTTTTTTCCCTCTCTTTTGTGGTTTTGGCCTTCTATCTTGGCTTTCCAACAGATCCAAGAGGTTCGGATGAGATGTTCTTTCCTGTCAAACAGGATCCCAAAACTTTTTGAGGTTTCTCAAGGACTTGTCTCTATAAGCCGAAAAGTCTGTTCTCTTTCTTCACTGTTGCCAGAAAAGTAATCAGGCCATTTTTCTAATTATAGTAATCTTCCCCAAATGGCATCTAACTTCACATCCAAATGCTATGTAAATTGGTCAACAACGCTCTACTGTGAAGCACTTGACCAAGACAGTTTGATCGTAGGAGTTTTCCTTTGTGTTAAGGCAAAATGTGTTCTCTGTCTCAGTGAAAACTGGGTTTTCTGTTTTGGTGTCTTGCTCAAGAGGTTGCCTTATGTTAGGGTAAAGAACATGGATAGAAATTTCCCATCAATAGTATTTTGTGTAGTTATGTCTCTGGTGGATAAATTAACCTCCTTTGAACAAAATACTTATTTTCAGTAAAACTGAACAATGTTAAATTGTCCTCATGTTTTAATGACTAAAAATACCTATAGATAGTAAGAGTGAGTTTTCCCTGTGTCATTTGACACAGAGCTAGACTTTTCTCCCTGAGAATAACCACCTTCTAATTAGCCTTCTCTATTATGCTAACCAAGGAGAAATTAAGTTCTGCTAGTAAGTTTTATGGTCTGAAATATGCTCACAGCAGGTTAATTGTTGCCTTCCCTTATTCCATTTGTCATTTTTTCCCCCCCAAATAATGTGTCCACTAGAAATTTGATTTTTCTTTGCCTAATCACCCTCCTGGCCTTAATGGAAGGGGCTACTGGACTGGGATAAGGCTACCAGGGAGAGGTCTCTAGAAAATGGAAAATGGGCACTGACAGAAAAGAGTAAGGGTAGATGTCTCTAAGAAATGGAGTTATGGTGATTGAAAAGGGTAGGATATAATTGGGTAGGAATTTAAGAAAGCAGAAATTGAGTCAGCATGTAAGGTAAGAAGAGTGTCTCAGTTCCTGAGCGGTGTGTGGATGGCACTTAATTTTGTGGTGTTAGCTTTATTTCTGGAAGATAGTGCCATAGGCCATTAAAACCTGGGTCTTTGTGGGGAGAAAAGAATGCACAAAGTGGTTATTTCCAAGTGTTTGCCCCCTCTAGTCTTTGGATTCCAAGTGAAAAACTAGTGCAAAAGAAGAAATGACTTGAGAAGTGTATTATATGTGCAAATCCCCAAGCTACTTTTCCAGAATGATACTCAGTAGTTCTGAGGCAGGACCCTGGACTCTGTATGATAGAAAGTGTCCAAGGTGGTTCTGACGAGGTAGGTCTTGACCAACACTATTCTGTATTGTCCTGGAGAATTTTAAGGGAAAATAGGTTCAGACCTGCTCAGTGAGTTGGCAGCACACTTCGGAGCCCATACTACTGAATGAATTCAAACAAGTGAGGAAAATCTTGCAGGCATGCTGTTGAATGCCTGAATATTGAAAGGACACACAGAGAGAGTGGTCATAGCTCGGTGGGATGAATTAGAGTTTCATTTTGTTTCCGAAAGCTATTCAGGGTAGACTAATGGCCTTTTAAAGTTAAAATTAGGTGGTTGACAATCAGGTCATGGATTTCTTTTTGGGGTTTGGTTATTTAGATTTTGAATAAGGAGTTTAAAAAAGGGGAGAGGAACTATGCACAGTTTGCTAGGAAATGGGATGCACATTTGAGAAAAAGATAACATTTTAGAGTTGGGAAGGACCTTAATATGCATTGTCCAGAGATAATAACAACTTTTAGAATGGGTATTTTCTATTCCCCAAAGAAATGGGCAGTTTTACTTGTGCAAATAAAATCTATATTGTTTCCTGTTATTTCTTGGAGCATCACCATACTATCTACAGTTCTTAGTCCATTGTTTGAATTCTGTTGTATGCCCCTGTGACACCAAGATAATCCATCTTCTGGATTATATACCTAAAGTGCCTTAAAAAACCAAATAAGACAAAAATACTCTTATCAGTGAACCATGAAATCTAAATTTCTTGGTTGCCTAGTGGTAAAAATGAGGGCTCAGGAATCTGGGATTTATTTAAAGTTGGGATATGCTTTTGTCTAAAAAACAACTTTGCAACCAACTTTTCTTGTAATCTGCTTTTGTGGTCACATGCAGCAAATTCTTCTGCAATAGAAACTTTTAATAAAGATCTCTTTGTTGGCAATGCTTTTATGTTCAGAAGTACTCTTGTGAGAAGCCAATTTTTAGAAGGGAAATATAACATAATAATAAAAATGCTACTGAATTCTAGGAATTTATTTCTTCCAATAATTGCCAAATTCCTTGCTTATCATCGTCTCATGTATCATCAGAATATTTGAGTGAGACTGGTTTTTTAATAGCATAATTATAATTTGTAAAGGGCCAGAAAGGGATATGAAAATAAAATGATTTCAATCTCGTGTTTTTGAAAGGCTCACTTTGGTTCTACTGTCTTTATCCCTAAAGGACCACTGAGAGCATGAGGGCAGCACAGTGGGCTGAATAATGACCATCCAAAGATATCGGGTCCTAAATCCCTGGAATCTGTACATTTTACTTTACAGGGATGGGATTAAATTTAGGATCTTGAGATGGGGAGATTATTCCAGGTTATCTGGGTGGGTCCCAATTCCAAATACAAGTGTTCTTTAGGAGAAAGTCATCCTCACCTCCCTGGAACCGAGAGAGTCTACAGCGGCAGGCATGAGATATCCCCAGCCATGTGGGATCTAAGCCCCCTCTCAATTTAGAGGTGGAGTGGGCATCGCCATCCCAGGGCCCTCAGGATGGAGGAATAAAGTATAGGTTAGAGTGGCCTTACTGGTGGTCTACTATGGAATTATTGTGACTCTAGCAATGGACTAAATTATGTCATTGATATGGAGGCAACGACCGTGGGAGTTGCTAAAGGTAGGTAGAAGGAAAAGGAGGTGTGATATGGGGGCATTTTTGGGACTAGGAGTTGTCCTGAATGATACTGCAGGAATAGATGCAGGACATTTTACATCCTGCCATAACCTACTGAATGGACTGGGGGAGAGTGTAGACTACAATATAAATTATAATCCAAGCTGGGTATCAGTGCTCCAAAATGTGTTCTTCAAATGCAATGAATGTACCACACTGATGAAAGAAGTTGTTGATGTGGGTAAAGTGGGGGGTGTAGGGAATGGAGCATATGGTAACCTCCAATATTTCTTAATGTAAAATTTTATGTGATCTATGTATCTTTTAAAAATAAATTTAAAATATATTAAAAAAAAAAGAAAGGCAGAGGTCATGTTAAGACTCAGAAGAGGAGGAGGCCGAGGTTGGAGTGATTTGGCTACCATCAGGGAATGCCAGCAGACACCAGAAGCCTGAAGAGGCAAGGTCCTGATTGTCTCTTATACTCCAGAAGGAGTAAGACCCTGACAACACCTGGATCTCAGCTCAGTGAAACTGATTTTGGACTTCCAGCCTCCAGACCTGTGAGAGAATAAATTTCTGTTGTTTTAAGTCACCAAATTTGTGGTACATTTTTATGGCTCCACAGAAAACTAATACATGCAGTGAGTGCTGTTCAAGTATTCTTCCGATGTGTACCCGGGCTTGCAGCACAACAATCACCTGAGGAGCTTCTCAGTTTTTCAATGTCTGTGCCTCGTCCCAGATCTGTGAAATCAGAATTTCTAGGAATGGGACCCAAGGACCTGTAGTTTTACCAAACTGTCCAGGTGATTCTCATGTGCACCAGGCTTGATGGCCACTTCACTAGAAGGCTGTGTTAGTTTCCTGTGGGCTGCTGTAACAACTTACCCCAAAATTGGTGGCATCAAAAATACAATTTATTCTCTTACTCTTCTGGTCATCAAAGTCCAAAATTAGTTTCATTGGGCCAAAGTCAAGGAGTCTGCAGTACTAGTCCTTCTGAAGGCTCTGAGGGGAGAATCCCTTTTCTTGCCTTTTTTAGTGTCTTCAGATTGCCTCCAGTCCTTGGCTTGTGGCTCCTTCCTTCACCTTCAGAGCTCATCTCTGTGATCTCCACTTCATCATCACTTCTTTCTTCTGACTTTTCCTGGGTTCTTCTTAAAAGGACCACTGTGATTACACTGGGCCTCTCTGTATAATCCAGGATAATCTCCCCATTTCAAGATTCTTGATCACGTCTGCCATATTAGGTAATGGTCACAGATTCCTGGGAATATACATGGACATATCTGGCAGAACTTTATTCAGTCTATCACAATATCCATGATAGCAGTTCATATTGAAGCCAGAGTTGTCCATGACGTTCACTAACAGGTTGTCGTGCTTACTTCATTATGTATTTATTTACCTGCCTTTTTTGGGGCTTATTTTCCCAAACAAAGCCAGTTGAACCAAACATGTACATCTGGCCACTCTTATTTTTGACATATTGGTGGCAGATAATCAAAGCATACAAAGCTGCTGATTTCATAGAAATATTAGGTGGCTGGCATCATTACAAATTAATTTAAGTGGTGAAGCAAGGAGAGCAGTCAGATGGGGCATTTGACTGCCTCCAAATCGTCATCATCCCCATTCCCAACCACCCAGATATAAACAGACATTACAAGTGAAAATGTTATTCTGGCTCTACAGATGTAGGTTCAAGCCATTCCAAATAAACATTCACATAAGTAAAACCAGGGCATTGCTGTGCACATATGTTTGTGAGCCCTTTGGGGCCCCTTTCCAACAAGTTTATCCCTCTAAGCATTCCTCTGTGGAACTTCTCATGCTCTTCCTTTCATTTAATTATAATATAAAAATCCAGATTTTAAGCAAGTGGTGATAGAAATCTTAGAATAAGAGTACATTTCTTTTTTAAAAATGACATTTATATTTATCTATAACCAGTGATAAATTGACCAAGCAACACTTTTATTTTTCTTGAACTTGTTTAAGCATTTCATTTTCATTGTTGCTGTGCTGAATTAAGCCCTTGCCGTTGCATTTTGGGACTGCTGCATCCACTGATTCCTGACCATCGGTTTTCTCTATTCCTTTCTAGTGTGCTTCTCCTTCTCCATCCAGTTCCTCTCTGCCTGGCTGCTCATATTACTTTTAATCCCATATATCTGATTCTAGTCTGTTGCCCACTTAAAGTCCTTAATGGCTATCCACAAGATAAAAGTTAAAACTAGATATGCATTTGCTACTACAATATAATCTTAGCCTATTATTTTGTTTTTTATTCTCCCCTGTATTCTTTCACACACACAAGGTCCTAGTCTTTTTACTTTTTCTCAGAGTCCTGTTTGTTTTGAAAGGTATTCTGGGAAAAAACATTCTGTGATTAAATGAGCTTGGGAAGTACCATACTTTTGGAATTTCACAACGCATGTTAGTGTATATTAAGTGGTCTGAGAAGTTCCATAATAAAGGCACTCAATTGTTATTTTTTTGGTAAATTTTATTGAAGTAAATATATATTAAACTGCAAATATTTTAAGTGTATAAGTCTATGGGTTTTTACAAAGTGAGCACAATTTGGGTGACATAACCACTATCCAGATTAAAATAGAGACTGTTTCCCAACTCCAGAAGCCATCCTCGTGCCCATCATGCTATTAAGGCTTCTGTCATCCAGATGAATATCCTTGTTTTTGGACTTTGCATAATGGTGTTTTGGATTGTTTTCTTTTAGTGTTTGTTGCCCTTTGCTCATCATTATGGTTGTGAGATGCATCCATGTAGTTACATAATTTGTTGTTTGTTCTTGCATTAGGCCAGAATCTGGCAAACTGTTGTACTCAGGCTTAATTCAGCCCCAGTATCTGTTTCGCCCCTTTCTGCAAACTAAGAATAATTTTTACATTTTTCAAGGGCTGTAAAAAAATGAAGGTGAATAAGCAACTAAAAATGCATATTTGGCCTACAAATCCTAAAATATTTATTATCTGGCCCTTTACAGAACTGACTTCTGCTCTGTGGGACTCCATGTTATGAGTATACCATTTACTCACTCTTTCTACTGTTTATGGGCCTTTAGGGTACTTTCTCTTCTGGGCTATTAAAATTTTTATGCTATTAGCACTCTTGCCTATGTCATTTGGTGGACTTATACTCATGTTTCTATTGGAAGTGAAGTTGCTGCGCCATAAAGTGCATGTATACTTCCTTTCAGAGATACTGCCAAAGGTTTTCATAGTGATCACACCAATTTAAATTCCCACACCAGTGTATGAGAATTCTAGTTGCTCTACAGCCTCATCAATATTTGCTGTTGTTAGATTTAAAATTTTTAGCTGTTCTGGTTGGTGTGTAACAGTATTTCATTGTGCTTTTAATTTATATTTCCTTGGTGAGATATAACACCATATCAAATACTAATTGGGCATTTGGATATTCTCTTTTGTGAAATGTCCATCAAAATTTTTGCCCATTTAAATATCGTATTAGTCAGCCAAAGGGGTGGTGATGCAAAATACCAGAAATTGGTTGGTTTTTATAAAAGGTATTTATTTGGGATAGGAGCTTACAGATACCAGGCCATAAAGCATGTTACTTTCCTCACCAAAGTCTATTTTCACATGTTGGAGCAAGATGGCTGCTGACAGCTGTGAGTGTTCAGGTTTCCTGGGTTCTTCCCTTCCAGGGCCTTGCTTCTCTCTGGGTTCAAAGCTCCTTTCTTCCCAGGGTTTGCTTCTTCCTGGGCTCTGGGTTCCTTTCTTCCTGGGGCTTGCTTCTCTTTCCTCTGTGAGCTTACTTCCCAGGGTTCCAGCTTAAGGCTTCAGCATCAAACTCCAACCTCAAAACTCCAACATTAAAAACTCCCAACTCTGTCCTTTGCCATGCCCTGCCCTTAGTAGGTGGGGACTCAATGCCCTAATGATTTGGCCCAATCAAAGTCCTGATCATAACTCAATCATGCCTAGGTACAGACCAGATTACAAATATAATCCAATATCTATTTTTGGAATTCATAACCATATCAAACTGCTACAAATACACATTTTTTCTTATATAATAGACTTTATTTTTAGAGAATTTTAAGAATATAGAAAAGTTACTTTGATAATATAGGGGATTCCCATATAACCCATCCCCTCTGCCTTTCATTTGCTTCTATTAATAGCATGTTGCTTTAGTGTGGTACATTTGTTACAACTGATGAACAAATATTGAAGTTTTGCTACTACTGTGGTCTATAGTTTACATTATGGCTTATACTTCACACTGTACAGTTTTTTAGGTTTTGACAAAATGTATAATGGCCTGTATCCCTCATTGTAATATCATGCAGAACAATTCCAATGCCCTAAAAATACCGTATGTTCCACCTCTTCTTCCTTCCGTCTCCCCTCAGAACCTCTGGTAACGAATATCTTTATATCAATGTCACATGTTCTTCCGTTACTACAGTAATAATAGGTCTACTTTCGTTCATGGTTGTATTCCCTCTGATATTTGTTCATGCCTCAATCTTGAGGTTTTTTGGATGATGATGCCCGCACTGCTTCAGTTTGAGAGGGGGCTTAGATGCCATGAGACAGATGGATGGAACTGTCTTGCTTGCAGGTATAGATACACTTTGTTTTTTGGGATGGAAGTTGTCCATCATCATCTTTTTGTTAGCTATCTTGAGTGAGTCTGATGAACTGGAGAGTAGGTGTTGGCTGCAACTCTGCTGAGATTCAGGATTCAATTGATATATGAGAATGGGGCAAAGATTCAAGTCTCCTAGGGCATATATTTAACAGGTATAATGCTAAGTATGGGTTCAAATAAAAGGGATATGTGATGGTTAGGCTATTGTGTCAACTCGGCCAGGTAATTGTGCCCAGTTGTTTGGACAAGCAAGCACTGGGCTAATTGTAATACAAAAGTATTTATGGACTTTAGTCACCATTGACTTTACTGCAGTGGTAAGTCATAGATAGCTGATTACAATTACATCAATCAGGGAGATTGCCATCAGCAATGAATGAAGCTTAACCCAATCAGTTGAATGCCTTAAAAGGGGAAGTGATTCCAGTATTGAGAGAGAATTTCCCAACTCGTCTTTGGACAGTCATCATCTCCCAGAACTCCTCAAGAACCTTCATTGGACTTTCATTAGAGCCCCGGTTGCAGCCTGCTTGTGGAACCTGAACTTGTGCATCTCCACGGTTGCATGAGAGACTCTTATAAAATCACATACTATTTACATATATCTCTTGTTGATTCTGTTTCCCTAAAGAACCCTGACTAATACAGGGTAGGAAAAGCACTTGTTGGGAAATAACTGAGTTTTATTCTGTTATATTGGGGAAATAGACTGTCATATATTCCAAGATAATGCCCAGTGATGGGGTGCTGATTTCATGTGGCTTTGCCCTTGCCTATAGTGTCTGGAGATCTTCGGAGCACACTTTTTGAGGCTTTGTTTTCTATGGCAGTTAATGAGATCTGCCTGAGACGTGCTTAAGCGCAACCTCTGAAATGACCTCCCAATTCACTTTGAAATCTCTTAGTCATGTAAACTCCTTTGTATTTAATGTTTCCCCCTTTTGATCAAGGTCTTTTTCAAAATGCATCCCTGGTTGGTCCTTGGTATTAATCCCTCAGTGCTGGGGAGGCTCATCAAAATTGATTTGTTTTTCCTCTTATAGATTTATATAAGTTCTTTCTCAGATGTAAATATCTTATCCTGCTCTGCGGCTTGCCATATCACTTAATGGTGACTTGTGATGCATGGGTGTTCTAAGTTTTAATATAGTCCAGCCTTTTCAGTCTTTTGCATGATGGTTATTGCTTATTGTTTCCTGCTTAAAAATAATCTTTGCCCATCCCAAGTACATAAAAGTATTCTTCCATTTTATCTTTTAGAAGCCCTATTGTTTATATTTTGCCTTTAGTTTACAATCCATCTGAAAATGATTTTTATGCTTGGTTTGAGGTAGGGCTGAAGGTATGTTTTTTTCCATATGAATATATAATTGACCCAGCTTCATCTGAAATGTCTATCCTTGCCCCAGTGCATTGCAGCAGTCTATTTAACTTAAACCAGCCTAACAAAATTAAAAAAATTTTTCCATAGAATTTTTGCATCCATATTTATGAGTGAATTTGATCTAAATTTTCCTTTCTTATTATGCCACTGTCATGTTTTGTGTCAAGGTTGTTCTGCCCTCCCAAAGTTTCTATTCTCTGGAAAAGTTTGTCTGGGGTCTGTATTATTTTCCTTAAATGTTTGGGAGAATTTCTTGGTGAAATCATCTGAATCTGGAGTAGTCTTGTAGGGCCGCGTAAATTATAGATTCAATTTATTTAATAATTTTAGGAATATTCAAATTTTCACATTTTATCTTGTATCAACTTTGGTAAGTTGCATTTTTTTAAAAAGAAATTTGTCCATTTCATCTAAGTTTAAAAATTTATTGCAATATTTCATAATCCCTTTTTATTTATCTTTAAAGTATTTATAGGGTCTCTAGTGATGTCTCCTTTTTCATTCCTCATATCAGTACTTCATGCTTTCTATCATTACTCTTAATCATTCTTACTAGGCTATCATTTTTTTCCAGCTTCAGCTTCAGCTGCATCCCACAAATTTTGATATATCTTCTTTTTAAAAATTATTTAGTTGAAAATCTTGTCTAGTTTTATATTGTTTCTCATCATTAGATCCACAGATTAAATAAAAGTATATTGCTTCTTTTTAAATCTTAATTTGCTATATATACCCTTAATACTTTAAAGATCTCAAATTAGTGTTTTCCCCTCTTCCCAAGCAATCCTGAGATTATAGAACAATTTACTCCATTTATCCCTAAACCTTCTACCTTTCTATACCTTTATGGTACAGTTTTTATGAATTTTAATGAAAGATTTTTTTCTGGGTATAAAATAATAACTTGGCAATTATTTTCTTTTACCGCTTTACATGCCCTTTTATAAAAAAAAGATTTATTTACTTGCCCCCTCCTCATTGTTTTGCACTCACTGTCTGCTTTCTGTGTCCACTCACTGTGTGTTCTTCTGTGTCTGCTTGTCTTCTCTTTAGGTGGCACTGGGAACTGATCCAGGGACCTTCTGGAATGGGAGAGAGGTGCTCAATCTCTTGCACCACCTCACCTCCCTGGTCTGCTTCATCTCTTATTGTCTCTCCTCTGTGTCTCTTTTTATTGTGTCATCTTGCTGTGCCAGCTCTACACATGAGCCAGCACTCCATGTGGGCCAGCATGCCATATGGGCCAGCTCTCTGCTTGGGCAAGCTTGCCTTCATCAGGAGACCTGGGATTCGAACCCTGGACTTCTTATATGGTAGATGGGAGCCCAAATGCTTAAGCCACATCTGCGTCCCCTTATGTGCCATTTTATTGCCTCCGGCTTATGTCATTTTAACTGAAAAGTCATTCATCAGTGTTGGTGCTACCACGTTAAAAGTAACATGCCTTTTTCCCTTGGCTAATTTTAATAATTTTCTTTTTTGGATGTGTATGGGTATGCTTTTCTTTGTATTTAAACTGCTTGGGGTTCATAGAACCTTTTAAATCCATGTATTGATGGATTTTTAAAATTAGCATTAGCAAATTGTCATCAGGACCACTTAAATATTGTCTTTGCCATAGTCTATCATTCTTCCTCTAAGATGGGAATTATACCCATTTTAGGTCTTTTTAGCTTGTCACATATGTTTCGTATGTCTTTTTATGTTATTTTCATCCACTTTTCTCTATATACTTCAATCTATCAAATATTTTTTACTCATGTATATTCCAATTAACCCTTCTTTTTCTCTGCTATGTCTAACCTGCTATATCTAACTTTATCTATAAAATTGTTAATTTTAGTTCTTTGTCCTTCACTTCTAAATATAAATTTTATCCTTTTAAAAATTCTAATTATTTGGCTAAATTCTCTAGATTTTCCTTTATTGTCTTAAACATATTAATCCTATGTAGTTTTACATATTCCTAATAACACTGTTATCTGGGTCACCTGTTGGTCTCCTTCTAGTGTCTTTTTTCCTTCCAATTTTTAGTCACATGATCTTGTTTCCTAGATTTCTGTTACTTTTTTAATAAATACCAGAGACATGAAAAATTTTAGAAGCCTTATATTATGTTAACTTCCTCCCAAGAGAGTTTAATTTTCTAGAAGATAGTTTAAATACAGGAAGATCACCTTGATCCAATTGAGTCCCAATTTCTGGTTTCCCCTTGTTCCAAGTTTAGTTCTACAGAGGTTTCAACAGAAAGCCTGAGGGTATTTATTAGGACTTTTTTATAAACAAATCTTGGAATTCAAATTAATTTTTTCCTAGACCGCCAACATCTCTATTTGACTTTTATTTTTTAAACATTTCAGCAGATTCTTTTTGCTTTTTTTTTTTTTTTTAATCAACTCACCTTTTACAAGTAAGGAGTTAGTAAGTCACTTGTGGGGAAATTGCGTGTAGACTTTTAGGGTCACTACTGCATGGTTCTCTTTTCTCCAGGCTCTTATCACAACTTCTAGGTTGCTGCTAACTATTTGGCTTCAAAGCCTTGAACAGTGGATTAGCATATTTCCCAAAGGAACAAAGCAGCAAGCTAATGGATGGCTTATTTCTATTTACTTCCTTCCCTTTGGAAGATTGACTCCTTAGGTCTTCTTTGCCTTGGCTATTTTCCAATGCCTTCAAGGAGTGTTATATATGTTATTATTAAAATTATTTTTGTTTTTGAAGTAGGATAATCAGGTGCAAGCTATTTCATCATCACCTCTCCCCCTCCCCAAAAAACACAACATAATAAAAAAGCAATTTCCAGTTATTAGGATTTTTTTCATTTTTTATTTTTTGTTATCAGGGAAAAATTTTATTGGAAGTAAGTTATCAATATGCTTTTCATACAATATTTGTTGGATATGTATCAACAACAAATGTGTTTTGCTGATAGACTCTCAAGCAGATCTAGCACATTGTTTGCTCTTGTGTCTTTTTGATCTCATTAAATGCCTTGTCTTTTCTATGTATTGGTACATTATTAGCTTACTGGAGAAAATTATATTGTATGGTTTTCCTCTCTTCCTCTGGACACCAATTATCTGTTTTTTAACTCAGAATTTCTTCACTGTAGTTTTGCAATAGAAACCTTTTTTTTTTCATCATTGAGTGAGCAATCCACAAAAGAATCTCTGCTGCAGCCACATCAGGCCATTCATTATTTCTCAAACACAAAAAAGTATATGATGCTTTCATGTTCTTGTATCTCTTCTCCTTCAGCCAAGAATTGTCTTGACCCTACTTGCTTTGCCATCTGAAATCAACCAAACTCTGCTTCTTTCATTAAAGATTCTGTAGTTCTTTGATGTAAAATAAAAAATATCCCCAATTTCATAAAGTTATTTGAGATATAAGAGCCTTTGAAACTTCATACTTTTGTGGAGGTGGTATCTTTTCTCCTTAAGGATAATGGGAGTCAGCTAAGTGATCATTTTCTTTATTGGATATCAGGAATCTCACTTTACTAAATTTTAATAATGGCTGCTAAAACAAATACCATACAATGCGTTGGCTTAAACGATGGGAATTTATGGGATCATGGCTTTGAGGCTAGGAGAAGTCCAAGACGAGGCTTCAGCGAGGCAGTGCTTTCTCCTGAAGACCGTGGCATCTGGAGCTGGCTGCTGCTGATCCTTGGTCCTTGGCTTTTCCTTGGCAGTTCACATGGTGGAGCCTTCTCCTTTCTCTTCTGATTCTGTTACCTTCTAGCTTCCGCCTGCTTTCCATGGTTTCTCTGTCTTTGCATCCAATTTCCTTTGCTTATAAGACTTCAGCCATTTTATATTAAGGCTGCCCTCATTCAGTTTGGGCACATCTTCACTAATAACACCCTCGAAGCTCCTATTTACTATTGGGTTTCCACCCACAGGACCAGGGGTTGGAACCGAAACACACCTTTTGTGGGCGCCATGATTCAAGCCCAACAAATGACTTTCTGTGTCTGTTCGTGTAGGTTACCATTCTTGTGTGAATCCCCTGAGGCAAGTTTATGCTCCAAAGAGGCAAAACAAAGAAAATAACTCTCTAGTATTGGCTTGATCTTTGGCTCTAATCCTCACTGTACAGTTTTACTAAGGTAAACTGGAAATGTCTGTTTTCTGAAACAGGTGAGCCTAAAGAACATTGTAGCAAAGCCAGTCGATACGGCTCCTTTTTCCAGTGTCCTTTACACTCAAAACTGATTTTTGGAACTCATGTTTCTAAAGGAAAAAAGGACACACCTGACTTCACCAAAGGAATCAAAAGCAGAGAGCTGGGAACCTCTGACTACAGGCCTGAACTAAGAGCAACCTTTGTCACTGAAAAAAAACAAAGATTTGAAGGAAAGCAAAACGGTCAGATCTTCTGAGCAGCCTGGGCACCTCCTGTTTTGACCACATGCAGAGACAAAGCTGAAGGAAGAGATGCTCAAGCCTTCTTACTGGCCATATTAGCTTTTTGGCTATACTGGTGGAAGAACAAGAAGGGCAGGAGAATAAGATGAAGGACAAAGGGCTTGTTCTGATAAAGGACGAGTCCTGGGATTTTTCTTAATTACTAGTCCCTAGAGGGAAAACTATCTAAAGATAGGGCTGCCTTCTTAAATGTGAAAATCTAATCTGGCAAGTTCTCCATCCATGGGTATTGGCTAAAAAAAATTGTTCTTGATTTGATTGGTCCAGATTAGAATTCCAGAGGAGTGTCTTGTCCTGCCTTGGAATTTTTATTGCAAAGAAGTAGAAAGGGAATGACTATTAAAGCCAATATATGTTGCATAATTTTAAAATATCTTTAACTTATAGTGGAAGCCCTCTTACTAAAGCAATCAAGGTCCAAAGTTGATTAGTTAATAGGTAAAAAAAAAAAAAAAAAAGGCCAGATATAAAATAGTGATAGTAGATGCCTGCAACGTTTTATTTTACCCACTCATACGTACACAAGTGTACATTTGTTCATAAAACAGTTTTGTTATGCACATTTGTTCATAAAACAATATTTTATTATACTGTTAAGTCTTTTCTTTCAGTATGCATCTACTGATTGGAGTTTTCTTTCAGTATGCATCTACTGATTGGAGTTTCTTGAGTAAATCATTATTTATGGTCTACAGTTTCAATTTTTCTTTAAAGTAGTGTGAGCTCCTAAATACATTTATAGAACCATATAAATTCAGGATCTTTCTAAACGTTTATTTTTCTCCTAAGCTTTTAGATTTATTGCCCACATTTAACTCAATAGCAAGTATAAGTACTAAATTTTTAGCAATGTGCCTTTATTGTATCTTTCCAAAGCTCTCAATTTAGATGCCCACGAAATAATTCTTTTTCATATTAATATGGCATCATTTATATATTTAAATTGGATAAGAAGAGTAAAGTAGGCATGGAAACAAATAAGTAGAATAAAGTCTGTGTGGGAACAAGCACAGAAGATCCTTTAAAAGCAGCAGTCTTCCTGATAGGAGCAGAGGTGCAAGAGGATAATTGAAATTAGCATATCTCTTCTGAGACTCCAAAGGCCATTGGACATTTCAGAGTGAATGGGCAGCGTTGATTAATATAGTAGGATGTACCTACTCAGAGGAAATAAAGAGAAAGAATTTAATAATCTCTAACATTTTAGATGTCATTTGTAAATGGTTGTTGACAATGACATAGTTTTCAATTACTTTACAAAATCCAAGAGCATTTTGTTTATACAGATTTTCTTGAGGCACTTTTTGCATATGCACACAAACGCACACACGTGCTTTCCTAGATCATCTCTTAAACCTGGCAAAATGCCCTCTAAGATGGTATCTATTTTGGCTCATATCAGGTCTGGTCTGCTCTTGGGAACATGGAGAATTTTTATTTGGGGTTTGAGTTAAAATAACTGGTGTTGAGACCATATTCATCTACTCTAACCATGGACTGTAGCCAGGTATGAGTGTGCAGGGCTTGCAGCACCCTCACAGAAAAAAATATGAGACTGGAAGGCTGTCACCTTTATTGCCTTGAGGATATATCACTCCCACAGATTCACCACCAGTTTTTGGAAGCCTATTCTAATTTTTAATAGCAAGTGTTTCTCTGAACTTGTCTGTGATAGAGAAGATAAAAATAAACGATAGGATTTTCAGAAGATTTTTAATGCAATCTGAAGTTATAAACAGAACCTTAATAATATGTGGCACCGCCTAAAGTTTTGCTCAATGAAATGCTTTCAGAATAAGAATTTCTGCTTGTCTCTTCTCACAGATGTATTCACTTGCTCACTTAGCAGCACTATAAAACTTTAAAGCCTGTGTGGGTGGTAGTTTCCAGGGAATACCATATATAGGGTTATATAGAAGCAGATATATTAGAGGCAGCTAAAGCTCTCAGTCATGTTTGTTTCCTGCTTTAAACTTGGTCCTTAGGATAATGGTACTGCAAAGGCAGTAGCAACAAATTTAGGGATACCGATAGAAAACAGAAAGTAGAGTGCGTTGGATATTCCTAAACTTTATTAACCCTAAGCAAATGTCCAAACTATTGTGGTAAAAAAAGAGAGAGAGCTATATTTTAAAAACTGAGCATTAAACGTGAAAGAATAACTAGAAATGTTTACATAGTAAATGAGTTACTTGGATTGTTTCTGTAAAGTATTAAATGGTATCTAATCTAATTTTCCTATATTTAATAATTTGCAATCAGATCATTCATTCATTCACTGAGTAAATATGTGAGCACCTATCTGTGATATTGCAACATTGCAAGTCATAAAAATCCAATTGAACAGCTAAGAAGGACAAGAAAAGGCAGGAGGATGTGAGCATGGTCCAGGCAAACATCACAAAAGGGAAGAAGTGAATTGGCACCAGATAGTCAATATTCTATTTGGCTTAATGCAACTTACCATTTCAGGGAGGGAGGGATGATGGTGAAAAAGTAATCCTTTTATCAGTGTGCCTCGCAGTTTAAGTATTTGCTAATCCATCAGGAATTGAAGAAAGCTAAATTTATATTGACAGTTTATAGCTTTTAGGAAGGAAAATTCTTTTTGCGCACACTCACCATGTCTTCAATTTTATTTCATTTTTCCTCAGGGCCATAGTTCTTTGTCCTAGTAGTTGGTTGACATGTGCCTGCTCTCTTGGAGCACGTGCCATATCACTACATACAGTTTAGAGGTAACAGAAACTAGCTGTGAACCTGCTTACACAATTGCAGTGAAAACAGTCAGTCATAGGAGCCATAATTAGGATTCATCATATTATATTCCAAGTCTGTCTGGTAGCATCTTTATCCTGATAGTCTCCAAAGCACAATAAGAGATAATTGGAGAAGACACTTAATTACTTAGAAGCCACTGAACCTCTAGATGCTGAATTTTGCTCTTTTCTCATTCTGTAATGAAGATGTTAAAATGCACACAAACATTTGTATAAATTTTTCAATGTCATAGGGGTAACTGTACTGTATATTTCAACATGCATGGGAATTTGAAAGAGTGCAAATATTTTCCCTATCTTACTCTGGGAATTTTGAACTATTTAATCTTTGCCAATTACAAGATACAATGAGAGTGGAAGTTGATTTCTATTTTTCTACTCCCATGACAATGAATTAAGCAGAGTGTGAAGATCTGGCGCTGAAGCTAAGTGTCTCCCTGCTGGACTGAGTTCGGTTGATCTGAAGAGTGAATTCAAACCAGTATAGCAAGTCAGTTGCATGAAGTTAGACTTTTCAAAAGGGCTGCGAAAATTAAGGCATGCACCTGAAAACATCCAAGGAGAACAATCGTGTGACTTATTTTTAATGTCAGGGTAATAATAATCATAGAAGATTGTAGGCGGTCATCACAAAGGCGGCACATGGTGAGGAAAGGCTGCTTAGGAGTCGAAGATGGCTGGATTCTTGGATAGAAAAATGAATTCGAGTCAAGACCTTTGAAATGGCTGTCTACTTGAGGTCTTATATATAAAAACATGTTTGTGGGAAAAGTCTGCTGCTTGTGAATACATTTGTCAGTGAACCAAAAATGCCCTGTGGGTTAAAGCATTTCCTCACCCATCAGCAACTGAGGATAGCAAAGAACATGTTTAAAAAGGAAATTAAGTTCAATAGCTTTTGGTATGTTTGAATGGGAACATACATCATTTTTGCAAAGCTTCAGTGATATCCTTTAAACTGACAGCAGGTCTGACCACATTTCCTTCAGTTTCCCATAATGAATGAACTTGTGAACTCCTTGGGCCCCGTCTGGCTTCAGACATTTCAATGGTGCTGGCTCCTTTCAAACCTACAACTTGGAGGAATTCTCATTAATTCTATTTGTTTTCATTATGGAAATTTTGATTATTTTATCCAGTCACCAGTTTTTTGTGTTTTTTTTTGGTGATAGCAATGGAAAAAGTTACTATTTAAACATTTGGCCTTTTTTTGGTTGAATGATGCCAATCTTTAAGTCACCCAGCATGGATTGGCGGGGGTGGGCGGTGTTGGAATGAGTACCCTGAGTCATACACGAACTACAGGACAAAGAAGACGGACGGCTTGTAAGTCTGACTGTGAATAGCGCCAAAGAAAAATTTAATTTATTGTCAGAAGAGAGACTGTGTCTCTTGAATGCATTGGAATGTGTTTTTTACCAGCATCGTGATGATCTTGCAAGTTAATATCCATCAAGAAAACATTAGTTTCTGGGAAATGATGTTTGGAATAGTAGGAAGAAATTTCAGTTTACTTCTCTATCTAGTGGGTATCTATGCAAACCAAGGCCGGCTTTCCGTTCCTTTCATTTTACACCCTATATGTTTTATGATAATTTAATGGGTAGACCTTAAGAATTTAAAAAAATTACTGAAATGTTTCAGATCACTATTTACTATGTGCAGGAGTTTTTTTTACAACTCCCAAAAATAAATTTACATGGCCTTAGGTAATTTTCAGAAATTTTTATATGCTTTTATCATGTCATGCAACTTAATCCTGCAGATAAACTTGTATTAGGAAGTTGTAACAGAATAGATACCATATGAACACCTTCTGCACACTTAGGCCTTATGTGGACTCTTATTTACTATCCACAACAAACTGAAGAGGTACACATTATTAATTTTATTTTAAAAATGACTGCATAACATTGTGTAATTTGTCCAATATGTTCTGAATGTAAGGTTTTGAACCAGAATTTGAATAAAGTCCCCACTTTCTACAAAGTCTATGAATAAATAAGAAAATAAATAACTGTATCTCACCACCCAAGGGTAAATACTGACAGCATTTTCTTATTTACCCTATCAAGTTTTTTTAACAGATCAATATTATTGATACATATTAATAAAGCATAAATCCATCCAAAGTATACAATCAATGACATTCATTGTAATCACATAGTTGTTCATTTATCACTTCAATCACTTTTAGAGTGCTTTAAGTATTACAACAACAATAATAATAAAAAAACAAGCAAACAAACAAAACTCATCACCTCTCAATCTCTCTATGCTTCCCCTGCCGTAATTAACTGCTCTTCTATTTCCTTCGCTCTAGTACATTTGTATTTATATTTTGTAAAAACAGTCTTATATATGCAATATTACCCATATTCATGTTTTATATGAGGTTTCACATATTATACAGTTCCATGTAGCATTTTTTTGCTTTCCTTCTAGTAATATACATGACCTTAGACTCACCCTTCCAACCACTGTAATATCCATATAATAGCTCTGCTAGTTACAAATACTATAATGTTTTTTCATCATTTCTATTCACTTTCAAAGATTTGAAAACAACCTTTTTAACAATTTTGCACAGATTAACCCTCAACTATCCATTCTCTACCTCCCTTCTATTTTCTGGTCACCTATAATATAAATATTAACTCCATGAGTTTACACAAGATATTTAGTTGATAACGCACACTCATATAGTACTTGTCCTTTTGTGTCTGGCTTGCTTCACTCTCATAATGTCCTCCAGGTTCATCCATGTTGTCATATGCTTCATGACTTCATTTCTTCTTACTGCTGCATAATATTCCATCATGTGTATACATCACAATTTGTTTATCCATTTATCAGTTGATAGACAGATGGGCTGTTTCCAACTTTGGGCAATCACGAAAAATGCCACTATGAACATTGGTATACAGATGTCTGTTCTTGTCACTGCTTTCTGTTCTTCTTGGTGTATACTTAGAAATGGTATTGCCAGGTCATGGGACAAGTCTATAGTCAACTTCCTTAGGAAGTGCCAAACAGTCCTCCACAGTGGCTGTACCATTCTACATTTCCCCCAAAAGTGAATAAGCTTTCCTATTTCTCCACATCCTCTCCAAAACTTAGAGTTTTCTGTTTTTTAAATAATGGCCAAATAGGGTGTGAAATGATATCTCATTGTAGATTTCATTTGCATTTCCCTAATTGCTATTGATGTTGAACACTTTTTCATGTTTCTTTGTAATCTGTATTTCTTCTTTGGACAATTGTCTTTTCAAGCCTTTTGCCCATTTTTTAATTAGGTAGTTTTTAATTAGGTATTGATGAATTGTACCATCTCTTTGTATATCATGGATATTAAACCCTTATTGTATTTGTGATTTCCAAATATTTTCTTCCATTGAGTCAGCTGCCTTTTCACCCTTTTGAGAAAGTCCTTTGAGGTGCAAAAGTGTTTAATTTTAAGAAGGTCTCATTTTTTCTTTTGTTGCTTGTGCTTCTAACTCCCCACCACAAGACCTTGAGGACATTTTCCTACATTTTCTTCCAGGAGGTTTATGGTTGTTGCTTTCTTATTTATGACCTTGATCCACTTTGAGTTAATTTTTGTATAAGGTATGTAATTTTTGTAGGAGTGAGCCTCTTTCTTTCTTTTGGATCTGGATGTCCATTTGCTTAACAGAGTGTTCTGGCCCAGCTGGGTGGGCTTGAAAGCCTTGTCAAAAATCACCTATTTCTAAGTTCTCTATTTGGTTCCATTGGTCAGTCTATCTGTCTTTCTACTGGTTCCATGCTGTTTTCACCGCTGTAGCTAAGCAGTATGCTTTAAAGTCAGGAACTGAGAGTCTTCCAGCTTTATTCTTCTTTGTAAAGATATTTCTGGCTTGTCGGGGCCTCTTACCCATCTAAATAAATTTGGTAATTGGCTTTTCCATTTCTGCAAAAAAAGGCTGTTAGGATTTTTATTGGGATTACATTGAAACTGTAAATCAGTTTGGGTAAAATTGACATCTTAATGATATTTAGTCTTCTAATCCATGAACATTGGATGTACTTACATTTATTTAAATATTCTTCAGTTTCTTTTAGCAATGTTTAGTAGTTTTCTGTATAAACGTCCTTTATGTCCTTGCTTCAATTTATTCCTAAATATTTGATTGTTTTAGTTGCTATTATAAAAGGATTTTTTCTGATTTTCTCCTCAGATTGCACATCAGTAGTGTATAGAAACGCTATTGATTTTTTGTATATTAGTATTGCATCCTGCTATTTTATTGAACTTGTCTACTAATTCTAGGAGTGTTTTGGGGATTTTTCAGAGATTTTCTAGCTATAGGATCATTCCATCAGCAAACAGTGCAAATTTTACTTCTTACTTTCCTATTTGGGTGCCTTTTATTTCTTTATCTAGCCTTTGCTCTAGTCTAGCTAAGGGTTTCTTGATTTTGTTGATCTTTTCAAAGAACCGACTTGGTTTTGTTGATTCTCTCTATTGTTTCTTTATTTTTCTTGATTTCATTTATTTCTGCTCTGATCTTTACTATTTCTTTCCCATAGCTTAGATTGGGATTAGTACTCTGTTCTTTTTATCTTTCCTCCAGGTGTTTAGTTATTCAATTTTAGTTTTTTTCTTTTTTAATGTAAGCATTGAGTGCTATAATTTTCCTTTTCTCACTGCCTTTGTGGTGTTTCATATGTTTTGATATGTTGTGTTCTCATTTTCATTAGTCTTAAGCTACTTGCTCTATTCTCTTGCAATTTCTTTTTTGATCCACTGATCATTTGAATCTGTCATTTAATCTCCCTATATTTATTAATGTCCCCGTTTTCTGTCCATTATTGATTTCCAGCTTTTTTCTGCTATGATCAGAGAAAGTGTTTTGTAACTCTGGTCTTTTGGTAACATATCCTATCAGTTTTTGTTTGTCTGTGAAGAATTTGAACTTATGCTTATTTTTCAAGGACAGTTTTGCCAGATACAGAATTCTTGGCTGGCAGTTTTTTTCTTTTAGTACCATAAATACATCATACCATTTTCTTCTCACCTCCATGGTTTCTGATAAGAGGCTGGCATTTAGTCTTATTGCATTTCTCTTGTATGAATGCTTTGCTTTTCTTGTGCTGCTTTCAGAATCTTCTCTTTATCTCTGATATTTGTCTTTTTGACTAGTAGGTGTTTCAGGGTATGTCTATTCAGATTTATTCTGTTTGGTATGTGTTGTTCTTCTTGGATATTGGTATTTATGTCTTTCATAATTGTTGGGAAGTTTTCATTCATTATTTTCTCAAATATTCTTGCTGCCCCTTTTCCATTCTTTTCTCCTTCTGGGACACCATAATGTAAATGTTTGTGTGGTTCATGTTGTCATTCATTTCCCTGACATTCTGTTGCCTTTTCTCCATTCTCTTCTCTTTCTGTTCTCCTGTCTTAGAAATCTACTAATTCTGTCTTCAAGCAATTCAAATCTGCTCTTATGTGCCTCTAAAATATTTTTAATCTCATCCATTGTGTCTTTCATTCCTATAAGGAATGTTACTTTTCTTTGCAAGTTTTCCAATTGTTCCTTATGCTCATCCAGTGTCTTCTTAATATCTTTTATCTCTTTAGTAATATTTTCTTTGAATTTTTTGAATTGATTTAGGAGATTTGTGTGATTATCACTGATTAGTTGCCTTAAATCCTGTGTCTTGTTAGGATATTTGGTTTGTTCCTTAGGCTGGGCCATCTGTTTCTGTTTCCTAATATGGCTTGCAATTTTTTCACTGATGTCTTGGAATCTGAATATGTTGACTGATCTGATGACTAATTTCTCTCGTTTGCCTCTTGTTTTTTTTTCACAGCTCATTTTGATATTTGGTTCAACTTACTCTAAATCTTTAAAATCACGAGCTTAAGTTATCAAAATCAGGGCTGGGTCTCACTAATGAGGTGAGGATTTTGTCCCAGGAGTTTAGTTTAAGAGAGAACTCTAAAAACAATTTTTCTCTGTGCAATTCCCAGTTGGGCCAGCAGATGGCACTCCTTAGTGCACCTTTCCACAGAGATATTTCCTTCAATCTCTATTTTCCTGTGTTTTCATCTGGCCAGAGCCAAGATTCAAAGCAGGCTTTGCTGGCTGAATTCAGTGAAGAGAAGCCCCCTGACTTCCCCTCCCTTTTCCCTTGTAACAGTTGAAGGGAAGAAGATGTCTGTTCCCCTCTCATTTGGCTGCAGTGAACCAGGGGTTTTACCTGCCTTAAATACCTTGGGAGTGGGGGTTGGGAGACCTTCCTGGCTGCTGCTTGGATTTGGTAACTCATGCCTGTTATTTCAGGTTCCCGGCCTTTGTGTCCCTCCCCTCCTGGGAGTTGTGTAGCACCGTCCTGGTCTGCTGACCCCCAAAGCAAGTCCCATGGGCAGCTTTTGGCCCTTTCCATTGGACTGTCCATTGTTTTTATGAGAAAGTTGGGTCCTGCCTGCCTACTTTGATGCCATCTTCCCAGATCTCCTTGCATCAATGTTTTTTCTCTGCTTAAATACATGCCCTGACCCCCACTCTGCCCTCCCTCACAGTTAGAATCTCTGGAAGCAACAGACTTCAACTCAGTTCATTCCACTGAAGAGACTTCAATGAAGAGATTATTTTATGTACTTGTGGGTTGGTTAAGGCACTTGGAGACTAACAGTGGGAGGCCGTTATCTCCCAGGCCTAAGGGAGTCTGGGAAGAAAGAAGGTTTTTGGAGCCAATGAAAGCTGGGGTTCTGGGGGAGGAGCTTCTTAGCAGGAACTATTTTCCGGAAGGGATGCAGCCACTGCCTTGAAAGCTGGGGCAAGACAAGGGGAAGAAATAATCTGACCTCCATTCTCTTGTTTCTTTCCCTTCCCCATCTCTTCTTGGTGCTTCTTATTGCCAGGGCCCAGCTGGAAGCCAGCTTGTAAGGGAGCCCAGCTGATGTGGTCCATCAGGGTTAGCCTCTTGGAGCACAGAGCAAGGCAGAGAAGGGTGGGAGCAAGGAGTTTGGGGTAGTACAAATGAGTGGTCCTACTCTGCATTATCATTTTTCATTATTAAAAATGAACATTTAACAAAAAACTTTATAACAGTTTGTCACATGTATATGCCAACATCTTCTACAATGGAATATTTAGGGCATTGCAAGGTTTTGTCTATTATAAATAATGCTATAAAGAGCATCCTTATAGATTGCTGTCTGCTTTCTGTGCCCATTCACTATGTGTTCTTCTGTATGTCTGTATTTTATTTTTTTATTTATTCCCTCCCCTGCTTGTGACTTGCTTGTTGTCTGCTCTCTGTGTCCATCCACTTTGTGCTCTTCTGTGTTTTTTGTCTCCCTTTTTGTTGTGTCACCTTGCTGAGTTGGCTCTCTGAGGTGCTTGCAGTTCGGTGGCATTGCTCGGTGCTGGCAGGCTGGGTGGCACTCCCCGGCACGTGCATACTGGCAGCTCTCCATGACACAGGGGCAAGCCTACCTTCACAAGGAGGCCCTGGGATGCGAACCCAGGGCCCCCCATATGGTAGACGGGAGCCCAACTGACTGAGCCACAGCTGCTTCCCTAGATATAGTTTTCTATGTATCTTTTATCATGTCCTTAGAATAAATTCCCAGAAGAGAATTGGTAGTTGGAAGTTAATGTGCTTTTTGAGAGGCAATATAATGTGATGATTAAGAGCATGGACTCTGAAAATAGATTTCCAGTGTTCAAATCCTGGCTCTGTCATTTCCTACATGTGTGACCTTGAACAGATTAATCATACTTCCTGAGCCTCAAGTTCTTCATCTATAAAATGGGGCAACAATATCCCTATCTCATAGGAATATTTTTAGGATTAAAGTAATTAAATACAAAGCACATAGAATGCTACCGGGTGTGTGTAAAGCAGTATGTAATTATTAGCTGTTATTATTTGAAAGACTTTTAATGTATCTTGACAAACTGTAAATATTTTGTACTAGTTTACATTTGATTAAGCAGTGTGTGAGAGACTCATTTCCTCTTACCTTACCATTTCTCCTAATCTTTGCCAGTTTGAGAAAACAGAGTTGGTATGGCATTACCATTTTAATTTTCAGTAGAAATTTAATTTGAGATAAAGTAATTCTTTCTTTGGTATTAGAAGGGTCTTTAAAATCATGTAGTCCTTTAGAGTCACTATGAAAATCAGTCCTCATGGTACTGTGGTTTTATATCAGGGAAGGTTAGTACAGAGTTCTGGTTTAGAATATTGGCTGCAGTACCTAATAGCTTAGTGACTATGTACATAAGGCATCCTAATGAATATTCATGAAATACTTAGCCCAGCTAAATGAATGGTCCACCAAAGGAGTTCAATGAATGCAAAGCTTTTCCATAATGAAACGCTGTATATATAACAGATGTACAATTCCAGTGTGGGATGGGCCTTCTACTGTTTCCTCAGACCATCGCACGGCTCTTGAGATCATCTTGCACCTGCTCATGCGGTGTGCATCTGTGCTTTGTTGGCAGTGTCACTAGCGTCAACGTAGGAGAAGGGACTGAACGTGACTGTTTTATATCTGTAGCTATTAGTGCATGGTAAGGTACTTCTGGTGACAATTTTATTTACAGCTCCTCTTTAGTGCCCTCATCTCTCTCCTCCCCAATTACTTATTCAAATGCGTCACTATCACCTTGCAGCAGGCAAAGAAATTCACCTACTATTGAAGACAATCTGTTCAAAACTAGAAGAAGAAATTCCAGCCTAACTTTTAATAATGAAATTTCAGCGACTTTTCTTTAAATGGAAGGAGGTAGGTACTGTAGACCTGACTCACTTATAACGTGGGAGCATATAGTGAATTGCTGACAGTGTTTTCCTCTTTCTGGCATTTAGTAAAAGCTGCTGGCAGACCTAGGGTATCTGATTAAGTCCATATTGATTTGCATGGTTGTATCAGGACGGCTGTGAAACAATGAGGGGTAGGAGACAGTAACCTCTATTTAATCCCTGGCTACAGAACATGGATTTTTGCCTACAAGGACTTTGAAAATAAGGACCATCAATTTGAGGTCTATAGCTCAACATTTTCCTTAAGGTGACTCTGCCTTTTTGCCTGGGTAGTCCCATGAGATGCATATCAGTGTTGAAAACAGAAACTTTTATTGACCCACGAGAAGACCCAAGTCCCAATATTTGGATTCACCAACTTAGGGGATGAGTTAAGGGTGCTCTTCTTGTCTATGGCATAGGATAGGCTGCCAGCATTACCGTCAATGGGGAGAAGTCCCTTTGAGAAACTTCCAACTGAACATAGACTCATCAATTCCCCTCGAGAACTCTGCCCCTCTGGGAGGGACTCCTAGCTGGTTGACCCCCTCCCCTCATGGTAGTAAACCCCATGGTAGTAAATGATTCTTAGACTCTAAACATTGTATATGCTACCTTGTGGGTATTATTTCTTTTGGCTAAACTAGGCCTTCACCTCTCTTTCTCCTACTGATGTAATGTGCATAATTGGGATATTTATAAGAGACTTCCAAGCATTCAACACAGACCCTCAGTCTCTCCCACTGAGCATATTATACTATGCCCAGTAGGTAGGGACCACCCAAACCAGGTGGCCCTTGGTTGCTCTGGGGACTTGCTATCTCCACTTATGCATAGGCTCTGGGGAGTAGTTATTTCCATGGTCAAGGTCATCCAATTAGCGAAGTTTGTGCACAACTTGTTCTTGCCTCTTGCTGAAGTCATTAATGATACTACTTCAGTATTGGAGGCACAAACGACCAGCCTTAGTTCCTTGGTCCAAGTAGTATTGGTTAACTGCATAGCCACCATCAGCTTCCTGCCAATGTTCATGTTGCACTTGGGTCAGTGAAACTGGCAAAGTAGAACAGTCCATTATGAAGACTCCTGGCTGCCTATAGTAGACTGTAGTGGGCTATGGGCATCTTTCTTGACCTGGCTAAGGTTTGGTCTCATGGTTACATTTACTCTAGGCAGGCCTAAGAGATTTTGGAGTGATTTTGATCATGGCCCTGGTCTACTATTGCTTCAGACTAATTAACCTGTTAAGATGACAGCCCCTCAAATGTCTGACTCATTCCAGTCCATGATGGGGTAGCCTGTATTTCTTGCTCAGGCCCCAAAAGATCAAGAAGTGGAGCTAAGGAGTCCTGCTCAAGGTCAAAACCCTTACCTCTGTGGTCCCTTAGGCCTGACCCCAGGCAATGACGAAGGTTATGCCTAGCAGGTCTCAATAGGCAGAGTTGCTCTCCCCACACACCAGAAGGGGGCATAACCAGTTTATTGTAGTCAAGGACTCAGGACCCCCCAGGCAGCCATGCTCATATGTATATCTACATTCCTAGTCCAGGTGCCTCCATTTGGTAAACCTCCTTTTCAGCTTTTCAGAGCACCTTGGCTAAGGCACTTTTCTCATACTTTTTCCTTCCATGCCTCTCCCTTTCCATGCTCCCCCCACCGGCCATAAAATGGCAGGAACCATTTGTTCAGTGTTCCTCAGCGATGAGGCAATGCTCCCACCTGCCCTGCACGTCTTCTGATGGACCCTTGTCCTTGTTCCGTGGGGAAGGATGAACATCATGGAGCTGGCACTTCCTTTTTGGCTTCTTGATTAAATTTTCACAGTTAGTGAAAAACCTTTGATTGTTACTTTCAGTTTGGCTCACTATCGTAATTGAACACCTGGATACCTGGCAGCATGGCAGTTCACTCATTTGTTCTACAAGTTATGGTTTAAAAAATTTTTTTATTCCTCAGCTTTCCTAATAGAGACAGTTTTACTTCTTCTTTTTGACCTTTATGCCTTTTATTCAATTTTCTTGTCTTATTATACTGGCTTAGAATCCTTTGTAAGAGCTCCTAGAGTGACCTTTCCATATTTGCTGAGGGTGATAAGAGCTGCCAGGTTACATAATTTTCTTTAAAAGAGATAATTCAGTGTGTTCCAGAAAAGAAATCCTTGAGAAACTTCAGGGTCAGAACTGATATTTTCTTTATACTGAGTAAGGACTCTATAAAGGCCACGTTAACCTTGAGAGATTTCTGAAATTGGGAAAAGGGCTCTGTTCAGATCATTCTGGTTTCTGAAAGAGAGCCTATCCTGGAGAATTCTTCTGTGTTAGGAATCTTTTCTTAGGAGAATGGGATAGCTATTGCTCTAATTGTGGCAGGCTTCTTGTTAAAAGAGTTCAACTCCAGCAAAATTCCCCCCCCTCCCCCCCCCCCCCAGTTAATTCAGGCACTCTACCACCTGGCCCTGACTCTTCCTAGAAAGCAATTCTGCATGGTACCATCATTAGTGTTGGAGGAGACTGAAAACATGGTAGAAGTCAAATGTTGACTTAGGCTCTCATTTGGATGAAGAGATTGGGAGGTTGGATGGATGTATTTATATGTGTATATGTAAAACATGGTTATACATCATAAAACAATGTTGATGTGGCAAAGGAAGCTCATGGGAATGAAGCTTCCAAAGTGGGGTGAGCCCCACATTGTTAACCAAAAGTCAGGATTGCACTTAACTTTTTATATTGTCATGGCTGAGAAAAATGAAAGATGTGGCCTGAGACACTAATTTGAAAATTGCCTGTTTTATTCGTAAAGCAACAAGCCCATATTAGGCATTTGCTTTGTACGAAACTCTGTATGAGGCATTGCAGGAAATGGAGAAACACTGGTTTTGTCTTACATTTTGAAATTTCACAGTGTTAACAAGATAATGGCAGTTTTGAACTGGAATTTTTTGGGAGATATGTGGTAAACACACATACAGATAGATGGACATTGAAAACCAAGGAGAAAAGTGTGGGCTTGTCTCAATCCAGTGTGCTCATACAGTCTGACTGTTCTGTGAGAGAAGGAGACTAGGAATCCTTTTTCTCTGAGCTTAATTGAGATTTAGGTTTGACGTTATATTAGATGTTATATTAGACGTTATATTAAAAGAGGTAAACCAAGGAGGTTATAATCTAGTTAGAAGGTAGGAAACAGTGAGAGTGTGACATGTGATCTGATACTCTGGAGGTGCAGGGAGCCTGTGAGAACACAGCTCAGTCAGTGTAGAGGGAGGAGGAGGAGAGGAAGGGCTTCCAGGAGGAGGCATTTTCTGGAAGGAGAAGCAGCAATTGGGCAGACAAAGGGGCTGGGGGTCTGAGGTTGGCGTAGAGAGTTCTTAGCAGAGGGAGAAATGATAGTCATAGAGAAGAAGGTCTGAACTCTGTCCTTTAGGCAATAAGGCCGGAGAAATAATACAAAGCGATTTTTATTTTAGAAAGTTCACCTTATGGAAATGTTCAACCTTGCACTTAAAAAACAGAAGTGCTGAGAAGCCGTATTGGAGCAAATTAACATGCACACACACACACACACACACGGACCCAGGCACAAACATATATGTGTAACCACAGTGGTTATGTCTAATGGTAATTGCTTATAATAATGCAACCAAGTTTTACACAATGCCTAGGATAATATTGATATTATTCATTCTCCCTCCCTCTCTTCTTCCTTTTTCTCCCAAATACTTATTGAATTCTTTCAGGTGAAAGTCACTCTGCTTAGACCAGTTACATTTACAATTATATATATATATATAATGTGTATATATATATATATATATATAATGTATATTATATATATATATGTTTTTTGGACCATTTTAGGAGAAGGTATTCAGGGAAAGGTAATACTTGAAAAATTCTCAAGATTCTTGGAGTTGACTTTTGTGCTCTTGCTCTAAGTTTTTGTGAGCAAGTAAAAACCACACAGGTCAAACTCACCTAGTAGAGATTAACTTTTTTGAGTGTAAAATATCTGGTCTACAGGTCTACCACTGACCATTTTCAGCTGGGAGTTTTTTTCCTCTATTTTATATGTATAATTTTGGCCTAAAGGGAAATTTTATGTGTGAAGTGGTAAAGAGCCAATGGTTACTTATAGAATTATTATTATTTGCTTTAAGAAAAACAGTGAACCCTCTCATAAAAATGTGTATACTTCTTGTATAAATATTTTACCACTGTGGTCATGCTCTCCAGCATTTATAAAGTTCATTTTAAGAATTTAAAGAAAGAAATGGCTTCTAGAAACTGATCACAAAAAGAAGCAAGCAGAGGTTAATATCTAATGATAGGAAATAGGGTAATAATTTTGGGTAGATCCTTTCATTAGAATGCTATACAGCCATTAACAATTACAATGCTGATCTAAATTTAATGATATAGAAAGACATTCAAGGCACATAATTGAATGAAAATGGAGATTACACATAGCTAGGGCTATGTGATGTCATTAATGTAAGAATACTTTGTGTATACATATAAAAATAGAATAGCTCATGTACGTATGTATAGAAAAATGACTAAAACAATGTTTACTAATGGATATTAACAATATTTGTGTAGACAGTAGGACTTAGGGATTTTTTTTTGTATTTTTAAATGTTGTTGAGTTTTTCAAGTTCACCTGTCATACTTATAGTTTTTATTCTGCAGAAAAAGAGATAAATTTGCCAGTTTGTATATTAGGTACTCTGGTTTACAGTTATTCATATGCTTTATTATACATTTCATTTAGTGTTATATAATTCATATTATTTAATTTTTTATATTCTCTTCAGTTTAATAAACATCTTCTTTTTGTGCACCTGCTAAATTGTGTAGTGGAAGAAATGCGCTTTGATTATTTTTATCTGGGTTAAAATTCCAAATTCACCAGGTATAAGCTATATGATGCTAGGCAAATTATATATCCTCTCTGTGCCTGTTCTCTCACCTGTAAAATGTGTTTTAGTAAAATCTACTTTACAGGATTATTGTTATTATAAGTGATACTGTTTAGAAAGTTCCAAGGATAGTCCCAAGTACTTTCATATATTGGGTAATTTAATAAATAGAATTATTCCTAATCCTGGTACCATATGTACACTTCAAATGCCCAGCACAATAATTGCTTAGCAATGAGAATTCAAAGATAAACACACTGAGATGCCTGCCCTCTGACTTTAGGAATTTATCGTCTAAGTGGGGAGATGGAGATATAAGCAAATCAGGTCTTATGTAATATAATTCACAGCATTCTTATGAGAAAATGAATGCAAATAAAACGTGTGGGTTAAAGGAAGGGATTTCAGGCAGAGTGAACAAGCAGCCTAAAGTTTTCTTATATGTACCTCTCAATCTCCCTCTCTCTTTCTGTCATCCTTAGATTAAAAAGAATGTGCTCCTCTTATCCCTTTATTATGCATATCAAGTAAGTCATAATAGTCAAACAGCTGAAAATGATGTTACACAAGGAAATGCTGGAATTGCTAGCACCGCCCTTCTCCCCTGCCATCTAGAGGGCAATGCTGCCTATTGTCTGAGGCTCTGCTGGAGTCAACTTGACACTGATTTTTATTTAATTTTTTAAATTTTTTATTTCTCTCCCCTTCCCCCCATCCCTGCCCCAGTTGTCTGTTCTTTGTGTCCATTTGCTGCGTGTTCTTCTTTGTCTGCTTCTACTGTTGTCAGCGGCACGGGAATTTGTGTTTCTTTTTGTTGCATCATCTTGTTGTGTCAGCTCTCTGTGTGTGCGGCACCATTCCTGGGCAGGCTGCACTTCCTTTCGTGCTGCGCGGCTCTCCTTACGGGGCGCACTCCTTGTGCATGGGGGCTCCCCTTCGCGGGGGACACCCCTGCGTGGCACTGCACTCCTTGTGCGCATCAGCGCTGAGCGTGGGCCAGCTGCACACGGTTGACCCTGATTTTTAAGTGAAGTTCCTGAGCTCAGTCAAAAAGATCATTTTCATTGTTTGCCTCTTTTTTCCCTTACAAGCTGAGTGTTCCTTGTTTTCCCAACCTAATATGATCCTTTTCTGCCCTGTCAGTTTGGATCTCTATTCAGGAAAAGCTAGTAATCAGAAGAGGAACTAAAGAAGGATTTTTACTGGATGAAAACTTTTGAAGTTGGTATGACCTCAATCTAAATTACTTTTTTTTTTTTTTTAAAGATTTATTTATTTATTTTAATTCCCCCCCCCCCCCCCTCCCCTGGTTGTCTGCTCTTGGTGTCTATTTGCTGCGTCTTGTTTCTTTGTCCGCTTCTGTTGTCCTCAGCGGCAGGGGAAGTTAAATTACTTTTTACTAAGCCAATGGACAACTTATTTAAAAAGCTGTTCCATGGACTAGAACTTGTCAAGAGACTGATATTGGAAAGAGAATCAGGAAGCTTCAATTTGAATTGGTGTCCCTTCGGTCATATTTTATTTCTTTGCTCTTTTTTTTTTCTTATTTCCCTTAGGCTTATGATACTCTATATCCTATAACATTATGATGGCTTTTACTTTGACTGACCGGAGAGAAATTTGGTCTTTCTTTGAAGCCAGACAAGGTTAACTTCCCTCCACATGTTCATAATTATTACTTATTTTACTTATTTTCACTATAGGCTCAATTTGGTCTTCACATAGAACAGCTGAGCAGAGATTTTCTTTTTAAGCAAGTTTTAAAACATGTTGAGTTATGAAATAAAGCAAAATTGATGATGGTAAGGAAAAGTGAAAAGTTTTCCTTTTGGAAAATCTAACTAAAGCTGTGACAAAACTTTGATCTGATGAAAAGGAGAGAAAACATAGTTAAAAAAGAAAATGAGCTAAAACAGAACCCTGTAATGAACAAACCTGAAACACAGCCTCTTGCAAAGCCTCTAAATTATGAATAACTTTCGCCATTTCAATCTTCCATTGCTTCATTTTTTAGGTGATGCTGCAGACAGAAAACATGCGGCAGGAAGTGCTAAATACCTCATGAGAGAATGTTATTTCCAGCCAGGTTTTTTGAGACTCAGGGATTTCAGATAGATTGGTTCAGACTCAACTGTCCAACTCAAATATGGGTTCCGATTCTAACAACCTCATCCAGATGATGAAATTCAGTTGTTGCTTCTAATAATAAAGGAAAAGAAATAATTGGAGAGGAGAGGGAGATTGAAAAGCTAAGATTTCCAGAAAAAAAAGTCTTAGACGTGTCTTTTTTCTTAGGTAGTGCTGGGGAATAGAAGAGGAAAGGATTGGAATGGGTTAAGCAACGGTGTGCTGCATCACATTCTCCAAGGGCATTAACGAATGCCTATGTGTTACCTGACCTATTTAAATCAGTCTTTTAAACCAAACTATTGATTATATTAATGAGGTTCTATTGCATTATGTCAAAGAGGTGACTCCCTTACAAGATGGAAAAGGAAGAATAAAAGCTGCCAGTGGTTTTGTTTTTAATTAGCAAACTGTCTTTGGCATTTGCATTCTTTGAAGTCAAACAAGGTACTTCATTAGGGACATATGGTTTGTAGTTCCAGATACATCTTTGAGGGCTTCCTTTCTTTTGAGGCTCCCTCCCCTGTGAATTTTGATTGAGATAGTAACTGGCTATTCAATAAGACACATAATAAAGGACTCTCATCCTGTATACATCTGATATTAATTCTAATGACCTTACTTTGATGAACCTAGGAGCCGTGATTGGTGACATAAGTTGCTGACTTAATGATGTAATTTTGCTCCATGAGGGTGCTGTGATGTCAAAAAGGAAAAGAGCTTTTAAGCTGAACTTGAATCTTCATCTTGGGCTTATACAACCTGTGTCCTGGGTGCTTGTTAAAAATAGAAATGCCCAACCTCCAGCCCAGCCTCACTAAATGGGAAAACCTGCAGGTGGGTGCAGCTTCCCAGAGGGAGGGGTGCACCAGGCTCCTTTAACTGATGATCGCCTCTGGAAAGTGTTTCCTTCAGCCCAATAGGCAGTGACCAAGGCGTTATGTCTCTTCCCTTGTGCGTGGCAGTCCGCCTTTCTTACCCAGAAGCCTCGACTCCTCAATCGTCCAGGTCGCAGAGACAAGAGAGGCACTGCATCAAGGTTGGGCTCTGTCACCAGAGAAGTGCAAGAGTGTCCTCATGTCTGTTATTGTGAGTCTGTCTTATAAAACCTAATGTGCTTCCCAAATCTTTGAGTAGTCAGGGCAAAGAGGAGTCTGTGGTGATGGACAAAAACCCCCTCAAGTTACCTCTTGCCCACTCCCCCACCCCACCCCTTTTCTCCAGCAATAAGGTAACAAGAGGTATCTTTACATTTAAACACATGATCCTAGGGTAGAAGCTCTTGCCAGACTGGAAGCTACTTGGGCCAGAACATTTTATAGTCCTCCTTGGCTCTCTCACCACTCTTGAGATTGAGCCATGTTTCATTCTATTTGGACTTTGATTTTAATGATTGTTTTCCCATAGATCATTAGCTCTTGTAATACTAGTGAAATATTCATCTATATGTTTTAAGATAAAGTAGGAACTAAATATGCAACTTGCCCTTAGGGAGTTTGTAGACTGATAAGAGAGAAAAATCACACCTTAGTAGTTAAATCAGAGTGGAGCTCATTCATTGCAGTAAGAGAAGTACGAGTTAATGGCTATGGGAGTTCAGTGGAGGATAAAGTACCTCTAGCTAAGAGCAGGGGATGTGGGAGGCTTTGTGGAGGAGGTGGTTTGCAATCTGACCTTGAAAGTCATCTACATGGGCTTCTCTGGAGACAGTTCTGCTGGCAAATGGAGCAAAATGAATGGCAAAGGCACAGAGTGTGGGGTGCATTTAGGGAGGGACAGAGGATGTTTTGGATTGACTTTTGGAGAGTGAGGGCCAGAGTAGAGAACCGCGATGATCTGATTAGGACATTTGACTTGCCCTTTGGTTAAGGGAGACCCAGCAACAGTGTTTAAACTGGGGAAGACATTCCTCAGTAAATGATTCTGGCAGCAGGAAGTAAAACTGTCCAAAGAAGGAAGACTTATTATGAGGAAAGGTTGTCCAACTCTAGTCATGCCTTAAGATTAAACTCACCTGGTATGTCTCTAAGATTTTGAAAAATTCATAAAGCAGTCAGGGATTTAACTCTCCAGTGGAAAATTCCATAACTACAGAGTCTGAAAAGAAAACATTATTAATGAGAGAGGATTTGAATTTGAAGACTATATCCTGATGATGATTCTGCTACTACTACCTTATTTTTCATTGGTACATTTAATTCTATAAAGTGTTTTATACTTAGTACGGTACTACATTCTCCCATTATCTCCATAACAGATCGTTATGATAATAATAGCTCTACTCAAGTATGTTGAACCTAGACAGGGATCTAGGGAGTGGGTGACTGCTTTGGGACTAGACTCTGATCCTACAGCACTTAGCCTTTGTCTCTTCCAGTTGTCTCCCCTTTTTCTGTCCTGTTAGTGTGAATACAGGAGTGCTGGCTTACATCAGAAGCAGTCCTTAGTTCGTGTGTAAATCTTCCTATTCATTTAAGGAAGAGCTTTCTCCTTGATTATATAACTACAAGTTTTGCATTATTTTTCAGGGAGTGAGACTCTTCAGCTACCTTAGAAGGCCTCAGAAGGAATGGAGACAATTATCTTGGGGAATAGAAGTGTACATAAAATTCTAAGGAAAAATAGTCAGTTATATGAAAAAAATAACTGTTCTGTGTTTTCTTCCTCTGTCTGGGAGCTCTATGGGTTTAAACATGCCTCAGACAGCATTTAGCGTTGCTGGATTTAAATGCTGTTGAGCTGGTATTTGAACTGATCTTTTTTTTCCCTCACTGTGCCTAATGGATTTCTAAATTTAAGTGCTCAGGGCATAGTTTTGCCCTCCTCTGAGGATGCATGGCTCTCATTGACGTCAGTGGGAGCCCTGTGTCTCTGCAGGGCAGAATCTGGCACTTCTATGCAGAATATTTTTAAACTATAAAATTGAGTTACAAAGGTATTGCATCTGCTTTTTATATAGCCATTGTTTGGTTTATTAAAGAATGTTTCATAAATCTAACCAATTCTGCAGGACCTACATATTTAGCTAAACAGACTATTTTTAGAAATTACATAAAAAGGAGAGTGAACTTTTCTTTTAACTTAAAGTTAGGGTTGTTTAGGACTAGATTTCTAGAAATCAGAATGATAAGGAGTTGAAAATCAGCTTATTATTATAGCATGCTTTTATTTTTAGCGGATATGTGTAGCAAAATTTAGTTTTGCATTTTCATTTATGAAAACGCAAGTGAAATGGTAAACATATTAAACAGTGGCTGCTACCAACTGAAATATACCTTTATAAGCGCATTATTTTGAGGTAGAATCTCATGGAGTCAATTTATTACAACAGAGTTAGCCTAAAGTTACTGAGATTCTTCTCCTTATTTCTGAACCCTGCTTCTGCAACCAGAATCATTCTAAACCACCTCTTTTTTGTTCTTTTCCAACAACCTCTCTCTGCTCCAGCCCAGCTGTAGGGCAGGTGTTTGTGAGTAGCCGTGGATGGGCAGTGAGCACTGCTGGGTTGGTAGTTACCAAATAAAATAGAAGCACAGTACCTAGCCTATCCTACCCATGATCTGGTGGCTGCTATGGCCCCGAAGCCCTGAGCCTATCCCAGAAACTTCCGTTCTCTGTACAGGAGCAATGATGATATTTTATGTATTTGTTGTGGGTCTGAGTTACTTTTAAGGTGCAAAATTCTAGAAAATGTGACAGGACTTTCATGTCAACAGGTTTGCAGCGTTTTGCGTCATCTAACTGATTGGCTGTTACTCTGGCATTGAGTTTAAAGCGCAAAACTCCCTGATGTCACTCCAATGTTGCAAACTGCAATTTGACCCAGTGAAAGTTGCATTTTTGAGATATTACTTTGAAATGTATGGAAAAGAACTCATAGTTTAAATTTGGGAATTATGCTAGCTGGACAGTTTTAGCTCTGTCAGCAGATTTCCCTCTGAAATAGAATAATGTTGATAATTCTCTGTGTAAAGGGTAGGCACCTTCATTAAGATAAAATTAATATCGCTTTAGAGAAAGTAACCTCCGAATTCCAATATGAAAATTTGGGGGAAAATTAGTGCCATTAACAAAAAAATTCTAATATAGGCCAGTCCTGAGTCCCTACAGTGGTGAATTATTTTATGGGAGATGGAGGAATTTCCCATGGTTTTATACTTTGTTTCAAGCCTACTTCTTTGGTAAGCATGCCAGCAAGAGGACACTGGGGAGAGAGCCAGGCATTTCTGTGATCCTGGCATGCTGAAATGTTGCTACGGTAGACGTGAAAATAAACAATGGCAACCTCCTACTCTGAGTGGAAACATTTCTCCTCTCTCACTGAAAAATTATAGAACCCAACAGGACACAGTAGGAGATATAATTCAGCAAGCTGGGAGCATTTGGAATCCCAGGGTTTATATATCATCTTGTTCTCCCTCTTCCTTTTATAGATGAAAAAAATGGCAAATGGGAGAAATTAAGTGATTTGACCAGAACTGTCTAGCTAGGTTGTGACAGATTTGGGTCTGAAGCCAATTTTCCTGGCTCGTTATTCCAGTGTTTTCTCCTGCATTGGAGCTGAAAGAGTTTTGGAAATTAGTCTCACCTTCCTTCCCTTGCCCTTCCCCCAAATTCCTGCGTGTATCCCTGGGGCTAAAGGGATAAGGAGGTGGCCTTGTTAACAAGTGAAGGCTCTCTCTATAAGATTGGCAGGTAGAACTTGAACTCTGCCTCTCTCTCTGTCCTACCTCACCACTTTCCCCTTTCTGCTAGAAAACAGCACTCTGTTATGGCATTTGGTTCTAGCCTTCAGGGGCAGTTTCCATATCCTGGGTTTTCTTAAACGCACCTATAAAAATTGCCCCCTGTTCCTCAAAGCTCTTCTAGGGGATTTTGGTTAAACCTAGAAATAATTGTATTTTAACAACAGACTTCATCCATTACCAGAAAGGTTTGATTAAGAGGGGAAATTTCTGGAGTTCTATGAGGTGGGTGGAAAGGACTTCTTGGCAGAGTAATTGTTGGACATAACATAAGCCACAACAAAGACTACTTATGACCTGTAAGTCAAGTGTTGGCCCTGCTTTTCCAAGCTTTGGAAGGGACATCACTCTCAAGAGCATCGCAGAATTTTAACATGAATGTCACTGTGTGCACAAAAGCCAGGGAGGACCATGTGCTCCTAACCATACTCAGTACTTACCATGAAAATAACTGGTGGGTTTAAGTCCAAACAAACCAAAACAAACAAAAGTGAATTCCAGGGCCAATGAGACAAGATCAACTTATAGACTCCTTCCCAACTTCTTATTGGGATGATTTACATAGAATGAAGTGTACAAAATGTATGCAAATCGCTTAATACATTTTTATATACATATATCTCCATGCAGCCACCACCCAGACCAAGATACAGGACATTCCCAGACCCCAGCAGGCTGGCTCACGAAGATATTCGTTATAATTTTCTCATAGTCCTTTGTAACATCACTAACAGCTTATTTGGCCCTTGCTGTGGCCTATCTTGGTAGCCATCTCTCTCCTCTTCCATCTCACCCTCTAAATTTAACAGTGTACTTACTTTATCAATAAAGAAAAGGGCCTACACCTAGTTAGCAGATGAGACATGTAGCTCTGGTATTTCATAACCTGTGAAACTTGACTAGCGAAATAATTGGGCCTAAAACCTCTAAATAAATATTTTACCTTTGCCTCAACATGTTTCTAATAAACCTCTCAATAAATTTCTTTACAGGAATGTTGTTTAAAATCCAAACCAATTGTAGGGACAATAGCGATATCCTGAATTCAAATTTTACCTGCCTACAATAAACTAAAAGCCTTTCTATCATGTCTCTTGTCTGCCTTGGAGGTTTGAATGGAGGGAATCATTTATGGAGAATGAAGGGACTTACTTAAGATCATAAAGAAAGGCCAGCCTAACCCATATAAGACTTTGGTTCTTTTGAGAACAGTGATGTGAGAAACTGGAAGCACATGCCTACAGACTTTTCTTGAGTGTTCAGGCCTCCTGCTGGACAATCTTCCCTTGACATTTTAAGTCTTGACCATTTCATTCAGTGATAGAAGCTAAAATCATAGTTTGGGGCTGACTGCATTTAAGACCTATGAAAAAGCCTTTTAACACCTCACTTTTTTTTCTGCTTTAGATAATGAGTCATCTCTTCTAGGAATTTAGAAAATCACGTTTGTTTCAAACATTTTATAATAAAGTAGTAAAAAAAAGAAAAGCTTTATATTCTGTTGGACATTTCTTCTTCTTGAAGTACAGCAAAATAATATGTAAAGGTACAAATATTTGTTTGGATTTAAAACATTGTTTTGTTTTCTATTTTGAGGATAATCTTTCCTTTTGTCTTCCTTTCTTGAGCTTTTCCCACAGAGAGGGGAACACTATCTAATCTTATGGTATGCTCGTTAGCATTTGGGAGTATTAAATAAAAAAATGGATTGTGTAAGTAGTGAAATATTTTTTTGCTTCACACTATTTAGATTACAAAATTGAGATTTTTCTTAAAGCAGTAGGCTTCCTTACAGTATAACTTATGACTTCAACATCTGGGTGGGATTGGTGAGGATTGAGAATTAGTAATTTTAATATTGAATATCCTAATGATATTTAAAAACTGCTTTTCTTTATGAGAGTGAAATTTTAGAGCATTAAATATTTATAAAACTGGAAGGCAAATGCATCCTGGCACTTGCCATTTTCTTGGATTATTCTTACCGGTGGGATGTTCCTGTTACTGGGCCTGTGTCAAGAGCCGAGCGGAGCAGGCTGAGCTGGGCTGCCAGGTGCCGAAAGCAAAGCTGATTAAGACAACAGGTGTGAGAAAGAACTCTTCTTCTGGAAGAAAATAAGGCTCACCCGATTGTGGAGAAGAAAAGAATTTATTCTCAATCTTGCAAGGAGGGACACACAACCAGAAAACATGGCTGGCGCCCCGAACAAAGAAGAATTACACAATTTATACCCCTAAGCCTAGCACGCAAGCCCTTCCTCTGTTTCTCCATAGACTGGATACTTCAGAAGTTACACCTATCCCAGAGATCTAACTTTCTTGTGCCAAAGTTTGTGATTAACCGCTTTTCCCATCACATTCCAACCATTTTAGTTTTTACCTGCTCCCCTTTGCCAAATAAGGAATGGAATTTAGTGCTGAATTGGTATTGACTTAGCGCTCTTTCTTGGGCATCTTTTTTTACTGCCTATAGGACTGGCTTAAACTGGTTTCTTTGTTCCTGCTTAACCCGGGAGTGGGAGACTGAGGCATGAGGCTGCCAGGTTACATTAATTAATATTTTCTTCCTTTAAACTAATCTTCATTTCTTATACAAGCAAAAAACGTTCACAGCGAAGGCTGTAGTCGCTTAACTCTGATGGTAAAGCAAGAGGCCAGCTTGGAGGAAAGGGTCAGCTCCCCCTGTTCCATTTTCCCTTCTGGATTAGTGCAGGCAGGTGAGGGTCAAATGGGTCAGCACAGAGGTGGGAGATATCCCACTGCCAAGGGATTCCTGAACTGAAAGCCCCTGCAGTGCCATGGACCCAGGGGCTGAGGGAGGGGCCTGCACTAGGAATGGAAAGGGGAAAATGACTGAGCACTGAGTCAGAATGAGAAAAGAGTCTTCAAGATCTCCTGAGAAGGGTCTTAGGAAGTGACCTGGGGACGCCCTTGGGCGAGAGCATGGCTGGCCAGGTGCTCGTCGGTAATGCCTTTCGCTGCCAGCAGCAGGTGCTGGCTGTGCCCCAGGCTGAGATGGGGAAGGGAGCTTTCTCCAGGGAGGTCGGCCAGGTGGAGCTTTTGTGACTGCCCGTGGTTGGGGCTGAGAATCTTGTCTAAGGTTTGGCCAGGAGCCAGACCTCTCAACCCGTGGACCCCACTGTCACAATCTCATTGAGCTATGGCTTCCAAGAAAGCACAGGTGAGTTTCCTGCTCTGTTTTCCACTGGTAGGCATGGCATGCAGAAAGTTATATTCCTTTTGGAGAACCACCCTTGCAAAAGCTCTTCATGGACAAGAGCGTGACCAAAAATGTGGAGAAGTTAAGGTCCACACTATAGGAAGGAGAGGTGAAGGAACTGGACTTATATTCAGTTCATGGAAGAGAAAGCATAAGGAAGGAAAGGAAAGATATTTTCAAATACCTAAAGGAAAAAGGGAGGTGATACGCATATCCAATTATATATGACACCACGGGGTAGCATTAGAAGTGATGTGTGGGAGGTAAGGGTGACAGATTTTTGACTCATTTTAAGAAGTTTGTTTCTAACAATTTGAATGGATTAAGTTTGGAAATAGGGGCTTTCTACTCACAGGAAGTATTTGGACATATGCCGTGGTACCTCTTTGATAGGTTGGGATGGTAGAGAAGTGAGATAATTAGTCACCGATTGGATGTTTGACTTAAATGACTTTTCAATATACTTCCAGCTCTGATATTCAGTGCTTTTATTCATAAATCTAGTGCTGGAGAACAGTTTTCCCAAACACCCGATTGCTGAAACATGGTACCTTCTCACCTCTCTGATAAGATTCATTTCTTTTTTGCATGGGATTTCTCACACTAACATGAGTTTGAAGTACTTATATTTTCTTTATTTTAAAAAGTGTATTAATTTGATGGAAAAGTATACCTTTGGAATATAGATTTAAAGTATTAATGATAGCAAAATCATATTTTAAAGAACCACTGTTAATGTAGGTTGAGGTTTTAACCCTGAAATCTTTTTGGAATGCTGCAGATAGTCATGGTGTATTACAGCAGTGCAAGTTATTTGTGGTAGAGTGAGTTATGAGAGTCCTGTATAATGTTATATATAGTTGTTTTGTAAGTTCATAACTATTATTATATACATATTGTTAATGTATGTTTATGTATGAGTGATATACTACAATAAATTAACTTAAAAAAAGAATAAATATCTGAATTATGTGTTATTTTCTTTTAAATCTCATCCTAACCCTAGACTTACTGCTGATAAAGAATAAAATAATGAGAATGTCATTGTTTTGTCCATAACTCTGAATTTATAGTTTGGTAAAAGGAAAAGAATGCTCTGTCCCATAGAAGGAAATATCTTTCCAAGGTTTTCCAGCAATTAATAGTAGTTCTGTAAAGACTTAGCTGGTACTTTGAGCTGGTACTTTGATTTTTCAGATTTCCTGGTGTATTGGAACATTTTATTATGCTTATGTGAATCTCAAAGATAATATCTGGAGTAAAATTCCTCCCCCTTACATTTAGCAATGCAAACTTACACAACAAAGAGAAGGGAAGTTCCTTTGAAAATGGAGAGAAATAAGAACAAACTCATATAATGCAGCAAATTGAAATGGAATGATGTGTTAATTACATTTGATGTGAGCAGGCATTACATTAGATAAAATGAGAATCCGGAGCAAAGTAATGATTGTGTATAGGGATTACAGAAAAGACTCCGTGGAGTGTGTAGACCTTTCCATAACTCTTGAAGGCGAGCTGTGCGTCAGAATGGGAAGGGTTCATGTTTCAGGTGTGTGTATGGGTGAGGAGGGGGATGGCAGAAGCACAAGCAGAGATGGGAGAGAATCCAGCCGTTGTTGGTCTATGTAGGGGATTTGTCTCATTGAAGTACAGTGGGCACATTGGAATCACTGAGAAATAATGTTCACCAAAAAGGTGAAGGGACTGAATAATTAGAGAGCAGAAGCAGGCCTTTGGGAGTAGGTACGCCATTGCACTTCTTGAGTATGGGGTGTAGATATTGATAATTCTGTTTAATGTTCATTCTGAATCTTCTGCACAACTCCAGGCTGTAAAAGTTACGTAGGTGCCCCAAAAAGGGACAGTTTTAAATTTTGGTGTATAATTGTGCTCTAATAGCTGGGCAACATCCTTTCACAGATCAGATAATGTCTAATTCTTTGCTTTCAACATAATTGAAGGGGATCTAATTGGATCTAATGGCTAAAAACAATTTTTGATGACTCTTGCCCATGACAAGCAGAGAAGTTGGTTTTGGGATGCTCATCCAGGAAGACTTTGCAGTAAACCAGGCATGGAGTGATCAGGGCCTGGTTTGTGTGGGTAGCAAAAGAAGTGAGAAGGTACAAACCCAAGACACCTTCTAAAGGCATTAAATTAAATAGAAGTAGAAATACACAAACTAGTGAATTGGAATCTGTGAGAAGATCTCAAAGCCTTCCAGCGCTATTCTTGTCCCTTATGAATCTATTCTCCCATTCTAAAACCAAAGGAATTTAGAAAAATGCACACCTGACCACAGCATGCCTCTGCATACAGCCCTTCCAATGATTTCCAACAGCTTTTAGGATACAGCCTGGGAATGATTTCCATACAGCCTGGGACTCAGTGCCCATTTCAGTCATACACCTGAATCATTTTACTGAGCTCTCTTCCCCTAATTCCATTTCTTTGTTTGCCTCTGACAGAAGCTGTGTATCAAACTTTTTTTCCTAACTCTTAAAAAAATGTTTACTTACGGAATGAATTAGTGGGGGAGAAGATGAGAGTAGAATGTGAAGGGAAATAATACATTTTTTTCCACATCACATTTTGTTCACTAAACCACTCTGATTCTCGTTCTGCAATGTCTTTTATCTCTTTCTACTGCAAAGCTGATGTTCTAGTTTACACTTTCCTTGGTTACTTCCTGACCTCCTGTGGTATTGTAAGGTCTCATTCATCTCCATGCTCTGACCAGTCTGCCCTTCCAATCCAATCTGCATGTTGCTTCTATTTAATATTTCCAAAGCATAGTATTATTTCCCTGCTCAAATCTTGTGGATTGTCTCCTATTGCAGAAGTCTCCAACTGGGCTACACAAGCCCTGGGAGGTATAAGTAGACTTCCTCAGGCAGGGATAGTTCTGTGAACAGCAGATTCTAGATTCTCGATTTCTTCATATTGATCTGCTTTCTGTGGGATGCAACTGTGCGTTCTCCTTTCCTATAACTACTTTTACACGGCCCTTCTGCCTTTTAACTCAAGAATTGCCTACTTTTCTCATCCTGAATCTTAGGCATTGTCCCAGGTTGTGAAATTTGTGGAGTGCCAAAAAAGGGATAACTTGAAATATTGGTGATAATTGAACCCTAATAATATTCTTTTGTCCATTAGATAATGTCTAATAATTTGCTTTCCAGTAAAATTACGGTGAATCTAGTCTAGTTGTGATTGATAGCTAGAAATAATTTTTTTAAAAGATGTATTTATTTATTCTCACCCCCCCCTGCCCCAGTTGTCTGTTCTCTGTGTCTATCTGCTGTGTCTTCTTCTTTGTCCACTTCTGTTGTTGTCAGCGGCACGGGAATCTGTGTCTCTTTTTGTTGCGTCATCTTGTTGTGTTAGCTCTCGTGTGGGCAGTGTCATTCCTGGGTAGGCTGCACTTTCTTTCGCACTGGGTGGCTCTCCTTATGGGGTGCACTCCTTGCGCGTGGGGCTCCCCTACACGGGGGACACCCCTGCATGGCAGGGCACTCCTTGCGTGCACCAGCACTGCCCATGGGCCAGCTCCACACGGGTCAAGGAGGCCCGGGGTTTGAACCACAGACCTACCATGTGGTAGACGGACGTCCTAACCACTGGGCCAAGTCCGCTTCCCTTAAAAATAATTTTTGATGATAGACCATTATGATTTTTGATGTAACTCAGGAGTTTAAAGAATTGAGTAATATTCTTGTAGTGAAACTTCTTCTGTTCCCATCTACTTGCTTCTATGACATTTATGAAACTCCATAAAAATGAAGAAAAAATATAGAAATAGAATTGATGTATTCATCAATCAATGCATGTTCAATGTTTTTTAAAAGGACTTCATCTATTTCATGAAGGGACACATTTCCAAGAATAATTTTTACTTTTATGTTTACTAATAATTTATCAAAATTTGTAAAATATTTGTGTTTTGATCAATTGTGTACTGGTAATCATTGTAATACTAATTTAATCTGGACTCTAACAACTACATTTATTGGTCATAGTGAATAAATTAAAATTCAAAGTACATACTAAATATAATTTTTTAAAGATAGGGTGATTGATGAAACTTTTGATAATTTTAGGATAAAATTCTATGGGGGAAAGGGAAAAGGGATAGGAGCTCAAGAAAAAAGAAACAGAGTAGATTTTCTGACTTTAAGAAGAGCTTATGCATATATTTTTCAAATGGACGATTGTAAATTCTACTAGATATTTTTGAATGATATAGCAGATTTTTAATGTCAGTATTTATAATATTGCTGGAAATGACATCCTTTGCAATTATTTAAATCTTAAGATAAAAATTATAATTGTAAAGAAAACAATGTCTGCAGAGATACATAGCTTTTCAAAATTCTTTTGAGGGTCCTTGAACAAAAATATTTAAAATCTCTGGAATAGAATATAAAATCTTTACCATGGCAGTGATAGTTCCATCTACCTTTTCAGTTTCATTTTTCTGCTATTATTCTGTACCTACCCTGAATATTTGCCAAACTTTCTTACTTTATCATTCCACAGAATGTATCTGTATTTTCCACTGCCTACACCATTACCTTGTTGTTGAATTCTCTTCTCTTCCCATTTTCCTCTCTAAAAATCCTGCCCATCTTTCAAAGCGCTTACCAAGAGCTTCTCTTCCCTGGAGCTGTTCTTGGTTCTATTCTTTGATACCCTACACTTTTCCTTTTGTTTCTCCAGTGGTAACTTCATCTGTTATTCTGCCTATTTGTCTTCATATCTTATTTCCCTTACTAGATTTTAAGCTTTTTGAAGGTACAGACCATATTCCTCTGGATCCCAGATGTTTCCTTACACATAATGGTTGCTCGTGAGATATTTGTTGCATGAATTAATATGGTTCATATGTAAGAAGGTACTCTTATTTTTTATTTACTGTGTCTATTCAGCCCTATTGTGACCTTTGTTACTATAATGTAAGCCTTCCTTGAAGTGCTAGTAAAAAGTAGAAACTAACCTTTGAAGTAGTGCTTTGGCAATTAAAAAGTTTTATTCCTTGTATTGCATATTAAAGAAGTTTCAGAGATTGAACTGTGCAATGGATATCAGAATGCAGAAGATAGGAAATCAGTGTATAATCATCTCTATATTGACAAGCAATCACTTTTTGTGGTTTTCACTGGATGAAGCAAAAACATCATTCACTGTTTTTCTCACAGAATATCATTAAGCCAAGTGGAATTAAACTATGTAGGTCAAATGACCACAAATAAAAATTTTCTTTAATATGTCTCACTCCTGTTTATTCCCCATTGCTTCCAAATTGAGATTTTCTTAAAAGTTACACCTGCTTCAAATTCTCTTAGTTTATTTTTCATTTTAACTTGCTCATCTTTCCACTTAGTCCTCCAAAATTGACCTGTCTCATGTCATCCTACTAGGACCTTTTGCAGTTGATTGTTAAGCTGATCTGTGTACTTGTGCTTATTACTGACCATATAATGTCCTTCTGGGTTTATGTAATACATACTCATTTTTATGCTGATTTTTGTGTGTTGCTATTAATATAAAGAAGGATCATAATGGTGGGACTATCCGGAACTTATAGGATGAAAGGAGAAAGACATTTTGGTGAGTCGAGTTTTAATTTTTGAAGGACTACCATACCTACCTATCATACCTCATAGTGGCCCCACTCTCAGGCCTTTAAGGGTTTCTGAAACAATATTTTATAGGCAGCTATCTATATACAAGATCATTCTTGAATGTGTAGGAAAATGTGTGACTCTCTTAAAGCACTTAAATAGCAGGCATTTTCTGACATAATTGAGGTTCTACTGATTTCTTTGAGATGTTGTGGTCCTGAATGTCTATTAAAATTTGTTCCTGTTTTATGTTCATTTCTTTGTTCATTATTCCTTCAAAATTTGTTGGTCTACTCTTTTCCCAGGCTTTGACTCTGTGTTGGGAGATTTGTGGTATAAAGATGAGTAAATTGTGCCCTTGACTGTGAGTGGTTCCCACTCTAGATTTGAAATTCCTGCATTCAATTCAGAACAAATATCAGTAATTTTTGGTATTCCAAATTGTCGCATGACCTGGTGTTGAGGTCTTGCTTTCTTAATTTCCTCGCCAAAATAATTTTCTTCTAATTCCAACTGCATATTGGATAGTTTAACTACATTCTTTCCATCTAGTACACATTGACTGCTAACAAAGATTCTATAATCTGGAGAAAATGGATTTGTACCAGATCTTACACCAGCTGGTGTCTTCTGTTTTCCTGATGATATACTACACTGTAACAAGGCCCTACTTACTTGAAAAAACATTTAGATGCATTTAGTGAAGGAAAAAGGCTAACTCACTTTTAAGAGAATTATAGTTTTTTTGTTTAAAGAGAAAGTAATATTTCATATAGAAAAGTCTAGAAGGGAAGAAATACCTTTTTAGAACTTGATCCACTAGAATGAATTTGGATTAGGGCAAGGTATAAAAAGCAAAGCAAGATGCAAATGAAACTAGAAAGCCGTGGAATTAGGTCACCTTAGACTTCAGAAATCCTGTAGTTCTATGTTGTATTTGCCCATGTAGAAGAATGTTAACTTGTTTGGGATAAAACTTCTAATGGTGGCAGTAAGGATACATCCATTCCTTGGGTGGAGTAAGCAGCAATGCAGGTGAGAAGAGACAGAGGTTACTTGTGAGTGAGCTCCCAGAAGGCAGGAACTCTGTCATTGTCATCCTCATTTTCATTTATAGAGGCAACTTTTAACATCTTTTACCTGATTTGTTTCCATTACTTAAAGCAACCATGCAAGTCATTCTATAGAGGAGGAAATGGAGACTTAGAGTAAAGTAACTTGCCCAGGGTGACATCTTACAAATGGTAGGTTTGGGATTTAAACACAGATCTTTATTTATGGTCTTAGTTCTTAAATAGCATACAAAATTATTAAATAAATAATGGTGGGTTTTTAAAAATTATCAAACATAAAAAGGTTTTGTGACATGAAAGCTCAGATTCTAATAGGTTTTGGTGGTGGGGTGGTGGGCTCCCCTTTGCTAATTGAATGCTGGTTTGGCTTATTCCTTCTTATAAATGGAGTTTAAGTATAAGGGCCTTTGGACTAGAGATTATTCACATGTTACAGTTCATAATTGGGTAGCTGCATGATGCACAATCATTCTTCCTTGGTTTCATTTAAGCCTTCTTTTGGGAATTAGGTCTTCCCCGTATTTTAGACACTTCATCTGAATGAGATGGGACATCCTCTTCCATGACTCTGTTTCCCTGCCAAGCAGTAATTGTTCAAGAGCAGAAAACCAAGCTATGCTGGCCCAACCATAAATAGGGTGACCAATATAATAATAATCCAAATGAGGTCCTTTACCTCAACTTTTTCTTTTGAAAAATGTCAAACCTACAAAAAAATCAGAAGAACAAATGATTATCTTTATTCCCTTTACTCAGATTCAACATTTGGTAATATTTTATGACAGTTGCATTTGCTTAGAATCTCTCTTAATCTATATATACTTCTTTTGGACTCATTTGAAAGCCAGATATAGGCATGATGACACCCTTTACTTCAGCATTTATCTCACATAGACAAAGGGCATTCTTCTACATAAGCACAGTTCCGCTATCACCTGTGACTTCCCAAAGGTTTCTTATAGGTGTTTTCCTACCCCCTACAATAATGATTTACATTTGGCTATTATGTTTTTGTCTCTTTTGATCTTTTTTCAAAAAAATATTTCATGAATTTGACAGTTTTTTTAAAGTGTCCCTGATGATCATCTTATAGAATGTTCCACAATCAGGATTTATCTAATTGTTTTCTTACAATTAGCTTCCTGTTAGACATTTGGGCAAGAATACTACAGAGGTAATGTTATGGAAATTAGAACATTTGGAGAGTGAAAGAGATGATTCTGTTGAGACAATAGGTAAACTAGGACGTTTAGCCATGCAAATCATACGAACCCACCTGAAGCCCAAGTGGCTAATATACTGATGGGCACATCACCAAAATTGGGCCAATCAGTCCTTTCTTGAAATATTTCCTACAGATCTATGGAGAGAATGTTCTTTCAGACTAGTTGCTAAGCTGTTAGTCTGAAGTTGGGAAAGATTAAGCTGCAAAGTGATAAAAGAGAATAAGTGAATTCTGATAGCAAATGCCCTCTGGTTCCAGTTCTCTCTAAAATTAGGTTCACCTCTGCTCTTTAAAAAAAAAAAGATTGAACATTTATTATATGCCAAGCAATTTTCTAAGCACTTTACTTGTATTAAGAAATTTAACCCTTACAACAGTTCGATGACATAGTTATTATGACGGTTCCTATTTCGTAGAAGTCAAAGAAGGAAAAGCTTAACTTATTTTCAAAGATGACAGCTAAAAACCAATGGAGCTAAAATCAGAATCCATAGCATGTGACCCTGACTACAGTGGCAAGACTCAATCCACTTTTTATTCTTGCGTATTAATAAATGATCTTTTTGCTTAACTTATTTAGCTTCGATTTGCTTGCCATCCTTGAGTCCAGGTTAATATGCATATGATTCTTCTTCTCCAAGAATTGAAGAATCAAATCAACTTTGAAAAGTGCAGAGATGAATGGATAGAGCCCTGTCTTCAGGCCTTGTTTTTATTTTTCTTTCAGTCAGAGGCCTTCCTTACCATTGTGTGCCCTTGATTAAATGTTTCTCATTAATTTGTTTGTAGAGACATACAGGATGTTACTGTAAAGGGTACATTAATAATGAAAGAATTTTGGCAACGATGGGTTAAAGCTTTGATAATTACTGTACAGTCAAACCAATTAAAATGTTTAAGACATCAATTAAGAGAAAATAATCTTCTGCACATTGAATCTCTTTCACTGTATTATTCCTCTAAGACAAATTGTTTTAAGAGGCTCTATTCTTAATGTGTTGGAAACTGTGTAGTCAGCTTTTAAATACAAAACAGAAGTAAGTATGAAGGAAGTGGTCTTGATGACAAGGACAGATGACAGGGTATTGTGAAATTTTAATATGTAGCATGATTGGTTGTAAATTGCTTCCATCTTTGCTGAGGTCATTTGCAAAGAGGAGATGAGTCAGATCTTCCATTGGTATTATAATACACAAGAGTGAGTAAAATCTACAAGTTCATAGAGATGAGCTGTAACTTAGAGTTGCATTATTGCTAACTCTTGAATACCAAATAGAATTAATTTGATTCTTAAGTCAGGTATAAATTTCAGAATGTTTATGTTTTTAAGAAGAAACATAAACCTAAGATGTTACCTAGAGGTATACATTACCACGACCCTTTTTGTACTCACCATTGGTTGTCACTATGCATTAAGGGCCATTATGTGCCAATCACTGTTCAGCATATTTTATATGCATGAATTTGAAATCAGAGTTCAAATAAGATGACTATAAAACAGTGACAAGTGTGGGCAAAAGGAAATCATGTTTCTGTTGATACACCAGCTTTCTTACATCTTTGTAAAGGAGCTATTGTTTCACTGCCAAGAACAAGGTCCTTCTATTACCACATGCTGGTGTCCTGGAAAGAATGTCTGTTGAGTGAGTGATAATGAATGAATAAAGGAAAGTTAATCCTGGGTATGTAAACCAGGATTTGAGGTGAGGCTTAATCTATAATATTTGCTTAATAGAATAGGTACACTTTAAAGAAGGGTTAAACAGTGTGATCTTCCCATTATTTAGATTCAATGAATGTTAGTTCCTCTATAAGTAAAGATTGAATATTAATGCTGATGCTGGTATATGAAGGTGAACTATATTTCAACAAATATAGATTAGACTTTAGCATGTTTGTAACACTCTATTACTGCAAAATGTCAGAGCTTGCCTAGGAGAGTTTTGCACACATTTTTTCCTAGCTTCTCTTATTTCTAAGGGCATAGAGGAATGAAGTATTATGGTGCCAGGTTATATTTTCAATTTGTAGTTAATTCTTCCCCTAAGGCTGAAATATTTTAGTCAGACTTCATTTCTTTCAGAGCTGCTTTTACCAGGCCTAGAAGAATTTCTACAGAAGATTAGGTTATTTGCTATACTCATGGCACATACGTTTTTCTCTTATCTGCTTTCCCCTTGGTAGAAACAATTTGTCCTTCTCCTTTAATTCCATGAGAAAGATACATTTGTTAACCTCCCACACTCTCCCCATTACATCTACTCAAAAACGTGGAATTCATCTTAAACTAATCCTTCAAATACTGCTATCAGAAAAGACGTTTTAAACTGTCATAGTAAGATCTGTTGGGTGACAGGAGACTTGGAACAAGTCTAACAAGGTTAGAGAGTGGCTCAGCCATTGCTCAAGCCTCATGTTCCTGTCGTTACATTCCTCTTTCTACTTCCCGTAACCAGGCAGCAATGATAGATGAAAATGTGAGCTATTTCTTTGCGTTGGCAAAATCACAATTCTAGAAGACATAGTTTCCTTAGTTATTTTTAAAGTATACTGTTTATAGTGCTTGATATGGGTAGATGAAAAAAATCCACTCAAACTTTTTTTTAATGAAAGAAAAAGCCTTGAATTGTTTAGTTATGTAACTGTAATGAAATATTTCCTTCTGTCTTCACCGGTACAAGTTATTCTGATAGAATCCAGAACTAAATGAAACATAAAGCTCAAATATGTTAAACATTCTACGAGATCATACATATTTTAAAACTGTTTACTGCCATGGGTTCGCTCTCTAGAGAATTGTGTTTTTATACGTACATGTTCACGGTATTTTGCTGACATTTTAAGTTTGTGAACCTTCTGATGTCCATTGAAAGATCCGGATGAGCCCTTCAGAGTCCACTCCTAATTTCTGCAATTGTTATGTGGTGGCTAGGTAGCATATTTTTATGGAACTGAGGCTGACTTATATTAGACAACTAGTTGGGATTTGGGCTGGCCCCTGCCTGGAGTAGAGGATACCTGCCCCTCTTCTGTGTCTGCATCAAATCCTTTGTTCTCTCCATGCTGTTTCATTGGCACTAAGCACGGGAAAAATTCTCCAAATAATTCCCCACCATGATTGCCTTTATTGCAAAATGTCCTAATGGCAATAAATCAAAACCTGACATTCCATAAACCTCTGATTCTCTTGTTTCACCTAAGAACATTTCTGTTTATGCTTGGGTTTTCAGTGAGGGTTTCCTTTGCCCTGTCAAGATCCCTCTCCTCCCCCCTCCCCCATTTCTTTCCCCTGCCCACACTAGAGGGGTTCTCTGTCTATATTAATAGCTTCTTTTCTCTCCCTTAACTACCCTGATTGAAAAAAGTTGTTGCTTAGTCAGTGAGTGAAATACACTGGAATTTGCAGTTGCCTGTACATCATTAGATAAAGGACTAATTTATTTTTCTATTTCTAAACGGTGGAAATGAGGGTTTTCTTTGATAAATAAAATATGACGTGTATAACTAAACAACAACGAGAAAAAGCCTTAGATAATAATTTGTAACTTTATTCACCATTCCTCTGAAAATTACCTAAATTTATTTATACATTCATAGCATTAAAAAGTAGTATATGAGAAAACAACTGAGAGATTTGTACAGACCACTACTGAATATAGTAAGAAGATCTTGGACATTTTGATTCCCATGAATGCCCAAATTATTAAAATGTCTTTATATTAGTTGTCAATATATAGATGACAACCTAAAGGGAAGAATTACATGTGGCCACTGGCTGTGAATGTGAGCTTTCTTTTCGTTTGCAAGGCATTGTATTAAAAGCTTAGAAATCTGCAAAAGAGCTGGCACAATTATAAAAGTCAGGGTTTATTCTGCATAGGAGATTATTAGCAAAACAAAGTTTAGGGCATAGAGATAAATGGTAAGAAGAAGCTTTGCAGATATACAACTGAAATTCCTGATGGATTATTTCAATTTAAACTCTACTGTATTTGGGTACTCCCACGGCAAAATCTTTAGTCTTGCTTTTGTTGGAAAGAATTATTGAAGAAACTTCCAGTTGAAGTTGAAATGATTATGACAAGCCTGTCTTATAACTACGTGGTGAATGTCTAGACTTAGCTCTAATTAGTCATATTTTTGAGCTTTTATTGTTTAATTGCTTGTGGGCATGATTTACTTTTTCATAGAACTGAGATTAATGGCAGCAGGCTGCTTTATTGGCATTGCTATCAGAGAAATGACCAAAAGTCTCAAAATAGAATTAAGAAGACATATTGTAGAAACAGAGGAATGTCAGAGTAAAAAGGCTGCACAAAAACTGTTTTAAAGTGTAACTACTTTAGTGATATTTGTAATATGTTCATTAACGTCATTTTTAATTCTTATTTTTTAATGTATGGGGGTTGCAATCATACTATGGTATTGATTTTTTTAAAGAAATGGATGAAAACCCAACATTTTAAACCATTAATTTGAAACCATAAACTTTCTTGTATCCTGTAGTAATATTTTTCATGGCAATTTGGAGACCTATATAAAAGAATAATATACTTTAAGTTCTCAGTTTTATTATATTGCCTTTTATTTATATTTGCAATAGATCTAATATCTGTAAGGAATGTGTGACATTGTAATTTATGTATTTTCATCTATAGGGAGATAGACAAAAACCTAATATTTCTTTTGTATATTCATATTATCATTTTGTATTCTTTTTTAAAAATATATTTTTATTTATTTTTAAAAGATGCATTACATAAAATGTTACATAAAAAAATATAAGGGATTCCATATGCCCCACTCCCCACACCACCCATTTTTCCCCACATTAACGACTTCTTCATTAGTGTGGTACATTCATTGTAATTGATGAACACATTTTGGAGCATTGCCACTGAACATGGATTATAGTTCACATTGTAGTTTACACTCCCTCCCACTCCATTAAGTAGGTTATGGCAGGATGTATACTGGCCTGTATCTGTCATTGCAATGTCATTCAGGACAATTCCAAGTCCCAAAAATGCCCCCATATTTCACCTCTTTTTCCTTTTCCCTGACTTCAGCACCCCCAGTGTCCATTGTTTCCACATAAATGATATACTTTCTTCCACTGCTAGAATCACAGTAAGTCTATAGAAGAATACTAGTAAACCCACTCCAGTCCATATTTTATTCCCCAATCCTGAGGGTTCTGGGATGGTGATGCTCACTCCACCTCTAATTGAGAGTGGGCCTCAACCCCACATGGCCAATGGATGGGACTCTCTTGCTTGCACTTGGTGGCTCTTTCAGTTCCTTGTGTGGTAGTTGTCCATTCTTACCTCCTTGTTAGTTGTCTTGGGTAAGTCCAAAAACTGGAGAGTAGGTGTTGCAACTCCGCTGAGGCTCAGGGCCAGCTGGCACATGGATAGCAGCCCAGAGATTCAAGTCTCTTGGATGAACACCTACCAACTCCAGCACCAACTGTAGGTTCAAACAGAAGGGATATAAGAGGCATGGACCATCCTTCTCCACTAGTCATAACCCCTGAACTTGGGGCTTGTCTCTCCAGTGGCAGAGCTCTCCAGGTTGGGATTTCAGTATTCTTTCAGTTGTTTTGTGAATCTCTATCAACTGTGGCAATGCCCCATGAACATTTGAATGTATTTATATACATGGTATGTATGCCCAGGTGACACCCCACACCAATGATCCTCCCCTGCCATAGTTGTAACCCTTCTGTGACCCAAAATTTCCTCAAAAATGAAGCCAAGAATATTGCCAAATTCAATTTATAGGAAAATGAAATAATGATAGGTTTAAACATAAAAAATAAAATACACAATAATTTAGCAAAACTAAAACTAAAATAAAGTAAAAAGAATTGGAATATTAAAAAATTTTTTTTGGCATTTTGCCTTTCATCACTCTAATATCTGTTGTCCTGTATGTACAGTGGCATTTTCTTCCATTTCTTCCCCAGTGTCATATTTTTTTTTCATTTTGTCTTCAAAGAAGTTTTAGATCACAGTAAAGTCACGTACAGAATATCAGGGACTCCCATATATGCAACATCCTTCCCTTTTTCCTCCTTCCTTTTTACATGTGGATGGTGCATTTGTTACAACTGATGTACAAAAATTGAAACACAGCTACTAACCATGGTCATTAGTTTACATTATGGTTTACATTTTAGACCACACACTTTTATAAATTTTTGATGAAATTTAACATGGTCTGTATCCATCCTTGCAAGATCACACAGAACACTTCCATTGCCCCCTAAATACCCCTTCTTCCATCTATTCTATTCCTTCCTCCCCCTCCTCTTCAGGCCCATGGCGACCACCAGGCTTTACTCCTTGAAGGACAAGATTCTTAGATAATTGCAGCCACACTGAGTGCTTGACACAGTAGTCTGTCCTCCCTATTAGGAACCGCCCATGCTCTGGAGAGACACCCTCCCCTCTCTTTGAGAACATATTGGGCCTCCCCAGGATGGGAGTCCAATTCCTTCCCACTCATTATGTGGGTCTCCCTGAACTGATACAATACACTATGGCAAAATGGTCACTCACACATTCTCTGGAAGACTGCCCCAGGTGCACCCTGTCCCAAATGTCTCCGTACCCAACACCCTAAACCAGTAACTCTTCTTTGCTGTATTGCCATAAGAGCTTTCTCAACATTGTAGTTTCAACCACATATCTACCAGTCCCCAGAGTTCACTTGCTCCCTCCCCAAAACCTCCCTCCAGTTCCATGGACCATCAAACCCATCCTCCCCCACCCTATTCCCCTGTCAAGCTTTCACCACCCAACCCAATAGTATCCCTACACCCCTGTCATATCCCTTAACTGGTCTGTAATTTTCTTTTCTTGTGGCATCTTTGTTTGGCTTTGGTATTAGAGTAATGCTGGCATCATAGAATGAGTTAGGCAAGGTTCTTGTATTTTTTCAAACAGTTTAAGCAGGTTGTTTGGAATGTTTGGTAGAATTCTCTTCCTTCACTTCATTAAGTTGGTCATGATATATGTTTGGACAGCTTTGATTAGTTGTTCAATGTTCTGCATCTCTTCCTAGTTTTTAGTTTGTTCATTGGACTGGGCCATGTCTTCCTGTTTCTTGGTATGGTTTGTAATTTTTTGTTGCTGTTTGCTCATCTTTTTATCTTGATGGGTTTATTTAGTTGATTAGCTTCTCTTTCTACTCTAGGGTGTTTTTTAGTTGCTGTTTTTGTGAGTGTGTTAAGTTTTCTCTTCGACACTTTTTTCTTCTTTTTCTATTTACTTGCTGTTGTCTATGTTCCCTTGAAGGAAAAAGATTAGGGCCAGAGAAAGTACTAGAGGTAAGAAAAGAAAGAGGATAATAGTAATAATAATAGTTAATGTTAGAAGAGGAACCATATAAGACCTAGGAAAACGAATATTTAACTCATGTAAGCAGAGTAGAGTGATAGGAATAAAAAAGTGGAGTATGTAGCGTGAAACATATTTTCTCTATTCATATCGTCTATTCTGTTAAATGAATAGAGAAAAATATATTGAATGAATTAAAAGGCCAGAATGATGAGGAGAGAGGGAAAGGGAAAAGAAAGGACAAAAAGAAAAAAAAAAGCTAATAAAAAAAGGAAAACAGTATAGATGAGATAGAAATAAAATACAGAAAAAATTTAGGACTAAGGAAAGAGAGGTGGAATTTAGGAACAAGAACAGAAAACAGATGATAGAAAAATGAAGGAAGGAAAGAGATAGTATTGGTAGACAAAATTGATATACATGGAAGGGGAAAATCAAGGAAGAGGAAACACAGCAAACAAGAAACAAGCCAGCAGCACCTAATTAAGACAATGTGTGGGTGGGGGGTGGGGAAGGAAGAAAGAGGAAGGAAAAACCAAACAAAAAACCAAACAAACACACAATCAAGCACTCAAACAAAACCTAAGGAAAAACAGCCTCCCTCTTAAGCCACTCTGAGAAACTTCTCAGGCTGTTGGTTTTCGTCAATTAATTAACTTGCAGCTTGCCCTCTGCATGATTTGAAGTGGGTTTTAGTAAATTAAGGTTAAGTTTTTCAAAAAGTAACCTTTTTTTTTTTTTTTTTGGGAAAAATAAGAGAAATAAGAGAAGATAATACAAAATTATATCTAAGTTTTCCCTGTCCTAATGTATCAGTTGGTTGTTTAATATCCCTGTGCATCACTACTCTAATGGGGCCAGGAATTGAACTAGAGATCTCATATATTCAAGGCAGAAACTCCTCCATGGAGCTAAACTTTCTCATTGGGTCAATTAGCTCTTTGGAAAGCTATCCAGTCACTTTCCTTAGGGCAGGATTGACTCTTTGCAGTTGGGTAGATTCCTATTGATTAGGAGTGTATCTCTGACCCCTTTCTATTCTTATTCCTTTTTGTCCCAGGGCAGCAGGACATAATAGCCCGTGTGAAAGGATCCCCCCTCACCTGTCGTGGTCAGGTTGAGTTCCCTTCTGAAATTCAAATGGGACCCTGGTGACTTAACTCCCCAAAGAAACAAATGACTCTCAACCTTCTTCCAGACCACCCCCTCCTCCCAGGGGATCCTAAAGAGGCTCTTGGAAGCTTATTAAGCACTTCCTACTGCCCACTTCCCTTAAGGGAGTCAAAATTTTGGTAGTTTTCAGCATGGAACTAGTCAGTTGCCTGACTCCACCCTCTCTCAGACCAAGTTTTTCTATCCCAGGGCAGTTCGATAGATCAGGCTGCCTCAGCAGTTTCACCTCTCCCCTCTTCCTGGTGCCATCTCAAGCCAGCTGGTATGCTCCTCAAAGCTCAAAGTTGGTCCAGGCAACCGAACCCACAGAAAGGAAGACCCCTCTCCACCCTTTGCCAGAACCCTCCCACTCTCAGAGAATGCTCCCTCTTGCTGGGTGGCTGGTGGGAGTCGGGGTTTGCAGTAGCTTTTTGCCTTGAGGGTGGGGTTTAGCCATCTGCAGTTTCTAGCAGCAGGGGCAAGAAACTCAGGGTTTTATCGTGAAAATTTATCTCTTTGTCCAGCTCTCTCCAGATCGATGCCTTGAAGCCTCCCAATCCATGGGTTCCCAAAGCAGCTCACTTGGGCAGGATTCTGCCCCAACTTAACCATTCCTTGCAAGAGGGATCGTGAGTGCACACTTAAACTGATGCCATCCTGCTGCCTCTGAGAGCATTTTATGTTCTCTTGTCTGGTCATATTTTCATATTGACTAGCTTTGGAGGGTAGTGGTCAGGGAAAACTGCCATATTGTATATTGTGTATATTTTTGGCAGCTACTGATTCCTTTTTACAGTATAAATAAATGTGAGAAATCTCAGATACTTTCCAGAGATGAAATTCAATAATATAGGCAATACATTTAATACATTAGGGCCATAATCTACAAAATATAAGAAATTATATGATAAGTATTTGATACAATAGAATGAAAACTCAATATATCAGTGATCAAGAAACTATATATTTTTGGAAAATATAATACTTTTTTGTTGCTTTTTACTCTTATTGTGAAATGTAGTATGTATATAAAAAGTTCGTAAAATACATTTTGCATATGAAAAAACTAGGTCTGTGATGAATACAGTGTACCCACCACTGAGGTCAAGAAGGAGAACACAGCCAGCTCTGCAGAACCTCACCCACCTTGTTTTCCTGTCTGATCACATCCCAGTTTCTTTGCCCTGGAGGCGTCCACTCTATGGTCTATGGTTATAAACGTATAAAGAAAAGAAAGGGGATATTTACAACCTCCTATGCATCTCTAAAAACGGAATTTTAGCTTAGCTTTTTTGAAAAACTATGTATGAATGGAATCATATATTCCTTTTTGCCTGGCTTCTTTAGCATAGCATTGCATTTGTACAAGCTGTAATTGCATGTAGCTCATTCCCTTTCATTGCATGCCTATACCATACTTTATATCTATCCTACTCTTGGGAGACATTTGGCTTGTATTCAGCTGTGAACATTTTGGAATTGTATACATTTGCACTTCCACTTTAGAATTTGGAATTGTTGCATCAGAGGGAATGATAATCTTCAACTTTACTAGTTTTCCAGCAGTGCATGAGAGTTCCCATCACTACTTCCTTACCAATACTTAGTATATAAGATTTCCTAATCCGATGCATGTATAATGGTTATGGAAATTTGCATGTCCCTGATTACTAATGAAATTGAGCATTGGTTTCTATGTTTATTTGCCATTTAGACTAGATTTTATTTTCGTTGTTTGTTTTGTTTTTTTGTGTATGCCATTTTGCTTAGTTAAAACTTTTCCCAATTTTTCTATTGTGTTGTATTTTTTTTAACTGATAGGAATAATTTTGAGCTGTATGTACCAAAGAAAACAGAAAAAATATGTTCTTAAACTGAATCCATTCCTGTGAGTGTGAACCCATTGTAATTTGGACTTTTTGATGAGTTTACTTCAGTTAATTTGTGACTCACCTCAATCAGGATGTGTCTGAGTCCTATTATTGGAATTCTTTGTAAGTAGAATAAAATTCAGAAAGAGGGAAAGCCATGGGAAGTAAGAAGCTGAAATTCAAAGAGGTCCAGAAGACAACTCAGATGTCCGAAGTGGCTGCCCTGTGTATTGCCATGTGACAGAGGAGCCAAGGATGAAGGATCACTGGCAGCTAGCCCCAGGGAGCCAGTCCTTGGGAAGAAAGCCTTACCTTCATGATACCTTGATCTGGATTTCTTCCCAGCCTCAAAATCATGAGCTGATAAATTCCCACTGTTAAAGCCAAAACATTGCATGGTATTTGCTTGAGCAGCCCAGGAAACTATAAAATAGTCATCTAGAGTATTCCTCAATTCATTCTATAAATTTCTCCAAATTCTTCTTAGATTTATTCTTAGGTATTTTATATCTTTGATACTATTGTAAGTGGTATAATTTTTTAAAATTTCATTTTTTTAACTGCTTGTAGGAATGAAATTCAATTTTGATTTTTGTATCCAGGAACCATGCTAAATACTCTTTATTAAATAAGCAGCTATAGATTATTAGATTTTATATACACACAATTATTTGCACAAATAATGATGACAATTATTCCATCTGTGAATAATGATTCCATTTCATTCTTTTTAATCCTTGTACTTTTCTTTTTCTTGCCTTATTGCACTAACTAAGACCTCAAATACAATGTGAATTACAATGGTAACTGTGGTAAATTATGTCTTGTTCCTTATCCTAAGGAAATAATTTTGTCATTAATTATGATATATACCAGTAAGTTATCTTTTATAGATTCTTTTTTAGGCATTGGAAATCTATGGCCTATGGGCCAAATCTGACCTACTACCTGTTTTCATAAAATAAGTTTTATTGGAACACAGCCATGCCCATTAATGAATGTACTGTCCATGTCCATGTTCACACTGCAATGGGAGAACTGAAGAGTTGTAACATTGATCAGATGCCCACAAAGCTGAAAAAATTTATCAGCCCCTTTACAGAAAATGTTTGCTAACCCTTACCTCACCAGATTACCTCTTCTATTCTCTCTTTGCTAAATATTTTTTACCATGAATAAATATTGGATATTATCAAATATTCTTCTAGTATCTATTGAGATAATATGATAATGCAGTCAAATAAATTGTTGTTTTTTCCTCATGTTATACTAAACATATTCCTGGAACAAATGTTCCTTAGTTAAAATATACTATCCCTTTTATATTTTGTTTTTAGTTTGCTGCTGTCTTGTTCATGGTTTTTTCATCTTAAATTATAGTTAGATTGGTAATTTTCCTTTCTTTTACTGTTCTGTTTGGTTTTGGTATGAAAGTTAAGCTAGTCTTTTAAAATAAGCATGAGTTATATTTAGATAACTGGCCAATTGAGCTTGGAGTTTAGTTGTGGGAAGATTTCTCACTATTGATTCAGTTTCTCTCATAGCTGTAAGATTATTCATATTTCCTCTTTCGCTTTCATATGTAGTTATTTTTTTTTTCTGGGAAATTGCCCATTTGTTCTAAATTTATATTTATTTGTCATAACCTATTCATGTTACCCTTTTCAATGTCTGCAAGATGTTCCCTTCATCATTTCTAAAATGGGTTGTATCTTTTCTCTCTATCACTTGCTCATCCATGGTTTTATCAGTTTATTAAACTTTTAAAAGAACCAAATTTAACTTTGATCCTATCATGTGTATGTCTTCTAGTTCATGAATTACTTTATTAATATTTAGGATTTCTTTCTAATTTTTTTTTGGGCTCAATTTGATTCTCTTTACCTAATTTATTAAAATGGTAATTCATTAATTATTAATATATATATGTAAGACTTTACTACATTATTTTTTACATTGTTGTTTTTTCCTGATTGTTGTATCAATTATTGAGAAAAGCATGCTAAAATTTTCTACTTCAATTTTGGATTTATCTTTATTTCTTGCTTCTGTTAAATTTTACTTTAAATATTTGAGGACCTATTTCAATATGCAGATATACTTAGAATCACTGTATCTTTATTGCAAATGAAAACTTTTGTATTATATAGTGACTTTCAAAATCTCTAGTAATGATTGTCCTCCTAATAATTATTTTACACTCAAATTAATATAACTCAACCAGGTTTCTTTGCGTGTATTTGTATGGCTTGCTTTTTCTGATCCCTTTTCCCTTCATTTTACTGTTTTTTTTTTTTTTTTTTTTTTGTATCTCTATGCTGTGGATGTGTCTCTTTGTCTTTTGTAAATGGAATATAGCATATGACATCATTTTTTAAACTCTGGGCTGATAATTTTTGTCTTTTAACTATTTAATCCATTTATATTAAATGTAAGCAATAGTATATTTGGATTTAATTCTTTTATATTATTTGACCATTCCATTTGCCCTGCCAGTTCTATTTTATTCTTTTTTCCTTTTCTTGCCTGGTTTACATTATTTTAGCCTTTACCCCTCCCACTTCTTCTCTGTCAGTTATATTATCCATTGTTCCCAATCTCCTAGTCATTACTCTAGGAACTGAGTATACCTAAAAAGCTCCAAAGTTTATCAACATAGTTATACTTTTCCTTACGTTATAAGGGACATAGAACACTTTACTACATTTACACTCCTCTTGAGTTTTCTTCTTTCTGCAATATATTTCTATTGTTTGTTTTTAAACCTCTACCAAAGTGTCATTATTGTTTTGAACAGCTAATACTATGTAGAATTACTCACATACCATTTTGTTGTTGGTGTTTAAACTATGCCTTTGATAATTTCAATATCCGGCATCATTATAGGTCACTTTCTGATGACTGTTGTTTTAGCTTATTCTTGCTCAAGTTACTTCATTTCCTTGGTTCATGGTGGCCTGATTTATTTTATCTTATCATTAGCTTTAAAAATTATTCATGGAATTTCTTAACATCTATGATTAAATTTTGATTATTTCAGGTACCTGGGAGCATTATACCTTTAGGACCCCATAAACCTAGGTCACAACTTGAAGTTCTTTCTGTGTAGATTACGTGAACCCAGGATATACATCCATGTGAGAACCAGTGGGTGGTCACAAATTATTAGGGTTGAGTTTTTCCTTTCATTTTCTCCACTTGTTTTGTTCAGTGCCATAACAACTATTCCTGTAGACTTCTGGATATGGGTATTGTTTGGAATATACTTCTTGTTCATACTTAGCCCAAAGGTATGAGCTTTTGGTGGTCCAGCTTTATGTGGGGAAACTTTGCTGTTAGCGTCTTGGCTGAGGTTATCGCCATGGCTTTGTACTGTCTCTACACAATGCTGCCTAACTCAAAGCTCTTAATGCTGCAATCTGTGTATTTCCTCAGGACAAAAGTGACTTTGTTGCTGTGGAAATTCTTATTATCTCATTGACTCTTTAATGCTGTAAAGGAAGTAGTCTTTATATTTATGCTTATTTTTTAGTTGTTTCAGTAGAAGGGTTGGTATGAATAACCTGCCATTATCAGAAATGAAAGTACTATTTATACTTTTTAAAAGATATTTATTGCACTCTCAGGAATAGAACATAGAAGAACTAACTAGATACTGAATCTGGTTTTAAGTCTACAATATACTCAAATGTATTAGAGGGAATTCAAGAAATATACAAGTAGAACAATAGGCACACAATTTTACAATTTTTGAACAAATTAAGTATAAATTATAAAGTGCCAAATTAGAAGATGGAATGAAGATGTGGGATATCAAGCAATTTCATATTTATATGAATACAGCAAAGAAGAAATTCTGTTATCAAACTGTTGTAAGCAGCTACTTTGGTAATATGGCATTTATAGAACTGTATACGTGAAAAAAAAAAGGGAGAGGGGTTTTCAGTAGGTTATTACCAAGAGAAAGGTTTAAGACTGACAGCTAGAAGGTGGGCAATAGATGACTGTAAGCAAATTTAATATGGGAAAAATAGAGAAGAAAAGGAGATTGTGGGAATCAACTGGAAAACTTTAAAGTAGACAGATTGAGGATTCTAGATGAATATTACAACCTTTTATAACTCCTTAAAATGCTTTCATGGATGCTCTTCCCTTTAATAGTCAGTACACCTGTGAAGTAAGAAAGGCATTAGGAACCAAACCTGATGATGCTAACCCAAGAATATTGCCCCAAATTACAGAGCTACTTAAAAGTTGAGTCGGGTCCAAGAGCATTTCTTGAACCATTTCCCAAGCCCATTCTTTGCCTCTCCTGTTAGTGTGTACTGATAGTGACATACCGGGTTTCTTGCTGTGTCTTGAGCTAATCAAGAGCATTCTAACCTCAGGATTGTGTACTCGCCTATAACTGGCCTGTAGTTAGACCTCTGTTCAAACGCCAGCTGTTCAGGGAGGCCTTCCCCGATCCTCCCAGTCACTCTCCACTCCCCGAGCTTATTTTATTATTGCTGAGAGTGTTTAATACTGTATGATACATCCTCTATTGGAAGATCTGATTATCGTCTCTCTCCCCTCTTGTAGGTAACTTCAAGGTGCTGGGGCCTTCATTGACGTCACTGCTGTATTTCCAGTGAAATGACTGGCGTCAATATGCCATCAATGCCAGTGCGATTAACGTAAGGTGCTCAGTAAGTTTTGGTGGGTTGAATACTTTCTTAAAAATATGTTGCTAATCAAAAATAGTTTGATCAAAAGTATTTATTGAGCACTTCCTGGGTACAAGGAATTTGCATGATTGAGAGGTCCAAGCAAGAATAAAACAAGATTGTCAGCTTTGAGCTGTTTATAATACAGTTGAGGATACAAAATATAAGTAAATGAACTAATTTGAAAGTATATATAAAAAGATGGTAACACAGAGATATCATTGACCATCCATGATTAATAGCCAAATATATTATTTAAGCAATATGTTCTGTGGATTCACTGGAAGGATGTGTCATGGATTCTTAGTATTACAGAAAATAATAGAAATTTTGACAGTCTTAATTTATTTCCTCTTCTAGACTCTGAGTTTCTCTAGGGCACAGACAGTATCGTACCATATTTTTTCTCATCCCCAGGGCACATATGAGGTAGTCAAAGAATGCACACGCATACACACTACCTTGGCAATGGACTATCAGGATATGTGCATCTTAACAGCTACAGTACTTTGCAAAATAAATTGGTAAATTCAGGAGTAGGCTGGTAGATTTATGTATCATTATGTTCTAAACTATAATTTTGCTTTATCTGCTCCATTTAGAATTATTTTTTTTATCTGGCTGAGAGACCCTGGAATAGAGAACAAGCTTATGGAATCACTTTGTTCTCCTGACAAACTAGAACTGGCATTCTTTTCATTATAATTTAATCTCTTTCCTTGCTTAACCTGGGCATGTCTCCCTCCTGGTTTTCACCACATTGTAGTTAAGAGTTTGGAATTCAGTTTCATATTGTAAGGGAAAAAATCCCCCATTAAATTTTTTTCAATGGCATGGTAGATATAAAGGAGATTTATTATTTGTTTTTAATATACATTTTTTTAAAAAGATACTTAAATTATATAAATGTTACATAAAAAATATAGGGGATTCCCATATGTCCCACTCCCTATCCCTCCCACACTTTCCCACATTAATAACGTGCTTCATTAGTGTGGTACATTTGTTAAAATTGGTAAACGCATTTTGGAGCACTACCTAAGTGTGATTATAGTTTACACTGTAATTTACCCCTCTCCTACACATTTCTGTAAGTTATGGCAAGATATATGATGACCTGTATCTGTCATTACAACATCATTCAGGACAATTCCAATGTCCCAAAAATGCCCCCAAATTATACCCATTTTTCCCTCTCCTTCTCCTTAGAACCTCCAGTGGCCATTGCCTCCACATCAATGATAAAAGTTCTTCCATTGCTAGACTCACAATAAGTCTATAGTAGAAAACCAGTAAGTCTACTCTAGTTCTTTGTTCATTCCCCAGTCCTGAGGATTCTGGGATGGTGATGCCCACTCCACCTCTAATTGAGAGGGGACTTAGATCCCATGGGGGCAGATGGATGGGACTCTCTTGCTTGCAGTTGTAGACTTCTCTGTTTAAAGGCGATTTATTTTGTTTCCATCAGTACTTTTCATCTCTTTTGACTAGGAGATTGGGGTTCCTCCAAAAATAATGATTCCTATATGTTTTATCCAACAAAATAAAAATTTTACCTACCAGTTTTTCATTCTTAAATAAATCCACAATAAGAATTGCATTTTAATTTCAGCAATCTCCATGACTTAAAATATTTTAATTAGTTGGTTAGACTTTAAATTATGTGTTAGCATTAAGGTAAAGTTTTCATTGAAAAAAATTGCCAGCAACTAAAATACTGCACTTTCTCTAAATTGACCATATTACCTCTCAGTTTGTAATTTTCATCTGAACTAAGGACATATCTGGAAATGTGAGGATTGCTTGTTCCTTAGGTAAGATTCATATATCTATTGAAGCTTGACAATCCTTTCCCTATTTATGCTAGTAATATTTTTAGTTTTCTTTTAAAACTCTTCATGGTTTTTATTTCCATTTATATGCCAGTGCCTTACAATTTTATATCTTTGGTCTCTACACCTCTCTTGAGATTTTTATTGATTTTTCCAAATTTCTGCTCTCCATACCTTTTTTTTAAGTTTGGGAAATAGTAAAATTTCTCCCATATAATAAACTTCATTCATAGGGAAGTTTTAGATTGCATAAAAATTACATCAAGAGTATAACAATACCCAACTTCTCCCACATTTCCCCCTATTAATAACAACTTACATTTGTTACAATTGGTGAACAAATATTGAAGCAATGCTACTAACCAAGGTCTATAGTTTACCTTACGGCTTCACTTTTGTACAAGTTTTTAGGATTTGACAAAATCTATAATGGCCTGTATCTGTCATTGCAATATCATGCAAAATAATTCCAATGCCCTAAAAATGCTCTATTTTCTATGTATTCTTCCTTCCTCCTCCCCACAGCACCTCTGGTAATCACTATCTTTATATTAGGGTTACAAGTTCTTCTATTACTGCAATAATAAAGTTTACTTTGGTCCATGGTTGCATTCCCCCCTTATGTTTGTTCATTCCTCAATCTTGAGGATCTTGAGATGGTGATGCCCACTCTACTTCAGATTGAGAGGGGGTTTAGAGCTTATGGGAAGATGGAAGGAACTGTTTTCCCTACAGTTGTAGATATTCTTTGATTTTGGGGATGGGGGTTGTCAATCATCATTTTGTTTATTGTCCTGGGTGAGTGTGATGAACTGGAGTGTTGGCCACAACACTGATTTAAGATTTAAGTCTCTGGGACATGTATTTAATGGGTAATGAAAGAGGTGAAGAATCATGTGTAGGGAAATTATGAATGAGTCTAACTCCATTACATTGGGGAAAAAGGTTGTCATATATTCCAAGGGAAGTCTCACCAAAGGGGTGCTGATTTCATGGGGTTGTGTGCTTTACTGTAGTGTCCGGATGTTTTTAGGGCCCTTGGGAGCATCCCTGTTTTGGTTGTGTGTGTGTGTGTTCACCATGCCTTTTTGAGTATTCAACAGGTGCTTCGAATATCTCAACATGCATTCATCCACTTCCCAACAGCCCTGATGGCTCCTTACCCACTGTTTTCTATTTCAGTGTTACACTTAAACACCCAAGGCACAAGCTGGAAATCTGGAGATCTTCTTTAACTTTTCCGACTCACAAAATGTTGCCAAAATATCTCTATTTCTTGGAAATATCTTTCCTCTAAATATTTCTTGAATTCTTCCCTTAATCTTTACTTTTCCAGCTCTGCCACTGACAGTATTACAGAATTGCTTTTAAGCAAGCTACTTAACCCATTTCTGTCTCAAGTTCTTCAGCTCAACTTCTTCAGCTTTAAAATGAGGATAATAATAATATTTACCTTATAGGATTTTTTTTTTGAGTATTAAATGAATCAACATATGTTCATTGCTTAGAAGAGCACCTAGAATAGAACAAGTGGCACAATATGTTAAAGCTGTCATCACCACCATCGCATCTAAGTTCAGGTTCTGATCCACTGCTGTCTAGTTTCTTTTACCAGCCTCCTAATCTGCCCTTGTGCATCTATTCTTGTCCTCCTCAGAGCTGATCTCAAAAATGTCTTCAGGGTACTCTGGCTAAATCGTAAATTGGACCCTTTGATCACCCTGCTAAAAATCCTCTAATGTCTCACCCACATGATAAAACCCCATTTCTTACTCAGCACGTACAAAGCCCTCCATGGACCGTCCTGGCCTGGTCCACCTCCAATCTCACCAAGGCGTCTGGCCTTTCTGTCTCCCTCATTCGGATGGCTGGAGCTCCCCTGCCCGTACCCGGCAGCGCCCTGCACTGTGCTTTGGCTCTGACGCTCTCCTTTTCCTGAAACGTTTGTCTCCTCTCCTCTTCCCACTTCCTTGGGCTAAATCAGCATTTAAGGCTCGTGGATGAGGTCCCCTCATGGCCTGTGCGCCCTCTGTCACCGCACCCCTCGTACTGGTTGGCGGACAGCTGCTTTTCTGCTTCCCTTTCTTACTGGACTGGAGGATCCTTGAATGAAGATAGGATGTCATATTTATCTCAATGTCTCCAGTTTCTAGCATAGTGCCTAGCCCATGCACTCCCTGGATAAATGTTGACCGAAGTGGAACTATGCTCACAAATTACTCTGCTTTACTGTGATCCTTTGGGCCTTACACAGTTGGCTCTCCTAGTTCCTGTGACTATTGAAGGCCATGCTTAAGAATGGAAAAGAAGGAAAACAGGACAGGCCATATTATTCAATGAAATCATGTCTGTGCTCAGTTGATAACATTTTTATGCCTTTGCCCCACAGGAAGCTTCATCACTAATAGTTTGACTTGAGGAATAAATATTTAGTTGGTGGTAGATATATATTTTTATCTGAATTCCAGTTGGGAGTCGTTTTTCTTTTCTCTTCCCTAAATAATGTTTCTGGAAAGATATTTATGAGAAACATTTAATTGATATGAAAACTGTATGTAACTTTTAATCAATGGATGATCAAGAGATGCCAGTTTTGTGGAGAGTAAATGTGGCTCAAGCAGTTGAGCTCCTGCCTCCAACACGGGAGGTCCTGGGTTCTGTTTCTGATGCCTCCTAAAAAAACAAAATCAACAAGTAAAACAAAGGATGAAACCAACTCAGGGAGCTGATGTGGCTTAGTGGTTGAGCACTGACTTCCCACATACAAGGTCCGGTGTTCAATCCCCAGCCCTCTGGTACCTTAAAAAAAAAAAAAAGACACTCATTTTTGTTTGGTGAAAATTCTACTTTTCACTGAACTAATCCTACCAAATTTTTTTAAAAAGTGAATTTCCATGTCCTTAAAAATTGATTTAATTCCAAACTATCTTTATAATCTTTCCTCCTACCCTTTTCATGTAGAAATCTTCCTCTCTAAAATAGACCAATCTATAAGCATTCCCACAGATATGCCTGTTCTTTCTTAAATTATGCCCTTAGTTTTTGCTGGACTTTTGGCCACTGAAAACCTGCCCATTCTCTAATTCCCAGCTAGGGTGCCACGAAACCTTTCCTGGTTATGCCAGCTTAAATAACTACTCCCAACTCTGAAGTCACAGTACCTATTACCTGTGCCAAGGCTACTGCTAATATACAATTCCTTATTGCACAGTTATATATATATATATATTACTTCTTCTGGAAGGGCACACTCCTGGATGGGGAACAGACCTTCTAAAAATCTTTTTTGCTCCCAGATCACATCACTTCATTGCTTAAAATCCTCCTACAGCTTCTCTTTGTGACTATAATACAATCCTAACACAAATACATGGTTCTCAAGAGCCTACAGAACTTACTCCCATTTTTTCCTCTGAATCCATTGGCTTTCACTCTCTAAATTCACTAGCACCCACCCATGGCCATTCCCAAACATCCAGCCATGCTTGCCCTTTTTTGTCTCTTAAACATATAAAGCTTTTGCCACTCTAGGGTCTTAGTGATAGCTTCTCCTTCTGCTTGAGTGGTCCTTCCCCAAATATTTATGTAGCTGCTCTCTTCTCCTTCAGGTCTCTGTTTTAGTCTGTCAAAGGCCAATGGAAAGTACCAGAATCTGTTAGCTTTTATAAGCTTTTTTATTAGCTTTTTTATTTGGGGTAATAGCTTACAGTTCCAAGGCCATAAAATATCCAGTTCAAGGCATCATCAGAGATGCTTTCTCACCAAGATCAGCTACTATTGATCCTGGCACGTTGACACATGATGAAGCAAGATGGCCACCAATGGCGAAATCTCAGCCTTCCCTTCCAGGCGCACTGTCTCCTCTTGAGTTGCTCCATGTGCCCAGCCTCTTGAAGATTCATGCTTAAGTGATCTTGCAGTCCTCTCTCTCCTGGCACAGGGCTTGTCTCTTAGGGCTTTTATCCTTGCAGCTCAACTGTGGGCAAAACTCGAGTCTTTTCTCTCACATGGCAGTTCCCTTTTTCCTCTCCTGCCTGTCTGAGTCTGTTTATATCAGCCCCAGCAAGGGGACAGGGACTTAACCTGTCACACGTCACTGATGTAGTCCAATAAAAAGCCCTGCAGCAATCTTATCAAGTAATCTAATCAAAGGCTCTTCAACTCAATTTAATGCAAGCAAAGGGTATCACACCCAGAGGAACAGATTTGTTTATAAACATAACCTTTCCCTTTTGGGGATTCACAAAATAATCTCAAACTGCTACATTCTCTAAGGGACTTTCACAGACCCTGCTTTCCATCTGTTTCCCTTACCCAGTTATCCTCTGTCGCATTTCTACTTTATAAAACTGAGCACTATTTGAAATTAGTACCTACTCACTTTTGACATATATTTATGGTCTATCGCTTCCACTACAATGTAAGCTCTGATGAGGGCAGGGACTTTATCTGTCAAATTCCTTTCTGAATCCACAGCACCTAGAAAAAGTCCTAGAAGTAGAGAGTTCTTAATAATAGTTGTTGAAAAGATTCAATGAATGAACAAATGAATAAAAATATCAGATACCTATATAGCAGGGTTTTAATAAATTGTTTTTGAATAATGAATAAATGAGTGAAATATTGGAATTTTAAAAATAATTTTCCTATTTTTCTAACAGTATTTACCAGTATTTATAATTGATAAAAGATTATTAAAGTATTTCCATCTATTATCCATTATTTACATTACATACATTTTTCCCATATACCACCCTATTTATACCACCTTGAATTGGTATTATACATTTGTTGCAACTCATGAAAGAAAGAATATTCTTATATTAATACTTGTACTAATTATGGTCCTTCATCTACAATAGGGTTAACTTTGTTGTACAGTCCTATGTTTTATTCTTGTTTTTATTCTAGTAACATATACATCCTAAAGTTTCCCCTTTTAACCACATTCATGTATGCAATTCAGTGCTGTTAACCACACTCACTACCATCATCCATTTCTAAACCTTCACTATCAGCCTACTTAGAAAATCTGTACAGGTTAAGCACCAATTCTCTATTCCTTAATCCCAATCTACCTCTTGGTAAACTATAGTCTAGACTCTAACTCCAGGAGTTTACCTAGTTTAGAACAGTGAAATCACGCAATATTCGTCCTTTCGTGTCTGGCTTATTTTGCTCAACATAATGTACTCAAGGTTCATCCATATTGTTGCATGTATCAGGACTTCATTCATTTTTACAGCTGAAAAATATGCCATTGTATGTATAAACCATATTTAGTTTATCCATTCTTTGTTGATGGGCACTTGGGTTGCTTCCATCTTTTGGCAATTTTGAATAATACCACCATGAACTTTGGTGTGTAAATATCTGTTCAAGTTCCTGCTTTTTGTTGTTCTGGTATATACCAAGTTGCAGGAATGCAGGACCTTATGGCAATTTTAAACTTAGCTACTTAGCTTTCTGAGGAACTGCCAAACTGTCTTCCACAGCTGCTGTACCATTTTACATTCCCAGCAGCAATGAATGAGTGTTCCCATTTCTCCATATCCTCTACAACATTTGTAGTTTTCTCTTTTTTAACAAGTGGCCATTCTAGTAGGTGTGAAATAATATTTCACTGTGATTTTGATTTGCATGTCCCTAGTGGCTAGTGATGTTGAACATCTTTTCATGTGCATTTTAGCCATTTGTATTTCCTTTCTGGAGAAAAGTCTGTTCAAGTGGGTGCTTTTTTTTTTATTGTTGAGTTGTAGGATTTCTTTATGTATTATGTGTGTATGTTTGTGTGTGTGCTTATCACTTATCAGATATGTGGTTTCCAAATATTTTCTCCTGTTGAGTAGGTTCCCTTTTCACTTTCTTGACAAAGTCCTTTCCATACAAGTTTGTATGTTTGATGATGTCCCATTTATCCATTTTTTTTTTTTTTTTTTTTTGCTTGTGCTTTGGGTGTAAAGTCTAAGAAAGCACACCTACCACAAGATCTTGAAGATGCTTCCCAACATATTCTTTTAGGTGTTTTAAAGACTTGGTTCTTATATTCAGGTCTTTGACTCATTTTGAATTAATTTTTGTATATGGATAAGATAGGGGCCCTCTTTCATACTTTTGCATATGGATATCTATTAATAGTTCTCCCAGCACTATTTGTTGAAGAAACTCTTCTTTCCCAGTAGAATGGACTTGACAGTTTTGTGAAATATCAATTGGCCATAGATGTGAGGGTCTATTTCTGAATTCTCAGTCTGATTCCATTGGTCATTATCCTTATCCTTATCCTTATGCTAGTGCCATGCTGTCTTGACCATTGTAGCTTTATAATATGCTTTAAAGTCAGGAAGTGTAAGTTCTCCAATTTCATTCTTTTTCAAGATGGTTTTGGCTACTTGGGGCCAAATTTTTTTTTTTTTTGCAAAATAGGCTGTTGGAATTTTGATTGAGATTGCATTGAATCTGTAAATGAATTTGGATAGAATCAGCATCTTAATGATATTTAGTCTTCCAATCCATGAACGTGGAATGTTTTTCCATTTATTTAGGTCTTCTTGGAGCAATGTTGTGTCGTTTTCTGTGTACAAGTCCTTTATATCCTTAGTTAAACTTATTTCTAGATATTTGTTTCCTTTACTTGCTAATGTAAACCAATTTTTTTCTTGATTTCCTCCTCAAATTGTTCATTCCTAATATATAGAAGCACTACTGAGTTTTGCATGTTGCTCTTGTATCCTGCCACTTTGGTGAATTTGTTTATTATCTCTAGTAGCTTTATTGTAGACTTTTGGGGCCTTTCTATATGTAAGATCATGTCACCTTCAAATAGTGAAAGTTTTGCTTCTTCCTTTCCAATTCGGGTGTCTTTTATTTTGTTTTCTTGCCTAACTGCTCTGGCTAGAACTTCTAGCAAAATGTTGAATAACAGTGGTAACAGTGGACATTCTTGTCTCAAATCCAGATCTTAGAGAGAATGCTTTCAGTCTTTCACCATTAAGTGCAATGTTACCTTTGGGTTTTTCATCTGTGCCCTTTATCATGTTGCAGAAGTTTCCTTTATTCCTATTTTGCAGTGTTTTATGAAAAAAGATGTTGGATTCTGTCAAATGCCTTTTCTGCATCAGTTGCGATGATCATGTGTTTTCTGTCCTTTCACTTTCAACCTATTTGTGTCTTTGAATCTAAGATATCTTTTATAGACAGCACATAGTTAGATCATGCTTTTTATCCATCTTTCCAATCTGTGTCTTAAATTAGGGAGCTTAATTCATTAACATTCAATGTTATTACTGTACAGGCAGTACTTACTTCAGCCATTTTATCCTTTGGATTTTATATGTCATATATATATATTTGGTTTCTCTTTAAGTTACCATTAAAGATAACTTCATTTCCACACTATAATCCAGACCCCTCTCTCCTGTCTTTTCCTTTCAGCTTGCAGAATTCCCTTTATCATTTCTTACAGGGTGGGCCTCTTTTTGATGAACTCTCTCAGTTTCTGTTTATCTGTGAATATTTTAAACTCTCCCTCATTTTTAAAGAACAGAAACCCTTTACTGTGTCTTTGAGGCACTGCCTCTCTGCCAGCTTCACTGCGCCATCACTGGTCTCTCTTCAGCACCATGCTCAATAGCACTAAAGCACTCTTCTGAATCAGGACTTTCACCCACGCTGCTCCTTCTCCCTGGATCACTTTTATTCATCTCATTCTTCAGGTTTTAGCCTCAGGCCACTTCCTCAGAGAAACCTTCCTGGACCCCTCAAAAAAAAATTAACCTCTCTCCTGTTAGTTTTTCCCATCTGCTCTTTCTCTTTACAGTGGTAATTTCAATTGGTAATTGTAGATATTTGTTTATTAAAGGTGTATTTCCCAAATAGACTGGATTAGACTGATTTCTGTTCTACACCTAGGGCTTGACTGAGGCCCCTGTGAGGGGTACTTTTGTGTGTGTTTCCTCCATTTCAAGACTTAATGAACTCATTTAATTGTCTAGTAATTTGTCTAGACTAAACTGTAAGCTACAGTACTGTTTGCTGTTGAGCACTAAATTTCTTGCAAATAGTAGTGAGTTACTAAATCATGGTGCATAATTATGTTATACTGCTGTATATAACTCGGTGGTTGAGTGTCTGCTGCTCAGATGAGTGAAAGGGCACAACATAGAAATCGTGTTATTTTTATGTCGGGTATACCTATACATATGTCTGAATTTTATCAGTAACAATTTTATGTAACATCATTCTTTTAAATAAAAATAATTCTTTAAATGTAAGATCACATGTAATTTAAATTTTAGGGCCTTTTAACTCTTTTGTGGTATATAAATTCACAAATTAAAAATAAGCAAAAACTTTTATCCCACCTTATGTCTCAGTTTTGTTTTAGAGCTATGGGCATGTTGTTTGTGCCAACAAAAGGGAATATAAGTACCTAAAATGTAAAGATCATTAGGAACACACATGAGCAAAATACTTAGTGCCTAACCCTCCTGCACAGCCATCTGAAGTCTGGTTTCAGACCTTTCCTTGTAGATGAGAGGACTGAACCCCATTTTTTTTTTTTTTTTTTTTTTGCTTTATGGTTCTTTGATTCTTATTTCCTCTGTAACTGTAGGAGACAAAGAAAGAGTATCTCAGAAAAAGGAATGAATAGGAAAAAGAAAACAATCATTACAGGATAAAACAAGGCAAAAAAGGATATTGGATGCTGGTTATGAAAGGGAAAATATGCAAGAATATAAAATTTTAGATCTTTTTTTTCCCCCCAAATTTATTTATTTAACAAATATTTGTATAGTGTTAATACATACTTAAGTAGCCCTGACTATGTGCCAGGCATCATTCTAAGAGTTTTACAAATACTAACTCATTACTACCCCTATTTCTTAGCTGAGAAAATGGAGGCACAGAGAAGTTAAGCAACTTAACCCAGGTCCCAAAGCTAATAAGTGTCGGAGCTGGATTTCAAACCCTGTCATTCATGCTGCAGAGTCCGTGCTCTTGTAATGCTTATTTTGCTATTAGAATTACCATCCATTTTCCTCAATGAAAACCTCCACATCAAAGAAAAAAACTTATTGAACTGTAACAAAAATAATAAATCATTCCAGACATATTTAGGCTAACACATACCCTATTTGTTTCTGTGTAATTACACTTTCTCAAGAGCCTGCCACATTTGGCATCACTGTTTTCTTAGGAACCCTTCAAGCAAGACTAATGTAAAATGGAGAGGATTGTTCTTTGTTCAGTTGCAGACCAGGTGGTACAAAGCACAGAGGAGAAAGCCAGGCCCAGAGAATGTCTGAAGGGAATCAAATCTCAAGCTCTGCTTGTATTGGGTCAGCAAACATTTTCCTTCACACACTTGTGAACTTTTTAAAAAAAAGTTTATATCCTGTTTTCTTCCCATCAACCTATTTACAATAAAATAACATAAAGAAGCAAGCCTATTGAAATAAAACATAACAGTAGTTTGGTTTTACCATTGGGAAGCTTTTCAAGTTCAAATGCCATGTTGATACTGTACTGCAGGAGGCAGCATCTCATTAATGAAACGACGACCACGTGGCTCTTTCCTTCAGCATTGTGAATGCAATCACGGCTGTCCCATTCCCTAATGCAGTGTGGTTTCCATTCAGAGAGCAAAGAACTTAGAGGTTTTGGAAAGGGGTGGATCCAATGATTACTGCCGATTATTCACGTAAAATTAAATCTCTTTCCCTTCCCAGTCTTTTAATCTATTACTAAATTAAATTCCTTGTACTCACAATTTTTTGAGTTTAGAATCTTGGAGTTGGAAGGAAACTACATCATTTCTCTAGATTTAATTCTCTCATTTTACAGGTATAGAGGCAAAGCCTGGAGTGGTTAAGTGACTTGCTCGAGTCGGTTGGTGGCGCAGCTAGGCCTGGGCTCCAGGCTTTTTCATGGCTGCTTCTCTGCCCCTCCCATGATACCAAGTTTAAGGGTTTGCTTAGTCTGGGGAGTTAGGCCCTGTGATACCCTCCAGTTTCTTCTCCCAACCAAAGGCAGATTTCTTCTACCTTATTCTCCCTTTCTTTTCCTTCTTCCATCTGATTTTTTAGAAGATTAACATGAGCATCTAGGAAGTTAATGTTGATATCTAGAGGGTCATAGTTAAACTTCAAGCAATGAGAAGTCTAGAGAGCCAGCCATCATAAGGCAGAAGATCCTTGACTGTGGGGAGCTAGGGCTTTCCTCGTCCCAGCGCATTCCATCATGCTCTCAGGGTACGTTAGAACTGAGCTCCACGCCTCCGGTCCCACTGCTCTGCATGTCCTCTCCACCCCCATCTTCTTCTTATGTTTTTATTTAAGTAAGCTTTGTATTTGTAGTAACGTTTTTGGTCCTATATCCCCATGCTTAACAACTAGAATTGCTATCACAGGAGAGACCCTGCTGCTCTGCCTTTCTTTATAGCCCATTGTATAAATTCTTGCCTTGCCTACTTACCTGAAAAAATACATCTTACATGACACTCATCAGGTTCACGTGGAATGCCCTAGTCCACAGGTATCTTTCCTTGCTCTGAACCTAGAACTTTTGCAGTGATTGCTCTTCTCTTGCTATTGAAGCTTACAAGGCTGGCCTCCCCAGCTAGACTGTAACCTATCCCAGGACTTGGTCACTCCAGTCCTGCTGGGATGCAGGCCCCTGGGGATTATCTCACTCAGGGCATCAGCCCCCTCTCCTCATTCTTCTTCCTGCCACTTTAGCAAGGATTTTGAGACTAATTCCATATATCAGGTTTCAGGATGCTGATAAGGCTGCATTTACCAAAATGGTCAATATTTACTAAGTGGTCACCGACCCACCTTTTTCTCAGATACACTCTCTTTTTTTTTTTAAAGATTTATTTATTTATTTTGCTCCCCTTCCCCCCCACCCCAGTTGTCTGTTCTCTGTGTTTATTTGCTGCGTCTTCTTTGTCTGCTTCTGTTGTTGTCAGCGGCACGGGAATCTGTGTTTCTTTTTTTTGTTGTTGTGTCATCTTGCTGTGTCAGCTCTCCATGTGTGCGGCACCATTCCTGGGCAGGCTGCACTTTCTTTCACGCTGGGCAGCTCTCCTTACGGGGTGCACCTCCTTCCGTGTTGGGTTCCCCTACACAGGGGACACCTCTGCGTGGCACGGCACTCCTTGCGCACATCAGATACACTCTTTTTTTCTCTCTTCCCTCTAGGTGACAAGCTGATTCAAAGTTCAAGTTTGAGCATCTTACTCTCCTCATTTAGAGAACGGGGTAGCTGCAGGATAATAAAATGTAGATTTGGGGTTAGGTGAAAGGAGAATTTCCCCTTAGGCCTTAAATCCACTCTACCACAGAGCTCTGCACTGGGGTTTCAGGCAGGAGCTGAGTCAATAATCAAGTATTGTTGCCTTTGTGTCTTGGCTTATGTCTCCATGAGGTTCCTATAGGGATATTGTGTGCCCAATGCAAGGTGGAATCTGGGCATTTGGGGACATTTTTTAAAAAAGCGAGCATATGTTAAAGATTTATCTAACTTTTAATGAGGAAACCAGCAGGATGGCAAAGCTGGTTCAAAGGAATACAATAGAGAAAAAATATTTTTAGTCGCTGAAGGAATGCTGGAAAACAGATTACTAAGTAAGTTTGATACAAATCTAGTTAATGTCCTTCAGACCAATTAAAATGTAATATTTGGGGTTATTTTTTTCTACCAGACATGTCATTTTATCTCTACTAGACAAAATTTCTACTAGACAAAATTTATTTCCATTTTTATTGGTCAAGAACCATTTGTATCATTATGTCTTATCTACAAGTTAACATCTACCTTTCCAGATTTGTAATATATTGTAATCAATATCAAATAGTAAATCAAGGGAGGTACAGATCCTAGAGAATTAAATAATCTTTGGATGTGCCTGTTAATCAATTCCAGTATGACATTGAAAGAAAATGTCATCTTTTTGCCTGTTTTCAACTTTTGGATATTTTTTTCTTAACAGTCTCACATTGTAATTACAAAGAATCTGCAAAAGTAATTCTGATCATAGAAAAAACCTGGTTTCACTGTTTTTTGGCCTGATTAATCTACAAAGGTACAGCAAACATTTTAGTTAATATATATGTCACTTTATAGTATGCTTAGCAAATATAGAGACCTACAGGGTCAAGTAACTGTTAAGGTCAGAAAAGTAACTTTTCTGGAGATACAAAGAATCAAGATTGTATGTTTTTATAGACTCTAGTAAGAGATTTTTGAAAGATTATTTAATATATACTTTTTATTAGAGAAGTTGTGAGCTTATAAAACAATCATGAATAATGTATGGAATCCCCATTCATCACCCCTCCACCAATATCTTACATTGTTGTGGAACATTTGCTGCAGATTATGAAAGAACATGATCTGACCACTACCACTAACTATGGTCCATAGCACACACTTGGTATATTTTTTCCATACAGCCCCTATTATTAACACCAGGCACATTTGTTATAGTTCATGAGAGAACCCTCTCATATTTGTCCTGTTAACCACAGTCCATCTTCCACCACATGGTTCACTATGTTATATAGTCCCTTGCCTGTACAATTCATCCAAAGCGTACCCTCAGTGGCTCACATTTCCATCACAGAATTGTGCAGTCACTGCCTCGGTAAATTTTTTTATTTCCTTATTTCAAAAGAAAAAATCTCACACCCCCATATTATTGACACTTAGCATTGATATAGTACCTTCTTTGACACTGATGCATAGATACTACATTATGTTAGCTGTAGTCCATAAATGACATTAATTGTATTTTCGCCATGCATCATCATATTCTTACCACCTTGTGATAGTGGCATGCATTTATTTTAGTTCATAGAAGAACATTCTTGTATTTTTATTATTAACCACAATCCTCATCCACCTCTGAGTTCACTAAGTTATTCAGTTCCTAGATTATTCTCTAGTTTTCTTCTAATTGACATTTATATCCCTAGATTCCCCCTCATTTACAAAGAGCAACATTAGTTATACTCACTATAATGTGTTGCCGTCAACTCTATCCATTTCCACACTTTTACAGTCAAGTTAATTGAAAATTCTACATACATTAAGCATCAGTATCCCTTCTCAGCCCTCATCCTTACTCTTAGTAACCTATAGTCTAGGTTTTAACTCCATGTGTTTATTCTTCATATTTAGTTCATATTAGTGAGACCATACAATATTTGTTCTTTTGTGTCTGGCTCATTTCACTTACCATAATGTCCTCAAGGTTCATCCATGTCATTGTGTGTGTTACAATTTCGTGTCTTCTTACAGCAGCACAGTATTCCATCATATTTATATACCATCTTTTGTTTATCCATTCATCAGTTGATGGACACTTGGGTTGTTTCAATCTTTTGGCAATTCTGTGAATAACACTACTATGAACATTGGTGTACAAATGTCTGTTCAGGTCACATTTTCAGTTCTTACAGATATATTCTTAGTAGAGGAATTGCTGGCTCATAGGGCAGTTCAATATTTAGCTGCCAGAAGAACTGTCATACTGTCTTCCACAGAGGTTGTACCATTCTACATTCCCACAAGCAGGAAGGAGTGTTTCTATTTCTCTACATCCTCCCTAGCACTTGTTTTCTGTTTATTTTTTTAAAAAATAATGGCCATTCTATGAGGGATGAGATGATATCTCATGTAGCTTTGATTTACATTTTCCTAAAAACTAGTGATATTGAACATTTTTTTCATGTGCTTTTTCCCCACCTGGATTTCTTCTTTGGTGAAATGTCTCTTCATGTCTTTTGCCCATTTTTAAATTGGATTGCTTGGTCTTTTACTGTTGTGTGATGTCTTATATAGTACAGAAATCAAACCCTTTTTTTTTTTTTTTTTAAAGATTTATTTATTTATTTAATTTCCCCCCCTTCCCTGGTTGTCTGTTCTCGGTGTCTATTTGCTGCGTCTTGTTTCTTTGTCCGCTTCTGTTGTCGTCAGCGGCACGGGAAGTGTGGGCGGCGCCATTCCTGGGCAGGCTGCTCTTTCTTTTCACGCTGGGCGGCTCTCCTCACGGGCGCACTCCTTGCGCGTGGGGCTCCCCCACGCGGGGGACACCCCTGCGTGGCAGGGCACTCCTTGCGCGCATCAGCGCTGCGCATGGCCAGCTCCACACGGGTCAAGGAGGCCCGGGGTTTGAACTGCGGACCTCCCATATGGTAGACGGACGCCCTAACCACTGGGCCAAAGTCCGTTTCCCCAGAAATCAAACCCTTATCAGATATTTGGTTTCCAAATACTTTCTCCTATTGAGAGGGCTGTCTTTTCCTCTTCTTGACAAAATCCTTTAAAACACAAAAGTGTTTTAAGTTTTAGGAGGTCCCATTTATCCATTTTTTCTTTAGTTGCTTATGCTTAGGGTATAAGGTTTAAGAAACCACCATCTATCACCAGGTCCTGAAGATGTTTCACTACATTTTCTTCTAAGATTTTATAGTGCTAGTTTTTATATTTAGTTCTTTGTTCCATTTTGAGTTAATTTTTGTATAAGATGTGAGATAGGGAGCCTCTTTCTTTCTTTTGAATGTGGATATCCAGTGTTCCCAGCATCATTTGTTGAGTAGACTGTTCTGGACTTGGTAGCCTTGTGAGGGTCTGGTGCTGAACCATCAGTTCAGTTCCAGTGGTCTATATGTCTATCTTTATGCCAGTACCATGCTGTTTTTAAGAGCTATTCAGGGTCCCTTACCCTTCCAAATAAATTTGATAATTGAATTTTCCATTTCTGCAAAATGTCTGTTGGAATTTTATCTACGTTGCATTGAATCTGTGTATCAATTTAGGTAGAATTAAAATCTTAATGATATTTAGTCTTCCAATCCATGAACATGGAATGTTCTTCCATTTAGGTCTCTTTGATTTTTTTAGCAATGAATTGTAGTTTTCTGAATATAAGAGTTTCACGTCCTTGGTTAAGTTTATTCTTAAATATTTGATTCTTTTAGCTGCTATTCGAAATGGAATTTTTTTCCTGACTTCCTTCTCAGATTGTACATTGCTAGTGTATAGAAACACTCCGATTTTTGCATATTAATCTTGTATCCTGCTGCTGTGGTGAACTCATTTATTAGCTCTAATAGCTTTATTGTAGATTTTTCAGGACTTCCAAAGTATAGGATCATATTATCTGCAAATAGCAAAAAGTTTACTTCCTTGTTTTTTGAAAGATTTTATTAGTAAAATTTCAATATACCCAAGTAAAGAGAATAATGTAATGAATACTCCTCTTCATATTCCCCAGCCTAAACAATGAGCAAATTGTAGCCATTCTTAGTTCTTCTTTAGTCAGTCTATTCCCTTCCAATGCTGAATCATTATTTTAAAATATTTTTATTGAGGCATAAATGAAGAAAACAAAATACGCATGTTTAAAATGTGCAGTTTGATCAATTTAGACATATACACCCAAGAAATCATGACTAAAATCCAAATACAAAACTTTTTCAGTATCACCCCAAATTTCCTTTGCTCTTTGGAAACCCACCCATCAGGTCTCCCCAGACAACCACTTACCTGTTTTCTGTCAGTATGGACTTTACATTTTCTATGCTTTTATATAAACTGAAGCATACAATATATAGTCTCTTTCTTTGGTTGACTTCTTTCACTGTGCACAATATTGTAAGGTTCATCTATGTTGTGTAGATCAATAATTTAAGTAGATTTCTATTGTATGTGCATATATGATTTGTTTATCCATTTACCTATTGATGGACATTTGAGTTGTTTTAAACAATTTTTGACTGTGAAAAATAAAGCTGCTAAGAGCATTCATGTATGACTTTTTATGATTTGGGTTTTGTTATGTAAATACCTAGGAATGGAATGGCTAGACTGTATGTCAGGTGACTGTTTAACTTTAAAAAATGCTCAAAGTGACAGTACTATTTTATATCCCTGCCAGTAGTGTAGGAGAGTTCTGCTTTCTCTACGTCTCAGCAAAATTTGGTAAGGTTATTTTTAATTCTTATTAAAAAAATTTTTTAAAGCAATTCTGATATCTTATTGTGGTTTTAATTTGCATTTAAATTGATGATGTTGAGCATCTTTTCATGTGCCTATTTATATATCTGATTATATGAAATGTCCACAGCTTATTCTTCTTTCTAAATTGGTTTTTGTCTTATTGCCAAGTTATGAGTTTTTGCCATATTCTGGATCCAAGTCCATTGTCTTACATAGATGATGCCACAAAAATTTTTCCCTGGCTTTTGGTTTGCCTTTCCGTTTTCTTAATGATGTCTTTCAAAGAGTAAAAGCTTTGAAATTACATACTTTAGAAAATGTCGTAGAAATCAAATATTCACGTGGGTAAATTTCTCAACTCTCTATTCAGTTTTGTTTATTCTTTGTTGAAACATGTCAGTGCTATCTACTGTCTTGGTTATAGTAACTTTAAAATTGGTCTTGAAGTCAGGTAGTGTGAATCCTCCCACTTTGTTCTTTTCCTCTATCATTTTGGATATTCTAGGTCCTTTTTTAAATTAAAAAAAAAAATTATTTATTTATTTTTCTCCCCTCCCCCCACCCCATTTGTCTGTTCTCCGTGTCTATTTGCTGTGTCTTCTTTGTCTGCTTCTGTTGTCAGCAGCATGGGAATCTGTGTTTCTTTTTGTTGCATCATCTTGCTGTGTCAGCTCTCCGTGTGTGTGGCACAATTCCCCGGGCAGGCTGCACCTTGTTTCGCGCTGGGCGGCTCTCCTTATGGGGCGCACTCCTTGTGCGTGGGGCTCCCCTACGCAGGGACACCCCTGTGTGGCGGGACACTCCTTGTGTGCATCAGCACTGCACATGGGCCAGCTGCACACAGGTCAAGGAGGCCTGGGGTTTGAACTGCGGACCTCCCATGTGGTAGACGGACGCCCTAACCACTGGGCCAAGTCCGCCACCCATCTAGGTCCTTTATATTTACATATAATTTTTAGAACCAGTTTGTCACTTTCTACAGAAAAAGTTTTGTGGGATTATGATTGAAATCATGTTGAATTTATAGAATAATTTTGGGGAGAAAAGATGTCTTAACAATACTGAGTCTTCCCATCCGTTTAGTTAGATCTTCCTTAATTTCTCACAGCAGTGTTTTGTGGTTTTCATTTTAGAGTTTTGCCTGATTTTGTAAAATTTATTTCTAAGTATTTTATGGTTTTTGATGTTATCAAAACCATAAAAGTGTTTTTAAAATTTTCTAATTGCTGCTAGTATATAAAAATTCAATTGCTTTTTGTATTTTAACCTTGAATCTGTGACCTTGCCAAATGCACTTACTAGTTCTATTAAGTTATATTGTAGATTCCTTAGGTTTCCCTAAGTAAACAATTATGCCATCTAGTAATATGGGAAATTTTGTTTCTTCATGTCTTTTCTTCAATTTCTCCTTCTTGTTCTTTTTTTTTTTTTTTTGCCTCAGTAGCATTTACTAGGACCTTCAGTACAATGTTGAACAGAATTGAGAGTAATGTCATTGCCTTTTCCAGGTCTTAATGGAAAGCATTCAATCTTTCCCCCATTAAACATGATAATTGTTGTTGATGTTTTTGTTCTTTTGTATCTGCCCTTTATCAGGCTGATTATCTTTGCCTCATGAATGGGTTTTTTTCAGATGTTTTTTCTGCATCTATTAAAATTGTTGTAATACTTTTCATTTAGTCTATTATGGAGTGGATTATATTGATTTTTAAAATCCTAAACCAATCTTTCATTCCTGAGATAAACTCTACTTTGTCATAATGAATTGTCTTATTTTTATATTTCTTCACTCAACTTCTAAATTTTAAAAATTTTGCACATATATTCATAAGGTATGTTAATATAGTAGTCTTTTTTAAACATGATTTTTGTCAAATTATATTGTTATAGTTTTGTTGGTTTGATGGAATGTGTTTTTTTACCTAATCTTCTGAGTTTGTGTAAGCATAATGTACTTCTTCCTTTTATATTTGATAGAATTCACCAGTTACTACATCCGGGCCTATTGTTTCCATTATGAGAAGGGTTTTAAAATATATTTTAAATATATATAATATATGTAAATATATAAATATGTAAATATATATATTTTATACATATAATATATGTAAATATATATATAATTTTACTAATAGATTTAGGACTATTTTTAGATATTCTCTTTCATATTGTGTCATTTTGATATATTGTATTTTTCAAGGGATATGTTTTTTCACCTAAATTGTTGTTTGTTGTCACAAAATTATTCATGATATTCTCTTAATATCCTTTCAATGTATTTTATATATGTCCTGATAACCCCTTGTTCAGTCACTTTATGTGGTTTACTTGGCTCATCTTTTACTAGCTTCTTTAGTTAGAACCCAAGGTCATTTAGTTTGGTACTGTTTTCTTTTTCTAAGTATTACTGTTTTAGATGCATCTCAACTAAATTTTGTCTGTTTTATTTTCATTGTCATTAGATTGAAAGTATTTTTAAAATATCTAATGTGATTTTCTCTTTAAACCATGGATTATTTAAAAGCCTGCTATTTAGTTTCTAAATATCTGGATTTTGTAGCTATTTCATTGCTGTTGATTTCCAACTTCTATTGTGATCAGAGAACATATGCTATAGAATTTTAATCTTTTTTAAATGATTGTTACTTATTTTATGGTCCCATGCTTCTTCTTGGTTAATGTACCGTATCCACTTGAAAAAAATGTGTATTCTATAGTTGTTGGCTCTATCAATATTAATTATGTCATGGGGTTCATAGTGTTTTTTGATCACCTATACCTTTCCTGAATATGGATATAGTATTTTATTAGTTGCTGAGGGTGAAATATGTGTTAACATTTCCAGCTTTGATAGTAGAGTTGTTTCTCCTTTAAATTCTATGAATTTTTGTGTCATATATTTAGAATTTCTGATATTAGGTTCATATATATTTATCATTGTTGTATCTTCCTTTATGATGATTTTTATCTCTAATATTCTTCATCTTGCAGTTAATTTATCTGATAATAATACAGGCTTTCCATCATTCTTGTGCTGACTTTTTGCTTGGCATGAATTTTTATCCATCCATTTAATTTCAACATATCTCTTCATATGTAAAGTGTGACTCTTTTGATCAGCTTATAATTTTTATCCTTTTTAAAAACCTCTGCCTTTTATTTGTATTGCTTAATTAACATTTAGTGGAATTATTGAGGTGATTGAATTTATACCTACCGTATTATTATCATTTTGTTTTTCCTCTGCTTTTATTCTTCTGTTCCTTCTTTCCTGGCTTCTTTTGAATTATTTGATATTTCTAGAATTCCATATAGTGTATCCAGTGGCTTTTTAGCTATTTCCCTTTGCGTTATAGATTTTTAGTGATATTCTAGGGGTTACATTATACAACCTTAATTTTTATAGCCTATTATAATTAGCATACTGCTTTACATGAGATGTCGAAACCCTGCAAATGTATATGTTCCCTGAGCACCATCTCCCAGCAATCCTTATGCTTTAATTTTCATACGTACTGTATCTACATATATTCTAAATCTTTTTGCTCTGTTAGCTTTTTCTTTCTCCCCCTTCCCTCCCCCCCCACCCTGCTGTTTTTGCTGTCTGTGTCCATTCGCTGTGTGATCCTCTGTGTCTGTTTCTCTTTTGTCTTCTCTTTGTTTTCTCCTCTAGGATTCACTGGAATTCAATCCTGGGGCCCTCCAATGTGGAGAGAGCTTCCCTATCACTTGCCACCTTAGTTCCTGGTTTCTGTTGCATCTTGCCTTGACTCTTCCCTTTGTCTCTTTTGTTGTGTCATCATCTTGCTGCATGGCTCGCCACCTGGGCACTGGCTCACAGCATGGGCACTGGTTTGCCATGTGGGCACGCCTTTTTTTTTTTTTTTCCACAGGAGGCGCCAGGGATCGAACCCAGGTCTTCCCTTATGCAGGCAGAAGCCCAATCACTTGAGCCATGTCACCTTCCCTCTGTCTACTTTTAATATGTGTTGTTTTCCGTGTGCCCTTGCCCATCTTTTCTTTTCAAGCAACTCATTTTTTGGACAATTTCATCCAAAGACGATATCTACTACCTTTCTCTTGATAATTCTGAAAATTGCCTGGATTTCTGAAAATTGCTATCTCCAACTCAAACTTCTCTCCAAATTTGAAGAACCATTAATCCATTGTGGATATTTTAAAGGGCACTTCAAACTCAGTTCAATCCCAAAAGGCACCTCAGAACTCATCTTCTTCCTGTGCGTTATGTTCCAATTGTCAAATTATTGCTTCTCACCTCCAAAAACCTCCTTCTCTGTGGGAAGGAGCTAGGCCCCATAGACATTTTTCTTTTGCCAGCTAGCATGACGTTAAGCTTTGTCAGTAGAAGGTGTGAGGGTCCTTTGTTTCTCTTCCTGGTTTGAAGGTGCCCCTCTCAGTCGACTCCAGGGGCACCATGGCTGGTGGCCAGTGGGATGTGGTGCTTCCTCATGGGCAGCGACCTCACATCCCAGGGTGACTTTGTGGTGAAGTCAGCAGCGTAGCACCGACCTGTGGATGGCTCCCTTCAGCACCCAGAGGTTGTATTCCTGGCTGCCCTGCCTGCGTGACACCTCAGCACACTTCTCTGTCAGGTCCGGGTCATGGCTGCCTTCTCCCCATCAAGATCTGGATCCCAAACCTGGGCGGGTGTGGGGGCCTCTTCCAGATTTGTTCCTTTCTTGGGTGAATTGCCTCAGCCTTAGCGCTAATGGCTGCTCCCTCTACCTGCTTTCCTGTCGTCTTAACGTTCTCTTTTCCTCTTAGTAGGTAATCCCTTGTTTTACTTCATTATTCTATATATTGAACTTCCGCTGTTCAGATTATTGAGTCATTTCTGTCTCTTCGTCGGACCTAGATTTACACACATGCCCTTCCTGCAGCCGTAGTGCCAGAGACTCTCACTAGCAGCACTACTCCTCACTGCTAATACCTAATCAAACAACAGGCCCCATTAATTTAATACCTTTCTTATAAGGCTCTTCTCCACTCCATTGCTCCTACCCCTGCCCTTCTTAAGATCTGTATTATCTTTTAATTGAACTCTTACAATAGTTTCCTTATGGATATATCTATATCTTCTTTCAACATGGTTCAATGAATTCCACTAACAACAAAATTATCTTTGTAATGCATACATTTGATATCTATTTTTTCTCTACTCATATACATGGTATGAAATGCCCTTTGTGAGCTGAGACCTGCTTGTCTACTCTGGTTCATAGTCTATATTTCTTTCAACACATTCTTTTACTCCAGTAATGTTTATAGCTCTTACAACATTTGTACTTTTCAACTTCTGTGCCTTTAAATATTCTTGTTCTTCTCTCTGGAATTCCCTTCCCCTGATTATCTGCGGGGAAAATCCCTATGACTGTGAGGCCTTCCCTCATTTTCCAGGAAGGATTTAGATGCTTCTTTGCGTTGTGTTTCTACCATACCTTGCACGATTTTCCATTGCCTGGGGCTATCTCCTCATTTAGCTATGAATATCTTAAGGATAAGGATTGTCTATTGTTTTTTTTCCCCCTGTATATGCTTCTTAACAATATATGGAAACTTTTAGACACTCAATATTTGTTGAAAGACTATATGAGCACTAATGGCATTTTCATAAAAGAAATTTCAAGTTTCCTAATTAAAATTTCTTAACTTTCTCTATAGTAGACTGTTTTCTCCCAGGGCTCTTTAGGGACTAAGAACGTAAACAGTGGCACCTTTAAAAAACTTCATTTGTTCTTTCTATCTTCCCTTTTCATTTATGTACCTAGAGAACAAAACAGAAAGGAAAAGAAAGTGGATGTATAACCTCTGCTCTAGCTTTTGGTTCACTTCTGCTGATTAAGAAACAGATATCCACAAATGCTTGTAAAGTTCACGCTCCTTGGGCTCATAGCTATAGCTAAGAGAGAATGTTTTTTGGAAACCTTACCATGTGCCATGCACTGTGCCTGCAGCTAATACGAGCCTTCTCTCTCTCACCACCATCCTGTAAGGTAGGGGATTTTATGCTCCCCATTTTGCAGGTGAACAAAAGTATAATAATAGGTATGGTCAAGTGATTTTTGACTAGCCTGTCAAACTCACACAGCTCAGGCAGAACAATCCATTCAGCAAATGGTGCTGAAAGAATTGGACATCCATAGCTGAAAGAAGGAAAAAGGACCCCTATCTCACACCTTATCCAAAAACTAACTCAAAATGGATCAAAAAACTAAAAATAACAGCAAGAACCATAAAACTTCTAGAAGAAATTATTGGAAAATATCTTCAATACCTTGTGGTAGGTGGTGGATTCTTAAGAGATAAGAGGAGGACTGAGATGACTACTGATGTTTAATGTATGTAGAAGTTTTAATTAGCTTTACTGTAAAAGTGTGGAAATGTATAGAGTGGATGGTAACACACAGTGAGTAACTGCTAGTTTATAAATGGGGATGTGGCTGAAAATGGTAGTCTATTTATGTAAGTGCCAATTGACAGAATGCTTGAGAATAATCTAGGAACTGGATAGCACAGTAAACCAAGAGGTGGGTGAGAATTGTGGCTGATGGTACAGATGCAAGAGTGTCCTTTGTTAGCTAGAACAAATGTATATCACTACTGCAGGGTGTTGGGAATGTGGAGAAGCATGGGAAAAATACAGCTGGAGTGACCTATGGACTATGGTTAGTAATAATAATATAATATTCTTGCATCTATGCAAAAGATATACTGTGTTGTTAATGAGGCAGTATGGAAAATGTGAGCCAAATGTACACTATGGACATGGCAATAATCAGATGATATTATTTTATCTGTAGCAAATGAATGCTACAACACAACACATTGTGGTGTGTTGATGGAGGGGTGTTGTTTGGGAATTCTGCATATGTGCATGATTGTTTTATAAGTTTACAACTTCTGTCATAAAAAAATATATTTAAAAAATAATAATAGGGTGGATTTGGGGAAAAACACACCAAATGTAAGAAAAGAATTATGATTAGTAGTAAGATCTTGAGAGTATTCTTTCACAGTTTGTAACAAACGTCTCATAACAATGCAAGGTGTTGGTGGAGGGTTGATATATGGGACCCCTGTATGATGTTATGTATGTTTGCTTTGTAAGTTCACAACTTTTAGTATACACTTAATTGTTTATGCATGTTCATATATAAATGATATAAAGATAATAATAATCAGATTGGTTATGGGAAAATACTTTGTTTAGTAGTAATATTTTGACAATGGTCTTTAATAATTAGTTAAAAAAAGTTTAAAAACAAAGCAAGTTATTGGTGGTAGGGTGAGATGTTATATATGTTTGTTTGATTTATATGTTTGTTTTGTAAGTTCACAACTATGCATTTATTGTTTATGTATGTTTATGTATGAGCGATATATTTTAATAAATTAAAAAAAATGTTCAATAAGACTCAGAGGCCAATAACTTATCCACTTGGTCACACTGTTAATAAATGGAGCCCTGGTGTTTAGAAGCAGAAAATGCGATATTAAAGCTTTATGGTGCTTTAAAATTATAAAGCCCAAGAGTAAAGTGGATGGATATTCCACAAGTATGAGTGTGCCCAAGGACATCTGAAGCAGAATCTATCTATGGAACGCTTTCATTTTGGAAAGATTTGTTCAAAGTTGTGTATGCTGAATTGGGATGTAGGTGTGATATATAGTCATCTCCAGAAGCCTGGATTATCAGACTCAATACTGGGGCTGCCCACCCAGGATGGCAGGCCTGCTTACTTCTCTGTAGGGATCCTCACCATCTACTCTACCATCTGACATAGATGCTTATTTATTAATAGTACTAGATAAGCCTATGTTTTTCCTGAATTTTATTTTATCCACCAACAGATATTTAATGCTTTTAGGTAACAATAATTTCTGTCATCATCTTAGGTACTATATAGAAATTAATTTATATGTGTGTATAAAACTTTAAAAATAATTTATTTATTCCTAATTTAAAATTATATATATTTTTCCTGCCTTAACAATCCTGATCACACTAGAAAATATGCTCAAACTATATCCATAATACTCTTGAAAAAGAAGGTGGAGTGATTATAATATGCTTTGGATAGAAAAATAGGTAAAGTTCCCAAGTATAAGGCTGGTTCATTCATTCATAATCTATCCTTGTATTGCAGCTAATTCTGACTGATATAATACTCATTTAGTATTTCTCTTATATTAGTCTTATAAATTATACTTATTTACTTCTCCAGAACATATTTTATGCTCTATAGAAATGATTCCACTTTTAATTTTTGCGGACCTTTGGGCACACATCTAAATTTTTATGCAAGATTTATCTGTGACTAGGAAGCTCGGCCATGGAGAACTTTGCCAGTAAATCCTGAGTTCCAGAGCTACATGAACCAAAATGTTCTGCTTCAGAGTGCCATAGCACAATGGTTAAATGTGTGAGCTGTGAATCTCTCCTGCCTGGTTTTGAATTCTGGGTGTGATACTTACCAGCTTTACGATCTTGGACAACATATTTAACTTTGCTGTGCCTCAGTTTTCTCACCTTTAAAATGGAGATAATAATATCACTTAAGTCATGGAATTGGTGTGATAATTAAATTAGTATCAATATTTTTTAAAATCCTAGAACATCTGGAAAACAATAAATGTAGTAATAATTACTATTATTGTTGTTTTAATTCTTGCAATGATTAAACAGCCAGAAACTCTATTTTTCAAAAATCTGTTTAATACTGTTGTGGTAAATTGTCTTTCAGTATTTAATGAGGACAGTGACGATGAGGATGAATGCAACCATTCATTGCTCAGACTCACTTCTTTCTTGGCAATGATCAAGCACCAGCAGTGCAGGGAAACGAGTGAGAGAGTGTGGATAAGTCAGTATGAATTGATTCTAATTACTAGAAAACCAACCGAAAGGGCTGGTACAGAAATGTGTACTTTTTTGAATATATAGGACAATTCCTTTTTTGTCTTGGAAAAGATTGATTGACTATCATGATGATTTCTCTCTGGCTCCAAGCCTTTGGGTAGTATACTTCTTTTAATGTAATAAATTTTCTAATTGAAACAATATTTGTCGGAATATTCTGTATTTCATACTAAGAACTTTTCTCTTAGCAAAATATTCCTGAGCTATTAGAAACACTTCTGGCAGTTAAGAAAGAAAGATGCACGAATTCCTCCACTTGATGGGAACTTTATTAATAGTTTTGAAAAGTTTGTTAGAGCTATAATCATTTAATTACTTGACATTTGTCAAAAGATTGCTGATTGGCCTCCTAGCAAGCCCAGATAGTTTAATGATTGACAGCAAAACAAGCAGAAATCCAGAACATCTAATATCCATGTGTAAATTATTTATTTGATATAGGCTTCCTCAACCAGCTTTCACACAGACCATTCCAATAATGGAAAGAAAATCTCTATATAAAGGTTGTATAAAAATAGCAACACAAGTACAACTAGACTTGAGAAATTTCTTCATGACAAAAAAGAGTATGGGAAAAATGTTTTTGCCCTTAAATGCACATGTTTGGTTAGAATGTGATCTCTAGGACTTTATTAATTTCTGCAACTTTAGAATATTTGACATTGTGGAATGATGTTCTTTGTGTATTTTCAGTCATTTCCGATCATAGGCCTCTTGAAGACTGAAGAGGTCCTGTGACTCAAATATGTTCCGTTTCCAGATGGGAATGTAGGAGGACCACAGAGAGATGATGGTCCTGATTCCTCTGAGGACACATGTGCTAATGAATGGCAAATGCAAAGTAGATTTCCCAAAAGGTGTTTCCATTTTACATTGTTTACATAGTCATAGTGAGGCCACACCCATGGTAAATTACTGGTCTTTTCCCCCTGGGTGAAAATCAGTCCTTTTTGTAACTGATAAAATCCTACTTTCTGATATCTGCTTAGTGTACTTTTCTCTCAGACGGTAAAAAAAAGTTTGTGGTGTGATATGTTTGCATGTGTATTTTTACATAGGAATGGATCTCAGTGCTTCATGTGAATGGGAATTATCCAAGAAACTTGCTAAAAATTCAGAGTTGTCTATTCCTCAGAGACCAACCCAGCAGCATTGGTCTAGACCCTGCTGATGATTCTGATGGAGGGTGTAGGTAGAGCACACTTTCAGAAACTCTGAGCCATGGACTTGAGAAGGGAAAACCAAACAATTTCAAATGATAAAAGAGATCATTGGATTGTGTGTGGAAGCAGTGCTATTCCTGAGGATACAAAGATTAATGGGATGCATGCACAGAGGTGGTGAAGTTTGAACTGTGCTTGTTTTAGTCAGTTTCCTGTACAGTCATTTAGCAAAGCCATCTCGTAGGGTTATGAAGCAGTGGTCTTCAGCAATATGCTTACCTCTCCTTGCATGAGGCTGTGATAAACTTTAAAATGGAAGTTTTTTACATGTCATACTACCAATGTTGAACTTCTCGAAGCATCAAGGTCAAGAAGGAGAAAAGGAACCGGCAGAAACAAATCTGAGGTATGGCCAGTGAGGCAGAGGGAAAATCAAGGGAGTCTGGGGTCCTCAAAAGCCAATGACAAAAATGATTTTAGAAGGAAGGGGAAATCAGCCATATAAAATGCTGCTAAGATGCGAGCGGAGGGAACTGATTATCTATTTCGTAAAAGGGGTATGGTTGGAGACCTTGATAAGAGCCATGTTAGGAGGTGGAGTAATGGAGATTAAAGCCTGGTTAAAGTGGGTTAGTAAGGCAGTGAGAGGTGAGGAAGTGGAGAGAACACACACGGGCAATGCTGTTGAGGCATTTGATTATAATACAATATTTAGTGATGGGGTCGCAGCTGGAGTGGGACATGGGATCAAGGGAGAGTAGATTAAAGATGCAGCATATTGGAGCATGTTTGAATTTAAAAGGGAAAGAGCTAGTAGAAAAGGTAAAAATTGATGCAGGAGACAGTGAAATAGGATAGTTTCATGATCTAGTTTTAGTAGGCAGGAGAGGATGGGATCCATTGCACAAGTGCAAGGGTTGGCTTTAAATAGGAGTAGTTAGTGCTTATCCAGGTTTACAAGAGAGAAGACAGATTATATGTACAGAATCAAGTCAAGTAGATACAAATTGATTATAGGAAATGGAATAATTCTCTTTTTATTTTTTTTTATTTTCTCTCTGAAATAAGAGATGAGTGAGGAAGAACTGTTGGGTATTTGAAGGGAAAGAAGGTATATGCATTAGTCAAACTTCTCCAGAGACACAGAACTGACAAGATCTACCTACCTACCTACCTACCTACCTACCTACCTACCTACCTATCTATCTATCTATCTAAATATTGAGAAATTTAATATAGGATTGGCTCACATGGCCATGGGGGTTGGCAAGGTTGAATTCTGTAGGGCAGGCTGACTTTGGCCCAGTGGTTAGAGTGTCCGTCTACCACATGGGAGGTCCGCGGTTCAAGCCCCGGGCCTCCTTGACCTGTGTGGAGCTGGCCCATGCGCAGTGCTGATGCGCGCAAGGAGTGCTGTGCCATGCAGGGGTGTCCCCCGTGTAGGGGAGCCCCATGTGCAAGGAGTGCACCCCGTAAGGAGAGCTGCCCAGCGGGAAGGAGGGAGCAGTCTGCCCAGGAATGGCGCCGCCCACACTTCCCGTGCCGCTGACGACAACAGAAGCGGACAAAGAAACAAGACGCAGCAAAAAGACACAGAAAACAGACAACCGGGGGAGGGGAGGGGAATTAAATAAATAAAAAATAAATCTTTAAAAAAACACAAAAAACTCAATGAACGTGATGATGAATTTCCCAGGAGAAAGTAACTCTCTGGAATAGAGATAGAAATTCTGTCTGACTGCCAAAATCATCAGTTCTCCCTTAAAGGCCTTCAACTGATTGGATAGGGAGACTCCTCTCATTGCTGAAGGCAATCTGCTTTGTTGATTGTAGTTGTATTCAGCAATAGATGCAACCAAGTGACTGATGTTTGACATCCATCTAAGAAATAACCTCATAGTAACAATCAGGCTAGTGCTTCCTTGACCAAACAATTGGACACCATAACCTAGCCAAGTTGACACATGAAATTAACTTTCACAATGTGAAATAGCCAAGTTGTCAAGGAGGGAGGGGGGTGCAAACTGTCTAGAAAAAGATAATTATATTGCTGAGATTTATAGTCAGAAATTATCAGTCTGCATGGTTGTAATAAATTCTAGGTCCACAGGATGGAGGAATAGAGTATGGAATGGGTGGGCTTACTGATATTCTATTCACCAACTATTGTGATTAGTAATGGAAGAAAGTGTAGCATTGATGTGGAGAAAGTGGCCATGGTGGCTGCTGAGGGTAAGGAGTGGGAGGAGGAGGTGTGATGTGGGGGCACTTTCAGGACTTGAGTTGTCCTGGTTGGTACTGCAGGGATAGTTACTGGACATTGTATGTCCTCCCATGACCCACCGGGTGGACTGGGGGAGAGTGTAAACTATAATGTGGACCATTGACCATGTGGTGCAGCAGTGCTCAGAGATGTGTTTATCAAGTGCAATGTCTCAAGATGATGGAGGAGGTGGTTGTTGTGGGGGGAGTGGGGTAAGGGGGGATGGGGGGTATATGGGAACATCATATATTTTTTAATGTAACAAAAAAAAAAAAGACAAAAAATTTTTAGTAAGATTTTGTTTGTCCTCTTGTCCTCTAGCGAGTTTCAGCTGCTCTTATGCACGGATGGAGTAGGAAAAAGAGTGAGTTTGACCAGGCTTAGAGTTTTTCTATCCAAATATGGCAGAGGAAAAAATCAGTGAGGGGTTGGAGGGTATTGTTTAGGCATGATTATAATGATGGCGCACAGGAGAGAAGCTGGGTGCTGTTAGGAGGGGAGGGAGTGCTGCAGGAACAGTGATGCACAGAAAATAAATAGTGGGATCAAGGGATAGAAGTCACCCTAGGGTTTTCACACCTGCAACTTCCTCCCACACCTTCCTTCCCGCCACAGATTTGCAGCCCTCTGCTCATTCTAAACCACCTGCCCCCACCTTGGACAAACTTGCATTTTCCTTATGCCTTTGTCTCCATTTGGAATGTTTTTCTCCATTAAAAAAAAAATCTGGCTGTTCGTTCTTGCTGTCTAACCATTGCTTTCCACATGGTTTACCTCTACCCCATACCACAGCGTCCTGTCATTATTGTTTATTGACTGTAATCTGCTTCCCTCATTAAAAAGGGAGCCATGTGAAAAGACCATGTAGTATTCACGTGTGTGTCACTGGCACAGGGCTTGGCCCACAGTCAACACTTGACCTGTGTTTCTGAACTAAATGAACATTTGGGGAACTACAGTGAAGGCATCCACCAGGAGCCTCCTCTCACGGCTTATTCCATTTCCACCGCCACTGCTCCCCCATGGTTCTAGTAGTCTTATGAATTCGAGAGGAAAGTTCTATTTCTTTGAGAGTAAAAGGTTTTTAAATAGTGCTTTTATTTAGTTTCCTTTTTTATTTATTGTCTTTATTCTTAAAGTTTCACACCAGCGTCATCATTTATAAACAGTGACAAATGAATAGGTCCTTAGACTAGATTTTTATATTCACAGGAGAAAGCAACTCCACAGCGACACCTACTTCATTCTTTGTGGGCAGGTTGGTGAGTTAGGTAGAGCGTGCACAATAACTGCAAGGTTGCACACTAAACTTCATGAGAAGCTTGTCTACTTTGCTCTATTATTCAATATCTACCCAAAATTCTATGTATATCCACTCAAATGTGTTCATAATGGTGAGGAAATGTGAATAATAATTGTAAAATAATTATGTGCAACATGTTACCAAGTTTATAATGAAAGTCCAGATCAAAACCCACTAAAGCAAATATTATGAAAGTTTCTGCTGGCAGAAAAAAAACATCTAAGCTCTAGTTTAGGAACTATTCTTTAAATACTATTACAATGCCAAATTAAATTCCACTGCAACCAATTACTTTTGGCTATTCCATAGGGTTTATTGTCAAAAGATTATTAATAAGATGGAAACATGGCATTCCGATAGAAACTATTATTAGTTTTTCATTTAATGCCATTGGTGAAATTAGCCTAAAATGGAATGAAAAGCATGAAAACTAGAAATCAGAAATGCCCTTTGATATTATTCCTAATTGACCTTGGTATTATCAAAATAAAAAGAAAGCTAATGTTTGTGCTATTATGAAAAAATGCTATGTGCTAGAACAAAAGAATATTCTATGTGATAGACATATGTTTCATTCCTTATATGAATAGAACAGAGATTTCATTATTATTATTTGAGAAATGGACTAGGTATGAGACCATTACTAATTAATTTATACCATCTAATATGTCAAAAAACATCTTGACCACTCTAGGAATTAATTAAAAATTGAGAAAAAGGCAACATTTTCAGGGATTTAGTTTATCATTAAAATTTATTAAAGTAGGCAATATTTTTATAAAAATAGAGAATTTTTTAAATCACAAAATTCATGAGGATGTCTTTAAGGAATTGTTGGGTGGATGTTCTAAGATTTCTCTAACAAGGGAAAAGTATGACATTTTAAACATGAAAGGGTTAAAAACATTCAGTGATTTGAACTGAAGCATATCCTATTTTCTAAAATTTGCATGAGTAGCTAAATGTTATCATACTAAATGTTATCATGTAGATTATCATACAGATTATTTATCACATGGTTAATTATGCCTAATGTAAAGTGAAAGTTTGTTGCAACTGATTATAATTAGATGTACTTAGCTGAGTTAGAATTTGAAATGGTGTAAGGTTTATATTTTAGCTTAGTGTATGAAAGGGAAAAACTTTGGTAATGAATTTTAGTAATAATTAGGTTATCGACTTACTGCTAAAAGCATTAAATTTAGGCAATTTAATATATACCTCTCAATATTGAATGCATACACACGTGTATCTGCAAAACGTATAACCAAAGACAGATCAAATTACTGAAAATGATTGTTTTATTTGACTATCTGACTTTTGTATTATTGTTTTGAAGGCACTTTGAGATCACTAAATTGAGAGGTGTGGCTGGATATCATAGATAAATCCCCAAGTGCAAGACCTATTGGAAATGTTTTAAACAAAGATCAAACTTAGGTATATAATTTAATTTTCAGTAGTCTGGACGTGTATGCAAGTGAGAGTCTGAGTAAACCTATTCAATGGAAAGGATTTCAGAAAAGCACATCTTAAATTTCCTTGCAGAACACAATAAATGCTTTCCGTAAGGATGCCAGCATACTTCTTGTCCTTCAGCTTTTCTCTAGTCAGTAGTAACAAGGGTTTCTTTTTTTTAATTAAATGCTCAGGTTAGTGATTGTGGATATCTCTAATCCTATTATACTTCTATCCTCTTATGTGCAGGGAGAAAATTCACATCGTGAATTTCAAAATTCACATCGTGGAGTTCATTCAGAAATTTTATTTTTAAATTACATAATTTAAATGATATTTTTGAAAATTGATTTCATATATTTAAGGGCTTAGGTTTTGTCACAGGATTCTGCCCTTTCCTCTGTCCTGCTTAGTATTATGATATTTGATTTGGATGGAGGAATAGATGGCTGAGAGTTGGGAAAGAACAGTTAACATTTCAAATGGCAGAATAAGAATTCAGACATCCTATGAGGAAGGAATTCTTTGTAATATAACAAAAGTAAATATAAAGTCCAGCAGATAGTTTAAAAATTAATGGGTATGTATGTCATGGAGATCTCCTAACTTTACAGTGAAATAGGCTTGTGAACCACAAACCTAGTGTGACCAACAATGGGGAAAAAGCCAAGAGGACGGTGCTCGGTCCAGCCCGGTCCTCCTGCCCCTTGGCCTCGCGGGGTTTGATCCCGTCTCCTGGCCTGTGTTCTGACCTGAGTTCCACAGGGGCACCCCTCATCTGGGTGAGATGAGGAGAGGGAGTGATGGCAGGTTTCCCAGGGTGGCTGATGGGAGCCGAGGCGGGCGAGGGAGGGATTGGTAACAGCTGACCTCGGAAGGAGAGATGAGGTCGCAGCACTTCTCAGTCTGCAGAAGACTTAATGGAGACCCAACTGTGTGCAAACAGCTGAAGGCGCTTGTTTAGGGGTGGAAGCAAGGTTATTTTTTGATGTTCTGGAGACCATAAATGAGATTTTAAAAATGAGAAGCATAGGAAGTGGACTTGGCTCAGTGGTTAGGGCGTCTGTCTACCATATGGGAGATCCGTGGTTCAAACCACAGGCCTCCTTGTCCCTTGTGGAGCTGACCCACGTGCAGTGCTGATGCACGCAAGGAGTGCCGTGCCACGCAGGGGTGTCCCTGCATAGGGGAGCCCCACACACAAGGAATGCGCCCCATAAGGAGAGCCGCCCAGTGAAAGAAAGTGCAGCCTGCCCAGGAATGGCACCGCACACATGGAGAGCTGACACAACAAGATGGTGCAACTAAAAGAGACACAGATTCCCGTGCCGCTGATAAGGATAGAAGTGGTCACAGAAGAACACACAGCGAATGGACACAGAGAGCAGACAACTGGGGGAGGGGGAGGGGAGAGAAATAAATAAAAAATAAATCTTTAATAAAAAAATGAGAAGCAACCAACACTGTGACCCTCTACCCCAAAATGTATCATCGATGGCAGCCCCTTGGCACCTAAGGCATGCAAGCAGGCACTAGATGTGCAGACCTTTCGGGATCAGTCTGTGAGGAGAGCCTGGTACCGTGTGGGAGCTTGGCTCTTAGGACAGCTCATGTACCTGACTTCTTTACAATTATTTGGACTCTCTGGACAGCTGGGGGAGACATGTTGTTACTGTATTCAAAAGCACATGGGAATGCTCTGAGCATCATCAGTGTTCCATATAGGAGAAGAGAAATAAGGTTGTGAGCTCTTCAAGGCCAAAAAGTATATGCCAAATGATCGAGATTTTCAACTCGAGGTTCCTTTATTTAAAGTCATGCACTTAAAGCAGTTTTCTGCTGATGATTACTCTCATTTACAATATTATAACTTATATAATTGGGTAGAAATGATGAAAGCAGGAAAGAAAGAAAACAAAAACAAAAAAAACAAACCAAAAAAAACACACAAAAAAACCACATTAGGATCCATGTGAATTCTAATGATTTATTAGCATATGAACAAAGCTTGTTGCTAAATATGGCGAATTGATTGATCTGAGACAAATGCTCGGGGGGGGGGGGATGCTGTGCTCTTTCTCTTTCCTCCAGTTACTATCTTTTGTGCAACTATCTTTGTGTGTATCTCTGTGGGGGATCCAGAGGAAAAGAGTGAAGGACGGAGTCTGCATCCACAGCGTAGAGAATTAGCTTCCTGGAGACCAAGAACAGAGAGGCAGGGACTTCTTCAAGGGGGCTGGTGGGAACGGCTTTTGGTCTGGGAGTCAGGAAGTAAATGAATTCCTGTGGTCCCTGCAATTGGGGGAGGAGGCTTTGGAGCACAGGGGAATTGTTCTTGGAGCCTAAGGACATTAGAAAGACAGAAACAATGAAAACCCTACACCTGAAAGAGAGTCAGGGTGGGGTCCTGAGAGTGAAGAAGCAGGACCATTGTGGCACAGGAGGGGGCAGCTGTGGAGGTGGCCAGGGATGTGGCTCACTTGGCAGGACTAGTAAGAGGGAAGTTTATGAGGGGAAGAGGGGTTAGCAGGTGGAGCACCTCAGGCCTCGGCTGCTTATGGTGTGTTTCTGGTACTGGCACCAGAATTAAGAACTGTGTGTCTTTAGCCTCGTCAGGATCTGCGGGGGAGCGGAGAATTCTGAGGGACAAAGAAGGAGAGGGAAGCGGACTTGGCCCAGTGGTTAGGGCGTCCGCCTACCACATGGGAGGTCCGTGGTTCAAACCCCGGGCCTCCTGACCCGTGTGGAGCTGGCCCCTGTGCAGTGCTGATGCGCGCAAGGAGTGCCCTGCCACGCAGGGGTGTCCCCGCGTAGGGGAGCCCCACGCACAAGGAGTGCACCCCGTAAGGAGAGCCGCCCAGCGCGAAAGAAAGTACAGCCTGCCCGGGAATGGCGCCCACACGGAGAGCTGACACAACAAGATGACGCAACAAAAAGAGACACAGATCCCCATGCCGCTGACAACAACAGAAGCAGACCAAGAAGAAGACGCAGCAAATAGACACAGAGAATAGACAACTGGCGTGGGGAGGGGTGTGGGGGGGGGAAGGGGGGAGAAATAAATAAATAAAAATCTTAAAAAAAAAGAGAGCACGAATCCTTTGATCTAACTGTGTGTGGGAGAAGGTCCTAGAGATGGTTTGCTAAAAGCTTGCAGGTAGCACTGTGTGTGGGAGTGAAAGGGGGGCAGGGGGGAAAAGGAGGTGCTTTTGCACCCTCTAGGACAATTGTAACTAAAATGACAAAACAAACATTATAAAAGTGATACAGCAAGTGGCCGCCCCCGAATCTGGTCCTCAGAAAGTGTCCCCGTCTCTACTCACCTCTATCAGCTCCATTAAGATCTCCTGTCTCCCACATCACAAGCCTGTGGATGATTACCCATCCCTTTTGCCCCTTTCTGCTTTAGACCACACCATCTCTTGACTGGCTTCCTGCCATAACCTTCTAGTTAACCTCTTTAACCTGTTCTTCACCCTCCAGCCAAAGTGATCTTTAAAAAAAGCTAAGCAGACCCTGTCCCTCCCACACTTAATGTGCTTCACTGGCTTCCATTTTCTCTGAGGTACACACTGGAATCACCCCTGTGGCTGCAAGACCTGATGTGATCTGGTCTCTATTCTTTCAGCGTGTAGCGTGCTACTCTCTCCTGTATTCTCTGCTTGCTACCGTGTGTGGAATAACTGCCGTGGAAATAGCACAGACGCAACTCAGCTGAAGGATCTGAAGAGAGTTAACAAGAGGGAAGACCCTGCTACAAGTGTGGAAATATGAGATGAATGTCATGAGAGAATGTATCTGGGGCTTAAAGAGAGAAGAGACCAGCATTACAATTGTAACCAAGAAATGTGGGATTCCTGCAGGGTTTGGCCCAGTTGTGTACCAGTTGCTAGTCCCACCATAGGTTGAAAGTTCTATGAGACGCTCTTCTCAAGGATTATGGGATTCCTATTTGGTTGTGGCAATGTTCTGCCAGGTAAAGGGTTTACCAGACCTAAAGCCTGAGGTCCTTCATGGATTTTCATTAAAACTGAGTCTTGACATAGAGGTGCAATGGACACAACCAATCCAATGTCCACATAGAAAAGGTGGCATTGGATTGAGAAAAGTGGACATGATGGCTGATGGGTATGGGGAAAGGCAGGAAGAGATGAGAGGTGGAGGCGTCTTTGGGACATGGAGCTGCCCTGGATGGTGCTTCAGGGGCAATCACCGGACATTGTAAATCCTCACAGGGCCCACTGGATGGAATGGGGGAGAGTGTGGGCCATGGTGTGGACCGTTGACCATGGGGTGCGGGGGTGCCCAGAGATGTACTTGCCAAATGCAATGACTGTGTCATGATGATGGGAGGGAGTGTTGCTGGGGGGGGGAGAGGTGGGGTGGGGGTGGTAGGGTTCAATGGGACCTCATATATATATATTTTTTAATGTAATATTATTACAAAGTCAATTAAAAAAAAAAAACTGAGTGTACAGAAACCTAGGCTGATTACAGTGGCATTCAGGTTAGTAATAGCAAAGTGGTACTTCAGTATTCTTCTTTTTGGAAAGAGTTGTAGATGAACATGGTTAACTCATCCTAGCTTGGAGTGGAATGATAGGGGTTGAGGTTTTTAAAACAGGCATCCCTTAAAGGATACATGCATGGTTTTCTGAATTAAGGTAACACTGACTTCTATAATATATGAACCCCCAAATCTCACAGTGACTTAATACAACAGGAATATTTTTCTTGTTCACTTAAAGTCCAAATCGAGTATTTGTGGCTGGCTTCCCATGCAGTGATTCTGTGGCTCAGGCTCTGTCCTATGACACTCCGTGGCCTCCAGACCTTGGACTCTTTCAAATTCAGCCGGTGGATAGGGAAAGAGTGGGTGCAAGGATACACCTACTCTTCACCCACTTCAGCCTGGAAGTGACTCAGAGTCCATTGGTGAGGACCAGTACATGGCCATATTTGGACACAGGGAGCCCCGGTTGGGCAGGTGCTTTCCAGAAACAACAGCATGCAAGGACAACGTGCTGCCCTGGTGGAGAGGGGGTCGTTTCTGCCGCAGGCAGGGGAAGAAAACTCATGTTTCATGTGTTCCTCCTATTCGTTATACTGTACCCTTTTTTTTTTCTGTGGCAATTATTACTAAATTGAACTATTTGTAGCTGCTGCTGCTGCTGTGGCTGAAGTCGAATCTAAGAGCAGTTGAACTCTGCCAGGGAAGAGGGGGCGGCGGGCAGGACTTCCCTTAGAGCAGAGTTTGCTGTATAGTTTCATCTGCTGGAGAGCTGAGGCTTCCCTCCCTTTTTCTCATCGAAGTAACTGTAGGGTGGAAGGAGACTGGCAGATTCTCCTTTCCTTAAGATCTGCCTTACCTTCCTACTTTGACCCCAGACCACTGACTCCTGACATTTTGTAATGACTGCACATCTAGGTCAGGGGCTTGGTGTCAATACTTTTTACAAGTAAGGATTGTTATGTGTGAATATTCTGTAGTAGGAAATAAAGCATAGGGTCTTATTTTCTCTTTGTGAAATAAGAGAATATGTATATTTCTGTAATCCTCTTGAGATGGGCAGGGAGTGTTAGTGAAAATGTTTTGAGGTTGAAGTATAAGAGCTGAGAGAGAATAAAAGGGGGAATGTCCTATTCTATTAAGTAAGAATTATTTACTAATGCATGGGGCAGCCAGAGAGGATGAGTGCAATGTGCCTCCAGGCAAGGCTAGGAAGAAAGCACCTCTGGTTGGGCGCAGGGCCTGTCAACGTGTCTGCTTACCCTCTGACTCTAGTTGTGACGTCTCTCCACTATGCCCAATTAGGAAAATAAAAACTTTGAGAAAAAGATCTCTCCTTTCATCACTGCTGAGAACTACAAGCTCAAAGAGACATTTCTGGGTCTTTCTTTCTCTGATTTTGCTATAATTCTTCATGTTTGAACTTTGGAGGGAGAGAGAGAGAAGCAATAAATCCCTTTAAGGAATTATGGAGCAGGAAACAAAGAAAAGTAAAGAAATAGTGATTCATAAATTGAAATTTTATCAAAATCCTATGTACCTGTTGCAGATGGTATGTTAGTGACTGATGCTGATTTAAATAATGTTTTTCTGAGATATCTTCTCTAAATTAGAAACAGGCAAAGGGATTTTGTCTTACTGTCATGATCTGTTTTCACTATTAGACAAAACATGCGGTAGTCGAGTATTTGCTGTAAAATACATGGACTGGACAGAACAGAGGATTATTCCTGATATGTATTATTCTTGATACGTAAAACAAGATTAGGCCGAGACACTGGGATGATTCTTGGTGAATTGGAAGGTGACCCTTCTTCTGATATATGGTATATCTGCCGAGAGGAAGCCATTAGAGAGTTGTGTACACTGAGGGGGTTACTATTCATTAGAGTAAAGAACTAGAACCCTAGTAGACACACTTTGCTAAATTTTAAAAATTATAAAACAACCACATTGAAGCAGTGAGAGATGTAGCAGAGTGGAACAGGCGGCCTCGTATGAGGGAATTCTCCTTACGCTGGGCACTGGCCAGGGATTGAAGATCTGTGTTGGGGTTGTAGATGACTTCGAATGCTTCTCTGATTTGGAGATTCTGAAAGCCTAAGGAACCTGAATCCCAAGGACAAATTAGTGTGTCTCAGCCACCGCCCCCCCCCCCCCCCCAGTACATCACCTGGTTTCTGGGTATCAGGTTCATGGCACTGGGTGCTGGATGTGCCGGCGGTGGTGCAAGGAGCCCTGGCCTGAAGCTCAAGGCCAGGATATGGCTTCGGCCCTGATGCGCCCTGTCCACGTGCACGTGGCCAAGCCGCCGAGCCTTCTCCTCCTCCCTGAAATGGGAATATTATAATATCCTGATGTCCCTTTTTGTACTTAAAAATATAACATATGGGAGGGAAAAAAAAAAAACAGTGCTTAAAGAGATTTATTTTATACTGTGTTTGTTTTCAATTTTATCTAGAATATACTTCCATAGCACTTGCTGGCCAGTCACTATCCTAGGTGCTTGACAAATAGTCACTTAATCCTTCTAATTCCCTGTGAAGTAGGTATTAATATTGTCCCCATTATAAAGATGAAGAATCTAAAACCTGGGGAGATTAAGTAGTCTTCCCAAAGTGATCCCCCTAGAGAGTGTTCTGCAATAAACTGCAGCTATGATTTTCCCACTTCTAGCTCATTTTAAATTCTCAGATCATTTCTGAAAAACAGGACTTGACTCCTCCATTTTCTTTTTATTTAGGTACAACTCTGGCCCACATTCTAACAACCTTCCATTAGATGACCACCATATGCTAAGATTTGACTTCTTGTTTATTGTCTCTTGTCAACAAATGACAAAAATAATACCTTTCTTTTTTTTTTTAATCAGATACTTGCCAACAGTACCGAATTGCCCTTGTTATCAGACTCCGAATTGTGTGTCTCAAAGCCTTCTAACTATTGCAGCTAAAATGTACTGAAGCTTATTAACTAGGCTTTGTACTAAATATATTATATATTGTTTTCTCGTTTAATCCTCACTGAGTGGTTATTATTTTGAGCCCCCCTTTTCAGATAAGTGTATTGAGTCCGAGAGAGACTAAATTTGCGAGTGGTCCTTGAATCTCAGGTGAGTTTGTCAAATGGCAGAGTCCGTGCCCCTTACCTCTGCTTCGTTCGCCCCCACTCATTTACTTGCTGTGTTGTGTCAATTAATTTTGTTTAGAGTTACTTATTTTATTTGCTATTCCAGTTCTCAAGTCTGCTTGGGGTATGTGATGTTTCATTCTTGAGTCTTCATGACTCCATGGCTACCTTTTCCTTCTTCTCAGTCAAATCGAATCCCCCAACCTACAAAATTCAGCTTGCATCTCCATTGCTTTGCAAATGAATTCTTTCCAGTCTAATTCTCAGATAAGTTCTCAACACTCAGAAACATGTCCATTGTTGCTTTGATGCACTTTTCCCAGTCTCTTTCATTTAACTTACGTCTGATCCTTAGCTAGATACTGTTTCTTTTCTTTGTAAATCATCACACTAGTCTGTGACAGATAGTAGCAACACCAGGGAAATATCCACCAAGCATAGGGAATATTCTTCTGAGTCCTTGGAGTTCTAAATTCCACATTCTAAATTCATGCCAAGTCCTGATTGTTCAGAACTAGGAGATCCTTGCATAACAGGTGCTTTGAAAACATTATCATTAATTTGTAGTAATTATTTTTCCCCCATGGGAAAGAAAAACAAAATGAGCTGGCTTTCCTTTTAACTAATTTCACCTCTTTATTTTACTCATTGTCTACATTTACATCTTGGTACTCAGCCACAAAAATAGTGCACCATTATGTATTCTGCCAGGCACAGCTTCTTCTTTTTACCTTGTCAATGTCCCTACCATGAACTAATCAGAGTATTTATGCAAGCTGCCCAGAATCGTGTTTATTTACATATGACCTCATGCTCTCACAAATGTATCATTCATTTATTTACAGTTCTATAAAAATGCATACTTGATTGCACAGATACCCAGATGCACACAGCAGAAGTGGAAGAAGGAAATGGCTCATAAGGTGAGAGGATGCATGGCTTAGTAAACAGAGGAGAGTTAGAGTGAATCTAAAGGAACATGTTTCTATTTCTCCTCTCAGACTTGAGTTCTCCTTGGTTGCCAAGTGTTATTGTTTTAACTACAGATCACATTCATTATAGTCTAGTTTGTGTTAGGGCTTTATGTATACTTCTTTCTCTTTTTTGAGAATGTGATTTATAGATCTGTTCTATCCAATGTGGTATTCAGTAGCTGCATATGAGCAATGGGTTCTTGGAGTATAGCTAGTTCAAATTGAGATATGCTGCAAGTATAAAGCACACTCCAGACTTTGAAGACCTGGTAAGAGAAAACATGTAAAATTTCTCTACTTTTTATATTGATCACATGTTAAAATGATAATATTTTTGGCATTTATAATAAAAAAAAATACTAAAAATCCATTTTACCTTTTGCTTTTCACTTCTTAAACATAGCTACTAGAAAATTAAAATTTATACATGTGACTTGTATTTGTGGCTCACATATTATTTCTATTGGAGAGAGTTTTTAGAGATGGCAGAAGTTGTGGAATTTTCAACCTTGCATTAATGCATAAAATGTTGTATGGCATTTCATGCCAGTAGATGCTAAGTATTTTTTGAAACTGAGTAAAGTAGATTGCTAGCTTGGTGAAAGTAAGTGAGTGAGTGATAAGTAGCTCATAAAGCTTGGTTAAGTCAGAGGACTAAAATTTACTGCCAGACATTCAAGAATCTAGATGTTATATGACATGGTGGAGGTTTGGAGGCAGATGGTTTATACAAACAAATATGGTAGGAATGAAAGTGTCGTGGCAAAGACATTCGTAATACAGACAATAAATATTTATTGAAGACCTATTATATGTTAAGCCCTGTTTTAAGCATTGGAAATGCAAAAATAATTCAAGTATTTTACCCATCATCCAGTAGATCACAGTCCTGTGCCAGAGACTGTGATTAATTAATGTTCAATGAAACTAGTTAGAGTAGACAATAGTTGCTGTAATGCCATATATGGAATAAAATGGAGTAAGCAAGCTAAGTTTAGGTTTCAGAAAGATCCTGCACAGCCACATGGCAATTAGATGAGAGTTTAATCATGCGAATGGGAGGAAAGAGCCCCACAGAGGCTGTCCTAAAGTTCTTACTACTTGCTTTACTTGGAATAATTCCATGGGTAACAGGCTTGAAACAGAAGGGAGTTCTGCAAGTATTATCTGTGAGAGTTTTTAACTAACAGTTTATCACCCATACTTATGGTAACAGAAAATGTGTTAAGTGTGGGTGACTAAGTGTATGTTTTAAGCATTGGCCAAGCTTCTGACTGCCTAACAACAGGAAAACAAGTTCCTGTAGAGTATGCCAGGCATTCCCACTGTGTTCTGTGATTAGGTTTATTTGGTTTTGTTTGGGAGAAGTTCAATTTTTGAGTTAAAATAGGAGAATCAACATGTTTTGAGTAATTACTGTGTGATACAGTAACCAACGTTGGCGTATTTGCCAGCAGCAGAGGTGATGTCCTCAAATGTGTACCAGGCAACGGCTGTACCATTATCTCTGTCAGTTTCATGCCCTTTCTAAATGCAACATCTCATATGGTGACCTTCCCAAAGTAGTGTGTAGGGAACTTGTTCATGTGATACTAAGGTCACACGGCTAACATTTCTGCCCACTTCATCTGTGAGAACTAGATAGAGAAAAACACTGCCTTCTTTCAGAAGAGACATAAAACAGAGATCTGGACCACTTGTGGTTGCTGAAATACCTCTCTGGTCTCCTGCTTGGGGTGGGCCATTGGCTGCAGTATCCTGGCCCACCTTATATTGCTATGATTATACTAGTAAGGAGTTATTCTTTGGATCCATCCAACTAAGGCTTAAAAAGTACTGATGCCTGGGACCCACTCCCATAGATTCTGATTTTGTTGTTCTGGCATGTGGTCTGAGCACTGGGATTTCAAACTCTCCTGAGGAGATTCTAACATGCAGCCAAGTTTGAGAACTACTCCTTGAACCAGATCACAATGCTCACAAGGCTGCTAAGCTACAACTATTTTTACCCCAGGTCAGCTTAGAGGATTTGTAAGGTGGCATACATTAAGGTAGAAGTGATTTTCCATTGGTAAAAGAAGTGGTGTTCAAGACATAATGTCAATTGGCTACAAATATGATATAGCCATCTTAGCCTTGTCCAAAAGAACCCAAGAAGCTGGAGGCCTGAGCCACCTCTATCTTGATTCCAAAATCTCTGGAGGGTTCTGTCACCTGATCCAACTAGATAGAATATTAGTGGACTCCGTCCACTAGACCATCTGTTTCTACTTAAATTTTATGCAAAGTGCTTACTGTCAAAGTGCCAACAAGGATAGCAGACTGGGGCTTCATTTAGCATTCAGAAAAGTTTACATGATTATTTTCATGGCTTCTTTCTGATAAATGTTGGTAGGTATGACAGAATTCAGCGTCACTCCTACTTTAATTGTTGCATACCTCCTAGTGGTGAGCGGACTGGAAGAGGACTCTCAACACCCTCATTTACCCATAAGTATCGGAATTTACTGGTATCTTCCAAAATGTACCTAATGGCAGTGAACAAACAAATTAATTGATTTAGAGCAGTTCACATGCACACATTCTCTTGGTGGAAGTTGTTTCCAGGTTAAATTCCACCTTCAACAGAATTCCTTGTTAGCAGTGGTAGAGATACCATGAAACTGGAACTTTTCATGTAACAATGTTAAAATACATTTTGGCTGAGTTTTAAAATTTTGTCATTTAGGCTATATACTTATGTTACCCAAGGCTCTGTAATTGCTGTGAAAAATGTCTTATAAGTCTACCTTAGCATCCCAGGCCTTCTATTTTGATCATATGCTAAGTTTATTGAGATATAATTTAGATATGTGAAGTGTACACATCTTAAATGCACAGGTCAGCCAGCCTTGGCCAATGAGTACATCTGTGAAACCAGTACTTCCATGAAGATATAGACTATTTCCATCACCCAAGAAAGCACTTGTGCTCTTTCCCATTTAACAAGCCTCTCCCCACACAAACCTCCCAAACTATAACTGATTCATTTTGTCTAATGTCATACTTTATTTAAATGGAATCATAAAGCAGGCAATCGTATGTGTCTGGCTCATTTTCCTCAGCATAATATTTTTGAGACTGATCCTTGTAGTTGTATGTAGGAATAGTCTGTTCCTTTTGATTGCTGAGAAGTATCCCATAGCATGAATACCATAGTTTGTTTATTCGTCTGTTGAGCCATTTCCAATTTTGGGCCATAATGACTAAAACAGCTATAAGTATTCTTGTACAAAGCCTTTTATAGACTTATGTTTTCATTTCTCTTGGCTGAATATCTAGAAGTAGAATTATTGGGCCATAGGGTGAATGTAGATTGTACCATATTTTACTCTCCTTAGCAATGTATGAGAGTACTAGTTGCTCCATATCTTCAACATTGTTTTCCAGCTTTTTCATTTTAGTCATTCTAGTCCTTGTGGTTTTAGTTTTCACATACTTGATGACAAGTAACTTTAAATACTTTATGATGTACTTAGTAGATATTTGTATATGTTCTTTTGTGAAATGCCTTTTGCCTGTTTTTTAAAATTGGGTGTTTATCATTTTACTGAATTGTAGGAGTTGTTAATATATTCTGAATTCAAGTCTTTGTCATATATGTATTATGAATATTATCTCCAAATCTGTGGGTTACTCATTTTTTTTTTTAATAGAAGTTTTTGATGAACACAAGTTTTAACTTTGGTAGATAATGTTTACCAATTTTTTTCTTTTATGGTTTATGCTTTCTTTCTCTTGCTTAAGAAATCTTTGCCTTCCATAATTTTGAAAAGATATTTTCCTATATTTTCTTCTAAAAGTGTTATAATTTTAACTTTTACATTTGGGTCTATGAGTCATCCTGAAACATGACTTTCCTTTTCCCATTATGTTGCTTTTGGTGTTCTTGTTAAAAATCACTGAATGTGTGTGGGTTAGCCCTTCTATTCTGAGAAAGAAATTTATTATTCATGAAATAATACAAGAATGTGCAAACAGGTATTGAATTGTGTGCTACAGGGTCTCAGCAATTAAAGTTTTTTTCTGTTACTATAGTAGCAGATAAACATCCTGCCATACTTTCCTCACAAATACACATCAATAGCAACAAAAGTATAAAATAAAGAAATAATGGAATACCAAAATCTAGAGATCTCCCATTAATTTCAAAATCAATGAAAATTTTTACCTTGTGGATATTTTTCCATTCATTGTACTGGGTACTTAGGGGACCTTTTCATTCTGGAGATCCATGTACTTTAGTTAGAGAAAATTTTCTTGTATTATTTCTTTGATGATTTTCTCCCCACCAACATTCTATTCATACTCTTTCTGGAGACCCTATTGCTTGCATGAAGTATGTGGAAAGGGGCATTCTGAACACAGTTTTCTGCCTTTCCCTGTGACCGATGAATGAACCCTGTGCTCGGGGCCAGAAGTGTTGGCCTAGTATTTAGGATAGTTGATATATGTGTGCTGACTCCTTCTTGGGGATCTTTGACATAAAACACATACCCTAGCAGATATTGGTCTGCTGGGGGCATTCTTTCCCCTTTTGTTTGCATATGTAAACATTCACTGAGACTGCTTGGCTGAATGTGTGCATTTTATGGCACCTGACCAATCATTGCTTTGTCTGTTCCTGATGTGGAGGGAGCCAGGGATGCACGCAGCATGAGTGGGATGCATATGTATCGTCATCTTGATTTAGCTATGGATCAAGACCTGCTGGCTATGGAGGGCCAAACCGACTAGTGAAGCTGAACTTGCTCTGACTTTCCTTTATGTGAGTAAAGGATTATTCACGCAGTGCCTGGTGAGTTGTACTTTGGCCGACAGCTCCAACACCTACAAACCATGGTAGACATCCTCCATGTGGTGGAGTGAGACTCCTTCCCTGGGAGTGGTAACAGGTATCTCTTCCTTGACAATGTATCTCCGAGATTAATCTCCTTTATTCTTATATTTTCTCTTCTGTTATCCATTTCATCTACTTTCTGATATTTCCAGAACATTATTATCTAAACCTTCTTTTGAATTTTATATTGCAGAAATCATAGTTTAAAATTTAAAAAGCTTTTTCTCTGATTTCCTCTTTCTTACCACACTCCTTTCTTTTTCTGGAATATCATAGCCCCTTTTATTTATATGAGAATGTTATTATCATTGCTACCTGCATTGTCTGTTATTTATGTTGTTTTATTTCTTCCTAATATTTTATTTCCTGTTTGCTTGTTTTACTTTCTGTAATTCATTTGGATTCTTTCCTCAAATATCTAGTAATCCTTGGTTGGCCACTCAATTTGAGTGAGTAATTAAAAATCCGGGTGGAAGATCTTTGGGCAGGAGTAGGCTCAGACCATGGTAAACTTCAATCTAGGATAACCAGATGGGCTAGTTATTTTTGTCATTATGGAATTTAGTAGCTGTAGGTCTTTTTTTCCCTCTTTCCTTTCTCTAGAGAAGAATCTTGCAGCCTCCTACCTAGGAACATGAGCATAACTGCTACCATTCTGGAGGAAGGTGGGAAGGGGTTGAGGGATTGGGCCAATATTTCCATGTACAAACTTAATCCCCTGTTTTCATATGGCCTCTCACACTGGCCCTTTTCTGTGCTAGAGCTTATAGCTACTCTTGTTAGGTTTGTCCACAGAGCAAATCTTTCTCTTGATTTTCTTTTAGAAATTTTATTTTCTGTACTGTGGATACTGATTCTTGTATGGGTTTTAAAAATAAATCACCTTGCTTTTGCCCTTTGCCTTTTCTTCCTTTTTATGTTATCTGATTTTGAGCCATTCTGCATTGCTACCTATATTGCTACTCTGAGCTTCTGGGAGAATGTAGCAGTATGATATAGTTATGATTCCCAAAAATAGATATTGGATTATGTTTGTAATCTGATCTGTACCTGGGTTTGATTAAGTATGATTAGGGCTTTGATTGGGCCATGTCATTAGGGTGTTGTGTCCCCACCCACCAAGGGGTGGGGACTCCTAGATAAAAGACATGACAAAGGACAGAGTTGGGGTTTTTTTGATTTTGGAGTTTTGATGTTGGCGTTTGATGCTAAAGCCTTAATCTGGAGCCCTGGAAAGTAAGCTCACAGAGGAAAGAGAAGCAAGCCCCAGGAAGAGAAAACCTGAGCCAGGAGAGGAACACAGAGGAATAGAGACGGCTCCTTAGACACAGCAGAAGCCCCAGGGAGAGAGACAAGGCCGTTTGCCTGATAGTCTACAGCTGACCTTATGGAGAGAGGCAAAGCCTAGAGAGCCTCATAGTCTACAGCTGACTTTGTGGAGAAAACAGAACCTGAGCCTAGAGAGAAGCAGAACTGGGGAAGGGAGGAACTCTAGAAGCCTGAACCCCGGCAGACGTCGGCAGCCATCTTCCTCCAACACTTGGAAATAGACTTTGGTGAAGGAGGTAACTTATGCTTCATAGCCTGGTATCTGTTAGCTCCTACCCCAAATAAATTCCCTTTATAAAAACCAGCCAATTTCTGGTATTTTGCATCACCACTCCTTTGGCTGACTACTACAGAGAACAACTGACTTTCCAGTGGTTTTCACCTCTCATAGGCAGTTGGGTTCAATTTTTTTCCTCTTTGTTAAACCATTGACAATTCTCTCATCTACTTACATATTCATATAAATAGTTTGCATTATACATGCCTCCTTGCAATGAAGGTGGAGTTAGTTTTCCCTTTCTTGTTCTCATTATTTTAGAGTGATTCTTTGTCATTAGAAGACATAGATACATATGATATGCTTCATTTGTAAGCGTTCTTATCACTGTAAAACACATTCCTATCTGTTTCTTGGAATTAGATATATTGTTTCCTTGTTGCATTTTTATACTGTGTCTAATATGGGTAAGCATTCACATCATCTTCTTTAAAGTAAATAAAAATTGTTATTTTCTTAGGATAATAGGTAGCAATAAAAGTTCATTCTATATTGTACACATGTATACTGATACAACCACTGGAGACAATACCTGTGGCTCTTAATCAGATTACTTTTATTTTCTAAAATGTATTTCCTCTTATATTACACAGTAAAGTAATTCTTGAGCTACTTCAAATATTTTCCCACTCTATTGGAGGCTTGGTATATATTATTTTTCAAGGATGCTGTAAGTCATTTTAAATTAAAAAATACTTTTAGGGTAGCAATTGGATGTCTATCTACAATTCTACAAAATGAAGAATATAGGCACTTATCTTTTATTTTAGGAAACTGCCTATGAGGATGATTTTTTTTTTCTTTCTTTTTTTTTTCGTAAGGACCAGGAAATGAAGCCAGATGATTCACGGGGCAGAAATGCTACAGCTATAGGTAATTCAAATAAAGCTTGGTTTGTTGTTAAAACTCACTATGTCATTTTAGACAGTTTTTTACCATGTAATAATGATAATGTTAAGTTGAATTGGGAAAATAAAGGAAAGAAAAATTACTCAGTGATCTTCATGGTGCAGTTGTAAGGACTTGTAGAAATTTCCTTTTAGCTTAAGATGTTAGTATGCCTAGCAATTATTCAGCAGTTTATGTAAAGTAACTTAGTGTTCCAAGAGTTTATTTTTTTTAACTGTTAATTTTGTCTTTGACTGTTTTAAGAGGAATTCAATTATCTTAATGTTTTCCAGCAAATTTCATGAAGGTTTTACTTTTAATTTTGTATGTGACAATATCACAAGTAGGAGAATTACGTGATATGAGTGTGGAAGCAATCATTCAGCTGATGCTGAATAAGGAATAAGAAATGTCCATGGACTTGAAATCAAGTTTTAATTGTGTGGTAAATTCATTTAATAGTTTTCCAACTCAGTTTACCCAGACATTGACTTTTGGAGAATGAAAAACCCACAGTAGCAAAAAATCAGTGTTATTTCACTATTACTTAACTGTGATGTTTCTCTCTCTGTGGAGGAAATTTTGAGAGATGTAAAACCCAACACATCTCTCAGCCTTATCCATTAGAGTACCTGGCGAAAGAGCAACCTTCTCTTCATACCTGACACGGAAAACTGTTAGAGACAAGGACTTTCAGAATTATGAGTGAATTTAGAGATCATTTCTCAGCCAATACTGCCTCTTTTCCCTTCTAAGATAATGCAATCAATCCATTTAAGTGATAAGTAAATACAGTTAAGATACTTTTTGATACTAGTATTTCTCCTTACCACATGAGTCCTACTAAAGAGATCTTAAAGAAAATAACATACTGGATCTTTTAAGGTTACAAATTCTATCACTAAAGGGAAATCTTCTAAGATTTGTCCTTCTATCTGTATTTTCCTTTTCCATCTATTTCTTGAGATTGCTTCCATTAATTAACCTCTTTCTCTTAAACCTTTTCAGATGCTCAATCTCCTCTCATCAACTTTGATTTCTTGTCATCTTGGTCTTTCATTTTTTTCTTTGTTTTTTCTTTGACAAGCAGCAATGCCATGCTTGTCATTTTAATGTAGATACAATTATTAGGTTATCTGTCATACTGCAATATTTAGGTTTTTAACATTTTATGTCCTTTAAAATACATTTAAAAAACCCAAACACATCAACTGCAAGTATGAGGGGGAGAAAAACCATGGTACCCAGTGAAATTTCCACATTTCAGCAATACTTCACTCATTCTTTTAATAAAGTTTTAAGGAATGTCATAATGACATAAGCTTGAAATTATCTAGAGGCACTTTCTTTGATGTTCATGATGTGGCATTGGTGACGTAAAAAGCAGAAAAACAGGGACTGTCAAATAACCAAATGATGGAGGCACAGGTCTGCTTTTTTCCCACAGGAACATACCAATGATGATGGCAATGATCTTCTTACACCCCCACTTGAGGATCTTCTTGCACCCCCAACTGGAGGACAATGACATCACGCTATGTACTGTGTTCATCTGTCTGGCTGCGTTTGGCATACTGTTTGCCTATCAGAACTTCAATGCACTTCCTTATCAGGCTGATACTTGGATTAAACCCAGCTCTTGACTGGCTAATCAACCTCTTGAATAAGGGCATTATGCCGAAGCACTTTTCGTGCTTTCGTAATAGGAGCTATAGCAGCTTGGAGGGACATTGTCCAGTCCTCATCTTCAGCACTTCTATCTGCTCCGATTCCCGTGGTGTGTCTTTCTGCATTGGGGTTGTAATTTTAAAATTTGTTCTTTTACTGCTGAAGTTCATGTTTAATGAAAATGAAGATTCTGCATAGATGTCTTCTTTGCTGAATCATGGTTAATCATTTTCACATTAAGTAATGATTTGTTTTTGTCAGTTTGCTTTCATCCTTCTGGGTGCTATCTTGAAGCTCTTTATAGCTGACAGTTTCACTGTCGTTAAAGACAAGAACCACCATTTGGTATGTTGTGACCATGGCTACATATGTTTTGCCCAAATAGTTCATTTTTATTTCACCCGTACAAAGATAATATAACCATGTAAGTTTCCTTCCACTGAAATGTTGGCTGTAAAATAACTTGAACATCTGTATACTTTTTTCTAATTCCTAGGGAACTGCAAATATAGATAGAGTCTGCATAAGAGACCATGCATCAGCCTGTAGAACAGATATTTGAAAACTAATTCCCAAAACTATTGCTGTGTCTTGACTTTGATAATATTGCTGAACTTATTGTTGAGATCAGCACTGACACTCATATCTGTGTATATCTGATGTAACTTTTTGGTAAACTCATAACCACAAGCTTGCTTTAATTTATTGATCATGGCTTCTTCAGACTCTGTAGACATAGATTACCCATGAATTAAGTGTTTTGCCAGCATGCTTACATAGAACTTTTGAAAAACGTCCTTATCATCACCATATTTGAAAACAATAATGAAGCTTGTAAGTTTTTCTACTTTCTCAGTAGATTTTGCTGATTTCTTTAGTAAATTGTCTCAGTACTTAGCAAGCAGTTAAGGTGCTTTGCAAACAGACTTGGGTTCCTTGTAATTTACTACTGGTGTAAGGGCCAGTAGCCAATTCACTCAAAAAGTGCTGATCATCATTCAAAATGGTGCTGATAAGTTGAACAGATTTACCAAGGACTTCTAAAACTGTCTCTACAAATAGTGTTGGCATAGTTTCCTGAGTAAGGTTACTCGTTGCTCTAAGACCCTCATCATGGATATGATTTTGCAGTTCCTGAATCATATGAGGTAAACCAGTGGACACAGCACAAAGTAAGACATTCATATTTGCCACGTCATTTTTTCCCTCCTGTTGAATGATACTATGGCATTCTGCATGTATGAACTGTAAGTGGCCTGATACCAGTCTTCACTGACATTCATGAATCACTTTAGTATATGAACTTGAATGTAAGTATTTTTGGCCTCAAATTTCTTCATCTTTTAACTCACCCAGAACCTTTTCAAAATACTGTGAGCAGCTCAATTCTTATAATAAATTTGAAGCTTCTTGTTTGTAATACTCTCCTGTTTCTGTTAGAAAGGGAGACTCAAAGATTTCCAGATAAAACTTTAAGGGCATTTTTTTCTTATGCTGTTCAACATCAACAAAGTTGTTAAGAACCCCATGGACTACTTTCTGGTTTGGGTCTTCTCCACCATGATAATTTTTTATTTCTCCACATATCCAATGCCAGCTCTGCTATCTCCACAAGCAGTTCATTCATATCTATACCACCATAGCTATACTGAAGGAGAGCTTCTGTCAATGTATTCTTCTAAATAAACGGTGTGAAAATACCTATATAAACAGCCCATATAGTTAGCACATTATATTCTTCCCAATACCTATGATACATAACAAGTACTTGTTCTTCAGCCTCCAGAACTCTCTCGTACAAATGCCGAACTTGATTTTCCAAAAAAATTGGTTTCTGTGTAAAGTGTTTCTCCAAGGGGTTCAGGACAGACCACACATAAAGCATAGCTATCTGAGAAGGGATCATTCCAAGCTGTTCTTTCACCTATTCCAATGTGACAGCAGCTTTGACTGTCCTTAAAAGTTTGTTCCATGTTTCACCAAAATCTACTACTCTTGGTTTCAAAGACTGTGTAAGTTTAGTGTTGAAAGCTTCTGCAGAAGCAGGACAAGGGGCAGGGGAGAGGGAGGGGGAGGCAGCGGGAAGGCGTAAAGGACGCAGCCCCCTGAGGGGGTGCAGGCGCTCAGCCCCTTGTCCGGCTCCCAGCACTGCCACCCCTCTGCTGCTGGGGCCGCCTCCCCAGCCGCCTTTCCTTTTTTAAATTCTCAGCATGATCTCCCCTTTCTGCAAAGACCCTGCATTATTGATCTTCTCTCCAATATCTAGCAAAAAATTCCCATCTTTCATTCACTGAATTCAGCCCTTAGCATGTTCTAGTTTTCTAGAGCATGCTGCATTTCGAAACCCCATGGCCAAAGCTCCCCAGCAGGGCATTCACTTTTCACCATCTGCCTCCAAGCTCCTTTCCTGCACCATTTCCACATCCACCCTTTCCTAGTGGTTCAAACTCTTGTCCCACGTGAACCCGTGCTTCCTCATACCCTTGTGTGTTATGCTGCCCTCTGTCTGGACTGCCTTTTACTGTCCCTTTCCCTTACATGAATCTGAAATCGCATCCGTTTTATTCATGTTATTAACCTTTTAACTCCAGTACCACTTTCGCAAAAACAGAAAACACTTCCTTCTCATTCTCCAGTTCAAAATTAATTGGTCTTTCTTGTGCACTGTTAGATATCTATTTCATTGTAGATTTCCTTGCATACATTTTTTCATTATGCTGGGACAGCAGGATACATAAAAAACTCATAATCTAGAGGAAAAATTTAATGCAGTCGTGTACTATTGTACAGGTATAAGAAAATTGCTCTGGGGTATAAAGAAGGGATGACAACATTTTCTGGGGGAGCTGAGAAATGCCTCCCAAAAGATATGACAGAAGAGTGGCGATTGCCTAGGAGAAATAGGAAGTTTTCCAGGGATTCTTCTTCCATTTAGAGAATTTTTACATCATACCTAAAGTGTGCCTGGCATTGTGTTAAATGCCGTAGATTGAAAAGAAAAAATAGTGGGGGGCGGGGCTGGAGAATGATGATAAAATAACCATTAGTCCCCTCGTTTTTTTCTTAAGAAGACAAAGAGCAACAAAACCTTTTTTCCTCCCTGTAACTCATTCAGGACATGAAACTGCAGTGTCCTAGGGATAAATATATTGGCATATAATAGGCACTCAAAAATACTTGCTGAAAATTTGAATACATAAATGAATAATCTTTACTCTTAAGACCTAAATAATCTAGTGGTGACTATAGGTGTGTATTCAAACACCATTTGGTGTGAAAAAAGGCAAATTAAAGCATAAACATGAAATTTTGGAACCACTAAGGATCAAATAACCCAGCCTTGATGTAGCCAGGGGAAGCTGAAGAGGCTATGAGGCTGAGCAGACGTCAAAAGAGTAAGTATGACTTTATTAGGGAAAGTGTTAAAAGTTCATTTAGAAGCAAAGAATCACCAAGACTGTAGAATATTCCAGAAAAGATCAATAACCTAGCATGGTTGGAGCATAGGGGAATGTGTATGAAGACTTGCTGAAAATGCGCTCCTGGTTTGACAGTCAACCTTCGATCGTGGATGCTATCTTTTGGCAAATTCGCCTCTGCTACTCCAGCCTTGGGACTCTAGGTATCCAGGGGAAAAGGTTTAAGCAAAGGATGAGACTAAGATTTTGGAGAGATTAATACGACTGTGTTGTGGAGATCAGCTTGAAGGCTGGAAACACAGATGCAAAGAAACCAAAAACAACCAGTTAGAAGACTATTTTGTAGTTTTCATATGAGAGGCGGTGGTGGGCTACCTAGGGTGAAACCAGTGGAAATGTATTTAGGAGATAAGATCAGCAAGCTTGGTGTTGGCTAGGATGTGGGGTCTGAGGAAGAGGGAGATGAAAAAGATGCCTCTTGATTTTATGGCTGGAGGACCTAAAATAGATGGTCGCTCTGCTATGAGCTAGAGCATTGCAAGGGGACGCACTCGTGGAAAGAGATGATTTTAAGTGCTGATTTGTGCATGTTGTGAGGTGTTTTCTGTATCCTTTACTAAGTGGCAAACATCTTGAGGACAGGACTTACATGTTTTCACTGTTTTATGATCAGAAAGGAGTTTATAGTTGGTGCTCGTAAGAGTTCCTGGTCAATATGCCTTTTTTTTTTTTTGCTAAGAGGAACTCTTCTTAGTCCTGTTGCCAAATTATGCTTATTCCACCTTGGTGCTTAATGAAATATTTCTTACATTACTTACAATATTTTAATATCATGGCACGTGAAGGGAAATTTCCCACTGACAAAGTTCTTGTTTCCCATTTGTTCTGAGTGGTAAAAATAAGAAAATTAATTATAAAATACCTTTTATAATTGGGATTAATCCAAGATTATGATGATTATGAAGCTTGATTAGCGAGGAAAAGAGAATCATTTAAAAATTGGGGTGTACTAATTAGGTATTTAATCTAAAGCTATTTATTATCAGTTGTTGTATCCCTGTCTCTGTTCAGAACACAAATTTAATAAAGGAGAAGCATAAACAATGTTGAATAAACAACAGGATATTGTGGCTCTAAAGTAAGGCAGCAGAAGTTTCCCACTGTTATTGATTGCCTCTCTGTTAGAAGTGCTAATCTTTTACAGATCTAGAGCCCACGGTTCCCAGTGACGCAGTTTGAAGAAACACAAAGCCATGCTGAAGCCAAAGAAATCGATTGCATAGAGGTATCTCCTGGTAGGCAAACAGCTTGGACATTCTAATATTTGTTGCCAGCAGTTAGTCATCTGACTTCTTTTCTGGGTGGCTAACTGGTGACTGATGTCACAGCAGGAGTGTGTTATTCTTACTGAACACATGCTAAGAAGCCACAGGACATAGACCCTGTGCAGAGCAGATCTAAGAACTAAGTAAAGATGGATGAAATGCTGGGTAAGGGGACAGTGGCAGAGTAGAACCTTCAGATGACTCCATCTGGGGAAATAGTGTGTATGCAGTGAGGATGTCTATCACAGCAGCCACCTATGTTTGTCACATCTTTCACCCACTCTCCTGCAAAGTGTTTTCTCACACTGTGGAGCCAGCCTCCCTGATACAGTTATCTTCTGTTCACTCATGCCAGAGGGAAATGATTTTCTGCAGACACTGCAGAAGTACATATATTGCACCTTTTCTTATTTCCCAGGTATTCTGGCATTACAAAATCCTGCCGCTGTTTACAAAAAGAAGAGATAGCATTGACAAAACAACTAGACTAATGAATGGAATTTAATTTATGCAACATTCACATAGGGTGAGCGCGCTGGGTAAATCTCCATGGCAGCCCTTTCCTCCCCTTCCCCTCTGTGATAGGTGCTGCTCCGCTGACTCAACTCCCCTTGAGAAGCTTGGCACTCAAGGTTATGTAAGCAGCACACTGATGTTCAAATATTCATTACAAGAATGACTGCGTGAAAAAGAAAAAGAAAACAAAAATGGAAGGAGGAGTCTGGGGTAAATTGCCACCCAGTTCAGCTAATATAAAGTGAAGAATAGAGATTTGAAAGCTAATTTGAAATTGGGGGTTTACCCTCTGAGTTGATTAATAAAATGGTTTGAGCCATTTCTAGAGTGGTATTGATTGGCTGCCAGCCCAAATAGATTTCAGTGCCATCCCCAACCCCCACTCAATAAAGCCAAAGAAAATTAATTTTAATTCATCATAGAAAAATAATAGTTTCTTCTCTTTATATAAAGTTAGCAAATTATTGTCACTAGGCCTATGTTTTTCTTTCTTTTGTATTATAAATTGCTAACTACCCAACAGGCAGGTTTGCCAGTGATCGGACAGAATGGACAGGCAAATACCTAAGTGCAAGTTCTTAAGAATTATTGAATAATTTGGGCCTGTGTACAGAGATGATTTATGATAAAGAATTTATTTCACTTATTTTCTGGTAATGAAAATATTCTAGCTATGAGATGCCCATCATAAACCGAGAAATAATTAATAGGGAACTTTACTTTGAATTGAAGAATTATAAATGCTTGGGTAGTTTTAAAGAGTATTAGGAATAATGGGCAGAGCTTACATGCTAATTTCTCCTCTTTAACTCATGGTTCAGGAAGGTATAGATAAATATTATCATAATGCTAGAACCATTTAGACATATCAGTCCCAATTCTTCCATTGATACAGAGGAAGAACAGGGCTTAGCAAACTTTCAATTAAATTTCTCTAGTAAACAACTTGAAGTTTCAGTTTAATTTTTAGGTTTGGACCAAGTTTATACAGTTACTTTGAGCTGTTTGGCTTATTTGCATAAAATGCTATCTAGTTTATAGGACAAGAGATTGCATAAGTATTAAATGGAAGTTTTCTCATAAAAATGGCAAATATTCTCACTATAAAAACAATTTGACTCTTTTCAATTCAGGGGAAGATAAATGTTGACTTTCCCTTGATCATTCTTCTAAATCCCTTACATACGCTTTGTAGAAAGATTACATTTTCAGGAGAGAGAAAAAATTTGTTTGGAAACAAGGGAAACAATGTGCAATTTCCCTACCATTCTTCTTGAAAATACATACAGAAAAAGAACTGTAAGCAATAAAGGGGGAAAAAGCACACGGCTGTTTTCCTAATATAGAATAGACCAGGATATGCTAACAGTTGAAACAGTAGGATGTCTTCAGTACCATCACTGTTTCAGGCCACCCTGACCTCTCATCTGGACAGTAACCAATGCCAAGCTGTTTCCCTGCTTCCTGTCTTTCTCCCATCCATTCTTACAGAAAGCTGGTGATCCTTTTGAAAACTGCAGATCTGATCTGATTGTTTTAGTCTCCACTTCCCACCCTTTCACTGGCTTCTAATTTTACTTAGAATAAAATTGAGCCCCCTTGGCATGCCCTGCAAGCCCCCTCTCTGGCCCTGGCCTTCCACGCTAGGCTTCGGCTACACCAGTCTTCTTTTGCTTCCAGAACACCCCAAGTTCATTGCTCCGTAGGGCCTTGTGCATATACGGGTTCCTTTGTCTAGACCATTATTACGGCAAGTCCTCTTGTCTTGGAGGTCATGTCCAAGAAGTCTTCATTGAGTACCATGTCAGAAGCAAATTCATTCCTCCTCCTCTTCTCCATGTTCTTTCAGCCATTATTTGCCCTCATGGTACCTGGTAAGTTTTTTTTAAAAAATAACTTATTACTGTTTTGTAATAGTTATATTTTATGTATTTTTTCCTTCCCACTAAACTATAAGATCTTTAAGGGCCTTAGACAGCCCTGATAGTATGTACTCAAAAAAAAAAAAAAAAAAAAAAGAAGAAGAAGAAGAAGGAAAAGAAAGATAAAAGAAAAAGGAGAGGGAGAAGAAAACAGTGGAGAAGGGAGAGGAGGAGGAGGAACTCACACAAAATATTTGGTGAATAAATAACTGGCTATATTTGTGTGTGTGTGTATGATATGCCTAATACATTGTTTTGAAAGTTTTCTCCTATTGTGAGCCATGGAATCAAATACAGATTTAAAGGTTGTTAAGGAACCATTAAATATATGTATACATATATAAGTTTTATATATATATGTATACATACATGCGCATCTGCTTGGAAAATAGAAATATTACAAATTAAAACAAGAAAAAAATAATGACCCAAGACACATCAAAGTTTGAGAGAATCCAATATCGTGGATGCTTATCTGATTTAAATGTGCAAACTTCTCAGAGTTCAGTCATTACTCATAATTAGGGTGACTGTGGAATTCCCAAACATTGTCTGACTACCATCTGGATCAACGCTTTCATTCTCTCCCTGGAATTTCATTTAGCGCTTCCAGGCATTTTGGTGGGTCACTTGCTTATTTCTGTAATGTCAATTTAAAATAAATTGCAGAATCTGATCAGCAGATCCTTTTAAAGGAATTTTCTCAGGGCAGACTACAGAAACTATTGTGCTATTTCTTTTTCTTTTTAAAGCATGTATGAGAAATGTCCTCATTGGATTTAGCATTATCATGTAACTATTTTGGCAAACATGTATTCTCCATTCTCAGACTCACCACAGATAATTATTGGTCTAATGCCAATTCGGTGGATTTTTCATGGTAAGAAAATGGCTATTAAAATGGAGCTTGCTGATATACAAGCAGGCAATTGCCTTGTTGGTTTTGTGTGATAAAATTATTTATCAATGCAAAACATTGAGAAAAAAATACACCAAATAGCAATCCTGGTAATGCCTTGCTTGGTACTAAGCAGATGATGTTAATAATTTGAGAACAATTTGAGTTCTCAAGTTATGATTTAAAAATCTCCTTTATTTGAATTTTAGACTACTTTTTAAAATAATACAAAAATCATTAGTCTTTTAATTTAACAAGGTGGGAAAAATAACATGGATATATGTATTTATAGTTGCTGTTTTGTCTCAGAAAGGAATATTTTGTTGCAGAATCACAGCTCTGCTACATCAGCACTCTCCCTACTGCTTTTTTTTTTAATTTAAGAAAAAATCTTTTTCACTTCTACTTGTAAGTTTACTGTGGTTAATTTGCTCTGTAGCGGACTAAATTCTTGAGCTGTGGTTCCATCACCTATTTCCACACAGCTATACAGGATTTGCATATACTTCTCATTTTTGTAATACATTCTATGCGTGTGCTACCAATTTTTCACATTCTTCAAACCTCATTGGCTGCCCGTCTTTTCCAGTGTGAGTTAACAGTTAAACATCTCGGCTAACATTCAAGATCTTTATTTTATTGATTTGCCCTTTAGCTATACCCATCCACAGCCCCCAAATTTAGATCAATAGAAACAATCCCTCTGTTTGTACCCTGTGGCTGCCAGCACAGTGGAGAAAAGTCACACAACTGTATAAATTGGTGCCACTACCAATTTATGGTTTCCAATTTCAGCTGGGCCTGCAACTGGGTCGATCACCCTTTTAACCATCTCTGGTCAGTTCCCATGCCCAGCACCTCAACTTTAAGCACCCTTCTCATGCCCTCCCTGGCTCCGTCAGCCATGAAAATGACCTTGACTCCTACTTTAAAAGAAAAAAAAACACTCACCAGAATTTTAGCTTTACATTTTTTCTTTAACTCAATCTAATTTCTAAATCGAGTCCCTGTTCTGTTAGGGTGGTAAACAGTTTTCTCCGCCAAATAGAGATTCTCACTGTCCCGGCACTCTCATCCTGGGTTGTGCTGATGGTTCTGAAGGGCACAGAGGGCGCTCTTCTCTTTGCTCTCACTTGGCAACAAAACACCTGCTGCACCCTGGATCCCTGCTCCGCTTCTTGATCTGTCATTGCCCCAGGTGTTCATAGAGACGGGCGTTTCTAAGTGCATGGTTCAGAGGCAGGAAATCTCTCCCTACTGCTGTGCGACCCTTGCACCCACGTGGGCAATGCTTTCTGCTGCTCCCGTGCAGTAAACAGGAATGCCTGCAGCTCGAGGTACCACCTCCTGAGGCCAGCACTTCTCCAGCCTGGCTGAAAATAAGGACTACCTGAGAAGCTTTACATTTATGGCTACCTGGGGCCCAAGAGCTTCACCTGGGCACTGGGTAGAAATTCAAATTCGCACACCCTAAACGAGGGGCTCTTCACATTTTTTGTACCACGGACCCCTTGACCAGTCAGGTGAAAACCATGGATCCCTCACTAAGTCCACACTCTGTATGTATTACTTAATAAATAGATCACACCAACACCAGCACGTCCCCACAAGAATACTGTTTTTGAGTTTCAGTTCAAACTCACAGATCCCTGGTTACGAAGCCCTGCCCTAGACCTACTGAATCAGAACTCTGGGGTGGTGAGGGGGGTGGGGAGTATCCTGAAATCTTTTGTTTTCCTTAAAGGAAGCAGACTTCCAGGTGATTCTGATACTGAAGGTTGGGAACCCCGCCCTGGTGAGAGCCTGAGTGTGGGTATAGTTCCCAGGTGATTTCAGGGTTCAGCCACGGATGCGCTCCACTGGCCTACACCTACCAGGTAACCTCCTTTTGTGGGTGCTCCCTCCTCAAGACAGCAGGTGAAATGAGATGTAAGTTCTCTTTGGTTTAGAACCCACAGCAAGATCTGGGCGTTTGCTACTTCTCTGCATGAGCGAGAAAAATGGAGTACAGGGCTTCTTTTCCTATGTCCCAGCAAAGCCCTACCGTTTTCCTTCTGGATCTTTTCATTCTCCTCACTCCAGGGAATCCTTTTCTTGTCTTGGGGGTGGGGGTGAAGAAAGGGACTCACTCTTACTTAGGAAGTTTGTCCCTAAAATGTTTTAATATAAGCCATGGGTCCTATCTGGTCTCATAAGCCCCTGATTTTGATATTCGAAAGCCAGGAAGCAACTCTACCCTCCTCCCCACACTTTCTGCTGCCACATCACAAACTCAGGTATGCAGAAAGGTTATTTTAATTTTTAAAAAACCTAGTTGAATTTTTATTTTGTGCCCCCATTCTCCTAAGGTGGTAGAAACTTAATCTCAATCAGTTCAGGAATCCCTCCGTCCTTTATACTGGGTTGTGTATCTTTTTTTGTGGGGAAGAGGGAGTTATGCAATGCCAAGGTGTCACACACAAGGGTAGCAGGAGCTGCAAAATCGGAAGGAGCTATGGGTGGAGGATGATGAATGTTTTCTCAGATACCTGCACAGAATGCTGATAGGGGACTGGATGGAGACAGCAATGCCTAGTGGGCACCTGCAGGTTCAGACGTGGAGGGCTATCATCTCTCCTCCTTCTCTTGACTTCTCTGGAAATTAGTAGGCTCCAGAATTTAGATAAAATACCCTGAAGAGGAGTATGTGTGGGGTCACTTAATTGAAAGATATTGTTTCAGCTACCGTAGCAGACAGAGGTTGAATGAGAGATTCAGTTAAGTAAGAGAAAAATCAAGAAAATTACATTATTTGGGTTTGTGGGCTGGGATTTTTCCTCTGTAGGGGGCAAAATGTCCTTGTCACATTCCTTTAATAAAAAAAGATTCAATAATTTGTTAAGACTTACAGGAAAACTAAAAGTACCTTACAAATTCCAATTATATCGCCCTTTCCTAGATTCCCCAATTTACCACATTTGTACCATCACTCATTCTTCTAACTATATCTTCATTGTCATTAGTCTTTTTCTAAATATTTTGAAGCACCATTACCCCTAAATACTCCAGTGTGTTTTCTCCCCAAACAAGGAGCAGTTTCTTATATAATCACTCTACAGTCCCCCAGATCAGGAATTCATTGATATAATACTACTGTCGAATCCACAGATCCCATTCACATTTTTCCAGCTGTCCTCAAAGTGTGTCTTCCCTTTCTGGTTAAGCATCCCATCCAGGCACACATGCTGTTTTAAGTTATTTTATCTCTTTAGGTTCCTCCAATTCAGAATACAGGTTGTCATTGGTGGTCTTTTCTTTTTTAATCTTTTATGCCCTTCACAATTTTATTCCAGGCTCTACATTCCATCAGTAGGATGATGCTCAGTCTGGGTCTGTCCGTTGTCTCCTCATGACTGGACACAAGTCAAAATCATGCTTTCTTGGCAGGAATGGCACAGAAACGAACAACCCATCAGGAGCACATGTGGCCATGCTAACCTTTCACCTGCTTCTTTGTTTGTGCCTGCCAGTCTTCTCCACTGTAAAGTCACCATTTCTTCCTTTGCATTTGACTAGTATTTGTGGGGATACATCCCAAGATTATGCTCATATGCTGTTGTCAACCAGACTTTACCCACACCCTGAAGTCCCCATTGTAACAGTGTTGTTAGTTGTCCTGGGTGAGTCCAATGAACTGGAGAGTAGGTGTTGCAACTCTGTTGAGATTCAGGGATTCAGGGCCCAAGTGGCACAAGGACAGCCCAAAGATTTTAAGTCTCTTGGCCATACACCTATCAACTCTAGTACTAACTATAGGTTCAAATAGAAGGGAAACCACAACTGAGTCCAAAACTGTCACATTGGGGAGCATAAATTCCAGAGTAGGGCCCACTGAGCTGTTTGCCGTGCCTATAGCATCTTGATCTTTCTAGAACCCTCAGGAGCCCAGCTATTTGGGACAATATTTACTTCAGCAATCATTGAGATCCTGCTGAGACGTGCATAAGAATAACCTCTGGAGTGACCTCCCAATTAAATTTTTAAAAAAGATTTATTTATTTATTTCTCTCCCCTCCTCCCTCCCCCCCCCCCACGCACCCCAGTTGTCTGTTCTCTGTGTCTATTTGCTGCATCTTCTTTGTCTGCTTCCGTTGTTGTCAGCGGCATGGGAATCTGTGTTTCTTTTCTTTTGTTGTTGCGTCATCTTGTTGTGTCAGCTCTCAGTGTGTGCGGCACCATTCCTGGGTGGGCTGCACTTTCTTTCACACTGGGTGGCTCTCCTTATGGGGCGCTCTCCTCACGGGGTGCACTCCTTGTGCATGGGGCTCCCTTAAGCAGGGGATGCCCTGTGTGGCATGGCACTCCTTGCGCACATCAGCACTGCACATAGGCCAGCTCCACATGGGTCAAGGAGGCCCAGGGTTTGAACTGCAGACCTCCCATTTGGTAGATGGACGCCCTAATCACTGGGCCAAGTCCACTGCCTCCCAATTCATTTTGAACTTTCTTAGCCATATAAACTTATTTGTCTTTACCCTTTCCCCCTTTTGGTCAAGGTTTCTTTCCAGTTGCATTGCTAGTTGGTGCTTGTTAGTAATCACTTGGTGCCAGGGAGGCTCATCCTTGGGAATCATGTCCCATGCTGTAGGGAAGGTAATGCATGTATATGCTGAGTTTGGCTTATTTAGAGAGAGGCCACATTTGAGCAACAAGGAGGCTCTCAGGGGGTAACTCTTAGGCACCCTATAACTAGGCTAAGTTTCAACTTCAACAGTAAAGTTTCATAAGTACAGTCATCAATGTCAAGGGCCCATCAATGGTCTGTCCTCCTTTCTCCTCACTGGCCCTGTACTTGAGGGAATTTATGCTGTCCCATTAGAGAATGTGGCAGAGCTCCCCAGGATGGGAATTTGATATTCTTTTGGTTATTGTATGAGACTCCACCCACTGTGACAATACCCCATAAACACTTGAACACATTCATATGCCCAAGGTGGATCTTCTCCCATTCATTCCCTATCACTGACACCCTGTACCAATGATCCTCCCCTGCCACCATTGTAACCATTCTGTGATCCAAAACTTCTTCAAAAATGAAGCCAACAAAATGATCAAATGCAATTAATAAGAAAATGAAATAATAATTGATAATTTTAGAAATAACAAGTATGTCCATTTTTTAAGACTACTTCAGAGTTCTTTCTAGATTGCCTCCTTTCTATGTGTGTAATTGAATTCTTCAACAGTGACAAATTTGACTCTCATTAGCCTCAATGATTTACTTTATTCAGTAGAAACAATTTCTCAACCACTCCTATCAACTCCATTTCCACATCTAAGTGACCTCTCTGTTTATCCTACTTTGTAAAAGGTCACCAGCCACATTGTTTTTTATCAGCTAACCTTTTCCTACTTCCTCAGGTGCCTGTGGGCACACTGCTGTAAGTCTTCATGTGCTCCCTTGACTCTCCTCTCTGTGCTACCACACAGTAGGTCTGTTGCTGGGAAGGGGAGGAAGGGAAGATGGTGAGGAAAGGTTCAGGTGCATTTCATTCATTTTCTAACCAGCTATTTTCTCCCCTATCAAACCTGAGATTCTTGAGATTGAGAACAGAAGTTGAAATTATATCAACCTTGTACTCTTTCTTCATTATAAGCTGTCTTGCATGCAGTAGGTATCAATAAGTTGTTGATGAATTAATGAACTTGTCTTTCCTCTGAATTCAAACTCTTGGCTCACTTCAGACATTTCCATGATTCCTACTCGTGTTAGTCATCTGGAAGATCTTGCTGATTACTCTGTCTTCTTTTGAATGTTGAGTTGGTGAGTGTACCTTGGTGTTTAAGTGTCACAGGGTGGCAAGTGATGTTAAATATAATTTAAGCCAGCATTTGAAAAATAGCTGATTGTCCAAGTTGTATTATCTATACCTTAGTATCCCTTTCCCCATTTTATTCTAATAAATGTTAGACACTAGATATTTCTGTTCTAGTTAGTCTATAAATGGACTTTTGTTTGTTTTCTTACCTTTAGTAGAGCCTCATTTTGGGGAAAGAGCCATGGACAATGATTACAGAAGAAGACAGATCTGCTGGTATGGAAAGTAGTGGTATGGAAGGAAAGCTCCAGAATCTGTAGTAGGGGAGATAGTAAAAAAAAAATCTAGAATCTGTAAATCCTCTTAAAACTTCATTTATGTGGTTTTAGGTAAGAGAAAAGGAACTGTGATTTATATATTTAAATTACAGTTGATTTGAAGAGCTTGCACCATAGACAGAGTGGCATAATAGGGTTTTTCCACCTTTTCCCATTCATGGCAGGCATTCTTTCCTTCTGACCTTGAACTCCACTTCCATACTTTTCTCAATACAATGTTCCAGGTAAATACTACCAATCAGTAAGAGCTGAACTTGAATGTAAAATTTTTGGCACATATGGTAGATTGAATGTACCCCAACAAAAGACATGTTCCCGTTCTTAATATGTATTCCTGTGAGTGTGAACCATTTGTAAAGAGGACCTTTTGAAGATACTATTATTCGTTAAGGTTAAAGTGTGGCCAAATTAAACCAGGGTGGGTATTCATCTGTATTTCTGGAGGCCTTATAAAGCAGAGAAATTTGGATGTTGCAGTCAGCAAGAGAAGCCAAAGATGTAGAAGCCAGAAATCAGAGAAAGCCACAAGGGGAGAACATGGACATTATCATGTGATGGAGGGTTGCCATCACCAGAATGCTCCCAGCTGTGGGAATAAAGCATGGTCTTACCACCATTTTGTTTTAGACTTCTGCCTTTAAGCATGAGTTAATAAATTCCTGTTGTTTAAGCCAACCCAGTATGGTAATTATCATGGCAGCTCTGACTTAGACAGCAAGCCTTACCAGTTCTAAAATAAGTACCACCAAAGACCCTGTGTCCATTACAGCAACATCTTATTTTCCAATATAGTTGAGTATACACTAATGTCAACTTTCTGATCTTTGCAGGATGTATGTTTGGAAACTACTAGGTTCCACAGCTTTTGGTATAAGAAAATGATTCTTCTTTATTTTCCCCCATTCTCTCCTTTAATATCACCTGTGAAAATTCTACCACCCTGATTCAATATAAGACTTTTCATTTTTGATCATTACAAAGGTTGAGCTTTGATAGATCTTGACTAATGGTATTCCTAGTAAATCTTATTTTTAAATGTGTATTTGGATCACTGAGTTAATTATGCAGGTATAAATGAAAGGATGCATAAACATATGTGGTTTTGCTTTTTGTCTTGCCTTTCTCTAGCATGTGGGATAAATCAAAGCAGCACGCAGCTGGGTAGAGGTAAAAGATATTATGCATGAAGCCTCATCTTTTGCAATATTATATAGAAAAAACTCTTATTGTTTATCATCCTGCTCCAAGAGAATTCCAACATCTCAGAAGTGGTATTATTGACTGTTGGAACACAATGAAAGTTGGTAATGTCATAAAAGGTTTGTCCATTTAGGTCAGGCCAACCAATCATTAGTTAAAATCAATGAGCTAAGCTGTATTGCGTGTTTGCTCAATTGAGCTTTTAGAACTTTTCCCATAGTAATGGTTATTCTTTCCAACTGGATGCTAGTTGTAATCAATAGCCAGTACTCTATTGGACATAAGAATGATGAAGTAAATATGATGCCTTTCATCTACTTTAATCAAGGTTTTCACGCTGCTACAGAGGAGACAGTTCCTCATCTGGCAGCCAGAGTGGTAACAATGGTTGGGTTCAGATGTGAATGTTTGGAATTGCTTAGTTGGAACAACACAATGTGTCAGCATTAGTCCACATATAATCAGAACAGTTCCTGTTATGTGTGGAGAAATGGAGTGACTGAGAACCACATGTTAGCCTCCATGTAATGTTAGAATCTCAGAAATGCTAATGGGAAATACACATGTTGCCAGGAAGAGATGTGACCTATCCTCTGTGTTTGAGTTCCAAAGCCTAACTTGCCAGGTCTGGCACACTTTAAAATATAATTTGGGTTCCTAGGGGATTTTTTTCTGTTTTAAATTTATTTTATCTTATTTATTTTTAATTAATTTTTCATTTTTAAAGAAGATTTAGATTATATAAATGCTACATAAAACAATATAAGGTGTTCCCAAATGCCCCACTCCCCTCCCACATTTTCCCGCATTAACGACATCTCTCATTAGTGTGGTACATTTGTTACAATTGATGAGCCCTTATTGAAGCATTGCTACTATCCATGGGCTACAGTTTATATTATAGTTTAGAGTCTGTCCCACCCAGTTTTGTAGATTATGACAAAATATACATTGGCTTGTATTCATCACTGCAATGTCATGCAGAACAAATCCAGTGCCCCCAAAATGCCCCCATATTACACCTATTCTTTCCTCTCCCATCCCTCAGAACTTCTGGTGGCCACTGCCTTTCCATCAATGATAAAGAGTTCTTCCATTGCAAGAATAATGTCTACTATTGTAGAATAACAATGTCTACTATTGTAGAATAACAAGTCTACTTTAGTCCATTGTTCATTCCCCAGTCTTGAGGATTTGGTGATGGTGTTGCCCACTCTGTGATACTTACATTCAATCTGTTCTTGCTTTCCTGTGAAAAAATCCAGTGAATACAGCTCTCAATGTCACTTTTACAAAAACCAATTTGCCACAATAAGATATTTTGGTGATACTTGCTCTGATAGTTACTCTTTTAAAAGCTGTCTGTTGACAAGGTTAAGTGATTGCTTAGAATGCCAGGGGAACCCTCCAAACACTCTGTGTATTTATTTGCTAGTGCTTTCCAGTTTCACTGGAGGTCATCTGTAACTCTCAAGCATGGCTTATGTCTAATCCTGCATCGATCCAAAGAAATAATAAAAAAAAAAAATGGTGAGGAGGGGTGGGAAAATGGAGAAATTAGGTCATGGGTTTAAACTTTTTAAAAATCGACATATGATGAGATTGATAAAGAGAAAGGTTGGAAGTCATCTGGAGGTATAAACCACAATGCAAAGTTTAGGGGATCCTTTCTGTCTTATTCCCTCTCTTGAAGCAGAGTCTCCCCTCTGCTCGTTCAGTTTGTTTTTTTTTTTTAAAACATAGTTTATCTGCCTTACTTTTGCCAGTAAAATTTCCTTTGTTGCTGAGTCAGTATTATTTTTGGCTGATAGAAATCTGACACCATGCCTGACTAAACAGAATTTATTTTTCACATATAAAAGAAATCTGGAGATACAGTGGTACAATGGCTTGAGGCAACCATCAAGAGCCCAGGTTCCTTTTATTTTCCATGCTATGTCCTTTGTGTATAGTTTTGTCCTGAAGCTCACAAGATGGTTTTTCCACCTATAGGTCTCATGTTAATGTTTCAGGCAGAAAGACAGGGTAAGGTTGAAGGGAGAACCATGTTTGAACTGAGTATAGGTTTTACAGAAGCTCAACCCAATAGACTTGCCCTTATATCTTATTGGACAGAACTATTGTCATATGACTTTGGCTTTGAGTGACTCTCTGAGGGTGATGGACATTTTTAATTTGGGACATTGCCATACCAATTAAAATTGTAATTCTGTAGGTAATGATAAAAGGGAAAACATATTGTGTAGGTAGCTAGTAACATCTGCCACTGTTGTCTACGTAGTCAGCTCTAGAACATGTCTGCTGGTTTTTCCAGTAGATAGTCCTAAATTGCAATGATCTCTTAGCCCAACTAAATCATTCTTTAAGGTGCCTCAAGTTCGCTCTCCAAATTACAGATCTGACTGGTTCTCTTTTCCTGACTCTCACCTGCCTGTGCTCTACTCCATGCACCAGGCCTTCTGAACCACACGAAGTACTGGAAACCCAACTGCTCTGCCATGTCTCTGTGTGCTTGTACATGCTGCTTCATATCCTTGTATTACCTGTCCCCTCCTGGGTCTATTTTGAAATAAGTACTCTTTCTGCAAGGCACTGTAATCTCCTTGCTGGGCCAGTGCTTTGAACATAAATCTGTTATGATTTATATCACTCTTCTGAAGTTGTTGCCCCCAAATTGTGAGTTACAAAAGGGATCACATCTTATTTACTCATGTCTTATTCATATGACCAATGCAGTAAATCTGCATAATTACTCTTCATGACTGTGTTACTTTCCATTTTTGGCATCATACATCTAGTATAACAAATTTTTTCCTATGGGTGAAACAATTTGTGTAGATATCGTATAATACTTACAGGACCTATTCATTAATGTTTTCTATAGCATATGTTTAAAGATATTAGAGGTAATGACCAGAACCAACAAGGGTCCTCTAGAACGTGGAGAGCAATCCAAGGACTATCACTAATGCCTGTAGAAATCCAAGGTCCACATATTTAAGAACCCAAGGCCCTAAGAACTACATATGCACATTCTTTTCTTGCAGGGATCCTGATGTGAGGCAGCAGAAAATTGGGAAGGAATTCTGCCACTCACTTGTTCAATCCAGAGAAAGTCAATAAGATGATTAGATTCTGACTTTGCAACTGCAGCTCCTCAAATTGATTGACATTCAGTACCCAAACTCACTTCCAATTTTCACTATTTCATTCCCCAGCCCTTTAGTTATATTGATATTCTCTCTCTCTCTCTCTCTCTCTCTTTTTGGCATAGTGGCAAGTATAAGATAAGGTTAAAGTCATTTATTTGAGTTACATCTTTTTTAATCATCCTGAGATAACCAAAGAAACTTAAATTGTGCCAAATTAACTCCCAGAAAGCTTTGTAAATTTTTTGTGAAACTCCAGACTTTCTCCTTAGCATTACCCCACATCTCAACAAATCCAAGATGGTTTTCATGTAGGTACTTTTCATTGAAAAGATTTTGTTAAAATATCACCAGAATGTTGTAAACATCATTTGACCATGTTTTATCTTCAATAATTTGTTTATATATTTTGAAAAGAAAGACTACTAGGTTTTCATTAGAAAGTTAATATTTATACATGTTTTTAGGTATTAGAGTAAAATATATTTTTTAGAACCAGTGCCCAAAATTATGAAAATCTTCCATGTCAGTTACTACTCTGAGATATTTTTGTCTTCCTTGTTTTGGAAAACAGTTTCCTAAGTCTTTTTTCTTTTTATGTGTTTTTTTATTTGTTTGTTTTACACTTTTCTTTAAAAATAATTCATCTTTGCATGCAGTTGTTTATGTTTAAGGAGCCATTTCTATGTTTGCATTTAGGGAAACATATCTCCTGCATAAATGCAGAGTCCAAAGTTCCTGATTTTATCATGGGAGGCTGTGTTTGTGGAAATCTTCAGAGGAAGAAAAGAAGGATTAGTGTAGAGGAAGAAAATTCTGTGCTTGACATAGTGTCCTGTGTTCTGGTTCTCCAATTTCTGGTGATACTGGATATGTGTGACTTTCATGGGCTCTGAGATATTTTCTCAGGAGTAAAATATTGATATGAAATCTTTTACATGCAGGGCTCAAGTGACTGAGCATAAATTCAATTTCAGAAGAGAACACAGTTGAAGACAAAGGAGACCTTTTTCCTGGCACATGATATCTGGAAAGAAAGAATTATACGAAATGTTTTACGTTACTGCAATATGGCTTTGCCAAGTTTCAGAGCTTTTCTCCTTTCTCTTTTTCTTTCCTCCCTCCCTCCCTTCCTCCTTCTCTTCCTCTCCTCCCCCTTTCTCCTTCTCTTTCTCTCTCTCTCCCTCTTCCTCTCTCAATTCTGTAATCCAAGTTGCTCTAGTCTGAATTAACTTTTCTTCTCCAAACTCCTATAGTATTTGGTCTGTATCACAAGCCTAGTCACTTTTATCAAATGTCTTATAGTGTTTTCCAGTTGTTTCATAGAATTTTTGTTTTCCTGGTGCTATTGAATCTCAAAGACTTCACAATGCTGGTTTCACAGTGGACCTCTTTTCTGAAGCACATCTATTCATGGAAATGAAATAGGGTTGAGAAAATTGGAATGCTAATGAATAATATTCCTATAGTGCTCACCTTTAGAATTTCAAAATACTCTTTTTTTAAAAAAAATGAAGATTGCATTTTCTTTAATAGTCTATTATTAATCAGATTTTACAGAGGAACAGAGATTGGAGCTATTCATCTTTGCTTATGCTGCTAGTGGTAGAAATGTGAGAGGCTTTGATTTGTTGACTTTCCAAGCTAAACAAAACTAGCATCAGCTTTGAGAGTTGCATGTGTTCTATTGAGCAGGCCTCAGCTTAGCTCTGGTGCCAGCTCCTTGCCAAGATTAGTAAACACAGACACCCCTGCTGAGGTTGCTGCCAGACATAGTATGATGAGTGATCCTGGTAAAAGCTGGAGGGCAGCTTGGTGACATTCTTTTTGCAAACAGATTGCTGGTTCTTGGCTTCTTAAACATACTTACATGCACAAACTCTTAGGAAGGAAAGTAAACTATGGCCAATTCTATTTCATAATACCCTCAAGTCAACTAACTACAAGGGGAGTTTGGGAAGCATCCTTTTCTGGCTTTCCTTTCATGAAGGAAGTATCTGGTTTTTCTGAAGTTTTATCATTAAGATTATCTCTAGTCATTTGCAAAACCCATACTTATGGTGTGCTTCTGAAAAATTTCTTCAGTTTCCCATGTGATGGAACAGAAACTTTGCCTTTTTTTATTCATAAAAATGCCAATAACTAGGATAATATTAACATAATTTCATAAGTATATTCAAACACATTGCCAACAATTAGCTTAATACATTTTATGATTTTGAACTGATAGGATGAAGAATCCATACTAGAAAAAACAAGACACTCAAAGACACTCAAAAATAGTGTACTTGATATTAAGAAGGTAAACTGACAAGTTGAAAGTCCTTCTAAACTGAGTAATCTGGAAGATAATCCTAAGTGCACAATTTCATTACTTTCTGAACACACACAATATGTTCTTATTTATTACCTCTACACTACATAGCTTGATGAGAATTTCTACAAACTTTACATTTGTTTAGATCCTTACATAAACTGGACAGAGGCAGATCAAGTATCAATATTTGTATATACTATTAGACTGGTGGCTATTAAAAAAACAGAGGACTACAAATTTTGGAGAGGATGTGGAGGAATGGAAACCCTTGTCCACTGCTGGTGGGAATGTAGAATGGTGAGCCACTATGGAGGACAGTTTAGAAGTTCCTCAGAAAGCTAACTGTAGAACTGCCATATGAGCCAGCATTTCCACTGGACATGAACAGGGACATGAACAGATATAGGCACACTAATATTCATAGCAGCATTAGTCACTATTGCCAAAAGTTGGAATCAACCTAAATGCTAATCAACAGAAGAATGGATAAACAAATTCTGGTATATACATAAAATGGAATATTGCTTAGCTGTAAGAAGGAATGCAGTATTAGCACACAGGATAACATGGATGAATCTTGAAGAACTTAGGTTGAGTGAAGCAAGCCAGGTACTGAAGGAAAAATATTACATGACCTCACTCATGAATTAAGCAAATTGAGCAGATTCATGGAGCTAGAGCCTGGAAGATAGGTTTAGAAGAGTTAGAAAGGGAGGAGATGTTTGTGAGTCATTGCCCATAAGGGCAAAATCTATGAAAAGGTGTAATTTTGTAGTGGTGCGGTGGAGGGGCATGACAGTGGTGTAGTGATACTTTCGGGCTGGGTGGTGCTGGATTGTCAAGGGGGGTAGAGTGGGGAGGGTGGGTTGGATTGTCCATGGAACTAGGGGGAGGGTTGGGGGATGGGACTTGGCAGGTGCATGGTTAAAACGTTGGGGATATTCTTTCTGCAACATGGCAGGGGAGGGTTACTGGTTTAGGGTGTTGGATATGGGGGACATGCAGGATAGGGCATACCAGGGGCAGGTTTCTAGGGAGTGTGTGGGAGTTCATCTTGTCATAATGGGTTGTATCAGTGGGTGGAGGCCCACATAATAAGTGGGAAGGTGTTAGAGTCCCATCCTGGGGAGTCCTGCTATGTTCTCAAATAGAGGGGGAGTCTCTTGAAAGCATAGGCAATGCCTAATAGGGGAAAACAGAGCAGTATGTCAAGCCCTCAATGTTGTTGCAGTAATTATGAATCTTGATCTTTAAGGAGTGAAGCCTGGTGGTTGCCATAGGTCCCAAGAGGAAGGGGAGGGAGAAATAGAATAGATGGAACATGGGACATTTTGGGGGTGATGGAAGTGTTCTACACGATCTTGCAATGATGGATACAGGCCACATTAAAACCTAAGACATAAAAGTCCAAAATGTAACCTGTAATATAAACCATTGACCATGGTTAGTAGCTGTGTTTCAATATTTGTACATGAATTGTAACAAATGTACCATCCACATGAAAATGTTATTAATAGGGAAGGGGGAAAAGGGGGAGGATGTGGGTATATGGGAATACCCTATATTCTGTACATGACTTTTCTGTAAGCTAAAACTTTGAAGACAAAATGAAAAAAGCAAGACACTGGGAGAATAAATAGAAGAAAATGTCACTATACATACAAGGCAAGACATCTTACAGTTATGAAAGACATAATGCCAAAACACTTAAAAAGTATTTTTTCATTATTTTTTATTCCAAATCTTTTTTCATTTTTTAAAATGTTTTTATATTTGATTTCTTATTTTTAAAACTATCATTATTTCATTTTATTATTGTAATTGGCAATTTTGTTGGCTTCATTTTTGAAGTTTTAGATCACAAAAGGGTCAAAACTGTGACAGGGAAGGATCATTTGTGTGGGTATCAGTGACGTGGGATACATGGGAAGAGGGTCACCTGGGCATACATATAAGGCATATAAATGTGTTCAGTTGCCCATGGGGCATTGTCATGGTGGGTGGAGATTCACACAATAACCAAAAGAATGTTGAATTCCCATCCTGGGGAACTCTGCCACATTCTCTAATGGAACAACAAGAATCCTCTGAGTACAAGGGCAGTCACTAGTGAAGGAGGATGGCCTGTTGATGGGCCCTTAATACTGATGACTGTACTTATGAACCTTTACTCTTAAAATTGAAACTTAGCCCATTATTATAGGGTGCCTAAGAATTACCTCCTGAGAACCTCCTTGTTGCTCAAATGTGGCCTCTCTCTATGCCAAACTCAGCATATAAATGCATTGCCTTCCCCCCAGTGTGGGACATGACTCCCAGAGATGAGCCTCTGTCACCAAGAGATTATTAACAAGCAACAACTAGCAATGCAACTGGAAAAAGACCTTGACCAAAAGGGGGAAAGGGTAAAGACAAATGAGTTTATATGGCTAAGAAACTTCAAAGTGAGTCAGGAGGTCATTCCAGAGGTTACTTTTATGCACATTTCAGCAGGATCTCATTGACTGCCAAAGTAAATACTACCTCAAATAATGGGGCTCATGAGGGCTCTAGAAACATCCAGACACTATAGTCAGGGCAGATACCTCAGGAGTTTGATGCCTTGCCAGCAGGCCCTACTTTGGAATTTATGCTCCCCTGTGTGACAGAGTTGGATTCTGTTGTAGTTTCTCTACACATGACTCTTCTGACCCTTTTTTAAACATATAATTAGAACTATGGTTGGCAGGTGTACATCCAAAAGATTAAAATCTTTGGGCTATCCATGTGCCAACTGGGCCCTGAATCTCAATGGAATTGCAACACCTACTGAGTAAGTCATTGGATTCACCCAGGACAACTAACAAGGAGACGATGACGGACAACAACCATCCCAAGGAACCAAAAGAGTCTGCAACTGCAAGCAAGAGGGTCCCATTCATCTGCCTCATGGGATCTAAGCCCCCTCTCAATTAGAGGTGGAGTGGATATCACATCCCAGGATCCTCAAGACTGGGGAATGAAGTATGGACTAAAGTAAACTTATTGGTGGTCTACTATAGAATTATTGTGATTCTAGCAATGGAAGAAATTATATTATTGATGTGGAGGCAGTGGCCACTAGAAGTTCTGAGGGGAGGGAGAGGGAAAAACAGGTGAAATATGGGGGTATTTTGAGGACTTGGGAATTGTCCTGAATGACATTACAATGGCAGATACAGTACATTACATATCTTGCCATAACCGACAAAATTGTGAGGGAGAGAGTGTAACCTGCAATGTAAACTCTAATCCATGCTTAGTGGCAATGCTCCAAAATGTGTTCATCAATTTTAAAGAATGGACCACACTAATGAAGGATGTTGTTAATGTGGGAAAATTTGGGAGGTGTGGGGAGTGGGGCATATGGGAATCCCCTATATTTTTATGCAACATTTATGTAATCTAAATATCTTTTTAAACATGAAAAATAGATTTTAAAAATTTGTGGGTACAGTTGAAATGAAATATTCCTCTAGATCAAACAGTGGGAGTTGCTGTGGTTTGTCTATTTACTCTGACTTGCTCTATTTTGTATCATCCCACCTGGTTTAGATTCCCAAGGCTGCTGTAAAAAAGTACCATAAACTGCCTGGCTTAGCACAACAGAATCATATTGTCTCACGGTTCGGGAGTGTAGAGTCTGAAACCTGGAGGGGAGAAGGCTTCCTGGTCTCCTCCTAACTTCCGGAGGTCTGTGCTAACCTTGGGGGTTCCTCGGCCATTGGCCCCAACTGCAGTGTCTGCCTCACCGTGCACACAGCATTCTCCCGGGTGTCTGTGCCCACCAGTCCTCCCCTCCTTAGGACAGCCATCGTCCTGCACTAGGCCCACCCATCCTCACTAGTCACATTTTCAAAACCCTATTTCCAAAAAGGTTGCCTTCATGGGACCAGGACTTGGGCCTTGACCATCTCTTTTGAGGGGACATGGTTTAACCCATAGCACTACCTTCCTTAATTTTTCCATCCCAGATGGGAATATTCCTCTTCTAGATAAAGACAGGGTTTCTGTCTATTAGTTGTGCCCAGCTGTTTACACTGTCATTACTGAACATCCCCATCCTCTTTGTGTCTCAATTTCCTCACCTGCCAATGGGGATAATGATAGTACCTACCTCGTAAGGGTCTTGGAGTTGCATCAAGTCAAACCTGCAGGGCCCTGTGCACTGGCCTACCGTGATTAATTTCCACAGCCTCCATTTGCTGTGCTCTTGCACACTCACAGGCAGGCCGGGCCCGCAAGGCTTGCACACACACACACACACACATACACACACTCAGACCCCACCCTGGCCAGCTGTGCTGCTGTCCTGGCTGGGTAATGCCAAGCCTCAATTTACCCAAAAGGTAATAGAACCCACACAGCATTTCTCAAACTTTTAATCTCAGCACCCTTTTACAGTCCTAAAAACTGCTGCGATTCCCCAGGGAGCTCTTGCTTGTGTGGGTTATAGCTATTGATATTTGATCTTAGAAATTTAAACCTGAGAAATATTTTAAATATATGTTTATTTATTTAACAATAACAAGAACAGACCCATTACATGTTAACACAACTTAGTTTTTGAAAAAAGGTAATGATATGATCTGAAACGAAAGAATTTAGTGAGAAAATCTGGCCGAGGCTTGCTGCAAATGGTTCTCTCTCCTGATACGGCAGGAGGCTTGGTCCGAGGCATGTTTAAGGTGTGCAGATAGACATGTCACTTACAGGGTGCATGTGTGACAAGGGCACGCGCCACGCACCTGTTCATGCAGAGCAGGCTGGACTTGTGGGTGGTATGGTATGATTTATCTACTTGAGTAACCACAGGAAGGTCTTCCCTCCATAACATTTTAGTTTTAAACATTCTTTAAATTTAAAATTTTAATGGTTATTATCTCCATAGAATTATAGAGAAATGACCATTTAATAAATGGTGCTTTGATGACTCATTTTCACTAGGGATATGGCAAGTATATACAAATGGAGAATAATTTACTGCATTAAATTATATTGTAAAGAAAAGAGTACAAATTGTCTCATCATGACAATAATAACGGCCAATGTTTGCTTACTATCTGCTCTGCCCTGCTTGAAATACTTTGCCTATTGTAACCTATTTAATCCTCACGATAGCCCAGTAGTAATGACAACTTCTTCAATCTCTGTGGATAAGAATTGCTTACTTTGTAGAATTGCAATAAATGTATACTCTAAGAGAGATTCTAGGACAAAGTGGATGCTTAAAAATAGTAATTATTATTATTCCCTAACGTTTCTCAATGTTTCAGTATAGAGATGTCCAACCACTAAGCTCTCATAAAAGTGGTCTTTTATAAACTCACACTGAAAGGGAATAGAAAGGAGAAGGGAAAATAATGCACAGTTCCCCAATCTGTTTTCCCTGCTTAGATTTTCTTGATTTCTTTTAGGTGTTGTGTCCCATGCATTTTGCTCATTTTTCTAATTCATGTAAACATATCTTGACATCCGTGGGCACAATCAAAAGTACTAAAAATAATCCTTGTCTTTATATCATTTATAAAGACCAGTCTTCCCTTTAGGAACATAATTACTAACGTTTGGAATAATTCTTGAGAATTTCCACAAAGCTGCTTGCATTTAAAATATTTTTCAAAAACATATGTGCATGTTTGCTTAAGCACATGCTGTATTTTTCTTTATCAAAAGCTGTTGATTAATATTTACATAAATATGTCATGCAAAAAGATCAATCATTTTTCTGTGATGCAGCCTGCAATCTGCTCTATGGGTTTCCACTTGTTCCTATAAACTGTTTTCAAGAGGATAGCCAAATCTGTTTGAATTCTGTGGATTTAGGTGCATCTGCTGAAGGGCACTGCCAGCCACTCTAGACCCTAATTTACACTGTGTTTGTGTTGTCCAAAACACCAAAGCCCCAAAGGGTTGGGAATTTTGAGCTTCCTAAATGGTCCCAAACTGTGTACAGTCCCATTGGCCGTACAGAAATTGCATGCAAGAATAACAAAAGAATAAAAGAGAAGTAAGTAAAATAAAGAGTTTGGTTTGGTTTTCTGATGTGGTATCTGGTATTTTACAAGGTTCACACCTCAGAATGAGTTCTACTGTGAAATCCCTCCTCTTTTTCTGTGCAGGCTCTGGTTGTAGTACTATATGGTGTCATTTTAGAGTTGGAAGAAACGGAAAAACGTGCATCCACGCATACTTATTGAAATAGCCTCCAGTGTTTTGAACCAAGTGGAAAAGGTTAATAAAAGCGCTACAGTTGAAAAACATGACTACGTTTAAAAACCCATAGTCCCCAATCTTTTGTGTGCAGTCACTCTTTTGTCTTCAAAAGAGCCTGTCTTCATTAAAAATTTTGATATTTTGGTCATCATGGGTTTTTTAGCATAATTCTGATATTTTTAACAATGTTGCATTGAAGCCTATTTACCTTGATTGCTGAGTGTCTTCATTTGCCGGGGCTGCTATCACAAATATCACCGGGACACAGGTCTATTGTCTCGTGGTTTTGGAGGCCAGGAGTCCCAAATCGAGGTGCTGGCAGGCCATGCCTTCTCCTAGCCCTTGGCTCCCTGGTGGTGGCTTGCTGGCCATCAGTCCCTGCGCAGGCACATGACCTTCTCTCCCCTTGTCTCCTCTCATTCTCAATGGCTCTGCATCCCAGTCTCTTCTGCTTGTAAGGACTCCAGCAATAGTGGATTAAGGGCCACCTTGATGCCGTTTGACCCCATTTTATTTTATTACTATTATTATTTTTAAAGATTTATTTATTTATTTCTCTCCCCTTCCCCCACCACCCTGATTATCTGTTCTCTGTATCTATTTGCTGCGTCGTCTTCTTTGTCCTCTTCTGTTGTTGTCAGCGGCATGGGAATCTTTTCATTGTGTCATCTTGTTTTATCAGCTCTCTGTGTGTGCGGCACCATTCCTGGGCAGGCTGCACTTTCTTTCGTGCTGGGCGGCTCTCCTTATGGGGTGCACTCCTTGAGCATGGGCTTCCCCACTCGGGGACACCCCTGCGTGGCAGGGCACTCCTTGCGTGCATCAGCACTGCGCATGGGCCACCTCCACACAGGGGTTTGATCCCATTTTAGCAGGATCTTCAAGGACCCTATTTGCAAGTGTGTTTACAACCACAGGACCAGGACTTGACCCTGTCTTTGTGGGGGATCCAAGCCACAACACTGGCCCCCTTTTAAACCTTGCATTGGAAGTGAATGCCTCCTCCTCTAACTCTCATCGGACTTGGCCTGCCTGCTTTTGGGATGATTTCTGCTTATATCAAGAATGGCTTTTTTTTTTTTGAAGATTTATTCATTTATTTCTTTCTTTCCCACCCCCACTCCCACCTCACTGTCTACTCTCTGCGTCCATTCGCTATGTGTTCTTCTGGGTCTCCTTGTCTTCTCTTTAGGCACACTGGGAACCCATCCTGGGACCATCCAGAGGGGTAGAGAGGTGCTCATTCTCTTGCACCATTTCAGCTCCCTTGTCTGCTATGTCCCTTACTGCCTCTCCTCTGTCTCTTTTTCTTGTGTCATCTTGCTGCACAGCACTCCATGTAGGCCAGCTTGCCGTGTGGGCTAGTTCTCCACTTGGGCCAGTATTCCTCATGGGCCAGCACTCCTGTGCAGGCCAGCATGCCACGTGAGCCAGCTCGCTGCAAGGGCCAGTTCACAGCGAGGGCCACCTTGCTGCGCAGGCCAGCTTGCCTTCACCAGGAGGCCCTGGGAATCTAACCCTGGACCTCCCATATGGTGGGTGGGAGGCCAATTGCTTGAGCCACATCTGCTTCTCTCAAGAATGGCTTTTGTGTTACCTTTTAGCATTAGGGGTCCTTCAGATTTTTCTTCTTGAAAAATGAAAAAGTACAATATAGGATGAAGACCCTATAGATTCATTTGTCAAATGAAAAAAAAATTCCCATTTTTTCCTCTTTAGTCTCAGTTCTTTTGAACTTGAGACATTTTTATCCTACTCTGCATTAAATGCCGAGTAATCAAAATTGAAATTAGATTTCTCTCTAAATTTTTTATTTTGAGATAGAAAAATCTTAGCTCACATCATAATTTAAATGTAAAGATTTTATTTATTTATTTTATTTTTTTAAAGATTTATTTATTTATTTAATTCCCCCCCTCCCCCGGTTGTCTGTTCTCTGTGTCCATTTGCTGTGTCTAGTTTCTTTGTCCGCTTCTGTTGTCGTCAGCAGCACGGGAATTGTGGGCGGCACCATTCCTGGGCAGGCTGCACTTTCTTTCGCGCTGGGCGGCTCTCCTCATGGGGCGCGCTCCTTGCGCGTGGGGCTCCCCTACGCAGGGGACACCCTTGCATGGCAGGGCACTCCTTGCGCGCAGCAGCACTGCACATGGGCCAGCTCCATATGGGTCAAGGAGGCCTGGGGTTTGAACCGCGGACCTCCCATGTGGTAGACAGACGCTCTAACCACTGGGCCAAGTCGGCTTCCCAAATGTAAAGATTTTAAAAGAACATGGCCTAAAAAAAAAAAAAAAACCCTCACAGTAACTTATCTGCACTTTCTATGTTACTTCTTTCCTCCTTTTATTTTTTTATTCTTTTTTGTAGTCTGTTTCATACTTACTTTACTCAAACCCTTTGTTTCCCATAATGCCCTCAGACTTTCTTTTCCCCTAGAGTCTTCTGCTACTCTTTTGGAATTTTCTCCCTCCTTGTGCATTCATTCACAATTGTTTACTGAGTACCTGCTATCTGCCAGGCAGTGCTCAAATCACACACTCACCAGTGAAATAATGGACCAAATCTTGGCTCCTATGGGACTTTGCTTTTAGTGTCACGAGATGGGCAAGAAATAAGTTATATGGAATGTGTTAGATGGTGACAAACACAAGGGGAAATGGACAAAGGTAATGGGAATCAGAAGTGGAGGGTGGCCATTTTAACTAGGGTGTCAGGGTGGGTCTCACTGAGAAGTCAACACTGGAGCAAAGTCTTGGATGATGGGAGAAGGTGGTGACATGACTCTCTGGGTGGGGACATTTCCAAGCAGAGTGAATAGTCAGTGCAAAGGACCTGGGAAAGCAGCCAGCAGACCAGTATGTCTGTAGCCGTGTGCATGATTGGAGAGCAGTAGGTTTCAGGAGAGGTCCTTTCGCTGCTTGTTGCCTCTCCATTCCTCCCAATATGATTTAATTAGAAAACAAAAAATTTTTTAAAGAATATTTATTATACTTACTGAGAAGTTTCTGTTAGATTTTGAAATTTAATTGGATGCTTTATATTTATATCAAAAATCAAATGTACAATGCTTCATGCTAGTATCTTTTTTGTATGTGACTTCAAACAACCCATTTCCTCCCCATTCATAAGCACAGAACCCACTGAGCCTTGGTGTTGCCTCTTCCTGTCCTGCATGCACCCACTCTTCTGCTTTTGGCTTCACCTGCACGTTTCACATACCACCAGAAGGTAAGGTCTCGGGAGGTTGTCTCTGCAATGTTCCATCCGTAATTTCCTTTTCCATTTCCACCACAGTCCATGGTTTAATTTAGGGTTCACTGTGTTGTGCAGTTTTGTGGATTTTTAAAAATTTTATTCTGGTAACATCTATAGAGCCTACGATTTCCCCTTTAACCACATTCAAACATATAATTTAGTGCAGTTAGTTGTGTTCATAATGTGAAGCTACCTTCACCACCATCCATCACCAAAACTTTTCCATCAACCCAAATAGAAACTGTATATTTTGAGACTTAACTTCCTATTCCCTACCCCACCCCATCCCTTGGTAACCTGTAGTCTAGATTCTAACTTTATTAGCTTGCTTTTCATAATTATTTTGTATCAGTGAGATCATACGATATTTGCCCTTTTGTGTCCGGTTTATTTCACTCAATATGATGCCTTCAAGCTTCACCTATGTTGTCACATGTATCAGACTTTCATTCATTTTTATGGTTGAATAATATTCCAATGTGAGAGTGTGTGTGTGTTTGTGTGTATCACATTTTGTTTATCCAGTCATCGGTTGATAGACACTTGCATTACTTCCACCTTTTAGAATTGTGAGTATGGCTGCTAAGAACATCAGATGGGAGCACTGTAATTATAAGAGTCCTCGGAAGTGCAGAGGGCGGCAGAAGAAAAGGCTAGCATGGTGTAAGGTGAGCAGAACTCAACCCACCGTTGCTGGCTTTGAAGAGGGGGGAAGGGCCCACGGATGAAGGAATGCAGATGGCGTCTAGAAGCTGGAATAGGCAAGAAGATGGGTGCTCCTTTGCCTTCAGGAGGAATGCAGCTCTGCTAATGCCGTGATTTGGCTTAGTGAACCCTCTACCAGACCTCTAACTTAGGAAACTGTAAGATCACACATCTGTGTTTTAAGCAATTTGACGTAATTTGTTACAGCAGTGAAAGAAAACTAATTCACTAACTTAAGGTTTTGACATTTCATTCATTGTGGATTTTGGTATTTATTTTGATTATTTTACATATTGCATTAAAATATTATTCATCTTGATTATCAAGGCAACTGCTCGGGAAGAGAGCCCCTAACTCACCTCCTCCAGCCTTGGTCCATGATGAAGAGTCAGTTTTGCCCGCAGGACACGTCTTTGCTAACAGCATTGTTGGTGCTGGCCTAATGCAGACAAATGATCAGTAAATTTGCTGACTACATCTCTTTTGACTTTTCTTTGTGCAACTTGAAGAATTCTTAAAGTCTTCACTGAGCCTGCAATGAGGGTTTAACTTTGACTCTGGCGAACTGTTTTTCATCGACGAATATTTGCAAGAACATGACAAAGCATATATATGGAAGAACTATTCCAAGGAATACATTCTTGGAGAGCTTAAAATTGAATGATCCCAGGATGTTTCTGATGTTGAATTTTATACCTGCATGAAGGACATTTTTAACTTGACCAAGTTTCAATGATTTACTCATTTTCTTGTGAATAGCATTTTCTACTACTTAGGCAACCCTGAAGTTGAATTTCAGACTTGTCTCATAGGCTTTCAGCCTATAACTAGAGAAAGAACCAGCTCTTTTTTTTTTTCCAGTTAGTGTGGAAGTATATGGTAACACAGGCCAACACAAGTAAGTAACCTGCATAGTAAAAACAACAACAATAAAAGTAACAGCCATGATAAAAATAAAATCTATCATTTCTAGAATAAGTATTCAATTTTCACAAAATCCTCAAAACAACGCTGCAAGACATGTTCTGTTCTCCCCATTTCTCAGATGAAGAACCTGTGGTTCAGAAAGAAAAGAACAGAAATGAAAAATAAACATAGCTAACACTTAAACGGGGCTATCCTATGCCAGGAACTATTCCAAGGGCTTTACTCGTTTACCCACGGCAACCCTAAGAACCACGACTGCATTTTAGAGATGAGGGAACTGAGGCCGAGCAAGGTGAGTAACTTTCCTAAGGTTGTGCACCTGTTATGGAGAAGGCAGGTTACTTGTTTCAAGTCATGCTGGTAATAAACAGAGGGCTAGGTATTCAAGCTCAGATCAGTCCACGTGAAAAACACGTTGCTCTTTTCACTCTGCCCAAGTTGCCTCCTAGAACCTTAAGCTGCCGTTGTCTTTCCCTCATTAACCCACCTCACCGCCTCAGCCATGCTCTTCCCTTCCTCTGACGTGATCAAGTCACTTGTCCTTTTAGCAAATCCCAGGCCCAGCTCTGGGCGGCTTCCTGGGGGTGGTTCAGAGAGTCCCCACCCAGGATCTCCAAGCCCTGGCCACGAGTGCCCAGCACCTGCCCTGAAGGTGCACTCAGTCTAGGAGGCCTGCTTGCTCTAAGCCAGACAGAAGACAAGGCAAAGGGGCAAACTGCTGTGCTCAGAGAGGATTTACGATCCTGACAGCAGGGCTTAGACAAATCTTTATTGCCCTAGTGCCTTGGGAAAGGTATTATCTGGCCAGGGTGGGTAGTGATAATGCTTTTACATCAATAGAAACTATCGCAGTGTTAAAGTACATTCAGTAGAATTTGTTGCACTCTCCCAGCAACACTTCAGGGATATCTTTAAAGGGCCCCTTCAATGTGAAGATCGTTTTTTGGGTTCAACTCAGGATCTGGTGGTTTATCTGTGAGATTGTTTCCACAGGTTGCCTTCAAATATGAAGCCTTTTTAAAAGTTATGTAAAAATAACTTTGAGTAAATTTAAATACTTGGTTTAATGACACATTTTTTATCTTTTTATCCCTAGTTGATTATAACCTAATGATTATTTCAAAGGGTGCTTAATAAGAAAGAAAAGTTTTGCCAACTTACGTTTTAAACCAATATATAAATTGGTTTTGTTTGAGGTCAAACACTTGATAATGTATATCCTGGGATGGATACTTCCTTTAATATATCAAAAATCCATTCATTTGAATGGTTCTGTTTTTATACATTTAAAATTTATTAATGATAGGCAGAAGATACCAATTTTATAGCTTAAAAGACCATCACAGAATAATGAATAATAGAATAAAATGAATAATGGACTAAAAAATAGACCAAAGTCTGAAGACCTGGTTTTTGGCTCACCTATCACTAGCTTTGAAATTGTACTTCTCTGGGTCATAATTTCCTCTTCTGTAAAATACAGTAATAAGATATGCCCTTCCCACTTTACAGGCTTGATTTAAGAATAAAATGAGGCAGTATAAAGATAATTTGAAGATAAATAGTGTAACATACTCTACATAGTTTAAATCATTGAAATTAATTTTTTTGATGTCTCTTTCCTAGGGACTATATGACTACTTTCATACTCACATTTCAGTTACATCAGAATTTGTATCATGTATTATGTATATGTATCATATATTTATATTTCTTATACTTATTGAACAAGTGACCCTTGAAATGAAAGCGCCTAATGTTAGGAAAAAGGTCGATATTTTGAGAAATGCACTGAAGTAGGATTCAGCGGCTTTGCTCTACTACATCCGGCTGCTAGAGTCTAGGCTATTACTGTTAGAAGTCATTACACTTCTCCAGGCTTCAGTGTTCTCACAAGTAAAAAATTTGGGGTTATGTGAAATAGCTCTAAACACTTTTCCTGAACTTTCCTGCTACCTTAGAAAAAGTTCTAGTTTGTTTTTATTATCAAGGAGCATATTAGAGAACGTATTATTATCTCTGTAATTTTACTTAAAAATATATAGATATAGATATATAGAATATAGGAAACAAATTATAGAAAGACTTAAAATCATGTACATGAATACACTAATTAACAGTTTTCCGGGATTCGTTTACATAACAAATATAACATCACTAGGTCCATTAAACTCATGTTTAGTCTTATCCTGTAAAAATAGCTAATATTTATTTAGCATTTCCTTTGTGTAGAGGCAATTTGATAAACACTTTTTATACTCTGTAATATTTAATCCTAATAATAACCCCAAGCTGTACGGGTGTTGAGTATCTCCATTTCAGAGATAAAGAGATGGACCCAGAAAGAGGTTCAGTAAATCACCCAGTCGCACAGCTGTTAAAGTTACTCGAAGGCCTTTCTGCTCTGCATTTGTCATATACAAGAATAAAGTCTATTTGGGAATATTCTGCGAATTATTTTATGAAAAAGCCTTTCTTATCCTAATCAATCAGAAACACTCTCTCTTAATATAGGAAAGGTCATTTTTCAATACCTGGCCTAAATTTCTAACTCATGATTTACCTAAAGAAATAATTTGGAATTTTTGACTTTGAAGAAACAACAATACTTGTTCATTTGCCAGAGTAGTCTTAGATCTACCATACAAGTATTTTTTTTTTTTAATATATCTTAAACCTGGACTGGATAATTGTAAACACGTATTATAGTTATGCCTTATGAGAAAGTTATTTTATATGCCACAAGAGAGCAATTACAGAGTACAGTTAGTCAATGTGGAAGATACATGAAACATTTTTGTGTTTTTTTGGTGGCAAAATTAGGGATGAGGTTAGGATAGTAGGTTAATTGGTTTATGTCTTCATGCTATTCAACTATGTAAACACAACCTTAGGCACATATTTTAAAGGAAGTGTTTTGTTCTATCCAGTAGAGGGAGATGGCATATTAGCTACTACACTGCAATTTTAATTCCATATTTTTCATAATTACCTATAACATCCTAACAGGTCAAATCTGGAATAAGGAAAAGTTTGATAATTTAAAAATTATGGAAACAATCTGAACTTAGTTCTTATAGTGAATTAAATGTGATCTGAGTAGAACAAAGTATTCCAGAGATTTATATCTAGACAGAGTATGGGGAGATTTTAAAGTCAATTCATAGGGAGCGTAGAAAAAGATCCTGCTAGTATTTAGTAACTTAAAAAAAAACCACACACACATTGAGCTTACATTGTCATAAACAATGCAGAAAGATCTGCTTGAGGGGTAGATTAAAAGCATGGTGTCTTGGAGGGATGTAGCTCAAGTGGTTGAGCACCTGCTTCCCACCGGGGTTCAATCCCCGGTACCTCCTAAAAAATGGCATCTGTATTGTGCTCAGTGACGAAGTGAAGGTTTCCCCCGCACAGACGTGAAAATCGTCACTCACGATCTGGAGGCTTTATCCTTGAAACCAACGACCAGATGAAATCAAATGGTAGGTCTCCTGCTAAGAGCAATGGCTTAGGCCAGGGTTCCAGTAACAAAGCACCACAGACTACGTGGCTTAAAGAACAGAAATTCCTTGTCTCTGTTATGGAGGCTGTATGTCTGAAACCAAGGGCTCAGCAGAGCCAGGCCTCAGCTGAAGTCTCGATGGTCTAGTGGTGGCTGGGAATCTATGGTTCCTTGACCTGCACCATAACCCAGTCTTGTCCCGTCACATGGCCACCTCCCTCCTGCCTGTCTCCTCCCAGTGGAGCCCAAATGTCCTCTGCTTGTAAGGCCACCAGTCAGATCAGCTAAGGGCCCACACGCCTCCAGCTTGGCCTCATCTTAACTAATAACATCTTTAAAGAGCCTGTTTATAAGTTCACACTGAGAGGACCTGGAACCAGGACTTGAACGTGTCCTCTTGGGGACATAATTCAATCCATAACAGTAATGTTTCTCCACTTTCTTCTCATAACATTTTTTATATCACATGGAAATTGTAACATTTCTCAAAGCAAAGCAATATTGAAGTGAAGGTGCCTGAATTTAGAAGTAGAGAAAATGACACCAGGAGGCTTAGCTACAGAGAAGAAAGAACTAGATAAACTGTGAACATATCCCAAAGCAGAAGCTGAAAAAAAAGATAACTTTTGATGAAGTGAATAGACCACAGGTGGATTCCCGATACAAAACAAGTCATAAATTTTTACTCGTTGAAGAAATGTTCTCATCTTTATCATTTTTTGGGCATCCTTATTTAATCAGCTTTTTAATATGAAGTCAAGATGAATAATTTAAATGTTTTCTTGAATGGTCAGTGGAAATAGAAATGAGTCAATTAAGAAACCCAGAGCCTAGTCCACCCAACTCCAACCATTTAAGCATTTGGTGAAATGTTTGAAATTATCTTCTCATCTTTTCTTGTGCAAGTGCCCTGATACCCTTCTCAAACCCAATACGCAATGAAACAGACATTGCCCACGAACAATGATCAATGCTGGTCTCCAGCTGCCCTCAGAACTGATTGCAGAGTATCTCTGGATGTGGCTATGTGGCTTCAGAATGTCCGAGAAAAATGTTGGTGAGAATATAGAACCTGGATGACAGCTCTGAAGAATATGCAAAGGAAGAGGCGAGCCAATTCACTGGGTCTCACCTTGGTCTACAGCTTGAGCAATTTTTAAATTCTTGGTCTATGTTTTTGTTTCTTCACAAAGAGGCTTTGGGGTCCACTGACCTCCAGAATTTCATTGAGATAGTAATCAAGGCATTATTTTAACGTGGTCCACACGTGTACTTTCTCCTTTGCTTTCCTGGACTAGTACTGCTTCAGCTTTGGGCTTTCAGCCGCATCTCCAAACATCTGTTTGCCTTCAGTATGTGGTGATGTTTTTAGATGTAATGGTGTCACGGAAAGTGTTTGCCTCATGTAGAAGATAAGACTTTATGGAAGCAGGATCCTCAGACAGACATCTTGCTGAGTCTCTTTTTCCTTTTGTCTTAACAGGTAGTCCTTTCTCTCCCCTTTTCCTGGAAGAGTGCTTCCTTTGTATTAGGAACAAATTATTCCTTTTCTTTCCTCTTGAAGAATGATTAGTATTTTTATGCTTTTGATTAACTTTTCATTAGCTTTATCCTTTTTAGTATTTCATGTATTTCCTGGTTCGAACCAACAGTCCCGTGTGAAATATCTACCTGAATATAGGAGTAAAATTTATTCAGTCCTATATTTATTGGCCTTGCCTAAGAATGACTGGAAATTAAGAAACTGGAAGCTTTTAAATCATTATCCAGACAAGAGAAGATCAAACAAAACCTACTACTTTAAGGTGTGAATCATCTTGTTGGAAACTATTTTCCTCTTGTGTAAATTTCAGTTATTCTCCATTTCCTATTAAACTCCATATGACATAAATCTTGTCCTAAATTATACAAGATACTTTGCCAATTTGAAAAAAAAAAAAGAATTTGAATATTCAAAACCTCAACAATATATATTATAGGTTTCCCCCCCCCACAATTGTGATTTATGACATATAACAGGAAAACATTTTTGAGGTGCATCTAGTTTGTTCTGGAAGATGATGTGTAACAAAAGGTTGGCATATGAAAGGGGACTTCTGAGAAAGCTTACACATGGTCCTGTTCAAATTTGATTAAACCCCATTTGTTGTAAATGACTTTTGGTCTTTTCATTATTGTGAATTCCCCCTCCTTTTCCTGGCTTCATAGCTTTTGAAGTCACACTGTGTCACATAGCATGGAACAGTTTCTCACAGTCCTTGTCAGTACCACTGTGCCAAACCTAATTAAGGAATGAGGTTCTCAGTGGATCTTTCAAGTTGATTGATAGTGCTTTGTTTGTTGTTTTTAAAGCAATCGTGGAGCAAAGTCCAGGGAGCGTCCTCATATTTCTTAAACATAGGCCTCCTTAAAATCTACTGGAAAGAGCAAATCACCAGAACCCAGAACACCCAGTTCTAGGCTTTATTACATGCTGTCCAAATTGCGCAACATTGGCCAAACAGCCTGCCTCTCTGAGATGCAATTTCCTTCTCTGTAAAATGAGCATAACCTTGCTTGGCCTGCCTTTTTAAAAGGATCAATCCAAGTGCAAACGTTCTTTGTAACCTTTAAGGTGCTTCTTGACAAAAATCACAATTTTTCAGTCTCTATACTTAGGGCAATTTCCTATGAGGTTGTTGGTTTTAAATCATTTAGGGAGTTTTACTATCATACTCCATCACAGATATGCCACACCTTATGCTGGATTTGTGAGCAGACTTGCCCAATTTCAAATCCTGGCTCCACCATTTATTAGGTATAAGATTTGGGGAAAACGTCTTAATCTTGTTAAGTCTTCACTTCCCTTGGAAAGGGATAGTAATACCCCTTTGATAAGGTCGATATGAGAATTAAATGAGATATGTTTTTTTAAAGCACCCCGTACACAGCAGACCTCAAGGAATGGTGGCTGTTTCATAATGACAATAAAGCAGAATATGAGGAAGGGACTGACTGTTGACACATGACCTGGGCCTTCCTTCCAGTAGAGCCAATTTGGGCAACTTAACATGATTGTTTGGAGGCAGGTAAGGTCTGAGGAACCGGTGCTTAATTTTGCTATTAGTTATTACAAAATGTCCATACTAGTTGGGTTTCCCATGCCAAGTACACATGAATATAAAATTATATTCTTTGGTTGACAAGCACAACTTTCAAAGTAAACAGAAACAGGCACAGATTTTTGTTCTGACATCTTTAAAAATGAGTTTGGGAATGTTTTACTTGTTTAGATTTTATCCTGGATAGTATAATATATAATGCTTAAGACATCTGTTTCTTTCACAGGTCATTCCTAAGTAATATTAACCTAAAGAGGAAGTTGTTAATCTTTAAAATTGTAGTATGTTGTACGTGACATCATGCACAGAACTTCTCATTCTTACGGTCAAAGGTTATCTTTTCTTCCCCTCCTCTTGAGATTTTCATAGTGCTCAAACATTTATAAATGAACTCCATATCATTCTTCTCAAATATGGGCAATTTAGTTCATTTGAGAATTTGTAATCCTTTGGCTCTTTCCTTTATTTTCTTATTTTTTTAAAAAGAAAAACTTTTATTAGAGATATTCTTGGCAGAGAGAACAACAGGCAAAAAATACAGGATTTCCATATGCCACGCTACTGCTAGTAACACCTAGCATTGGTGTGGTGCCTTTGTTACAATTAATGAAAACATATGGATTTTTAAAAAAACATTTCCTCTTTTAACCACATTCAGATATATAATTTAGTGCTGTTAATTACATTCACAACGTTATACTTCCATCACTACCAAAAAACATTTTCCATCATTCCTAATAGGAACTCTATATTTTAGGCCTTAAAAGTCTATTCCTTATTCCTACCCCATTCCCAGGTAACCTATAGTCTAGATTCTGACTCTGTGAGTTTGCTTATTCTAATTATTTCATATCAGTGGGATCATACAATATTTGTCCTTTCGTGTCTGGCTTATTTCACTTAGCATAATGTCTTCAAGGATCATCCTTTTTATGGTTGTATAATATTTCATTCTATGTATGTACCATATATATATACAATTTTTAGATTCTAGGCCTGGGGATTGAACCCAGGACCTCATATGTAGAAAGTCAGGACTCAACCACTGTACTACACTGCCTCCCCTATACCATATTTTGTTTATCCCTTCATTGGTTGATGGGCACTTGGTTTGCTTCCATCGTTTGGCAATTGTGAAAAAATGAAGATCAGTGTGCAAATACCTGTTCAAGTTTCTGGTTTGAGTTCTTTTGGGTATATATTCTGAGGTTGGATTGCTGGGTCATGTGGTAATTCTATACTCTGCTTTCTGAGGAAGCACCAAACTATCTTCCACAGCAGCGACACCATTTTGAATTGCCACCAACCTTGACTGAGTGTCCCTATTTCTCCACGTCCTCTTCAACACTTCTAATTTCCTGTTTTTTAAATAGTAGCCATTCTAGTGGGTGTGAAATGCATCTCATTGTGGTTTTGATTTGTATTTTGGGCACATTTTAACAGGGTGGGAAGGAAACATAGGAGATGAAAATCATTGTCAGTCTGACAGTCCCATATATCAGCCTTATGATGTGAGTCATCACAAGGTCCTTGAAAAAGCCTCAAACTTTTCTGACACATTGTACAACTACATCTACCTATAAAAGAAATGGTTCAAAGGTTGTGTGTTGGGAGAAGAAATGGGTTTGGCAACAGCCTATGAAATTATGGAGGGGTGAGTTTTCAAATTACATTGCCATCCTGTTTGAAGCTGAGAACCTCATAATCTGAGAAGCTCTCAGATTATGTATTTAGAGGACCACCATTTCTAATGGGAGTATCTAGAGCCTTTGAGGGACGAAAGTGAAACAAAGAAGTTGAGCCAGGAGAAACTTGAATGTTCTGGGACATGATCTTCCTGCACACGCTCTCCCACAAATTCAGCCTTTTCCAGACTAAACCACAGCATTTCCTGAGTAGGAAAGGAGAGAACCAAGCATAACAGGACCAAGATGGGAGTTGGAAAGCAGAAGAAAATCCAAAGTGGAGCACAAGTCACAGAGCTAGCCAGCTCTGCTCCCTAAGTATGTGTCCAAAGCTTTAAAGGATTGATTTGCAGCTATAAGAGACCATGAGAGAGAGAGAGAAAGAGAAAAAGAAGAAAAAGGACACAGGGTGGTGGAAACAGAGAAATTGGAAGTATACCATTAAAAATATAATGATGCAGGAAAACGGGTGTGTCTCAACCAGTTGGGCTCCCGTCTATCATATGGGAGGTCCAGGGTTGGATGCCCAGGGCCTCCTGGTGAAGGCAAGCTGGCCCGTGCAGAGTGCCAACCCACTTGAGAATGTGGCCCATGCAGGAGTGCTGCTATGCGCGGGAATGTTGCCCCCTGCAGGAAAGGCACCCCACGCAGGAGTGCCAGCCAACATGGAGAGCTGGCGCAGAAAGATGACACAGCAAGAGACAAAGAGAGAGAAAATAAAAAGACATAGCAGAGCAGGGTGGCTGAGGTGGTGCAGGAGAGTAATTGCCTCTCTCCCGCTCTGGAAGGTGCCAGGATTGGTTCCTGGAGCTGCCTAATAAGAGTACAAGCAGACACAGAACACATTGCAAATGGACACAGAGCAGACAATGGGCGGAACGGGGGTGGGGGTGGGAATAAATAAAATTAATCTTAAAATATATATATATATATATGTATATATGTAATGATGTAGATGATGCAGTCTTGTAGAAAATCTGAGGGAATCCATAAATCTCTGGGGAACATATGTATATAATTATGGGAAAGGACAGAAAAGGCAAACTGATGGAAATGGAAAATAGAACAGACTGTGATTCAAGTTAATCCTCCAAGACCAGGAAGTGATTAGGAGCATATTGTGGGAGGCCAGTGGCTAGAGTTTAGGTCACAATTGCTAGAAGATACTTGGAATTACTTGTAATATTTCATTTAAATGTTATATATATATATGTGTGTGTAACACACATGACTATATATAATTGGCAAGCAAGTCCTTTTTCTTAGTTTAATTTCTAGTCTAAGAACAGGATAATAATTACATATCAAAAGCAGAGGGAGAGCAGAGTCTCTGTTTCATTGTCTTTGGACCTACTTTTGTTGCAGTTTGTTTTTGAATGTAAAGTATTAGTAAATTCTTGTAGAAATGAACTAAATTGAAAGGAGAAAGTGGTCAACATTATCCTTCCACCTTTGGGACCTATGTATCTGAACTTTATTCACAGAGGCTGACTTTATTCACTCAGAGCTGGGTCCCATGCTCTGTGTGGGAAGTTACATAGTTCAGAGCTGTGCAATGTGTTGTTTACGCTAATGAGCACACAACTATCTTCTCCCACAAACCAGTTATTCAGCTGCCAGTTAGCACTTGCTCCAGGCCTGTTAACCGTTTCAGCTTCTTTGCATGATTATCTCATGACATAGCTTGAACGCTACCTAGGAGGGCTGGTGGACTGCTATATCTTAAGTCAGTTATGTTTGTTTATTTTAAATAATATTCTCCATATTCTACTTACCTAAGACCAGGCACACTGTTTTCTTTATTCCCTGTCTCTGAGTTGGATTCACCTGCTTGTCAACTACAGATGATCAAAGTCCACTAAATAATATCCCAATTTAGCTTGCTCTCATTAGTTTGGCTGTTTTCTATCAGTCACAGAGGTGTCATGTTGTAGAAGATGCACATTGCTACAAGACTTTTATCTTTGACTGCTAAAGGGGATGGTATAGGGAGTCAAGCGACAGTGATTTTAAAATCATTTCCATGAGCAATTTATTAATAAAAAGCACTTTATGGATCTGTTAACAAAGGCTATATATTGAAGTAGGTGAGTATTAAGTGTATTTATATGTTAGACATTGTGGGGCTTTGCCACTATGCTCTTTCCTGGAGAGTAGGATTATTTTTGTTACATTAACTTCAGGAATATCTGTTAAGTAGCTACTATAAATCAACTTCTGGCCCAGGTAATAGGGACTACAAAATGAAAAGAGCAAATCCACATGCTCCTACTACCGACTCAAGGAATCTGCCTGGAATCTGCCTTCCTTCTAGTTACAATGAATGAATTGTATCTATTCTAAGGCTATGTAAGATCCAACCCTCTTTCTCCACTCAAGAAATTTGTTCCTGCTATTGACCCCTTCCTCTCTCCTGCATCATAAATTCTCCCTTTGTATTGCATCACTTTTATTACATGCTGAAATATCTCTCACTTGTAGAAAACCCAATCAACCATTTGCCTTGTCCCACTTTACAGCCTGTTCAAGGATAATAAAAAAGGTTAAAATCATAACTCTCTTACAGATATAAAATGAAGATTTTATTTAACTTATTAACAAGAGAATTGGTAGGATATCACAAGCAAAGGAAAATCCAAAGAACAGGTATATTTATAGATTAGGAATATTGAAACAAATGTTCCAGGAGAGGCAAAACTGACTTCTTCTATAGTGGGGGGGAAGGGACAGAACTCATTTGCATGCTCACTAACAAGAATCATTTTTCATTCTCATCAGTTATCTACAATTTAAAGGGTTGTATAATAACCACCAAAGAATCAGAATTAGATAACATGAAAGGGTGTGCTCTAAACAATTCAGAGTTTTCTATGGAAGCACAAAATTCTCTTTACAAGCTAAAGTCTTTGAAAGAGACTTCCCTTTTGATGGTAGACTGAAAACGGTCACATATTTGCAATACGAGATGGGATATATTTCCTTCCCTCTTGGATCTTGGCTGGACTTGACTCTTATTTTGACCTTAGAATGTGGCAGAAGTGATCGTCTTGCCAGCTCTCACTCATGGAGCTGCTACAAGGTGAAGGAGCCTAAGGTGGCCTCAAGGGGCCACGTGGAGGACTGAGGTTCCCCAGGCAACAGGCTGCCCACCACTGGGCATGGGAGTGAGACCACTGTTGCCATCCAGGTCCCCCCGTGCTGCCAGCTGCCAGGTAAATGGCGCCAGGTGAGACCAGAAGAAGAGCCACCCACCTGAACCAAAACTAAGTTAACCCACAGAATTGAGAGTTAATAAATCACTTTTAAGGCACTAAGTTTTGAGCAGTTGGTTATGCCACAGAGGTTACTAATATACCATTTTAGTAAACGATGCCTCCATTTTTCCAGTTCTTCATGCCCCAAACCTTAGCTTTTTCTTACCTTTTTTTCTCCCTTTTCTGCACCCAACATCTGATCTATTACTAAATACGCTCAGCTTTTCCTTCAAAATATAACCAGAATATAACATTGGCTTATTCTAAAAGTAATCTTAAGGACACATGAAAATAAAAGACTATTAACCAGAAAACAGAAACTGTGTCCTTTTTAAACTTTAAATATTCATATTTTCATTTTATTTATAGTTATACTACTTACTATATTGTACTGAAATTATTTGTGTAGATGCTTATTTTCCCCAACAGGCTCTCAGCAATTTGAGGGCAGCAGTTAAACCTTCTTCATTCCACTACTCCACACGTCATGTTTGTATAGGTAGTTTTGTGCTAGGTATACGGTAGTCTCTCAAGGAATCTCTGCTAAATGAATGAATTGGATTGATGTAAGCAATGAAAGATAATCAATTAGCAATTAAATATTTTCTTAATATTTATTTTCCTAAAATGAATAGGATTCCCTACCTCTTAGGAGGTGTTGGCATATTCTTGGTATATTATTATTTTCTTTTCTAGCTTTTAGTAGTTTTAGTATTTCTCTCCCACATACATTCTATATTCCTTGAGGGATTCACCCTTGTATCTCCTCTATATCCAAGTTTAGCACCTTATATAGAATACTTGTTAGTACATGTTTCTTGAATATCACTGAATTGACCTCTAAGCTCAGTATTAGTGAGGCATTCTTCACTAAGAGGACAAAAAGTATTTTTTCAAAGATGTCAGTGCCTATCTTAAAAATATGAAAGACAGCTTAGTCAAATCCAGACACATAAACAAGTAAACATTCATACAAACCAAAACAAACAAACAAAAAACAATCAAAAATGTTTTTTAGTGAGGGAAAAACAAGCTTTTCAGAACACCAGGTTCTTTTAAACATGCCAAATATATGTTCTTGGTTAGTGTGTTTTGTCTTGTCATCTTGTCTCCTCATATTCAAAAATGATATTAGGGTTAGTAGAGTTCATTTCACAAACAATAGAATCTGTTGACTGCTGTGCTGTTTGAAATATCTAATATATTGTGAAAATTGGGGCTCTTTGCAAAGCATGATTTCCTCTTACTAAGAAAACTCTGAGTATAAAAACTTTTAATATAGATTGATTGAAACTATTTAAGAAGCAGTTGGAGCCTTAGCACGCCTTTCTCACCTTGGCAGAAAATTGAAGGCTTCTTCTCTGAAAAGGGCAAGATAGTGGATCCTGGAAAAGAGAACGTTAGGCTGAGTTGACTGCAGGGGTCCTATACTAGAACCAAAGGGATGAATTAAAGTAAAAAACAACTTTTTAAGGAAGGCTAAAAAGTAGAATTTAGATTGTCCTGCTAATTCCTGACCCCTGCCTGTGTGAGCCTCTGTAAGCAGCATAGTGTCTGAACAAGGGCTCTTGCCACCGGGAACCTGTGGCCCATATAAAGTCTTTCCAAGGACTATGCTAACACTGAGAGGTTTAAGGTATACAATTTCCCAATTCTCCACTTCCAAATGCACTTTTTGCTAAAATTTATCAAGAAGCCACGCCTTCTTTTGTGATAGAGGGCAGACTTTCTCTTCCTATCCCACTCTCCTCTCCTGCCTCAAGTGGAACCAAGGGCTGTGGACTTATCCGGGTTAGTGTTGAGAAAATAAATGACTTTGATGACTATGTATCAAACAAATCCTTCCACAAGATGTGGTAGCTTTCAGTTCTTTGCTTCAAATAAACAAATAAATAAAAGGAGATTCTACTCAAATGGTTAGCTGATTGATCTATGTGATTCTTGTCATCCAACCAGATGGGATGCAAAGACTTACATCGCTCTCACAAGAGTTCTTCCAACCCTCAACCATTTTTGATGTGAAAAAGTTCTTCAGAGCTTACATTTATAAAAATGGAAAATAGAAACAAAATTACCTGAACCCTACCTTATTTTAGCTGTAAGACATTTTCATTCACAGACATATGAACTAAACTTTTTAAAATGTGCCCCCATCTCAATAAAAGAAGTTATTTCAATAAATTTTATCTGATGTTCAAAATGACCAAATTTTAAAAATTGTATGCTACTATAAACTGTAATAACTCAATTTAGAACAAGGTTTTAAACTTTTTTTAGGAGTACCAGGGATCGAACTTTGGACCTCATACATGGGAAGAAGGCACTCAACCTCTTGAGCTACATCTGCTCCCCCAGAACAAATTTTTAATACTTAGAGCTATGTAGTCAGAGGATTAAAATATCAAATTTCATACACATATCTGGTAGGGTTATACATAAAGTAATTTTAGTGTTAAAATATATTGAACAGAATAACATCAAGTGGGTTGGGTGAGGAAAGGGAACAAGGTTCTGGGACCCAAAGGAACAGTGTCACATTTCTGATGGTTAAAGAAAACTTTTTTCACGTATTTTAAAAATGTAGAATGAGTATAAAATCATTATGTAAAGATTCTGAGGATTAAAATGAGCCAGATAAGTGGAAACAACAGATGCTTTCGGCCTTCAATATGAATTTTTTATCTAATCCCATTGGGATCACAGACATTGGCAACCTATTATTTTTGTCATAGGGATCATTTTCAGTGAAATGGTGGTGATTATCAAACTTTGGATCTTTGAAAAAGTGTATGTGATGTTTATTTTCAGTATCCTCTAAAATTTCTTTCTAAATTCCTCTCTCCAGGCTAAGCAGGACAATTACCTCTCATTTTTTATACAATCCTTTACTCCATGCAACTAATTTTTGGTTAGATATTGAGGTAAGTAGGAGATTATTTAAAGTTAGGCTGTCTTAACTTGCCCTCCAAAGAAAGATACTTTAGCCTGGTGTCCTTTTAGCTAGGGTAGCCTTCAGCGATTTCACAAAACTTCTTCATGGTCTTTTTCTCTCTTTCAATGGTGTGAAACCAGGTCCATAGATGTCATTAAATATTGTGATAGAAATTATTTTAAGGATCACTGATCACTCATTTGTTCATTTGTTCTTTTAATCAGCTTTATTGAAGAAAACCTTACATTCATCAAAATTCTCCCATTTTAAGGGTATAGTTCAATGAGTTTTGGCAACTGCATACAGTCATGTAATTCCCACCACAGTAAGTTATAGAACACTTACATCATCCTTAAAAGTGCCCTATGCCTCTTTGCAATCAGTCTCCCATCTCCCCTCCAGTCCCTGGAAATACCGACTTGCTTTTGCCTTTTTGAGATTGTCATATAAAAGGAATCCTATTGTGTGGTGGTTAATTTCATGTGTCAGCTAGGCTAGGTTATGGTGTCCAGTTATTTGGTCCAGCAAGCACTGCCTTGATTGTTACTGTTAGGGTATCTCATAGATGGATTTACATCATTAGTCAATTAATTGCATCTATGGCTGATGGCATCTATGATTCATTGAGTCTACAATCAACAAAAGAGATTGCCCTCAGAACTGAGGGTAGTCTCCTCATACAATAAGTTGGAGATCTTAAAGGGAGAACAGAGAAATTCAGGACCTGGAAAAATTTCTGCCTTTTCTTTAGCCAGCCAGCTTCTCCTAGCTAATACTTCACCTTCATTAATTTACAGTCTATGGCCTGAGCAGCTTTTCAAAGATTCCAGCTTGTGGCATGCCCTACAGAATTTAGACTTACCAATCCCCATGGTTAAGGAAGCGAATTGTACAAATTGCTTAGAAGTGAAATAGATGGGCTCTGTACTAAATTTTGACTTGATCTGTGTAAGCAGAAAAGTTCTAGATCAAATGAACAAAACTCTAACTTCAATAGAACAGAGAGTGTGGCAGTTTGCATCTGTTTTTCTTTTTCTTTTCACTCAGCATAATGTTTTTGAGATTCATCTATTTTTTTTGCATGTGTGAGTAATTTGTTTCTTTTACTGTAGTATTCTGAGTAGTAGTCCAGTATATGGACATACCATCATTTGTTTATAGAGTGAACTGTTGATGGACATTTGGGTTGTTTCCAGTTTGGGAATATTATGAATATAGCTGCTATGAATATTGACATACAATTCTTTGTGTGTACATGTTTTCATTTTCCTTAGGTGATATTGCTGGGTTGCATGGTAACTATATAAGAAAGTTCAAATAAGTTTACTGTGTATATATATTTTTTTAATTTTTGAAAAAGGAATTTATTAGACTAAGAGAATCTTTTTAAAGAGAAAGTATGATGAGCTATTTCTGAAGAGGGAGTTTCATCTCATTTCCAGAGAACAAACCTTCTTTACAAGGTCACGGTCTAAATAAACACACGAACATAGACAAGAGGGAGCAGATCCTGGTGCCCTAACAAAACAGGCTGCCAACGAAAGTTTGTAGGGTTGCCAAGATGCCTCTATGGAGATAGGCTTAACGAGGTGCCATGTATGCAAAATGATCATTTTAGGACTACCCAGAAAGCAATATAAGGGACATAGTTATACAAAATTTGTTAGGAATATCAGAACATTGGGAAGATATGGAGGTTTTATCATTTAAAGATAAATCATTTTACTGGAAATTATAATCTTTGTTTTTAGCCAAATTGAAATAGTCATGTCTTAACCGAAAGTTTGGCAAAAGAACCAAAGAAGAAAACATAAGGAATTTTCACAAATAATTCACCCATCTGCTAAAAAATGTAGGTGGTGAAATGATTATCCACTTGGTTTCTAAATTATTTCCATTGCCCACTGTATGCTGAAGGGAATTTTTATCACGCAGCATGTTCTCTGAGGAGCTGCTGTTTTTATTTTCATATTTGTTTGAAGTGAATCTTTTTACTGCTTCTTTAACGTAAGCCATGTTATAGTAATGTGTTCAATATTTTAAAAAGCGACTAATAAAGAACCACATGCATTGGAATTTAGTGATGGAGGTTTGAATAGCAAAGGGTGGTGGAACACTTCAACCCAGCGAGTCATCATTTCTCTGCATTCTGGCCCCCCCACTTTCTATGATTGTTCCCTGCATTATCTTTACTACTAAACCAACCCTCTGTGATGGTTAAGTTCTCATGGCAACTTGGCTAGGTTATGGTTTCCAATTTTTTGGTCAAGTAAGCCCTGGCCTAATTGTTTTATTGAGGGTATTTTGTATTTTTAAATCATGTATGGCTGATGACAACCAACAAAGGAGATTGCCTTCAGCAATGAGAGAAATGTCCTCTAATCATTGGAAAGGCTTAAAGGAGAATGGATTATTTCAAAGTCAGAAAGAAGAATTTCTGTCTCTACTTTGGTCAGTCAGCTTCTTCTGGGGAATTCACTGAAATCTTCATTGGAGTTCCCAACCTGTGGCCTTCCCTTTGGAATTTGGACTCGCCAGTCCCCATACTTGTGTGAACCAATTCCTATAATAAATATCATTATATATATATATTTCCTGTCAATTCCGTTTCCCTGGAAACATTGACAGGAAATATATATATATATATATATATATATACTCCCTCATGCAAGTACTAATGAGAAGCTAGCAGGATATAGTAAAATATTCAAAAGTAACATAGGTACATTCTTGGGGTTTTCCCTGCTGCTTTGCTTCTAATTTTATTTTATTTTTTAAAAATCTTAAGTATTCTTATTTTATGACTCAGTGAGATGGAGACTGGGCTGGTGAATGGCAGTTGCAAGCAGGAAGATGAAAGTGCTTTTTTCTAAGCCAGATACTACTACAGTTCACTACTCTGCAGCCCCTCTTCCTAGAGATCCATGGAGGTCTGTTTCAAGGTCGCTCTTCTTTGGGTCTGTCCTGGCACCCTCAGATTAAGTTAGTACTGTAGATCACAACTTTGTGTTTCAGAATGAGATGTTGTGCCTTTAAGAATTTCTCCATCTTCTCCTTCTGGTTAATGCCTCCAAGTCAGAACTCAGCTCAAGTCCTGTGCTATATGCAACTGCTGTAATATGCAAACCATTTAAAAGAATTTATGTAGGAAGATTTACATGTACATACACACACACCTGCATGGATACATGAAACCATCCCAAGAGACTGTGCCGAAGATTTCAGGGTACCTTAGGAGTGTGAACAGTTGTAATGTGTGTGAATACAGAGGTATTTTAGCATGAGCTAGGTTATTATGTTCCTCACTAGCATAGGAACAATATCTAAAATAAATTGATATAGAGTTCTTAGAAATATTATTATGGCTCTTGGGAAAAAATCAAATAAATACATATTTCAAGGCCATAGTTCTGGACCGCATATTATTCCTCCCCACCCCCATGCAAATTTGCTTCTACACAAGAGCCCAAACTTGAGACACCTTTGAATTTTAAGCCCAGGTCCACATACTGGTTCCACCTGCTGGTTTCACCACCACTCTTATGTCTTGAGTGAAAAGGATATAGTTAAGATGTTTAGGGAAACAGGACTTGTGAATTCAAATGTTAACTCAAGATTTTCCATAGTCACCGTATTTCCTTCCCCCTTCTCCTTTTTCCCACTTCCATCACATCATCAAGGATTTCATAGGTTTTACTTTCCATTGTTTATACTATAAAAACAAGAGTTTTCTCACTCTCCTCCTAAGGCTAAAATAATATTGAATATGCTTTTCCAAACACCATATGCTTCCCTGGAGATTCTGACCTGTTGTCCTTTCTTTGCTCCATCCTGCTTGAGGATCTCTGGACTGATGGAGGATTAGAAGGCAAAGCCAACATCCCGGAAAAAGTGTATCTTTGCAGGCAAGGAAGCAATTGTGCAAACAAACGGAGTTAAGCAGTTAATGCATGTAGTTAAGTCTTCTAAACGGGTCTCCTGAATGATGTCACATTTCATTTAATCAAACTAGGAAATAACAAAATGAAAGCTCTGTTGATGTTTGTCAAGAGATTTCCCTTGTTAACTGTAGAAGTAAGATTTCTTTTAATAAAAGGGGTCACAGAAGGACCTTGGGCCATAAATTACGTGCATCTCTTGGACCAATAATGTTTTATTGATTGAATTATATGTAGGGATTTATTGGAACTGTGGTTTAACACTCCTTTTAAAGTCTTTTACCACTGGGATATCAATGGAAAAAATGGACTAAAACATTTAACTTGGTAGTGGGGTGGAAGTAAATAGGAGAGGCAGGGAGGGCCAGGAATTAATGAGTGGTACTCCCTGTGGAAAAGAAGATTGACAAAAGCATCCTTATTATGTTTGATTAACAGGCTGATATATATAGTTGTGCACATCTTGCATTGTGCATTTCTGAGGAGCACCATTCACATTAGTAGTCATTATAGATTTCTATATTTATAAAGGTATTTTTCAAGCACCTTGGTACATTTTCTTGAGAAAGTATAAGATTTTTCTAATTTTCAGAAAGATGCCTTTGGGTTAGTTGAAGTATTATCTGATTATTTTATTAGAGATTGCTACTGCCACTGCACACTTGTCTTGTGAACTTGGGAAAAATATAGTATTCTTGGGTCTCAGTTTCTGCATTTGTAAAATGGTAAACAAACAAACAAATAAAAAACCCTACATGTAAGAATTGTGAGTAGAAGAGATTATGTATGTGGAGTCCCAAACAAAGCACGTGTAAATGGAAAGTATCATTATTATAAATATTTTTACAATATTCTGATGATTTGTTTTAAGCTGGTGAACTGGTGTTTTTTAACACTGACTTTGAAGAGTTTTTAACAATATCTGACTTCGTGTTTGCACACAACTACTAATTGAAATCTAATGGAAAACACACATTAATGGCAGTTTATAAAATAGAAAATTTCCAATGAGAATATTTTCTTTCCATTGTGAGATATTGGATTTCAAAACCTAAGTATTAAATCCATGGGCATGGAGTTTCAGATATGTTCTCAGGTATTCATTTAGTTAAAAATGCTGTAATGTCATAATAGTTAACATGACATGTTTCCCTTTTAGGAAGGATGCCTCCAGATCGATATTATTGTGATGGCTATTACATATTGCCAGTGTTCAGGGCACTTACATGATCTGTAGCAATTGTCTCTAAACTCAAGAAGTTTTCTCACTGGCATCTTCTGTCTCTAAGCAGCTGCTCTGTTGTTGGGCAGCTCCACCACCTGGGGGGTCATAGCAGGTGTTCCTCATCCTGACCAAGATGGCAGAGACACTCTCTTTTTTTTTTTTTTAATTTTATTTTTTTAAAAAAAATATTACATTCAAAAAATATGAGGTCCCATTCGACCCCACCGCCCCCACCCCCCACTTCCCCCACAGCAACACTCTCTCCCACCATCACAACACTGTTGTGATCCACTGTACCTGGCAAGCACATCTCTGAGCATCACTGCACCCCATAGTCAACAGTCCACATCATAGCCCACACTCTCCCATGCTCCATCCAGTGGGCCCTGGGGGGATCCACAATGTCCCGTAATTGTCCATGAAGCACCACCCAGGACAACTCCACGTCCTGAAAACGCCTCCCCATCTCATCTCTTCCTCCCATTCCCCGCACCCAGCAGCCACCATGGCCACCCTTCCCACACCAATGCCACATATTCTCTGTGGACCTTGGATTGGTTGTGTCCATTGCAGATCTATGTCAAGTGGGGGCTTAGATTCCACATGGATACTGGATGCAATCCTCCTGCTTTCAGTTGTAGGCACTCTTGGCTCCATAGTGTGGTGGTTGACCTTCTTCAACTCCATGTTAGCTGAGTGGGGTAAGTCCAATAAATCAGAGTGTAGGAGCTGAAGAGAGACACTCTCTTGACCACTTAAACTCAGAGCCCCAGAGACTGAACTTGATCGCAATAGGCATTCTGCCTGTAATTTTAAAGTGTTTATGGTAAAAAACTATTCGGGGGAGAGTGTAGACTACAATGTGAACCACTGTCCATGTGGTGTAGCAGTGCTCCAAAATGTATTCACCAGGTGCAGTGAATGTGCCACCGTGATGGAAGAGGCTGTTGATGTGGGAGGAGTGCGGTGGGGGGTGGGGGTGGGAGGTATATGGGTCCTCATATTTTTTTAATGTAACATTTAAAAGAAAATAAAGAAGAAAAAAAAAAGCACAAACAAACAAAAACTAGTCACATGAAAGCTGCTATTATGGAGAAAAAAATAACCACATTGTAAACCATGGTCTATAAGAGAAATGGGCTGTTCAAAGGGGGAAAAACTGCCTCAAGATTTTTTTCAGTTTTTCTTGAGTCCTAATACCTTTCCTTTTGGTTATTCTCTCTTCTAAATTCTCCTTTCACTGGAGCTTGTTTGAGTGGATTTCTGTTACTTTCAACAGAAAGATCCCTAAGATGCTTGCCTTGTTCCAAGGAAAATTTTCCTTGGAAAAATTAAAGTGGGTTAACATGGTTATTTCTTGAGCAACCACTACCAAAATAGCCTTTTGTGAGCCACTGTCCTTCCAGGGAACTGTGTGTATGTACCGCCCCCCTGCCCCCCACCCCGCCACTGATCTTTCCAGATTAACGGGGAAAGGATCATCAGAGCACAAGTACCACTCTCCAGTTCTCTGCTTATTGATGACACTGATTACATCTTCCAGGAAATGAAGACTCAGTTAAACTCTTCCCAGGGGTTCCTTCCTGCTTCTGTACAAGCTGAAATTTGGAAGACCATTTGGAAAATGTTTTAGCCAATGCTTAATTGTGATTTCTGCTTGATAAGGACAGGACATTAGGGTGATGATGCCTTTTACCTGAAATGGTTTTCTACAGAGGTGCCTGGTGCAGCACAGGCCTTGGGTGGTGATCTGTGTGAGGTACAGGAGAAAGCTTCATTTCTTTGCCGAGGAGAACGAACTACTGTAAAGGATGTCATTTTTATCCAATAAGAACTAAGAATTCAGAATGAACAATTATCTTTAGGCTTACATTATACTTTGGAGGAGTCAGCATTGTTTTCTTTCTTTAACAGTTAATAGTTAATGAAGTATTTGGCCAGATACTGCTTTCCATCTCCATGGGCAATTACATTTTTATCTGTGTGGAAAATGTTCTAAGGTTAAAGATTTGATTATGGGAGTAGTAAAATGAGGGGCCCCTTTTATAACAAAATGTTAGACAGTGGGGAAAAGGCTACAGCCTGGAAATAAAACAGATCTTGGCACTTGGGATTAAAATTGAAAACGACTGGCTGCCATGATAAATAGTGTAAACTGGTCCTTTATATTATATTATCTTTGATCAAAATCATATACCGTAAAAGCCATACACTGGGTGATCACTTGCTTATTATGTGTCTGTTGATCTCTGCAAAAGGAATTAGGAATTGTGCACGTGGCAGTTGTACAACCCATCACTTAATGCAGTTACTTCTGTGTGAAAGAGAGCAGCTGTTCGACATCTGCACCAAAACTTACTGAGGCAGGAAACAGGACTTGGACTCTCCAACTGAACTAGCCAAGTAGTCGGTTCTTGTGGATTGGTAACATAGTATGCTTGCCTTCATCCCCACCAAGCAACCATTTTGTTTGGATCATTTGCCAATTTCCTTCTTCATGATGAATGGGATCTTACAGACTTTCAGGACACCCATCAAAATTGTGATTTTTATTTTAAGAATTTGAGTTTCTTTGCCATCACAAAAGGAAGGAGAACATGAAGAGATTTGAAAAGAAAATAAGTAATTTTGCCTACTGAATTTTCCCATTGCAAAGAAATTGGAAAGATAAAAAATCATAGAATGTCTTGAGGAGGTAAAAAACAAAAACAACCCCTCCACCCCCCCAAAAAAAACCCAACAGAATCAACAATTTTAGAAAGTGGGAAATTGTTGAGGACAGAAACAAGAATGGAACAATTAAATGGAAAGGGATTCCATGTATTTCATTAAAACAACAATGAGAATATTATTTTGTATGAGTAAATAAAAATTAATGCTTGTAAAGCCATGGCCACATAATGTCACTGAATTACTTAAAAGCACTTTAATTATACAGGCTTGTTAATTTACATTGCAAACCCTTATTAATTTAGCTACTTGGAAGTAAAACATTATAATTTTGGAGGAATTTTAATGAAAGGCAGTGTTAGATCTTTAGACCCACACTCCTGTATCAGGGCCGCTGGCAGCTGGAAGTCCTGTCAGAGCTGCAGTGAGGACCAGGAAGAGAGGAGCCAGAGTGAGCACAGTCATTTACCTACCCGGGACACTCTCAATCTGTCTATTTAAATGGTTAAATCAACACCCTGAACTCCTGCAATCTCGGCTGGTAAAACATTGTATAGACTGTAAAGATAAATGTAAGTTTACTCCATATACAGTTTCAATCAGTGGAGGTAAATTATTGAGGCATTACTCCAGTTCAATAGTCTGAGCCAAGGGGCAGAAAAATGTTAACAATTGTCAAGGTGAAAGAAAGAAGGTAACTTGTTGATTTGCTCAAGGTCATTGAGGAGGTTGGTAGTTCAGGTTATACTTTTATCTCTGCCCCTTGTTCTCCAGGAGTGTTGTTCGGATCAGTCATCACCATAAAGCCACTACGTAGTGAACCTCACCCCAGAGTTGAGCAATCCTTCGGCTCTCCGTAATTAAAGGACATTGATTATAAATTGCTTCTAAATGTATTGAGAAGTCAATTTTATTTCAGTTTTTCCCGGTCCACAGGTATGTTTAATTATGCTAGAAGTGTGTTTTCTTGATAATTGTTAGAGTGGAGAATATATTGAATTGCAATAATAAAAAACTTAGATGATAAAAGTTGGAGTAAAGATAAGAGGAAGAGTATTCGCTGGTTTTATATAAAAAGGAAAAATGCAAGAAAATAAAAGAAAAAAGAGAGAAAGCAAGCAAGCACAAAACCAATGCAAAAAGAAAAAGCAAATTTATCTTGCTGGCTAAAAATTAACAGGCATCATAAACCCAATGACAATTTTCTTTGATAATGTATCAACTCAAGCCCAATAAAAGTAGTTGACCATGGCATGCTTCTGCTTTTTTTTTTTTACCCTTTTATGTAATGCCATTCTTTCATTGTGATGGTGTTACCTGAAGTTGATAAAAATTTATGGCTAAATAAACCAATTAATGTTAACAACCATTTTGTCATGTGAAGGCCTAGGACTGTAAATAAACATCAAAAGAGGCAATTGTTCTTTTGATGACATCTGTTTATAATAGAAGGCAAGATTTATGCAATGCATTTCAAATACAAAATGTTTAATACAGTCATTCCAGGTTACTGAGTTATGTATGAAGCAGTGTAAAGTTAGATATTTGGGAATAGATAATTCACACTGGGTCTTAGAGGATGATCATTGTGAACTATCACCTCGAACAAAAGAAAGACTTAATTACTAACCTGTTTTCCTAAGCCACTGATCTATGTTTGACTATAGCCAAAGAAGCCACTCATGCACACATGCATTTGTCATCAGGGAATTATATGGAAAACTCTTATGATCCCATCTAATGAGTATTCCATGATATTACTAAATATTTACATGGCATATTTGTTTATTTTTTGTCTTGCCAGATAAAGAATCTCTATATATTTAATTTTTAGTTAGAGTATATATCGTTAAATATAAAATTACCAGAAACTTCTGTTAAGGGAAGAATATATTTATAAATTTTCAGTACAGCATGTAAAACTGTGATGCTCAGCTTAATAGCCAATTCAAATTTGCTGTGGAAAGGCAGACTATTTTAGAAATTAAGTTTTTTGATGAACTGTAAGAAAATGCAGACATTGGCTACTCTCTATATTTAAAGCTTATTATTCATTTCATTGAGAGCTCAGATATTACTTTATTTAACTTTCGGATTTTTATTTAGCGTTTCAGTCCATGTTGTATCTGCAGAAGAACATGGAAATTCCACTGAGGGCAGGGATCAGTGCCTCGGCGTCCTGCACAGGGCTCTGCAGAACACAGGAGGGTGGTAACTGTGCCCAAGTGGCAATACTGTGATGCCCGAGGAAAGAGCAGAGATTGCCAAAGGAGACTGCTCTCCCTAGTCCTGTGTTTGTCTTCAAGTCTTCTGCTTTCTCTCTAACTTTCAAAATGCCAGCTGTTAACTATTACTGAAATGTGTTTGGATATTAAAAATGTCCACTTGATGCAAATAATGAAAACTCTTAAAGCCTTAGCTGCTGTTTCATCTGCTACATTTCAACCTGTCTTTTGACTTTCTCCTGTGGAAAGATCCTGTAATTAGAGTCAGGACCAGAGTTCTATTTGAGGCGTTTCTCTTCACTGGGTTTATGACTTCAGCAAGTTTCACTTCCCCTTCTGCCAAAGGAGAGTGGTGCTAGTCCTTATAGGAAGAAGCTGTGAGACTTAAATAAAATACTGCATATGGAAAAGGTACTTTGGAAACTGAACAGTGTTAGACAAATGCTAGACTGACCTCGGGATAAGTATTGTTGTCAAGTGGGGATTTGCTGTGCCAGATAATTTATAATTAACTAATAAATTATTTAAAACAATTATTGTTCCATGCTAAATCAAGACTTTAATGTAGTCAATTTTTTTGAAGATATATTTTGACAAATGGAAGTTCTAAATTCATGTAGTAGAAATGCCTGATCATTGTTTCTTTGGAGTTTATTTAAAACATTAACTAGATAAGAAATTTTTCTTCCACCTTCAATAATCTCGTTATATTCCACAGTGGTCTCTCTGAGCACAAATCTATAAGTTCAAGTGGAATTTGTATTGTTAAGTGGTTCGTTTAGATTTTATCTGACCTCTTAGCATACAAATATTACGCATGACTCAAATGTGAATCCATTACCGATTTTATCTATTTTCCTTTTTATCAATTTTTATGAAGATGTTGGAAAGAAATCTAATATATTAGCTCCAAACTATATGAGCAGTGATACCCAGCTTCAAATGCAATTATTTCCAAATGTTTGTGACACCCAGTGGCAGTCAACTGTACAGTGGCAGCAAGCAGATGGTGATTAGTACATCCAGTTTATTTGCCAGATTTCATCATCCTTGTATAATACTATCCAATCTGGCATTTTAAAGTATGTACAATCTTTACTTTTAAACAAGTCCCTGTTCTAATAAATTTAAACTCATTACCCTATCTTCTTTTCCATTTTAGGTTCATGTACTAGCAGGCCTAATTTTCAGATCTTCACAAATCTGTGTATATTTTAAACCCTCTCAATGAACAGACTTGATGAGACAATAGCCCTTTTAAAAGGCCAAAACTTTAAAAGTAATATTAGTCTGTACAGAAACAAAATGTCTATTTTGCTTGTTAGGAAAAGTTGAATGGGAAAATTCACAGCACAATCATCCTTCAAGTTGGTTTTACTTTGGTGATATTCAGATTTTGGGTTTTTGATGCCTGCTTTAAAATCTGAAATATGAGGAAGTGTACGTTAAATATACCTCTTTTCTTTTTACCTGCCTTACTGTGAAGAGCTGCTTCTATGCTCAAATTTCCTGTAATATTAAGGAAGCCGCCTTCCTATAAATGACAAACATAATCTACATTAAAATCCAGTTAAGTCCCACGTGGGTGCTCCCATAAAGACCAATTTTCCTTTCTCTCTGCTCTGATGAGACTTGCAGAAGTATACGAGGATCTCAGCTGCAATCACTGGATTCTGAACCCAGCCAATAAATTGCTCTGTCCTCCAAACAGATGTTTCCCTTTTAGGTTAATGCATGATTTGTAGACCATTTTCCTTCCCTTGAGGAACTATCTGCATAGTCATAAACTAAAAAGCTTCTTCCAAGCATCCCAGCCCAGACGCAGTCGGGGCACTAGCAGTCTAGGACTGAATGCAAACCGGAGATCACTTTCTGCATGAAATACCCCCTTCCTTTCCTCTTTTTTTCCCCACCACTTGGCTATTTCAGAGATCACTTGATATTTTCTGGGAACACCTGCTTTTATTTTAATGTTTAAGAATGCTTATTGGCTGATTTATGGAACATGTTTCATCCCAACACAGCTCGAGAGGAGGGCAATGAGACTCAGCAAACTGCCATTTCTAACGCAGTAGACTCTCAGGGATGCGGGAACAGGTGCCTCCTGCACTGGTGCTGGAATAGACACATTCCAGAGTCTCGAGATGAGTGAGATAAATTCAGAGTCTTAAAAATTTAGTATGAACTTTCATGACAAAGAAAGAGGAACTTATTAAAAAATGTTATTCTCTGAAAAAAGAAAGGAACAAAAAGGCCCACTTCTTCATTGCAAGTGTGGAATGCCTCCCCCCCAAAAAACCACCTCATTTTTCCTTTGCAGTGTTTTGCTTTCCGAAAAAGGATCAGCCTATTTCCTTGTTATACAAATGTGGGTTCCTATTTGTGAATGGTGTTATTTTTTGTGGTATGTGCAGGTACATTTTATAGGTACATTTCCCCTCTCTGAGTGATGTGGCCATATATATGCCTCAAAAAATGAGTGTCTCTACCTCTCTGACTCAATCGAATGGAGTGAAAGTTTATAGGCCAGTAAATGGGTAAATCTGAAGGTGTATTTTATGACTTACCAGTATACCAGGATTACATATAACATCAAAAAATAAAGTATCATTTATTTCCTTCAGAAAATGTCTCAGACTGGAAAATCAGACAATTCCATTGTAAGAGGAAATTTTAAAACAATTTCTACAGAAAAATGTAATGTTTCTGGACTTTACTGTTGGCTTGGTGGTTAAAATACTTTCTTTACTTTCATTTTTGGTAATTTGAAGGAAAGTTTCCAAATTTTTCATTTAATTTGTTTTTCATTTTTCTGAATGCCTCTGAAATTTAAGACTCTACATTCTTAGATCCCATCCAATATCATGTACTGCATTTAATTGTCATTATCTCTTTAATTTTTTTATAATTGTGGAAACATATATAAAACATAAATGTTCCCATTCCAGCCCTTCCCAAGCATACCATTCAGTGGGATTAATTACATGCAAATGTCCAAATACCCTCACTACCATCCATTACTAGAATTTTCCCTTAACCCCCAAACAGAAACCATGTACTCATTTTTCATTAACTCTCCACAGCTCCTGCTTCCCGCCCCTGGTAACCTGTACTTTCTGTCTCTATGCGTTTGCATATTCTCTAATATTTTCTTTGTGATTACCATGGAGTTTAAATTTAACATCCTTAATCTATAACAATTTCATTTTTTTGTATCAATTTAACTTCCAAGGCATACATAATCTATATTCCTATATCATCTATCCTCTCATCTTTTTGTAGTTCTTGTAACAAAAGTTATACTTTATATGTCCAAACCCACTGATTCATCATTACATTTCATGCATTTGCCTTTTAGATCCCATAAGAAGTGAAAAGTAGAGTTACAAATCAAAAATAAAATAGTACTGGTATTTATATTTACCCGTGCCATTATCTTTTCCAGAGATCTTTGTTACTTCATTTGGATTTAGTCGTCTAGTGTTCTTTCCTATCAACCTCAGAAATTTCTTTAGCATTTCTTGTAGTCCATTCTAGTGGTGAGGAATTCCCTCAGCTTTTGTTTATCTGAGTCCTTCCCTTTTTATTTTCTTAAAGACTTATTTTATTTATTCCGCCCACCTCATTCTTTGTACTTGCTGTCTGCTCTCTGTGTCCATTCACTGCGTGCTCTCAGTGCCTTATATTTAGGAGGCACCAGGAACTGAACCTGGGGCCTCCCAAGTGGAGGGCACTCAATCACTTGAGCCACCTCCACCCTCTGCTTTGTTGTATCTCTGATTGTGTTTCATCTTTGTGTCTCCTTGTTGTGTCACCTTGTAGCATCAGCTCACCATACCAGCCTGTCACGCCAGCTCGCTGTCTTTGCTTGTCCTCTCCTGGAGGTACTAGGAACTGAACCCAGGACCTCCCATGTGGAAGGTAGGAGCTCCATCACTTGAGCCACATCCGCTTCTCCCTCCCTCATTTTTGAAAGACAATTTTTCTGGATATAGAATTCTTGGTTGGCAACTTTTGCTTTCAGCACTTTAAAATGTATCTTCCCACTGCCTTCTTGCTTCCATGGTTTCTGATGAGAAATCAGCACTCAATCTTATCAAGGCTCCCTTGTGTGTGACACATGGCTTTTCTCTTGTGGCTTTCAGAATTCTATCTTTACCTTTGGCACTCAACAGTTTGATTATAATAAGGTAATATAAAGGTCTATTTAGGTTTATCCTGTTTGGAGTTAATGAGCATCTTGAGTGTATATATTGATGTCTTTCATTAAATTTGTAAGTTTTCAGCCATTATTTCTTTGAATATTCTGTCTGCTCCTTTCTCTCTTTCTTCTCCTTCTAGTATTCCCACAGTTTATTGGTATGCTTGATGATGTCACACAGATTCCTCAGGCTCTGTTCACTTTTCTTCATTCTTTTCTCTTTGTACTCCTCAGATTGACTGATTTCATTTGTCTTATCTTCAAGTTCATTGTTTCTTTCTTCTACCAACTCCAATCTGCTGTTGAACCCCTCTAGAGTATTTTTGATTTCTGTGATCTTCAGCTCTGTTTGGTTCCTTTTTATAATTTCCATCTCTCTATTGATAATATCTTTGTGCTCATCTATTCTTTTCTGAATTCTCTTAGTTCTTTGTCCATGTTTTCCTTAAACTCTTTGAGCATATCTAGGACCATTTTAAAAGGGTCTTTGAAATGTCTTAGGTCTGATTCTCCTCATTGGTAGTTTCTAATTTTTACATTTTCTCCTTTGCCTGGTCATCAATTGCTATTTCTTTGTATGTTTTGTAATCTTTTGAAACCGTGGCCATTTTTATATTCTAATGTGTTATCTCTGGAATTCAGACTTTGGGGTATTTGTTCCTTAAGTTTCTATCCAGCTAGTTTATGGCAGAGCTTTCCTTAAATGCCAGGAGCAAATAAATAAATAAATAAATAAATAAATAAATAAGAGAGAGAGAGGGAGGGAGGGAGAGAGGGAGAGAGGAAGGAAGGAAGGAGGGAGGGAGAGAGGAAGATACTTTTCCCAATCTTTTGACCTGTGTGAGTTTAGAGAATAGCTCCAGGCCAAAGTGTAGGGATCTTCCAGGTCCTTTCTGTGCATGTGTCTTGATCTTGGACATATGCATTTGGCCCTAGGAATTTCCTGATTTACAGGGATATGAATGTCCCTTCTTCCCTAGGAAACTGTTTCCTCATGGTTGAGGGTACTGAGCTGTATATCCAGTAGTCAACAATCCCTTGCCATAGGCAGTCACTTGACTCCTCTCCCACACTGTTCTGTGAATCCCATGCAGGGCAAGTTCTCGACAGCAAGTACCAGACAGATTTGACCAGACATACATGTTCCCAGTATGTACTTGAGTGTTACTCTGCTCCCTCTGGAAATCTAGACTTGGAGCATGACCCATGTCTGCATTGAGCCAGTGAGGGGATAGGGAAGGGACCATCTAGGGTGCCAGGAGGTCCTACTGCCCTACTGCTTTTAAATGTGTGGTTTTTTTTTTTCTTGATTCAGCACTCCCCCTATTACTATAGTACTTTAGCTGTTTTCTGGAGCTAAAGAACATTGATTATGTTAGTTCATGCTGGTTGTTGAGCACTCTATAGTGGAATGGAACCCTGGAACTTTTCACTCCAACTTCTTGATTGGGTGGTGCCACTCATGCATTTTGACTGATAAAATGGAAGGATAAATGATTACATAAAACATCTAGTCTATGACACTGTTTTTGTTGTTGTTTGTTTGTTTTGTTTTGATTTTAAAGGAGCTCCTTGATGAAAAGCTTGGGAACATTATACTTTTGTAAAGTGTTTAGACTCATGGAGGTCAAGACTCATGAAGGATTTTGTAGTATGGATAAGCTAGGCAGTAAGACTTGGAGCTATGCCAACTTGATTTAGTATCATATTAATATTTCTGTGGTTGAAGAGACAAGAATTTCTAGATTCTTGTTGCATGGCAGACAGTATAGATAAACTCCTACAATGAGGTACAGATAGAAGCAAGTATCATTGAAGTGGCCATATTCCACAGACATAGTTTAATTTTGCTTATCTGTTTAGAGAGACAACATCCTCCTCCTCTAAGTTGTTACTTTTTAAACTATGTTAGTCCCTTTTATTCTCTCATGAATTTCCTCAAATACTATATTTATAATCATCGCTAGTCACATTTTACATCTTTTATGTTTTAATGCCTAGTATGTTTTAATAATATGTAGGACTGTAACTGAACATACCAAGTTTCCAAAATTCTGTTTCATCAATGGATATTTCAGCATCTACATTTAATATTGAAATGTTCATACTTTCATGTACAAAAATTACTTGAGACAAAACAGTAGCTAATGTTTGTTAATGAATGTGATTGGGAAATTGCTAGAAAACTTTAGGAAAAAGGAATCCTTTATCATGTTATGTAATTGGAAGTCAAAAGAAACACCATGTTCCTCCTGAGATGGACACCTCCTGTTAGTTTTCATCACATAAACCTGATCTCAGCTAAAATGTAATGCACATTGAGTAAGACCAGAGACTATTTTTCATCTTCTTTTAAATTTATGCTTATATTTCTACAGTTCATATTAGAAGGAAAGAAAAAAGGAAATACAAGTAATTTAAGTTCTAAACAGTTTGAAAGGAAATGGCAAAGCTACGCAATTCCATATTTCATGGTTTAGACAAAAGAAAACATTTGGCCTTTTAATAATATCTTCTTAAGAATATTTACACAGTCAATTAGACATTATCTATATCAGTTTATGCCCTTTGTATGTTTTAGATAACATTGTTGTATTTCCTTTGACTTAGCATTAGATGGACTTGCCAATGTAGAGAGCTGTACAGGCAGGCACTGCCCCCTCCATCCCAGCAAAGGCCATTTATTAAGCAGCTGTTGTTATTAATTTACAATGATTTTTCAAGTCTGTGTGTTTTAACTTCATCTTTCAATTTTGAGAAACAACACATTTCTTAGACTCTCTTCTCTCAATTCTCATTATACGGAGAGTGTTTTCTTTTGCTTGGTGGTTAAATTACTTTATTTTTGTTTTTGGAAATTTGAAGGAAAGTTTCCAAATTTTTTTTATCAAGGGCCTGGCATATTGGTCTGACCTTTGTCACTAGGCACTGCCTGTATACTCTCGAGATTCTTGCCACTCTGTTAGAGAATGTAGCAGGACTCATTATGCCACCTAAGTATGTTTAGATTATGAGATGTTGAAAATTGGTCAAAATAATAATACAAACCTAATATGCAATATTCCTGGCTATCTAAAAGAATGTTGTGATAATTGAATATAGCAAATCTATGGAATATGACAACAAAAGAGCTTTGTACAAAACCATGCTTTTTGCTTTATAAGGCAGCTCTCTCTAAATCTCAGAAAAAGTAAAAACTGATGCAATTTTTGTGACCTGTAGCTAAGTTTGCCAGGTTTTCCATTCAAAGTGGGTAAATAGTCACTTTCAACAATCAGATATTGTTTGGGTTAGATAAACTAGTATAGACAAGCAATAGATCACCTGTCCCACTTCGAAGGGCTGTAGTTCAGAACATGTGGCTTGGTGCCAGAAAGTATCTGTTCCCAGAGCCCAAACAGTCATGAATCAAATCCATTTGTGTTTTGATTATTTGGCGCCCAATACTCTTAGTACAGAATGAAAATGGTTTTCATGAGTCAAGACAAGTTGAGGAAAACAAATGAACATATATACAATGTCTAATATTCTGTTGTTTTTACTCAAAGATTATGTGGACCAAAGTTAGTTTATTCAATATATTTTGATGTTAGTTACCTTCTGATAGGAAAGATGCTCTCAAGTTCTCTCTGGTAGGAAAATAAAATAATGTTGTTGAAAGTCTATGGTGCATATATAATTTTAAAGAAAGTATGTACAAAATATATTCATCAATTTATGAATGAATTGAAAGATTTTACTAGTAAAGCTTCAAACGAAGAGGACATTTCTCCCATAGAAATAGTATTATGAATGCTACTTAGATTGTCACAACAGCCTTCCAAACCCTGTTTAAATCAGATTGCAGTTGAAGCACAGTACTTAAGTTAGTAGATAAACTATAGTTTTTCTATGAGAAAATAGATCCTGGGTTACAAAAGATTGAGGCACAAGGGATACATCTGCTCATGGGGTAGCCTGGTGGGAGAAATGGGACCTCCTGCTTCTGTCTTCCTTTCATCAGGCTCATTAGGAGGATGGAGCTTGTTGGGGCTTTAGGGATAATAGGGAAGAGACAGAAGATTGCCAGTTCCAGATGTCCCTGATCATGTCCAGGTGGAAATTTGGTGGTTATTAAGGGAAAGTGATTTCCTGGCCAAAGCCCCTGTCAAATAAACTTTGGTGAAATAGTTTTTGTTGTTTTTTAATCTGTGAAAAGGCTTAATATTCAATTGGCATGATACCTTAGATGTGTAAGATCATATTACCTAGAAAATGGTATGGAAAAATGATAATTATTACAATAACAGTCTCTTTCTCTTTCTCTTTCTACTTTCTATTGTGCTTGTTTACCACACAGAACGGAGGGAAGTTGTTACAGAAAGCAAATCCAAACACTGAGCCACCACTGCCGAGGAGGGTAGTTAATGGGTAATGGGGCATGTAGACAGTGTCATGGAGGCTATTGGAGGTCTCCTTTCCACAATGACATGGAACCCAATTAGAAGGTTCCTATCACCCTAGAAGGGAATAGAAAATATTATCCTTCCCACGGTAGTCAGCAGGATGAATGCATGCGAATCCAATGGAAACAGTTTACTGAAAATGGGAAACAAATGATACCTCCACTTCAGAGCAGGGTGACGCCATTGAGTAAACTGAAGAAAAGACACACACACACACACACACACACAAAGAAGTCACTTCAAGGTAATAAGTAAAGCAAGAAAGCACTGATATTTTTCAACATTTAAGAGTTAAGTAAGGCTCCTTTGTAGGTGAAACATAATAATTTGTATAAAACTTTTTTTATGAAGGCAAATAAACAGAGTAGGAGTTCCTCTCATAGTAATAAGTGTCCCAAAAGAAGAACATATTATTCCATGAGACCAACATGGGACCAGAATTGCAAAGGGCACACAGAAGAGGATCACCAGATGTGGACAACAAAAGAAAAGTCTCTAAAATGTCCCCAGAGAACATTCCCTTAATCACTCTGGCTAAAGACTTTCACCAGTTCCTTACATGAGGATGACTGGGAAATGAATATATAGCAGAGCCTCCTTGGATATTGCAAGATATATTTATGTTGAAGTTAATGAATTCCAGACTTGCTCAACCATTCTCACTAATGCTTTCTTCATAAAGCCCAGAAATACAGATCCTAATGAAACTGATATTTGAAATTGATATTTGAACTAAACATGTATGTTTTCCACTTTCTGGACTGAAGAGCATTATCTTGATGTGCAAGGTGGTAACAAAACAGAAGATGAGTAATTACTTTTCTATTATTTATTAACATAATATCTTCTTCTTTATATAGTTACTTTTTTTTACCTTTAGTGTCATCTTGTTTTATTTTTCAATTTACCCAGATTTTTATTCTCCTTTTCAATGATAGTTTGAAGCTTTTTTAGACCCTAGAAAAGATCATGTCCTCAGAGCTAATCCATTCCTGTGGGGCCCCTTGATTAGATGACCTCAGTAGGGCATAACCCAGGGTGGGTTTTCGTCCTCTTACTGGGTTCCTTTATAAATGGTGTCATATGGAGAGAGACAGAGAGAAACCCCCCACAGAAGACAGAAGGGAAAGACCCAGAAACTCAGAGAGAAACCCACAAAAGCTGAAGGAGAAAGCCATGAGAGCAAGAAGCTAAAATCACTAGGACCTGGGAGAAAAACCACAGAAGAAGTCGGAAGCTGAAAGCAACGGAGCCTTGAGGAGAAGGCAGAGACCCTGCGGTGCCTGCAGTTGGTCCTAAGGGAGAGAGTGTTGCCTGATACCTTGATTTGGACGCTTTGCTCAGCCTTGCAACTGTTGGCTTATATGTTAATAAATGCCCGGTGTAAAAGCCAACCTATTTCTGGTAAATTGTTTTTGGCAGCTTTCAGCAAACTAAGTCACATAATTTTAGTTTTTCTGCGTCTTTAAATTCTTTCTGAAACAATTTTGGCAGGTTTGTGGTATACTTTTAGATTCATCCTTGTCTAGTGTGACCTCTTCTATGTGGTCTAGTGTGACCTCTTATGGTCTATAGACCTCTTCTATATGGTCTAGTGTGACCTCTATATGGTCTAGTGTGACCTCTTCTATATAGTTAAAATAAGAAGGAAAATTATCTTTAAACACTTTAAACAGCTCATCAGATAATTTTCCTTCTTATTTTAACTATTCAAAATTATGTGGCTAGATTGTGCTATACTCATTTTTAAATTTTTGGCTATTTGACCATACTGATGTTTCTACAATTTATTTGCTCTCATTAGCTTTATTGGAGTCTAGTTTTATGTGTAATCCTGTATGTAACATTTTTTCATTTATTTCTCCCCCTTTTCAATTTGGGAATATTCTTAGTTTCAGGGTAACAATCACTAATGCCTAAGGATTCTGTAATTTTCACAGCATTAACTCTTATTCCTTGGGGGCCAGCTAACTTCTTTCTCCCGAAGCATCAACACCATTTGCAGTTTGCAAAGTAGTGGGGATCCCAGCTCTGAGGCACCCCTCCCTCCTGGCATAGAAGGCACCAGTCACCAGCAGTGTCTCTTCAAGATCTGAGTTCTAGCTCTGCCAGTCTTCTCCTCCAAGCTTTTAAGTTTTAATTATAATCTCATCCTTTTGTTTCGTTAGGCTCAGGGAGTAGTAGCTGTCTCCAGAAGTTTCTACTTCTGTAATAGCTTACAATCCTTTGTATTAAATTCCTTTTGATTTGATGTCTCTCTCTCTCTCTCTCTATCTCTCTTCCTCCCTCCCTCCCCTCATCTCTCGCTCTCTCTGTATTCATTTTTTTTATAAAGCACTCCAGTAACAGGATTAAGGCCCATCCTGAATGAGGTGGGTCCCACCTTAACTGAAGTAGCCTCATTAAAAGTCCTGCTTACAATGGTTCACACCCACAGGAATGGATTTAGATTTAAGGCCATGTTTTTCTGGGATACATTCAGCTTCAAATTTCAAAACAACAACAACAAAAATATCAAGAAAAGTGCAATTTTTTGTAATTTTCCAAACTTCTTTAATGCCTGACCTAATAAATGACAGCTGATTCTTCCACATCTGTTTTTGCATTCAATCTTTTGCAATATATTCTTTTTAAAAAAAGATTTATTTATTTACTTTATTTTTATTTACTTATCCCCCCCTCCCCTCCCGCTCCAAGATGGCTCTTTTGTCTGTCTGATAGCCTTCTCAAAGAGGTACTGGGAACCAAACATGGGACCTCCCACATGAGAGGTGTGTGCCCAATGGCCTGAGCTGCATTTACTCCCCACAGGCTGTGCCATCTGTTGGCTTGAGGCTTCTGCTCGTTGTGGCAGGAGGCAGTGTCTAGCACATTGCAGTGGGGGTGGCATCTGCTTGTCTTCTTTAGGAGGCACCGGAACCAACCTGGGACCTCCCATGTGGTAGGTGGGTGCTAAACTGGTTGTGCCACATCTTCTTCTCTGCAATATATTCTTTAGGTTGGTATGAATAGTTTAGACTCACACAGATACCTAGTTTGAAAAGGGAAGAGTGTTTTAACAGCATTTTCAAATAATTGTGGGAATTCTTCTTTACTAATTCACCAAAACACAGCAAGTAGTAGTTTCTTAAAGTTTAATTGCAATATGGGATCTGAAAATATATTAATGAATTTATGTACTCTGTACATGTTGGGGATTGAATCATGCCCCCCACAAAAGGTTTATTCAGGTTCCAACCTCTAGTCCCATAGGTGTGAACCCATTTGTCAATAGGACCTTTGAAGATATTACTGGTCAAGGTGTGTCCAAGCTGAATAAGGGAGGACCTTGGTCTAAGATGGCTGAAGTCCTTGTAAGCAAAAGAAATTGGACACAGTAGGAGAAACCACAGGGAGCAGCCAAAAGTTAGACGCCAATGGAACACTGACGAGAAGAAGACATTGTCAACACGTGCATTGCCCTGGGATGGAAAAGCCAAAGAACTCCAAAATTGCCCACCAGCTAAAAGAATCCAACCCTTGGAGGAAGCAAGCCTTTTAGCCTCTGAAACTGTGAGCCAATGAATTCCTTTTGCTAAACCAACCCATTTTGTGGTATTTGTGTTTGTACCCGGAAAACTAAAAGAGTTTTTGGTACTAGAAAGTGATGTGTTGCTATTACAAATAACTAAAATGTGGAGACTGCTTTGGCATTGGAGCATGGGTAAAGGCTAGAAGAATTTTAAGGGTCAAACATGAGTAAGAGGGGAGCAGATGTGGCTCAAGCAGTTGAGCCCCTGTTTGCCACTTGACAGGTCTTGGGTTCAGTTCCTGGCACCTCTTCAAAGAATAAAAAAATGAACAGCAAACAAAATGAAAAAAAAATAGGGCTAAAAAAATAAGTGAGAGCTGTAGAGAATGTTTGTGTTGTCTTAGAGAATACATAATTTGTGAAGAACAGAATGCCAGTAGATATTAATATATGGACATTAAAGGTGCATCTGGTGATGCCTCAGAAGGAAATGATGAATGTGTTTTTGGAAACTGGGGGAAAGGTGAGCCTCGTTATAAAGTGGCAGAGAAATTGGTAAATTAACAGAAGTATGTTCCGATGTTGACTGGAAGGTAGAACCTGCAAGCAGTGAACTTGGATATCTAGCTGAGGAGACTTCCAAGAAAGGTATTGAAGCTGCAGCCTGGTTTCCCCTTGCAGCTTATAGTAAAATGTGAGAGGAAAGATAAGCTGAGGATGAAACTCGTAAGCACAAAGGAACCCCAGAGATTGCTGGCCAGATAAAATATACTGGCCCCAAGAGGAAGCAAATGTCTAGCCCCTGAAACGGTGAGCCTATGAATTTCTGTGGTTAAACCAGTCAAATGTGTGGTGTTTGTTTTCCCAGATAGCAAACTAAGATAATACATTAAAACTATTGGCCTGCCTTATACTTTTACTCATACTTGATTTTGAAATTCATGAATTTGGAAACTCTTGGTTCACTGAATTAATAGTCTTCAAAATGTTGTCATATTTCATTATACAACATTTTAAAAATTGCATTCATTAAAATAGCCACTGATTTTATTTGTCAGGTCCTCAAGTACAAACACATGGAGGCAGATACAAATTTTCAAAATTCTAAACTTGCTTTTTTTTGTCATTGGCAACAAACCTTCCCATTGTTTTGCTGGAGATGATTGATTAACTTTATACATTTTTTGAGAAAACGTCAGCCAAATGACCAAGTACACATAACCCCACAACCATAATTTGTCTGCCAGTCATTCTTTCAAGTAAAAATGGGGTTCCATGAAAAAAAGCAGCTAGTTTTTTCACAACTCAGAAAACTTCACATATGCCTTTACTTGAGGAAACCAATGCACTTCAAAAAAAACCAGAAATGCTTTGTATTTGTTTCCTGATTCATCACATAGAATATTTAGAAGATAGACAAAGCATAAATAATTTTTATTGCTTTTTCAAGGAGATTCTTAATTGAAACTATTTTAATTTAATTGCAAGTGTGTGACAGCAATGTTTGGTACCTTGCTTGAGGCTAAGTTGCCATCAGTATTACTCTCTATTGCTTTTGCTCCATTAGTTAAAATGTCACACAGGGCAAGAGGCAAATAACACCTAGCATGACTATAAAAATAGTTTGGATCTCATGAAACCCTGAAAGGGTATTAGGGACCTCAGGGCTCTGTAGAACATGCTCTGAGAACTGCCATCCTAGAGCGGTATGTTGGTTTCACCCACAACTCAGAAATTCTGTCTTATAGATAAAGCACTAATTCGTAACAGGTTTAAAAAAAAGATTTTCAATTCTCAATAATTACTTAAGCCAATTTAGAATTATTCATTTTTAGTAATAGTGATGTTTAATATCATATACCATAGATAAAATGACAATTGACCAAAAACATAGGAGAAAATAGCAAATATATTCATGTTGTTTTGTCATAGGGAAAAATACCAGAAATATTGTCCTTTCCTATATTGTATGTATCATGTACCTGCTCTTTGACCTGGAAATTAGAGTGTTTTCTTCTTTTATGAATATTTATTCTCATCATGTTTGCCTTTTTGTCATTTAACCTCTTCACTTGTAAGTTTTATTATTTATTTTTAATTTTTTTATTTTAAAAGAAGCTGTAGATTATATAAATGTTACATAAAAAATATACGGTATTCCCATATGCCCCATCCCCTCCCCTCCCACACTTTCCCACATTAACAACATCTGTCATAAGTGTGGTACATTTGTTACAATGGATGAACACATACTGAAGCACTGCTACTAGCCATGGACTATAATTTACATTATAGTTGACACTTTGTCCTGTGCAATTTTGTAGGTTATGACAAAATATATAATGACCTGTATCCATCATTGTAGTGTCATACAGGAAAATCCCAATGCCCTGAAAATGTCCTCATGTTACACCTATTCTTTCCTCTTCCTCCCCTCAGAACCTCTGGTAGCCACTACCTTTATATCAATAATAAAATTTCTTCCATTGCTAGAATAATAAGTCTACAATGGAATAATAAGTGTACTTTAATCCATTGTTCATTCCTCAATATTGAGCATTTGGGGATGATGATGCCCATTCTGTTCCTAATTTAGAGGGGGCTTAGATTCCATGGGGCAGTCGGATGGAACTATCTTGCTTGGAGTTGCAGATACTCTCTGTTCCTTGGGATGGGTGTTTCTATCATCATCTCCTTGTGTAATATTTTATTTTTGTTCTTAACATTCTTTATTGAAATCTAACCACAACATGATAGGATAATATTTTATTTTTATTAGACATTTTCTACTTTCATTAAAATCATTAATTCGTCATTAAATGATATGGCTTTTGCAGATGAACAAAAATGTATAAATTTCACATTATTGCATTTGTGGTAGGAGCAAAATATTTTCCCATCTGACAAGTATACCAGAGACTATGGCCTTTCTGAAAGAAAAAAGGACATTTTCTTTATAAAATTTAGTCAAAATTGAGCTTCTATTCTTTGATGTTTAGGCTGATGTGTCAACTTGGCCAGGTAATGGTGCCCACTTGTTTGGTCAAGCAAACACAGGGCTAATTGTAATACAAGGGCATTTCATGGACTTGAATCATCAGTGGGTTGATTGCGTAGATGGATGATTACCTCTACAGTCAACTGAGGAAATTGCCTTCAGCAATAAGTGATGTCTCATCCAATCATTTAAAGGCTTTAAAAGGAGAAGTGATCTCAGTATTCAGAGAGAGCATTTCCCTCTCTACTTCAAAACAGCCAGCCATCTCCTGGGGAACTCACCAAGGACCTTCATTGGATTTCCTGGCTTGCAGCCTGCCCTACGAAATTTGAATTTGTGCATACCCACAGTCGTCTGAGACAATTTTATAAAATCTTGAACTATTTACAGATATATCCTGTTGGTTTTGTTTCCTAGAGAACCTTGACTAATACATATTCTAAATTTGTGAATTATCTTTTCTTAAAACTGACTTTAACTGCTGGTATCGTAAATCTTTTGCTTCTAAAGGGATGTATGTTTGCTCGTTGTCTTTCCTTTCTTTATTCTTACTACTACACATATAAATCCAGGCTGTTCGTGCTTTAAAGAAGTATCTACACTTTTACAAAATAATAGTGAAGAATGGTGGATTGAACAGCAGAAGGGATGAGGAATTTTGGCATAGTAGCTATAATTTCTACAATGCTCAGCAGTAGCATGAATAGGAGAATGCAGTCTTCCTAGAATCAGTTTTATTTTAAATGAGAACAATCTTAGTAAATCTGATCAAATAACAAAAATAAAACCCTTTGGTAACATCAGATAAAGCAGAAGGAAAACAAGCTCTTTCTATTTCCTCTTATTTTAAGGAAAGGTCCCAGGGGAATCATTTGACTTCACAACTCGATGATATGCTTAGATGAATTTTCAGTACCTTATATATTTTTATTCTAAAACTTTAAATCCTGGCTTAAGGGGGCTAAGTGAATGCAGCACACACAGAAAACAGCTGCCTAGAAATGCATAAAATGAAAATTGATATAATATTTATTTCTTAGCCTTTGTGTATTTGGGAATTAGAAATCCTGTGTTTGGCTAGAGGAGTCTTTCAGCAGAGTTCACCAGGTTGATCCAACTGCCCCCTGTTTCTTCTGATGATCAACCAGGTGCAGCAGTGGCTGAAGTAGCCCATGTACAACCAAGCTGTGGGCTGATGGGAAGGAACATCAGTCGAGAGATTCCCTAGAATCCAGCTAAGGGATCTGGGTTTTCCTTTGCTGCAAAGGCCTGGGCTGGCCACCTGTTCTAGAACCCAAACTGCATGCTCTGGCAAGCCACATGCAGAATGACCACGACTAACTGTAGAGCAGGCCAGCTTTATCTTTCCATAGGGAGGTGACAGCTCTTCATTCATTTGTCTTTTTTGGAAATGCCCCCCAAAAAGTCATCGCCAACAGCATGATAATCTAGGCTAGGAATATGGTGCTAGATTTCTGAATAGAAGAGGACAGTAAGATAAACAGCTTCACACAGGACAGTGTCTCCTCAGTGCACACCCGCCTAAAAATTTCACCTTACCGTAGTTTTCAGTACCTTAAATAATCATGTTTGTATCCCATCTTCCCTCACCTAAGGCTTTCCTTTCCCCATTTCGAGAGGAAAATGAAGAAAAATGCGTCCTGGCACAATTCGTTTGCTCGCTCACTGTTGCTGCATCGAAACAAGAACCAACCCAGCTGTCAGCAGAGGCTGCTTGTGTGCTTGAGAAATGTGTGTCAGCAGAGCACATTTTATCCTTGTGCCAGAGAAAATTAAGGAAGACGCCAGCCTGATGCTCACTGGTTCTGTAAGGAGAGAGGTGTCTCCATGAGCACTCTTTTCCATCCCCGCTCGTCTGCCTCTTTCCTTCCTTCCTTTCACCTCCCTAGGACTTGTGCTATGGAATAATAAACTAATTAATTGTGAGGCTCCAATGTTCCTCCTAACCTGCAAGAAAGAATTCAAACTTATTACTTCTTACCCTAGAGCAGTAATTTTCAGACCTTGGTGTGTTGTATGGTTCATCTGAAGCTTATCAAAATAATCCCCAGACTCCCACTTCTGATTTCGCAGGTAAGGCAAGGGATCTTTGTTTTCAATAAACATAAAGTAATCTTATCTGATGTGGTCCCAAGGCTGACTTTGAGAAATATTTTTAAACAATATTTACATCCCCTTCCCAGGGCATTCTTTCTCCTTGGGGGTGAGGTGAGACATATGTGGGAAAAGCTTCCCAGGTGAATCTGACTCCTTGATGACCACTATTCTAGACCTGGCTCTACCATAGTTCACCTGGGAGGGTTTTTAGAAACACAGATGCCCAGACACACTCCCAAAAGGTTCTTATTTCTTCAGCATGGTGTTTTTAAAAAGCTCCCCAAGTTTTTAAAAGACCTAGAGTAGAGGTACAGTCTCCAGATCAACATTCCCTCAGAACATGTTGGAAGTGCACATTTTTAGACCCACCCCATACCTACTGAATCAAGGATTATGGGGATTGTAACTAGCAACCTGTAGTCTAAGAAGACCTCCAGGCGGTGCTAATGCCTGCTAAAGTTGGACAACTACTGCCCTAGACCAAATTTCAAATATGGCAGACATGGACAGTTAGCTTATGCCATTCTAGTAATTGATAAGTCACCTACGTTTTCCTTCTCCTCCATATTAGTATTTCTTTGCACATTCACCTGTCAACAAAGAATCTAATGTAATTTCTAATATACAGGTGTATTTCTTTCTATGAGGAATATTTAATAAATCACAAAGATAAAAGAATAGAATAACATCAGGAGCTCTAGGGACCAGTTACTCTTGCTGCTAATTACTCATCATATGGAGTAGCTCAGTATTCTTCTATGATAAATGTAAGAATTCCAAAATGAATAAATCCTGAAAAAGGACAAGTTCAGATTTATAGTATTTTTCCTCTTTTCCCCAATATTACATGGAAAAGGTAGAAACTATGGAACTAAATACATTAAGCACTCTCCTAAATGTAGTGGATTCCTTTAAAATTCAAGTTTTAAAGTTTAATAAATGAACTAGTGTCATCTACTTTACACTTACATAGTAAGATACTTTGATGTACCAACTTATGTACCAAGATTCTAAGAGCTTTACAAGTCTCAGATTATTTAATCCTTACAACCACATTTGAGGGAGGGGGGGAAAGTAAAATGGGGAGAGATGAAGTAACTTGCCCAAGACCACACAGCTATAAATTTTCTGAGCCTATGTTCTTGATTACATTAGATAGGGAAAAATCACTGATGCTGATTAGTTCTTTAGTCTCTTTAAACTTTATTTTTTCAGAACCACTTCATTTTCATCATGACCTCAATTTTCTTCACATTCCTCTAATGCTTCTTTTTGCATTTGTTTACACATTTGTTTCTGGGGGAAAACATTTACATCACTTCTGCTTATGACTTGTGTTATGATTTTTCTGTTTTTAATCAGTTGGGGAAAGTAACTGAAAAAATCTGCCCTTTCAATCACACAGGATGTTTTGAGTCCACTGCTTTAACTAAGTTGAGATATTTGGATAAGGAGAGGTGAACATATTTCACTTTCAAATTTTCCAAGGCAACATTAGCAGCTTCCTCTGCTTCTTTTGAGAAAGATGAATTTGCTATTTGAAGGAAGTCTCCACCAAATGTAATCCCTTTCTCAGGATTTGTTTTTCATATTATTTATCACATTGATAGGTTTTTACATATTGTGGCTTTGGCAATGTTTTATATAGAAGGGCCAGGAAGCTAATCTCTTGATACTTCTATGTCAAAAAAAGCAGAGAAATTCAAGCTGTCAGGTGTCAGAAAAAGTCTACACCTTATAAATTTTTGGCCCAGCTTTGTAAACCTAGCGCTTTTGAGTTAACCTTCAGTTTTCTCATTGTGGTCAACAATGTGGTGCTTTCTCACACCACAGTATACATTTTTCCTGGAAAAAAAAGAGGAGAACGAAAAGTGAGATGAGGATTTTTAAAATCTGGTTGCATAATAATTATATGATGTATTGAAAGAGCAAAACTGACTAGAGAGTATCTAATAAGAAAACTTTATAGAAGTTTTTTCTGTTTTTCTCAGACAGGAGTGAGGATGCAGAAAAATACTTCTGAAAAGCTGGTTGCAGTTGGTTAGAGAGCTGATCGATCTAAGGAACTATATTTTCCTCCTTTCTCACGTTTACCTCTGTTTTAATTCCTTTTATCTCTGGGAACAAGTAACTATTTAGAGGGCAGTGTTAGTACCAGGGACTAAGCCAGATGGAAGGCTCCTCTTTGGGGCAAATCTTCAGGTTTGCATTACTTTCTTTTGTCCTCAGGCTGTTGGTGCTCGTGGTAAGGACCTTGTGAATTTTGGTGTAGCTGAAAAAGCACAAGATCTGGAAGGTATATTGACTTGGTGAAAATCCTTACTTTTACAACTACCTGCTGTATGACTTCACACAAATTACTTCACCCAGCAAACATTCATCTTCTTCATCTGTAGAAGTAAAACACAGCTATCCATTGTGTAAGGTTGTTGGGAGAAGTCCACACTGAACCGCAGCCCTGATGACAACAGAAAGGCAACCACCAGCCTCTGCTGAAGTGCCAAGCCCCATAGGAGGGGCTTTTTCTCTTCGGCTTCCGGAAGTGCTAGCTCAAGAATATCAAGATATTTGGCTACATGGAGAAAGTTTTCAAAACCAATCAGCTCTTCAAGAGCCATCTCTGAACCTCTGAGCAGGGTAAGGGTAAAATTTTGCCACAAATATGCTTTTTTGCAACCTCTACTAACTTCTAATAGGAGTTAGGACAGAACTTGGCCTTAAATGATGAAACTCTGAGTCTGTTCTCTGTTAAGTATGTTTTTGTATGACATGGGCCATGCTTTTGGTTAAGGCCCATGCCCTCAAGTCCAGGCTAAGCTACATGCCTAGTCTTGATGAATGCAAAGAGCCCAAGGACTGTGTCCTTCAGAATTCTAATGGGCTTTTATACGGAAAAGCTTTTCATGGTACTACCAACATTTTATCAGCGGTTGGACAATCTGGTTTTTATCAATTCAGATACACAGCTTATCTGTAGACAGCCGGAAACCCAGTCGAATGTCTCCAGGGGGAAAAATTATACTTTCAGATTGATTCTCCCTTGGAAAACAAGGCAATATCAAGAGTTAGTAACCCGTGGTTGAGGAATGCAAACACTAGCAGATCAGCCATATTGGGGAGAAGTCAAAGAATATTCAAACTTTTACCTTCATTAACGTACTGCAAAATGGTACCTGATGAATTTCCATATGGGACAGGCTTTTAAGTTGTCTATGGGACAGGCTTTGATTCACATTCAAAGTGGTATAAAAATAAAGATTGCGTTTCCTGTGCTTTTTACTTGTTGTCCTCCTGTTGTTTTGAAGTGTTAAATGTTAGGGACTACCACACATCTGCGAGCGTAAAGTAGGGAAGATTAGCTTACTGAGATCAGCCAAAAAATCAGCCAAGCACTCTGATGACCCACATCTGTTCTCTTCTTGGAGCCAATTCTGCATCATGTCAGTGAGTCAGAGGAAATCACGCTGGTTCGGTCAACAGCAGCTCTTTCTCCTCATTTTAGGAATGACTGGGACTTAAATCTGGAAATGGCTTAAAAATATGTATCCAGTCCTTTCCCTGCCTGAAGGCAAGCATATGGTAGACAGTGTTTTCATCATGAGCTGTGTCTCAGAAAAGAGATTTTATACATTCAGTGTCTAGAACCCACACATTTTGATTTATCCTTTCTCTGTTTTGCCAATTTCTCTAAATTTCTACTGCTGAAATGTGTACTATTTAACTTCACTTACTCTCTCAGTTGCATGTATTTTAGTACTGTAAATGGCTATGGAATCTCAGCATGACATTAAAAAAACCATGGCGGCATGTTTGTAGTCAAAGGAATATGGCCTGTATTGATAGTTAACTCTTTAAAAAATATATACAGTCCACTTATGTGTCCTCCTTAGGTATCCTTGGAAGCTCTTTATACCTATGAGTAGTGCATGGGGGATTAAAGTACACAGTGGAGATTAGACTTTGCTGTGCATTTCTCCTGCTCCCTTGAAAGTAATGGAACAGTTCTGTAGGGTTTGGGCTCCTGGAGTGACATTTCTGACAGTGTAGGAGTTTTGTAGCCTAGGGAAGGAATGCCTCCAGTACTTTTCCCAAAGGCAGAGGTACAGTCCTGAACTCATGGTTGTTTACCAGCCCATGACACTTCTTTCAGGAGATTCCAAATTATGTAGTGAAAGAAAAAAAAGGTGCTCAAACGTGGGTATAATAATAGCATATGGAGAGAAGGAAGGAGTTTTCCATGCCTAAACACAGGTCCTAAAGTAGATAATATACTTGCACAAACACACCAGAAATAAGTGTGAAAATAATGGCACCTGTTAGGAACTGAGAACGTGTGGTCTCAACTTCCCTTTTCCCATTGACTTCTGTGTCCTGTGTCCAGCGTGTTCTCTGATCGCCTTGCGTAAGTTATGGGAAGGACAAATGGAAGGTGAAAAATAGGCTGAGAGTGAGGCCAGTGTACCAAGAGTAGGGCTTCGTTGTCATGAGCAATTACACCGAAGCCTCATTTCTTTGTCATTGGGCCTTAAAGCTTGTCATAAGTGTAAAATAACTCATATACGTTTATCGTAAAAACATTCAGTTTCTGCTTTATTGTAATTTCTAGGTATAATTCTTGGTGAAGTTAAATAACTAGAGCTTTGTGGTTTGCAAATGACAGAATTTCAATTCAGTTTTGAGCTAACCATGCATTTATTGACTTATGTGACTGAAACTTCCAGGAGGTAGACGTGGTGTTGGTATGGCTGATCCAGATGCTCAAACAACGTCATCGAATGTCTTTCATTTTCTCTCTAGCTTGGCTTTGCTTTTCTTCTCTGTGGGCTTTGCTCTCAGGCAGGACCTCTGCTGTACAGTAAAGTAAATTCAAATTAAGATTGTTATAAGAAACTGTCGAAGATGTTATTAGATTGTAGCAGAATTTTGACTGCAATAATTTGCCAGTCCAGTTACCTATTTATAATACTTGGAGAGGTCTTTTAATTCCTTACCTTAGGGAGACAATGGAAGTTATTAGGTTAAAATGACTGAACATGTGCAATGGAATAGAAATGATATTCATTTCACTATGGCATTAAGTATCACATTACACACCAGGAATGGTTCGGATATTAATTTCCCACTATCTCCTCATTGCAGAACAGGTGAAAACGCTCTAACCTAGGTGGCTAGCAGAAGCATCTTTGTTCTAATCCAAACACACATCCCCCCTCTACTGGTTCTTACACTGTCATTTCTAAGGACAACCTCAGGCTGCTCAGGGTAAAGACCGTCAGGATCGAGCCAGGTTCTAATTCTCAAGCTCCCTTCTGCCTCTCACAAAATTTACCTCAAGTCTCTGTCCATTTTCTTACTCAGAATGTTCGTGTCCTTCTTACCTTTGGCAAGGTTTCTGCTGTCAATCGCTTCTTTTTCTGGAGGTGTCTCTTCTTTGCCGGGTTCCATCCATCACTCTCTCTCATTTCAGGGCTTTGCATCTTCTGAACAACTGCCTCTCTTGGCTAATGCAGTCTTAACACATTCTTCCCGTTTCTGATCTCTGCGCACAACGTGGTCAGGAGATGTTAAGTTGGTCGACTTCGGGTGAGAAAATCTTCCCTGGATTCTAAGCTAAAATGGTTCTGCCACTAGGTAGGAGCACGGACGATGGAGCATTTCTCCTGAAGTAACTAAAAAGTCTTTCTTAGCAGGCCAGGGCGTTACTGTTTAACCCTTTCACGATCTACTCTCATATGAAATGAAAAAGTGTTTTTAAAAATTATTTACTTTCTCTTTTAGGATTTTAGTATTCTTACAAACTCACTAACAATAAAACTGGAACTGATAATTGTTTGTTGAGTCTCTATCATGTGCAATGCCCTTTGGATACATGTCAGGGTAAATAAGAGAAAGTTCCTTCTCTCTCTGGCTCTTAAATATAAATGTGAGAGTTGAGTAACAATATGTCAGTGGCTTTCAAAATTTTCCTCTTCAAAGTAGAGCTACACTTGTTGAAGAGTGGTACAGAGACCCTGCACAGAACCCAAGCACTGGAGGAACCCAGTTTCAAAACATCGCCGAGACAGGCTACTTTACACGGGCAGATCGTGACTGACTAAAAAGAACCAGAATAAACAAAATGCTCTGAGAACAGAGAAATGAGAGCTCACAGGGAGCTGACGTCCCCTGCAAAGGCTACACTGAGTACCAGAAAATGAGTAGGAGAATGGAAAGCTTTTTCTGTGGGAATAACAGAAGGAAAGAAAATAGGATAGAAATACATCCCCGAGGCACTATGTCTTATTTTCCATTTTAGCTGGAGGATAAGATATAGATAGATAGATAGATAGATAGATAGATAGATAGATAGATAGATAGATAGATAAGCAACAATTAATGGAGCCATATCCTATCCAGTTGGCAAAGGGGAGAATGCAGGCTTTTAAAAAGGAGACATATAAAATGGATTGGGCCAGATTAAGTCTGGAGGCTGGGTAACAATTTCAAAAGCAACTGAAGATGTTTAGGCAGGAGATGTTAAAGATTCCAACCAAGAGTACAGTAGGAAGGGCAAAAGAAGCTAGAGACGTGGTTAACTTTGAAAAGGAATTATCCATGGGACTTTGTAATGGAAATGAAGAATAATTAAGTTGAAATACCAGAAACTTTGGGGGCATATAAAAGCATTGTTGACTGAGATCATATAATACTACTTTAGGAAAAAGAGGATTCAGTTCTGTGAGGGATGGCGAAGGGCTCTTCTATTGTAATCGGAAGCTCAGGTTTACCTTCTGTTAAGTGAGAGTTACAGGAATTGGATAATTGTTGACCTGTGCATTTAAAGGGTGTGAGGACACAGGACTTGAGAATGTACTGCAACAGTAATTTCTCTGATAACGCACATTAATATAAAAATACTTCACTTACCATTAACCTTATACACGGAAATAAAGACGTGACATTTGCAGTACAAAAGAAGCTTGTTTTTAGGTAAATATTCTGTGAGGTGCTTAGAGCATTAAAGCAACATCTTGACAATACTTGCTTTATAAAACCACCTAGGTAAGCAAACATTTAATGTGATGGCATTCTAACATTGAAAAGCATATTTTAAAGTAAAAACAAAAAGGCAATTGGTGTTTTACATTTTCACAATGAACATCTATTTCAAACTTTGCACTGAAACTATTTATCCAATACTGTGCAGCCACCTGAAACCATTTGCAAATTGTTGCATAGTTGGCTACTGTGTCACACACCTACACAAGCCTTGGTTGAGTCTGTCTGCAGGAAGCCATTGATTCAAGCATTTTTTTGAGGCACTGGGCTAACAATAATTTTTGAAAAGTAAAAATGTTTTGTGGGTGGACCCATTGATAGACTTTCACTGCAATCTGTGGTTTCTTTTTCCTGATATCTGAATACACTGAAGAGTCTGGTTAATTATTAGAGGCTGAAGGTTAATTGCAATGTTTTCATGCTATTAATTCCCTTCACAAAGAACTCCCTGGTTGGTTTACTGCACATACCAATTTCCACCAATATTCAGCCTGCCAGCTTGCACAGAGACTAGTGAAAAGGAGACAAGCAACTCGCTGGATGTTTGTGATTTTTATTTTCTTCCATTTTCAGACCTTTTTAAGGATAATAGAAACTAATTTTCCTTCTCACCTCTCTTTCTAAAAGAATTCGAGATTATCACATATATTTTTTGTGTTTCTGATTACTAAGGAACATTTTTCTAAGTTTTAGGCTTTGGCTTTTTTGTCCCTAACTTATATAGAGTTGAAAGTTTGACCATACAATCTAGTTGGATAATTCTGAGAAACTTGACTGATATGATTAATCACAAAGTCAATTTCTCTCTGAACGCTCCATAACTGACTTCTCCACACAAATGTCCCAACCAGTCTCCTCCAAAATTCCCCCCTATCTTTGATTCTGAAAATTACTTTTATAAATTTCTGTAGGTCTCCTTGGAAATATTTATTGTGTAGAATAAGAGACCAAAAATTTGTGAGAGTTTTATGGTAAAGCAGTAAGGCATTATATTTTAGGAAATATAAACCTTGATTCATATATACGTATCTATCTATCTATGTATGTATCTATGTTTGTGTCTATGTATCTCTGTATCTCTGTATGTATCTATCTATCATCCATCTAGCTATCTCTAATGCAAAATTATTGGCTACCATCTCTGATAAAATAGGAATGGAGTTGGCGTTAGCTCAGGAGTCAGATGATATGGAAGGCCAGCGCCATGTCTATGTGATTGCAACTGTCAATACCTCTAATTTCACAATTCTCTTTAAATAAATTAATTGATCTCTTTTGTCATTCTCACTAAAGTTGCTATGTTATCATTTTAAGGTACCTATACTGGAAGTCAAGGTAAAGAGTGAGAGTTAGATCCTCTTCCATAGAGATCTGTTTAGTCTTCATGCACACTTAGAAGGAAAAACTCCAGCAAATGGAAGTGCTGCCCTGTGATGATTTTCTTTATCATGAAACCTATTAGAAGTTGCCTGAGTGAAGAAAAAGTGTTTGGAAGTCATTGTAGCTACCCACTCCCCAACAGGGTTATTTTTTTTTTAATTGGAAAATAACTTTATTCACTAGTGCACACATCCTTTTCTCATTACAGCCTTTTCCTTTATTTTACCTCTTTGCAGTCACTGCCAACTTGAACACTGACATCCCCTGAAAATTCAACAAAATGAATGGTAATCATGAACTAAATAAGCAAAGTAGGGATAAAGGAGGAGATGGAACAAAGGAGAAGGAATAAGAGAGAAGGTGCATAGGAGATATCTGGTATGACCTTGGAACGTTAGACGTTAGGCACGAATTGCTATATTCACTCATGGGATCCAATTGCTGTGGCATTACAGATTTTTTGACCCCAGCACAATAATGACAATGATAATGACAATACGGACAAATTCTCAATTGAATCAGAAAACCTTCATAATGGTGTCAAAAATGAAACAAAACCAAACAAAAGTTGACAGTGTGCATAAATTTCCTCAGAAGTAATGGTAAATATTTTACAAAAAGAAAAATATGTTGCTATAAAATAAAAAGGGAACTATCACATAAACAGGGAACATTTCTAATGTAAGCAGGCATTAGAATATTGGGTTAACATAACTTCTTTTTAAAATGGCCCACAAAACAAGTAACATTGCACAATTTTCATTTAGAGTTTGATACGGATTGCTCACCTCTTCCTGGTGAGATAGAGACTTAAACAAGCTTATATATAACCTGAAAAGTAGCATTAGCTGGGAGATATTTTCTTTTCTCAAATTATTAATCTTTTTGGTTCATCGCTCCTCTGATATCTTAACTATGGATTCATAAGAGATTCTCAGGCCACAAAAGAAGTTTTTCTTGTTCTGCTATTGATTTAGTATTTTGAATGTTTCAATGACTTTAGAAAATAGCAATAAAGCATTTGCCAACTTTTGCCTATTAGTAATCATGTGCGATTTGCTCTAACTATAGTGGATTATCAAAAAACCTTTCTTTTAGAATTACGTATTTTCAAACCTTCAGGAAGCATACAGGTAAAACACGGAAACCTTTGTGGTGGGTGCTAAACAAACATCTCGCAGTAGGAGTCAAGCTCCACGCAGATGGAGTGTTGATCAGCACCCTGGCAGATGGACCTATCTTGACAGTAAGAGGATGGAGGAATGGTGTGAATGAAGATACACAGTCCTACGTCGTGGAGGATATGATCAAAGGACGGGAAGTCCTTTGGTTTGCCTGGCTTGGTGGGTTCAGGAAGAGATGCACTCAGGCTTGGGGTGATTTAAGGCAGAGCGCAGATGGCCTCATATGCCAGAATAAAAGATGTGGGCTTATTTTTTCAGAATTAGTTTCTCACTGAAAGATTCTGAGCATGTGGGCAGGGGAGATGATGAAAACTGTGCTGAGTTAAGGAACCCACACAACTGATATTCTTCATAGGACAATTGAGACATGTAAGATACATATTGACATTGTACATAATAAAAATATTCAATTTATTGATTAATTCTAAAGCAAGCATTCGTGTCAAGAAATAGTACATTACCAGCATCTAGAAACTTCCACAAATCCTTTCCTGATCACACAAACCCTCCACACTAATTAGAAGTAACCGCTGCAATTTTAAGGTAATCATTTGCTTTCTTTTCTTTATATTTTCACTACCTATATATAGATCACTAAGCAATATAGTTTAATATTATCTGTTTGAACTTGATATAAATGGGGTGTTAATTTAATGCACGTATTATTTTATGTATTACTTCTTTCAATCGGTCTTTCTAAGATCCATTCATAGTGCTGTATGCAGCTCTCTTTCCTCTCTCTTCGATGCGTGGCATTGCATTGATGACTATACCATGATTTATTTATCGAAGCTACTGTTGATGAGTTCTTTCTCATTTGGGTCTATTATGAAAATGCTTCTATGAATATTTGTCATATACTCTTGAGTTTTTCTGGAGCGTTTGCTTCGGACTGAAATTGCTGAGTCATTAGGGGTAGGCCTGGAGACTACCAACCTGGTTTCCAAAGCGGCTGTTCCCACTACACTCCTACTGGTGGTGTAGAAGAGTTCCCACTGCTCCTCAGACTCAAGAACCTTCGGGAATTTCAGACCAAGTTTTGCACATCTGCTCTCATGGTTTGAATTTTCATTCCCTGATCTCTAATGAAGTTTAGCATATTTTCATATGGTGGTTTTTTTGTTGTTGTTCCTTTTTTTTTTTTTTTTTTTTTTGCCATTTAGACTTCCTATTTTGTGAAATGCAAGTTCAAGTCTTTTTTTTTTCCTTCATCGGTGTTAGGAGTTTTGTACATATTCTAGATCTTAATGAAATTATTTGTTGTTGTATTATTTGTGTTATTTACATCTTCTACAATTTGTGATGTCTATTTTCACTTTTTTAATGAATGCTTTGATTAATTTATCAAATTTAATGAACTTTTCCTTAATGGTAAGCATTTTTTGCATCTTATTTAAGAAATTTCACCCTACTGCAAGTTCCTTGTGTTGGTTTTCTACTTGCTGCTGTACCAAATTACCACAAACTTAAAACAACACACATTACCTTATACATCTGTGGATTAGAACTCTGACGTAGGTCTCCATAGGTTAGGATCAAGGGTATTTGCAAGACTTTGCTCCTTTTTGGAGTTTGGAGGTTCTAAGCGGGAATCCATTTCCCTGCCTTTTTCAAAGCTCCTGGCCTCCTTTCTCCCTCTTCAAAGCCAGTGGCAGGAGGCTGAAACCTTCTCCCACTGCACCCCTCTGACCTGTCCTTCTGACTCCCTCTTCCACTTTTTTTTTTTTTAAGATTTATTTATTTCTCTCCCCTTCTCCCCCTCCACCCCGGTTGTCTGTTTTCTGTGTCTATTTGCTGTGTCTTCTTTGTCTGCTTCTGTTGTTGTCAGTGGCACGGGAATCTGTGTTTCTTTTTGTTGCATCATCTTGTTATGTCAGCTCTCCGTGTGTGTGGTGTCATTCCTGGGCAGGCTGCACTTTCTTTCACGCTGGGCGACTCTCCTTACGGGGCGCACTCCCTGCACATGGGGCTCCCCTGTGTGGGGACACCCCTGTATGGCACAGCACTCTTTGTGTGCATCAGCACTGCGCATGGGCCAGCTCCACACGGGTCAAGGAGGCCCAGGGTTTGAACCACGAACCTCCCATGTGGTAAACGGATGCCCTAACCACAGGGCCAAGTCTGCTTCCACCTCTTCCACTTTTAATCTTTATGGTTACACTGGGCCAAACTGGATATTCCAGGATCATCTCCCTATTGTAAAGTCTGCTGATCAGCAAGCTCTATTCCATCTACAGTCTTAATTTCCCTTTGCCATAATTTATTAATGTGTTCCAGGAATTAGGGCATGGGCATTTTTGAGAGACCACTATTTTGCTTACTACATTTCTGAATATATTTTTATATGTCCATCTAATATGTCCTTTGCCTTTCTTCTTATGCTTATTTTTTCATTCATCAGCATATATTTATTGAGCATCCATCAGGTAAAGTGCTGGGCATTGAAGATACCTGTGCATAAATGACACATTCTGTATGTGTGACTGTATGAAGAGTGGAGGTGGAGAAGAGACAGACAGATTAACTACAAGTTGCTTTATGGCATAACAAACACTTGATAGGTTTTTGAGAACACAAAATAGACACTTCACCCGTCTTGTTAGTCATGGAAGATTTGATGGAGAAGGATGTGCTTAATCTGAGATTTAAAAGACAGCTAGTTTTACTTAGCTGAACGGGTCAATGCAGGAAGGAACAGGGGTTCCAAACAGAAGGAGTATCATATGCAAATGCTTAGAGGTGAGGGAATGCTTGTGGTATGTGGTGGTTTAGTGGGACTGGGAGGAAGATTGAAGTAAAAAAGGGGTGGGAGAGGCTGGAGATGCAATTGGATAGGTAAATGTATTAGTCAGCCAAAGGGGTGCTGATGCAAAATACCAGAAATTGGTTGGTTTTTATAAAGGGTATTTATTTGGGGTAGGAGCTTACAGATACCAGGCCATAAAGCATAAGTTACTTCCCTCACCAAAGTCTATTTCCACATGTTGGAAGAAGATGGCTGCTGACATCTGTGAGGGTCCAGGCTTCCTGGGTTCCTCTGGGCTCAGCTCTTCTGTTTCCTCCACAAGGTCAGCTGTAGACTATCAGGCGAATGGCTCTGTCTCTCTCCCTGGGGCTCCAGCTTAAGACTTCAGCATCAAACTCCAACATCAAAACTCCAACATCAGAAACCTGCAACTCTGTCCTTTGCCATGCCTTTTATCTGTGAATCCCCACCCACCAACGGGCATGGACTCAATGCCCTAATGACATGGCCCAATTAAAGCCCTAGGCATAACTCAATCAAGCCCAGTCTCAGATCAGATTACAAACATAATCCAATATCTACTTTTGGAATTAATAACCATATCAAACTGCTACAGTAAGCAGGGGACCCTTGAAAAACTGCTTTACCCAAGGTCAACTGAATTTTCAAAGGAGTGTCACCTAGAACATTTCCATTCCTCTATCATCCAGAGATTCTGCCTTAGGTACCGTAAACGTCTTATTGTGATGTAAGTCTTTAGGGGTTCTTTCTGAGTGGTAGCCGCACAATAATGCCATGATATCTGAGAGTTGACAGTGTCACTTACTCCTCATCCCAATCCAGCCATTGTATTTAATGACTTGCTAGATCTCCAAGGTCCAGGAGTAATAAGGGAGTAGGAAGGGGTGTGCCCCATTGTTTGTTTATGCAGAACTCCTAGCACCTAGAGATTCATCCAATAAAGTCCATTTTAGAAAAGAAGAAATTGATTTTCAAGTCATTTTTGTCTTTAATTCCTATAATAATATAAGTGAAATTCATGTTTTCTTTTTTTTGTACATGGTATTTAATTTTATCTCTAGATCTCTCCATATTTTCTTTTACAAGGGTACCTTGATTATAATAAATTAAGCAAAATTCAAGGTCAATAAAATGCTTTAACAAAGAAAAGCTGTTGGCTGGGCAAAGAAGTCAATTTAGATCTATTCCAATCATACTAAATTCAACAAATTCCTTTATAAATTTCAGCTTTTTTTTTGAGTTGGTTAATGTGACTCTTCATAGAAATAATCTGCCGTGTGGTTGTGGAGAAGATGATCTGTTTTGCGGATTATCCAGGATCTTTGTTTCTGTAGCTTCATTTATTCATTTTATCTAACAGTTATTTATTGAGCATATATATTTTTATTGTTTCTATTGATTATTTTCCCCTAACATAAAAATGCTTTCAAGGAACACTGTGTCCCTGGACTTCACCGCTCCGTTACAGACAGGCAAGAACGGGAGCTTCAGAAAGGCATTCTGGAATCATGAACACGTTCACTTAAAGGCATGGCAGTGAGGAGAGGATCACGAGCACACGTTTGTTACCTCCCATCCACGGGCCATCCACCACCCACCTACCTTTGTGATTTCTCTATTACATTCATTCTCCTCTGCTATCCCTGCCTCTCATTAAGCAAAGATAACTGCAAGTCTTAATATTTTAAATTTTTAAAATTTATCAAGTTGTATTCAGGTTGTACTTTGATAGTTTAGAAAAAATAAATAAATGACCATACAACAAAATCATGTTGAAATGTAGGTCTTAGTTTTCTTTCCCTATTCTTGAAAAACACCAACTTTGAATGTATTTCAAATTTTGAAACAAGCAGTTCTGCATCATCACATCTCTTAAATGTAGTACATAAAACCAAGTAGCTCAAAACGTTTTTTTAAAATAAAACAAATATTTAATACTGTGTAATTTTCAGATAGCTTAGTTCTATTCATCATCATCACACCTCATCTAATTTAATTCATCTGCTTTGTTACAGAATATGGTCATGCATCTGTAAAGTGATGTCACAAACAATTTAAATTTCATCATTCGTTATTCTAGGCATTATGCTTTATGGTTGCCTGTGGTCATCATAAGTTTGGCCTGATTTTTAAAAGTTGTAATTACACTGGATTATATTGAGGAAAACCTTTATAAACCCAAAGAGTCGGCTGCCATTATTGTTTACTGAACTTTTGTTCCATCATCTCCTGATGCATGAAATTAAAGTCCTTTCAAAATAGGCAAGAATTGGAAGTATTTAATTTATGGCTTTTACTTGGGAGGATAATTATTGTTCTGTACCCTGTCATGGAATATATGTGATAAAACTGATCATACCAAGATATACTTTTCCAATTTTGTTTACTCAAGAAAGGAGGGTAAAAATCTAAACTAGCCTTCTAGTATTGTTTTCCTTCCTGGGATATTGTCATTCTTGGTAGGCTCCACTTGAGAAAAAACTAAGCAATTCTTTGTGACCACTCTGTCCTATTTATGTAAAGTATAGAGTGTGGGAAGAGGGGAAAGGGGAGTGGGTCTTGGTGTTATCAGTCTCCACAGAAAATACAAAAAATGTAAAACATTTTAATCACTATATCTAATTGTAATAGAAAATAAATCACCAAAAGCAACATGAGAAGTATTTCAAACCCAATCTAAAATAAAGAATGGTAACAAGAAAACAGGAAACCGCTTGGAACAGGATTTGGTAATAATTCAAGCCATGATGTAGGATTTATGGGTTCCAGGCCTGGAACGATATGCCTTTCTCTGCATGTGATTCCAGACCATCTAGTGATGATTTCTATGTTTTAGTTTCCTTACCTACTAAATATTAACTGTAGAGATTAGTTCAGTTTCCTCTGAGCCCCGGAGAGATCCAATACCCTTCTCAGACTGATCAGTAAGCTATGCATATTATTGGAGACAAACTGACCCTAGTTTTCATACTTGCCTGTCTGGGAAATATCACAGTCAGATCACACAGTACATTTGTCCTTATATGAAAAACAGAACCTCTGGAGTTATAAAGGTTCTTCATATTTTTATGTAATGATAGATTTCCTTTCCATACTTTATATTCAAATTATTAATTTAATAAATTCTCCATATATAGTGCTTTTATCCAGGGAGTACGTATTCAAATAAATATTTAAATTTGCTTGGTTGTAATTAGCCCTACTTAGTTACTCTGGTAGCAATCATGAGCTATAACTGTTACAATGTAGAAAGCTGGGATCATTAAGAACCAGCTTTCCAGAAAGACAGGAAGTAGTGATTCAAATGGCATAATTTGCAAGAGAACACCCGATTTTTGTTCTCTTTCACCTTTGCTTTACTAATCAGTTCTTACTTTACCCTGGTATTAAAGAAATGAGGTACAACTAAATTAAACAAAATTTTTAAAATGTTAAAGTCCTTAAATATGACCTAGCATCTATCCTCTGTGAAATGGACAACCACATTTTGCCTAGCACATTTTTGAAGAGTTGTCTCCAAGCTTTATGGGTTAAAGGGTTGGTATCCATTGGTTTTAGTCACAAGAACTATGCTCTACATGATACCAAGATAAATTGAATCCTATGCCTTGACTCTGTTTAATGTGGCAATTAATTATAAGTCCTTACTGGGCACTTACTATGGTATTTCTACATAGCCTTGAGTGATAGAAAAGTAACCTTCCCCTTACTAGGTTTAGAACACTTTGAGGGACACAAATTTATGTGTTATGGAAAAATTAAATAACATTACAAAACACATTTGTTTACTAGTTTAATTCTGTTCTTTGTCTTTCTTTAGTTACTAATGATGTTCTCTAGCCTTAACGTCGTGTCCCTGAGAATAAACTAGGGCTTTCCTGGGCATACTTTTAGTATGTGATTCTTGATGGTTGTTTTGCTTTATGGAATTAGATATTGTTTTGCCTTCTTTGTAACATAAGATATATTCCCATAAAAGTCCTATCAAATGCTTGAGCTTAAATTCTATTTTGGATCTCAACTCATGGCATAACAAGATTTAGAAAGCATTAATGTGTCAGACCTCTCTAAGAAAATTTGAAGTCAGATTTACAGGAACTAGTGTAATAGAACAAGTAACATCATCCACATCCTGTTTAGCAACAGCTTATTATTTTAAAAATACACATGTTATGATACTGTGCCTGGGAAACTCCATATGCTGACTCTCCTTTGGTTATTCATAAAACAATTGTGGATGGAAATTTTAAAATCTCGTTGCTTCATTAGCTAGATATGTTCTTTTAGATTCTCATTATCTTATACTTATTATCTATAAATTTTATCATAGTTATGGGGATTTTACAATTGTATCTTTTTTGTGAACTATCTCAGGGAATAAGGACAAGGAAAATCACTGTCACTAACAACACGTGTTATGGGCTATACTCTAACACCATCATTAGTATCCTTGGTTGCCTGCCTGGGTATCAGACTGGCTCTTCCATTGGAGAGAAGGCCTGGCAGGAAGATGCAGAGGTCCTTGAAACCAGCAAACTTTTGACCAGAATAGCCATATTTTCCTATTTCTAAGAGCAACCCTCAGAAATAGATTCACATCTTTTTATTGGCTTCAAGTCTTAAAGGTTCTACTCGCCCTTACACCTATATCCAAGGAGAATTGTCTTTCCTAAAATATGGAAGAGATTCAAGTTTGGTTCAATACTCAGATATAAGTTTAGGTAATTTATCCATGTGTTTTAGTTTGCTAAAGGCTACCAAGGCAATATACCATAAGTGGGTTGGCTGTTACAATGGGGGTTTATTAACTTGTAAGTTTACCATTCTGAGGCTGAGGAGAATATGTAAATCAAGGTATCAGGCAAAGCTCTCTTCCTGAAGATTGCCTGTGTGCCTTAGGAGGTTTAAGATCCACCCTGAGCTATGCCTTACTGCAGTAATATAATCAAATAATCCTTACCCGAAGTAACCTAATCAAGGGGTCTCACCTACGATACGTTCACACCCACAGGAATGGGTTAATTTAAGAACATAATTTTGGGGGTCCAAAAATTATTCACACTACCACACCATATTTCAAGTTAAAAAAGAATAAGAGCCACCTTCCCTTATTGTCATCTTTCCGTGTCGAGGGATACCACGGTAGGTTGCTCTCGTAGGAAGGTATGTAATTATGGAAGCCTCTCTTTCAGGATTGATAAATTCTATGTAGAAGACATTCCCAATAGTTACGCTGAGAGTATTATTTTTAAACAAGTAGAGATCAACAAAGAAATCATGCATTTTCTGGAAACCAAGTCTCAGTTGGACAAGTACGTGTACATGCTTTTCTTTCTAACTACTACGAGGTTCAAATCACAGAGCTGCCTCCTCGATGGGCCTGCTCCTTTCCTTGTATAGTGACTGTTGCATTCTCTGTACTATTGTGATGGCGTTGTAAGCCCATAAAAATGGAATTTCTTCTTTGAGGTACCTCAGTCTTAGGGTGGCTAATAATAAACACGTTAACTGAAGTTCTGAGAAAGCATGTAGTAAAATCGGAGGTGGTTTTTTGCTTCAGTATTCTTGATTATCTTTAACTCCTCTCCCCACCCCCCCCCACCCCCCCATGGCAAGTCTGGAGAGTTCAGAGGAAATAGGAATTGGTGAGAAAAATCTCAGATCAGAGTCCTGCCCCTATTTCCCAGCAGCGTCAGTGGCTTAAATATGTTATATATTCTTTATAAATCAGATTTTAATCTTACATGTAGATTGGTTAAAAAAAACCCTGAGAGAAAATGAAACTCCCTTCCTAGTGCCTATTAAAGTCAAAGTACCAAAGCTAATGAAATCAAACTGCAGTTTTTCATACATATTCAGAACCTATTTTTTTGTCACTGCCAGTTTTGCTTCAGTCTTCAAAATCCATTCTGCCCTCCCTTCCGGGTCCATCAACCTGCCTTTCTCCATCTCTCCCCGCTTCCTCTTTCCTTCTTTATCAATCCGTGACCTCAAGGAGCTTGCACATTGTATTGGAGATGAACCAAAATATATGAAATGACAAGCGCTCAGGAGAGGCTGAGGAGTGGGGTGCAGGCTGGGTGTGGCAGGACGGGTTATGACTGGCTAGTCTAGGGAATAGGAATACATTTACACAATATTCAAGCAGGCACGTTGCAGAAAGAACTCTCTTGACCTGCTTTTGTCACTTTTGAAAAGAAAAGATTAGTTTTACCCAAAAAGATCTTGGCTATACTGAAAATAGCATATAATTCTGTTGTTGTTTTTCCAAATCAGATTAAGTTGCCTGCTTGGTTGCTGTTCTATATTCTTCTGCTCACAGTGATAGGAGTCACCTTTTCCCAGCTGGCATTTCACAGGCTGCAAGTTCCTTTCCCAGGAATAAACCATCTCGGGCAGGAAAACTAACAGCTGTCGGTTCTGTTCTCTGGGTGAATTGGTTAGTGTCCTGTCTCTTTGATGTAATTTGAGAAATGGATTAAATTTCAGCTGCATAAAGCTATAATTACATTGTCACTACTTTCATGTTCTGTTATCGAAAATAATTAAGGCTTGGAAAGAAAAAAATGGTTCCATTCAAAGTGTTCTGAAGGAAATGGCCGCTTAACATCTTTGTAACTACAGAATATGCAAACTTCTGGTTAAAGTTAAACTGCATTTTGTATTTGGTTAATTTGATTAAACACAATGAGGGGCGATAAATTTAATAAAAAATATTGGGCATGGGCACAGTGGTTTGGAAAAATTAAAGTTATTGTGTGGGTGATTGTGTGGGTTAAAAACACACTATATCCTGGGTTCTTGGGATTTAAAAAGTTACTGCAACATGTTGCTCAAGTATATAAGTTCTTGGATGTGCTCTACCAGGTAATTCTGGTGAGGGTGGTTTGGGGGAATGGAAATGGGGAAAGAAAGTTGGAGGAAAAGTGGAGATAAGTTCAACCACTCCACTATCTTGATTTATTCTCTCATTATTTAAATTCTTAAGTCTACTCTGATTTCTATCTTCCTTCACGTAGACCTAACTTTTGGAAAATTTCCTTTTAGCAACTAATATGTTCTTTGTCATGTTGTTCATATTCAGTGCCTAAAAGGCACAGTTCACATGGCAGTTATTTACACACCTGGGTAATCTGAGTACACTAAACTGTACTCCTACAACAACGTGTTTCCTCTTTAATCACAATTCTGTGACTTAAATGCAATTGTTATTTCTTACTAAGGCTGGTGCCCTGTGTCTTTCCTTATCACATATCCCAGAACCTAGAAGAACCTTTGGCAATAATAAATTTCCATTCAGTGAATGAATAAATGAATAAGTGAGTGAATGGATGTTTAACCTGTAGATAAAAATGTTCTCAGAATAAATACCGTTTTAAGTTCCTGTTCTTATATTGTCATATTGTTGGAGAACAGTGTTGTGGCAGTTTGAAGATTTGTGGACCCCAGAAAATCCTGTTTTAAAGTGAATCCATTCCTGAGCATGTAAACCTACTGTAGGTAGGACCTTTTGATTAAATTACTTTAGTTAAGGGCCTTTGATTAGATCGTATGACCAAGGGTGGGTCTTACTCCTCTTCCTAGGGTTCTTTATAAATGGAAGAATCAAAAGCTGCAGAATCAGAATAAAGCTGCAGAGAAGGGAAAAAAGCTTCCAGGACCTGAGAAGAGCTAGAGAATCCCAGAAGCCGAAAGCAACGAAGCCCGGAAGAGAGGGGAGAGAGGAGCAGATGCCGCCATTGTGCCCCGCCATTTGCCTGATGGCCCGCAGCTGCAGCTCAGGGAGAAAGCAGCTCTGGTGATGTCTTGATTTAGATACTTTCACAGCCTCAGAACTGTAAGCTTTTAACCTAATAAACCCATTTGTAAAAGCCAGCTCATTTCTGGTATATTGCTTTGGCAACATTAAGTAAACTAAAACAAGGGGAAATTGCTTTCCATTGGTTTTGCTTCAAGTCTAGTGGCTTATATATAGAATCTCAGAATTTCTAGTTAATAATAAGTCTGCATGAAGCAGATTATAATATTTTCAGGGGGAAATTATGATTAAAGACTGTGGGAGATTTTATTTCCCAAGGTATCCTAACCCTAGGCTGTCCTTACAATGTGACATTGGCATTCCTCCAATAAGATGTGAGGATCAGTGTTAGCCTAGGGGAGCACCAGCTGGCCTTGTGACTCCCTTCTGAGGAAGGCATCATTGGAAGTGGCACTGAATGACTGGAGAGAGGCTAGGTCACACAAGGTGAAACAGCTTCCGCCTGGCTCCTCTCTCCTCTCTCTCTCATTCTGTCTCTCTCCACGTGTCCATGGAACCTGCCACTACCCTGTGAGAAAGCTCAGGCGATGTGTGAGGCTGCAAGTAAGCATTGTCGTCCACATCTCCAGCTCAGATGTCAGTCCACAGCCAGCATACACTGCCAGACTTGAGAGTGAACAAGCCTGAAGATGATTTGACCTCCTTGAGCCTTTCAGTTGAGGCCTCAGACATCATAGAGCAGAGCCATCCTGCTCATCCAGACCCACACCATCTGTGAGCATAACAAATGGTTGTTTTCTACCACTAAGTTTTGGGGTAATTTTTAATGCAGCCATAGGTACTGAAACAAAAACCTAGCTTTTAATTTAATTTAATTTTTACCTACTGAATTTATTTGATTGAGATATATAATTCACAAGCCATGATACATGATTTTAAAGTATACAATTCAGTTTTAATATACTCAGAAAGTTGTGCAACCATCACTACTATCTAATTTCAGACCATTTTTATCACCCTAAAAAGAAACCTTATACCCATTAGCAATCACTCTCCATTATCTGCTCCCTCTTTCTCTTGGCCACCATTAATCTACTTTCTGCCTATTCTGGGCATTTCATATGAATGGTCTCATACAATATGTGGCCATTTGTGACTGGCTTCTTTGACTTAGCATAATGCTCTCAAGGTTCATCGATGTTGTAAAATGTATGGGTACTTCATTCCATTTTATAGCTGAATAAAATTCCATTGGATGGATGTGCCACATTTTGTTTATCCAGTTGTCATGTGATGGACTTTTAAATTGTTTCAAATTGTTGGCTATTACAAATAATGCTTCTGTGAACCTTCATGTACAAGAAATTTCTGTGTTAACAAGTTTTCAGTCTTTGCGGTATATAGCTAAGAAAGAAAACTCTATGGTTAACTTTTGGAGGAAGTGCCAAACTTCTCCCCAAAGAGGCTGCATCATTTTACACTTCCACTAGCAATGTATAGAGATTCCAATTTCTCTGTATCCTGGCCCCCACTTTTTTTCTTTTTAATTTTAATTGTTAGAGCCATCCTTGTGGGTATGCACTAGTATATCATAGTGGTTTTTATTTGCATTTCCCTAATGACTAATGATGTTGGGCTTTTTAAAATGTGCTTATTGCCCATTTGTATAACTTCTGTGGAGAAACGCATATTTGTATTCTTTGCCCATTTCTTAATTGTGTTATTTGTCCTTTTATTATTGAATTGTAAGAGTTTTCATATATTCTGTATGTTAGATCCTTATCACATGTATGATTTGCAGATATTTTCTCCTATTTTGTGTTTACCTTTCATTTTCTTAATAATGTCCTTTGATATTAAAATATTTTAATAAGTATATTAACTTAAAACTTAATATTTTTATTTCTATAAACTTCTTTCTTTGGCCGATTGTGCTTTAGGTGTAGTATCTAAGAATGCATTGCATAATCTAAGGTCATGAAAATTTACACCTATGATTTCTTCCAAAAGATTTTACAATTTTTAGCTCTACATTGAGGTATTTGATCCATTCTGAGTTATTTTTTGCATGTAGTGTGAGGTAGGGTCAAAATCATTTCTTTGCATGGTGATCACCAGTTGTCCCAACATCATTTGAATTGTCTTAGAGCCCTTATCAAAAATCTCTTCTGTGAGAGTTTATTTCTGGACTAGCAATTCTATTCCATTGGTCTATATGTCAATTTTTTAAGCAAGTACCACACTTTACTGATTACTGTAGCTTTGTAGTAAGTTTTGACCTTGGGAAGTATGAGCTCTCCCACTTTATTCTTCTTTTACAAGATTGTTTTGACTATTCTGGGACCCTTGCATTTTCATACGAATTTTAGGCTCAGCTTGTCGAGATGATTCAATAGATATGTGGATGGGCTTAGGAATCTGCACTTTTAAAAAGCTCCTGGGCAATTCAGATATGTGCAGTTGCTTTTGGAAATCACTGTGCTTAAGCAAGCTGAATCCCTCAAGGCTATCTTCTCTATTTTCTGCAACAGCACCTAGCTGCTAAATGTATAAAGATTAGCTGGAGTCATCCTAAGAGAAAAGATTCTGCCGTGGGGAGCAGTCTAAAAGGCTGAGGGAGAGGGGCAAGAGACTACTTGTCCCTATCTGTCTTTTTTCTTGCTATTAGCATTCGCCCCACAACAGACTAATTATACCCTTTAAGTCCTTTTTGACTTTTAAATACAGAATAACTTTTTCCTTTCTTTGGTGGGAAGTATATGGGAAGTAGGAAAGGGAAGCACTTCAAACTTCTCATGGGTTCTGCTAAGAAATTTTGGGTACCACCTTGCTCAACAATGTGTACAGCCTGTGATCCAATTTCAGGAAGACAGAACCCCAAATCTTAGATGCCCTGAGAAAACTGCCTCCATGCGCAGTACTCCCATCCTGGGGTCCTGTGAAATCTTAAGTGCTTATCTAAGGCGAGCTTATTCTAAAAAGCTACTGCCAGGCATTTAGCATTTGAAACCACCCGAGAAAGCACAAAAACTGTGGGACTTAAGAGAACAGAAATATATGAAAAGAATCCAGGAGTTCATCAGGGCCAAAGTCTTTAGAGGTAAATGGGAAAAACATTTACTTATCTTAAGAATCAAAGAAATGGGAAATTCAGCCAATAAGGCGGCGACAGACTTCCTAAGGACACATATGTTAGATTTCCCAGTGTTCACATGAAGCCTGGGCGGAGGGCTGAAATCCGATAGAGACTATCAGCGTGTTCCAAGGAGACTCTAAGCACTGGCCTGGCTAAAACCTCTGGTGATTATGCAGTTTCATGAGGAGACCCCCTCCGAATTGCTTGCCTGGCATAATCCTTTCATTAGTTGATATCTTTCAACCCTAAGAAAATTTAAAATTAAGTTTAGATGTATTGAGAATTATGCCTGCAGTATGAATATCCTTGTGTTAGGGAACCTATTCATACTCACAGATATTAAAATAATTTGGAATTTTGAATAAGTAGATTAGTCTTGGGAGTCCCATTCGAATCTTTTATTAAGTTTAAATACCGTCCTATGGGAAACGGACTTTGGCCCAGTGGTTAGGGCGTCCGTCTACCACATGGGAGGTCCGCGGTTCAAGCCCCGGGCCTCCTTGACCCGTGTGGAGCTGGCCATGCGCAGTGCTGATGCGCGCAAGGAGTGCCGTGCCACGCGAGGGTGTCCCCCGCGTAGGGGAGCCCCACGCGCAAGGAGTGCACCCCATAAGGAGAGCCGCCCAGAGCGAAGGAGGGAGCAGCCTGCCGAGGAATGGCGCCGCCCACACTTTCCGTGCCGCTGACGACAACAGAAGCGGACAAAGAAACATGACGCAGCAAAAAGACACAGAGAACAGACAACGGGGGGTGGGGGGGAATTAAATAAGTAAAAAATAAATCTTAAAAAAAAAAAAGTTTAAATACCGTCCTAAAGCATTTAAAACATGTAGTAATATAATATGCCATATTTTAAAATTTTGTGCATTAGATTTATAAAAACCACTTAAATATCTGAAAAGGCTTATCAGTCAAAAATTGAAGTGCTAAAGAAGAAATTGAATGCCTTAAATGTATAGATGCATATTTAAGGGTCGAAGTTTTTAATTGAAACCGAACATCTAAATACCCCTTAAAACTGTTAGTTTGCTAACGTAAATAGAATAGTAAGTTTTGTAAGCTATATGTTAAAGTTTAAGGAGAAATATATAATTTTCATCAATTAAGCAAAAAATATCAAGATCCAAGTAAATCTCTGAATAAATTTTCTGTCAAAAAAAATTCTTGGACATCAGAAAACACACATTAAATAAAACTGAGAAAGACATAAGATTCCAATAAGGTTTAAAGCTCCTATTCTCTTCTCTCTTGAGGAAATGTTGTAGCAAGAATATGCTTTATGCATTCTGTGAAGAGTAACAAGAAATGCCAATTCTTACATGGCATGTTGCTGTCACTGTCCCCCTAACACTACGGTCCTTCTAGATCACACCTTCAAATGATGGGACATTTTTGGTTGTTTCCCCAACACCTTGACATTTTCTAAAGTGGTTGTCTTTTTTGTTACTGGTCAATGGAGGGACTCAGGTCAGTTTTACTTTCCAACCTGAAAACACTGCTCCTTCATATCATGTACTAGTAGATCTCACAAAAAGGTCACTAAAAACACAGAACTATAATCAAATATTGTGATGTAAAGTTGGTTATGCACTTTCTGAAGTGGTAGCACAAACGTATAAAATGCTTTAATAAAGAGAAATAAGTGCAATTGCAAATATTGCATTTTCCCTATTAAAACAAACGCACATAAAATTAATTTTTAAAACACTAACTGTGAATGTTTCATATGCTTTACTGAATTGGCCATAATGCAAGAAAGTATCCTCATAGTGTTTGTGAAACGTATTTTACATTATCTATGTATTAGGTTGACAATATCAAATTGCTATTTTATAGGAAATAGTCAGATATTGGCAATTTCATATGGTTCAATTTACTGATAAAATAATTCCATGCTTACTACTCTCTCTAAGCAGAAATGAATCATAATTGCTATAATTAATTAGATTTTTAACTGGATTTGGCACTTTCAAATTTTATTTAGGGAAGATTTTGAGTTGCACAAGGTTTGTTGTTACTAAAATTGGCAGATTGAATTTGTAAGATGTCATCTTTTGTAAGCTTAAATGGCTCAACAAATTAAATTTGAAAATTACTTTTCCTTGTATTAACTGTAAACTTGTAAGTCTGAGTCTCATATTAGTATGGATTAAATTTAACTACTCTGAGTGTCAGAAAACTCAAATTAACAATGGCTTAAGCAAAATAGAACTTTATATCTCTAACACAAAATGAAGTGTAGGGCTTGTACTATGATTGCTCTATAATGTCTAGGAACCAAATTTTCTTTTACATCGTTGCACGGCTATCTTCAGTACGTCTACCATCTCATGGGCCAAGATGGCTGCTTGAGCTCCAGTCATCAAGTCTTCATTCATTACAGCCAGTAGGACTGAGGAAGGAGGGAAGAAGAGCATGCCCATTCACATTACAGAAGAGGCACATTATACTTTGTTTATATCCTATTGGCCCATTTTAAATCATGCTACACGAAGCTTCAAAAGGATGATGGGAAATGTAATCTTTATTCTGGGCAGCTATGTGCCCAGTTCAAACTAAAAGTTCTAATACTAATGAAGAAGATCTGGATTTGGGGGTATACCAGGCTTTTAAGCTGAGATTCATAGATGCACTTCAACAGTGATTGCCAAACTCCTGGATTTTAAGTACATTTTTGTAGAGAGACTGAAAGGAACAAAACATTATTTCACAAAATAAAGCCTGGGGAAGTGAACAAAGACTTTTCAACCCTGGAAGAATATGTAGAGAAAGTTTATTCACACAATGATTGCTTATCAAATTATAAGGGAGTGTATCTACTTTGTGTCTGTAAAATTTATGACTCAAAATAATCAAATTAAAGCAAATTAAAAGAACAGGGTATTATATTTTCACTTTTTAAGTTAGCAAATTTAAATGAAAACCATAAAAGACAATTAGTGCTACCCTTAATATTTCATGGCAGAATATGATCGGTATGATCACTCTGGAAGGCAATTTAGCAATATGTATAATATAGACAAATATTTTGGTTAAGAGGGTTTGTCCTATGGAAATAATCAACAAGAAATAGAAATATGTAGGAGAACATATTTATTGTAGCATTTTTCATAGCAGAAAAAAATTGGAAACAACACAACTATCCACTTAAGTATAGTTATATAAATAAATCATGATACTCCAACAAAGGAATAGTATGTAACCATTCAAAGTGGCAATTATGAAACTTTTGTAAAACAAGATTGAAAATTACTATGATATATTAAATTTGAAAGACATGATACAGAATTATACATAAAAACCTATGTAACAAGAGCTGTATAGTAATAGGCAAAAACAAAAAGAGTTGTGCTAAAATAGACATTTTTTTCCCACGTTTAACTTATTAATGGAACTTTATTAGCCTTATAATTGATTGGAATAGAGGTATACATAATTTAAAATGACTAACAGAGTGTCACTGAAGCACTAGATGTGCCTTTAAGGAATCTTATCTAATTTTGCATAATATTTGTACAACTAATAAAAATACCTGAAAGGAAGCTTTGGGCATTCAGAAAACTAGGTGAGACAAATTGAATGTCTCATTCAATCTGTCATTAAGTAAATTAATTTCAGGGTTCTACTCTGTTGTTAAATTTTTAATCCTATATTCTAGGTAGTTGTTTCTGAGTCCAACCAATGTATAGAGTTATCAGTTTATACTCTGACCCTCTCTGCCTTTCCAGTATGGTAATATTAAAGTCAGAAGTTCATAGTAAGTACTTTTAATTTCATGCTTTGTTAAGAATCTAAATTAAATTAAGGGAGAGGGTGTAGCCCAGGGGTTGAGTGCCTGCCTCCTATGTCTGAGGTCCTGGGTTCAATCCTTAAAAAACACATTAACTAATTAATTAATTAAATCAACTTTCTTAAACAAACAAAAACCCAAGAAACAACCTTTTCCCTTGGTGTTTAATGTACAATAGCTCTCCCAATGTTTCCCCTCACCTCATACATCTTCAAAAATTATACTGGAAGGGAAAAGCAGCTGCAGCCCAATCAGTTGGGCTCCCATTTGCCATATGGGAGGCCCTGGGTTCGCGTCTCAGGGCCTCCTTGTGAAGGCAGGCTTGCCAAACTGTTCCATTTTACATTGCCACCAGCAATGAATGAGTGTTCCTCTTTCTCTGCATCTTCTCCAATACTTGTTAATTTCCATTTTTTTAAATAGCAACCATTCTAATGGTCATGAAGTGGGGATATCTCATTGTGGTTTTGATTTGTAATCAAACGCATGGTATTGGCACAAGGACAGATATATTGACCAATTACCTGATGGGTAATGATGCTGAGTATCTTTTCATGTGCTTTCTGGTCATTTGTATATCTTCTTTAGAGAGATGTCTTTCAAGTCCTTTGCCCATTTGTAAATTGAGTTCTTTTTCTTTTTGTTTCTCACTTGAAGGATTTCTTTATATACTAGATATTAAACCTTTATTGGATATTTGGATTCCAAATATTTTCTCACATTTTATACGTTGTCATTTTACTTTTATGAAAAAGTCTTTTAAAGTGCAAAAGTTTCTGATTTTTACAAGGTCCCATTTATCTATTTTTTCTTTTGTTGCTTGTGCTTTTTGTGTTAAGTCTAACCATTGTCCAACACAAAATCTTGAAGATGCTTTCCTATATATTCTTCTAGGGGTTTGATAGTTCTGGATTTTATATTTAGGTCTTTGATTCATTTTGAGTTGGTTTTTATAGATAATGTTCCTCTATTTTTATAAAATTTTGCAAAGGAAGATCCAGTTTTCCCAGCACCATATGTTGAAGAGACTATTCTTTCCCAACTTGTCAAAACTCTGATGGCCATAAATGTGAGGTTTGATTTCTGAGTTCTCAGTTCTATTCCATTGGTCAATATGTCTGTCCTTGTGCCAGTACCATGTTGTTTTGATTGCTGTGGCTTTGCCATAAGTACTAAGATTGGGAAGTACGAGTCCTCCAACCTCATTCATCTTTTTCACTGTGTCGGGGCCCTTTTTAGCCCTCCATATGAGTTGGATGTTTGGCTTTTCCCTTTCTGCAAAGAGAGTGTTGGAATTTTTATTGGGTTTGCATTCAATCTATAAATTTTTTGGGGTAAATTAACATCATAATGACATTTAGTCTTCTAATCTATGAACATGGAATGTCCTTCCATTTATCTAGTTATTCTTTAATTTCTTTTAGCAATGTTTTATAGTTTTCCAAGTACAAGTTTGTTACATCCTTCCTTAGATTTATCCCTAGATATTCACTTCTTTAATTGCTATTGTGAATGGATTCTTTTTCTTAATTTCTTCTTCTGATTGTTTTTTGCTTGTCATATATAAACACTACTGATTTTGGGTTGTTGATTGTGTACCCTGCCTCTTTGCAGAATTCATTTATTAGCACTAGGAGCTTTCTTGTGGATTTTTCAGGATATCTTCATATACAATCATATCATCTGCAAATAAGGAGAGTTTTACCTCTTCTTTTTGTTCCTTGTTTTTTTTAAATGTTTATTGAAGTATATCACTCATACATAAACAATAAGTGTATAGTAATAGTTTTGAACTTACAAAACAAACATGGATAGCATCATACAGGACTCTCATAACTCACCCTACCATCAATACCTTGCATTGTTGTTAAACACTTTTAACTAGTGATTAAAGAGCATTGTCAAAATATTACTACTAACCAAAGCATTTTCCCCCAACCCACCCTATTATTATTATTATCTTGATGTCATTTATATATGAACATACATAAACAAGTATATAGTAAAAGTTGTGAACTTACAAAGCAAATGTGTAACATCATACAGGGGTCCCAAAGATCAGCGCTCCACCAACACCTTACATTGTTGTGAGACATTTGTTACAAATTATGAAAGAATATTGTCAAAATCGTACTACTAATCTTACTATTAATTATAGTTTTTATCTTACAGTTGGAGTATTTTCCCCCAACCCACCCTATTATTATTTTTAAAATATATTTTTTTATGACAGACGTTGTAAATTAATAAAACAATCATGCACATGTGCAGAATTCCCAAACAGCACCCCTCTATCAACACAACACACTGTGGTAGAACATTTGTTAAAGATAAGATAATTTCTAATTGTTACCACATCCATAGTGTACATTTGGCGCACATTTTCCATACTGCCACATTAGCAACACAGTACATCTTTGGCATAGATGCAAGAATATTACATCATTACTGCTAACCACAATCCATAGGTCACTCCAGTTGTATTTTTCCCATGCTTGTCCACATTCCCACCACCCTGCAGTAGTGATGTACATTTCCTGTAGCTAATAAAGGACACTCTTGCATCTGTACTATCAGCCACAGTTCTCATCCACCTCTTGGTTTACTGTGCTATTCATTTACTAGATTATTCTCCAGCAGTCTGTCAATTGGCATTTACATACAAAGACGACCATTTTCAGCCACATCCCCATTTATAAATTAGCTGTTACTATTTGTTACCATCTACTCTATACACTTCCACACTTCTACAGTAAAGCTAATCAAAACTTCTACATACATTAAACATCAGTAGTCGTCTCAGTCCTCTTATCTCTTTTAATAATCCACCACCTACCATCAGGTCTTGAAGATACTTTCCTACAATTTCTTCTAGAAGCTTTTTGATTCTTTTATTTTTAGGTTTTAGATCCATTTTGAATTAATTTTTGGATAAGGTGTGAGATAGGGGTCCTCTTTCCTTCTTTTTGGCTATGGATATCCAGTTCTTTCAGCACCACTAGTTGAATGGACTGTTCTGCCTCAACTATGTGGGTTTGACAGGCTAGTCAAAAATCACTTGACCATATGTGTGAGGGTCTGTTTCTGAACCATCAATTTGTTTCCATTAGTTGATGTGTCTGTCTTTATACTAGTACCATGCCGTTTTTACCACTATAGCTAGGTAATATGATTTAAAGTCTGGAGATGAGGGTTCACTTTTACTTTTTAAGATGTTTCTTGCTATTCAGGACCCCTTACTCTTCCAAATAAATTTGATAATCATGTTTTCAATTTAAAAAAATGCTGGTGGAATTTTTATCAGAATTGCATTGAATCTGTATATCAATTTGAGTAGAATTAACATCTTAATGATATTTAGTTTTGCAATCCATGAGCATGGAGTGTTCTTCCAGTTATTTAGGCCTTTTAAAAATTTCTTTTAACAATTAGTTGCAATTTTCTGAATACAAGTGCTTTATGTCATTGGTTAAGTTTATTCCCAAATATTTGAGTTTTATCTGTCATATTTTATTTTCACCACTCTTGACACTTTTAGTTACTTTTATTGATAGAGTCTTCATTTCAAGACTCTTTTCCAGGCCTCTCTCTCCTGTCTTTTCTTTTCAGGCTCTGGCACACCCTTTAGTATTTCCTGAAAATCTGGTCTCTTGGTTAGAAATTCTCTCAGTTTCTGTTTATCTATGAGTGTTCTAAACTTGCCCTCAATTTTGAAAGACAATCTTGCTGGATATAAGATTCTTGGCTGGAAGGTTTTCTCTTGTAATATCTTAAATATATCATACCACTGTCTTCTTGCCTCCATGGTTTCTGGTGAGAAAGAACTTAATTTTATTGGGTATCCCTTATATGTTATGCATTACTTTTCTCTTGCTATTTCTCAGGATTCTTCCTTTGTCTTTGGCATTTAATATTCTGATTTGCATGTTTATCAGACTTTGTCTATTTGGATTTTTTCAGATGGGAGTACTGTGTGCTTCTTGGACAGGGATATCTATGTCCTTCAAGGGTTGGGAAATTTTCTACTGTTATTTCTTCCAATATTCTTTCTGCCCCTTTTCCCTTCTCCTTCTGGGACATGCATGAAATGTATGTTTGCATATCATTTGCTGCCATTTAGTTCTCTGAGACCTTGTTCAGGTTTTTCCATTCTTTTCTTCATCTGTTCTTTTGTGTGTTCACATTCAGAGGCCATTTCTTCAAGCTTACCAATCCTTTGTCCTGCCTCCTGAAATCTGCTATTATATGATTCCAGCAGTTTTAAAATTTCATTTATTGAGCCTTTCATTCCCATAAGATCTGCTATTTTTCTATGTATGATTTCAAATTCTTCTTTGTGCTCATCCAATGACTTCTTTTTTTTTTCACTCTAATCCATATTTTATTCCTCCAATCTGTGGACCCTGGGTTGGTGATGCCCACTCCACCTCTATATCAAGAGAGGGCTTAGATCCCACATGGTTGCCAATGTCTTCTTAATATCCTTAATCTCTTTAGCCATCTCATTGAATTTATTAAGGAGATTTGTTCGAATATCTATGAATAGTTGTCTCAACTCCTTTATGTCATATGGCAACTTATCTTATTCCTTTAACTAGGCCATATCTTCCTCTTTCTTGGTATGGATTGTAATTTTTTTTGGTCAATGTCTTGGCATCTGGCTTACTAGAGTATTTATTCTGGGTGCAGTTTTTCTCTCAAGTTTAGGGCTTCCTGCCCTTTCTCCCTTTCTTCCTGCCCTTTCTCCCTTTCTAGCTGCACAGAAGGAGCCAAGGATGTAGTTGGTGCTATAAGCTGTGTAGGTTCAAGCTGCCCTCATTGCCCCAGTGACCAATGATGCTTTTCCCGGCTTTCTCCTTTGTCAGGGATAGGGACAGAGTCACAATTGTGTGGAATAATCCAACTAGTGCAGGCCTAGATTTTAGTTGCCCAGAGAGACTGATGAAGTTTCATGTCTCTTTCTTTCCTGCCTGGGATGGGGATGGAACTACAGGTATTGGCAGCAATCTATGCAGTGGGGGTCCAAGATAACTTCAGTTGCCCCAGTAGACTTCCGATTATTCAGTTTGTGCCAGCCAAAGATACCTACAGTTACCTAGATAGGCTGGTGCAGGGCCCACCAGCCTCCTCCCTGCCAGAGGTAAGGCTGATACCTAGGCTAGGGCTGCAGGCTGATCTGGGTGAAAGAAACCAGTTCCTATCGACATTATGATTTTCAGCCAGCCCAGCTTCCCCTCATGCTGGTGGCAGAGTTTAAATGGTGGCTACAGCTGTTCTTAGGGCTAGACTTTAGCTCGCTGAATTTACTCATCAGTAGCTGAAGACGGTGCCTAACCATCTCTTCCTCTCCCATTTTTGGGAAGTGGAGCTTTCAATTCCAGCTGTAGAACAATTCCTGAGGTGTCTTGTGCTTCCAGTGGAGGATGGGCACTGACCTCTGTGGCATGGAGCACTCTACTTATGAATCTTCTCGGCAGATGAGCAGTCTCCTCCTTCAATTCCTTCAAGGATGTTGCAGGATGCTCTTCTGGGCTCCTGGGGCCCCCAAACAGGTGCTTCAGCTAGCTCCAGAGAGCTCTGGCTTTTAACTAAGTGCCCTGTAGCAGGAGCTGACTCTAGGAGCTCCATACTTCACTACCATCTTGCTGGTTGTCTCTACCTCTTCTTTTTAAGTTTCAATGCTTTTATTTCTCTTTCTTGCCTAATTGCTCTGGCAAGAACTTTCAGTAAAAAGTTAAATAACAGTGGTGACAGAAGGGCATCCTTGCCTTTTTCCTGATCTTAGAAGGAAAGTTTTCAGTCTTTCAACATTAAGTAGGGTGTTAGCTTTGGGCTTTTCCTATATGCCCTTTGTCATGTTGAAGAAGTTTCCTTCTAGTCCCACATTTCTAAATGTTTTTATCATGAATGGATGCTGGATTTTGTCCAATGCCTTTTCTGCCTCAATTGAGATGATCATGTGTTATTTTCCCTTCATTGTGGTAATGTGGTATAATATGTTAATTGATTTTCTTATGTTGACCCAACTTTGCATAGAAGGGATATTTCCCACTTGATGATGGTATAAAATATTTTAGTATACTGATGAATTCAGTATGCTAGTCTTTGAGGATTTTTGCATCTACATTGTAATAGACATTGATCTGTAGTTTTCCTTTCTTGTGTTATCTTTATCTGGCATTGGTAAGAGGGTAATGTTGGCCTTGTAGAATGAATTAGGGAGAGTTCTCTCCTCTTCAGTATTTTTAAAGAGTTTGAGCAGAAGTAGAGTAAAGTCTTGGAGTGTTTAGTAGAATTCCCCTGTGAAGTTTCTGGTTATGGGTTTTTCTTTATTGGGGGATTTTTGATGACAGCTCAATCTCTTTACTAGTAATTAGTTCTTTGAAATCTTCTATTTCTTCTACAGTCAATGCAAGTAGTTAGTGTGTTTCTAAGAATTTGTCCGTTTCATCTAAGTTATCTAATTTATTGGTTTATATTTGTTCATAGTATCCTCTCACAGTCCTTTTTATTTCAGCTGGGTCAGTAATAATGGCCCCTTTATCATTTCTAATTTTCATTATTTGAATCCTTTCTCTTTTTTCTTTGTCAGTATAGCTAATGGCTTGTCAATTTTATTGTTGTTTTTAAAGAACCAACTTTTGGTTTTGTTGATACTCTCTATTTTTTTAATCCCATTTTGCTTATCTCTGCTCTAATCTTTGTTATTTCCTTCCATCTATTCACTTTGGATTTAGGTTACTCTTCTTTTTTCAGTCCTTCCAGTTTGAAGGTTAGGCCTCTGATTTGAAGTTTTTCTTCTTTTGAGTGTAAGCATTTAGAACTGTAACTTTCTCAACACTGCCTTTGCTGCATCATCTAAGTTTTACTATGTTGTATTTTCATTTTTCAGTCATGCTAAGATATTTCCTAATTTGCTCATTATTTCCTCTTTACTCCATTGTTTGTAGAAGAGTATGTTGCTTAATTTCCATATATTTTTGAATTTTCCATTTCTCCCTCTGTTATTGATTTCTAGTTTCATTCCATTGTGATCAGCATATATGCATAGTATCATTTCAATATTTTTGAATTTATTGAGACATATTTTGTGACCTATCCTGGAGATATGGTTTATCCTGGAGAATGATTCATATTTATTCAAGAAGAATGTGTATTCTGTTGCTCTTGGGTGATGTGTTCTATACATGTCTCTTAGGTCTAGTTGATTTAGTTTATTGTACTAGTTCTCTATTCCTTATTGATCTTCTGAATAAATGTTCTATTCATTATTGAAAATAGTGTATTAAAGCCTCTTAACATAAAATGATAATTTCTCCCTTCGTATCTATCTATATTTGCTTCTATATTTTGGGGCTCTGCTCTTAGGTATATATATATATATATTTATAATTGGTACACCTTTTTGTTGAATTGTCTGTCTTTGTCCCTCATAATTGTTTTTGACTTAAAGTCTATGTTATCTGATATTAGAATAGCTAACCCAGCTCTCTTTGGGTTACTTGTTGCATGGTATGTATTTTTCCATCCTTTCACTCGACCTTCTTGTATCTCTGAATATAAGGTGAGTCTATTGCAGATAGCAAATTCTTGGGTCATGATTTTTATCCATTCTCCCCATCTGTGATTTTGACTGGAGAGTTTAATCCAGTTTAATCACTACTGATAATTCAGTTCTTTCTCCCACCATTTTGCTATTTAGCCTTTACGTCTTGTATTAGTCAGTCAAAGGGGTGCTGATGCAAAATACCAGAAATCTGTTGACTTTGATAAAGGATATTTATTTGGGGTAGAAGTTTACAGTCACAAGGCCATAAAGAGTAAGTTATTTCCCTTACCAAAGTCTCTTGCAATGTGTTGGAGCATGCGATGGTTCAACCTTTCTCTTCCTCCAAAGGTGGTCCTAGCTTTTTCTGATGTCAGCTGTAGGCTAGCATAAAACTCATCTGTTTCTCTGGGACTCATTTCTTTCTGGGTTTTCTCAGGTGTTCAGGGGTCTGGTCTCTTCAGCTGCAAACTATCAGACGAATGGCTCAGCTCTCTTCCTGGGTCTCCAGCATCCAAAACTAAACTCTGTGTTCTCCTTCTCCTTGTATTTACTTCTCTTTGATTGAGCTTCAGTTTAGCCCACAGCTGTAGGCTAGCTGTAGGTGGGGAATCAAACTGAGTTGCCCTAATGATGTGGTCAAATAAAAGCCCTAATCTTGATATAATAAAGTGAAAGTGAAAACTCTGAGTCTAATATAATCTAATACCTCCAGAGGAACCAACTATTTTACAAACACAATCTAATGCCTATTTTTGGAATTCATAAATAATACCAAACTGCCACATGTCTTATACCTCTTTTTGTTCCTCAATTCTTCCATTAGTGCCTATTTTTAAATTTATTAGAATTTTTTTTGTGTTGTACCATATTGAGTGCTTTATCTTTTCTACATGGATATATTTTTTTCATCTATTTTCCTGTGATTTCAATGGGGTTAATATTTAATATCATAAATAAATAGCAATCATATTGGTCTGACACCAAATTAACTTCAATAGCTTTAACATACTTTTCCTGTACCCTGTGTCCTCTCCACCTTTTTTGTGTACTTGTTATCACTTATATATTTGTACCTTGTATGTCTAAACCATAGATTTAGCATTACTTTTTGTACATTTGTATTTTAGCACCTATTGGAAGTAAGAAATGCTACAATAATGTTAGCATTTATAATTATTCAAAGGGGTACTTTTACTGCAGGTCTTTATTTCTTTAGGCCACTTTGAACCACTGTCTAGTGTACTTTTTTCAAGCTAAAGAACTCCCTTTAGCATTGCTTATAGGCAGGACTGCCTTTTCTTTTTTTTTAATCTGGGAATGTCTTAATCTCTTACTCATTTTGGAAAGAAATTCTCACTGGATATAGAATTCTTGATTGGCTTATATTTTCTTTCAGCATATTAAGTATTTCAACCCACTTCCTTCTTGCCTCCATGGTTTCTGATGAGAAATCAGCACACAATCGAATTGGGATTCCCTTGTACATAATACGTTGCTTTTCTCTTGCAGCTTTTATTTATTTATTTATTTTATTTTTTTATAGTTTTATTTTATTTTATTTTATTTTATTTATTTCTCTCCCCTTCCCCGCCCCCCTCCAGTTGTATGCTCTCTGTGTCCATTCGCTGTGTGTTCTTCTGTGACCACTTCTATCCTTATCAGCGGCACCCGGAATCTGTGTTTCTTTTTGTTGCGTCATCTTGTTGTGTCAGCTCTCCATGTGTGCGGCACCATTCCTGGGCAGGCTGAGCTTTCTTTCACACTGGGCAGCTCTCCTTACAGGGCGCACTCCTTGCACGTGGGGCTCCCCTACGCGGGGACACCCCTACGTGGCAGGGCACTCCTTGCGCACATCAGCACGGCACATGGGCCAGCTCCACACGGGTCAAGGAGATCCAGGGTTCAAACCCTGTGGTAGACGGATGCCCTAATCACTGGGCCAAGTCCGCTTCCCCTCCCTTGCAGCTTTTAGAACTATCTCCTTGTCCTTTGCATTTGATGTAGTGATCAATATCTTATGGGTTGTGTTTTTCCTCATGTTTATCATGTTTGTTCTCAGGGTTTCCTGGATATACAAATGTCTTTTGTTAAGTTTGGGAAGTTCTCTATCATTATTTCTTTGAATAATCCTTCTTACCCTTTCTTTCTTCTCTTTCTGGGACTCACTTAATGCATTTTTGGTGTACTTAATCATGTCCCATAGGTTATTTTTGCCTTTAATATCTCTTTCTGCTCCTCAGCCTGTCATTTTGAATTCTTTTCTTCAATTTCACTGATTCTTTCTCTTCCACTCTAATCTGCTCTTGAAAGTCTCTAAGGCAGTTTTTATTTCAGGTATTGTGGTCTTCAACTCCAGAGGTTCTGTTTTGTTCCTTTTCGATATTTCTTTCCCTTTTCTAGGACTCTTCCATTGCTCATTCATTGTTCTCCTGATATCATTTAACTCTTTCTCTGTATATTCTTTCTTCTCCTTGAGCATTTTTAAGATTATATTTTTAAAGGCTTTGTTTGGTATGTCTACATTCTAGTCTTCTTTGTTAGTGTTTTCTGGATTTTTTCCTCTTCCTCTGAATGAGCCATCTTTTTCTGTATCTTTGTTTGTCTTGAACTCTTCTGTTGTACCCTGCACATTTTAATAATTTAAAATGTTAACTATGGGACTTAGTCCCTGAGATATCTGTTCTTGATTTTGGAACCAGTTGGTGATATGATAGAGGTTACCTTAGCTTCAGCTCTCCTATTAAGAAAGTTTCCCCAGCGCAAATGCAGAGTGCCAGGTTTTCCTAACCTGTGTCTTGTCCTGGGCTTTTGGAGCTCCCTATTTATAGGAGTTCAGTTATCCCCTCTGTTTCTCAGGAGTTGGCCCTCCCTCTCCTGGGTGTTTGAAGCTGGCAAGTCTTTGCCCCAGATTGTCTACTTCTATAGTTTCTTACACTCTTTTCATTGTCTCAAGTTGCTTTTACCTGGAGGGCAAATTCTGGGAGAAGGGGCACACCAGAGAGGACTTTCCCATATCAGTATTTCCAAGTCAAAACAGAGAGGAACCCATGGAGTTGGTATAGACCAGCTCCAAAGTGCCCAGGGAGGAGATCAGAAAGGGCACCAAAAGCTGCTTCCATGATTTCCCAAAGTTGAGCTTTTTGGCCTGCTGACAACATGCAGCCTTTTAACTAACTGTCCCCTGCTGCCTTGAGGAAGCATAACATCTTTAAGTCTCTTCTGTCATGGCCTTTGTCTGGGGTAATTTGCAACAGTGGCCATTGCTGTCTTTGTCCAGGATGGATTGAAACAATGACCACCCTCAGAGCCAGGTTTTCCTAGATCTGAATTTGCTAATCAAAAGCTTTGATCATTGATTGGGTGTGCCTACCCCTGGTTTCGGGGAAGAGGATTTTTATTTATTTTTTTGTCACTAGCAAGCTAGTCAGGGGCTGGACCCCATGGGAATCTGCCATGAAAGTAGTAGTTGGGCACTGGTTGCTACCCTTGGAAGAGCAATTTATTGTTCTTTACTGTAATTTCTTAGCCTCTTCCTCCCTCTCTTCCCTGAGTGCTGTACAGTGGTCTGCTGGCCCCTGGAGTTTCAAGATACTTGCTTCAGAGAGTTTCTGCCTATGCAATAGCTGTTCTGGTGGAAGGGCTGAGTCCTGGAGCCCACTACTCCACCATCTTCCTATAGTCTCTTCTGAAGTGCTGTGATTTTAGGAGGCATGGCTTGTGAATGGGGCTCTAGGATTGCCATTCAAGTCCTTGATTTCCATGTTCACTGCTGGTTCTACCCACCACAGCTGCCCTCTCAGCTGTCTGTAACACATGTCAAAAACACTCAGGTGTAGACATCACACAGACTGACTCCTGAAGTGCCACAATGAAGGTGAAGATTCCAGACTTTTTTCTTGTCTGCTCAACTTTTAACTCTTTGGCATTCATCACTTAAAAAAAATGACACAATTCCTGGTCTGGGTTACATTTGTGATGATTTTCTACACAGATTTCTTTTCTGGTCTTGCTCTTGGCTGTTGTTCATTTTTTTTCCTTGTTTGTGCATCTGCTAAAGTATCACATGAATAGCAACTCTGCAGTAAATGAGGGATAATACTAACACAAGGACTGAAGAACCCATACTTAGACTGTCATCCCACAGATTCTTACAGTCTTTGAGGGTTCTTCAGGATCCAAAATTAGTTGAAGGAAGGAGAGGGTTTTAAATAGCTCAGTATGTATATATAAATATGTATGAGTCCAGTAACAGCTCTGCTCTGAGGAACCCTCAGGATATGAATCATCCAGAATCATTCACTCTTCAGTTAGTTAATGGTTTGATTCTTTTTTCCTCGTTTATTTTCCTGGTTTGGACAAAAGTCTAAAATACACATTTCCTTATGTTATTTCAGCTAACATTGACCTGGTGATTGTGATATGTCTGACACTGAGTTAAACACATTGCCTGCACTCTCATCTAATCCTCACACCTAGCCTGTGAGGTAGATACAATCACTCTCCTTTTATAAAGGAACCTGAGACCAAAGAAAGGAACTTGCTCAAATTCTCATAACCGATAGAGAAAGGTGAAGCCAGAATTGAACTGATACCAGGTTATTTTGACCACCCATGCCTGCTACGCACATCCAACCCTTGTTTAATCATCTCACTATCCTATCTTTGAGTAATTTCAGTTTTTGTGGTGATTTAGCCTTCTAAACTTGAAATGATGTATTGGCCTGCATCATAATAAAGTGCCTCCTCTCTATATAACTGTTTGTCCCTCTTTTAGGTGGTCCAGGACTTGATGATTTCTGAGATCATGACGCTATAAGTTTTTTCTTACCTTCCCTTTTGTTGAGCAGGCAGTCTCTTGTGGTTAAGTGTGCAGTTCATAGAGTTATTGAGATGTATTCAGATTCTATCTCTGACACATACTAGCAGTGTGACCTCAATTTCTTCCTCTGTAGTATCCAGATAATATTGCCAATTGTGAAGAGTTACAAGGGCATGGAATGGACAATATAGGTTCTCACCCAATGGTAGTCACTATTATCATAGCACACCACTGCTGTCAGGTGGCTAACAATAGTTTCTTTGCTATCAGTGTTCCTGTTACAGCAAGCTTTCGCTCATTTTGTATATTGGTCACATAGCACAGTTGTCTAGTGCATGATATCGGCACTGAGATGAGAGTGCAAAATGAAGCTGAGGTAAAAACAGGGATGGAAGTGCTTGGAAAATATGGACAACATTCCAAAGCACAGTTCACATAGTTGAAATGGAATCAGACACATGACTAGGGTCAGATATTGGGGCAGCACAAGAGATACTGGTGGGAAAGCCAAAGTCTGTGGCTCAGCCTGGGGTCATAAGCTGAGAGGAGCAAATCAGAAGATAAACAACAGGGGCTCCAGAGAGATGTGCCTGGCTGGGAGTAATTCCTGTAACCAGCAATTGTTTGTGCTAATATTTCTTTGAAGATGTACAGCTTTTCCACAACAAATACACTTTGATCTTTTTATTAGTATCATTATAGTCTCTCCAAGACTAGCATCTGTTAATCAGAAGAGAAACTTTTAGACCTGATTGTAAAGTATACAATGAGTAAGAACTTAAGGAATAGTCACTGAAACAATGAGTATGAATTTTAATGTGTATATTTTGTTTGATGGACTTAGATCTCTTTTATTTACCAATAGACATTTGACTATTGATAAATTTTCTTGACTGTCTTTGTTTGAATAGGACTGCCAGTCAAGATACAGGAAACTCAGTTAAATTTGAATTTCAAATAAATAATGAACAATATTCTAGAACAATTTTGTCCAAATTATTGCATATACTAATACTATACTTATACTAAAAAAATTATTTATTGTTTATCTAAAATTCAAGTTTAACTAGGTGTCCTGCAATTTTAATTTTATTTTTACTTTTGTTTTGTTAAATCTGGCAAACCTATAATAATATGAATAGTAGTTAATAATTTTTGAGCACTTCCAGGAAGAGTGCTTCTATTTTAAAGTGTATTATTTTACTTAAGTCTTACAACAAACTGATATATTAGGTGGAATATTCTCATTTTACCAGTTATGAAATGGGGAATTAAATGATTACTTAATTTCTAGCAGTTTGCAAACAGCAGAACTAAGATTCAAATTCAGGTCTTTTTGACTCCAGAGAGTTAAATAACACGTGTAATAGCTTTTTATTAATTTAAGTCCATATACATAATCTGAGTATGTGACTGAGAAGGGAAATATACATGTACAGGCTCTCTGGGATATTTGAATATTTGTTTCCTGTCTAAAGTCATCATTTGTTATACCTTCCAGTATATTCCAAAAACACAGCCATTTTATCTCTCTGGATATTTTCTTTGATCAAAAAGAGAAATCATTGTTCTGGTTACTTGAGTCAGAGAGATACAAGAGCAGTTAAAAGGCTTTCTCAGCAGGTACTGGCTTTCCCGTGCAGCGTGAGGCTGTGTTGAGGTGATTCAAAGAAAGCCTTTGCCCACTCTGTTCCCGAAGGTGCCCAACAATTTCATTTTCTTATTCATTTTTGTTCCTTATCTACTCTTAGGAACTCTGCAGGGCAAATATCAGTTTAATGTGGGTAGATTGGCCACTTTCCAGGAGCTAAGGGTTGGCAATTCTCCCTTGTCATTAAAGATTATGTAGTCCAAGTAGGTGAGGAGAATAAAAACATTTAAGAAAATAGATGTTATGACACCCAATGATGGACAGCTATAGACAAGATGGTGCCCAACCTTCTGTGTGTTTTGGGATTTGGGGATTTGGGGCTCTTTACTGCAATTAATCTCTTAAATAACCATTGGCAACCAAACTGCCAACATCTAAATTGGAAAACTATTGATTTCAGAAAATGTATTATCAAGAACAAGAATTGAAAAACTGTAATTTACATCCCCTATCAGCCCTTCTATTGTCACTGACTTCTACTAGTTGAACATTCTAGAGGCATTTAATATTATATGACTAAAGCAATTATGTAAGTGGCTTTGAAATAATGTCCAGCAAATGCATTGTTTATTGCATTTAACAATAAGGATTTATGGCAATTTGGGAGTTCACTATCATTAAGTAAGAGATCATTATCTCAAGTATACTCTAGAAAAGGATTAGTGTTGAAATATTTTTTAAATTAAGTTTTTTTGGTTAATTCCTCTAAAAACACCAGAGACAGAAAACGTAATCCTCTAAAACCAAAGTCTACACTTTTCTGTCTGTGTGTTATATTGTTATTATACATTTAAGGTCTTTCGTGCAAGAGTTATCCAATATTCCAGTCATTGTATTGCCATTTGCCTGTCTTTAAAATGGAGTACAAGGAAAGAAATCAGGAATTTATATTTTGAGTTCTCTTTCCATATTTGAAAATATAGGCAAGGAAACATCTTATTTTCACCTAATTAAGTCTTGTTATATGGAAATATTAAAATGATTCATTGGATTTTCCACATTTTATTGGATATTTGGATTTTGTCAATACAATCACACCTTGAATTTACTGTGATCAACTTTGGTAAGTGTAGCTATCTTTCAGATGACACTAGAGTGTTCAAAGGGAAATGAGTGTACAGGTTTCTTTGATACAAAAATTTGACTGAATAAGACAGCAATTGTGACTTGAAAATGAACCATCAAAGAATAGAATTTGGAATCTCATGATAAAAAGAAAACTAATCAAATTGTTCAGGTACCAAGTAAGCAAAAGTGTCTTGAAATTTCTAGGCATGATTATCAGGAGACTGGGACTACACGTAGTCTTGTTACGATTACTTCAACCACCACATAATAGTTTACAAGTTTTTCAGAGGTTATTACCTGCATTTTTTCAAAAGTACATGTTTAAATGCTCAGGACAATGGTATTTGCACACTATAGCACATGGCACATTATAGCACATCAGATTGACTTGCCACAATCCAGTACAAAGCAATACTTTTTCATAATCAGTGTGTAAAAGAGTTTAAGGAAAAAAAATGCCAACTGGTGCCAACATCAGAAAATCAAGGATAACAAAAAGGAACACTTTGGTTCAGGCTAGTCACAGAGTTACAGCAATATTTGTGCTAATTGAGACTTCACCTTCTTTCTTTTTTAAACAAGACCATTTTAGAATTCAAGATTGAGAAGCCATAGATTTTATTACAGTATTTGAAGAAACCAAAAAGAAAAAGAAACAATTATATAATACTCTTATCTCTTGCTGTTACCTTATGCAGCATTTTTACATAAAGAATCATTTACCCATCACTCATGTTTTATTTCTCCATGAATTAACTCAAATGGAACTTCTATATGGGGATAAATATTTTTACATGTTTAAGCAGATGTCTTCATAGTCTGATAAAGAATGATTTTATGGAATTAAAGTGAACTTAGTCTAAGGCAGCAATTAGAAAATCTTTTCTAATCTTTTATGATGGAAAAATTCAAACATATCTAAGACTTGAATAATGAACTCAACGTAATCTACCAATTTTCAATACCTGGCCAACCTCATTTCATCTCTTCTGTCAATTACTCATTCCCACACTGCCATTCTGTTGAATCCTTGATATTTTATTGTTTCTTCTGTAAATATTTCATTATAAATGTCTAAAAGATAAAGACTCTTCAGGAAACCAATAATTCTATTATCACACCTTAAAAATAACAAGGCTTTGTTAGTATCGTCAAATATTCAGTCAGTGTTTATAATTCTTGTTTTTTTCCCAGTTTCTGTATCGGAAATAGGATCCAAGTAAAGCCCACACATAGTGGTTTGTGAATATGTCTTTTAAGTATCTTTGAGGTAATTCATGGAATAAAGATGGTCATGGATATATTTTTTTATAGAGAGACCTTTGCCTTACTTACTCAGGTGCTAAGGTAAGATACAATGTGTTTTAAGATTGATATTTTATTTCTGTCATACCAAGTAAAATATTAATAAAACAGTCAAGTTTATGTTATCTGGGTACTAAGCATTGTTTACTAAAAAAATCTGATTGATTCATTTCTTTCTCTTTCAATCCAAATACTGGCTTTTTGTGTACATGTAGGAATAAGTTATAAGTATAAATTTAAATTTTGACATTTGAAGAGTTTTGACATCAATAGGTAGCTCTTAAAAACAACTTTCAGATTGAAATATTAATTAAATCATAATCTATTACCACTGATATTTTATATGCCATGCTAATTATATGTCTTCTTCTTAAATCAAGAACTTTAATTCACTTCCTAGTTTATATTGATTTTGAAGTAAGATTCTTTTTCTGAACCATGGAAGTTGAATATAAAACTGTCAGGGATATTTATATACTTCATTTAGACATAACTTATGTAATTAATTGTAATTAGAACTGTAGTTGTTGGAGAAAAACCACTTAAAAGCAAAATAATCCACCAATCATTTTATTTATGTTTTGTAAAAGAATATCATATTATACTTGATTTTATCCTAGATAGGCATTTGATTTTTTAAAATGCCTTTTGATTGAATAGTTTTCATTCAGAAAAATTGGGTTGAGGTTTCTTCCTCTTGAATTATTTAATTTATTTATCTAGGACGTGAATTATGAAGATTTATTTAAGATTACCCTATCTTACTAAGTACTTAGAAGTGCTCAAGAAGTTTATTTTATTGCTGTTATTATTTCTTAATAGCTACCTAATTTAGTTAGGCCAGTGGAGAATTATAGTGTTCATTAAAGAATATGTGTTAGATTGTGCAAACTATTTTTTTTCTCTTTTCTGAATAATCATGCTCTCTTAATCTGACCGATTCTCTAATATATATACATTTTCACCTTTATGAAGGAATTGAATTGCAACATCATATCTTTAGTTGTGTCTTCTAAAGTGCTTGGCAATCGAAGTTACTTTCATAAATATATTTTCTGTTAGAATGCTGAACGTAGTGATCCAGGCCATTATTATGTGTTCTTCATCTAATCAATAGATCTTTGAGCAAAGTTCCTGTAGGTGCTCTTGAGTCTTTAACCTAGAAACTCAGGTAATGATTATATGACACTTGATGTATGCTAGACACTATTATAAGGACCTTATATACATTAACTTACTAATCTGTCTAGCAATCTTAACAGGAAGTGACTATTATGATCTCTATTTTACAGATGGGGAAACTGAGCATAGAGAGGTTAAGTGACTTATCCACAGTCAGTCAGCTAGTTGTGGTGGAGCTGGGGTTTTAACCAAACAATCTAACTTCATAGATTTACTTGTAGCTCCTATCTTATACTATGTAATAAACAGAAGCCATGTCAGCTGTTGCCTGGAATTGGGAAGAGAATTAAATGCAAGGGAAATATAAGGGAGTAGGTTATTAGGTGTAACGGAAATATTCTACATCTTAATTGTGGTAGTGATAACATGAATGCATTCGTCAAAACTAACCAAATTATTCATGTAGAATGGGCATATCTTATTCAAGGTAAATTATACCTCAGTAAAGTTGATTTATAAAAGAAAGAGTTAAGACTCATTTTATGACCCACCCTAGGAAAAATGTTGGTAACCTTTAACCATATGGTAAATTTTGGTTAATTTTGAGTGAAGTCTTCTCTATATAGGAACAAAACACTCAAAATTACCAAGTGCACATATTTTTTAAATTTTTAATTGGAGAAATTGTAGGCTTACAGAAAAACCATGTAAAAAATATAGCATTCCCATATACTCCTCCCCTATTATTAATTCCTTGCATTAGTATGGTACATTTGTTAAAATTCATGAAAGACCATTCTTATACTTGTACCCTTACCTGCAGTCCATCGTTTAATATAGGGTTCACTGTGTTGTATAGTCCTATGCTTTATCTTTTACTTTTTATTCTAGTAATATATACAACCTAAAATTTCCCCTTTTAACCACATTGACATATATAATTCAGTGCTGATAATTACCTTATGTTGTGCTACCATGACCACCATCCATTTCTAAAGCTTTACAATCAACCTATATAGAAACAGAAATGCAAATGGTAGCAAAATTTGCTATATGATGGATCATAAATTGAGTCACTGTAGATTAGTGTCAGACCTATATAATTGCTAATTTTTGTCTGCTTGTTCTATCACAGCAGAGAATGCTATATTGAACTATCTCACTCTGATTGTAAATTTATATTTCCTTTTCATTCTGTCAATTTTTGCTTCATATATTTTCAAACTGTTTTCTTTTAGGTACATATATATTTTTTAGCATTATTTTATTTCCTGCTGGATAGATCACTTTATCATGAAAAAAATCCCTCTTGTTTTCTAGTTATGATTTTTGATTTGAAGTCTTCTGTAATATATATTAATTAGTAAAGCTACATCAGCTTTCTTTTTTATTTATTTTTAGTTGGAGAAGTTGTAGATTTATAGAAAAATTATGTAAAAATTACAGCATGCCCATATGCCCCCCTATTGTTGACACTGCATTATTGTGGTACCTTTGTTACAACTGATAAAAGAATATAACAATTGTAATATTAACTATGGTCCATAGTTTACATTAGGTGTATTTTCCCCCATATACCACCCTTTTGTTAACACCTTGTATTAATGTGGACATTTGCTATAACTCATGAAAGAACTTTTTTATACCTTTACCATTAACTATAGTCCATCATTTACAAGAGGGTCCACAGTGTTATACAGTCCTAAGGTTTATTTTTAAATTTCTATTCTAGTAAGACCTAAAAAATATTTTTTAACCCATTTATGTGTAATTCAGCATCCTTAATTACACTCATAGTAATGTGCTACCATCACCACCATCCATTTCTAAAACTTTACAATCAATTAAATGGAAATTCTGTACAAATTAAGCATTAACTTCCCATACTCTACCCCAAACCCAGCCCCTGGCAACCAAATATTCTAGATTCTAACTCTATGAGTTTGCTTATTTGAATTATTTCAAATCAGTGAAATCAAACAATATCTGTCGTTTTATTTCAGGCTTATTTAACTCAGCACAATGTCTTCAGGGTTTATCCATGTTATAGCATGTATCAGGACTTCATTCCTTTTCAGAGCTGAATAATATTCCATGCATGTATTTACCACATTTTGTTTATCCATTCATTAGTTAATGGCCACTTTGGTTGTTTCCATCTTTTGGCAATTGTGTATAATGCTGTTATGAACATTGTTGTGCAAATATCTGTTTGATATTTCAATTCTTTGGGATATATACCTAGGAAAATAATTGTGTGTCATATGGTAATTCTATACTTTGCTTTCTGAGAAACTGTCTTCTACAGCAACCATACCATTTTACATTCCCGTTAGCAATGAACAAGTATTCCTCTTTCTCTGCATTCTCTCCCACTCTAGTAGTTTTCTGGTTTTTAAATCACAGCCATTCTAGTGGGTAAGAAATTGTATCTCATTGTGATTTTGATTTGAATTTCCCTGATAGCTTGAGATATTAAACATCTTTTCATGTGCTTTTTAGCCATTTGTATATCTTCTGTGGAGAAATGTCTATTCAAGTTATTTGCCTATTTTTTAATTGGGTTGTTTGACTTTTTATTTTTGAGTTGTAGGATTTCTTTATGTATTCTGGATATTCAACCTCTGTCACTAGAGGTTTCAAAATATTTTCTCCCATTGAGTAGGTTGTCTTTTCTCGTTCATGATAAAGTCCTCTGAGGAACAAAAGTTTTTAATTTTGAGGAGCTCCCATTTATTTATTTTTCTTTTGTTGCTTATGCTTTGGGTGTACAATCTAGAAAATCATTGCCTAATACAAGACCTTGAAGATGCTTCTCTCCATTTTCTTCCAGTAGTTTTATAATCCTGGTTCTTATATAGAGGTACTTTTTCTTTTTTCTTTTTTGAGTTAATTGTTGTATATTGTTTTAGATAGGGGTCTTCTCTTTTTTTTTTTTTTTTGCATGTGGATATCCAGTTCTCCCAGCCCTGTTGGAGAGACTATTCTTTTCCAGTTGAGAGGATTTGGAAATCTTATAAAGAAATCAAATGACCCCAAATGTGAAGGTCTATTTATGAACTCTCAATTTGATTCCACTGGTTGCTTTATCTATTGTTATGCCAATTCCATGCTGTTTTGACCACTGCAGCTTTGTAACATGCTTTAAATTCTCCAATTCATTCTTCTTATTCAAGATATTTTTGGTTATTCAAATTCCAAATGAATTTGTCAATTGGCTTTTCCATTTCTGTAAAATAGGCTGTAGGAATTTTGATTGGGATTGCATTGAATCTTTAATCATTTTGGGTAGAATTGACATCTTAATGATACTTAGTCTTCCAATCCATGAACACTAAGTCCTTTCATTTATTTAGATCTTCTTTGATTTCTTTTGACAATGTTTTGTAGTTTTCTGTGTCCAAGTCCTTTACATCCTAAATATTTAATTCTTTTAATTGTTATTTTAAATGGAATTTTAAAAATTTCCTCCTTGCATTGTTCACTATGAATGTATAGAAATGCTTCTGATATTTGGGTGTCAATCTTGTACCTTGTCACATTGTTGAATTCATTCATTATCTCTAGTAGCTTTGTTGTAAATTTTTTCAGGACTTTCTATACATAGGATCATATAATCTACAAAGTAAATGTTTTCCTTCTTCCTTTATAATTTAGATGTCCTTTATTTCTTTTTCTTGCCTAACTGCTCTAGTTAGAATTTCTAGTACAGGATTGCATATGGGAATCCCCTATATTTTTTTATGTAATATTTATGTAATCTAAAGCTTCTTCAAAAAAATAATTAAAAAAAGATATTTAGGGGATTTTAAAGTGGGAAGTTAAAAAAAAGAATGAATAACAGTGGTGACAGTGGGCATCCTTGTCTTCTACCATATCTTAGAGGAAAGCTTTAATTCTTTCACTATTGAGTAGGATGTTAGTTGTGAGTTTTTAATATATCCCCTTTATCATGTTTTGGAAGTTTCCATATATTCCTATTTTACTGTTTTTTTGTTTTGTTTTGTTTTTCTAATCAAGAAAGGCAGCTGGGTTTGTCAATACTTTTTCTGTATCAATGGAGATGATCTTTAAGGTTTTCCCTCTATTTTGTTAATGTGATGTTTTACATTAATTTTTTTTAATGTTGACCATTCCTTGCACACCTGGTATAAAACCCACTTAATCATTGTAAATAATTCCTTTAATGTGCTGTTGGATTCATCTTACAAATACTCTGAAGATTTTTGTATCTATATTCACAAGAAAAATTGATCTGTAATTTTCTCTTCTTGTTTTATCTTTATCAGGCTTTGGTATTAGAGTGATGTTGGCCTCATAGAATGAGTTAGGGAATGTTCCCTCTTGTCCAATTTTTTGGAAGAGTTGGAAGAAGATTGTTATTAATTTCTTCCTGGAATGACTGGTAGAATTTAGCTGTGAAGCCAAATGTGCTTGGAAGAATGATATCCTGCTGTTTTGGGGTGCAATGTTCTGTATATATCTGTTAGGTCTAGTTCACTTACTATATTCAAGTACTCTGTTTCCTTATTGATCTTCTGTCTGGATGTTCTACCTATTGATGACAGTGGTGTATTGAAATTTCCGACTATTATTACAGAAGTGTCTATTTCTCTCTTCAGTATTGCCAGTATTTGCCTTATGTCTTTTGGGCACCTTGGATAGGTGCATAAATATTTATGATTGTTATTTCTTCTTGGTGGATTTCATCTTTTATTAATATATACTGTCTGTCCTTCCTTGTCTATTATAACAGCTTTTGACTTAAAGTCTATTTTGTCTGGTGTTGCTATAGCTACCCCAGCTCTTTCTGTTTATTATTTGCATGGAATATCTTTTCCCATCTTTTCTGTTTCTCAATTTATTTGTTTCTGTGGGTCTAAGGTATGTTTCCTGTAAACTACATATAGTTGGACCATGCTTTTTTGTCCATTCTGCCAATCTATATATTTTTTTAAAAGTATTTATGTATTTCCCCCCTCCCCCTTCCCCTCCCCCTACCCTGCTGTTTTTGCTGTCTGTGTCCATTCGCTGTGTGATCTTCTGTATCAATTTCTCTTTTTGTCTTCTTTTCTCATTTTTTCTCCTCTAGGATTCACTGGGATTCGATCCTGGGGACCTCTGATGTGGAGAGAGTTTCCCTGTCACCTGCACCACCTCAGTTCCTGGTTTCTGCTGTACTTCACCTTGACTCTCCGCTTCATCTCTCTTTTGTTGCATCATCATCTTGCTGTGTAACTCACTTGCACGGGCACTGGCTCTCTGTGCAGGCACTCTGCTCACCTTGCGTGCACTGACTCACTGAACAGGCACACTTTCTCTCTTTCTTTTTTACCTGGCGGCCCCAGGGATTGAACCTGGGTCCTCCCATATGGTAGGTGGATATTTATAGGAATTAAAGAGTATAGTTACAGGACATTATTGGAACATACAATTATGTGCAAAAATTGGAAAAGTTAATGAAATAATAGAGGTTAAAGTACATTAGAGGCCTACAACAGCAGATTTGAACAGGCAGAGGAATGAATCAGCAAACTAGGAAAAAGGACAATCAAAATCCTGCAGTCAAAAGAACAGAGAATACAAAAAAAATTGAACATTGTTTTAGGGATTTGAATGACAGTATGAAGTGTACAAACATATGCAACATGGATATCCCAAAAGGTAAGAAGATGGGAAAAGGGGCAGAAATAATATTTGAGGAAATAATGGTACTGCATCCTCAATATATTTCCTTTGTAGTTACTATGGGATTTAAATTTAACATTCTAAACCTATATCAATCTCATGTGCTTTGATACCAAACTATTTCAATAGTATATATAAACTATATTCCTATACCTCCCCATCTCCCCACCTTTACAAAATTCTTGTTACAAATTACATGTTTATACAGTATGAGTCCAAACCACTGATTCATCATTACATTTTATACAGTTGCCTTTTGGATCCTGTAGGAACTAAAAATTGGGGTTACATACAAAAAAAAAAAAAGTACTGGCAATTATATTAACCCACCCTTAGTGGAGAACTTTATATCTTTGGTTAAAAATAGGGGCTTCTATCTATTGTCTAATGTCTCTTTTTTCAATCTGCAGAACCCTTTAGTGTCTTTTGTAGGGCCAGCCTAGTGGTGACAAGCTCCTTCAGCTTTTGCTTATCTGGAAATGTCTTAATCTCTCCCACATTTTTGAAAGACAGTCCTGCTGGATGCAGAATTCTCTGCTGGCAATTTTTGTTTTCAGAACTTTAAATATGTCATCCCTCTGCCTTCTTGCCCTGTTGGTTTCTGATAAGATATTGGCACTTCATCGTGAGGCTTCCTAGTACATGAACATTGCTACTCTTTGGCAGCTTTCAGAATTCATCCTTCATCTTTGGCATGTGACAGCATGATTGTAATATGCTGTGTCATGGGTCTATTTGAGTTTATTTTGTTTGGAGTTCATTGAGTATCTTGGATGTGTATACAAGCCTATTTTTTATCGAACTTTTCTAGTTGTTTTCAGAAAAGGATTTGGTCTACAGCACAATGCCTCATCATGCTTCTTCCTGAATTTTTGTATTCTGATAAAACAGTACTTTCAAGAAGTAATACATGGAAACAGTAGTAGTAGGAGATTTATAAATCACCTCACATGACAGTTGAAATGATAAAAAATAAGTGACAATATGGCAAAGAAAACAGAATCGAATATAAATAGAACTGATAGATGTCTATTTAATTCTACTTCCTAACAACAGAGAATGTACCTTCTCTTCAAGTATCTATGGGTTGTTTCCTAATATTGGGTTTATGAGCGTAAAATCTCAATAAATTCCAGAGAGCAGAAATCTTATGGAGAACATAGCCTGATTACAATGCAACAGAAATAGAATGTTATAACAAAAATTGAAGATAAGAAAATTACAATCTGACTCTAGTTTTTACAAGGAAATCTAGGCCAAATTTTCATATCTGGAAAATAAAAATAAGACTCTATGTGCTAAAACCTATGGTAGATGACAAAAGCTATGGTTAGAGTAAAGATTATAGCCATTGACTCTAATTTACTCTGAAAGAAGAATTTAAATTAGGGTTATTAGAAATTTGAATAAGTAATTTAAAAAATTACAGCAAAATTTACTCAATAAGAAATGATAAAGATAGAACAAATTAAAGAAACAGAAAGATAAAAATGTTAGAAACAATAAAAAGTCTAAATTTAATTCTTTATAAAGTAATAACAATAAAATAGATACAATAGTATCTAACTCTCAAACAAAAAAAAAAAAATGGAAAAAGCCCAAACATGCAAAATTAGAAATGAAAGGGACATAACAAATGGTAGAGTAACATAAAAGAATGATAAGTACTGGCTAAACATAACTATTTTCTCATTCTCATTGATTTCTCCTACACACTGTTTCCATTTCATCAATAAACCTACCTTCTAAATATATCCCAAATGTGATCACTTCTCATCACCTCCACTGGAACTTCTTCCCAGTCACCACCATCCCCTGGACCATTTGCCTATGCAGCACACTTTAAACTCCTTCCCTTCCAGGCTCCTTTTCACAAAGCAGCCAGTCACTTTTGTAAAATAATACTTAGATTATGCTATCTGTCCCCATAAATGTCATTCTTGGCTTCCCTATCTCCCAGAACAAAATGCTAAGCCCACAAGACATGCCGTGGTTCTCCTCTTTGCTACTTCAGCCACACTGGCCTCTACCCAGCAGGTTCCTTAGTCAGATTCTTTGCACTTGCTGCTCATTCTTGTCTCCTCTCCCCAGATAAATAGATGACTCACCTCCTCTCTTCATTCAGAACAGAGAATTCTTTAGTGACTGTGCAGTCTAAGAGAAAAACTACTTTCTACCCCTTTCATTCTCTATTCCCTTACCCTAATTTACTTTTCTTCTTAGCATTTATAATCACCTAACCTATTATATACTTAATTATCACCATTCTTCCTACTATTGTATAAGTTTCATGAGAACAAGAAATTTGTCTCTTTTGATCATTGCTCCATTTCTAGTGTTTAGATGAATGCCTGACACATATTATTACTTAATAACCATTTCTTGAATCAATTAATGAATGATATGATGTAATTTGTAACTGGAAAGACCCAGGAAAATCCACTGAAAAACTTTTGCAAACAGTAAGAGAATTTAGCAATGTAAATGGTTTTAAAATTAATATAGTAATAACAAAATTGATGAAACATCTAGGAATAAGTTTAAATATTAATATGTAAGATTCTATTTATGGATATAGAGGAAGAATTGAAAAGGTGGAGAAAAAGAAATCTTGGATAAAAGGAATCAATATTGCAAAGAAGTCAATATTCTTGGAAACTAATTCACACATTTAATATTATACTTATAAAAGTACCAGAATTTTTAGGATGAATTTGCAAAATGTTTTTCTAGTTTTCGTTAAAAATAATCAATTGGGAAGAATTAGGAACATTCTGGAAAGAAGGAGCAATGTGATAGGACTTGTCCTATATATTCTATTTGGAGTAAAGCTATCATGATTTAAATAGTACAATACTGGTAAAGAAAAGGAGAATCATGGAATCATTTCAAGAAACAAGAAATAGATCCAGATTTATATAGGTATTTAGTAAATGATGATTCTGGTATTTGAACTGGTATGCAAAGTCAGTAAAGAGAGAGACAATTTCCTAATCCATTAAAAAATATAATACTAAGGTTATGACACTCCATTATTTATTTCAAAATAAATTTCAGATGGTTCCAAGATTCAGATGAAATTTTTAAAATTACCAAAAGAAAGCATAGGGAAATTTTTTTTTTTCTTTACTGTAGCCATAACCATATTCATTTTTTTATTTTATTTTTTATTGACTTTGTAATAATATTACATTAAAAATATATATGTGAGGTCCCATTCAACCCCACCCCCCCCACCCCCCCTCTCCCCCCCCCCCAACAACACTCGTTCCCATCATCATGACACATCCATTGGATTTGGTAAGTACATCTTTGGGCACCTCTGCACCTCATATACATTGGTTCACATCATGGCCCATACTCTCCTCTATTCCATCAAGTGGGCCCTGTGAGGATTTACAATGTCCGGTGATTACCTCTGAAGCACCATCCAGGGCAGCTCCATGTCCCGAAGACGCCTCCACCTCTCATCTCTTCCTGCCTTTCCCCATACCCTTTGTCCATTATGTCCACTTTTCCCAATCCAATGCCACCTCTTCTATGTGGACATTGGATTGGTTGTGTCCATTGCACCTCTATGTCAAGAGGAGGCTCAGATTCCACCTGGATGCTGGATGCAATCCTCCCATTTTCAGTTGTAATCACTCTAGGCTCCATGGTGTGGTGGTTGTCCTTCTTCAACTCCATCTTAGCTGAGTGTGGTAAGTCCAATAAATCAGATTGTAGGTGCTGGAGTCTGTTGAGGCTCAGGATCTGGCTATCACATTGTCAGTCCAGAGATTCAAATCCCCTAAATATATCTTAAACCCCAACATTAACTGCACCTCCAGCACATTAGCATGAAAGTCTTATGAAGGGAGATCCCATCTGAGTCCAGAGTCATCACACATAAACACCATTTCCAAAGAGGGGCCATCTGCCCTGGTAGTTAACCCCATCGGCCATGACCATAACTCCCATGGGTCTCTTTAGCCCTCAAAGGAACCAATATCTGGGGGTTGTATCTGCTTTATCTGTCTCTCTGACTCTGCTCAGTTGTGCATGAGGGCAAACCTTCTGCCAGCCTCCAGACTCTTTTTTAGAAACTCGTAGCCATATAAACTCATTTCTCCTTTCCATTTCACCCTTACTTTAGGTCAAACAGCATTTTAAAGTCATGGTATTTTATGTAGACATGGATATTCTGCTGATCCGCATTGAACCTTCCGTATAAGGTCATTTTCCAGTTGCATCATCAGTTGGTAGTTGATAGTGGTCCCTCGTTGCCAGGGAGGCTCATCCCCGGGTGTCATGTCCCGCGCTGGGGGGAAGGCATTGCATTTACATGCTGAGTTTGGCTTCGAGACTGGCCACATTTGAGTAACATGAAGGCTGACAGAAGGAAATTCCCAGGCACAAAGTTGCTCTAGGCCTTGTTCTTATTTTGGGTTTATCAGCTCACAAGCATAGTCATTAGCATCTGGGGCTCACTGTTGAACCCTCACTCCCTCCCGGTCCCCACCACTGTACCTGGGAGACTGTCGCTGCTCCCCTAGGGACCACGACAGAGCACCACTGGCCAGGAACCCAGTACCCCCCCCTACTGTGGTTTTTAATTGTTGCCACTATGAGTATATCCAAACATTACCATGCACCCTGGACATATGTTCTGTACAGCTCCCTGTCAGTCATATATCACCTGTCATTGGTATCCCATACCAGTATCCCTGCATTGCCATTGTTGAAACACTCTGTGATCCAGAACTCCCCGAAATTTGAAGCCCAATATAATGTCATGGTCCCTTACTAGGGAATGGCATATGGCGATGAGTTTAAAGGATAGATAAAGAACTTGGATAAAGTTAGATAAAGAACTTAGATAAAGAATGTTGACTTGAAAAAATTCCACATCCTATTTTTTTCTTCCCCCCCCCCCCCCCCAATTATTCAGCTTTTCTTCACAGGAGTCCTAGACCACAGCAATGTATTTATATAATATACAGCACTCCCACACATCCACCAGAAAACCTTTTCCCTTCCACAGTGATACTCTTACGCCCTATTCATATCATATTTACTTAAAGTGATGTACAGAATCTGAGACATTAGCTTTCTAACAAGGTGACATCTGTGCTTACATTATGGTGCATACTTTAGGATACACAGTTCTTTACATTTTTAGTTATCCTATGTTTTACATTATGGTTTACATTATCAGTCTGTCATCTCCTATATGTTATGGTGTAATATTACATGTTTTATATCCATCTTTGTGTACTCTCAAGAAACTCCTCTCTTACCCCCCATTTACTTTGGTTCCACACATTTAACGTCCATTTTCCCTTCCACCTTGGTGCCCTCAGTGATAGCCAACCTCCGTTTCCTGAGGAGCCACTTCCAGAGATAGATGGAATAGTGTTCAGGGCCTAACTTGCTCAACTGCCCCAATGCCCTGGGAGCCACCCTTTCTCTCGAGGGATACAGTTCCCTCTATTGGATGGCATTAGTCCTCCCCAGGATGTGGGTCCACCCCCACTCTCACTACTTGGGTTTCTACCCCATGGTGTCACCCACTCTGGCAGAATGAGCATTTAGACATTCCCCAGGAGCCCGTCCTGCATCAGACCCTCCCCTCCGAGCATTCTAAACAGGTAACCCTCTTTATTATATTTTGATATGATTTTCTCGGCATTTTACTCTCCACCAACACCTGACCCTCTCCTGGTTCGTATGCTACCCCTCCCTCCCCCCACTTTTGGGCAACGTTACCCATCCGTCCCTCCCCAGCCACCCTCAAACCCGCAAAGCCCCAAGCAAAGGCAACCCCTTGCCCCCCTTTTATCTCTTCTTTGTGTTCATACTTACCACCATCTCGTCTTAAATTCCACCCCTGCAGACATCGGCTCATATCCTTAGCATAGGGAAATTTTTATAAGTACAGAAGCCATTGCTATACATATGAAATAACCAGAAAGGAAAAAAGATAGATGCATTGATTATTCGCAAAGGAACTTGAGGTCTTAGAGTATTAAGTTCCAGGCTTCAGCAAAGAACTCAAAATTGGAGATGGAAATTTGGAGCCATTAGCATGTAGATGGTATTTAAAGCGATAAGAATGGATAAAATCTCCTAGGGAGAGAGTGTAGAAAGATAGGAGGAAAGGAATTGGACCTAAGGCTTGAAAAACACCAACATTTTGAGGTCAGACTTCAGAGGACAAAGAAGGGTGGGAAGAAAACCTTGGAATTGCAGTGTCAGCAAACCAAGACAGTTGGAGTTTTCAAGCATAAAGAAACAGTCATCTAGGTTAAATGTTGCTGAAAAGTGGATCAAGATGAGGATAGAGGTACCGTCATTGGATTTTTAATAAAGATGCTTTGAGTTAAGTAAGAAGTACTGTTTTGGTGGAGTGGTGGGAAAGGATGCTAGATCGGAGTCTGTTGGAAAGCAATTGAAAGTTGACGAAACAGAGTAAGTGGAAGAAGAGAGAAAATGAGGGTTATCTTTACATGGGCCAAGGGGAAGGATTTTTTTGGTCAGAGATGGAATTATTGCCTATAGGATGATGTTTTAGTTTGGTAGACTGCTGAAAGCAGATACCATGAAATGGTCTGGCTAAACAATGGGAATTTATTAAATAACAATTTTGAGGCTCAGACTACCCAAATCAAGACCATCAAGGCAAGGCTTTCTTCCCCAAGACTAAATGTGAGTGATCCTTGACTTCTCTGCCCCAGGGGAGGCACATGGCAATGTCTGCTGGTCTTTCCCTTCTCTTCTGGGTTTCGTTACCACCTGCCTCTTGCTTCCATGGCTTTCTCTCTTTGTCTGAGTTTCATTCTCTTAAAAAGGACTCCAGTTGAGGATTAAGACCCATCCTGAATGAGGTTGGTCATTACTTAATTGAAGTAACCTCATCAAAAAATGCTACTTAATGAAATTTTAATATTAATCTACAGAAATGGATTAACTTTAAGAACATACTTTTCTGGGAGTATATACAATTTCAAACAACCAAGATGAGTAATAGAAAGAGAATTTGAAGTTATACAAGATGAGAGAGAAAATCTAAACTATAACATTGTTTAAAGGTATTCATTGAACAAGTTGAGAGACTGACATTTTAAAAATATGTTTTCATTATAGAAGTTGAGAACTTACCAAACAATCATGCACATGTGTAGAACTCCCATACAACATCCTTTTACCAACACACCACACCATTCTGGAACATTTGTTACAGATTATGAGATAATACCACCAAACTTATTAGCATTAATATGGTCAATAGCATACATTTGAAATGTTTTTTCTATTCTCCCCAATTACTAACACAGTACATCTTTGGCATTGCTGCAAGAATATTACATTATTGCTATTAACTATAATCCATAGTTAATTAATTGTATTTTCCCCATGCTTCTCCACATTCTCACCGTCTTGCAATAGTCACGCACATCCATTCTAGTTCACAGAAGGAAATTCTTGCATTTGTATTATTAACCACAATTCTCATCCACCATTCAACTGATTGGCTAAAACGTCACCCACTGCTCATGGCAATCTCCCTGATTGATCATAGATGTAATCAGCCATCTATGCAGTAAACTCACTGATGACTAAAGCCCATAAATATCCTTGTATTACAATTAGCCCAGTACTTGCTTGACCAAACAACTGGGCATAATTACCTGGCCAAGTTGACATATTAGCCTAACCATCACAACTTAGCATAAGGTTTTAAAGATTCATCCATGTTATCAAATGTATCCCAATTTCATTTCTTCTTACTACAGCATAGTATTCCATTGTATGTGTATACCACATTCTATTTATCCATTCATTGGTTGAAGGGCACCTGAGTTGTTTCTTCCTTTTGGCAATTGTGAATAACGCTGCTATGAAAATTAGTATGCAGATGTCTGTTCACATCACAATTTTCAATTCTTCTGGATATATTCCAGAATTGCTGAATCATATGCTTGTCTTTTATTTAGCTTCCCAAGGAACCACCAAACTGACTACCACAGAAGCTGCACCATTTTATAATCCCACCAACAGGGAAGGAGTGCTCCTATTTCTCCACATCCTCTCTAGCACTTCTTTTCTTTTCTTTTTTAAATAATGGCCATTCTATATGGCATGAGATGATGTAATAGCTCAGCATTGTTTTGATTGGCATTTCCCTAATAGCTAGTGATATTGAACATTTTTTCATTTGTTTTTTGGCCATTTGTGTTTTCTCTTTGGAGAAACGTATATTTAAACATTTCATCCATTTTTAATTGGATTTCTTGCTCTTTTCTTGTCGAGTTGTATGAACACTTTATATAAAATGGAAATCAAGCCCTTTTTGTATATGTGGTTTCCAAATGTTTTCTCCCATTGAGTGGGCTGCCTTTTCAACTTCTTGATAAAGTCCTCTGAATAACAAAAATGTTGAAGTTTGAGGGGGTCCCATTTATCCATATTTTCTTTTGTTGCTTGTGCTTTCAGTGTTCAATTTTTTGGAAGAGCTTCAGTAATATTGGTATTAAATCTTCTTTGACTGCTTGGTAGAGCTCACCAGTGAAACCATCTGGTCCTGGCCTTTTCATTTTGGGGAGTTGTTTGATGACTATTTTAACCTCTTCACTTTCGATTGGTTTGTTGAGGTCTTCTATTTCTTTTAGTGTCAGGATAGGTTGTTCATATGTTCCTAGGAATTTTTCCATTTCATCGACACTGTCTGGTTTGTTGGCATACAGTTGCTCATAGTATCCTCTTATGGTCTCTTTTATTTCTGTGGGGTCAGTAGTAATGTCCCCATTTTCATTTTTTATTTTATGTACTTCATCTTCTCTTTTTTTCTTTGTCATTCTAGCTAAGGGTTTGTTGATTTTGTTAATCTTTCCAAAGAAACAATTTTTGGTTTTGTTAATTCTATTTTTTTCTGTTCTCAATTTCATTTATGTTTGCTCTGATTGTCATTATTTCATTCCTTCTAGTTCTAGTTCTGGTTCCTCCAGCTGTGTAGTTAGATCATTGTTTTTTAGTCCTTTTTTAATGTAAGCATTGAGGGCTATAAATTTCTCACTTAGCACTGCCTTCACTGCATTCCATAGGTTCTGATAGATTGTGTTCTTGTTGTCATGTTGTCATTTGTCTTGAGATACTTATTGATTTCTCTCACAATTTCTTCTTTGACCACTGATTATTTAAGAGTGTATTGTTTAATCTCCATATATTTGTGATTTCTCCCTTTTTCCCACCTGGTTTGATTTCCAACTTTATTCTATTATGATCAGAGAAAATGCTTTGTATAATTTTGATCTTGCTGAATTAATTGAGATCTGCTTTGTTACTAAGCATATGATCTCTCCTGGAGAACAATATTTGAGCACTTGAGAAGAATGTATACCCTGCTTTTCTGGGGTGCAACGTTCTGTATATGTCTATTAGATATAGTGCATTTATCATGTTATTTGAGCTTTCTGTTTCTTTATTGATCCTCTGTCCTGTTCTATCCAATGCTGAGAGTGGTGTATTGAAGTCTCCAACTATTATTGTAGAAATATGTATTTCTCCCTTGAGTTCACCAGTATTTGTCTCATGTATCTTGGGGCATCCTGGTTCAGTGCATATATATTTATGATTATTATTTCTTCCTGGTGAATTATCCCTATTATTAATTTGTAATATCCTTCCTTGTCTCTAATAAGAATTTTGCTTTTAAAGCGTATATCATCTGATGTAAGTATAGCTACTCCAAAACTTTTATTTAGCTATTGCATGCCTGAAATATCTTTTTCTCCAGCCTTTCACTTTCAATCTGTTGGTATCCTTGGGTCAAAAGTGTGTCTCTTGTAGATAGCATATAGATGGCTCATATTTTCTTATCTATTCTACCAGTCTGAATCCTTTGATTGGGGAGTTTAATCCACTAACATTCAATGTTATTACTGCAAAGACAGTTCTTATTTCACCCATTTTGACCTTTGGGTTTTATCTGTCATATTTTTTTTTCACCACTCTTTTGACACTTTTAGTTACTTTTACTGATATAATCTGCATTTCTAGATTCTCTTCCAAGTCTCTGTCTCCTGTCTTCTTTTCCAGCTGTAGCACTTTCTTTAGTATTTCTTGCAAAACTGATCTTTTGGTTACAAACTCTCTCAGTTTCTGTTTATCTGTGAATATCTAAACTTGCCCTCATTTTTGAAATATAATCTTGCCAGATATATGATTCTTGGTTGGCAGTTTTTCTTTTGCAGTATCTTAAATATAGCATACCACTGCCTTCTTGTCTCCATGGTTTCTGACGAGAAATCAGCACTTAATCTTATTGGCTGTCCCTTATATGTTATGCATCACTTTTATTTTCCTGCTCTCAGAATTCTTTCTTTGTCTTTGGCATTTGACATTCTGATGTGTCGTAGAAGTGGTCTATACTAATTTATTCAGATGGGGGTACATTGTGCTTCTTGGATGCAAATATCTATGTCCTTCAGTAGGGTTGGGAAATTTTCTATCATTATTTCTTCAAATATTCCTTCTGCCCCTTTTCCCTTCTCTTCTCTTTCTGAGACACCCATTTCATGTATGTTTGTGTTGGGGTTCAGAAGTGGGGAGAGTCTTGTCCAGTAAGACTCAGGTGCATGAAGAAAGCACATGCATACACAACAGTTGTATGCTTAAAGAAGAAGCTCCTTTATTCGTTTTTCTCTCAATGTATATTTCTCCTGTTTTCACCTTGATGCAGAATTAACAATGAATCATAACTCATGAATCTATTTTCCTGGTCAATCATAAGCACATCTAACCTATTAAATGTCTCATTGTGTGTTTTAAGCAGGCTATGTTCTGAACATTATAGTTGCTTTCATCCCCCTGTGTACTCAACAAATTTTCCTGGGCACTATGCGACTTACAGGCTTCCCAGCCAGACATGCTGGTGACAGCTGCATTCAGCTATCCACTCTCAAAGCTTTCATGACAGCTGTGTTCAGCTATCCAAGCCAAACTTCCATCAAGGCCTTACAAAAGTAGCCTGACTTGCCACATGTTTGCACATCTCTTGCTGTCATTTAGTGCCCTGAGACCTTGTTCAATTTTTTTCCTTTCTTTTCTTCATCTTTTTTTTTGTGTGTTCACTTTTGGAAACCATGTCTTCAAGCTCTGTGGTCCTTTCTTCTGCCTCCTCAAATCTGCTATTATTTGCCTCCAGTGTATTTTAAATTACCTTTTGTTCTTTCAAGTTCTTCTTTGTGTTCACCCAGTGTCTTCTTTATATCCATAATCTTTTTAGCTATCTCACTGAATTTATTAAGAAGATTTGTTTGAACATCTATGATTAGTTGTCTCAACTCCTTTATGTCATATGGAGGCTTATCTTGTGCCTCTGACTGCATCATATCTTCCTGTTTCTTGGTATGGATTATAATTGTTTGTTGGTGTCTTGACATCTGACTTACTAGATATATTTATTCTGGGTGCAGTTTCTCTCTTCAGGCTTTCTTGCTCTTTCTTTCTTGCTGATTTTACAGTAAGCACCAAAGATTTAGTTGATACAGTAAGCTCTGAATGCTGAAGCTGTCTGTGTTACACCAGGAACAGATGAAGCTTCTTCCATCTTTCTCCTCTGCCAGGGGTAAGGACAGAGCTGCAGCCAGATTTAATAATCCAAGTTGTGGAGGCCAAGACCATCTGTAGTTGCCCAGAGAGACTGATGAAGCTTCAGGCCCTTTCCTCTCCTGCTTGGGACAGGGACGGAGCTGCATGTGTGGGCTGCAATCTATGCCATGGTGGTCCAAAATGACCACAGTTGCCCAGGTAGGCTGATGTAGCACTGACACCTCAGCTCCCCTGCCAGACATGGGGATGGATCCTCTGAAGTGCCTAATAATTTAAACCATGTGGGCTGAAAATGCCTGAAGTTGCCCTGGGAGACTGAGGGAGTACTGTCCCTTCTGCCCATTAGGGGATGGGGATGGAACTACAGGCACCCAACAGTTCAGTCCTTGTAGGCTGACAGTGCTTGTCAATGCCTGAAGAGGTTGAGGAAATCCTAGCCCCTCCTATCCTGTGGATGGGGGGGTGGAGGTGGAGATGGAATCAAAGGTGCTTAACAAACCAGTTCATATGGCCTGAAAGCAATTGCAGTTGCAGGGAGAGGTTGAGGAAACATATTTCCCTTCTTACCCTACTGGGGGGTGGGGATGGAGCTATAGGTATCTGAGTATCCAGTCCGTGCAGGCTGAAAGTACCTGCAGTTGCCCAGAGAAGTTGAAGAAACATCAGCCCCCTCCTATCCTATGGGGGTAGAGGGGTAAAGATGGAAGCAAAGGTGCTCAACAAACTAGTTTGTGTGGGCTGAAAGCACCTGCAGTTGCCCAGAGAGGTCAAGGAAACACAGCTCCTTTCCTATCCTATTGGGTGTGTAGGGATGGAGCCTTAGGTGTCCAACTATTCAGTCTGTGCTGGCTGAAAGAACCTACAGTTGCCAATAGAAGCTGGTGCAGGACCCCCAGCTTCCTTCCTCTTGGAGGTGGGGTTGGAGCCTAGGCTAGGCTGCAATCTGATCTGATATGGGTGGAAAGAAGCCACTCCCTATTGTTGCTGTGATTTTCAAGCAGCCCTGCTTCCCCTCATGCCAGGTGTGGAGTTAAAATGGTGGCTACCAACCTCTTTCCAACATGGACAGGTTCAAACTTTAGCTGTTCTTAGGGTTATACTTTAGTCAGGTGAATTTACTAATCAGTAGCTGAAGTTGGTAGCCAACTGTCTCTTCCTCCCCTGTTTTAGGGAAATGGAGCTTCCAACTCCAGCCACAGAATAGCTGAAGAGGCGGCTTGTACTGCCAGTGGAGTATAGGCACCAGTCTCCACAGTGTGGAGTGCTCTACTCATGCAGCTTCACTGTAGATGAGCAGTCTCCTCCTTCCATCCTTTCAAGGATGTTGCAGGATGTTCTTCTGGTCTCCTGGACACCCAAACAGTTGCTTAGATAGCTTTGGGTGATTACTAACTGCCCTGCAGGACAAGTTGACTCTTGGAGCTCTGAACTCAGCTGCCATCTTGCCCCTGTCAAAAGAGATTGACTTTTGATAGTGTGAGAAAAATTTCTTTCATTGTAATAAGAGGGAAGCAGGAAAGATATATTCAGAATATTGCTAATATACAGAGGTGGTGGTGAAAAGTAGAGGAGTTCCTACTGATTATTCTCAACTAGCATTTAAGACGAATGTTAGCTGAGAGTGGTACCAAAAGACTTCAGGGTGAAATTTGAGGAGAGAGGAAAAGGTATGAAATAATCATTTTGAGGAGGGGGAAAGCAAAGCCTATTAGAGAAACACATAAAACTGTTCACAGTATTGAATACTGGTTTGATTTTTTTAAAATGCATTTAAAATAAAGTCTTTTTGTCATTTAATTATCCTGGGTGATATTTGGCTGGCAAGGAAAAATTAAATAATTTGATCTATCCTGGATTAGAGTTTTATTAAGATTGTACAATGAAGGAAGAGTGACATAAGAGAGTTAAGGATATCTGTAAAAGTGTTTCAGTAAGGAAGCCCAGGTAATCTAAGGTGGACAAGGAGGAAAGTGAAGGCCCATGTATTCTGAGGTGGACAAGGGGCCCGATGTTAATTTAAAAAGTGGTAGATCAACTGACAGAAGTCAAAGCACTGTGGATACAGGACAAAGAAACGGGAGGCTAATGGTGGTGGTGAGAGAAGGGAACATAGGCAAAAAGGTTTTAGGGGTGGTATGATTTGGTATAAATAAAGTCCAGAGTATGACCTTAGGAGAAATTGACTAAAGTGGAAGAGAAGGGAACAATTGGAGTGATAAGTTCAAGAAACTGAGAACCCATACTGCTTATGGGTCACTTGAGCAGATGCTGGAGTCATTGAGTATGGTAGTAGTGCTAAGTTTGGAGAGCTACATTGTCAGCCTGAGGGTAATAAATGGGAGGTCAATGGAGAATGGCAGGAATAAAGAGGACTGAATTTTTCTCCAGGTGGCATGTGACGAAAAGAAACAGGGTTATAAAGAGGAAGCAATGATAAGGAGAAAGCAATGGGAAATAGTGAAGATCCTTATACCACTATACAAGTAAGAGAAAAGCTTACCTCCATTTGAGAGGGCTGCAGAGGAAATTGAGCCCAGAGATGAGATCCAGATTTTAATTAAGGCAAGAGTTTCAAGGACTTCCATGAAAGAGATTCAGGATATAGGTTTGGGAATTCTAGAGGGTACAGTGTCATGGTGATGAAGGTAGTTGATGAAGGTAGCTGATGAAGGAGCCTTTATGGTCAGTGATGAATGCCCATTGTTGAATTGTGTTCCCCTTGTTGAATTGTGTTCCCCCAAAATATATGTCCAGATCCTAACTCCTTGTTCTGTGAATGTGGACCCATTAGGAAATAGGAACTTTCTTTGTAAATGTCACTAGTAAAGATGAGGCCAACTTAGTTTAGGGTGGGTCCTTAATCATATATGACTGATGTCCTTTTAAGGAGAGGAGATTTGGACACAGCTACAGAAAAGAAGACAGAGAGAGATAACCATGTAACAGCGGCAGAGGTTGTGTGGTGCTACCTCAGCTAAGGAATGGCATGGGTTGCCAGCGGCCCACCGAAAGGCAGGAGAGAGGCTTGGAATGGAGTCATCTTTTTAATAGGAAACATGGTCATACCAACACCCTGATTTTGGACTTCTAGCCTTCAGAACTGTGAGACAGTAAATTTATGTTGTTTTAAGCCAGCTAGTCTGTGGTACTTTGCTATAGCAATCTTGGCAAACTAAGACACCATCTCAGGTTACTCTCAGTACTATCTCAGTTTAGATCCCATCAAAGCAGCTTATAATGTTAAAGAAGAGGGAACACTCCACTTAGAATGTCCAATCACTCCCAGACCTAATTGGATGGAGTTTACCTGGGGGGCAGCACTAGACCTCCCCTACTGTCTGAAGTATTTCATATTATGAAATGCTTCCATGCTTCAGTGGCTGGGGTCTCCAGGACCTTGAGGAATTTGTGGTTCATCCAAAGTGTATTTTCAAGTCTATTCTTAAAATATTTTCAAACAGCACAAATTATTAACTTACAATCTGATAGAAACAAAACAAAATAAACTACATTAAAGTTATATTTTGAGCTAGAGCACACTTTTCAACCTGCAAATTATCTCACACTAAGATGGTAACCCCAAACCAATCTGACGTGAAATTAAATATGCAGATAAAATGTTAGTGAAATGTTATTTTGCATAGATCTAAATAATAAAATTTGCCAGTTTTGTAAGGCAGGCAGATGCAGTTCATTTTGAAGCAGCTTTTTGGTCTTTCAACATGATTTAGCTATTCTTAGATTTCTGAGTCATTCTGTCCTCCATGCTAGTCATTTTTCAATTCCATATTCTCTATTCTTGGGGGAGATGCAACATTAACCAGTCCAAATTTGGCTATGTGGCTTAATATTTTGAGTAAACAGCTATATATTCTTTCCTATTCTTAGCAATACCTTGGGACAAATTGAGTGTAAATAAAATATTTGTGCAACATACTCTAACCCTGTAGAATTTCTGGTAAATGATGCCAGGAAACCTTGGCATTCACATTATTGCATAATTGTTATGATTCAGTTTGGTTGTCTAATTAATGACTAAAATCCCAAAGCAGTAGGAATACTTACTAAAGGGACAGAAATGTGGATAACATGGAATGAGCCAAAAGATCCTGTCACTGTTTCATCCAATAAAAATAGCACATCCTAAAACTAATGCAGGAGGTACATTGATACCTCTAATAATAAATTCACTGGAAATGAAATTCTTTTTCGCCAAACAGGGATAGCCATAAAACTTATATCCATATTGTCATTGGGGTCACTCAAAAGCAGAGGTATAAAAAGTATAGTAGCCATACTGGGGAGTGAAATTCAGGACTCCCCTTAAATGACATGCTGAATTCAGCAGAGGACGAGGAAGAGAGTCCACAAGATAAATTAAGGATTCTTGAGTTTTTTTATTGGTAAGGCCGGCTCCTCTCTGATCCCCACCTGATGAAATTGACTATACACTGGGTTTGGGTTCAGGCAAGAATAGAGCCTTGCCTTCCTCATGCTTGTGTCCTCATTGCCCAACAGAATGCCTGGCAGTGAGTAGGCACTCAATGAATATGTATTGAACTGAAAGAAACTCGAGTGAGGAGGTGAAGCAGGCCCACCCTTGACCTTTACGATATATTGTCTGATGGGAACTATCATGTTGTTAGAAGCATCTCCTTGCCCCGAGTCAACCTTTAGCCCTGGACCTGCTCTGAAAACTGCAGTAGAAACAAAGAACTGGGATAGTTCAACTCTCCCCATCTGCCTCCATTCTTTTTCATGTGGAAAATTTAGGGACACACAGATGCCTCAATTGCAAGAGAATCCCAGCTCCGGATAGGTGACCTCCCAGGTGGAGAAGCATTAGACTTTGGTGTCACTTCTCTGGTAAGGGCTGTTAATCTGGCTTAGGCCCCAGACCACCTTCTCTGTTCTCAAAAATCATAACCCACCTAGGGTAATTCCTGGCCACTCAGCCAGCCCTTCTCCAGTAATGTTGAGCACCAAAACATTGGAGACCAAAATGCAGCATGTGTGTGGAGTTGTTTTGCATCTTCATACTCAAGGTGTGTTAATATTTAAAAGTTGCATGTTATAACTCTGATGAAGATTCATATTTCATGCTCTTATGTATAACGTTGAGGTCATTTTCCTTGGTAATTAATGTCATTTCCACCCTCTGCCCTCCCCAGGAAACCAGAAGGAAGATGTGCCATGTATATTGCAGGAGAGAATTTCAAGAAAGAGGGAATGCTATAGTGTCTTAGGACATAGGCATTTAAAATAAATTCACAGGAATATCCAATGCAGGGAATAGTAGGAGGGCAACAGCATCTTTAGAAGGAGCAGTTTCAAATCACTGATGAGAACAGAAGACAGGATTCTGGGGGTCGTGGGTGGAGAGCTGGAGCCTGATTGCAGGACTTTCAAGGACATTTGCTAAAAAAGAAGCAGAGAGAAATTGAAGGTACAGGAGGACTAGGGATGAGTAAAGGAAGATGTTTTTTTAGATGGGGCAGACTTGAACTTGTTTTAAAACTATAAGAGAAGATTTCATCTTGGCTTACTCCAGACCTGGAAAGACAGAGCACAGGTAGGGCCAGGCTGTGAGATGCATGCAAGAAGCAAGCAGCAGCCCACTGGGTTTGGACTGGGGGTGGGCAGGGGAGGCCTCTGGGATGCAGAACAGAGGAGAGAGGGCAGAAAAGGCAAGTAGAGTTTTTCAATGCTCATAAATCCAAAGGGAGGCTCCAGATTTGAGATAAAGGGTAAAGAGAGCATAAATGAAGGTGTTATGAGAGGCATCAAGATGGCGGGAGGAGGTAGCTCCTGGAGATGTTGCTCACAGCTGGGGACATAGCCACCATTCTTCTAGGGGATCTGTTGCCCTGCAGAGAAGGAATCATTAAGGGTGCCAACCTGTTTGGATAAATAAAAAGATATTGAATGTATTGGAGAAAGAGTTTGTAACTAATAAACAAGGTCTCCGAGGAGGTGGAGGGGTTGACATTCAGGCCACAGGTCAAGGACTTCATTTCTTTGGTATCATACACACCATGTATGAGAAGGAGATTCTGTCAGAAGTCCTTCCGCATGTGCACAGACACATGAGATCTGGGGGGAGGGGGTCCTGGAAGTCATCCCGCTGGAAGAGTCTTAGGGAAATATACATTCACACATTAAAAAGTTTGGGCATTGTGGGGTTTTTGTTTTGTTTTGTTTTTAATCCACAGTATCCTTAAACATTCCAAAAACTATGATCAAATAAACTTCTTATAATATTTTATTTACATAGAGCTTGGTTGTTTCCACCTGAAAGGACACTTCCTAATTCAGTTTTGTCAGAGCCAATCCTCCAAAGCGCTCTTAATAAATTCCACTTAACAAAAATCTATGCTTTCAGGATATGTTTTCTCTGAACTTTAAGCTAATCCTTCAAGAAGAATGTAAACTCTCTTCAGTGACTGGAGCTTCACTTTTGGCAACTGTTATATTTACTACTGGGGACTGGCATTGGCACCAAGGAGAACTTGGCTCAATAAATATTTTTGACAAACTAATACAATAAACTTTAATCAGAATAGTTAACGTCATATTCTAGATTTATTTATTTATTTATTTAAATTCATTTTTTAAAAAAACATTACATCCAAAAAATATGAGGTCCCATTCAACCTTACCCCCCCCACCCCCACTCCCCCCACAGCAACACTCTCTCCCATCATCATTACACATCCATTGCACCTGGTAAGTACATCTCTGGGCATCGCTGCACCCCATAGTCAATGGTCCACATCATAGCCCACACTCTCCCACGTTCCAACCAGTGGGCCCTGGGGGGATCTACAATGTCCCGTAGTTGTCCGTGAAGCACCACCCGGGCCAACTCCAAGTCCCAAAAATGCCTTCCCATCTCATCTCTTCCTCCCATTCCCCGCACCCAGCAGCCACCATGGCCACCCTTCCCACACCAATGCCACATTTTCTCTGTGGACCTTGGATTGGTTGTGTCCATTGCACTTCTATTTCAAGTGGGGGCTTAGATTCCACATGGATACTGGATGCAATCCTCCTGCTTTCAGTTGTAGGCACTCTAGGCTCCATGGTGTGGTGGTTGACCTTCTTCAACTCCATGTTAGCTGAGTGGGGTAAGTCCAATAAATCAGAGTGTAGGTGCTGAAGTCTGTTGAGGCTCAGGGCCTGGCTATCATATTGTCAGTCCAGAGATTCAAATCCCCTAAATATATCTTAAACCCCAATACGAACTACAATTCCAGTAAAGTAGCATGAAAGTCTCATGAAAAGAGATCTCATCTGAGTCCAGTTCCATCACGCAGAAACACCAGCTCCAAAGAAGGGCCATCTGACCATAGAACCCGTGGGTCTCTTTATTCCTCAAAAGAACCAATACCTGGGGTTGTATCTACTTTGTCTCTTAGACTCTGCTCATTTGTGCATAAGGGCAATCCTTCTGAAAACCTCCAGACTCTTTTTTAGAGACTCGTAGCCATATAAACTCATTTCTCCTTTCCATTTCCCCCTTACATTAGGTCAAACAGCATTTTAAAGTCTTGTTATTATATGTAGACAGGGATATTCTGCTGATCCGCATTGAACCTTTAAATCAAGGTCATTTTCTAGTTGCATCTTCAGCTTGTATTTGGTAGTGATCCCTCGGTGCCAGGGAGGCTCATCCCCAGGTGTCATGTCCCACACTGGGGGGAATGCACTGCATCTACATGCTGAGTTGGCTTCAAGACTGGCCACATTTGAGTAACATGAAGGCTGTCAGGAGGAAACTCCCAGGCACAATGCTGCTCTAGGCCTTGTTCTTATTGCAGGCGTATAGGCTCACAAGCATAGTCATTAGTATCAGGAGCCCATTGTTGGACCCTCATTCCTTCCTGGTTCTTACCATTGCACCTGGGGGACTGCTCCCCTAGGGACCACGACAGAGCCCCCCCGGCCAGGAACCCAGTACCCCCCAGCTGTTGTTTTTAATTGTTTCCACTATGAGTATATCTAAACATTACCATGCACCCTGGACATATGCTCTGTATAACTCCCTGTCAACCATATATAACCTATCAATAACATCCCATACCAGTATTCCTCCACCGCCATTGTTGAACCACTCTGTGATCCAAAACTTCCTGTAAAGTGAATCCCAATATAATGGAATTCTTTTTTCCTAATTATTGAGCTTCTCTTCACAAGAGTCTTAGATCACAGTAATTCATATATACAATATAAAGTACTCCCACACATCCACCATAAAACCTTTTCCCTTCCACAGTGATAATCTTTTAACTTATTCATATTATATTTACTGAGACTGATGTACAGACTCTGAAACAATAGCTTTCAAACAAGGTGACATCTGTGCTTACAATGTGGTCCATACTTTAGGATATACAGTTTTCTAAATTTTTTAGTTATCCTATGTTTTACATTATGGTTTACATTATTAGTCTGTCGTCCCCTATATGTTTTTGGTGTAATATTACATGTTTTATATTCATCCTCGTGTACTCTCGTGAAACTCCTCTCTTGCCCCCACATTTACCTTGGTTCCATCCATTCAACATCCATTTTCCCCTCCCCTTGGGGCCCACAGCGACAGCCAATCTCCATTTCCCGAGGAGCCACATCCAGAGATACTTGCAACAGTGTTCAGGGCCTGACTTGCTCAATTGTCTAATGCCCTGGGAGCCACCCTTTCTCTTGAGAGATACAGTTCTATTTGATGGCATTAGTCCTCCCCAGGATGTGGGTCCACCCCAACTCTCACTACTTGGGTCTCTACCCAATGGTACAACCCACCCTGGCAAAATGAGCATTCAGACATTCCCCAGGAGTCCGTCCCGCATCAGACAATCCCCTCCGAGCATCCTAAACAGGTAACCCTCCTAATTATATTTTGATATGATTTTCTCAGCATTTTACTCTCAACCAACACCTGACACTCTCCTATGTTCATATGTTGCCCTCCCTCCCCCCAATTTTGTGGGCAATATTACCCATCCGCCCATCCCCAGCCCCCCTCAAACCCACAAAGCCCCACCCAACGGCAACCCCTTGCCCCCATTTTATCTCTTCTTTGTGCTCATACTTACCGCCAGCTCATCATAGATTCCATCCTTGCAGACGTCAGCTCACATCCTTCCTCCACCCCCCAATTTCCTGTAAGCCTATCTTCCAGTCTCTAGCTCTCTGAGGCAGCTTACTTATTTCATATCATTGAGGTCATGTAGTATTTGTCCTTCAATGCCTGGGTTGCTTCACTCAACATAAGGTTCTCAAGATTCATCCATGTTATCACATGTGTTTGTAGTGTATTTGTTCTTACAGCCGAGTAGTATTCCATTGTGTGTATATACCACATTTTATTGATCCACTCATCTGTTAATGGGCATTTGGGTTGATTCCAACTTTTGGCAATAGTGAACAATGCTGCTATGAACATTGGTGTACATATATTGGTTTGTGTCCTTGTTTTCAGTTCTGATGGGTATATACCCAGCAGTGGTATTGCTGGGTCATATGGCAAATCTATGGTTAGTTTTTTGAGAAACTGCCAAACTGTCCTACAGAATGGTTGGATCCTTCTGCATTCCCACCGGCAGTGGATGAGTGTTCCCCTTTCTTCACATCCTCCCCAGCATTTGTATTCTTCTGTTTTTTCATAGCTGCCAATCTTATGGGAGTAAAATGGTATCTCATTGTAGTTTTGATTTGCATTTCCCTGTTAGCTAGAGATTTGGAGCATTTTTTCATGTGCTTTTTAGCCACTTGTATTTCTTCTTTGGAGAAGTGTCTGTTTAAATCTTTTCCCCATTTTTTAAATGGGTTGTTTATCTTTTTATTTTCAAGATATATGAGTTCTTTATATATGCAAGTTATAAGTCTCTTATCAGATATATGGTTGCCAAATATTTTCTCCCATTGTGTGGGTTCCCTTTTTACTTTCTTGACAAACACCTTTGAGGTGCAGAAGACTTTAATTTTGAGGAAGTCCCATTTATCTATTTGTTCTTTTGCTGCTTGTGCTTTTGGTGTGAGATTCATGAAGCCATTTCCTATTACAAGGTCTTGTAGATATTTCCCTACACTGCTTTCCAAGATCTTTATGGTCTTGGCTCTTATATTTAGGTCTTTGATCCATCTTGAGTTGATCTTTGTATAAGGTGTGAGATGGCAATCCTCCTTCATTCTTCTACATATGGATATCCAGTTCTCCAGGCACCATTTGTTGAATAGGCCATTCTCTCCCAGTTGAGAGGATTTGGTGGCTTTATCGAATATTATATGGCTATATATATGAGGTTCTATATCAGAACTTTCAATTCGATTCCATTGGTCTGTGTGTCTCTCCTTATGCCAGTACCATGCTGTTTTCACTACTGTAGCTTTGTAGTATGTTTTGAAGTCAGGAAGTGTGATTCCTCTAATTTTGTTTTTCTTTTTCAATATGTCTTTGGCTATTCGGGGCCTCTTTCCTTTCCAAATAAATTTCATAGTTAGTTTTTCTAGTTCCTTAAAGAAGGCTGTGTTGATTTTTATTGGGATTGCATTGACTGTGTAGATCAGTTTTGGTAGGATAGACATCTTAATAATATTCAGTCTTCCTATCCATGAACAAGGAATATTCTTCCATTTATTTAGGTCTTCTTTGATTTCCTTGAACAGTCTTGTATAGTTCTTGATGTATAAGTTTTTTACCTCTTTAGTTAAATTTATTCCTAAGTATTTGATTTTTTTATTTACAATTGTGAATGGTATTTGTTTCTTGATTTCCTCCTGATCTTGCTCATTACTGTGTACAGAAATGCTACTGATTTTTGCACATTGATCTTATAACCTGCGACTTTACTAAACTCATTTATGAGTTCTAGAAGCTTTGTTGTAGATCTCTCAGGGTTTTCTATGTATAGGATCATGTCATATGCAAATAATGAAATTTTGACTTCTTCCTTTCCAATTTGAATGCCTCTTATATCTGGTTCTTGCCTCAGTGCTCGGGCAAGTACTTCTAAGACAATGTTAAATAGGAGCGGAGACAATGGGCATCTTTGTCTTGTTCCTGAGTTTAGAGGGAAGGATTTTAGGATTTCTCCATTGTAAACAATGTTGGCTGTAGGTTTTTCATATATACTCTTTATCATGTTCAAAAAATTTCCTTGTATTCCAATCTTTTGGAATGTTTTTATCAAGAAGGGGTGCTGTTTTTATTTTGTCAAATGCTTTTTCTGCATCTATAGATATAATCATGTGATTTTTTTTCCTTCAGTCTGTTTATATGGTGTATTACATTGATTGATTTTCTTATGTTGATCCATCCTTGCATACCTGGAATAAATCCCACTTGGTCGTGGTGTATAATTCGTTTAATGTGTTGTTGAATACGATTAGCAAGTATTTTGTTAAGTACTTTTGCGTCTAGGTTCATTAGAGAAATTGGTCTGTAATTTTCCTTTCTTGTAGTGTCTTTGTTTGGCTTTGGTACTAGGGTAATGTTGGCATCATAGAAGGAGTTCAGCAATGTTCCTTCTGTTTTGATTTTTTGGAAGAGTTTCAGCAGGATTGGTGTTAGTTCTTTCCAGAATGTTTTGTAGAATTCACCTGTGAAGCCATCTGGCCCTGGGCTCTTCTTAGTTGGGAGATTTTTAATGACTGATTCTATCTCTTTGCTTGTGATTGGTTTGTTAAGATCATCAATTTCTTCTTTTGTCAATATGGGCTGCTTATGTGTTTCTAGGAATTTGTCCATTTCCTCTGAATTGTCATTTTTGTTGGAATATAGTTTTTCAAAGTATCCTCTTATGATAGTCTTTATTTCTGTGGGGTCAGTGGTGATATCACCTTTCTCATTTCTTATTTTGTGTATTTGCATCTTCTCTCTTTTTTTCTTTGTTAGTCTCGCTAAAGGTTTGTCAATTTTGTTGATCTTCTCAAAAAACCAGCTCTTGGTCTTGTTTATCTTTTCACGTGCTTTCTTATTTTCTATTTCATTTAGTTCTGTTCTTATCTTTGTTATTTCCTTCCTTCTTCTTCCTGTTGGGTTACTTTGTTGTTGTTTTTCTAATTTCTTCAAATGTGCAGTTAGTTCTTCAATTTTTGCTCTTTCTTCTTTTTTGATATATGAATTTATGGCTATAAATTTCCCTCTCAGTACTGCTTTTGCTGCATCCCATAAATTTTGGTATGTTGTGTTATCATTATCATTTGTTTAGGGTAGTCATTGACTTCTTTTGAGATTTCCTCTTTGACCCACTGTTTTTCTAAGAGTGTGCTGTTTAATTTCCAAATCATGGTGTGAAATCTGGGCCTCTGTCCCTTGCAAATTTCCAGCTTCACTCCACTGTGCTCAGAGCTATTGTTTTGTATGATTTTGATCTTTCTGAATTCATTAAGCCTTTCTTTGTGGCCTAGGATATGGTCTATCTTGGAGAATGATCCATGTGCGCTTGAGAAAAATGTATATCCTGCTGTGTTTGGGTGTAATAATCTATATATGTCTATTAGATCCAGCTCCTCTAATATACTGTTCAAATGTTTTGCTTCTTTAGTGATTCTCTTTTGAGATGTTCTGTCCAGAGTTGATAGTGGTGTATTAAAATCCCCCACTATAATTGTAGATGCATCTATTCTTTCACTTAGTTTTTCCAGCGTTTGCCTGATGTATTTAGAGGCACCCTTGTTAGGAGCATAAATATTTATGATTGTTCGATCTTCTTGACAGATTGTCCCTTTCACTAAAATGTAGTATCCTTCTTTGTCTCTCATAATTGTTTCGCATTTAAAGTCTATTTTGTCTGATATTAATATAGCTACTCCTGCCTTTTTTTGGTTATTGTTTGCTTGTATGATTGTTTTCCAGCCATTCACTTTCAACCTCCATGAGTCTCTGGGTCTAAGATGTATCTCTTGTAGACAGCATATAGATGGGTCATATTTCCTTATCCAATGTCCCAGTCTGAATCTTTTGATAGGTGAGTTTAATCCGTTGACATTCAGTGTTATTACTTTCAAGGAATTATTTGTGTTAGCCATATTTTGATTGGATTTGTGTTTGTCATATTTTGTTTGTATTTTTTTCCCTTCTATTTTTGTCTTTTTTGTTGCTCTTACACTCTCCTCCAACTCAGCCTGTCCTGTTTTTTTCCTTTCTTCCTGCAGAACTCCATTTAGAATTTCTTGAAGGGGAGGTTTCTTGTTGGTATACTCTTTCAGTTTCTGTTTATCTGTGAATATTTTGAACTCTCCATCATTTTTGAATGCTAGTTTAGCTGGATAGAGTATTCTTGGTTGGAAATTTTTTTTCCTTTAGTACCTTGACTATATCATACCACTGCCTTCTTGCCTCCATGGTTTCAGATGAGAAATCAGCACTTAATCTTATGGAGCTTCCCTTGTATGTGATGGTTTTCTTTTCTCTTGCTGCTTTTAGAATTTTCTTTGTCTTGAGCATTGGATAATTTGACAAGTATATGTCTTGAGGTGGGTCTGTTAGGGTTTATGACCAGTGGAGTGTGCTGTGCTTCTTGGATATGTACATCTGTCTCTTTCAGTAGATTTGGGAAGTTTTCAGCCATTATTTCCTGCAACACTCCTTCTGACCCCTTTCCCTTCTCTTCTCCTTCTGGAATGCCTATAATATGTATGTTTGAGCGTTTTGCATTATCATTCAGGTCCCTAAGTCCTAGCTGGATTTTTTCTATCTTTTTATCGACCACTTCTACTGTCTGTTTGATTTCCGATGTACTGTCTTCCACATCACTAATTCTCTGCTCTGCCTCTTCTAGTCTGCTGATATTTGCTGCAAGTGTATTTTTGATTTCTTGAACTGCGGTGTTCATTTCCATCATATCTGTTATCTTTTTGTGTATGTCTGCAATTTCCCCTCCAAGTGTTGTCTTCATGTTGTTAACCTCTTCCTTTACTTCATCAAATTTGCCGGTGATAAATGTTCTGAGATCTTTCATTGCTTGTGCAAAGTTTTGCTCCCCTTCCTGATTTTTAGCTTGTTGATTGGATTCAGCCATGTTTTCCTGATTACTGGTTTGGTTTGTAGATTTTTGTTCCTGTCTGGTCATCATTTTTTCTTGATGGGTTTAATCAGTTCCTTAGCTTCTTTGTCTAGGCTTGGAGATTAATTAGCTGTTGTTTTTGTGTAAGTGTTATATCTTCTCTTTGTCACTTTGTTCTTCTTATTCTAATTTTTTATTGCTGGTTAAGTTCACTTTAAAGGAAAGTATTAGTGCCAGGGAAAGGCGATTGTGTGAGCAAGGAAAAAGTGTAAAGTGGTATTGGTGATATATGTTAACAAAGCAACAATATGAGATCTGGGAGGATGGAGGTTAGATTCATGTAAATTGTGTAGAGTTATAGCAGTAGGTAGAGTACCTATAATGAGGTAGACGACTGAATATGGGAGGAATATGGTATGAACTAAAAAGCTATTGTTTTCGTGAGAGAGGGAAAGAGAAAAGAAAGGTAATAGTTTCAAGAGTGGTTAACAGACAGAAAACAAAACAAAGGTATTAGAAATTAAGAGTTAGACACTTTGTGGATCAAAGAAAGGGAGGTGGAATATAGGAGAGATAGTAGATGATGGTGGATATCAGGATGTAGGGGAAAGGGGATAGTGTAGATAGCCAAAATCTATTCACACAGAAATGAGGCAGTGGAGGATGAGGAAACCCAGCAAATGTGAGGTGTTTCCTGCAGCACCTATTGTATAGTTAAGATAAAATAAAATAAGAAGAAGATGGGGGACAAGAGAGAGAGAGAAAAAAAAAGACTTCGGGGGATACGCTGGGAGAAAAGACTAGGGGATAATGCAATGTTAGCAATCAGAACATTAAAAAAATAAAATAAAAAATAAAATTAGAATAAAAATAAAAACAAAACAAAACAAAACAAAAAAGAAAAAATGCAAACGTTGAGGGCTAGGACTTTCAAGGACCTCAGATGGACCTCAGGGTGTGATGGATTCAGGGATGGAAAGTCTGAGATATTGAGGACTCAAGAGGTGTGAGTCTCTGGGGTGTGGGCCACCAGGGTTTAGGGGACTCAGACCTGGCAACCTCAAGTCCAGTTAACAGGAAGCCTGGGAGCACCACAGTGCATCACAGCCTTCAGGGATCCCCGCAGCTGGGTGCCAGCCTTATGGGTGAGGTCACATCCACAAGCTCTATCTTGTGTTCTGTACTCCACAATTCACTCACTCACTGGGGTGTATTCTGTGGATATATCATCAATTGACTTCAGGACCCCTCCCACCCTGTGATCCCCCCGGAACGGCCACCTGGGGGCGCCTCTAGGGTGCAGCCAATTTAATGACTCAGATCAATAGCCAGGTCTGGGGGAGGGGCTCCAGCCGGAAACGCTAATAACAGAGTCCAAACCCGAAATTCCCACGCTTCGCAAAATATTCCCCTAATCAGCTTCCAAACGTCTCCCACCCTACCAGACCCTGGTGGCGTCTCTTTATTGCTATCACTTTAAGTCCACTGTAGATCGGCAGCTGGGTTTAGGGGAGGCATGGCTCTAGGCGGATGCACTATTGTTTGTGTCCGCAATCAAAAATGCCCCCGCTTTTCCATAAAACTCCCGTTTGTCTCCCCAAATCAGTCTGCAAGCACCTCCTGTCCTATTAACCCCCCAATAGGCCGCTCAGGGCTTATGAATTCCCCAGTACTGCAGACCCTCCAAAAAAAAAAAAAAATGCTGCGGCAGCACCCTGTGCCGCGACAGCGCCTGATGCCGCGGCTCCGCCCACCCAAGGAGGGAACTTTCCGCGCGCAGCTGGGACCTCTGTGTATATTTTATAGACGTATTTTCTCTGTTACCTTCCCACCAAATCGATTCCAGATACCTCCCAACCCGCAAAAATCCCGAAACAGCCTGGTTCCGAAGAGCTTCCAACGCTGCCCAGCCGTGTTCAGACAAGTTCACTCAGCCACCATCTTGCCCCCTGTCCATATTCTAGATTTAGAATGATTCAGTACTTAAAGGCAAAACGATAGTATTTATGACTTATTTTCCATTGAGTTTCTTTGAGAAGTCCTGGTGGCTCTTTGTACCTGATTATAGTCACTATACTGCACTGGTTCCATGAAATCCTGTAATACTTGAAATCAAAATCTAGTGTAATGTTGCAACTATCTGGTTTCATGAAATTAAATACCTGAATTCAGAAATAAAGTATACTTGGCGAGGAAGACAAAAGTAACAATGAGCAAAAATCAAACCAAGGATCATTTCCTTTTTATTTCCTTCTTCTTGGATAAAGAAGTATTAATAAAAGGCAAGAACTGTTTCCTAGACTGTCATCTGCAATGGGTACCTTATTATTAGACGTTCATTTGTTGAATTATTACTTTTTGAAAATAGTAATTTACTAAGTGAAATCAGTGATCTAAACTATTTAGGTAGATTTTGAAATTAGCTTTCTAAAATCATAAAGGTTTATTCAAAATTTTTATTGGATCCTCTACAAGTTGCCCAAATTTACCAAGGCCATCCCACAATTTTTAGTCTTTCTAGAATTGCATAGCAGGGATCTCTTACTTTGTAAACTTTGACATACATATCATAGAAAACATGTTACATATTTGTTATTTTATAATAGTTCCAAAATATGTTTTATTATTTTGCCTTAGAGTTGCAAGCATCTGAACAGAAATAAATAATTAATATTTGGACCAAAAAAAAAATGCTGCTCTTTAGATAAAATTTGAGCTCTTGCCATCTGGTAATCACTCTGATAACTTGTAAAATCAGTAGAAAATTCATATTTCATTCATACATATAATGAATGAAACCTGATTCATGCTTCTCACTAGTTCAATGCTCTGGGGTCTTACACTGCTTCCTCCATATACTATGCCAGTGTCTGACATGATCACACTGTCTTATAATAACAACAGTAAAAGAACCTATTTAAGAGGACATTTTGGAAAAGTAGCAAGCTAGAAAATCCATTTGATTGAAGCAGATTGTAAACCATAACCACTGATCTAATCAAAGTATTAAAAATTATAGATTAAGGAGTATTGGGCTGATACTCAATTCCCAGCCTGGAGGGAACTAGGTAAGTGTTTTAGTGGCTGTGAAGTGCATAAAAACTCCTTACTTCTTTCACATCACATTTCACACTCATCTCTGAGCAGAAAATTTTCCAAAAGGTACTAGTAGTCCAGGTAACTTCTTAGAGAATGGTTTATGGCCCCTGACTCTAAAAGTATTGTGGGCAAAGCCATCCTCTGGAGGAGAGAAAAGGTGAAAACACAAAGAGCATGAATTCTATCAGGAGGGAGTTATTGGCTCAATTGATAAATTACAATTATGCATTTGGTATTCACCATTCATTAAATTCTACGCAAATGTGGCAGTGCCAGCAAGAAGTGTAAGCTAATTTTCTGACCATATAGAGCTTGCAGTATATTTGGACAAATGACTGTGACAAAACAATATGCAAATAAGTGCTGTATTCCCCATTCTCCCTCCACCCTTACTAACATACCTTAGACTGGCGATCCAACTCCATCATGGCCTTGTAGGCATTGTTCAAAAGGAGGTTCTCACTGTAGAGCTGTAAGACAGGTGAACTGTGGGAAAAGATGTGATTCAGCAGGAACAGCTGCCCGCCCCACCACTATGTGAGATTGCTTTTCTATAAGGAGAAAGAAAGAATTAGAGATCAAGGGAACTTAGAAAACACTGGAAAGGATATTACTATGGCATCCTTATTAAACTTGGGAATGTAAGTCTGAGTACAGAGACTGAATGCCTCTTTCCATATGGAGAGCTGGAAAGCAGTAGGTTCACAGATGTGTTCGTCATGGAAGTGCCTGCAGTGAAGAAGGCTGTTTGGGGAATGCCAATGGTGGAGAGAGTGAATATAGCTCTAAATCTCTTGTGGTCCCAGGAAAGCAGCTACATCTTCTCCGTATCTCAGAGAAGCACATGGAAGTTAGCTGAGTGCAAAAGCCTGCTTCCCCCAAAGGCCTTGCACTGGTGACATGGGGTAAAAGATGTTGTATCAGTCATGTACTGCTGTGTTACATCTCTCCTTCCCAAACCTAATAGCTTAAAACAGCAATCATTTGTTTGCTTATGATTCTGAAATTTGGGCTGGGACAATCTAGGCATTTCTTCTGCTGGTATCACCTCAATTTACTCAAGTAGCTGCAGGTACATGGTGGCTTGAACAGGGCAAGATGGTCCCAGATGGCCTAATTCCCATGTCTGGAGCCCGGTGGCGGTAGCTCCCATGCTCCTCACCATCGTATCTCTTATCTTTCAGTAGCAGGGCCGGGCCTCCTTAAACAGCAGGGGGTGTTTTCCAAGAGTGTGAAAACAAAACCACAGGCCTCTTTTTCGATTAGGCTCTGGAAGTCATACAACACCACTTGTATGACATTGTTGGTCAAAGCAAGTCGAAAGGTGAGCCCAAAGTATTTGTGGTTAGATTTCATCTACCACAGTTTCAACTTCTGGCAACGATTATTTACATTCCTCCCACATGCAAAATATGTTTCCTTCTCCCACAGAAGTCTCATCTCAAAGTTTTTAGACCTGTGCTGTCCAATACGGTAGCCACTCACACATGCTATTGAACATTGGAAAGGTGGCTAGGTCCAAATGGAGATGTGTTGTTATTTAAAATACACACAGGATTTTGGAGACTGAGTAGGAACAAAAGAATAGAAAATATCTCTTTAGTAATTTTTTATATTAATTTTTTTGTTGAAAATGTAATATTTTGATATATTGGGTTAAATAAAATATATCATCAAAATAACAATGCCTGATTTTTAAAAAATAATGTGTCTACTAGAAAATATCACACACTATATATGGATTACATTATATTTCTATTGGGCAGCACTGATTTAGACCAGAGGTTGGCAACTTTTTCTGTAAAAGGGCCAGAAAATAAATATCTTAGGCTTTGTGGAACATACCACCTCTGTTGTAATTACTGAGCTCTGTCATTGTAGCACAAAAGGTGTCATAGATGTCATGTAAACCTTTCCTCAAAATTACAGAATATGTACCCTGCCCACCGTCTTTGCCAATGACATTTTCCTTGGTACCATTTCAGGTCCAAAGGCCAGCCAATATAACCTCTACATCATTACTTACAAGGAAAGTTGCTTTGCAACAGAGATTTTTATTTTTATTTGTCACCATGAAGCTGTTTATTTTTAACTTAAAAAAAAAAACACTAAATTCCCTCCAAACTCTTCTTTTTCAGGGAGATTTACTTAAATTTTGAAACTAATAGATAATAATACATGTAAAATATTTGTAAACTTGAAATCCTTCTTAAATGTTTTACCATCGCCATCTGAGAATCAGTATTCTTATAATAGTAACTATATAATTCACTTCATAACAAAACACTATAAATATTTAAGCATTTAAAAATAAGTCAAACTGATGCTGTATTTAATTTTCTGTACTCAGCAGTACTAAAGCTTTTAAAGTATTCTATCATTCATACCTTAAGTAAATGAGCCAAGAGTTTCTTCCCAGAACTCATCCGAATCATTTCATTTGACATGATTATCCACTTTTTCATTTTTAACATAAAAAACAATCTTTTTCTTAAATTCTAAGAAATTTATTTTCCTTTTTATTCTTCCACTATTTGGACCACTCCTCTAGCTTCTTGCTTCGTTCTCCATCTCCTATTTGCCCCTTCAATGTGTGCATTCCTCCAAATTCTCTCTTTCACTGATCAAATGATAAACATTAATAAAATACTTATGTGCTGGGAAGCTTCAGCTTCAGTAATGAGCAAAATAGTTGTGTATTTTTTTGCCCTATAGTATTCAGAACCTAATGAGAGATGTGGAGACTAATCAATGACTATATATTCCTCAATTAGATTCAAAATATGGGTAATACATAATTTTCTCAATGAGAATAAAGATAAAGGATGTTTGGATTAATTTAAATATATAAACTTTTAGGGATCTAAATAGAGCTGTCAAATATCTGCTGATCATATTTACTTTATTCAGTTAGTTACAAATACACTTAAATTCACATAGTATGTAAAATGCTAATTGAAATAGAGTAATTTTCATTCATTTACATCTTTTGAAATAATTATATTAAAGTTCATCATATTCATATTTGGCTTTAGTGTATTTTTTATCAATACAACAACTTCTTGAGTAATCTAATAAATTTCTCAAGCATATCATGATGATTTCCTTCTAATTAATTTTACTTTTGATAACATTTATTCAAGTCTTTTGTCCATGTTTTAGTTGGTTTATTTGTCTTTTTTGGTGTTAAGTTGAAGGATTTTTAATTATACACTATTTAATAATTCTTTATCTGATGTGTGGTTTCCAAATATTTTCTCCCATTGTGTAGGTTGTCTTTTTAACTTCCATGATAAAGTCCTTTGAGGCACAAACATTTTTTATTTTTATGAGGTCCCAGTTATCTATTTTTTCTTTTGTTGTTTGTGCTTTGAGTGTAAAGCCTAAGTAACCATTGCCTAACACAAGGTCCTGAAGATGCTTCCCTACATTTTCTTCTAGGAGTTTGATACCTCTGGCTCTTACATGATTTTAGTTGATTTTTGTATACGGTGTGAAGTAAGAGGACTTCTTCTTATTTTGCAAATGGAGATCCAGGTTTCCAAGCACCATTTATTGTAGAGACTATTCTTTCCCAATTGAAAGAGCTTTGCCAATTTGTCAAATATCAATTGACCACAAATGTAAGGGTTGATTTCTGAGCTCTCAGTTCTATTCCAGTACCTTGTCCTTGTGCCAGTACCATGCTGTTTTGATTGCTGTGGCTTTCTAGTAAGTATTAAGATCAGGAAGTATGAGACAACAATTTCATTCATCTTTATCAAGATGTCTTTAGGTATTCAGGGAGCCTTATCCTTCTATATAAATGGGATGTTTAGCTTTTCTCTTTCTGCAAAGAAGGTTGGAATTTTTATTGTGATTACTCTCAAACTATTAATTTCTTTGGGTAGTATTAACATTTTAATGATATTTAGTCTGCCAATCCATGAACATGGAATATCTTTCCATTTATTGGGGTCTTCTTTAATTTCTTTTAGCAATGTTTTGTAGTTTTATGTGTACAAGTTCTTTGCATCCTTCTTTAGTTTATTCCTACTTGATTATTTTATTTTATTTTATTTTTTAATTTCTCTCCCCTTCCCTCCCTGCCCCACTCCAGTTGTCTGTTCTCTGTTTCCATTTGCTGTGTGTTCTTCTTTTTGTCCACTTCTGTTGTTGTCAGCAGCACGGGAATCTGTGTTTCTTGTTGTTGCGTCATCTTGTTGTGTCAGTTCTCCATGTGTGTGGTGTCATTCTTGGACAAGCTGCACTTCCTTTCATGCTGGGCAGCTTTCCTTATGGGGCGTACTCCTTGTGTGTGGGGCTCCCCTACGCAGGTGGCACCACTGTGTGGCACGGCACTCCTTGTGTGCATCGGCACTGCACGTGGGCCAGCTCCACATGGGTCAAGGAGGCCCAGGGTTTGAATCGCAGACCTCCCATGTGGTAGACAGATGCCCTATCCACTGGGCCAAGTCTGCTTCCCCTACTTGATTATTTTAATTGCTATTATGAATGGATTGTTTTTCTTGATATATTCTGCTTGTTTGTTGCTTGTATATAGAAATACTACTGATTTTGGTGTGTTGATCTTGTATCCAGCCACTTTGTTCAATCTTGTATTAGCTCTTGCGAATTCTTCAGGATGTTCTGTATATAGGATTGTTTTCATTTGCTAAGACTGCTGATGCAAAATACCAGAAATATGTTGGATTTTGTAAAGAGAATTTATTAGGGTAAAAGCTTACAGTTCGAAGGCTGTGAAAATGTCCCAATCAAGCTATCATCAGAAATGCTTTCTCAACAAAGGTTGGCTGCTGGATCCTGAACTCTTGCCATGTGGCAAGGCAAAAGAGTGGCTTCTCCTTGCCCTGGGCCTGCTTAACTGACTCCATCCTCTGGCCTCTCTCAGCCTCCTAGGGTTTCTCTATCTTGCTGTAGTCTTCCCACTCACATGACAGGGTCAAAATGGAGGTGGTCTTTTTCTGTGTGTTTCTGCTTTCAGGTCTCAGTTTATGTAAGACCCCAACAAAAGGGCAGAGAACTAACCCCAATCATGCCTCACTGAATTAGTTCAATCAAAGGCCCTAAAGCAATGTAATCAAAAGTGATCTATTCAAGATCCTTAACTGAATCTAATGCAGTCAACAGCCTCATACCCACAGAAATGGAATATTTTAAGAACATGGCCTTTTCTGGGAGTCACAAAAAACCCTTAACTGACACAATCCCCCCTAAAAGATGCATTCTTTCCATATGAAAAATATGTTCATTACATCACAATATTTCAAAATACCTTAAATCATTTCATTAGCAATACTAAATAAAAAATTTCATAAAAACCTGTTGTAGACATGCAATCTGTCTTGGGTCTTGGGCTGGGTCAAAATTCCCCTCAGCTATAAACCTGTGAAACTAAGAAAATAAGTTGTCTGCTTTCCTTTACCTCACTGAATATATTTAAAACAATGGATTTAACATCTTTCACTAATACTTCCAATCTATGAGCTTCTTCAAGGATGGTTTTTGTCATATTCTTTTTTTTCCCATTGAGAATGGGTCAAACTTTATTTTTTCTTTTAGTGTTTATATATTTTTTGTTGTTGTTGAGAACTGCAAATTCTGAGTGGTGTGTTATTATAACTGTTTTAATTTCCTAGCTGCTGAAACAAATACCATGCAATGGGTTGCTTAACAACAGGAACTTATTGACTCATAGTTTCAGAGACCAGAAGATTCTTACTGGGCTTGGTATTTTCTGGCTGGAGAGCAATGTTTTGGGTTCCTTGGATTTCCTATCACCTGGCAATGTTCATGGAAGGATCTTTTCCTTTCTCCTCTTGGTATCCTTAGTTTTTAGCTTCTGGCTGCACTGCATGGCTTTTCTCTACATCTGATTTTTACTCTGCTCAAAAAGGACTCCAGTAATCTGGATTAAATCCCACCTTGACTCAGTTAGAGCACACCTTAATTGAAGTAATATCTTGAAGAGATCTTCTGTACAATGAGTCTACACCCACAACAATGCAGACCATGACCAAAAACACGTCCAAACTGGTATACATAATGTAATCTCTATGACTCTGGAAGCCTAATTCTCCTTTTCCTTTGAGGTTGCTGTTTTTTTTTCTCTTTCATTGGCTGGAGCCCTCCACTTGTGACTTTTCCACACAATTTCTGCTCTCAAGTTAAGAAAGGAAAGAGAAACTTTAAAAAAGCAAGCAAGAAATTAGAAGAGGTACTGTGTCTGTAAGACCCTCTGCTGCTGCTTCCTACAAGGAATTGACACAATGGCCATCCTCCATGCCCACTCCAGCAATCAAAAGCAAGGATCAAAGGCAGTGATCAGGAATCAGATCACATATCCTCATAATTTGGAAGACAAGGTCCTATTTCCCATCATAGCAACAGTAAGCTATGCAACCTGGACCACAGTCTCCATAGCTTCCTGCCATGTGGTTGGGAATTGGGACTTGGGGGATAGGGAATGATAGCTGTTACCTAGAAAGTGAAATTCACTGACATTTACCACAATATACCAGCCTCTTCATCCAGCTCTTCCTAGGTGCTGCAGGTGCTCCACTAGACTCCAAGTTTCCCCCGAAGCAGTTGTATCAGACAGTTCTTGCCAGTCCAACAGCTTTCATGGTGGAAGGACCAATTCCTGGAGCTTCCTACTTTACCATCTTCCCACAACCCTAGCCATCTTGGACTTCTAACATAGAGATTTGACTTAATTGGGTTATTTGATCTTGATACTTTTGTTTTTAGAAAGCAAGTAAGTCTTAATTATCAATAGATACCTAGAAACTTGAAATCATGTTGACTTGGACTGTGTATATTATATATACATGAAAAATGTTTCATTGAAAAAAACCATGGGATGGTGTATTAGTTCCTAGGGCTGTTGTTAACTTTGTGGCTTAATATAACAGGACATTATACTCTCACAGTTCTGGAGGGCAGGAGTCCAAAATCAAGGTGTCAGCACATTCATGCTCCCGCTACAAGATCTAGGGAGATTCTTGTCCTTTCCTTTTCCGAATTCTGGTGCCTCCAGGCATTCTCTGACTTATGACTGCATTACCCGAGTCTGTGCCTCCATCTTCACATGGCCTTCAACTCTGTGTCTTCTCTTTTCTGTTTCTTATAATGACATGTGTCACTGGGTTTAGGGCCCACATGGGTAATCCAGGATGATCTCATCTCAAAATTCTTAACATAACATAATTAACATAGTCATTAACATAGCAGCTATAGAGACCCTTTCCAAATGAGGTCAAAATCACAGGTTCTGGAGAACATATCTTTGGAAGGTCCATATTCAACCCATTATAAATAAATCCAAAGATTTTTTGATATTGCCTTAATATGTCTAAGAATTTTGTCTATAGTCCTATGTTTTTCAATTATCTTCAGGTTTATATTTTTGTACCATTATACTACTATCCCTTCACCTTTTAATTAAGAGTTTCACTAATCATCTAAAATGTTTAAAATTCAAAATGTTAAGGAAATATGGTCATAGTGACACCAGTATCCAAGTTCACAGGATTATTTTAATTAGTGCTTCACAAATATCTTTATCATGCTATCAGTTTTCCATATGAATTGTAAAATTTCTTCCTATGAATTTTTTAAGTGCCAAAATAAAATAAGTAATTTATGCAAAAAACTGATCCTGAAAGGCTGTATTAATTTGTCAAGGCAAGGCTGCTATAACAAAGTTATGACAGACCGGTTGGGATAACAATATAAATTTATTGTCTCACAGGTCTGGAACCTAGAAGTCTAAAATCAATGTGTCAGCAAGGTCCTAATTTCTCTTAAAGGGGAGAATATGTTCCATTCCTCTTCCCTGGATTCTGGTGAGTGGCTGGTAATCCATGATGTTCCTTGACTTCTGGTAGTACAACTCAGTCTCTGTCTCCATCACATGGCTTTCTCTCTCTCTCTCTCTCTCTCTCTCTCTCTCACTCACTCACTCACTCTCACTCTCACTCTTGCTTTCTGTCTTGTCTCTCTGTGTCCAAATTTCCTCTCCTTATAAGGAAATAAGTCATATTGGATTTAGGCCCATCTAATCCAGCCTCATCTTAACTAATATCTTGGGAGATCCCATTTACAAATATGTTTGCATTCACATGACCAGAGGTTAGGGCATGAAGATGTCTTTTTAAGAGAGAGACACAATTCAATATATACCAGATGTGCATTTTCTTTAAAAAAGCAATGACCAAATATTTGTTGTAAATTACCATATGTTAAAATAAGTATCTACGTTTAGAATTTTAGGCATCCTTATTAGTACTTCATGAAAGTTTTTATTTTAATTCCAGAGGTTATGCTTATGCATGCCTCAGGAAGATCTCACTGACTGCCAAAGTAAACATTGCCTGATTCAGGGGTGCTTCTGAGGGTGCTAGAGAAAGCTAGACATTATAGGCAGGGAAAACAACCCAAGGAAATCAGCACCCCTTCAGTGGGCCTTACCTTGGAATATATGATAATCTAGCTTCCTAATGTATCAGAGTTAGACTCGTTTAAAATTTTCCTAAACAGGGTTCTTCTGCCCCTTTTATTTGAACCTATAATTAGCACTATATCTGTTAAATGTATATCCCAGAGATTTACATCTTCAGGCTGTTCATATGCTGGTTTTGCCTGAATCACTGCAGAGTTGCAGCCAACACCATCTCTCAAGTTCATTTCACTCACTCAGGACAACTAAGAAAAGGATGATGATGGACAATGCCCATCCCCCAAAACAGAGTATCTATAACTGCAGGTAAGCCAGTTCCATCCACCTGCCCCACGAGCTCTAAGCCCCCTCTCAATCAGAAGCAGAATGGCATCACTGTCCCTAAATCCTCAAGGTTGAGGAATGAACAACATAAGGAGGGGGGCGGGGATGGAACTATGGACCAAAGTAGATTTATTATTATTGTAGTAAGGGGAGAACTTGTAACATTGATATGTGGTCATTAGAGGTTTTGAGGGAAGGGAGAAGGAAGAACAGGTGTAACATCGGACAATTTAGGGACTTTGGAATTGTTCTGCAGGATATTGCAATGACAGACACAGGCCATTATACATTTGTCAAAATCTATAAGATTGTGCAGTGCAAAGTGTAAACTATAACATAAATTATAGATTATGGTTAGTAGCAATGCTTCAATATGAGTTCATCAATTGTAACAAATGTGCCACACTAATGAAAGATGTGGCTAATGGGGGAAAGTGTGTGTGGGAGGGTGGGGTATATGGGAATCCCCTGTATTTTGATATATTTAAGGTATTGAAAGAGAAAAATTGCCAGCTAAGAATTCTGTATTTGGCAAAACTGTCCTTCAAAAATGAGTTCAGAGTCATCTCAGTCAAACAAAAGACCAGAATTACAAGAGACACTAAAGGGAGTGCTGCAGCCTGAAAGTAAAGAACAAGGGCAGTTGATTTGGAGAAAGGTGTAGAAATGAAGAAAAAGGAAATTAAAAGTTAAAAAGACAGACAAAGTTAAATGTGACAACAGAAAACCAAAGGACAAAATGGATGAAGTAAGTAATGCATTTACAGTAAAAACATTGAATGTTAATGGCTTTAGCTCCCCAATCAAATGACATAGACTGATGGAATGGATAAAAAAATAAATCACCTATATGCTGTCTACAAGAGACTCACCACAGACCTAAGGACACAAACAGATTAAAAGTGAAAGTTTATAAGAAGATATTCCATGCAAATAGTAACCAAACGAGCTGGAATAGCAATACTAATATTGGATCAAATTGATTTTAAATGCAAAATGGTTATAAGGGGTAAAGAAGGTCATATATATTAATAAATACAACAGATCACCCAGAAGAAATAACCATACTAAATATTTATGCACCTAACCTGAGTGCTCCAAGATACGTAAGGCAGACTCTAACAAAACTGAAGGGAAAAAAGAAGTGTCTACAATAATACTTGGAAACTTCAACACATCACTCTCAGTATTGGATAGAACATCTGGATAGAGGATAAATTAAGAAACAGAGAACTTAAATAATATGATAAATGACTAGACCTAACAGAACTTTATAGGGCATTTTACCCCAAAAGAGCAGGATACACATTCTTTTCAAGCATTCATGGATCTTTCTCAGGATTGAACATATGTTGGGTCTCAAGACAAGATTTGATAAATTTAAAAAGATTGAAACTAGATGAAACATAATTTCATAAGGGGGTGAGTCTAGAAATCAATTATGCATGGAAAAAGAGAAAATTCATAAACATGAAGATTAAACAACGTATTCAAATAATCAGTGAGTTAAAGAAGAAATTGCAAGAGAATTCAGGAAATATCTTGAGATGAATGAAAAGGAGAACACAACATATCAAAGCCTATGGAACACTAAAAAGGCAGCTCTGAGAGGGAAATTTGTAGCCTTCAATGCTTATGAATTCTCCTTTTCCTTCTTGAACCGAATAATTTCTTCCATTCCCAAAGAGCTTAAATATAAGTATAGGATTTATCCTTTCTTTAAACTTTAATCTAAATTTTATCTTAATAGCTACAGTTCAAGTAAATGGAAATTTGAGAGTGATTTTCACTATCTACTTGTAATGGAAAAATTCTGAAATGCTAGCTGGATAAAGCAGAAAACTCGGAAACTACTTACCATATTAACAGTGAGGATTAAGATAGGGGCTTAAACTTGCCACTACTTTTTAAATATCACATATGGTGAACATCAAAGGCACTGTTGCTTTTAGCAGTGGTTTAGCACAAGATTTTCTTGCAAGGAAGTATATTGTAAATGTTACATGATTCCCAATATAGCGTCAAACTGCATTTCTGGAAAAGCTTCTATTTATACCTCTTAGAAACAGCTTTTATCAGGGAATGTTTTGCCCTCCCAATCAGCCTTCTTGTAACCTTCATGAGAATATCTTCTCCTAACTGACACAGAAAGCCAAAGGCTTACTCATTACAGTGAAATATATCATAGAATGATTAAATAAATATAATGAGGCAATAAAAAGAGAAAGGCAGGCTCACTACTAGCTGCTGCAGATTCTCAAACAGTGAGATCTGAACTGAGACAGCACATTCATTTAAAACAACTCTTCTCTGCAGTAAGCTCTGAGGCGCCTGGCTTCATGTTTCTCTTGCTTGGTTTTGGCTAGCCCCGGTCATGTTTTCCTCACTATTGGTTCCCTCAAGCAAAATTGAAGTTAGCTACTACCAAGGTATAAGGATAAGTTTGCTCCAAATAAGTCATGTCTTGACTTAACCTCAGTAAGAAAAAAAAAAGTATTTTCATGACACTTGGTTGGTGTTATTGGATTTAAATAGAATAAAAGCTTTCAGTCAAAATCTGCCGGTGAAGATGTCATAATTTTCCTGAAAGTATGCAGACCTTGTTTCAGATAAGTATTTCACCAGTATTTGTTTCTGACCTTTCTTCCCTTCCCTGATCTGACTTTCTCTTTTTTTCAGAATGAATGGTTTAGGAATCATAAATCATTGTGGTTTAGACATGATTTGAATGGAGAGTTTGAAAAGATTATTGAAAGAATATTGAAAAGCTTGGGATTTTTATTTCATCACAGTGTTTGAAATATATCAAACAAATGGAAAACAAAATAGAAATAACCCTGTAGCTTTTATACTTAAACCAATGTGGTTAAAAAGTAAGTAAGGGGAAAGATACCGAAAGAATAAAGAGTTCAATTCTGAGCCCAATTTGGATCAAATGCACCTGTGTTAGAGGCACCTAGGGAAGGATCCTTCCATATGCATGAAAAACAGTTGGGAAGAGGGGGTGAGCAAGAGACACTTCTTGGTGAGTAAGTAGGGTTACATGATAGAGGCAACAGTGGGATTACAGCTTGGAGAAATTGTATGACTATTCTTAATATTTATGTGAAATGGAAGTTGGGTGCCTAGGTCAAGGTAAACCTTCAGCTCTAGGATCAATATAGCACCTTTACTTTTTATTTCCTTGTTCATTTTTCTGCCTTAACCCAGCCTGAAGTCTGTCTATAGTCCTGTTCATTCTTTGTTCATTCTTTTCTCTTGCAGTAAAGGAAACACACACACGCACACATACTATAGGGAAACACCTAGGTAGCTAGGGAGAAAAACTCAGATGATGGAATCAGTATACTAGAAAGCCTAGAAATGATCTGTACTTATAACCATAATAATCAACATATATGGAACTTCAGGTGTGCATCAATGTATTAATTCTTTAAGTCTCCATAACAATCCTATAGAGTAAGAACTATTTTGAAAAAGAAGAAATTGAAGCATATGGGAGGTGAATTTTTTTGCTCAAGTTCAGATGGCTGGTATCCTAGCTGAAGAATATGTTTCTTCACCACTTATGATAAACTCCTGGCTACATACCCCACTCAGTCTCACCAACTGCAGGACCATGTCTTGCCACATCTTTTATAATTGCTTAGAATCCTTAGGACACTTAAGATTCAGAGAAATGCTTGTACTGAACAAAATCTCAATTGTCTTTGTTTTCTGACTTTTAAAAGAAATAATTAAGGATTCTTTCTATACCACTTTAAGGAAAAGACATTTTATGAATAACTATAAAAAGTCTCCTATACTGCTATGTTCCAGGTACTTTCCCATGATTTCTGTCATTTAATCCTTGAAATTTGAGGTTAGTATTATCACTTCTATGTTGTAAGTTTCAGTGCGAGCCTGGGATTTCCACCCAGTTCTTTCTGAATTCAAAGGAAATCTTGTTTTTCAAATTATTCTAAAGAAAAATTAAGGTTACATTGAATGTAAATGATGACATGTATATAATGTAGGGTACCTCAGGAAGAAGCTATCAAAGCCAGGCTGTGTCCAGATGTGGAATGTGACCACGAGGCAGTCTAAGGTGATTCCCCTGGGGACAGGTGATGGACAACTCATTTAGGGATAGAAAGACTATCCCAAACTTTAAGAGAAGAACAAGAAGGTAGATCAGCCTACAGTTCAACTCGATAAATACTTAATGCCCTCTGTTGTAGATACCATTTCTGATATCACTATGCTTTCAGAAAAGGATACGGTAGGAGACACTAATGGTAGCCTTAATTCTCATAAATTTGCAGTACTACACATACGAGAAAACACAAGGTAAATAAGGAGTTTGGTCCAGTAAAGAGAAATGTAAACTACTAGCTATAACTTGTGAATAGCTTTAATTCTCTTTTCCTACACCAAAGGAAACACACATACACAAACACCAGGGAAACACTAAGATAGCAAGAAAAAGGAAAAACTTAGATGATTTTCAGAAGAATGTTGTTTGAAAACAAAGGAGAGTCAATGCGTCTGGCCTCTAAGCATGCAGTTCCCTAGAAAGCCATTGGACAAGATTGGGGAACAACTGTACTGAAGAGAGTGTGGTATGAATTCCACCAGGCTGATTTGGCAGCAGCAGCAGCTCAACTCTTACGCAGATGGAGCAAAAATAGAAGTAAAAATAGTGTTCCTGGATCCCTTAAGACAAAACTGGTCATCAGAGAAAACTGTTAGCTTTTTTGGGGGGTATATTGTTGGCAAGATCCTAACTAGAGAACTTTTTGGAGAGGCAACTGGCCAACTCTATTAACAAATCCCTATCATTTCATTGGAGCACTGGCCATGTTGTAAGAAAGAGACAGTGGTCTTGCCTTCTCACAGATGATGATGTGCAAGGACAATAGCTTGTCTCTTCAACATGTTGCCTTCAGAAGAAAAGAACTACAGGAGTGACTAAGCAAGTTTGTTTGCATTGTGAAGTTTCCCAAGGCCTCCAGATCTGGCATATGGCAGGCATTTTAATGCTTGGGAGTATAGTGGTTGCTGAAATGCTTCATGATGGTATACAAGTGTAAACAAATTAAATTTACACAACCTTCCCATTAATTTTAACCGGTGAATTCAAAACAATCCAGAGGGCCTAATCTTACCCATTCTATTCTACCTTCATCAGGACAGAGCCGGATACCTGGAATTTGCTTTTATTAAACTTTTTTCTGGTTCAGTGGGAAATATTTTTAACTCAGGGAGCTCAAATAAATACAAAGATGAGCTTCTGCTAATTGCTGTTTGGGGATGATTGTTTACACTCCAAGTTAATTTTTACTCAACAGGCATATTGATTAAGTACCAGGTAAGCTGTCATTATGCTGGGCTTATACAAAGATTAGTCAGACTAAAGAGCTTTCTTTTAGGAAATTATATTCTAGTAGGTGAAATCAAACCAAATGATTTGGATACAAGTTGTTTGGATTTTTTGGTATTGGTATACAGAGCCTGCTAAGGGAGCACAAAGCAGGTGCACACAGCCTAAGATGGGTGCCAGGGAAGGAAAAGACATCTGTATGTGTCTTGAAGAATGCTAGACTGGTGATAAGGCACCACCTATTGACATGGATGCCGACCAATCCAAATTGCTGTCCACTCTCCACTTATGCAAGTGCCTGGGCCTCTGCTCACACTACTCTCCCTGACTGGAGTGTCCATCCTCCCTGGTCTGTCTAGAATATGTTTCAAGTCCCCTTGTGACACTTTCTCCATAAAACCTTCTCCTTCTCCTCTTGACCATTCTCTTCTTTATGCCCCTGGATACCTGTAAATATTTCCATTGCAGTGTTACCCTTACCGATTCCATATCAAGGATCAGGAAAAATGCAAAATACTTTTCATAGACATGTAATCTTATACTAACCTACAACTTTCCCCAGGTTACAGAGAGATACTGAGAATCTCACAGCTGTGACAAATTGCCCATGGCCTAGTGGTTAGAAAGTTAAAATCACATTTTGAATCTAGATATGCTGAAGTACCAAGTTAGTATAGTTTTCGTCTTTCTCATCTTTGTTAGTAAAAGAAATTTGAAGTCAAATACCACCTGTACATCCAGTAATGCCTGGAAAGTAAGAAAGTAATGCCTGGGTGCACAAGAACTATTTTTTGAGTGAATGAATATTTAGAGCAGTACCGCTGTGCTGGGTAGGTACTGCAGTAGCTGGAATTCCACCTAACTGAAATATGGTCAAATAGAATGTCAGGTCAATTGTTTTAAGAATATACTGACACAAACATGGCAAAATCTGATCTAGGTACAGAATATCAAGAAAGCATAACCCAGTATTATGGCATGTGATGCAGAAGATCTTTTTGACCACTAGGATGATTGAGAAATGAAAAATTTAACTGCAAACAGTTTCAAGAATTTAAAAACATTGGGTAAAGCCACTAGGAGAAAACCACTATGGCAATAGTGTGGTGAAAGTGCATTATGGTTGAAAAATGTCAAAATTAACTCATATTTCATATGAAAATGCTCCTGTTCAAATATCAACTTGTTCTGTCAACATTTCAGTGCCTACTCTATGACCATTGCATCTATGATTTTGTCTCCTATATTGCCGTCAGCCATATGACAGTCACTAATACGATTCCACCTATTAAATGGCAGCATCTACTACATGAGCAATTAAATGTAGGATTGTGCCTACTATATGAGTCACATACATAGATATTCCAAAGATGGATGAGATAAAGTTCTTGCCATTAATACCTTAAATAAATTAAAACTTTGTAAAAGATATCCATCCTATGAAATAATAGGGGAACTCAATTTAGGTTAGGTTGTGGTAAATGCATGGAGACAGAGGAATGAGATTATCCTGATCTAAATTAATCCTTTGGGATAGAGTTGGATTTAAATCGGTTGATGTTGGGGAGTCACCTATAGTATCCCCTTAGAAGAGGCCAACAAAAGGCCTCACAGAGGATGTGTCATTTGACCAGAATGGATTGGAAATGCAGAGTACATTCAAGTAACTGGAGTAGCTAAACAAAGGAGCAGAACCATAACAATGCTTGAACTATCCAGGGAAGAATGGATGGTTTAATATGACTGGGGAGTAAGGTATAGGGTATGTTATATCAGGAAGGGCTAGAGGGAGTCAGGCAGGGGTGGGATCAGAGAGGATGGGATATGACACACTAATGAAAATGAACTTCTCCTATGGGGTCACTCAAGAATTTTATGGTGTGGTGTTGTTTGTGTATATGTATGCACTTGTGTGTATAAGCATGTAGGTGAACTTAGTTGTTGCCTTTCAGGGAAATTGTCTACAATAAGGAGGATTGATGGTGGAGGACAGGTGAGTGGAGAAGTTCAGTTTGGGAAGAAGATAAGGAGTTTATCAAGGACAACAGGAATAGAAATGGAAATGAAGGACCACGTCCCAGGAATGTTAGAAAGGTAGACTCTGCTGACTTACAGGGCTAACTTTGATTAGTCTTTGAGGGAGCAGGAGCAGACCCAATGGCTCAAGGGTTTCTGCTTTGGGTGACTTGGTAAGTTGGGCTGCTGTTCACTCACACCGAAAATACAGGAAAAGAAGCAGGTACCTGCAGCTGGCAGTGAGGGAACAAAGCTTTGATGTAAGCTTGCCTACTTTTGAAAAGTTTTATGAGTCTGAGTCAGTTTCTAGGTTGTTGTTGGCTGTGGGACTTTTGGCATGTTTTTGAAGAAATCAAGGCACTTGGAGAGCACAGTAGAAACAGCAATTGAGTTACCTAATGAAACTTCAAAAAACTGGGGAAGAATTAAATTTAAAAAGATTCTTTTATTGGGCATTTAGCACTGGGTAGTGTATGTCCATAATTCAATTTCACAAGCTACTTCTGTAGTCTAAGGTCTGGAGAAATTCAATTCCAGAGTGTCAATATTAGGAAACCTTAATTAATTAATTAGCTACTTGGCACATTGTAAAATCACTAGTATGTTAACATTTGTAGATTGGTGCAATATAAACATGTCTAAATAAGTCTATATAATCTCCAATAGAGTCATTTGGATGGATTATGGTTTTAAAAAATTTTAGTTATAACACAGCATATAAATATAAATATGATCCTTGCCCTCAAGCATGACAAGGAGGTTGGACAAAAACCAGTTACCTGTAGAGAACAATAAAAATATACCAGGAATTACATTCCTTAAAATCCCTTTTTTCCAGTAAGCTATAGTATAGTACGTAGAAAAAATAAAGAAAGAAATAAGACTATCTTTTAAAAATATGCAAAACCTCATTAAAAAAGCAGCATGTAAACGTACAAAAATGTAGGAATTTGTCCTGAAAGCCTATTTGAACCAGGCGAGAACAGGTAGTAGAGTTCTTATTAAGTATGCGGTAGCCGAATAAAGAGATCTTTAGAGGACAGTAGAATTCGTTTTAATTGGCACAGGTCCCTGTGGAAAAAGAAGTACGTCACTGAAGTTGTTCTCTAAATTATCAGTGACTTTGTGGCTAGACTTCTCAGTGAAGCAATTGTTTTCTTATTTCATTAATTCCTCTTAAAAATAACCTTGCTCCGTAAACTCTGGAAGCCAAAAATTGTAAAAACTGTGCTTTGAAGGGGAAGCAAATGTGTATGTTATGAATTCATTTGTCTGGAAGTCTGGAAAGTGTTATTAAATGTGGTAAACATTTATCAATTGCAACAAAAAAAGAGCAAAGGATCTGCAGTCAATGAAACAAAAGTTTCTTAGGAAAGTGATTAGGTTTCGACACCCATATATGACCATTAATTTGCTGCAGAGTAATAGGTCCAGCATATAGGAGATCTTCACACATTCATTGACCATGTACAAGACTGGGGAAAATCAGGAAAGAACAGCAGTAAAATAAGCTGGAGATACACATATAGCGGTTAGTCACAGGCGTCTGTTCCTTGGCTGCCAGCCCACTTATCCAGTCCTGATTTCTGTCCTGTCATTAGTCATGTTTCAAAACTTACAGCATATCTGGTATGATACCTTAGAAAGATACCTTGCATTTATTATCATGCATTCATGTCACAAATCTACGATTAGCTTATCAAGTACTGACAGTGATGTCATTTTCCCTTTGTTTCAATACATAAAACCATTTTCCTTGTTCCAAATGGTAAAGGTTATAGTATTGGTATGGTATGTGTATATATGAGCAATGTGTATGTGTGTGTGTGTTTTCTAGGTTGAAGGAGTTCACGTAAGTCTCTATATTTAGGGATCCCTTTGGGCTCTTAAAAAAGGAAAGTCCTAAGCAATCATTTTCTAGTGAGGCAAATCATTTTCTAGGAGATGAAATGAGGTTTTGGTCCATCCTAGAAGTAATTGATCATGTTTTGTTGAGTCATTTTTTTTTACACAACTTCTACTTTAAGAGTGAGGGTTTTTAATATTCCCCTGTTATCCATACACTGAATATATTCAGCGGTCAAGGTACGTGAACTAGATGGCAGTCCTCATTGTTCTGGCAGAGCAGTCCCATTCCCCATCCCTCGGTATTCCCACTCCACTCCCTCATTAGCATTTCTATTCCATTTAGGCCGTCTTCTGTCAGAGAAGCCAGGCAAAAGAAGAACAGTGACTAATTTCATTTTAGCATGACTCTTACATCAGATAGCGTGAGACACATTTAAATGAGGAGGGAAAAAAAATCAACTTTGATTTGACAGTTTGACAAAATAGAAAAGTGAACTTGAAAGTGCACAGGGCCGTGAAATCAGTAGTCATATATGTTGTTACCATCTTCTTATTTCTCAGAATCAGGAATTCAAGATAAACTTACCAAGGCAAGTAGTCCTAGCCCTCTAGCCTACGCTGGCACGAAAAATGTGGCTCTAAGAGCCCATGTTGCAGAGAAGTTTCCTAAATATGTGGATTCTGTGACTATTAAGATGCTCTCCAACCCTGAAATTCTGCAATTCTGTAGTGGAACACCTCGAAATTGATCTGAGAGAGTTGATTTCTTTATGCCTTGTAAATGATGTGTCAAGTCAATCGTACATAGTTTTTTGGATAAGGGGATGTGTCTGACTAACGCTATGCCAGGAGCTATATTTGAACAATCAAGGCTATATTGGGATTCCATTATATATGTTTTGGAATCAAATTAAACAGATGTGATTGTAGATGTATAAATTTGCAGTGATTATAGACTTAAATCATAGATTCTCCTCCTGAAGTACAACTTTGGAAGGAAAAAATAGCTAGCTTAATAACTTGGAAATTTATTTGTGGCTTCTGGCACTAAGCGGTGAAAGAGGTAAAGTAAAAAAAGAAATCATCATCCCCACCCAAAAGGCCCATATACAAACACTAACCAAATCCTGCCAATACTACCTAAACATTTTGTAAATCTGGCATTCCTTGTTATTTTCCATCCCTACAATCACTGTCCTGGTTTGGTCCCTTATCACTTCTCGCCTGGATTATCCACAGTCAGTTTAAACTCATTTCCTCATCTTTGCTTATGCTAGTTCATTTGACCAGAATGCTCCCTTCCTCCAAACTACCTCATTTTGTGTCTAATTAATTTCTTTATTCCTTTAAGTGGCAATCCTTTAAGATTCCTCTGTGATTTATGATTGGCTCCTCTGGAAAGAGTCCCTAAATCCCCCCTGGAAGGTTAGGGACCTGTCCTCAAAACCTTGGACCAGCACTCTCATGCACTCACTACAATGCATTCTCCTTTTTTACTTACCTTTGCAGTCTCTGAAGCTAAAAAGTACCTGCTAGATAAGAGTTGCTCAATCGACTACCCCTTGAGAACTGTGACGCTGGCTCTGAATTTCCCCTCTCTAGCATCGGGAGCAAACTCTTCCTCCACACAGCTACTTCTTACCTTCATCCAGGTCTATGAGCTACTGAAGGAAATGTCTTCCATTATGATTGATCTCCACATGTTTCTAAGGCATGTATCTGACCATATAACTTTTCAAATTTTTCTACTACCTTCCCATAATTTTCAAGGATAGTTCACGATGAAGTTAAATCTGCACATCTTGACACGGATTTACAGAACTACTTGTACTTCTTCACATTGGACATGTGTTTTAAGCTTTTATGACTGTACATATACTCTCTCTTTTGCCTAAAACACTTTCCCCCAAAGCCGTCTTCCTTCATCTAAATCCTGCTCCTCTTTTAAAGCAGCATCTCCCTTGAGAAAGACTTCCTGGGGCCTCCCCATCTCCTCCCTTTGAGTCACTGCTCTTCCATGTGTCCTCACTGCAGCCTGTGCTTCCAGTAGCGGCCATCCATTACACTTCCCTGTAAGTGAAAATTTATGCTGGCACTTCCTCCATGGAAGAAGAAACTCCTTGTTCCTTGAAGGAGGGAACTGGTTCTAATAGGACCTGCATATTCAGCCCTTAGTAGTGTGTTTGGCATATAATATAAGCTCAGTTGCAAAGGAAAGGGGGGAGGGAAATAAGAAAGTAAGAGAAAGAGAAGGGGAACAAAGAAATGGCTGTAGGCATGTATCAATTTCCAGATATTTAAAGTCATTCCAAATAATAACTTCTTTATATACATGGTTGTTAGTAGTTGACTGATTGCTTTCCTCTCTGTTTCTACAATGCTTTACAAACTAAAACTAGTTTTACAATAATAAATCATTTGATCCCTCAAGAAAGACTTCTTTCAGCCTATTACTCTAAATAATTATCCTCCTATATGTTCTCATTTCACCCTGTGATTTTCCTTTCTCACTTTACAGAAGAGAAAATTCAGGCTAAGAGAGTCATAACCTAGGAAATAAAATCTGGGCATTGGTAAACGTCAGACTTTCAGCTCTTTCCAGCTGCTAACCTAGCTTTCTTTATGCTCCTGTAGCCTGTTTGAGGTCACCTGCCCACCTAGAATGTGTAACACTAGCCATCCTTGTCATTTCACCTTCCGTTCATCCCCCAGAGGAAGCGTACTGAGAGATGAGGGACACATTGTCACTCATATGTGTGTGACCTGGTGAAGGTGTATGACTAAGGACATGCTAGAGTAGGAGGGCTCTTCATCCTTCCAAAATTGGGATTAAAATTAGCCAGTCTCCTGCCCCTTCTATTTGAACCTATAGTTAGTTCTAGAGTTGACAGGTGTATGTCCAAGACTTATATCTTTGGGCTGTCTATATACCAGTCACACCCTGAAAGTCAAAAGAGTTTCAACGCCTACTCTCCTGTTCATTGGACTCACTCTGGACAGCTAACAAGGAGATGATGGTGGACAAACCATCCTAAGGAACAGAGAGAGTCTGCAGCTGAAAGCAAGACAGCTCCATCCATCTGCCGCATGGGATCTACACCCCCTCTCAATTAGATAAAGTAGATTTATCTATCAAGTACCATCCAGAAACCTAAGGACTGGGGAATGAACGATGGACTAGAGTGGACTTACTGTTATTCTACTATAGGCTTATTGTTATTCTAGCAATGGAAGAACTTTTATCATTGATGTGGAGACAATGGCCACTGGAGGTTCAGAGTGGAGGGAGAGGGAAAACCAGGTATAATATGGGGACATTTTCGAGATGTTGGAATTGTCCTGAATGACATTGCAATGACAGATACTGTCCATTACATATCTTGTCATAACTTACAAAATTGTGTGGGAGTGTAAACTACAATGTAAACTATAATCCATACTTAGTGGCAATGCTCCAATATGTGTTCATTGGTTGTAACAAATGTACCACACTAACGAAGGATGTTGTTAATGTGGGAAAGTGTGGGAGAGGCAGGGAGTGTGGCATATGGGGATCCCCTATATTTTTTATGTATCTTTATGTACTCTAAGTATTTTTATAAAATAAAAAATAAAAATAAAAAAAATAAAAATGATTAGCCAAGACAACTGACTTCTCTAAGAATACTCAACAATCTGTCTTTTGAGTCTGAAAAGAAAGGCCCAAGCCCCACACTTTCCAGGAAGCTTGAAATCAATTTAAGATTCCCTGTATAAGGCTTGGTTTGCTAAAAGGCTAAATGCTCTTGGTTGTCAAATTGGAACTGCTCCACTAGCAAAATAAATGTTTTACTGTGATGTAATATATATATTTAAAGCTTGACTATACAATTAACATTTGGAAAGATATTTTCAAATGTAATTTATCTGCTTCTATTGTGAAATATGTGAATTAATACGTAGAGCAAAAGCGTGGAAATGAATGTTCTGCATTTAGCAGAGGAGACACAGGAGCCAAGGCAGCTTCTTGAAATGTGTTAACTGCTGAGATGTGATCAAGATTAACATTTTTCATGGTTTAATTGGTTTAATTAATCAAAAATTAGGTAATTGATTCTTGAAAGCTGTTTAAAAGGTGTGGTGAGGTAGTGAAACTTTCTAAAATGAATACATAAATCTTTGATATTCATAAGCAGAATAAGGACCTATTGGTTGAAATGAATCACCTATATGAGATTAAATCAAGGAGACTGCTTTTTGTAAGCAGATGTTAATTTTCCATACTGGAAAAACAGTAGCATGGCTCATGATAATGAATAACCTAATGTGGATTAATTCTTAAAATTAAGCACCATTACATCTTAGTTGTAGGCACTCTTCCAACATATTGGGAGGAAACTGTAAAGGATTGAAGGAGAGCCTCCCAGGCACATCCCAGGGAATCTCATTAATTAAGTAGCAGCTCTCTCTAAGTTCCTAGCACTTCTTACTATTGTAGCTAGGGGAGCAGAATTTGCATCCAAGCTACAAGGAAAGGTGTGCACCTTCACCTTCCCTCAGAATGGAGCATCTAATAGAGCAGTAATTGATGGTGTCTGCCCTGCCAAGGACGTGGGCCCAGATGATACCATTTTCTAACCATTGCCTAAATGGGTATTCTTTCAGAAGAATAGCAATGCTGCTATCTCTTGTCCTTCCAGCTCAATCACTCCACTTTTCCTTTTATACTATTGTAACGTGGATAATACTTAAAAATGTTTAATGTGCTTTCTTTTGTAGCTTTCTGAGTATACGGCATTTATTCCAATTGGCTCAAGAAGAATAAGATATGTTATTGCAAATAGCATGAGATGACAGTTTCTGACATAGAAAATAAGATTTTAAAAACTCCGTAAGTTTCTTTTCAATGTATCAGGACACTAGTGGATGAAAAGAGAGGGAAGAAGTTAGCAATTCAGCCAGACAAGTGTGCTCTTACTTTTTCTTCCTTGGTCTGCTGCTCAAAGACATAGACGAGCGTAAATAAATGAGATTAAATGAGGCCAGATTTAGACTTTTGTGCCCTCTTCTCCTTTGAAACTCTGAGCCATGCAAGCCACTTTTCACATGATCTTATGATGTAAATTTTCTTCTTGTTCTCATTTTAAAAACTGAGGCAAAGAGGGATGAGCAATTCGCTTAAGATTGTTCAAATGGTACAGAACCTGGATTTGAACCCAGCACAATTGAACTAACTGCTCTTAACCACAATGCACTACTGCCTCTCTGTCCTGTATTGTGCACATGGCTGCTAAATTTAAAAAAAATTTAAAATGTAGAAAAACTGAAATAAAGTTAGTAAACTTTTTATACCTTTGCACGAATGGAATAAATGAACTGCTGATCCTACATTTTTAGTTGATGTGATATCAAGGACACTAGTGGATTTACTATGCTGGTTTGGGAATCTATTAAAAATCTAGATTTGTGAGTAGAAATGGAGATTTCAAATGCAACTTGAACTTCTATTGTTGTCTTGCTAAAAAGAAGTTTGCATTTCTCTCAATTACATACAAGCTAAAACCTTTTTTCTCCCACATGAACATCTTGATCAGTTTCATAATTATTGATGATCATGATGGTAATCTACTTTTTTTCTGATCTTGATTTATATATCAGGTACCATAAACTTCTAGCAATATATTTGTAACTTCATCAGAGTTTCAGAAAGTGAATTAATTATAGCAATAAAAGTTATCGTTAATGATCCATTAAGTAGGATCATTGTTTATATTCCGGTATTCCCTTGGAGATGATGTAAATATTTTATAATTATTTGGGGAACCAAGCTTTTTATATACAGGTATATTTTGAGCCTTCGTGTTATTTAATCCTGCCCTCCAACAGAATATAAACTTTCTTTCTCATCTAGATATCATTTCTACTTTTAGGTACTCGGCTCTTCATTTTCAAGTTTTAAGGCATTATTCTTCCACAGCAGTTTATTTGAACTAAATGAGACATTTCTGACATCACCTTTTAAAATGTGATGGTTTGACTCTCTTTCATTTATTTACTTTTTGTAGACTTGGCGCCTCTGGTGCAAGACTTGCTTTTTCTGGTAAACCTAGAGTGTTACCAATGAAATGATGTAGCCGTTCAGATAACGCTAACCACCCTGGATTACAACGCTTTCAGACAAGGAACAACTATAAATCATTGGCATTTCTATAGTATTAATAATTAGTGTCCTCGGCTATGTGAAAATCATACTTCATATATAGTATCTTGATCAGAAAATGGCGGTTAGCCTGCTATAGCATTTCATACATCAAGCAGAGGGAGGAAGACAGAAGAGTGGAGAATATATGAATCCTGATTTCTCAGAAAGGAAGGAAGACAAAATTGAACTCTGAGAAAAGTGATAACACTACAACAATTACTGAAGTCAGTTACACAAATTGTGAAACACAAGTACCAGGTATCTTTTTACTTGTGGTAGTATGACATGAAAAATTTTCACATTACATTTGATAAAAACAAATACAAATCATGAGCAATCTGTTGCAGCTCAGATACTCCAGCAGTGCCTTTACCTAGCCTGGTTTGCTTTGGCCTAGTCTACACTAAAGTATTTGCTGATATCTCACCGGTGTAGTTTGTACCTCTGGGTATGTATATATTTTGTTATCAGTAATATTTCTTGGTAGTTTGGCCGTGGTTAATTTGGTTTCTTCCTAGGAATCTGTGGTTATTTTAAAAGGATGTAAAAACAAACATTATAGAATATTTATGTTTTAAAAATTGTATTTATAAATATAAATATGTTCATGTAGATTTATAAATTTTGTTTTCACTTTTCAAAAAGTATGGGATGGTGAATCATGTGCTGGTGCCAATAATAGCTGTGTGAAATAACTGAAAATTTTGTTGTCTTCAATTTATGAATTGAAGAATTATATGGGATTCAGCACAGATGGTTAAATTTATGAAAATAAGGTATAGATATTCATCCATATTAGGTCTGCCTGCAGCTAACAGAAATCTCCAAGTAACAATGCCTTAAACAAGATGTCTCTGGAGCAGACAGAATTTGAGTGCGACACACTGAATTGATATGATGGTTCCATGATCATCAGGCTCCAAATCCCCATCTTGCTGCTAGGTGGTAGTCACCAGGGGACTTCCATTTTGTGGTTCAATATGGTTGATAAACTCTAGCCATCTTATCTATATTTTAGCTAGTGGAAAAGAAGAAGGATCTGAAAAAATTACCATCTAGCCAGCAGAAAAGAAGGAGAGCACGAAAACGGTGAAGTTCAGTTATGAAGGAAGGGCACAGGATGCATATTGTGGAGAAGTTTGCAATCTCTGTCACAAAACTATCAACCCAAATTACCTCAAAGTATCAAATTTTAAGGCACAACAGTAAGTTTTGTAAAATAACAACATTTTATAGTTCAGTGGTAAAACTATGGAGCATTTTCTTAATTGTGCAAATTGTTTTACCACACAATTTAAAAATAAGCAGAGATATTTACAACACAAGGTGTGTTTTTAAGCAAAACCTAGAAAATATTAGAAAATAAAAGAGATGTAAAGTTTATTTTGAATTATTGTGATTTTGAAGAATATTCTTTGGAAAAACTTATAAAGAACTTTACTCAAAAGGGGTTGAAGAAAATAGAGTACAACTAAATTGTATAGCTAAAATGTTACACTTCTTAAAAACATTGTTTAACATTAAGAGGCATGAAAGTTCTATGAGGGCATGAATTTCATCGATTTTGTTCACTATTGAACAAAACACTTCCTGGAACAGTGTCTGAAACAGAGCAGGGGATAAATAAATAGTTATTGAACTAATGGTTTGATTGACCAATTGATTAAATTAGAGTGAAGAATAAGGAAGAAAATTTTCAACTTATGAATTACAAGTAGATTCCTATAAAAGGAAATAAACAAATTCAATGTTAAATGAAAAAAATACAAAAATTATCACCAAACATAGTAAATAAAATCCTTTTTCCTTCAACTTACTCAATAATTTAGTATAAGAAAAGTGTGTAGGAAAATAACAGCTGAAGTGTTTATGAGACTTACTAAAAGTGTCAAAATGTATCTTAATATAAAAGAAGTTTCTAAATTTCATCAAAGTAGGAAAAATGGGTCTAACTTACATGTGGGTGTAAAAAAACTTATAGTAGCAAATTCCCCCCAAATATGTGGCTTAGTCTGCAAAGGAGTCATGAAATTGTGGGAATTTTAATGAAGTACCTGCTGAGATTAATGAAGAAAAGCCCAGAGTTTCATGTACTTATTGTTATGAGAGTCTTTTGAATCTTTAAGTATTAATATTTCATGAATAGGTAAAAATTTGTGAAAGGCTCTCAATTCTCTCACATCTTTATATGACAACACTCATGAATATGCAAAAAGATGAACAGTTCCTTAAACCATGTAAGCAGACCAAAATGAAATTTATAAGACATGTTGATGTGTATTGCATTTTACATTATCTCTGTAATTGAGACACATTTGGTGATTTCTAAGTTTTCAAATATGCAGATGACTGGTGAATCAAGTGTTTGGCTGACAGATTTCAAATTTGAAATTACAATTTCTTTAAAACATTTTTTTATCTTATGTTGTAATTAGAAGAATTTGTTCTCATGAGAAAGAAATAGTTTTCTGTTACAGACCCTTTCTCTTTGCTTTCAAAAGAAGAAGTGGTATTTCTCTGTCGAGACAGATGATAAATATTTAGGGAGGAGAGAAAAAATATACCACAAACTAATCTCTAATGCTTTCAAAGTAAACACACCTTTTCTTCTAAGAAGGCAAAATGTTGTGCACAATGGATTTTTCTTATTACAGACAATGAACTCATTTAAAGTAATATCAGAGGCGGCGGACTTGGCCCAGTGGTTAGGGCGTCCCTCTACCACACGGGAGGTCCGCGGTTCAAACCCCGGGCCTCCTTGACCCGTGTGGAGCTGGCCCACGCGCAGTGCTGATGCGCACAAGGAGTGCTGTGCCATGCAGGGGTGTCCCCCATGTAGGGGAGCCCCACGCGCAAGGAGTGCGCCCCGTAAGGAGAGCCACCCAGCGCGAAAGAAAGTGCAGCCTGCCCAGGAATGGCACCACCCACACGGAGAGCTGACACAGCAAGATGACACAACAAAAAGAAACACAGATTCCCATGCTGCTGACAACAACAGAAGCGGACAAAGAAGACATAGCAAAAAGACACAGAGAACAGACAATCAGGGTGGGTGGGGGGAAAGGGGAGAGAAATAAATAAATAAATAAATAAATCTTAAAAAAAAAAATAAAGTAACATCGGGATATAAGTTCATTGAGGGCAAGATTTGGTCTGCAGTTTACTGCACCCAGAACAGATTCTGGCATATGGTAGATGCTCATTAAATATCTGGCATATGGATAAATATTGAATGAATGAATGAGAAGCTATCTATATTGGTATATATTCCCAGAACCCCATTTTACTGTAACTCTGTAAAACCTGTCTTCATCTATGAGTGTATCAGTGTAATTTATTTTGGCATTTCATGTATTTAATATGGTATTCAGAACAAGGCTTAGGACCGGCACTTAAAGTTTTGAGTTGGCCAATCATTAGGGCAAGAGCAAATCCCTCATCCCACTCTGCTTTATACTTAAAAGTGCTTAAAAAAGCTGTGGAGAAAAAGAAAACTAGTGGCTGGCATTAATGGATATTAGGAAGTAATTGGTAATGAAACCAACTGAATCCGAAGGGTTCAGTAGTACTGGGAAAATTTTTGCATTATCAGTGGAGAAAAAGTGGCTCTTCATTAATCACATCTCTATGAGCTTAGTGCTACAAATTCATATAGTTCTGTAATTCCCATTCCAAATGTTAATCTCTCAATTCTAATATATATTACTCTGGCTATCATTTGATGTGGTGTTAGCACTCTTGATGGGATTTAAAATGTAATAATTTCTTATTAAAAGACCACAATACTATTAAAGTTAATAATCCATTTGAAAGATACCATGTGAACAATTTTTGCAAAGATTTTTTGTTTGGTTTAAAGCCGTAACCTATAGAAATTACCTCCACAAGTTCCAAACTATCACAGCTCTCAGACAAATTTGAACCTATACCTTAGAATTCCTCCCATTAGACATCTTGGTAATGGGAATATCATCTTGTTTTAAATTGGTTAGGGAGGTAAAATTAGATAATTGACTTGAAAGACCGGTTTCTGAAAGGTAGATCGTCAATTGACCTTTAAAGAAACCAATAGAACTGCAGAACAAATCTACTGAAATGACCCACCCTCAAATTACCAAGGGATACTTTGCCACTTTGGCCTTTCTTCCGGTCTAACCGTTTATAGTCTCTCTACATTGTACAGGATTATACCCACACTCTTCCCTTGAGTCTTTGATCTTACTTGATCCTGTCCCTCTCCCTTCTATCCTCTGTCCTTTGCTGTGGATCTTCTGGTATTTTTTTCACCTAGTCAGTATTTGTGGATAACTGGCCTCTGGTTTCCTGCACGCCCCCCCCCCCCATTGGGTTTTCAGGTCACTGCCTCCCTCAGCTTGTGTCCCGAGGGGCATGTCATCCTCTATGTATGACTTTTGAGCCCTCTTGTTTCTCGTTGGCTGTGGGTGTCACCTCATAAAGGGAGCAAATATGCCCTGTTCCCCATCCTGTCACATTTCTTCTGCATATCTTCTCAAGTCACTCCCCTGTTTACAACCCTTTAATACCTCCTTAGAATGAAGCTGAAATTCCTTAGCATTTCCTATAAGGCTTTCCATCACCTCCTCAGGACCAGATCTCACCATTTAATCCCTAACATTTCTGAAATATTTTCAGTTCTCCAAACACACTCTGTTTTCTCTCCTTTCACATGTGTCTCCTAGTGCTGAGAAGTCTCTTCCCCCTGACAGATAATGCCACTTACCTTCGAGGGCTGAGTTTAGGTGTGCTGTCACTCAGGAAGCCTTTCCCGATGCCCTCAGGCTTGGAGGTGGTCCCGCCCCAGGCCCCCTGCTCTTTGTTCTTACTGCCATCAGAGAACTTGTTGCCACTATTTGCTTGAGTCCCTACTGACTTTAAATTTCTGGAAGGCTGGACCTGTGATTCATTCACTCTTTTATGTATTAAAAAATGCCCAGCACAAATAATACACCCAATTATTTTTTGCATAAATAAACAAAAAGGTGTTTTGTCTTAGTCCGTATTATATTTCAAGGACTCAAAAGCATCGATATTTTCTTTCTTATTTTCTTAGATTTCTATGGGTTATTTTCCAAATTCCTGAATTTAAGTTTAAGTAATAAAAGACAAATTCATTACTAATTCATTATTAAACCATTTAAAATTTTGACTAAAAATTTAAAAATTGCCTTTGTGTACTGCTCAGACTATAACGTTTTGGAATATATTAATAGCTCACTCATTATTATTAGTTCCTAAGTAGTTTAATGGTCTATAACTGTGGGTTATAGAGACTGTTTCTGAATTGCCAAATGATTGGAGTGCCTCTTTAATATCTCTTCTGTGAATAATTAATTTTACTCCTTTAAATAGAGAGAATGTGGAAAGCATATTTTTTGACACTTTGGAATTTATCTACGTATATCGGCAGACTAGTATATACAGAATATATTGTTCATTTTTTAAGGGCCATGTGCAATGATTAAAGATATAAATATATACTATAGAATTGTCTAAGGGCCAAGAAATGTATATTAGACTCTGAATAATTGTGTACATGTCAAATTAGAACTAAATTCCAAGAATTTTGCTTGGTTATTTTGATATATTTTATAGGTTTTACATGTTACTTTGACCTATTTTGTCCATATTTAAAAAGTTACTTTCAGTTCTACTTTGTCAAATTAGTATGGCCATTTGTCTCCTTTTCTTGAATTTATCTAATATCCTGTTGCCCATTGTCTTATGTTTCACCTTTCCATGCTGCTTTGTTTTAGTTATATCTCTTCAAGCAGCCGATTATTTTGATTTGGAGTGAAATGTTCTCTCCATTTTCCCTCGAGCTGAGTGAAAAGGGATTCAAGGAGCCCCCACAAAGAGGTGGCCTTGTATGCCCGGGATCTTGGGGCACAGTGAGTGCCACGAGAAAAGTCTAAAGAGCAGGTTCCCCAGAGCAGCCTCTCTGCCAACTGGCCGGCGAGGAGGCTGGCTGCCTTCGGAGTGGCCTGGGCTGCCGGGCCAGGAGCCGAAGGCTGAGGGCCACGTGGTAGAGGACGACCCACAGAGCCACCTTGGATGGGGTCACGAGTGGAACGGACCTGGGAAATCCGGGTCAAGGTCACCAACGCCCGGCAGAGCAGACCGTCCTGGCGGTCAGGGAGCAGCAGCGGCAGTTCCACTGCCCGGGCCCGGGCTCCCGAGAAGCGCACCCACGCCCCGCGTCAGAGGGGGCGCCTGGAGTCCAGACAGGGCGACGGGCGGGCTACCTTGGTGGCTGCCAGGTGGGCAGTGAAGCGAAGAAGGAGGTTATCTGAGCCCCCAGGACTCTGCCGGCTTCAAGCCGGCGCCTGAGCCTGAGCGGGAGGGGAGAAATGTCAGTCAAGTTTGGAGTTCTGAGCATGACTTGGGAATGACATTTTAAATATGGAAATTGGACTTTCTATGACTAAAAGTAACTAGAGGACATTTTGCTTGCTGATAGTGATGGAAAACCTCATGAGGTCTGCTTAGATTTTGTTGAAGGAGCACAAAGACTTAGGCTGAGAGAAATGACTTGAATGGGCAGTGAGGGAAAAAATTAACTTTTCTATTACATTCTTTGGGGGATTATCCCAGCTTTCAGTGACACTCTGAGTTTTCCTTAAGTGTGTTTTTCTAGATCACTGGTTGTCAAACTTTGGCACAGATCAGAAGACTCAGAAAAGACAGAGGAGCAGCCACCCAGTTCCCAGGTGCTTCCAATTCCAAAGTTCAAGAACCACCGTCTTGGCTATATTAGCAGAAAAGTGGATGGAGCTGTGTCATAGGCGGCTCACCAAATGCATCAAACCAGAATTCCTCCTAAAGATACCAAGTCACTCCTTAGTTCCCCAAGTGGCTGATTCTTCCTCTTCATATTTCAGGAACTTATTCCCGGTTATCATTCCTTCACATCCAGAAGAACCAATGTCCTTCTCACCATTCCATAATCATTCTTATTATTTTACACCTACTTATTGTAATTAGTCTCTCATATTCTATTATAGCCATGCAGGCATCGGTCTGAGTGATAAAAGAGGCTTGTTTCCCCCTTAGATCCATTATTTTTACTTTTGGCCTAACATCCCTTCGTGATAACATACCTTATTTTAAATAAAACCCTGATCTTGGACAACTAGACATTTCCATTTTTTTTTTCCTTTTGACTAATTATTAGTTCTTTGGAAAATACATTTGCCATATTTATGAATTTCTCAAAGAATTATATATTCATTTCCTGTGGCTGCTATAACAAAGTTTCACAAATATGATGACTTCAAACAACAGAAATCTATTCTTTCAGAGTCCTGGAGGCCAGGAGGCTGAAATCCCTTCACCAGGCTGAAATCACTGGTTAGCCAGGAAGTGCTCCTCCAGGTACTCAAGGAGAAATGCTCCTGGAGGTTGCCGGCATCCCGTTGTTTGTGGCCACTGGGATAGTACAGGCTAGACAACTCCTCTCAAGACCTTAACTTAAAATCACTTGTTTTGCCAAATAAGGTAATATTTATGGGTTCCAGGGATTAGGAAGTGAATATATCTTTGGAAAGGAGCCTGCTTTTCAGCTATCACAAATTGTATTGCTGAAGCATTGTAGTGATGGCTGTGTCACATTTCAGTATGTGAGCATACCGCAGATTCTTCATAGCAGTGGGCATTTGGGCTGTTTCCAACTTTCTGCTGCTTTGAGTAGTGCTAACATTCTTATGTATGTCTCATTAACATGTATGCAGGAGTTTCTCTATCAGTACCTCTAGGAGTAAAATTGCTAGTCACAGGACATGTGAATGTTCAGATTTGGAAGGTAATGTCACATTGCCAGAATGGTTTCACAGGCTACCTTTATAACAGCAATGTATAAGCGAACTTTGTGAAACCACATCTTTTCCAACATTTGGTATGGGCAGGATTTTTGAAATTTTTGCCAATTTAATGGTTGTAAAATGGCATCTTATCATGGTCTTGATTTCCCTTTCATGATCAGTAATAGTAGTATTATACATATATTGTCCATATTAATTTTTTCATTTAAATATCTATATATTTTACCCATTTTTCCCATACAGTTGTTTCTGCTTTTCTGAGTGATTTTTAAAGAGTTTTTAAAGCCATACTAATAGCTTTATACTAATCTCATACTTATCTTTTGTTGCTGAAAATTTTGCAAATGCCTTCTTCTGGATTACAACTTTTCTCAAACCACTTCTTTTAAGATGCTTTTGTTGAACAAAAGTTCTTAATTGTAATACAGTATAATTTATTTTCCTTTTATTTGGATTTTGTGACTTGTGTTAAGAAAGGTTACCCTACTATAAGGTCTCAAATTATTAGCCTATATTTTCTTACAGGATTTAAAAATTTTTTGAAGGACATTTTAGGTTTTTATTTAATTTAGCAAATTTTTAAAAATTATGGTGTGAGGTAGGAGTCAAATTTGATCTTTTTCCAAAATGGATACTTCTTTATTCAGCTCCATTTATTAAATATTCCCATTTTCTCATCTCTGTATATTCTAAATTTTCATACTTACATGGGTCTGTTTCTAGTCTCCTCTAGTGTACTCTACTGGTCAATTTGTCTGTGGTGACCATTATCAGAATTATCATAGTTATATCATAAGAACTGATTGTTAAATTTCTTTTAAATAATATTTTAGGCTAAAAATTCTTTATAATATGCTCTGTAGATGAAGTTTATTTTACATGTAGTGTTATCCCTTTTAAATATCTTCCTTTTAAAATACATATTTCCAAAGTAATGAAATTGATTCTGAAATCAGATTGTATTAAGTATTCTAATATAGAAGGAATAAAAATGTCTCTTTAGTATTGGTACTTTAGGGACTTTTTTCCATGGAGTCAGTGTATTTTAAATTAAAGAGACGCAGCTTCAAATCTATCTTAGCATTCACTAATGATATTGCTTGCTGTCTATTTCAACAACTATAAAATAGGCCTATGCAGCCTTTACCGTGAAGTGAGTTTATGGTAATAAAAATGATAGAAACATTATCTTCTAATTAATTAATATTTGCTTGTTTAGTATTTTCATATGCTTGAGATTTTCGTCAAGTTTCAGCACATTAGAAACCTATACTTTTCCTTAGAGGAACATTCTAAACAAGCTATTTCTGGTAAGTTAATTTGCCTGGAGAAGTTCTCAGGGTAAGAAGAAAATTACTGTGACTTGATAATTGCACTTTTATGGATCCTGTGTCGCTTGAGAGGGGGCTGGATATCCTTGAGGCGAGATGTTAGAACATCGCCACAAGTCTTTAGTGTGAAAATTTTTTCTAGTTTCCCCCTTCCACTAGAGGAGTTTAAAAAATACATAGATCTTTTTTTTTAAAAACTTAATCGTCACCAGCTCTGAGGTAAAACAAATTGGTGAGAACCTAGAACACCATTGATCACCTGGGAAGCTCTTGAGGGGTCAAGTGATAAATGGAATTTTGATATCAAATGTCAAACCCTGACTCCAACCCCTGGATATTTTCCCAGTGTCTCAGTATAAAGTCAACATATACCTTATCAGTAATGAGCTGGATCTCCAGATTCGCATTTTGACCAATGCGGTAAAGACTATTTAGCAGGGAGACCCATCGCAATTCCCTGACATATGAATTCTACTCTCTCTTGTGCATTGTATTTGTTTTCTTCAGTCCAAATTCAATCTCAGGAAGAAGGATCTGTTTTGTAGAAGCATAGGTCCTGTTCCAACAGTGTTGCTGGGGTGAAAGGTAGATAGAGAAGTGGGTTTTTGGCTATTTCAGGTTACATAGTAGGAGATGGGTTCAACAAACTCTTATAATGGAGAATCCCTCCTGTATACATTTGTTAAACCTATATTCCATCTGAGACTCTGAATTTGGCTTGAATGAAACAATTAAGCAAGGAGAGACTAGAATTAGTTTTATCATTGGGAATTGCAGTGGGTGTTACTATTTTGGTGGGGATGGGTGCTCCAGTGGTTTCCATTTGGCTCTGACTCTAGACTACGAATCATAAGACCTAAATTCTAGCACTGAATCCAGGGCCACGACATACAGCCAAGCAGGCCTGGCACTCCCAGTGCTGCAGAGTGTTCCTGAGTTGTGCAATCCATTGGATTCAGTGGCCCTCTCTGACTCTGTGACCTTTTAGCCCATTATATGACAACACAATTGCACTGTCCTTGTTGCAGTCAGGGCTGACCAGTGCAGTTGCTTTTTTTTTCAAAATATTTCATAAATTGCAATGTCCTATATAAACAAAGTAAGACTTTTGCTTTTGATAATTTCAAATTCAGAAAGCTTAAAATTAAATATATAATAGTTTTTTATTATATTTTCCCTCTAAAACTGCCTCTGAATTTCCTGACATTTAAATTCATATATACCTAGGCACAATCAATAGATATGGATGTGTTTTAGATCCCTGAGTCACCGAATATCTAAATATTCTGAACAGGTGTCTGCTAAGAAATGTATAATCCATTTAGTAGAGGTCTGTAATACTCATTTTATTTTCACAGATGGTGGTGGATTATTAAAGTGGAAATGTGCCAAGAAATTTTTAGAGTACCTTTCTGTTTAAGAGAGAGAACTGTGCTAAGCTGGACTTTGCATTATTTAAAGCTATGATAATACAACTCAGCTCTAATCCTCTCATAGCCGAGTCTGACCAAATCCATTATTTTCTGTATCTTCTAAATTCCAGTTTTCCAGACACTAACCTCTATATAATACAAAATGTTTCTGGGAAGAAAATGTCATTCACTTTCAATGTGTTCAGTTTGTAGCCATATGATTTTCTTTTCAGTGGGTATCTAATGGACATCAGGGAGCTGGAACAAAGTAGGGAAAACAAATAATGCTAAATCTGAACTGACTATTTGGCCATGGGGAAGTTATCTAATTTCTCTATTTGCTATCTCAGTTTGGTCGTCTGCCAAATAAAGTCATCAACTTACTTCAAACTGCTAAGTTTTTAAAGTGCAATCAAGGGTTAAAGTAGTTCAGAATTGATTGGTTTGCTTATTTTTTTGAGAAATGATATCGACCTTGTTTTAGCACACTGTTTTATTATTTACCTAATCACACTGTTCATTTACTATTTGCCTTTTAGTTAATAATAAGGATACAAGTGTGGTGGAGTGAGAGATTTGGACTCAGTGAATCGCAGCCCTTTCACTTAGCCTTTGATCTTGGGCAAACTACCCTTGTATTTCTTTGGCTGTCCAGAATATGAACTGCCTGACTTCCATTAAAATCTATCCCTAGAAAGTATTCATTCTCCATATCAGAGTATTATGCACTTCTGACTTCTACAAAATGTAGCACGCCAAATAAAAAGCATAAAACTGACACTAGCCTTTTAGTGTGGGATCTACCTGCAGAAGTGTATTCTACAAATATTAGTTGTAAAAAGGGATGAGTTAATTGTCTTTTCAAGTCATTCTTCCTGAAGGATCTTTGGTGGGAATGAAATTATTTCTGACTAGAGTCTTGATTTCATACAAGAACTCAGTAAAAAAAAAAGTTTTAGTTTCTTTTAAGCTGCATGTGAGAAAATACCTTTTGTTTGCTTTTTTACTAAAGGATATGGAGAACAGTGTTATTGAAGGGAAGGGAAAGGATATTAATAGAAATGACTTCTTGTGAATAATAGGGATAAACAGGTACAAACGAGTTGTCTGTATTTGAGTTCACAAGGTAATTTGTTGATTCACTCTTGAAGTTAGCTGACAATAGTTAGTTCCCTTTATGTTCTGATTTTTTGTGTGTGTGCTATTTTGCTTATAGCAGAAATTTACAGTGATAGAAGGTACTGAGAAGTCATGAGCCATACAGAGAAAATTGGGGAATTTTAAATGTGAACCTAAAACAGTTCCCATGTAACAGATCATGATTTGGCCTTGATATACGTACATTTATTGGTTGTTGCCGAGTTTACTTACATCTGTTTGTGTGCTACATAACTTCAGCCTCAGCCCTTGAGCCCTAGGAAGATTTGTATGAACTTTACATAAACATAGCATCAACAATTTCTAGGTTAAGATATATGATGTGAGGTATAATTTTGACTAATTGTGGCTTTGTTTGAGTATTATTTTAGGTCAAGCCACCTAAGATGATTTGGACTTCAAAACTTCAGAATAATGACAAAAATGGATTAAAAAACATAAGTCCTGATAAAGTTTAAAAAAAGGCATTCATTAGCTTGAAAGATTGGGTTCTTAATATTTGATATTAAATATATTAAAAAAACTTGGTAACAGCAGGGAGGTTGCCGTTTCCTTTTCCTCAAAAGACAAGAAAAGGAGGTAAGATTACATTGCAGGAGGAGAGGTTTAATTTGTAAAGAAGAGGAATGTGACTGACTATAAGGAAACTGAGAGAATAGCTAGGCCAAGAATTTAATTAAAAAATAAACACACAATGATGTCTTCTTGAAAAGTTTCGGTGTTATGCTACTGCCTAGAGGTAGAGGTTTGGCTGAATTCTCTTTCTATATCTTAGACCTCATATGGTGAATGAGAAGATTTTTTATGGGAGGGTTTTACTTCAAAAGTAGGGAAAATTCCTGATAGAATTGAATGCTTTTCAATTGCAATAAAAATTAAATATTTTCCAGTTATTCATGGTATCATCTACCTATCTATCTACCTACCTACCTAAAATGAGTCAGATGAAAATCTCATGTGAGATCATATATTATTACTACACTGTACAATAAATGAAAGCTTGCTGATAAACTCGGCAATTTTTAAAACAATAGAATAAATTGGTGAGTGTTTTTCACTTATTACAGCTAGAGAAATAGGGAAAGGATTTCTCTTTGAAAGGAAAAAATGAATGACAAGAAAGTACGGTTTTGCATTCTTTTGTCCTGGGGGATTGTTTTTCTTTTGTTCCTCTTTTGAGATAGCTTCCTGGATGACATCATTAGTTCCAATGAGTGGTAGCTAGGGATTTTACTCAGGTACTCGGTCAATTAAAAGTGTTGCAATATACAGAAATAGATAAAATGCAGAAATATTTAGCATTTTGGATAATATAAAATGTCTATCCAAAGAAGGAGTATTTGAATATGCCATTTTAATAAAATGTGGAGAGATAGAGATATTTCTTCATCTCAGCTTACAAGGTATTTCCATTTCTGTTATGAATTCTCTGAGGAAAATATGTTTGGTATTTTTAACAGTTTGTTTAAAGTTCATAAAACAAAAGTGCTTCCTCTTAGGATTGGAAAACAATAACTGAATATAAAGATACTTCGTAGCTTTCTGAACACTAACCATCAAAGAAGAGTTCTCAGGCTAGTTTTATGCTCTGGACTTGACTTTCTTTTCTTGATCAGATAAGAAAAATCAGCCTAACCAAAAAATACATTGAACACTCTTATCATAAAATAGCTATTCTTTATGCAAAAGACAACAGGAAGGTAATTTTTAAGAACATTATAATTTATGCCATTGAAACTACTTCCAAGAAGAAATGCAAAGAAATAGAATAGCTTGACAGTCAAATTAAAAATGTTAAAGGATAATGCAGAACAAGGTCTAATGCAACATGCTGCAGGGGAAAATGGAATGCATGGTGAAAGGAAAACAAAATATATATGAGAATTTTGTCCAATAAAAAGACATTAAGGATTACTGAGAATGATATTTTACCTCCCGTAGAGAGGTTAAGAATGCTGTCTGAGGATGGTAACCCATGGGAAAATGGACTAAGCTGATTCTAAGGTGGGGTCGGAAGAAGAAAAAGGGAAACAATGAAAGTGTAACTGTATAACTGGGGGAGGTCTGAAAGCTTAGTCACACTCAGCCGACTACTCTCCCGTAAACTGACGTGGTCCTGATGCAGGCATCACATCAAAGGGGCTCTCGGAGCCTATTCTTCATTCGCAGGACACATCTTGAATAATCTTCCTTGGCCCATTTTTTTTATACTTAGGACTTTGTGCTACTCTATGCCTTGGTCTTGAACCTCATTATTTTTGACACTATTTCTCACCTCAGCCTCATACTCTGGGTTTGAGAGTTATCCTAAGGCTTTGGCTATGTCCATTCCCTGTCCACCAACTTTGATCCAGTCCCTGGTGTCCTCATATCTTGACAACACCCTCAGCGGTTCCCCTACCCTCTCCCCTAGTTTGCTTTTGCCCTGTGACCAAGACTTACATAAATTCAATCCCTTAATTGAAAGCTAATTAAATGCAGGTTTACAGAGGCCGTGGAGTTTACCCAAGTCATTTAGTTAGTCAGAAGACATTATCCTGGTCTCTTTACATATAGTCCAGTTCCTTTTCTACTAACACTTCTCTCTTTTTGGTCCTAATATTGCTTTAACCCACCTTGCAACACATAAATTAAACTTTGGTCCTCCTAGAAACATATTTTAAAAGTTTATCTTTTGTAACTTCCAGATAATAACGTTTTTCTTGCCTATGATACAGGGGCGGCTTGGGTAGAATTTATGCTCATTCCTCCTCCTTTGTTAGGTATTTCTTGCTGTAATTTGTGCCACTGGAGGATTTAAAGTCATTCCAATTCAAATATGTTGCATGTTTCAAAAACCAGCATAATACTGGAATGCATAAACATGCTTAGTATAAACAGTCTATAAAGCATGATATTTCTGTTTTTTCAGCACTGGCTAAGCTCATAGGTTTCTGCACTACACAGCTGAAACTGTAAGAAGGACGTGGAGAACTTTAAAGGAATAGAAGAAGCCAAATGAAAATGGTGCCTTTACTGGGAAGGCTGACACAAACTGCCCATTTCAGTTTTCCTGAACACATCTCACATTTCACAAGGCTCGTTTGGGTTCAGCATTAGCCATTGTCTCCCAAGGCAGTAGCAATGGTTGTGCCTTTTCAGCACAAGGTACAAAGAGCCGAGGAAGCCAGAAGATTCTCGACTCAGGCCTGGCTACACTGACTTGTGAACATTCCAAGCAAGGGTTTATGGCTTTTTGCCTGAGAACGCGGGGAAGTGGTGTCTGAAGTAATAGAGGCAAAGCCGAAGGCAGGTATGAAGCACCTTTGATATATATATATACCCCAGGCTTTGAAATTCTGGGCAAGCTATCAAAATGCAACTCTAAACGTAATCCCAAAGAAAGCTTAAACAGAATATTTCCTTTATATTACCATTTTTACTTATTTTTTTCTCAACCCATAAATACTGAGAACATTTTCCTGGCCTCAAAGTTTATAAAATTAAATGTCCTAGAAGCTTTAAGTGTAAATTAGCCTCTTGTAGAACTCTAGATGCCCACTTAAAAGGCTCAGAATTCTATTCTAGGTTCTAGTAATATAAAATATAAAGTTTCCAATAAACTTCAAAGATTGATATTTTGCATACCAGAATTATACAAATCATTGCCTTTTATGCACAAGTTTAGCTTTCTTTAGTTCAGCTCATCTCCAGAATTTTGGAAAGAATGACTTTCACAGAAATGCTACTTGATTTATAAGATTTGACTAATTGGGGAGCAAGGATCTTAGGAAGGATGAAGAGAAAGAAAAAAACTGCCTAAAAACCAGAGAAGTTAGCAGAGAGGAAGACTTTTCCTGTATGCTTTGGCAATTACAGCCTCAATTGTTCTAATTTTGCAGTTTATAGAAATAGTATTTCAGAAACTATATATATGAGAAAGACTGTTTCACTCAAAAAGTAAAAGCTTAAGCCACGTGGGCCCATATTTTCAGCAAGACCAAGCACCCTAAATCAAATTTTAAGTGCACAAATTAACCAACAATTCAAGAATGAGGTTTGTCATTAAAAAGTGTTTAGCCACCGTAGATGACTCAGACCCAAGATATGAAAGGCTCTGCTTGAGAAATGACAACAGAACATGTTCCTGGGAGAAGTAGAGAGAAGCAAGTCCCAAAACTTGGTTTTCTACCACACATTCATTATTTTCTGAACCAACTAGTTCAATGACCCAAATTCCTAATCCTGAATATCATGTATTGCAGTGGCAGCCCTGGAGGCAGATTTCAGAATATATATTATTCCATCCCACTCCCCTACATTTTTCTTTTCTTTTCTGTGCCTTGATATTTTTGGCACTGACCCATTGTATTATCCAAATTGAGGTCTAAAGTGTGAAACTGGGAGAGTTACAATAGGAACCTGAAGAAGAGATATTTTCAAAATATGCACCAAGACATATTCAAGATAAGCACCAAGGATCAATATTGCAGTGCCAGATTGTAAGTAGGGAAGACAGTCTCAAACTGTCAGCATTTAGGTGAAGTGTCTGACTTCAGATATGATGGAGTGATAGAGTCCAGACCGTGCTGAACAGGAACCAAGAAGTCAACAGGCACAGTGATGATAATATGGCAGGTTGACTTCTTTGTGCTCAGACTTAATCACCTTGACTACTCAGTAGCATTTCATGTAGCTGACAACTTGATCTGTTTAGAACCACAAACCTGTGGGTGAAACTTTGCAGAACTTATTCTATTTACTGTTTCCAAGAAGACTGTGTCAGCTCCCGTTTTAATTCACATCTTTCATATCGAGGTAAACAACTTGCCCTACATCACACACCCAGGTCTTGCTGGCCCAAGTATCCTAGATTTTAACAAATGCACTTTGCTACGTCATTTCACTGGATAGGGAAGGAAGTGAAGACAGAAGAATTGCTGTGTAAGGATAATAAGAGGGGTCATTAGAAGGGATGTCTCTACGAAATAGAAGGCTAGATTTAAAGGAGTAGTTGAGCAAGCAATCTAGAAGGACAGAATCTTGAGGTCATCATTTCTGTTGCTAATGATGACAACAGAAAAGAGTGGGTGGCTGAGAGGAGAGGAGAACATCAAGGAACTGAGAGAGCAAGCTTTTAACTGGATAGGCCTTTCCAATGTATGCTGACATCATCTAGAATGGTGTTCTTCAAAACAGATGTGTAAGATGAACCATTGGAGTATGAAAAAAATGTATGATAATATTTGTTATATATAAATGTTATAGCTAGTTTTATCAAAAATGGAAAGAGTGTACTTTATTAATATTAAATAAATGAATTGATCTGAGCTTCCTTCCTTGGATATACTGCATTTTATCTGTGCCTAGCAATGTAGATTTATAGGTTCATCTATCTGGTTTAAATTACACTCCCACTGCCTGCCCCCCCCCCCCCAAATAACAACTGAGAAATGGCTCTAAAGATTCTGTGACAGTTTGAAGTTATTTTATAAATCCCAAAAAGAGAACGATTAGGTTTGTGAGCTAATCCATCCCTTTGGTGTTAGACCCTTTCAATTTCAACATCAGTGTGGCATGACTTAGTTTGAGACTCCACTCTCTTGCTGGGTCTAATAAAAATGCAGACACAGACACAGGAAAAGAAACTGCCATTTTTGACCCCACCATCTGAGAGAGGACTAGAGGATCACTTAAGTATGACTTTCCAAGAGGCGGGGCCCATGGAGCAGCTCACGAGGAGAGGAGCCCCCAAGAGGCTCAAAGAGCTGAGGCCCAGGAATGATAAGCCACATGCCCAGTAGCTTGCTGCTGACCTTGGGAAGAACGCAGAGCAGCCAAGACTGACATAAGAAAGCCCCGGAGCCAAGCCCTATGCCTGGTTGCCCTGCTGAGCTCAAACCCTGGGAGAGATGGTGGCCATCCTGCTTCCACACGTGGCAGCTGACCCTGGTGAGAAAGCACCTCCTATTGTGCCTTGATATAGACTTCACACGGCCTTGGAACTGTAAGCTTTTACTCCAAATAAATCCCCTTTATAAAAGCCAACCCATTTCTGGTACTTTGCATTGATAACCCTTTGGCAAAATTAAACAGATTCCTGCAAAGAAATGATGGGTTGAAGAAAATTAATACTGCAAGAATAAGACAAAATAAAAAATAATACTAAAAATAAAAACAATGGTAGAGCTGCTGCTGGTTCTACTCCTAATACAATTGCTTGGTCAGCCATATACAAAGTAAAATGATGACTAAGCAGACCAACAGATGTATAGCACATTGCTTTCACTGAAAGCACTAAGTTTTTGTACGTTAATAATGAGATAACATGAATCTATTTTATTTACTCTTCAGTAAAAAAAAATTCAGTTGTGGTCTTAGAGGGAGGTCTGACAGATGTAAAATGGGACAGAGCATCCCGCATTGGCGTGGTTCCATGGGCAGTGGCAGCCTGGAGGCTAGTTCAGGAATCAGCGTTTTGTTCCAGCCAGTGGAGCAGGTGGAGGAAGTAGCCAGTGAGGAGCAAGCAGGCATGCCACATAGCAGTACCTGTTTGGCGTGCCTGGGTTGTAAGCAGTGGTCCTAAGCTCTGTGGCTACTTCTGTGAGCCTGTGCTTCAGAGAGAGTCCACAGCAGCTTGGATGAACACAGTCTGGATTTTGGGTTGGCGGGCAGGACAAATTCATGACCCTTCCATAGTCTTTTTGTTTTTTTTAAAAAAAGATTTCTATTTTATTTGTTTCTTTCCCCTTCTCCCTGCCTCCCCCTCCAATTGTCTGCTCTCTGTGTCCATTCGCTGTGTGTTCTTCTGTGTCCTCTTGTATTCTTGTCAGCGGCACCAGGAATCTGTGTCTCTTTTTGTTGTGTCTTCTTGCCCTGTCAGCTCTCCGTGTGTGAGGCATCACTCCTGGGCAGGCTGCACTTTTTTCATGCAGGGTGGCTCTCCTTACGGTGTGCACTCCTTGCACATGGGGCTTCCCTACATGGGGGACTCCCCTGTGTGGCACAGCACTCCTTGTGCGTATCAGCACTGCACATGGACCAGCTCACCACATGGGTCAGGAGGCCCTGGGTTTGAACCATGGACCTCCCATGTGGTAGGCAGATGCTCTATCCATTGAGCCAAATCCGCTTCCTGTCTTCCATAGTCTTTTTATGAAGGAAGGGTAGAGATTAGGTTTCAATTTCAGGGAGGAATTAATTGATTTGCCCAGTACACACAATGATTAAAAGATAGAATTAACAAGAGGTGCATGCATTTGGGAAAGTTATTACTCTCACTGGGCTTCAATTTCATCTAGAAATAGAATAGGTTAGAATCCAGGAGTAAATTTCCTTAAAGGTCTAAAGGTGTGTGCTTAAATGTCTTCCTTCCTGAATAATAAAACAATTAATTATTATGCACCACTCTGCTTTAGCAGGAGTTTAAACATAGATCAGTGCATTCATTCTTTACTAGTGGTTCTCAAACTTCAGTGCACATCAGAATCACCTGGTGGGCTTGTAAACACAACATACTCCAGGAATTTGCATTTGTAACAAGTTCTCAGCTGATGCTGAGCTGCTGGGCTGCTGCGCTGCACACCACACTTTCTAGTAGTTTTATAAGCATCCTTCTAATTTTGACCTGAGACACTTTAATGTTCTTATGTGATGGGGAGGCTGTAACAGGTAGAGAGGCATCTTGGATTTGATTGTATATAGTTGCAGCTGCAGATATGCTGGTAGAGTTCATGGGTAAAAATGAAGGGACTATTTTAAGACTGCTTCTATTATCTTGGTAAAATAGGGAGTCATCAACTGAGAGTCAGGAGAGCAAGGAGAAGTATCGGATGTTTGAAAACAGAGAAGTAGCTGTGAAATTGTCACCATGGTTAGTGGGAGGATCAACTGATAAGAAAACTAGTAGGATTGCTAGACAGTTCCAAAGAGTCATGATTAGTGGTTTCCTGTGAGATTTATTAGCAAAGTGGCCCTGAGTCTGCCATGTGGACTGTTCACGTGCAGTGATGAAGCCTGCAGAGATTTAACCTATCTAGAGTTGGGGTTTTGTCAGGCAAATCCAACAGAGGACAGAGGTAAAAAAGATTACACACAAGGAAATGACAATACTGATTGACCATGGACTGAACAGAGAAAGAAGGGAAGTGAGGCCTGAGTGGGGAGTGAAGAGGTGACCAAGTTCACAGCTTGGATCCAAAGTTAGGGTGAACAGATGTTAGAGCTGGGGAAATGAAGGCAGTAGTGGTTAGATGCTTAAATTGAGATTTTTGCAGGTGGTAGAGTAGCATCAATTACTAAATCATTCAGCTGCACATAACAGTAAATCTAAGAATGAATCAGGGGATAAGTATTTAATTTTCTCACAATCCAAGGCTGGTGTATTTGCTCAATGGCTCTCTCAAGAACTCAGCTTCTCTTTCTCATATAACGATGGATGTAGTTTGTTTACATATTTATTTGGGAGGGGGGTGACTATGTTCATGAGATTCATTAAACTACTTTTTTCCCTTCTTGTAATATCCTTGAAAGGTGTTGATTTACCACTATGCTGACTTCATAAAAGAAACTGGGCAGTTTTTTTGTTGTTAATTTATTATTTTGGTTTTGTTCTGATTTTTTTCCCTATCCTTTAGAAGAGTCTGTATAGGATCGGTAAAAGAATTCACTGGTAAAACCATTTAGATCTGAAATTTGCTTTGTATAAAATTTCTTTAACAAGGATTCAAATTTGTAAATAGAAATAGAACTATTCAGATTTCAGATTTCTTCTTGGACCAATTTTCGTAAGTTGTGTTTTTCTTTTTTTTTTTAGATTTATTTTTCATTTATTTCTGTCCTCTTCCCCCCCCCCCCCCCCCCCCGGTTGTCTGCTCTCTGTGTCCATTCGCTGTGTGTTCTTCTGTGACCGCTTCCATCCTTACCAGCAGCACCCGGGAATCTGTGTTTCTTTTTGTTGCATCATCTTGTTGTGTCAGCTCTCCGTGTGTGTGGCGCCATTCTTGGGGAGGCTGTACTTTCTTTCGCACTGGGTGGCTCTTCTTACGGGGTGCACTCCTTGCACGTGGGGCTCCTACATGGGGGTCACCCCTGCTTGACAGGGCACTCCTTGTGCACATCAGCACTGCGCGTGGGCCAACTCCACATGGGTCAAGGAGGCCCGGGGTTTGAACTGTGGACCTCCCATGTGGTAGGCGGACACCCTATCCATTGGGCCAAGTCTGCTTCCCATAAATTGTGTTTTTCTAAAGAATGTATTCATTTCACTTAATTTTAAAATTCATTGCCACAAATTTGTTCACATTATCCTAGTATAAATTGTGGTCCCTGGACCAGCAGCCTCAGCAATGCCTGGGACATTATTAGAAATGCAAATTACCAAGCCCTATCCCAGACCTCATGAAGCAGAAGCTTTTGGGTGGTGCCAACCAACCTGAGTTTTGAGAAGCCCTCAAGGTGATTCCGATGTGTACTAACATTTGAGAACCACCACACTAAGGCTTTAGCAGCATCCACAGTTTTGGTGTGTAGTCTTTTTATTATTTTATTTTAATTATTTTCATCCCAATTTTTCACTATGATTCTTTTCTTAGACATGTAAGCTATTTAGAAGTGTTTTGCTTAATTTATTTTATCTTTTGATTTTGATTTCTAATTAATTTCACTATGGTCAGAAAATATATTTTGTATGATTGTCTTTAGAAATTTGTCTTGACTTATAGCCCAATATACATTCATTTTTGATAAAGGTTTCACATGAAACTTAAAAGAATGTCTTCTGCAGTTGTTGTGTACATGTTCTATATGTGTTAATTAGGTCCAGTTTATGACTTATGTTCAAATCCTATATTTGCTGGTATTTTTGTTTGTTTGCTTTATCTCTTTTTTGAGATAATTATGCTAAAATACTCCATTATAATTGCAGATTTGTCTTTTTCTGATTTTTGTTCTCTTAAATTTTACTTTTTAATTTTGAGACTGTATTATTCAATGCATAACTATTTAGAATTGTTTCATCTTCTTAGTTGATAGTTTCATCATTAAAATGGCTCTCTTTATCTCTAAAAAATGCATTTACTTTGCCTCTACTTCATCTGATTTAATGTAGCTATAGAAAATTTCTTTCAGTTAATCATTGTATGGCACTGCTTCTTAAATTTTTTTCTTTAAAATTTTGTCCTTGTAATTAAGGTGTGTCTCTTGATCTTAATTATAGGTCAATAATTAAGCAACAAATACTTGAGTTTTGGCTGTAGATCAATTTGACAATTTTGTCTTTTAATTGAAGTATTTATTTCCTGTTCATAAATTTACCATTTTATATCTGTTTACTATGAATCCAACCTGTTCTTTTTTCCTTTCTCCTTGAATATTTTAGATTACTTATTTTTTCTAATTTTATTTTTTCCCTCTTATTGGCTCATTAGTTTTGCATTTTTTACTCTATGATTATAGGTTTGCACAGTCTTTTTACATTTCAATATACCATATATTAACCTTTTCTATTATTTTCATTTAATTTTTTGAATCTCGATCTTCTAGAAGCATAACCTTTAGGCTATGTCTGCTGTGGACAAATTCTATCAATTTCTGCTTATCTGAAAATTCTGAGGCTTAAAAAGATCACTTTAAAATATAGTTTTTCCAAGTGTATATTTCTAGATTGTCAGTTATGATCTCTCAAAAGCTTGAGAAAAATTTCAATATCATTTTTTTGCAGAGTAGTCAAGAGCCATTCCTTTTATTCCTTCTTGGAAGATAGTATGTTTGATTTCTGTAGCTGCTTTTAAGATTTTCCTCTTAAAGTAGTTTTACTATGATGTGTCTTAATGAAGTTTTCTTTGTATTTATCATGCTTGAGATCATGGTAGTTCTTACATCAGTAATATCTAGATTTTTCAGAATAAAAATGGGGGATTGAGGTGGGATAATGGATAAGATCATTTGAAGTAAAAAATGAAGGAACTAAAAGGCCACCTTCTAGAATGGACATTCTATAGTGATTGAAATCAACAAGAATCAGGTGAGGTAGGCAAGAGAAAACAGTGATGCATTGCTATAACTTTCAAAAAACATGAAGGAAAAGGAGGAGTAAAGAATGGCATTGTCTCATACATAAGCTTAAAAACAGTTGTGTCTCTGTGTGTATATGTTGAGAGAGAGAAAGGGAAAAAGAGAGGGGGGTGGAGGGAGAAGATACCTACCCTCTATTTCCACTTATTTTCTGAACATGCCATCCCCTTACTGTTCTAACGGAATAAAACTCTGCATCTCATTAGGGTGCTGCTTCTCTTGCAAGCTTCCTCAATGTCCCACTGATTGCATGGCCTTGGCATAGGTTACTTTGTTTATATATACTTCCCTTGTGTCTCCCTCCTACCTAAAAGTCTCTAGCTTTAAAGCTGTCAAACTGTACCACATCCTCCTCATCTTGGAGACAACTACAGAACTCCCAAGTCACTCTTCTTCATTTCCTGTTTCTAAGACTGTTCTTCTCATCATTCTTAGTGATGTAAATATCCACATAGATGATCCTTCACATATGCTGTGTCCTTGATTACTAAATCTCCTTTCTCCTAATGATCTTGTTCTAACATTCTACCTTAGCCATCTATGGTGTACTTAGTCATAACTTAAATTGTGTCATTAGCAATTACAAAAACTTTCCATAATCTCTATTTCAAACACACTCTTCTCTTACCACAATGTCCCATAGTTCTGGCTGACTTTTGTTATTACTCCAACTCCAAAAATTATTTGACTCAACCCAAGTTTACCACCTTTTAACCATCCCTCATTCCCCTCATTTTATTTTTCTCCTTGTCCAGGACAAATTCAATTGTAATCCATTATAATAAATAATTTCCTTTTCTCTATGTCCTTTCATTGTGCTTACCAGGTGCGTGGATTGAATCATGTCTGCCACAGAAGATATGTTCGAGTCCCAACCTCTGGTACTACAGATGTGACCCCATTTGTAAATAGGACCTTGGAAGATGTTATTAGTGAGGATGTGACCAAACTGAATGAAGGTGGGCTGAAGCCTTTATAAGCAAAGGAAATTAGACACAGAAAGGGAAGCTACAGGAAGCAGCCAGTAGTCAGAAGTCAATGGAAATTGAAGGAGAAAAGAAGTCACCACCATGTGCATTTGCTCTGTTACAGTAAAGCCAAGGAACCCCAAAGATTGCTGGCTAGTCAGGAGATACAGACCCTGGGAGAAAGTGAGCCTTCCAGCCCCTGAAACTGTGAGCCAATAAATCCCTGAATGAAGCCAACCCAATGTATGGCTTTGTTTCAGCAGCTAGAGAACTAAATCACCAGGCCTAATCACCAACTCCTGCCTCGCACATGTCCAGGTGAACATGGCTGGGAAAAAACACAAACCCATGCTGCCTATTCTCAATTTAAATTTCCTGACTACAAACTTCGCGTGTGTGAGCTGCCCATGCTCTTAAAACATTTTGCTAAATCATGAATTCCCTTACTAACCTAGATGTCTGTTTCATATCATCTCTCCTCTGCTTAAATCTCCAACAATAATTCTCCTACTTCAAGTTTAGCTGATGATCTTGCCTCCTATTTCACTGAGAAAATAGAAGCCATCAGAAGAGAACCTCTGCTCATTCCCAGCACCACATCTGCCCATATACCTATACCTGACCACGGTGCTCCTTTTCTCCTTTTTCTGTGAAAGGATAGGCCACGCCCCTATGGAAGGTCCATCATTTCACTTGTCCATTCAAGCTTATCTCCCTGGCTCAAAGACAACACCAGCAGGTTTTCCCTTTTTATTTACATGCAATATTGCTGGCACAGAGTAAGCCACACTCTCTCTCATTAAAAAAACAAAAAGCAAAAAACAAAACATCTTTCTAGATACCACATCTCTTGTAACAGTTAACTTTTGGTGCATAACAAACTACCCCCAAATATACCGACTTATAACAACAATTAATCTCCATTGATCATATCCCAATCAGGACTTTGCCCCCACAACTCCCCAGAAACACCTTCTGACAAAGTCACCAAGGGCTTCCATGTGAATAAATCCACTCATCTCTTCTCAATGCTTTTTTACTAAACGCTTCTGCAGTTGATTACACAATCCTTTCTGAAACACTTTCTTTAGTTAACTTCCAGGATATCATATTCTACAGGTTTTCTTCCCATTACTGAATACTCCTTTTAAATTTTCTTTGATGGTTACTTTTTATTAGTTTCTGAAGATTGAAGTGGCCCATAGTACAGCACTTGCATATTTTCCCTGCCTGTACTAATTCTCCATATGCCTCATTCTGTTTTGTTGCTTCATCTACAGTCTACTGACTTCCACATTTTTTATTCCCAGGCTGGATATTACACCCAAACCCCAGAAACTTTTATCAAATTGTTTACTTTTACGTCTAATAGATATCTCAAATGTAACCTACCCAAAACCAAACTGATCCCCCCAAATTTGTTCCTCCTAACTAATCCCCATTTATCAGCTAAACTTCTTGGATTACCCCTCAAAATATCCCAAAATTCAACCAATTCTAAGCAATTAAAGCAATCCCCCTGTATTAGCCAGCTAAAGGGATACAGATGCAAAGTACTAGAAATCTGTTAGCATTTATAAAGGGTATTTATTTGGGGTAGATGCTTACAGTCACAAGGCCATAAAGAATAAATTACTTCCCTCACCAAAGTCTGTTGCCACATGTTGGAGCAAGATGGCTGCCAGTCTCTGTGAGGGTTCAGGCTTCCTCTTCCTCTTAAGGCTCCGTGGTCCCAGCTTCTTCTGATCTCAGCTTTAGGCTGGGATAAGTCTTGTCTTTCTCCCAGGGCTTGTTTCTGTCTGGGCTCAGCTGCTCTGCTCTCTTCACAAGTCTGGCTATAAACTATCAGGTAAATGGGTAAAGGGTTTCTCTCTTCCTGGGTCTTCTGCCATGTATGGAATCTTCTCTCTTTCTCTACTTATCACTTCCCTGTGTGTTTACTTTCCAGGCTCCAGCATCAAAACTCCAACTCTCTCCCCTGCAGTGTGGTTTTACTGCGAGTCTCCACCCACCAAAAGGGCAGGGACTCAATGTCCTAATTATGTGGCCCAAACAAAGCCCTAATTATAATTTAATCATGTAAAAGTGAAACCTCTGAATTTAATACATTCAAAGGGGAACACACCCAGAGGAAGAGACCAGTTTACAAGTATAATCCAATATCTACTTTTGGAATTTATTAACAATGCAAAATCCTACAGCCCCCATTTTCTGTTGCCTAAATTTACAGTATTCTCCCAATGGGTTTCCCTGTCTCTGCATTTACCATCTATTGGTCTACTATCAACAAATCAATCAGAGTAATCCTTTAAAAACCTAAGTTATATCCTATCACATACATGATCAAAACCCAACAAATATTTGTTGAATGAATGAACACAAAGGAGGTTGAGTAGATTTTCATATTTATTGGACACTTGGTTTAGAACTTCTCAGAATTCTTAATTCATGTCCATGGCCAATTTTTAAAATGATATGTATTCTTTGTCTTCCTCATTTTTTTTAAACAAAGCCTCTTTAGTATTAACCCTTTCTCTTTACCATGCCTTGCAAATATATATGCCCAAACTCTGATGTGTCTATTGACTTTTTAATAGCTCTTTTAACATGTGCAGGTAAAAATATATTAATCAAATATGTCTGTCCTTTTTTTGTTAAAATTCTAGGCTTACTGAACTGATTTTAAAGTGGCTCCCCAGGTCCTATATTATGCATACAAATTTTCTTTAAAGATTTTCACTGTTTTAAGATTTGTCTTACATTTTAATTTCATCTGAAATTTTTCTTATATATAGTATAAAAGAGCAAGGTATAAGGATTGCCAACTCTGCCATTATTATTTATTGTATAAACCATCTTTTCAGATGCATATTTCTGATTATAGTGACTTTATTAGCTGGTGTTACAAGTTCTTCCTCAATATTCTTTGAGTTCATGATTTTATTTGCTATCCTTGGAAATTTATATTACATGTAATGTGATAATTTTACCTAACTCTTCCCCTATCTTCCAAAATCAGCTTGTTGGGATTCTAATTGAAAAGCGTTATATTTCTGTATTAATTTGGGGTCAACTGATATTTCCCAGTTAAGAACCTTTCATTTGTTCAAGTCTTACTTTATAACTTTCAATAACACTTCATTTTATTGGCACTGTTATATTAGAATATTTACCTTTCAAAATGGAGTCCTCTTTCACAAGGTAGGGTAAAATTTGCCACTATCTTTCTCTGTGTTCTGTTTATTTAAGACTCTAGTAAAAGGATTAGGACCCACCCTGGGTCCTCCAATCTAATCAAGGGCCTTAAATGAAGTTATCTAATCAAAAGGTCCATTAACTGAATCTCACCAAAAGGTCCCATATAAAAGGTTTACATGTACAGGAAGGGATTAGCTAAAGAACTTAATTTTCTGGGGTCCCCAAAAGACTCAAATAAGGACAAAATTTAATGGATTAAAGTTCCCAATTGAAATACACAGACTGGTGGAATGGATAAAAACTGTGAGCCAACTGTATGCTTTCTACAAGAGACTCCTCTTAGACCCAAGGATACAAATAGTTTGAAAGTGAAATGCTGGAAAAAGACCAGCATACACCAGGAAAAACTAGAAAAAGAACAGAAACTAACCCCATAGCAAGCAGAAGGAATGAAACAACCAAGATTAGAGAGAAATAAATGAAATTGAGAATGAAAAAAAAAAAATAGAGGGAATTAACAAAACAAAAATGTTACTAATTTCTAGCTTCATTCCATTGTGGTTAGAAAGTTTTCATTTCTATGTTTTCTGTATTTAAAAATAGTTAGATATAGTTAGGCTTCTGTTGTATCTTAAATCAATCCTAGAGAATGATCCATGTGGTCTTGAAAAGAAAGTGTTTTCTGTTGCTATTGGCTGAAGTGTTCCATGTATAACAGAAAGTGCTTAATGTTTTATAGTGTTGTTCAGGTCTTCTGTTTCCTTATTAATATTCTGTTTAGATGGTCTATTCAGTGTTGAAGTGGTATATTCAAATCTCCAACTAATACTATAGAACTGTTTACCTCCTTTAATTCTGTCAATATTTGCTTCATGTATTAGGTACATACATATTTATGATTGTTAAATCTTGCTAAATTGACCCTTTTATTAGTTATAATGCCCTTCTTTGCCTCTTGTAACAATTTATGATTTAAAGTCTATAGTTTTCTGATAATGATATAGCCACCCTCACTCTCTTTTGACCAATATTTGTTTGAAATATATATATATATATATATATATTTTTTTTTTTTCCATTCATTCATTTTCACCCTATTTGTACCTATGGATCTAAATGAACTGTTTTAAACAGCACATAGTTGGATAATATTTCTTTATATTCATTATGTCAGTTTCTGCCTTTTGATTGGAGAATTTTATCTATTTACCTTTAAGGAAATTTGTGATAAGGGAAAATATTCTGCCATTTTGCTGTTTTTATGTAAGTCATATCCTTTTTTGTCCTTCCTTTACTCCACTACTGTCATCCTTTTTGTTTAGATAATCTTTTATTTTGAGCAATTTTTGAATCATTTGTCCTTTTCTTTTGTGTAGATTTTTAGTAGTTTTTTACGGTTATAGGTAGTGATTACAGTTAGCTCACTAAACTCATTACAGTTTAGTTTGTTTTGATTCCAACTTGACAAATAGCCAACACATACACAGTATCTATATTCCTCTATCTTCTCCTTTTGTTTGTCAAAAATTACATCTTTATGCATTGTGTGCCCATTAATAAATATGTATGCTTGTTTTATATGCATTCGAAGTTGAATTGTTTTAAGAAGTGAAGAGACAGCATTACAAATGAATAAATGAAATACCGATATTTATATTTACCCATATTTTTACCTACACCAGAGGAGTTTATTTCTTACTTCCAGCTACACTCTAGTGTCACCTAACACCATAACACCTTCCAGTTATATTCTAGTGTCCTATCTTTTAAACAGGGAGGATTCCCTTTAGCATTTCCTGTTAGGCTGGCTTAATGACAATGAACTTCTTCGGTTTTTGTTTATCTGGATATATCTTAATTTTGCCCTCATTTTTGATGAACAACTTTGCTGAATATGTTATTCTCAAGTAGCATTTAAAAATTTTTTTTTCAGCACTTTAGATATGTCATCCCACTGACTTCAGGAATCCATGGTTTTAATTGAGAAATCAGATGTTAATCTTAATAAGAATGCCTTATATATGATATTTCACTTCTCTTTTGCTGTTTTTAAAACTGTGTCTTTGTCCTTAACATTCAGTTTGATCCTAATATGTCTTTGTGTAGATCTGTTTGGGTTCATACTGTTTGGTGTTCATGGTGCATCTTGGGTTTTTATATTCATATTTGGGAAATTTTCTGACATCATTTTTCAGGTATTTTTTCTGACTTTTTTCTTTCCTTTCTTCTTGGACTCTTATGGTGTATATATGGTAATCATATTGGTATTCTTGCTGCTCATTTTTAAATTTTTATTTATATTTTTTCCTTTGGACTCTGTTCATTTTTAAAATTCTTTTTTCTTTCTGCTGTACAATTTCAATAATTTTGTCTTTGCGTTTGTTCATCTTTTCTTCTGCCTCCTCCAATCTGCTGTTGAACCCCTCTATTGAATTTTCACTTGTTATTATACTTTTGAGTTCCAGAATTTCCGTTTGTTTTCTCTTTTTAATTTAAATCTCATTATTGACATTCTCACTTTGTTCATACATTGTTTTCCTGATTTTTTTTGTTCTTCATCCATGTTTTATTTTAGTCCAATGATCATAATTATGAGAGTTTTAAGATCTTTGGTTAGCAATTCCAGAAATGCTATTCTTCCAGAATATTTTCTATCAAATTCTATTTTTCTTGTGATTGGGCCATATTTTACTGTCCTCTTTTTGCTAAAAACTGGACATTCTGAGTATTATGTTGTAGTCACTTTAGAAATCTAGTTCTCTCACTCTTCAGTCCACCAGACTAAGAACAAGGAAAAAAAAGAAATAAAAAAAGAATGAGAAAGAAAGGAAGGAATGAAAGAGGGGAGAGAAAATACTAACAAACAGACAAAATACCTACAAAAAACTCAAGAAAAACCAATGGAAAAAATAAAGTTCACTGTCTCTCCAAGTCTCTTGTTATGTATCAGTAGAAACCAGAAGCTGTTGCTTTTGAGACAGAAACCTAGGACAGCATTCCCAGTCCTCTCCCAGGGATCTGCCAGACCCAAAAATATAAAACAGAGAAAGAAAAAACCAACTAGTCAAACAAAAGAAAAAGAGGTGCGCTGGTTCTTTTTTTTTCATACACCAGAGATTGAACCCAGAACCTTATACATGGGAAGCAAGTGTTCAACCACTGAGCTACACCCGCTCTCCTGCCCTGGCTCTTTATGTCACTATGGATGGTGGTGTATGGATAGAAGATGCTGTTTCTGAGAGAAACCCAGGGTATCCCACTGTGCTGGCTCTCAGTGATTTGACAGACTAAACAACACAAGAAAGATAAGGAAGAAACCCAACCAATGAAAAAGTACAATGGTCTTGAGTCCTGGTGGATGCTGGAGTGAAGACACAAGCCACTGCTGGAGAGAGGACTAACACCAAGGCCAAAGTCTATGCTGTATACTCAGGGATCTTCCAGACCAGGAAAGGCCCAAACACAGAAAAAAAAAAAATGGCTGAAAAAGGTGCACTGGCTCTTTATGCACAGGCAGATGGTAGTAGGAGGCTGGGAAGTGGGCTGCCCAGAGGGCCAAAACTGAGGCCCAGACTGACCCTTAACCCCAACTGCAGAAGAAGAGGTTTCCTCTGCCATTCGTGGTCTCCACTAGCTGCTCCTGGAATTGAGTCCGTATTGCTACAGCTGCAGTGCTTTCTGGCCGCCACAGTGCTGAGAATTGGGAGCTGGCTTCTGGTTTGTGCATTCACTTACAAAAGTTGAACTCTCGGCAGCTTCTTGCTTCATCTGGCACTCCTGTAGTTTTTCTAAATGTCCATACTGGTTCCAGGGTTACCACTTAGTTAGATCTATTTTCTTTTTTCAGCTCCTCTTTCTTCTTGGAGGGAGTGATTTGTCAAACTTCCTACTCTTTCATTTTGCACCTGTGCTCTCCAGATGATTCTTAAGCATGTTCTTTATAAGCTTTTAAAATATGCAATCATATAATAAGCAAAATAGATCATTGTATCCGATTTCCAATATTTATATTTATTTTTTAATTTTTTATTGCATTTAATAAAACCTCAAATGTTTAAAGATAGCAATAGCAAGTATTTCTTTTTATCCTTGAGTTTAATGAAAATGTAAGTCACAATTAGACTGATATTTGATTTTTTCTTTTTAGCTCAATAGTCTTTCTCTTATTTAATTCCTTCTATTCAGATTGAGTTTTAATTTTTTGTAAGAACAGCTTCTTGTCTGATCAATAATCATTTTAGCATATGTTAACATAATTATATTCTCTAGTATTATTTTTATTTAATAAATTCTATTAGTCATGCAGGACAATTCCAATGTCCTGAAAATGTTCCCATGTTACATCTATTCTTCCCTCTCCCTCCCCTCAGAACCTCTGGTGGCCCCTGAATTTATATTAGTGATACATGTTCTTCCACTGCTAGAATAACAAGGAATCTATAATAGAATAATAATGTCTACTTTAGTCCCTTGTTCACTCCCCAGTGTTGAGGATTTGGGAATGGCGATGCCCACTCTGCTTCTAACTGAGACGGGGCTTAGATCCCATGGTGCAGATGGATGGAAATTTCTTGCTTGCAGTTGCAGGCACTCTCTGTTCCTTGGGATGGGCATTGTCCATCATCATCTCCTTGTTAGTTGTCCTGGGTGAGTCCAGTGAACTGGAGAGGGTATTGCAGCTCTGCTGAGATTTGGGGCTCAACCAGCACATGAACAGACCAAAGATGTAAGTCTATGGGACATATATTTAACAAGTATGATGCTAATTATAGGTTCAAATAAAAGGAGCAGAAGAGCCATGTGTGGGGAAACTCTAAATGAATCTAACTCTGTTACAATGGGGGGCTTAAAGTCCAAAGCAAGGCCCACTGACAGGGCGCTGGATTCCTGAGCCTGTCTGCCCTGCTTTTAGGGCAGGATCTCACTGACTGCCACCGCGGGGCTCCTGAGGGCTCTAGAGACATCTGCCCTCATTCTTGAAAGTGCATGTGTCCCTTGACCGCTCTGAATTTCCCATTTAATGTGCTAAAGAAGAAACAGACTTAAGCAATGTTTACAATATTGTTTGATTTTCCTCCCTTCAAAATAATTTATTGATAAAATCGGGAAATTAAGCCTCTCAATGATAACTTTAATTTAAAACATTATTAATCATAATTACTTAAGGTAAACAGAATCATTTAAGGAACAACTCTCTCACTTGCCACTCCACTAAACTTGTTCTTAGCATTTTCATCAGGAACTTCTTTTTGTTCCACTGCCATCGTACTTGAAATCGCATCATCATCATGCTACACTTTGGACCACCTGCTCCTTTTGAGTACTCTCTTCCTCCAGGCACCTTTGTTTCTCTCCTCTGTGCACTTTGGGATCTTCTACCCTCATATGTCATTTAGCTGCTGATGTTATGGAAAGTTCTGTTGGAACAATTTCCTCTTCCCCTGTGTGAAGTTATTCGTGCCTGTGTCATCATTTACTACCCCTGTGCTACTGCTAAGTCCCACATGGGTATGACTGGCTCAGGATTCTTCAGGCCACCTATGTACTGGACTTTTGGATTTAGAGGCTTCACAGGCACCTCAAACCCAATATACTAAAAACAGAATCCATCAAGTTCTGCCTCTAGTTCCGCGAACCACACAGCTGGTTCAACTCATGGCTAACACCAGACACCTGGCACCAATCTTATTACCTCTCCGTCATCTAGTCAGTCATGACAAATCCACTCTTGAAACATTCTGCAAATACATTCACTTGTCTCCACTTCCACTGCAACTATCTTTCTTCATGCCACCATCAGCTCTCACCAATACAAGGCAACATTCCATCTGGTCTCCCTGCCTCCAGTAAGCTTTCCATTTTCAAGACAGAGTGATCCTTCTAAAATCCAAAACTGGTGATGTCACTTCCATGCTAATGGCTTCCCAGCGACCTTTAGATAAAATCCAAACTCCTTAATGTGACTTCAGCACAGCTACTTTGACACAGCATTTACTATCCCACACACGATTTCAAAATAAAAATAACAGATGAAAACTTGTTGAAAAGACTTGAAAACACAAGGGATTACAAGTAAGAAATATTGCTAAGAATATGCATAGCTAGGGTGACAAATAATCTTTATGTTTCGGCTATTAGTTTTAAGCCTACTATTAACAGCTATTGTTTGACAGAAGAGCAAATGCATTAACAATTATTTGGCTCACAATAAATGAGAAGACTACATGTGGACTCAGAGTTCCAAAGATGTTTGCAATAGGAGCATAACATAGATACATGCAATGACAAAGAACAATTGTTCAAGAGACAAGGAAATTAAATTAGACAAATTTTGCGATGTAAGCGAAAACAGGCAATACAATGCTAATAGAGAGGTGAGGATCAGTTTGTTGTTACTGTTTTATTCTTGTTGCTGTTTTAGAACAGTGGTGATTGTGTTTCTTTAATATCTACACTAATGTACTTATATGTTGCAGAACTCTAACAAGAGGCTTAAGCTATGTGGATGAGTATCAAAAGGAAAATGAACATTTCAAAGGATCAAGCAATTTACTAGGAAATACTGAGAAAATGAAAATGGATTTTTTTCTTTTAACTTTGAAACTCCACCCTACTTTTTGTCTATAGGCTTAGGCAACATCTCTGTTTTTCAATTTTTGTCAGTTGTTTAGGGCCTATCATTGATCATAAAACTTTGTACATTGAGACACATGAAAAAGGATAAAACTTGACTCATTTTGCAGTGAGGAAAAAGGTTAAAGAGATGAATGGCTTCCCCGAGTTCACACAACAGTTATTGGCAGAGAGGTTTTTCAGCGCAGTTTCCAAAAGTCCAGCCCAGTGCTCTCACCATTGTTGTCTAATAGACATCACATGTTCTTAAATTTTGTTTTGTATTTTCTAGATTATGCTCAGCATAATTCTGGAGCATAGTGGAGGCTCAATAAATGCTTATTGAGTGTGTAAATGAAAAATGACTTTGAGGTAGCACAAGTCAATATTCCATTTTGTTGTCATAATTTTCTCCAAACAAATCCCGTGATTATTCCTGGAATCTGTTGCACCCCTTAAATCCAATGTGTATAGCAAACAGAATTTTTTTTTTACCTCTCCCAACCAAATTGGTATTGAATTTCCCTGTGTTTGTTCAACAATTCTGGTGCAGAACTTAAAAATATTTTAGGGTTACAGGCTTCAGCCTAAGACTGAGAAGGAAGATAATAGTAATCTGTAAAATTCAAGATGTGTAATTCTGGGAGCTGAGCAATAAATAACTGCTTCTGTTCTGAGGAACTTTCCAAACAACGATGCCAGAGAAATGGCAGATGGCCTCCAAGTCCAGGAAGAGAAAGCAGCAATGACCTATAAAAAGTATGTGGTTGATTGCTTATTTATAAAAATTATTTATTGCCTTCCTGATATAAAGTCAGAAGACAAAAATACCTACATGAGATGCACTCGAAATTCATTTGAGTTTAGGATGTTAAGTAACAGTGGAGGAAGGGGGTTAAAAATTTCAGAATAAAAGCAATACCTAGGAAAGGTGTTGGTTTAGTGAAAGAAGATGAGTTCTGAAATAAGAACAGCTGAACAAGAAACACTTCTTTGTTTGCTAACTTGGGTATTTCAACCTGCTAAGCCTCAATGTGTAACCTGGAGTGAAGGTTAGTACCGTGTAGGGTTCTTGTAAGGATGAAACAAGGAATCATGGAAGCACTGAACTATACAGGTGTCACCCAGTTCTGTGCTGTTTGTCTCAGAAATATTTTTATAGTTTAGATGTTAGTGTACATACATACCTTAATTGATAAAATGAACATTTTGACCTGACATTGCTTACAATGGCATTCCAGAGGCCATGCAATTATACCAAGGAAGTTTTGCCTTTTAGATATTAAAATACAACTTTTATAGTAGTTTTACTAATCTTCAATGGAAATTATTTTTTAAAATGTTTTTTAAAAATCATCCGTAATTCAGAAACTAATGAAACCACTTTGAAATGACGAGATAAAGCAGGTAGGCTGGAAAACCCTGCCCAAAGGCAGGTCACGACTTGCGGGGAAAAGAAATGCAGTTCCAAGTTGCCAAATCAGGAGGAGCAGTAGAGGGCATCTGAAGGTCAATGCCAGCACGTCCAGTACAGAGGCTCTTTCCAGCTTTAGTCAAATACATGACCACACAGGCACAACAGGCACAGAGAGAGCGTGCCTTAATGGGGCTTCTCGAGGGCCCCCGAAGCTCTAAAGCGGGAATGTGGCTGCCAGGAGGGCTGCATGCAGAAGGCAGGCTCTTACCGAATCTGAAAAGCATAATTGAGGGCGCTGCCCCAGTTCTTTACCACCTGGAATTTACAGCGTTCTCCAGGGCAGTCTTTTATTTTTTATTTTATTTTATTTTATTTTATTTTATTTTTATTTTTTTAAAGATTTTTTTTTATTTCTGCTCCCGCCCCCACCCCCTTTGTCTACGCTCTGTGTCCATTTGCTGTGTCTGCTGTGTCTGCTTGCATTCCTGTCATGCAGCACTGGGTAACTGTGTTGCTTTTTTTGTTGCATCATCTTGCTACGTCAGCTCTCCGTGTGTGCGGCTCCATTCCTGGGTGGGCTGTGCTTTTTTTTCACGTGGGGCAGCTCTCCTTGCTGGGCATACTCCTTGCGTGTGGGGTACCCCTACATGGGGGTCACCCCTGCATGGCACAGCACTCCTTGCACACAGTAGCACTGAGCATGGGCCAGCTCACCATACGGGTCTGGAGGCCCTGGGTTTGAACCCTGGACCCTTAATATGGTAGGCAGACACTCTATCAGCTGAGCCACAACTGCTTCCCCAGTCCCAGCTTCGCAAGACCATACTCTGAGCCTGTGAAGAGCAGTTAGGGCTCAGGCATTCAGGAAGGCATCTTCTTCTGCTCAGCCACAATCCTGGGCCTGCATTCTGACTCTGATTTAACAGCACTTTATGCAGGGGCAACAGCTGAAATGACTTCGCTCTCAGGAGTACAGTCTCAAGGCTCTTTCCACCTTCCACCAACATCACTAACCTTCTACACATGCGTTTCTAGAAGGCTGGCCTGCATGAACTCTCACCCCTGTGCTTTGTAACCTGGGAAGAAGAATACTGAAAATACAACCCGCAGTTTGTACTGGTCGGAGGATGTTATATTAAAGGGTGAATGTATTGTGCTGTAAGGGAACTTTGTGTCGCATTCCCCTTTTTAATATCCCTTCTTTTGTTTGTTTATCCCTTTTTGCCTGTTTCTCTCTGAATCTTCCTTCTTTCCCTCTTCCTTTCCTTTCTTACTTCTGTCACATGATTCAAATATCAAAAATATAAAAAGCCTTTCAATGAAAAGTCACTTCCACTTAAGACTTTATTTGTTCAGTAAATGTCTTGCCTGGCCCATGCCCTAGGCAATCACTATTACTTGTTTCCTGTTTACCCTTATTAAGAATTTTTATGTAAATACAAGTCAATACAGTTGTAGGTGTTCCCTCCTTTAAAATATATAAGTAGTGGCATATCACACACATTTAATTTTTACTTAATATTGTTTCCAATTTTTTTCTATTAAAAAAGTTCAATGAATAACCTCATGTATGCATCATTTCCCACCTATAAAATTATTTCTTAAGATAAATTCCTTGAGGTAATTTTGATGGATACTAACAAAATGCTCTCCAAAGGGGTTGTAATGAGTTTACAATTGTATCAGCAGTAGAGGAAAGTCTCTATTTCTCAAAATCCTTGCAATCATGTGTGTAATAAAACTGTAGGATTTTGGGAAGCACCTGTGGCTCCAGCAATTGACTTCCCATTTACCATATGGAGGACCAGGATTCAATCCCTGGGACCTCCTGGTAAAAAAAGGAAAAAGGCATCCCAGACCTGCACAGCACAGAGAGGTACACCAAAAAGACGACGAAGCAACCAGATAGGGAAAAAAGAAAGTAAAATTAAATTAAGTGAAAAAACAAACCCAAAAAACTGTAGGATTTTTTGCTGATCTGAAAGGAGGGAACAATGATTTTCCAGTGTTGTTTGTGTTTCTCTATTATGAATAATGTGTGTAATTTTTTTGGTTTGTTTTTTAGGAAGTATCAGGGATTGAATCTGATATCTCGTACATAGGAGGCAGGCCTCAATCACTGAGCTATAGCTGCTTCCCATGTCTTTAAAATATTCAAGAGACATTTCTACTTGCATTCCTGTGAACTATCTTTTCATATACTTTGTCCATTTTATCTATGGAATTATTGATGATTTTCTTACCAATTGGTAGCTATTTATATGCCAAGAAGATTAGTGTTTTGCGGCATAAATTGGGAATATAGTTTTCTACTTTGTCATTTTTTTTTTTACTATACTTATATGTGTTTTTCTTCCTTGCAAATTATTTAATTCTTATGCATTCAAATTTGGTCATCTTTTTTCTTATGATATCTAAATATTGTACCATAATTAGAAGGATTTTCCCTGATCTGAGGTTATAAAATAATTCTTCCATTTTTTATAGGTTTTCTATTTTACATTCAAATATTTAATTCATTTAGATTTTTTTCTGGTGTACAGTGTATACTATAAATCATGGATCCAACATTTTTCCATATTTGACTACCCAGGTATATCTATAGCACTATTAAAAAGTCCATCTGTTGGAGATTTCCACCCCTGGGAAGACAGTGTCAAAAGAGAGTGAGTGGGTATCCTGTACTTCTACTGCTACCTTGGAATAAGGAGGCTGCACCGCCTCTTTCAATGACAGTGCAGTGTCAGAAAAAGCCAGCTAAAACAAGTTTAAATTAAGATTCACGGTCTTATATTATAATGCTCAATATATCCAGGTTTCAACAGAATATTACTTGTCATATCAAGAACCAGCAATATCTCAATTTGAATGAAAAATAATAATCAATAGACACCAGTACTGAGATGATAAAGATGTTAGAATTTTCTGACAAAGAATTTAAAACAGCCATCATAAGAGTGCTTCAGCAGACAATTGCAAACACACTTGATACAAATTAAAAGATAATGTAGATATAGAAGATGTAAAGAAGAAATAAAATAAAAATATTAGAACTTAAAAATAAAATAAGTGAAATTGAAAACTCAATAGTTGGACTTATGATGGCTTGGACTTAGGTATCCCAGAAAAACATCATAATCCATTCCTGTGGGTATAAACTCATTGTAAAGAGGGCCTTTTGATGAGGTTACTTCAATTAAGTTGTGGCCCAACTACAGGATGGCTTCTAATCGTATTACTGGAGGTTTTAAAGAGAAAGCCACAGAAAGAGGTCATGTGGAGCAACCATAGGCTGAGTCAACAGAACCTGGAGAAGAAAGTAGAAGACATCACCATGTGCACTGCCATATGACAGAGAAGCCATGAACCTTAAAGACTGCTGGCCAGACAGAGGACACTGACCACAAGAGGAAGCCAGCCTTCTAGCCTCTGCAACTATGTGCTAATAAATTCCTGTTGTTAAGCCAACCAATTAAATGGTGTTTGTTTTCACAGCCAGGAAACTAAAATGGACTCCACAGCAAAAAGGAAGGGAAAGAATATGCAAAATTGAAGATAAAACAATAGAAATAATTACTCAATGTGAGTAACAGAGAGAAAGGGGAATGGAAATAAAAATAAAGCCTCAGAAACCTGTGGGACTGTAAAAAAAAGATCTAATGTTCACGTGATTGTAGTCCAGGAGGGAGAGTAGAAAAAAGGAGAAGTTAAAATAATACTTACATGAATAATGACTAAAACTTCCCAAATTTGACAAAAGGTAAAAATGTACAGATTCAAGAATGTATGTGAACCCCAAGCATGGTATGTTCAAAGAAAGCCATACCAAGACACATCATAATCAAATTTTTTAAGACAAAAGAACAACTAAAAAAAAAAATCTTGAAAATAGCGAAACTACATTTTACTTATTTCAGAACAATTTCAGTGAAAGCAGCAATCACATCAGAAACCATGATGACCAAAGGGCATGGAACAACTTTTCCTCCAGAATTCTATATCCAGAAAATATACAATGCAGGTTTTTAGCCCAAGAATGGTATTTTTTTTCATTGTCAGCCTATTTAATTCTGTATCTTAAAAGATTTTTTCCCAAGAATAGATAATTATCAAAATTTATCAAACAAACTTTATTTAATGCTGTGTTTCTCAAGCTTTTTTGACTCAAGAATAATTTACACTCATAAAAATTAATATGAACCCAAAAGGGCTCATGCTTTTATGGGCAACATTTATTAATATTTCCTTGTATTAGAAATTAGAATTGAGATACTTTAAAATATTTATGCATTTATTTTTAAATAGCAATAACAAACTGATTACATGTTAAAATAAATGTAATTTATAAAAATAATGATATTTTTTCAAACAAAATGTTTCATGAGAAGACTGGCATTGTTTTAGATTCTTGTGAGTCCTTTAAGTGCCTGGCTTAATAGAATACAGTTAAAGTTTCATATGTGATTCTGCATTCAATCTGTTATGGTATATTGTTTTGGTTGAAGAGTATGAAGAAAACATGATTTCACACAGATATATAGTTGGAAAATTCAAAGCATTTTAATGTTTTTTTTCAGATGATCATAAATATCTCTCTTTGACATGCTAAAATGCAACAAGATTTTTGGATGCTTTCTTAAAGAATATGTGCAATGTAGAATCTTAAGCCATATCAGTGGAGTTTTGGTATGCTCTTACATTAAAGTCTATTGTCTAATTTGATTTTGAATAAATCTCTTAACTTTGCACAATTTTGCAAAATCATGCTTTGATCATTTGAAAAATATTGGTTCACTTACTTATACAGATCTTCCAAATACTGACATATTTGATTAAATAATATTTTTAAAACATGTTTCTTAATAGCATCACTGATATTATCGGAAAAGTTCTTTAAATATTGGAAAGCTGTCACACTCACAGTAGCAGATACAATTTTTCCAAGATTCTAATTTTCACTTTTTAGTGGTTTTCTTTACTGATATACATTTTGGCTTAATTTCTAAAACATATCTGTTAAATACTGAACTCACATTAACTGTAGTTTGTCAATTGTTCTTTCACGTGAAAATGGTGTTTCATGAAAACGCAATAAAGCAATTGCGTATGTGCTTTTCCTTGAAACAACCATCACTCTTTGATTTGCAAGAACATAGTTAAGTAGAAATGCTTTTTGTTTGTTTGTTTGTTTGTTTGTTTTGTTTTGATTTTTTAACTGAGAATTCATGGCAGTGAAGAATGCAATGACTACATTACAGTTATATGTCACTGCTTTCATTTCTGCTAAGATGTGAACAATTTTACCCATTATTGTTTGGCAGCCTCAGTGCAAATGTCTACACAGTGAAGAGGGTAAATAACATCTTAGTATTATTACAAAAAATAATTTTGACCTCATGAACCTCCTAAAAGGGTCTCTAGGACCCCAGATGTCTGAAAACAGTACTCTCAGAACCACTTGTCCAATGTTTCTTTAGTCAGTGTTTATTAGTTCTCCATTATAAGCAAGGATAAAATTAATATACTTCCTCCTCTCTCCCCACTAACCAACTTCAGTCAATAGTGCTATCATTCTTCGTGTTTACCTTTGTATTATTAAATACACTTGAATGTCTATTAATTGATCTGCCAGCATTAAATGATATCCTTTGACTCCCAGAGATTACAGATGAAGTAAAGAACAAACTTATTTTGCTTTCAACCTTCCTCTTCTTCCCCCTCAAATTTTCATTAGTTTCATCATTTCTGCATTGTTGGGACAGACATTGCCAGTCTGTTCTACCACTCCAATCTTACATCTTTTTTAGTCTTAGTTCTCATTGCCAGTTTTCCTATTTGTCTCTTGGTTGGCTCCTGTTCAGCCTGTGATAATTCCCTCTGAAGTACTTACTCCTGGAAATAATATTTCCTGAACTTTTGTATATATCTTTTGAAAGATAATTTGGCTGCATATTATAACCGTTATATAAGCTTTCTCTATGTATTTTGTACTCATTACACTTATTACTCTAGTTTCTTGCTGTTAAATATTGCTATGCAGAAATATAAGACCAGTATGCATTCCCCTTTACAAAGGATTATTTTTAACTGGTTTTGGTAAGGATATTTTTTTCATTTTGGCAAAATATCTTGGGTTGATAATTCTGTTCAATTTCCCTTGGTATTCAGGGTTCTCTTTCAATGCATAAATCCCTGTCTTTTTATTTAAAGAAATTTTCTAGATTATAAATTTTAGTTTTTACTGATCCATTACTTTATATCTCTTCTTTGGATCCTAGTTGTGTATATATTAGAACTTCCTTACTTTATCTTCTTTTCCTATCATTTTCTTTCCAAATCTCTTGAACAATTTATTTCAATTTTTCCTTTTTTTTTTTTTTTTTCCTTCAAATTTCTATCCTCTATATTTCAAGCTGTGTTTTTCAGGAAGAACTTAGAGGAAGGCTATGTGCACTTTATTTGCAGATAATATGCTTCCAGTCAGAGGGATCTTCCTTGTTCATGTCAAATTCAGCTAAAATGGACACCACATCCTTCCTAGGAACAAGCAAAATCAATGCTCAGTAGTGTCTGACATCCTAGAAAATCCGTTCCTTTTATGATATAATGGAAGATCCTATTTCCAGGAATTTATAAGCAGGTCTGGAGGCTTATTTTTTTTTTGTCCCTCATATTGATGGTGATGGTGTGCTGGGAGATGTTCAGTGTGTTTGGATCAGCAAATCTGGTAGGTATGTCGGCTTTGCAGATTCAACTCTCATTCAGGTATGTAATCCAGAGATCTAGCCTTGTAGTTATGGATTCAAACTCTGATCTCTGATCCAGCTTACCTATAATAAAATGAGTATTAAGTTCTGTCAGACTCTTGCATTTGTACCTCATTTGATTCAGGACTACTCTGGGGATAAAAGGCAAAGTGAATATAATATCTCCAAACCTCATAACTGCCCAGTGTGCCCACTTTCTCTCAAGTCTCCCTTTCTTTAGGTGTAAATGTATACATGAGTTAATTTTTATATTGCTCCTTTCCTTATACCCAGAAAATGATATTTGCTTAACAGCTATTAACACATGTCCTCTCCCATGCTACCCTCACCTATAGGCCATACTTTCTCTCAAAGAAAAGAGGCAAGTTCTCCAGGCCAAGCTATGATTTTGAAGTGGAGAGGTATATTTCTTGAAACAGATATTTGCAAAATTTTGTATTTGGTCACTATCTTTCAGGCACTATGCTAGATTCTTGGAGTTTAGAGGGGAAGATGCTGTCCTCCTCAAAAAGTTCAAGATGAGTGTTTGTGAAGAAAAAGAATGAAAAAAAAATTACAATGCAATATGATAAACATTATCACTGGGGTATGCCCAGAAAGCTAGAGACCAAAGGTAAGGGCATTTAACAGCCTAGAAAAGTTAGGGAAGGATTTCTAGAAATATACAGAATTTCAGTTGCAGAAGGGAATATTGTAGAATCATATGAGAGAGGCACCATTCAAATAAGTGTAAGTACCTCAATGTGATGGGAGCAAAGTGTTTCATGGGGGCAATGTAGAGAGATAATGCTAGATAACTAGACAGGGGTTAGTTACCTAAGGCTTTCTATTGCCTAATTAAACTATTTAGACTCCATGCTGAAAGACACAGAGGAACCAGTAAGGATTTTAAGAAGGAAAAATATGTATAATTATATTGGCATTTTGGAATTTCACTCTGGTTGCAATGATAACAATGTACTAATGTTTGAAAAAAAAACTGAAGCCAGTGTGTTAAATATGAATTGGTTAAATAATTTGGTGAAAAGTCTGGGACAGTGGGAATGAAGAAGTAGAAATGGATTTGTAGAGACTTCCAGGGAAAATGGAGGAGTAGGGAGAGCCAGGATTTACTCCTCCTCCAAAAACAACTGAATAGGCAGAAACAGTCTGAAACAACTCTTCCGGGGCTCTGAAAGCCAGGTGAGCAGTGGACAGCGTCCCTCCATGGGTCTCCAGCTCTGTTTTTGCTGGAAAATACTGAATTGGAAAAGTCCTTTCTGGGTTGATTCTCCTCCCAGAATTTGCCCTACAAACAAAAGCAGCAAGAGGAAATGAAGGGAGAGTAAAAACAAACAAAAGCAAACTATAGAAGCAAAACAAAAACAGAACAGATCAAGATTTCCAGAGAAGGAACAGAGGAAGGAAGCTTTCTCCAGGGGATGAATCAATCAAAAAAATAGTGCAATCTTAAAAATTGTACTACATATCCATTGGAAGAATCAGCTGAAGAAAAGCTGGAAAAATCCTATCAGATAACATGGGCTATTCTAAATGTCTGGAATAAGTTGAACTAAGTGTCAGAAAAGAGGCTTAACTCAAAGCCAATCAAAATAAAACCTTAGGAAAGAGATAAACTGATTCTCAGAGTAAACTCATTAAGATAGGACAACAGAAAAAAATTACAAGTTGCAGCAGTTTGATATAGTTATGAATTCCAAAAGTAGATATTGGATTATGTTTGTAAACTGGTCTGTACCTGGGCATGATTAAATTATGATTAGAGATTTGATTGGGCCATGTCAGTAGGATATGGGTGGGGACTCACAGATAAAAAACATGGAAACGGACAGAGTTGGAGATTTTGATGTTGGAGTTTTTGAGTTGGAGCCCAGGAAGTGAACACATAGGAAAAGAACACAGGGGAATAGAGACAGTTCCTTAGACATGGCAGAAGCCCTGGGGAGAGATACAGAGCTGTTCACCTTTAGTGTGTTCAGTTCTGATAGTCTACAGCTGACCTTGTGGAGAAAACAGAGAAGCTGATCCTGGAGAGAAATGAACCCTGGGAAAAGAGGAACCCAGGAAGCCTGAACTCTTGGCAGATATTGGCAGCCATCCTGCTCCAACACATGGCAAAAGACTTTGGTGAGGGTAGTAACTTATGATTTATGGCCTGGTAACTGTAAACTCCTACCCCAAATAAATACCCTTTATGAAAGCCAACAGATTTCTGGTATTTTGCATCAGCACCCCTTTGGCTGACTAATACACAAGCCATACTAAGGAACTTTGGCTCAGCCAAATAAATAAATTTAAAATTTGGAGGAGAGAGGATAGTTGAATCAACTACTCAAAGATGGTCAAACAAGTCTCCTAAATCAATTCAAGGAGATGAAGGAAAAGTTGGCTAAAGTGATAAAGATATTGTGCAACATAAAAAAGAATTTGAAAGTATGAGAAAAAACATAAGAACTTTTGGGAATGAAAAGCACAATAGAAGAGATTAAAAATACACTGGAAGCATACAAGAGCAGAGTTGAACAGACAGAAGAAAGAATCAGTGAACTACAAGATAGGACATTAGGACATTCGAACTCTTACAATCAGAAGAAGAGAGAGAGACTCATGAGTGATTCCCTGACTCATGAGTGATTTAGATGTGTGAATTTCCAAATATCTGAGACTTTTCCAGAAATCCTTTTGTTATTGATTTCATATTTAATTCCATAGTAGTCTGTTAACATACTTAGAATCTTTTCTTTTTTAAAAAAATTTGTTCATGTATGTTTTATGGTGCAAAATGTGGTTTATCTTTGTGAATGTTCCACATGAACTTGAGAAGAATGTAAGAATGCTGTTGTTGAAAGGATTATTCTATAATTTAGATTTTAAGTTGATTTTTAGTATGTTCAGTTCTGGATTTCTGCTTGCTTGATCTATCAATTCCTCACAGAGGGGTGAAGTCTACAACTATAATGATACATTTGAATATTTCTCCTCTAAGTTCCATCAGTTTTGCCTCATATATATTGACATTCTTTTGTTAGATGCAAATATTTTTAGATTTTTGTGTCTTCTGGGAATTGACCATTTTATTGTCATGTAATGCCTCTCTTTATCCCTGATAATCTTCCTTATTCTGAAATCTGCTTTGTTTGAATGTAATGTAGCTACCCTAACTTTCTTTTGATTGGTGTTAACATGGTGTATCTTTCTCTATCACTTAACTTTTAATCTGTGTTTTTATAGTTAAAGGAGTTTCTTGTAGACAAAATATAGTTGGAGTTTTTTCAATCTACTCTGACAATCTCTGTCTTTAATGGATATATTTGCACAATTCACATTTAAAATAATTATTGATATGAATGATTTAATAGCTACAAGTTTTTAGCTGCTTTCTATTGATCACATTAGTTCTTTTTTAAAATTCTTTTCTTCTTTTTCCTTTTCTGGTTTATGATTGAGCATTTTATTTGATTCCATTTTTTCTTCTCTTAGGGTATCAATTGTGCCCTTTGAAAAAACTTAGTGTTTGTCCTAGAGTTTACAATGTACATTTTAAACTAATCTGAGTCCACTTTCAAATAACACATACTGCTTCACATGTAGGACAGTTACCTTAAAACAGAATATTCCCAATTCCCCCCTTGTATCCCTTGAGGCATTGCTGTCATTCATCTCACTTAACCAAATGCTGTAATCATCCAGTAAATTGTTGCTATTATTGTTTTAAATAGCTCTCTTTAGATTAAATAAAATAAGAAAAACAAAATATTTCATTTTACTTTTATTTATTCCTTTTTTGACACTCTTCCTTTCTTTATGTAGATCCATGTCTCTGAACTATATCCTTTCATTCTTCCTGAAGAACTATTTTTAACTTTTTTGTAGGGCAGTGTGGTTTCAATGTAGTCTATCAGTTTTTGTCTAATGAAGTATTTATTTCTCCTTTCCTTTTAAGGAATGATTTCACTGGATATAAAATTCCAGGTTGGTAGGATTTTTTTTTCTTTCATCTCTTTAAAAATATGTCTCCACTGTCTTCTTTGCTTGCATGGTTTCTGATGGGAAGTTGTCTGTAATTCTTATTCTTGTTATTCCACAGGCAAGGTGAGTATGCCTTTGTTTGTGTGTGTGTGTGTTTAATGCTGGCTTCCTTCAAGATTTTTCTCTTTGTCTTTGGTTTTCTGTAGTTTAAACATGATATGCCTAGGTTATTTCATTTTTATTTTATTTTGTATTTGTCCTGCCTTATATTCTCCAAGTTTTCTCTATCTGTAATTTGGGGTATGCTGTTGGTTTTGGATGAAACTTTTTGGCCCTTATAACCTTAAATGTTTCTTCTACTCCACTCTTTTTTATCTTTCTTTCTTTGTTCCAATTAAATATTGTTCCACAGTTCTTCAACGTTCTGTTTTTTCATTCTTTTATTTTCCTCGCATTTCAGTCTGAGTAGTTTCTACTCATTTATCAAGATCACTGAGTCTTTCCTCAGTTGTGTTGAGTCTACTGATGAACCCATTTCTGTTGCAGTGTTTTTGATTTCTAGCATATTCTTTTGATTCCATCTCTTCGCTTATATTACCAATCTGTTGTTTATGTACTATGTCCCTACTGATCTCTCAGGGATTTTAACACTAAATCATGAAGTACAATATTTTCTACTGAGTAGAATTTATTGTGCCTATAACTGATCCATTCAATACCCAATTGCTTCCTGTGTCTACCTCTCTTTAAGCACTTATTGCTTTCTCTTCATATCAGCAACCTGCCTATTTCTGTCTAGTGTAGAAACCATTATTGTTCAATGATGATCTAAAGCCTGTTTTCAACATCTGCAATTTGCCTGGCCTCTTGTGCTTCTGCATTTGTGATTACTCCATTTCCATTGAGATTCTCCTCATTTAATTTCAAACTCTTGCCTCAATTTCTCGTTCATATCCAAGTATGTCAGCCCAGTTATAGTCACTTTTCACTCCATCCAACTTGAAATCTTTGACTTTTCATTTCACCACTACTCCCACTTGAACTCTTGCTATTTTGATCACAACTCTTACCCTACCCTCTCAATCACCAGCCTGGGGAGAACTGAAATAACTCATTCCTTTCTCTAAGCTGATGGTACTTTCCATGGTCTTCCTTCCTTCTTATACAACCTCTTCTCTTTTTCTTTATTTGAAAGTCTGATCTACATTTCCTGCTGGAACTGAAAGAGAACTCTAATAACAGAGTGAAGATTGGAAGAGTTTTCTCAAATCATTGCCTGGATTTTTTTTTTATCACTGACAACTTTGTCTCCAGTGATCTGTTTTTCTTTCCAATAACTTCAATGCAACCAGACTCTTGATAATTGTCATTTATCTTCTATTTTGCAAATATAATAGCCTGTAACATTGTTTTGCTAATTCATGCTCATTTTTCCAATCTTTACAGGTTCATGTATGAACATAGACTATAATCAAACAAGACAGAGAAAAAGATGCCTGCCTTATCAAATAGAGACTTAAATATTGTTGCACTTGACTTTTCTGTGATAAGCCCTTTAACATAACCTTTCTTTGCACAGAACAGCATGGACATGAAAGAAAGGTAGACTTATGCTCCCATCCTTAGCTCTGTTGCTTACTACTCCTGATCTCAAATAAGCTACTCTTAACTTCAGTTTCCTTACCTGTAAAATATTCATAATATCCTTTCCCAGAGTGACTGTGGATATTAAAATAAGTATTTTAAAATGCCTTGTTCACAGAATAGGCACTGAGCAGATGTTGTTTCCTTTTCTAACTCTTGCTCTTACCTTTCCCTTTAAAATGTATTTGCTTCCCGTGATATGTTTTATCATATTCTGTCCATTTTACTTTTAAACAGTGAGTGACCAGTGAGGGATTCTACTATTTCCCCTGAGATAGTATTTCACAGATTAAGAGATCTCATTGCCATGGAATGTTTTCTGATCTTTGGCAGAAAGTAAATAGCCTCACCAATACCATATATAGCAAATTATGATGAGCATGGTTTGTGATTTGATACTTCTCTGTCAACCATGGAGAAAAGAAAGTTAGGTTTTATTTTTATTCATTGCCTTGAACAACAACAATAGAAATAGTCTAATTTTTTCAAATATTTATTTTATTTTCTTTATTCCCACCACGAGAATTAGCTTGTTTTTCCTTAGGCGAACTTTACAGGTTTAATCTTTCTAAGTATTTTTTTATATCTTTTCTTATAATCATCATAGCATTTTCCAGAAAGTATCTCATATATTGTTTATCCCTTGTTCTTATCTTCAGTAAAGCTCAACTAATGAGCATGATACTGAATAAGTGCTAACAAACCAGTTATTTTATGGTATAAATTTTGCCAGATTATGGTATGAAATGTTGTATTTCAAGCATTATGTATTGCCAGTGTGAGATTATTTATGAATGCTAAAGAGAAAGATTATGTTTGTAAACTAATCTACTCCTCTGGATGCAATACCCTTTAATTGTATTAGATTCAGCTGAGATAGTTTTGCTTAAATTACCTGTTAGGATAAGGGTTTTGATTCGACCATATCAGTAAGGCATGAGTCAGGTTGGGTTCCCACCCGCCTTGGTGGGCCTATATAAGTGGACACTCACTCAAGAAGATACAGGAAGACCGGGAGCTCTGCCATTTTTTAATCCTGGAACCCCAGGTAGAGACGAGCCATTTGCCTGATAGTTTATAGCTGAAGGGACTAGAGCAGCTGAGCAGATGAGAATGCTTGGAAAGAAATGAGCCCTACGCCAGAGACTGATACAGGAAGCCCTGAGAGACAAGCCCTGTGCCATCCTACAGCTGAGGTTGGGAAGAAGCTGGGCCCAAGGAGCCTCAAGGGGAAGAGGAAGCCCAGGAGTGAACGCCCAGGCAGAGATCGCCCACCATCTTGCTTCAACAGGTGGCGACTGACTGGTGAGAAGGCAGCCTTGAGTTGGACTCTACAGGGCCTTATAACTGTAAGCTTTTACAGCAAATAAAGACCCTTTATAAAAGCCAACAGATGTCTAACATTTTGCATCAGCAACCCTTTGGCAGACTAATACAGCCAGTATTCACAGAATATTATTTCCTTTATCCTCATTAATCTAACTTACACTTTAACTGAACAATTACTACTTTACACAGGTGTTCTTTTACTTTAAATAAGAGAACCTACAGGGTCAACTTTTTGCTTTGTCAATTTTACTATGAGGTTTTGCTCATATTTCCCTCTCAGTATTTCCCAAGATATAATCTGTCGTGAACTTATGACTAATCAGGCAAAATCAAATGAGGTAATTACTTTGTGACTTTGATCAATGGAAACAAATACCCTGGCTAATTCAAGCCCCATTTCCCACTTTTTCTTTAATAACATCTACTGAGAAGTCACAGTGGATTTTTAGGTAATTGTCTCAATCTTTTCTATGTGCCTGAGTAAACACTGCTAATGGGTCTGTTTTACAGAATGAAATGTTATGGAAAATTCAAACCATAAGCCTGGCAGGGGCTTTCAGAGGTCATCTGGAGCATCTCACTTCCTCTGGGAAGCCTTCTTATAAATCTTTCTTTAAAAGAGAATGTCTGTCTCTGGGTTCAGATTTGCAGATGACATAAAGCTGAGTGATCTGGTAAATATGATTATGGTTTAAAACAGTATCCAGAAATAGGGATGCAAAAATGGAGGGAGGTCATTAATACTAGCCCTGAATCACAGGAAATACTAAAGGGAATCCTCCATGTTGAAAGGAAAGGACAATAGACTGTCTTGGTGCTGGATGAAGAATTAAAAATCCCCAGTGTAAGTAACGATACAGACAAATATGTATGCCAGTGTTATTTCAATTCACATTTGCAATGTTGTCATTACTTCTTAAAATGCTGAAAACCCAAATGCATTAAAATGTGTAAAACTTTGCTACTAGGCAAGGATGGAGGGATATAGGTACTGTGCATGTGTAGGTTATTGAAGTCAAGCTGGAATGAACATAAAGTAAATTGTAATAAATTTAGTGTGCCCCATGGAACCTTAAAGAAAACATCTAAAAAATTTACCTATAGAGAAAGTATAAGTGATTAAAAATTGCTCATTATTAAAAAAATAATCTAAACAAAACAGAAGGCAGTAATGGAAGAAAGGAGAGACAAGAAAAAGGTATGACTTACAAAAACAATTAGCAAAATGACAGTAACTTTTCTAAATATACACGCATTAAAATTTGCAATTGAAAGACAGAGAGTGACAGAATAGATAAGAAACATGACCCAACTATATATATTTCATAAAAGACCCATTTAGATCCATAGGTATAAATCTTGAAAATGTAAAACTGGGAAAACATATTTCATGAAAATAGTACTTAAAAGAGAGTGAGAGCCTGGGTAGCTCAGTCAGTAGAGCATCAGGCTTTAAATCTGAGGGTCCAGAGTTCAAGTCGCTGTTCAAGTGCTGATGCTTTTACTCTAATACAAAGGCACTCTTACAGGGAGCAGATGTGACTCAAGGGGTTGAGCACCTGCTTCACACATAGGAGGTCCTGGGTTCAGTTCCAAGGGCTTCCTAAAAACAAGCAAACAAAACAAACAAAAAACAAAATAGGTGAAAAAAACATCTCAGGAGCCAAGGTGGCTCAGTGGTTGAGCACCAGCTTCCTACATACAAGGTCCCAGGTTCAATCCTTGGTACCTCAAAAAAAAAAAAAAATAGACAAATAATAGTTGTAGATTTCAATACACCACTTTCAACACTGAATAAAAATCTAAAAAGAAGTTGAATAAGGAAACAGAGGACCTGAACAGCACTATAAGCCAACTAGTTCTAACTGACATAGTCAGAACACTTCAACCAACAAAACAAGAATGCACATTAGTTTCAAGTGCCCATGGATCATTCTTTAGGAAAGATAATACTATGAGGCATAAGAGAAATCTAAATATATTTTAAAATATTGAAATCATAAAAGCTAACCTCTTTGATCACAATGGAACAAAGCTAGAAATAACAGAGAAAAATTGGAAAATTTATAAACATCTGGAAATTAAATAGCACATTCTTAAACAACCAATGAGTTCAGGAAGAAATTAGAAGGTAAATTAGAAAATACTTAGAAATAAAAACACTGACATAACATACCAAAACTTATGGGGTGCAGCAAAGGCAGTGCTTAGAGCAGGGGTTCTTAAATTTTTTTTTTCCATGAACCTCTTGGTCAGTTGGGTGAAAACCAGAAACCCCTTATTAAGCGCATGCTATACTGTATATTATTTAATAAATATATCACACTTGCGCCAATGCATCCCCAGAAGAATAATGTTATTTTAAAATTTCACTTCATGCTCACATACCCCTTGTTAAGAACCCGGGGCTTAGAAGGATATTTATAGCTATGGATGCCTATATTAAAAAGAAGAAAGATCTCAAATTAATAAGCTATCTTTACATCTTGAGGAACTGGAAGAACAAGAGCAAAGTAAACCCAAAGCTAACAACAACAAAAAAAGGAAATAATTAAGATTAGAGCAGAGATATATGAAATAGAGAATAGAGAAATAATTGAGAGAATAAATAAAACAATTATTTCATTCTTTGGGAAAATTCAGTAACACTGACAAAACTTTAGCTAGCCTGGGAATAAAAATGTAGAAGCAAATAACTAAAATCAGAAAGGAAAATGGTGATATCATTACAGACTTTACTGAAATAAAAAGGTTATAAGGGATTATGAACAATTGTATGCCAATGAACTAGATAATCTTGAAGCAATGAAAAAGTCCAAAAAATATATAAATTACCCAATTGACTCAAGAAGAAATAGAGAACATCAACAAAACTCTGACAAATAGAGAGACTGAATAAAAAATCAGAACTTCCCATCAAAGAAAATCCCAGGACCAGATGACTTCATAGTGAATTCTACTAAACATTTAAAGAAGAGGAGCAGGTGTAGCTCAGTGGTTAAGTGTCTGCTTCACAAGTATGAGGTCCCAGGTTCAATCCCCGGTATGTCCTGAAAAAAAGATAAAAAGGAAAAGAAACATTTAAAGAAGAATTAATACCAATCCTTCTCAAACTCTTCCACAGGCTTCAAGAATTCAAATGTTCAGAGAATGTGAACTCTGATGTAGGTCCCACTAGTCTTCAAATTGGTGAGCAACCCTGGAATGAGTGTTGCCCATTGGAATAGCCCCCATGGAGCTGAAATAGCCAGTCTGTTATATCCAGCCTCACCCAGTCACTAGACATGGGAAGGGCATGACCTAGGTGAGGCAGACCCCAAAGCAGCAGAAGCTGGAGACTGTCTACTGACCACACTCCCTGCAGTAGACGTAAGAACTTCCTTATGTCTACTAAGGTCCACACTTCATGCCACTCAAACTCGCCCCATTTTTTTTTCAGGAACCAGATCCTCTAGGATTCCAATGGAATTGGAATAGGATTCCTGAGGAAAAACAGAGGCTGGAGGTTAGTGGTAAATTACAACCCCTGCCTGCTGCGTCTGATCTCAGGGCTATAATGAATACTCATTGTCTTGCTTCTCCATTACACATTCTAGATTTTTCTTACCCTCAGCGTGGCCTTGCTGATCTTGGAGACTTACCTGGTGTCATGATCCGGATTCTAATCCAGGGACCTGAGCCCCTGATCCCTACGCTCTTCTCCGGTTGGAGTTGCTCTGTTTGTCCATGAACATTCAAACTTGAGCAAAAGAATTCCAAAAGGCTTATATATCCCTCGCGCCCCCACTGTATAACTCTTTCTCCTCCTAATGATCAGGGCCAATTACCTCTGCCACCGTGCTGGCTCCTCTTCTTTTCTATTCGTCCATGGATACAAGGAACCTGAAGTGCACAGACAGCAGTTGTAGCTTTTAATTCTTTGAGTTGATTGCCATGTCTCCTGGGGAAAAAAAAAAACATGCTCCCCTGGGGATGAGAAACTCAGATGCAGAGACAAGATGCACAAAGTCCTTCAGTGGGTCTTTGGAAGTGATGCTAAGTACGTCCACTTCTGTTTCTACCCACTATACCTTGGACCCAGTATTCTTCCTCTTGAGAACATAGCACCATATGGAAGTCTTTGATTCAACACATACAGTACACTCTGGAAAATAATACCTCATCTTTGGAGTATTAGCTGTGAGGTGGCACGTCAGTTGTTCTTTCATCAGGGCACTCCAATGTTCTGTCAGGCCAGCAGCTTCTGGGTTGTACAGTGTGTGATATGACTGGTATAGGAGATATCATGGGCCCACTCCCACTTCTATACTGTTGTAAGTCCACCCTTAGTAATGCTCAAATCTACTTCTTCATTTTATGTTCAAGGAGCAGTTCTTCCAAGACTCCAGTGGGCTGCTCTGCCTGGGAGGAAATACAGAGGAGGGAGTTTAGCGGACCTGACCATGATGGTATAAGGGATCTCATGCCAGTGGATGAAATACCCAGAAAGCTGCCAAATAGCAGTGCTAGTTGAAGCCCTGCAGAGAGAAAAGGCAAAAACATACCTAGACTCAGTATGTTTTCCTGTGAGGATGAAGAACCGGCCCCTCCAGGATAGCAGGAACCAATGTAGTCTATTTACCATCAAGTGCCCAGTTACTCCCATTGGTCTTTGGTACTGGCAGGTTGGACTTTTGGCTGTGGAAATAGATAACTCAGCCTTGATAAGTTGGAGTCCATGTTTTTGGGCCTGTGCATAGCTCTGCCATTGTGGCCACTTCGTTCATGTCTCTGTTGGCATTGGGGTTGCTGATGACAGAGGCTGGCTGGTGTCAACCGACCAGGACGTTTTGTCTACTTCCTTATTCATTGCTCCTTCCATGGTAGATGCTCTCTAGTGGGCATTGTTCTATAAATATTTTCATGTTGACTCCCAAATTTCTATCCCACACCTCCATCACTCCTTGTCCCAATCTTCTAATCTTTTCTTTCCCATGTCCCTAAACACTAAACCACTAGTCAGGATATTCATCACTGCCCATGAACCATAACCAGTTTACTTTCCCTTCTGGTACATACTCCCTAATCACCACCAGTGAAAGTTTTAACAATTGGGCTGCCAGCTTGTGCCCAGGGCCATCATCAGGTTCCATCTGCCATGGTTCCACTAATAGGTTCCAGGGATGGAATCCCCACGGTCTGCCAGGGGGTGAGAGATCAGCTCCTCAATCACCACTAATGCCAGTGGTCGCAGGTTGGGCTCTCTAGAAGAAGGCACTGGGTTGGAGTTTCAAGTGCAGATTGTTTATTAGGGTTTAACACTTTTGAAGGGAAGTGGGAGAAGCAGAAATTGGAAGAAGAGGAAGTCCTCTTAAGTGAAGAGAGCCCATCAGAGTGTCTTAATTTGGGTCGAAATGGCTAGTCCTTTATACCCCTACCTCACCTGGTTGCCACATGGTCCACCCTAGGAAAGGCATGACTTTGGATGAGGAGGCTCTCTTTGGCTGTGGCCAACCAGGGAGGCAACTGGCAGCTGTCTGCCATCTGTTCTCCTCACTCAGCTCAGCTCGTCAGCAACTCCTTCCTTGAAGAAGGTTCTGGTTGCACATATCTGTTTCCACCCCAGCTGTGCAGGGACAGAGAAAGGTTTCTGTCGAGGCAAGAAAGAGAAGGAACGTTTGGTGATGAAGATGAAGGTAGGGATGTTATGTTTTTCTTTATCCCCCATAAATCTAAATTTCAAAAGGATAAAATCAAGGGTTTGGGAGAAGGAATGGATGGGAGATGGAATCAGGGAAAAGAAAGTCCCAAATATTAAGGGTATTCAAACACAGGGGAGGCTAAATAACCAAAGAGGTTTACAGGCTGGCAGATGATGGTGGAGCACCGTCCAACCTTGCAGTCTCCAAGCCCTCTGGCCTCACTGAGTTTTGCCGCAGCCTTATAGGGAGGTATCAAAGTTTGTTTGCACCTTCTCTTCCCTCCTGATCTGAAAAAGTACAAGGCAGCAATGAGCAGCTGCAAATGAGCCAATGACTCTTGGTCCTGCGTGGATTTTTAAACTCAGGACTGGGTGCTAATGTTTCTGTGTTCGTATTTTAATCCTCTTAGCTGACTTGGAAAGACTTAAATCTGAGACTTAACAGAGCCTGTCAGAGCTGATGGGATAATGTAGAAAAGGTTTGCCATTCTCATATATAAGATATGCCAGTTCTGGAGAACCTTAATTTTAACACAGGGTTTAACATCTCTGAGGTCGGCAGCTAATCCATCAGAATTAGGAGGCATGAATAGGTGCTGTTTTTCTTGTAGTTAAAAAGGTAATACTAAAACTGTTAGAAACCGAGACCACTTGGATATTCGTCATGCAGCTTAAAGTCTGCAAGGGTATTTCTGTGTTTCAATTCTAATGATATAAAATATCATGTGTTCATATGTATATACTTTTAAAAGAAAAATATTATTAAATTGTTCTACAGATTTCCATTTTTAATGTATCATTATACCTTTCTATACCAATACACTTATGTCTAAATTATTACTTTGCATGACCACAAGTATTCCACTTTGTTTGTGTCATAATTTCTTTAACAAATCCTTTGCAGTTGAACATTTAAATTTCATGTTTTTGTATTTAAATGAGAGGCTTTGGGGAATCTCCTAGTCCCTTTATGTCTGTAGACTTATTTCCTTAGTATAAAATCTTGTATAAAGAAGTTGAATAGCTGAGTCATAGGGTCTAAATATGTTGTAATTTAAGTTACCAAATTGGTCTCCAGAAAAGTGGTCTGAATTTATATGCAAGATAGCAAAATGTGAGACTATTGCCAGTATTGGATTTAATTATTTATTCATCACTGCCAGTTTCATAGCTGAAATTTATATCCCCTTTTGAAAATTTTTCTTTAATTAGTGAAGCCGACAATTTTGTCTTATGTTTATTAGAGATTTGTTTCAGTCTTTTGTGAAATTGTGTTCTCATGTTCTTAGTTCATTTTTCCACTTGTACCTCCGTCCTTTGTTAAACACACATTTTATATAGCAAGAAAATTTACTTTTTTTCTTAGCTTTTGTATATACTGTCTTTGTAGTCACCATTTTTTCATGCAAAAGTTTGTAGAGTCTGGATGTTAAAATTATTTTTGTGCCAGATGTTAAGAAGAGGTCTGAATTTGTTTAATGAGGAACTTGATCCAATAGCATTTGCGAATTGTAAACAAATTGTTTTTACATTATGGTTAGAATTGGGCCTGGTGAATATTTTGACAAAGCAAATGCAAAATATTTAAGTGATCTTTGAGAGTTTTTCCTTTTCTCTTATTTTAACAGTGTTATGAATGTTGGTATTAAGTTTGTGTTTGCAATGTGGACCTGCAGGAATGGTTTAAATGTTTGAAGTATATGCTTAGTGTTGGTTTAAAAGGGTGTCTTTGAACTTCATGTATTTGGTTTATAACCCCAGCAACTTTTTATGACAGTGGGCAGTCATGACCTGGCCACACCGACTAGGCATCCAGACTCTACCTTTTTACCCCATAAAAAGAAATTATAACTCCAAACACGACAGTGGGCATTATCTCCAGCAGATCTAAAATAACTGGTTTCAGCAATCTGCCCCAAGGAGTTTTTTGTTCACCTCCTAAACTCATGGAAGGTTAAGACCACCTTCTCCAGGATCCCTCTGATTGCTTAGATACTTCGCTTTTGCGGAAGAAATGAGCCAACAGAAAAATCATCATATCGTTCTTTACTCTCAGTTTCTCTCCACCATTCTTTACCTCTTGTACTGTGTCCTGGACCTAGTGTGGGGTCTAGGAGTAAACTGTCAGAGCTTATGGAAGCACTTCTTTTTTTATCATCCTAGAGCACGATGGGTGCACAAGACTCTGGTGGCTTGCAAAATTTCCAACTATAGGGGAATGGTTGTAGCTCAATGGTTGAGTACCTGCTTCCCATGTATGAGGTCCCAGGTTCAATTCCTGGTATCTCCTGAAAAAAAATATCCAACTGTAAGTCTAAATTGTAGCTTGCCACCTCACTTGGATCTTTTTTTTTCCCCTTTTGGTTTGTCTTATCATTGGTGAAACATCAATCTACTGGGGTCAGGAGGTGAGGGCTCCTTGTATTAACATCGTGTAGAATTAGCTAACCATTGAATAGAAGAAAAGTGACCTCACAGAAATAAGTTATGGGGCTGACATCTCTTGCATATACTTCCTGGCAGTCAGTGTATATATCTACTCTTCTTCCAAAATACATAATCCCAGAATTCTTGTCTAATAATAACTGTCCAGTGTCCAAAGTCATGTCTAAATTACCTAAAAAGAAGAATGAAGAAAAGGAAGAAATAGTGTAGCAAACACTCTCCATTAAAAACTGGAAGATAGGAAAAAGGAATTGACAGGTGGTTCTTCATTATTATTATTATTATCATTTATGTGAAATAGCAAGCAAGAAATATGGGCTTTTCCAGATTAACCCAAAGAGCAAGTGTTAAGTATCACTTCCATCCTTCCTGTCTGTTCTCTGTTCTCTTATGTCCAGCAAGTCCTTTTATGTAGCTGTCCTAGCACTTGTTCACAAACTAGTTTATCTTTTTCTTTTTTTCTTAACTTTTCACTTCCTATCCTGTCAGCTTAAGGTTAGGAACTTATCATATTCATCTTCAAATTCTTAGAAGCCAAGCTCTGTGTTTAAACTTATGAGAACAGTGCTCCATAAATGATTTTATTAATAACTTGAAACATAAATATAGTCTACAAACACCAGAATTTAGAGTAGAATAGGACTTGGTGACTCATTTGTATATGCTCAAGTATTTTATGTAAACATATTTTATATGGATTTTTCTTCAGGCCTTTAACTCTTTCTGTAGTTCTTCCAATTTCTCATGTACTAGGTACCTTGTAGATAAATAACTTGTGTCCTTCTTTTTCTGTCAAACAGAACCATTGTTTTCTCCCTGCAGTAGATTCATTGAATTGGAAAACTATTGCATATCAACCAAAAGATGTGTTAAATGCAGGTTATTATTTCATAGTGGAAGAGTCACTAAGACATAATATACAATATTGCTGACTTGATTGCAAATCAAATGAGTAAATGTGTTTAGGCATGTAAAGGCTTTGGGGAAGTATATATGCTCTGTGAAAACAGATACCTTCAAGGTAGCCATTCTATGAATTTGGAACTTAGATCTAGCTCCTTGAATGAAAATAGATAACTAGAAATACTTTAACAACTTTATTCAAGTCATGGAACGCTTTTCTCTCTGACTCTACTTCCTTGTGCTTCTGTCATGTGGCCTTCTGTTTTATGGTCAAATGTCCCTCTGCCTCCCTCTTGTAAGTAATATGTGATTGCCGTTAGGTCCCACCCAGATAATACAGGATAATCTCCCAGTTCAGGATCCTTAGTTTATTTATATCTGCAAAGTCTTTTTGTCCTATAAGATAACATTCTCAGGTTCCAGGATATTTTAGAGTTCTCCAGAGAAACAGAACTAACAGTAAGGAAAGGAGGAAGTAAACATTATGAGATTTGTTATAGGAATTGTCTCATGTGACTATGGGGATTGGCAAATCCAAATCCCAATTACTGTAGGGCAAGCTGCTCAGTAGGAACTCCCGTGGAGGTTTCCACAAATTCCCCAGAAGAAACACTGGCCAAAGTAGAGATAAAAATGCTTTCTTTTCAGGATGCCACTGACCTGCAGCCTCTGGCTGCTCGCCATGGCTTCTTTCTCTGTGGTCTTCTCCGTGAGTCCTCTAGGAATGGGTAAGACCCATCCTGATTCACTTGGGTCGCACCTTCATTGAAGTAACTTCATCAAAAGGTCCTACTTACAAGGGGTTCACTCCCTCAGGACTAGGGATTGGGGCCTGAAAATGCCTTTTGTGGGGCTTTCCCAACCCACGGTTTAGAATGTGGATAAATTTTGGGGACTCCATTTAGCCTATCACTCACCTAGTATTTCTTCTTCAGCAAAGTGGTCAAATCTCTTGCCTTTTTGAGTTGAATTGTTTGTTTCCTTTTAATTCAGCTTTCAGAATTCTTTCTCTATTCTGGATACAAGTCCTGTCAGAGACATTAGCTTTGCAAATATTTTCTCCTGGTCTGTGGCTTGTCTTTTCATGATCCCAATAATGTCTTTTGAAGAACAGAAGTTCTTAATTTTGATGAAGTCCAAATTTATCAATTTTTTCTTTTGTGGACCATATTTTTGGTGTCTGAAGAAATCTTTGACAAGCCAAGGTCACCAAGATTTTCTCTTGTGTTTTCTTCCAGAAATGTTATAGTTTTTTATTTTACATTTAAGTCCATTACCCACTTTGAGTTAATTTTTGTGTGTGGTGGTAGGTGTGGATTCTTCTTGCATGTCAATAGCTAATTGTTCCAGTACCATTTCTTGAAGAGCCTATTCTTTCTTCACTGAATTGCCTTCGCATCTTTCCCCAAATTCATTTGCATATATATTCTGGACTCTCTATTCTGTTCCATTGATATATTTGTCTATCTTGACACCAGCGACACAATTTTGGATTACCAGAGTTTCATAACAAGTCTTGAAATCAGACTGTATAAGCCCTCCAATTTTGTTTTCCTTTTCAAAATTGTTTTGACTATTCTAGGGATTTTGTATTTCCATGTGAATTTTATAATGTTTGCCAGCGCCTACCCAAACCAAAACCAAAATAAAGAAGCAAACCCTGTTGGGATTATAATCACATTACATGGAATTGTAGATTAATCTGGGGAGGACGGACATCTTAACAATATCAGGTCTTCTGATCATGAACTAGGTATCTCTCTCCATTAACTTAGATCTTTAATTTCACTCCGCACATTTTATAGATTTTGGAGTATGGGCATGCTTTCTTCATTTACACCAATACCAGTAGAGAAAATAAGGTCATGTAAATATTAATGCCTTAATCCTTCTGTTTTACTTCTCTGAAACTGTATTCCATTTGGCCAAAATGTGTGCTTTACCTTTTTGGGTGTATTTCTACTGTTTTAAAAGAATTTCAATAAATATGAATTGTCCAAATAAAAGAGACATTTTCTTATCCTTGATTTCTACAGCATTTTACAAAGTCCATTTCTTATAAGAATCTCAACATACTAAATATATGTATTTCCCATTTATCTTTACATCACATACTTGAAGTTAAAGAACATAGTTAAAATTCAATGGCTAAACAACTTTTCCAAGTATATACAGCTAGACATCAGCAAATCCAAGTGTAAAAGTATCACAACTATTTCTTTGAATTATATGGTTGTCAGGTTTTTTGCCAGCTAAATTAGCTTTGAATTTTTTCTGTTTGTTAAGGACTATGACATAGGGCTTTAAACAAGTTTTCTCTATGCACATTGTCATGATTATTAAAAATGTAACAAGATTTCTAGACATTATATCAATGTTTAGTATAAATTATGTTCTTATGTAATTGCCCAAAGCCACTGGAGCTTTTGCAAATCCTACACCACTTTAGATGGGCATGTTCTATTATGTTACATTAATGCAACAATGAAGCATATTTCTATCTGTTTTGTAGTTTAAATAGCATAAAGGAAACATTTTCATTTTGCTGATTCTCAGAAGTTATGCAAAAATTCTATAATAACTACTGCATTACTTATTAAAGGGTAGAGCACAGGGTATGGCCTGTGGACTAGGAGTTAGCTTGGAAGGGATTGATGCAAGCTGTGCAATCATCCTTCTAGTTGTTTTATTACAATACAGTATTCTTCCGAAGAAATAAGAGCAATGGAAATTGGTACCATGCATTATCTGTGTGATTTAAGCTAGTCAAAATCCATAAATTTCAACTGATTTCAATCAGTATTTGATAACAGTGTCATCAGAAGTACAATTTTAGCAATTGAAGAGAATTGAATATTTCAATGTGATCAAAATTTCATATATTATGTCACGATGTTTTTGAAAAGAATTAAACTCTTCTCACCAGAAATACTTTCTATTTTATAAATTTCAAGGTAAATGCCATTTTTGTTTGCAGCATCTTATGATGGTTTCTAAGGTAACACTGATTTTATCTTTAATGCAGAACATGACTGTCACTGCAAATTGACTAAGCTTTTTGTTGTCAAAGGTTATGACTATTTTTGCACCACCCTGGTATGCCAGTAAAATTTTCTCACTTCATTATCATGCCCAAGTCTTTATAATATTGCTTAATACAGGATGAAAATATTTGTCCACTTCTGGTTTGGATGTTTCTGAGCATGGATGATTGTGGGGAATCAAATATAGTTGTTAAAAAGGGTTTTCACCGATGAATAACAGCATCCTTCAGAGCTATGGGCACATGTGTTTTAATAGGTGCATTTATTTGATTACCATCAGGCATTTGTAGTTTGTTCCAGTTGCTCCCCATTAACTGACTGAAAAAAAAAAAGTCATTAAGCCAAGACTTCTCAGACTTTCTGAACAAGACTGACTTCTATTTAAATATAAATTCAAATTTACAAAGTATTTTGAAAATACTAAATTACGTTTTAAGCATTCAGCTTATTTTGGAATTAAGGACTGATTAACTTGGGTGGTTTGTTATGCTGCTTTTTGCTAAGGTAGAAATAAGTATTTTAAATATATGGCAGGAAACCTAATCTCTAAAGGACCTAAATGACTGAAGAAACTTAATGTTTACTAATTAGACACTGCATTTGTTTACATGTGTACTTCAGAGTTCCTCTGGAAAACTAAATTCTCGCATTTCTACTTTCCTAAAAACAGTGGTGGGCTTGTTCTAAACAGCTTTACTTGAGTTTCTTTCTAAGTTGCTTTCAGGGCAAATGACCTGAATCACTGTGTTGTTAGGTTGATAGTATATGATGATTTAAACCTCAGAACTCTAGCGTTGTGTACTTTGGCTTCACTCCAAGTCACCAGGAGATACACATAGGGCATACTTTGTCTCTGCTGCAATCATGAAAATACTGCAATTTCAGATTATGGGCTACCTGCTCCAAAATAATAAACTGCCCTAGCTATTGCCTTCACCCATGAGTCCATAAATGTCCCCTATGGTTTCTTTAAAACTAAATTGGGAATGTGTCCTGTTAGTGGATATTCATTTTAGAGGATGTTCAGACGAATGTGTGGATTTCTGTGCTGTTGTTACTCACTTTCATTTGAGAAGCAGATTTTTCACGGAAAGCTAGTAAGGTTTCAATATGAACATTGGGTCCAATTTCCCACAGATAATTATTCTCCAACCTAACTTCTTCTCTGAGGGTATAAAATTCAAGACACAATTAGTTATTTGTACTCAAAGTTATTAAATAGAACTTCAAGCAAGGATCTTCTAGTAATAAGGGCTTTCTTTTGTTAGTCAAACTATGTAAAGAGTAAATTTTAAGATTACAGTGCTTTGAAAGCATTTTAAAAGGAATTTTTAGGCTGTCTTTACAACTGTTGGACTGAAATCAAAGGACTTGTCAAGGAGTACATCTGAGAGATAAGGACACATATCTTTCAGTGGTAAATCAGTTTGATATAAATAAGATTTTCAAATGTTTAAATTCAATTGTTCTGGGGTTTTCAATATGCAAAATCACAAATAGTCATTTTATCTAAATATTTAGTGATATTTCTCTAAGATTTCTGTAGAAAGAGAACCTGAGTATGAGAAACATTTTTCAAAATGTAAAAGTTGCATTGATTAAATATTAGCAATTTTAGTAAAAGAAGAGTTAAATATTTCTAATTTTATATTTTGACTCTTTCTTGTACACTCAATATTTCTAAAAGCTATAATATTTGAGGGAGTTGGGGAGCTGTAGTTCAAAACTTAACTATATCTTAAGTTGCATGTGTGTATATCGGCTATATCCTAAATACCATATATCACCTTTGGATAGACCATTTTGAAAATTAGTTCAGGAGAATTTGTTTTTAAATACATATTTTGATTCCATACTTTATGGATATCATAGGTCCATAAATTATATTTTATGCATTTATATATGTGCTTAGATACATGTAATATATATGTATCCTTTGGTTCAGAGGTTTTCCTTTTAAAATATACAGAAATCTATAAAGGTAACTTAAATTTGCTTCTAAAAAGCATCATATATTTTATAATAAAATAGCACAACAAACTATCATTCAATTTATTGAATATGTGTGTCTTAATTTTGCAGGGCTCTCATAACAGATTACATTAACTTGGGGGCTGAAGAAACAGACATTTTTTCTCCCACTTTCTGGAGGCCTAAAGTCTGAGATCAAAGTGCCAGGAAGGCCACGCGGCCTCCAAAGGTTCTCGGGGGGCCCCTTCCTTCCCCTTCCAGCCTCTGGGAGCCCCTGACTTTCCTTGGCTTCTGGCAGCACCGCAGCCTCCATCTTCACAAGGCCCCCTCCTGTGCCTGTGGCTCTCTAGTCCTTTCCTCTCCTTAGGAGGACACCAGTCATTTAGGCCCACCCTAAATACAGGATGACTTCATTCTGAGACCCTTAACTAATTACCTCTATGAAAATCTCAAACGAGGTCGCCTTCTCAAGGTCCAGATGGACCCAGATTTTGGAGGGACATTACTCAGTGCACTCCAAAGTATTAAGTCCACCTTTCAAAGGAGACCCGGTGAGCTTCTATTGTTTCCTTGTGATCTCTGGTCCAAAAAAGACAAAGCAGAATAAAAGAGAGAATGGATTTTTGTTTAGCATTTAGTTCTCAGGTCCCAAAAACCCTGGGGAAGCCCTGATGTGCTAGAACTCAGTACCTGAGCAGGGTGCTCGACTTCCTTGAGCCACAGGAGAGACCTTCTAGCCTTCTGGTTCCCGTGACTCTAGGCATGGAGTTTTTTAGGACAACATAGAATAGTCCTTCCGGCAGGTTATCCCCAACTAACAATGTAAACAGTCCTTTACCAACCAGGAAAGTGGCATGATAGAAATTAAAAGAGAAAATTTTCTAGATTAAAAAAGAGTTCAGTAGTGTCAAACATAATTAAGAGGTACAGGAAAAGAAAGACAGAGAAAAAAGTTCACTGAATTTGCTGGTTTGAGGGGCAAGAGCCAGAATTTTAAGTCTTTTACAACAATTCTTCAGTGTAAGTACTCTTAAAAGTTTTCGATTAATTTTATGATGCAATTTCAGCAGAAGAGAGTAGCAAATGTTATGATTGCAAGGCATTAAATCATATTTGATATAGCAAATACCATTGACTGTACACTTGGGATGAACTGTATGCTTTATTAGTATTCAATAGAATTGATTTGCTTGAAAAAACAGATTTGGTATTGAGAAATTGGAAGCATTCATTACCCTACTTATTTGAGAAGTTTTGAAGAAAAGGAAGAGAGTAGAATAGCTCAGCAGGTCTGGTGGGCCCTTACTGAGCACCTACCAGATGCATGATCAAAAGATTTCATTGAAGTTACAATGTCTATTTTAAAAAGAAATATTTTTTATATATTTGCACCTACTTCCCACTAAGAATAAAGTTAACTATGGGAAAAGAGATATGTACATAATGAAATAATTTATTTACTCAAATTCAATTTTTTGTGTGTGGGCTCACAACTATAAATGCAAGTCTTTTGGATTTCAGTTTCCAGAAATTGACGCTATGATATTAAGCCAGCTACTCCTGCTGGAACTAAAACCTTGCAAGTGAAAATTCCAGCCCAGATCACCTACGCATATATAAGTTTCTCTATACTGCTACACATGCTATTGTTGGGGCAACTGTAATTTTGATATAGTTAAGAGACTACTTTAGAGGCATGTATCTCAGACACCTGAACAAGAGTGAAAATAGACTTCTTTTTTGTCCTTCTGTCTTTTCTTTTTTCTTCCTTTTAGCCCACCCACCAAATATTTATGTTCCAGGCATGGACTAGGTGCCAGGGACCCAGCCTTGAATAAGGCTCTCTCCCCAGCTATCGAGGGGTTGTCATCTGCTGGGAGACACAGAGGAAAGAAATATAAGAAATGAAGTGTGGTAGGCTTTTTAAATAAAGGCATATACCTCTGGGGGGAAAAACAGTAATCAGTTACATGTGGGGGTAGCTGCCAAGGCTTCACTGGTTACATGATGGCTTAGATAATTATGGGCTTGTGTCAGCCAAGTGGACAAGTGAGGCAAGTGTTCCAGGTAGAGGCAGCAGCATAAGTAAACATAAAGAAATTTGAAATGATAGGGTGAATCTAGGGTGGTACACATGGATTTGGTATGGTTGGAGCATAAGGTGTGACTATGGGACTAACCAGAGAAAAGTGTCAGAGATGTAAACTAAGGCAGTCTTGAATAGGTTTGTCATTCTCGGGGTCTGGAGTTTATGCTAAAAGCTATAGAAAGCCACAGAAAGGTTTCTTTGTTTATTTTAGTAATCCTTTTCTTCCAGCTGTATGGAAGATGGATTACAGAGAGGGCCAGGCAGAAGGAAGGGGAGGAGATAGACTCTTGCAATAATCCAGCAGATTATGAAGATATGGACTAAGGAAGTAGCTAGAGCAGTTGACAGAGATGAAGGAGCACAGCATGAAGATTGTTGAAGGAAGTTGTATGATCATCCACCGGGTGGAAGGAAAAGGAGACGTCAAGAATTATTTCTCCTATGTCTACTAAGACTAGACGCTATATAGCATCAATTCTATACTACCTGATAATAACTGGTTGTGGATCAGGGACCATTTACTTAGGTAAAGGATAAGATTCTCTCTGTAGTTCCTCTGTATGGGAGTGTCTCTGTAGTTCCTCTGTATGGGAGTGTGTCTGTAGGCAATGTTTTTACGTTTTGTTTTTATTCTCTCTCTCTGTCCCAGTTTGTTGTTGTTTCATCAAAGAAAGTTTATGCTGGGAAAGGGAGAGTGGGCCAATTTGAAGAAAAGTAATCCATCTCTTTGGATGTGCATTTACTCATTCAACAAAAATGCATATGGCTTTGCTGTTTCTCCATGAAGATGAAGTAAAAATGAACTGATCCATATCCTTGATCTGTAGATTTTAGAGCCTAATGGAGAGAATATATAGGACCGCTATAATTTAATACATCAATTTTCAATATGAAGATATGTATGAACTACTGAGGAAACACAAAAGAAAATAGCACTGGAGGTAAGATTTGAAAAGTGAATAATTTGCCCTAAATGAATCAGTGAACCAGATAGAACATATACATTTATATTCAAAATTTTAGACAAATCAGGGAAACTGGCATGTTGAAAGAAGAACAGATAGATCAGAGTGACCTGGGAAATAATGGTGAGAGATGCTACCATTTAAGGTAGGCAGGTGCTACCTTATAGACGGGACTTTATCCAAGCGTTCTGACATGGTAAGAATTGCAAGTGCAGAGGAAAGAAAAGGAATTAATGTTAGCAAAGCATTGCTAGCCTTGAGACATGCATGATGTAGTGGGAGGAGATGAATTGTTGGATTCAAATACCATCTCTTCTCTATTCATTTTAAGAAATTGTGCCAGTTACCTAAGGTTTTCATCTCCATAATGTTTAATATATACCTTCTAGGATTAGTATAAAGAAAAGCTATTAGATACACAGTGTGTAGCATATAGTAGGTATAGCTGCAATATTATTAATAAACACTATTACAGCTGAAGTTCAAAGAATCCGTACTACATGGGCCCCATCAATTAGGATGTCATAACTCTCTGGATATAATGCTTGGTGCAGCACTGTGTATATAATGCAATCCGAGTCAATCAGAGTTAATTCTGAGAACTGTATGGGAGATCTGGCCAAGCAAACTTTCTTTTTCTGCTAGACTTACAGCAGTGAGAATGTGAGCCTTGGACTCCTTGCCACCCCTTGTTGTATGAAGCATGAACCGGCCATAGAGGGAAGCCAAAATACAAGTAAGACAGTCAGGAGAGTGGGAGAAGGTCCTAGGTCAGCTGCATCTGAAGCAATCTCTAACTACGGACTTCTCAAGTAAACATCGCAATATCTACAATGATAGTGAAATCCTTTCGTTTGGATTAACTCAGCTTGGATTGAGTTTTCAGTCACTTGTATCCCAGAGTACTGACTAATAAAACTGGAACTAGCAACATTGAAGGTCACTTTGAAAAAGCAATCATGTAAGAATGGAGGGCGAAGCCAGCCTGTGATCAATAGGGGAGAGAACTAAGTCTGAGGAAGTCGTGACTGTGTCGATAGACCACTTTTTCTAGAAGCCAAGCTATTTTTAAAAAGTTAAAACTAGGGCAGCAGATGTGGTTCAAGCAATTGGGCTCTCGTCTACCATATAGGCGGTCCAGCGTTCAATGCCCAAGGCCTCCTGATGAAGGCACGCTGGCCCGTGTGGCCCACATGGAGTGCTGCCCCAAGCAAGGAGTGCTGGCCAATGCAGAGAGTTGGCGCAGCAAGATGAGGCAACAAGAGAGACAGAGGAGAGACAATAAGAAGACAAGGCAGAACAGGGAGCTGAGGTGGCGCAAGAGAATGATCACCTCTCTCCCACTCCAGAATGTCCCAGGATCGGTTCCCAGAGCTGCCTAATGAGAATACAGGCAGACACAGAAGAACACACAGTGAATGGACACAGAGAGCAGACAACAGGGGGAATGGGGTGGGGGGGGGGAGTAAATAAATAAATAAATCTTTAAAAAAAAACAGTAACCAATCTTTAAAAAAAAAAAATTAAAACTAAAGAAGGTGTAGCTAGAGTGGAGGCAGAGTTGAACTGTTTATTCCTAGAGTGGGAGAGGCATAGAGGCATGAAAATGTTTATGGGCTAAGTGAAAGTTACCAGTGGAAAGGAGAGGTTTATGGTATTGAGACAAGAGGGTATAGCCAGGAATAGCCAGGAAGAGACAAGATGTGATGAATATTTCTGTAGCCAGAAAATCTCTAGTAAGCTCTAGTGTATGCTCAGATGGTAAATTTGGCTAAAGTTGTTCAATTTATTTATGTATTTATTTATTTTTTACCTTCTCAGCATGTCTAGTTATATTTTTATATCTCCTCTAATCTCTTCTACTTCCCTAAAACATATGAAGTCTTATAAGACCCTATTCCCTCTAACCCAAACAAAATACATATAAACAAGCAGAACTTAATTTAACTAAACCTCTGTATTCAAACTAGGTGAGCTCTTTCTGGCCAAACAATGCCCCAGGATTGCTGAAGGCATTTCAACAGTTATTTTGCTGGCTTTTAAGGTTCTGCCCTCCTTTTTTGCCTGGAATTTTGCACAATCTGATGGACAAAAACAATGGGAATGAGGATTACGTCAAATGTATGAAAGAAGTGGCAGGAGTCCAGTGGGAAAGACATGCCCTCCACATTTGGCAGGAGTAGTCCAGGGAGGCCGTGGCTTTGTGAGGTGATGAATCACCCTGGAGCTGAGGCTCTGGAAGGAATTAGTTCAAGAGAAAGCTCCCTGAAACGCAGGAGTGCCTTGGGCCATTAGCAATATGTAAGTAATCACAGCAGACAAAGGAAACCGGTAAGATCCTCAGACCTTCTTTTGGAACCAGCAGAGAAAAGTATCACTAGCTTCTTGTGCTCCTGGGCTGGGGTTCTTCAGTTTTAGGGAGAAAGCATTTCCTTGGGACCACTTTTAAAAAAACTACTTTGATCTGTATATATATATACGTATGTATATATACACATATAGGTTTTATAGGTGGTATATAGATTTTAAAAAGCTGTAATTGTAGTCAAAAGCGGGTAGCAAAAGAATACATTAATCTGCATTAATCTCAGAGACCCTGAAACAACCCAGCAAAGAACAAAACCAAATTTAAGTATCAATCTTACCTAATGAAAAGTATTTTATATATGAAATGTTGTTTAATATGAATGGAAAGCTCCAACTCTCGTGCTAGTAACTTGTTCAATATTTCATACCATGATTAGGGATAAACCATCTTTTTGGAATAATATTAAAAGTAAATAAATATACAGGTCTATACAGTTTTATAGTAGTTATTCTCCTGATCCTAATTTGTGCTATTGTTTCATGATATTCATGTAATGTTGAAGAGCAATGACACAATTTCAGTTTTTCGACAATGAATTAAGTTTGGAGCTTGCAACATAGACTAGTATGATTCCTGGTTATACTCCCATCTATGCTGATTTTGATAGGGAAATATAAAGAAGTAAGGCTTCACATGTTGAATTACCAAAATTTGAACGAAATCCCCACAATGTGCTTTTCAAGAGAAGTGCCATGAGATTAATAAATAAAAGGTAATGCAGTTTAGTTTGTCAGTTGGGTCATAAAGTACCATGCCACAGAGAATTGGTCTCTAAAGCCTGAAGGATCCATCAAGGCGCAGAGTATCAGTGCTGGGACACCTAAAGTGAGCTGTTGAGAGCTGCTGTTTTAGAGGCAGCTGAATAAAGAGTTTCAGGACACAGCTTCAGAGTAAGTCAAAACAGCTGCTAATTCTTAGTTTTTATACAATAAAGCTTTTTTTTTTTCCACTTCAGATGAACAAAAGTACTTAAGATGACAGGGGAGCGATAACCCGCCTATCTGGGGAACCTTACAGTAAAGATGCAAAGCCTCCACCATCCGAGTGTGATAAAAATGACTTGAAGGTTTAATTATTCCATTTTTATTTGCTGAGAAGAATAAGCTTGACACTAGATTAATGGAGGATAAAATGAAGCTTCCACAAACTGTAAACATCTCCGCTGTGTGACTAGAATGTCATCAGCAAGTGAGAAGAGGCCAACAGAGAACTGTGAAGGGATGTCCGCAAACGGCAGTTGGAGAGGGGGAGCCTGTTTGGCTTTAACTTTTAAAAATGGCCAGAGAAGAGTGTTACATATCTCTCCTGCCGTTTGGAAGGAGCTGGAAGCTGTGGGTATGCAAGAACTGATTGTCTCCAGCCTCCCTTTGCCTGAAAATACTTGGCCCTTGGCCTGGTTTACTTTATAGTTTGTGTTACCTCATTATTCGTATTTTTCTCCAGTGTCCTGCCCTGGTGAGCTTTTCCTGAATGTGATTTTTCTATCTCTGTCTTCTGAGTTGACTATGCAGAAATTTAATACAGAACAATAGATCGTTGCCCTCCAGCATTTGTTAATAGTGACTTTTGCTTAGAGATATTGATCTATTTATTAAACTAATACTTCTAAGGGAGGTCTTTTGGAGGAATCACATGCAGGAAAATTTCTCCACTTTACAGATGAAGAAATTGAGGTATACAAAAAAAAAACTGGGGGAACATACCAATTCTAGTAGGCATGGGGGATGTAAGACAGCGCTGCCAAAGTTTTACAGTAAATAAATAGAGCTGACAGTAGCATCTACCCTGTGCCATGTGGTAAGCCGGGCGCTAGGCTTTTTAGTTTATGAATTCTGATTCTCACAATAACTGTCTAAATTAAAGAGCACTGTTTCCATTTATGGCTAAATCGAAGGGCTGGAATTTGACTCTTAAGTCTCCTTCCAAATCCTGAACTCTTTGTCACATTACACAATTCTGTCTCCCTATTTAAATGAAAATTTTATTACATGCTTTTAGTTTTGTAATGCCCCGGATTAATTATTTTATCCTTACAAGACTATTTCGAGTTTAATAGGGATCATTAACTTTTCCTTACACAAGAAGCAACTGAGGTGTGAGAAGACTCTGACCTTCCTACAAAGGATAATCAGGTTATAGGAAAAAGAATTCAAATCTGCTATGCTGAAACACTGCCATTTATGTTGGCTCACATCATCTCTCTTTGAGTTTATTTTGGGATAGACCCTCAGCCTTTAAGGTCAATGACATATACACCAGGATTTCCACAAATAGCCACATAACTTTAAATTCCATTGCTAAGACTGTAGGTAAGAGATGCTGTTGCATACTATGGACATAATGCAACTGTAGCTTCCCCGAGAGCAGGAACTTACGTCTTCTCAAATTAGCCCGGTGCCTGGCACATAGTAGGTACTCGATAAGTATTTGCTGTGAGTGAATGAATAATTGAATAGTTTCTATAGTTTATGAGAGCACTTGTTAATGAGGACAAACTGACCCAAAGTGGATACATGTCAGACTGAAAATAAGATGGTTTGTGTAGAATTGTAAAGCTTTAACTTTTCAGCTTGTCTGTGAGGCCCACTGATAAAAAAGAAGTGGGGGGATGAAGAAAACTCTCTCAAAAGACTTAAGTGGGAAAATATGGTCTGGGATTTTGTTTGTTTGAATAGGTACATCATACCAAATTCTTCTATACAATGAAAATTCCAGTAGGTTTACTAATGGTGTATGTAGCTCAGTTTGGAAACACTCAAAATGGTGCATATGTCCCTAAGGATATGTTCATTCTTTCAATCAATAATTAAGCAGATCTCAACCTATGATATGATAGTTATGGTTCTAAATACTGGAGATTTAACAGTGAACACAGTAGAGAAAAATTCTTCCCTCATCGACATACATTCCAGTGGAAAAAGAATAAACAAAATGGTTGTCATGCTACATCGACATTGAAGAAGAAAAAAGGGCATGGGTTGCTGGTGCGTATGTGTGCAGTTTTAAATGCGGGGAGGATGGAGGCCTCATGCATGTCATCTGAGCTACGAAAGGAAGGGAGTGAGAGAGATGCAGAAATTTGGCAAGCAGGAAGAGCCTTTTGAAAGTGGACCTGCATGTGCAAAGTCCCTCCCGCTGGGGTGTGCTTATGTTGCTGAAGAGCAAGAGGACTGGTGTGAGAGGGGAGATGGGTGTCAAGACCGTCAGAGTCGAGGGCGGGCCTCACGTAGGGCCTTGGGGGTGACCGTAGTCACAGAATTTTCTCTGTAGGAGATAAGAGGCCCTTGGTGGGTTTGGGGCAGAAGAATGGCATCATTTAATTTGTGCCTTTTAAGGATTACTGGGTGTTGTGAATAGACCAACTGCCAGGGTGGAAGTTATTTCAGTATTTCAGGTGAGAAATGATGGTGGCTTGAATTGGGAAATTGGCAATCAAGTGGTCCTATGGTCATGTTTTGGATGCATATTTGAGGTTAAAAGTATTTAGATCTGCCAAAAGACTGCATATGGAGTGGAAGAGAAAGAGATTAGCCAAGGATAACACTGGCTTTGGGCCTAGGAAACTGGAAGGGTTGAGTTGCCGTTTACTGAGATGGGAAGGATTGTAGGAGGAGCAGGCTTTAGAGATTAGAAATTTAGTTTGGGGATGTAAAGTAGGCAGTTAGATGTGTGAGACTGGAGCTCAGAAGAGATGTCTAGATGTACAGGATTGGTTATATAACCTGGAGAATCACTGGTTCTCAGACCATCTTTGAAGGCCTGTGACTGCATCAGTTTCACTAGGGAAGCACTACTGATAGATAAGAGGGCCCCAAAGGCTAAGTTATTGTGAGACTGAGAAAAAGCACCCAGGGAAGGAGGAGGAAAAGCAGGAGAATTTGGTATCTGAAAGACCAATGGTAAAATATTTCAAGGAGTGATCAAATGTGTCAAATATTGGTTAAATACCATGGAAGAAGGGAAAAGATAACTGACCATGAGATTAAACAATGGGAGATTATTATTAGTCTCAACCAGAGCATATTCAGAGGTGGGAGCAAAAGCCTGATTGGACTGGATTTAATAGATAATAGGAGGAGAAAAATTGAAGGCAAAAGTAAATGTATAATCTTACTGGGAGTTTTGCCTTTAAAAGAACAGAGAACTGGGAAGTTACTGGAGAGGAGTTAGATGACTGGAATAAGGAGATACCAGGTCGCATTCTCTTCTGACAGGAGATTCTAATCCAGGTGGGTCTAGGGAAGAGAGGAAACGTGGGCAGGAAATGCCAAGGAGAAGAATTCCTACCAACTCTACCCCCTCTGTGGTGAGGGGGACTAGCGAAGAGAAATAGCCATTAGGTTAAAAGACCGAACAGAAATCCGTGCTCTCAGTGGAGAGATTTTTCAGTTGGAGTGAAAATGTGAAAGGAAACTTCACAGAAACTTTTGAAGATAAGGGGTATTTTCCTGGTGATTCATCCATTAGCCAGAGGGCTGAGTGGAATGGTTTCCAGAATGGGAGAACAATAGGAGATAAAATCAGGTTAGGGAATGCCAATTTGGGATGAGTAATAACCTAGGATTCACAGGTATCTTGTTATTAATAATTGACAGAAACAACAGTAACAGTTGTAATAGACTTAAACTTGGTATTCCTAAAGCAAATTATGGGGATAATTTTGCAAGCATTGCAGATGAGGGAGCAGGGATTAGGGAAATTGCCAGAAGCATGTAGCGAGCTGGGAGTTTTGTTTTGTGATGCCTGGAAATGCTTCTTTTTCTAGGTGGTACATTTTGTTTTAGGCTTCTGCTTGACTCTGGTCTCATCCTGTGTTATATGTAAAACAAGAACTAAGTAAATATTTGTTGAAAAATAATAGAGAAATGAATGTATTTATTCTAAAAGGGGATAAAATGCTGAAGGAGACTTCTTCCTAAATGGGGAAGGGTAATTTGTGGCTGACATGGAGTCCTTATCAATTGTAACAATTGTAACAAATGAAGGATGTTGTTAATGTGGGAAAGTGTAGGAGGGGTAGAGAGTGGGGCATATGGGAATCCCCTACATTTTTTTATGTACCATTTATGTAATCTAAGTATCTTTATAAAATAAAAAATAATAATAATGAAGAAAAACTAGAAAAGCCAGATAAAATGATCATCTGTTTGACAGCATCCGAGACTGCTGAGGAAATACACACTGGAAGGACTAAGAATATGGATGGTATAAACCTTAGCAAATTGAGCTGGATTTTGCATCTCCTTTTACCCTGGGGCATTTTTCAATTCTTGGCATGGGCAGGAGGCTACAAATTTAGGTTTGCACTGCCAAAGGACCACTCTTAGGGAAAAAAAGACAGCTAAGCATATGGATGATTTTCTCCTCAGGAAAACTGCCAGATTCTGAGGCTACACAAGGTTGAAAGCAGAAATGTGAGTGTACAGCTTCTGCAAAGGAGAGCCTCCTTTGCAGCATTCTTATAAGACTAAACTTAGAGTTTGAAAATTACTAGACAATATGAGACCAGAGCTCACACTGGGCTCTTATTTGAAAACCATGGAGGACCAGGATCAAATCAGACATAGACTAAGCCTTACCATGGCACAACCTGTGATTGGCCTAAGCCACCAGACCGGATTCTCCACATGCCTGGCAGAAGAAAGGATACAGCCTTACTAGAGAAAAATGGAATTAACTGGAGCCTCTCAAATTTATATATACAATGTCCAACATTAAATCACAAGCTACCAGGCATGTAAAAAGATAGGGACATGTAAGTGAAAAATCAAGGGAAAGAATATTTATAAAAACAGGCACAAATATGATTAAGATATTAGAGTTAGTTGGAAATGGCATAAAATAACTAGGTGAATATGATCAAGAAAATTGAGGTAGAGATGGAGAAAGGCAATGCAAATTTGGGGGATTTAACTGGAGAATTTAAATCTGAAGGAAAATCAAATACAAAATCTGCCTGAAAAATACTATATCAAAATTAAATACTCATTTGATGGATTTAACAGCAGACAAATGCCAGTATTTTACACTGATGTGGTGCAACTGTAATTTTCCACTGCTGGTATAAGAGTATGGTGGTGTAACCACTTTGGGAAACTGTTTGACAATATCGAATAAACTAAAGGTATTAGCAAACTTGAAATCCCGTGGGTCTTTCTTCTTGAGGGGGCGCTAAATAGTAGCTTAATGGGATGCCATTTATAGTCCAGCCTCTGTATTTGAGCTGGAGGAAGCAACTAGTAATCATCCTTTTCCTCCACTATCCTTTACAAATTCTTCTCATGCTCAGCTATCACTTCAGTAGATCTTGATGGCTTACTTTATGGTGTGATGCAAACCTTAATTCTCAAGGAAACTGTACCCTTAATAGTCATGTGCTTTCTATGCCAGGGCTGTCATGAATGTCCACTGTCATTGCAATAGGGCCAGGGAATGTCAGAAAACTTCCAAGAGGACCTCTCATGTTCCATATATAGCAGTCCTATCTCCAACTGCTGACCATGGTCTTTTAACCCTGCTAGGAGGGTGTCTCCTCTTTTTGCCTGATGTTCCTGGACCTATGTGCTGTGGCAACAGCCATGACTTGTAGTCCAGTGGGCCTCTTTCTGTGTGCCACTTTGGAGATCAGAACCTTCAATCTTTAGAGCCCATAGGAAGTACAAAATCTCCCAGAGTGATATTGGGTATGATTGTAAGTGGGTCCATTCTCTTTCTTCCTCTTTGTTTCCCAGATCCATACTCACTTAGAGGAGCAAGAGCAAGGAGCATAGAGCAAGAATCATATATGGATCACTGATATGATAAGCACAACCTCCTGAAGGGGGGCACCCCATCTTTTCAGAGTATTTTCTCTGAGGTGGAGCATTAATTGTGCCTTTAGAAGGCTATCCCACTGCACTGTGAGGCTGACTGCCTCTAGATGATAAGGACATGATAAAACCAGTTTATCCCATAATCGCTCCCACATTTCCTTTTCAGTGAACTGGGTCCCATTGGTTGAATATGTGCAGCATGGTAAGGAATTCTGTAGGCCTCCAGATAGCAATACAGGCTGGGTCTGGGCAGAAAAGGCAATCCTATACTCAGAATAGATCTCTATTTCTTTAAGGAAAAACCACTGGCCCCTCCAGAATGGAAGGAACCTGATGCAGGCGGCTTGCCAACAAATGGCCAGTTTGTCTCCTTGAGGAATAGTTCCAGCATTGGTCTCTGTTGCTGACAAATTGGACATTCAGCGACAACAGTCCCTAAATCAGCCTTATTAAGTGAGATTCCATCCCTCCATCTCTGCCACCATGCCAGTCATTTTCTGGAGTGACCCATGGCAGCTACTGGCTTAGGTCAACTAGTGGAGTCATTTTGTCTAAGAGTTTTTAAATGCCTCTCCCACGGTAGAGGCTTTCTGGTGGACATTGCCCTGTAGCATAAAAATCTTCACATTTTGTGCCAACTCCCAAATATCCATCTACATACCTCTACCCCAGTCATCCTTGTCTCCAGTCTTCCAATCCTTTTCCTTCTAGGCCTTTGGCCAGATGGCCAGGCCATCATCCCTGCTCAGAAATATGCCTATATTCTTAAAAAGTGGAATGGTGAAGAGTACTTATAGCAGCTTTACCCACTGGGAACATTTTCCCTCCACAGTGTTCTCTGGGACCACCCTGAAAGCAGTGGTAATACAGCTGCTATCCCTTTTCAGCTTTCATCCAACTCCCAAGTGAAACTACCTTAAATCAAGCTTGGGCTTGTTGCTTCTCATTCAGCTAATATATAACACCCCTCTCCACCTGTCCCTTCCCCCAGCATGGAGCCATAGATGCAAGTCAGGAACTGTGGTGAATATAAATGTGAGTGACATGGAGGTCCAGGCTACCTCTTCATGCAGCTAATTTGGTCCTCTCATTCTGCTTGGGCTTAATCCTAGCTGTACCGTTTCTATCTTATGAAAGGGTGCACTACTGGGCCCTTTTGACTTTGTGACTTGATGATCAACAGAAGCCAGATCATAGCGGACAATTACTGAAGCATAATCACCTGTCGTCCCATGGTCAAGCATTCCATCTCTACAAGGGTCAAGTAACATGACAGGAGATACTCCCCAAAGAGATTACAATTTTCTGTTATGAAGCGCATGTCCTTTCTTCAATATCCCAGTGGCCTGTGTCATGATTCTCCTATTGGAGCTTCTCATAAGCAGAATACTGCATCATTTCCCAGAACTGACACCTGCAATGCCATAGCATCTGCCAGATTGCATGGCCCAAATGGCAGAGCTGGTTGCATCATGGCCTGGACCTGCTGCAGTGCCTTTCCCTGCTCTTGGCCTCACTCAAGTCTGGAAACTTTCTATGTGGCCTAATATATGAGGCAGAACAATTTTCTTAGGTGCAGAATATATTGCAACCAAAACAGAGGCCTAACAGATGCTACGCTGCTGTTTTTGTGGTAGGAAATGGAAGAAGCAGCAATATGTCTTTTATTTAGATGTCATAAGCCTGCACACTGCACACAGAAGTGCTTGGTCCCTGAATCTTCATAGGGTTTATCTCTCATCCTCTGGAATGCATATGTCCTGCAAAGGCCTGCAGTGTGATAGTAACCTCTTGCTCATCCTGTCCATTCAGCATGATGGTCATCAATGTCACAGATCAGTGTGATCTTTGGTGGGATGCTCAGATGGTTCATATCTCTGAGGACAATATATGTCCAGGAAAGTTAATATAGCTCCAAAGCAAAATTATAAATGAATATTGTTTTTGTCCAACATGAATGGAAACTATGATCCTGTATTCTAAATAGAGTCGACAAGTCACATACCATGTAACTGAGAGTTATCAATCTGCTCTGCCAATAATACCATGCTTGGCATGGAGCTGTGATTGGACTACTACATGGTTAGCCTAGGGTACTCAACAATCCTTCTCTAGGATCCATCCAATTTCTGCAAGAATCAGACTGACTAATTGAATTGAGTTATGGTATGGACCATTTCTTAGTTTCCCAGCTGCAAAAAAAAAAAAAACAAAACAAAAAACCAGCATACAATGAATTGACTCGAAAAACAGGAGTTTATTAGCTCATAGTTTTTGAGCCTAGGAGATGTCCAAAATTGAGATGTTCAGGAAGGCAATGTTTTCTCCAAGAAAAGTGGCATTCTGGGGCTGGCTGCCACTGATCTTTAGGTCCTTAGCTTTTCTGTCTCTGGGCAATGCATATGGTGACATATTTCCATTCTCTTCTAAGTCCTGTTGATTTCCAGCTTCTGCTCCTCCGTGTGGCTTTGACTTCACAAAGCCTCCAGTAATAGGATTAAGGCCCAACCTCTTTCAGTTTGACTATACCGTAAGTAAAAATAACATCTTCAGAAGGTCCTATTTACAATGGGTTCACATCCACTGGAATGGATTAAGATTTAAGAACATGTCTTTTCCTGTGGTATAAGTCAACCTACCACAGACCATCACCCCTGAATTTTAGGTCTTTATTATTAAAACAAATCTCTGTTATTGCCCCAGGATATAATATTGTTTTTTAAATTTATTCTCTTACCTGGGTTGGGATAGTTTCAGAAGTTTCCACTATGACTTCTCTACTAGGCCAGCTCCTACTCTAAAACACCAGGGGCTGATGGAGGGTTATTCTTAGTGCCAAGAGCGTCAAAGTGAATTATGTACTCAGGGAGTGGTCAATGACACCGTGTAGATTGGAGGACCAAGTGGTGCCTCCATTAGCCAGACTTTGGTCAGAACTCCATTTCGATCTTTGTTCCCATAGGCCTCATTCCAACAGTGGTCCATGGTGATGCCATGGCTCTTTGGACATCAGAGATGTCAACTCACATCCTAGCCAATATCCAATAGTTCATGAAATAGCTAGTAATTCCTGCCTGTCTTTTTGGTGTACAGTCATTGGAGGACGTAGCCATAGGTCCCTTTGGGAAAGGTCAGGTGGAATTTTCACCGTATCACAATATAAACTTGCCATGATGTTACAGGACTCTTCTTCCTAGGGATCCCTATCACCTAGTAAGTAAGTTCCGAATCTGAAAACTGTCTCAGATCTGGACACAGAAAAAGGAATTGTGTGATTTCCTTGGTACAATCACCCTCATCTCTAAATGCATATGTTTGTTTGGCTTCTGTTTTTCGGCTATTGATTTTGAGCATGTCAAGCCCCGTTTGGCTTTTCCTCTGACCTCTCTAGTCATTATGGTAACTGTAGACTTTTAGCTTCTTGAGTTAATCTCTGCCACCTGGTCTATCTTATGAAGGGGAGGAGGAGAGGGGTGAGGTGGGCATCATTCCCATGGACGTTATGGAGTCCAGGCTTGTGACCATGTCACCTACTTTCATTCCTAGTTTGCAGAGGAGAGCCACCTCTGCACTTCTAAGAAATACTGTTGCCCTTCGTGCTAATGCACATCTGATGGCCTTAGTCAAATGTGTCCTTTGGGCCCCCTCATGTAACACAATCCTCTGATGGGTTTTCCAGTCTACATAATATATCTATTGGAATATCCATTTCTTTCAGCCTCTTTTTTCCTTTCTATCCCATCTGCCAGAGCGACTCAGGCATTTCCACTTTACTGAGTTTGCTATCATTTTTCCGGTTTTCTAAGAGCCACCTCAACACTGGGTTTGCCCCATGCCCCAGGGTTCTTGCCAGGGTGTTAAATCTCCTTTCCAAGAAAATGCACCCAAGTAAATAAATTCTAGCTACCATGATCAAGCACCATGAAAAAAGAACCCCTGGAGTACTCAAATGGCTCAGCTTTATATTCTGGTTAATTCTTGCCATTTTTTTAGGCATTAATTTTCCTTCTTTATCATGCATGTCCCTTGTCATGTTGTGTTAGCGTTTAGTCCTAGTTATCAGCCTAGCAGACATTAGAGGAAGTGGTAGCAAATCATGAGGGGCATACATGAAACCCCATGGGGGGTGGGGCGGGGGCTTCTTTAGCAAATTCCAGGGAGCAGAAGTGCTAGTTCTTGCTACGTAAGGGTGAGCCACTTCCATAAGCCCAGAGGGTCCAGTGGGAAGTTGCAGAGTCACATACCCAGAGCTGTTGAGACATGAGATGTCTCCAGCTCAAGTTTCAGGATTTCAGATTATACACACCAGGGTTCTGACCTTCACATAAAAGAATTGCCTTGGCTGAACTTTCAGACTGCTCTGGGACTGTAACTCCAACAATTACATTTTCAGCATGCTGCTGGAGGACTTGTCTGCCCTCCCAGTACAATTGATAAGGGCCTCATTGTCAGCTAGCACAGCCTTACAAAGAAGCTCTCTGGCTCTCACACTAGCTACCAACTTCTGGTTAACAGCTTTCAGTCATTCTGCAGGGCAACAATATAATTTAGTAAATAACCAGCCAACTCTGCTCTGATTTTAGGCCTTTTCCTCCGCACTCCCTCCATATTTCCCAAATGCCTGTGCCATCACACCTGCCACAGCATTCCCTTCAACTAGAACATTTTCCCAGACCACCACTGCTGAAATCTTTGGCAAATGAGCTGCATCCTTGTGCCAGGAATTATCCATGCCCAGCCCTCAACCAGTACGATTTTTCTTCACCTGCTGCATTGGAAGTTGGTGAGCCAGTCTTCCAAATCCCTATTTTGACCCTTGTTTTCTCAGGCGACTTCTGGTACCATTTGTGTTATTCCAGGTTCTCCAAGAAGCAGACAGCAAGGCAGGATTAAATATGCAAGAATTTTATTAGGGGAATGCTTATGAGAGAAAATGGACTGTGGGCATGGGGAGACTGAGAGAGCTGTCAGACCACAGTGTAAGTCTGAGCCAAGGAAAGGAGGCAGGAAGGAAGTTTGGGTAGAAGCACCTTAAAATGGTCATGCAGTCTACGGAAAGTTCAGCAAAGCTGTTGGCAAGTGCTTGAGCCAAAGTCAGCTGTCTGAGAAATTGCATATCCCCCAAGATTATGCCTACCTCACTCTTCCTGCAGCTCTCAGTCATTGACCAGAAGCAGCCTATGGGAAGCAAAGGTGACAATGGCTTTGAGTTTACAGCAGCTGGGCCCCTGGTCAGTTACAGTCCCTTTAATAGGAGGTCTGTGTGGCCATGTGGTACATTCTCACAGATACCACAGCTTGTTGTCAGGAGCTTTTGACTACTGATTTATTTCTAGTTTGTCCTTAACTCAAGCCAGAATTTTTAAGTGTCTTAGTAAACTCCGTTTTTGCTTGTTTTTTTTTTTTTATATACCAGATCCTTCTTGGCTGTCCCTAAATTCTAATGTTTGTCTCACTAGCACTTTGAAACGTCTGATCTCTGTTTAGCCTCTTCACAGCTGCTTTGCTCTTGGTGTCTTAGCCTCTTGACCAAAGCAGACAGAGCTAAGAAATCAGGAATACATTGAGGGGAATTTTAACTGAGAACATTGTGCTCACTTTACTTCTTCTGGGGCTATTGACCTCTCAGGTGCTGGCGACACTGGTAATCAGGAGTACCAGCTTTTACCTCCACAGGCCAAGGAGACTGCTGCCATCTCTGTGTGACACTTTCTCTTTGGCCCCTATGCCAGTGTTAACTTGCCAGCAAAGCTCCTGAAGAGTGGAATGAATATATATATATATATGTGTGTGTGTGTGTGTGTGTGTGTGTGTGTGTGTGTGTACATATATAGGGCTCACCTGCATGCTTTTTCTTCCTCTCTAAGATTTTGTTCTCTTAAATTCTGGCTGCCTTAGTTGCTCTCTGATGTCATCATTTAGTAGGGATTTTCTTTCTTTTTTTTTTTAATCAAGCTTTTGTGTTGTTCTAGGTGGCAAATTTAGTCTCATATCAGAAACTCAGCCACAGATGAGTCTAGAATATTATATTTTGAAAAAATATATATAAGTAACACAAGTAAAGAGATTGAATCAAATAATCAAAAGCCTCCCAACAAAGACAAACTTCATTCGTGAAGTTTACCACACATTATAAGAATTAACACCAATCCTGATCTAATACTTCCAAAAAATTGGAAGAGGAGTGAACATTTCCTAACTCATTCTATGGGGACAGCATCACCCTAATGTCAAATTCAGATGAAGACACCACAAGAAAATTACAGACCAATATCCCTTATGAACGTAGATGCAAAAATCCTTAACAAAATACTAGCAAGCCATATCCAACAGCACACTGAAAGAATTATACCCCATGATCAAATGGGATTTATCCCAGGTATGCAAGGGTGGTTCATCACAGGAAAATCAATTAATATAGTACAACAAATTAACAGAATGAAGGGAGCAAAACACATCATTTTAATTCATGCAGAAAATATACTTGACAAAATCCAGCTCTCCTTCTTGATAATACACTCAGAAAACTAGGAATGAAAGGAAACTTTCTCAACATGATAAAGGGCATTTATGAAAAATCTACCACTAACATTATACTCAATGGTGAAAGACTGAAAGCTTTCCCTGTAGGATCAGGAACAAGAAAAGGATACCCACTGTCACTACTGTTATTCAACATTTTAATGGATGTTCTTGCCAGAGGAATTAGGCAAGAAAAAGAAATTGGAAGGGAAGAAGTTAAACTTTCTCTATTTGCAGAAGACATGATCCTATATACAGAGAATCCTGAAAAATCCACAACAAAGCTCCCAGAACTAAGGGATGATTTCAGCCAATTGGTGGGGTACAAGATCAATACCAAAAAATCTCTTGTATTTCTGTACACTAGGAATGAACAGCTGGAAGAAGAAATCAAGAAAATAATTCCATTCACAATAGCAACTAAAAGAATGCAGTGCTCCAAAATGTATTCACCAAATGCAATGAATGTCCCACGATGATGAAAGAGGTTGTTGATGTGGGAGGAGTGGGGTGGGGGTTATATGGGGACCTCTTATATTTTTTTACTGTAACATTAAAAAAAAAAAGAAAAAAAGGATCCAATATATAGGAATAAATCTAATCAAGGATGTAAAGGACTTGTACACTGTAAATCTATACAGTCTATAAATTTTAAACTATAAATAGGAAACTATAAATCATTACAAAAAGAAATTAAATAACCTAAATAAATGGAAGAACATTCTGTGTTCATGAATTGAATGTCTAAATATTGTTAAAGAAGTCACTTCTACCCAAAGTGATATAGAGATTCAAATGCAATCTTCAATTCCACTGCTGGGTATATACCCAGAAGAACTGAAAACAAGGACACGAACCGATATATGCACACCAATGTTCATAGCATCATTATTCACTATTGCCAAAGCTGGAATCAACTCAAATGCCCATCAACAGATGAATGGATAAACAAAATGTCATATACATAAATGGAATATTACTCAGCTGTAAGAAGGAATACAGTACTAACACATGGAATAACATGGATAAGCCTTTGGGACCTTATGTTGAGTGAAGCAAGTCAAGCATTGAGGGACAAATACGACTTGAACTCTCTGACATGCATTAAGCAAATCAAGCTGTCTCAGAGAGCTAGAGACTGGAAGATAGGATTACAGGAAATAGGGGTGAGAGGAAGGTTGTGAGCTGATGCCTACATGGGCAAAATCTATGATAAAGTGGAGGTAAGTAGTTGTGCAGTGAAGGGATAAGACAGGGGCATAGGGATACTGTTGGGTGGGGCTTTGTAGGCTTGAGGGGAGCTAGGGTTGGGAGGATCGGTCAGATTGTCCATGGAATTGAGGAGGAGGGTTTGCGGGGAGCAGGTGAACATGGGAGATTGTCAGGTATGTGGTTGAAATTCTAATGCTGAGAAAACTCTTTAGAAAATATAATAAGGAAGAGTTACTGGTGTTTGACACAGGGCATCTGGCACAGGGTGCACCTGGGGTAGGCTTCTAGGGAGTGTGTGAGTGCTCATCTTGTCATAGTGTGTTATAGCAGTGGGTGGAGACCCATACAATGAGTGGGAAGGTATTGTACCCCATCCTGGGAAGGCCTAATGTTCTCAAACAGAGGGGAGGGTGTCTCTTGAGAGCATGGGTGGCTCCTCATGGGGGAGGATAGACTAGCCCTCAGCATTGTTGCAAATATCTATGAATTTTGTTCTTCAAACAGAGAAGCTTGGTTGTCACTGTGGGCCCTGAGGGGAGGGGGAGAGAGGAATAGAATAGATGGAAGAGGAGGTAACTGGGGGGCAATGGAAGTGTTCCACAAGATCATGCAACAATGGATCTAGGCCATGTTAAATTTATAAAAGTGTAAAGCCTAATGTAAACCATAATGTAAACCATAATGGAACCATGGTTAGTAGCTATGTTTCAATATCTGTACAACAGCTGTAGCAAATATAACATCCACATGTAAAAAGGGAAGGGGGAAAAGGGTTTGATGTTGGGTATTAAAAAAAATAAAAGAAAAAAAGATTCATTGCAATCACAATCAAAATGCTAACATCCCTTTTTGCAGAAATGAAAAAATCAATCATCAGATTTATATGAAAGAGTAAGGGGCCCCAAGAAGCCTGAAAAAGAAGAAAGTTGGAGAACTCATGCTCCTGATTTTAAAACTTATTACAAAGCTACAGCGATTAAAATACCATGGAACAGGCACAAGGACAGACATAAAAACCAATGGAATTAAATTTAGAGTTCAGAGATAAACCTTCATGTCTATAATCAATTGATTTTTAATCAATTTTTTGTTTTTTTAAACAACTCAACTTATTGATGCGTATTAATAAAGCATACAATTCAGTCAATTTTACTGAAACCTATTCATAAAGCATACAATCCATCCAAAGTGTACAATCAGTGGTGTTTGGTATAATCATAGAGTGTTACATTTATACTTCAATCAATGTTAGATCATTTTTGTTTTCCAATAATAATAACAATAATAAAACAACCAAAGAATACCCTTTAGTCACCTCGCAATCTCTAGCCTTCCCTTGTCATATGTAATTGGTATTCTATTTCCAGCTCTCTAATTTATGTGTATTTTTATTTTGTATAGATTGGGTCAAACAATAAGCAGTAACTTTTGTCTACTTTCTTTCATTTAATGTATTTCCTTTTTTACCATTAATGAGAGGTTATTAATATATTATTATAATATATTATATACACTACTGTCCATAGTTTGCTTTGGTTGTATTTTTGCCCAAATATCACCCTGATACTGATATCTTGTAACATAACATACTTTTTTTCTGTTTCAAAGAAAAATTGTTTTAAATATGCAATAGTAAGCATACACATTTTTTCAAATGAAGGTTTGCTATGCTGTGTAGTCCCAAGTTTCATTTTTTAGTTTTCCTTCTAGTGATATACAGGATGTTAGACTTTCCCTTTCAACCACTATATGGTTAACTGATTTTTGACAGGGGTGCTAAGTCCACTCAATTTGGTAGGAATGGTCTCTTCAACAAATAGTGCTGGGAAAACTGGATATCAATATGCAAAAGAATAAAGACAGATCCTCTCCTCATACATTAACCCAAAATGGATCAAAGATCTCACTATAAGAACCTAAACTATACAACTCTTAGAAGAAAACAGCAAAGCATCTTCAGAACCTAGAGTGAGGCAGTATTTTCTTAGTCTTTACACCAAAAACATGAGCAACAATAGAAAAAAATATATAACTGGGACTTCATCAAAATTAAAAACTTCTGTACATCAAAGACTTCATTATGAAAGTAAAAAAGACATCCTATAGAATGGGAGAAAATATTTGGAAACCAATATCCAATCAGGGCTAAGATCTATAACAACAAAAAGACATGTAATCCAATTTAAAAGTGGGAAAAAGACTTAAATGTATATTTTTTTCAAAGAAGATATACAAGGGGACAAAAAGCACATGAAAAGATGTTCAACATCATTAGCCTTTAGAGAAATACAAATCAGAACCACAATGAGATACAGTTTTGCACCCACTAAAAAATATCCATTAAGGAAAGGAAAATTACAAGTATTGAAGAGGATGTGGAGAAATAGGAACACTCATTTATTGTTAGTGGGAATGTAAAATGGTATGGCCACTGTGAAAAGTTAGGTATTTCTTCAGAAAGCTAAGTATAGAATTACCATATGACTTGATAATCCAACTTCTAGGTATATAACCAAAAGAATTGAAAGCAGGAAGTCAAACAGATATTGTCACACAGATGTTCAGAGAGGTATTAGTCACAATTGCCAAAAGATGGACGCACCCCAAGTTTCCACTAACAGATGAATGGATAAACAAAAAATATGGACTATGAATATATATACATGGAATATGATTCAGTTTGAAAAGTAATGAAGTCCTAATACTTGTGACAACATGGGTAAACCTTGAAGTCATCATTTTGAGTGAAATAAACCAGATGAAAAGGACAAATATTGTGTTATCTCACTGATATGAAACAATTAGGCTAAGCAAATGCATAGTAAGAAACTAGAATACAAGTTACCAGGCATTGGGGGAGGGAGAGGGATTGAGAAGTTAATGCTTAATTGGTACAGAATTTCTGTCTGTGGGATAGAAAAGTTTTGGTAAAGGATGGTGGTACTGATAGCAAGCATTGTGAATGCAGTTAACACCACTGAGGTATTTATTCGAATGTGGTTAATAGAGGAAACGTTAGGTTGTATACGTTCCTAGAATAAAAATTTAAAGAAATACCATGGAATTGTATAACACAATGTACCTGACCTAAACTATGGACTATAGCTAATAGTACAATCATAGTAATATTCTTTCAGCAATTGTAACAAGGGTACCACACCAATGCCAAGTGTTAATAAAAGGGGAAAGTGTGTGTGTAAGGGAGGTGGTGTAGGGGCACTCTTTATTTTCTGCAAGACTTTTCTATAAACCTACAAATTCTCTAATAAAAACAATATTATTGGGAGCGTGGCCCAGGAAGCTGGTGCCAACTGCGTTGTTGCATCCCTGTTCCAGCTGCTGGCCCTGCCCCAGGCTCCAAGCCTTCCTTCAGTGCCAGCAGTGGTCTATGTCCGGGAGCGGCAGCGTGGCAGTCCTGCCGGCTGACAGGTGGCCTGACCTTCGGCACCGCCATCTTTCTGTGGGGCTCTCTGGTCAACCACCATAACGAAGATGGCTAAGAGCATAAAAGAAGAAATGGGTTGAAATGAACTGTGGAAATACTAACACAGCATGCTCCCTGTAGCTGATTACAGCAGTTCCTCTGAATTCCCCAATCTTTTGCGTTGTAAATGTAAATGAAAAAGTTGTATATGAAGTCAGCACTGGTGTGTTACATCATTCATGAAAAAAGAAAAATATCTCTATTCTTCAGATAATGCATATCACGATAACTTATGGAAAATACCAATTCTAAGTACGTTGTTAGAAGTATTTCAGTGTGTAAAATACATTGGCTTAAATATACAAGTTGAAAAATGTAATTAATAAACAGAAAGTTCAGTGTAAGTTAAAAACTATTATTAAAAAACAGTAGCTAGTAAAACAGACAGGATAAATACTCCTAGGAATTAGAGAAACCTTTAATAAGAGGAAAAATACCTAAAATAAAATACATTTATTTATTTAGTTTTTAAATCAAACTTTTTTTTAAAGATTTATTTATTTATTTATCTCCCCTTCCCCCCACCCCCACCCCCACCCTGGTTGTCTGTTCTCTGTGTCTATTTGCTGCATCTTCTTTGACCACTTCTGTTGTTGTCAGCGGCACGGGAATCTGTGTTTCTTTTTGTTGCATCATCTTGTTGTGTCACTTCTCCGTGTGTGCGGCGCCATTCCTGGGCAGGCTACACTTTCTTTTGTGCTGGGCGGCTCTCCTTATGGGGTGTACTTCTTGCGCGTGGGGCTCCCCTGTGTGGGGGACACCCCTGCGTGGCACAGCACTCCTTGCGCGCATCAGCACTGCACATGGGCCAGTTCCACACGGGTCAAGGAGGCCCGGGGTTTGAACCATGGCCCTCCCATGTGGTAGGTGGATGCCCTAACCACTGGGCCAAGTCTGCCACCCTACATTTATTTTTACTATTCAAATTATGTTTATTGATGCACACTTTATTTGCCTTGGGTATCTGAAAATTTCATGAGTCTTCTGTTAATATGCTTAGCAAGAGTCCACAGTGTCAACTGTGTGAGAGCTTAGACTCTAAAAAGTTGTGTTAAATAATAAGTATCTTTATAAATACTATATTATTTTTCTGTCATGCACCTCCAACTCTCTAGTGGTACAGACAATTCGTGGAACTCCAAACTTTACAACTAGAATGAAATTTGTGGAATTATAAGGTGGTCCTTATTTACAATATAAAAATTCAATATTTATATCTACACTGAATACTTTGAATGGTCTCCAGTCCAATGAACATCACTAGTTGATTATGTTCATAAGAAAATAGACTTTTTGTTGTTATTGTTAAACTCAGCCAATATGTTCAATTCCACCAAATCCAGAATAGAACATATTTTGTTTACTTTTAAATCAGTCTTTTAAAATATAAAAATTTTAGAGCAATTTTTCCTCTGAAAATAAAGGAGATAAATTTTTCATTTAGATAGGAATTTCTAAAAATTATACCAACTGATTTCAATTGCTCTTAGAAAAGTAGCCCAAATAAAATTTTGATCAAATCATGATAAATATTGTATCCTCCTGATCATATGCAGAGAATACGTATTTTTTTGCGCTTATTTTTGAGTTCTGAAACAATTCCATGGGAATCCTTTAGCTGACAGTCAGTGACACCTCTACCTCCCCACTCTTGGATTCATGTAGTGCAGAGGTCCACAGGTTTGCCACATGTAGAACCATCTGGAGACCTTTTTAAAAACTACGAATGCTTGGGACACATCCCAGACTGCATAAATCAGAATTGCTGGGGATAGGGTACAAATATCAGTATGTTTCAAGTCCTATCCAGGTGATTTGAATATACAGGTGATACGGAGAAATAGTGATAGAGTGATTTTTCCAACTGCTGGCTATCAGCTTGTTTGTTCCTGACATTTCTCCCAAAGTTTTTGAATACTTTAAATCTCAAATAAAATAATACTATGGCCCTCTTTTTAAAAGATAGGTGGCTTGAATTAAGTACTCATACATTCTTATTTGCTATTTTCCTAAAAATGGACATATTATTTTGCTAATGGGACAAAATTAGAGCTAAACTATATCATGACAGCGTGCAACAGCATGTCCCACAGATCAGAAAGTAGGCTGTTGATTTAGGCGTTCAATAGATCAGACTCTGTCCCATATTTGTTCACACTGATGGCTTGTGTGTTTTTGAGAACATGGTTAGGATACAGGTCATTGTTTCAAAGCTGATAGTTTCTCATAGAGGAATGATACATCCTTTCTTTTAAGAAAAAATGATTTGTTAATTGGCATCTTGCATATGCAAAGGTAATACTGATGTCCTTTTCTGGAAGAGAGAGGTTCAAGACAATGAAATGCTATTAAGAGTAAAAATTGCAGTTGGTTATTTTTACTCTGTGATGAGGGGTCAGGCATTCCCCCTTTCCTTTTCGGGGCATCGAGAGTGGTTGTCTGTGTTCTTTGGTAGGAAGACCTAGGGAGGGAGGCACGGTGGTGTTTGTAATATCATAGTTGTGCGGTGCCTCAGGGGAGAACTGTCTAAGGGTTCCAGTGGCTTATCTGTTCTAAAAACTGTGAGAGTTCTTATGTTTCGCCCAGGTTCAAAATTTTTATTTGTATGAATTTTTATATGTATATTTTTTCTATGTATTCCTCTTTTTTTCTGCCTAAAGCTTTAGAAAATATTGATAAATCATGTTAGCTAGGCTTTGTTGAGCTCTGGGGTGTTGAGGAATATTTTGGACCCAGGCTTGGGGTGAAGCATCAACTGGAGAGCAGCAACTGCCTGAAGGAAGAAGTAAGGTAAGATCTAGAGAAGAATGGAGACAAGTTCAGGCACAAGAACAAGGCACTGTGTACAAATGATAACTAGTATTGTTTCTGGGACCTGTAAACATTCTTTTGGTGATTCCAGAAATATCTGGGGAAAAGAAAATGGTCCAACACCAGATATTCAATTATTGAAAATGGATTTTATTTATGATAACATGACACATCTTCCTGCAGAAGAGACAAATAGGTTGTAACAAGGAAAAGAAACACAAACAAGAAAAAATACCTATTCCTCATATTAGTCAACAAGCATTCATTAACTGTATTAATTATATGTTTATCTATATTGTATATTCATTAAGTAAACTATACCACCTCTCAAAAATTATGTTCTTTAGTGAAACATGGTGTTAAAAATGACAAATGATAGCAAGGAACTTTGCCAGGCACTATGCATCCAAAGCTATTAATCATTATCTGCCATTGTAAGCCTTTGGTGGGAGAGTCTTTTAAAAAAAAACAGATTGTCATGGACAAAGAGTGCATGTTTCCTTTGTTCTTTTATGAATTTTTTCTCAGTTATTGCTTTCATATATAGAGTCAAAATTCTATTTTGGGGTGCAATTACATTAAGATTTATTTCAGGCTTGATCCAATGGGAGTCCCTTTCAGCAGGTTGATAATGAGAGAAGATTGAGTAGGGAAGAAAATGGAGGCTCATCCCAGGTCCGCATAAGAAGGAAACTCAGGATATAGGCGCCATCTGGCCAGAGGCAATTTAGCAAATCCTCCCAAGGAAGTTTAGCTTTTGTTAACTTTAGTTCCAACACAGAGCAGAGATGTTTTAAACTATCTTAATCAAATGAGTGATGATCCTGCCATGCTATCTTCAAACACTATGGTGATTTCCCCTTCTTAAATATCTCTAGCTAAAACGAAAAACAAGCTATACTGAACTCATAACATATTCAGTCGGGACACTCATTGAGTATATTTTTTCTAGCTCTGTACATTTAGAAAAATGACATTATAATCCAAATGCCTATCACACAGCATTTGTTGGTGAGGATAGCCCTATAAGAGCATAGATGTTCATTTTTCTTTCCTTTGCTGTTGAGCTTCGTCCCTGGTTTTCCTACCAAGGCCCCTCTTTTCTTATACTTCTCCTAGGCCAGCCCACAAGTGGGGCTGACTTTCTCATTAACATTTCCTGTAGAAAGTCTACAGATGTCAAAACAATGATGAAATTCAAACTTGACAAATTATGGATTAACTCAACTAATTACATATTATAATCAAACTGCGTTGACAATTTGAAATCTTAAGGCTTCTTGGGTTCCATGAAATATTATACTCCTTCTTTCGGCAAGTTACTACCATGAACCAGACACTGTTCTAGATATAGGAGATACCACCGTGGACAAAAAATGAAAAATAAAACATCCCATCTTCAGAATGTAATGTAAATGTATCTATACATTTTACATTAAAATATTTTTTGTTAAAAACCAGTATGTTTCTTGTATAATGTACAAGAACACACACATGCCTATATAACAAGACAGGGGGATTGGTGGCCCCCAAATTGGGAATAGAAAAAGTATCCATTTTAAACAGGATGATTTGGGCATGCATCCCTGAGAAGGTGACATTTGAACTAAGAGCTGAAGGAGGTGTCCCATGTTCACCTAGGATGCTGTCATATGAGGGTGCTAGGAGGAATCCGAACAGTAGTCAATCTATAAATGGACTCCTAGTAGTCGAATCTATAAAATGGAATCCTAGAAATGGCAGAGGCTTGTGGATGCACTTGAATACAGTCCTTGAAAGAAGTGGAAGCCTCACCAAAGGGCAAGGGTTAAAAATCAATTGTTTGTAGCACTGATGTAGAGAAAGTGGCCACGGTAGCTGCTGGGGGTAGGGAGAGGGAAGAAGAGATATGATGTGAGGGCATTTTCAGGACTTGGAGTTGTCCTGGGTGGTACTGCAGGGATGGATGCTGGACATTGTACATCCTGCCATGGCCCACTGGGTGGACTGGGGGAGAGGGTAAACTACAATGTAAACCACTATCCATGTGGTGCAGCAGTGCTCCAAAATGTATTCACCAAATGCAATGAATGTGCCACAATGATGAAAGAGGTTGTTGATGTGGGAGGAGTGGGGTGAGGGGTGGGGGGGTATATGGGGACCTCATATTTTTTTAATGTAATATTTTTTAAAAAAAGAAGAAAAAATAAAGATACAAAATACAAAAAAAAAAATCATTTGTTTGAGCTGAACAATCCATGCATGTACTTTAAGGTAAATAGACATGTTTGTGTTTAGCCATTGAGAGTCCTGGATAAAATAAGTTATACAAGTAAATGTTCACACATTTTACTTTAGTTCAGATTTTAATATAATTAGGAATCAATGTCAGAAAGGAAGTTTAGAAAAGAAATCAGGCTAAATTCCAGTGTATTTTACGGGAAGATATAGCTGTCTGGCAGGAAGAAACAGGAAAGGAGAATGGGATGGGAGAGGCAAGAGGAGAGTTTGAGAACACAGGGGATTCTTGAATAATTAATTAAATAAGGGATCCAAGTTGAAACCCTTGTTTTAATCATATGCAATATGTAAGAATAAATTGAAATAAAAACAATTAATTTGTAAAAAGATTCTGCAAGGAAGATTATTTCACCGACAGAAGGAAGTCATCAGCAGTAATAAACTTTTGGTAGATAAATAGCATTTTGGAATACAGTTCATGAAATATAGCAGCAGGAAGAAATTACTAAGAATGTCATACAGAAAAGAAAATAGATTCTCAATGAATCTTAGAGAGTAGACTATGAAAGTATACTAACAACCTAAAACATTGGCCCTTTGTTAGACATTATTGCTAAATACAGTAGTATTACATCGTATAGTGTATTAGTGGAATGCATGCAATAAAGTTGATTTCTTTAATATATAATCCAAGCAAATCAAACATACACAGAAACATACGATTTTGAATTGGTAACACATTCACATAGCTCAAACATCATATAAATTATAAAATTATAAAAACGTACTTGGAGAGTTGTTTGATTTTGTGTGCTGATTGCTATTGGATTGAAAGGGTGATGGTGCAACTGGGATGAAGCACCTGAGGCTTTTGATGAAACTGAGTCATGAAACTGTAACCACTGAATTGAAGAATGGGACACAGGTCCCTGGAGCCATCCCAGGTGTGGATGTCCTGTGAAAACACATCCAAGAGCTATGAAAATGACCCTGAAGAACAGAGAACCTGTGCAGCTGGAAACATTGAGTGCTCAATGAATGAGTCACTATTCTCTTCTGCCAGAGAGCTTGCGTCTGGATATGCTTCTTGTGGATATTGAACCTGAGGTGAAATCAAGTAAAGGGACGCTGTTGGAGCAAGGGGAAGAGCCAAGGTTAACGAAGAGAACGTGGCCTTGGTAGAGGAAGAAGGGGTTCTATCGAAAGATAATACCTTTCGAGATAAGTTTTCCAAAGTGATAAGTGATTTGGGCTCTTTTTTTGTGCAGGTGTTGTTTCTGTTAGATTTTAATAAACATAAATGCAGGACTATGTTGTCTATTGACTATCAAATTCAAGTTTTAGTAGTTTCATATATATATTCATGATATTAAGTGATCATGCTTTAATTTTTTAATTAAATTTTATTTTATGAGGAATCTACATAGAATATACAACTTTTACCTCACATACACTGAAGAGTCATTTTATTAATTTCCATTCTGTGGAACCTACCTATAGGTGAAAGAAGTTCTTTTTGGTACTTCAGAAATTGATATCCTGTGGAATGATGTGATGGTTAGGCCAATGTGTCAACTTGGCCTGGTACTTGTGTGCCGTTGTTTGGTCAAGCAAGCACTGGGCTAATTGTAAGACAAGGACATTTATGAACTTAAGTCACCAGTGACTTTACTGCATAGGTGGCTGATTACATCTACATCAATCAGGGAGATTGCCTGCAGCAGTGAGTGATGCTTTATCCAATCAGCTGAATGCCTCAAAAGGGGAAGTGATTTCAGCATTCAGAGAGAATCTCCCAGCTCCTCTTTGGACAGCCAATGTTTCCTGGAAACTCATCAAGGACCTTCATTGGACCTTCATTGAAGCCCTGGTTTGCCACCTGCCTGCGGAACCTGGACTTGTGTATCCCCATGGTCACGTGAGAGACTCTTATAAAATCACACTCTATTGACAGATATCTCCAGTTGATTCTGTTTCCCTAGAGAACTCTGACTAATACAAATAGGGTCTAAAATTGTTTTTCCTTCCCTGAGTTTTATTCCATGGGGACTTGGGTATGGATAAAAGGTAACAGTCACCTTCTAAACCAAGAGTCAGTGATTATGTTGTCATTGTTAATATTTGTGTTTGTTTTTAATATAGGTTTCCAATAGAATAGTTTTAAGTTCTCCTGAGTTGAAACTGTAGATAACAACCAGTAGCTTATCAGTTGTGAGCAGGGCTAAAACCTCCTGTTAATTTGGAATGTACCTGTGAGTGGTTTTATCAAGTACTTTCACAAGTTGTCCTTTAAGAACAAAATGAAAAAGACCTATTAGGTTTTACAGCAAAACTAGATTATTTTCCATCTCTAATAAGAAATTGTTTAATATTTTCATTGCTTAAGCTTGGAGAAAAATACCTTTTTCAGGTATATAATTTTTGTCATGCTTACTACCATTTCTGTGCTAAGAAAGCAAGCTAACTTTGAACGTATGGGGGAACTAAATCTGTATTTTCATTTAATTTTGAATTGTTGGCTTTTTTGTTTTGTTTCATTTTTTTGTTTTTGTTTTTAATGAGAAGGAAATTTTCTACAAGGAATGTTACCTAAAAATAAGGTGTGAGCTCTGTAAGAAAGTTACTTAACTTGAGAGGTAGCAAGAGTATGTGTGTCTGTGCAAGTGTATGTGTGTTTTAAAGAAGTTACTATAAACATGAAATGGCTATATTAAAGTATCTTGATCATCTCAAGTTAATTCAATACTTCTTGCTTATTCCATAGTTGACCTATTTGGTTTTTTTCTGTTGTTTATACACTATTGAAGCTGTCCCATAATGCTTGACTATTTTATCACAAATGGAGATTAAGATGTTGACCTCCTGAAACCAGTCTAATCAATGGTTTAATGTAAAAACAAGTAAACAAACAAAAAATACCTGGAGTGAATTTTCTTTTCCACTCTTTTAGCAAACATTATATGCTGTTTTGGACCTTAAAGCTCTTTCCATATTAACCTATATTAAGGTATCCATAAAGTACTTTCTTGTTCTATTTGAAACAACTATAAAGTATTCCATTGTGTAGCTATACTATGACTGATTTAATCAACTAAGGGAAATAGAGGATGTTTTCTTTTACTATCATAAATTCACAATCATGTGCATATGTAATTTCACCTGTGTAATAGTTTATGTCTAGGATTTTATCCTAGCAGTGGGACTGTGGTGTCAAAATTTGCACAAAGGATATATACATTTTGATTTTGGCAAATATTGCCAAATGGTCTTGATAGAGTTTATACCAATTAATCTCTCACTAGCAAATCATAAGAATTACTATTTTCATACAGCTTTGTCAGCACAGTGTATTTTCAATTTTAGCCAATGAGGTAGGTACAAATTTTATCTCAATATTTTTTAAATTTATATTTCTCTTAATAACAACCCATTTGACTATCTTTTCATATTATTCAGAGATATTTGGATTTCTTTTTATGAGACTCCTTTTTTCATATCCTTTTCTCATCTTTGCCCATAGGGATACTAACCCATTTTCAGTGATATGAGTTACAAATTTTTTTCCCATCTATGTAATTCGATTATTTTTACTTTGCTTTTTATGGTCATATGTAAGGTTTATGGCTTTTTATTTGTATAAAATTTATTTAATTTTCATGGCTTCTGAATTTTAGTTCACAGAGAAAAAGTCCTTTCCCACCCTGAAGTTATAAGATAATACTCTAAATTTTGTTTTTTCCTAGTTCTTCTTTGGTTGTACACACACATGTATCCTGTATTTATTTGCAATTTACCTACAAATGGACCACATTTTATTTTATTCCCTATGTCTCCCTAGTTGTTTAAACAGAATTCAGTGAAAAATTATCCTTTTCTGAGATGGCACCACTATATTCTTACAGTAAACTCCTGAATATATTTGGGTCAGTTTCTGTTCTTTCAATTCTCTACCATTGCTCCTTATGCTGTCCATGTGCTAATACTTCACTATTTTAATTACTAGGCCATTGTGGTGTATTTTACCAACTAACCACCCTGTCAGCTACCATGAAGCCTCCTATCTGTTAATGGTACATTTACTTTGAAAAACAAATCTTAAAATACCTGATGCGTTGATGATGTGCATCCTCCATGGTCTAGTCAGGGTGCTCCTGGAGTCTTATCTTACTGTTGTGACTCTCAACTTCCATGTACCCCAGAGTCACCTGCAGGGCATTTCAAAAGAGATCACTAAACCCCATCCCCAGCCTTTCAAACTCCCTAAGTCTGGGATAGGCCCCACGAATTTGAATTTGTAATAAGTTTCCAGGTAATACTGATGATCTGGTATCATTGCCCTAAAAAAGCATAGATTCACATGAATAAGTGTATAAAAGAATGTCTCAGTATTGTTTGAGGTTAAGAAGAACTGGAAACACCTTAAAGGTCCTACACAGGAGAATGGATACATGCCTTCTATTGTATTTCTACAATGGAATTCTCTATTATTATTAAAATGAACTGGATATACATGATTGAAATGGTAAGTATCATAAAACATGTTGAGGGCCAAAAAGTAATAAATTGCCAAAGAACTTGTATCATCTGATAATATTTATATTAAGTAAATGGTATGATAACATTTCTGAATACATAATAAGTATAAAAGCAAAATCTTATGGTTATAAACACAAAATATAGGAGAGTAAATACTTGGAGTAGAGATAGTGTTTGGTAGAATTGAATTATTACCAAGGAGAGGAATTGGGTGAAATTGTGGTGTCAAAGGGTAAATACATTTTAATTTTGATAAATGCTATCAAATGGCTTCCATGGGGTTGTACCAATTTATGTTCATTTGTCAAATTTTATGCTGGGTGATGAGTGTTATTCATTTTCTTGTTCCCTCTAATTTTATTGACTGCCTCAAATATCTCATATATAAAAATTAATAAGAAGTATATGGCTCTGTAATGAACTGTTCTTAAAATGTCCAAGTCTGAAAAGAGATTGAGAAAATGAAGGAAAAGTACACAGCCCTGCCTCTTTACGTTAATTCCAATGTCTATGAAACTGGGTTGCACATGGGGAAATTATGAGACTATTTAGAAAATTTTTCTTTCTCCTTAAGTTTGGATCATAGGTTACAAGCATATCCCAAGGGTAAATTACTCCAGTGTAAACAAAGTACCCCCAGAATCATTTAAGCATTTAAACAGGGAAAGGTCACATTAAAATTGGACTTATGGCAACACAGGGTCAACATTCCAACATGGTAAAAATGGTTGAAGCCAAGCACCAGCTGCTCTTTTTTCAGTGAGAAATGGATTCTCCAGTTTATCATATCTCTCACCTGGCCCACTTGGTAGATTTAAATCAACCCATGAGCATTTGAGTTTACAGTCCCTGGTTTAAAGGTTACCATCTCTGTAGAAAGTAAAATTTGCTTTTTTATTAGTGCCATGTGTGTGGATCAGACTCAATCCTGAATAAAATAATAGAGTTTTTCAAAATTCCTTGACTCATTCGGATGATCAGATGTAGAGTGCCCATGCCTTGAACTTCACTGTTATATGAAAAACCATAGCCCAGACTTTTTCTGCTCTCCTACTTAAGCTTCCATTTTCTCCCCACAATTTATCCCCAAACTTATGGGTCACATGTGCCCTCTTTGTGATTCTCGACCAGGAATGCCCTAGAATTATGTATATAGTATTATAGCAGGCTACATACATATTTTAAAAATTTTCTGGTAGCTACTTTGAAAGACTTAAAAAAATAATATTTAACCCAAAATATCATTACTATTTCAATATTCATTATATAGGTTTGCAATGCCTTGTATCATTTTATATTATTTTTCTGTATACTAAGTCTTCTGAATCTGTGGATATTTTTCACTTAGATCACATCTCAGTTCAGCTTAGACACATTTTCAGGGCTCAGCGGTGGCTACAGTATTAGATAGCACAGTTCTAGATGGAATTATTTAGACCTGGTGAAATAACCTAGTGGCAGGTGAAGATTTCAATACAGAGGTCATTTTACAAATTAATGGATATCTAAGGAGAAGAGAGTGATTTCAGGAAGTGGAATTGGTTCACCAGGAGGAAATATCCAGTGAAATGTTTAAAATTTCAGAATCTTTTGCCTTGCAATGATCATGCAGCATTCCTCATCTAGTGCAATTAAATTATTTCATCTTTCTGAGGAGTCCAATACTCCAGCAGAATGTTACATTGTGGTGCTGTGGAAAGTAAAGGAAAAGACTCACAGGACAGGGTGGCCAATCCCTCGTCCACACTTCTGAGTCCATGGAAGGGAGCCCCTTCTCTTGGTGTTGCTTTGAGCTAATGACTCTGAGTAGCCACTTCCAAGTCAAGCCTAGGAAGTCAAAAAAGGAATCAATATAAACTCCTTCTTTACTCAAATACATACTAGAGGAAGCTGGACCTTAAGGTGGTGAAGGGGTGTTCAGTAAAGGAAATGCTCCCAGAAAGTCACATACACTGCTAAGTTGGAGGGGGTGGGAAAGGAGTTAAGGAAAATATTTAAGAAAGAGGTGAATATCACCACTTCAAAATTTATTTTTGCTTTTGGTTAGGCCTAGAAGCACAAATTTAACAACATCTAGCACAAGAGTAGTGGGTTGCAAAGGTTTGTTCTCCAATCCCATTTAACAGCCACAAGGAGTGCTTTCCTCTCTCCAAGGGAGACTTTCCTATGCACAATAAAATTTCTGAGAAGTTCTTCATTAAGCTTTAATGAAGCGTGGCTCCAGTTGGACCTTTAGAAATGGGCAGGACTTGAAAAGACAAACGGAGCAGGCAGGGAATTTCTGGGCAGAAGGGCACATGTTGCAGGATGGTCAGCGGAAGGAGGAAAGCCACCCAAATGAAGTGTGGCATGATGACAAAGAAGGCAGGCTGAGGGCTTCTCCAGGGAGGCTGGTGGGAGGACGTGATGTGCCAGTGGTTTGTATGTTGCAGAAGGTCGAGCTCAGGTGTCTGGACCGATCTAACAGCCCTAAGTTTTGTCCCACATCCGCCTCTTCTTTTGCTGGCATCCTACACTTCTCAGGATTCTCATTCTGCCTTGCATGTCTCTCTCTTTGTGTCTTTGTTACTTCCATTTTGATTTTTGCTTATCTCTGATTCTGGCAGCTTGCTAATAGTTTCATTGTCCACGCTAATTTAATTTTCTAGTTCATAACTTGTTCTCTTGGTATTACTTGGAGCAGTTGGTTTAACCTGGGTACCCTTGTGGCGAAAATTTCTTTTCAAAGGTGTCCAGATCCTGTTATGACTCTGGCTCTGTTCCATGTGCAGCCAATGGCAGAGGATACACAGGGACATGATCAGTTGCATAATAGCAATATTGTCAATACCGACAACAATTGTTTAGCAAATTTAACAATTGTTCAACAAATCTTGAACCTGATTTGCAATCATCAGAATCAGAAACAATACTTGTCAGGAAATGGGAGGGGTGTGGTTTAATTTCAAACTAACAATTTCACCTGCCACAGTTTCAAGGATGATGACATATCATTGATGTGGAGGCAATGGCCACTGGAGGTTCTGAGGGGAGGGAGAGGAGAAAAAAAGGTGTAATATGGGGGCATTTTGGGGACATTGGAGTTGTCCTGAATGACATTGCAATGACCGATACAGGGCATTATATATGTTGTCATAACTTACAAAATTGTGCAGGAGAGAGTTTAAACTACAATGTAAACTATAATCCATACTTATTGACAATGCTCCAAAATGTGTTCATCAATTGTAGCAGATATACCACACTAATGAAAGATGTTAATGTGAGAAACTGTGGGAGGACTAAGGAGTGGAGCATAGGGGAATCCCCTACATTTTTTATGTCTCATTTATGTAATCTAAGTATTAAAAAAAAAAAGATAATAAAAGACATGCCACTCCTGGGTGAGAAATAAAGGACAGCAATGCAAATAGGGCCAGATGATACCTGTGCATGGATAGTGAATTGCATTACATCACAGAAAATTTGAGCTTAGGGAGCCTGAATTTTTAAAAATGTATGGTAAACATGGCCATCCTTTGCTCCAGAGAGAGATATTTTTATTTTGCTGGAGAGTAAGTAAACCTGCCCTCTGCTCCAGAGTTCAACACTATCTTCAAGGCTCCTATAAAAATAAAAATATTCTTGGAAAGATAACCCAGAACAAAGGCAGTCATAAGATGTGCAGAAATGCAAGAAACAAAAGGAGAATTGTCTCCCAGTGGTACCAGTTGGGATAGTAACTGCAAGTTCATTCAGTGGAAAACAAAATACATAAAAGGCAAGATTATGATCAGAAGATTGACAGGGAAATAAGAAATCAAAGCAAAGGGAGTGGATTGGAAGGTCTTAACTAAAATTGTTGAACTGTAATAACTGGATTCATCTTCCTAAATATCTAGTATACCTGCCAAGTGACCTGGAGCTTTCAGGTTAGTGAATCACAGCACTTTCTTTCCAGAAAGTATAAGAGACATACTAATAAAGTAAGTCTTCGCTTTTGGGTGACTCTTAGACTCTACAGTAGCCATCTCTTTTTGTTCAAATGCTTTATTTCTTCAGTAGACTGATTTTCAGACCAGCTCACTTTCCATTTGAGGCTTTGTTCTATTTACAACACTCTTGCCACAAATTGATCTTGTAAATATGTTTAATTTTATTGTATCAGTCACGATAGGTTAGGTTATGCTGGGTAACAAACAACACCGAGGCTTAAGTGGATCTAAACAACAAAGTTTTACTATTTCTCATACCACATGTTTATTCTAGGCTAGCTGGTAGGATTCTAGTCTACATCAATATCACTCAGAGACCCAGAGTGAGAGAGAACCCATCTTGATGTATTCATGATTGTTGAGGAAAGAAAAAAGAAATGTGAATTGCATACTGGCTCTTGAACTTCCACATGCCCTTTCTGCCCATATTTCAAAGACTACCAAAGTAACGTTTAACTTGAAAGGGAAAGAATGCAATCTGAATATAGGTCTAGAAGGAGAATTGAACATTGTTGATGATCAGCACCATATTAATTATCTCTTGCTTATGTAACCAACTGCCCCAATATTTGGTGGCATAAAAGAGTAAGCCCATATTAGTTCACAGTTTCTATGGGTGTAGAATTCACAAGCATCTTAACAAGGTGGTTCTGGCTCAGTGTCTTTCCTGAGGTTGTATTCCAGAGTGAACCAGTTTTGTACTCACCTGAAGGCTTACCTGGGGGTGCAGGATCTGCTTTGAAGCTCATTCATAGAAGCTACTGGACAGAGCCACAGTCCTTTTTATGACCTAGCCTTAGAAGAGGCATATGGTCACTTCTTTCCTATTCTATTGGTCCCACATGATACCATGTGGAATGAGATTACATAAGGGCATGGATATCAGGAGTGGAGGATGGTTGGGGGTCATCCTGACAGCTGCCTATCATAAACATCGGTGACTAGCACATATTTCCCAACACAGTAGTGCCCACACAGTTCACTGCCAGTGTTATTCTCCTACCTTTGGCCAATTTTCAACTTGATGACTTTACTTGTACTTTTCCACCTGCCTAAAAAATTCTCCTTTCTCCTCTGACCCTATCCAAATTCGACTCAACTTTCTAGGACTAAATCAAGTCTAACTCTTTCACTTGAGATACTCAGTACACATTGGTTACTTCTCATTTCTCCCATACTTATTATGTGCCCTGTATAAATTAGTAGTGTCCTATGTTTCTCATTCTATAACTATTTGACTTCTACAACAAGAAAACATTTCTCATAGTTAGAGTCAACTTATATTCCCCCTTCCTATTCAATATATGCTAATTGGTTGAATGGTTAAATGATTCTTTTAACCAGTAGTTACTGAGCACTGACTCATTAGTCACAGGCAAAACATGTTAGCATAATGAATAGGATCTTTTGCAACTCAATCCTCACTTCTACTTTTCAGCCCATCAAATCTTCAAGTTTGCATCTACTTTTAAACTTCAGCCATGATGGGCTTCTCAGCCATTATCTCACACATTATAGATTATTACTACCATGCCTTTGCATTTGCTACCCCTTGATTCCATGGTACCCATTCCCAAACATTTATCTACCCAGCCTCAGTTGCCTGTGGTACTTATTTTATGCCTCTTCAAAGAGCAGATAGAGTTGGTCTTGTGTTGCACTAGATTGTGAGATCCCCCAAACCTTTCTAATTCTTACTTGTGTACTCACAGCATGACAGACTGGGAGTGGGAGCAGAATCTTGTGTGAACTCAGATGTAGTCACCAGAATAGTCAAAGAAGTAGAGCAAGGAAAAAAAAACAAACTTAAGTTTGAAATTTTGGGAAGGGAGGTTTTCAAGAAACAGGGTGATTGATGGTTTCAAAAGCACAAAAAGTATCAAGGAAAATGAGAATGGAGGAAAGATTTGAATTTGAAGCCTAAGAAGCCATTAAAATCTTTCTTGAGACTGATTTTAAAAGAAGCGGTAGTAGGTACATGGCTAATAGCAATGTATTGTTACTGAAGAATTGTATATAACCCGTTTAGAATATTTGGGCAGTAAAAAGAAAGACAAAAATACATGGCAAGTAAAGATATCAGCAAAGGGAAAAAAAATTCCAAGACGAGGGAAATATAATTTTTTTATTTTAACACCTTCACAAACTTCCACTAATCGTTATTTATTGTCTGTTTTTCTGCATCTTTTAAACAAGTAAGGAAAAATTATTACATTGTAATAAATCATATAACAAAAATTATATTTGAAATAAACATTATCATTCCCTGTTATGCCACCATTTACTCTCAATATAGTACAATATAACCAGTGTGAATGATTAGCATTCCCCACAGAGTTCTATTTATGAAAGTTGTTGGATAAATTATTTCTTGTTTGCTTTAATTGTTCTCAGTAAATTTAGCTCATCCCTGAACACTTGTCTTCAATCTCACCATCTCCATGAAGTCTTCATAAGTTGGAATCCATATGGAATTTCCCCACATTCTCATGCAATTTATTTATATTTCTTAAAGCATGGATAATACATTTACTTATATCAAGTTTAATTAAATATTATAGGTAGTTATAAGCTCCTGGGGGGGACATTTTGTTTTAAGAATGTTTTTGGTTAAATTTAATTTAATATAATTGATTGTCCCAATAATATTCGCATCAGAATCCAGCTGCAGCTACTTTCTCCCCACTGAAGTAAAGAAAAGTTGAGAGCCTAGTTTTTAATGTTTGCCAAGGCTAAGCTATTCAAAAGTGCATTTCAATATTTAAGAATTTCCTTTTTCCCCAAGTATGTGTAAGCAATCAAATGAGAGCTTCTCGTTCTGTCTTTGTAGATGACAAATTTAACCTGCATCTAAAACTTTTCACCATACAGTTTTCAAGTCTAATATTCTTTTGGGCAAACCAAAAGAATCCATAACTTTAAGTTTATCTTTTTTGTGGGTTCCATGGCTTCTGACAAAATAACTGACATCTTAAAACTAATGTAACCCAATTTCATTTCAAACAACCAAACTACTGAGTAAGTTTTCATTGGATACAGAAAGTGATGGTAGTTGGAATAAAATTCCAAAGGGTAAAGGTGAAGAAAAACACAATAATGCCCCAAGGAAAAGGACTGGGAAATGTTTACAAAAAGTCAGACCTCCAGACTTTACTGACTGGGTGGGACTCCAGGAACTCGATGTCACCATCCTGAAAAACTTGGATCAAACTTACCTTAACAACTATGAATTTAGCCAGTCAGTTTATTGATCTCTTTTTCCATTTGTAAAAAATAAGTCAAATAAGCCAAAGAACAAATTCTATTTTTATTTTCTTGGCAATGTACAATAGTTTTGTTATAAATGATCATTTTTTTTGTATATAAGACTATATACTTTTTTTTTCCACTTTTAAAGCATTTTCAATTTTATTATTAATGCCACAACCAGCAATGGAATAGGTAAGGGAATTGCTATTTCTAGTTGCTTACTTCACCTAAAGAGCTCATAAATCTCAAATTCAACACAGTCATTTTTCTCCTGTTCCCAAAATCTAATACTTTGCATATATTTCCAGCTTCAATGAATGACATTAAATTGTATACTGTTGCTCTGGCTAGAATCTTCAAGTTTATACTTACCTCCTAAACAACTTCCAGTCTCAATTTCCTATCCCCAGACAATATTCTACATTGCCTTAAAATGTACAAATCTGATACCGCATCTTAAGTCTCAAAATTTTGGCTACTGGCAATGCTTCAATATGTGTTCAGTTTTAACAAATGTACCACACTAATGAAAGATGTTAATGGGGTATGGGAGGTGGTAGTGGATGTGTTTATGGGAATCCTCTATATTTTCAATGCAACATTTATGTAATCTAAAGCACTTTAAAAATAAAGAAAAAAGTTTGGGCCACTGCCCAATTACCCATATGGTAAATTATAAACTCCTTGTCATATGATATAAAGCACTTCATAATCTCACCTTGATAAATCTTTCCAATCGCATCTTTGTACAATAGACACATTACAAAATATACTCACTGACTGCATGAACTGCTCACGAATCTGAAACTCAATTTTTAAAATATTTTCCATCTATTTCTCTGCCCTTTTCTTTCTTTCCAGCTCAAATATTTCCTTTTCCTATGAAGATTTTTAAGAATTTCTGTGACTTAATTCATCTTTTCCTCCTCCTCTATGTTCCCACATCATCTTATTCCACTATAATGTAATTCTTCTAAACCATGAGTTCCTTGAGGAGAGGAAAAATCCACTCAAGTTTGTATAAGCCATTAAAGTTTGTGTCTCCATCACTTTGCACAGTACCTAGCACAGGGTTTGCATATAGCAAAGGCTGAATTAATGAAAGGCTAATGGATAAATGAATGGTTGATTCACCCACACTTTGTTTCCCTGTCATAAAAACCATTTCTGCCTACATAGAGAAGACCCAGGATGAGTTTTCTTTTTTCCTGAGTACTCTATATGTATTAGGTTATTTTTTTTTAAATATTATTGAGTATAAGATACTTTGTTGTTTCAAAAGTATCAAAGATATTGAAGACCTAAACCCATTTTCAATGAAGCATATTGACTCTTGTAGACAGATCCAGAAATAACTGATTCAGGTAGGAAGCCATGGTTACTATATGAGAGATTTATGGTTATGGGAGTTGAAAAGAGAACAAAATCGCTTTCAGCTTCATAAAGTACATGGAATTCGCTCCAATTATTAAACTATTTGTAAAATTTAGAAAAGCAGAGATGAGAAGGAAAAGGTTTGTATAAAGAGAGCAGTAGAAGCAAAGGCCCAGAGAGGTTCTGCTTGATTGGAATTAAGAATGGTAAAGTAAGTTGGGTATAACCAGTTTGTGAAGGACCTTAAATGTCAGGCTCAGGACTTTGAAATTTCTTTTCACAAATCATTATTTTTTGAGGTTTCTCAGCAAAGGGGTAGTATGAAAAAAACCTCTAGGACAATTAATTTGGACAATTAATTTGGATTAATTGGAAAAAAACCTTTAGGACAATCCATTAGATAAAATGGATTGGAGAAAGAATAGACTAGCAGTGCAAATTACACAGTGGCAAGGTTTTAGGTGCAGCATTTTGTGCCAGTTACCCTCAATTTTTATAACAACAGTAGCACTTATTTTGCTTCCTGCCTCAACTCCAGGGGTGGGGTATTTGACAATCAGGATATTTTATCCCTTTCCCCTGACTGCAGTGACTGGTTCTGGAAGACCAATAACCCAAGTCAGAGGAATAAGTCAATGAGATTGAGTTGTGGGCCTTGTTTTAAATCAGCCCAGAAGCAGACTGTCTTCTGATGGACTGGTTATTGTAGTAACATGAGCCTGGAGCTGAGGGATCCCTACCCTTGAAGTCTAAAACTAGAGGCATAGCAAGCACAAGCCAAGGGATGCATCTTACTGATATTCTAAAAGTCTTGAATCAAACTTTGCTTTATACTCTTGGAGGCATGTTGCCTGAAGTCAGTTTGGGCTGTATTTTCTGCAATTGATAGAAACGTTTGAGTGTCTTTTTGTTTCCCTAACTCTCTATGGTGTTGATTGAACTGTGTGCCCCAGTTTGGACATATTCTTCGTCTTGGTCTGCATTCTGGTAGGTGTGGACCCATAATGAATTAGATCTCTTCAAGATGTTGTATCATTAGGGTGGGGCCCAACCGAGTCACGTTAGACTTTACTTTGGATTGCTGAAGTCCTTTGGAAACAGAACGAGGTTCAGACAGAGAGAAGCCGTGGGGAGCACTCAGAAGCTGGGAAGCTGGAAGACAATGCAACTCAGAAGAGCAGGAGAGGATGCTGCCATTGCATGGCCATGTGACGGAAAAGCCAAGGACTAAGGATTGCCAGCAGCCAGCCCCAGAACAACACACTCTTTGAGGGGAAAGCTCCTTGCAGATGTCTCAATTTTGGACTTCTCCTAGCCTCAAAACTGTAAGCTGTTAAATTCCCATCATACAAAGCCAACTCATTGTATGGTATTTGTTTTAGCAGCCTGGAAACTAAAACACTCCAGAACGTTGCTTTGATGAAGACTTTACAGATGAAGCATTCCAGAGGTTTCTTTCCATCGCTCTATCCCAAGAAGAAACTGAAAATAATATGGTAGTTCAAGGCTAACCACAGGCAACCCTGGAATTTGGTTGAGTCTATTTCATGAGTAATAGTGACTAATAGATAATTAATGACTAATGAAAGAAAAGAGTTGTTTTGTGTTAAATGACTTCTGTTACATATAAGCTGTGAAGTGTTATACAAAAGGTAACTGTTAATATTTCAATACCATTTTTGTATTGGCCTATTATTTATAGCCCATTCATTTCCTCCTGGAATTCAAAAAGTCTTAGTATTCTCCCTGTGCACATTTTGTTTTCTCCATGGTCTCTACACTGACTTCCCTTGTTTGTCAATCTTTTCCTTATGGGAAAAAGGGAACCAGGTAAGACCCATTTCTTTAGAGGATCAGAGTGAATTCCAGTTTTCCTGGAGTCCTTAAGAAAACATCCACCTAACAATGGAAGCCTTTAATGCTGGGAGATTTACTGATGTTTTATGTTCTTCAGAACTTAGTTTCTGGTTGACAGGCAGTTTTAACACAATATCTGCCTTTACCTAATATTGCCTGTATTTCAAAAGTGATTTCACTAACAAACAAAACAACTTGTAAGCTGATTTAGAAAGTTAAACTTCATTTTAACACATAATTAAAGAAAACACAGTGGCTGAGTGATACCAATAATGAAAACAGAAGGTACAGAGAAGAGAGGAAATAGTCTCAAAACAAGGATACTGGCAGTTTATAAAACCTCATAAAAATATTGCTTTTGTATTTGTCAAAGCTCAGAGTTTTCACTCTTTGAAGTTTTTCTTTTTTCTTGTTAGGAGATGTGTTTTTATTATGCAGCCGAAATATTTTCTTTAACTAGAACTTGTCACATCTATTATTTAATCTCTTTAAAATTAACTTCCTTTCTCTGATGAAATATTCTATTTCCTCATTTCTTGTCATCTCATTTTTAAAATAAAACATTCTTCTCTTGAGTCTCCTGAAACTCTTTATAATGCTTTTTTTTTTTTTAACTTAGGATAATCTCCTCTTTATAATATTTACCAACACCCTGATGTCTCCCCTTCACTTGATTCCTAAAACCTCTAAGGGTAGGTCTGTGTCTTATACAACTCTTGGTTTCTTCACTATGCAATTCTGTATACTTCATTGCCTTCACTGATCAAACATTCTTATTCTCAATAAATGTGAAAAAGAATGGACGCAAATTGCCAACCTAGTTTAATGGACTCAGCTAGCAAATGTATATTTTTATAGATGGTTTTTGTCTCCCCCTCGCCTGCCATTAGAACATAAGCACCCTGAAGGCAGGACTATTTATCTGTTTGATTCATCCTCAAACATCTAGAATGGCCCTTGGGATATAATTTACTCAAGAAGTATTTACTGAAGGGATGAATATATGACAAAATAATAAAAAATAGTGAAAAGAACATTTGACATTTTAAAAGTTGAAAGTCTTTATATCCTTTTCACAGACAAAACCTACAATGCAATCCTTATTGCTTGCATTTGTAACTGATGAGATGACACTGAAACAGTAATACAAAGAAAAATCTTTGTTATTAAGCAACTTTATGTCTTCCTTGGCATTTCCTATTTGCTATCACTTAGCCATGTCCCATTCTTTCCTCTGCTTTATCCAAATCATTACATCTCTCCTCTATGATTCTTCTTAACACTCCTCTCATTCTCCTAAATCAGGGGTTCTTAACTAGAGGATCCATGAGCTTGAATTGGAAACAATCAACTTATTATCTTTATTTTCTGACCTCTAACTGAAATCTAGCATTTCCTTCACTTATGAATGTATGCAATAAATTACAGAAGTATTCATTTCATATCATATTTCAGTTGTTGCATATCTTGAAAAATCTCTTACCCTCATCCATACTTCAAAATTAAGTAGTTGTTAGACCTGATGCTAGTTGTCGTAAAACTATCTGCCACTACATTCTGAGAAGGGGTCCATAGTGTTCATCTAATTGGCAAAGGGGTCCATGGAACAAAAATGGTTAAGAAACCCTGTCCTAAGTTGTAGAGTATAGACTGTTCCCTATTCTAGGGGCAATTGCCTAAAGAAGAGGCGCTATTGTAGTAGCAGAGAGAAGTCGGTTGTACAGGGTATCGAAGGCCAGGATGCGAGAATTCTGAGAAGGAAGATGATTTATTTTGACCAGCCAGTCTCAGGGGACTCTTGTCCTGATAAAAACTGAACCCCAAATAGAATTTTTGGGTCCCTTTTATACAGAGGATATAAGAGTGGGGAGTCAAATGGTGCTTTTATGCAAAAGGACTTTCTGTTTGTTTCTTCAAGTGTTTTATCTGAGTATTAGATAGGTTATTTCCTCCAGGTAAGATTGAGTTAACACATATCCCCCACATTCCAGGTAAATTTGACACATTTGGCTTGCATCCTCCCTGAATATCCAAAGCCTATAGAGTTTATACTTCTCAGTTGGCTTTCTAGGCATATTTGGATATAAAATAAGTTTGAATTTATGCACAGATTTTATTATTATTAAGTGTTATGAGAGAGTGTAAAGAAAAATAAAACCTGGTTCATGGTGGGATATGAGCTGATTTTTGTTTTAACTCAGCCCACATGAAAAATTTGCACAGCTGACAGAATGAATACCCTCAGCCATTGTAGTATGCCAGGACGAGCTCTCAATAATGAGAATAGAGATTTCAATTTATGAAGCTGTTCTATAAACCATGTTTATTTCTAGGAAAACTATTCCCTAAAAATAATGTTATTGGATCCCTTCTTTTTGACAAAACAAGATTAATTCCCATAAATAAAGGTTTTAATTTGTAGGAAATTTGAGCGGTGTACAACCAAGCACAGTGACCTTATTTTAGAGATCTAAAAACAGACAATAAGAAGTGGTCCTTCTTTGAATATTGAATGAAAGACTTTGGCTAAATTAATTTCTTAAGCTATGTTGTAGAAATAATTTTATTGGAGTTATTTAAAATATTCAACAGACTTTAATAACTTCTCCAAATTCTACAAGTGGGTTACCAAGATGACAGAGTAAAATTCTCAATGGTCACATCCTCCAGAGAGTTTCAAATAAAACCAGCAAAAAAGTCAGAACCATCTATCTCACAGCTCCAGAAAATGGCTAAAAGGTTGCAGTAACCAGGCAAGTGTCAAATCAAGAAAACAGTATCTTAAAAACAGTAGGAAAACCTTATAACATCCTTGCTGGCTCTTCCCCTACCCACTCCTTGGCTTGTTGCTCTCCCAGTGTGGGTACCTAGTCTCAGATCTGGAGGGAGCAGAGTGACCCATGTACACATACTAAGGTACATGTATATCTATGCCAATCTGCCAGGTGGCAACCTGAAAGACTGAAACATGACACTTGTTGAAGGCTCACCATCCCAGAACTTGCCCAGCAGATAGAAGAGGCCTGAAAGAGCTAACACACAGCAAAGAAGCAATCAAATCACAGTTGTGTGGTACTAAGGATTACTGGTTTTAAGATATACGGTGTCACACACTGGACTGAGAGGAATATGTGACATTTAGATCCGTGTCAAGCAGGGGAAATCCTAAGGCTATGTGTGCATGTCTAGGGCAGGACACATGCTCAGAAAAGACTGAGAGGAGCATATATTTTAGCCCTAGGCTGTTTCTTAGACCCATTTTTAAGCTGGCTAAGTCTAAAGGAGAGCACTCACACAAGACTATCTGTAAGCACTGGGAAAAGTATTTACCTTTTTTTCTTTTCCCTTTTTTTATATCATGGAAATCAAGAAAATCTTTAGTCAAAAGACTAGCTGAATCCAAGTTTAAGGTACAAACACCTCATTGACTACATTCCAGAGATAACACATTAAAATATTAAAATGTTCAGTTTGCAACAAAAGACTAAAAGAAACAGAAAACAATGGCCCTTGCAAAGGAGTAAGAAAAAGAATTAGAAACCATCAACAAGGAAGACCACATTCTGGGCATACTAGATAAAGGATTTAAAAAATATTCTAAACATGTTCAAAGATCTAAAGGAAAGCAGACAAAGATATAAAGGCAATCAGTGAAAAATAGAAGAACAAAAAGAATTTAAATAAGAAGACATAAATAAAAAGGAATCAAATAGAAATATTGAAGCTGAAGATCATAATAACCAGCGCATGCCTCATTGGAGTGTGAGTGTGTTCATGTGGTCATAGGGTGTTGTCTCAGTGGGTGGAGACCTGTAAAATAACTGGGAATACTGAATCCCCATCCTGACAAGCACTGCTGTATTCTCTCATAGAGTGGCCCAATCCCCTGGGCCCTTGGTATTGATACTTGCACTTATGAACCTTGTTCTTGTGAAACTGAAATTTGACCAGGTAATATATATTGCCTAAAAGTTACCTCCTGAGAGTCTCCTTGTTTCTCAAATGTGGCCTCTCTCTAAGTCAAACTCAGCATGCAAACTCACCACCTTCTCCCCAGCATGGGACATGACTCCCAGGGATAAGCCTCCCTGGCACCAAGGGGTTATTACCAAGTGCCAACTAATGATGCATTTGGAAAAAGACCTGACCAAGAGGGGGAAATTTTAAATACAAATGAGTTTTTATGACTAAGAGATTTCAAAGAGAGTTGGGAGGTCATTCCATAGGTTATACTTAAGCACTTCTTAGGAATATCTCACTGACTACCATAGTAAACAGTACCTCAAGCAGGAGGACTCTAGAGACATCTGGACACTATGGGCAGGGCAGACAACCCAAGGAATTCTGCACCTTGTCAGTGGACCTTAATCTTGGAATATATAATAACCTATCCTCACCATTTTAGTGGTTTCAACTCATTTATAATTTTCCTACATTTCCCTTTTATTTGAACCTATAATTAGCACTATACCCATTAAATATGTGTTCCAGAGACTTAAGTCTTCCAGCTGTTCATGTGCCAGTTGAGCCCTGAATCTCAGCAACTTGCAGCCAACACCTACCCTCCAATTCATTGGATTTACCCAGGACAAGTAACAAAGGGATGATGATGGACAACGCCCATCCCCAAAACAGAGAGTATCTACAACTGCAAGCAAGACAGTTCCCCTGATTTGCCCCATGGGATCTAAGCCCACTCTCAACAGGAAGCAGAATGGGTATCACCATCCCCAAATCCTCAAGATTGAGGAACAAACACAAGGGTGGAATGCAACTTTGGACTAAAATAAACTTATTATTATTCTAGTAACTGAAGAACTTGTAACATTGATATAAAGGCGGTGGTCACCAGAGGTTCTGAGGGTAGGAAGAAGGAAGAATAGATGTAACATGGAGCATTTTTGGGACATTGGAATTGTTCTGAATGACATTGCAATGTTGCAATGATGGATACAGACCATTATACATTTTGTTAAAACCAATAAAATTGCACAATGCAAAGTGTAAACCATAATGTAAACAATAGACCATGGTTAATAGCAATACTTCAATATATGTTAGTCAATTGGAACAAATGTACCATACTAATGAATGACATTGTTAATGGGAAAAACTGTGGAAGGGGGAAGGGGTGAAATACATGGCATCCCCTACATTTCTGAAGTAACATTTATGTAATCTAAAGCTTCTTTAAAAATAATAATAAAAATGAGGGAAAGATTAAAACATTCTTAGATAAACAAAAGCTGAGGGATGTTCATTACAATTGGTACAGCCCAACAAGGAATGCTAAAGCAAATTCTTCAGGTTGAAAAGGAAGAACACTAGACAGTAGATTGAAAGCACATGAAGAAAAAAATTTCTCCAATAAATGTAAGTACATAGATAAATAGAAATACTAGTACTACTGTGTATTTGATTTGTATTTCCACTTTTCAACTCTTTCAGGACCTAAAATGCAAATGAAAAAATAGATCTATCTGTATTTCTGATGTACAATGTATACATATTTAATATGTCCCAAGAACATAAAGGTGAGGAAGAGAGAATATAGGAACATAGTTGTATATGTTATTGAAGTTAAAGTGGTATCAAATCAAACAAGGTAGATTTAGATTAAATTTAATCTCCATCATAACCACAAAGAAAATGGCTGAAAAACACAGAAATAAAAGAGTATAGATTCTAAAGGATTCCTTGAAGGTCAACTATATACTGAAGAAGGCCATGATGAAGTAATTTTTATATAAGACTTAAAAAATCCAAACAGCAGAATGGTAGGTGCAAGACTTGCATTATCAGTAATTACTTTGAGTGTAAACGGGTTAAATTGCCAATCAAAATGCAGAGATCAGCAAAATGGGTAAAAAAGAAAATTCAGCTATAGATTTTTTTTACAAGAGACCTTAAATTCAAAGATAAAAGTAGGTTGAAAATAAAAGGATGGAAAAAAATTCCATGCAAATAGTAACCAAGAGAGTGGGGATGACTATACTAATATTGAAAAAATAGACTTTAAATCACATACTGTTAATATACTCTTAAAAGAGACAAAGTAGAACACTACATAGCAATAAAAGAGTCATTGCTTGAAGAATATATAACAACTATAAGGACATGCACCTAACAACATAGTCCCAAAATAAATGAAGCTAATATTGACAGATTTGAAGGAATAGATGCTTTTACATTAATAGTGGGAGACTTCAATATACTACTTGCAATAGCAGAATATTTAGAGAGAAAATCAGTAGGAAATAGAGGACCTGAACAATACCATAAAACAACAAGACCTACCAGAAATATATTGAACACTTCATCCAGCAACAGCAGAATACATATTCTTCTCAAGTGTCCATGGATTATCTCCATGATAGATCATATCTTAGGTCATAAAACAAGTCTCAATAAATTTAAAAAAGATTAAAATCATGCAATATCTTGTCCAAATGCCATGGAAGAATAAATAGAAATCAATAATAGAAGGAGACATGGAAAATTCACAAATTTTAAAAGTAAACAATACACTCTCAAACAATCAGTGGGTAATAGACAAAATCACAAGAGAAGCTAGGAAATATCTTGAGACAAATGAAAAGGAAAACACAATTTACTGAAGCTTATGGGATGGAGCAAGGCAGTCCTGAGAGAGAAAATTATGTCTCTAAATGCTGACATTAAAAATGATTTGTTGAGAGCAGATGTGGCTCAAGCAGTGGAGTGCCTGCCTCCCACATGGGAGGTTCCAGATTTGGTTCCTGGTGCCTCCTAAAAACAAAACAAAAACAAATAAGCCAACAACTAAAAAAAAAAAAACAAAACTCATGGAAGCCAATGTGGCTCAGTGGTTGAGTACCAGCTTCCCACATACAAGTCCAGGGTTCAATCCCAAGGCCTAGTATCTCAAAAAAAAAAAAAAAAAAAAAATCTTGAATCAGTAACCTAAGCTCAAACTTGGAGGAATTAGAAAAAGAAGAGAAAAGTGAACCCAAAAGGAACAGAAAGAAGAAGATAATAAAGATGAGATTGGAAATAAATGTAATAGAGAATAGAAATACAATAGGGAGAATAAGTGAAAGCAAATGTTGATTCTTTGAAAAGATTGGTAAAATTGACAAGATTTTGCCTAACTAGGAAAATAAAAGAGGGAGTACAACTAAGAAATAAAAGGGAGGACCTTACTACCAAACTTACAGGAATAAAAAGGATCATAAGAGGATAGTTTGAACAATTCTACACCAACAAATTAGATAACCTAGAAAAATTGGCAAGTTTCTAGAAACACACCAATTACCTAATTTACCTCAAGAAAAAATAGAAGACCTTAACAAATGAAAAACAAGTAAAGAAATTTAATCAATCAAACATTGCAACAACAAAAATCCCAGGACCACATGGCTTCACTAGTGAATTTTATTAACATTCAAAAAGAATTAACACTAATGTTTCTCAAATGATTCCAAAAATTGAAGAGGAGGAAACACTTTTGAACTTATTCTATGGGATTAGCATCAGTTTTATCAAAGCCAGATGAAGATACCAGCAGAAAATTATAAATCAATATCACTTATGAATGTAGATGCAAAAAAAAACCTCAAACTACCATATCAAATCCAATAACATATTATGTACCATTAACAAGTTATCCTGAGAATACAACAGTGGTTCAGCATAAGGAAATCAGTGTTATATACCACATTTATAGAATGAAGGAAAAAAACACACATGATCATCTCAGTTCATAGAGCAAAGGTCTTTGACAAATTCAGCACCTCTTCTTGATAAAAATGCTCAGAAAACTAGGAATAGTTCCTCAACATGATGAATGTCATGTATGAAAAACTGACAGCTAACCTCAGACTCGGGTGAAAGACTGAAAGTTTTCTCTGTTAGTATCAGGAACAAGACAAGGATGCCTACTTTCTCCATTTGTTTAACATTGTACTGGAAGTCGTAGCCAGGTCTAGGCAAGGAAAAGAAATAAAGGACACCTAAATTGGAAAAGAAGAAATAAAACTATTCTTATTCACAGATGAGATGCTGTACAGAAAATCCTGAGGAATCCACAAAAAAGCTAATATGGCTAATAAATGAGTTCAGCAAAGTGGTGGGGTACAAGATCAGCATAAGGTACAAGGTGAATCTGCAAAAAAATTTGTGATGCTTCTATACACCAGCAATGAACAGTCCAGAAAGTAAATTAAGAAAATAAATCCATTTACAATAGCACTAAAAGGATCAAATATCTAGGAATAAATTTAGCCAAGGATGTAAACAATTTGTACATGGAAACTATAAATCATTGCTGAAAGAAATTAAAGAAGACCTTAATAAATTAAAGAGTATCATGTACTCATGTAGGAAGACTTGACACTGTTAAGTTGTCAATACTATCCAAAGTAATTTACAGATTCAATGCAACCCAATTCAAAATTCCAATCTCATTCTTTGGAAAAGCTAATCATTAAATTCAGATGGAAGGAAAAGTGGTTTCAAATAGCCAAAACCATCTTGAAAGACAAGAAAAAAATCGGAGGGTTCACACTTCCCAACTTCAAAATGTATTCATATTTCCAATGCTGCAATAATCAAGACAGGTTGTACTGGCACACAGACAGATATATAGACCAATGGAATGGAATGAAGAGTTCAGAAATGAGCTCACACATTTTCGACCAATTGATCTTTGACAAGGGTTCCAATTCCACTCAATGAGGAAAGACTAGCTCTTCAACAAATACTATTGGGCAAACTGAATATCCATATGCAGAAGATGGAAAGTGGACTCCTACCTCACATTTTATACCAAATTTAGCTCAAAATGGATCAATGATGTAAAGATAAGAGCAAAAATTATAGGGAAGTGGACTTGGCCCACTGGTTAGTAGTCCATCTACCACATGGGAGGTCTGCGGTTCAAACCCCGGGCCTCCTTGACCCATGTGGAGCTGGCCCACGCACAGTGCTGATGCGCGCAAGGAGTGCCGTGCCATGCAGGGGTGTCCCCCGCGTAGGGGAGCCCCATGCGCAAGGAGTGCACCCCGTAAGGAGAGCCGCCCAGCGCGAAAGAAAGTTCAGCCTGCTCAGGAATGGCACCACGCACACAGAGAGCTGACACAACAAGATGACGCAACAAAAAGAAACACAGATTCCCGTGCCACTGACAACAACAGAAGTCGACAAAGAAGAACATGCAGCAAATAGACACAGAGAACAGACAACTGGGGTGGGGGGGGGAGGGGAGAGAAATAAAATAAATAAATATATCCTTAAAAAAAAGAGCTAAAATTTTATAACTTTTAGAAGAAAATAAAGGGGAATATATTCAGGGCCTTGTGTTAGGTAATGGATTAATTTTACACCAAAGCATGAGCAATAAAAAGAAATAATAGATAAATGGGACTTCATCAGAATTTAAAACTTTTGTGCATCAAAGTTCATTATCAAGAAAATGTAAAGATGACCTATAGAATGGGAGAAAACATATGGAAGCCATATATCAGTAAGGGTTTACTATCTAGAATATATAAATAAATGCTAAAATACATCACAAAAAGAGAAACAACCTGATATAAAAAGGAACAAGGACTTGAATAGACATTTCTTAAAAAATATACAAATGACTAGTAAGCATGTAAAGATGCTCAATATCATTAAATATTAATGAAATGCAAATCAAAACTATAATGAGATACCACCTCACACCTACTGGATTGACAATTATTAAAAAACAAAACAGTAAATAAGTCTAGTGAGCATTCATAGAGATAGGAACCTACCTAAATTGTTGCTGGGAATGTAAAACATGCAGCCACTATGTAAAACAGTTGGGCAGTTCCTTAAAATTTCTATATAGAACTACCATACGACCCACCATTCCACTTCTATGTATACAGCCAAAATAACTTAAAGCAGTGAATCATATAGATATTTGTACCCCAAGGTTCATAGCCATATTATTTACAATGGCCAAAAGGTAGAAGCAACCCAAGTGTCCATCAACAGATGAATGGATAGCCAAAATGTAGTATATATGTAGAATGGAATATTGCTTAGCCACAGAATCCTTTCTAAAGTTTTGATACATGCTACAACATAGATGAATCGCAAAGCTATCCTGTTGCATGAAATAAGCCAGGCGGAAAAGGAGATATATTGTACTATTTCATTTATATGAAATAAATTGGCATATGCAAGTTCATAGAGACAGAAAGTAAAGTACAGTTTACAAGGGGCAGAAGGCTGGGGGAATGGGGAGCTAAGGCATAATGGGTGCAGAATCTCTCTTTCTAGTGATGGAAAGTTTGGGTAATGGATGATGTTGATGGTAGCACAACAATTTGAATATGATAAATGCCACTGAATTGTATCCTACACAGCATTTGAGGTGGAGAATTTTATGATGTATATAAGCACAATTTAAATGAAAAAAAAGTATTAAAGAAACTCCTACAATTAAATGCAATACATGATCCTTGTCTGAATCTAATAATGGAGGAGAAAATGCCCAAAATGACATTACTTGGACAACTGGAATAATGAGAACATGGACTTTATACATAAGTGAGCATCCTTGTTCATGGGAAGCATACACAAAAATATTAAGTGCTAAGGGAATATAATGTATAAAACCTATTCTCAAATATTTAGAAAGTGGATGGATAGGAAGGAGGGAAGATGGGAGGGAAGGAAAAGAGAGAGAAAATATGGTAAAATTTTAAAAGTTGGTAAATCTGGACATCAGGTTTGGGGGCATATTGGAGTCCTCTGTATTATTTTGCAACTTTCCTGTGAATTGTAAATTATGCTAAAATAAAAGTTTTTAAAAGTCCAAAGATCATAAGAATTACTTAAGTTCTTACTAAAATGCTGATTCAGTCCGTCTGGATTGAGACCTGATATTCTACATTTCTAATAACTAATAAACTCCTGTGGTGACCCCAGTGATGCTGCTTATTCAAAGACAGTACATTGAGAGGCAAAATTTTAGGCAACTTAGGTTTTTGAAACCATTTTTTGAAAACAATGACTTAATTTGTAATTTCCAATTGTTTCATTTTGATCTTTACTATATTTTGATAACATGTTTAAAGGAAATACTTTTATTTATTTATTATGCACCTTAACTAGTACATGTTTCACCTGATTTAAGTTTAGATATTTTGTTCTTTCAAAACATTTTGTTTTGCCTGCTAAACTGAAATGAAAAAAATAAATGATTTAATATGTAGAACTGGATGAAAAGATAAACTTTTCTCACCTTTTACACTCATAGAAAGTAAGGACAAGGTAGTTTATGAAATAGTTACTAGCTGAGCTGAGATTTGACTTTCTTCATCCTTTCCAGTCTCCTAACTTAAGGCACCTTCCTTGATACATGTTACATTCAATTGACTCAGGTCACGTGTTTTCCTAAATACGTAGCGGTAAATCTCTTCCACTTGTCTTCAAATTTTTACCAACATAGTCTACTTTGTCTAGAGAAAAAAAAAAACTGGAACAAGCTTCAATTTTTAGCCTTCAATACCTGTTAACTAGGTAAAAAATGTCCATGTTCAGCAATTTTGATTAGTAATGTTTTTCTATTCAGCATATGGTTTTCAGAAACAGTTAAAGGTATGACCCTTGTGTTAGTGAATTTTTTTTAAAAGACCATTGGAACATCCCCCTTTAAAGAACCACCTTCATTCTTCAGGAATAAAAGATGGAATTTAGAGGGACTGATTCAGTCTGCATTCTAAATTGCTTTAATGGAATGATACTCAACACATATAGCTTTGAACAGTTATGTTTGGTTTTGATCAAATACCTATTGATATGAGCTTTAGTTGCCTTGAAATTATTAAATATCAATCAATAAAATATCAGTAGTACAAATTTTGTGAGGTTGCATTTCTCTAAGTTTAGTATCCGTATAGTCATTGGTTTTTCAAGGCAAAAAATTTAAACCCATTAAAAACTTACCATTTTGTAGTTGAAACATGCAGGTACAATTTTGCTGAAGTTTACCTTGAAGACATAAAGAACTATCTTGTCATTAGATTTGTCCTGATGATTTTGACATTGAGAGGAAAATACGAAATTTATCGATATAATTGGTAGCAATTACCTAGAAATTTGGCTAACAAAACAGGGTTTCCTATTTTGTGCTTGCTATTCTGTTTTGTTCCAAAACTACCTAGGCTAGATGCATTTGGCTTTCCTGACTCTCTACTCTGCTGCTAATGAGTACCTTCTAAATTCTTAGCGTATGATTCCCCTGCTTAGAATCTTTGCCTGGCTTCCTGTAGCTTTCAGTCCAAAGTCCAAACTCCTCAGCTTGTACATTATAGCCTTTAATTTTCTGACTCCTGTCACCTCCTAGACTTATATCTTGCTACTCTCCCTTAAGCCTGGTTGTCATGAGCTAATTGTTCAGTGTTAGCGGGGCCCATATGAGCCAATTTGAGTTTTCTCCAATCGTCCTCTTCAACTATTCTGTCAAACCTCCAACCCACTGGATAGTAGATCCCATCACAAAGTGCACATACACTAGCTTCTGTAATACTTTTGATTATGTAAAACCTCTCCATTAAAAAATTCGGAGCTCCTGTATTTTAAATCTCTTTTATTTCCTTCTCCCCAAGGTCCATCGGTTTTGTGGCTTGGAGAGGGTGATTTGCTCTTTTGCTCTTCTTCTCCCTCCTTTCCTTATAACCAAAGCTAGGGGCCAGATGCCTGTCTCTGGAACACTTCTTTCCCTCATTTTCCCAGGCCCTATAACCAAAGCTAAGGGCCAGATGCCTGTCTCTGGAACACTTCTTTCCCTCATTTTCCCAGGCCCTACCTCCTCCCCTCAATGTGCTGGCATGGGGAGGATGTTGATGAAAGGGGCTGAGCAGCTCTTCCTTATCAGCCGCTTTGGTGGTCCTTTTGGTGAGAGATGCTTCTCTAGCTAACACTAACAGACCAGCAGGGGCCTCTCTGTTGCCAGAATCCAAAAACTTAATCCCCTCCACAGGCACTCCAGGGGCCCTAACTTGACAGGTCCTGGATGTGTCTCTCCCACCTGCCGGTACACCGCCAGCCTCTTGCTGCTAGGATACCCGCACCTATCTTTTGCCCTGTTGCTGTGGCTCTGGAGAGATGACTCAAGCTATCTTCAACAATATTTGATTTTTCCATGAGCAGCTCACACATTCCTGCCATGACAAATGGTTGGCTCAGAGGCCTGTCCACGCTGCCTACCTCCCCTCCACTCCCATGCTCTGGCATCTTTTTCCACTTCTCTTGTTCTCATGTTCAAGGAAGCACAGGTAGGAAAACCAAAATTAAGTCTACAGCCTACATGCAAGCTCACACAGGCAGGGAGATAGTCTCTCTTTCTTGCCAGGAAGCCTTAATCTCTACCAGTGATCCTCTTGGAGCCCCTTTTCTTCTGTGGGAGGATGGGGACAATCCTCTGTCCATATGAACACTCTACTCCCAGCTTCTCCTCTCTTACCCTTCTGTTTTTCTTCTTCTTTATAACTGGACATTACACTCAGTCATAGTCCCTATTGGTTAATTCTCAGGCCCAGGAAAACCCCATCAACCATCATATCACATGATGAAATTAGCCAATATGCCCTGGAAAGAATCATCCTATTTTAGACCTCCCCACTATTTTGCTCTACCTCCATCTTCTCTTTTATATTTAAGTTGAAAAAGTTCATTTTAAGCATCACCTTATCAATGGATATGTCTCAATTCTAGTACAAGTTATCTCTTTCCTATGATCAAATGGCACAGTTCGTGTCTTTATGAGCACTAATCTCACTGTGGTAATCTTTGATTTACTTGTTCTTATAGTCAATTTCATGTGTCAATTTGGCTAGGTTATGGTGTCTGTTATTTGATATATATATATATATCAGAAATGGAAAAGCCAGTCATAAAATTTATATGGAACTGTTGGCCCGAATAGCCATCTTGAAAAAATCATCTTGAAAAAGAAGTTAGAGGACTCAAACTTCCCAATCTTAAAACTTATTACGAAGTCACAGCAATCGAAACTGGCACAAGGACAGACATACAGATGAATGGAATGGAATAGAGAGCTCAGAAATCAACCCTCACATTTATGGCCAAGTGGTTTTTGGAAAGGGGGAGAAGACCATTCAATTGGGAATGAATTATGTCTTCAACAAATGGTCCTGAGAAAACAGGATTTTCATTTGCAAAAGAATGAAGCACCTCTACCTCACATCATGTACAAAAATCAACTCAAAATGAATAAAAGATTTAAACATAAGAGCCAACTTTATCAAACACATAGAAGAAAACATAGGGAAATATCTTCAGGACCTTGTGTTAGGTAATATCTTTATAGACTTTATACTCTAAGCAAAAGCAACAGATGAAAAAAAATAGACAAATGGGACGTCATCAAAATAAAAACTTTTGTGCCTCAAAGGACTTTATCAAGAAAGTAAAATCACAACTTACAGAATGAGGGGAAATATTTCAAAACCACATATCAATAATGTTTTAGTAGAGCCAATATATAAAGAAATCCTTCAGCTTAATAAAAAGACAAACAACATAATTAAATAATAAGCCAAAGAGTTGAACAGACATCTTTTCAATAAAGACATACAAATGGCCAGAAAGCACATGAAAAGATACTCAAAATCATTAGGCATCAAGGAAATGCATTCAAAACCACAAGATAACATTGCACTCACTAGAATGGCTACTGTTTAAAAAAAAAAAGATCGTAAGTGTTGTAGAGGATGCAGAGAAATAAGAATGCTCGTTTGTTGGTGGTGGCTATGTAAAATGGTGCAGCTGCTGGGGAAGACAATGTGGTGGCCCTCAGAAAGTTAAATATGAAAGTACCATGCGACTAAGCAATCCAATGTCTAGGTATACCCAAAGAATTCAAGGCAGAGACTCAGATATTTGCACATCATTGTTCATAGCAGCATTATTTACAGTGCCAAAAGATGGAAGCAACCAAAGTGTCAATCAACTGATGAATGGATAAAGAAAATGTGTGTGTATATATATATATACATATACATACACATACATACATACATACAATGAAATATTATTCAGCCATAAAAAAGGAATGAAGTCCTGATGCATGCAACTACATGGATGAATCTTGAAGACATCATGTTGAGTGAAATAAGCCAGACACAAAAGGACAGATATTGCATAAGCTCACTGATTGAGCTCATTTATTTGAAATAATTAGAATAAGCAAACTAGTAGAACCAGAATCTAATATATGGTGTAGCAGTTTGATATGGTTCATGTGTTCCAAAAGTAGATATTGGATTATGTTTATAAACGGTCTATACATGGGCATGATTAAATTATGATTGGGGCTTTGATTGGGCCACGTCAGTCAGATGTTGAGTCCCCGCCCTTTGGTGGTTGGGGACTCATAGATAAAAGACATGGCAAAGGACAGAGTTGGAGTTTTGATGTTCGTGTTTTTGATGCTGGAGTTTTGATCTGGAGTCTGGAAAGTGAACACACAGGAGAAGAACACAGAGGAATAGAGACGGCTCCTTAGACGTAATGGAAACCATTCTCCTGGTAGTCTACAGCTGACCTTGTAGAGGAAGAACAGCAACTGAGCCTGGAGAGAAATGGAGCCCCAGGAAGAGAGGAACCCAGGAAGCCTGAACTCTTGGCAGATGTCGGCAGCCATCTTGCTCCAACATGTAGAAAAAGACTTTGGTGAGGGAAGTAAATTATGCTTTATGGCCTGGTAACTTAAGCTCCTACCTTAAATAAATACCCTCTATAAAGGCCAACAGATTTCTGGTATTTTGCATCAACACCCCTTTAGCTGACTAAATACACATGGTTTACCAAGGGATGGGTAGGAATAGGGAATAGAGAGTTAAGGCTTAAAATGTGTAGAGTTCTTATTTGGAACAACGGAAATGTTTTGGTAAGGGATGGTGGTGATGGTACCACAACATTGTAAACATAATTAACAGCAATTGAAAGATATATCTAACTGTGGTTAAGAGGGGAAATGTTAGTTTGTATAATAATTTTTTTAAAATTCATGAAACTGCACTACATAAAGAATACACCCTAAGTTAAACCATGGACTATAAATAATAGTACAATTATAAAAATGTGCTTTTATCAATTATAACAAATGTACCACAGCAATGCAAGGTGTTAATAATAAGGTGGTAAATGGCAATCCTGTATTTTATTTTCTGTAAATGCACAGCTTTTCTAATAAAACAAAATGGCCATAGCACTTGAAAAGATGTTTCTCCAAAGATGTAGAAATGGCCATGAAAATATGCTCAACATTTGTCATCAGGGAAATCCAAACCAGAAACACAACTAGATATCTTCACACAGGCACTAGGAAAGCTATTATTTAAAGAAAGGAGGGAAGCGGGCTTGGCCCAGTGGTTAGGGCGTCCATCTATCACATGGGGGGTCCGTGGTTCAAACCCCAGGCTTCCTTGACCCATGTGGAGCTGGCCCATGTGCAGTGCTGATGCGCGCAAGGAGTGCCCTGCCGCGCAGGGGAGCCCCACGCCCAAGGAGTGTGCCCCGTAAGGAGAGCTGCCCAGCCTGAAAGAAAGTGCAGCTTGCCCAGGAATGGTGCCGCACACACGGAGAGCAGACATAGCAAGATGACGCAACAAAAAGAGACACAGATTCCCATGCCGCTGACAACAACAGAAGCGGACAAAGAAGACAATGCAGCAAATAGACACAGAGAACAGACAACTGGGGTGGGGGGGGCGCGGAGGGGAGACAAATAAATTAAAAAAATAAATCTTTAAAAAAAATGATGAAAGAAAGGAAACATAACTGTTGGTGAGGATGCAGAGTAACTGGAACCCTTGTATATTGGTGGGAAGGAAAATGGGTTAGCCACTGTGGAAGAGGGTGGTGGCTCCTCAGAAAGTTGAACATAAAATTACCATATGATCAAACAATCCCACTTCTATGGATATGCCCATGACTATCTTTTGTAAACTGTGCATTATGGAGATGAGAAAGTATATTCATAAATCAAGGGAAGCAGCATGGTAAATCAGAACTACTAAAATTTTTGAAGCCCAAAGCTCTAAAATCAAATAGGTTCTGCCACTTATTATCTGGATAACCAGTCCCCTACTTCTGAGCAGAGATTATTACAATAATTTTTCTTTAAAAGATTGTCTCAAGGTTAAAGAAGATATCGTATGTGAAACCTTTAAAAAGCTATAAATGTTTATAGAAATGCAAATATGATTTACTATTATATTTCCAAATCTCTGAAAACCTGGGAGAATTTTATCTTTGTTTTGTAATACTGAATATGTTTATGAACCCTAATTCTGAATGTATATAATGGTAAATACCTGCAGAAAATTACTTACTATTCTTGGTTATGCAGATGGGAATAAATAGCTAATACTTCTTTCTGAAATTATGCTCATCAAAATGATTAGTGGTTTTCCTACTTTTCATCAGTCATATTCACAAGGCCCACTGTACTTGGTGATTTGTCCTAATGGCTTACCTAATTGAAAGGTAAACTAATGGGTTAAGTTCTCTCCTACCAGTGCTGAGTGTAGTAAACCTCATCTCTAAATAATTTCTGTATACTCACTATTGACATAAAGTAATTCCCAAAGTCCTTGATTGATTATAAAGCATACCGAATTAATCCTAAAAGTAACTTCTACTTAAGGGAATCTATAATTTTGAGGGCTTCTAGGTGAAAATTCAGTAATGGTCTTTTCAAAAGGTGTTCTATTAGTAAAATGCAAAAATGGGTTTGAAATCACTAAGTCAGAGAAATATATATGGCTTTTCCTGCCTTCATAAAGTCTTTGCTAATATTCCTTCCCCTTTTTGCCAAGCACAATGAGATTTAGGTTCTTTTTTTATAAATCAAATCTTAAATTTACCCTTCAATTAGGTTGACAAAGTTGTTTCAAGTGGATAAGTAGAATGAGTAGATTTTAAAGGTTTTCCACCCTAGAAAGGGCCATTTGACCCTTACTATTTTTTTATGTACAAAAAATGTTCCTAGAGAGATTTCTAAACCAGAAAAGAAGTGTCTCCGTTGGGCCAGTTTTATGAGCTCCATGGCCATATCTATTATATATTTAAAAAAATAAAAATAAATGATTTGCATTTTAGTGGGTGGTCTTTTTTAAGATTACCTATAATACATTCATTAAGATTATCTGGCTAAGTGTGAGAAACTGAGATGAAGTAGTAAAGAGAAGAGAATTACAGAAAACTCTAATAAATTTGTAATGCTAGAAAAAGTATCTTAAAATAAGCTACACATCACAATATGAGGAAGATTGACAAATGAGTTAGATTAAACCCAGGTATCATGCCAACAATGATTCATATTTCTTTTAAATATACTTAATGTTACTCTGGAAGGAAATCATCTGTGAAAAAGCCAATATATTAATTCACCTTTTTATTGATATTACAGATTCAAGGGCAGGTCAAGCTGTAATAATGAATGGGTCTATGATATATAGGACTTGAATAGACATTTCTCCAAAGATATAGAACTATACAGAATTTACTATAACATAATTCAAAGTAGGTCTTTGAAACATTATTTGTAGATGATTGATTTCAGAAAATATTCCAAGATAAAATTACTTTTCCAGGCTATTAAGAAGTGTTCAAATAGGGAGAAAAGTATGTTTTAAGTATAATATTTAGATCTCATTACCCATTATTATTATTGGAGTGTTGAAGACAAAATAAGGTTGTCACAGTCACTGCCTTGTTTACACAACTGAGAACGTCTTGTTCAATAATTTTGGCTGTGAAGGCATAAAGCAGCAGAAGCTAGTGGAAGAGCTCATGCTAATTTCCAGCACCTAGATTTCAATGAGTGTGGAATAAATTAAGACACCAGTTTATATACTGTCCTTAGAATTAGGAAATGGTGATTCAATATGAGATTATATATTTTTAAAATCTAAGCCTCTCCTCTTTATAATCTGCTCAAGTATTGTTTATTCTCCCCTCTTTTCTATTTTTTTTTTTCTTTTGGAAGTTGGAGAGAAAAAGAACCAAGATGATTTGGGCAATCCAAACAACATTTTCTTACCTTGTTTAACATATTCACTTTGTTTCCCCAGTCACCCAAATATCACTTATTTGGGCTCAAAGTTTATCTTCCCATATGAGGAACCTCACCGTCCTTGACACCATCATAGTCATCTCCCATATTTAACTTGTCCTTCCACTGACATCAGTCTTGGTTTGGGTCTCAGCACTTCTATTTATTCCTTTAAGAAGATCCAAGAACAAAGCATCGTAGACCAGTGATATATAGTATTTAAACTTTCCCAGGGGAGGTGGAAAGGGGAGGGTCAAAATTTACACTATAGGAAAAACTTACTAAAAACTCTTTTCTTAAGATTTTTTAAAGATTTATTTATTTATTTATTTATTTATTTATTTATTTATTTATTTATTTCTCTCCCCTTCCACCCCGGTTGTCTGTTCTCTGTGTCTATTTGCTGCATCTTCTTCTTTGTCCGCTTCTGTTGTTGTCAGTGGCATGGGAATCTGTTTCTTTTTGTTTCTTTTTGTTGTGTCATCTTGTGTCAGCTCTCCGTGTGTGCAGCATCATTCCTGGGCAGGCTGCACTTTCTTTCACGCTGGGTGGCTCTCCTTACGGGGTGCACTCCTTGTGCGTGGGGCTCCCCTACGCAGGGACACCCCTGCATGGCACAGCACTCCTTGTGCGCATCAGCGCTGTGCATGCGCCAGCTCCACACGGGTCAAGGAGGCCCCGGGTTTGAAGCGTGGACCTCCCATATATAGACGGACGTCCTAACCACTGGGCCAAGTCTGCCACCTCTTCCTCAAAAGTAGTCATCACATGGATTCACTTGTCCCCTTCAACCTCTGCCACTCCTCAACTACATAAAAAGCAAAACCCATGTAGTTGAAGCTACTTAGCCTGGGTCTGGCAATAGGTGAAACTCAGCGGGAACAGAACTTGTACCCTGAAACTGAACACAGCTCTACTTATCTGCAGAAACCAACCCAACAGACCAATGAGCGAGAAATAAATGTGTGTGGTTATAAGACATTGATTAAAATTCTGGGTTATTTGTGGAAGAATCTAATGTAGTAACCTATGAACTTAAAATTTTGTTTGAATAAGAAAAAGAACAGGATTAAGTAAGACAAAATTAGAAGAGGAAGGTGAGAGAAAGGGAACAGAAAGACAAAGCAACCTGCCCAATGTTCTAGACATTTTCTATTTTATCTCCTTTTATATCACAAGCACTATGATGTGTTTGTTTTATTTCAACACTTAAATAAAGAAACTCAAGGATGCAACCCAGGTCTTAGTAGTAGCTGCCTCCAGGAAATGTGGTCGACAGGGGCGTGTGTGCGAATGGGTACCACTGGACTTTCAATTCTTATTTCATTTGTTTCTGTACTTTAATTTCACGAAATTAGAAAAGTATTGATTTTTTAAAAACATTCTTTTTTTATTTTTATTTTTATTTTTTTTATTTTTTATTTTTTTTAAAGATTTATTTTTTATTTATTTAATTTCCCCCCCTCCCCTGGTTGTCTGTTCTTGGTGTCTATTTGCTGCGTCTTGTTTCTTTGTCCACTTCTGTTGTCGTCAGCAGCACGGGAAGTGTGGGCGGCGCCATTCCTGGGCAGGCTGCTCCCTCCTTCGCGCTGGGCGGCTTTCCTCACAGGCGCACTCCTTGCGCGTGGGGCTCCCCTACGCGGGGGACACGCCTGTAACATTCTTTTTTTAAAGATTTTATTTCTTCAATACCCCCTCCCCTCATTGATGGCGCTCACTCCCTGGCTGTGTGCTCTGTGTCTGCTCCTCTTCTCTTTAGGAGGTGAGCCTGGGACCTGTGGGAGAGTGGCGCTCAATCGCTTGAGCCACATCTGCCTCCCGGATTTTAAAATAAGTATTTCTAAACCTTAAAAAAAGGAAATTAGGAACCTCAGGCTTTGTGGGGTTGAGGGACTTTCCTGCGGTTACACAGGCATATGGCAGAACTGGAGCCTTAATCCGCGTGCTAACTTCATTCTATTCTTGCGCAGAAGTTCAGTTCCCGGGTTAAGACCCAGCTGTGGACACAGAGGGGTGAGCCTTGTTGATCACATTCCGCCGCCTCTTCCTGGCTGACCTATTTCTGCCCAGCCTTCTCTCCACCCCTTCCTTGCCTCTCAGCAAACCTTCTATTTTGTAACCAAAGGTGCACCCCGCTTGTTGAAATGCGAAAGCATAGTACTCACACCTCACAGGTAACAGATTGCTAGAAGCCCAGGTGGCTGTACCCTGGGAGGCCACAGGCTCCAGCAACTGGCTGCAGATGACCCTGCACGAAGGTCCTTGCGTGCACCGGAAGCTTCCAATATTGAATAAACAGGGTGTAGGGAACGTGGTTCCATTAGCATTTGCTACAGTACTAATGACCTTGACCTTCTTTCTGTCAGCCGTTGTGCCTTCACATTTGTATTCCACATCTTGCTTGAATGTCTAAGAATAGAATTAGGCTATTAGCAAAATTGAGAGTGTTTTCTCATTCCATTTCCCAAGAATATATAGGGTGCAAAGATGTTAAGCAGAATGCATTTCCCGCCCTATCTTCTGGTAAACAAATCTAGAGAGTAAAACCATTTTTGCAAGCTTTCATCTCCTGACTTTATAAAGAATTTCGGACATCCCGACCATTAGAGCAGCAAATGTAAGCTCACTCTAAAAACATGAATTAAATCAGAAGCATCTGCAGAAGGAACAAGACAGCATCTGGTAGAGTATGGCACATTGTCCAGCATGGAATATTTGGTCCCCTCCCCCAATGACAGAAAAGTTAAAACCAAAACATCCAAAAATAATCCTCAGAGGATTATTTTGGCGACAGGTACAGTGACACTGATGAAGACTTCGTTTTATTGCTCTTGCTGCAAGACCACAGAATGCTTGAAAACTAATTTACTAAAGTCTCCAATATTCAGAGTTAGCTCTATATGTGGCAATCAGAACTTTTGAAATTTAAACAAGAAATATAACCAAGAGAAAGGTCTTTTGGCTCTTTGAAAGGCTTTAGCAACCTAACAGGCTTTGGTGATTAATTATTTTAATATGATTGTGATTGCAAAGAACTGGGCCAAAGTTTTAGTAAAAATATAATTCATACTTTTCCACAAGGGAATATGACTACATTGTCAAATTTATTTGCAACATCTTTTTGTGCATATAGTCATTTCCAACAATCATAATAAGTGGTACCAAATAACAAAGCAGATAATTTATATTTTAGTTAGGAATTGAAAACCAAGATACATTGCCCACTTGCTTTGGCAACGTATAATCAATCTTTGTAATGAAAACAATGTTTTAAGAAATAAAATAGCATAACTGCTTCTTCTCATCCAACACATTTCATTATCTCATAGTTTCATGTACAGAGAGGTTGCCCCTAAGCAACTCAAATATGCTATTTCTGTTAAGTTACAAAGGGAATAAGACTGAACAAGAATGAGTATAAATTTCATGAGTGTGACTTTGTTAATAACTGAACATTATATGCTTATGATAAAATTAAACAACCTAAAGCCTATTTGTCTTACTGTCAACATATTGTTCTCTTAAGGTCACAGTGAAATTGACAAGGTTTTCAATGTGAGAGTTATCCCAAGAAAAACAGGAGTATGTGGCTTGACACAAATCACAAACCTTGCTTTTAATGTGATTATTTTGAACTGTAATATGGGGTTTGGACCATATTTCTCTCAGCAATATCATACTATGAGAGGCATAGATATGTAGAGTTTTAAAGCCAAAATAAACTTTTGTAGAAATGGAAATTGAGGAAGCTTCTTGGAATAGAAAGAAAAAAGAATTTTTCTCTCTCCATAAGAGCTGTGCATTAGTTGCTCAATCACAAAGAAGAAATGAAAATTTAAATGCATACTCTTACCATTAGCATCTAAGTCTTGTATTTTACAGGTATGTACATGCAAGAATTTACTTGCATTATCTTTTTATTCTTTTATTTAAGGGGTCAACACAGTAGAGTATTAATTTTATACTTGAAATTCCCATAATTTCAATGACTTACCCAAGAACTTATTGACTCTCCTTTTACTTTTTTTTTTTTAAACAACTCCAATGACTGAAATACCTACTCTAAAGGAAACAAGAGTTTATTTAATTCAGAAGATTTATTGGCGTAATTCTTCAAAGCCTACATTTTAAAATTACATTTTAACTTTCACATCCATTGAAAAAGGAGAAGTTTGGAGGAAAAAATATGTGGAGAAAGGGCACACTTAGTCTTCAATTATCTGAGGGCATTTCATGTTGATTTTAGGTGAGATTTAGCCTGCCTATCCCCCATGAAATAGATCCAGCACCAATACAGAGAGAGAGAATGCCACATTTTAAGGGAAATCAGTCTTTAGCATCGAGAAGATGAAACAGTGTGCGTGTAAATACGAAACTTTCCATGAACAGATGACTGTAGGAGCTAGCAATCACCTTGGAGAGATGTTGTAGAAAGCCTTGTAATTTCCTCGGTGGTGGAGAACTTGAGGGTTGAGAGGATGCTTTGTCAAGGTATTGGATGCCTCAATTAGACTCCAAAGTTCAGTGGAAATTCATGCCTCCAAATTTGAAATTCCCCGTTACAGTTAACGCCTCCTGCTGAAGTGATGCACAGTCTTGCAATCACGTAGAAATGTCTTGCTGATGGTTACGATGTCCCCTGAAGGGTAAACCTCCTTCAAATATCAATATAGAATGGAACTCACGTCAAACAAGTCGCCATCCGCCTGCAGCATGTTAAAATTCACAGGTTCACGGGAAGACTGAAATACTCATTGGTCAGGACTACTGAATAAAAGGGAGCTGAATTAGGACAGATAGGCCATGGTTTATTCGAGCCTATAAAGAAGAGAGAGACTATATCAAGCATTGCCAACCTTCAAGCTCATTCGAGGGTGAGAGCATATCATGTTTCTATGTAAGCTCAAGCATAGGGATGCATATCACATGGATTTTTAAGTAGACAGATTTTTTTAAGGCATCGCTTCTGGGCAGATGGATTTTAAAAAGGTGCCTTCGCTTGGGGCTTGCGGACCTGTAGGAAGCAGTTCTGTGAGCAGAACACAGGCAGAATTTGAGGCCCTACTTGTCTCTTGGCCTGCGCCTCTGGATGTTACACAAACTGCACATCATTTTGGTGGCTTGTGTTAAATGCATTAATGAGTAAGTGAATAAAATGAGTAAAAAAATAAAAAATAAAAAATAAATACATCGGGCATTCTCAAAGCATGACTCATCCCAAGAGCAGATACAAGCATAACAGCAGGGGTAGAACCAATCACTCCTCAGGGGTGTCACTGATTCAACAGAAACAGCAAAAGAGACAGGAAGTTGCCCTCTGCCTTCTAAATTTCCCACGGGTGCATCCATTTAGGGGAAGCTAATGACATCTAGAATATTTGCTACAAGAGTGTCTGGGTAGTGTGGTTTTTAGCTTTCTAAACTCTACTACAGAAGGTGAAAGAAATAGAAGTTACCAACCTCCAGAATGTAGTAAAGAAATTAACTCAATTAACAGTATTAATGATGATTTTAAAACCTCAGAAGTGTAGGAGACTAAATGTCCATCAAAAGAGAACTGCTGTATGCCTGTCCAAAAAATATAGTAAAATAATGGTGAGAAAAAATAGGGCAACCTAAACATTTTACAATTCCTAGAAAGAGACAACACTATGATAATTTTAGTCTGGATAATTTTAGTCTAGAGATCACGTTCCCTGATTCGGTGCATACCAGACAAATTTCTGATTAATTATTTGGTTTTCAGCTACCCTGATTGTGGGAGTTCTATAAAGCAAACATAAGCGTACTGATGGCTATAGAGTTATATTCTGTAAGATATCTAAATAAATACCTTTTTGTCTTTCTTGTCTATTTCAAGATGTTTTTAGCTTTACCATGACATTTCCCAAAACCACCACTGCCTTACAAAGGTATTGCTCCATAAAATTTATTAAATAAATGCAGGATGTGAAAAATTAAATCAGTCATTTGAAAATTTGGTTAATATCCATCAATCTCCTAGAGACTACTTGTAAATGGCTGAAAGCAGTTGCAGAATATGTAAAACTAGACTCAGACCCAGAAGTATCTCTGATAAGGGATTGCTACCTTGTGAGGCACTACTAGAAAATAAATATCAGCTGTAAATTCCACTTACCCAGAAACAGCATTCATTTTATCCAGAAGCCTCACCTAATATGGAATGCAGGACGACGTCTAGAAAAATCAGACAACATAAAGGATGCAAAAACCATGTGCTAAAATTAAGGCCCATTACCCCAAATCATAACATAAAGGTTTCTAACCTCTCACTGCAAAGCAGTGAAAGGACATAGTAAAGACCAGGAAGTGTAATAGCTGAAAGTATAACAGCCAGGAAATGAAGTAGGATAGAGAAGAATTATTTTTTAATGGCTGTCGTAACTCAAAATGCATCAGGGCCATATAATATATAAGCAACAAGCCTGGACTGTCTCAAGATCCCTGAGCCACCGCTGCCTTAGGCAGAATTCTCTCATGATTCTGATCATATTGATGAGGCATGAAAATATTCTGTTCAGTTCAATTTGTTTGAAAGAGCCAATCAATCTCTAATTTATGCAAAATGACTGAAATAAGTGAAACAGTTCTTATTGTAAGTGCAACGTTTTCTTACTATAGTGAGAAGGTGTGTGTCTCAGTGTTCAGTTGCAGAAATGATTTCACTGTGCCTTAGCCTCCCTGCAGTACTACAGTGAGGGTAGAAGTAAGTAATAAAGCTGGCACGTGACAAGTGCTTACCCAAAGGAGAATGCCTGGTCATAAGCTTATTCAGGAGAGCTGACATGAAGCTGGTGTGAAACGCTATTACAGACCTGGCTGGACGTGGGCAGGGTGCACTCTGCTAGGCTGATGTCTGGGTCATCCTAGGTGCTAAACGTATCGAACGTTGTTCCTTGGGCAGTGCCTCGTCCCTTCCTCAACATCCCCCCATTTCAGTGCCAGCGAGGCCTCCATTTTAGACCTAGCTCAGACTCCTCGACAGCACTCTACACCTGGCCCACAGGTAACCGAGACGCAGGTAACGCCCCGTGTGTCACGTGGTACAAAACAGAAAGCCTTTGGACTCCACTGTCTTACCGCTGTGGAATCTTGGGCAAGCTAATCAGCTGCCTGCGGCCTGAGTTTCCTCACTTGTTAAATGTGAATACTAATAGGTTCTAGTTCATGGGCTTGGGGGAGGGGTAAATGGGCTCATGCATGTAAGGCTTTTGGAATATTTACTGCCTCAGAGTGAGTTAGTGATTGATTTAGCTGTTATTACCATCATTGCTTTATTGATTATTGTAATTATTATTGCCATTGTTTGCATACTAGAAGGTTAAAAGCACAGATTCTGGGGCCAGGATGCCAGCAATTTTTTTAAAATTTAATATATTCTTTTAAAGACTGAAATTAGCATCCTAGAACCTATCACCCCAAATAAAAGCTAGCATTCTCACCTATACATCCTTGTGTGTTCTTCTCACCAATCCATTCCCTTTTCTCCTCACCCTAATGTAAGCATTATCTTCAATCCTACTCGTGTTTTTCAACAAATCGTTTTAAATTGTACTTTTATAACAATGATTAAAGTTTATATTGCAGATATAATCCAGGGATTGCAAATTTGTGACTCTTGGCCTTTGTGTATCTATAGACAATAATATCAAATATTTTTGAGCATTTACTGTGTTCAAGACACTATTCTTGGTTGATTAATTAGTTTACTCCTTTTAATACCCTTTGAAGTAGGTTCTTCTCCAAAGCCTACATTTTTAACCCCTGGGCTAAAATCCCGTGTATATCAGATGACATGCCTATTCTGTATTTATGTATATGCAGAGATTTTTCCAAACATGTCAACAGAGGTTACTTCTAGGTGGTGGGATTTGGGATAATTTTTACTTTCTTCCTACTTTTTTATTTTTTTATTTTTTATTGACTTTGTAATAATATTACATTAAAAAAATATATATATATATGAGGTCCCATTCAACCCCACCACCCCCACCCCACCTCTCCCCCCCCAGCAACACTCATTCCCATCATCATGACACATCCATTGCATTTGGTTAGTACATCTTTGGGCACCTCTGCACCTCATGGTCAGTGGTCCACATCATGGCCCATACTCTCCCCCATTCCATCCAGTGGGCCCTGTGAGGATTTACAATGTCCGGTGATTGCCCCTGAAGCACCATCCAGGGCAGCTCCATATCCCAAAGACGCCTCCACCTCTCATCTCTTCCTGCCTTTCCCCATACCCATCAACCACCATGTCCACTTTTCCCAATCCAATGCCACCTTTTCTATGTGGACATTGGATTGGTTGTGTCCATTGCACCTCTATGTCAAGAGGAGGCTCAGATTCCACATGGATGCTGGATGCATTCCTCGCTCTTCCTACTTTTTGAACTGTTTAATTTTTTTTTTTTTTTTACAATGAGCATGTGTCATAACTAGAAAGAGTAAAATAAGGTGTTATAAAAATTCTAGTGCAACTCTGCAGATAGGAAAAAAGCCTATTTAAGCTCTTTGTGATGTGATGCTTTGTGAAAGGGTAATTAATTTGAGCCCTTGTATTACACTATTTTGAATCTTGCTTTCCAAAGCATGTTTTGCTATGTAGAAATTAGAAATCAACTGAAATATTCTATTAACATAATTATATTTTATACAAAATGTTTGTGGAGAATTCTGTGCTGTGCATGTTTATCCCACTCATTTTTTCAAACTGACCAAACTGTAACCACTAATTCTTAAGAACCTACCACATTTCACTTTGAGGTCAGTACCTAATGGTCAAACAATTTCTGAAAGAAAATATTCAGTCTCCTTAGGTGTTTCCTTGCTCTCATAGCGACATCAACATCCCACTCTTCTGTGTGGATAAAGGTGAGCTCTTGACTATTTGCTTTAGTTTTGAGTTTTCTTAAACAAGAACATATATAGAAAAAAATCATTCATGTCTTTTGGATGACTTAAAATATTCTGCTGATTTTTCTTCCTTTTTCTAGTTAATAAAAAGACAAAAACATTTTTGCTCTAGGAGAATGAGACAAAATGCCAATTGATTTCAAGTAATCTCCAAATGTGAAATTTTAAAAAATGAAAAACCTCTTTAATTTGTTAATAGCTGAGCAAAAACTATATAAGAATGTGATGATAATTTTTAATACAAGCACATCTTTGAGTATTTCAAATACTTGGTATTTTCCTCATCTCTCATTCCTGATTTATTGGCTTTAATTTGTTAATAGCTGAGCAAAAACCACATAAGAATGTGATGATAATTTTTAATACAAGCACATCTTTGAGTATTTCAAATACTTGTTATTTTCCTCATCTCTCATTCCTGATTTATTGGCCAATCTTCTTTTTGTAGAAGCCTATGACCAGCCCAAGTTTCAAGCGTAAGTTGTGTGATTATTCATTTATTATTAGAATGCTGGATCCAAGGAAAACTCTTGGATTAACCCTACCCTGAAAAACTGATGCAATAATATTGTCTTAGTATTGCCAGGCTGCTATGATGTACCACACAGTGGGTTGGCTTGAACAACGGGAATTAACTGGCTCATGGTCTGGAAGCTAGGGGAAGTTCAAAGTCAAGGTGTCAGAAGATGAGGCTTTCTCTCCAAAGTCGATACCATTTTAGTGCTGGATGCTGCTGGTCCTTAGGGCTCCTTGTTTCATATCCCTGCTTCGCATCGCATGGTCTCGTCCTCTTCTTGGTTCCATGACTTCTGGCTTCCGGCTTCTCCCCATGGCTTTCTCTGACTATTCCTGACTTGATTCTGCTTATAAAGGACTCCAGCAATCAAATTAAGGCCCACCCTCTTGCAGTGGGTCAACACCCTAACTAGAAATAACACATTGAAGAGATCCTTTTTACAAGGGGTCCACAGCCACAGGAATGTGGATTGAGATTAAGAACATGTCTAAATTTGGATACATATTTCAGTCTATCACAAGTATATATCAAATCCCCGTTTCAAAATTTTGAATGACAAAGCCTCTGAAATACAAAGTAGGATAAGAGTCCTAAAATAATGTGCAAGCAATCAGGCTTTAGCTAAGAATATTATCAACACGACTTGGATGCATAATGTGGTGCTGAAAATTTTAATCAGCAAACAAGAAAGTACTGCTAAGAAAAAAAACACTAACCTTCACTATGTGATTTATTCATCTATTTTAGATCTGATAGTCCAACATTTTAATGAACTTGTTTCCCCCGCAAATTTATCACTAATTAAATTATCTATGGCCACACAGTCCTGAAGTTGTAAAACTGGGATTTCAACCCTAGACTGTTTATAAGAGCAAAAATGTTGAAAACAGCCTAAATGTTCAAACCTATATAAATGCTTGGTTAAATAATAAAAGATAAAATCACACAATGAAATATGTTCCAGCCATTAAAGCATTCTACTGATATAGAAAGAGCTTTAGGATATAGTGGATAAACAAGTTATAAATTATATCTAGTAAAATTATATTCTTCTTTTAATAATGTCATATGTATGTACCAAAATATATATAAAAGGGCAACTTCCAGGTTGTTACATCAGCTTTTTCTGGGGTTATATATATTCTTCATTGTCTTTGAAGTTTCTGTTTTTTTTTCTCACAATATTCATATATTACTTTGTAATAAATAAAGTAACTTTTTTTAAAATTTGACTTTATGAAACTTTTGCTAAGAAAATCAATATGACATAGATGATGTTAAATGTTAAAGTTATTTTATATAAATATATATATATTTAAACAAATCGTATTGATCCTTATTAATAAAGCATAAATCCATCCAAAGTGTACAATCAATGGTATTTGGTGTAATCACATATTTGTGCCTTTATCACTTCAGTCATTCTTAGAACACTTCAATATTCCAATAATAATAAACAAAAAACAAACAAAACTCACCTCTCAATCTCTCTGTGCTTCCCCTGCCCTACATAACTGCTATTCTTTTTCCTTCTCTCTAATGTATTTGTATTTATATTTTGTAGAAACAGTCTTATATATGCAATATCAACCATATTTGTGGTTTACATGAGGTTTTACTATCTTATACAGTCCCAAGTTACTGTTTTTAGCTTTCCTTCTGGTAATATACATGACCTTAGACTTTCCATTCAACCAGTCATACCCATACAATAGCACTGCTAGTTACAAACACCAAGATATGCTTTCACCATTTCTATTCATTTCCAAAGATTTAAAAAGAACTTTTTTTTACCAATTCTGTATAGATTAACCCCAGTTTTCCATTCTCTAGCCTCCTTCTTTTTTCTGTTGATGTACATTCTGATTATTAACTCTGTGAGTTTACACAATATATTTAGTTCATAATTGCGCAGTCATACAGTATTTGTCAGTGTGTGTCTGGCTTATTTCACTCAACATAATTTCCTTCAGGTTCATTTCTTCTTACAGGTGCATAGTACTCCATCATGTGTATACACCACAGTTTGTTTATCCAGTCATTGGTTGATGGAAACCTGGGTTGTTCCCAACTTCTGGCAATTGTGAATAATGTTGCTGTGAACATCAGTGCACAGATGTCTGTTTGTGTCACTGCTCTCAGAAAGTAACTTCATTTTGACAGTTAAAAAAAAAAAAAGGAAAAATAAGAGCCCTTCCTCTCAAAATTCTTATTCTGAATTAATCTATTGGTAGTTTTATTTATAAATCAACACCTATTACGTTTGGTTATTCTGAGTCTTTCCTTCCAAATCCTGATCGAGTCTCTCTAACCCTGCATGGTGTAGGGACAGCCTTGGGTGGTGCCTGAGAAGTGCTTCCAGGTACCACCCACCTGCAGGTGCTTGCTGAGCCGCCGGGTCATCCTTTTCTGGAAAGCTTTTGAGCTGCAATATCTGTCTTGGTATATGGTTTTTCTTGACATATAGAATGAATTTTAATTTAATGCCAGCAAAAATTCAAAGTAGGAACTTACAAAGAAACAATGGTCACATTTTCCAGAGCACAGCAGGTTAAAGAAAAATGAATTCAATGAAAATCTTTCTGAAGGCAGTCAAGAAATATTCCTTTCCTTTTGTGGTTTCTCTCACTGTTGTGCTCTGGGGATTTCATTAAGAGTGGAGTCTTGAGAAACAGGAGGTCAGCAGCTTGCAATCACAGAAATTTGGAAACTTCCTGACTATAAATCTCCCGTCTGATAGATAGTGCCTAGTTTGTGTTTAGTTAATAAAATGGGGGTGGGATGGGGGAAGGGGGACTTTAAAAGGCAGCACCTGAAATGAGTACAAAGAAAACTAATGGAAAGGGATTCCCCAAAGGAGGGCAGTTCTTATCTATTTGCTATAATCAAAGACCCATGACCACATTTATTTGCAACTTCTCTAAAATGTATTTGAAATAAAAGTGCAACATAAATCACCAAAGAATATGTGTAAACATAAATTCATAAAATTTACTTTTATTATACATTTTTTTCCAAAAAGTCTGCTCAAACCTTTCATTTGAGCAGCATAAATGGAAAAAATATATTTATAACACTCCAACTAAATCTTTTGTCTCTTCTTTCAATGGAATAAAGTAAATATTTTTAGTTCATTTTTGTCTGTGGAGTTAACTTATCTAAAGTGTAAATGAACAGATTTTGGTGGATAGGGAAAGTGAATCTACCAAACTAAGTTATGAACCAAGGTTTTTCATTAACTTAATCTGTGCTTATAAAGCAAAGTTTTCTGATTCTCAGAAACAAGACAGTTATAAATATATATATGTATTAGTAACTGGTCTTATATACATCCAGATGTAAGTTTGATAGTTTATAATAGTGACTAATGTCAAAGCTGAGATACCTAAAAGTATTTGACAGCATAAAAACATCTCTAAAGTATGAATTCAAATATTTTACTAAAAGTCTGCCATCAAGAATGTCAATAATTTAGGCTTAAAATTATCTTGAATAGAGAGATCTGCCTTAATACAAAAATATCCACATATGGCAAAATCACCGAATGTAAATAGAAAAGAGATCGATCTGAGAAAACAATTCTAACATCAACTTCTGCTGTTTTAATATTTCAAGTGCTGTGGATCTTTTTTGGTAAAAAAAATTTTTTTAAAGCATATCTCTTGTAATTTCTTTTGCTTTCACATATGCACAATGCAAGCATCTTACTCACTGCTCTACAGAGAGCACAGTTCTCACTATTGTGCTCCTACCACTGTTAGCACAGTCCGTTGTTCAGAGGGCTGGAAAAAAGGAAATGAACAATGGCTGGCTTCTCCACTCTGAACTCCCAGTGCTTTGCCATTCAATATAGGACACCATTTTTGGGGGCATAGTTTAATTGAGAAACGTGCAGACTTTGCCAAAGCCATGTCCGCAAAGAAGTTGGTGGGTGGCAATGTAGAGTTTTTTCTAATGTAAAAAGGACCTGGACAACTTTGGTATCTCCAGTATCCTAGAAATATTGCTTGGCACAGACTGTAATAAGAAACAAATCACCTAATTGAAAATATAGCCTCACGATGGTACTAGTTAGCTGTGTAGATCAGACTAGGGAGGATTTAAACAACAACTTTCAGAAAACAACTGGAAAATTTACAAATGAGAAGAAAGTAGGCCCCCTGGCAAGATCAAAATGCTTATCCTCATCTGGTGTGGCATTCTTTCTGTGGTTGCAGCTATTTATTAAACCACAATAGAATCCTAATATATGACATATTTCTGCACTGTTATAATGAGATAATTCCAGAATGTGCTGTGGTGGTTGAAAATGAGAACAGCTGAGTGAGGCAAGGGGGTAGCCTTAAGAATTAGTGAAATAAAATAATGGGCTGGGGGAAACATTGGTTGTCCAGAAGTAATGCTTATGAAAATCATGTTGAGGAAGTCAGGAAACTTGAGAAAGTGGGAGGCCAAATAAGAAAGCAGGCCCTGAATTCTTCTGGAAAGAAAATTATTACATTAAGCTCTATCGCTTATCCTTTGTAAAGGCAGGGCATATGGGCACTTTTAGCCAAGGATAAAAGTGAGAACACTTTCAGTTTCCTTTTAACAACAGAATAAAATAATCTCCAGAAGATTTCTGAGCATTCAGTGAGGCACAGAACCTTACTGGAGAGGGATTTCATGGTTTTATTTTCTTTTTCCCTTCCCTTCCCCCCTGCCCTGATGTTTTTGTTTTTGTTTTTGTTTTCTATCTGTGCCCATTCACTCTGTGATCTTCTGTATCTATTTCTCTTTTTATCTTCTCATTTTTCTCCTCTAGGATTTACCGGGATTCGATCCTGGGGACCTCTGATATGGAGAGAAGTCCCCTTTCACTTGTGCCACCTCAATTCCTGGTTTCTGTTGAGCCTCACCTTGATTCTCCCCTTCGTCTCTCTTTTGTTGCATTATGATCTTGCTGCTCATCTCACTTGCATGGGCTCTGACTCTCCAAGTGGGTACGCTTTTTTTTTTCTTCACCAGGACTCCCCAGGGATTGAACCCAGGTCCTCCCATATGGTAGGCGGAAGCCCAATCACTTGAGCCACATCTGCTTCCCGATTTCATGATTTTAAATGCAGATGAAGACAACAAAATTCTGTTACAAATTACCCAGACAACCATATCTTTGATGATTCATATAGTTATGGCTTCAGGCTGTATATATATACCTTTAGGTGAGTCAGTAAGAATCTATTTCTTATATTCATTTAAACCAATATCAGTAAAATACAAGCTCCATGAAAGCTGGGAGTTTTGTCCAGTTTATTGTTATTTAAACAGCACTTATAACTGTGCCTGACACAGAGTATTTATTCAATACATGTTTGTTGAGTAAATACACACAGTGAGAGCATGAACAACTCAAAAAGCAAAATTACAGATATTCTGCAGGTATCAGAGTGCCTCACAGGAAACCAAGACTTGGGGGCAGAGACCCAGGAGAGAAGGAAAACAAAGCCCAAAGAGGTGAGGAGAGAGTCTGAAAGCATCAAGTGTCCTTTCCTCAGGGCATTTGCCGATGACCAACGCAGCAAAATGCTGGAATTGTAACAGAGAACCATCAGCAAAATGTAAAGACGACATCAGAGTATTTGAATTTCCAAGGGCTAGAAAGAACATAAATGGAGTTTTGGGATGCAAATGTAGTCCGAACATGAAGGGCCAAGATCATGGTAAGAAGGGAGGCACAGAGAAGTTAGCCTAAATTGGTAGATTTTTTTCGAAGCAGAAGAAAAATGTCAGCAGTGTTTAAGTGACAAGGAGGAAAGTAAATTGTTGTTTAGGAACATCAAGAAGAAACTCTCAGTAGTGACCCAGAGCCTTGCAGAAGCAGCAGCCTAACTTTGGGTCAGATCAGTTGCAGATGGATGACGGTGCTCGGCCTCCACTCTCTGTCTCAGAGAGGGTGCACCAAATCTGGCAAAAGATATCATCTAGAGCTTCTCCAATTTTTATATACAATGTCGAACATTTCATTTAAAAAAATGCCAAGTACGCATAGAAACTTGATAAAGAGGAAAACAATCAATGGAAACAGACATACATTTGACCCAATAATTGGAGTTATTAGTCATGGACTTTAATTGTGCTTAGCTTATTCAAGAAAACAGTTGAAAACATAAACAATTTTACTAAAGAACTTGGAGGTTTTTTTTTTTTTAAAAATCAAGTGAAGATTCTAGGATAAAGGACAGAGGATAAAAAGGGTAAAAATCTATAGCAAAAAGCATGACATACACATGGAATATGATGAAAAGACCTAAATATGTAAAACTGGAGACCAAGTATAACTAAAATGATCTTGAAGACAAAGAATGAAGCTGGAGAACTTACACAGTTAGATATCAAAACTTATTAAAATGTTACAGAAAGTGGATATGGCTCGAGCTGTTGAGCACCCACCTCCCAAATGGGAGGTCCTGGATTCAGTTTCCGGTGCTTCTCTAAGAAAGCAAACAATGAGCAGACAATGAGTAGACTGTGAGCAAAAAGGAATAACAACAACAAAGAAAAACCCAAGCAGACAACAAGCAAAAAAATGAGCAATGAGGAAAAACGAGCAAAACGGAAAAAAATATATTACTGTAATTAAGACTGGAACTCTTGCAAGGAAAGACAAATACCCATATGCAATAGAAAAGAAAGTCATCTAGAAATAGATTACCATATACAATCTCTTCTATGACAACCCGTAATTGGATGGGCAAGAGGGGGCCTCAGGGTAGTAGTGCTCCATTTCTTGATCTGGTAGTGGTTACACAGGTGTGTTCACTTGTGCAAATGCATTAAGTGCCTTAATGATTTATTCACTTTTCTGCATGTATTTTATATTCCATTAAAAAGTTTGCTTAAAAATTCATTCAAATACCGGGGACTCTTTTGTTGTAGATACATTAAATGTTGCAATGATTATTTCACAGACTTCAAAAAGACCCAATCTGCCTTATTTTGGGTGAAATTTAAGCTCTTAGAAAGAATGAATGAATTTACCAGTTAATTAAGTCCAAGTATTTTTATATGAGCATATTTTGTGCCCGGCATTGTCCTAGAAGTTGGGGATACAATAATGAATGACAGCCATTGGAAAATGAAGTGAATTTTGAAATCTGAGGTCTGGTATGTATGTGTTTCCTATTGCTGCTGTAAGAAATTGACCACAACCTTGCTGTCTTAAAGCTACACAATTTTATTTCTTGCAGTTCCGGAGGTTAGAATTTCAAAATGTGTCTCAATCAAGATATTGACAAGGCTGCATTCCTTTTGGAGGCTCTGCAGGAGAATTTCTTTCCTTGGCTTTGCCAGCTTCCAGAGGCTGCCTTAGCTCATGCCCAGTTCCATCTTCAAAGCCAGCAATTGCATCTATCTGGCCCCTGCTTCCATTGTCGGAGCATCGTCTCTGACTCTGACTCCTGCCTCCATCTTTAACTTATAAAGACAATAATAATTGCATTGAAGGAGGCAGGTGTAGCTCAGTGGTTAAGCACCTCCTGCTTTCATATATGAAGTCTTGGGTTCAATCTCTGGTACCTCCTAAAAGAATTTTAAATTGGCCCCACAAACAAAATCTGGGATAATCTCCCCATTTTAAGATCCTAACTCCTCCAAAGTCGCTTCTGCCATATAAAATAGCACATTCACTGGTTCCAGGGATCTGAAAATGCACATCTTTGGGAGACCATTATTCTGCCTACCACATGGTACTAAGAAATTATTTCTAGAACTAACAAGTATTCCATAAGTGAACTGGGTCTCTAAAAAGAAAGCTCTAAGAAGACTGTAGAGATAAAAGCTACGGGATTCCTTTCAAAATACATTTTGATGGTGGCACATCGCAACTTACATGCTAGTTACTAGGGGAATTCTGGGGAAGCTCCCTCTTTCATGTCTTCTGATGGATTCTGGTCTGAGGACTTTAAGTAAGTTAAAGCAACAGATGGCTAAACTCCCTCCCGCTAAACCTGTTTTAAGTTGTGATGAAGACCAAGGTGGTTTTACCTTTTTCAAAATGTCATTGCCCTTCACAGGGAACAGGGAAACCACATGAGAGTTGCATAATTCTGCTTTCAATCCATTATTGTTGCTAATAAGCCATCTCTTCCAAGAAGTGAGTCGGTGCTCGCTGCCCATTCCTCATACCCTGCAGAGCTGCCACACTAAAGCACTTGGACTTTCCTGCAAGTGGCATGTCCGCTTACAATCCCATGGTTTGACACATACTTGCTTCCTGCCAAGAAATTTCTTTCCCTTATTTATTTATGTGAATAATGGTTATTTATCCTCTACGAGCCAATTTAGGAAGTATTCCCTATAAAGAAGTATCCCGTATGAAGACCTTCCCGCTGTTAATTACACTCACAATGTTGTGCTACCATCACTACCAGCCATTAGCAAAACTTTTCCATCTCCCCAAACAGAAACTCTGTACAATGTAAGCAGGATATATTTGAATGTGGTTAAAGGGAAAATTTTAGGTTGTATGGATGTTACCACAATAAAAACTTTTTAAAAAACCATAGGACTGTACAATCCAGGCAAAGTATCCTCATATAAAGAATGGAATATAGGGAACAGTACAATCATGATAATATTCTTCCATCAGTTGTAACAAGTGTACCACATTAATTCAAGGTGTTAATGAAAGGGGGAGGGATACATGGGAACTCTATTTTCTGCATGATTTTTCTATAAATCTATGACTTCTCTAATTTAAAAAATTTAAAAAGAAACTTCCTGGATCTTCTTCACCCCCATCTGCTCTGGGTAGATATCCATTTTCTTGCTCTTATAGAATTCTAAACTTTTTTCAATCAAAGCCTCTATCAAACTGTACTTTATTATGTTTAATTTTTTATCTGCACTATTAGTCTCTGAGCACTTTTAGGGTAAGATGATATTTTATTTGCCTTTTATCCCCCGGCATCCAGATTAAAAAAGAATGAATGAATAGTAGAAAGATAATTAGATAAAATCTTTTTCAGACCTGGGCTCTAGGTATAAGCTTATGAGATTGGGCTAATTGATTAACCCTCTGAGCCTCACTTTTATCCTGTCATGGAGAAAATAGCTGTTCTTTTTATCTTCTTTGTCAATTTGACTATCAAATGAAATAATACATGTTAGCAGGCAGGTTTCCCATAAACCTATTGATGACTCACCCTGAACTTAGCACAGAGAATACAAAGATGAATAAAATATATTCCTGCCATTGAGGAACTTTGAGCCTGTTGTGAATACAAAGGAAATAGAGAAAAGAATTGTTTTCTCCCGTTGAAAGGGAGGAAAAAATTAAGGAGAGATACAGAGAACTGCCTCTGAGTTGGGCCATAAAGGCAAATACAGCATTTGCTTCATTTGGAATTACGGTACAGTAAGGTTAATAGAAATTGGAAGAAACCAAAAGTGCTTCGGGAGTTGAGAGAGAGAACTGTTTGCTCAACAGAAATCAGATAAAGAAAGTGTCACAGAAGAGATGACATTTAGGGCAGATGTAGAAGGACAGATAGTATTTTCCCGTCCTTCAAAACCCCAGGGAGGAAGGAAATTCTAGCCAGTCTCTAGACGAGATGGCTTGGCTAGCTTGGCTGGAGCATATGGTCTAGTGAGAGGACTGCCTGCCAGCTCCCAGAGGAGGGTTTTACCACCCCCACCTGAAGGTATGAGTCTGGGTCAATAGCAGCTGAAGCCAAGAAGGGAGTAGGGGATGAGAGAGTGACACATGGGACAACGTCGCCTGAAGACTGATGTCAGGAGAGGCCCCAGCCAGAGGCACGGCACGATTGCCAAAGGGAAATATGAGCGCAAAGACCAGTAGCCAGGAGTGGAGAGATGCCACGGTGTCAACACAGGGACAGGGCAAGTTTCCAAAGGCAGAAGTCCAGTCGCCCCAGCTGGGTTTGGAAAGTCTGGGTGAGCACCATCCGGGGACAAGATTTTAAACAGGGATCGATAGGCAGGAAAGAGAATCTTTGAGGGTCAAGTTGTTTGACAGTGTGAGTCAGGCAGTGCCATTATTTCTGAGTTTTGTGGGAGAAAAAGCCTTTAGTCTCCGGGGCTCGTATATGAAATTGCTCTCTCCTCTGGGCAGAGAATTCCACCTGCTCCATTTGCCCTCTTTCGTGGTGGTTACGAGCTCTTAGGCTCGTGGCAAGAAAGATTAGATGGAGAGGGTCTCAGGTTGGAGGGGCCCAGAATGTCAGAGAAGTTTCTCTGTGATTTGGAACGCAATCTGGAGACCTGGAAAGATTTCGAGTAGAGATGCCACATCAGCGGAGCTGAACGTATAGAAAATCAGCAAAAAAATGTAATGGCACAGCTAGTGGTATTTTTCACCAGGTAAATTTAAGTTATTAAAAGCCTAAACTGAAGAGGCTTATGTATTCACTCATGAAGAACAGGTCACAAATGTGGCAAGCATTCGTTTATGAAACCTCTGATATTTGACTAGCAAGAAGGTTAGATGATGCTTTCTGTTATTACCTTGCTCACCTTCTTTGTTCCAATAAATGTGTTGGGGGGTAGTGAGTAGCTGTCTGAAGATCAGAATTAGCCATTTTATAGAATTCTGCAAGTGTACTCTGGATGTAATGCAGGCAGATGTACCGGAAAATTGTGGTCCCACATGTTGCTTCTATAAAGGTTCTATAAAGGTTTAGAATAAGAAAGAAATCTATTGGAAAATTTTTATATCTGTCTATGCTAGTTTCTGAAATCCCTCTGGGCTCCCAGGATGGGACCAGCTCTTGATTTTGCCCAGTTCTGAGCCCTGGGCTCTCCAGGCCATTGTTTTTTGGTGGCCTTTTTTCTCTTCCCCTGAATATTTTTTCTTTTCCCATTGACCTTGACCCTGTCTGCCGTGAGCACTGGAGACTAGGTCATCTTGGGAACTAGAAGCTTTCTTAGGCTCCTTCCTGCCTGTAGAAGGATAGGAGTCTTATTAGCCACAGGGGTGCTGACGGAAAGTACCAGAAATCTGTTGGCTTTTATAAAGGGTATTTATTTGCACTAAACGCTTAAGGTTACAAGGCCCAAATAAGTCCAGTTCAAGGTTACTTCCTTACCAAACTCTGTTGCCCTGTGTTGAAGCAAGAAGGCGGGTGACATCTGAGAGGGTTCAGCCTTCCTCTCCCTCTTTAGGCTCCATGGGTCCAGCTTCTTCTGATCTCAGCTATAGGCTGGCACAAGGCTCATTTCTTTTCTCAGGGCTCATTTCTTTCCAGGCTCAACTGCTTTGTTCTCTTCTAGAGGTCAGCTATAAACATTCAGGCTCATCTCTCTTCCCGGGGCCACAGGATCCTCTGTATATCTTCTCTAAGTATCCACTTCCATGTAAGAGTCTGCTTTATCAGCCCACCATGGGGGGGACTCAACTCTGCAAGCCCTAATCTTAAAATAATTTAATCAAAGGCATTCAGCTGAATCTAATACAATCAAAGGGTATCATGCCCAGAGGAACAGGCCAGTTTACAAACATAATCAAATATCTTTTTTTAGAATACATAATTAATATCAAACTGCCTCAGGGTCCAAGTATTATTCAAGTTTTGGAAAAATCTTTTTCTTAGCCTGGACCCAAGGCTTTTTCAACTATAAACTCCCTTCAAATGATTGGCTTCTTATCTATTAAGTTGCAGTCAGCTCCATGTGTTAACAACCGGTATTCTAGACATGTTTCCTAATTTTGTTTTACATATGTAAATTTTTATATAACATATATATAAAACAAATCTGAGACAGATATATGTGTGTGGTATATTTCTATATCCAAACGCATAGATGCACATTTTTTTCTTTCTCTTTTTCTTCTTCTCCTCATGCTTCTCTCACAGCTTATTGTATATACCTCAGAGATGATGCAAGACTTCCGGGGACAAAATACACCTTCAGTCTCTCTTCGCTGACTCATTTTGTCCAATTTTAGGAACTTCCTCCTAGTCAGAGATTTTATCAATGGATGAGACTATACTCTTGATTCTTTCCTCAAAATCAAGCTTATTTTTAAAAATAAGTCTTTTACCTTCAAGTTATTTATTCATTTTAACTTTTTACTGTTTAGGCTTGAGAACTGATTGTCTCTCCCACCTACAGGAGACTCTCCAAGTGTGGCCTCCCTTTTTGTCCTTTCATTCCCATCTGTCTGCTCTTTTCTAAGATTAAGTCCTTCTATGCAGACAACAGTAATCAACGATGGCATTAGCATACTGTTTTCCAACCTTGCCTAGAGCTATAATTTCATTAGATTCCTTTTCTGCCTTCGAAGTCATTTCAACAGTGCATAGAAGGAATTTATATCCTTCCAGCCTGAATTGCCTAAAATACCAATTCCTCACTGCCAGCCCTCTAGCCAATATGTTGTGTACTGCAACGATATTGATGATCTTGAGTCCCCAAAACACTGTAAACGTGTTGGCCACATTTAGAATGTAAACAAATTGAGAGAAACCTGTTTGTATAGTGAGTGATAAGCAGACTTTCCTGTGAGGACATGGCATGGGCTGGCACCTGTCAGAGGGATAGTCCCTTGATAAGACCTTGAAGCCCTGACCTCTGAAGCATAAAAACCCAATGCAGATACCACCTTGCTGAGTGTTAGGCAGAGGCAGGCTTACTTCCAGCTGCTCTGACTCCCAGCTCGAATGCCCATGCTGCATTCCAAGGCCTGCTGCACCCTTATCATTGCACTGCAACCAGCACCCACCACAGAAGGCTTCGGATCCATCATGGTGTTGAACCAGCTTCTGCCAGCAACTGGCAATTAAGCAAGTAAATGAATTACATTGAGCATCCAAACTATTGTGCTGACACTGCTAGCTTTCAAAGTATTACTAGGTTGAATCTGCTTTCAACTTCTGATCATTTCTCAAGTCATACAAGACAATTTTATGACAATTGGATGACAACATATTATGGATTATTTAGAACATATCATCCTACTTTATAGGTACCAGTTCCTGTATTCGTCAGTATAAGCTAGGTTGTGCTGCAGTAACTAACCCCACAATCTTGGTGGCCTCTAATTATTTTTGTTTATAGCTCATGTCCACCACAGGGGTGTCTGGTCTTTCCACCATGTTTTCCACTCTGGGACTCACTTTGACTGAGTAGCCACCATCTTACATGTTACCAGTTGAAGCAGTAGAAAGGAGAACTCTGAAAAGTCTCTCCTTAACATTAAATCTCTGACCCTAAAATTTAATTAGTAATTAAATCTTTGTCCCAAAAATATACCTCACTTCTCACATTTCTATGACCAGAACTAATCCAACCAAAAAGGAGGTAGGAAGTCCAATCCTAGCCTGAGTCCCAAAATATGAGATGGACATGGTTGGCGAAGCACATTATGGTCACTCCAGCAGTGGACATTCCTTGGAACTATCCTGCTTCTGAGAAAGAAAGCTATGGAATTCCTATAAATCCCTACACATTTTATTACTCTTCCTCACAATTTGGGGATGAGGTAAATGCAAATGAGTCTAAAATTTCTGGCTACCAGGGTTTTCAGAAACAGGATTTACCTGATAAAATAGAGAACACCCAGTTAAATTTTAATTTCAAATAATCAATGAGTAATATTTTAGTATCACTATTTAGTATTACTATTTAGTATTACTATTAATACTATTTAGTAATATTTAGTATTACTATTTAGTATTACTATGGTATAAGTATACCAATACTTATGTAAGTATACCAATACATAAGGATTGATATATAAGTATACTTACATAAGTATCGGTATAAGTATTGGTATATTTATAAGTATACTTATATAATACTTACATAAGTATTGATATAAGTATTGGTATACTGAGTATACCAATAAGTATAAGTATTGGTATATTAAGTATACCAATAATACTCTTCTAACACTTATACTAAGCAATTATTTGTTGTTTATCTGTTAAAATTTAACTGGGCATCCCACGCTTTTATTTGCTAAATATGGTATCCCTACCCAGAATTATTGTGGGCTTTTGTGTACAGTGTTCTGGAAAGACCTGAAAATGATGCCAGATAGTCACTGAATTCTAAATGGAATGCAACAACAATATGTGAATGCTTTCCTGAAGACTTTGTTGATCAAGTCAGAAGGCAGCTCTCTTTCCTTGAACTTGCAAATAATTCAGTACTTCTCTTGTGGCTCTTATCATTGACAAGCTCATATTAAAATGATTTCTATATTGGTTTTATCTTCTCTAACTAAAGAACAAAACCTGTGTTCTGTTGATCTTTGTACATATTAATAAACCTAGCATATTCAAAATAAATTTGTTGGGAAGCGGATTTGGCCCAACAGATAGGGCCAAGGTTCAAACCCAGAGCCTCCTCATCCGTGTGATGAGCTGGCCCACGCGCAGTGCTGATGCATGCAAAGGAGTGCCGTGCCACACAGGGGTGTCTCCCACGTAGGGGAGCCCCATGTGCAAGGAGTGCGCCCCATAAGGAGAGCTGCCCAGCGTGAAAAAAGTGCAACCTGCCCAGGAACAGCCCTGCACACATGGAGAGCTGACGCAGCAAGATGATGCAACAAAAAGAGACACAGATTCCAGGTGCCACTGGCAAGAATACAAGCGGACACAGAAGAACACACAGCAAATGGACAAGTGGGGGGGGGGGTGCAGCGGGGAAGGGGAGCAGACAACTGGGGGTGGGGGGGGCAGCAGGGAAGGGCAGAGAAATAAATAAAAAATAAATCTTTAAAAAAGAAACAAAAAAACAGAAAAACAAAATAAATTTGTTGACTGAAAGACAAATGAGAAAGATTTATTTCATTTTACACATACTTATAGATATGGATATATATAGAGAGAGGCAGATGATTGATAGAAGAAAGATAGACAGATAGATAAATCGCTTGATCTAGAACCAAACTGCAGTGATTAAAAAAGGAATGAGAGATGCAGCTCCAACTTCCATCACAGCTCTGGCCTGTGGATAGGGAGAGGAGCAGTAAGATAAGGGAGTTTCCATTTTCATGGAAAAAACAGAATACAGTACAAAGTAGAACTCAAATATTTCACACTCTGGTAAGATATGCATAAAGCTTCTCTTAGAGGGGTGTTGTAAGTCTTTTGGAGTCATAAGTCCTTTTAGAATCTTGGGGAAAAATCTCTGTTCTCTGCTGTCTTCCCTAGTTATAACATTTTGCAAAGCATGTTAGTGACTTTCTATGCCCTCTAAAACCCATCCATGGGCCTGGTTTTGTGGCTCAGCCTCAGTATTTTGTAACAGCCCACCCAGATTAATTGGGAGAGTTGGTCAGTAGGTCTATGGACCCGTATACCTAAACTCACGGGCTCTGTTCTTTAAATTCCTGGCTGTGGAATCTGAAATTGACCATTGAAAGATACGGGAAGTGGATGGCACTGCCCCACTCCAAGTTAAATTCAATTTTAGGAGTGGTGCTCAATTTTAAGAGAAGTACTAAGTGACAAGCTAACTTTACATGTTGTGGGATTTCTCTCACAGCTGGTGAACAGATGAGACCTCTTTAGGTAACTAACTTTCTTTGTTCTTCCTAGGCCTCTTATATTTTCTTGGGGCATCAGGATGGGAATAATGAAATACCTGAGTGAAAACCCCTTGTCGACTGCTCTTCTCCCTTTACTTTTCTGTCTGACACTTCAGGGAATTCAGGGAACTGTAGGGCTTCAGTGGATGCCCCTCACAAAGAAGTTGCTAGCATGACAAGGAACAGAATCCTCATGTCCTGGCTCAGCATGGCTCTGGGATCAGATCCCTGAGTTCAAGTTCTAGCTTTGCTGCTTACTAGACGTATAACCATGGGCACTTTTCCTCATCTGTAAAATAACAGTGATTGTGATTATAATTGTAAAATGTAAAATTGTAAAATGTAAAATGTAATTGATTATAAAATGACAAAGATCGCATTGCATTTTCTGAAGATTAAACAACATAAGGCTTTTAAAGTGCTATGGCATAGGAGTGCTCACTGAGCCTTAGCTATTAGGATATTATTATCATTATCTCATGAATGACAGGGAGGGATGCATGGACTCACTTTATGCAAGTGTTATTCAGTGATTAGGTTACAGACATTACTGTCTCTGGAATTGTGATGTTCTGGCAGTGAAAAGGATTGAGAATTTTTCTTGGCTTCCACCTGAGGATTTCCACCTTTTGTCTTCCTTTACAGTGAGTCACACACACAAAAAAAGACCTACATATTCTCTGGTCAATGTAGAATGAAAGATATTTTATCCCCACCAGAGGTAAAGATGAAACACAAGTTATACGTGTGGAGAAAACTAGGGTACGTGGAGTAGACGCTGAGAGTCCAGCCTGATTCAGTTTAATGCACTCTCCTTGCTCTGGAAGCCCGCTGAGAAGGACTTCGTGTGTAGCACAGCCAGTTAGGGTATGCTGGCTCCATTCCTGGTTCTGCCATGCAAATTAATGCATGACATCTGGGAGGAAAGCCACTTAACGTCTTTGGGACACAGTTTCCATATTTGGAATATGAAGTTGGACTTGGTGATTGTTAGGCCTCTTCCATCTTCAGTGTTTTGTGCTTCTAAGTCCAAACTCTAGAGATTTCTATCCAGGCACTTAGTTGAAACTACACATTACTCAGGGCCTTTTTAACCTCAATGCCCAAAAGGACCAAATCCTTTCTTGGTCAAGTTTCTTACAGCTCATATTGTCTTTCCTCTCCTGAGCACCCAAAGCTTTTTACATTAACTTTTATTTTTTCATGAATTCAGCATTTTTTGAATTTGACCTATTAAATTCTTAGTAAGAACGACCCCACCACAAAGTCTTCTGTGGCAGAATTCAAATCTACAATGCACACCACTAGCATATTAAAGTATCTAAAAAGACAAAGAATAATGAAGCTTGTTTAAGTTAATCTTTTTAAAAGACTCAGTTGATCAAAAACATGTGTCCATGCATGTATGTGTGTGGGGGTAAGATGATACCTAAGAGGAACTAAAATGAAAGTACTTTCCAGCAAAATATAAGTAGGCCAGTCACATCTGTTCTTGGCCGCAGCTACTGCATGTAAGATATACTCTGCAAATTTGAGATATGCTGAAAGAATTTCTGCCTTCTTTATTCCTGAGCCTTTTGTAACCAAGGGCATAACTCAAATCCACTTTTGAATATCATAAAATTAAAATATTTGTAAAGTTTCATCTTTGAAAAATTAAGGGAATTGTAAATTTTTTTTTTTTTTTTTTTTTTTGCTGTGGAAGAGTTTGCCTACAAAATGGAAGGAAATAATATAGACTTACTTTTCAAATAATAAAAAAGTCTGAAAAGCAGTATTGGATTAATAGAATAGCATTACTATTTGGGAAGGGCTGTCAATTGTACAGAAAAATTTGCTTACTAGAAAACTAAAATTTTTTTTGTAATGATAAATGTGCAAAGGAGATTGGCAATTGACTTGAACACAGAAATGAAATTGGAAAATCCTTTTAAGACCTGTCACTGTAACTATTCCAGCTGTAAATTAGGTGTCTCATTCAAGAACTACACAAAATAGAAGAGAACTTACTTTCCTCACTGAGCTGACAGGCTGCCCCAGGGAGACCAAGTGAGCCTTTTAGATGCACTCACATCCTGAAGGTTCTGACTCAAGTGGTCACATCTGACAGCTGCTTGGGGGCTTAGATGCAATCACTTGCTGGTCATAGTGCCTCCATCCCTCTGATGATCATGTGCCTAGGTCACACTTCCTGCTGAAGTTAGCAATGATATCTCTAGTGCAGAAAATAAAGTTTAAATGATGCTGAATTTCAAACTAGGTTTTCAAGTCTTGACATGGTTTCAGTTTGTCAAATGTAGGAAAGGAAAAAATAAGCTACCCTTCAACTTACTGAGGGAGGGACTTTGTTCATAAGCATAAACAAAGCAGTGCTTTTCCATAATTGGCCTAACTTAATTTGGCTTTCAATGAACCTTACATGGACTTCACTGAAAACACTTCCTGCCAGCACAAGCTGTTGGCTTCCTCCTCTGAACTGCTCTATCATTTGTTGCATAAATTGTGCTTTTGGTGGTAGCATTTGTTATCTTTAAACAAAGTGTACCATTGGTACAAATCTTTCAATTTAACAAATATTTTCACATCCAAACCCACAATTTTTAATCCATAAAAATCCTGTGAACATATCAATAACCCATTTTACAGTTGAGGAAGTAGAGGTCCAGTCAGATTGTGCAATCTGCCCAGGTTCTTAAATCAAGCCAAACTGGGAAATGTGTGATGCAAGATATGTAGTTCTTTCACTGAAATTACTATCTGCTTTGTATTATTGCAAAATGTTAACTACATACGCACTGCCTACCAACAGGAGTAGAAACTTTGTGAATAAATTATGTATTATAATATTTTTTATAACCAAAACCTTGCCAATGTTCCGTCCCTGGTAATCATCTGAAGAAATCTGGTGGATGATAATGATGACCATTTCCAAGACTCTTGTTTCAAAATAGGCTTATAAAATCTTAGCTTTGAGATATATTTTAGTTTTATTAAAAAATATAGTGACCCGAGTCTTCTACAAAATTTCCCCAAGTTAAGATTCTAAAATGTTGGCTTGCTCATTCAATCTTCCAGCTTCATGCTATAGGTTAAAATAAGGCAGCAAACCACCTGCTCAACTCAATAATTTTCAAAAAAAATTAAAAACTTCAATTTTTTTGGATATATTCTTTTTTTTAACATTCTGGCTTCACAGAAACAAAGAAGCTATCAAAGCACAAACTTAAACATGCATTTAATATTAAAACATTTTTGTTTCCTTATACAAAAGAATTATGATGACTTCAGTAGTTAACTTCTTTGACAATGTATCTTCATCAGAGACGACTGGTGTATAATTGAAGAAGAAATGTCTCTTCAAACATTTTTAATTTTCATAATTAAACTAATTTCGTTGCTCAAAAGGCCTCAAATCTACTCAGAGGTAAAAAATATTCCACTGACTCTGTAAAAAATAAGACAATATGCATTTGCTCCAGGAGACAGTAATTTATATTGAAAGAATCACCACAGAATGTGCTCAAATTCAGTCTCCATTGTTTTCATCCAAAAATCTAGCATTTCTAGAATATCCACTGAAAGGCAATGAATCAACAATGCATTATGGAAAGTTTGCTTTTGCAAACTCTTAAAGGTAAATAAAAAGCGTTACTCCTTCAGAAAATTGTTTTTCAATATTTTTACAATATTTACAATATTTCTAGTCTTTGTTGATCCCTACCACGCCTTTTCTTCCAAGGCCATCCTTGGAAAGAATATTGCTGTGGCTTAGAGTTATGCACCCAAGAAAAACATATTCTTAATCTTAGTCCATTATAAATAATATCTTTTGATGAGACTCCTTAAATTATGGTGTGGTTGAATCAGAATGGGTCTTAATCCTATTACTAGAAGTCTTAGAGAGAAGCCATGAGAGAGAGAAGCCATTGGGGGCAGCTAGAAGTCAACAAAACCGGGAAGAGAAGGGAGATGTTGCCATATGCATGGCCATGTGACAGGAAAGTCCAGGAACCCCAAAGTTGCCAGTCAGCCAGAGGATATCAACCCCAGGAGGAAGCTTTCCAGCCTCTGAAACAATGAGTCAATAAATTCCTGTTGTTGAGCTAATCCATTGTATAGTATTTGCTTCAGTAGTTGGGAAACAAAACACATTTAAGGCTTTAAGGTCTTGCTCTTACCACTTTATAAACTACAGGACTAAGGTAAGTTACTTATTTCCCTTCAATGACCTTAGTCTCCCTTTTCCATGAAATATGATTAGACTAGTCACTAAATAGTCTTGCACCACTCACATTCTATGAAACAAAATCACTGTTCAAATGGAGAACTTCAGAATTACTCAGAAATATAACTCTGCCCACGTAATTTGTGGACAGATTATGGATGTCAATTGTTATTTTGAATATGCATTATGTAAATAATACATTAGAGAGGAGAGACGTTCTAAATTTGAGTCACTCCATATACAACAGAAAGCAGATAAAAATTTTGGGAATACTTACATATTTCAGGATCAAAACCACACCTAATTCCTTTTACTCCAGGCAACAAATAGCTACAGTTTGGCTTTTGAATATTCAAAAGTAAATTGAGTATGATAGGCATTTAAGACCGAGAAACAGAATGAAATGGGTAGGAACTCTTGCATTTCTCTTTGTGTCCTTTATATCACCTTACACGGTGATTGCAGTACATAACAGGGACTCAGCCAAAACTACTAAATCAAAATGAGTCTTGTTAATAGCTTTACAATGCAAAACAAACCCAAATTTTGGAAATTTCTCACAAGCAAACAAATACTATTTGATTCCAGCCTTAGATCAATATAGCACTTGCTTTCCAAATCAAATTTTGTATATTTGGGTTACTAGACTTTTACAAAACTTGAGATCAACTCATTAAGTAAGCTAAATAAATGTAAGGACTTTTGTGTTTGTTATAACATTAACGTTTGTTCTGATTTAAAAAGGAGGTATATCTTTGATATGGCTAAGTTTTCCATTATACGCATATACATAGTTGTACTATTTTTAGACCCAAAAGGATGTCGTTTGCCCTAAATTGTTTTACCTCTTACACCATACAGTTCTCTTTCATATCACCATCTTATTTTCTTTCTGAACCACAATATGATCTTATTTAACTCTTTAGTGGGCTCCACTTGGATGTCCCATAGCCACCTAGATGTCAATTTGTCAAAACTGAATTCACTACCTTCCCTTATCAAGTCAGTTTCACAAGCTCTTATTTCCTCTTAGTTGAACGTGTCACTATATCAGAAGCCTCCAAATTATCCTTGATGACTCACTAACCTTCAAACCCAGATCCAAAAGATCACCAAATCCTCTCATTGTACGAGAGGAATGCCTTTCAAGTCCAGGTTCTTGCTTTTCATTTCTGTTGCTTTAGCTTTAATTTAGGCTTGTCATTAGAACATCTTCTATCTGGACTCCCTGCCACATCTTTCTGCTTGTACAGGAACAAAATCGCAAGTAGGTTAGGAACTATTAGGTTAGAACCATGGCCTATAGAATTGGAGGAAAGTGGCTTGAAGGAGCAGTGCCAGTGTTTATTAGCCATGTGACAAGTTACTTAACCTTTCAATGCTTCAGGGTCCTCAAATAGAAGGTGGAGGCTGAATTTACCGGATAATGTTGTCACGAGATTAATAAGCTGATAGATATAAGGCATTTAGCAGATTTCTGGTTTGCATTAAGTTGAATCTTAGCAAAACGAAGAATGAGAAGGGAAGGTTGTTCTCCCCACAGTAAGTACAAAGACTTGGAAACCTGAAGCAGCACAGCCCTTTTGGGAATAAGAATTGTTAAGTGAAATAGCAAGAGTTTTCTGTGTTCATTGCAATGAAATAAACTAGGCTTAGGAATTAATAATATAATGGTCATAACTAAATAAGGGTTTTTAGTACAAAGTAGAAGAGAAAATATGATTCAGCACAAAGGACTACTAAATGCCACTGACAGATAAAGATACATACATATATATAGTTATACACTCCTAGCACTTCATAGGAAACTATCTCCAGCAAGTGGTCAGCTAAGCAGACATTTTCAAATGCTAACATGAGACTGCTAACATGAGAATGATGGGAAATGGTTATAGCAAAAGTTTGCAAAAGTTGATTTTTTTAGTTTATTTACAATATTAAAAATTAAAATTTGTGATGGCCCTGTACTCTCACCCTAAAATTACATATACTAATAAACATCAGTATGGAAATATTTCATTTTCAGTCTTTCATCCAGGCTTCACTCATGTGGAATGAATATTTCTCTCTTCTGACTCATTTCAAAAAACTGTTTCCTTTTTTGTTCAATTGATTTCAAAATATAATTGGAAAAAGACATAGTTGCTTCAAAAATTATGGATGATAATCTACTCAAGGTGTGTGACAGCTTGAAGTTGGATGAAGCTGGATGGAGTCCAGAAATTCCTTTTCTGAAAGCTAATCCATTCCTGTGCCTGTAAAACTCTCATAGGTGGGCTCTTTTGATTTAAATACTTCATTTAGGGGCCTTTTATTAGATTGTGTGACCCAGGGTAGTTCTTAATCCTCTTACTGGAGTCCTCTATAAATATAGGAATAAAAGCTATAGAAGAGATAGGAGCCTCTAGAAGTTGACCAAACCAAGAGAGAGAAAAGCCACAGATGGAGCAGTTCAAAGCTGAAGGCCATGAGGCCTGGAGGAGATGAGAGAGGGGAGAAAATGCCTGCCATGTGTCTGATTGCCCACAGCTGCAGCTCAGTGACAAAGCATCTTTGAGGATGCCTTGATCTGGACACTTTCACAACCTCAGAACTGTAAGCTTCTAATAAATCCCAATGTAAAAGTCATCTCATTTCTGGTATATTGTTCCCAGCAGCTTTTAGCAAACTAAAACAGGATCTCACAGTAAGTCACGAGGGTAGAAATCTATAATGTTTATTAAATTTCTCACCTGTCTAAGATTAACAGTCTTTCACTTTGGTAGATGCTTATTTATAGTTATTAATGGTTGTCTAATGTCCCTTTTCATATCAGGACTTATTTGAAGTTGATTCCTTTCCTGAAATATCTTTTCTTTTCTATCTTTGGAAGATACTTGATGAATCATCTTTGCAAAGATGATTTTTTGTATGGTACTTTGCTATAGTGCCTGAGCATCAGCATATTTAGGTAAGAAAAATTGTCAGCTAAGGTAAAACCTTGAATGATATATATGTTAGTTTGCTAGGTCTGCTATAACAAAATACAACAAACTGGTTGGTTTAAATAGCCAAAATGTATTGTCTCATGGTTTTGGTATCACCAGGCCATGTTTCCTTCCAGTATCTGTAGCATTCTGGTGATGACTTGACATCTGCCTCTGTCACATGGTGATATCTGTCTCCTTCTCTGGCTTTCACTACTAACTTTTAGCCTCCAACTGATTGCATGAGGATTCTCCCCAGACTGCTGAGGGCAATATCCATTGTTGATTATAGAAGCAAACCACTGATTAATAGAAGCAAATCCCATCTCTAAATACCCTCCCATTAACATGCAGGGCAGTGCTGGACAAAACAACTGGACATCATAACCTTGCCAAGTCACATATGAAATTAAGCATCACAATATAGAAGCTGATATTTAAGAGTAAGTTCCAAATACCACAGTTTCAGTAAATGAGAAATTTGGGTTAGTTAAGGACAGGATGGGTGGAAGGCAGTGGCAGTCCCATGAACTTTGTGGAACCTCAGTTTTTGGTTGAGGTGGTAAAAGACTAACAAATTATTCCCAATGATTACCTCAAATCAAGCTAATTTGATTTGAATTTTTCCCATAATACTGGGAAGAACAAGAACTCTTCCTAAACAGTGATGAACATGAGGACCATGGGGTGGGGAGAGTGATGCTTTTGACAATATCTTATAGATCAAATCAAATCCTAATATTCTTGACTCATCCCTTAAAGTGAAAATTAGGCTCTTAAATTTGTATCATTATGGAAATTTTTTTTAAAGATATTAGCCAATATATAGATAATTTTTAAAAGAACAATAAAATACATAGGCATTGGTCAATTTGAAGTTCTTTCAGAATCCCAGAAAGAAAACCATTATGTTCTTGAATCAATCCATTCCTGTGGGTGTGGGGCCCTTTTGATTAGACACAGGTTGGGTTTCTATCCTCTTGCTGGCCATTATATAAATAGCAGCACGGAGGAAAAGACTCAGAAAATGGGAGCTCTGCCATTTTGACCCAGTCATGTGTGAGAGAGGACTCCAGGTTCACCTACAGCTTCAGAAAGGCAGAGAAGTCCCAAGAGGCTGAGAGAGAGTCCCCAGAGCCTGGAATCAGCATAGCACAGAGACAAAGAAAGAGACCCCTGAGGGGCTGAGCCCATGGGGCTGCTCAAGGCTGAGGAACCAAACCCTGTCATATGACTGATCATCGTATGGCAGGATGCCAGGGTCACCAGTAGTTGGCATTGATAAGAAAGCATCATTGATGGTACCTTGATTTGGACATTTCACAGCCTCAGAACTGTTTGAAAAGCACTCTTCCTAATGATAAGATGATGCTCAGCATGTCTAAATTAGTGAGTAAATAGGAGATCCAGTAGTACCTAGTTCATGATGAGCTATTGGAGCCACACACTCACCTTACATACTGTGTTCAAATGTAGTTAACACTAGAACCCAGCAGCAAGCCAGTTCTTTCTGGAAAGAAGGACAGTTACTTGACATAAGCTGTTGGCTTTGCTTGACAAATCCAAGGGCTACTGATTTTCCTATAGGACTTACGAAAGTCTGCACAGAATCCTGTTATAGCTTGTGCTTTTTATGCCTTATTTAAGAAAAATCAATCCCTATTCTGATGTATTCCCTTATGCTTTCTTCAAAAAATGTTTAAGTTCTTTCTTTCACAAGTAAGTTTGAATCTATGTGGAAATGATTTTTTAGTGGGTTAATATAAAGGAAAGTTCAAAGTTCAAATTTTCCTAGCACTATTGATAAATATTTCATTATTTCCTAATTAACTGGGAATTCTATCTCTAATGTCCATACATAAGTCTATTTCTGGGTCTACCCTCTTCTTGGTTCCATTTGTCTACTGTCCTATAGTTAAGTTTTCTTCATAAGGCATTTCATAGTTAGTAAGGTGCATTCCTCCTCCTCCTTTTACACCATCTTCTTCAGGAAGAGTTTAGCTATTCTTGATCCTTTGTTCTCACATATACATTTTAGAACAACTTGCCAAATTCTAAGAAAAACCTCGTGGGATTTAATGGGAATTTTACTGATCTTTGGATTCATTTGAGGGGGAGTGACATGTGTATTGAGTCTATCCATTTACATGGATTATATTTTCATTTATATCTGTCTTAATTTCTTTCACATAATGTTCTCTTCCTGTTTATATTTATTCCTGGCTGCCATACATATTTGCTTTCTGTATATTTTATTTAACTTTTTTATTGCTTATAGGTATATAAAATTCAACTGACTCTGATACATTATCATTATACCTGGCAATCTTGCTAGACTTTTATTAATTCTAGTAATATATATGCAGAAAATTGAGTTTGGTTCTATAAACAATCATATAATCTTCAAATAATAGATGTTTGTTTTCTTCTTGTCCAATCCTTAAGCTTGACTTTTTTGTTTTATTACACTGGCTGAGACATCCAGTATAATAGAATAAAAGTGATTATAGGGCACGTCAATGCCTTGTCCCTAATTTTGAAGGGAAATGTTAATATTTGGTAAAGTTTGTTTGCTAATATTAATTTAGAATTGTTGCACCTATGTTCAGTAGTGAGTTGGTCTTTAATTTTTCCTGTTTTGAAAGTCTTTGTTTGATTTTGTGTCAGTGTAAAACTATACTCATTGACTGAGCTGGAGAGTGGTCTCTTTTATTCTATTTTATAGAAGACTTTGTTTAAAAATATGCAAATGCATGTAAATACATAAATTTGCGATTTAAAAGACAGCACTTATTAGACTAGATTTTAAAAATTCCATCTTTGTGCTGCATTTATAAGAGACACACCTAAAACACAAGAACACAGAAAACTGGGGGAAAAAACTTTATCAGTGAGGCCCTTTAAATTCTGGAGGCAATTCCTACCACATTTGGTGTCCTGCTTTGACCCCGTTACCAGGTGGCCCAAAAGGCTGCCAGCTTTCAGTGGTGTGCACAGCAAAAGAGGGCTCTCCATTAGCCAGCCTGCAATAGAAATGGCTTCACAACTAGGGTCTGAAGACCGCGCAGGTACAACACGACTCTAAGTGTCTAATCAGGGTTCTATGCAGTTATAGCCAGTCCTATAGGAGAATCAGTAGCCCTCGGAGTTGTCAAGCAAAGCCAGCAGCTTTATGCAAGTAACTGTCCTTTCCAGAAAGAACTGGCTTGCTGCTGGGTTCTAGTGCTAACTGCTTTCTTGAACACAGAATATCAGGTGAGTGTGTGACTCCATCGGCTTATCATAAATTAGGTATTATTCTGTCTCTTATTTCTTTAGTCCCTAATTCGGACATGCTAAGCCTCATTTCATCATTAAAAAGTGTGCTTTTCAAACTATTTTGACTAAGATCCTAAGTAAGAAATATTGTTACGTTCACACACCATACATACATATATTTGGGGAAAAAAATCCTTCCTGAAACTAAACATCACTTTACCATGTGTAGTACACTCTGACATTTTCTGTTCTATTTTATTCTATTTAACTTTTAAATTCTGCTTGCAGCCCACTCAATTTACTCCTCACCCTAATACTAAAGGGTGGCGACGTCTAGTTTGAAATGGCATCTGTGAGCCCTGTGCTTCAAGTTGTAGGAAGTTCTGTGAGCCCATCTGTACCTCTCTTCAGAGTCTCCTTCAGACCTCAATGGGCCTCACAGTGTCTTTCCCATTACAAGTTGAAGAGAAAGAGGATGAGCCTGGAGCAGCAACTCTGCATGCTATGTCAAAAAGCAAGCATAGTTGTTGAACTTCTAAAGTGAGTAAGGATTTTATAATTCTTTATGCCTAATCACAGCCCCATCCACTATTTTGAAGAGTGGAAGATCTATCCCCTGGTGAAAAGTATGTTCATTTGCTGTCACCTCAAACCACGTCTGTGCTTTGAGGTGGAACACAAAAAAGAAATATTAACTTTTTTTTCCAAATATTTATCCTAGTTTTAGACATGTCAGCTTAAGTTATTTTGCTACCATCATTATATATTTGCAATATAGTATTGGAAAAAATTGATGTCCTCTCATATTAAAAAAGAAGATCACTGCAGGGCTATTTATTGTTATTATTTTAAAATATTTTTTTATTTATTTTCCTCCCCTTCCCCAGGTCCCCCTCTACCCCCCAACCCCCATTGTCTGCTCTCTGTGTCCATTCGCTATGTGTTCTTCTGTGTCCTCTTGTATTCTTGTCAGCAGCTCCAGGAATCTCTCTTTTTGTTGTGTCATCTTGCTGTGTCAGCTCTCCGTGTGTGTGGAGCCACTATTGGGCAGGCTGAACTTTCTTTCATGCTGGGCACCTCTCCTTACAGGGCACACTCCTTGCGCATGGGGCTCCCCTACGCAGGGGACACCCTGCGTGGCAGGGCACTCTTTGCATACATCAGCACTGCATGTGGGCCAGCCTCACCACACAGGTTAGGAGGCCCTGGGTTTGAACCTTGGACCTCCCATGTGGTAGGCAGATGCTCTATTCATTGAGCCAAATCCGCTTTCTACTGCAGGGCTATTTAGAAAGCAATTTCTACAAATCTCTATTTCATTGATGAGAAAACTAATGTTTGTTGAGATAAAGTGACTTACTAAGGTACACCATATTGAGTAGCAGAGCCAAAGCTACAATTCACATCTTCTAACACCTAAACTAGTATTCTTATATGATATCTATTTGCTTTAATGTGTCTTATAAGGGAACATCTCATTTACACTTCATGCTTAGCATTAGGTAAAAATAAGCACACTTATCAAAATTTCTCTGAGGTGTGAGTAAATTAGTCACAAGCCACTTCTAATGACCTTTATACCCTGATCAAGTACTACTCAAGTCCAGAAAGTGGGAAATATCCCTGGTATAGTGTGTTCTTTCATTTTACATAACCCAGATCAATTTATTGCTAGAATAGTAAACAAAAATATTTCCTGAATAAACTTGAAATACATATTTTCCAAACACAGCAGTGTAGAAAAATGAACAAGAGTAAAGTAACTTTTATTATTATTCTATCTTTATTTTGTAAAATATTCTTTGAAGGCCAAATGTAGCTTCTCCACCTAAAGACTTATGCATAATGAAATTTAAAATACATGTAAAGATCTTTAGCAAGGAGTGGCAGATTGAGTTATATGCCCCAGCAAATACATGTCCTTAATCTTAATCCACTTTCCTGTGGGTATGAACTCATCTGTAAAGATCTTTAGAAGATGTCATTTTTAGTTAAATTGTGGCCAACAGACTCAGGATGGGTCATAGCTCATATCGTAGGAGGCCTTATAAAGAGAAGAAATGAGGAACCAGAAGCCGGAAGTCAGCAGAAACCAGAAGAGCCAGCAAGAGATGACATTGCCACATGTTGGGAGACAGAGGTACAAGTCAAGGAACCCAAAGATTGCCAGCAGGCAGCCCTGGAGCACTATAGACTCTGGGAGAAAGCAAGTTTTGCCCACATCTTGATTTTGGACTTCTAGCCTCAAAACTGTTAGCTAATAAATCCCTGTTATTAAGCCAGAACCACTTTGTGGTATTTTCAATAATAGCTCTGCAAACTAAGACAGAAGGGTGCTTCAATAGTGCCATTATTTGGTGTTTTCCCTAAATTTTATAAATTGTGGGTCTCAACAAAAGGAAAGATAAAAAACTGAAAAATCATGCCACTAATTCAAAGTGGAACTCATATTTATGTATCCTGAGTTAATATATTTCCGAAACTTCTCAGTCTTCTCTGCATTCCTGTGCTCCTGTCCACTTCCACTGTTTTGTCCTTTTCTTTTCATATTGCAAAGTCTGTGTCTGGATAACAATTCCAATGTCTAGATATTACTGACTATCCCAATGTTCGTTGTCATGTGGTTGAAATATCCTGGTGACTAATTGAAGTTGGCCTTATTTATCCGCAAGGGTTAATGGCAGGTGTGTTCTCTTGACAATCTTTCTGTCAGCAATAGTAAAATTTAGAAAAACTCAGCTATTCATAATATTTGGTCTAGGTTATGTAAAATGACTATCACCAACTTTATTTTTATTGCTTTATACCAACCCCTGCTTGCTATTTGCTATTTTTTTCTGATTCTTTACAAATTTTTACTCTATGCAGTATTAGAATTCCCAACCATTGTTGGGATTATTCACTGTCCTGGTTTGAGTCTTTTGTTGACCTCAGCAAATTATGTTCTTAAGCCTACCCATTTCTGTGCATGTAAACCTATTATATGTGATGGACCTCGTGTTTAGATCTTTTGTTAAGGAATTTTTTGATTAGGTCATTTTGATCAGATTGTTTTGGTTAAGGGCCTTTGATTAGGATGTGGGATCCTTTGATTGGATTGAATTCAGTTGGGAGCCTTTGGAGTACTTCAGTGAGATGTAACACCAAGGGTGGGCCTTGGCTTCTTCACTGGAACTCTTTATAAACAGACGACTAAAAGCATAGACACACAGAGAAAAGCAACAAATGTAGAGAAAAGAGATGAACACAGAGAAAGAGAGCTGATATTTTACCCTGCCATGTGAGAGAGGACTCCAGGATCACCTGCAGGCACAGAGAGACAGAGAACCCCAGAGGTTGGGAGAGAGATGGGAGACTAGAACCAGTGTAGAAGCCAAAGTAGGAACCAAAGCTGAAGCTAGATGAGAGAGAAGAGACGCACCATATACTTGATTGCCAATAGCGGAGCTCCAAGAGAATGCTTCTGTAGGTGCTGCTGCTGTGTGCTGGATTGCCCCCAGCTGCCGTTTGGTGAGACAGAATCTCTTGGTGATGCCTTGATTGGAAATTTTCATAGGATTGGAACTGTAAGCTTCTACCCTAATAAATCCCTATTATAAAAGCCAACCCATTTCTGGTATTTTACATTGGCAGCCTAAGCCATCCTAAGTTATATTTTTAGCAGCTGAGAAACTAAAATAAAGTTGGATAACCTAAAGTCATCAGAATCATCAGAATCATCAGTTGCATAGTTACCATGACAGGTACCAAACATTCTGCTAAGAATTCTGTGTGACTTGGCTGTTAATCCTCCAAAGTCTTATTAAGGAGTGCTGTTAGTCCCCCACCCTCATTTTTGAGGATACGGAAGCTCAGGCACACACAAGTGTAGTTTGTCACCCAAGGCACAGTTTCTTCTAGTAAGAGGAGGAACAAGAGGGCCATGAAACCAGGTATATCTGCAACTAGAGCTTTGCATAAATGAAAATTAACCAGAATATAGAAAAGTAATTCAAGGATTTTACCCATCTCAGTAATTTTTCTCTTGTTTTCAATAATGTCACTTCCCCTCAAAATGGCAAGATAGATGGGAAGCGGACTTGGCCCAGTGGTTAGGGCGTCTGTCTACCACATTGGAGGTCCGCGGTTCAAATCCTGGGCCTCCTTGACCTGTGTGGAGCTGGCCCATGCACAGTGCTGATGTGCGCAAGGAGTGCCCTGCATAGGGGAGCCCCACGTGCAAGGAGTGTGCCCCATAAGGAGAGCCGCCCAGCACGAAAGAAAGTGCAGCCTGCCCAGGAATGGTGCTGCACGCATGGAGCGCTGACACAGCAAGACGACGCAACCAAAAGAAACACAGATTCCCGTGCCGCTGACAACAACAGAAGTGGACAAAGAAGAACATGCAGCAAATTGACACAGAGATCAGACAACTGGGGCACGGGGCGGGGGGCGGGGGGAAAAATAAATAAATAAAATCCTTTTTTTTAAAAAATGGCAAGACAGGGAGAGGAGAATGCCAGGTGACAACGGAGGGAGAGATTAAAGTGTTGTAGCTGCAAGCCAAGGAGTGCCAAGTTTTGCCAGCAAACCACCAGAAGTTAGGAAGAGGCAAGGGAGGATTCTCTCCTACAGGTTTCAGCTGGAGCATGGCCATATCGACACTTGAATTTTGGATTTCTATCTCCCAGAACTTTGAGTCAATATATGTCTTTCTTTAAGCTATTAAATTTGTGTTATTTTGGTAAGGCAGCCCTAGGAAACTAAGACAGAACAATAAAACTTCAAAATTTCCCTAGTAATTCTGAGCAAGATTCCAGTTGTTTAAACATGAAATAAATTTCCTTTCCTCTATTATTATCTGACTCCTCTCTCCCAAATTCTAGATCATAGGCATTAAGCTCTGTTATCAACTGCTGTGCTTCATTCCAGAGATGTTTTGATTTGCTAGCATAGATTTCTCTTCACTCATCTTTACTTTACCAAAATTCAAGTGATACCTAAATTTTAGTGCAGTTTCATCACTAATTTTAATTTCATACTTTATTGAATGTGCTCAAATATGATTAAGTATTTGGTAGTTACCCCCAACTGCGAAGGGTAGGCTTTTTCCAAACAAGAAATGCTGCCTGTTAATTGGAGAAATAATTGCAATTAAGATTTAAAGCAGGAAACACAAACTCCAATAACTATAGTGTTCAGCCTCTACAAAATACATGATTCAGAAAGGTTAAGATAGGAGTGACTGGAGAACATGGCCTAATCCAGTGGTTCTCAAAGTATGGTCCCTGGACTGGAAGCCTTAGTGTCAGCATTACCTTAAAACTTCTTAGAAATGCAAAGTCTTTGTCCCAGGCCTAGACCTTCTGAAGCAGGAACTCTGAGGATGGGAACAAATATTCTACCTTCAAGATGCACTGCTGGTAATTCTGATACTTGCTAAAATTAAATATTGCCACTTGTTCTGGCCCATTCCATTTGACTCTATGGGTTCCAGCCAACTTGTTCCCAGCAGCAGCCTGCAGATCACTTTTTAAACCTTTTGGGTTTTCAAGACATGCCAGAAATCTGGATTTTTATGTGAAACGTTATGTTAGGGACATTTCAATGAAAAACATAAAAGCAAGCAAAATCCACCATGTTAACTAAACAAAATGTTTCTGTAGGCCAGATCCTCCCCTGGCCTGCAAGTTCTTGATTTCTGGTTTAGAACACTTGTTAAAAGAGCTTACTTACCTTTTCTCATAATTTCTTGTATGAGCAAGTACACAGGAACCATTTGGTTCTTGAGAAAATGAAAAGGTGATAAGTAGTTTCTGTTTCTTTTTATTTTTCAAGATTTGTTAAAAAGTCTAGTAATAAATAGTACAAATAATATAATAAATAATACAAATATATGTCCCAGAGACTTAAATCTCTGGTCCACCCATGTGCCAACTGAGCCCTGAATCTCAGCAGAGTTGCAAAACCTACTCTCTAATTCATTGGATTCACCCAGGACAACTAACAAGAAGATGATGATAGACAACACCCATCCCAAGGAAAGAGAGTGTCCACAACAGCACACAAGACAGTCCTATCCATCTGCCCCATGGGCTCTAAGCCCCCTCTCAATTAGAAGCAGAGTGGGTATCCCCATCCCAGAATCGTCAGGACTGGGGAATGAACAATGGACTGGAACAGACGTTATTATTCTACTATAGACTTGTAGTTGTTCTGGCAATGGAAGAATTCTTGTCATTGATGTGGTGGCAGTGGTCACCAGAGGTTCTGGGGAATGGGAGAGGGAAGAATGGGTGAGACATAGGATCATTTTTGGGACACTGGATTTGTCTTGCATGGCATTGCAGTGATGGACACAGGCCATTGTACATTTAGTCATAACTTGCAAAATTGTGCGGGACAGAATGTAAACTATAATGTAAACTGTAGTCCATGGTTAGTAGCAATGCTTCAGTATGAGTTCATCAATTGTGGCAAATATACCACACTAATGAGGGATGTTGTTGGTGTGGGCAAGTGTGGGAGGGGGAGGGCGTGGGGTATATGGGAGTCCCTTATACTTTTTATGTAACATTTATGTAATCTAAGACTTCTAAAACTTAAAAAAATTAAAAATTAAAAAAAAATACAAATAGCTTCTATATTATAAAAGTAGCAAATGTACATAGAGAAAACATTCAAATCATATTGAATATGAAAAATAAAGTTCTCCCCATCACCCTACCCCACTTCGGCTTATCTCAAATGAGTTTTGCCTTGTTAACAATATTGGACATTTATTTTTCTGGTGGTTAAAATTTTAACTTTTCTTCTGTTTTTTGATCCATCAATTATGATATTAAATTCGATTTAAATCTCTTTAAAAATATATATATATATATGGAAATAAGCCTCTAATTTGTTTCCTCTACTTGACCTTCCTTTCGCTGGCTGATTTTAATTATTTTCTTTTGATGGAAGTTTATAAACCTACATATGTTTAGTAATTATAATTGAGTTTTCCTAGTTTTTTTCCATATGTTGATTCTAAATACTAAAATCAATTAAAAATATTTAGGGAATTATGATTATATAAATAATATTCACATCAGAATTAATTACTGTGATTGGACTCGAGCAAACAAAATGGAATGCCATGTCTTAAATCTGGGCCACTTGAAAAAGAATATTCATCAAGATCAAGAGTTTTCTTTTTTTCCTACCATTTAGCTTTTCCTGGGCATGTCCACATGTCAATTTTGTTGTAATCTAGATGATCTTTCTTAGAACCCCTTATTTTTCTGCTTGAATAGATATTTTCTTGCTATTTTTTTCATATAGGATAAATAAGTAAATAAAATTTAGTCCTTGCATGCAAACAAAAAAGTCTTTACTTTGCAAGAACCTGTAGTTAAGTTTGGTTAGAAATGTGAAAGTAGCCTTAAAAGCATTTTTCCATCACAAATTTAAACAATATTCCATTGTCTTCTATCAGAGTGGGCTGCTGCTGACAAATCTGATGTTAATTATTATTCCTTATAGTTATCCTGCTCTGTTTTTTTCTTTGAAATATTTCAGAATTTTCTTCATCCCTCAATCGCTGTCTATCCTCACAGAGTTATAGATGGGAGACTGAGAATATCGTATAAAGATGTTAAGTGCCTCATAAATCAAGGCACTCTTAAGACAAATGAGTTTATATGACTAAGAGTCTTCAAAAAAGAGTCAGGAGGCCATCAGAGGGATTGTGTTTATGCATGCCTCAGCAAGATCCCAGAGACAGCCAAAGTAGATACAACCCAGGTACTGGTGCTCCTGAGGGCTATTGAGACACACAGGTTCTACAGTCATGGCAGATGGCTCTGGAGTTCAGTGCCTTGTCAATGGGCCCTACTTTGGAATTTGTGTTCCTGAGCGTTATGGAGTTGGACTCAGATGTGACCTCTCTACACATGCCTCTTCTGTCACTTTTACTGAACCTGTGGTTGACACTGGGGTTGGTGTATGCCCAGGAGACTCAAATCCCTGGACTGTCCGTGTGTCAGCTGGTCCATGAGCCTCAGCAGAGTTGCAGCACCTACTCTCCAGTTCGTTGAACTTACCCAGGTCAGCTAACAGGGAGGTGAAGATGGTCAATCACCACACCAGGGAACCAAGAGTGCCTACAACTGCAAGCAAGAGAATCGCATCCATCAACCATTTAGCCACCTCTTGAATTAGAGGTGGAGTGGATGTCACCATCCCAGGGTCCACAGAATGAAGAAATAAAGTTTGGATTAGGGTAGACTTACTGGTACTCTACTATAGCACTATTAGGACTAGTAATGGAAGAAATTGTAGCATTGATGTGTAGAAAGTGGCCACAGTAGTTGCTGAGGGCAGGGAGATGGAAGAAGAGATGTGATGTGGGGGCATTTTTGGTACTTGGAGTTGTCCTAAGTGATATTGCAGGGATAGGTGCTAGACATTATATACCCTGCCATAATCCACTGAATGGACTGGGGGAGAGGGTAAACTACAATGCAAACTATTATCCATGCAGTGCAGCAGTGCTCCAAAACATACTCACCAAATGCAATGAATGTGCCACAATGATGAAAGAGGTTGTTAATGTGGGAGGAGTGGGGGGTGGGAGTGGGATGCAGTACATGGGAACCTCTTATTTTTTTAATGTAACATTTTTTGTGATCTATGTATCTTCAAAAAATACAATTAAAAATAAATAGGAAAAAAAATAACATATACAAGATTTCCTCATTCAATGTCTAGATGTAAATCATGACAACAATTCTTTTTATAGTAATACAATATGTGGTTTCAAGTTTTTTAAAAAAGGTACTTTTAAGAGTGTCCAAGCAGGGGTTGGGGATCAGGCTGGCTGATCACCCTCACAGTGGTCAAGAAAAAGAGAACTTCGTGTTGGAAGAGGTGGTTTAAAACACGGTCAGCCTGGGTCCTTGGTATAGCTATTCTCCCTCCCTTTCCTTTACTTGTGTCTTGTGGCAGCTCTAAGGTGCCTTATGTTCTCCTTTGCATCTCTTTCGTATCCTAACTCTAGGAGTTGTAATCCCACTTTATTTAGAAAGCAGTTCTTGAAGTTTTAGCCTCAGCCAAGAGCAATCAGTGCCAGCTACAGTTAATACAAATGCAGTCGAAGAGGTGAAGGGACTTAATTTTTTACTTTTTTTTGTTTAATAACTACTGCGGGTATATTTTATTTTTTTATCCAAGTAAATAGTACAGCAGTAGATAATGAAATCAGTTTTCTAATTGTAAAATCTAAAAACATATATTGATAAATTACGGCAAAGTGGGTTCTGTCTTAATTTCAATAAAGCCTCCACGAGGATACATGACTTAATCATTACATACGAGGAGGTAAAGAGAAGACCATTGTCCTCATTCCATTTATTATTGTTGGCTCATTAGCAAAAGGCACGTGGGACATGCAGGAGTTGGAAAATGGTGCTTTCTGAACTACTCCTTGGAAAGAATCCTGCCCAAGAGCAAGCACCTCAAACTGGAATGATAACTGACCATCTCAGTGACCACAGGCTATCACTTTACCATTTTGGGCCTCAGTTTCTCATTTGTAAAATGACAAGCTTGAATATGGGTGACACTATAGCCTTCTTTTAACTACAACCTCCTGAGTTCAATAACTCTAAATGTGACTAGTTTTAAACACATTTTGGCATTTTTTTTTCTATTTTGCATTTTCCATTATATCACAACAATCACTGATTATGAAAAGACTTTTTAAAATCAACGATAAACATAAATGCTTTAATTTCTTAAAGACTGCCAAATTTATTAGGTTAAGTGCTTACAATTCTGAGGCCATGAAGGTGTCCAAACCAAGGCATCATCAAGAGCTGCTGTCTCACCAAGTCGCAGCTGTGGGCGATCAGGCTCATGGTGGTGTCATCTAAAGATGCTTTCTCTCTGAGCTGGGCTGTGGGTGATCAGGCACATGGCAGCAGAATGGCGGCTCAGCCTGTGTCTGGAGCTTAGCTGTGGGTGACCAGGCATATGGCTTCTCTCTCTCCTCTCCTGCAGGCCTTACCTCATTCAGCCTCTTGGGGTTTCTCTGTCTCTGCCACTTTTCTCTGTGTGTGTTTGCTTTCAGTCTTCCATTTCTAAAGGACTCCAGCTAGAGGGCCAAGACCCTCTGTGTCAAGCCTCTCTGAAGCAACCCAATCAAAGGCCCCCAACAGAATGCAATCCAATCAAAAGGGTCCCACATTCACAGGAATGGACCAATTTAAGAACGTAATTTTTGGGGTCCACAAAAGATTCAAGCCAACACAATAAATATATTATGATTGCAACAGTTTGACTTTGTTTATGAATTCCAAAAATAGTTATTGGATTATGTTTGTAAACTGGTCTGTCAGAGGCATCCCTTAATTGATTAAATTATGATTAGGACTTTGATTGGCCCATGTCAGTGGGTATTGAGTCCCCACCCCTTGGTGGGCAAGGACTCACAGAGAAAAGACTTGACAGAAGACAAAGTTAGGAGTTATGAGCTGGAGCTTGGGAAGTAAGCACACAGAGAAGCAGAACAGCTGAGTCCAGAGAGAATCAAGCCCTGGGGAGAGAGACAGGGACATTGCCTGATAGTCTATAGCTGGCCTTATGGAGAGAGACAAATCTAGAGAGCCTCATAGTCTACAGTTGACCTTGTGGAGAAAACAGAGTAGCTGAGCCCAGAGAGAAATGAGGCCCAGGAAGAGAGGAACCCAGGAAGCCTGAACCATGGCAGATGTTGGCAGCCATCTTGCTTCAATGTGTGGCAAAAGACTTTGGTGAGGAAAGTAACTTATGCTTTACGGCCTGGTAACTGTAAGCTTCTACCCCAAATAAATACCCTTTATAAAAACCAACCAATTTCCAGTATTTTGCATTAGCACCCCTTTGGCTGACTAATACAATGATATAAGATTATCTACAAGGAAACAGTACCTGTTTCCATCCAAGACCCGCAGCCTGTTATCTAACATGTAAGATAAGTGTGTTACATGTTAATGTCACATAGTAGGTACTGGCATAGAATATAGGGCCAGCATGCCTAGGCATAGAATATAGGGCCAGCCGCTCCCTAGAGAAATGACCTTGGACAAGTCATTTATCTTCCCCGTGCCTCAATTTTCTATCTGTAAAATGAGGCTACTTCATGAGATTATTTTGAGGGTAAAATGAATTTATTTGTGTGAAGTCCTAAGATCATTGCCCAGCACCTAGAAATCAATACCTAAATGTTCTTCTATCATTATAATCTAATTAGAGGGTTAAAATGAGAATTAAATGAGAAAACATGAATTAAAAATAACACAATATCTAGCAGAAAGAAATTCATTAATCCAACAAATATTTATTGAGGGTACAATCCCTGTGTCAGTCACTGGTGTAGATACTGGGGACATAACAGTGAAAAAACAAAGTCCTTGCCCTCCTGGGGTTTGCAATTAAAATAAATTTAAGGTAATGAAAGTTGTTAAGAATGAAAATAAAGGAAGGGAAGAGAAGAGAGAATGCTATGGGTACTATTTTATTTAAGATGGTAAAGCAAGTCCTCTCCAAAAAGACTCATTCGTTTTTGTTTTATTTCCTTCAAGGTAATTTATATCAGAAGGTAAACAGAACTTTATATATGCAGTGTCAATGCCATCACCAAGGTATTCCATTTAGCTTTATTATGTTATGTATCTTAGTTTGCCAGGGCTGCTATAACAAATATCACACAATGGTTTGGCTTAAACAAATTTATTTTGGCTTAATAATGGCTTAAACCATTTATTGTCTAACAGTTTTGGAAATGAGAAGTCCTGAATCAAGGAGGTGGCACGGTCGTGCCTTCTTCAAAGTCTACAGTGTTCTGGAGGTGGCTCTCCAACCATCCTCTGTCACATGGCAATCAGCTTTTTCCTTGAATTCCTCTCTGGTTTCTCTTAACTGCATCCAAATTTCCTGATGACAATGTCAGCCACATGGGATTAAGAACCAGCCTGATTCAATTTGGCCTCATACAAATAGGAACTTTGGATGTCCCATCTACAAATGAATGCACACACACACTGGACACAGGAATAGAACATGCCTTTGTGGGGGCATGATTTAATCTACATCATGAAGAAATGGTTTACATTTGGTATACCATTGTTATTAGGTAGATAAAAGTTAGAGTAGTGACAAATGCCTCCTTTGCATTATTCACAGACACATTTAGAAAACATTTCTCACTATATTATTTTCAGTGAAAATATTAATATGGAGTTCATCCTATGAAGGTTATTTTTTAAACATGATATACATCATACTCATCTCCAGTATACATAATCATGATAACTTAAAAGCATATTATCTCTTCAGTATATGTAAATACATAGATGCCATAAGACATTGACACCCACTGACTGCTTTACAATGCAATCACTCACAAAGCTAGGATAGAGAAAATGATCCAGTTGTCATGTTGGTTGCCTAACTAAAGTTAAACATTTCCCAACGACTTTAGGATAAGACCCAAACTCCTTGCCCCTTGTATTAGTCAGCCAAAGGGGTGCTGATACAAAATACCAGAAATCTGTTGGCTTTTACAAAGGGTATTTATTTGGGGTAGAAGCTTACAGATACCAGGCCATAAAGCATAAGTTCCTTCCCTCACCAAAGTCTGTTTTCACATGCTGGAGCAAGATGGCTGCCAACATTGGTGAGGGTTCAGGCTTCCTGGGTTCCTCTGGGCTCAGCTCCTCTGTTTTCTCCACAAGGTCAGCTATAGACTGTGAGGCTTTCTAGGCTTTGCCTCTCTCCACAAGGTCAGCTGTAGACTCTCAGGTGAATGGCTCTGTTTCCCTGGGGTTTCTGTTGTATCTAAGGAGCCATCTCTATTCCTCTGTGTTCTTCTCCTGGCTCAGGTCCTCTCTTCCCAGGGCTGGCTTCTCTTTCTTCTGTGAGCTTACTTCCCAGGGCTCCAGCTTAAGGCTTCAGCACCAAACTCCAACATCAAAACTCCAACATCAGAAAACCCTTAACTCTGTCCTTTGCCCTGCCTTTTATCTGTGAATCCCCAATCCACCAAAGGGCAGGGACTCAACACCCTAATGATGCGGGCCAGCCAAAGCCCTAATCATAACTCTTTTTTTTAGGGGGTAAATATGTAACCACAGGGCACAGGAAGGTGCTCTGCTGGTGCCCACATGGCCTGGGGACCCCATGCCACCTCCAGGGCCAGCGTTCAGGACCCGGAAGTCTGCACTAACCGTGGACGCCCTCCTCTCCTGGAAGCGCCAAGGATTCTGCCAACAGTTAAGTTCCCGGCTCAACCACAGCGTGCAAAGCTTTAGAACTGCCCAGCTTTTAGGCTGGGAAAGAAAAACTCATGTAGACCCAGAAGAGATCTTTACTAAACCATCTCACCGCTTGTATGCCTGCTCTAAAACCTCACTAGTAGCTAAGACATCAATGTCAATCTTAAGTGTGATCACAAAAGAACTATTGGTCTTTACAAACAGCAGTAAACTTTTTTATGTAACTCACTTTTCACTGATTCACATTTTTTTAAAAAAGTGTATTTCCTGAAAATAGGTCTAAGTGTGATAGTGTGTACTACGCAACAAATGAAAAAGATTTAACGGGATTTTAAGAAAACGTCTGCTCCTCAGATGAGGTCACAGAAGCCGCGCACGAGGGGAACAGGCCTGGCCTCCGCTGGCCCGCCCGCGCCTGCCCTCTGCGGCCACAAGGACCATTTCCTTGGAGGGCAGCCCCGCCGCTCACCCGGGAGGGGCTCAGCCCGCGGTGGGCAGGGGCGGCAGCCGCAGGACCCCGGGGGAGGTGCTGTCTGCGGCCGGGGCTCCCCGCCGGAGGGGCAGTGCCAGCGGCGCTGGGAACCGTCCTGAACCTTCCGGGAAGACTGCAGACCTGCGGCGGGCTGTCATCACTCTACCTCGATCCTAACTGCAGAGAAGCCTATCTGGGGTGGGGAAGTTAGGCAAAAAAAAAAAAAAAAAAAAAGAGATGCTGTAGTCCTGCAAATCTGCCTTTTTGGTTAGTAGCACAGAGTGTCCGTGTCCCCAGTCAGGGTCACTAACCGTTCCTGAGGAGCAACCCTGGAAGGCGCCTGGCGGCGGGGGCTCTGCGCGCGCGCGTGCACCTGCAGGTGTGGGACTCAGCCCGGGGACTTCAGGACCATCTGCTTGGCGACTTTATGAAACGGCTCCCGGCGGTCCCGCCACGTTTGGAAGCATCCGGGTTTGCTCCGCGCTCGTGGGCGGGCTGCCCGGTGCGCACTGCCCACGCGAGGGCTTCTCCACGCTCTGACCCAGGCTCCATGCTCTGACCCGTGGGGTCATCGCCGGGGGCGTGCGGGATGGAGGCTCAGACTCTCCCTCGGCGTAGATGTTGGGATGAAACATCTCACAGGTCAGCCTCATCTTTGGGGGACTTAATGGGTAAATCAAGCCGAAAACTCAGGATGGCAGGAAAAACACCAAATTCAAAAGAGGTATCTTCTCAGCCCTTGATCAATGCCATCCATTCAAAAAAATTCTCTTCATTCCTGGGGCCTGCCACAATTCCTTCCGGAGGAGTCAGTGTAAATTGTTTGTACTCAGCCATCAACCTCTTTAGAGCCGTCCCAGCCATCGGCCGGGAAACAGCAGTTCTCCCCGGCCTGGCCTCATAAATGCTTGTCGCCTGAATTATAACTTAATCATGCCCAGATACAGACCAGATTACAAACATAATCACACATCTGTTTTTGCAACTCATGACCATACCACACTGCTACACCCCTCATCCTCATCCTTGTCACTCCTTAACAGCCCAGTTGCATCCCCCCACTATTTCCTCCCTTGGTGCCAAATTAGTGGAGTTTTCAGAACAAGCTAGTCCCTCAATTCTTCTTGCCATTGCACAGCCTTCTGCATCTGAGAAGAATCCTCTTCCCTCTTTCTTTTTCTTTTTTTAAAGATTTATTTTATTTATTTCTGTCCTCTTCACCCCACCTTCCCCTGCCCCAATTGTCTGTTCTCTGTGTCATTTCCTGCGTGTTCTTAATTGTCCACTTCTGTTGTCAGCAGCACGGGAATCTGTGGTTCTTTTGTTGCGTCATTTTGTTATGTCAGCTTTCTGTGTGTGCGGCGCCATTCCTGGGCAGGCTGCACTTTCTTTCGTGCTGGGCAGCTTTCCTTAAGGGGCGCACTCCTTGCGCGTGGGGCTCCCCTACGCAGGGGGCACCCCTGCGTGGCAGGACACTCCTCGCGCGCATCAGCACTGCGCAGGGGCCAGCTCCACCCATCTTCCTTCTTTCTCAGCCTAGGTAATGTCTTAGTTGTCAAGACTGCCCAAGCATTGCTTCCTCTGTGATGATGACTCGGACCACCTGGTCTCCATTAACTGCCCAACTAAGTTCTGTGCCCATATTGCCCTGACTTATTTCCATCATGGCCTTCCTTCATCTGTACCATGATTCATTTACTAAATATTTATTGAATGTGGGACATCAGAGATTAAAGATGCAACCCATGCTCTCACTTTGCTTACAGTTCAACGAGGGAGAAAGGTCAACAGATGATTACCATATAGTGTGATACATGTTGTACCAAAAGTTGGTCTTTTCAATGCTGACACAGGGCCTCCTGTTCTGCACTGCCCAACTTCCCGGCAAAGCCTCATATCCCCCAAGGGTTCCATTTCCAAAAGTACCTGCTCTCTCTTCCTTCCAGACCAGCAAAACACTTTATGAGTTCACCCTCACTCGAAGAGGATGGGCCTGACTTTATATTAAAGGGAGTCAAGTCAGTGGATTTTTTTACTTTAACACTTTGGGAGCTGTGTATCTGGAGTCTCATGCTGTGGCCTTGGGCTCCTCCAATAGCCAACCTCAACTCGGGATTCACTATACAATCTGGTCTCAATCTTGTATCTGGCCATGGGCGTCCTGACGCTTTTTGCTCAATGTTCTTACGTACACCTGTGCATCATTATTTCTTATCCAGGCCCAGAATAGTGCTTGGACCATCCTCCTTCCCTCCCTCCTTCCCTCCTTTCCTTCTTTCCTTTCTTCCATTTACAAATATCGAATAAGTACTATGTACCTGCACCCTATTATTTGCAATGGTAAGTGGTGAACATGACGGATATGGTTCTGGTTTTCATGATGGAACTTAATCTACTAAGACACAAATATGAAGTAAACAATTACACAATTATTCATTTATAAGTTTTCCTTTTTAAAAGAAAAAAAAGGAAGAAGTGATTTTTGATAAAGGGATTCTTAGGGATTTAAAGATTTTGGGGAACATTTGGAAGAGATGGCCACCCTTAAGGAGGGCCCTACTTAAAGGGAACTCTTCCTTCTCGTCTTTACTTCTGCCGAAACATTTTACCTTAATTTGCCTGAGTAGTGCTGGGAATAAAAAGTGATATGAATAAACTAATTTATATTTAGGTATTGAGGTCCTACCAGCTTCTCACCCTTAACACGTACGCAAATAAATGCAAAAGTGGCTTCAAGAATCTTCACTTATCTTAGGTTAATGTTCCATTTAAACTGCAGAACTTTGCTTCAGTAACATTTCCTGGTGTGCTCTCTCTAGGATGCAATCAGATATCAGCCTCCTGAGGCAGTTTAAGTGTAGCCACATCTTACTGGTAGAGATTAATGTATTACAAGCCCTTTTAGTTTGCAATGAGAAGAATGCAAATTGTTTGCTGATTCTTGAGAAGTTGCGTAGAAAAGGTAAAGAATTTAAGCACTGGAGTCAGACTGCTTTGGTTCACAGCTTGGCCCTGTCACTTGCTGGATTTAGAACCCTGGACAAGTAATTTAACTTTTCTGTGTTTTAGTTTGTTCGTGTGCACAATGAGAACAAATTAATGGTAGTTTGTTGCATGTTGACATGCATGAAGTACTTGGCATAGGACCTGGTAGATTTAACATGTTCAAAAGATGTTAGGTTAATAGTCTTTACAGACTAATTTCTCTTTCAAAGGTGAAAATTAAATCATTCAGTCTGTGAAAATGAACTTGATTTTACTATCCCCAAATAAACCTTGAACAGAGAATGATGGCCTTGCAAAGACGTCCCCCTGCTGATCCATGGAACCTGTGAATATGTCGCTTTACCTGGGAAAAGGGACTTTACAGATGTGGTTAAGTGAACCATCTTGAAACAGGAGGAGTGTCCTGGATTGCCCGGTGGACCCAGCCCAATTAAAAGAGTCCTTATCTGAAAGGAAGCCACAGGATGGGGTGACGGCTGAGAATTACAATGACAGAAGCAGAGCTCAGAATGATGCAGTGGCTGGAAGAAGGCCACAGACCAAGGAATGTGGGAAGCCTCTAGAAGGTGGAAAAGGCAAGGCAAGGGAGTCTTCCTTAGAGCCTCCAGAAGGACTATCCCTGGAGACATCTTTACTTTAGCCCAGCCAGACTGATTTTGGACTTCTAATTTCCAGAATTGTGATATAATAAATGGCTATTGTTTAAGCCATTAAGTTTGTGGTCATTTGTTATAGCAGCAGTAGGAAAGCTAATACGTACAGGGTGGTATAAATTGCATTTTATCTGGCAAAAACATAATTCCATAATTCTCTATAACAATATTGATTGCATATCCTTTCCCAAGAAATCATAGCATTAATTTTGGTCTGTATCACATGAGCAATTGAGAAAATTTTCTTCTTTAACTGTCTGGTTTCATGTAGATAAATATGTTATCTCCTCTTCCAACTCAGCATCATTTCCCTGATAAAAACAGGTATTTTTCCTAAGGATTCCTAACTAATTGGGCATCCTGGAGTAGAAGTCAGGGTCACTGAAAAAATATATATGAATAGTATAGAATAAAGGGTAAAACTATTACATCATGCTAATATTATTATTGAATGTAATTTTCCCTAAATACTAAATTTGAAAAGATAGCTAGAACTTCTTTCTGATTCCTAGGTCCTGTGTCTAAATGAGATTTTGCTGAACTGTACTGATTTACGACTTACTGCATGCCGGACACAGAACTTTTAATGGAGATAATATCTGGGAATGATTATGTGTGCTACGAAATGATTCATATCAGGGCTTCTTGAAATAAAAGCTGTCCTCGTGCATTTTTCAATGTTGCCCTTGTATTAATGTGTGACTTCTACACACAGCGATCTTAAACACAGTTACTTCACGAAGTGAGGAGCACTTCTGTGTTGTGGTACCTGTACCTGGGCCCATTTCCATCCACAGGCCATGGTGTATGCATTTAAAACTTGGAATTAAAGAGCAGAGCAATTCCCCAGGTTTGTTTTGAAAGGCTGAAATTACTGTGTTGAGGCACCAGTTGCTTACTCATAAGTACATCTTTCTCATCCACTTTGCTTTATGCTCATGGAGGAAATTGAACGTGATGTTTCAGAGCTTTAAAAAAAAAGCACAGAGAGACAGAGAGAGGGAGAGAGGGAGAAGCTTTGATTAGTTAGTGAAATGTTGTTCTTTTATTTAATTCTGTTTGCCTAAAAGAAAAACAAACAGGTAATCATCTTTAAAAGGTGCTTGATGATGCCTCCAATATACTGTAGTAAAATAATAATATTTTAAAGTTGAACTTAAAATAACAACCTGCTTTTTTAAAACATGCATTATACCATAGCTTCAGGAATCACATCAAAATGAGACTTTCACGTGTAAGAACGTGTATTTGTTTAGTTTTCTCTTTCTCTAGGTCTTTAATGGTCCCTGTGCATACGAGGTGCTCTCTTGGCCTGTGGTAAGACACACCAACAAGCTGCACAACTGCTGCAAGGTTTCAAACAGCAGGGACTTGTCAGTGCTGGATAAAAATTGCATGGCGCATGCCAGCTCAAACATGGACATTTCCTCTTTCTGTTTGCCTGTTCCCAAAGGCCAGCCAATCAAGGGTGAAAGCCCTCCAATCTGGCACCTTTGATTCAGAATCTCAATATAAATAATTATGCTTTCATTCCAACCCCTCTGCAGGTGATAGAAAGTAAGCTGCCTTCTCTCCAGGAAAGGACCACAGTCGGTATGTTCACAAGTGCTTTTCTTTTATGAAGAAACGTATTTATCAGTGCAGGGCAGTGCTTAGAAAAACTGATAGCTACTCTTAAAAGCAGTGCTTATTAAGTTTTAAACCATGGTTAGAGAGGAAAAAGGCATGTGGAGTCTGGATATGGCTTTCCTTTGTGAATTACATATACCGTAAATCTAATAAAATTAGAAGACTTTCTATTTTAAACTTATCTCTCAAATATATGAACTTGCAGCTCCAAATCTTTGAAACTTTTTCATAGAAAAATTTAATACTAACCTCTAAGGGTAAAAGCTCCAACGTATGGATGATGGTTTCTTTTTATACACTTAACAAATACTTATTAATGTTGTGATAAGTATTTGTAAAGTGGGCAAAAGGGGATAATGGAAGTCAAATTTTCTATTGCAGCATAAGGAACAGGAATGACTTTAGCAATTTAAAGTAGATTCCATTTATTATCACCCAGTTCTCTAGGTCTGAAATCTGGCAGAGCCTTGGCTTGGTTCTGGGCTGAAACCAAGGGGTCAATCAGACTGAGTGCTCACCTGAAAGCTCTGAGGAAAGCTCTGCTTCCAAGTTCATTTGGGTTATTGGCAGAACCCAGTTCTTTGGAGTTGCCTGATCGAGGTCCTGGTTTTCTTTCTGACTGTTAGCCATGGGTCACTTTTATCAACCGGAGACCACTTTCAGATCCTTTCCATGTGGCCCTCTTCATGTTATCCCCCTTCATTTTGAAGCGACCAATGGCAGGTCACATCCTTCATGTGCTTTGACTCAATGACTTCTTCTCCTGCTATCAGCCAGACAACACTCTCTGCTTTTAAAGGGCTTGTGTGATTGGGTAGACCCATCAGGATAATCTCCCTATCCTGAAGTCAACTGATTAGTAAACTTAATTACATGTGCAAAACAACTGTTGCCCCTGTTGCCCCTGTCGCCCCTGTAATGTAATCAGAAAAATAACACCCAGGGGGTAGAATTCTGCCTAACATGCCTACCATCCTGGTGTCCTATCTAGTGCACCTTACTGGGCTAACTACACCTTTCATTGTCTTTGAGCTAGTTTACAACCCTGTAAGTTCTAGAAAACTGTTAACAATGCAAATGATTCTTATCCATACAAAGGCATGTGAAATAAGTCAGTAGAATTCAATTGATGGTTGTCATTTGGATAAACTAGTTTTGCCCCTATTTGTAGATTCTTTTCAGTATTCCCAATTGCCTATATATGCACAGCTCTTAAAATCCTCCTTTGAACAAGTTATTACATCGTACTGGCTCCCTATTAATTAATGAATTAAAAATATTTGATGTATTCATTTTATATTTGTATGAGTTATGGTTTTACTTTTAAATTAATCCTTTAACAAAATGTATTGTATGATAGTCACTCTGTAGCTCATTGGTACACAAAGACAAATCTTAGCTAGGTTCATAAGAAACTTAGTCTTTTGAACATTGAAAATTGTCCTAGAAATAAAGGGTACAGTTGAGTGGAAAAGATGCTACTGTTTCAAGCAAAGTTTTCTGCTAATGCCTTATAAAGATATGGAAAGAGTCATGAGACTAAATTTCCTTAACAACGTAATAATCACTTTTTTCACTAAGGAGAAAATTTGGAATATATGTCTTTGGTCATATTAACACAAAAATGTCTTCATGCTTTCTCTAAATGAAGGCAAGTTATCAGGTAGGTGGACTTGCTCAGAGGCCAGAGAGGTAGAAACATTGAACTTGAGATGCTCATTATCTTTAACATATAAATGGACCATTTTTGAGGCTATTCCTTTGTTACACTCCATCTTATAATTTAGAGCTATTCAGATCAGTGGCCCAAATTCAATCATTATCACATAATTTATAATTGTATTTCATGTGGTAATTATCACATAAACACTGCCATTTGTCACTAACTCTATTATTTATTAGTAACTTAGAGTAATTTAACTTAAAGCCATTAACTTGTATTCACTGGCTATAAGAGATATAGGCACTAGTCTTGGAAGAAATTTTAAAAACAAAGGGTCCAATGATAGTTTTTTTAAAGAAAACAGTTAACTTGGTTTTTGAAGTATTTGGCTTATTTCCATGTATCCCTGAAAGGTATCCATATCCATTAGGCAAATGATTGGACTTGCTAGTTATGATAGGTACAGCAAGCTGAAATTGGGAAGTTTGGGATCCATTCATTACAGGATATCACAGACTATGATGAGTTGCAATGATAAAACAGTAAGCTTTTGTGTTTGAATGGCAATCAGTACCCAAAGGCAATATGTTACTTTTCAAAAGAATTCTCTAATTGGATAGATACGATTGTTTGAAATTTCTTTTATATAAAGATTCATAGGGCAACTATGGAAGAGAAAGAAAGAGAAGTTAAATTTGCTTTCGTTTGTTTCTAACTTTATATTCTGTTTTTAGAGACAGGCAAGAGTACCCCCAACATATTCTGGAAAGGATATTTTAAAAAATCAAATGTCTTAGAGTCCATGAAAAGTAACTCATTTAGGAAGAGAGTCTTACTTAAAAGCTTTGTGAATTTTAGAAAGAAAGCATAAGGCTATACTTGGCCTTCATCCTTACTGAGAATTTATCTTGCTGTCATAGGAATGAATGATCATGCTGTGACTCAGATATAGTTTTGTATACGTGAGAAAGGAGGAAGAGGCTGATGCTGAAATCAGTTCTAAATGGGCAGCATAAGTTTATATTACTGACTTGTGGGAGATTTCCTTCAGCATGATGACTAATTAGTCATTTCTAGAGTTCACCTTTGACCTCTTTCACCATACTATTTTGTTAAAGGCATTTGGCCAAGTAAGATCAAGCAGTTGTGTTAAAATCACAAAGTACAAAAGGCTACTTTCAGACTTTACAAGTAGAATACTTCTATTTCAGTAAACTGTGTAAATTGTGTTCGTTTTATTTGTATTACTATAAAACAAACCCTTGAGATATTCTTTTTACTTTTAAAAGTGTCCTAGTATGATGCAGAAAGTATTTATAAATACATCCAAGGAATAAATAAAGCAAATGAACGTATTCCAAAAATCTGTGGCAAATGAATGGAATTTTTTCTCAAATATGAGCTAAACCTCTGCTAAGACAGACTTGACATGTAAATATTATACCTTTTAAGATCATTTTCTAATGCCTTTGAACAGAGGCGCTCTCTCTCACAGTCACACTGAGATTTACTTTGAGTTTCTTGCTTTGATGCATTCCTGATTTTATTGCTGCTTAAAGACAAAGTTGAATTTATTTTAAACCCATTAGAGTAATATTTGCAGAATGACTGAATTTATAATAAAGGCGTCAAACAAACACGGATCAGTCAATAAACCAAGAGAACTCTACCCTTATGGGTTCACTGAGGCACAGTGATAGAGCTGCTTCATTTATGACTCTTAAACATGAAACATCTTATGAAGCTCTCAATTAGCTTTAGCAGTTGCTCACAAGGACAATCAGGTTTAAAATGTATGTTGTTATGCAGGTTTGCTTTGTAAGTTCACAACTTTTACTATACATTTATTGTTTGTGTATATTCATGTGTATAAATGATATAATAATAATAATAGGCTGGGTTGGGGAGAAAATACACCAAATGTAGGATACTTTGGTTAGTAGTAATATTTGGAGGATGCTCTTTAATTATTAGTTAAAAATGTTGCACGACAATGCAAGGTATTGGTGGCTATGAGAGCCCTGTATGATGTTATGTATGTTTGTTTTGTAAGTTCACAACTATTACTATATAGTTATTGTGTATGTATGTTTATGTATGAGTGGTATACTTCAATAAATTAATAAATATATATATGCCTTCTATCCTATTCAAATAGAACATTAGAAACGTGTTTAAAGATGTCATCACCAAATGAAAGTCAAAAAAGCTCTAGGCTGGCGCTCTGTGGGGCCAAAGCATGCAATTAAAAGGGGGAAGAAATCCGTGTTTAGAAATGTTGCCTACATTATAAGTAAATGATGGGCCGGTTTTGTTTTGTTTTGTTTTTTAACTAAATTATTATTAGGACTCAATTCACTGGGAAACTCTTCGCGCTGGCCAGGCCAGACTTCACTGCCAGGTCTTCTCTAACCGCCAAAGCACTGCTCAAGTTCCACTTTCTCCACGAAGTCTTTCCTGACTGATTACACTTACCTCGATTTCTTCCTACCAATACAATTACCATCAATATAAAAAATTCACACTTATTTCTATACTGTGCCATATTAATTTTAAGGTGTATGTGCACACGTGTGTATCTCCGTGTGCATACAAATCTCGTGTCCCTTGCAAGAGTTTACATTTCTCAATGCAGGAGCGTGAGAAATGCCTTTGTATTTCCCACGGAGCCTGGTCTAGAATAGGCTGTTACTCATGAACTTGCTCTGCTGTAAAACTCCAGGCTGCTGCAGGCAAAGGGCATTTTAATGGGGTATGCAGGAAGTGTACAAGTGTCCACGGTTTTGTCCAGTGAGAGATTCATTTTCAGCTTGGACCTAAGCTGGAATTTATTCTCCCAGCCAAAAGCAGTCGAATGTCCACCCCCTCCCTGCAACTGCACTTTGGCAGAACACAGGCACAGGAGACAGAGAGCACTCAGAGAAGACAGAAAGTTGCTCCATTTGAGACAGAAGCCAGTCCCTGTGTAATAAATCCTAGCAGTAGCCATTTAGCTGACAGTGAGAAGGGAAAGGGCCTCCATATTTACCTGATTGTCCTTGTGAACAACTACTGAATCTGATTAAGCTAATTTAAATATATAGTTTGTAACGACTCAGTATTAAATTCTGAGAAGCAATTACAGATCCAATCCAAGAGTTTCCTAATAGTAATAACGAATTTGATAAAACGAAGTGATTATCCCACTATAGAAGAGCTAAGGGTATAAATAAGAGAATATGGATGACAGGTGAACCACAAATTAAGAAAAACAAATCTGTGCCATACCTGAACAGAGCTACGTCACTGGGCTCAGTGAGCTAGTAATACAGAATTGGTAGGAAAGCGGTTGTGGCTCAACTGATAGAGCGTCCACCTACCATATGGAGGGTCCAGGGTTCTATAACCAGGGCCTCCTGACCCGTGTGATGAGCTGGCCCACACGCAGTGTTGCTGTGCGCAAGAAGTGCCCTGCCACGTAGGTGTGTCCCCTGCGTAGGGGAGCCCCATGCACAAGGAGAGTGCCCCTCAAGGAAAGCTGCCCCATGCAAAAAAAGTGGAGCCTGCCCAGGAGTGGCACCACACACGAGCTGTGCTGCAAGATGACGGAACAAAAAAAAGTGACACAGTTTTCCAGTGCCACGTGAGAAGAATGCAAGCAGACACAGAAGAACACACAAGAAAAGGACACAGAGAGCAGACAACAGCGGGGGGCGAGGGGGAAGGAGAGAGAAATAAATAAAATCTTTAAAAAAGAAAATACAGAATTAGTAAAGACTGTCCAATCTCCCTTCAATATTAAGTCTAGTTTGTTATGTATGCTTATCTTTAAATATAAGTATACTGTATTTTTTAATACTTTTCTTCATAGAACCTGGAGTTAAAGAAATCGTCTAGGTATCATTAAGACAGAAACCTGAATCTAGTTATTTTCAGGTAAGATTTCTGGCCCCTATGTTGGACATACCAAGCAGCATTCTTAGAGAGTATTGTAACAAAGCTGATTCTTACAGGATACGATATGCTAACACTGGGTTGGATATACATGGCGATTCACTAAATACTTGCTGATTTAGTTAACAACTCCAACCTTCATGAATATAGAAACATCCCTTGAGCTCATCTCTAAAATGAAACAGGATAAAACTACCCAATAATCTGCACATTTAAAAGAAGGAGGATAGATGCTTGATAACCTTGGAATTAAAAGAGAAAAACAGCTGGCTGTTAATAAGCCTCAGAGAGTAACATTTACCTGGGTCAGTTTACCTGAACTCAAGAGTTTGACATCCCAGCCAAAATAATCTTGTCAGTCACCAGAGTCTGTGAATGTCAGGAAAACTAACTTTGCATTTTCTAAACTCATACAAGCCTGAAAAACACTTTGTTAATTTACTATGTTTATAGCTTAGCCCTCCTGGTTTGCAAGTGACAATCATCCTACCATCAAGCTGGCTGAAGTATAAAGTGAATTTTTTTATTTGAATAACCAAAAGAGTTTAGAGGTTTAGCTGGGTCTAGGTTGAGGTTCAGACAACATCACAGCTCCCTGGTTGCCCATCTTGGGTTGATTTCCCTCCACATGTTGCTCTCATTTGCAGCCATGCCTCCCTTCTTTGTGAAATACCACTGCAGCTCCAGGCTTCACAAAGAGGATTGAAGAGAGTGCACCTCTTTCCTAAGAGCCCTGAATCATGTTGTCATGATCCCAGTTGGACCACATAACCAATCACCAGGCCAAGAAGAGAGCAGGCACTGACCATTGTTAGTCACTGCTGAGGTGGAAGGTGACCTCAACCCCACCTTGATTTTGTGGGCTGAGAAAAGGGATTGGTTATTCTTCAGTGGAAGAGCAAGGTATTATTAGAAAATAAGAAATATGTTTGGGGATAAGAGCAATTCCATCACAAAATGAGAAATAGAACAAGATATTCACCTCATCCTGACCAGCATATTCTTTTTCTCCAAGCAAGGTAAGAACAAGGATGAAAATTAGCAGAATATTTTTGACAGGCAAGAAATGCTATCGAGGGAAAGAAGTTATGTGATTCAAATATTTTCTGACAGCAGCCTGCTATACTCCTCTTCACACCAAGTATACATCTGCTTAGTGATCTGGGCTTTAGCTTCCCGAGAGCATCACTGCTGCCACTGGTATCATCTCCAATACTGGTCATATGATGAAAATTCAAGCTGCTTAAGGAAACTTTTTAAATTTCAACAGCCAGTTTCCAATGGAGAAAAATTTTAGAGCTCTAATAGAGAATTCTAATCTCTGTACATTTGCCTTGAGTGAAATGTACAGACTGGCACTTTGCCTAGAACAGGGTGCTCAATTATAATTATTTCTCTTCCATTTTCTTGAATATAATAGTGAATCCATTTAGCAAAGGTGTAACCTTAGGCAAATCATTTAGCCTCTTTAGAGTGCAGATTTATTGTTTGTAAAATGAGATGATTAAGACTATGTAAATTCCATGTACCCTTTCCAGATACTCCATCACTCTTCTCAATAAAGGAGGTCATTAAAATGTCTCCTTTGTTTTAAATATTGTGTATACTTACAACATACCTTTGCTACTTTATCATGTGATTTCAATTAAACCCCAAATCTCAGTGTCTCAGTGGCTTAGACTCCGTGTTGCTCAAATGTGACCAGTCTCGAAGCCAAATTCAGGTATTTGCATTGCCTTCCCCCCAGCATGGGACATGACTCCCTGTGATGAGCCTCCCTGGCACCAAGGGATTACTACCAAGTACCAGCTGATGATGTGACTGGAGAACGACCTTGAATAAAAGGGTCAACTCAGACCAGCAGACTATCTCAGCCTACATATAATATTAGAAGTTAAAAATGCTTTTTGACCTGAATAAAAGGAGGAAATGGAAAGGACAAATGAGTTTATATGGCTTGTGATTAGTAATCAAAGAAAAGCATTGATTTGGAGAAGGTGGCCATGGTAGCTGCTAAGGGTAGGGAGTGAGAAGAAGAGACATGTTGTGGGGGCATTTTCAGGACTTGGAGCTGTCCTGGGTGGTACTGCAGGGACAGTTACCAGACATTGTATGTCCTCCCATGGCGCACTGGATGGACTGGGGGAGAGTGTGAATTATAATGTGGACCATTGACCATGTGATGCAGCAGTGCTCAGAGATGTAGTCACCAAGCGCAATGAATGTCCCATGATGATGGAGGAGGTTGTTGTTATGGGAGGAGTGGGGTGAGGGGAGTGTGGGGTATATGGGGATCTCATATTTTTTTAATGTAACATTAAAAAATAAAGACAAAAACAAAACAAACAAAGATTGTTTCTTCCATCATGGTACATGTCAGCTAGGATTCTGCTCCATAGCTTTCTTGTTCTAGAACAAGGCTCAAGGATCTACCCAGGAAATGTCAGTTTTATGACAGGGGAAAAGGGTCTCGGCAGAACTCATGGCTCTTAAAATCTGCAGATTGTTTCTTTGAATTTCATTGGCCAAAGCTAGTCACATGGCCAACGCAAGTAGCATGTTTGTAAGAAGTGAGATATTTGGTGTCACTGAGAAGGGTGAGTATATGGCAAAGGTCTGGGGTAGGGTAGGGAAGACTTGGGAAAGGCAGTTCAATCTATTGTGGTACTCATTGTGCAATTGTATTAAAAACTTAAATGGTGTTGCCATATATTATGTTCTCTTTCTCTTACCTAAAATAAAAAGATATTTATAAAGCATATTATAGCATTTTAGAGTGCTCCATTTATAGGGTACTCCATTTATAGGGGTAGCTAAGAATATGAGGTCGCTTTGAGAAAACATAAAATGTCAATAAGCGTCAAGAATTTTTCAGTACACATAAATGACCAATATGGTTCCTTGCAATTCAGTAGAGTTGAGGGGTGGTAATGAAACCTGTGTAAAGGCAAAAAGGTATGAGCCCTGGGATTGGAGTTTTCCCTTTACTGACTTCTCAAAATTACCTTTTGAAATTCTGAACTTGGATGATGCATTCGTTATTACTCAACACACTGAATAACAAATATTCATCAGTAAATGACCGCTGCAAGATTTTGGTGTATTTAGCCAAGTATACATTATAGATGGGGACTTGGGGTTCTCTTTCCCCTGAAGAGTTATGGTGACCTCCAAGTCATTTTATTGCAAGAATTCACAAGACATGGTTCATGGACCAACAAAATCATCACCAGCAGGAAATTTCTTAGAAATGCAAATTTTGGGGCCCCACCTTCACCTTCAATCTACTGAATCAGAAACTCTGTGGCTGACGCCAGCCAAACCCTCCAAGGTGATTCTGAAATGCACTAACGTTTGAAAAACCACTGAGCTAAGGAGTATTTTTAAGCCTCTGGGACTTACAGTCTGACCAACTAGTAGCTCACTTTCCAAGTGTCAACGTCACATCAGCGCCTTTTCCGTTCATCTCCTGGAATCCAGTATGGTTTGTAATCTCCATCTGAAACAACATATCCTATATAGCTTGGTGTTCTGAAACCTCAGCTAGACCTCGACATGGATTAGTGTGAGAAATATTTCCATATCACCACATATTTGCTTTAAAAATATGTTTTAGCTGTTTGCCTCAGTATTCCACTTTGACCAATGTTATGTGATCTTGAAATATAAAACTTTGTCATATTTTAGGGTCCTGCTTTGCCAAAAGTATTTATGGCTTTCCCAGCTTTGCCAGGACAGGAAAGCTGCAGGGTTTGGTTTATAGCAAACTGACTTGTGTAGGTCAAGAAGGGCTGTGGAAAAATCTGAACTGTAACTCTTTCCCAAGCTGAATTCAGAGCATGGTCCAAGGAGAGAGAAATAAGCACTCAGGTGAAGATAACTGTTCATTTCTTCTGGAATACCTAAAAGATCATTCCTAAGAAGGCTCTATTTGAGATCAGATAAATATGAATAAAAATAAAGCTTTAATGGGCAGAAGTGACTTTAAAATTTCCGTTGGATAATGCCTCTTTTCCAGACAGTTTGAATCTAGAGATACTTTTGGGGGCAATACCTGTTAGTAACCTAGAATTCTTTATTTAATTCAACACAGATATATACTGAACTGACCAAATTTCCATTGGTGTTATTTTGATGAATGTCCATATTAATTTTGGCGTTTTTACAGCTTTCTTAAAACTTTTGGTGGTTGTTAAACTATATTATTTTCTAAATAAAAGTTGATTTTTCTATAACTGAAAGTTTGTGGCTTTTATTCTTCTTTGATGTAGTCACAGTTTATGCAGTTATTATTTACCTGAGGTTTTTGCTTAGTTACTGCAATGTTTTACACAATTTATTGTTTCAGAAGAAAGTACTAAGCTGAGGCAGGATATAAAGATATGATGATATATGATAGTTAAAGTGGAAGTTGGAAGGGGACCAAGATACTTTTTTAAGTTCGTACTTACAATCCCATTTTATCAGTTTAGGGGTATAGCTGGACAAGGTGCTAAAACCGAAGAATATGGATTCAAATAATGAAAAAAATAAAACAGTACTTCCTAGTAACTCTCATAGCTACGGCAGTACCCCCAGGCATGTCTCTCTCTGTCTTCCCTAATTACCACGGGTGCTCATCGGTGCCTCTCTGCTCACATTTCTCTCTTGACATTTTCCCCTCAGCATCACCTGTACTACCATACAGCTGCTCCTTCATTTCAGTTTCAGTGGTACCTAAAGGTGAGATAAATACTGAAATATGGAGACTTGTCCTTTCTTTTCCTGTGGTGGCACTTTTTGTTTTTCCATTTGCCTGACCGACTCAGTCTCTTCTAGCTTCCTTTTCCCAAAGAATCTGGCGCAGGTTTCCTCAGGCCTATTCCAGAAGACAATTTGTGTGACAGATTATTTGGCTTCTTTGTTCTCTTCTAACTCCCAACATGTCCCAACCCAAATCTGAAAACAACACTACTCCCAAGTACAAGTCCCCTTCTCTCTTACGTGATGTCTGGGAGGTAAAGAGAAGCAGCACCTGGTGTCTGCCTTACTCGCTCTACTTTGTCTCGTTTCTTCCCACAATCCCTTTCTCTCTCTAATATCCTACCCCTGCTCTGTGCTGATGAGCCTTGTGGCCGGTGGTGTGCTGGTAAATGCTGACATGTTTAAGAGTCCTCCCTGGCACTTCAGGGGGAAAGCTGATTTCTAGTCCATGATGGATTGAAGTTATGTACCCGAATTTAGACCTGTTCTTCATCGTGACCCACCTTCCTGTGGGGAAGATCTATTATAAATAGGATCTCTCAAAATTGAGGTGCAGCCAACTGAATGAGGCTGGGGCTTAGTAGGGATTACTGCAGGCTTTAGAAAGAGAAAGATAGCAGGAGCCAGAGTCAGCAGGAACCTGGAAACGAAAGATGAGGACTTCGCCACGTGATGGAAAGCCAAGGAACCCCAAGAGTTGCTGGCCAGCTGGAATATTACCTACCCCAGCAGCAAGCCAGCCTTCTAGCGTCTGAAACTATGAGCTGAGAAATTCCTGCCCTCTAAGCCCTTGTTTGGTCTTTGTCATAGCAGAGCAGCAATCTAAAACATAGTGTTTGCAACTTTCCACAGGGTGAACATTCCCACCATAGCTGACTTCAAACTACCAACGTGATGCCACGGAATGAGTTGGGGAGAAATATGCATGGTTGACTGTTGGAAGGCGGTAGCAATCCCTGCAGAACCCCACTGCTGAGGGCTAGTGCTTGCAAATAGAAGCGGGAACTTTACTGTAATGTTGTCTGGAATCTGAGTCCTCTAGACTTCTTTCGTTGATACATTAAAGGGATATTAAAATTCTCTTTCCCTCTTTTAAATCCTAGGTTTAACATACCCTTAGTTTTCCTGACTGCAACTCCTGGGAGGATTGTATCTTGATTTGTGGAGTTATCAAGTTATTCACCATTTTAGGAAACCTTTTCATGGTACTTGAGTAGTCAGTAAATCACACTTGTGCCGATCTGCATTTATTGCTCTTGGGATTCGAGTCCACTGATATTATCGGAGAAAGTATCTAACTAGCTCATTATGTTTCCTTGTGCAGTGATGTCTAATAATTTACATGTTAAAATGCACATAATTTATTATAAATTACTCTTTTATTTTGTCCTTTACATTAAAAGTTGGAGATTACATAGAATTTTGGGATCATATAGGTGGGTAGGTACATTATTGTCTTAGTTTGCCAGATTCCTATGACAAACACCATACAATGATTTGGCTTAAATGATGGGGATTTATTGGCTTGTGGGTTTTGAGGCTCAAAGAAGTAAGGTCAAGCTGTCAGTAGGTCTTGCTATCTCTCGGAATCTATAACTTCCTGGTGCCATCTCGCGACAATCCTCAGTGTTCCTCCCATCACAGGGTGACGGCGTCTCCCCGTCCGGCGTCTGAGCTCCAGTAATATGGGTTAAAGTCCATCCTGATTCACCTGGCCACCCCTCTATAGGTCCTTCAGAGAGCGTGTTCCTGGCTGAATCCACACCCTGACTCACCTAACATATCCACTGAGGCTAATTACAATGTGCTCATATCCACAGAAAATGGATTAAGCTTAAGAACACTTCCTCTCAGGGGAACATGATTCAATCTACCACAATTATCTGTGAATTTTATTTTAGGCAATTGTCTTAGATTAGGGCTCCCAGGAAGCAGACTCTGAGACAATGATTTCAATGTAAGTCGCTTATTTGGGGAGTACTCCCCAAGTGGGGTAAAGGTAGTGAGGTGGGGATGTGAGCACAAGAAAGAAAAGAAAAATAATGCAAGTGCATTAAAAAGTAGGTTCTCATCCTGGGCAACTGGAGTACAATATTACTGGGAACCTGTGAGGGACAGTAGAACACTGCCTCTCAACCTGAGATGCAAGGAAACTGGAGCACGTATTTACCAGTTCTGGTTTGTCACTAACTAGGGGCTGCTTCCAGAAATGTTAGCTCCATAGCACTTCCAGCCCGTTTCACCTGTGGACCAAGAATGTACCTGCAGCTAAAGAAAAATCTCAGGCATGGAGTCACAAGAATTTGCAGAAAGAACCTGTTGGCATTTACAGGGACAGAGAGTGTGAAGAGTGGGACGCAGGCAACATCTGCTACAGTCTACCCCTTCCTTGCACCACCAGATCTTCAAGGGCTCTGCTTTAAGGTAATCCATTCCGATACTGATTCAACAATCTTGCTCTCACTCTCACGCACTCTCTCTCTCATCTACCTCTTCACACACATACACACATATACTTCACATACACATATTTTCTAAAATAAAGATCACAGTAGTTTTAGTCAGATAAACTACAATTCCAGCTACTGCTGATGGTCCAAGTTTACAAGTGGTAAATTTATAAACTCTTCTTCTACCCATTCTAGAGATTGACTTCTGCTGGCCTCGGTTGCTTGCCTGGTGAGATGGTGCAGACCTAAGTCCCTGAGGACTCTGGACCCTAGGGTTCCTATATTTTGTCAAGTCACCATCTGGGACTGAAGCATCAGGAGGCTCCTCAGTGAATTGCCTGAGTTCCAGTTGAATGCCCCTCTGCTCCATTATGTGGTGGCAACCTTATCTCTGCATGATCATCAGAAGAGTGAATAATTTCTTTGCCTGTTAGTCTACTGGTAAGAGATGCCCAATATATCTGGGTAGCAGCCAAAGTGTATGCGTAGTGTAGTCCCTGGTAAAGCATCTGGCCCAAGCTCATCCCCGCACTGGCCAGAAACTCAGATGTCTAATATAAGAAAGCAGGACAAGAAGCCAAAATCCCCCAAATGTCTTTACCTTCATGAGGTTATTCCAACACCTATCAGGCTAGCTGCCTTGGCCTGCCCCCCAGGCAGAGGTCAGCAGGGGGATTCACTGGTGTCTTCAGGAGAGAAGGGCCAACAGCTTCTGATACAGTGATGCATTGGAATATTTGTCATAAAAGGGTCATTAGCTACGAGGCTGAGCACCTCTGCGCTATATCATGAACTGTACATGTGCCACATATAATTTCCATCTTGACAGCGGGACTCTCTTGATTTTGTCACTCAAGGTATCCTTCCTTTGTTTTGTGTCATTATTTGGACACCAAACATTGTTATATTAGGACTTGACTGAGGGCAGAAAAGAAGAGAAATAAAACAAATATGACTTGGCATTCTCCCAATTTTCAGGACCTTTGTGATGGCTCGCGAATGTCAGCAAGATATGACACACACTGTTCAAAGCACAACGTGGGAGTTTTCCACCATGAGGTGGTAACACAGAGCACTCTGTTCAGGTGCCCCTTGCTCTGCTGCCTGGGTGTAAGAGGGAAATTATTTTAGCCCAAATATACTGATTAGATTACTAGAGTTTCATTTTGAGGCAGCTGAGAAAATATATGCCAGTTACTCGCAGGGACCATTGGGCTCAAGATGTCTTTTCCTTCATTAGTTATTAAAAATTGGGCTTTTGTAGAAGTAGGTGATGGTGATTTCTCTTTCTCTCTCTCTTAACACTTTCTTTGTAGGGGTGCTGTGAGAATTTCTTTCTGTGTGGGAATGAAGTTCAGTAGCTGGCTTTGAGTTTCCCAGTGGAAAAGGTGTCATAAAATTTGAAAATTAAATATATATATACTACTACTATTAAGAATGTTGATCTTGAAATGCAATATGAAAACCAGAGGCTGGAAATTTTAAATTTGTTATGAGAGGCCATAAAGCTGTGATCTCTCCAGACCCCTGGAGGTCACCAGGGGTGGGCCCAGGGAAGACTTGGATGGAAGATGCTGCAGGATGTGGTGGCGGTGATTCAGTAGGTGGCCCTCTTCCATCCCAAGGTGGTCCAGAGCCAACTCCCAGCCCTGGGTTGCGGAGCTCTGTGCTCCAGGAGAACCACGTATTGGATGGTCTGTAGCACTGAGGTTATGACCACTTCTGCTCTTAAAAATTCCAGGGCATTTTTATAAGGTGAAGGATGTATCCCTGTGTCCTACGAGCTGGTTCCAGCTGGGTAGCAATACTGGTTTCTTAGTGAGGCCTAGGTGAAGGAAGATGTGTAGAAGTTTCAGGATGATGATGAACATTTCTGTGGGAGAAAATTCAGACAGATTAGTTCCAGCTTTATCCCAAACTCCATTTGATGAATTAGCAAAACAAAAATAGCTGTTAGTCACTTTCTTTGGGGATAATCATGTATTTGTAGATGAGTTTCACACTTTCAGAGAGTAATATGTCTTTTTCTCAAGAAAGTTACATATGGAGAGTTAATTTAACCAGTAGTTCTATGTGGTAATGAAATGCCTCCTACTTGGAGGGTGTCTTCCAGGTTTCTCTTCCCTTCCTTGAATAACTGGGATTTAAGATATAGGAAATGGAATAAGATAAATGGTGAACGATAAGAATTTTTAAGATTTTGAATAATCTGAGACTTTTTTTTCTGACCCATTTTAAAGTAAGTATCACCCATAACTTCTAGAGCTTTTCGTTCTGTTTCACCCATAATATATTAATTATAATAACAAAATTCAGAGTCATAATATCAAAATGATTTTTAATAGTAAATGATAATGAAAGAAGTTGTTGATGTGGGAAAAGTGGGGGATTTGGGGAGTGGGGTATATGGGAACCTCCTATATTTTTTAATGTAACATTTTATGTGATCTATGTATCTTTTAAAAATAAATTAAAAATATATTTCAAAAAATAGTAAATGAACTAAAAGTTGTCAATGATGGGTCTTTAGAAAGGAAAAAAAAAGGAATCCATATAAAGACTAGTTCAGGAAGGGAAAGCAGATTATCAAAGAAAACTTTACATATTCTTATATATTTGGATTCATCCCTTTTCAGAAATGGGAAAAGAACCGCATTGCTCTCTCTCTCTCACACATCGCTTACTGTGCTTACTGAGTTCAAAACACCCCATTTCTAGATTTTGGCAAAAGGAAATTACTGAGCCTAAGTTCTGTATATAATTTGCCATTTCTGTGGAAAGTTACCATAGCGCCGTGGTTCCAGTAGAATGAAAAAAATGCCTACCAGTTGCAGACGGAGGGCTACTCAGATCAACTAATACGGGCATTTCACTCTCAGTCCCTGAATGAGAGGTATTGATCATATTGCGAAGCCCAGGCAATGCCTTTGTTTCTAAACTCCATGTTAGTGGGGCAATAATAGATATAAACATTTGAGTTTAAGTAGGTAATCTAGAGAGACACTGATTACTTCCTTTCTATAGTTTCTATTGGTAATTATTAAATAAGTACTGTATTTTGACACTTTTAATATACTCTCTCGTTCATGGTTATTGTGCTCAGGCCACCGTCACACGTGAGATTGCCTTTTTAGGACTCTTGGGGCGGGGAAGGGGGGATTTAAGAGTCAGTGTAACCAATGGCCCTAGAATCTGTGAGCCCCAATACAGCTACAAATGTAAATAACCTTGGGAATGTAAGTAATGCAGGATAACTGGTCAAGTACCAGTCTTCCTTAGCTGCATTCACAAGATACAAAATATATAACTGATGGATCATTGACTCAATGGGTCCGACTTCCAGACTGAACTTATGCAATACCTTAAGAGAGACACTAGAAATACCTGTGTCTCTGTTTCAACATTTATCCAATTAGGATGCTATAATCTGCATTTCATATACTTCACAGTGAACAATGTTAATAAATCATTTTTGAAGATCAAAGAATAAAATATATTCGAATAGTCGTAAGCATTTCTTGTTAGGATAAAGTGCTTTACAATGGTCAAAATGTTAAAATCTTGTATTTTCCATTTTTTTAGGTATAAATTTATTTTCTCATTTATTTTTCTTTAAATAATAAATAAAAATTTTTCAAAATAAACCAAACGACAAAAGAATTCAGCATGTGAACAGTACAAAGAAAACAAATTGATTTTTAAATGACATGTATAAACACAGAAATAGTGATTCCCCTATTATTTTTATCAGAGATAATACTAAATTATTTCTTCCCTTTTTTTAAAGTTGTAGATTCACTTGAAGAAATAAATAATTCAGAGAGGTCCATTTAACCTTCATCCAGTTTCCCCCAAGGATAACATCTTGAAAAACTATAATATGCTAATACAACCAGTATACTGGCATTGATACATAACAGCTGTACACCATAAGTATTCCTCCCACTGTCCTTTTATCCTGCCAGTTCCCTCCTTACCCTCACTATCACTAATTGTTTCTGTAGTTCTGCTTTTTTCCCCCATATCAGAAATGCTGTATAAAAGAGATTCTACAATATGTGACCTTTTGAGATTGGCTTTTTCCACTCAGCATAATTCTCTGCTAATTTATCCAAGATGTAGTATGTGTTAATAGTTTGTTCCTTTTTATTGTTGAGTAGTATTCCACAAAACATATTTTTTAATCTCTAAAGTCCTTACTGATTTACCTAGAAGACCCCTGTTTTTTACTAACGTGCACAATGAAAGGATCAGAACGCATAATAAGAGGTCTATTTCTTACTGCAAAGTAGTTTTTTAAAATTCTGGTAATTTTAATGAACTAGGAACAAAAATACTATGGAAATAGCTGGAAACACAGCATAGTTTTAGACTCTATTAATATAAATACGTAGCCCTGGTCATGGGGAGTAATACTTTTTGTTGTTTTCTGTATTAGCAAAATCGGACCTCAAGCATTCCAGAATGAGGCTGGCAATAGGGCATGAAGACTGCAAGGATATCAAAGGACCAAAAACCACACATTGTTTTACCAATTGGGAATTCCTCTCTTGGAAAAATGACTTCAAAAATACTTCAAATATTTGAAACACTATTATACTGAAAGTAACAAAGAATTAATCTGTATTTCACCAAAAGCAGAACTAGGAAACATACTTGAAAAGAGGCAGATTTCACTTCAAGGGGGAGCTTTCTAAGATTAAAAACTCTCCAACTTTTTAACTATCTCTTAAAAGTAGCTTGAATACAATTCAATAAGGGAAGAATAGTCCTTTTAACAAATGGTCTCAGGTCAGCTGGATATTCCCATACAAAAGAATGAATTTGGTCTCCTACCTCACACCATATACAAAACTTAAATCAAAATGGATCAAAGATATAAATGTAGGAGCTAAAACTATAAAACTCTTAGGAAAAAACAACACAGATATAGATAAAGGATTTGTGAACATCTCGATGACTAGCTTCTTACAGTATATTTCTAGTGAAGTAATTCACCCAATGATGAAACAGTTTCTTCCTCTGCTCCTTCCAAAGAACAGTTAGAACAGGAAAAACAGTTGCTTCTTTCCTTCAAGCCAGGAATGCAGAAATTCCTTCATGATCATGTTGATCTATAAGTCAGTGCTCCCTATGCTATTCAGGTGCACTGCTACAAAACAACTTCCCAAAAGGCATGTTACTCCACTTTTTTGTTCACTTCTATGACATGGAGATTATTGAAGAAGAAGCTTTCTTGGCTTGGAAAGAAGATATAACCCAAGAGTTTCCAGGGAAAGGCAAGGCTTTATTCCAGGTGAATCAGTGGCTAAACTGGCTAGAAACTGCTGAAGAAGAAGAAGAAAGAGGAGAAGCTGACTTAAGAACCAGCCAAAGCCTTAAATTGTGCAAAACATACTGTTGCTATGATATAACTGCATTTGACCTAACCACTGTGAAAATTCATTCCGTTGTAATGTTTTCACAATATTTAAAGCAGAAACTTGTCAGTAGGATTTCCTTCTGCATAAGGATTTTTGTAGTGTAATGTCTTAATCATAGTTTACCATCAAATATTTTAGGAGCATCTTTAATATTTAGATAGTATATTAGCAGCATGCAATAATTACATCATAAGTTCTCGAGCAGAGACAGTCTATTGCCAGGACCTTCTTTGATGCCAGTCATCATAGGCTGTTTTAAGTTAGAAAACTGAATAGCAACACTGAAAACTGTAGAAATGCACTTAGCTCAGTAATACTTGAGTTGTTGAAATATTTGATTATCCATTTGGTTGTTACAAAATAATTCTTAATTGTAATTGATGGTTGTGACGTAATAGTATATTACTATAAATATATTGCCTGTATTTTTGCCTCTAGTAATGGGCTTTATGCTCTAGATTTTAATATCCTTGAGCCTGGGCAAGTGCACAAGTTTTTTTTAAAAGAAACATGGTTTACTTGCACAAAACTGATCAGTTTTGAGAGATCATTAATGCCCTTGAAGTGGTTTTTGTGCTTGTGAAACAAATGGTAAGAATTGGAATTGGTCCCTCTTATTATAGTATTGAAATTAAATCTACTTAATTTATCAAGTCATGTTCATGACCTGATTTTATATGCTTGTATCTATCAGTACACATTGTGATATCTGACAACAAAAACAAAAACAAAAACAGATGGAAAACTTTGCGACATATATTAGGCAGTGGTTTCTTAGATATGACATCAAAGCACAAGAAACAAAAGAAAAAAATAGATAAATTTCACCTCATCAGAATTAAAAATGTATTTCAAAGGACACCATCAAGAAAGTGAAAGACAACCCAAAGAATGGGGGAAAATATTGCAAATCATATCCACTAAGGGATTTATATCCAGAATATTTAAAGAAATTTTACGACTCAACAATAAAAAGGCAAGTAACACAAATTAAAAACTGAGCAAAAACCTGAGGAAACATTTTGCAAAAGATCTACCAAATAACCTTCAATTAACTAATAGATAAACAAAATGTGGAATGTCCTTTCAATGGAATGTTATTCAGCCATGAGAAGAAATGAATGCTAATCGCTGCCACAACATAGATGAAGACATGGTGGTAAGTGAAATAAGTCACACTCAGAGGGCCACATATCATATCATCTCATTTATATGAAATGCTCAAAATAGACAAATCCATGAAACAGAACGGAGATTAATGATTGCCAAGAGCTGGGGAGGAGGGAATGGAGAGGGGCTGCTGATGGGTTCAGGGTCTCTTTTTTAGGGTGACGAGCATGATCTGGAATTAGGTAGTGGCGACGGTTGTAAACTTTGTGAATGTTCTAAAAGCTATAAACTCTACATTTAAAGGGTGAATTTTATGGTATATGATTAATACCTCAATTAGAAATGAAAAAGTAATGGGATTTCCTGTCTTTGGAAATTTTCAAGCAGTAAGAATTATGACTAGGTAAGAGGCAGAAACAGGTGACCTCTAAATTCTCTTTCAGCTCTCAAACTCAGTTTAAATTGGGCGATATATACATCAATTAATAACAAGTGCTGGAGTCAAGAATTAGGAGATTTGGATTCTGATGCCTTTGCTTCTTTATTAGTTTGAGCAAATCTTGGTCCCTCTGGTCTTGGTTTCCTTTTGTGTAAGATAGGGATGATGACATAAGCTTCACTGACATCACATACATTGTGAAGATTAATTCGGATAATAAATATGAAATTACTTGAAAAGCTGCATAGCACATTATGGATATTTTATGAGGATATTTCCTGAATTATAAAATATATTCCTTTCCAGCATGACTTTGAGTCTACACTTATAATTTCCTTCTAATTTTAAAAATGCTTTCTCCTTAGGTATTTGTAAAGAGAAAGGATAGTGGGTGATTGATTAATCAGGGTAGATTTTTCAACTAGTAAATTATCTGTATTCTTTCTATCTCCTCTTCCATCAATTGTCTAATTCTGGATATTTTACTGATTATTAAACTTCCTCCAAAATGTTAAGGCTGTTCAAAGCACCCCATTAGCCTTTAGAAATAATTCAAAAATAAGAAGACAACCCAAATTATAAGTTTCATATTAAAAGAGGTTTAAATTTATAGACTAAAATGATGTTTCTGGGCTACATGCATTTTGTTCTTGACATCCTATTATGCACACACAAAATAACAATTTGGATGCATTACAACTCCTGTAGCTAAAGTGAAAAGTAACTTTAAAGTTCAGCATTTTTGGAATATAAAAGGAAATATTAGGCTACACTTATATTTTCCTTTCCACCAAGAAACCCTCAAGTTTTTTTCCCATTATAGGCTCCAGTTAAAGTCACAAATCACCCTTAAGTTGTAACATTGTAAAATAGCCTGCATATAGTGGCAGCTGGAGAACTGAAGAATGTACTCATGAAGTCAGTAAAAGTTCAATGCTAGTTGCTCAGATCATTTATCAGTAATTTATTTGGTTGCTACTGCATTTTCTTCCTTCTACCTCCTTCAAAAGAATAGGTATTTTCATACTATTACATATTCTTTAAAATTGTTAGAAAAATTCGTTTCCCTTCCTAAAATAGTATGTGAGGTGTTCATTTAAGAGAAAGGTACATTTTTTAAAGACGATTATACATCTGGACTGTAATTAATTTATGTAGATCATGGTACTGAAAATCCCAGGCCACACTTCCCCTATTGCATGTTTCCTTCTCTGCTCCTTTCTTCTGCAACAGAATATTTAGGTTTTTGTTTTGTTTTGTTTTGTTTTTTTTTTGCTTTCCTTGTACTATGATTTTATGGCCCTGTCCAGAGTCCAGTGGAAAAGAATTTTTGTTTTGATTTTTTTAAAGTTAATGGTCTTAAAGATAGGACCCAAGAGTAAATCTTTTTTTAAAATATACTTTTTATTTTTAAAAGATACATAGATTACATAAACTGTTACATAAAAAAAATAGGGGATTCCCATATGCCCCACTCCCCACACCTCCCGCTTTTCCTACATTAACAACTTCTGTCATTAGTGTGGTACATTCATTGCAATTGATGAACACATTTTGGAGCATTGCCACCAGCATGGATTATAGTTTACATTGTAGTTTACACTCTCTCCCACTCCATTCTGTAGGTTATGGCAGGAGATAGTCTTTTCAATGTCTTTCAGGACAATTCCAAGTGCTGAAAATGCCCCCATATTACGCCTCTTTTTCCTTCTCTCTGCCTTCAGCAACCCCAGTGGTCTCTGTCTCCATATCAATGATATCATTTCTTCCTTGCTAGAATCACACTAAGTCTATAGTAGAATACCAGTAAGTCCACTCTAGTCTATATATTATTCCCCAATCCTGAGGATTCTGGGATGGTGATGCCCACTCCACCTCTTAACTGGGAGGGGACTTAGTCCCATATGACTGGTGGATGGGACTCTCTTGCCTGCAGTTGTAGCCTCAGTTCCTTGGTGTGGTGGTTGTCCATCCTCACCTCCTTGTTAGCTGTCCTGGGTGATTCCAATGAAATGGAGAGTAGGTGTTGCAACTCCACTGAGGCTCGGGGCCCAGCTGGCACATGGACTACCCAGAGATTCAAGTCCCCTGGACATACACCTACCAACTCCAGCACCAACTATAGGTTCAATAAAGGGGACACAAGAGGCATGTGTAGAGAAGTCACATCTGAGTCTAACTCTGTCACACTTGGGGAGCACAAACTCCAAAGTAGGGACCACTGGCAGGGCCCAAAACTCTGGAGCTATCTGTCATGACCGTAGGACATAGATACAACAACGCCGAGGGCTTGACACACTAGTCTGTCCTCCCCTATTAGGAACCACCTGTGGTCTCCAGAGACACCCTCCCCTCTGTCTGAGAACATATCGGGCCTCCCCAAGATGGGAGTGCAACACCTCTGTGCTCATTATTTCTCTCTCCACCCACCCATGAAGTGTTCATCTTGTCCAAGAGTAAATTTTTATTATCCTCCATCTTCTGCTGATGTATTATTTAAATTCTGAGGCTAGGATTATTTTTAAACTAATTATTGCTGTGCATTCAGAAAGCAATACACAGTCCAACCTCCACTGAAAATTACCTTTACCTTTATATGTATATATAGGAAATTATTTTCATGATGATGAATCTACCCCAGGCAGATTCAATTAAACTTTGGCATGTTCTTGATGATAAAGCAGAGAAGAAGAACAATTTATTTTAATAAGACTTTAAAATAGTATTATAGGCAATTTTTAATGCTCTTATCATCATTCATACTATTTATAGTATTTTTCTATTTGTACAAAAAAAAGCAGAATTGCATGTAAATGTGTCATTACTTCCACCTCTTTCATTTGACTCAGATACTTTGTGCTTTGCTCTCAAGACCCATGATTTGTCTTTTTCATAGACCTTGCCTCCTGGAATTGAGACAGAGATGGGTACAAAGTATTCTAGAATGAAAAGCATGGCTCTTCACTTTTTTGCTAAACATCATCTATTGGTATATATGTACATGAAGCTATTAAGGAAAAGCGTGCTGTTTCCACAAAAATAAAACAATTTATCATTATTTTGGAGACTTTACTGGATACATTTGTATAATTACACACACAATAATTCAGTTTCCCGAGAGTTACTAAATTCCTTGCAGGTTGGGAGGACAGTTCCTAATGTTATTGGTACATGACTGATGTTATGCTGAGATGGAGAACACATCAGCGTGCGGGAGGAAAGGCCTTTTCAGGAGAGTGTCTCTTTCCCAAATCAAACTTGGTGTGCCTCGTTTCCTGATTTTAAATCCAGATTTTAAAAAACATGTGTTTATGTTGCAGCACAAATGAAGGAATTTATGGGAAAGTATTGGAAGTGCAAAGGGCTGTGGACGTGGGAGTTAGCAGGGCATGAGCTAACAGAGCCGTTGTGGGGTGCATTCTGTGAGCACAGCGGGAAGCCTTTGGATGAGTTTGAGCAGGGGAGTGACGCTGGAACGCATTCTATGTTTATTTTAGCAGCCTTCAGAAGCAGGTTTTATATTTTATTAGTGAGTCAAATACTAGGTGTCTCAAAAGCTCCCAGCTGGTGTGCCACCGTGAGCCTGACCTCCGTAGGCCCCAGTCCTGAAGTCTTTGTCTGCAAACAACCCTTTAAGCCAGGGTGACACAAAAGGTTATTTTCTTCACATGCCACAAGCTGAACAAGGTTGGGGAAACCTCCCTGCACGTAAAGTGCTCTGATTTCCTCAACAGTTTGTTTAGAAAGGTTGGGGCTAGGAGTTGACAGCACCCAAGAGGTGATGTAGGGACAACGTGGTCAGACGACGTGGGTCTAGAGGACACAGATGCTGAGGTTAGCCAACCGGGTGGTCTGTGTCGTGGACACTGATATTTTAACAGCAGTTTTCAATCTTCCTCTTTTTCTTTAGTGACTTAAAGTTAATTCACAATTGTACATCCAAAGCTGTTATGTAAAGCCTTTGGAAAGTAAAGAAAGGGAGGTGATATATCCCAAACACAAGTTTTCTACATTTCCTTCCTAACTATTCATGAAATAACAAGCATTTATTAAGGTCCCCTTTGCAAAAAAAAAAAAAAAAAAAAAATTAAATGCAATCCTTAAATTAGTGTTATTAAGTGGCATCGTTGGAGCCTGTGTCATATTTGGAACATGATGTATGGCTTTTCAGTCAGTCATTTATATTTAGACAAAATATGACACCCTCCTAATTCTGTATTTTTGAGTTTACTGGTTACCCAAATGCATATGTTTAAATTTCTTTTCCCTGATGCCCAACAGAAAATTTCAGTAGATTATAGGGATCTCATCAGAACATCAATATAAAACTTTCAAAGAATTTGACCATTACCTAATTCTGTAAAAGATGGGTAATTTATATGCAGAAACTTTTTTAAAGCAGCAATTTGGTAAAAGGTGTTATTTGCATTATTTTGCCCATTGGCCATGCTGGGCAACAGGATCTTCCATGCAAGATCTAGAGGGCTCTGCCTACCTGAGTAATTACATACTAACATACCTGGGGATGAACTTTGTTGGGACTTTTTAAAGATAATATTTTTAAATGTATCATTCATTTGTTCCATTGCTCTCATTCATTCATTCAATTATTTATTCAACAAGCAGGTATTGTGCTTCTACTACTGGTCAGCAGAGATACACAGCAAACAAGATAAAGACCTTCTGGTATTTGTTCTCATGGTGTTCACCTGCTAGTGGATGGAGATAGATGGTACCAAGAAAGCAAGTAAGAGACGAAGGCCCTTTTGTGTAGTGATAAGTACTATGGATACAATGAAAGAGAATAGGGTGATAGTGAAAAATAAAATGTATGTGTGTGCATGTAGGTGTCCCACAGTTTTTATAAGGTTGTTGGGAAAGGCCTTTCTAAAAAAGGCAACATTTGAGGTGGTAACTGATAGAGGAGAAGGGCCCAGGCACGTGACATAAGTGCTAGGTCAAACATTCCAATAGAGGCAATTGTAGTTACCAACGTCCCACACTGGGTTTTCTGTTTGCATGTATGCACAAAAAGATGGGCTTGAGGGGTGAGAGATGCACTTTCCATCCCAATAGCCACTAGCCATTTGAGGCTGTTAAAATTTAAATTGATTTAAAAACACACACACACACAACTTAGTTTCTTCTTGGCAGTTGCCTTGTTTCCAGTGCTCAACAGCTCTCTGTGGCTACCGGCTGCCATATTGGACAACACTGAGCACATACTCTTCATTGAGGAAATTTCTAATGGATAGTCCTGGAATAGACTAGAAGGAGAATTGGGATAGAAGAGGCCAGACAGAGGGACTTGGAGAGATCATGCTGGTGCCATTTGGATTCTGCAAGTGTAAGGGGAAGGCTTTGGGTCATTTATTTTTTAGCGGATGAGTGATACCATCTGATTTACATTTAAAAAATATCACTCTGGCTCCTGTGTAGAAAATGAATTAGAGGAGAACAAGATCAATAAGAAGGTTATTACAATTGTCCTGGCCCTGGATAGTGATAGTTCTTTGGTGGGTTACTGTAAGAGAGATGTTGAAAAGTGGACAGCAGGATATATTTTAGAGATGACTTCCGAAAAGGAAGTAAAGCAAGATAAACAGAGGAAGCACTTAAGAATGAGCCTCTTTTGTGACCTGAGCAACTAGGTAGATGGTTATTTACTGGGATAGAAGAATGCTGAGGAGAATAGTTTGGGTATGTATGGGGTCCAAGTGCAGGGAAGGGAGTTGGAAAAATTTTGTTTTGGATGAATTATATTTTAGATACTTATTGGCTATACACATATCCAGGTCAGGTAGGTGGTGGAGAATGAGTGAACCCATACTAAGGTATGCAAACTTTGTGAGTTTTACAATAGAATTCCCTTGAGCACACTGAAAGTGATCCACAATGGGGTTAATTTCTAGATCCTCTTCACAAAGAACTAGGGAAAACATTTTAGCCAAATGTGTCTAGGTGGAGAGCTCAAGTCAAATTTGTCCCCGTGCTACTTTATTTCGCTGTGGACCATATTTTCCTTATCCTATTGCTAAGTTTTATCTTACTTTTCTTGAGTTAGGACTTATCACTATCTATGAAAATGAGCAGTTTTAATTTATATACGACTGCTCAATCTTTATGTATATTATCTTATTTAATATGCTCTCTACTAAGTGCACAATGTTAATCACTTATTTGTATTTGCACAGCTCTGCACTTTCTGCCTCCTAGTCTGCCGCAGGGCTACGGATGCAAATTACCAGAAATGGGTTGACTTTAATAATGGGGATTTTATTTTAGACTAAAAGCTTACAGTTCCCTGGCCATGAAATGTCCAAATCAAGGAATCATCAGAGATGCCTTCTCACAGCCCTGCCACATGGCAAAGCAAGATGGCCGCCAATCTCTACCAAAGTCCCTGCCTTCTCCAGAATCAACCATCTCCAGGAGCTCCACTGTGGGCAACCAGGCATAGGGGCTTTTCAATTAACTGGCCTCCTTTCTCATTCTCAGCTGCTCCCCTTTCTTCCTGAGTTCAGCTGTGAGCTATCAGGCACACGGCTCATCTCTCTCTGGGCCTCTGCTCTGTGAAACTCTAGGGCTTTTCTCCTCGAGCTCAGCGGTGGGTGAACCTGACTCCTTTGTCTCACATTGCAGGATCAATCCCCCTGTGTCTCTGTTCATATCAGACCCAGCAAGAAGGCAGAGACTCACCCTGAGTCACACCTCACTGACATGGTCCAATCAAAAGGAATCTAATCAAATGATCGAGTGAATCTAATGCAATCAAAGGGCACCACACCCACAGGAATGGAATAGTTTAAGAACATAATCTTTTTGGGATCCATAAAATAACTTCAAATCGTCACTCTCAAACAAGTGTTCTGCTGTTTCTGTTTTCCTGCCTCCATGCTTGGAATGGTAATGGGGGAAGAAAATCCAACTTCTTTCCTTTTGGTGGGACAAACGACTTTCTTTTTGTGATTTTTGTTGAAAATGGGCAGAAACCCGTGGATGACAGGACCCTGCCTTGGTTATTCTACCGAACACCTCGAGATGTGTTTAACATATGGGCCTGGTATTCTTGTTTTGCTGCCATTAACAAATGCCATTCTTAGCTGTTCTTTACTCTCCCTTAACTTTTTTTTTGAATGTCTACATTCTGTTTAAGAGTTCAGTTTTTATGATGGCATTATACTATCTTTTCTAAAGTACTGAGATAATTGTGTGGGAAAAAGGCAGAGAAAATTGAATATTCCAAAATTTCCCTCACTGTGCCTTTCTCTCCCACCTTGATGTATGCTCGATTTAAAACTTTTTTTTCCTTTTAATGTGCTATTTTTTTATGCCAATGAATATTAGCATGATTATCCAATCAAGGGTTTTCACTCTGAAGTGTCCCAGGTAGATCTGGCATATGAATCATAGGTCTAAAAAGGAAACTATTGAAAGTATGTGTGCATGCTAGGGGGCTCATTTGTCATTGGCAAAGGCATTACTGCTTCTGTTTCCTTAATTATTAAACAGATGGCACCCACGGTTGCCGACTGGCTGCCCAACTCGTTCTCCATGTGGTCGCACAGTCCTGGATATCTGACAGGGAGAAGCTACACAGCCTCAGCTCCTCAAACTCACTTACGTCATATCATTAATACCAGCCTCTAATTAGAGCAGGCTGCTTCCTGAGACGTTAACGCTAAGACTTAAGCCACCTCCTCCCTCTGCCCCCATGAATTAATTTTATCATTTTGAGTCTCCTTTGGGCCTTCCTTTATATTGCTTCATCTCTACACACCAAATGCAGTGGTGCATTGAACCAATTATCAAAATACTCTAGGCTATAAGCACACTTAAACCCGAAATACTGAGGTAATTAAGACAAAATTGGATTATTAAAATTATGAGTGAGGACAAATGACACTGAAAGTAGTCACGCATTTTAAAAACGGAGAGCCTGGCTCTCTGGGAACAAGGATGGATATTTTTAAGAAGGCCACTGAACAGGTATTGAATTGTTTTTCATAATCTGCCACAAAGAAGTTAGGTCTAAAATGTTCTTCGTTGTTCACACATCCCATTTCTACCACACGTAAACGTTGTGCCTTACACTCATTAATAAACAGGGTCCTAATTTCTTCCCCCTGCATGCTTTCTTCAGGGTAGACACAGTACCCCACAGCCTTTGACAGCCTTCTTCTCCTAGCGTTAACCCACTTCTCTTTACTCTCCCCTTCGATGGTCCTTTATATTATTTTCTGATGACAGCCAGGCTTCTTTGTAAACCTTCTCGGGGCTATGGTCACTTCATCCCAACCAACGATGGTTGATTCACACTCAAACAGGATTTTTTCAAAATTACAAATCATTTTTTTGGATGGTTGCCTCCCCTCCCCTTTCTCGGTCAGAATTCCATCGTGGTCTGGGTCAACTTGTGGAGATCCTCCCATCCTTTGGGCCGACAGGTAAGGCTTGGTTGAAACCACACCACCTAGCAGGAGCAGCCCAAGCAGGACAACGCCCCCTGACACGCGTGTGCAGTTGTAACGGATGTGGGAACCTCTGAACGTCTCCGAATCCCTCAGACGAGGGACGTGGCTGTCGTTTGCAATGACAGTGGGAAGCCTACCGGCTCCCAGCGCCCGCCCTGGAGCCAAGTACACCCCGGTCCTCAAAGTCCTGGGAGGCTCGGCCTGGAACCCCCCCGTCCCCGGGCTGCGGCGCGCTGGGACCCCCGGCAGCTGTCCCCGCTGTCGCGCGCCCGGCGGGGCAGGAGCCGCCGCGGAGCCTCGAGCAGCGCCTCCTCCGGGGAAGGGGCGGGCGCGCGGCTGGAGGAGCTTTCCTAGGGAGCCGCCTTAAAGCCAGCCCGCCCGCGGCCCGGGGACGCGCTCCAGGCGCCGGCTCTCAACCCACTTTCACCGTTCTAAGCAGCCGTCTCCACTCGCCGCCTGGGGCAAAACTGCCCAGTGCTACCACCCTGGCGCGCGCTCACACGCTAAAAAGGAGGGGGGCAGCGCCTCTCCTTCGCCCTCTCCCCCTCCCTCTCCCTCTCCCTCCCTTCCTCTCGCGCCCTCTCTCCCTCCTCCCGCCGCCGCCGCGCGCTTCCCGGACCGTCTCGCTCTCCGACGGGACTTAGCAACTTCTTGATTATTTCTCAGCCCCCCTTTCCAATGCCTTTGGCAATGAACTGGCCGCAGGGGCGCTGCGGAGGCTGGGCTGGCGCGCGCGGGGCCTGGCGGCTGGCGACCGGGGGCCGTGCGGGAGAGGCTCGGCCGAGCAGGAGGGAGGAGTGCTAGAGCGCGAGCTGCGGGCGGGGGACGCGGGGCCGGCCGCGGGCCCGGCGCGCAGGGGCGCCCGGCATGGCCCCGAGTTGCCCCCGCGCCCCCGACTCCCCGAGCGCCCGCGGCCCGGGGGCAGCTCTTAAAACCCCGAAGTGGGACGCGACCCCGGAGGGCGAAGCTGGAGGTGGGGGTGGAGCCGCGAATCCGTGAACGTTTTTCCCGAGGAGAGAAAGGGGGGCAGGCTGCCCGGGTCAGTCCGCGCCCCGAGTCGCGGGATGCTCCCGGAGGGGCGGCGGAGCTGAAACTTTCAGCGGCTCGTGGGCCCGGGAGGCAGGAGGGTGGGCTCGGGAGGAGGGCGCGCGCGGGCGGGGGTCAGGGGCGCAGGGGGCGCACCATGGCAGCGCCCGGCGAGGCCGCCCGCGCCGGGGCCACCCCGGATCGCCAGCCCTCGAGTCGCGACCTCGCGGGCGGCCGCAGCTGCTGGGGGGCGCGGGTGCTGCAGCCGCTCCGGCGCTCGCGGCCACTGTCCTCGGCGCTGTGCGCGGGCTCGCTGTCCTTCCTGCTGGCGCTGCTGCTGAGGCTGGTCCGCGGCGAGATTGGCTGCGAGCTGGCTCGGGGGCAGGAGGCGGCGGCGGAGGAAGCGGCCTCGGGGGCAGGAGGGGGCGGCCGCGCGGGGCCTCCGGGAGGCGCCCCCGGGGGCGGCGCGCCGCTCAGCCGCTGGCTGCAGCCCTGGGCGCTGCTGCTCAGTCTGCTGTGCGCCCTGCTCTGGATGGGCTGGGGCCTCCTGCGCGCCGGGGTGCGCCTGCCGCTGGCCGCGGCGCTGCTGGCCGCCTGCTGCGCGGGGGAGGCGCTGGTGCAGGGCGCGCTGGGCGTCGGGGAGGACCGCTGGCTGTCGCTGCCCGCCGCGGGGGTGGTGCTCAGCTGCCTGGCCGCCGCGACATGGCTGGGGCTGCGGCTGCGGTTGGGCGTCCTCATGCTCGCCTTGCCTAGCGCCGTCAGGACCGTGGCCCTCGTTTCCTTGGAGAGGTTCAAGGTCGCCTGGAGACCTTACCTGGCGTACTTGGCCGGCGTGCTGGGGAGCCTCCTGGCCAGGTACGTGGAGCAGATCTTGCCGCAGTCGGCGGCGGCTGCTCCGGGGGAGCACTTGGGGTCCCCGCGGCTCGCCGGGGCCAAGGAAGAGATCCCGGTGGTGAAGCGCAGGAGGCGGTCCAGCTCCGTGGTGTCGGCGGAGATGTCCGGCTGCGGCAGCAAGTCCCATCGGAGGACCTCCCTGCCCTGCATACCGAGGGAGCAGGTAAGCGCCGGCGGCGCCGCGGGAACCTGGAACCACCTGGGCACCGCGGCAGCCGCGGGGACCCCGAGCGCGAGGACCCCCCCGCGAAAACCCAGTACCTTTAGACCGAGGGGAGCTTAGACCAGCGGGGCTGGCTTCCCCTCTCGCGCAGGGTTTTAGGACCCGAACCACAGAAAACTCGCAGAAGGAGCAAACTAGACAGAGTTTGATGTCTTTCCCAGATGGGCCAACTTTTCAGACCTGCTACACCTGGCGGTGGCTGCCCTGCGCTCTAAGTACTCACACTTGCCTCCTCTAGCAGAAATCTGAGAATGGAGTTGAGTGCTTTTCAACACGTAGGTTTTACTGCACTTCTTTCCACTTCTTTCTATAAAATGTCTATCTTATAAAGTGACAGGAAAATGGTTAGGAGAATCAAAGAGGATTCTAGAGCACAGCAAGGCATGCTGGAAGGTGAGGTCGTGAGACACACTTTCGTATTTTGCCTTGTGGGTTACTTGGATACTGATTCTTATGGTGCCCAGTTAGTTTTTAAGTTTAATTTGGTGGCATAATTATTTCAGGCTTTGTATCGTGATCCTCAACAGTCAATTGGGAGAACAGTATTTCTTGAACTTCGGAATTTGTGGAAGTCATGTGAACTGCAGTGTTAGTGTCAACTCAAAAGTAAAAATGTCTCTGAGTACATACTTAAGCGGCTATTTAGACATTTAAACAGATTTATACAGTTTATACAGGAAATATTCGTACAGGAGGATATTTTTAAGACTGCTGGTGATAAATAGCTTTCAGAAAGGAACCTGAAATTATGAGTTAAGTTGTCATAAATAAAAATTTAGTGAATTTTCAGGGTGGGAATCCCCTTATCATCATTAAATGATTTAAGATCACAAGATACGCTTGCTATAAAAGCACAAAAAGAACAAATCCCAGTTTTAAATACAAATTGTTTCTAGAAGGTCATACTTAAATGCTCACTTCCCTTCTCTTCAAGCAGATTTGACACCGGTGAGGAAGGGTGGGAGCTGGTTATGTACAGCAAGTGGAAATTTACACTTTTCTCATTTAAATTTATGCCTACCTTTGCTGAGAATTGGACAACTTGAGGAAATGAAAGAATATTCAAAGATGCAGTATATTTTTTCTTTTTATGTTATGATGTGGATAATCATTTAGGTATTTGTAAGAAATAGCTGTCACCATATGGTGTGGGTGACTAGTTTATTTCAGAAAAGGAGTGGTTGTTTGACAACATTAGCAGGATGAAGGGCAGAATCATAGCCTCTGTTTGTTTTTACAACAAATGTGCTTATTTAGCTGTTTGTTTAGAGAGAACAAATATTTCTTGGATTTATACTCTAAGAGTGGGGGGGGCGGGAATGGGCCACTGATCGATAAACTTACTGTTAAAGTCATCAGAGTAAGGTATCTACTTAAGGGTAACCCAGTTAAGGGAAAATAAATTTTAATTTTTCACAGTTACATGGGAAAATGTCGTTTAAGTGAAAATATCACAGTTTAAATATGTTTTGAACACACTCCTATTCTTTAACTTACAGGGAAATGTGATCCTTGCAAAAACCATCATTTCTGAGAAAACCCCCATTTCTGAAACTTAATAAGTTGACTCCAAATTTATTTTACTTAGCCACTGAAACTAAATTTGTGAAATTTCATTTGAACATTTAGAAATTAAGAAGCTGAGAGTGGATTTAAATATAAGAGCACATTTAGGTGACTTGGTGAATTGACCAGCATTGCTAATTAACTCACAGATTTTTATTGGTTTTCTCTGGTTTCAATTGACAGGAGTAATTGAACAATATGCAAGCTTAAAGAAGAAAATTACCGCATTGCATTTTTCAAGGTTTTGCTGGTTAATGTTGAAAGTGCATGTCGGTAGTTGATTCTGGTCATTTCTTTGGTCACTTTTTAAGACTGTATTTATGAATGAAGAATATGCTAACGTGAGAGAATTTATCTCCTAAGGTTGAGGGAAAAACAGGGCTTGCTTTGAGCAGATATTGAGATCCCTGAAGGTTTAATGAGGGCATGGGTGAGTGTGTGTCACTTCAGACTAGTTTTTATATATGAGCCATTAAAGTCGTCGTTGAGTACCTCTGTTGGGGTTGGGAGCAGTGGCAGCTAAGAGACAGTAGTATCTTACACGTTAGCCTGAAACTGTGTGAAAAGTTCAGGAGCTATGTAGGAGCTTATCTCTTTTATCATAAGGAAACAAACTTCTGATTGAGGGTGCAAAGTGTCCTACTGTCATCTGCGTACCATATGAAGACAAGACTCAAAATAATTATTAGACAAGTAGATAAGATTGCCCTGAAAAGCTAACTGGCTTTTCTGAAAGAAAGTCTACTCTCAACTCAAAGCAATACTGATAGGCAACGAGTGAATTTTAAATAGTGCTGCAAGGATATAAAGCAGAGTGAGTCTGGCAGAGGCCTCTTGAGAATTTATTTGAACCTTGTTCATTGTGAAATTTAAAGGTGAGAGAATTTTAGTATTTTCTTCTATGTTTGAATGACAGTGGTCACTTACTTATAAATTACCTCTCTTCAGTGGCTCTCAGTTCTAAAAGGGCAAGGAGAATATATGACAAAGTTCTTACAAGACAAACCAACTGACAAATCTATTTCTCACTCTCTTCCTCTCTCTCTCTCTCTCTCCCACCCCTCATAGAACCATAATTAAGTCTATAAATTGGATACTACATATGGAATTAAGTTTTGCAGTGCTTATGATAAAGATGACTTTAAGCAAAGAAAAGAGAAATAGTTCTAGTCTTTGGTCACAGAATTAATCAGAAACTAGGCCTATCTGAGTGCAAGGGAAAAGCAGTCTCATTGCTCTCAGTAAAGAACACAGAAAGTTCACTTCTAGGTAGAGTTGGTACAGTCCTGCCAACCCACTAGCCGCCTCATTTTGTAAATGGGCATGGTACATGGCACTTTTTGGTTGGTAGTGTGAAGATGACAAGTGTTTCCATTAAAGGGTATATTATCTTTTCTGAGTGGATGTTCACATCTGAGAGGAAGTATCTTTTGCAAGTTACCACTGTAAAACACTGGAATATACATACAGAGGTAACTGGAATTTCTCAAACTATTAGCTATTATACATGGCTCATAAATGTTAATTTTCAAATGTAAAATTTTAATTATGCAGTTTTTAACATTTGGAAATTGTGTTTGAAGGAGTGTCTCTCCAGTGTCTTTTTCCTCTTCACACCTCATGGAGTGCTATCGATGGCTCATTCCCCTCTAATTTTGACGGCCACTCATACATTCGTTTTTGAAAGATTACAGAGTAATGCCATTTAATTATAGTTACATGTTTAGAAAAATGTAATGTTTTTGCCTGTGTTTTTCATGTAAGCACCAGGCATATGCCTTTCTCCATTAATGTATTTGTAGCACTTTATGACAGGATTCTTTGTGATGGATGCAGTATCAGTCAGAAATGTAAGGAATATTTATTACATTTTGTAATTAAAAAACCAAAATTGTTTCCCATGAATATATCAGTAGGCCCTCAAACATCTTCAGCAAAAATGAAGGCATTCTTAAATACATTTCAGTGTAATATAATGCAATTCTGAAATTGCATAAATTTCAGATTTTTTATTTTTTAATTTAAATTGTAACTTCTATCCCATTTTAGTAATACTCCTCAGCTTGGAGATATGCAGACAGCAATATTGATTATTTATGACTTGGTGACAGGATTAAAATTAATTAATGTTAGCTTCTGAAAAATACTAAAAGGAAAAAACAAGATTTTCTTATCCCTTGGGAAAGGTAAGGAAAAAGAACACAGATATTTATTCTATGAATACAGATATTTAAAGCATACTGAAAAACTGTTTAACTAACAGAAATAGTCAGTGAATCTATATAAATTTACAGAGGTTGGAAGGAGTCAAAACAGTAATTTTACTCTTTCTGTATTGAGTCTAAAGTGTAAAAAGTTAAAACTGTAGAACTGAAAGAAATGCTGTGTATGCTGGGCTGTCATGTTAATTAAATAAACAACCAGAACAGTGACTCTGTGTATGAAATACATTTTGAAAAGCCTGGGGGGGGGGAGGGGCGGGGTACAAGCAGGCAAGGGTGAGTGACACTGGCATGAAAAAACATTCATTATATCTATAGTGACATTTGTGTGAATTTGTTGTATTCTATTAGGAAATACAGCTCTGGGAATAATCACTTCAGAACTCTAGCTAAATAAAGGCTTTGCTAAATTTAAATTGTACTTCTATTTTAAATACTATAAGCTCTCATTTTTAATGTTGAGTGTAGGATGTTTATAAACCCTAAAATGAGAAATATGCCTATGTATTAAGATATACAATTTTGTTGTGTGTGTATATGTATTGTTTTTCAATGTCAGTAACAGCCCAGTGGAGTCTATGTAGACTTCATTGAAAAACTTGTGTTATTTAATCTATCAAAGAATTAGTTTATTTTGGGATTAAGGTGAGAGTTGTATTTTTTAGAAAACATTAATTTTGTGAGCTGTAATCTCACGTATGTAGGAACATAATCAATGAAACTATTGTATCATATAGTATTCTGAAATATTTTGGCATGGCAGAGCAGTATCTTTACTTTTGGCCATGGGGAAAATTTCTCTAGCTTTGTGAAATTACTCATAATCCTACATATTTGTAGTAAATTGATTACTTAGTTGCCATGTATCTCCTGGTTTATGGAGTCTTCTTTCCTCTTTTTGTGTGTGATATCATTTTATCTTCCTTAAAAGAAACTCAAGTACATGGCATTTTAAATTCATTATATATTTATTTTATACACTCATGTCTTTAATGAAGCTGTATCAAATAATTCAGAATAAACCCCGGCAGGGCCCCAAATCTCCGTATTTTTGTACTATAGATGTGCTTTTTTATATTCAAATGGACATTATTTCCTTTACACAGAAATTTCAATCCGTTCAGTTTTACCTCTATAAACTTACACTAATTTTTTTTTCACAAGGATTTTTAAAGTAAGGCTATCCTTAGTAATTGTTTTAACTTTAAACAAATAATGTATTTTTGTGCTGTTGTCGACATAAAATACAGAGGTTTGATTACTGGGAATTCTTAAGCATATTTCTGAGTTGTAGTTCAGAGCCAGATCTATTGGATAACAACTGTTAAAAATGTTAGTTGGCCATTATAAATGTCTCCTACTGTTTTAAGAAGGTGCTGCCATTACTAAATATTATCCATGAGGGTTTTTGGCCAGTCAACATATCAAATGTCAATTCAAAGCGTTTTGTCTGTGCATTAGGTCTTGTACTGAAAATTGTACAAATCATTCATTGAAAGAGATGAGAATAGTAGCTGTCTCTTCAGAGCATAGAGCCCTAGTTAGGGTAATGAGACAGCAGCACAAGGAAAGGGTAAATCATGTAAAATATATAAATCGCATCTTGGACAATAGTTGAAGGAATGCACAGAAGAGCTCAGAGCAGGTTTTTACCCTGGATCCAGGACCCATTCATCTTTTCCCTGAAATTAGATACAACATTGTATTTGTTCATTTTTCTGGGGAGAACGTCTCTAGCTTTCATAGATTTTTAGAGGGTATTCAAGGCAAAATGGTTTTGAGCAGCTTTATGTTTTTTAAGACCTGGATAGATTTTTTTCTTTGAAATGAAAATTAATTTAGTGTACATTTGAGGTACATCCTGAAATGTAAAATAAAAGATTCCAAACAGGTTATACTTCAATATAGTACGCTGCTTATTTGTTTTTATATCTTGTGGTAATTTTTGGCTGTACATAGCTTGTAACTGTATCTTAAATGCTGAATTCTGTACCAGGCTGTAGTGTGGAGACTAGAATTAGTCTGATTTTAGAGAGAAGTCTAGTCTGAGGGATAGATGGCTAAATGTTTGTAGACAGTCTAAGGCAAAGGGTTGGCCTTGATCCAGTTCTCCCTTGGACTTGAATTTGCTGCTGGGGAACAGAGTAGGAAAGGAGTCAGGCTGGTAATTTTAAGCCTGGGTATCATTTATCATTTTATACGTAGAGCCAACTCTAAATTTTCATTCAGAAGTAAGAGATTGAATAATACCCATGAGATTTATAGATAACACAAAACTTTTTTGAGTCCTAATAGTGAATTTTGTTATCAAATACTTGCAGGCAGCCTCTAGAATGTATTATGCTGGACTTTAGCTGGTCTCATAAATGAATGTTAATTGCATTGCAAAGTCTACCTTTGCGACTCTTTATCTTTTCAAATGAGATAAATTTTGAAAATTTATCTTTTCAAAATCAATATTTAAATATTGATTTTTGTTTTCATTGTAGTTTTCCAGTAAATTTATTTTAAAATGCTTATAATTTGAAAATTCAAACTTTAAATCATCTGCATGTAAGTAAAGCATTTCATTGTTAGCTGAAGTAGTACAGTTATTTTTGTTCACCTAAATTATTTTGCAGAGTTCCCTTAGGAATCTACTAAAATATTGGCAATAAGAGGTCATATAGAACATAACTATTTAGAAGATGGAAAGCTATTTGCAAAATGTCACAAACTAAACAAATTTTACCTGTTTAGTTTGATTAAACCTGTCACTTATCATTAAGAAATCTCTGAATGATTATTAAGGTTTCCAAGTATAGCAGGTCCTGCTAACGTAGTAATGTAATTACTTCAGTGTGTTCATGTTCTTTTAGCCTCCAAATTTAAGTCGTTATAAGGGGCACTTTTTGTTTATTGATGCATGTGTGTCTATGTGTGTACTTTTTTCCCCCTGCCAGGAAATTGCTTTGGTCATATCAATTTAGAAGAGGAACAGTGTCACCCAGTGGCTTTGATGAAAACAGTCCTGTAAACACTATAGATAAGCACTGTCCACTAGAAATGTAACACCAGCCACATATTTAATTTTATATTTTCTAGTAGCCATTTAAAAAGAAGTGAAAGGAAACAGGTAAAATTCACAATACTAGTACTAATGATAATATGTTTTATTTAGCTCATCATGTCATGTCAGCAAGAAATCAATAGAATTTAAAAAATCATTGAGATGTTTTGCATACCAAGAGATGTTTTCCTACTCTCTAAACATCAGGTATGTATTTTACTCTTACAGGACATCTCCATCTGGTCTAGAAACATTTCAAGTACTCAGTAGACACATATGGCTAATGGCTCCCATATTGGCAGGCAAGCTATAATTTTTAATTAGATGAAGCACTAGAATGCTTATATCACCTCTTTAATTATAATGTAAAATCATGATGGCAATAATATATGTGCTTTCAAATTTCATATGTTATATTGCTACCTCATTTTCATACCACTTATAACTCTGAGTTTACAAATCTGCTTTTATCCTTCATTTCACATTTTTGCACATACTTTAAGATGTTGTTTTAATTGCAGGGGGAGTTGAACAGGGTCCTTCAAAAAAACATAATATCAACCTGATTAATAACACAGTATTAAGACTGCATGTTAAATACCAGTTTGCTTTTCAGATTTGTATGTAACCCGAATTGCTTGTGCATTTACTGTGAACACATGTTCATGCCGATTTGTCTGTAACTGGGCTAGCTAATGGCCTTTTAGAAAGGAAAGAGTTTGTGGTTATAGCACAGTTCATTATCTTGGTGATTTAGGAACTTAAGGTCACCAACCAGCTAGTAGCCTTCATGAGCGGAAATTGTAATAGTAGCTGTAAGAGTGGATATCTTGGCACGGTTACTGACATAACCACTACCTCAAGGATACAACATGAGAACTATTACATTTTGTATATAGCAAGGATTGGCAGTTTTGACAGAGTGGAATTTCTGAACTAAAAATTGAGACTAGGTGGCTTTCCTGGCTCTACTTGATCTCAAACTGCAGGGTCAACTCAGAAGAATGTGTAGATGAAAAAGACAATTACTTCTAAATGTTGCCTGCCTTCTAACTCCTCTCCCTAAACACTATGAAGTCATTAGTTCTAGGCATAGCTCCCTATTATATTGAGAATTAATGAGAACTTTTTAAATCTATGGTATATTGTTTGCATACTTGTATATGTAGAATAATCTTTAAGAAGTATTTATTTTGTGTCTAATGTTTCATATATATGTGTGATATTTATAGTGACTTTTATGACTAATACATTCCCTTTTTTATGACAAGGCAAATTATTCACCTTTGTGTTCCTGAATAAAAATTGTGAGATCCATAGATTTTTTTCACATATCATGTAGGAAGTAATCTGAAAACAGTAAAAGGCAATAGTATCATGGTAAACAAAACGAAGGATGTCTGGCTAAAATGAAATCCTGAGAGTAGGTTCCGTGCTGCTGAAGCCTGCTTCGTTGAGACTTCTTGAAAGAGCTAGCTCAAGAAGCAAATGTCATGGTAGGACACATCTGTAAGTTGAAAGAGTTTGTATTTAAATGTAGCTACTCATTTTGCTCTCGCTAATTTTGAAGTTGCTTCAAATAAAAGTCGCGACTTGTCTTACAGTTATTTTTTCACCAGTCTTTCTTTCTTTCCTGGGACATATTTTCCCTGCTATGTATGTATTAAATACATTTTGTTTTCATTTTACCTAATAGATTCTTTCCCCTAAAGTGTGTTCAAAAATGAAAGAGCACCTTTCTGTTCTCCACAGTATGCTGTCAGATTACTGAAATAATTTTACGCAAGAAGCTTGTGGTTTTGATTTAATAGGATTTCAATACAATTTTTCTATCTCCTGAAGTAAGTTTAAGTAACTATGCTGTCTGTGGTACGTCTTTCTTTCTCTCCAGGTATAATCCACTTAAACCTATTATAGGAACAGTAGAAGCTGTAGACATTTTGTTTCGTGGGGAATGTTTCTTCTTGCGGTAGCTACTCTAACTGCTAAGTGGAGTAGCATCCTTAGCACATTTTTAAGCTAGCGTGAACATAAGTGAATGAAAATTTTCTTATCTTGATCCTAAGTATTTTATTTAGAGGGTCAAATGAACAGGTCTGCTTAAAAAGTGCTCCTTAGGAACAGCGTTTGTCCCTGTGATATGAAACATCTTGTTTGGGAGTTAGTACTTTGGGGTTCAACAACGTCCCTCAGAAACTTGGAAAGGACAGAGCTGGTGGTTGTCTGTGCTGTACTGAGAATTTGTTTTCTAGCTCATGAACTAAAGGCAGCTTCAGATCATGACGGTTTTCATTGTAAAAGGATTCTAACTTCTTAGCCTCCTTGTTTCCACCACAAATATTTCTTTAGAAAATTCTGGTTCAGTCTCTTGCCATTGTAGGTGTGGGCTGGCTGGCCAAATAAATGGCTAGAAAAGAAATAAATGAGTTTTAATCTGAAATATTTATCTCCCCAATCTCCTAAGATTGGGCTAGTGATTAGATTGGTTTAAATCAACTTATATTGAGAAAATAAAAGAAATAGCTTATAAACAAGTTTACAGGCTTATGTTTCTAGTACATGATTTTTGTATTTTTATTTTATTACCTTTTTAAGTGTTCTCTTATATGTATCACTCAAGGGGCTAGGTTTGCTTTTGCTCTTGTGATAGAGAAATCCCATGTTTAGCATGAGTCCAAGCTATTTATTTTTTTAAATTCTCTCAACAGAAAATAACCAGAATGCTCACCCAGATCATTGTAGTATAAATATTTAAAAATACTCTCTGACATTAGGGTGCATTTTTAGAAAGGAACCATTTAAATTGTTTTTATGTTCAACTAATTGATTGAGAAAGAAAAAACTTTGACATTAATTGTTCCCATCACTTTCTACAAAGAGCTGGCAGGTGTTCTTCAGCATGTAAGTATACAGGTTCTTGTTAGAGTGTCTGACTGAATAGCTGTATTTACCAAAAAAGCCTAATGTAAAATAAACAATATTGTTTTAGTTCATCTTTTAAATGTGTTCAATTAGAAAAGATATTTTGAGCCAGTTGCTTCCAGGGATGACTTTGTGAAGCTGGCTTTTTTCATCCAACTACAGAACTAGTTTGAGTGTGCTAACTAATGTAGAAGTTTGGTGGCATAGTTTCAGAGTCAAAATGACCAAAAAAAAAATCCATTTATAAGCTTTCCTTGAAAAATTTTTTATTATTCAGTTACTTTTCTTCACTTCATTTAGTTTTTAATAGAATTTGACCTGTTAAAAGAGAAAATTGTAAGTCAAACAAGAACATTTTGTTAATGGAGCACTTGACATTCATGTCACTGAAACTACAGGCATCTGTTTTGAATAGGGTAAACAGATTATCATGACCTTAGGTAAACTAGAAGTACACTGTTTAGAAAAAGTTATTTTCAATTTTATTTTATGGCGACAAGTTTCTTTAAGTCTCTGGGTGACAAATGGTCTCACAGGTAGTTAGTTTTTTTTTTTTTTGATATTGCTATTGCTGACAGGTATCAGAGTTTGAGAGTTCTTTGAATACTATATCATCTTTTAAAAATATGATTTTTTTCTATTTGCAAAAAAAAGTATAATAAATGACAAACCGGCAAGTTAGAAATTAATCCATATTTTGAGAAAATCAAAATATATCCTTGTAAATAAGTCATCTCTGAATTGGACATTTTAAACAAATTAGAAGCAAATTCTTTTAATTGCTTTTTTATTCAGGGTGGGGGGGAGGCTGTGCCATCTTGCATAGTGTTTGTTTTCAATCTTAGTGATTTGTCTTTGCTATAGCTAAAATGGCTTTTGCAAGATAAACAAGACCTAAATTACAGCATAATTATTAAGGCAATAGCCTCATTTTGTCCTCTTCATTTTTTTCACTTGAATAATAATTGGATTAACTCTTATTAACCCCTTTAGAGTACTATACATAGAGATTTAAATGTTTTCAGTGGCGCTAGATTTAAATGTTTTCAGTGGCGCTTCTGTATGCAGTTGACTGGTCCTAAGTGAAAAGTGTGAGACTTGGGTAGGACATGTTGGATACATGTATAACTGAACACTGATTAAGTTACCAAAAGAATAAAATAGCATTCAGAAATGAGAGCTATGTACAATAAAAGAGTGACAAAGTTAATGCTCGTGTTTGGCTTATGCAGAAAGCATACTCGGCCAAAACCAAATGAATAATTCCATGAGTTATATTTATCGATTTATTCTGGGGTCTTTTGGGGACATAAGATAGGTGCATTTAAAATCTAGAACTTCTTACGATTTGGAAAGAAGGGAAGAACGTGAAAGAGGCCCTCCTGGGAAGTGGGTGAGAGGTCGGCCAAGCAGTGGCTCACTATCTGTCCTGAGACCAAAAGCAGGTGGGAGATGAGCTGTGAGAGAGCTCCTCACAGCTCTTGGTGAACTAGCTTTCGTTTCTTAACAGATTTGTCCTGTTAACTTCTAAATTTATCCTAGTGGCAATTTTGTATGAACCTTTACCCCTTGTGTGATAGCCAGAATTGATTTTAAAATGCTAACAAGGAAATATATGTAATTTAAGATCCCAGGACTCTCTATTTTCTGTTAAATATTTGTTATAGTCTGAGCATTTCAGTATGCCTAGAGTCTTACCTTCCTTCCCCTGACTCTCTCCTTAGTGATAATTTTATAGGCTTATAACGCCATGCTAATCATACTATTTCTCATGGATTATAAAAAGGTAAATGTCTCGATTAATAGATTAATAGGCTTCCATTAGATACTTCCAAAGTCTGTGAAGAGATTGCCTGGCCTTTGCCTACCTACAATTCCTCATCATCTGACACTTTTCAACTGAGTTGCATGCTTAATTTTCAAATATTAGTTTACAGTAAAATTATCTGCAAAATCATTAAAATGCAGATTCCTAGATCTTACCTTCAGGTATTCTGATTTACTTGAATATAGGGTGGGATGGAGGAATCTGCAGTTTTAAAGAAGGTACCAGGTAGCCCTGGGGAGAAAAATGGAGCTAAATTTTCTGTTAAAACTGTACAGGAAATTCTGAACTATGTAAAAAAGGACTAACAAGTTTTCTACCTCAGGTGACTGTTATAAAGCCTAAATAAATTGCTATACAGATGTGCAGTAGAAAGAGTATGCGCAATGAACTGATATAGACCAAGGGTTTGTAATGCATATGTATTTCTTAAACTTTTTGAACTTTGGTGATCCTATCTATAGAAATAATAGGCATTTCTATAGAATAGGAATAATACAACTTCTTAAGGTTGTGATGGTTAAATTAATGTTAATTCTATATCAGGAACAGGGGTTCCTGTCAACTACCCTCCAGCTTAGTAAGAATCTTCTTTATTCTTGCCCATCAGGGTTATGTCATTAACAGTTGCAGGCTAAATATCAAAGCATACAACCTAATCAATGCAAACTGGTTACAAACTAGAATAGCAAGTCTTGCAAAAGGTGCAGCTTTTTCAGAAGTTAATTACAATGGTAGAGTGATGCTTAGTTGCAACCAAACCACTGATGAATGAGCATCCCAGAGAACCAGACCAGTTATCAATGGAAGGAGAAAAATCAGACAAAGATGGTGACAGATGCTTCAGAAGAAAACGATCTGGGCAAAAAAGAATTCAGACATATTGAGGAAATTGGAAAACATTTTTGTAAAAACAACAGATGATGTTTGTGTGTCAATTGTGCATTAATATGTCTTTCGACTCCATCTTACAGAAACTTGATTTGAGCCGTAGATGCTGCCATTTTAACTCATATTTTGCTTTGAAGAGGAAAATTCCCTTTCAGAATTTTCAGTTTAATGTTTTCATTGTAACGTTCCGATGATACCCTTCCTTTCCCACATTATTTACCAATGGTACCGTTCTTCTCAAATAATCTATGTGAAGCAGTCAACACAGTGCTGGTTCAGAGATAGCCCTCAGAATTATTATTTATTTTATCACATTAAAAATAGTCCTCAGGATGGCCGTCTTTCTACCAGCTTCCACAGGACCCTGATCTAGGTCTCAATCCTTAGAGGCCACTTCAGTTCCTATTTTTCCTGAGGTCAAATGACCTTTATTTCTTTTCCAGCCTGCATGGTTATTTCAGTTTGGCCTCAGCAGGATAAGGAATCGTGTATAGACTCATACTCTCTGCCACTGGCTTCAATTTAGAAATTCTGCCGTGCGTAGACATTGTTTTCTCCCACTTGAGCACAGAATGTTCTCTAGTTTTCTCCTATGATTTGGAGATGTCAGAGAGGTGAGGGGCAGCTCGCTGCTGGCGTGGGCTGGCAGGTCATTGCAAGACTGTTGCTCTGAGTGAGATGCGAAAACATTGAAGGGTTTGGAGCAGGGAATGGGTGTAATTAGCCTCACGTGTAAGAGGATCTCTCCATCTGTCTGTGCTGAGTGTGAAAAGGTGCCAAGGAGGAAGGAGACCAGTTAGACTATTGCAATAATCCAGGGATGCCTGGGAACTGGGCCAAATTCCACATAGAGGTGGAATCACCAAATTACTGCTGTTGATTGATCTTCTCTTTGAGGCTAGAGATTGAATTCCTTGAGTGTTTTAACTTAAGGACCTAATATTAAAAGAATATATGCATATGCATATATACATATGTATATCTTCATTTCTTGCTTTAAAAAATCTCATTGGGTTGTTTTTCAATTTTATCTTTTGTGTCTTTTCAGAAGATGCACAAATTGTGGACTTCACTTTTAGGAAAGCCATCAGATCTCCTTCCATGGAAATAAATTCTGATCAAACATTTCAAAATCTTCAAAAGTTTTTAGTGTTAGAGTATTATTATAATATTTAATATAATAAAAGATGTTTTTGAAATTTTATTCTCCTATAAATGTCTCTATTTTAATATTATGCAATAACTGTCATTCCCATGTTCTCTTTTTTAAACATATATGTAGTTACAGCTGATGCTCTAGTATTTTAACCTGTATGGCATGACCATTATGACAGTTTAAGGATAATTCAAGCCTTTCATTGATAGTCTGAGAACAGTCTGGCTAATCCCTTTCACACTTAAAGGAATGGTGTCAAACTATCCCAGACCTTCTTATAGAGGAAATGCATCTATTTTGTTTGCATGTTAACTCAGAACATTTGTCAGCCTATAGAGCTCTTCAGTGATAGGTGCTATATAAATATTTAAATTATGATAACTTGATTACACTGTAACTTTTCAGAGTTTGCTAACTCTACATTGTAGGTGTTTTCCTGCTTGGGAGCAACAAGCATAAGGAATTTTGAAACGCAAAATGAAGAGTTGTTAAGCACATGGGAAAATCTTGAGTCGAGAGGGAAGTCAGGAAGCAAAGTCGAGGATATAACACATTATCACCTAACAACAGACAAATGCAGAGCAGAAAGAAAACAGCAAAATGTCCGTTGTTGTGGATATGGGGATATCATGGGCGATTTTTACTTATTTTTCTCTCTCTTCTCTATTGTCTAAGTTTTCAATCCAGCACACATGCTTTATAATTGGAAAAATAATGAAAACTTTATGAAGAATATAAAGATGTGTTCACAGAATATTAGCATCATTTGCCTAATAGCAGTTTAACTTGCACCTCCAGGGGCTTTTATAAATGTAATGTGACAGTCAACCCTGGGTAAAACACATTTGGAAGTAAAATCCTTTTGCATTCCTGATTCTTGACCCAGATGCCTGGACAGGCTTAAAGCCTCTTATAGGACTAAAATCCCAACTGGCACATGGTGCTGCATAGTGAGTTGCTGAGAGTATAGGCTGGCATAGAGAGGATTTGACTAACTTTATCTGCAGGTATAACCTTATTTTAAAATGTGCATTCATATGTGCTGAGATATGATGTAGAGATGTACTGAAATATGCTTCAAATTTTAGAAAGGCTTTTGGCCTATTTTACATTAAATGGTGGGAACAAAAATCTAATTCAACATGAGATGAACATGAAAACAAATATTATTCTACTAAGGAAAGAAAATTCTTTGTAAAAGACGTAAAGGAAAGAATTGAACCCACCTCAGTGATTACTGGGCCAGTTAGGTTGAAAATAAAAATCAGATTCTATAGTAATCCCATGAACATTAAAATATAGTATTCTTGGCCTAAAAGAATGCTGCGTACCAAAGCACTTATTAAATACATAGTGTAATTTTTCTAGTAGGTTTTGCAGAGTCTATAATTAACATGGAAATTTTTATTTTATAATATTTTAAAATTTCAGCCCTAACTCATACTGAACTATGAATTATTTTTTTATTTTGCTTTTTCTGTGTCTGAGTTACACACTGTATATACTATTGGTAAATTTTGGTTTGGCTTGTCAGGCTTTTGTTGATTATTCCCTGCATAAAACTAAGGAATTTTGTGTATTTCCCTGTATTATTGCTTCTTTAAATAAGTGAATGGGAAATAAAAGCAGTGTGTGTGTAATATTTTAAAAATTACTTCCATATATAAGAGTATTAACATGCGTTCTCACTTAAGAGGTGTGCAATGAATTTGAAAATACAAAAGCAGTTTCTATAACTACCTGAAAAAATAAAGGGACTGTGGTTCCACATGAGAAAGAAAAATCTTGCCAGAAGTAAATACGGTAGAAACAGGAATGGAATATAGAAAAAAAAAAGTTATACTCAGGCATACCTACCACCCACTTTTCACTGTTCTGTATGAGAGGAGTTAATTGGTTAAGACCAGCTGATTATGGTTGAGATGGTGAGTCAAGGTGACAGAGATTGGTAGGCAGTTCCCTGCTGAGGGTGTGTGTGTGTGGGGGGGGGGCGGGGGCTGGGGATGAAATCAGCATTTGGCTGGAATCCATATCTAAGCAGTTCTGAGATACCCTTTTTCCAAAGAACCAGAGGTTATCCACTGCTGAGGGATACTGGTGATAAAACTCGAGCTCATCAGTCAGAATGTCAGGTGGGTAATTTATACTGGGGAATTTAACTGTAAGGAAAATCAGAGCACCAGTGCTCGCTGGTAAATGATTCTTGTTGCTAGTGACAAAGTCACCTTTAGCATGGTTGGCTCCTAGACTGCGACTGGAGAATCTCTAGCTTGTGGGAATTCTTCTTGGAAAACTTAACAGTGTTTGTGCTTTTTAACCAAAACATTTGAAGAGTGCCCACAAAATGCTTTTCGGGGGTTGTTGGGGAGGGAGGGGGGTGTGCTTCAAAGATGGAATTTTCCTGCTTCCCTCACATCCCAGGCTTATAATAAAGCTATTATATTAATCAATGATAACAGGTGCCAACTGATAAATGCATTGAAATACACAAAGTCATGAGAACTTTGTCTTCCGGAAAGGTCATAGCTAAATTTAATGCTCAATGCCATCACCCTGTTAACGTGACTTTCTGGTAAAACATCTGTCTTCCCTTCTTTTCTGGCTTCTCTTTTTGACTTAGGTTTAATTTTATGTGTTTATGTTAATAAGATGACTGTAATCATCTTTACAATATAAATAATGTATCTATAAAAGAATGTCTATATTTTCCCAGTGGGCACGAAGCCCAGAGGATAAGAGGGTGGGAAGGGCATGAGATGGTATTGTGGAGTGCGATACCAGGTGTGGCGTGCATGTTGTATTCAGGAAATGACTCGTGAAACAACCTAGGGTTTGTGATGAGGGGACAGAGTGGGGTGGTGAGAAATTTTAATAAGAGATGAGATAGGGAAGGTAAGAGGGAGTGGAACTTGGATCATTAAGATCAGGCTGAGGAATTTGAACATTATTGTGTATGTACCAATAGTCATTAAAGGGTTTTTTAAAAATGTAAGAGTGATATAAATAGATTAAACATAATTTTGATAGTAGTAGATCAGAAGAGGGACAAACTGGATACAGGGAGACATTTAAGAGTCTTCTGGAAGAGTCCTGGTTAGAGACATTGAAGATTTATTAGAACAGTGGTAGTAGAGTGGAAGATGATAGAAGAAAAAATTAAGAGCTATTATAGGCAAGTTTAGGTAATGCTTTAGTTTGCTAAAGGCTGCAGTATACCAGAAATGGGTTGGTTTTTAGAATGGAAATTTATTAAAGTCAAAGCTTAGAGTTTCAAGGCTCTGAAAATGTCCAGCTCAAGGCATCATCAAGAGATGCTATCTCCCCAAGTTGTAGCGGTGGACATCAGGCATGGCCCATGATGGAAAGATGCTTTCTCTGAGAGCTCAGCTATGGGCGATCAAGCACATGGCACGGCATAATAGTGACCACTCCTCTTTCCCCTCTCCTCCGGGCCTGTGGCTGGTTCTGCTTCCAGCTTTTCCTTCTGTGGCTTCTCTCTGTCATTGCATTTTTTTTTCTTGTGTGTCTCTGCTTTTAGTCCTTCACTTATAAAGGCTGCCAGTAAGAGGTTTAGGCCCTACCCTGAGTCCTGCAAACTAATCAAAGACCCTTAACTCAAGTGATCTAATCAAAAGGTCCCTTAAGTGAATCTAATCAAAAGGTCCCACTTATAATAGGTTTCCATACACAGGAATGGGTTAGCTTAAGAACATAATTTTCTGGGCTTCACAAAAGACTCAAACCAGCACAGGTAGGGATTGATGGTGGAAGGAGTTTAGTGTGCATGAAGATTACTTTGTGCTGTTAACCTGGGAAACTAGAAGGATGGTGATCCTGCTATCTGAGAGAAAAGCATCAAAAGATCAGCTTTTGTTTCTTTTAGGTTCAAGTTTTAGGGAAGAGAAATGACATGTTTGTAATTTATTAACTGATTGGACATATTCAGTGTATGTTGGTTTTGAAACCTCACATGACCCTGCCTGCTTGTAGGTGCCCAATTTCATTTGCTCAGACAAACATGTTTTAATACTGGAGTCATGTTTGTTCACCATGTTCTCTTTGGTCAGTTTGTTACTTAGTTTTTAGAGCTGGAAACTTCTTGTGCCCAGTCCATCACTGTAAACAGAAAGATATAGGCCTTGTCCATTTTAGTAAGTACAAAGAATATCACTTGATTTAAAATTAGATTTTAAATAGGGTCCTAGATCTTATCGGGCAGATGGGTTTGTACTCTCTGTGCTGAATTTACCAGTAAAACAGGTTACCAAGACAATACTACTGCAGCTTCTGTGTAACCCTCTGACAATCCCTGGGTTGATATACTGTAATAACCCCTGATCTTCAAGGCAAGATTCTTATCCTTAAGTAAATAAACTAGTCATATGACTACTTTAAAAAAGTCATCAATTGAGACAGTCTAGGCGTCAAGAGCAGTGAAACTTGTAAAATTATCAGAATGAAAATCTCGGTATATAAACACATGACTCTTGGGGTTGAGCCTCCCTGGCACCAAGGGATTATTACCAAGTGCCAACTAGCAATGATCTGAAAAAATACTTTGACCAAAAGAGGGAAACAGTAAATACAAATGAGTTTTTATGGCTAAGAGATTTTAAAGTGAATCTGGAGGTCATTCCAGAGATTATGCTTATACAGGTCTCAACAGGATCTCATTGACTGCCACAGTAAACAATGCCTCAAATAGCTGGACTCCTGAGGGCCCTAGAGACATCCAGAAACTATAAGCAGGGCAGACAGCTCAGAAATTCAGCATTCTGCAGTTGGCCTTACTTTGAAATTTATGCTCCCCAGTGTAACATAGTTAGACTCATTTATAGGTTCTCTACACATGGCTCTTCTGCCCCTTTTATTTGAACTTATAAGTTAGCACTATGCTTGATAAATATGTGTTCCAGAGACTTACATCTTTACCTGTCCATGTGTCAGTCATGCCCTGAATTTCAGCAGAGTTGCAACACTTACTGTCCAGTTCATTGGACTCACCCAGGACAACTAACAAGGAGATGATGATGGACAATGCCCATCCCAAGGAACAGAGAGTGTCTGCAACTGCAAGCAAGATGTTCCATCCATCTGCCCCATTGAATCTAAGCTCCCTCTCAATCAAAAGTAGAGTGAGCATCACCATCCCCAAATCCTCAAGATTGGTGAATGAACAATGGACTAAAGTAGACTTATTGTTATTCTATTATAGACTTATTATAGCAATGGGAGAATTCTTTTCATTGATACAAAGGCAATGGCCATCAGAGGTTCTGAGGGATGGGAGAAGGAAGAATAGGTGCAATATAGGGGCATTTTCAGGACATTGGATTTGTTCTGCATGGCACTGCAGTGACATATACAGGCAATTGTATATTTAGTCATAGCTTGCAAGATTGTGTGGGACAGAGCATAAACTATAAACTGTAGTCCATGGTTAGTAGCAATGCTTCAATTTGTGTTCATCAGTTATAACAAATGTACCACACTAATGAGGGATGTGGGATAGTGTGGGAAGAGGAGGGAGTGGGTATATGGGAATCCCTTATATTTTTATATAACATTTATATAATTTACTACTATAAGCTACTTTAATAGTTAAAAAATTAATTAAAAAGAAAACTATCAGGCTGAGTTCTATTTTTACATTTTTCTTGGCTTATCCTAGATACTTACTATGGCTTTTCTATTTTCATAAATTAGGCTATATTTGGTGATGGTAGTACTCTTGGTCAAATTTCCATAAGTGCAATGTGATTTCCATTCTTTGCCCCTTAGTGAAGTTTCCCACTTGGTAAAATAGTCATTACTCTCAGTATTCTTCTAGACTTGTCGTATAAATCTCATAGTGAATTCTTAAGAGAACTTCTTTTCTTGTTTATGGGTGCGATACTTTTTTATGGACAGTGTATTAGTCAGCCAAAGAGGTGTTGATTTAAAAATACCAGAAATTGGTTGGTTTTTATAAAGGGTATTTATTTGAGATAGGAGCTTCAGATACCAGACCATAAAGCATAACTTATGTCCCTCATCAAAGTCTATTTTCATGTGTTGGAGCAAGATGGCTGCTGACATCTGCCAGGGTTCAGGCTTCCTGGGTTCCTCTGGGCTCAGCTCCTCTGTTTTCTCCACAAGGTCAGCTGTACACTATGAGGCTCTCTAGACTTTGCCTCTCTCCACAAGGTCAGTTGTAGACTATCAGGTGGGCGGCTCTGTTTCTCTCCCTGGGGTTTCTGCCGTGTCTAGGAGCCGTCTCTATTCCTCTGTGTTCTTCTCCTGGATCAGGTCCTCTCTTCCTGGGGCTTGCTTCTCTTTCCTCTGCATGCTGACTTCCTGGGGCTCCAGCATCAAACTCCAACATCAGAAACCCTCAACTCTGTCCTTTGCCATGCGTTTCATCTGTGAGTTCCCACCCACCAAGGGGTAAGGACTCAATGCCTTAATGACATGGCCCAATCAAAAGCTGTGATCATACATTAATCATGCCCAGGTACAGACCAGATTACAAACATAATCCAATATCTATTTTTGGAATTCATAACCGTATCAAACTGCTACAGACAATATCACTGCTGGACGGGAAATTAAAGGTAGAGCAAAATTTATGAAATCCCTAATATGTGATTCTTTTTCAGCTTTTGTTTAATCACTACCCTCATGTGGAACCACGTTTCCTTCCCCATTGTTTCCACTCTCCCTCTCCTCCATTCCCTTCCCAGCTCTCCCCTTTTCCCTTTCTCTGGACCTTCAGCCTTTCTCTCTCTTGGTCTTTTAAAATAGAGATATATAGTACTTGGCAAAGTAACCTAGATGTGGTCTGATTGGAACAAAGCAGAGTGTGATTGTCACCTCTTATGTACCAGAACAACTTATGGACCTCTTCTCAGTCTACATGGCCTGAGGCCCAATTCTAGATCTAATTGATGTCAAAAATGTGAGTGAGCATGCAGTGGGACCCTTCCTCCATTCTAAGTGCATACTTGCTTTTTTTTTTGTCAGAATAATAACAATCTATAGATTTTAGTTTAAAGAACCTAAAAATTCAAAGATGTTCACATGAGTTACTACTAAGCTCTATCTGGATTGTGCCTTTGGTACTTTGGACCTTATGTTCTTACATTTATTGCTCTCATTTCGCATATTCCTGTTTTTGATTCAGGTGAAAACAGGAAGATGGCCAAGGTTTCTCCTGTATTAAATGTCTTCTGGTGATTTATCTATGGCTAGAATAGCGAAAGGTGGGAGGAAGAAACAATATGCCTGTGAGAGTTGGTCAAGTCTCAGGAACTTTAAAATAGTTCCCTTCACCCACTTTATTCCACACAGACCTTTAATAGAAATCTACAGTGAGTTTAATAATCCTTTGTGTTCTCAGCACCAAAATGTAGGTAGGAAAAGAACCAGTTTGTTAATATAACATTTTGTCTGTGGTTGAATGCAAAATTAAATTATTTTAATTGATCACCCTGGTATATTCAACTGCAGCTGGAAAAGGAAGTCGTGAGATTTGGTGCACCCATTTATGAGTAGTTTATTTTCTTAATTTTTTTATTGTCTTTTTTAAAAAAGATCAGTAGATCACACAAAACATTACATTAAAAAATATGAGGTTTCCACACACCCTACTCCTCTCCCTCTCCCCTCGTGGGTAGTTTTGGAACTATTATTAACCTAAGTGGCACTGTCAGTGGTGGGATGAACGTCTCGCCATAGGCGAGCTCTGGGAGATGACGGTGACAACTGCTCTTTGTGCTCCATGAGGGGCATTCTCACATGGTAAGCGTTTTCCTGCCCTGGTTCTGATATGCTTCCTCTCTGGAGACCTCTGGGCCTCCCCGGTCAGGACCGTAGTGAGCTACAGTTACATGTGTGCGCGTGCATGTGTCATATCCCTCAGGTATGTTGAAATGAGGGAAAAAGTTTGCAAATCACAGCTCTATAAACTGGGTCCAGGAAGGGCATGAACCTAATTTGTGGACCAAGTAAGCATTTACTTTCCTGTACAAAGTCCCTGTAAGGAGAGATTTAAATAAATATGGCTTAGAGGAAGGGCCTTTTCAGGAGTTTCATTTGACATCAGCCAAATATTCTTGCAAGAGGCAGTTTTTAGCTTAGTATTTTCATGGGCCATTTGGATTTTACTTTTCACTTTAATAACTGGTTTTCTAACTTAGAAGGGCAGACTGTTTTATAACTGTTTTCATAAAATTGTGCTTCATTATTTATCTTCTATAGTTTATAGGTTCATATTTGTAACCTATATGAAAATCGTAAAAAATAGGGCAGGGTAGCTAAAACACTGGTTCTAAAAGGCTGTCTCTTCATTAAAGATGGTATGATTTACTTTTTTGTGAGTTGAGATAAATAAGAAACCTTTATAGCACTTTGGGCAATAAAAGAAAGCTTACTATATTTAACATTGCAGTGAAATTAAAGAGTTGTACCTGAAATATTTAATGACATTAAATGTGGATTTGTATAATTAATGAGCTGTGAGAAAAACATCCTAATTGTGCAGAACTCTACATATTACTCAAGAATTACCAAATTCTATAATTATAATATCCAAAGAAGAAAATAGGATTTAATATGTAAATGCACTGTACCAGGAAAACTTGTGTCAGTTACTGTTTCCTCCATGTTTCAAATGTCTTAGACGGAATATATTATCACTATCAACTGGGGCTAATTTTGGCAAAGTCTGGAGAGAGTTTTGGTTGTCACGACTTGGTGGGGTGCTCCTAGATACTTGGTCGGGGCAGGAATGCTGATAAACATCCTATAAGGCATAGAACAGCTCCCTATGGAAAAGAATTATCTGACCCCAAATGTCCGTAATGCCAATGTTGAGAAATCTTAGTTTGGTCTATTTATTTTGATTAATATTTATAATCAAACAGTGGGATGGAATAAATGGAAGTTGAATTCTCCCTTAGTCTAGTGTGAAAATCGCTATAGCAGGGTCTATTAATGGGAGGATTCAAATACAGTTCAGTGATTAAGACAAGGAATTTTCTATCAGATCTGGGTTCAGATCCTCACTTCTGGGAAGAGGATTAAACCCTCTGAGAGCGTGCCTGTCCCTTTAGTGAATGTGGATAAGGAGGTCTACCTGGCAGACTGGCTGTGAAATGAAATGCATGGGGTTTGGAACGTGGGCGAGATCACATGGTCACTGAATGATAACTGCTGCTCTCATGTTCAGAGTGTTCGGGGATCAGCAACACAGCGTATGTGTATTTAATTTGGGAATGATGTGGGAGAACCAGGAGGAGAGATGGTTTTCTTGAATGAAGCAGAAGGGTTTTTCTGCCATTTAACGAAGAGATATACTACTTAAATTTTTCTATCTATAGAACTGGAAGAGGGTATTTGCTAGGAGTCTTCCAGAACATAAAATTAGCATTAAAAATGCCAAAGGATTAATGGAGATTACAAATGGGAGGTTGGGTTTGACAGTTTTTTCCCTATGTTTAAAAAAATTTTTGTTACATTCTTCTGTATGCTTTAAATGCTTTTTTTCCACACAAAGCATGTTAGTTTTATAATTAAGAAAACATAAATTACAACAAGATCCCTCATAGTTTCCCAGGATAAATGTTAAAAAATACTGTGTTTGTAAAATGTTCCTATGCTAATTTACAGCGTTCCCCTTTTTCCTACTTTATCTCTTTTAGATGGTTTACCTCTTTAGTTGCCTGTCCGAAAGTGGTTAAACTGTGGGATCCATTATAGTTTTCCTGGAAAGATAAAGCTGGTCATTTTGAGGCCTTTATCTTAAGTTGGCATGTGGTGCTGTTACTGAAGCTAGTGAAATTTGGTCTGGGTGGTTAATAAAGGAGAATTTATAACTCAAGAAGATTTATAACTCAAATCTTCAATGCCGAAACTCTGTCCTTCACCTGGTCCTCTGTAACAGCTTATGAAGAACTTGAAGGAAAGCATACTTATTAAATTTTTGTTTGACAGAAAAGTATGGGACACAGGTATAGTTTGGGTGATTGAATATGTACATAGATTTGAAGTGTGGCAAAGACTAAGCACATAAAATTAAACTGGAGAAAATATTAACTATATAATTTCATCATGAGAGAGGATGGACTATTGCCCAATGACTGCAAGTGCAAGCAGTTGGCTGCCTCTTAGACACAGTTTTGGCAGCATAATGTCCAGAATTCTAAGTCTGCATTTGTAGCATTCTGACCAGTTCTGCTTGCTGTGCTTTAAGAGCAGTATTGACCACTACAAAATGGTTAGAAAGGCCAGACTTAGGCAAATCTCTCCTTCGCCACATATTAATGGGGTAGGTTTTAGTAAATGTTAGTACTTTAACTCTAAAAGCTTGGATCTTCTTATATGAAAAACGGTGTTTAAAAACCACCCCATAGAAATGTTTTAAGGATTGATTGAGATGCTGCTGCTGCTAATAATACCCATTATTAACCTTTGTGTATTGCTTACTGTAAGGCAGGCTAAATTCTAAGAACTACACGTTTATGAATTTATTTAAGCCTCATTAGAACTCCTGGAGGCTGGGACCATTTTCCCCATTTTACAGGAAACAGACATAGTGAGATTCATCCCCCTATGTTCAACCAGTAAAGCAGACCTTAAACTTGTAGCTTATGTACAGTGTGCAGGCACTGTACCACTTGTTTTATATTCCTTTGGACCTTTGGCCAGGATTTGAAATTTGGACTCATTTCAAGAGAAGTTCTGAGACCCCTTGGTAAGTATAAAAATTTGTCGGATTGTATTTACAATATATCTCAGGTCAGAGTTTGTGTCCTAGAATTATACCAACAATGATTTATCAAGTTAACATAGTAAAAAGCGTAGCTAACAAAACCATACTCAGGTTCAAATAGTTATTTAACCTGAATGAATGATGATCTAAACTATTTTCTGAAACCTTTTTATACTGTCGTTTACTTCTAACAAAATATATTCTTTTATATTTAAACTTAGAAATAATTTCCTGCTGAGTATGTATTTTAAAGATGGCTTATAAATTATATTCTTTAATTCAAAATTATCAAAAGGGGCAATAGAGTCAAAAGAAAAATCAGTCCATTTTCCTGAATGCTTAATGCAAGTAGAGGATTTGGTGGCTACTTACTGAGTTCTGATTTTTTAATTCATTCTATAGGTTTCCTTCGGTCTATGAGAATGCCTGTTTTCACAGGATTGTTGGGAACCTTTGCACAATTGAGTCTAACATCTTTTTTTTTTTTAACCTTGTCAGGAACTCTGACATATTTCTAAATGAGTTATTCACAGGGCTACACCATCCTCTGGAAAAGTGGGAAAGTAACTGGTGGTCTATGCAGGTGTGGGGTAGGAAGGGAATGGAGACGAAATGGCAGGGGCCATTCACAAAGCTATTGTTTTTCACTTAATTTCCCCCTTGTGATAGTATGGCCAGTCACAATACCTTATTTTTATTTTCTCAATTTAGACATCTCAGGTATCTCACTCTGATTAATTCATGTCCACCTCCAAAGTTTTATCCTGATTTACTTTGCATAGTAATGCATTTACTGGCCCACTGGGAAAAGATAAGCTAATACTGTTGTGAAGCTCTATAATGAGCCTCTAAGTTACGAAAATCCCATTTCCATAAAAATGAAAGAGGGCTATCTATAGAATTTTATTTATTTTTAGCCCTGCTTTCATTGTATTTTCTAAAATGATATATAGCCTGCTTAAAAAAAAGGTTTATTTTAGTGGCCTTTCCTTCAGTCTATTTGAGAAAAAGAATTCTTAAATGCAAGTAAGGAATTAATGCATGAAAATAGACATTTGGACATGTTTTTTAGCGCCCATGATTGGCTATAGTATTCTTGGCAAAATTTCTATCTACTTGTCCACTCTTAGAATTCCAATATCTCTAGGAAATTTCAGTGCTAGGAGAAGATTTTTATGTTGTTTAAAAATAGTAATGTGGGGTGGGTGGGGTAGGGGGTATATGGGGACCTCATATTTTTTTAATGTAACATTTAAAAGAAAATAAGAAAAAATGGTAGTAATGAAAACTTTTAATATAAAATCATGAAGTTGACAAAGGAGCTGCAGCAAATGTGGACGGAATTCTTTAACTGTGTTTATTTAACCAGGTCCCTTTTTCCACGCTGATCCTAATCAACCATGTCCTCAAGAAAAGATGAGAGATTATAGGAAAAGGCTAAAAAGCAATCGTGAGATATGTTTAGCACATTAATAAGGATCTGTACATTTTGGAATAAACCTGAAATTTTATTGCTCAGCTGGTCATTACACATCAGATACAAACTATTAAATAATTGGTAGGAGAAGATGAAAAATAGTATGATTTTAGTTGTTTTCTACTCCAAGGGCAAAGAGTCTTCTCTTTACAAATGAAAGAAAAGAATGTGGACATAAATAACACTTTTGGTTCAAGAGCATTCCAGGTTTTGCTTTCCACTACGGTTTTTCAACAAGGAGGAGGTAAATGTTTCTTCACTTATAAAATCAGTATAGCAATATTCTCAGTTCATAAGACTGTTGTAAGGAAGATAGAGCCATATTTGGCAAGCCTTTGACATGGTTTTTTCCTATGTTGCTTTAAACACTCAATTGTATATGCCTATTAATTTTCAACGTAATAATTCCAAATGGGGCAAAACTTCATGTAAGACTGAATTGGAGAGAGAGAAGAGCAAGTCAATTTTTCTAATCTAAAGCTGTGTTAGGATCCTCTGCTTGCATCTGCTTGCAGAGTCCTCTGTCAGCCCTGACATGTCCCCTTCTACTTCATGGCCTCCATTCTTTCCCTGTCCCAAATGCTATGTGGGTCCAGGAGCCACGACTGCAGACATAATTTTGCCTTCTGGAGGTCTATCTCTGTGTTCTGGCACATGCCAGACCAAACTCTCTTTTTAAAAATAAAGAGCTGGTACCTGAGCCAGAGACCCTGTAGAATGAAAAGGCCCAAGATTCCTGCTGTCTAAAGGAGCAGCAGAAGCAGACACTGATGATGACAGAGCCGAGTGGCTGAGCTCTTTGTCGTCAAAGCTCATTTCAACTCCTTGACATTGTTAACATTTTTGCCCACATTTCTGTTTCTCTCAGTTGTTTGCTGTTTTCCCTACTGCTAATTTTCCCACAATATGATGTACATTTTGTAGATATCGACCCAATTCTCACAAGATTGAGGTAAGTAGGATTATACTTGTAAAGAGTTTAAATAACTTACCTTTGAACTCATTGTATATCAGATACAATGGTTTGTCCAGCTCTGAAGGTTTCCTGTTTTCATCATAGTAGGCAGCAGAGTTTACAGGTTACAACTTTCCTCAAAGTCCTAATCATTACATCAAGACCTTCCCTTCCTGTCCTTCTCTCACTCTCCCTTTAGGACCTCATCATGCCACACTTGAAGAGATTACTGCAGCAGCTTCCTAAACTGATTTTCTTGCCCCATACATTTTATGTGTTCATCCCCCACACTATTACCCTACATCTTCATGATCACAACACGAATCAAGATGGCAGTGTTTTTTTTGAATGTTAATGTAAAATCATGTCAAATGTTTGATGAAAAGTAGTTTATAGTTCTTTGTTGCCTTCCAAATGAAATGAACACCACTTAATTTGAAATTCTTGACCTTCTCTTATTTGATTTCATGGCTATGGTAGGACCCAGACATTAGTATTTCCATTTTTAAGTGCTCTCATTCTGAAGAGCAGTCAGGGTGAGAACCACTGATGTAGTCCATCTCCCCTATTTTAATATTGGAAAGCAGGTAGGGTAAGTGACTAGTGACAACTGAAAGTAGAGTTGAGATCTCCATATTCCTTATCTTGTGATTTGTTTCCTGTTAATACACAGTGTTAATTAAATGCTTTTTTCCAAAACATTGATAGGATGGGTATAGGTAAAAGACTTTTTTTTCCCTTTATTCTTAAAGAAGCTTTAGACTACATAAATTTTACGTAGAAAATATATGGGATTCCCATATACTCCACCCCCCCTCCCACACTTAGGCATGTTAATAACACCTTTCATTAGTGTAGTAATGAAATTGCTACAAATTGATGAACACATATTGAAGTACTTCTACTAACCATAGTCCATAGTTTACATTATGGTTTATACTTTGCACTGCACAATTTTATAAGTTTTGACAAAATGTATAATAGCTTGTATCTGTCATTTCAATATCATGCAGAACAATTTTAATATCCCCAGAATGCCCCATGTCTACCTATTCTTTCCTCGCCCTCCTCTTAGATCCTCTTGTGACACTGTCTTCATATTAGTGTTACAAATTTTTCAATTACTCGAATAATAATAAGTCTACTTTAGCCCATAGGTGCATTCCTTCCTTATGTTTGTTCTTTCCTCAATCTTGAAGATGCCCACTCTGTTTCCATTTGAGAAGGGGCTTAGATCTCATGGGGCAGATGGATGGAACTGTCTTGCTTGCAGTTATGGATACACTCTATTTTTGGGATGGGAGTTGTCTATCATCATCCTTTTGTTATTTGTCCTGGGTGAGTCTGATGAACTGAAGAGTAAGTGTTGGCTGCAGTTCTGCTGAGATTTGGGGCTTAAATGGTATATGAACAGCCAGAATATTTAAGTTTCTGGGACATATATTTAATGGGTATAGTGCTAATTATAAGTTCAAATAAAAGGGGCAGAAGGACCATGTGTAGAAAAATTATAAATAAGTCTGATACATTGGGGAGATAGGTTATCATATATTCCAAGGTAAGGTCCAACAAATGGGTGCTGATTTCCAGGGGTTGTCTGCCCAGCCTATAGTGTCCAGATGTCTCTAGAGCCCTCAGGAGCACCCCTTCTTGAGGCACTGTTTACTTTGTAGTCAGTGAGACCCTTCTGAGATGTGCATAAGCATAATCTTTTGAATGACCTCTGGCTTACTTTGAAATCTCTTAGGCATAAAAACCCCTTTTAGTCTGGGTCTTTTTCCAAATGCATTGATAGTTGGCACTTGGTAATAATCCCTTGGTGCCAGGGAGGCTCATCCTTGAGAGTCATGTCCCATGCCAGGGTTGAGGGGTGAAATGTAGTGCATTTATAAGCTGAGTTTAGCTTAGAGAAAGGCCACATTTAAGCAACAAGGAGGCTTTCAGGAGGTAACTCTTAGTCAACATATATTACTAGTCTAAGTTTCAATTTCACAAGAACAAGGTTCATAAGTACAAGCATTAATATCAAGGGCTTGGCATATTGGTCTGTTCCTCTTTGCTAGGCACTGCCCTTATACTCTAGAGATTCTTGCCACTCTATTAAAGAATGTAGCAGGACTCCCCAGGATAGGAATTCAATATTCCATCAGTTGTTATGTGGGTCTCCACCCATCAAGCAATACCCCATAACCTTATGAACACATTCATATTCCATAGAGGCATGCACCAGGTGTACCCCTTCCCACACATCCTCCCATCATTGATACCCCATACTAGCAATCTTCCCCTGCCACATTTGCAACCCTTCTGCAATCCAAAACCTCCCCAAAAGACAAAGCCAAATAATAGTAAAATAAAATTTTAAAAATTTTGCATCTTGCCTTTCATCACTGTAAGATCTGTTATCTTTTCTGTATATTGATCATTTCTTCTGTATGTTCCCCCAGGGTTTTGTTTTATTTTTTTCACTTTATTTTCCAAGTAGCTATAGGTTAAAGAAAAGTCACATAGAAAATAGTGGGGATTCCCATATCCCGCCCCCCCCCACCACATCCTCCCCTATCAATAACATTCTACATGAATATGGTGTATCTATTATAATTGATGAACAGTATTGAAGCATTGCTACTAACCACGATCGATGGTTTACCTTACAGTTTACATTTTGCACCATCACTTTTATAAGTTCTGACAAAAAGTATTCATCATTGCAAGGTCATTCAGAAAAATTCCAGTGCCCTAAAATGCCCTGTGTTCCATGCATTCTTCCTTCCCCCTCCCATCAGAACCTGTGACAACTGCTAAGTTTCAATTTAAAGAACAAGGTTCATATATAAATGCATTAGTATTGAGGGTTTGTGAAGACCTTTTGTACAGACTGAAAAGTTGGCCCTTTGAGGGTATTAACAGTCTTCTTGAATTTCAACCTAATTTAATACTGGCATTAAATTTTTTAAAAAGATTGATTTTTGGGCATTCTCTTTCCTCTGTAGAACTTTGAATAGTAGTAAGCTAAGGTGGAGGATAATTAGCTAAAATAGCTTAAAATATGTGCCAATTGTGTAATTCTTGCTTGTGTTAAATGTGGCTGTTTTTATTTATTTTTTATTTACTTTATTTTTCTTTATTTATCCCCCCTCCGCCAGATGGTTCTCTCATCTGTCTGCTCATTGTTTGCTCACCTTCACCACGAGGCACCGGGAACCAAACCTGGGGCCTCCCACATGAGAGGGGAGTGCCCAACAGACCAAGCCACATCCATTCCCCATGGGCTGTGGCATCTGCTGGCTTGTGGCCTCTGCTTGTTGCAGCAAGGGTGGAGTCTAGCTCTGTTGTGGCAGGGTCTAGCTCTGTTGTGGTGGTAGACACTCCTCTTCTTTTAGGCACCGGGACCCAAACCTGGGACCTGCCATGTGGTAGGTGGGCACCCAAGTGGTTGAGCCACATCTGCTTCCCTGTACCTGCTTTTTAATTATTAAAGTAAGATAGGTCTATGTCCTAGTTGCAAGAGAATAACCCTTCAGAGGCATGGGTTATATTGATATAATCTTAACTGAGCTATTAGACTTAAATACTTTATGATGTGATACTCTGGGTCAGCACATGTTTCAGGGAAACATAAGCTTTGGTGCTAGAAAGATTGTATTTGAAATAAGAAAGTATGGCCTTGGAATCTTGAACCTGCATCAGCTGAATCCCATTAGAGAGGAAAGAAATTAACCAGAAAAACAAGAAAACCTACTAGCCTTTGGGGGAGTTAGAAGCTAAGAGTGCATTTAAAACTCAACAAAAATAATCCTTGCATATGAATAAGAGTTAATGAAAGAAAGTTATAAAGGAATAGAAAGATAATATGTAACTAATGCTCATTGTATAGCATTGGGGATTGAATTATATATCCCAGGAAAATGTTTTCTTAGTCTTAATCCATTCCAGTAAGTGTGAACCTGTTATAAATAGAACCTTTTGAAGATGTTTTTTTTTTGGTTCAGTTATGGCCAATTAATCCAATTACTTGGGTCCTTTATTAGCAGAATGAAATTCAGGCACAGAGAAAAAGTCATGGAAAGAGCCAGAAGCTATAGTTAGGTGGAACCCAGAAGGGACTGGAGAAGACGCACCATATGCATTGCCATGTGACAGAAAGCCAAGGACCCAAGGCCTGTCACTTCCCGCAGCCAGCTCAAGAGTGCCATAGTCTTCTGGGAGAAAGCATCTCCTTGCTGATGCCTCAGTTCTGGACTTTTGGCCTCAAAACTGTGAGCTGGCAAATTCCTATTGTTTAAGCCAACCCATTGTGTAGCAGTTGTTTTAGCAGTTAGGAAACTAAGACATACAGTCATGTCTTTTTTTCTCTTTCCTTAGAGAATGCCATCACATGGATTTTTATTGTTTTTGTTAAATTGATAATCAAACTTAGTTATTTCATCTCTTAGTGTGTGTATACAGCATGCACAATGACTTTAATTAAATGTTTTCTTGCTAGTTCAAGGTCTTCATTACCAACTTGAATTATTTTTAAATGCAGCAGTACAACAACAGTCTCAGAGACTGTTAAAATATTCAGAGACGCTTGCCTGATGCCGAATGGCTGAACTTTCTGTGCTTCTGTATTATTATATGTGCCTCTTTAAACTTTTGTACCCTCTCTCAGTATTACTTGTCCAGTATGTTTAGCAGACATCTTTGATTCTGTTGCAAGGAAGAATTGGAATTTTGCAGGGAAGAGCACTTAATTAACCTCGCTTGCTCAATTAACTGTTGTATTTATTCACAGTCGTAGGTCAGTGGCTCTAGGTGGAAGCCTGAGGATAGCAATATAGAGAAAGAGATTAGGATTTGTGACCATAATTGCACCACCATCTAGGACCCTTTTCTCCATCACATCTGTGTTATGAAGAGAAGAGTTTGTTGGAATTGTTTTAAAGGAAATGATAACACTAATATGCTTAAAGGTTCTGTTGCTTTGAATTAAAGTTTTAATGAATTATAGGATCCTTTAGAATCTTGAATTAGTTTTTGTAAATTTATTATTTAAAAAAACACTTCCAATAGTCTTGTGTGTGTCTAGCATTAGTAGAATTTCACTACATTTCAGACTCCTCTTTTACCGAAGTATAGTAAAACTTCCTTTCTTACAAAGCAAAACTTGATTATAAAAGTCACATACATAACTTCATATTTTAGAAATCTATAAAAAAAAGCAGGATGAAGATAAAATTTTAAATGTGTTTCAGTCTCCCTTCATAAAAAATTGGTGTACAACCTAAATATCTTAAATGAAAGCTTATATTAGTTTCAAAAATTGCTATTCTTAATGGTGTTTTTTAACTGGTATTTTCAGTGCTGTTTGGCTCTATGTTTGACATCACGTCATTACTAAGGGGGAATAGTCTCCATGGAAAATTGGCTTCAGGTGATTTTCCTTCACGTTGCAGATAGCTTTAATTAAAGAGTTTCTTTTCATAAGGGTCATTCTTCATTTTTATTCCAAAGAGTAAGTAGATTTATTAATAATTATTTTAGCGCAACATCCATTATTTTTCCATATTCAGAATATTCTACTCAAATATTCCCTGTTTATATTCTCTGTGCTGTACAAATAAGTTTTAAAGGGAACTATGTAATCCTGCATAACTATGTAACTTATCGTCATTATTTCATTTATGATTTTCATTTCATTAAAAAATTTCTTGAGTCTTTCAGCATACTTTTCTGGGTGCCATGAAAACTTTTAAAATCTGTGACATTTCTTGTGGGCATACAATATTTCTGCTGCCCAGGTTCTCAAAGTGGAACGATATAACCCTTGAGAGCGTGGCTTCTGTAAAGCTCTAGAAGAGTGGCTTATATATTTTCTCCCTTCCTCTTCCCCTTCCCCTTTCTCATTGTTCTAGAAATGGAACATTTGTTTCAAATGAAATGCTGTGTAAAAGCTAATAAATAGACTAAAAAATAAACATTCTGATAGATGTAGGTTGAAGGCCTTGCGGTGGGCCCAGAGCTCCAGCTATTTTGGAGTCATCTCTACTGAATTCCTCTTTCCCTCCTACAGGTTCCTGGACTGATGTCTCTGAAATCTGGAGCTCAGAAGTGATTTCTTTCTAGATCATTTGAGGTCTTAATGGTTATGATATTTGTAAATCAGTGACACAACTTGAAGCCACAAGGAACATTCCACCTTGAGTATGTTTCACTTCCTCTCATTCTATTCCAGCTATTTTCACCAACTGTGGTCACTCTTACAGCACTTTCTAGAAAATATTGAAAATACAGATTGGACTGTATTTATTGTTATTGGTTTTCTTATTTAATGATGATCCAAAGCTCTTTTCCTTAAAAACAGATTAAAATAAATAAAACAGAATTCGCAACAACAATTTTGATACCATAGGTGGAGAACTTTTTCATTTTGAAAACTGTCAAGATTGAAAACCTTTGACAGATGGGAAAAGTATTGGTGTTTGCTTATAATGAATGCTTTCAAAATGAAGTCACTAAATACAAAATAGTGAACTTATGAAATATTACAGTTGGAAACCATCAGAGAAGTGAGAAAATAGGTCTCCCACTCAAATCAGTAATTGTTCCTATAGTATTTCTCTGACAAATGTTTGTTCAGGCACTGCTTGGATACCTCTAATGAAAAGGAACACATCACATTCAAGTCAATATAAGAAAGCACTGAATGTATTAGAAAGAGAACTGTCTTCAGATTCTTATGGCCTTTGATACAAATTGTGGTTCTGCCACTTATTTAACTATTTGATATTGGGCAAGTCAGTGAATTCCTTAACTTGGGTTTTTTCTTGTATTAACTGAATTTTAAATCCCAACTCTAAAAGTGTGATGAGAGATAATAAATATAAATAGATCATCCCACTTACAAAAGTTATTTGGTAAAATATTGCTCTAGCAAGGTGGTTATGTTGAGTCAAAATAGGCCATGCTGTAACTTTGACTCTTTTCTAATATTTATACTCTATATGATGCATCCAAATCATGGAAGAATACTCTTATTTGTCTTTTAGGACTCCTAAGTCTTACGCTAAAGGTGTCATTTTGTTCAATTGCCTTTTGTCTGATCTGGTTTTTATCTCTCTCACCATCTTCCCTCGTCCCCTGGATGCATTCATAGTCAATCCTTACCAAATTACTGGGCTACGTTTATTGTAGTCATTCTCTGGCAGCCACACTTGTTTGGCATGATCCTATTTTCATGGCTGCACCTGAGTGGACCCAAGCTGAAAAATGAGATTCTGGTCCAGGAATTTGGTATTGGGGCCTTGTGTGAATTAAGAGAATATTTTCTAAAATGCAAAAGCAAGAGGACTAAGGAACAGAGGAAGTCAATTTATAGAAAAAAAAAAAAGATATATCAGATGTAAAGGATCAGGATCAAGGGAAAAAGAGAGGGAACTTGCAACTGGCCTCAAATCTTCAGGATTCTGCGTTCTACTTGGTCCCTACCCCTGCTTCTATGAGCTCTGTCTGCCCTATGCTACCTAGAGTTAATTTCTGTTACTTGCAACTACTGTTTTTCCTCAAAAAATGCTGTTGAACAATCTATAGAGTAGCAGAAAACCATATATCTGATAAGGGTTAAATATCTAGAATATGTAAAGAACTATAACTCAACAATAAGATAACAACCAAATTTTAAAACTGAACAAACGACATGAATAGACATTTCTTCAAAGATATACACATGGCCAAGAAGAGCATGAAAAGATGCAAATATCATTAGCTATTCTGGAAATACAAATCAAAACCACAATGTGATACCACTTCATACCCACAAGAATGAATATTAAAACAAAAAGAAAATAAAAAGAAAGTGTTGGCAAGGATATGGAGAAATAGGAACCTTTGTACCTGTTGATGGGAATGTAAAATGGTACAGCTGCTATGGAATACATTTTGGCCGCACCCCAGAAAGTTAATGTAGAATATACCCAAAATATATTTTCTGTACTTTTAGGTATATAATCAAGAGAATTGAAAGCAGGGACCCAAACAGATATTTGCACACTGATGTTTATTGCATCATTATTTACAATAGCCAAAAGTAGAAGCAACTCAAACATCCATCAAAACATGAATGGATAAACAAAATATGGCGTACACATACAGTGGAATATTATTTAGCCATAGAAATGATTGGGGTTCTGATACATGCAGTAGCAAGGACAAATCTTGAAAACATCCTCAGGGAAAGAAATTAGTCACAAAAGGACAAATATTTTATGAAATATTATATGAAATACCTAGAATATGCAAATTCATAAAGATGAAAAATAGATGGCAGGTTACCAGGAGTGGGGGTGGGAGTGAGGAATGGGGAATTAATGCTTAGTGGGTACAGAGTTACTGTTTGGAGTGATGGAAGGTCATGATGGTAGTTCACATTTCTGAATGTGTTATGTATATTTGAAAATGATTAAAATGGGAAATTTTATAATATGTTACCAAAATTTAAATCTTTTAAAAGAAAAGGATGCTCTTTATTGTAAGCCCACCCAATTCAGAGATATAAAAATATGAAAAAATATTTTAATATAGTAGTCTTTTTAAAAAACATTTCTGTCAAAGTCTAGGGCTCAGAATTGAACATCATTGTTCCTCACCCTTTCCCCCCACAATAGTGGCATTAAAACCCACCATATTTCCTGTTCTATTCACAGAGCCCTTATCTAGCATTTCCAGCTGCCTATGAGACAATTTCCATTTAGATGTTCCCATCAAACGTATTTGAAAATTTGTATTCTTCTTCCCTGGCAGACTAGATCTCCTTAATTTCAATAAGACACCATTTCCCCATCTTCTAAGAGTAATTTTTTTTTTTTTAATTTTTTAATTTTTTATTGACTTTGTAATAATATTACATTAAAAATATATATGTGAGGTCCCATTCAACCCCACCCCCCCACCCCCCCCTCTCCCCCCCCCAACAACACTCGTTCCCATCATCATGACACATCCATTGGATTTGGTAAGTACATCTTTGGGCACCTCTGCACCTCATATACATTGGTTCACATCATGGCCCATACTCTCCTCTATTCCATCATGTAGGCCCTGTGAGGATTTACAATGTCCGGTGATTACCTCTGAAGCACCATCCAGGGCAGCTCCATGTCCCGAAGACGCCTCCACCTCTCATCTCTTCCTGCCTTTCCCCATACCCTTTGTCCATTATGTCCACTTTTCCCAATCCAATGCCACCTCTTCTATGTGGACACTGGATTGGTTGTGTCCATTGCACCTTTATGTCAAGAGGAGGCTCAGATTCCACCTGGATGCTGGATGCAATCCTCCCATTTTCAGTTGTAATCACTCTAGGCTCCATGGTGTGGTGGTTGTCCTTCTTCACCTCCATCTTAGCTGAGTGTGGTAAGTCCAATAAATCAGAATGTAGGTGCTGGAGTCTGTTGAGGCTCAGGATCTGGCTATCACATTGTCAGTCCAGAGATCTAAGAGTAATTTTGAATTCTTTTCTCCTTCACTTAATTCCAGTCTGCCACCATATTTTGGTAATTCTTATTTTGTAATTTACCCTTTACTTTCTTCTTTATCACCTCTTTGACAACCATAGGATTTAAGCCTTTTTCATCTGAATTATTGAAATGATGTCTTAACAGGTTTCTGGCAATTCTCTTTCTCTTACAGTAAAATGTGGGAGTAATCATTATAAACATGCCTTTCATCTGGGCATTTAACCCCAAGACTACCATGAATGGAGCCCCATGGATTCTGCATTATAAAAGTCCTTGATCATCCCCGTCTTCCTAAAAGTGTTATTCTACCTCCCTGATGCTCCCCCATCTATTCTAGCTCCTTCTGCTTAAATTTTGAGACCTTCATGATCCAGTTCAACTCTTTGCCTTTATCTCATTGCTGTTCACTTAAATGTATGTGCCACCATTAATAACTAAGGGCCTTCATTTCAATCAGATAGTCGCTTAACTGTCTCTACAAAATCCATTGTTTTACTCCTCTTCTTTTGCCTTGAATTCCTCTCACATAAAAATATGAGTAGTTAAATGGAAAATGATGGGATATTATTCCTGAGAGAAGGAAAACTAGAAGAAGAGCAGATTCTGGGAGTGGGGTCATAAGGAATTCTGTGGTAGGTCTCTTGAGTTGGATAAGACCTCTGAATTAGAGTTCAGCAAATAACTAGGGATGAGACAAGATGCAAAGTCTGGACTAGATTTACAGATTTTGGAATGAACCCTCCCACAGATGGCCAGTCAGGCTGTGGAAATAGATCAAATCCTCTGGGGAGTTTGTATAAAAAGAAGAGTTCTTGAGAACACAAGTGTTTAGCCAGTGAATAGAGATTTGGTGAGGGCAGATTGCTTTTGATACAAAATCATATAGCAGGAGCAAATATTATGGATCCTCCAATCTGATACATTCACAATCAAGTTAAGAAAAATGAGGTCCTGTCAGAGAATAAGTGATTTTCTATAAGCTTCGGGCATAGAGGGTCTCCCAAATTCTACCTTTTTTGTATAGTTTTTTTTTTTTTTGGTAATCCAATTCAACCTCTTAATGGTTTGATTAAAATGATTAAAATGTATGGGGTATAAGGGTCTTTTTTCTATGTTTATACTTATTACCCTTTGGTGACTGAAAAATTTAATGAATCTGTCAAGTAATCAAATTTGTTGAAGTAAATGCATTGTCCCTGCTTAGAAAAATTATTGAATAACATAATTTCCTGGATATTGTCCTTGATGGTTTCCCTCATTTTTCATCCTGGTACTTCTGTGTGCGTAGAGCATCATGTACTTCCTTTTCATAGTCCTTATTGGTTTCTCTGATAGACTCTGTGTTCCCTAAAAAATGCTATTCTTTTCCACCTAATCATTCATTGACTCCAGAAGAGTCGAGTGCCAGGCAAATGTAGATAATGTTTCCTGAATAAATGAAACATGTAGTTATGAGACTATAAATTCTTTGAAGACAGAGCATCATTTTTTTTTTCCGTCTGGACCAAGTACAGATATTTGCACATAGTATAAACACAGTTATGTTGAGTTGTTATTTCTTTCTAGAGCTTGTCTTTTATTATGGTTTAAACTGTGGGCAAAATTGATTTTTTTTAGAGCAAAACATCGAGTCTCATTTATTAAACATAAACTCTTATTAAACATAAACTTACGTCAAGCATAATAACATTCTGACTAAAAATTAACTCTACTTTTTGATCGTAAAGCTCAACTCTACTGGATTGTTGATAAGGTTAGTGACACATTATTTTTTTCAACCCTCTAAAATATCTTTTATTGAAAGGCCTTCTTTTTAAACCACAGAATGTAGAGATATTTATGTTCTATTTATTGCTGGTTTCTCTCTTTCTATTTTTTGCTTTCTTTTTGTATCTTGCCCACAGCAGCTGTTTCCCTAACCCTTACCCCAACCCACAGGCTTTCCCACGCTCCTTTTTTGGCTCTCATTTGGCACTGATCTTTACTTTGACAGATAAAACACATGTCTGAATGTAGCTACAGCCAAGCTAACAATCCATCAGGTTTCCCATAAGAGTGATTATGCTCATTTTATGGTAAAATAGGGTGATCATTTTGGACAACGTATTTGGTTTACTTTGAATAAGTTTTCAACATCCTATTTAATTCTGCATTCCTTGATAACATGCTGACAGATTATGCTTAGGTTATGTAAACTCACTGTGACTGAAGCTCATAGGATAGTAGAGTTGGGGATGAGACAAAGAGGCAACATGGGCTGCAGAGGTAGAGCAAAACGAGGTTGGATTCCAACTTGGACACATACTAGCTCTGTGACACACTAACGATGTGATATTCAATTTATATGGATTTTACCTCTTCATGTATAAAATGAGGTAATAACTACCTAACAGAATTGTTGTGAGGGTACCATCATATCTATACAGCACTAAGGAAAATGTCTTACTAGAATAGAAAATACTTGATAAATGGTAGTTGTTGTTAACATCCTGTAGTCTAATACTTCATTTTCTGTAAGAAGAAATTGAAGTCCCCATAGTGGGGCTTCACAGTGAGTTAGTTGAAGAAAGAAGAGTATTAACACAAGTGCCCTGGATTTCCCCCAAGTGTTCTTGTAGCAATTTACATCCCTGTGCCGTTTGAAACTTTGATCTGAAATTGGTCATTTTAGTTGCAGGGGTTCTTAACAAGGGGTCTGTGATCTTGAATTTAAATAAATAAAAAAAGCATTCTTCTGGGGACATGTTGGTGTGGGTGTGACATATTTATTAAATAATACACAATATAGTGTGGACTTAGTAAGGGATCCGTGGTTTTCACCTGACTGCAGAGGGGTCCGTGGAACAAAAAAGGTTAAGAACCCCTGTTTCTGTTTCAGTAGATTTGAAACTAACACAGGTTGGACCCCATCACTGTTTCACTTAGAAATATCAATCAAGGTTGTTAATTCTAAGATATGTACCTATCCCTCAACAGTATCCATAGCATAGCAGGAATGTTTCCTAATTTCATATGTGAATGCATGTGAAATTGTAGTAGATGCAGAAGGAATTAGTGACTTAGATAAAAATTCTCACTTGTGGATAGCAGCCATCTTGGATTTTGGAGTCAAAACAAAGCACAAACTACTGTTAGGTTTGTTTTCTTAGAATAACTGAAAACAAAATGAAGTGTCCTTAATATACCCAATAGGGTGGTGGACTTGGCCCAGTGGTTAGGGCGTCTGTCTACCACATGGAAGGTCCACGGTTCACACCCCAGGCCTCCTTGACCCGTGTGGAGCTGGTCCATGCGCAGTGCTGATGCGCGCAAGGAGTGCCCTGCCACGCAGGGGTATCCCCTGTGTAGGGGAGCCCCACGCTCAAAGAGTGTGCCCTGTAAGGAGAGCCGCCCAGCGTGAAAGAAAGTGCAACCTGCCCAGGAATGGCGCTGCACTCACGGAGAGCTGACACAACAAGATGATGCAACCAAAAGAAACAGATTCCCGTGCCGCTGACAACAACAGAAGCGGACAAAGAAGACGAAGCAAATAGACACAGATAACAGACAACTGGGGTGGGGCGGGGGAAGGGGAGAGAAATAAATAAATAAATCTTTAAAAAATATATGTATATATACCCAATAGCTTCTTAATGTATTTTAAGTGTACAGGGAAGGATACATTTAATTAAGTGGTATAATAATTGAATGAATATTAGACATACAAGTGGTTGCAACCCACTTTCATTGTGTGTATGTGCATGTGTCTGTGTGTGGCACTAACTGGTCACAATTTAAAATAAGGCCAGAATTAAACATTCAAAAAATCATTAAGCAGTTGCCGTGTGTCAGAACTAGTACAATAAATAATACTTTCTAAAGTTGCATATGTTCCTGTAAATTTTGGAATGATTTTGCTCATAGTAAATAAAACAACTTAATTCTTGATTGACATGTATTTCAGTGGGATCTTCTTAAGGATTTTTCTGAATGCTCTCATCATGTCCTAAAGCACTCAAGAAATTAGGAGAAAACCAAGGCATCTTTTCTGATTCCTTAAATTTAAAATTTTTAGGCAATTTTTAAAAATTATGTGAAAATTCTTCTTTGTTCACATACCTTAAAATAGATGAACATGTATATACTACTGTGGGCTATGTTTAGTCATTTTTAGTTTAGAAAGACCCCTCCTTTTGGAATATTTTGTATAGCTGTGAAATAATTTAAATTCAGGTGAGTAACTCTTTTATGGTCAAAGTATACAAGGTGAGCAATTATGATGTTTCCTTATAAACTCTTATTAAAAGAACAAAATTGATTATTTTTATTTAAAACAAATACAAATTCTACAAATAATGGTGGAAACCTTAGGCAAAGTACATGCAATGTGCATGTATGATGAGGAGCTTTGTTCCTGCAACTAGAATTCAGACATAACTACTCAATAAGTAATTTGGATGTAACTACTCAGTAAATTAGTTTAACCTTTTCCTTGTACTTCGTATATGTCATTAGCTAACAGTCATTTACATGGCAGTCCTTAATTTGTAGAGCCAGTTTGCCTTTCAAAATATAAATAGGCAGTACACAAAACAACTATTTTAAAAGGACATTTTATTTCTAATATTAGAAAATTTTCCTTTTTTCTAAGGATTTAAAAAAAATGGTTTATTTAGAAACTGGTTAGTGAACCACAAATTATGTCTTCAGATACTCATATATTTCAGAATATTTTACAAAATTATAGTATCAACAAAAAATCTTGAGAGGTAAGACATATCCTTATTTTTTATTTCTTATGGTGGCAATTCCTACATGAAAATTATGGTTTAAGTGCTGAGAGCATGGACTTCTGTCTCGCAAAGGTTGTATAAACTTGAAAAAACTTCAAGAGGTTTCTGAATTCATCTACCCATTCCAGCCAGAACTGCTTCTGAGCGGTCTTATAGCTTATTTAGGGAATTAAAACATTTTGAATGCTTGAATAAAAGTCTAAATGTAGGCATTATCCCCATGTCTTAGTTTGCTTACCTGCTCAAAGTAGATACCATGAAATGTGTTGACTTTAAAAATGGGAATCCCAGCTGATGATGCAACTAGAAAATGACCTTGAATTAAAGGTTCAATGTGGGCCAGCAGAATATCCCTGTCTACATATAATAACAGGAGTTAAAAATGCTGTTTGACCTAAATTAAGGGGGAAATGGAAAGGACAAATGAGTTTATATGGCTATGAGTTTCTAAAAAAGAGTCTGGAGGTTGTCAGAAGGATTGCCCTTATGCACACCTGAGCAGAGTCTCAGAGACAGATAAAGTAGATACAACCCCAGGTATTGGTCCTTTTGAGGGCTAAAGAGACCCACAAGTTCTGTGGTCATGGCAGATGGGGTTCACTACCATGTCATTTGGCCCTTCTTTGGAGCTGGTGTTTCTGCGTGATGGAGCTGGACTCAGATGGGATCTCTTTTCACAAGCCTTTCATGCTACTTTACTGGAATTGTAGTTGATGCTGGAGCTTAATATGTATCTAGGGGATTTGAATCTCTGGACTGACAATATGATAGCCAGACCCTGACCTCAACAGACTTCAGCTCCTACACTCTGATTCATTGGACTTACTCCACTCAGCTAACATGGAGTTGAAGAATGTCAACCACTACACCATGGAGCCTAGAGTGCCTACAACTGAAAGCAGGAGGATTGCATCCAATATCCATGTGGAATCTAAACCCACTCTTGACATAGATGTAGAATGGACACAACCAAGCCAAGGTCCACAGGAAGGAGGAATACTGTAAGGATCAGAGTGGACTTAATGATATTCTATTCATGAACTATTGTGGTTAATAACTGAGAAAATGTGGCATTGATGTGGAAAAAGTGGCCATGGTGGCTGCTGGGTGTGGGGAAGGGGAGGAAGAGAAGAGATGTGGAGGCATTTTTGGGACTTGGAGTTGTCCTGGGTGGTGCCCCAGGGACAATTGCCGGATGTTGTATGTCCTCCCATGGCCCACTGGATGGAACGTGGGAGAGTGTGGGCTATGGTGTGGAACACGGGACATGGGGTGCAGCGATGCCCAGAGATGCACTCACCAGACGCAATGGATGTGACTTGATGATGGGGGAGAGTGTTATTCGGGGGGGTGGTGGGGGCGAATGGGAACCTCATATTTTTTTAATGTAATATTTTTTTAAAAATGAATAAGATCGAGTAGAATTTGAAAAAAAAATTAAAATAAAAAAAATAAAAAATAAAAAAAATAAAAATGGGAATTTGTTAACCTACAAGATTACAGTTTTAAGATAGGAAAATATCCATATCAAGGCATCATCAGGCAATGCTTTCCCCTTGAAGACTGGCTGCCTGCGATCCTGGACTCCTCTGTCACATGGCAAGGCACATGGCGGTGCCTACTGGTTTCTCCCTTCTCTTCCTGTTTTCTGTGCTTTTAGTCCCTTGCTTCTGTGGCTTGTCTGAATTTTTTCTTTTATTAAAACTCCAGTGGGAGGCACCCTGGACCATATCTTAACTGAAGTCACCTAATCAAAACCCTGCTTACAATAGGTTTACACTCACAGGAAGGAATTTGCTTTAAGAACACCATTTCCTGGACTCCATACAACTCTAAACCACCACACCACATCAGTGTTAAAAAGAGGAAGAAGATTTATAAAACCTATTCTATATATAAAAGAACATGGAATAATAAAAACTGGTATTTGTAAGTGCTTACTGTATTTCCTGGCTATCTAGCTACATCACCTCTTGGAGTTTTTATAAAGAGTAAATGAATTACTATAAAGCATGTATGTGTGTCTTGCATATAAATGTTATAGAAAATTTAGGTATTTACAATATCAATTACTATTGTTATTAATTATTATTATTTTTTAAATATTAAGGACCTAATAATTGGGAGATCCTTGATCACTGAGTCCATCTCCTTTTTCACTAAGCTATTCTGGTTTTCCTGTGTAAGGATCTAAGATGGTCCAAAAAGGTCCCAGAGCTTCTTTTTAAGTGGTCCCTCACAACAGACCTGGGAATAGAAACTGTTTTGGACTGCTTATCAGCCTTTTACTGATTTTGAGGTTTATATCAAATTCCTTTGTCACAATTTTCCTTCTGTAAAGTAGGAATAATAATATTACCAATCTCAGATGTATTATGTGGATTAAATTAGACAATGCACGTAAATGGTTGAGCAGAAAGCCTGGCACAAAGTAGGCACCCCATAAAGGTTAATTGTTATTGTTCATTGAAGTCTGTGAATCAGATGCAGGGTATCACTGGCTGTCAGTACTCATCTTGTGGCTTCACTGATTTGTTCGCACCAAACTTGATGGTTTCCTTTTTTTAGTATATTTTTAAATTTTTTTTAAATTACAGAAGTTGTAGCTTTACAGAAGAATCCAGCAGAAAACAGAGTTCCCAAATACCTCCCCTTTCATACTTTACATTATTAGGGTAATTTTGTTAGAATCGATGAAATGTTATTATTGTAATGACACTATTAACTGTAGTCCACGTTTATATTAGGGATCACTGTGTTATACAGTCTTATGATTTATTTTTATTTTAGTAACACATATAATCTAAAATTTCTTCTTTTGCCCACAATCATGTAAATAATTCAGTGGTGTTAATTATAGTCACAATGTTGTGCTATCATTACTGCTAACTATTACCAAAACTTTTCCATCATCCCAAACAGAAACTGTATACTAATTAAGCATAACTTCACATTCTCTACCCCCTGCTCCCACCCCAGGCCCTGGTAATCTGTATGGTTGTTTATGACTCTATGAATTAGCTTATTCTGATTATTTCAAATCAGTGAGATCATAAAATTTCCTTTTGTATCTGATTTCTTTCACTCACCATGATGTCTTCAAGCTTTATCCATTTTGTCAAACCTACCAGAGCCCCATTATTTTTACAGCTGCATAATATTCCATTATATGTGTATACCACTTTTTTCCATTAATCTGTTGATAGATATCAATCTGTTGATAGAGTTTCTTTAGACTACTGTGAATAAAGCCAATATGAATACTATTGTGCAAATATCTATTTGAGACCTTGCTTTCAATTCTTTGGGGTATATACTTAGAAATAGGATTGCTGGGTATATGGTAATTCCATATTTTCTGAAGAACTGTCAAAGTGTCTTCTATAGCAGCTATGCCATTTTATGTTTCCACTAACAATGACCAGGTGTTCCTATTTCTCCACATCATCTCCAGCACTTACGTTCTGTTTTTTTAATAGTAGTAATTCTGGTAGGGTGAAATGATTTATCATTGTAGTTTTGATTTGCATTTCCCTGATGGCTAATGATGATGAGCATCTTTTCATGTGCTTACCAACCATACGCATATCTTCTTTGGAGAAATGTCTATTTAAGTTTTCTGTCCATTTTTTAATTGGGCTCTTTGCCTTTTTGTTGTAGAGTTATAGGTTTTTAAAATATACATTCTGGACAAAAAACCCTCTTCAAATATGTGGTTTCCAAATATATTCTATGATCCTGCAGGACATCTTTTTACTTTCATGACGCAGTCCTTTGAGACACAAAAGTTTTTAATTTTCATGAACTTCCATTTATCTAGTTTTTCTTTTGTTGCTTATGCTTTTGATGTAAAGTCCGGGAAACAATTGCCTAAGACCAGGTCCTGAAGATGCTTCCTATGTTTTCCTCCAAGAGTTTTATAACTTTGGTTCTTCCAGTTTTGTTTTTGGTTCAATTTGAGTTAATTTTTGTTTGTAGTGTGGGGTAAGGGTTCACCTTCATGTTTTTGCATATGCATATCCGGTTTTCCTAGCACCGTTTGTTGAAAAGACTATTCCTTCCCAATCAAGTGGATTTGCCACCCTTGTCAAAAATCAATTGGCCATAGCTGTGAAAGTTTATTTCTGAACTCTCAATTTCATTTTTATGTCTCCTTGTTTTCATGATTGTTGCTTTGTAATAGCTTTAAAGTCAGGAAGTATCAGTCTTCCAACTTCTTTCTTTCTTTGTCAAAATGGTTTTGGCTGTTTATAGCCACTTAACCCATATAAATTTGATGATTGGTTTTCCCATTTCTGCAAAGAAGGCTGTTGGAAGTTTGATTACAATTGCTGAAAATTGCTTTGGGTGAAAGAGACAACGTAACAATCCATGAACTAGGAATGGCCTATTTATTTAGGTGTATGATTTCTTTTACCAAGATTTTGTTTTTTCTGTATATGTAAGTTCTTTGCATCCTTCATTAAATTTACTCCTAGATATTTGATTTGTTGTTGCCACTGCAAATGATTTTTTTTTTCCCTTGATGTACTGTTCATATTACTTATATATAAAAACACTACTGGTTTTTGCACATTGATCCTGTATCCTGCTACCTTGCTGAATTTGTTTTTTAGCTTTACTCGGTTTGTGTGGATTTTTCAGGGTTTTACCTATGTAGGATCCTTCCATCTGCAAATAGGGAAGGTTTTGCTTCTTACTTTCCAATTTGGATGCCTTTTATTTCTTTTACTTGCCTAATTGCTCTGGTTAGAACTTCCGGTATAATGTTGACTAACAGTGGACACCCTGTCTTGTGTCTGATCTTAGAGAAAAAAATTTCAGGCTTTCACCATTGAGTATCATGCTAATTGTGGGGTTTTCCCTTTTTACACTTTTCATTTTGAGAAAGTTTCCTTCTAGTTCTAGTTTTCTGTGAGTGCTTATCAAGAAGGTGTGCTGCATTTTGTCACATGTCTTTTCTGTGTCAATTGAAATGATCATGCTTGTTTTTTAAAGGAGGTATCAGAGATTGAACCCAGGACCTAGTATGTGGGAAGCAGGCAATTAACCATTTGAGCTACAGATGCTCTCAATCATGCATTTATTTTGCTTTGTTCTATTAATGTGGTATATAACCTATTTTCTGCTGTTTAATCACCCTTGCATATATGGGTTAAATCTTACTTGATCATGCAGTATAATTCTTTTCATGGGCTCTTGGATTCTTTTTGCTAGTATTTTCTGAGGATTTTTGCATCTATATTCATAAAGCATTTTGGCAGTTTGAGATTATTTATGGATCCCCCTCCAAAAGATTATGTTTGTGAACTAACCTGGGTATGATATTCTTTGAATGCATTAGACTATCTGATGTGTCTTGATTAAATTGCCTGTTAGGAGTGGGACTTTGATTTAACCACATCAATAAGGCATGACTCAGGGTTGAGTCCCTGCCTGCTTGGTGGGCTGATATAAACTGATACTCACTCAAGAAGACACATGGAAAAGGAGAGAACTTGGTCATTTCAGTCCTGACATGTGACAGAAAGAGGAAGGCTCAAATAGTTAAAGCCCCTGGAAGAGAGATGAGTCATTTTCCTGATAGTTTGCAGCTGAAAAGAACAGAGCAGCTGAGAAGGCCCTAGAGACAAGGCAGAGATCACCTGCCATCTTGCTTCAACATGTGGCAACAGACTTTGGTGAGAAAGCAGTCCTGAGTTGGACTCTTTAGGGCCTTCTAACTGTAAGCTTTTACCATAATTAAATACCCTTTATAAAAGCCAACAGATTTCTGGTACTTTGCATCACCTTCCTTTTGGCTGACTAATACAGGCATATAGGCCTGTAATCTTCTTATTTTGTAATATCTTTAACTGACCTTGGTACTAAGGTGATATTGGCTTAAGAGAATAAGTTAGGAAATGTTCCCTCCTCTTCAATTTTTTCGAATAGTTTGAATGGTATTGGTTGTTGTTTTTTTTTTTTTTGTCTTAATTTTTTTAATATTACATTAAAAAAATATGAGGTCCCCATATACCTCCCACCCCCCTCACCCCACTCCTTCCCCCTTAACAATAATCTCCTCCATCATCATGAGACATTCATTGCACTTGGTGAATACATCTCTGAACACCGCTGTACCTCATGGTCAATGGTCCACATCATATCCCACATTCTCCCACATTCCACCCAGTGGGCCATGGGAGGACATAAAATTTCTGATAACTGTCCCTGCAGCATCACCCAGGACAACTCCAAGTCCCAAAAACGCCTCCACATCTCATCTCTTCCAGCATTCCCCCAGCAGCCACCATGGCCACTTTCTCCACACCAATGCCACATTTTCTTCGATTACTAATCACAATAGTTCATGAATAGATTATCAGTAAGTCCACTCTAATCCATATTCTATTCCTCCATCCTGTGGACCTTGGAATGGTTGTGTCCACTCCATATCTATATCAAGAGGGAGCTTAGATTCCAGATGGATGCTGGATGCAGTCCTCCTGCTTTCAGTTGTAGGTACTCTTGGTTCCATGGTGTGGTGGTTGACCTTCTTCAACTCCAAGTTAGCTGAGTGGGGTAAGTCCAATAAACCAGAGTGTAGGAGCTGAAGTCTGTTGAGGCTCAGGGCCTGGCTATCTCATGGTCAGTCCAGAGATTCAGGTCCCCTGGGTATATATTAGACCCCAGCACCAACTATACTTCCGGTAAAAGTAACAGGAGAGACTTATGAACAAAGATCACATCTGAGTCCAGCTCCATCACACAAACAGTATTGGTTTTAATTCTTCTTGGAATGCTTGGTAAAATCTACCCAGGAAGCCATGTGGTGCTGGGTTTTTCTTTGTTTGTGGGGGCAGGGATGGGGAGGGTTGATAACTGATTCAACCTCTTTACTTGTTATTGGGCTGAGATCTTCTATTTCTTCTTGAGTCAGTGTAGGCAGTTTATGCATTTTTAAGTATTTACCCATTTTATCTAGGTTATTTAATTTTGTTGGCCTCTAATTGTTTATAGTATCAGGTGTCCTTTCTTTTCTGTCTGAAGAACTCTCTAGAATTGCTTGTAGGGCAAGTCTAGTGGTGGTGATCTCCCTCAGCTTTTGTTTTTCCAGAAATGTCTTAATCTTTCCCTCATTTTTGAAAGAAAGTCTCATGGGATATAAAATTCTTGGTTGAAAATGGTTGTCTCTCATCGCTTTATTATTTTGTTCCACTGACTACTTGTCTCCATGGTTTCTGATAAGAAATTGGCATTTAATCTTATTGGAAATCCCTCATACATGATACATTGCTTCTATCTTACAGTTCAAAATGCTCTCTTCTTGTTCTTGGCATCAACACTTTGACTATTATGTGTCTGGATGTGTTCCTCTTCAAGTTTATCCTGTTTGGATTTCACTGGGCTTCTTGAATGTGCATATTCATGTCTTTCATTAAATTTGGGATGTTGTTGGCCATTATTTTTTTGAATATTCCTTCTGTCCTTTCTTCTTTTAATGGGACTCCCCGAATGTATATATTAGTATGCTTGATGGTTTGTCACAGGTCTCTTAGGTTCTGTTCACTTTTTTTTTCATTCTTTTTTCTTTCTGCTTCTTAGCCTCATTCTTTTCAATTGTCTTGTCTTTGAGTTGACAGAATCTATCTTCTTCTAGTTCCAGTCTGTTGCTGGAACCCTCTAGGAATTTTTCCATTTCAGTTATTGTGTTTTTCAACTCCAGTATCTCTGGTTCCTTTTTAAAATTCTCCCTTCTTTATTAAGATAATCATATTGTTTATTCATTGTTTTACTGATATTCTTTAGTTCCTTCTCTGTTTTCCTTTATCTCCTTGGGCATATTGAGAAACATTCTTTTAAAAATCTTGCTCCAGTATGTCTAAAATCTTGTTGTCTGTGTTGCTCATTTTTGGATTTTTATCTTGCTCCTTTGGATGGGCCATTTCCTCTTTCATTTTTTTTTTTCTGTCTTTTGTTGTACAATGTATGTTTTAATATTTTAAAGTGTTAACTTTGATTTAATCCCTGAACTCTCTCTCTTCCTTAAGTTTTTACCCAGAACTGATATGACAGAGATTTATTTGAGTGCCAGAGCTAAGAAAAACAAACAAACCAGTGGAAGAAAAGAATACCATTCACAGTTTTTGAAAATTGGTTTTGCATTGGTTGGTACCTTCATTCAGGATTTAGCCCGCCTATCAAGAAGATCATCCCATGGTGAATGTTAATGGCATGCTTTTATGAATTAACCTTTCCCCTGGAGGCATTTTAGCATTTCTTTTCTTATTGTTCTGTTAATCAACTTTCCTCATCAATTTTGTAGGAATTTTATTAATTTATTTGTGTTTTTAAAAATGCATTAGCTGAAATTCTTTCTGAAATGAAAGTAAAAAAAAAATGATTAGCCTTAATATTTTGGTACATTGGTTCCAGTGCTTTTATATTTTACACATTTAAGATTATGATGTATATATTATTGATTTTCCATTGTCTTTAACATTCTTTTATAACCATTTTCTACAACATTAAAATTCTGACATTACTCGTAAACTTCTTAATAGTCTGTATGAATGTATCATTTTATTTAAACATTTCTTGATGTTTGGACCTGTCATTTATTTCCAGCTTTGTCAGTATAAATTATACTAAAGCAAATATTTTTATAAACTCGTGTGCATTTATATTTCTTCCAGTTATATTTCTATATATGGGATTATGGGTACAGAATTTAGGAAATGAAGGCTTCTGTGCTGTTCAAAAAAGAGCTGAACTGTTATAATTAAAATTAGAAGCAAATGTGTAAATTTTTTAAAAAATCCTAGAGCAGTGGTTTTTAAACTCTGTGGCATTTCCTTGTAATTGTAGTGATTGAGATGAGAGAGCTTTACAAGAAAGAGAAGTCTTTTTCATATCTCTTTCTTATAACACATGAAACTTAGTTTTTTACTTAATAACAATGCATTTCAAAAGCTCAGGATGACAAAAAATATAGTGAAAATGTTAGGCTTCATATAGCTAATATATTTGTTGCAATTTGTAATAAAATATAAATATCTATATTTTTAATACCATTAGTAGATACTAAATTCTACAAAAAGCATATACAGTTTAATAAATACTGAATTTAAAATTAAATATCACTTCTCTGATTAAATTTAATGTTAATGACATGGAGTGGTTTCAGGAACTTTTTTTAAAATCAGGTGAAGAATATTTTCCTGACAGTACCTGTCACCAAAATTTCCCTTAGACTAGGTATTGAAAAATATTAGTTCAAGTATGGAGAGAACACCATTCCCTTCTCACTCCTCTTCATTCCAGAGGATTTGGGTGTCGAATGGAGCCAAGGCTTCAGACAAAAGAGAAAATACCCTGTATGACAGAGGGAGAACTCTGGAATGTTTTGGCAGTCGGCAGAAGAGGAAGCGTGTCCTGGGCTGATAGCAAGCTTCCGAGTGACTCCTACCTGTGAATCCTCTATACTCCAGTCCTCCAAACTTAGTCGTCATGTTCACGGCTTGTGTCTAAGTATTACTTGTTATTAACGTGTGAGAAGGGTCTGAGCTTCAGTGAAGCTCACCTATTTAGAAATAGCAGAAATCTTGGCTGAAAGTAAAAGGTAGGTGACGAATGTCCACTACTGTGGAATTTGGAGCCCATTGAGACAATTCTACTTACATTGACGGGGCAAGGAGGTGACCAGGTGAAGTCTTGGTTACTTGGTTTTTTCAAGAACAGGAAATAGAAAGTACAAACTTTGGCTTTCATTGTTATAAGGAGCAGAGTCCCTGAAGGATTAGAATACTGAGGAAACTTCCATGCTGGATGCATACCAGACTAATCTCTAGACATACCTGTTTCTGGACACTGCTCCTAGAGATTCTGATTTTTATAAATCTGTGGCAAGCATTTTTTAAAAAAGTTTCTCCTGTTTAATCTCATGATTACTAGATTTGAAAAGTACCTGAGAGCTTAAAACTTATTTATGGGGTTCGAGTTTATTCATTTCGGTTTGCCATCAGATACCAGATAAGTTGTCAGTCGTCAGCCAAAAATGGAGCCTATGTCTTCTTCTTTACTCAAATATTTTGAATCTGGCAGGCATTTGGAATATACTTTATGGAATAGTGGAGGGCAGGTGTATGGATAAAGGATGTTAGAGTTGTTCAATAATGTCCAAAGTAGTAGAACTAGGTAAAAAAAGAAAAAAAAAGAACTTTTTCTGATCATTGGAAAGGTTTAAGAATGAACTGAAACACAATTTGATGAAGACAAAATAGAGGACATTGAAATGGTAAAACCTTAATAGTGGTGATAAATTAGATATCAAAGAAATAGCTATTTTAAATAAACTCATGTTCCAGGAGTCCCCAAAAGTGTTAAAGCATCAAATTAACCACCTTAAAATATTATAGCATTTATTTTTAGGCACCTGTATTTGTATACCTTTCCAGCCCTTCAAAGGTTGACTTTTTGGCATTTAATTTTGCCTTTGTGTAAATATAATCTTAATGTTTTGGTGCTCAGTACAGAGTTTATATCAATGGTAGCTCTAAATTTGATGAGCTCAAGTGAGGTAATGCTTTTATAAATCAGACTTAATCTGTCTTCACACCAGATAACCCAACCCAAGGCTGTGTGACTATTCTCTTGGCTGTGAGGTTTTTTGGCTTTAATTGCAGCCAAGTTAATCTGTAGAATTTAACAATTATACTGCCATCTGTCTTAAGGGTTTATAACTCTGGCACTGAATGAGCAAATAGTGTAAAACACTTGTACCTGTGTGTGTGTGTGCACCGTTCAGAGTTTTATTGGCAATAAAAAATAAATAAAAAAAAAAGACATGCTGACTTTTGTGCTTGGGAATGGAATCTGTTTCTAACCTTTGCTATTAACAGGAAGTGGGAGAGGTGAAATGGGGCCTGTTTTGTGGCTGGGCCAGAGCACTCCGTGTTCCTAAGAGGGTATTCAGGTTTCATGTCTGTCTAGCTTCTTGCTCCTTTGAAGAGCTGCCTTTGAAGTCCTAAAAACATAGATTGGTAATGAGCAACATACAGTGAAAAGTGGGCAAATATTTGGAAAATCCAGGCTCTGAAAACAGCCAGTCTAGGGTAATTTGGCATAGACTGTGTTATAAGGCTACTTTCCTTTCCCACCTAAATATATTTACCAATATAATAGTGTATGTTTCCTATATAATAATGGCTGAAAAATCTCAACCTCACGTTTATTTTGAGACAGAGCTATTTGCTGTATTTATTTTAAATTTGATTTAAAAATTTCTGGTAGCACTAACTTCTGTTTAATGTAGTAAGATGACAATTCAGCTCCTAAAGTGCCTTTTGGAATTAGAAATAGAATCAGAAGAAAGGATTTTAATACAATTTTTAGATCCTGTATTGGATCAAATACCAGGCATATTGATAATTTAGCCTTTGAATAAAAATAAACCTTTTATTCTTTCATATGTTATCATGAAGGTTTCTCATTCTAATATATGTGGTGCCCTATTTTACAAAGTGTTAATCTGTGTCAGAAAAAAAATAATAAAGACTTATTTTCACCAAGGTCACATTCTAAAAAATAGAGACGAATATACAACAGTTTAATAACCCATCAATACTATATTGTCTCCTCCCTCCAAGAAAATTAAAACCGGCAAGTTGTGCTAAAAAATCCAGAGGGAAGACAGACTAAGTATTTTAATGTATTTAGGAAGATAAGAACTTTAAAAGGCAATCTGGTGGACCATTGACTATGGGGTGCAGTGATGCTCAGAGATGAACTTTACCAGGTGCAATGGATGTGTCATGATGATGGGAGAGAGTGTTGCTGTGGGGGGAGTGGGGGGCGGGGGCGGTGGGGTTGAATGGGACCTCATATTTTTTTTAATGTAAATTAAAAAATAAATAATTTAAAAAAAAGGCAATCTGAATTATTTGCATATTTATCTCTTACCTTTGCAATGGTTGTTAAAACTGTAAAGATTATTCTGGTAAAATTACTATAGACTTTACATATCTAGTTTAAAATTTACATGTTTTCCTCTTTTTTATAGTCATGACTGGCAGAATATAACACATGCATTTTAAAAAAAATATGGTTTGCCATACTGGTACCCTTATCTAATTTGTTATAATGATTTTCTTATAGCAGTAGCTTGATATTTCACTTGCATGGTGTCAAACATGTGATACTGGAAATCACTGGAATATGTAGCCAATGAAGCCTGGGTAGATTTTAGTTTTGTTTTATATTATACCAAATAATAATGCCATTCTCTCTATAATCGGGTCTCTAAAAAAAATGTAGACTTCCATTAATCAAAATATATGACATTAATTAAATATACAGAGGAGACATACACATATGTGAAAGAGACCTATATAAATCCTTTATCTTCACAGATATAAAAGTTAATTAGACATCTGTGTTAGGAAGTCACTGCCCTAACCCCCTTTCATTCATGGACACAATGTATACACACATGCACGTATTTATGCTCGTATCTGTCTTAGCTGACTTCTTTTTTGGGGACTTTCAACCTGAACTGTTTCATATGACACATAAAGCTCAGATTAAAGTGTTCTTTCCGCGTGCACGCTTTTCCTCTGTCTTGGGCTTGTTTTCCTGTGGCAGAGGAAGACACGACATGCACCTGGACAAACAAAGGTGTTCCTTCAGAAGCTCTCAGAATCAGGAATTCTGCTTTAGAAATAATTATAAAGGTTAAGTGGACACTTGTGTGTTGGTGAGTGGCTGCTTTTGTTTCTCTTCTTTCTTGTTTTCATTGTCCCCATGTCACCTCCATCACTGTGCCTCTTCTTAAAAGTTCAATTCCTGTTCTAGGGATGGGCCAAGTCAGCCTCCAGCTTCTGGTAGCTGAGAGTGGTGTGCAGAGCCTGCTGGCTCAGGTGATCTGCATTTCTGCCCCAGCAGACTCCAAAATATGACTAGTGATGGTAAAGCTGGGCAGAGAAGGTGAGTTTTTAAATTCATATGGATATTAGAGACATAGAAAGAAAAGATAACACATATAGTAATAATAAATAACTAGTGTGAAGAGGAACTAGCTGTGTCTCTTGGTGAGATGGAGGTTGGTGATGATGCTAACTTGAAGTAGAGAATATTGGATTTTTGAACTTGTTAGCATAATCGTAGGCACTGTGTTAAAAAATGTATATATACTTATTGCCAAAAATAAAGCTTTTCAAGAATATACCATTGTTAGCTTATACTTCTTGATAGTATTGTAGCAATCACAGCGGTTCTTGCTGTATTGTAGAATGGCCATATGATAAGGTGGTCAATTCTTAGGTGTTAGGAAGGGTAAGAGTGGAGATGGGAAAGGAAAAGGTAGTGATAAATGGAAACAGCTGGAACAAGGCGTCTTGCCCTTTTCTATTTGGGAATAATCATTTACATTTGTAGACCTACTTTTTTTTCACCCTCTTTACTTCTTCCCTCTTTTAATTACTTCACTTGGATCACAAACTTCCATTTCAGTAGGAAAATAATTCAATAAAGACAATAGATGTAGAAGAGCAAGTGGTGAATTGCTGACTACTTTATACACCATGAATTTGAACATATGCTTATGATTTTATTGCCTAATAGTTGTTAAGGAAACAGTGTTTACAACTGCCTAACGAATGACTTACATTGGAACCGCTCAGCATACATATCAGAATATCTCCTTACTAGAAAAGTATCATAAAAATATGCAAGTTCTATCACTACATACTGTAGAACAAACCAAATGGCCAATAGCAGACCCTGATACGTCTGTGTAATTATGATTACTAAGGAGTATATACAGCATAGAAGAGCACAGTTCTCTCATGACAGTGGATCTCCATATGGTGTGGGATCCTGCCCTCAATTCCACCCACCGCAGCAGTCAAGAAGTCTTCCTCGCTCTCCATGGATGGCACAGCTCCTCCTCAGCTCACTGAGGACCCAGCATGCTCAGGAAATTCTAGTGTTGAGCTGCTGTTAGCTTGACTGATCTGTAGCCCTTAGTCTTGAACCAAAATGACTGTGGAATTACCTGTCATTCATTTGAAAGTAGTAGGAATGTTCTTAGATACCTTGGATTATCAGGAGCACAGATGACTTGCCAGCAGTATTTGTTTATAGTACTTAAAGAGCCCAGTCCTGGATTGGTTTAGGTAACCAGTAATGTCTGGTAGTAATTCATATTTTTCCTATAATTTTATCTTTAATCACCAAACTGGTTGGTGGCATACATTAAGCTGGAGGGTTTCTTCCACTAGAAAGTGGGTACCAACAAATTGCGTGATTTTTTTTTTCATCATGCAATGTTTATAATCGTCCTGCCGCCTTCAGTTCTCATCATGCTAAAGGAATAATTCAGTTTTTAAAATCAAGTCTCATCACAATTTAATTGATTTTATATTTTTCCTGACCTCAGGAACTTAATTTACAAGGATGAATTTACATGCATGCATATTTATAGATTTAAATACAGTTATAAAATTGATATTTAAGAAAAGCTAGCATAGTACTTAGGTTGGGCCAGATATTAGCTTAAGTTCTTTACAGATATTGTATATTTAATCATTAAAACAGGCCTAAAAGTAAACTTCATATTTACCTTTCAATTTAAAGTCAGGCCAGGAATGTCTGTGACCTGTTTCTGTATTGCTTGTCGTGGTTCTGTTTGGTGGAACCAGGGCAAACATATGTAGTGGTGGGTCCCCAAGTACCTGGCACAGAACCAATTTACTCTCAGCATTTATTTAGGCTAAAGAGGCAGTGTAATGTAATGGTTACAAGCACCAGTGAAGGAGTTAGACTACCTCCTTTTGGATCCTGGCTCTGCTTCTTCCTGGCTGTGTGATTTTGACACAGTTACTTAACTTGTCTGTGCTTCAATTACTTGATTTTTAAAATGTGTACAGTAGCAGTATCTCACTTCATAGGATTGGTATTCAGATTAAATGAGTTACTGTTTTTAAAGCACTTAGAGTGGTGACCAGTACACACTAAATAAAACATAATTAATAAATACATAAATACATACTGGAATACACTGACTTCATCAAAGGGACAGTATATATTCTGGTGATGAAATCTGAAGCAATGAAAAAGGTAACTGGGCTATGATGTGGACCATTAACTATGAGGTGCAGCGATGCCCAAGATGTACTTACCAAATGCAATGGATGTGTCATGATGATGGGAGAGAGTGTTGCTGTGGGGAGAATGGGGGGTGGGGGTGGTGGGGTTGAATGGGACTTCATATTTTTTGAATGTAATATATTTTAAAAAATGAATAATAATAAAAAATTTAAAAAAAAGAAAAAGGTGGCTCGGGATTCAAACAGAAAGCTCCCGAGTCCGGCCGGCCGTCAATAAACCATTTCTCCTTCTCAAAAAAAAAAAAAAAAAAAAAAACAAGAAAAAGGTAACTAAAAAAATTTGTAACAAAATATAGTGAATTCTTCCAGATATTTACTCCTCTCTTGTGCAGCTACACATTGAGTTCTCTATCACTGGGGCAAGTGTTTGCTGGCTCCAAGTGAGAAGTGAGTATGAAAATTTTCAGTTTGTGGAAAACATCTGGAGGTTTTACTTGACTACAGACTTAATATGAGCCAACTGTGTGATGCAGCTGCTTAAATGAAAAAAAGAAAAAGAAAAAAAGAACCCTTAAGACTTCCTTAGGCAGTATAAATAGAAATAAGAGTGTCCACAACATAGGAAGTCGTAGATTTGACGCACTTCGCACTGGTCAGATCACAGATGGAAAACTGTGTTCCGTCCAGGACGCCGTCATTTTCAGAAAGACATTAACAAGCTGCAGTGCCAAAAGTCTGGAAATCCTGTTTAAAAAGAAAAAAAAAAAAAAAAAGGTGGAAAGTGTAGCCTAGGAAGAGAAGATGAATGGGAGCTATCCCACCTGCCTCCAAGTATTAACAAGGTTGCCATTAAAAGAAAAAGAAAAGACTTGCCTATTTCTGTAGGAAGCAAAAGTTGAATCAATATAATAAAAGTGACTGTGATTTTAGTTCAGTATGGGGAGGGGGTACTTTAACAACTAGAAAGTCCAGTAATGCAAGTGGCTGCTTTCTCACATGTTCTGTTTAACAATAAGTACAGGAGTTGGGTCTTGCAGGAATACTCTAAGAATTCCTGTACTTAATTGAGACTTGGATGCAATCACTCATATTCACTTAAATCAGATTTATCCATTCATGTCCTCACTGGGCTTACACAGTGAAGAAATTGGATCCCTGGAAAATTCATTAAGATTTGAAGGCTGTTATCTAATGTCATGGATGGTTCTCTCAGACTTGATGGCACTCTTGGCTGCTCCCATAACCAAAAGAGGACAAAGACTATATAGTTGGCTCACTTTTATTCTAGTTTTGAAATCTTATTTAAGGGTGGATCAAGGAACACAGTGGTGTTTCCCCAATTTTCAGAAATTATTCCGCTTTAGCTTCAGTGGGTTCTTAAGCATTCTTTATACCTATATCAACAAAAATAGTTTGATGCTGGCTCTGATCAGAGAAAACCCTGTGTTCTCACCCCTGGTCTCCAGGTGCTTATAATTTAAAATGGGCAGAAATCTGTGGGCCTTTGAATTTTATGGGTAGAGGACAGTCCACTAAGGTTCTTTAAAGACTGTGTGCAAATCAAAGTGTACTGGGGATCTAACAGGCTGTAGCGGTGGAGGCATTGGGAGCTGCCTCTGTGTTTTACAGACATGCTTGTCTTTCAGGGTTGCCCTCTTGTGCCTTTGAGTATAAATTCTCAGGTATATGATAGGTTTTAGAATTCCTTTCACCTCAACCTGGCAAAATATTTACCTTTATTTTATTACTATTACCAGGTTTCAGACATTGGATTATGTTCAGTTTCAGTAATTCGTTTTTCTTTTAAAGACAATGAAATGTACATGTTAATTGTACATTTTTCCCAGAGAAGATAGGTGTATTCACATTATATTTTTCAGTTTATTCAATAAATTTAACCATGTAATCTGCTACTTGGGATAGAATATATTAAAAAGTAAGGAAGGGTGATCTAAACCCAGAATTTAAAAGGCTCATTCATATTAGTTTTTCTTTTGCAGTGGTGGGATAACATGTGTTTGTTATATCTAGAATATATTACAGTCCTGCCAAACGAGTCACACCAATAAAAATCTGAATTACTGTGACTTGGTGATGGTCCATCCACACAGAGATTTTACTTCCTTTTGTAATCTGTTAAATTGTAAAGAAGCATTATAAATCAAACCATTTGTTTAAATTGTCATTGTTTTAATTTTTGATAAAAGTTTTATTTTTTCATATTGGTGAGAGGATAGAGTAGAATAAATTGATATGTATATGAATTGCAATCCATATGTTTTGTAATTTTGTTTTTTTTGATGTTACAGTATCTGAGACTGGATATGTGTGACAGTGATGAGGTTACTGTGCATCCAAAGGCTCAGACTGCAAATTGTTTCCTTGATTTTAAAAGTAGTTGTAAGACTGCCATCACAAAGGGTTTAATTACTGGCAGGTTTTCTAAAAAATTTTGTTTTAACATAATCTTATCTGTGAAATGAAAAGATTATTAAAGGTGGGATTAGATTTGGGATTTGTGGAAGATGTTCATTCTAAATGACCTTGATTTTACGTACTTTTTATGTATTTCCACATTGTTATTTTTTTTAATGTACCAGTGCTTTGCATTTATTATCATTTTTAAAATATATTTTATTAGACATGTGGTGAACTTACAAAACAATCATGAAACGTGTGGAATTCCCATACAACACCTTTCTACCAACACACTACATTGTGGTGGAATATTTGTTATAGATTATGAGATGATAATATCAGATTATTACCACCAACTATGGTTCATAGCATACATTTGGTATATTTCTTCCATACCCCCTATTATTAACACAGTACATCTTTGTCATTGATGTAAGAATATTACAGTATTGCTGTTAACTATACTCCATAGGTTACATTAATTGTATTTTTCCCACACCTCTCTACATTCTCACCACCTTGCAATGTAATGTACATTGGTTCTGGTTCTTAGAAGACCATTCTTGTATTTCTACTACTAACCACATTTTCATCCACCTCTGGGTTCACTATGTAATTCAATCCCTAGATTATTCTCTAGGTGTTTCTCTAGACTACCCTTTTTAGCCACAATCCCTTTTATAGACCAGCTGCATTATTTCTACTCACTATAATGTATCACCATGAACTCTATCCATTTCCACATTTTTAAAGTCAAGGTAATTAAAATTTCCATGTACATTAAGCATCAGTACACCTTCTCAGCCGTCCTCTAACCTCCTAATAACCTTTACTCTAGGCTGTAACTGCATGTGTTTACTCTTCGTATTTAGCTCATACTAGTGAGACTGTGCAATATTTGTCCTTTTGTGTCCGGCTTATTTCACTTCAAGGTTCATGCACATTATCAAATGTGTCAAATTTCATTTCTTCTTATGGCAGCATAGAATTCCATCATATGGATATACCATATTTTGTTTATCCATTTATTGGTTCGTGGATACATGGATTGTTTCCATCTTTTGACAATTGTGAATAATGCCACTTTGAACATTGGTGTGCAAATGTCTGTGTGCCTTTTCTGCATCAATCAATAGGATCAGATGATATTTCTTCTTTGATTTATTAATGTGATGTATTACACTAATTGATTTTCTTGTGTTGAACCACCTTTGCATACCTGGTATAAAACCCACTTAATCATTATAGACAATTCTTTTAATATGCTTTTGGATTAGATTAGAAGTATTTTGTTGGGGATTTTTGCATCTGTATTCCTTAGGGAAATGGGTCTGTAATTTTCTTTTTTCATATTATTTTTTATTTGGTTTTGGTATTAGAGTGATGCTGGTTCATAGAATGAGTTTGGTAGCATTCCTTCTTTAATTTTTTGGAAGAGTTTGAGTAAGTTTGGTATTAAATCTTCTTTGAAAGGTTGGTAGAACTCACCTATGAAACCATCTGGTCCTGGGCTTTTCATTTTGGGGAGCTGTTTTATGACTGTTTCAATTTCTTTACTTGTGATTGGTCTGTTGAGGTCTTCTCTTTCTTCTAGAGTTGGTGTAGGTTATTTGTACATATCTAGGAATTTTTCCATTTCATCTACATTGTCTACTAAACAACTAAACCTGTGGGTGGGAAAACAATCCTAAATCATGCAACGTGTTCACTTTGAATGAGAAGCTAGGTATCACTGAATGAGTAATTTCCTAAGCTACTACAACAACAAAACCCTCTGGGAGGGAGGGATTGTAAAAGAGAAAGTAGCTATATTTAAATTTGGCCATAGAAAAAAATTTGGTTTTTTTTTAGGGTTATCATTGATTTTTTTATTTAATTTTATCCTAATCAGTTCAATTTCTCATTTCTTTCAAATACTGAAGCATTAACTCCATGTTCCCGATGTCCTAGATGGTGATTCTTTATGTTGTTGTGGCACCCACTCAGCACCCAAATGCCACTCTCTGCTGCTTTTAGCCCTAAGGTTGTAGGCTTGAACTCTGAAATGCCCCCAAATATTTTTAAAATTTATTTGTGTACATTTTCAAAATAACCTTCCTTTGAGTTCTCAGTTTTATGTGAACCGTAGTTAAACTCTTTTTTTCCATGACTTGTAGCATATGGTATTTAACTATTTGCTGGTGTCATTTTCGCAAGTAAACATTTGTACGAAGGCATTTCTAGTGAGCAGTGCACTTAGGAGGAGGTACCATAAGGTGACTTCACCGATGAAACATGGGTCTAAAAACTAAAATATATATGGCTTAGTAGCACGTTGTGTTTCAGCACTCATTATAATACGAACCCTTGGGTAAAGAATAAGCACTTAAAATTTTCTAAGCCAAAATAACCTTCTGAATTTTCTTCCTGAAGTATTTGCCCCTAACAGAAGAGAATCAAATCAGTTGACAGTGCAGCCAACCAGTATCAACCCTGAACTTCTTAAACAGTTTATATCGATGTTAAAGTTACTCTGTTAACACAAACTACTATCTACAATAAAATAAATCTGCTTTGGTCAGTTGTTACACTTGCCTCTTCTTTTCATTCATCCCTCAATATCGAGGGGTTGGGATGATGTCCACTCTGCCTGCTTCATGCTGAAGGAGGGACTTAGGTATTATGGGGCAGAGAGAAGGAACTGTTCTGCTTGCAGTGGAAGATACTCCTTGTTCAGGGGATGGGGCGTGTCCATCATCATCTTTTTGTTAGTTGTCCAGGGCAAGCCCAAAGACCTGGAGAGTAGGAGATGGCTGCAACTCTGCTGGCATTCACGGCTCAACTGGCATATGAATAATCTGAAGATTTAAGTGTATGAGACATATATTTAACAGATACATTGAAAATTATAGGTTCAAATAAAAGGATAAAAATATCATGATTTGGGGGATTATAAAGGAGTATAACTATGTTGTATTGGGGAAATAGATTGTCATATATTCCACAATTGGACCTGCCAAAGGGGTGTTGATGTCATGAGGCTGTGTGGCTTGCATATGGTGTCTGGACGTCCCTACAGCCCTTGGGGGCATTTTTGTTTGAGGATTTGTTTACTACTGCAGTTTGTGAAATCTGCCTGAGACCTGCATAACCATAACCTCCAGAATGGCCTCCTAACTCACACCGAAATCTCTTAGCCATAAAATCTCTGTTTTATTTAATGTTTCCCCACTTTGGTCTAGGTCCCTTTCCAAATGCATCACTGATTAATGCTTGGTAATAATCCCTCAGTGTCAGGGAGGCTCATCCCTGGGAGTTTGTCCCATGTCGGAGAGGGGGGGAAGTAGTAAGTTTATTTGCAGGGTTTGGTTTAGAGGCCACATTTGAGTAAGAAGTAGGCTTTCAGTAGGTGACTCTTAGGCATTAATTATAATTAGGCTAAGTTTCATTATTATAGGAATAAGGTTCAAAAGTGCAAGTGTTCAGATCGAGGGCTATGCATATTGGTCTGTTTTCTTTTATTAGGCAAGGCTCATGTATTCCAGTGTTTTTTGGATCTTATTTGAGAAACTAGCAGGACTTTTCTAGGAGAGAAGTTTAATATTTTGATAGCTACTGTATGGACCTCTGTCTATCCATAAAGCAACCAGAGTACATTTATATACCAAAGAAGTATGTTTGGGTGCATTTTCCCCCATATGCCACCCTACAACCAACACCCATACTAGTGATATACCTTTGTTATAGCTTCTGAACAAATGTTCTTGTATTTGTATTAACCACAATCCTTGTCCACCCGAGTTCACTATGCAGTACAGTCCCGTTTTATTCTCTAGCTTTCCTTCTAGTAAAATATGTGACCCAAGACTTCCCTGTTCAGCCATTTTCTCATACAGACTTCAGTGCTGTTACACTCACATTGCTACACTGCCATTACCATTCTCCATTTCCAAACCATTACAGTCAACCTAGTTAAAGATTCTGCACAGAATAAATATTGGCTTACCATTCTCTACTCCCTTCCTATCTCCTGGAAAACTTTCTTCCAAACTCTAAGAATCTGCTCACCATACTTCGGTCATATCAATGAGATCATATAATATTTGCCCTTTTGTGTCTGGCTTAGTTCATTTAGCATTAGGTTGTCAAGGTACATCCTGTTTGTCACATGTGTCACTACTTCATTACTTCTTACAGCTGAATAATATTCCTTTGTATATATATTCCCCATTTTATTTATCCATTCTTCTGTTGATAGACACTTGGGTTCCTTCTATCTTTTGGCAATTGTGAATGATGTGGCTGTGAACATTGGTGTCCATACTTCTGTTTGTGTCCCTGCTTTCAATTTTGGAGTGTATGCCTATTGGTGGAATTGTCAGATCATATGGCAATTCTATACTTAGCTTCCTGAGGAACTGCTGAACTGTCCTTCACACTGGCTGCACCATTCTACATTTCCACCAGTAGTGAATGAGTGTTAATATTTCTTTATATCCACTTCAACATTTGTAGTTTTCTCTTTTATAATATTAATAGCAGCCAGTCTTGTAGGTGTGAAATGAAAGCTCATTGTAGGTTTGATTTGTATTTCCCTAATAGTGATGTTGAGCTTTTTTTCATGTGCTTTGTAGCCATTTGTATTTCCTTTAGGGAAAGTGTCTGTTCAAGTCTTTTGCCCATTTTTAAATTGGGTTGTTTGTCTTTGTATTATTGAGTTATAGGATTTCTTTGTATATGTTGGATACATATTATTTTATGTTGGATATGTTGGTATATGTTGGATACATATTATTTTCTCCCATTGAGTAGGCTGCCTTTTCATTTTATTGACAAACTCCTTTAAAGCACAAAAGATTTTTAATTTTGAGGACGTCCCATTTATTTATTTTTTCTTTCATTTTTCATGCTTTGGGTGTAAAGTTTATGAAACCATTGCTTAACAAAAGATTTTGCAATCTCTTCCCCGCATTGTCTTCTAGGAGTTTTATGGTTTTGGCTCTTATATTTAGGTCTTTGATTCATTTTAGTTAATTTTTGTATAAGGCATGAAGTAGGGATTCTCTTTCATTATTTTAGATATGAGTATCTAGTTTTCCCAGCACAATTGTTGAAGAGACTATTCTGTACAGGTTGAATGTCTTTGACAGCCTTGTCAAATATCACTTGGACTTAGATATGCAGATTTGTTTCTGAACATTCAGTTCAGTTCCATTGGTCAAAAATATGTCTATCCTTTTGGCAATACATGTAGTTTTGACTACTGTAACTTTGTAATATGCTTTAAAGTCAGGTATGAGTCCGCCAACTTTGTTCTTCCTTTTCAAGTTGTGTTTTAGCTATTCAGGGACCCTTACTGTTCAATATACATTTGATAGTTTTTCCATTTCTACAAAAATGAATGTTGGAAATGTTATTGGGATTATATTGAATCTGTAAATCAACTTGGGTATGAGTTGTCATCTTAATGATATTTAGTCTTCCAACCCATGAATATGGAATGTTCTTCCAGTTATTTAGTTCTTCTTTGATTTCTTTCAGCAACGTTGTGTAATTTTCTGAATAAGTTACATCCTTAGTTAAATTTATTCCTAAATATTGTAAGTGGAATTTCTTTCTTGATTTATTCCTCTCCTCATTTTTCTCATTCCTAGTGTATAGAAACACTACTGATATTCACGTATTGATCTTCTATCTTGCCACTTTGCTGAACTCATTTATTAGCTCTACTAGCTTTGTTATAGATTTTTCAGGACTTTCTATATATAAGATCACATCATTTGGAATAGTTTTACTTCTTCCTTTCTAATTTGGATTCCCTTTTTTCTTTTTCTTGCCTAACTGCTCTAGCAAGAACTTCTAACACAATTCTGAATAAGAGTAGTCACATTGGGCATCCTTGTCTTGTTTGGGATCTTTGAGGGAAAGTTTTTAGCCTTCACCATTGAGTATGATGTTAGTTGTGTGTTTTCTATATATGCCCTTTATCATATTGAGGAACTTTCCTTCTATTCCTATCTTGTGAAGTGTTTTTATCAAGAAAGGGTGCTATCTTTTGTTGAATGACTTTTATGTGTCAATAGAAATGATCATGTAATTTTTATCTTTTGATCTGTCATTGTGGTGTCTTACATTAATTGATTTTCTTATATTGACCCGTTCTTGCATACCTAGGGTAAAATCCATTTGATCATGCTATATATTTCTTTTAAGGAGTTGTTGGATTCATTTTGCAAGTCTTGTTGAGGATTTTTACACCTAAGTTCTTTAGAGAGATTGGTCTGTAATTTTCTTTTCTTGTTGCGTATTAATGTGGCTCTGTTTTTAAAGTGATGTTGTCTTCATAGAATGAGTTAGTTAATGCTTATCATCTCCAATTTTTTAGAGGAGTTTGAGTAGGGTTGGTATTCTTTTTGGAATGATTGATAGAATTTACTTGGAAGTCATGTGGTCCTGGGCTTTTATTTTTGGGGGATATTTTTAATGACTGATTCAATCTCATTACTTGTGATTGGTCTGTTGAGGTCTTCTATCTCTTCTCTTGTCAGTGTAGGTTGTGTGTGTATTTCTAGAAATTTGTCCATTTCATATTAGTTGTCCAACTTGTTGGTGAACAGGTTTTCATAGTATCCTTTTATGATCCATTTTATTTCTGTGGAGTCAGTAGTGCCATCCTCTCTCATTTTTATTTTATTTGCATCTTCACTTTTTTTTTCTTAGCTAAGGGTTTGTCAATTTTATTTATCTTCTCAAAGAACCAACTTCTGTATTTGTCAATTCTCTATTTTCTAAATTCTCAATTTCATTTATTTCTTCTTTATTCTTTTTTCTCTCCTTCTGCTTCCTTCAGGAAGGGTTTGCTCTTCTTTGTCTAGTTCCTCCAGATGTGCAATTAGGTCTTTGATTTGAGCTCTTTCTTCTTTTCTAATGCAGGCATTCAAAGCTATATATTCCCCCTCAGCACTACTTTCACTGCATTCCATAAGTTTTGTTATTTTCTGTTTTCATTTTCATTTGTCTTAAGATAAGTAATGATTTCTCTTGCAATTTTCTCCTTGACCCACTGATTGTTCAATAGTGTGTTGTTAAATTTCCATCTATTTATGCATTTTCCGGTTCCTTGCCCATTATTGATTGCCAGCTTCACATCATAGTGGTCAGAGAAAGTGCTGTATATAATTTCAATCTTTCTAAATTCATTGAGACTTTCCTTTGACCTAACACGTGGATTATCCTGGAGAATGATCGATAAGCACTCAACAAGAATGTCAACCTCCAGTGGTCATGGAAAGATTTCAAGGGGTCCATCAGCTTGAATTGAAAATTCAAAAAAACATTCTTGTGGCAATGTGTGGTATGGATGTGATATATTTATTAAATAATACAAACAGTACAGTGTGGACTTAGTAATGGGTCCATGGTTTTCCCCTCACTGGCAAAGGGGTCTTGGAACAAAATAAAGTTAAGAAACCTGGTCTAGATGTTTGGTCTTTTGTTGACAGTGGTTTATTTAAGTCCCCCAGTACTATTCTAGAGATGTCCATTCTTCCCTTCAGTTTCACCAGTGTTTACTTCATGTATTTTGGGACACCCTGGTTTAGGTGCATAAATATTTATGATTGTTCTTCTTGGTACATTGGCCCTTTTATTAATATATAGTGCTTTTTTTGGTTTCTCACAGCAGTTTTGCATTTATAGTCTATTTTGTCTGATAGTTTAACTATCACAGCACTTTTTTGGTAACTGTGTGGAAAATTATTTTCCAGCCTTTCACTTTGTAACCTACTTGTTCCTTGGGTATAAGGAGAGGCACTTGTAGACATCATATAGGTCAAAATTTTATCCATTCTGCCAATCTGTGCCTACTAATTGCAGGGTGTAAAACATTAACATTCAATGATGTTACTGTAAAGGCATTAACTTACTTCCATCATTTTACCTCCAGTCTTATATATGTCATATCTTATTTTTGTTTCTCTTTCTACCCTTCTAGTTACCCTTAGTAATAATTGTCCTTGCTACATTCTTCTCCAAACCTCGCTTTCCTAGCTTTTCTTTTCAACCCACAGAGAACTTCCTTTAGTATTTCTTGAAGGGCAGGACTCCTTGTTGATAAATTCTCTCAATTTCTGTTTATCTGTGAATATTTTACTCTCTCCCTCATTTTTGAAGGGTAATTTTGCCAGATATGGAATTCTTGGCTGGCAGTTTTTCTCTCTCAGCATTTTAGCTATGTCATACCACTGCCTTCTTTCATCCATGGTTTTAGATGAGAAATTAGCACTTAATCTTTTCAAGCATCCCTTATATGTGATGGATCTCTTTCCTCTTGTTGCTTTCAGGGTTCTCTCTTTATCTTTGGTGTTTGGCAATCTGATTAGTATGTGTCTCAGAGTAGATCTGTTTGGATTTATTCTGTTTGGACTATGCTGTGCTTCCTGGACATGTACATCCATATCCCTAATAGGAGTTAGGAACTTTTCAGCCATTATGTTTTCAAACTTTCCTTCTGCCCCTTTTCCCTTCTCTTCTCCCTCTGAGACATCCATAGTATGCATATTTTTGCATTCATGCTGTCATTCAGTTTCCCGAGTCCCTGCTCATCCCCCACACCATTTTCTTCTCTATCTCTGCAGTTTCTGATGTCCTATCTTCTAAATCACTAATTCTTTCTTTTGCTTGTTCAAATCTGCTGTTGTGTGATTATAGTGTATTTTTAATTTCTTCTGTCATGCTCTCCATTACCATAAATCTGTTATTTTTGGAGAGTCTTTACTATTTCTTCTATATGCTCACCTCCTGTCATCTTAATATTCTTTATCTCTTCCTTAAACTCCTTGAATTGATTTAGGAGATTTGTATGGACATCTTTGATTAGTGTTCCAAATTCTGTGTCTCCTCTGGCTTTTTAGTTTTTTCCTTTGGGCAATGTCTTCCTGTTTCTTAGTATGGCTTGTAATTTTTTGCTGATATCTAGGCATCTGTTTGTCTTGATGGGTTTACTTTTTTGGTCAGTTTCTCTCGTCTAGGATTTTATTTTTCTTTGGCTTTGTTTTAAGGCTCTTCATTGACATTTGGTTCTACTTACCCTAAATCTTTTGATTTGCCTAACTGAAAAATTAAAAGAAATAAAAAAGAGGAAAAGGAGAAAATTGAGAAGAAAAGGAAACAAAAAAAGGAAAAGAAAAAAGGAAGAGTAGAAAAGAAGGAAAAAGTAAGAACCCTCCCCCCCAGAAAAAACATTTAAAAAAGGAAGGGGCCTTCCTCTCAGGCCACCAGCATCCAGGTAGCTCCTACTCATTGGCCACCCATGCTGGCCTATCATACTGCAACCCCTGCTTCCCAGGTACTTGGCTAAGAAAAGGGGGAAAAAAAAGGGCCTTCATCCCAGGCCATTGACATCCACCTCAGGCCCCTCCTTGCCAGCCAATTGCACTGCAGCCCGCTGCTCCCCCTGTGCCCGGCTGGCCCCCACTTCCTTAGCTGCCTGTTTTGATTGCCCTGCAGCTTCCCCCATACACAGCAAGCCTGCCAGTCTTCTCACCGCTCTGGAGGAGGAGTACAGCCTCCCACTCCCTATTCTGCCATCCAGAATCCTGGCCCTGTACTTTTAAAAGTCATCGGCATGCAGTTTGAAAATATAATCAAACATAAATATAAGGTTGGAATTTTCTGACCCAATGGAGTATGAATTGCCTTCCATAAATTGTGCCCTCGGTGTCATTTTTCACTTTTTATAAGCCACCGGATGCCCATATTTTTCATCTCATCCAGTTTATCGCATAGAAAGGCCATCCAGCATTTTTCAATTTTGTTAACTCTGCAATGACAAACTTATTCTAATATTGGAATGTATATTCACTTCTCTAACTTTGGTTTCTGGACATGTTCTTGTGTGAAAGTTTAGGTTTGCTATCTGAATCATAAACACTGCTGCTATCATCTGGAGAGTAATTATAGATGCCAGTTGTAAACCAGAGATGGTTTTCACAGAATACTGCGGAGACTTGCTCCAAATTGAACAGATATCGGTGGCTGAGCCATGATCACTGTCCAGGTTTTTTAGTACTATAGTTCTTTCCCCAGGGAATCAGGTTTTCCTGCCCACCATGCAATGATAAAACAAGTTTGTAGACTCTGATCCTTATAGTCATAAAATGTCTATAAAACAAAGATTTCAAAACCCGGAGAAAGAAATACCATCTTTAATAGTATCAGTGTCTTACATTTTACAACTGAAATGCCCACATGTCATGTTTATGTTTCCGCTTCCATGACGGGTAGCAATTAGTTTGACAAAGAGTGGTGGTTACCATGTGGGCTTGGCATCTAAACAGAATTGGAGTCAAATCTTGGCCTTACCATTTACCAGTATTGTGGCCTTGTCAAGTCATTTAAATTCCCGAAGTCCTGGTTTCTAAAACTATAAAACAGTTATATTGTCCTTAATGCAAAGTTTTGGTGAGAAAAGAGAAAATATATTTAAATTGCCTAGCATTCACATATATCATCCCAACCACAGCTTCCCCTAAAAGGGTAAAAGGAAGTTGCTATTTAAATCATCTCAGTGTTTAAAGTCATTTTAAAGTTTTGATAAAATTGTGTGATAATTCTAGCATAGACATATATGATAATTGGGGATCCATAGGGCATTTATTAGTCCTCTAGCAATTTATATTTTAAGTGATACAATTCCACCTTCAAAGAAACCAAAGAAAGAAAAAAAAAGCTTCTAAAAATTTTGGAATTGTGGTAGGGTGATTTAATATACTCTGAAATGTAACATGATTCTTTGGCTATTTTCAAGAATCTCCTTTTTCCTAAACAGAAAATATTTATATAATTGTCGAGTCAGATGTTCTTTTGCTTATGAACCAGTTGTATGTCTTTGGGAAAAGGCAGATACAGATTGATTTAGTAGAACATGTGGAAATTTAATCTTGAACACAAGGTCTGATTTTAAGATATGGGAAGCAGAACATACTTCAGTCATTTCAAATATGGAAATTTACCCACAAAATTTAAGAAATATGTTTTCTAGATGTCTAAGCATTTCACACAGGCTTATCTACTAAATAATATAGGAGAAAATGAATGGTAATTACTTTGTCTAGATTTCAACTAGTAATGCCTCCCATTCCAGCTTCACCCTGGATTTCTTCTGTGCACACTTCTGTAAATTATCTGATGCAGTTGGCCGTATCACCTTGCATAGTTTGAAAATATTCTAAAGCTGCCAAGAAATTGTCAGTGTGTGTACAGGTGTTCTGAATTTTGGTGAGTGATTTACAGGGTGCTGCTTTCATAGGTGCAGGTTCCCCAACAGTCTTACCATGTTTCAGCTCTAACAAAGATTAGTGAACACAAAGGCCTCCTGGCCATGCAAGGACATGGTGAGGTGCCAAAAGCTGCAGAGTCAAGATTCCAGTGGTTTGGGTCATTTCACGCCCTACACCTTGGGTCAGTTTTGTTTTCTGTTAATGCTTCATCTGAATACTCTATGTCAGAAGCTAATGTCCCCTGGAGCTCCCTCTAATGAGCTTAGCAGGTATTACAGTCTTGGAAATTTCCATGCCTGTCTCTGAAATAAACAGTAACAGGACCGGTTAATTGAAAGTGTGGGTAATTGCCAAGCCATTCTTCACCCCTGCTTTTATTTTTTCTTTATGAATAGAAAAAATTATCCGTAAAGAGCAGAAAATCTGCGTGTATTTTAGTGTAAGGGTTTGTAAAGTACAGTGAGAAGATTTTGTGAAAACTGTGGATTATCCTGTTACTGGGCAAGGTGGGCTGAAGATAAACACTACACTGATGTAATCTGGTTCATCTATTACCTTGGGCACAAGATCTGAAAAAGTGCTTTTAGAGATATAAAGTAGAAAATAGTGGTTTTGGTAAAAAATTAAGTGATGATATTCATACCAAAGTTTAGTGAATAAAGAGAACACAAATGAAAACCTTTATGATTAAACTTTAAATGTTATACTGAGAAAGTTCTTTTATGCTTATTGCTGCCAGTCCTAATACAAGAGTACCCGCATACCTACAGAGAACTGCAACGATCAAATAAACTTGGAAAGCCACAAAGGATCACTTCTGTTTGTTCTCTTCTGTGCCTTGGAGGGGCTCTCTTCCAGGAGGAAGGAAGTACTCATTGTTATTGGTGTAACAATTTCACAAATTATATCCTTTAGGGAGACGTTTGTTTAACCAAGGAAGCTTTTGCCCATATTAATAGCTTGATATAATCTTCTGGCTCTTGATAAATACCATTCCTTAAAGGAAGGCTATGTGGTCTAACATTTGTTTTTTTCTTTGAAGGAAAATTGTCCATTTTGCTTTGGAGATGATTTACCCAAGTTTTTCATTCTTTGTTCATAAATCTGGAGAGAGAGCAGCATTGTTTAACTACATGGGAGCAAAAGTAACATACTGCCCTGAAAGGAATATCTGCTGAACCATGTAAATGAGCAACGCCTACATGGACTGCCTAAAATTTAGTGTTTTATTCCTACAATATTATTGTCATTTTCTGTGAATCAGTCCCTCTTGTATATATAAGCTCGGGCTGCTAAGTTCTGGGTGCCTCTGGTCCCTACTTCTAATGCATATATACATAATTTCACTGAACTTGAAAGAATTTTGTTGTAGTGAGAATAGTATTTATGGCATTTTTCTCTTATAGTTTTGTTCTCTGCAGAGAAGGTAAGTGTTAGTGGGAAAACCACCTTAAATCCATGTTCCTATGATTTATTCCTCAACTCTAGGCAAGTAACTTTCTGTCCTGTAGTTGCTGCCACAGTATTTAAACGTTCTGACATTCTGGATTTGTTGGAAGATTTATTTATTTATTTATTTTAACATCTCTATTCTACCCTTTCAGTTCTTAGAAAGTAACAAAGTCTCCCTCAGATTGTCTCATTTGTGGGAAAAAAACATTGCTTACCATCATCACCAAACAAATATAGATTTTTAAATTTTATTTTGCCATTCTGCCATTCTACAAGTATAACTATCTGAAACAGATTGATTTTATGTTTTGAAAATAAAGGCATATAGAATGAGATGACGGTACGGGGAGATTCTCTATACAGATAACTAATCCTAACTCTTCACGTGTAATATAAGGTACCAGGCTCATATAAGCAATAATGTATATATATATTTTTTAAAGTATTGTTTGCTTAGAATTCTGGAAACAGTTCCTTCAAAAAGTACATGATATATTTTTTTTTGTTTTCCACTGAAATGTTCTGCTATGTAGGCTAGTGGGGAAAAAGTTCTTGTTATTTGAGAGGAAGGGGATGCTATATAATATAATGATGGAGATGAAAGATTTTACTAGCCCCATGACCTTGAGTAATTTATTTAGCCTGAGACTGCTTCCTTATACTTAAAATGGTAACGTTTGAGTTGCTGTCAAGATTAAATTACATCAGTTAGGTGAAGTGTTAGGATGCTGTACCTGTCAAAGAGTGACTGGTCAGGAAAAAAATACAGCTGCTATTTAGATATTCAGTTAGCTATGCTATGTCTAAATTTCCTATTGTATTGGATTATATCTCAAGCCTTCCAAATTCAGTAAGAGAGAACTAAAAAAATTAAGAGAAATCATTAAATCGAAGTTAATTTATGTGCCTTCTATTTTCACTTGTATGTAAACTTTTGGAAGAAATTATTTTCGTTTAATACATTATTTTGGTGGTATATCACATAATTGCTATAGGTTTCATAGGTTTCTGTTTGCTGAGAATTCATACAAAGTTTCAAAAAGAGTGAGACCGAGTGGTCTGGTGACCTGGCTTTAACTAATAATCTGCAAGTGCGTTTACAATTAGTCACTTTGGAGCACGGTTTTTTTCCTTCACAAATCTTTTGCAAACAGCCATGATAATGTGCCAGTAATGATGAAGTGATTCAACTACAACAACAAAAAATTACTTGGAGATGAACAAACTAAAACCTAAGGTGGTTAAATGATTTGCCCAAAGTCAGACAGAACCAGATCTCTTTGATTTCCCAGTACACCAGATACTTAATCCTTTTTTTTTAAACTTAAGAGTTTATTCTTTAAATATTTGAGTTTTCACTATATTTCTAAGATACAATGAGATAGTGGGAAAGTGTTTAAAGGAAAAAAGGAAGCACCTCAAGTATTTTTCTTTTCTTGCCTTTTTCCATATAATCATAAAAAGTCAGAGGGCTAAATCCTTAGTTTATTTAGTCTACTTTCTGAACCACATTTTAAAAAATCTGCATTATATTTCAAAAGCAACATTCGAAAGCAAATGGTACCATGCCATTTGCTATTTAAAATTGTTCTTGAAACTTAGGTAGGTAGTTCTTAAATAATGAAAATATGTCTTTTAGTATGTTTTTGTGTAGAGGAAATAGAAAAGCCAACTGAAATGGGTATATATGGTGATTATGTATGTGTATTGTTTCAGAAACGAAAGTCTAGACAGTCTCGAGGTTGACTTCATTAGGGAGTTCTGGCTCCACTGCCCTGGAATTCTCTTGACCTTACCCTCTGTTGGTTGGTAGCAATGTAGCTGAAGAGCGTCTAGGCCTCAGCCCCAGACGTGATGTTAGTTACTCGAAGAGCCAGGAAGACTTTTACTAGCAGCCCCCAGAAATCCTCTCAGCTCCTTAGCCTGAATGGCCTCCTCTGAGCCATTCCCTGCAAAGAGCAATGGGATCATGCCCTGAATAAACTCATCTGTGGTGGAAGACCTGTAACGCTCAGGCAGAGACGGGTGAGCACCTGAAATTGGCGTTCTGAGGAGGAAGTGGGGTGGGGATGTAGGAAAAAAAAAAGTGAAATACATAGGTTACCTAAGTAGTGCATAGGCATAGAAATGACATTATTTGGTGGTGTATTAGGGTGAAGATTTTTTCAATAATATGAAAAATTTTGACAAATATTTAATCCTACACCCTCGGAACAGCTGTTTATTTCCAATTTTTTTTAGCTGGCAATTTCATTTTTGATAAATCTAAAACTCAAGGAAAATCTTTTATGAAATTTGTACCATATTTCAGAGTTAGACTTGTAAGACCAGCATAAAAGATTTTTAAAAATCCAATTTAAATACACAAAATGGTAATTTTAAGTAAGGTTAAGAAAAGTATATGCCATTGGAAAGGTATTTATGTACCTACAAAGATAAAGTACAACTTCTTTGTTGCAATTTTACCTTTAAATTCATTGTTTATAGACTGTTTTCCTTTTTGCAGGCTCCACAGATATTGAAAATTTTCATAGATGAATTGTGGGGCAAGAATGCATAGATGAAATTCTTAAATGGTCCCAGTATTTTATGTATGGTTGTCTTCCTTCCCTCTGACCAATATTGAATAAGAATTGCCAATAAGCAAAACTGGGTGATCAATTCCCCTCTACCCTCTGGGAGTTGGTTCTTACTTAACTTGAATTTGATTTGCTCTTTCATAGACTGAATGTGAATGGTGCCAGGGGTGTGAGGCTTCCTCATTGTTAAAAGTAGTGTGTTAGATTTGCTGTTCTTTCAAATATCATTAGAGTGCTTAATTTTCATCGATTTATTCCATCAAGATTTGAATATTGAAGGTGATCTTTTCCTTTTTCTACATTTCACCTTGATTTCCATCTCTTACTATAGCATCGATCTGTTACCTGGGCTCGCTCATGACCACTGCCTGTGCCCCACATCTTCTGTGGACCAGAATGGGAACATGAATTTTATTTGAAATGTTGTAAATTTACAATACGTTTCCTCTAAAATTTCTCAGAAGCCTTGAATTTGTGCAGTATATCGTGCCTCCATGGAATCTCCCCCCATTTCCATCTTCATGTGATGGTAGAGCCAGTGAGACTGTGCAGAACCAAATGATTTTAGAGGAGTTCACTAATTTTTTAGTAACTCCTAGACACAGTGAGGATCATGTGTAAGCAGGTGCAATGGACACACTTGTGAACAAAAACCACAGAGGGAGTATAGTCCAATCACAGAGACAGGTAGCGCAATCGCATATAAAATTATATTACCTAAAGTCTATGAAAAGGGAGGTATATGATGCTATGAAGAATCTGTGAAAGACTTCTATCATGAAATGCCGAGTGAGCCAAGATCTGTAAGAAAATCGGAAATTAAACCCCCACTGTATCAGGAAGAGCAGGTTGAAACATGAGGCATTGGCTGTTTTTCTCTTATTCAATTCGACATGGACTGTATGTGGAATAGGCCTTATTTCATTGGGGTTACATGTTTGAAGATGGTAAAGAGTAATTTTTAATCCGTTTCTATAGAACAAAGTGTCTGAAGTTCTCCCAGGGCTTAAAAATTTCAAAACAACTTTTAACTCACTTAATGTATAAGATAGTCCACTCACCAAGGAAGGAATGTGAGGGCAGCACATATTTAAATGAGAGAAATATGGCATTAATTAAGATTGCAAATTATTGTTAAATTAAGACTTCAATTCTTTCCATTTTAAAAATTTGTATTTATGGAGGACCTTCCACCTACCAGACATTTTTCTGGGTGCTGGGAGCCCTTGAACTCACACACCAGAAAGAGCCTTACTTTGAGAATGGCGTGACAAGGGTTGCTTGTCAATTCTTACTCTGTCATAGAGGATCCCCACTGCCCTCCTTGTACTGCGGATTTACTCTAGGATTCTTAATGGCGGAGCCTTTTCACCTGATTGCTAACATTGTTTATCGTGGCTAATGTTTATTGGTCAAAAATATCTCTCTGTTGTTGAATCAAATCTTGAGAATACTAATTTTTGGATTCTGTCATATGTTATCCAACAGAATTTAGGTTTATCTTCCAGATTAAAAAAAAAAACAACACCTCATTTAGGGTGCAGTATGTACTGAGATGCTCAACCCCGAACAATCCCATATCTCTCTGATATTTTTGTTAATTTAATACAGCTGCTGGAACAATTGTGTAGCACTCTCAAAGAAAACTTGTTGGGAGTGGGGGGGAAGACAGACTGTAGAGCTGGAATCAGAATACTTGATAGTAATTCCTGGATTTGACTCCTACCAGGTAAGAGACCACAAGGGAGTCACGTAACTTGATCAATCAGTTTCTCCTTTTCTAAAATAGTAATTAAATCTGCTCTGCTTAGCTCAGTTATTGTTAGGATCACGTGACGAATACACAGATGCTTTTCTACGGCAGTGCAGGTACAAAGCTAGAACTGGTCAGACTGGAGTCTGCAAGTGTGATCTTGTTCTTAATCCCATACAGTCTTGGGTCCAGGCAACCCAAGTTAAATAAGGGAAATTAGACTTTGTTTTCCTCCATCACCCACTTTTTTTTATCTTGATGTTTCTGATATTGCACTAGGTAGGCAAGAATGAGATTTTTGGGTGTTGAGGAATTTTTGTGGTCTCCCTCAAGTTGCGCGATAAGGTGGCCTCCTCCATCCTTGGTCCTGGAAGTCAAGTCCGTGGATCAGTAGCATAAGCAGCACCTGGGGTGCTGAAAATGCAGCTTCTCAGCCCCAGCCCTGACTACTGAATCATAAACTGCATTATAACAGAATTCCCAGGTGATGGGTTGGCAGTGTGTCTTAAGCACTAGAGTTGACAGATATGATACCCTGATGGTTCCAAGGACCCTTGGGATGCTGTAGATACACTGACCACAGCTGCCTTCTAGATGCTTTATCACCACCTGGGGAGAAAGGGCTTCAACAGAAAAAAAACGTGCTGCTTTCTGTTCCCAAGGAACCATGTGGGAGGTGAAAGGTTCATATTCCATTATCAGTCCCCTGAGCCTACCAGTGTTCAAAAAAAGTTTTTTTCCCAAGACTTTTATGGTGCTTAAGTCAGACTCTTTCTTATTGGAATAACAGACCCAAAATGACTGACAGTTATAGTGTCTAGGATTATGGGGGAAATACTTAGTCAGAAGAACTGGGGACTTATCAGGAGATATGTATGATTTCATCCCTAGAATTCTGGCTTCTAGTCACCTTTGCTCTCTGAGCACAGAGAATAAATCCTGCTTTACTTTGCCTGATCTAAGTGTGATTCGGCATACATTCTCAGGATTTGGGGAGTTTTATAAAAAGATCGTTTTCGTTTCTCTTGCAGAGGGGAAGACCAGAGTGAAGTGAGGCTGAGAGACTTAAATTCTTAGTAACCTTCACATGCCTATTTGAGAATAGGAACTCGTTCTTCAGATTCTGCTCCTAAGACACAAAACTTTTCTATGTAATACCAAATCAGCCCTCACTCTTCCAGCCTTAGCAAATTTAAGATTAAATAAAATTGGACTAGTTTTCCCCTTAAAACAATATTTTTCACTGCAGGATAGGGGAGCAAAGTTTTATTCTTTCTTCCTGTGTGTTTACAGTAATTGTGACTTTTCTCCTTTCTCCCCCTTTCCTTCCTTCTGGCCTAAAATTGAAGGCAATTTTGCCCCGTATTTGGGTAGCAGAGCGCCTAAGCTAGATGTTCTGTGATTTCCTGTGAGTATTGACTCCACGTTTGGGCAGTGCTACTAACAAAAAATGAGCATGTAACCCAGAGGTTAGGAGATGGCCCATGAGAAAGTTTCAGACTATGTTTTTCCAACTTTGCTACAGATTAGTGGCCAGCATTCGGGAACCAGTGTGGTACTGGAATCCAATTCCATGTATTTATTCAACAGATATTGTGTCCCGACTATGTGCTAGTAATATTACAGGTGCCAAGACAAAAGTGAAAAATAGGGACTTGCCTCACACAGCTTACATTTTATCATAGTAGATATCCGTTTGAGCCCACAGCTCAAAAGTTTGAAATGAACTTAACTGAGAGTTAATATCACGTTGCTCATATTACAGCTTTTTCCTATTTTAGTTAAACCTCTTTTTATGAAATAAAAAGTTAAAAAAATAAAGGATTTTTTTTTCCCCCAGGAAGGCGATAAGTCAAAGCTGGTAATCATTTAATTACGATTGTCTTCCAAAGCAGGCTTAGGAAAGGCAATTGCTAACTTTTGGACTCTTCTTGGGGGCTCCTGTATCAGACTCCTTCTAGGAAGGAAGCCTTCCTGTTCTTAGTTTTAGAGAATATTTCTAGAAAGAATTAGTTCTATTTTCTCCGGAGTTCACCAAGTTACCCAGTTTTTCTTTTTTTTTTTTTTTTAAGGAAGCGCCTGTCTTTTCACAGGTGTTCAGCCTCCTAAAATTTCAATTTATCTTCAGCACAACCAGCTTGTGAGTGTTTACTATAAGGCTATAACCACATAGTAATTCCTCCCCTAAAAGAAGCCTGTTGTATATAATGTTAAGGCGGCACTGTCAAGGCTGTCAGGCGGTGTCGTAAGCCAACTACATTTCTCAGCATTCCAAGGCTATGTGGATACACAGAAATAATTATTTTCAGATGTTGACATTGCACTTACCACTTTAGTAATATGAGAAAACATGGCTCAAAAATCATTCATTTAAAAAGCAAAGCAAAAGATAGTACAGATAAATATGGGGTGTGTTCAAACACACTACGGTGCAGAAATAGAGGGGAGCAATTAGCTTTTGTTCATAAGATCTCGATGGCTTGTATGGACTGTGCTGTGTGCTGACCCGGCCCGGGTCCTTCACCACGCACCCAGGTCAGAGATGAGGCACCCTGCTTCCAGGCAAGGAACTGCTTTTAATTGCTGAGCCAGACCCCTCAGGCTTGGATTCTCTTGTTGCTTAGCATGTTTTATCTTTAAGTCCGTTTCAGAAGTTAAAACAATGAAATCTTCACTTTGTTCCAAAATAAAATTTCTCTGTAATGATATATTATCTAGTGATAGTGGATAATTGTTCATAAAATGACGAACGGACTTTAAAAGCCTCCCCTGACTAGTTTTGGAAGGGCTGGGTTAGGAACAGTTAAGTGTTGAAGTGGTCAAGACTAAGTTAGGAAAAATAGTATCCGTTTATTTTTTGCCCTAACCTTCACATATGTCATCAAATATGAATTTTGTCTATTTAGTTCAATCTACTAGTCAACATAGAAAAGGAAGAAACATGTATGAAATGTAATTATGACCTACAGTTTTGATTTTTTATATTTATGGAAGGGAAAATCACCCTCTGTTAATAGTTATTTTAAAATTATTATAGAAGCATTTTTTAAGAACTTCCAATGTATGATTTATTGTACACGAAAACATTCAGATCACTGAGTATTGCTGACTGCTTTTCCTGCAAGTTTTTTATTTTAGAGTATTGTCAAAGCAGTGGGAAAAAGAGACTTTTGCTAAGTTTTTCCCTTCAAATGTACATTTCTGTTTTACCTTGTAATATATAATTCAAAATGTTTGCAAAATACAGGAAATGTGTGCATTTTAAAAATATCTGTTTCAAATTGTAATTTTACCAAGAAAATGGAATACCACCCTTCCCCCTACCCTAGAGACAGATTTCCCATGACCAAAGAGTTTCAAACATCAGGATGTTGTGTGGGTCAGTCTGGAAAATATGGGAACAGAAAGCTCCTGCTACCTAATGAGAGTTTTGCTTCTGCAATATTTTTTGTTAAATGAACTATATGTAAATTATAATTTCCCTACTTATTTTGGTATATATTCAAAATCTTTTTTATGGCTTGCATTGTTTCTGATTGTTTTATTTGGGCACTCTATTAAAAAACAAGAAAATCTTAAGAATCATAGTGTGATGTACGATGGCTTCAGTTCCCTGAGGACTGACCACTTTCTGGGAGAAAATTAAGGGCCAATACCCATTTCAGAAAAATTGGAATTGAATGGTAAGCTAGAACTGTTCTCTAAGTCCTATCTTATTTTTCTTGATCACTCAGCAAAAGAGGCTTAGACTGCGCTGTAGGTTTTTTGGGTTGTGATGATTAAATCCCTGTGACAGTTGCTCTTCAAGTGCAAATATATTTCTCAATAAATTCCATCACTTCCACAACTATTCCATATATATTTATATATCATCTTTATATATATGATATATATATGATATATATATATATCATCTTTATATATATGATATATATGATATATATATATCATCTTTGTATTTTGGTTTTGGGAAAATTGCAGGATAATGGGTTGGGTAACAAATTTTATCAGTTTCTGGAAATTTGCTTTGCATTTTCCAGTGTTCACTGGCAGAAATACAGCTGGAATTTTAAAATACAGTTGATTTTTAACTAGGCTACTTGGTAAGAAATTTCAAAGAAGAGGGGATGTTCAGTTGCAGAGTGCCTCAAGAATGCATATCCAGTTTCTTTAGTAATTCAGAAATTCCTGTATTGGAGAGGCAACCCTTCTGGAGTGCTTCTTTCCTACAGCAGAAACAAAGGATCTCAAGGAACACTAGGGGGAAGCGGACTTGGCCCAGTGGTTAGGGCGTCCGTCTACCACATGGGAGGTCCACGGTTCAAACCCCTCCTTGATGTGTGTGGAGCTGGGCCATGCACAGTGCTGATGCGCGCTAGGAGTGCCCTGCCACTCAGGGGTGTCCCCCGCGTAGGGGAGCCCCATGTGCAAGGAGTGCGCCCCATAAGGAGAGCCGCCCAGCGCCAAAGAAAGTGCAGCCTGCCCAGGAATGGTGCCGCACACACAGAGAGCTGACACAGCAAGATGACGCAACAAAAAGAGACACAGATTCCCAGTGCCGCTGACAACAAAAGAAGCGGACAAAGAAACAAGACGCAGCAAATAGACACAGAGAATAGGCAACCCGGGGGCAGGGAGGCAGATAAATAAATAAATAAATCTTAAAAAAAAAAAAAAAGGAACACTAGGTTTGCTTGGTGGTAGAGTTTGGGGTAAAAACAAACTGTTTTCCAACAGTCAGTTTTTTACATGGATCCTTATTGGCCTTGTGCCATCTTACTAGCTATTGGTGTGGAGAATACCATCTGACCAGGTGTGGAAGATTTGTTCTCTTCTCTTTCTGCTTTGGATTTGAGGAGCTAGGAATTCAATTAGAGATTATAATATTTCCTTTCAGATTTGCCATCAACATTCTATGCCATTTTAGAAGAATAATTTTTCTATACATTTAACTATAGGTGGAAGAAAACTACCAGTTAGTGGAATAATGGTTGGTTCTTAAAATTTATGAATTGAAAAATAATAGAAAGTATTATATCAATACATTATAATCAACTTGTATGTTAGGATTGGAAATAATTCCCTGAATTATTCAGTAATGAAGATCAACAAGTTCAAGGCATTGTATCAAGTACCATTGAGAATATATATGGGTCAATAAGAAATAATAGTGACTTTGGAACTACTGTGATTAGTAATGGAAGAAATTGTAGCATTCATGTGGACAAAGTAGCCATGGTAGCTGCTGAGGGTAGGAAGAGGGAAGAAGAGATATGATGTGGGGGCATTTTCAGAACTTGGAGTTGTCCTAGGTGGTACTGCAGGGACATTGTATGTCCTGGACATTGTATGCCCTGCCATGGCCCACTGAGTAGACTGGGAGAGAGTGTAAACTATAATGTAAACCATTATCCATGTGCTACAGCAGAGCTCCAAAATGTGTTCACCAAATGCAATGAATGTCCCACGATGGTGAAAGATTGTTGATGTGGGAGAAGAGGGGTGAAGCAGGTGAGGGGTATATGGGGACCTCTCCTATTTTTTGAATGTAACATTTAAAAAAAAATGAAGAGAGGAAAAAAATAGTGACTAGAGGAAACTAGAATATAACTAAGATTTTTTGAAAAAAAGCCTGCTGATAGTATATAATTAAGGACCATTAAGCACATAGAAAATAGGTAGCTATTGTTCAAAATTGGGAGAGATTATTTCCTGGAGCAGGAGGGAAGCTACGGTGCAATCCAACCATGTAACAGAGAGTGGGGGACAAATGTGGAATTATATAGTGAGTACTTTATCGTGTAAAAGATCAGAAATAGTGAGCAAATTCTTTACTGAATCTTTTGAGATTTGTGTTCATTAGTTTGTAAAAATGTCGTTAAAACTAGCACTTTGAAAATATAAACTAACATTACGGTGTGTGATTATGAGACTTTTAAAATCATCTTGTTTCAAAACTTTGAATTCCGAAGAACATGGTTCAATTAGCTCAACAGATATAAGCACTTATGGCTGGGGCATCAAAACACGGGTCAAAACCATCTTGTCTACTGATAGTGTCTAAGAAAAAGACAATCCACAGCGAATAGGTTTGGTTGTATATCATGCTTGAAGGACTCCCTCACCCACCCCTGCTTTTTTTTGGAAGGACCATGAAGATCATTCAGAATTCATTGGTCAATGGTAATGAGCAGAATCTGAATGGATTAAAGTTCCACATTGAAGAGCTTCTCTATATGTGCTGTGTTTCATAAAAACATAATATTTGCCTTAATATTTAGTTGCCTTCGGCTTGGCTTTGTCGACACTAATTATTTGTATTTCCTTTTGCAAGAAGTTTCATAGAAATTGATTTGAGGAAGGACATTTGATGTAAATGTAGCACAGGCGAGAGTGTCTTACTCAGCCTTGTGTACGGAGATAAACTGAGTCACTCTAGCCCTGACAATGAACTTGGATATAGGAGCTTGACTACCTGCATACATATTTAAGAGGATGTTAATTAACACAGCTGTACCAGAATTATTTCCAATTGCAAGTTATTTAGGTAGTAACTAATGAGCTATTTTCTGGAATGAATGCTGACTGTGTGATCAAGTACACTGATATAAAAAAGGAGATCTAAAAGAAGTTCTTGTTTGGTACAGAAATTTTCATCAGTAATGAGTTTGCCTGTGTTTTGTTTTTATTACAGAACAAGTTGTCTCCTATTTCTTGGGTATAAGCTAGCATCTTAGTATTTCTCTTAGTTTTCTTTCACCTCACAGTAATTGTGCTGAAAATTATAAAGTGATGCCTTAACATAAGTTAAAGATTAAATATAGAAATAATTTAAAAATCTAGTCCAGGAAAATGAAATTTCTTTTTTAGAAGGAATATATATTGTTGGTCTGCTTTTTTCATTTAGCGAATTTTCTTAAAGAAAATCATTCCTCTGCTCAGAAAATTTTCCAAATTGTTCAAAACTCCGTCCGAATGCTTGGACTTATGTAACCTATCCAAAGAACAACTGACTTGGTATGTGCAAAGGATACAGGAGATAAACCAGGTTTATCTCTACTTAAAGGTCAGCTCATTTGGCTAGCGTTTTGTGGTGAGATGGGGGAAGGAAAATATGGAATGGAATATAGCAGTACTGGCGTATGTAGTAGGAAATTAAAGGACAGAGAGCTTTAACGTTGAATAAAAGAAAATAAGATCCTATTCTCTGTACTGTGGTGTACTTCCAAGAGGTCCCAAAGATATTATAGCACACAATTCCTTCCCTTTGTATTGTATACTCAACCGGCAGGTATTTATCAAGTACCCATTAGTTTAAGATACCTGGGGCTGAGTTTTCCTTTCCTGTCCCCTCGTTGACTCAAGTGCAATGCTACCATGTGAGTTCTCGAAATTAAAGAATTAAAAGCCTATTTCTCTCTGGGCCACACAATTCAAGATGCATCCCCTTTATAGGTCAGGCTGGGAAGAAGTGAATGTGATGAAATGACTGGCGAGGAGTCCAGCACATGTTCAGGGAATTGAAGCCAAACCTGACTTCAGCAGATGGAGGGAACGCGGGAAGCATGCCTTAAGTTCTCTGCTTTAGAAATGCTGAGAAGACCACAGCAGTAACAGAAACGGCATGTCTACACTGGGGACACCAAGTGCATTCCAAGTAAATCATGTTGGGCTCCCTTAAGGAATCCGGGTTCTGGGTTTGAGCCTCATGTGGATCAGGACGATTTACACTCTGGAATAACTAGTCTGTATCCTTAAAAACACTTCATCCTCTGACCAGCTGTCAGCAAACCCATCAACCTGGCTGGTAAAACAACTCCAAGACTAGATCAGGCTGGCAGGAAATAGACAATGAAATGGGTTACGAAAGACCAAAGTGGATAAGTTTCAGAAAGTCATTTCCACGGGGCCCCGTGTTATCCTGCTTATATCAGAAACAAATAGATGTCACCAGCCCAGCCTTAAATTCCCTGGTGAAGCAGGAGTGAGTGTTTACTCCTGGGGCTTCCTGCGTTGTCCTGGAAATATTTTGCCATTTAAGAGACACTGACTGTGTACACCTGGGGGGGCGGGATTCTCTCCCATGTTGTATAAAGCTTTGTGAATCTTTTCTCTTTCTTTTTTTCTCTTTCTTTTTTTCTTTTTTGGAGTTAAAGTCACTCAAGGTCACTCAAGTACCTGTTAGGCTTTTCCAAATACTTGGTTAATCCTGAAAAACTCTTCCCCACAATTTACAGTGTGCCCAAATGGTTGCAGATTACAGCCAAATGTGAGTTTGTATGAGCATATGGAGTGACACCAGTTTTTGAAATGTGGATAGCAGTATCTTTAAAGCAGATTCAAGGTGCTTTAGATAGCAGTGGGAACTATCAAAGGAGCAACTCGGAACTCTTTCAAAGCAAATAGAATTCTGGAAAGACCACGGAACGTGGGAGCATGGCTCTTCCTTCTCTTCCTCGCTGATGGCATCAATGCCTGCCTCACTGGGGCATTGATTGTTCCTCCAAGATTATCTTGGCATACCCAGTCCATGGAGTATAGAGTCCTTGCCCTGTACTAATTTTTTCCTTCCTGGAGGTATAAATAGACTGATGACGCCTTATGCTCTCTGCAGGCTGTGCATCTTTCATACCGTCCATCTCCTTTCTAGGTCACAAAGCTTTTAGAAAAATCAGCAGCAGCCGCCTGTGAGAAGATGAGCACATGACCCTGCCTCTCACCTCAGAGCAGTGCCTTTGATAGCAGCCAGGCAGCAGTGCATGGAAACTTGACATTTGGAAGGTTCAGGAATATCAGAGGGAAAAATAACCATTCTTAACAAATAACTTAAAAATAGCACAGTCTGGGCAATTTTCCCTCCACCCTTTCTCCCCCACATGCCTGAAAGGAAGCCATTCCCATCCAAAGCTAGGAATTTGGGTTTTGTGAGAATTTGAAGAGCCTGCCTTTCCTACTACAGCAAGTAGCGGCCTTCTTCCTTTGTTGAATTGTATCAACTCAGATTGTGAGGAAATGCTATTGTCGTCCTTCTTCTTTTCTCTCCAGGGAAATAAAAATGGTCATGCTTCCAGCCAGCCATTTCTTATTGGGTGCCCATGCACGGGGTGAGGGGCAGTGCCGTGAGGAGCTTTGAGGCAGTGTGAGGGAGGAATTCTGCTTCTCGGCTCCCCTCCTACTTCTTCACTATGCTTGTAAATACTTGTATGCTTGTACAATACAAGTATGCTTGTAGATACTTGTAAATAGTAGTATCTACTCCAGTGCTCCCCAAGGAGGTGAACTGCCAGAGGGAATCTCACATTTGGGTAAAGCTGGGAGCAAAGTTGGTGCGTGGCAGGGACGGTGCCTTTGTCGTCATTTGAATTTGGGTTCTGGATCCTAGGTGTAGCCATAGCGTTATTGACTTGGTCTGCCAATGCTTTTTAGGAAACAATAATTCTCTCTTTTAGTGACTATTTGAGTGCCTGCTGTGCATTGGAGTCTAGTGTAAGAATTTAGGATACCTCAACAAATAGATACAGTCTCTGTTCATTTTTATTTCTAACATGATATAGTAATTTCTAACATACATGTCAGGTGGTCTAAGTGTCACCTATAGGTAGCTCTGGGGCATGTGTGCCATTTTACATAGGTTGGTCAGGGACTAAGAAGGGGACAAATGCTTTTTCTCTGATCAGAGGACAATTGCTTCTTTCCTTGAGAGAAGCAAGACTGTGAGCCGCATGGTCCTTTGGGGGAAATGCATTGCGGGCAAAGCAAATGGCAAGTGTAAATCCCATGGGTCAGGGCAGAGCACATGTGTAAAGGCAAGGCATTGAGGCAGCAGGGGATGCTCCCTGGGTCTGCTGCAGCCACGGTGAGAACCTCGGCTTTCGTGCTGACCAAGGTGCACCGTTGCAGAGGAGTGGCATGGGCTGTCTTACTCTTCAGAACAGTAATGTGGAACGTAGGTTATGGGGGGACATAGATAAGCATGAGAATAAAGCTCTTACAAACCTATGCCGGTGGGGAGCGATGGTGAGGATAGGGGGTGGCAGTGAAGGGGGAGGGCAGATTCTGGAGCTACTTCAAAGTAGGGCCAAAGTAGGGCGAGGATCAGGTTAGCAATATGTTAAGTCCTCAATATTAAAGCTATCAGTTCTAGGGAAGTGATGGTATCCTCTCACAGTGCGCAATGGATTCCACTTAAGCAAAAACCTGGGATAAAATTGGCAAGAAGATAAAATATGACTACATATTTGTAGATTACAAACAATTTGAAATGGGTTTTTTCCTTTTGTTAAATGGCTTTTCTGAGTAAAGTATTTCAAAGAAACTTGGAGTCAAGACAGTTTAACAGTCTGCCATGGTTTTTTCAACCAGAGTGGTTCCAATGACTTTTCAGGCACTTGGATACAAGTGCAAATAATTCCTGATATTGCTGATACTGGTGTATTTCAGTTTCATTACAAATATTATATATATTTGTAAAGGGTATTATTTGTAAAGGGTAATCCAGATTACATTTCTGGAAGACAGGGAGCAGTACACAAATGTTTACTTCCATGTATTTTGAAAAGAGTACTTTGATAAAAGATTCAGTTATCCTTATTAGGAGTTTATTTTGGGACTATACCTTCTCTACAGTGCTGGCTGCCCTGCTGGGCACATGGCTGAAAAGTTCCCTCATTGAGGCCCTGGGAAGGGAATGGGGGCAGGTAGGGGAGTCATTTTTCCTCTCCTGCTCTTCAGTTGAGTCAAGGATCTGTATTATTCCAATTCATTTCAATGTTAGATAACCCTTAACGCATTTTAAGTAGTTGCTTTACAAAATAGTTTTACAAAGAAAAATAGAGCTAAACATTCAAACATTTTCTCTCTCTAGACATAGGGCTTTATTTCTTTCACAACCGTGATGAATCATTGTGCTTAATTTGTTGGCTGTATCGATGACTTATAGTCATTGGCTTATTCATTCAATAGCTATTAAGTGCCATTAGAGTCGCCTCGTTACCAACTTGGCCAACATCACTAGGTCTGTGCTGCATACTGAGGACACAGGAGGAGACCCGCTTCCTGCCCTAGGCGTAGATGAGCCAGGTGCTCCCTCAGCCATTCTACCTCACTGTAGGCAACTCTCATTTTAAAAGGGTGAGATGGTGCCATATTTTTAATTCTTTTACCCAACCAAACACAAATGAATTTGCACGTATTTTTATAGAGCCAGCTCCACATTGTTCTATTTTAAAAGCTGTGTTTAAAATGTGAAAACTTCATTTTGAGGCTTTTATTTGAAGAAAGAGAAAAATAGATTCACAGAATGTTACCAAAGCTGCATGACAAGAACTGGCAGCCTGTAATGGTGGATGGTCCTTTAAATAATATTTAAACATTTGAGAGGATATTGTCCAAAAGCAGAATTGCATGAAAATGGTAAGAGCAGTAGTCATTTTCAAGAGTCACCTAAAATTTGGCTGCATCCTAGTTTATTAATGGGCACATGGTCATATTTTGATGAAAACATCAAATGCATTTTTGTTACAAATGAAGATAATATTATGGCAAGGCATTTCAGAATTTTGAACTGATCAGGTCTTGCTAGGGGTTAAGTATAGCATAACAGCAAGGTGGTGCTAAACAAAGACTGAAGGTTTATGTGGGCGCCTGAGGGCTCTGCCTGTGACCCTGAGAATATGTTCAAGGTAGTAAACAATTTTCAACTCAAGTGCAGACATTGTGGAGCAAGTGAAAAACACAGTTACCTACAGAAAGGTGTTTCAGGTTTGCAAAGCTCGCTCTTTAGTTTTTACCTATTAATTCTTTCAATGTGACAGCAACATTTTGGCATTTGAAAGTACCTTGAACCCTTGAAAAAGGCTGTAGCAGACAGAAGTAAATTTAAAATATCAGATTGTTGCAGTTTCTTTGGCTGCTCAAGCGAATGCCATAAAATGAGTCAGGTGAAACAATGGGAATTTATTTGCTCAAAAGAGGTTGTGAGAAAGTCCACATCAAAGTGTCATCAAGGCGATGCTTTCCTTCTGAAGACCAGTGTGTTGGGCCAGCTGCCAGGGATCCATGCTTCTTGCCTCTTCCATCACATGTCAGTGCACATGGCGCCCGCGCCTGGCTCCTCTGTTCTCTTGAGCTGAGTTACAGTTTCTTGCTTCCTGTGGCTGTCTCTCTGTGTGTCTGATTTTGACTCCACTTACAAAGGACTCCAGTAATAAGATTAAGATTCCTATTGATTGGGCTGGGCCACACCTTAATTAATGTAACCCCTTCAAAAGTTCCTACTTCCAATGGGTTCACACCCACAGGAATGGATTCAATTTAAGAACAAGTTTATCTGGGGCACATTCAGCTTTTAACCACCACACAGATATTTTAAAAAGTGCTCAAACTTACAATCCAGAAGAGTTCCAGACTTTTAGAATATGAGCAGCTCTCGCAGACATTGTTTAGTGGTCTCTAATTCATGTATAGCTTTTACTTTTTTGTGGGAAGAAGAACTACTGGTTAGCTTTTAAATGCTTAATTAGCAGATCCCATAGTAAAAAAGAACTAAAGGTTGAGATTTATTTCCCAACCTTTAATTCCACCATGTTACAGGGTAACCTGGTGTCCTGAAGAATTTTCTCATATATGAGATTGGAATGCCGACTTTCTTTGGATATAGCCAAATTTTATATTAAATTAAAAATATTTGTAACTGTAATATAATGCACAGTTGTTTACCTCTTTAACTTTGAATTCTGCCCTTTTCAGGTTGTGTGCTATGCTCACACCAACTGAATTTCTTGTTGTTACAGTACTTTCCCTGATTCTTGGATCCTGTGGCTGCTCATTTGGTTTTGTCCCTGTGTCTGAACAATCTTCTCTCTCTCATCGCCTGGCTAACGTGCACCGCTCCTTTAAGTCTCAGTTTAGATGTGACTTCCTCTGAATGCTTCGCTGAGCAAGGCTGCTCACATTTTCAAACCCAGGCTAAGGGTTAGTACTCCCAAATCCTGGCATCCCTCTGCGCTTACCTGGCATCCCTCTGAGTTATATTAATAATTGCTCTCCTAGACTAAGTTGTGCAAGGGCAAGAATGTCCTCTTGTTCATTTAGCTTGTTTTTCTGCCTGGGTCAGTGTCTGGAAAGATCAAACTATAAATGCCTGATGAGTATAATTGAAATAATAGACAAATTTTGTATTTGGAGCAGTATCAACTTCATATATAATTTACCCCCTTCTCTGGTTATCCTCATTAGAATCGTCATCTTTGATATCCCCCTTCTCACCCACTCATTAAAACGATCATTAAGTTTCAACATTTTCTCTGGAGTCATGGAGGACTCTAAATAGGACTCCTCTTCTCATTGTCCTAGGAAGGGTCTTTGTCTTCTTTGCTTGTTGGGGAAGAAAAAAATTTGGGAAATGCTGGCTAAGCAGATAATGGTTTAATTACCACAGGACTTGACCAAACCTTTAATGAAGGAGCACTGCAAGTTTCTCCTGGAGAGAGAAAGGATAGAGCGTTTCCTACATTTAGTTGATCTGAGCTCAGGTTTCTAGTGTCGGAGCATCTGGAATGGTTAATGATCTGCAGAACCCACCTGGGGGAATCTGGCCGGGATTCCGGCTGAGCCACCCTGTCATCATGGGCTGAGGGTGTTTTGGCTTGAACTTCATGACAGATAACAGCTGGAGAGAGCAAACACGGGGAGAGGAAACCTGCCAGGCCCAGGGCAGGAGAGGACCTCCGGTTCTTGCGCTCCTTCAACACCTCACCCAAGTTTACCGTGATACAGAGCCCCGGCTAGGGAAGGGGGAGGACCAAGCGTGCCCCCTCAGTTGACCTGCTGGAGACACTCCTCTTTCTTCTAATGGCTGCGGCCTGCCTGCTTTCCTTGATGCCGTTGGTAAGATCGCAGAGAGGTGGCACCTGCCTTGAAGGCGGCCTTAGAAACGCGGCGGTCCTCTTATTTAACGCCCGCCTTCGCCACTGGCTTGACTCAGCATGGCAAGGGATTTAAACTGCAGCTTCATGGAAGCTGGGTGGCAGGTTATGTGGTCTCATGTTCCAGACTTGCGGCATAGGGGCTTGGGGATGACGACTTTACTGTGTAGGGCTAACAAAACTGGCTTCTGTTTAGGTAAAGGCATTTAGGAAGCAAAAGCAATGGGGAGAGAGAATTGTGATTTGTCAGAGCATCTAAGAACCAGTAAATTAAATCAGAAAGTTCAACTTTATATCAAAGAGGCCAAAGAGGAAAGCCTTTTAGATTTTTTGGGCCTCATTTTGAATAAAAACAGGGATCCTATTCAGAGAATCGTTGATTATCCTATTACAGTTTCCCAGTTGCTCAGGCCACGAACTTCGGGGTCATCCTGCCCAACTCAGTCTTTCTCACAACCAACACCTGCTCTGTCTGCAAATCCTGTTCCAGCCAACTTGGCACTGCACCTACAGTCTCCCCACCCCCTCCCTACAGGTGCACTCCTGGTCTCAGGCTCCATTTCTCTTGCGTAAGTGATTGAACAGCCTCCCAAGGGCCACCTGCGCCTACCTATGCCTCAAACACAGCGATCCTTTGAAAGCTGCGGTGGATCCTCTCCTTTCTCCATTTGCCATCTCGAGGTGCTCTGGAGTTCTCAACCCAGTCTGAGTGCGCCCAGGATCTGTCTACCTGGTGTGTCTTTGACCTTGTCTTCTAACACTTGCCTATTTCCTGCTCTGTTCTAGTCCCACCAGCTCACTGCCCTTGTCTGAGCCTGCTAAGAATGCCCTGGCCTCAGAGACTTGGCTCTTTCTGTGTCCTCTGCCTGGGGTGGACTTCTTTCCATTGTCCACGTAATATTCTTTCATTTCCTTGCTGTCTCTGCGGACCAGTGGGGTGTGCCCCAGATCACCGTATTTAAAGTACTTCACACACACTTACTTCAGCTCTCCCCGCGCCTGTAGCTTTCGTTGTCTGTGTTGTCCCTATGCTGGCTGTTATTTCCGTATTGTCTATAGTCCCAACTACAATGTAAGCACAGTTAGAGGAGGGCTTCGTTTTACTCATTGCTAAGAACAGGGCTTATGACACGGTTCCTGGCGCAGAGGAGGCATGCCACAGACGTTTGCCAAGTGAAGATGAGCGGCTGCCCGAACGTGCCACCGTGCTAGCTGTGGCATTCAGCCTCTACTGTGAAATGCTAAGCGGCTTTACAGTGGAAGCGGCTTGTCATCTCTACATGTGTGTGCGAAAATGGCAAGATTTCTAAGTATAAATATATAGGTAAACATCTCAGCAATTCCTTTCTTCCTGTTTCTCTCTTTTTGTTTTGCCTGGTGAGGGGCAGGCAGGTATTTAGAAATGTGGTTGAAAGTGTTGAGAAAGGGACTAGGAGATAGACTAGAATAATCCATTCCTATGTCTGTTCTCAAATCCATCTGATAAGACTTTAGGGTCTATATAATTATGTGATATAGCCAAAGTTTTCATAAATCGTCATAAAACCTGCATAGATCCCTAGAATACTTCCATCAATGTAACATTTTCAGTGATAAATCAAGTGGCCCTTGAACACAAAAGATTTTTTCCTTGGTAAAAAAATACATAAAGGAAAATAATCAAAATTGTGAGCTAAGAATCAACTGCCTATTTCCACATTTCTACCCAGGACGTCTGGGAAGACTTCGTCGGCTCCCACGTGAAGTGGTTCTCCCTGTTAGCACTGCTCCTGAGGCCTGGTGAACCCACGATTTCAGAACAGAGAATTGAGAGCGGTTTACTAAGTTCTACCCCCAGAAGTTTGCTGAGTGATTGGAATAAGTCATCTAAGTTTACTACAACACAGATGCAATTGGAGTTTTTCAACACTGAACTTAGAAGTATGTTCTCTGGCAGGTTGTTTGCTTATTTAATATATTATGTCACCAACGAAGAGGTACTATACTAGCAAATTTGGGGGAGGGCTTAATAAAATAATCATGAATTTTTCCCATTTGAACCATACTGTCTAATACCTTGAAGTCTACTTCCTGAACATCATATTCCCAAAATGTTGATGAAAGGATGCATCTCTCTGTAGGGTTAACCCACAAAACCTAAATCCATTGCTATAAACCTAAACTAACAAATAAATACAAGGCCAGAGTTGGAGCAATTAAAAACTTGACCAACTCAATACTCTTCTCTTGATATATTGGTAATAAATAATCCTTACCAAAATATTTACTCGAGGCCCAGTTAGGTGTGTGTCTGTCAGTGGGCAGTCTTGCCAAGTATTGAACAGTAGTAAAACATGGATTTAGACCCACCAGACTGTATGATGTTATTTCAGTTTATGAATGTGAAATTTTAGTAATCTTTATGGCTTGCTTAGTTTCTTGCTGAAGAGCATGTAGTCACAGGTCAAAGGGCTCGCCCACAAGAATCAAACAAATGGCTTCTGTTTTAGGGTGAATTTTCAGGCTTGGGACCATATTCTGATAACAAATGTCTTCTCTCCTTAGGCTGAGCACAGAGATGCTTTTGTCAACCTGTCTAATTTTTATTTTCTTCCTCCTTTGGCCTAAGTGATGCCAAATCCTCCTTCCCAGGACATTCCTTTAATTGCCTTTTATACAAGGCTAATCAATCATTTTCTTCCCAGGGATACAGCTGTTTCCAAAAACAAAAACCCTGGAAATTCACAGAGATAAAATTTCAAGCATGTGTTTGAGAAAGGATGTTGAGTGGAGGAATGCCCCTTCTGATACTGGGAGTACTTCTGGAAAAGGATTCTAACAATATATATCTCACTTGAAGCAGAGAAAGTTTTTTCATCTTTTCACTTTTTTATAAGAGTTCTATACTTGGATCTAAGATGTATATAAGTATTACTGATTTATATAGGGTTTCTAATAGTAGTATAATTTTAGTATTTCACTTATGGGTAAAAGAAGGCCTTTGCAAATTAAGATGTGTATAGTGTTTTGTGAGTGTGTAAATATATAAAATACACATATATATAAATGTACTGTAATTTATGTTTTACATATGAAGTTTTGAAATTTTGAAATAAGTATAATTTTATGACATTCTTTTCATGTATATATTATTCTATAATGTTATTTTATTAATATCAAAGTGGTTGATTCAGAATAGAATACAGGTTCCCTAAACTCTCAACCCAACTGGTAAAAAAAGGTATAAAGTCTCTATTCAAAGGTATTATAAGAGTTAATCTGCTTTTGGCAGGGTTGAAGTTAGAACATTTTCTTATCTGAGTTATGTTATCTGTTTACTGCTCACTTGCAATATAATTAAATTTGTCATCATTCATGGCAAGGCTGTGAATTTTTTTAAAATAAAAAGACCTTCTTAACTATGCCCTGATTAAATTAATAAACATGTCAGATAAATTACCATTTAGAAAGGTTATTTTCATTTCCCTAAAATTGCTGTATGTTGAGCCTATCTTATCTACATGTCTCACAATACCCTTTATTTAACTGGCCAGAGATTATGATTATTCTGGTGATTCTTTTAGGTACTAATGTTCCTAACTAGTGATCCTTGTTTGACATATTTTTTCTACAAAAATATTCCCAGGTATTTTTTTTCTCTTTTGAATTTCAGGAACTTGGCTACTTTAAAATTCATGAGCTGGCTGGTGAATTTTCATCTTTCCATACATGTTCATTTTTACTTGGATGCATTATTTATAAACCAGCTAGCTGTGCTATCACAAAATTTCAAAGGACAGTGCCTAGTGACTTTGTAGCTGTTTCTCAAGGTTAATTTGTTTCTCCACAGCCCCTCCAGATTTAGGCAATATGTGTCATCTGGTTAGTAGCCTTCCCCATCTTCCTACTAAAGTGCCCTTAGAAATACAGGAAAAGATATATGTAGAAAACTGTGCTTGGCCTTCAACCTATTGTCTAAATCTGGAATAAGTTTCCACTAATTATAAGGACTATCCAAGACTATTTAGAACTGGAATGAAACCTGTATTCAGTCCCCCACCTTAGCTATACTTGGTCTGAAAATAAGTAGGAAATGATGCTGTCTTTCCTAAGATTCAGAAACATAGAACTCTCCCAATAAAAAGCAAAGGTGCTGATTAGGATTCTGTCTATCTTTTCCATGTATGCAGCCTTATAGGACAATTAAAATACTGTCTCTTAGCACATTATATATTCATTAACATGGTGTTTACAAAGGTTCCCAGAGTGATTGCAAAATGCTTATGGTCAAACCTAAAGGAAAAATAAAGTATTTAAACGAATAAAATATGTAAATGAAACTATGTAGTAATAATGGTTAAGGAAATATGTCAAATGTCAGTGCTTCTTTATTGGATGAAGGAATTAGAGGTGACTTTTTTTCCCTGTTTAATCTTTCTGCTTCTCAAAATTATTAAAATATGCATTTGTTATTTGTAGTATCATGACTTAGAGTATGCATTAATTTGCTATTTTGGTAACTGGAAGAAATGGGTAAGAAATTTAAAGGCAACCCATATTTTGCTTATGTAATTTCATGTAAAATTTTCACAATTCAGGTAAGATAGACTTTTTCAAGATTATACAATTTTGAAGAGGTCAAACTAGGAAAGTAGTGAAATCTCTTTGACTCTAAACACAATTTTCCTTCCTATAAGAAGAAAATCATCGTGGAAAGCTTGAAAGACTTAAACTATACTAAAAGATAATTATAGTCTAAACTTTTTTGACATTTTTAAAATTTGCTTTATATTTTCAAATTTAAATGTAATTTGACTGTTTTATTAGTAAAGTGACATGCTTATTATAGAAAACGTTAAGCAGAATGAAAAGCATGTACAATTTGACCATCAATAGATTGTGTCTGTAGTTTTCATATTTGTGTTGAGTATATGCATGTGCATATTCACAAATATTTACTCAAATTCTGCAGCATTAACCAGAAATGAATGTTTCTAAACTTTCCAATCAATGCTACTAATAATAGGAAGAGAACATACTTTGGGTTTATATTCATCTTATTGTGTATCAGTAGTGGCTAGTTAGAAAACCAGAACCCACTCCAATATACACAGGAAGAGACTGAATGCAGGGAATCAATGACAAAGGTATCAAAAGGACTGGAGGGGTGCCAAAGGCAGAAAGGGTTGTTACCACCTGGTGCTGGAGGCCAGAAAACAGGACTAGATGGCAAGTTGCTGGAGGTGCAGCTGTGTCTGCTGCTGCTGAGCAGTCCCAGGAGTCAATACTGCTAATATTTCTAAAACCATGTGGTTGGGTGTCAGGCACCTGCAGTGGTTCTTAGTAGCTCTCTGCTACTGCTGGCTCTGCCAGAAGCAGAAAAAAAAAAAAAAAAGTCCTTCTTTTCCACCTTCAAATCTGTAGCCAGTCCATTTGGCAGAATTAGAAGCAGATAACCACAGATTAAAAAAATGTAGTTTAGAGTCTTCCAGCCTCCTCTGAAGCAAAAAGATGAGAACATGCTTGAGACCAACAGACAATCTGCATACATTTGTTCATTTGCCTGCTTTGGTACTTTCCTTATTACATATTTCTTTGCTTTAATAATTGGCCTGCAAGTAAATAATCTACAATATTGGCAGTTCATTTACTGTGAGCATACACTGTAATTTATTAAAGCCTGATACTGTTATGAAGTAAATGGTTGGAGAAATGGGTAGTAGCAAGCAAGGGATGTATACTTCTCTTCTCATGTACATCATACATGGTTTATAAGTAGAAAGCAAGACAAATACAAAACTAGTAAATTGCAGAAATCTTTAAGGTTTTGCAGTAAGATGGAAGTTGATATCCTTTATATTAATGCTATGGTAGAATTCACATATTTGACTACTTAAAACAAGGAGAGTGATATTTTATTAATATGGGATATAACAGTCTTCTTGGGGTTATTAAAACACTTCCTTAAAATTTGCTACTAGAAAATATGTTTTTATTTAGATTACTTTAAACACTGTGTTGTTTTCCTATTTATGTAGGATGATGAAAGTTAGTGGTTTTGTAGCTTCCTCCCATTTTTGGCTTACTATTCCCAATTAGTCAAACATTGCTCTCCCTCAGTCATTCAGACAATAGAGCTATGACATCATGTTTGTAGCTTAACCACCATCATTTTTGATAAAACGTAACTTTTCGCTAAAATAATGCATGACTACTATAATATACTACAGTGTTTCTTGAAATGTAGCATCTACGTCAGTAGCCATGTAAACTATTAGTTTAGATGCAACCAAAGATGCTTGGAGATATCGTGTTTGTATTAGTCAGCAAAAGGGGTGCTCATGCAAAATACCAGAAATGGGTTGGTTTTTATAAAGGGTATTTATTTGGGGTAGAAGCTTACAGTTACCAAGCCAGAAAGCACAAGTTACCTCTCTTACCAAAGTCTACTGCCACATGTTGGAGCAAGATGGCTGCTGATGTCTGTAAGGGTTCAGGCTTCCTGGGTTCCTCTTCCCAGGGCTTGCCTCTCTCTAGGTTCAGCTGCTCTGTTAGCTCCACAAGTCCAGCTGTAAACTAGTAGGCTAACGGCTTGTTGCTCTGCCCAGGGCCTTCTCTCTTTCCTCACAACCAAGCTCCTCTGTGTACTTGCTTCCCAGGCTCCAGCTCAAGACTCCCAGCTCTGTCCTTTGCCACGTCTTTTCTCTGTGAGTTCCCGCCCCTTGATAGCCTACTGATGTGGCCCAATTAAAGTCCTAATCATAATTTAATCAATTAAAAGTGATACCTCTGATGGATCAGTTTACAAACATAATCCAATAACTATTTTGGAATTAATAACAATGCCAAACTGCTACAGTATTTAATAACAGATTATTTCCTCTTCAGTTCCACTCTAATCCTTCTGATTAAAGTTAGGGGAGCAAGTCTCATTTTGGTATTAGTACACCTTTAGCATCTCTCTAACACTCAGTGATCTCCCTTTGTAACAAGGAGAGCAGGCCTCGGATGCAGGGTATTTTTCAAGAAATAGTATCCTACTAGAATTTCATGTTATAACATTATTTCTCATTAGATTTAATTTTATGGTCACGTCATACTTACATATTTATACATAACACTTTATACGCTATATTATATAAAGTGTTAGTCTGTATTTTAGTAGTGATAAAATGTTTTTAAAAATTATTCTAATTGAAGAAAATTCCAATTTAAAGAAAAATACTAAGTGAGCAATTCAATAGGTAGTTGATTTGTAATATAGCAGAATCATGAAAGTGGTTGGTATGTGACTAATTGAAATTTTGGAAAGATTGACATTGATATAATTTACATCTTTTCCTACTTTCTAGTCACTTATACACAGAGATATAAAACATGGAAGCTAGAATTATCTAGAAAGGTTAGATTAAGATCATCATTTTTGTTTCTTTTCTTCCTAATAATTTATAATATTATTAGTTTAAGTTTGGGTCCAACCCAGTAAGTAAAAGGGTGATGATGTTTATTGAATTTTTAAAACCAAAACCAACATTCCTATTATAATAAGCTTGTAGCAATTCTGGTGAACTCTGACCAGTTGGTTCACCAAGTGAACAAAAGGCAGATATGGATAAAAATTATAAATCTAAATTCCTTTTTATGCCACAAATGATTTAGTATTGTTTACTTAAAGTATAGTATAATGGGGAACAATGTGGCTCAAGGAGTTGAGCGCCTGCTTCCCACATGACAGGTCCTGGGTTTGGTCCCGGTGCCTCCTAAGAACAGAAACAAACAACAAGCAAACAAATGAAAAAGGCAACTCAGCAAAGCTGATGTGGCTCAGGGTTGAGCACTAGCTTCACACATACGAGGTCCCGGGTTCAATCTCCAAACCCAGTACCTCAAAAAAAAAAAAACGTATAACATATCAAAAAATATAAATAGTTTACGAAGATAAGTAACAATTAGAATGGGAATAAAAGGAATCCTAGAGAAAGGGAAAGAGATGAAGTACCTCTTTTGCTACCTGATTGGTACATTTCTACTTGGGTACTTTTTAAAAACAAATATTGTTGGTACCACCAAACAAAGTTTTCTCTAATAACCAGTCTTTAGCTCACCCATAACTTGTAATTCTATGTAAAAAAAATATGTGTTATCATTGACAAGTACTTAACCTCCAGACTTTCAAGTCAATTTTGAATAATGGTAAGATTAAAAATTACTGTGTGTGAAGATTAGGGTTAGGATTAGTCACTCATCAAAACTTTATCCTTTTCCTCAGTGTTCTTATACAATACTATGATTTTTTTGGCTCATTATTAGTATTAAGGTGGTTTATTTGCATTTTTAAAAACTTTATTTTTCAATACCCAAAATTTCCTTTTATTCTCAATTTAGTTAAACATTTACTTCATGCTTTCTTGCATTAGATATTCATTTAGTTTAAAAAGCTTTTGTAAAATGTCAGTACACTTTAGAATATAATCTATACTCTGATTATATCCAAAATCAATTTTCTCAGCTATTGTGCTTTGCCTATGCTCATCTAAAATAGGAATAAGAAGAGCTGCCATGGTCTCCATTGAGATCTTAGGAGAATAAACGTGAAAAAAAATTTGCAGTAATTTGCTTAATATTCAGGTACTAAAATTACTATAATACAAAGAACAATGGACAAGGAGTCAGAACTTATAAATTATGTCTGGCAGAGCTGGGATGGTATGCAGTCTCCTTAAATCCCCACTTCTTCATCAATAGTGTGGGAACAGTTATCTTTTCCTTTCTTATCTCCAGATTCTATTTGGAGTATTAACTATGGTGATAAGTAAAAGTAATGTGTATGTATTTTTAAAACACCACATTAATATGTTTAACTTGTTATTCAATCACATCATAATGTGATATCTTAATGCAATTAAAATAGGCATATTCTAAGCATCAAGGTCTATTATGATAAATATATCAGGGCACTATTTGCATTTATAGCAAAGCAAACAATCTCTAGATATACGAGAACATACAATGAGGGTGTTCTAAAAGATGACTGGCTTTACTCTTGTGTTTGTTTTTCACGTTTGTTTCAGTACTTTCCCAGAGTATTTTGAAATACTGTATTTTCTAATGATATAACTATTATGTCACCCCCAAGGAAAATGTAGGAGAGCACCAAGCAGGGAGCAAAGCAACATTCTTAATCGCAGCTCCAGGTGTTCTGGCCTGGTTCCTTCCATCTTGTGCATGTGTGTGAGCTTGTGGGTAGTTCTTGTGTTGGTCTTGGTTGATTTTTCAAAATAGGGACCATGCTGCATAAACAGTATATCCATATTTTTAATAGCTGGCCATTATGTTAATTTATTTTTTTCTGAAAATTAGAACCATTTAAAATTTTTCCTGCCTAGTTTGGATTGTTGACGGAGGTATTTACTCATGTTATATCATGTTCCCTGTTAATTTGACGTCCCAATCATCGTTCTGCACTACCACTAGATATCACTGTTCTTGGAATGATGATTTCCTATAAGTGTTTCCTGTATTAATCCTGTTGAAATGAGAAATTGTATTAATATTAATCTTATCAGCATTATATTAAAAATACACAGATTTGTATAATTCACTAAAGTAGGCCTGTGATATTTTAAATAGTATGGCAGTAGATCTATAAATATTCCCCTTCAAAATGGAGGTACAGTGCACTTAGAAAGCAATGTAGTCACCTAATAAGGCCCATCACCTATTGGTAAACCAATACCCAAATAATTTTTCTCTGTATTTTAAAAAATATATAATATTAAGTATAACATCATTTTTCCCCCTTAATTGGCTAATTTTCCTCATAATTTTCCTTTCTGCATTTCACTGTATTGTCAGTCTTTCATTCTGCAGGCCCATGAAGTATATCTTATATAAAAAAGATTTTATACTGGATGGAATGTTATGGTAAGATGTTTTACCATGGGCCGAATCGTGATTACTTCCAAAGCCCTTCTGTTTTCACATAAACCCAGACCAGTGTGTGATACAGATTTTCTTGCTCCTTGAAGATGGGCTCTGCAGGTCTGTGAATGGTTGGATGAAATGAGACATATAGGCACAGACATTCCTTTCTCATGTGTGAATAAATGCTGTTCTCTGAAATGCTTTTAGTTGTTACCAATTTGTTACTGTCAAACCTTCTCTTATAGGGAGGATACCAAATATTTCAGAAGAAACACTCACCAGGTTATGAACTGATTTAATATTGCACTCTATTTATACAATTAGGCAAATCTCTGAATTACGAATTAAGAAGCAGTTAATAATATAAGAGAATTTTAAGAATCCTGAAAATGAAATTAACTTAGCCATGACACACGGATTTGTTATGCGTAACTGTTTACTTGTGTGCTTTTTAGATTCCTGATACTCTCCCCATCTGTCTCTTTTTTAAGAGAAATTGGAAGTTACATATAGCTTGTAATAATTTGGGGTGTTAATTCATCAAACCCTCCTCTCTGGGAATAAAGTTGATGAAATTGAAACGTGCTCCACACAGTTTGTTCTCACTAGTATGCCCTTTTGCGTTTCTGGGGTTTATGTATTCTAAGAACAAAGTAGCCCTCTGCTAGGTCATCTTAAGTTGTCGCATTGCACTTCCCCGTAACTCTGATATCATGGCCTGAATACCAACTCCCTGAACTAAATAAACTTACATGTTCAAAATCGTAAATATCTTTAATTTTATTTTAAATTTTAAAAATGGCAGCATGTCTGAATAAAATTGAAAGTATGAAAGCTGGAGCTCCAGGAGGTGGTTAAAGCAGATAGGACAAATGGTTCCTACTTCTTTGACAGACTGTATCTAAAGGAATGTTCCAGAAGAGGAAAGTATTATAAATAATATAAATTTGAGCCCAAAATATTACTCATCTTCGATCTCCTTTTTTGGGATTTTGGATAAATAAATAACTAAGTGGAAGTCTGCAAAGGCCATTGTTGAATGTGAGAAGCCAATGAACTAAGTCAGCAGGTTAAAACCTGACCCTCTGGTCCATTTATTTTTCTCTCTTCTGACTCTTGAAAAGCATGTTCCCTGGAGATCTATGCAGATAGCCACTGGGAGTTCTGAGTCCCCCGTTTGTCCAGTATACTGACCTCTGTTATGCAACATGGAGACTGTTCCCATTCCAGTTTCTTACAGCCACACTTTTGGAAGTGAAGCAAAAAAAAAAAAAAAAAAAAAAATGGGGTCTTCTGTTCGGCACAAACATTGTCCTGACAGTTATGATCCATTAGTGAAAGACATTTTTATTATGTGAACAGAGAGGTTTTTAAAATTTAAAATTTTAGGAAGCCCATAAACAAAAAAGTGCTATCATAAGTAAGAATTTGTACTGAATGGGAAGCAACAGTTCTCATGCATTTCGTTTATGTAATAAAGGGTAGAGGTGGTCGATGAAAAGGTTGCCAATTAGTGAACGGTCTAATGAAGCTGTATTAGGTGACTATAGTGTGATGTAATAAATAGCCATGAATAAGACTTTTAATTATAACACTTTTAATTTCAGAGTGCTTCGAAAGAAATTATTTTAAGACTATCCATTGGGTCAAGTCCGCTTCCCTGAAGTCTCATCTTGAAAAGGTCTTATTTACAATGCGCCTCCACCCACAGGGACGGATTAAGTTCAAGAACATGTTTTTCTGGGGTAATCTGAAACAGTGGGGTAACCATCATTCTGTCTTCTGAGGTAAAAAGATAAATTGTCACTTGCGTTCCAGAATTTGAGCTCAAAATCTGTGGAAATAAGCACATATTCCATTAGCTTTTTGGAAACTTGTGCTGTACATCTTCTTTGCTTTTTCTAGTTATTGGGTGGGCAGCCTTTGTTAAAAATACCTTCCAAAATTATTTCTGGGATGTTGAACGACTTGACCTATGTGTTATTTTAATAAGTACCCTCAATTTTTATATAATTGGGAGAAAAGATGACAGCTACTAAATACAAATTCTGAGTTATTGTTTCTCACTTTTTAAATATTTTCATTCAAGAAATGGTAGCTACACTTGGTTAAAACACTAGATTATGCATATATGATATTTCTTCTGGAAGGGATTCTTTAAGAAGATAAAGCAGATCGGCGATGGTGCTTCTTTTATTTTTCTTTATGTATAGAAGGATCTTTAACTCTTAAATTAATTGTAGAGAAAGTCCAGCCCTTGTTTTACAAATAGGTATAGACACTCAGCCCCCAAAATTTTGCATAATGATTAACATATTCCTGTCTTGTAGTCTTTCCTTTTCCCCAGAGCCTCAGATGCTTCTGCTTTAAATGATTTATAAAAATGAATTATGTAACATTACTTTTGATTATATAAAACAGAATTTTTAAAATATGAGACTATTTTTTCTAAGTATGTGATACTCTCATAGAAGCTTTCAAAATATGTCACCTTTAACTTGATTTTGAACATTATTCCTTATGCATTGTCTGGATATCCACTTTAATCTGAATATTTGAGCTAAACAGTGATGTGTCAATGGATAAGAGCATTTCTTAAAACACTCATTTAAATTAATAGCAAGTCTGCCTTTTGTAAACAGCTTTGTGACTTTGTCCCTTCAGCTCAAGCAAAGTAAATTGCGTTGCTTAGGTTTTGAAAAAGCAATGTTGGTCTACCAGGGTTGAACTCTATTCACAAAGTAATTTTGGTACTTATTTTTCCGTTTGCAGTTGATTCCTGAGTATTTTCTTCTGTACACTGAACTATCTCAGAATTTTATGTTCTCTCAATTTAATAATTTGCATATTACATATTTTGCATTAGATGTTTCTGGTCCTATTACCATTACTCTTTTTTTGTCTAGAAGTCAAGAAAGATGAGTAAGGTTTTACTAGCTTGTGGCTTGGGTAAGTTGTTTAATCTCACTGGATCTCATTTTCTCATGTAAAATTACATAATATTGATTTATATGATTTAAAGATTTAATGAAATGGTAAAGAAAAATTGCCTGGCATGTTGTCAGAAACCCAGGAAGTATTTGCTAACCACTGTTAGGTAAACATTCAGGAAGCAATTCAAACTACAGAAGAGCCAGCTCTGCCTTACATTGGTAATCTCTCTTGGAACTTCCACCATTTTGCAGCTTTAAGCAAGCCTGACTTAAAAGAATCATTTCCCTCTTGTTGTTTTTATTTTTAACGTAACTATTGTTGAGGGGAACTAAAAGCAAGTGTTTAGGAAGTATTTGCTCTCTGCATGCCAGTGGTGGATTGGCAAGCAATGTAATTGGTTTTCTAGGACTTCTGTACACAAAGGATAGAAGAGCCATTAAGCATCCTCTCAAAGTTTCAAATGTCTTTTCTGCCAAGAGTTAATTTTTTAAAATAACTCTTTAGGACAGTTTACTAAATAACTTATGTTGCTACTTTGTCACTAAGAGCATCATGAATGTGGTCTAATTATTGGAGCCCTCACAATTTCATGTCAAACTGGGAAGTGGATTTCAAAGGCTTGGAACTTCCTGCCACTTCAGACCCCAGGGATGGTATGCTTAAAAATCAGGGATCATGAAACAGGAGAAGTTAGAAGTGTGGAAACAGGGTCCTTCAATACCATTGTCAATATCATTATTTTCTGGAGATTTTGAGGTGTATTTCTTCATGTTTAACCCAGAAAGATTTTCAAGCCATTCTTCAACTCTGGGAGGGACTGGAATGTTCAGATTTTCCCAGCTACCCTAACAGTTGGTATCCTGAGGTCTGTTTCTGCCTGCCCTCTCAACTTAGGTCTTCATTTTTAGTCTGTTGTAATGCCCCACCCATTCTACATCTGTCATCCCGTATTGGTCCATCTTAGTCAACTTCCACCAGGATGATTCCCTTCCAGTGCTAGCCTCTCTCCCCCAGCCATTCATCCCTGTTGCCTTCCAGTTACTTTCCTAAAATATACATCTACAGGGTACTCCTTCAGCATCAAAACTGATTGACTCTTTCTGAATTTTATAAATTAGGTCCAATCCTAAATAATTATTTAGGAATTATTTCTGTTCTAGAACACCTAAAATCCCCCTCCATTATGTTTTCATATGATTTTTAAAGACATTGCATATGGAATAATGTTTAGAAAAGCATAATATTTTTGGCATAGCATATAGTTTTGATGATATCTGGAAGGAAATATGTTGGAGGAGTAGGGGAAGAGTAAGTTATTAGGAAGTAAACACTGTTTAAACTTCTTAACACAGTTAAATAGTGCTGTAATTGTAAATAACTCCTAAATTCTGAAGTTAAAGTTCAGCTTAGATATTCCCATGGCAATATGATTCTTTTATGGACTTTCAGGAAACTCTACATGATTGTCTTTGCCAATAATGACTCCAAAAAAATTGCCTCTCCTTCTTGTCTGAATTTGCTTCCATCTTCTTCTCCTCTTAGAAATCATATCTTAAATTTAAGCTATTTCCTGGTTTGTTCTGTCCCTGCCACACATGTTGACAAAGCTCATTGTTTTTACTGGCTTACATAGCAGTAATCATTCAGTATCACTTGTTATTTTTGTTAACTTTTTGGAGGGGGTGGTGGGGAAGTCTTCATCTTTTTATTTTTTAATGCCAAAACTTTGCCTTATGAAAGAAATAACTTTTTTGCTAGACTTCCTGGCAATAAATAGGAATTTTTAGAGTAGGGATGGCAAATAGGTTTCATCTTGGGTGTCGTTCCTGCTAGGCCTGGACTGCTGTTAAGAAGGACTCTGAGGCCTTATTCAGGCTCAGTGGAAAAGAGGAAAAGTAAGAATTAGTGATGAAATCACAGTTTCACAGGCCACCTGACCACACATATTAAAAGGGAGAAGGTTGTGTCCCAGTGGCATTCCCTGGTTTCAAGTATGACCACTGTTATTGGGAGTTAGAACCTAGAAATGTCTGATTACAAAACTCAAATCCTTAAATTGTTCATCTGTATTGCCTCTCATAAAAATGTGGAAATTGTCAGAAAAGTGTCTTGTTAAACTTTCCAGTTTTTTTTTTTTTTTCTTTTCACTTGAAGTGTTTTCGACAGGAGTGGGGAGCTATTTAAGGATGTGAGGGTCTAAGTGGTGGAGAGAAGTTTCTCCTTTCTGTCTTAAATAATAGTCTCTGAGTTTTGCACCTGTCAGTGAGCCTCAGCTGTGCTTCACAGGTTGAAACCTGCAGGGTCCCCAGCCTTATCCCTGGAGATGGATTCAACCATCAACAGAAGGATTGAACTAGCATGTGAACTCTTCAAAATCTCCTGAAGGATTTTCTAGAGTACATTTAGGGTGGGGAACAATCTGATTTTTAGTTTGCCTGCGAGTGGTTTTCAACCCTGCCCTCCCATTTGGAACTTTATTTAAGACACTGGTCCCATCCCCGATCAATGAAATCAGGGGGAGGGCCAGGTCCTCGGCGTCTCCTAAGAGCTCCCCAGGTGAGTCTGACATGCAGCCAAAGGAGACAACCTCGGGCCTAAATTAATCCCTTTTGCTCTGGGCTTTTGCTCCATAAATCCCAGTTTCTGAAGATCCAGAACCTGATGCTACTCTCTTCCCTGTGGGGTCCCATTTTCGCCTCTCAGATCAACCTTAACTATTATCTTCTGAGCAACAAACCCACAGTTTCACAAACTGTCATTTTGTATTGCTTCAAGTACTTCAGTATTGAAAACCTCAGAATCAGGACTGAAAAAGTGAAAAGTATGTGCCTTTTCTAGGTTTTTGGATTTGGGGTAAATTAGAATTATTTACTTATAATAATTTCAATGAAGAAATGAATTTTAGATTTTATGCCAAAATAATATTTGATACATGATATGTGTTCTTCTCCAGGTTCTCCTTCTGGCTTTCTCATTCAAAAATTATTTACTGAGTCCCTTTTATAGCCCTCCCCCATTTAATACTGAAAAAGACAGATACACTCCAGTCCTCTGGTGGCTTAACAGTCTCCTACAGAGTCTTAAGTTGTAATCTATGGTGGTGGTACCAGGTGACTGTTGTGTACAACCCCCGAAATTTTGATTCCATAGATTGGAATTGGGGCTCAGGAGTCTGCACGTCTAACATATTTCCTGGGAGATGCTATGAGAAAGGACAACCATGAAGGGATTCTTCAGCTGTTGCTTAAAGCTGTCGGGAGTGACCTTAACTAATTCTAGTCCACGCCATGTATTTTTCTCTCATTTCTTTCAGAGGGTTTAATGTTATCTCCACGACCTGATTGTGGCCATTCTTGGAAGGTTAGTTTCTGTCCATTCCTATGACCTCAGCCCCTCCCATTACTCCCACTGCAATACCCAATCACTAGAAAATTCTGGAAACTTGAAAAAAGATACTGCATATTTTTCCCTCCTAAAGGTACAACTATTCAGTTAGATCTAAAGTCCTTCGCTCATCAGTTGCTGAATCTCTCTCTGAATCCAGTCGTCCCTCAGGGGTTTTATGAATCTGACCACATTATCACAGCTGCAACTCATCTCAGAAAAGCAGTACGTTTTCTTCTGTGTCCTGAGAAAACAGTAACGACCGGTTTAAATTCTAAGTCTTACCAGGGTTTCCTCTGGAAATTTTTTAGGTGTTGGAATGTGTAGCTTTTAATCTTGCTTTGGAATTCAAAATTGGCTTTGATTAAAGGGCAAAATGTTGGAGAATGTAAATGACTTAATAGCTAAAGATTAAAGGAGGTGTATTTTCAGATTCACATTTTAAATCAATTGAAATATTATTTAGCAATGTGATACCTTTTTAAAATGTGTTTCAGTTAACAGTTTAGGTGATACTAGTAGAAGCATATTAAGCGTGCTATCCCATGTACTTGGTTGTAATAATGAGCAGTTAAAATAGGAAGGTCAATCTTAGAAATGGAACTTGACTTGCTATAGTAACAACTCTCGTGAGTTGTCTTATTGAATTTTTGTAGTTAAAAGTTTTATTTATGAATACCATGTATACACATGAAAGACTACACTGAATAGAAGTGTAGTTTAAAGGAAAACAAACACCCATATCCAACTCTTAAGGTTAAGAAATTGGTGTTACCTGTGGCTTTAAAGCTCCCGGGGGCTCTACCCTGGCCCCATCCTCCTCTCTCCACCCAGAGTTACCCGTATCCTGAGATTTGTGAAACTCATTCTGTCGCTTATCTTCATCGTATGGACCCTTCAAAATAAAATGTTTGGTTTGGTCTATTTTTGAATATTAGAACACTGGAATTATGCCATGTCTGTTCTTCTATGACTTGTTGTTTTCACCTAATGTTGTGTTTTATGCATATAACTGTAATTCATTAGTTTTTCCACTGTGTGAAGGTACCGGACCACAACATACTTATCTATTTTAGTATTCATGGACCTTTGGGTTGTTTCCAGTCTTCATGGGGCATTGCCGTCTTTCCGCACAAATGCAGTTGTATGTGGCTTCCTTGGCACTCATATAAGTGTTTTCCAGGGTGTACCCCTGAGAGGGAACTTGCTCGGTCATAGGATATTTGCACATTCAGCTTTCCTGGGTAAAGCAGCACCTCACTCCCTAATGGTGGGAGCAATGTACGTTCTCTCCAGCAGGGTGTGTGAATTCTAGACGATATGCCAACAAATCTGATGGGTGTAAAATAAAATTACTGTGTTTTTAGTTTAAATACCCATGATCACGAGTGAGGTTGAACCTCTTTTCTTATATTCAGGGAGCGTTCCTGAAATGCCTCACTGTGTTTCTGTCAAGCTTATTATTGTTTGTCCTCTTTACTATTTCATAAGAATTCTTTATGTATATTGAATACTTATTTTTTGTCAGTTGTATGTTTTTTCTAGTTTTTTTCCTTGAGTGTTCACTTTCTTTAAGGTGATTTTGACAAACAGGAACGCATTATTAGTTTCCTAGAGCTGCTGTAACAAATTCCCACACACCTAGTGGCTTAAAACAGCACAGATTATTTATCATCTTACAGATCTGGAGGTCAGAAGTACAAGATCAGATTCACTAGGCTGAGATCGAGGTTTTGGCAGAGCCTTGCTCCCTCTGGAGGCTGTAGGAGAGAATTTATTTTCTTTTCCAGCTTCCTAGAGCTGTGCATTCCTTGCATTTCTTGGCTCAGGCTCCCCCTCTTCCTCCATCTTCAAAGCCAGTGGTTTAGCATCTCGTTCTGCTCCTCACGTGGCCTTCCATATCTCCTGTCCTCAGATCTCCCTCTGCCTCCCTCTTAGGACACTTGTGATTACGTTTAGGGCCTAAATAATCCAGGGTAATCTCCCCATCCCTAAAACCTTAATGTAATCATCACTGCAGAATCCCTTTTCTCATGTAAGTTGCATACCCAGGTTCCAGGAACATACCATGTGGATATCTTTAGGGGCCATTATTCAGCCTACCACAGTAGAAAAACGTGTCTTTCGCTATTTTACTTATTCATTTATTTTGGGTGGGAGGGGTGGTGCTGTGATTATTGAAACTTCATAGACCAGATTAGCCAAATATTTGTTTAGTGATCTCTTTAGATCACCGTTCATCAGAAATGAGGGCCAAAAAGTTATGTAAGGATGAGGAATTGTTCCCCTTTCCTTGTCTGCTACCACTTAGGCCAAATACAGGGAAATATAAATGAATACTTGTATATGTACGTATGTATATGTACCTATGCATATATTATATAAAATGTGAAATTATATGTAATAAATATGTATTATGCAGGTGTGTGTGTATATATATTCGTTTGAAATTCCCAGGCTCCTCTCCTTTTCCCATATGGGAAACAGCAGCAAGATCAAGTCATGGGGTTGAGAATCCTCAGGCAGCTCACACTTGTTTTCCCTGTTCTATGGCAAAACGTAAGTAAAGGGAGAGAGAAATGATGAGAAGGCCTTTTGCAACCCCTTTGCCTCATTGAATGATCCATTAACCTTGGGTGTGTTTGGTATATAATGAAGAAAAAATGCCTTTGGTTTGGTGTGTCTGAAGACACAGGCTCCACTCCTAATAAATGAAAAAACTGGAAACTTCGTTAGAGAAGACAAGGGGCTGGTGCTAAATAAGCAAGAGGTAGAAGCAGGAGTGGGCTGGGTCCAAGTCAAGAAGACAGAAGCCCAAGGGGTCCCGGAGGGCTTCAATTTGTATTTTAGTTCATGCTAGGATTAAGGACTTGTAAAATCAGTTTTTTAAAAATTAAATGTTCTTTGCTTTAATCGTTTGTGTTTTTAAATGATTTATCGTCCTTTTGCCTTATAAAGGAAGACAAATTTGCACTGCTGACTTTTATTCTTATTTTGAGGACTGTGGAAATGTTCAGAAAACTACTCGCACAGTGTTGCTTTTACTGGCAAGAAAAATGCTGCTGCCGCTAACTTATAATCAATGTAGGATGTCCTTAGGCTGGAAAAATCATTGCCACACTGATGTCTGTGTCAGGGGTAAAGAGGAGACAAGTGTGCTATTTGTGTTTCATTTTATGAGATTTGAGTTTTGTGGGGTAGATTAGACGGATGCCGTTGCCCTCATAACTGAGGTTTTCCCCTCTTCTGTGAGTGGCATATAACAATGTTTACTATAAACATTTCAAGACGCAGACAAAGAAACTTGTCTGAGCAAAATGAGTAATTGCACAACCTTTCTGCTCCAACGTGCCGCACCACTCCTCGGTCTTCTCCCTCACGTGGCAGCATCCATCCTGTGCAGCTGCCCGGGGAGGGCCCAGTCAGCAGTGGGGAGAATTCACTCCGTGTGATTATCTAAATTGATCAAGCAGGGCAGGCTGAGCCTCCTGAACATATGCTGGGTTCCACGAGGATCCAAACCGAAGCCTTAGGGTTTGGATGAAAAGTCCTTCCCCAAAGAGCAAGAAGATATGTCAACAAAGTTATTACTCTTGGCAAATTCCAACAAATTGTTTTGAATCTGTGGGCTGAAAATGTCAGTGCTTATTAAACTACACATTGAAAATGAGGAAGACTGGGATGGCTGAATGTCCCGTGTTCCTTTCTGTCATAAGCAATGAAGTAGAAGCTGAGCTGTCATTTGTCTGTCCAACAGGGTCACTGTTATGAACTTAAAAATGAACAACAACAACAACAACAAACAACAAAAACCAGAATAGGAAGAATTTGCCTTTGCCTCCTGCTAATACTGTCTGAGAATTTAGTGCAGATGGATTAATCCCTCATTCTATCCACATCGATTGCTGAGCCATATTTTGAGGATATTCTTCTCTTCCGTCCAATGAGCATTTAGTGAACACTTCCTAGACACCAGGGTACAGAAAAGGAAAACATGTCCCTGACTTTTTATAGGAGTTCAAAGTCCAGTTCATAACCTTTTGGTGTAAAGAAGTAGTATACATGTGATTAGAGGTTGCCTAGGAAAACTAGAGCTGCTACAAGAAAAGCATGAGTTAAATATTTCACCACAAACACCCTACTCTCTAAGTTTTTAAAAATGCCGCAGCAGGGAAGTGGACTTGGCCCAGTGGTTAGGGCATCCGCCTACCACATGCGAGGTCTGCGGTTCAAACCCCAGGCCTCCTTGACCCTTGTGGAGCTGGCCCATGTGCAGTGCTGATGCACGCAAGGAATGCCCTGCCAAACAGGGGTGCCCCCCATGTAGGGAAGCCCCACGTGCAAGGAGTGCACCCCGTAAGGAGAGCTGCCCAGCGCGAAAGAAAGTGCAGCCCACCCAGGAATGGTGCCACACACACGGAGAGCTGACACAGCAAGATGACACAATAAAAAGAAACACAGACTCCCATGCCACTGACAACAGAAGCGGACAAAGAAGAACATGTAGCGAAACATGCAGCAAATGGATACAGAAAACAGACAACTGGGTGGGGAAGGGGAGAGGAAAAAAAAATGCCACAGCAAAAAAAACACAAACCAAACCTAAAACAAACCAAAAAAAAACCCACCACTATGTGCCAGAAAACATATACTCCTAACTATTATAAAAATTTCCATGCAGTTTGCAAGAAAGAATGGACTCTAGCCTCCCAATTTCTGACCAGAAATAATCTACCCATTATCCATTGTTAAATAAGTAATTTATTTTAGCAGAGTCACAAAGAACAGCACTTTAACTGAGATACAAATTATTAAGATTGCAAGTCAAAGGAATAATTCAATATCCAGCTAGATAAGGAAGAGGTAAAAAACCAAATACAACAAACAAAAAACACATTGACTTATTTTATACCTTAACCTGAACGTAAAACAAGTGAGGGTGGCCATCTTGGAGAGAGGGAAATGGGGCAGGGAACTGGGACATCTGGAAACAGGATTTGAGACTGATCCATTAATGGCCTGGTTCTTGACAATAAGTAGGGTACGAAGACTCACCTTTCCATAACACACTCTCTCCAGTTCCATCAAGTATTGCTGTGCTCTTCAACAGGATTAGTTTGATTGAGGTAATCTCATGACTTACTATGATTTACATCATGAGAGAAAAAAGTTGATTTCATCCATGTACTCCATATATTAGCAAGGCAATGCAGGCTTCCTGTTTCAGTTAAGATTCCAAATAGTATTACTGACCTTGAATAAAAGGGGAAATGGTAAAGACAAATGAGTTTATATGGCTAAGAGACTTCAAAATGAGTTGGGAGGTCATCAGAGGGGTCACGCTTCTGCACGTCTCAGCAAGATCCCAGAGACAGCCAAAGTAGATACAATCCCAGGTCCTAGTGTTCTTGAGGGCTACAGAGACACCCAGGTTCTACGGTCATGGCAGATGGCTCTGGAGTTCAGTACCTTGTCTGTGGGCCCTACTTTGGAATTTGTGCTCCTGAGTGTGATAGAGTTGAACTCAGATGTGACCTTCCACACTTGCCTCTTCTGCCACTTTTACTGAACCTGTGGTTGGCGCTGGGGTTGGGGTATGCTCAGGAGACTTGAATCTCTGGACAGTCCATGTGAGGCCCTGAGCCTCAGCAGAGATGTAACACCTACCGTCTGGTTCCACACCAGCGAACCAAGAGAGTCTACAACTTCCAATTATTATTTTTGATGTGGAGAGGAAGACAGTTCAGTTCTTCCCCTGCACAGTCCCTTTATCTAGAATTGAACCTTGGAAATCTTCTGAAGACAGAGATTTCACTGAGGTATAAGGGGTAGTTGTGTTTTCCCCCTAATGTTGTATTACAGAAAGTTTAAACATCCTGAAAAATAGAAGGACTTTGCAGTGAATACTCATACCCACCAGCTAGATTCCACCATTACCACTTCACAGTATTTACTTTATTGTATATATCGAGCCATCTTTCCAACCTCCTATCCATTCACCGGTCCATCTAAATTTTTGATGCATTCCAAAGTTTTGAAAAGTTTTTGATTGCAAACATCAGTACCCTTTCCAGAATCTAACAAACATGCATGTCATTAATTAGAATTCAATACTTTTTATAGGTAGTTATGTTTTGAAATTAACCAGTCTGAAAAAAATATGTGTGAGGAGAAAAGGCTGCCCAAAATAGGAGTGACTGAGGATTAGCCAGGATGGAGTTGTTTTCATCCTGGATTAATAATAATTTTTATTCATTTTCACCAGTACCAAGTACTTTAGGTGTACTGTTTGACTGATTCCTTGTAGCAACCCTAACCATTTGTTTTGTTACCTTCATTTTACTGATAAGGAAATGGATATATGCAAGGTTAAATCACTTGCCTAAGGTATATGGCAGAGTTTTTTTAAAACCATCACCTTGATAAATAAAACTCATTGAAGTGTTTTTCCTGCTTGTTTAAAATATCTTTGAAATATATATCTTGCTTTTATAGTTATCCAATAATAACCTACATTTTCTTAAAATTGTTCATATGACAGAAAGGTTTTATTACAGGCTTCTCTTTCATCTTGCAGTACATGTAGATATACTACTGCTCAGATAATTTGTGTTTGCATTTTATTTTCTGTAGAGTGATAGCAAAGTATTTGCTATTAAATAAAAGTTAGTCTCTAACCTTAATGTAAAAACCTGATAATTATCGTAGAGGGATTATTTCTAGTATAAAATGTTTTGTTCAGATTTATACTCATTTCTAATTTTTTCTCTCTTGATATCATATATGAAAAAGTAAAGGCATTAATTACATTCACTTTTTAAAAGTGCTCAAAATTTGAGATTGGAATTGGTGAGCTGAATTATTATTATAAATAAGTACTTAAAAATCCCCTTTTTTAAGCCGCAAATATTTCTAAGGAAAATGGTTCTTACATTAAGTTGAAAAAAAAATTATCTTTTTTTTTAGAGTGTTAAATTTTTTTACTTGACTCTGAAATTCTAGATGGGGAAGAACAAGGTCATTTCTACTGAGGAAATTAATTTCATGTGTAAACTTTGGTTCATTGACTTCTAGCAAAGATGCTTCTACAACTGCTTAAAGCCTTTTTTGTATCTAGTCCTAACATATTAATATATAATGATGATTATTGGGCTAATATTCCTGGAACATATTATGGATTAAGGTGCCAACTAGAGTGACACTGGCTAAATCTTACGTGAAGAGGTGACATACATTTTGTAATAAACCAAAAGTCTCATTTTATTATTTTTCCAGGAATCAACAAGCTTGTATTTTTGTGGTATAGATAGAAGATATGTATTCCTTCAATCTCCAGCCTGTCCTACCTAAGAGCTTGTGTGCAGGTCATGATTTTCTATCGTGTGCAAGTCCCAAGTGTCCTTTTATAATTAACTCAGTGTGCTAGAGACTTTTAAAGGGAGTGAAAGATTTGCATATTTTAAAATAATGAAAACATCCTTGATTTAAAGAAGCACCGTTGTACATAAAGGAAAGGGACCTAGAGAGACTTTTTTCCTCTGTCATGGACAATGTTATTCTTGGGAATGAGGTCCTTTAAACGACAACTGGGTCCTTTTTGAAAAAACACCTCTGCCCCTCTCCTCTTCCTTTATCACCACCAAAATGTAGCTTGAAAAGACTTTCCTGACTTCATCTGTTCCAACAGCTTGTCTTGCTCCTTGTCACCAGAGTAAGCTCCAGATCGAATCTCTGCCAGAAGCCACCCCATTGGCTTCTTAAAATTTTGGAAGTACTTTTTCTCAAATAACTAATTAAAAACAAATAAATAAAATATGTAAGGCTTTAAGGTTCTGCATAGGACCTGTATCCTTCCAAGCATTGTCAACAATCGCAGTGTTCATAAAAGTGCTTGGAAGAGAGGGATAATTAATGTCAGGAAGAGTTCTTCATCTAAACTTGAATTTTAAAGTGACTTTAAGGTAAGGATGGCATATTCCTGTTGACAGCTTCGTGCATGTGGAATAAACAGGCGAGCCAGGTTTGGAGACCAGCATTCTAAACTGGAAGGAGCAATGATTCAAACAAGGATACTGAGCAAGTAAGCAAAGAGATAGTTGTGATCAGACATAAACGCCACAGGTGGCCTTGTACATTTGCACACCCTTTTAGGATCAGGCTCTTGAAAGTGCTCAAGTTAGGTCACATAGTTAATAAGTACTGGATCCGGGACCCAAGCCTTTAACCAGTACACTACTGCCTCCATGGGCTCCAGGAGACTCTTTGTTTGTTTGTTTTCTGTACTTTTAGTATGTAGCACAGTGTTTGACATGCAATAAACATTGGATGTATTGACAAAATTTTAAAATGCCTGTGAATGTAATTATGTAAGAGTTCAGTGTAGGAGCAAAAATTTCCAGGAAATAACTTTTCATCCAAATATATTGCCTATTTTAAAATAAAATTTAAATGCCATTTCTCCTATTTTGTACAAAATCCTTAGAAAAAAATCAGGAAAATGCCTGTATTTTAAAAGCTGTAACCCAGTATTGTTAATACCCATGTAAAAAGTCTCTCTCTTACTATGAATCCCAAATCATTTCCAGGTTAAAACTTTGGCACATGCCTTTTTGCCTCACTTTCTGGAGATTTGGATATCCTACCAGCCTTCTGAAATTTTCTTGCCTTTTCCTCACCATCTTGATAAAAACAAGTGAAAGTAATTACACTCATTTTAATGTGTATATTTTGTGGCGTTTGCATCACTACAACCCCCATTTCTCATAGCCAGGTATCTTATCTAAATTTTTGCTTAGTAAAATGGGAGTTAGCTGGATTGTTTTAAGATTTTTTTTTAAAAAGTGCTTCAATATTTTTGGGGAGTAACAGTTAAACTATGGTATCTGTTATTTCTAGATATTCTTCCCTCTTGAAAAATTTTAGTAATTCCCCTAAAAATAGATGATACAGTTTAATAGACATTTGAAACCATTGTGCAGATCATTTTTCCTTTTTATGAGTTGTATCATCAAAGGCAATATCCCCTAAGAGGTACCATCAGAGCTAAACCTTCATTGAAATGGGTACCGGTGAGCTGCTCTTGTTTATGGGTATAATGTGATTGTACTGGCAAGGCCAGGGGATGATTTTGCTCCTTCTCCTTCTTCATTATTGCCAAAGTTCATGTATCTTTTTACCTAAATTGTTTTCATTTTGTTGTCCCCTGGTATACCATGAGCACTTTCGACACTTCTGTTATTGAGGGCATCAATTGAAGAATTACTCTGGGTTCTCTGTGGCTAACACAAATGTTGGGAACTAAAGGAAGTTGAGGAAAAGGAAAAATATTTGGTTGCTCATCATATTATCTAAATCTTCATTCTTTGAACTTATGATTAAACATGAGCACATTTATAAAATGGCTTTTTGGAACCAGCATGGAAAAAAATGTGGTTGGAAAGTGATTCACATTACCTAGACCAGAGAATTCTACAGCTGGACTTGCTTAGAAGGTTCTCACTACTGCTTGAAATCTTTTTTTTAAAGGTTTATTGTATTTGTTTATTTCCCCCACCTTCTGCTTGCGCTTGGCTGTCTGCTCTCTATGTCCATTCACTGCGTGTTCTGTGTCTTCTCGTCTTCTCTTTAGGAGGCACTGGGAACCGATTCCGGGACCTTCTGACATGGAAGAGAGGCACTCAATTGCTCGAACTACCTTAGTTCCCTGGTTTGTTGTGTCGCATTGTCTTTCCTCTGTGTCTCTTTTTGTTGCATCATCTTGTTGTATCAGCTTTCCTTGCAGGTCAGTTCACCTTCACCAAGAGGACCTGGGAGCTGAACCTGGGACCTCCCATATGGTAGATGGGAGCCAAATCACTTGAAATCTTTTTGCATGTTAATACTTAAAATCTGTATAACAAAATTTTAACTTGATTTTAAATTGATTGGTGCAGCAAAGCACCAGTAGATATACAAGCAAAACACAGAAGCTTGATTGCTTAAACCTGAAGTCAATAAATGACTAAAAGACTTGGTTTGACAAAGATTTAATCATCTTCTGAGTCTTTTTCATCACTGTTGACAGAAGCAAGTATCTTAGGAACAGTTTTCTTCTGGCTGTGGAGAGGGCAATAAGGATGAGCTCATCTGTCCATGAAGTTCTCCTTACTGCCTTCGAGCTCCTGGGAGGCCAAATTGCCCACTCTCATGGAAGAGAACTTGCAAAGTTTGGGACTTCTTTGAAATGTTAATGCATCAGTGGCAGAGCAAGAGGAGGGATTAGTCATCAGTATCACTGCTCTAATATGATGTAGTTAATTGTAGAAAATCACAGGGTAAAACTTCAAGTCAAAGCAGGATAGTATCTTCTTATATAAAAATTTTTAGCCATAGAGCTGAGGACCTCTGCATTTAAAGCTTTTAAACTTATTTCCTTAACTTTTTTATCATTCGTATAGTTTAGCATTCAGGATTTAAAAATTATTCTGATTAGGGATGATCTGCTGTATGTGCTAATCAGTATAAAATTTAACATCATTCTGCCGTTCTAAAAGTGTTATTTCTCAAAGGCATAAAATAGCTTTTGCAAAATTAAGACATAGAAGAACTTAGTATTAAAGAAATGCCTACATTCCTTGCAAGTCTAGGAATAAACTACCTTTACTTTGTGTCCTGACTATTTCCATCTCATGGAAAAGAGTTTCCCTCCTCACATGTTTGCTTTGGATTGCATAACCTTCCCCCTTCCCCCCTTTTAAAACAGCAAATGCTTTGCCCAGAAGCTATTCCATTCAGTTTAAATACCATAGGAGAGCAAAGAAGACAGGAATATTTATGAATAACTCTCTCCACCATCCTCTCACAAAGACGTTCCAGAGGAAAAAGCTGCCAAACCAACCAAAGAACTAAAGCTAGCTTTGACCAGTAAGGTAGAATATCATTCCGGTTATGAAGTGAAACCATTGGAGAAATTCTCACCATAACCAGCTTACCTGATTTCCTATGGTGTCTTAAAAATACCAACTGAGGTCCATCAGTTGTAGGGTTTTTCCAGCAAATGTGTTTATGCACTTATATCTAGTACTAAAACTATACAATTTATATAAAATGAAATATGAGCAGAAAAATACTGATGCTGCTTTAATGACAATTTGGGTGCTTTGAAATGCTCAATGAAGGCAAGATGGATCCAACATTTATGTTAAATTAGATGTACGTAAAATATTTAGAGAACTGTAAGGATCAAAGAATGCTGTTGTATTGCAGAAGTTTGTTATGTTCCTTTTAAAGAAACAAGAAACAATTTGTAAATTAGAGAAGACACACTATTAGTACAGTTTTTGTGCAAAAAAGGTGATGCGGAATACCAACTGGGAGACTTAGCTCATCACCAAACAGAAGATTGGTGAGTGGATGTATGAATAACGAATGTTTCAAGTTAACAATGAGTGCTTATTATATGTACATTTGTTTAAATGAGTCTCAGCTTTAGGTGACTCTTTCAACTGCAGTAACTGATTTTTATTACCCAATACCAGTCCTGGTCACTTGGATAAGAAGACTTCTACCATATTAAATCTAATCCTAACCAAATCTCAGGTACCCCAGACCTAGACTTTGCTAGGTGCAGCAGCCAAAAATTTAAGTAAGCAAAAGAAACATTGTAATATTTATTGCTATCTTTTTAAGACTATTAAAATGAGTCCCATGTATTGATGATAGCATCTCTTCTAAATTCTTCAAAACTCTACTGAGATCCCTGGATTGAACAATTGTTTCAGCATCTCCTGGGAAGTGGCCTGGCATGTATGTGTGCAAATACGTGTGTGTGAATATGTATATGTTTGTATACATATGCATATGTGTACATGTGTCTGTATATGCATATGCATGTGTGTGTATATATATATATAAACAAGCTCTAAAATGATTTTTTCTGGCAAGTATAGAAAATACTAGACTAGTCTCATTGCCACTTTGACTGTTATTACATAACTGATCACTCAACTGTAAAATGAAAAATATTTAACTGATTAAAATTATGCATTGCACATGTGTGTTCCTTTTTATGCACTCTAAAGGAAATTGATGTAGAAGAATATTTCTAACCCATATAGAAATGCATATATTATTATTCCCCAAAAAGCCATGGCAGAGAGAAATTTTCTCTGTTTTTACAGATGTGTGTTTTTCTGAAATGAGTGGATGGTGATTTACTTGGGAGCACATGGTAAAGAAAGAGTCATATGCAAGTTAAGGAAGAGAAAACCAAGTTTTTGATGAAGAAGAGTTGAGATATGTAAAACATTGAAACCCAGTTATAGATAATCACGCTGGTCTTGATATAATACACATCAAAGTAAAATAAAAATTGTTTCTCAAAGGATGAAATTGGAAATGTGTCTGTTTCAGAGATAAGTACTTCTCAACTTCTTATATAAAAAGAAAAGCTGGTGTTTATGTCAAAGAACCTGTGTAAAAGCCATATGGAGCTGTCTCTAATAAATATCCATTTAATCAAATGTCACTGTATTTTAATGTTTTGTAGTTTATGGGAGAATGTACTTTTATCTCTTCAACAGCTGCTCTTTTTAAATGGGTGCAGCTGTACTACAGATTTAATTGGCAACAATTGCTTAATTTTTAGTCTGTTGCTTCCAGGCTTCGAATGTTTCTGTGGGAGGGAAAGACTTGATTCCTTTTTCCTAGAAAGTGAAGAGTATGCTATGAAGTATGAATTAGGAAAATAAAAGTTTCTGCTTGATTTCCTTATATATAAAAATATTTCTCCCCTGTATGGCACTACTTTCTCTTCACATCCATTTCAGATTATATTAATGGATTTGATGCTGCCATCTGAGAGACATAATCTCAAAACTCCTAAGAAAAATGTGTCATGATGATGGGAACGAGTGTTGTTGGGGGGGGGGGGAGAGGGGGGGTGGGGGGGTGGGGTTGAATGGGACCTCACATATATATTTTTAATGTAATATTATTACAAAGTCAATAAAAAATAAAAAAATTAAAAAAAAAAAAACTCCTAAGAAAAAAAAATGTAGGCTAGGAAAAGTTCTGCCAAGCAATTTGTATTTTCATTTAGTTTGAACTTTAAATTTTTGATCCAAGTGGAGGTCAGGTGTTACCTAAAGGGAAACTGGGCCGTGATGTAGGAGAAAAGATCTTTGCTCACCAGATTCAGAGTGGGTGGGGCTTGGAGGACTGTCAGTCAACTCCAGGGGCTCAACGAGCAGGAGGAGCACACAGGCAGGAGTTTGTGCCTTTACTGTGCGCCAGGGTGGAGGTTAGCAGATTTCCCAAGGATTGGTTGGTTCAAAGCAAATGCCTGTGTGAGGAAGGAAAGGGGTTGGGTATCTGAGGCTGGCGGGCATGGTAAATTGATAATTTAGGATGGGCTGTGGGCTTGGGGTGAGGTGTGTGGGTGGTGGCCACAGATGAGGGTTTGGGCTCTGGGGAGTTTATGCCCCAAGGCTGTAAAGCTGCTTATTAACTAGGCCCAAGTTTAGAGTTTAGGCGAGTGGCTTAGCCAAAGTAAGGCGAGGCTGAGGCCGCCACAAAGCATTCTGGTAGTTAGGATGACCTGAAAATGAGAAAAAAAATATCTCAGCCATTGATGTTTAATGCTATCTGCTTTGAGAGTAACCCAGTATCAGTTCCTTGTTATTTGAATTAGAACTTTGACTTTTCAATGTAGAGATACTTGTATTATGGTGTATTTGATTAAATTAAAAGGTAAACCACATTCAGCTTTTTGTTTTGTCTTTAACCTTAAAAAATCACTTCAAAGATTCTTTCTTTTTGCTCTTTTTCCTGGTGTGTATGTGTGTCTGTGTTCAGGGGGAGAAAACAGTGGGTCTTGAGAAAATATCTTGGTCAGGCATTATTAATGTGCTTAAGTAATATCAAAGATTCAGGATATTATAGAGCTCATAAGTAACATGAAATTAGATCAAATGTCAATTAAGAAATATTTTATCCCAATGTGGCTAATTTTTTTTTATAGCTTTTTTTTTTTAAAGATTTATTTTATTTATTTCTCTCCCCTTCCCCCCTCCCCACCCAATTGTCTGTTCTCTGTGTCTATTTGCTGCATGTTCTTTGTCCACTTCTGTTGTTGTCAGTGGCACAGGAATCTGTGTCTCTTTTTGTTGCATCATCTTGCTGTGTCAGGTCTCCATGTGTGTGGCACCATTCCTGGGCAGGTTGCACTTTCTGTCGTGCTGGGTGGCTCTCCTTACAGGGCACACTCCTTGTGCGTGGGGCTCCCCTACACGGGGGACACCTCTGTGTGGCAGGGCACTCCTTGCGCGCATCAGCACTGCGCGTGGGTCAGCTCCACATGGGTCAAGGAGGCCCGGGGTTTGAACCGCGGACCTCCCATGTGGTAGGCAGACGCCCTATCCAGTGTGGCTAATTTTAAATAAGTTTTCACATTTCTTTTTATTCTTTTTTTGAGTACTCAGAATAAGTCAAAAATAGAACTAAAATGTCCATTCAAGTATACTGATTTATTTAGTAGGAAAATGGCCTGAAATTTCATAACACAAAGTGAAGCTATCTAGTTTCTGTCATCTATGTCCTGATATTCATATTTTATGAAAACTGGTAATTCATAAGGAGTTGCCAATGTATGTTTACATGGAATTAGTTATTTTAATCACCCATGATATTTATTTCCCTTTGTGCACTTATTTTTTGCTTACTTTTATTATTACCTATTACTATACTAATTTCAGAGAATCTGTGTTCTTTTTTGATATGGCAGACTATGGAGTACAAATATTGATTTTTTTTCTGGATTAGCAAAAACCAAAGTATAAATCTAAGAAATGCAGATGAGGTATCTGGATCAAGGGAGGGGACTGTGGCTCGTGTACTAACCAGATTAGGGATTTTACCTCACTAAGTCTTGGATGCCACCATTTGAGGTGTAGTTGGTATTTCACTGTTTCTCTGAATAAAATCCAATTGGATGGTTTGGTCTTTTTAAAATTCAAGTCTAAATTCATGATTTACTTTAGCCTATAAGCCTTTAAAAATATATTGCCTCAACATTTATGTATAGTGATACATTCATTAGGACTGGAAATTCCTAATACCTTGTGTATATGTATCATATTTTTAAAAGTAAAAATATAAGTCAGGTGTTTTAGAATTTGGCTTTTTCTGTGTGATTCATCTAATCACAGATTTTAAAAACATACTTTTTAAATTTTATTTTTTGAGATCTCATTATAAATGTAGAGACTACCAAGGATTACTTTAGGGCCTTTTTTTGGCCTTATTTTTTAACCCATTTTCTAATTATTAAATTAATTCCTGCACATTAAACAGAAAATACAGTAAGGCCTATGTGCAAAAAAGTGCTTGCAATCCAAACACAATATAGCTAATCTTAGATTTTATGGTGAATGTGTCTCTGTATGCCCATGCACGTGGTGTAGAGTTAAAGGATAATTATAGAAGATTAAATCATGACTTTACAAAAATAAAATGAATGTCTGCCAAAGATTTTATTCAACTATTTAATTAATGAGGGAACCAATAAATGTTACAACTGTTTCAAAGGAGCAGTCTAAGAATCACAAATTTATAGTCAGATCAGAAATGCTGAAATGGGCTTACAAATAGATGCAATACCAGTTGCTACCTACAGGCTGATAAATGAGTTGCCTTCTGATGGGCGAAGGGTCATTTCTATTATTATTGGTTTTCTGACAGTAAATTGGATCGGATTCATTTTCCACAACTTACAGAGTTGTAAAATGGCTCAAAGACAAAGGCCCAGAAAGAAGCAGGATGAGGGAACTTGTCAAGGCATCCACTGATTCCTTGTGTTTCATCTTGTTTTTGTCCATTTTAATGTCTTTCACAAATTCTCTGTGCAATGGGTTGTGTTAATTTTTTTTTCAGTTGCACCAAATGGATTTGTACTTTTATGTTTTTTCATCTAAACCTCGTATACTTGAAAATAAAAGAATTTGTGGTCCTTCCCGTTGATGTCACTACCAAGGGTAGTTACCCGGTGAACATTGTAAAAAAGCGTAAACCGAACCAAACAGAAACACTTCTACCTTCTGCTCTTCTTACTCTGGGGGCAGGCAACTTTTCTGGCCTTCTCTTGCCTCCCTCCCAGGCACCCTTCTCTTCCTGCCTGTGCCCTCCTCCCTCCCCCCCTTAATCCCCCTACCTCCCACCCCCGCCCACCTCTCCCCTACCTACTCCCCAGTCCGTCCAGTTCTGGTTCCGGAGTCTGGGGATTCTCCTGGCCTCAGCTGAGGACACCAGGAGCATAACACCTTCTCAGAAACGCATGCCAGTGCTGTTCAGTGACAGGCAACAAGAATTCTTAGCATTTACCATGAAAGCTTCTCTTTAACAGCCTTACATCTGATCTTCAGTCACTTTTAAAAGTCATCTTTATTGCCATTCCCATGAGACAAATAACTCTTTTTTAAATGAGCAGGATTTTAAGAGGATTAGCCTCTTTAACATTGAATGTAAATGTCATTCCCAGCACTTAATCACTTCATTTTGCCCGGAGTGCTCAAGGTCAAGGCGATATTTTATATATTAATATTTTTAACTGGTTAATTCTGCAGGATGCAGCAGAGAGGTTCTCCGTCAAATGCAGCATACTTTGCATCTGAATATGACTATTTAATAATGAACCTATTTTCTGCTCATGCCTGAGAATTTATTTTTATTCAAGGTTATTTTCTTTTGGTTATTGCTTTCCTTCATTTGAGTAGATGGGTAAGAGGAGGGATACATTCATTTGTGTCTTTTCCAGTGATTAACACAGAAAATTCCTACTGAAACTTTAGTCTAGGTGTGCTTTTTGGCATCTAGGTAACCAAGCTCGCAAACTTGGCCATACAGCCCCTGACAGTGTGCACTAGCCTTGAGGAGGCATGAAAAATCATGGCCTTCCTACTACCATTCTGATGGAAAAAGTGCTGTGTAGGGTATAAGTAAACTATTGTAGTCTTGAAAAATAAGGCAGACTAATCATTTATATGGTCCTGTGTGTATTCCATATTAATTATATGGAAAAATGAAAAATCAAGGTGTAACTCACTATTTCCTTAGAGGAAGGAAAATAATTTTGCCTCAACATATTCATGTTTACTGAACTGATTTACATGTAACCATGCGTGATCATAGGAAATATCAAATAATTAAAATTTACAGTTAATTCTTACTCCTGTTTCACCTACAGGCTAAATAGTTTTATTCTAGTTAAACAAAAACAAGTCTGATGATCATGTTCATTGATTTAGATGGTGAGGACAGATGGGTCTCAGGCCAGGACAACATCTCTGGCTTAGAGGCATTGATTGTTAGCATTTACGCTCCAGTTGTGAGTGACCTGGATTTTACCCACGTGTTTGCTCAGGAAATACAGGGCTGTGGAGTCCTTGACGTCACAGAGACAAGGATTTGGGGCAGTCATTCAATACTAAGTCCCTGGTAGGATTGTTGGATTTGAGCGACATCTGGAAGCCTTCTATACTTAGAAGTGGAGGGAAGCTGGGTCTGCTTTCCTTTCTGGTAAGCTAGATTCGGCTTTTAGGGAACATCATGTTTGCAATGGTTGGCATTTAACATTTTCACCTTGAGAAAGATTGGAAAGATTGAAAGGCTTGAAGGTGAAAGACTGATCTGTGATCATTTCCTTTGAATGGAGTTAGTTAATTTGATGTTAGTTATCAATATAAAAATTGCTTGAGCCACATAGACTTCAAGAGTAAATATCCCTTATTACTATTTAAAAAGGAACATTGCAATTGCCTTTGTCAGCAAGAAAAATTACAACCATTTTCCTTGAAATTTTTTCAAGAAAGCATTCCAAAGCACCTAGCTTTGAGGCAGCGCTGCTGATAATTGAATATCGTTTTCTTGCTCAGTGCCATTAAAATATGAAAAACTCACTGTGAGCATAGGAATAGCGTGGGAAATTTGTGTTTTCAGCTTGGGAAAGGGAATCTAAATCTGCTCTTGATTGTGGCTAAGCAGAGCAGTCTGCAATATACAGTAAGCAAAGCCTAATAAAGTTAGGGTGTGACTTAGACTCCAGTTCCCTAGAAATATTGCTTGTATAATTTGATTGTGCAGATTTGATATATTTGAAACAAATTTACTATACTGAAACATCAGTAATGTCCAAAGGGAAACCATAATATTCCATGATTATTAAACTTTTGGGTATAATATTTAAAATTTAATGATCAGTGTTTCTTTCTGTTCTTATCCCATAAGAAAAGCTGATATCCACTATCTCTTTGCTATATTAGCAACAATAGGAGGTATAATAATTTAATAATCCTTTACTATTTTCCTGTTCCAGGCATCTTTTTGCAACCTGAGAGTATCAAAATACAGTACATTGTCTAGACCTCTATCTTAGTCAAAATTGTCAAGTGATTTTTACCCAGCAATATAGCTTGATACACAAACACACACACATTCACATACTCACACACTGCACTTCAATGGCTTCACAGTACTCCATTGTGTGAACATATCATAATGTATTTAAACATGTCTGTTTAGATGGGGATTTGGACTAATTCCAATATTTCACTATTATGCACAATGCTGTAGTAATGTCTGAATTTAAGAGAAGTGCATTTTGTGTGCTTTGACTCATCTAGATTAAAGCATCTTCGGGCCATTCTCTGATGAGAAGGCATGTAAATGAGTGACATTAGTACAGCCATTCAAGAAGCAGCTTGGGTTTTAATTTTTTTAGATCCATAACCCCATTCAATTTTATAGAGAAAGAAAAGGTGTATAGATTCTTCCCATGACCTTTAACTTAGTTGAATCACAGTTTTTAAAATATTATTTTCTTGATACTAAAATATGCCATGCACTTAGGTGTCATATAGTTTATCAAAATATGTGTAATTCTGTTAGCAAATGAAGGAATGAATATTTCAACTGGTTGATTTCATTGTAATAAAGCTAGAGAAGCATGTTTATTGGAATCTCATGATGCTGCGCGTGTGTATATTTTAATGGAATGTGTCTCGTGACTATTTTTTAACTTTTTTTTTTGTACAACCACATATTATTCTCACCCCACTCCCCTCACAATTACTGGAATGAAACCAGATCATAGATCTGAAAAGAAAACGGCACCTCTTGGACTGAAACATGACAATGTTAAGAATTCAGGTATTCTGTAAGATTATTGGCAGCATAGTAAAAATATCTCCAGTCTGGATCTTTTTAAATTTGAAAGTGATCACATTAAAAACCGGAGGTTACAAGGGACCTAAAAAATTGAGAATTCTTCTGTCCTTACATCAAGAGTTTCAAACTAAATTTCCCTTTAGTACGGAGTAAATTTTATAAATTTCAGTTAGCCAAAAATAGAAAAAAAAAATGTGACAGTTGTTTACCTCAGTCCTACTTCTGGGCAGAATTGGGGTAGAAAGCAATAAAATAGTTAAGGATATTTTGCCCTGTGTTGGGGAATTTAGATAGTGAGAGAGGGGAGTTTCTACCTTGTATTTATTCAGTATAAAGTGAATTAGAGAATTAGAGAAAAGAATGTTTTAAGCAACTGTTTAAACATATGAAAAACTATATTTTGGTGGCATCGGGGACAAGCTGTTCAAATATACCACCCCTCTGTTTCATCAAATAAGTCATTTAGCACAAACATGTTGGTATAAAGGGACACATTCTACACTGTTATTAACTTAAACTTATTACCTTCTGTCTAAAATCATTCTGGTTGAGAGTTCTTCCATAGAAACAGTGGGAAAGAGAGTGTTTTTCATGAATTTTCAGGTAGGACCTTTGCCCTCACGCTCCCTGTGGTAAATGTGTTGGCTCAATGCCTACTCAGAATTGTACCTTCTCACCCTCTTTCCTGCCTCTTCTCCCATTTGTCTTGTAGTCCTTAAACATGTTCTGATAATGTCTACTGCTAAGTTCAAGTTTAAATCCTTATTGCTGGCACCTAACATAATGGTCAACCGATCTTGAAATGCTTTCACAATACCAATTTTGGGGATTTTCTCATTTATAGCACAAGCTTAATGTAGATCATTTGAAATGTTGGATAACACAAAGAAGAAAAGAATAATTGTAATCTTATGATTCTGAGGTAAGTAGTTAATGTCATATATATATTCTTCATAATTTTATACATTTTACCTAGATGAAACAATAAGTATATCTAATTTTCAATCTTCATTTTATACTTAAGTCTACTTCCCATGCATTTTTCCTTCTAGTAAATATTCAAAAACATTTTTAATTGTCATGTGCTAATTCATTTTATGGCTGTGACATAACTTGTTTGGCATTTTTGTTTTTTCCTGATTTTCCATATAACAAAAAATAATGAGATTAAAAAATCTTCATATAGAAAAGAATCCCTTCAAATTGTAGATTTCTTTACAAAATAGTCTTAGAAGTGGAATTACCAGGCCATAATATATGAGTGCTTTTAAGCTTCCTGTACATATAATATTGCCAAATTGCTTCCCAAGAAGGTTGTGCCAATTTATACTCCTACCAACGATGTATTAAAGTGTGTGGTAACTTTTTAATTGGATTTATTTGATAAGAAGGCACCTGAGCAGCATTTAACTGATTATTAAAGATGAGACCATAACTCTATAGACATTTTGCTCTCAAGATGAAAATATTGGTCTGTTGAATTTCTGTTACTGCTCTAAGGGAATTCTACATACTGAAACAAAATATTCTATATCATTTTATTCTCAGTAAGTCATTAGGCTGCAATTATACCTTGGGTTTGATTCCTCCCATCCCCCTCCTTTGCTCTCAATGTCAATAGAAATAAGCAGAAGTTCAAGAATATTGTACCTGGGTTTGACCCATTTCCTTGAGACTGGAGTCCATGGAGAGAAGTGGGGACTGACTCTGAGTTCATAACTGAAGAAAAAGATGTTTCCTGGTCCTCAGTGCCTGCCTGGTCAGAGGAGAAGGAATTGATAGCTTTAGTACCTGGCACACTTAATACTCAATATGATGGATGGATGGATGGATGGATGAATGGAGTATAAACTCATAAAACCTTCTGTGAACATTCAAACTCCAAAGTTACCTTTTAGCACTTGTGATATAGATGGACAACCCCCTTTACTGTAGATGAAGGCAGATTTGATTATTTACAATTACATTTATTAGAATCTGTTAAAGAATCGTTTCAGGTTGCTACAATGGAAATTGCTCCAAAACAAAGAAAGAAACAAACCTCAACCTCAGAGATCTGAAATGCTGGCTCTGATTTCTGAAGTCCTCAGCAGCATAGGCTCTCCCAGATGTAATACTACATTAACTGTAGAACTTTTCTTTAAAAAATAAAAGGTGGTGGTAGATTATTATTGGAAAGAGATGTCAGGAAGAGAGGCTTCTGAGTGGCGGCAGCAGCAGGGGCAAATGCACTGAGATCAGGGAAAATACACAATACTCACTTCCACCATTGGTCAAACTGAACAAAGAAGGAGCATCCTGTACAATAATGTATTACTCTGTGTCTTCTTCCATTCAATTGTGCGGGTATACTTTGTGTTCTGCTGCATAGCTTGGTCTTCAAACATTAACCAACTGGGGAAAATTCACATCTGAACCAATCCATCTTTTGCTGTCCCACTTTTTTACCACTTGTGTGTGAGCTAATTAGTTAAAAGGATTCTTGGACAAAAAGAAATCATAAAACTTTTGCCCTACAGTTTTCTCATTTGTCCTTATTAAGCATTTCCCACTCCAGTCTCTATCATGTAAAGTGAAAACTATACTCGTCCTGCTAAAGAAAAGTTACTCTAACATTATATAAAATGTCAATTCACCTAGATTGGTGGGCATTGTGGATTTTGCAGATTAAACTATAAGGCTTCCTTGAGTGAAAAATATACTAGAATTTATACTCTCTTTGCAAATTTTCTCTAAATCTAAAATTATTTTTATAAGTTTTTTTAATATGTCTTCCATGTCCCTCTTTTACTTGACTTCTCCAAGCTTTGTCTTAATTTTCCTTTGGCCACTTGTACTTAGAATCTATAAAACTTAACTTTGTACCTCTGATACAGACTATAATGATGCAAACAATGTTTTGGGTTTTTTTTGGTTTATTCCTCCCCCCCTTCCTTCCTTCCCTCCCTCCTTCACTTCTTAACCAAAGGAACAAAAAAGAACAGGAGTAAAGGCAGAGACCTAAAGTCACTTATTGCTGCCTCACATTGAAATATAAAACAGATGGACCAAATACCATGTTGTTTGTTTTGACATTTTGCTCTGTTTGCCCTGTGGAAAGTAGTGATAAAAATCACGGCCTGAGAGTCAGCCATGGATGGATTCAAGTCCATCCTCTGATACCTTCAAGCTCTATGGCAGTGGACAACTTACTAAGCCCAATCATTCTAGAGTCTCATATTTCTATGGTAGGTTACAGAGCATCCTTCTGTAGAATGGATAGAAGGTTATATGAGAAAGTACATGTAAAGTATGTAACACTGTGCCTGATGTACAGCAGCTTCTCCTTAGGTACCGTGGACTTGTTTGAATGAAGTTAGTCATCTTTGTTATTATGTCATTTCAGTGGAACCATACAAAATCACTGGACATGGGCAATGAAGAAAGTGTTATAAGGATGGCAGTTACAAATTGTGGAATATTCTTGAGATTGTTCCTTAGGTCTGTTTCAGAATTTATAATGACGGAAAAATGAGATTAGCAGACTGGTTTTTACGAATATATAAAAAGAAAGATTTAAGAGTCAGCTATTACTATTTGCATAATTAGATTAATAATGCAAAGGGAAACATTTTCAAATGAATCACTCTTATTAGCCTTGCTCTGTTGAATAGAGTCAAGTTGCTTATTTCTCTTCCTTCTCCTCACTCCTGTTCTCCACCTATCCATGTAGTCTTTATTTAGTGATTGTTTTGATATATGATTTATATGCAGTGAGATGGGCACATTCTTTTTTTTTTAGTAATTAATTTTTTTAGGTTTATTTTTATTTATTTATTTCACTCCCCTCTCCCCCCTTCTCCAGTTGTCTGTTCTCTGTGTCTATTTGCTGCATGTTCTTTGTCCATTTCTGTTGTTGTCAGCGGCACCGGGAATCTGTGTTTCTTTTTGATGCGTCATCTTGCTGTGTCAGCTCTCCGTGTGTGTAGCACAATTCCTGGGCAGGGTGCACTTTCTTTCACGCTGGGCGGCTCTCCTTACAGGGTGCACTCCTTGTGTGTGGAGCTCCCCTACGCGGGGGACACCCCTGCGTGGCAGGGCACTCCTTGCGTGCATCAGCACTGCGCATGGGCCAGTTCCACATGGGTCAGGGAGGCCCGGGGTTTGAACCGCGGACCTCACATGTGGTAGACGGACGCCCTAACCACTGGGTCAAGTCTACTTCCCGGCACATCTTAAATCTACAGTCCCATGACTTTGATAAAGCCTACAGACTGCATCTGTTCTCTTGGCTCATGCCTTTACCATGCTTTATATCATTAACAGCCAGCAGCACTTAGTGATACCTAACCAGTGTCAGGTACTGTACTGAGCATTTTATACGTGTACTCATTAATCCTCACAACAGTCCCATCTGTTTCACACTAATACTATTCTCATTTTACAGTAAAGAACTGAGTTTAGCAAGCTTGACTTGCCCAGGGCCACTCTCCTGGGTACACGGCAGAGCCTGGCTTAGAGCCCAAGCTTGTGCACTCCCCATTGTATACCACACTGTCCCTTGAGTGCCACTCTAGAGACGAAAGAATTCATGCTTCCAGCTTAGGCTTCTCCAGTTTCTTTTCACACTGATAAAATTGAGACAAATTGTCTTAGTCAAACTTCCCTTAGTACATTCTGTTTTGTGAGTGTATTTAAATCAAAATAGGATCTAAACCAATAGAAAGAGACATTTAAGAATCATCCTGAAGTGTAAAGACCCTCTTGAAAGTGGAGAGCACAGAAACTCTATTATATAGGATATATGAAAAAGTGGAATGCCTCAGGAGCAAACAGTTTTAATAGAATTTAGTGCATTTTACTTTATTTGGAATATGTATTGTCTGTTATTTTTTAGCTGGTAGCAATATATATTGATACCTGTGGCAGTTTGGTATTGTTTATGAATTTCAAAAATAGATGCTGGATTGTGTTTGGAAACTGGTCTGTTCCTCTGGGCATATTAGTTTGTATTAGTTTCAGAGGTTTCACTTTTACTTTATTAAATCAGAATTAGGGCTATTATTTGACCACATCATTAAGGTGACTCGGTTTGAGTCCCTGCCTCACTCCCCCCTTGTGGGCTATGGAAAGGATGTTCAGTAAAAGAAAAGTAAATAGTTTTGGATGCTGGAGTTTAGTTTTGGTTGCTGGAGCCCTGGGGAGAGCTGAGACATTCGCCTGATAGTTTGCAACTGAGGAGACCAGAGCCCTGAACAGCTGAGAAAGCCTGGAAAAAAACGAGCCCCAGGGAAAGAGAAGAGCCTTATGCCAGCCTACAGCTGCGATTGGAAGAAGCTGAGATTGGATGGAGCCTTAGGAGGAAGAGGAAGGCTGAACCCTTGCAGATGTCGGCAGCCATCTTGCTCCAACATGTGGCAACAGATTTTGGTGAGGGAAGTAACGTATGCTTTACGGCCTGGGAACAGTAAGCTTCTACCTCAAATAAATCCCTTTTATAAAAGCCAACAGATTTCTGGTATTTTGCCTCAGCATCCCTTTAACTAACAAATACAATACCCAGGTAAGAAGCAATTAATTTATGCATTAAAAGAAGAAAATGATTAGTCATTCTATTCTAAGGAGTAGACTGACCTAAATTACTGGAAGAGGATCCATAAATCGAAACTTGATCCACTAAATAAGTTTGATGTTGGCTCCAAATCTTTTTTCTGTTCAGTGTAATCTAAAATTCTTTCTTCCTTCCCTCTGGAAAAAAATTTCATGTTATGTGGACCATTGCTCAGCCAGGTTACCAGATAGAAATCTACAATGACTTTTCTTTTGTTTATATTCTTTAAAAAATAATGTATCTTCCTGGAAGGCTTTGCTTCTGTTTGTTTAACTAAAGTGAAAAAGGCTTTATTTTTTCACTATAATGAATTCTCAAATGTTATAGGTAAACAGAGAAAATTATTAGTGTGGATTAGTGTGGATTCTTGGCTCAAGCATAAAAATTTTCTCCTTTAATGTTGTGTTCACACTATGGAAACAAGTTGCATTACTTTTCTCTGAGTTTGTGCTTACAGAAATTCTGAAAAAAAGTAAACTATAATAACTAAATTAGAAAAGATAAAATATTCATTGAGTCAAAGGTAATGTTTTATTTATCTGTTTGGAAGTAAATCTATGTGACCCAAGCACCAAACTCAGGGCCTGATTACTGCCTATAAAGTGATAAATAAGTATCTATAAAATCAAATTCAAGAGGGAATAAGTGATTTAGCATTTTAGCCAGCTCTGGACAATATTACTGTTCACATAAGACGATTCCTTCAACTTGTTCGTATCAACTTTGTGGGAGTTTAAATGGAGTAAGATTTTCTGTTTTAGTTCAATAGAAATGATTTGAAATTATCCATTGAAGGAAGTAAATTTTATTTTTATTTTCCTAACAAAGTATACCAAAAGCATTGCTTTCTGTTCATCTCATGAGCACATATGAAAATGAATCTAAATTCATTTTTGTGATTTTAGCCAATATATTGTAGGTGATCATTCCAAGCTATTTTATAAAATTCCAGTTAGAGTGCCATGGCAATAAACTTGTAAAAGAATGCTAAATTTTGAGAACATGATGGTAATAGAAATCATTACATTACTGCTTTTGCTATATTAAATATAATGCATTAATATGTCATTATTCAATTTTTATGCTAAATAATTCACTTAACCTTATGCAGTTTATTCTCTTACAGTGTTAAGTATATAGTACACTCTATTCTTTGTACTTGTCAAATTTTCCAATTTCTATGGAATGAACTTTGAAAAACTGTGGAAGGAAAATAATTATCCATTTGTAAATGATAATTCACAACATAAATAATCTAGAAGATTATCCTCACTTATATCAATACATATACATGTATAAGACCTCATATATATTTTATAAGGTTACTAGTTCCAGATTGGTGCTTCTTACTGAATAACATCATTCATTCTACTTCCAAATGATAAATTTTCAGTTTATAGATAAAAGGGTCTGGGAAACAACAAGGATCACCTGAATGTCACTAATCATTTCTAACTTTTTTATCATCTTAAATTTATCACTTGAAGTGCCTATCTAGTAATCATACAGAAAAGTCCTTTAGCCAGAAGGATGTCCAACATTAACCAGGATTGACTTTGAAGGAGTTATTGGAGTGAGCTTCCCTGTCTGAAAAGCTCTTCCCCAGGATATACCTGTGGCTTAATCTCCACTTGATTCAGGTCATAATTCAAATTCCCCTTACCAGTAAGGCCTCCCTAGGTAGCACTCCCCAAAAGTGTCTATTTGTATATTGTCAGTCTTTCTCAAGAAAAGATCAGAGCCTTTATCTGCTTTGTTCATCTAGCTATTCTTTCTGTATCCATGGGATAAATGAATGAAAGAAGAAATGAATGATAGAAATAAAAAGAATATTTGGCATAATCTAATCTCATCTTTCTAATTTACAGAAAGGAAACCAAGCCTAAGAAAGGTTAATTTTCATATCCTTAAGATTCTGTAGCTAGGTGGTTGAAGAAATACCAGAATTCCCTCTAGTTCAGTAGTTCCCTACAAGAGATTGACTTTTGCCTATAAGAGATGGGGTAGCAGAAGGCTAAGGACTAATATTTGGGAGCTGGGGAGATCTGGCTTTAGTCATAGTTTGAATCCCAGCTCTACCACTTACTAGTTGTGTGACTGTGTGAAAGATACTTAATCTAGGTTATTTCCTTACCTGTAAATAGAGGGGATGCATCTCTCACTTGCTTATTGTGAAAGTTAAATAAGATAATGTGTTACTGAGCCTGACATTGAGTAATCTCTATGGCTCATTGTCATCATCGCCACTACCACTTGGTCATTATACAAACCATATAGGTGTTTAGTCTACTATCTTCTACTGCACATTTTTTCTTAATATAATATATAATGTATTTGACTCCTTAGTTCACCAGAGATGATACATGAAGCTTACTAGGTTGGTATACTAGTTTAGAATATTAATATTAATATGAAGTTTAATTGCTATACAATGCCAATTAATATTAAATATTTATCCATCCAGTGCTTCTGACTGATGGGGCTTTAATCAGTATCTGACAGAAAGACCAGAAAGATTATTCTTTTATTCCTAATAAATGTAAAAATTAAGCAAGATGCAAGTTCAACTACAAATATTGAAAATTCCATCTGTGAAAAAAGAAATTGAACAGAAAATATATTTATCTCCTCCTTACCAATTAACTATCCAAAATAAGAAACTTTTCAAAAGGAACCATTCAGAAGAAGACGCAGGTAAGGTTCTAGGTGGAGATGAATGATAAGGATACATTTGATCAAATACCTTGACATGTCATTTAATTTAAATTTCTGGGTTTTTTGTCTTGTCTTGTTTTTTTTTTTTTTTTTGAGCCTTGAGTCAGTGGAAAAATTCATATAAATAAGAAGCCAAGCTTTCCAGTTGCATATTAAGGAGTCATAATTGCCATGTCATTAAATCTCCATATGTGATAGTTTATTTGCCTATTTTGGGTTCTACCTTTAAAATAGACATCATTTTTATAGTCTTTTTAGAATATATATGGCATTCTGAGGTCTATTTTCTTTAAGTTGTATTTTTTCTAAAATAATGAAATTGGTAGTAATTGACTGTTACCATGAGAGAATAAGTAACACTTTCCTAGCCTGAAAATTTTTGTTTAGGGAAAATCCTGTGAAGGCTGATTTCTTCAGAATGATTGTAGGCTGATTAACTCATAATCTAACCCCCGTGACTGTTCATATCTGAACCTTAAGAGAAAGTCTTTCCAGCACCTACAATCTGATTTATTGGACTTACCACACTCAGCTAAGATGGAGGTGAAGGACAACCACCACACCATGGAGCCTAGAGTGATTACAACTGAAAATGGGAGGATTGCATCCAGCATCCAGGTGGAATCTGAGCCTCCTCTTGACATAAAGGTGCAATGGACACAACCAATCCAGTGTCCACATAGAAGAGGTGGCATTGGATTGGGAAAAGTGGACATAATGGACAAAGGGTATGGGGAAAGGCAGGAAGAGATGAGAGGTGGAGGCGTCTTCGGGACATGGAGCTGCCCTGGATGGTTCTTCAGAGGTAATCACCGGACATTGTAAATCCTCACAGGGCCTACATGATGGAATAGAGGAGAGTATGGGCCATGATGTGAACCAATGTATATGAGGTGCAGAGGTGCCCAAAGATGTACTTACCAAATCCAATGGATGTGTCATGATGATGGGAACGAGTGTTGTTGGGGGGGGGGGGAGAGGGGGGGGTGGGGGGGTGGGGTTGAATGGGACCTCACATATATATTTTTAATGTAATATTATTACAAAGTCAATAAAAAATAAAAAAATTAAAAAAAAAAAAAAAAAAAAGAGAAAGTCTTCAAGTTGTTTCCATATCATTAATTCAACAAAAGAAATACTTTTATTTTTTATTCACTGAGAAAGTGAATGCCAACCTTCCTGAAGAGGGAAATTACCTTCTTGGACACTACAAATTGTGACCTCTCTGGACTACAATTTCCTCATCTGTCCATTTGACCTATTAATGATTTCTAAGTTGCTCTGTTGACATTCTGCATGCAGATAAATATTTGCGTACACAGAGCCAATTCATATATGTGGCCAGATTATTTACTCCTGACTGCAGAGAGCATGTCATTGTTTTCTTTTAATCCCAGTGCCTGGAGATTAAACTTTTAGACTTTCCATGAATATCTCTTGAATTAAATTTTAAAAATATGTCTTCATTTATAAAGAAAACGTGCCCTTATATGCCTAATGTATTAGTGTTCTATTGCTGCTCTAACAATTACCACACACTTAATGGCATAGATTAATGCACGTTAGTTGTCTCACAGATCTAAAATCAGTAGTCTGACATGAGCTGCACGGGGCTCAAATCATGGTGTTGGCAGGCTGCATTCCTTTCTCTGGGCTCTGTTTAAGATCCCTTGCCTTGCCTTTTCTAGCTTCTGGCAGCAACCCAATTTTCTTGGTGTGTGGCTGAGACCTCCATTTTCAAAGCTGGCCAAGTTGGATTGCATTCTCGTAGCACATCACTCTAACCTCTTGTCTTTAGGCCTCCTCATCGTGTCTCTCAGCCTCGTGCCTCCTTCTTATAAAAGCCCTTGAAGTTAGAGTGGACCCACCTGGACAATCTAGGATAACCTCTCCATTTCAAAACCCTTAATTTAATCACATCTGCAAAGTCCCTTTTGCCACTCATTCACAGGTTCTGGGATTAGGAGGTAGACATTTGGGGTGGAGGGCATTATCTGCCTGCCGTCCTGAGAGTAGGCCAGTGGCTGAAAGGGCTTTTCCTTGTAACTATTGCAAGTGATTTGGCAGTCTGTCTGAAAAAAGAAGACAAACTTATTTTAACTCAAAGAAGAAGCGCTCCATTCTTTAGATATAGATATCCTTCCAATGTGTGTGACCAGCCATCCTATCAGTTGAGTCCCAATTATAGTAAGTTCGTGACACATTAATTCGTCACACAGTAACAGGTTCTGTGGGGTACATCACCAACTCCATGGAGCTTGATGTAGGAGTCTCCCTCTCTACCTGCTAACAAGGGTGGTTAACTTTGCAACCCTTGTATGTCATTGATTTTTTGTCGCTGTTCCTCATTTGCTTGTCTATAAATTGCGTATAACTATTATCTCTCTTACTCAGTTCCCAGAACATATAAAATCTCAGTCAATCAGACAGCATTTTCCTACACCTTGTTAGAAGGACTTTTTGTTCTGAAGTGTTTTCTGTCCTCTGATGCAAACTTGCACCTTGGTGAATCTTCTCATACTGCTGAAAATAGCTCAGCATTTTCTAGAACTGACACTTAATTCTTCAAATGTTAAACTTTCTGGTAGGTGACCCAGAGAAGATTTACTTTGTTCTTGTTTCTTTTAGTAGATGTAAAGTGAATCTCAAGTGTCCACTGCTGGCTCCTTCCTGTCATTCTGTAGTTCTACTAGATAAATGTGAAACTTTTGATGTCTTGATAAGTCTAAATATTGTTCTAATTAGGAATTTCTAAAATAGGGTTTTCCAGGTTATTTTTTAAGCAACAGAAGTCTTTTTGCAACAAATTATTACATGGAACTCCCATATGAAAAACAAAAGTGGAGTTGCTCTGGCTGAACCAGAAGATGAGAGGGTCTCAAGGCCAAGGGCCAATGTCCCAACAAGCACAATTCCAATGTCTATGAAGGCACCCCCAGCAAATCCTATGGTTTCGGTGAACAAAGACTACTAGAAAATTGTGTAGTGAAACTAGAGAGTACGAGGTAATATATGTTACTTACAGGTCAAGGAGCTAAGGGACTATAAAGATGTGTGTGGATCTCTAGGTTTAGAATAGGTTAAACAAACAAATTCTTCACAGTTTATTTTATAAGTGCAGTTGCTAAATCAGTGTTTGTTTTCTGAGTCATCTCCTCCTCTAAAACTATAACCCGTAAGAATCTTTGCTTTAAAGATTTTTTTCTTGAATGCTATATTGTACATTCATAAAATAGATGCTGTATATATGATAGTATATTTTATTAAAATATAACCTTCTAGGGGAGCAGATGTAGCTCTGTGGTTGAGTATCTGCTTCCCATGTATGAGCTCCCAGGTTCAAACCCTGGTACCACCCTTAAAAAAATTTGTTAAAAAAAAAGATATATATATATATATATATATAAACCTTCTAAATAATTTTGAAAAATTTTATTTTTATATTTATCCACCATGAAGAAAGTTATGATGTTATAGCCCTAGTTCTTGAGTGTTTTATTTTATATATAAATGAATACATGAAACTTTTTAATTAACTGTCTTACCAATGGAAAATTTGGCAAGAGTTTTTGTCATAGTATCATATTTAGATTCATTTGTAATAAGAATTGTTCTATTTTGTTCAAATATGGCCTATTTAGAAGTCCAGTTTATCAGTTTATGGTGGAACTTATAATTTAGATGATAAACTTATTCAGGAATGGTTTTTGATGCTTTAAATAGCTATGTTGTCTAAGAAAGGTCTGCATCTTAGTAACTATGAATATATTAATACATAAACAGTACAATAGAAGCTATTATGTGTGAAACTTTGAAAGCCAAGTGATCGGTAAGAGAAATCATTTTAGTTATTTTTCTTTGAAAAATATAGCGTCAATCAACTAAGCCATTATTTTTATGTTCTGCTTTAAAGAAATTTGTTACTTAATGTTTCACATATGATATACAATCTGGTTCATATCTGACATCAAAATAAAGTAACTTGTGAGAAACTGGTGATTTTTCAAGAAGAGTATTTAAGAAACAAAAGCAAAATGTTTTAAATATTTTGATTGTAATTGTGAGAAGTCCTTGCATTCTTTCTTTATGAAGGGTTACTAAACACAGTTGTAAATGCAATCCTTCAGCATCACTAAGGGCATTTATGGTGATATTAGAGGGTAATTATGCACAGTTCTGCATTGGTTTTCTTGATTCCTTTTTTCCTTCATCACAGCCAGAGAGTAAGCTGCATTTCTGCATATAATGGGCCCTTGAGAGAGTATGCAGCTAATGGAAAAGCCTACATATGTGTCCAAGTTCTGCCTCTTCCAGAATTTATAGCCATAATGGAAGTTGGTTAGCCACAGGGAGTTGCTTAGGCTTTCACAATTTAATTTACAAGTCTGTGAAAACAGGGATGTTATAAGAATTAAATAATGTGAAAAGTGCCTGGTGTAGAGCATAACATATGTTAAGTGATGAATGGATGCTTTAATTTCCTTCCTCAGTTAACGAGAAATTAAGTATCAGACTGAGAATTCTGAAATTTATATGTCTAGCTGAGACCACCCCCTTTGATATGAACTCCAGACTCATACATCCGGCTGCAGTCATTGATCTCTTGACTTAGATGTCTAACAGGCATCTCAAACTCTGCATGTCCAGGGTGAAACTCCCAGTCTTGCTTCCAGACCTGCTTCCTCTGCAGCCATCTTAATCTCTGCTGGTGGCCATTCCAGTGGTTCTGGGGTCATCTTCAACTCCTCTCTTTCTCTTCCATATCACAGCCAATTTACCAGCAAATCCAGGTGACTCTACTTGCAAAAGAATCCAGAATCTGATGGCTTTTCATCACTTCTATGGCTACAACGCTAATCAAGCTAACATCAGGCCTAACCTTGAATACTACATTTCTCCTTGCTTCTACCCTTCAATCCTTACTATGTGTTCACAACAGACTAGTAGCCTAAGTCAGCCTCATAACTGACATAAATCATTCCACTGCTTGAAACCCTCCAGTGATGTTTTAGTTTCCTAGATGCTAAAACAAATACCATGCAATGGATTGGCTTGAGCAATGGAAATATATTGGCTCATGGTTTTGAGGCTAGGAGAAGTCCAAAATCAAGGCATCATCAAGGCAATGCTTTCTCCCAGAAGACTGGCATTCTGGGGCTGGCTGCTGGTGATCCCTGGTCCTTGGCTTTTCTGTCACGTGGCAGTGCACATGGTGGTATCTTCTCCTTTCTCTCCCTGTTGACTTCCAACATCTGGTTGCTCCCTATGGCTTCTCCTCCCACCTGCGATTTCCTTTGCTTATGTGGACTGCAGCCATGTTGGATGAAGCCCACCCCATTCAGGTTGGGTACACCTTAACAATATGTCGTCAAAGGTCCTCTTTACAAGTGGGTTCACACCCACAGGAGCAGGGCTTGGAACCTTCTATGGGAGACTTGATTCAATCCCCCCAAAATGTCTTCCTAAGTCCATTAGATTAAAAGTCAAAGCCCTTATAACCACACACAGTGCTATGTGATTGTGCCCTCAGCTCTTACTACCTTCCTCTTCACTCTGCATCAGCCATGTGTTACCTTGCTCAGCTTTGTGTGTTTCAGGCACACTCCCACTGAAGCAGTTTGCACTGGCCGTCTCTCAGCCGGGAACACTTCTTCCCAGATATCCTCATGGCTCCTGTCCTTTGTGCCTATTCGTTTAAGTCTCTGATCAATTGTCACCTTCCCTATGTAGCTTACCCTGACCTCTCCATTTCAAACTGAAATCCTACCCCTTCACTCTCTATCACCTTATCACCTCCAGAGCACTTATTACCTTCTAATACGTGATAGAACTTATAAGGTCCATTGTTTATCTTCTGTCTCTTTCACTAGATTTTAGCTACAAAAAGTAGCTACTTTTTTTCTGTTTTGTTTGCTGATATTTCCCCAGTATCTAGAATAGTGTCTGACATATAATAGGTGCTCAATAAATGTTTGTTAAATGGATTAGGTAAACAGCAATGATTAGCTCAGAAAAATGTATTCCTAGAGTTTGTTGTGTTTATCCCATGCTATTTAAAAAAAAAAAACTTATTAAGACAGAACATCCTTTAGAGAATCCAATTTACTCTTCACAAAACATGGCAACAACATAGATTAAGCAATTGAGAAATGGTGATGTTGTTAGAATTGTACTACCTGGAATTGATACCTGGTTCTGCCAAATAAAAAGCTCATTGAGATCATCATATTTCTGATTGTTTAGCTGAATAGTTGAAATAATTAGCCGTATATTTGATACCAAAAAAATTGAATTTTTAGTTTTTTCTCTAGTACTTGTTTCTCTGAAGTGTTAAAAATCCATAAATATGGTCATTCATTTTACTCTTTAGAAAGGCCATCTTTTCCAGATAAGGACTCATATCTCAAATTCAAAATATAAAATTCCAATATAGTGTATTTGCATTATGTCTTTCTCATACACACCAGCATTTTTCATTTACTAGCATATGCGTTCTGTCACCAGACCTTAAACCACCCTTCTTGTGTTCGATTTGTGACATTGTGCGTCATCAAGAGGTTCTCAAAAAAAGCAGATTGAATTATGTCTAATGAGCAGGCCAAATATCTAATCTAACACCATTAAAGCTATGTTAACCTGCTCCTGTCCAGTGGGCCTTTGGTTTGAATAACACTGAGATCACATCTGTGTCAACAGCTGCTTCCTTTCAGGCAAGAACCCATAGCCTATTTCTGGGACAAGGACCTTTTTAAGAGTATGTACATAAAACATAGTTTAAGTATCAGGCAAAGCATGTTTTAGTTTTCCAGGCTTTTAGTTTACCATCAGTTTTTCCCCTTAGAGGGTGTTCACTTTCTTTGTTTCCGTTGAGACATTATCTTCTGTCTCCCTTATCAAAACCTTTTTTGCAGAAACACTTGATCATTCATGCAGTTCGTGTGAATTACTTATCCTGGAAATGCTTGCTTATAAATACTAAAATTTCCAATTAAATGAAGACTTTTTTCCCATTAAAAAATTGAATAGAAGTAAATTGGTGGGGGAACTATGTTGAGGGAGCCTTTTTGGCACTATGAAAATTCTAGCCATATCTCTGCCAGGTTCATTGTTTTATAATGTGTGACCCTGGATTTATAATTATGGATCTCCCAATTTTTTGTTGCTAGACGATTTTAATGTTTTCTATTCTGATTGTTAAGTTTCTTCTCTTTAGTGCAGCTTAGAAAATCAAGAAATGAATAGAATAGACAATAAAAATCATATATATTTCTACTAGTCTCTAAAAGTCATTACTGTAATTCTGGTCTTAGTTAATAATTTACTAAAATTAGGAAGTATATTTGAATTACTTACAAAATCTATAGGTAAAAAGGAATAGCTGACTTATTTAATTCATATTTATTTAATACTTAGGAGTGGAACATTTTGTTTATTAGTCATTTGTATTTTCTCTTGTGAATTGTCTGCTCATTAACATTTTAAATATTAATATTTACCTATTTTATATGATAGTAAAACATTTCAAGTATGTTGCTTGGCATACATTTTTAATACATTTTTGAAATATGAATTATTTTTATTCTTTTATGGCTAGATCTCTTGCTTTCGTTTTTTTTAATCCTTAAATGACCTTTCTCCATTCAGATAGCAACAAATTTTACCAGTATTTTCGTCTCCTAAATTTTTTGGCTTAATTTATTTTAAATGTAGTTCTTGAATGCTTTTTGGTTCAGTTATATAAATGTCATTTTGCATGTAAATTTTTCTAAATTGCTATACAAATTTGTCAAGTTTAATAGAATAATGTATGCCTTTTATGTTGGCTTGTTATGGGCTAGATCAATTAATTATTAAAAAGACTCCACTGAGAGTAGATTTAATTTCAGTAGAAATTGACTGTGTATCATTAGTGTTAGAACCCAGATAATAGTTAGTTGAGAAGTGGACAGGAGGTGAGAAGGTGGAGACATCTCATTTAGATTATTTTTTTAAGGCACAGGGCTATGAAGAGAAAGAAAATCAGGATATAATTAGAATATAGTTTGGGGGAATAAAAATCTCTATTTGTAAAAAGATGGGAGAGACTGAAGTGTCTGTACTGAGGAGGAAGAGAGGGTAGATATGAAGAAGTTTGAAGTTGCAGGACCGAGCAGGCAAAGAACTCATGAAACTAGGTCTCTGAAGAGGTAAGGAGGGAAATCTAATCCCAGGTAGCGCTATTAACATTGGCTAAAAACAAATACCTTCTCCACTGAGATGGGAAATAGGTCAGAAGATGAGTATGATGCAGGTATACTTTACGAAGGAGGGCCTGAAGTTGAGACTGCTTCCATAACAAGCCTCTGTGCTGTGAGAGTGAAAGTGATAGGTGTTATCTACGTATACATTCCTTTACGCATTTGTTCAACAAGCATTTCTGGAATATTGCCATATGCCAAGTCCATGCTAGAACCAAAGAAAGTGGCCAAAAATGAACTACAAAATGGAGTCTGTCAAACCATTCTACCACGACTCAACAAGGCAGCCACAAGGAGGCTTCAGCAAAGGAAACTCTTAAGTTCTGCACTGCAATAGTCAAACCTTCATCAGTTCAAAAATGGAATCTACTTGACTGGGTGGTCAGTTCTGGGAGAGGCACATTTTTGGTTTGGTTGATGGCACCAAAATAAAGACTTAATACAGAGAGAGATGGAAACATGGAGAAATATTTACCGTTATGTGTATCAACATGGGTTTGTATATGTGCATCTATTCTCTAGTTCTGTCAGCTGAGAGGGTCTAGAAGTCACCATACCCCAATAGCAATGAGCACACCCAGCACCCACATTTTGGTTCCTAATACCGTCTCCAATAAAAGGAACCAGAACTTTTTGGAGAAATGGCTGATTATAGGTCTGGGGCAGGGAATTTTGAAAAATGAACCTAGAACACCTTTTATTGTCAGAAGATTAGGAAGTCCTCAAACACACACACACACACACACACAATGACAAGGGTATGTTTCTTGGGATGCAGGTGCCAACAGAAAGAGCTCCCAGCGGCCAAAGCTGGAACAATCTGAGCAACAAAAGTAATAAAATAGTATTGGATTATACCCAAAGTATAAACTATCCATGAGTCTATTCTGGTAGAACTAAATGATTGAATAAATACCTAAATGTCACAGAATAGACAAATCTCTCATGCAGAAATATTTCAAATAATTTATAATACTCTCTTCTCAAGGAGGTAGAGCAGAACTCTTATCTGTGGGATGTGCCTTGTGATTCCTTCCAAAGAGTAGTATGGAAGGGGTGGGGAAAGAATACTTTACAGTGGGGAAACCTGCCTCAGCCAGGTAGTCAAGGTTAACAATAGCGACAAGTCGTGTGGATAGTTTATACCTTAATATGACATGATGGGAATGGCATTTTACCTCCAAACCCAAAATCCAGTGATAATCATTAGGAAAACATTAGACAGATCCCAATTTAGAGGGAGACCTGCGGAATACATAACCTATACCCAAAACTATCAGGGTTATTAAACACAAAGTCAGGAAACTCACAGGAGATAGGAATCTACAGAAATGGAGTAACGGAATGCATTGTGATATCCTGAATAGGATCCTGGAACAACGAAAAGATACTAGATACAAGCTAAGTACATCTAAAAAATATATGGACTTTAGTTAATAATGCTTCATTATTGACTTTAGTCAATATAGGTTCATTCGTTGCGGAAAATGTACTATGGTAATGTAAAATGTTCTCTCCCACTCTGTTGGGAGATATTTAGGGACTCTCTTCACAACTTTTCTGTTAAAGCCCTTGTAAAACCAAAAATTCATATAAAAATAAATACATAAGAAGTTGCACTGCAAGCCAAATACTCTTTGGTAATTATGGAGCTATTCTGGTATCAAGAGATGAGGAGAGATCCACTTAGTAAAAATTTGATCTATTGAGTACCTCTTTTGCAGAGACCCCAAAGGCTGATGGGTCTCTTTCAACAAAGGAAGCTGGTAGAATACTCCACACTTGATAATGTCAACATCCTGGGGTTTTGGAAATCTCAGCTCCCAGAAGGGCTCCGTGAGCATAAGTTTAATTACAGAGGCAATATCTGGGAGAATATAGCACATTTTATGCTACGAACAAAATGACTTCCCAGGAATTACTGAGCAGGTTAAGGCCTCCATTTAATGTTATTCAGGGTGTCTGAGTACTGTTTAGGAAACTGCTGCTGCATCACATTAGCTAATGTTTTGGTTCCTTAAGAGTGATCAAGGATTTGGAAATGCTGGGCTTTAAGGGCATTGTTCACTCAGTGTAAAGCTTGTTTAGTATTATTTTGACACTATCTAACGTGATCTTAATATGTGCATTTTAAATGGTAGCATTATCCAGACCAGGAATCATTGGATTCTTAGTCCCTTGGGCTTCTTTTGAATAATGTGTTTTGTTCTTTTTGCAGAATTAATTATATAGAGTCATTTCCACCAAAGGATATAGCTGTGGGCCTGTTCTTCTCCTGCCTAATGATTTATTTTGTAAGATGCTATATATCTCTGTGCAGTGATTTTTGATCTTTCATGTTTTGCATGTTACAGTTTATTCTGTTGAAAGTTCTGAGTTCCGATATCATAAAATCAAACCATGACTATAAGTATTCCAGCATATATATTGCTATTTATCTTTTATACATATAGATTGATATAATTTTAACAGTAAACTGTGTTGATATAGCATGTTAGAAAATAGTTGAGGTAGGCGAGGAACAGCAGAGAGAATGGGGGATTTGGTGAAATGGTTAGTATTTATGGTTGCAGCCAACCAACATGAAGGAAAAAAATGCCATTTAATATACGATGGGAAGGAAGCATTTAACATGGGGCTCGAGATTATATTTTAATATCTGAGAAATATTTATGAAAATTCCTTGTGTCCCACTAATCTAACCTCTGTGTCCCACTGGTGGTAAGAATGACATTGGGGAAGAGATTCTAGGAAACTATTTCTTAATCCACATGTCAATTTATTAGTTGTTTTTTTTGGTAGTGACAACAGAAGAGCCTCTGACTAAGAATATTTAGCATTTTAAGTGGTAACTATTTATATAATTTTTCTTACTGCATTCTTTGATGCAAATATTTTAGGCAGGGATCGAAAATAGATATAACATTGTAGTCTTGATATTTAATTGTATATAGGTTCTGAACTTAATATACTTTGAAAATTTGTAATACTTTGAATTGAGTTGGTATAATTTGTGCCCTAAAAGAGATCATAGCCCAGTATGTTCCAAGCAGATAATTACAAAAGTTTTGCTTTTTTAGTATAACAATCAAAGTGCCTATATGATGCTTTGAATAGTTAGAGCCTTGAAATAGGTACTGGCCTTGTGTGTTTAAAGGGTAGCCAGGGAAGTGGAGGTAGGTTTAGGGGGAATAAGGAAATTTTCAGGGCGAAAGAGTAGAAGGCAAGGAACAGTGAGAATGCAGGGAAGCTGCATCCTGTGGCTGGTACTGCAGCAGCAGCTGTGTCGCTGGTGAGGCTGCAGAAGGAAACAAGGCCACGTGGTGGAGGATCTTGTACACAGTCCTGGAGAACCAAGGTGAAATTTAAGCAGGACTATGCCAAAGTCAAGGCTGTATTTCTAATCTAATAGATCATTCTGGCTGAGTGATTAATGAGGGCTGTGAATTTGAAATGGAAAGATCAGTGATAGGAAACCAGTAGGAACACAGTTGAGATAAACTCTTAACTGAAGAGCTCTTAACTACCGGAGTGGGAATGGGAATAAAGCACATTACTAGATCTAGCCGAGGTGGTTGGTAGTGGAGCTAAAGAAAGGTTTCAACCCATTTGCTTAGAGGTCCCCTGGCTAGGAGTGGTATGCAACCAGTTGTGAGAAACAGCACAGAAGAAGGGACAGTGCTTGGAAGTTGTCGGGTATGAAGAGTTCCTTTTGAACTCTAGTTTAAGGTTATGAGGCTCATTGGACTAGAAATGTCCAACAAAGCTCTGAACTCAGGATGGATTAACTTTGACTTTGGATGATAAGAAATATTAAGGGTAACATCGAATTTTTATAAATATTTTTTCTTAAGACCGCCATTGTATGAAGTCACTTGCTTTGATCCATTGGCTAAATTAGTAAAAGTATTTGAAAGGTTGGTATTTAGAAATAATACTTAAGACTCTTTCTGCTAGTCATATTTTAGTGAAAAGGGAAATAGTAAATACTCATGATATAATGCATTTTATTCTCACAAAAACATGATTATGGAATCTATAGATGATTTTCTTGCGTTAAAATATTTTTCATAAAGGTCAAACGGTCCATAGAATTATAAAATGAATATGAGTCAGAATTTTGTTTAACTCCTTTAATTAATGAAGCAATCAATAAGATGTTAAGCCCAGTTCAAAGGAGAATTTGACTTTCCAAAATTTATATTCCCAACCAGACAAAATTAATTTGCATTGCCAGGAGCAGGAGCTGTTTGCAATGCTGTGGGCAAATCCTTTTGCATTTCTATTACTTAAGATAGGGTTGTAAAATAATCCAAACAAAACCAATCAGAGGTGTCCATTCCTATAGCTACTCCCCAGCATTCCACTGAAAGTACGCTCTGTAATCTCTTTTGTCCATTCCCTACACCTGTGAAAACATGACCGTGAGTAACTTAAAAATGGGCTCATGATTTTGATCATGAGAAACCACAGTCTTTTTTAATAGTGGTCACCATTTGGTCCTGTAACTATCAATGTTGCAAATTCTCTAATGAGAATTTATTTGAAAGTCAGAAAATAAACTTTTTTTTATTAAACCCACTTAGAATCTTTTACTCTCCAAAAAGCTGTCAGTGATATTTTCCCCACTCTGATTAAGGATTCAGCACTTGGAATAGTGAGTGTAGATTATACATAGACTCTGTATCATTTTCCTTAAATTACAAGCTGCTAGATTGTATTTTTCCCAAATCATATTAATTTCTTATGGAATTTGTGGAAATATTTACTCAAAGATTACCTTAGAGTTATCAAGAATCCCAAATTTTGATGAAATTCCTATCTGTCTCCTGTATTAGGAGACTGTTGTTAAAGTTTATTAAACCACACAGAGCAGTTTCAAGGCATCAGATACAGATTTTGGTAAGATTTTCTGAGATATCCAAACTATTTAGACTAACTTTAGTCAATTTACCAGTCAATATGAATGGAAAGAATGTGATTAAATGAGGTTAAACTATTTCTGAGTTAGAATATAGTCAGTTTCACAGTAATGTTACTGCTTTTTGTTCTTTTATTTTAATTGAGAGGAAAAAACATGTAGTGAATAAAGTTTACAGCTGGGACTGAGGAAACTGTTCTTTCATCCCACTTCTGCAACAAACTAGGTTTTTCGCAACCTTGGTTCCACATTAGGATCATTGGGGAGACATAAAAATCCCTCAGTGCCCAAGCTACACTTTAAGGCAATTAAATCACAATCTGTGGTGGTGGCACCAGCCATCATGCTTTTATTTATTTATCCCCCACCCCTTGCTGCTTGCTTGCTGTCTGCTCTCTGTGTCCATTCACTGAACGTTCTTCTGCATTTTTATTTTTGCTTGTCTCCCTTTTTTTTTGTTGTGTCACCTTGCTGAGTTTGCTCTCCGTGGCGCTTGTGGGCCGGCGGCACTCTGCGGTGCTTGCAGCCGGTGGCTTTCCACGGTGCCCAGGCCGGCTCTCTGCAGTGTGTGGGTGAGCCCTCCTTCACAAGGAGGCCCCGGGACGCAAACCCAGGGCCTCCCATTTGGTAGGCGGGAGCCCAGCTGATTGAGCCACAGCAGCTTCCCAGCCATCAGGCTTTTTAAAATCTTCCCCAGGTAATCCCAATATGCAGGCAAGGTTGAGAAACTAATATCATATAGCAAGTTATTTCATCTCTCTAAACATCCATTTTCTCAACTGTAAAATATTTTACTCAGGTTACATGATTTCTAGTCTTATTCTATTACTTTTCAGTACTTTGTTGAAGGTGGCTAAGTTTTCTCTTTTATGTTTATTTCTTGCATTTGAATTTTTCAAAAAAATAACAGATTTCAAGGCACAATCAAATAAATAGCATTTTAGTCTATACCAAAGACTAACTCTTTTATTTTCAAATCATACTAGGATACTAATGAGGTACTTTGTGAGGAATAGTATCTTTTTTTATAAACTAGAAAAGAACATTTCAAGTTGATTCAATTTCTTAAAAATCGTTCATCTCAAGAAACCCATACATCACATGTGTGGATTATATTCTTTGTGTAGTGTTTACAGTGAAGCACAATTGATAATATAGGGATGAGAATATACGCTATGACAAAGGTTTACTGTTCTAAAAGAATACAAGCTTGAAGTCCAAGGAACTGGATGTCAGTCCTGCTACCACCACATTTATAGCTCTGGAAAAAGCCATTTCTATGTTCTGATTCTTATATTTCAGATCTCTGTTTGTTATTTAAGATGTACAGTTATAGATTTATTCAGTGATTACTTAACTTGTATAAGTTATGTACTTATTGAGAATTAAGCCTCATGGCAAAGCTGGAGAGGCAGTGAAGAATAATGGGAAAAAATGGAAGTTTTGAAGATGCACCTGACTTCGTACTCTAGCTCAGGGTCTTACTGGCTGTCTGACTTTGGCATGTGACCTAACCTGAGTTCCTGTAAAAAATGATTTCAATACTATTTACCAGAGTGTGATTTTAACAATTTAATGAGGCAATATATTTTAAGGGTCTAGAACCCTGGTACCAGGAAGTAGTCTGTTGATGATGGCTGTAAGGTGCTGTAACACATGTTTGGTGTGCTTCTGAGTTCATGGCATCAGCATATGTGTCATGTATGTTCTGTGTTGATTCCTTTTTGGCAAACCAGGTATTGATGGAGATACACGACTCCTTAGGTAAAAACTCTACCTTTTACATTTCTATAAGTGATTTGAGAAGTTCTGGGTGGACAGCCAGTATTTTGTGTTAGATAATCACGGACTGGAGGTTCTAGTCAACTGGACACCCCATTCCTGCCCCTGGGAGATTCTAACATGACTGTGACCTTTTTGTGGGCACTTGGAGTATTCTAGCTAACCCAGGATTCCAAAGCAGGTAAAGGAACCCCAAACTTCTTGGGTGATGTGGAAAGTTTGTTGCGGGAGTCGGCTTGCCAGTGCCTGCTGGGCAGGCCAGGACACGGACAGGGTTTGACCTTGCTCTGCTAGGGTATCTCCGGAAGAAGTGATAATAAGCATTACGGAAATCTGAAAAAAGGCACATTGGTTGTTTTTTTTTTTTTTTCATGGATTTTTATTCAAACCCTGGAAAAGGATGAATAGTCATATTCTGTTTAACATCAGTATTTATTTTAGTGCAATCTTTGCCTCCAGTAGGTTATAATATCCCAGGTCCTATCTTGCTTGATGTGAGGTCAATTAATGAACTATTGATGAAATTCATTTATTTCTTGCTTAAAGAAGCATTTAAGATAAGTGGAAATGTAAAACTAAACTATGATTTACCCAGTTTGCACCATCAAAGTGCTAGTAAAATAATCATGTAATATGCATAGCTAGTTTTACTTTCAAATGTATTATAGTCAACATAATCACCCAGAATACAGAATACTTATATCTTTATGTGTGTGAAAAATGAAACCTCAAATGTGTTTTGTTTCTACTAAATCATTTCTTTCAGTATATGGGGCTTTCAAGCTATTTTCAAATGAAGTTTCTTTAAACTTTTCAATTTGTCTTTGCTGTGATTAAATTAGTAGTGAAGATGTTTACCAAATCAAATTGATTTTATGTTCTAAGTTATTTTTTGCTTTACTTAGTTAAACTTAACTGATTACTAAGGCCAATAAGAATTTTAATAAATCTCCAAGATAAATTGCATCAAGAGAAATTTTTTTCAAAAGAATCTAGCTGAAAGGAGAACTTTTTTCCTGCAAAGAAAAAAAAAAATAGCTGAAAGCAACAGCTAGAATAAGGAGCTATTTTCCCCCAATATAAATTATAGAATTTCAAAGCAGGAAAATCATCTTGTCTTGCCTCTTCTATTACAGCTGGGAAACAGCTCTCCCCAGAGAGAAAGCATGCACATGTTGCGGAGGCATTTAGCAAATGGCAAGGTTGAAAGGAAAGCCATTTTTTTTTTGCCTACCAGTCAGGAGTAGTTCCTTCTGTTTCATACTTTCTGATGCAGCTCTGGGAAATAGCAAGTATCTTTGACATTGTTTGGTTCAGAGCAGCAGGTGCCATTTATTGTTCTTATTATCACTGATACATCCATCCATCCGTCCATTCAACAAGGTTTGGCTTAACGAAAGTGATACCAGCACCCAGGAATAAAACCCACTAACAAAACAAGACACAGCCCTTGTTCCAGGCCAATCAATAATATCTAGGGATGGGAGCATTGGGGTTACTGTGGCTCTTGCAACAGTATGAAGTAAAGGGTCAGCTGTCATGCCTTGTTTGGTCTGCTTTGGTTTCACAAATTTTGAATGACTGTGATAGTTCCTATTTTGAGTAGTTTTCCTAATGATATAACGGGCAGTGTGTTAGTTTGCTACGGGGCCAAAAAAAAGTAACACAATCTGAGTAGCTTTAAACAACGGGATTTATCGTTTTCCTGGTTCTGGAGGCTAGAAATCTACACCCAAGGCAGCAGCAGGGCCCAGCTTTCACCCAGCTTCTGTGTTCGCTGGCCTGTGGCATACCTCAGTCTGCCTCTTCTTTCTCTGTCCAGTTTCCTCTTCATATAAGGACACCAGTCCTTTGGATTAGAGCCCACCCTAATCCAGTTTGACCTCATCTTAATGAATAACATCTTTGGGTATCCTATTTCCAAATAAGCTCACATTTGTGGAACTGGGGGGTTAGAATTTGAACATATCTTTTCGGGAGACACAATTCAATCCTTGATAGTCACCACGATGCCGTACATAGGCTTCTTCACTGATTTTCTGCTGTTTTGACAACTCCCTCATGCAGCAGATTGGATATTTATTGTGACCCAACTACTGGATATTCTTTGAGTATGATGCGTACACACAGTGAAGAGTCACTGGCTGCAGGCCTGCTATTGTAAATCTTTGAAATTGTCTTAAACAGCAGGTTGTCTCTTCAAGCTCAGTACGTTGTGGTCATCCATCACAAGATTCTTTTCCCTCGGTCCTGCTATTATAACAGTGGTTGTCAAACAATGATGTGCATACAAATCTCCTCCTAACTTGTCAAATGCAGATTCCCAGGCCCCGCCCCTAGGAATATGATTTAGTGAGCCTGGGATCCTGAGGCGGGCCCACAGGAATCTGTATTAAGTAGCACATTCCTGGCATAGGGAGTCCTAAGGCAAGAGGTCCAAGACTGCATCTGAGAAGCATTGACTCTGCCATGTTCTCTTCTGAAGACAGACAAGGACATGTTTCTGCCTCCTTGGTAACAGCTACTCTGGCATGGGCCATTCCTGTACGCTTTTAAAAATATACCTAAGTATTGGTGTCTCCGGACCAATTTGGTGACAGTTCATTTGTCCCACAACAGTAAAGGGCAGATTTTAGAATTCCCCAGTGCACCTCAGTAAAGGCCTGGTTGCTCATTGGTCAGAGACTGCTTATAAAGAGAGATCCTCCAGTTTTCACGTGTGCTGTGGGGATACAATTTTTTATGTGAACCAATTAAGAATCAGTTTATTTTTATAATTAGAGGGGACACTTGGAAAGTTTTCTGATCCTTGACATGATAATGACTGAACTGTTAGAGAGCCTCTTTAAAACTTCCCGGGATGTTTAATATTGAAAAAATTAGGAACCTTCTGGAAGAAGTTCTCCACGTATAACCACCTTTAGGCCTTTGCCTGTTCCTAAGAAAATAACCAACTTTAAAAAATAGCAAAAAGAATTAAAATAACATGAAGAATAAACTGCTTTTTAAAATTAAGTAAATTGCTCTATTATCAAGCAAAACTTTTCTAATACTGCTTTGGAATAATTTCATGAATGTAAACAAAGAAAGCAAGATTAACAGATGTTTCAGACCTGAAGATTTTTTTTCTCTCTTCCATGTGAAGGAAAACGGTGACTAATTTTCTTTCGTTCTTTGCTTTTTCATAACAGACAGTCAGTAATCCAATTAATAATGGATAATGGATTTATGTGAACACAGAATCATAGCTAGATGTTTTAAAAACAGATTTTCATTTTAATCTTGTATATGCAACACTGTCCAATAGAACTTAATTTGATCTGGAGAATGTTCTATGTCTGTAGCTACTTGAACACATGAAATAATGTAGCTAGTGCCAGTGTGGGTTTGAATTTTTCATTTTATTTCATTGTGATTGATTTTAATGTAAATGTGGCAAGTAGCTACTGTATTGGACAATGTTGCTCTAGAACAGATTGTAAATGTACTTTCCCATCACTTTATGGGTAATAGCTGACTTCTTTGTGGGAGCTGGGAGTTTATGACTGTTTAGCATTGTAGTTTATGCAACTAAAGGGGGCTTCTTAGGGAGCAGCTCTTTGGCTTTGTCATCCTTGTGGAGATAGTTATTGTTTCTCTCCCTACTTTCATTTTGAAAGTCCCTCTTTAAAAGCAAACTGTTGTCAAAGAGTGTGTCTGGAGACTCCAGTTGTACAGCACTGAAAGCCACCTCCTCCTGGAGGCGTGCATGTCACAGCCTGGCAACCTTGTTAATGATACCACTCCTCTAGGGAATGTCCTGCTTTTTTTTTTACATCCACAATGGCCACTATGTGGTCAGATTTTGATAAATCTCCATAATGAAGGTGTATCTCATTTTAAATATCTATAATAATGAAGGATAGCGATATCTAAAAATCATCTTTTCTATGTGCTAATAGAGCACATTGTATAAAACTTAATCTCTACATCCATTTATTATTCATTTATGGAATACCTACTGTGTAGCAAGCATTAATTTAAGTATGTAGAATACAAAGCTATTTAGACACAGCAAGTACCTTCATGCCTTTAGGAATTGTTTTAGTTTACTAGATGCTAAGACAATACGACCCAAGGGGTTGGTTTAAACAGTGGGAATATACTGGCCTGTGGTTTTGAGGCTAGAGGTTCAAAATCAAGGCACCACCAAGATGATGCTTTCCCCAGAAGACGGAGGCTTTGGGGCTGACTGCCTGTGATCCTTGGCCATTTACTTCCTGTCCCATGGCGATGCCCGTGGTGGTCTCTCCTGCCTGGCTTCTGGGTCCTGTTGCCTTCCAACACTGGCAGCTCCCTGTGGCTTTCTCCTTCTGTGTCTGAATTTCATTCTTCTTCTAAAGGATTCCAGTAATAAGATTCCACTTGGGCCACACCTTAACTGAAGTAACCTCCTCAGAAGGTCCCATTTGTCATGGGTTCACACCCACAGAAATGGTATAAGATTAAGAACCTGTTTTTCCAGGGACATATAGCTCCAGGCTGCCAAAGGAATTTACTACTTATTAATGAAGATGGGAATGTAAATCAACGAGCTACACTGTAAAAAAGAAAGTGCACAAATAGCAAGGCACAGGTTTGCATGGAAAAGGAAGAAGTACTTTTTATCTGGTTGAAGGCAAAATGGCTGGAAAGCTTCACCAGGGAGATGACCTTGGAGGCTGGTTTTGAAAGATGAGCAGGAGCTGGCAGAGAAGTGAGCAAGGAAGGGAAGGCCTGAGGGCAGTAGGTGGGTCCTTAAGAGCTTTTAAGACATCATCTCATGTCAGTCTTCTCAGTCCTGCTGGGACTCAAGAGTCCTTTCCTCATTTTGTATCCATGCAACCAAGACTCAGAGTTTAAGAAATTTGCCCAAACCTCACATTATTACTCAGTCAGGGACCAAGATTTGAACCTTCAGTTTGTTTAACTCCAAAGCCCGTGAGCTGTACCATAAAGCATGGGTATCAGTAATGAATAACCCAACCTATGTGGAGAAACTGAGGAAGTACTATATCACCGAAGCACAGGATATAAGGAGACACGACTGGAGAGGTAGAGTTGAGGCGTGAAATGAAAAACCATCTGCACCATTGTAAATACATTGGAATTTTATTCAGTAAAGTAATGTGGAACCAGGGGGGGGTTAGTTTTAGGCTACGCCATGACATCATGATTCCTCAAGAAATTCAGGAGCTAAAATCAATAGCATAGTTAGCTAATTGTTTCTCTTGAACTTTGGTTAAAATCCGCTTTATTATTTCCTGAGCACACAGTTACTTGGAAGTAGTGGAGTTCCACCCTGGGGAGTGCTGGGCATCCGCCAGACTAGGAGTAGAAATTCACCATAAGTCAGCTAGCCAGGAGACACATGGAGATACTTAAAATAATTACACTGGCTTATCACATCTGCCAATGGAACTGGAAGTTTTTGCTACGTTTAGCTTTTCAATTGTTGGCTTGTTTTAATTAGGAAAGCGAAAAATAAGAAGCTAATAGATGCCTCATCAGTCGACAAATCCTTTCTAGGATGTGGCCCAGAGTTGACAGGATATCCTCGTTTTCCACTCTTCATATCTGGCTCTACTTTCAAGGTTCGCCTGAGGCTCCCTCCTAGGAGCCGCTGCCCCTCTTTGCCCCTCCCAGCTGTGCATTGGGTGGTCCCTCTGCTACTTCCGGCCTCCTGCTCACTTCACCTCTCAGCCCTGAGGCCAAACGAGGAGGAGCAGGGTCAGAGCCCGGCAGGAACCTGAGCCAAGGGCTGAAGCTCAAGGGGAAGTGCTAGTGTGCGCTGCATGGAGGGCGCAGCTCCCTGCTCTGTCCTTGGCAACCGTGTGGGCCTCATGCTTTTCAAAGGGGACGAGGGAGAGGCACAGGGTGGGGATCTTCATGGCTGGAAGCACGTGCCGCTCCCCTCTCTCAGATGGAACATTCTTCATGTCCACCCACAGCTTGGACTCAAAAACCTGGCCTCTGCTCCTCACATGGATACAAACATATTTTAGTCCAAGGAGAGCAGCATGCTTTGCCTTTCCTTCTCATCCGGTGTGTTGCCTCCTCTTCTCTTGCTAAGACTTGTTGCCTAGCTCCTGGCTAGCTCGCGAGTGCTGTCCCTGTCTCCGGGGCTGCTAAGTAGCTGATAAGCCAGCAGGTGTCCAGAAACAGGCTGGTTCCACGAAAGGAGACAGCAAGCATGGTTTTAAATTTGTGCATATCTTTTGGAACTAGGGATTGCTGCAAAATCTAGCTGCTCTGCAGCAATACTCGATTTATGTTTGGAAAGAGGAGTGGTGACATGAGGAATGGAGAAATGAAAAAAAAAAAAGTAAAGTCTAGGAAACCATAAATGTTAGGAAACCAACCAGGCATTTTAGCTAGAGATTTTTGAGTGTTGAGTGGGTTTAAATAAATTGAGTGCCAGTTGTGAATTAATGATTATTGACCACGTATCACTTAAGGAAAGAATCTGCATTTTGTGGAGCCACATTGTAGATGGAATGTGTGCACAATAATGTCTCCATTATCAGTGGCTTTGGTGAGGGATGCCAATTTGACAAGTAGTCCCCTTTAAAAAGATGTATGTATGTATATGACACTTTGTTTCAGAAATGTTTGTGATGAATTATTAGGCATCGGTTGCCCATAGAAATGTCTGATATAGTACAACAGGTTTTTTCTTTCATTCATCTCTTCAGCCCGTTATTGCGTGCTGTCCACGCGTCCTCCACCAAGTAGCACCTCCACCAAGTAGCACCTCCACCAAGTAGCACCTCCCCGTGGTGCCGAGGATGCTTGCACCGTGAGCACGAGGCCCTGCCCTCCTGGAGCTTATACTCTGGAGGGCGGGGTTTTAAAAGTGTAGCCTCAGCAGCCTCTGGGAATGTTATAAATGCAGATTCTCAGGCCATACCCCAGAGCTTTCGAATCCGAAACTCTGGGGAGGGGGGAGCAGTGTGTGTTTTAACAAGCCCACCAGGGGATTGCAAGAGTGTGAGAACTGCTGCAGATATACTTAATTTAAAAAAAAGGGTCAAATACACTGGGAAATGGTGAGTGTTAGAAAGAAAATAAAGCAGGGACAGAAGAAAGAGCATGAAGTGGTGCCATTTTAGATCGGGTGGTCGGGGAGGTCTTGAGCTGTCCTTTGAGCCCGTGAAGGGTAGGAGAAAGCCAGCTGTGAGGCTCTATGGGGGGAAGACTTTGTAGTAATCTCAGTTTATTGCTTAGAGAGATTTAGGTCCCTTTTAAAATGTAAGAAATGATCACAGTGTTGTGCGCTCGCTAAAAGACGGCAAGTTTCATTGCCTAAATCTCGAATTCAGTTAAGATGCTATGCATGCCATTCTAGCCATTTTCTTCTTTTAAATTTTTAAAACTGTGAATGTCATGCATTAAAGAGAATGTATATATCGTGTATATATTTAAAATAATAATAGCAACCACAATAATAAAATGTAAAAAGAGCACCCATATACCAACCATTGAGTGTAAGGAAAGAACATTCCAGAATCTTGGAAGGCCTCTGTAAACCCCTAATTTATCTCCCCCACTGTCTTGTCCTTAGGGGTTATCACAGTGCAGCACAGCCTAGTGGTTGGGAGAATGGAAACACATAGCAACTCTGGACCACTGGGCAATTTACTAAACTCTCCGTGCTTCAGTTTCCTCATCTGAATAAAGGAATGATAATAAATGTTCCTCATAGAGTTGTTGTGAGGATTAAATGGGGTCTCCTAGCATGATTAGAAAAGTGTGTTCTGTAGCAACCACTGTTTAAATCTTCTTGTTTGGACCACTATCCTGAATTTTATATTTGAGAGATGTTTTAATGTGTCACAATGATGGGATCTGAAGGATTAGAAGTTGATTTTAAGAATAATAATTTTATTGGTCCTTTTTCAAATCTTTCAGCATGAATTCTCTTGGGTCTCTTTGACATCTGATTCACTTTATCCCTGTGTATTCACAAAATATCTTTCTAAAATGCTTCCATTGAAACAACTTGGAATTTCATTTAGGCAAAGACTTTTTAATATCAGAGCCACTCTTTCAAAATCTATCACCAGTCCCTGACCATCAAAACTTTAGTCTTAGGAGGAGTTTTCTGTTTTGTCCCGTCTCGTCAGTACTGACTAATTGCTTTTGAATACAGTGAAGGATGACATTGAAGTGTGGTAGGCTTTGCAAAAATATTCGTTTGGGTTTCTGAGGTTTAGGCCTGCTGCTGAGTTTACAGAAAAAGTACTTGTAAGAATAGGAGAGGATAAACGATTGGAAGCGAAAAAAGGGAAAAAAAGTTGGCCAAATCAGAACAAAGACGATAAAACAAGAGAGTTACCAAAAGCTGTTATCATATCAGCACTGAGAGCCAAGGAAGAACTTCCCATTGGAGAATTTCTTTTTTGTTGTTTTTTTCCCCTCTGAGTATTTTTAAGCAAGGATGAAAAACAATAAGAAGTTTCCAAGTAAAAGAAAGTTCTTTCCTGCTCTAGGACGGTTGTTTTGAAGTTGGCGAGGCTCTCAACACTAATCTAAAACACACCGATAAGGTATTTTGTAACTCTTGAGGCCACTTTTTCTTCTTCTGTCAATTCATACGGAGATTATTGTCAGGGAGCTCTCTTGCAACACGGACCTCTCCCTGGATGGTTGGTACATACCTTCACCTCTTTTACAACATTGGCTTTGGCACCCAATAGAAATTTCTCATTTTCTATTTAGTTGATGTTATTTTTCTCCCAATAAAATCTTTTTTTTTTACTTCAGATGTTATTCTCAGGTTGACTCCTAGTCAGCAACTCTGTATACACTTGTCCTTGGCGTTTAGGTTTCATATTTTAATGATTCAGAAGTGTTTCCTTTTTATTGTGATTCTACTGATTTTTAAACTCAATTTTTAGTGATTGAGTTTTCCAACCCCTACCTGAAAATCCATTTTCCATATCAAATTTGTCAAAGGAAAAACAACAACAACAACAACACTGCAATTAAAGCAAGGCGGTATAGGAAAAGAAAATGATACGGGTATATGTAACAAGTTCTGAACCTCCAAGTATCCGAAGCAGAAATCCATGTCCCATGAATGTGCTACAGATCTACTTAAGGCATTTGTTCATGAGAAGGCATGTGTGGGTGTTAAGACCGATCATCAATTGTTTTTTTAATTTTATGGAGGAAATATATATTTATAGATCATAAAATTTGCCATCTTAACCATCTTTAAGTACGATTCCACGGTATTGTTTATATTTACCATGTTGTGCTACCATTCCCCTCTTCCATTAATCCATTCAGTAAACATTGTCTACATTGCCGGTCTTAAACTGATTTTGCATTTTTACTTGCTGAATTTCGTTTTACATCAACAAGTTTATGTTGAAAATATAGTATTTGTAATTGATGTATCCAAGGCCCTTCAGTGACGTACATTATGAACCTAATAAGATATATTAATGGTTTACAACCATTAGGAAACACTTTTTCCCCTTGTACTTTTAGGGTGATGAATAATGCAACAAAAACCTAATTAAATAGCTACCGAATATCTGAAACGATGAATGCTTCTTCCCTTTCTAAATATAGTCAGGAGAGCATGAGCTAAGCATTTCTAGCCTTATACTGGATGATAGGGTTTACGCAGCCTAATAGTTGTCCGCTTTGCTCTTTCCTTCTCCCCTGATAATGAAAAGTATTGCTTCTGGCATTGAGAATAAGATAAACTGAAAGGTTGTGAGCTCAGTACCCTGTTCCCCTTCTTTTCCCTTCCCCCCCCCCCAAAAAAAAAAAACTCCTTCTCTTGGCACCCTCTGCTCTGTTTGCTAGACTCTGACGTACAGGGCTCCCAGTGAGTGACCCCCGTGGCAAACCTGTAAAACATTATACAGCATGAATAAGAACTTTCTTATTAGATCTGCAGCTGGCTGGGTGCACGCCTATGGCAGCAAGGATGTTTTGGAAGAAAGGCATTGCCTGACAAAGAAGCTAGTCTCTTGGATACAGGTTTACACTGGCATTCCTTAATGTTTATAATACCCTCGGCCAGGGGCAAGGGTTTTTCCCCGTTATATTGTTATTTTACTGTTTAAACCCTCATCATTTCATATGTTGAGGTTGCTAAAATATAGAAGCTGACATTTTATGTGCGTTATGCATAACTTTAAAGGAAAAAAAAACAGAAAGCAAAATCCACAAGACTTTCTCAGGCTCTGTCCACCCAGCTGGAAGTGCTCCCCACTGAAGCCCGGGGCCCAGGCTCAGGCTGCAAGGGAGGGAGTTGCCTTCAGAGCAGGATTGAAAAGTGTGATCAAAGCGCACCCCGGCTTTGCAATGCCCTGACACCGTTGACTTGTTTCTTCAGGTCCCTGTTGTTATTCTTTGTATCTGAGCAGTAACTCTCACTTGCTAAAAATTGAGGTTGGGAATTAGTTGGCAGCCCAGGGAGGTTGTCACATTGATGTCCATTTAATGGGCACTTTCTCAGTTTTTTTCCAAAGCAGCGCTGCTTTCATTTCATTCCCTTGGTCAAATTCCAGCCACTCGCCTTAGGAGGAACATGTCTCTTCTGTGGTCCTCGTGGTGCTGCGCTCGCGCGCTGGCGTTGAAGAAAATATTGTGAAATGTTCCGGGGATGGCAGTTGGGTGGTTAGTCCAGGGGGAGTGATGGCTCTTTGAATTACAGTCACAGGGACAGAGAGTGCAAATCTAGTGGCCGGCCAAGGGAAGCGAGGGACCGCGTCTGCTTCCACTGTGATTACCTCCTTTGATGGTGGACTCTTTGTAACGTGATGATATCTAGAATGTTCAAACACTGGGGTTGTTCTCTCTACCTGGTGAGTGGGGGCTCGCAGGCACTTTTATGAGTATTAGGGCTTACCAAAGTGTTTATACCCCGGGAAGGGGCAATCTACAGACCAAATGTAGTGTTTGTGGAGAACAGACTCTCATTTCAAGAAATCGAAGAATATTAGTAAAGATATTGATAAGAATAATGCTACAACTATTCTGAGCTATGAGAGAGGTCTTTCTTTCTGTCATTTTTAGGCTCATGTTAAAAATCTTTTGTGCTGAACAGATAGATGTTTGTCTTATTTTGTTTGTTGCCGTCATCTATATAATAGGCATGCAAGTCTAAAAAAATGTTATAGAATCGAGTGATGGCTAGAAGGGCCCTGGAGATCATCTAAACCCATGAGTCCTAATATGTAAATAAAATCAACCAGAAGAATCAGATGGTCAATCACTACATAACTGTTCCTACTTGGGTTTTTCTAGAAAGTCCAAAGGGAGCACAGTTTTTTGGTTTTTTTTTTGATCTTTCAACAAATCTTACCACCACCATTCATCAAATATATATTCACATATATGTATATAAATGGTTGAGAGCTCCTTTAGGGTAGCTGTGAAAACTGAGATCCATAGATCTTACTTGTTTTGCTCTCACAAGAAATTATTAGTTACATAACCAAATCTGGAACCCAGTTTGCCTGCTCCTGTGCACAACTCTCTTTGTAGCAGTACTGTTTGCCTGTCCCTGGAAATTAAATTACTTAACTTCTTTTCCTATAAAAGTAAATGGGTCATATTCAACAAATTATGAGGGACTGTCATTTTACTATTGCACATTGTTTCACTTTTTACATGAATCATTCCGTATCTAACGAGTCCCTGAAATCAAATCACTTCAAGCTAAACCTTCAGTATTAAAATTAACAATTCAAATTTGAGGAGGTAAATGTTCATTTATTTCACTTCTTCTAGTTGATCAATGAAATCTAAACATTATTATTTCTTCTTTGCTTGTAGGGAAAACTCAAAACTTAGCTTGTAAAATGTCCTACAATCCACAGTTCTCAAAGAATCCAGGTCAGCCAAACTCAACCTTGTTACTTCTCCTCATGGACACACCCTTCTTCAGAAAGGAGAACTAAAACTCGAGATGTGCATCCCATGAGGAAAGCTGGGGCTAGGACCACATAAAAACACCTGACTTTGCAAGGGTTGGGTATGAGTGTACAAATCAGCATTAGTGACTATAAAATACATTGTATGAAGAATTGGTATTATGGAAAATCCCCTTAAAAATCCTGCTTCACTCTTCAAGTTAAAATTAATTAGTAAGTTGAAAAGAGAAATGTGCATACCTTACCAAGCTTGACAAATTAAAAAATGGAACATGAATCAGTCCAATCCTCATGAAGCCTTTTCATCTGTCTACATTAATTGGAATAATACTCTGTTCATTTTATGGAGAGTGGTCAGTTTCTAAACACACTCATGCAGTGTAAGGTCTGACTATGTTTAATTAAAATCTTGGTAATTCAGAATTAGGGTCCTGAGAAATCAAAGCAATTTCATGTTGTCCGGTTCACATTTCATCCCAAATAAGCATCCTTCCTTGGAATAATCCAGAGGCCTGTTCCTTTTTAATATCTGCTCAAACTGGACTGCTTGAAGTCCCCAGAAGCTAACTGGGTTTTCTTTATCAGAATGTACTTCTGAGAGTCACACAACTCATCTCTTAGCTTCAACCTACTAGCCTGTTTCCACTTATTTTAACCTCATGGAGCAATCCTGAGCCATTATTTGCTCTTTTGACCTCAGAAAAAGCAATGCCCTTTCATTCAAAGAAACTGTGAACACATTTACCGTTTTTGGTATTACAGGATGGTTTGTAACACGTTATAAGTTGTTATCTTTTTAAATTCATCATTACAGGGCAAAATAATGTTTCTTTGATTGTGAGGAAGATTAATCTTGAAATTAAAGATAATTCTATATTTTTATTGCTTGACCTGGTGTTAAATTTTTAAACATCATAGACAATAGTTTTAAGAATCGCTTCACAATTCAAGGAGGCCCGGGGTTTGAACTGCAGACCTACCATGTGGTAGACGGACGCCCTAACCACTGGGCCAAGTCCGCTTCCCATGTTAGGCTTCAATTTTGATGCATTTTAAGAACTATGAAATAAGAGTACTTTTTTCATTTTAAAAATAATTTATTGAAGTGTATCATTCATACATGGACATACATAAACAATAAGTGTGTAGTAAAAGTTGTGAACTTATAAAACAAATATGCATAACGTCATACAGGACTCCCATACAATACCCCACCACAAATGCCTTGCAGTGTTGTGAAACATTTGTAAAAAATTATAAATTATAACAGGGAATCGTCAGAGTATCACTCCTAACTATAGTCCTTACATTTGGTGTATTTTCCCCCCACCCACTCTATTATTATTTTTTTGTTCATGAACTATACAATTTATCTAAAGTATACGATCAGTGGCATTTGGTGTAATCACCAATTTGTGCATTCATCACTTCAAACAATATTGGAGCATTTTCATTATTCCAACAAAAAAACAAAAAGCAAACCATTATGATACCCATATTTTAGCACTATTAATTACAAAGGCTGTGAAGTGCTTGCACCACTTCTATTCATTTCCAAACATTTACAAACAACTTTCACAAAATCTGCGAAGATTAAACCTTAGCTCTCCATTCTCTAACCACATTGTTTTTTCTGGTGATTTATATTCAAGCTATTAATTCCATGAGTTTGCTCATTTTATTTAGTTCATAAAAACGAAGTCATGCAATATTTATCGTTTTGTACCTGGCTTGCTTCACTCAACATAATATCCTCCAGACTCATTCACGTTGTCATATGCTTCACAACTTTGTTTCTTCTTATAGTTGAATATTTTTCCATCATGGGTATATATCACAGTTTATTTATCATTTTGACAGTTGATGGACACTAGGATTGTTTCCATCTTTTGTCAGTTGTGAATAATGCTGCTAAGAGCATTGGTGTGCTAATGTCTCTTCATGACACTACTCTCAGTTCTTCTGGGTATAATATCTAATAGTGATATTCCCCGGGTTACATGGTAGATCTATATCTAACTTCCTTAGGAGCCACCAAACAAATGTCCACATGGCCATACCATTCTACGTTCCCACCAGCAGTGAATAGAATTCCTATGTGTCCACATCCTCTCCAACACTTGTAGTTTTCTGTTTTGTTATTAGTGGCCATTCTGGAAGATATGAAATAATATCTCACTGTAGCTTTTATTTGCATTTCCCTAATAGCCAGTGATGCTGAGCATTTTTTCATGTGTTTTTTGCTATTTGTTTTTCTTTAGAAAAATATCTCTTCAGGTCTTTTGTACATTTTTTAATTGGGTCATTTGTCTTTTTATTGTTGTAGGATCTATTTATTTTTACTTTTTTTTTTTTAGATACATAGATCACACAAAATGTTACATTAAAAAATACAAGAGGTATTCCCCACATCCCCCATTCCTCCCACATCAACAACTTCTTTCATTAGTGTGGTACATTCATTGCATTTGATGAGTACATTTTGGAGCACTGCTACACAGCATGGATTACAGTTTATGTTGTAGTTTACACTCTCTCCTCATCCATTCAGTGGGTTATGGCAGGATGTATAATGTCCTGCATCTGTCCCTGCAGGATCATTGAGGACAACTCCAAGTCCCAAAAATGCCCTAATATCACACCTCTTTTTTCTTCTCCCTGCCTTCAGCAACTTGTGTAGCCACTGTCTCCACATCAATATTATAATGTTTTCCATTGCTAGAGTCACAATAATTCTATAGTAGAATACCAGTAAGTCCACTCTACTCCATATTTTATTCCTCCATCCTGAGGACCCTGGGATGGTGATGTCCACTCCACCTTTAAATCGAGAGGAGACTTAGATCCCACATGGCTGATGGGTGGAATTCTCCTGCTTGCGGCTGTAGACTCTCTCCGTTCCCTGGTGTGGTGGTTGACCATGTAGGATCTGTAATATCATTGTTATCAGACCCATGTTGGATATGTGATTTCCAAATACTTTCTCTATTGATTAGGCTACCTTTTTACTCTCTTGCCAAAGTCCTTTAAGGTGCAAAAGTATTTAATTTTTGAGGAGATGCCATTTTCTATTTTTACTTTTGTTGCTTGTGCTTTGGGTGTAATGTTTAAGAGACCGCTACATACTACAAGGTCTTGTAGGTTTTTCTCTACGTTATCTTCTAGGAATTTATAATTCCTGGCTTTTATGTTTAGGTCTTTGATCCATTTTGAGTGCGTTCTTGTATTGAGAGTGAGGTATAGGTCTTCTTTCATTCTTTTGGGTAGGAATATCCAGTTCTCCCAGTACCATTTATTGAAAAGGTCATTCTATACCAGAAAAGCAGACTTGGTAAGTTTATCAAAAATCAGTTGACCATAGAAGTGACAGACACATTGATCAATGTGCATATGTTTATGCCAATCCCATGCTATTTTGACGACTATAGCTTTATAGTACACTACTAAGTCAAGGAGCATGAGTCCTCCAAAAACATCTTTTATAGGATGTTTTTGGCTACTTGGGACCCCTTTCCCTTCCAAGTAAGTTTGGTAATCACCCTTTCTATTTCAATAAAGTAGGCTGTATTGCATTCAATCTATAGATCAATTTGGGAAGAATTCACATCTTCACGATGTTTAGTCTCCCTATCCATGGACACAGAATGTCCTTCCACTTGTTTACGTATTTTTTTAATTTCTTTTAGCAGTGTTTTGTAGTTTTCTGAATATAGATCCTTTATATTCCTGGTTAAGTTAATTCCAGATATTTGATCTTTTTTGTTGATATTGTAAATGGAATTTTTTCTTGATGTCCTCGTCAGCTTGCTCATTACTGGTGTATACAAATTCTCCTGATTGTTGCATGTAAATCTTGTATCCTGCCACTTTGCTGAATTCATTTATTAGCTCAAGTAGCTATGTTGTAGATATTTTGTATTTTCTTAATATAGGATCATGTCATCTGTGAATAGTAAGAGTTTTACCTCCTTTTTACCAATTTGGATGCCTTTTTTTTTCTTTACCTTGGCTAATTTCTCTAGCTTGGACTGCTAGCACAGTGTTGCATAACAGTGGTAATGGTGTTGTTCCTGACCTGGGAGGGAAAGCCTTTCACGTCTCCCCATTGAGTAGGGCGTTGGCTGTAGGATTTTCATATATGCCCTTTATTATGCTGAGGAACTTTCTATACCTGTATTTTGAAGAATTTTTTCAAGACAGTATGTTGTATTTTGTCAAATGTCATTTCTGCATCAATCAAGATGATCATGTGGTTTTTTTTCACTTCAGTTTGTTAATGTGATATATTATGTTAATTGATTTTCTTCTGTTGAACCACTCTTGCATACCAGAAATGAAACCACTTGATTGTGATGTATGAATCTTTTTATATGCTGTTGGATTCGATTTGTAAGTATATTATTAAGAATCCTTATATCCAATGTTCATTAGAGAGATTGGTCTATAATTTTCCTTGTATTTTTATCTAGCTTTGGTTTTAGGGTGATGTTGGCTTCATAAAAATGTGCTGAATAATTTTTCTTCCTTTTTAATTTTTTGGAAGAATTTTAAAAGGATTAGTATTAATTCTTCTCGAGATGTTTGGTAGAATTCACCTGTAAAGCCATCTGGTCCTGGAGTTTTCTTTTTGGAAGATTTTTAATGGCTGATTCAATCTTTTTGCTTGTGGTTGGTTTGTTGAGTTCCTGTATTTCTTATAGTTTCAAGGTAGGTTATTTGTGCGTTTCTAGGAATTTGCCCATTTCATCTAGGGTTGACTAATTTTTTGGCATACAAATTCTCCTAATATCCTCTTATAATCCTTTCTATTTCTGTGGGGTCAGTCATAGTGACCCCCCTTTCATTCCTGATTTTATTTAATTGTATCTTCTCTCTTTTTTTCTTTGTTAGTCTTGATAAGAGTTTGTGGATTTTATTGATTGTTTTCAAAGAGCCAGCTTTTGGTTTTGTTGATTTTATCTGTTGTTTTTGTTGTTCTCAATTTATTTCTGCTCTAATACTTATTTCTTACTGTTTGCTTTGGGATTGGTTTGCTGTTCTTTTTATAGTTTCTGCAGTTGTTCTGTTCTTTGATTTTAGCTTTTTCTTCTTTTTTAATGTAGGCATTTATGGCTATAAATTTCCCTCTTAGCAATACCTTCACTATATCCCATACATTTTGATATGTTGTATTCTCATATTCTTTTGCCTCAAGACATCTACTAATTTATCTCACAAGATTTCTTTGACCCACTGATTGTTTGAGTATGTTGTTTAGTCTCCATACTTTTGAAAAATTTCCCCTTCCCACCTATTATTGATTTCCAGCTTCTTTCCATTATGGTCAAAGATGGTGCTTTTTATGATTTCAATCTTGAATTTATTGAGAGCTGTGATGTGGCCCAGCATCCAGTCAAAGATCCATGAGCACTTGAGAGGAATGTATATCTGCTAATTTGGGGTGAAATGTTCTGTATATTTCTGCCAGGCCCAGCTCATTTATCATACTGTTCAAGTTCTCTATTTCCTTGTTGGTCTTCTGTCTAGTTCTATTATTGATGTGAGTGGCATGTTGAAGTCTCCAACTTTTATTGTAGGGATCTCTGCTTCTTCTTTCAGTTTTGCCAGAGTTTGCCTCATACATTTTGGGACACTCTGGTTAGGTGCATAGATATTTTATGACTGTTACTCCTTCCTGGTGGATTGTTCCTTTTATCAATATATAATGGCCTTCTGCATCTCTAATCACTTTTTTATGCTAAAGTCTGATTTTTCTGACATCGGTATAGCTACCCCTCCTCTCTTGGTTACTATTTGCATGAAATATCTTTTTCTAACCTTTTAGTTTCAGTCTGTTTATATCCTTTTTTCTAAGGTGAGTCTCCTGCAGACAGCATATGGATGACTCATGTTTTCTTATCCATTCTGTCAGCCTATGTCTTTTGATTGGGGATTTTAATCCATTAATATTCAATGTTATTATAGTAAAAGCATTACTTCAGCCATTTTATCTTTTGGCTTTCCTATGTCATATCTTATTTTTGTCCATCTTTTGACCTTTTTGGTTACTCTTTATGATAGTCTTCTACATTTTTCTCCAAGCTTTTCCCTCTATTTATTTCTTTTTTGGTTGCAGGATTCCCTTTAGTGTTTCCTGCAGACCTGGATTCTTATTTATGAACTCTCTCAGTTTCTGTTTATCTTTGAATATTTTAGGCTTACTGTAATATTTGAAGGACAGTTTATCTGCATAAAGAATTATTGGCTGGCAGTTTTTCTCTTTCAGTACCACAATTATATCATACCACTACCTTATTGCCTCCATGGTTTCTGAAGAGAAATCTGCACTAATTCTTAAGGATATAATTGTATGTGATGTTCGCTTTTCCCTTGTTGCTCTCAGAATGTTCTATTTATTTTTGGCATTTGACATTCTGAATATTATGTGTCTTGGGATAGGTCTATTTGGATTTTTTCTAATTGGCGTATGCTTTGCTTCCTAGACATATATATTCATGTCTTTCATGAGAGTTGGGAGATTTTCAGCCATTATTTCCTCAAATACTCTTTCTGCCTATTTTGCTTTCTCATCTTCTTCTGGAGCTCCCATAATGTGCATATTGATGCACTTCATGTTATCATTCAGCTTGCTGAGGCCCTGCTCATTTTTTTCCATTCTTTTCTCTCTCTAATCTTCTTTCTCCTCAGTTTCTATGGTTCTTTCCTCTATGTTGCTGATTCTTTCTTCCATGATTTTAAATCTGCTGTCGTGTTTCTCTATTGTATTTTTTAGGAGGTACTGGGGATTGAAACCAGGACCTCATACATGGAAAGCAGGTACTCAACCACCAAGCCACATCTGTTTCCCAATGAAAGCTGGTCCTTTCATTCATTTATTTTTAGGAGTTACCAGGCATCTTACCTAGGACCTCACATATGGGAAGCAGTTGCTTAATCACCTGAGCCACATCCGCTCCTTCTACTGTATTTTCAATTTCACTTACTGTGTCTCTCATTCCCATAAATTCTATTATTTTTCTCTCCAAGATTTCAAATTTTTCTTTGTGCTCACTCAGTGTCTTCTTAACATCTATTATTTCTTTAGCCATGTTGTACTTTTACTCCATGATTTGATTTAGGAGATTTGTATGAACCTAGTCGATTAGCTGTTTCAAGTCCTGTGGCTCATCTGGAACTTTGATTTATTCCTTTGCCTGAGTCATATCTTCCTTTTACTTTGTATGTTTTGTAATTTTTTTGCTGATATCTAGGCATCTGATTCTGATGCTGAGTTTACTTTGTGTTCAGTTTCTCTCTCTTGCCTAGAAATTTACTGTTAAGTAGCTATATGCTACCACTATTCTTTGACTCTTGGTTCAACTTGTTCTAGATAGTTAGGATTTCCCATGTTTTACTATTCAAACTAGGGCTAAGCATCCAGTATTGGCCAGTTTCCAAGAGCCTTGGAGAGGGTGACATTAAAGGTACCTGCTTGCCTCTTATTTATTTATTTTTTTAATTTATTTTTATTTATTTCTCTCCCCCTCACCTCCCCTCCTTGTTATCTACTGTCTGCATCCATTTGCTGTGTGTTCTTCTGTGTCTGCTTGCATTCTTGTCAGGTGGCACCAGAAATCTGTGTTTCTTTTTGTTGCATCATCTTGCTGCGTCAGCTCTCTGTGTGTGCAGCGCCACTCCTGGGCAGGCTGCACTTTTTTTTTTCGTGTGGGGAGGCTCTCTTTGTGGGGCACGTTCCTTGTGCATGGGGCACCCCTGGGCAGGGGCACCCCTGCATGGCACAGCACTCTCTGCATGTGGCAGCACTGCGCGTGGGCCAGCTCACCACACGGACCAGGAGGCCCTTTGTACCGAACCCTGGACCTCCTATATGGTAGGCCGATGCTCTGTCAGTTGAGCCACATCCACTTCCATCTTTTATTTTTCATTTTACTTGCACTTTTTTGTCCTGGCCAGCAGATGGTGCGCGTTGGAAGGTGGTTCAGCTCAGTCCCCAGGTGCTAGGGAAAGTGCATTGGGAGTAACTGCTCAGGTGGGTGAGTGTACAGAAGCAGTGTCCTCAAGGCTGGCCAAAGCCTCATAAACTTTCACAGAGGCTGTTCAGTCCGCCACACTCTCCCTCCCTCTGCCTCTTCAGGAGCCAGCTGTGGGGCAGTAGGGAGGTTGTTTGAGAAGGCACATTATCTTTAGCTCGTGGCTGGCTCAGAGCAAACAGTGTCGTGAGCCTACCTGGCCTGGAAGCAGACCAAGTTCGCTGGCCAAAATCTGAATTTGCTTCAGGCTGTGTCCCTCTTTCTCCCCTTCCTTAGGGAAGAGGAGCCCTGCAACCCCCTCAGCCTCAGCCACGACAGTCCACAGCCACTGCATCCGTCAGTGGGGGAAGGATGCCCGCTGCTGCTTCTGCAGCTCGACTCACGGGATTTTTCACCAGCAGAGACTCCTTTCCTTGGCCCCTCTCTCTTCTCAGTGGTGCCTCGCCTTTCCCTGGTGTCCTGAGCCCCAGAGCAGCCCCCCAGATGGTCTCTGCCTGTCCTCTAGCTGGTTTTTTTTTTCTGGAAGAGAAGTGATCCCTTTGCCTCTCTAATCCTCCATCTTCTCTGAAGTCAAGAGTGTGTTTTCTCCCATCTTATATCCCATGCTCGGGTCGATTAGATCTGCTTCCTGAGCTTACTAAATGTGCATAGATTCACACATTTAACCTCCAGTCACTGTCCACAGAGAAACAGTAACAAAGAACATAATATGAAGCAAAAACACTGAAGAACTTAATGGGTTTTAATTTCAATTAATTTATGTTTATTTACTAATATCTCTGAAACCAAAATAATTATGCATGTAGAGTGAAATCAAAATAATTACCTATACAGAATCATCTTTAATGAATAAAAGTAATGATAGATGCACAGGACTACTTAAAAGATAAACATTCATAAAACTTTATGTAAAGAAATGAAGGTATGAGTTTGAGGCATTTGTCATATTATTTAGCATGGTGCTATTAGTGGGTGTATGGTACATGTGTTTGAAAATTTTTTGAATTTTATTTTGAAATTATTTTTAATTACCGTAAAGCAGCATTTATCAACAGCTTAAAAGTGCTGTTTTGTGTATAAAATGAATTTGGCACAGTCTCTTTTCTCTTGAGTTTACAAATTAAGATTGACAACCCTGATGTAGTTAGATATGACAGGGAAATGCCTACCAGTCAATGTGAATATTAACGATACTGACATGAGAGACAAACATTTGGGTTGAACGGGCAATTTATGTCAGATTTCTGTGTATTAGTTTCCTTCTTATGGACGTGTACTCAAATCAACCTACAAGAATGTTTTAAAGGTCCCATGTTGTGTTGAGGAACTTTCCAAACAAAACAGAATTATGGTGCTAACAGAAATAAAGCTCTATCACAGTTTTCACTGGATTATTGCCCTTTATCCAAACTCTGTCACTAACTTGACATTTTGGCATTTAACTAATTAATTCATTAACTTGCAAGGTCTCGAGCCTCTGCTAGGTTGCAGGCACAGTGCTAGGCTCAGTGGTTGGGTGAATTTGCAATCTTTCAAGGTACCTGATTATACAATAGTATGGAAAGTGCACATGTTGTAATAATATTTTCCTTTTTCTGATGCTGCCCATATTTGGCTCCTTTATAGTAAATAAAATTCCGCCTCAGGCCTCTTCCTTTCCCCATCTTCTCCCTTCCTTTCTTTCCCCCGGCTCAGCACTCCTGAGTTCTTAACTGGATTACAGAATCATTTCTTGAGTGGGCCCTCTGTTTAAGGTTCCCACCTTCACCCGTGCCAATCTACTGCCTGCACTTTTGTAGATGGCCTCTTTCTACAGAGCGAATCTGAACAAAGCTATGTCAATGATGCTTTTAAATCCATGGTGTAAATTTTCCAAGTTCTCGGCCTGACGTATCAAACCCTTCAAAATCTGCATTCACTCATCCTTTCCAGATATATCTGCCTCACTTGACCCATCCTTGACATATCCCACCCATTTTTGGTACATCCTAAGCACAGGCCACCTGCGAGCCAGTTTCATTTTCCTGAACAAATCATCCATGTACCTGCCCAGTTGGAGATCCTGCCAATGCTGTCCCATCTCCCTGCAGTGCTCCTCCAAGCCGTCGATTCCATCTTCAGCCTCCAAAGCACATATTATCTTCTTTTCCCCGTCCTTGAGCAACAGGAATTTTCGAGGCTGTAATAGTATATTGCAATTCATTTATATGTTTTCCTTCTCTGTAGTGAATTAGAATTCTTTGGAAATTAAGAGTTTCGTTCAACCTTTTCTCTCTCTCACTTAACCCAGTGCCTGGCCTGTAGTAAGCGCTCAACAATTGCTGAATTAGTGAATGATTGGTAAATATGTACTGTGGCTATGCCATCAAAGCACGTGTATTCTTGGCTGGCTGAGGGCCACCATCCTTTGTTTTTCAACTCTTCACAGAGTTCTCCTTTTGGTCCAGTCCAGGTGGTAGAGGGAGTATGAGCTACCTCTGATGGGTAACAGTGACTCCAGTGACAAAGGCTATATATTGATCCCTTTAGAAGAACCTGTGTCATGAGGTTAATTTTTTGTCTTAGCATCCTTATTTATATCTATATGTTAAGTGCGATGTACTGAGATGAGCCCTCGCACTCATCTGTGTCAAGAAAGAAATGGAAATCTGTGTGCTTTGCATCCACTCGTGACCATTTATATACAAAAAAATTCTGTCTCAGGGATCCTTTAAGGCCGATCACGTTGCAATGGACTTTTAAATAACCTATTTAAAGGAAGAAAAGAATACGGTTATGTTTTATTTTGCCCTTTGAGAGGTCAAACCGCTATCTGCTTTTGCTGGGTTCACTAACGTAATAGGTTTTGATTTCTTTGGTTAATTATACTTGTTGACACAGTTGCAAACTCATGTGAAAACACAGATGAGATCATGCATAGTTTCCTTAAAATTAATCATTGAATGTGAAAGGGCAAGATGCTTCTATCTCGGTTCAAATGTGTCTTGCATTGACTAGGTATTTCCTCGTGGGAATTGGAAGAGAATGAATGTGAATCTTAATAGACAGTGTTATTTTAACTCCCCTTTTAGCAGCAGTATTCTAAGTGATCTCCATGCCATCAGTTTCCCTCCCATAGTTCCCCCATCCCACAAATGCTACTCTTTTGATTGATTTGTACTGGTAAAACCCAAGTATGTTCTGTTCCTCTAATTCTTTAAAGTACAGTGTGTCTCCTCCTGCTTTTAAAATGTTCTGAACTCTTTCCCTTCATGTACAAGATTCTCTATCTCTTGACCTCTGCCTACCTGGAATTCTCCCCCAGCCCAGGCTGATCCCCTGTACACACCTGAAACCCAACTCAAGCAGCACATCCCATCTTTACTTCAGCTTTCCCTGATACCACCTACCTCTCAGGGAAGAATTTATTGCTTCTGTATCTGTGATTTAATAGCACCTTATTCATTTGTGATATGTGGGGGTGATGAAATATTGAGGAAAAGAGCCTGCATTTCAAAGACAAGCCTCTCTGTGCACAGTCTGTGGTGGGACTTTGGCATATTCCACATGGTTAAGAGTTCTCTCTTAGCCACAGTGCCATCATTTATAAAAGAGGGGAGATTATATCATGCCAGAAGGTTATTTTGAGCATTTGTGAAATAATGCCTAGAAAACTTAGTACATACTGGGCATACACTAAGGACTCAACCACTTGCAGGAAAAACAAATGTGTTTATTTTATTTGAGTTTACTTACGTATGTTTCTCCCCTATTAAAATGAGAGATCCAGAATTCCATCTTGGTCTTCTTTGCACAGCTCTTGGCATATAATATTGGCTTACGTGGTTGTTGTTGTTAATATATATGAAAGGTCACATTGCTGGTCAAAACATTAAGAAGATTATTAAAATATGTCTTCAGTACCCATTTTAATGCTTTAACTGACACTCAAATATTTTGAGAGAGATTTTGTTCACAGAGAAAAGGAAGGTTAAAGCTACTTGTGTGAACCATGGTTTAAAATAATCAATCCCAAAATGTTAGAAATTGCACGGAGAATTTCTATGCAATTTTATAAATAAAAGAAATTTATAAATAAAATTTATTTATTTATTTTAACGGTGTAACTCCTTACTAAAGTCCCATTTGGTTCAGATCAGATTTTGCAGGTATAACTAGTGTAAGTAGAAAGACTGCAATAATTCTAGAGTCTCTAGTAATAAAAGTAATGACCACCATGCATGCAATGATTGTTTTTATAAGGAAGAAGCCAAGTATATATGTAATGTTTACTACATCTAAAAGAGCTTACACCTATGGAAGTACTTAATGATAAGTCTGTGCTCAGCTACATATTTTCAGCGCCACATCTCGAATTTAAATATCAGTGATGGATCCGAAGTTTATCAAGCTTTTTCTAAAGGAGCTCCTTTGGTGTGGAGTGTGTCTGTGCATATGTTTAAACAGCTTTATTGCAAGATAATTTACATATCAGAAAACATACCTACTTAAAGTATAAAATTCAGCGGTTTTTAGTATATTCACAAGGTTCTGCCACCATCATCACTATCTAATACCAGAACATTTTCATCACCCCAAAGAAGAAATCCTGTACTCATTAGTAGCCATGCCTCATTCTCACCTCGCTCTTCCCGCAGCTCCAGACAATCGCTACTTTACTTTGTCTATGAATCTACCTATTCTGAACTTTTCATGGAAATGGATTTTAGCAATACGTGTTCTTTCATGACTGGCCTCTCTTACCTAGCATGGTGTTTTCAAGGTTCATTCATGTTGTTGCATGTGTTAGTACTTCATTCCTTTTTATTGCTGGATAATATTCCATTGTGTGGATATGCCACATCTTATTTAGGCCATTGATTAGTTAATGTGACATGAGTTATTTCCCCTTTTTGGCTGTTAAGAATAATATTGCTATGGATATCATGTTCAACTTTTTGTGTGGAAATATGTTTTCTCTTCTCTTGGAGCTAAATTAACTGTCAAATGGTTTTGCATAGTGGCTGCCCTGCTTTACATTCCCACCAGCAAAATTTTTTCCACATTTTTCCAAACCTTTACTAACATTTGTTTTCTGTGCTTTCAAAAATATTATTAAAGTCATCCCAGTGGGTGTGAAGTAGTATCTCATTGTGGTTTAGATTTATATTTCCCTAATCGCTAATGACATTGAGCATTTTTTCATGTGCTTGCTGGGTAATTATCTGTCATCTTTGGAGCAATGTCTGTTTAAATCATTTGTCCATATTTAGATTGGGTTATTTTTCTTTCTTTTATTGAGATATAAAAGAACTGTATTCTGCATACAAATCTCTTTCAGATATATGATTTACAAATAGTTTTCCCATTTGGTATGTTACTTTTTCACTTTGTGGATGATATTGAAGTGTGTTTGGCTTTTTAAAACAAAAAATCAGGTAAATTATCCTAAAGGCTAGATTTTAAAGTTAACATTGATTTTTATGAATCATCTAATACTTAATTTTGTAAAAATTTATTATTCTCTGAAATTCTGGTATTTTGAATTAAAATGATAAAACCAAATTCTTCATTATATTATTTCCCAGACCATGCTCTATTGTACACAAGATGTTTCATGAAAAATGGATTTAGTTTTTCTGAGATAAAATATATTTAAGAAGATGCCATTTGCTCTATTTCTCACTCTGAGGTCACAATGTTAAAGGCCAAGGGAAGTTCTATATGAAAAATCACATCTATCTAGCCCAGCATTTCCATAATTTGTATTAGTGATTTTCCCCTAAGGCCACTATTAATACCAGGTTCTATAGAACATGCTTCAGATACATTGTTCTAATCTATTTTCCATATTGGTTTCACCTGGTTTACAACACTATGAATATCTGCCTTTATTTTTTTTTTTTTAAGTCTTGATAGTCATTTTTATCCTAGAACCAGATACATGGCAATAAAGGGGACAGGTACACATGACATTTCTATCATGTTCGTTTGATTCATGAGGTTGAATTTGATATATGTGTCACATATATAATAGAAATCAAACTAATAGCATAAATTATCCCTCGATGTACTAGTCATAGTCAGAATGTTATGCTTTGGCTGGAGTGAATCCAAAGCCACTTATATGTGTGGGTCTGTTCTCTTCCATTTCCAGGACTGTTTTCAGTATGTATTTTTTGCCTGCCATTGTTGCTTCTTTTCTGTAAGAAACTGTGTATATTTGTATATGTCTGTTCAGATAACTCAATGATAACATGTTTGTGGGTTCAGGATATTGGGGCAGAAACTACTTTCTTCCCCTTGGTCACTTAGTGTCATATGATCATTGCTCTGTCTACAAAATCCTGTGCCCCTTCTTGGCAGAAGGAATAGAAGGCAGAAGGGCAAAGAAGGCAAGTTGGCCAAGTCGGTCCATGTTTAAAGAGTTTTCTTGGAAGCATCACCTAACGATTTCTGCTTATGTCTCATTGGTCAGGGCTGGGCCCTCTGTATACTCCTGATCTATAAGGGAAAGAAGGTGAGGTAATGCAGTTTCTTAACTGGGCACAATGCCCTTCCTACCAAAATTGGGGTTCTGTGAATAAGAAAGAAGAGTAGGACATACATGGTATAGGAGACCAGCAGTCGTTGCCATAGAAGGCAAAGAATGACAGGTGGAGAATTCTGAATTAGAGCAGAGGGGCAAAGCCTCTTTCCTACTGTCTATTCTTGTTTGCGTCCCTAAGCCTGAAGCAATCAGAGCCCCTGCATTGCCATCAAGAGGTGTCGTGGGATTTTAAAACCAAAACAACAGATATTTTATTTGTTATAATATTCTAAACCTATATATTTCACAAGATGCTTTTTATAGCAAGAAGGCTCTGGGAAGACTCAAACTGAAGACTTAGAAGTGTTTTCACAGCTATAGAAATTTGGAATCAGCTTCTCATTATTGAAATTCCTAACTAGTTGACTTCTCTCATTTAAGTTTCTCCTGAAGAAAACTTTCAGTCATTCTTTACACAAATATTTATTGAGTTCCTTTACTGGGGCCAGGCACAGAGCACATAGACCATCGAGGACTCTGCTCTCCTGACACTTACTTTCTGGAATGGGAGACGGACAATAGGCAAGTATGGAAATAAAGAGGCAAGGTAATCTCTGACTGCAGTAAGTGCAAGAAACACACATGGTCATATGCTGAAGAGTAATGGGGGAAGACGCAAGCAAGACTGGTCTTTTTGGCTTACTCTCCAGCTCCAGCACCTTGTCCCCAGCCTGGTCCAGTGTAGGTGGTCAGTATATATTTGTTGATCCTAGAAAAATGGATGGTTTGACAGACGGATGAGTGAATGGTCAATTGGTCAGTCACGGGGAATGTCTTTGAGAATGTGTTGTTTGAAATGAAACCTGAAGGATGAGCATGAGTGCTAAGATACGGGAAAATCCATTCCAGGTAGGCTCAACAGTCGGCCAACCTTGCAGGTTCTATCAGTTCAAATTTAATTCCAAAGGAAATGAGAAGCCATTAACTGGTCTTACATTGAGTATCTCATCTGATCATCATAAAAATTAGATGAAACACATATTACTATTCCCATTTTATAAATGAGGAAACTGAACCTGGAATTGAGAAAGTCAGTCACCCAGATAACAGAGCTAGTAAGGGGATTCAATTTCAAGAAATTCGACTCGAGGCTACCCTTCATCATTATGCAGCGTTGTAAAGACTCAGTAAGTATATTATGGTATGTACAGTAACATGGGTGACAGTCCCTGGGTTGTTAATTCAACAAGAAAGGGGCTGGAAATGAGATCTCTGCCAATTTAATGTAACCATTTTTAAAACATGTTCTTTTAGTAACTTAAGAATTAAAAATATAGGTGATCAGAGCATCCTCTAATCAATAATAGTCTGTGTAATGAATTAAAAACTGGGTTATTCTAAGGGGTCTGGCTTATTGTTCTAATGACATTTTTTAATTTATGGGACTTGCAAATATTACCTTTAAACATGACAAACTCGACCTGGGCAGCCCTGTTTGGGTATACTTCTAAAGTTGTGACTACACCTTGCAGAATTTGTTAATGCTGAAACATTGAACTGGGCATCTTCTTATGATACTATCGTGGGGATTTGAGGCATACCCTATATCTAGAAACAGCCTGAGAATAGCCAATAACCCATGAGACATACAAGCTAACAGAAAAGTCACCATACAACTTCTGTAACTGGCAGTATGTTTCCGTTTTCAAATGTAACTTTCTGCTCATTTTTGAATCCCACAGTTCTAATTCTTAAATCATTTCAACAAAGGATGAGAATCTGAAGAACTTCTGTAGCCATTTAATTAAACAACTTTGGCTTTTGCACGGCAATGATGTACAATATTTTTTTTTGTCCAGTTACACCCTTCCTTCGTGTCTGGAATACAGTTTATGTTGAAACATATTTCTCAGTGAAACATTTCGTACTCCAAATCATGGCTAGAAACAAAGACAAAGTAATGATTTTGTCAGCAACTTCACTTCAGATGCCTCCCATCCTCCAAAAAATTTTCAATTTAGGTCCATAATCAAATACACCAAGAATCCCATCCCTATACAATATCAATTCAAACTGACAAGGTCAGCCAAGAGATCAATAGAACTTCCTCTTTTGTAACTCAAATTATAGCCATTATTAAGTAGCATGAATTGTCTGTTTCTTTCTGGGTTTTTTTCCTCTCCAGATTCACATTTAGGTGGTTCTTTTTTATGTTTTATTTTTAATACAAGTTTTGATACATGGTAGTTTCTTTTAAAGAAAAAAATAAGTTTCTTAGATCTCATATTTGAGAGAAGACAGAGAAGAGCAGGGCAGCTCACTGTAAGCCCTTCTGCAGCTGTTTTCCACCTGCCCTTCCCTCTGTAGTTAATTAAGGACAGTTTTAGATCACACTATAGCCTTTCTTTTTTCTCCCCCTGCCTTTTTCCTCACATCATTTTACATTCCTATTTGTTTTCCCTCATTGCTAAATAGAGAGCCACATAATATGTCCCAAAAAGGAATAAAACTGTAAGAAAGCTCTTGGTGGTGATGTTATTTTTTCATTTCTCAAAAGAACATTAGTTTTAGTGTAAACAAATCCATGAAATTACCTTATAACTTATCAACTGGATCTTGGAGCCATGAAGGAGAATTGAGGGGCAAGGTCAAATCTGGGCACATGGATACAGTGTACCTTAAACTCGGTCTAAAAGGGTGTCTTAAAGCCTTAGAATAAATTTACTGTAATTCCCAGTAACATTTAAGAAGCTGAGGAGAGAATGTCCATGTCTTGTTAAAACCTATGAATTGCAGAAGATGGAACTGAAGTAATTTTGACAATTCCAAGTTCATAGGAAAAAGAGGACACCCCACGGGTTGTGCAGTTGGACTGACACGTATTGTTCTCTGCCACTTAGTCTGTCCTTGTCTCAACAACCTCCAAAGAGAAGCTGTTTAGGAAAGAGGAAGTGGCTTGGAAAGTGTTTGGCATTTTGTCATTTTGCTTAAGTTTTTATGAGGCTGATGAAAGGTGTGATGAGGCATTGAATGAAAGAATTTTGCAAAAGAGCCTTTTGGTAACCTGTCATTTTTACATTAAGAGAAAATTATGTAATAATGATTTCAGTATTGTATGCCATTAGTGAGATTTAAAATGAGGGTTCAATTTTTTTCAATCCATAAATGTTGAAATTTATTTTTAAAGACTATTTCTAAGGAAGGACAATTTGAGTAGTGACTTTTCCTCTCATTTATTTACTTAGTTTTGTTCTTGTATTTAATAGCTTACTACATGGTAACACATCTATTTTTATAGGTCCGTAAATGTAAGCTATTTTGCAATTTTCCCACTTTTTCAGGCTACATTATTAGTTTTAAGATTACAGTGTGAGAAATTGCATGTTGCTTACCCTGAATGCAATATATCAGAATGCATATTAAGAAAAAGGAAAAAACAAAGCTATCCAAATGCAAGGCCTCATAAATCTTGTTGGGTTAAAACATTTCCCGTAACTGAGGCTGACTGGATTTTGTGATTTTCTCTGGAATTTTCAAAATTTTTCTTCTAAGAAAAGCGATAAGTTTCAAAGATTAGTCTCATCAAGCTGCCCTAGTGGGTTTGCCCAGATTTTAATAATAATCTGGAATGAGTGCCTTTGATGAAGCATTGTACAAAAGTACTGTGAATATACAGGGAAACAGAAACAATATCACGAGCCAGTCTGAAAATAATAGGTGAAAAACTGGATATTATCCATGAGGCCTTTTTAAAGATGATTTCTTCTTTGTTATCCCAATTGGCAGGTATATTAATAACATGAGGTAGTTTAGTAAAATGTAAAATGTACATTTGTAGTCACATTGACTGGTGCTTAGAGACTTGGGAGTTTCCCCTGAAGTACAGTTCACAGAGTTAAAGCATTAGAATCATAATGCCTCATTTAATAGTTCATGAGAAAACTACATTTTGTTTTGTCTGCTCAGATTTTAGAAGCTTTTTATATGTTATTTTAGAAAGGTTGATTCTTTTGATTCTCAGCCTTGCTCAGTAAAATTAAGCCATTCCAGGATTCATTACTGCATGTCTCTCCTCTCCAGAGGGACTTAGGAATATCAATTTTGGATTTTCCTATTGTTTTGCAGAAAATCTGAATCTAATTCAGAAGATTCAGGAGACTCCATGGTCAGTCACCTGTGTTATATGTTATTTTGAATAACAGTGCATGAAGTTTTGTTTTTAATTGTAATATTTGATTAAATTGTGTGAATTATTTCACAGCACGGTCAAGAAAGGGTTTTTCTGTTTGACAAGGTATTCTAGCTTAGTAGGAAGTAGTAACCATGTATATCATCTCAATTGTACTTTTCTCAAAGAATTAGAATGCAACCATATCTAAATAATATCATACAATTATTAATAGTGATAAAAGTAATATATAACATTTATTGAACCCTTATACACCAAGTAATACACGAAACCTTTTTCACTAATGATTCATTCATTTGTCACTCCCCAAACCCACACAAGTTAGATGCTGTTATTATCTAAATCGTAGAGATATGGAAACTGAGGTACAGAGACAGTAGCTTGTCAAGATTATGTGTCTAGTAAGACTTGGAATCATGTCAGAGGGAGTGATTATGGAATTTATAATGGCTCTAGGTTGGAACACTAAGATTCAAGATCAGGGATTTAGTCTCTGACAAGTGGATAGAATTTAAGTCATCAGCCAACTGTGGAAGGAAAAGGAAGTATCTGTTAATGTCAGTCATCCAATGCTTCACTATTTTCAGGCTCTTGTGCTTTCCTGCTGGTTTGTCTGAAGATTCAAGATGGGAAGTATAGGAGAAAGCCAAATTATTCTGGGAAAGATGAAGAAGAGATTTAGATCCTGGGAAAGATGCTGGAGGCAGGAAAGGCTGGGCTGGGCTTGTACACTGGCAAAGGCTCATTTCCTTTGCCCTCACCCCAAGGGTGAAGACAAGCAGTGGTGACTGGCTGCCAAAGAAAGAGAGAGAGAAGTTTGTGTGTGTGAAGATCTAGGAGATGCTAGTGGAGGTTTTCTTCTCTCTTCACTGTATTCCATAGAAGTAACCATGTCCTCTGCCTTCCCATGAAATCTTCAATAAAATCAGTATAATTTGATAATGCTTTGTAGGGTAGGATTGATTTGGGATTGGAGAGAGATGCTGTCGTGCACAGCGATGCTTCAAGGTGGAGTGAAAAAGAACTAAGGTTGCTGTCATTCTGATTTACCCAATATAGTCTGCTGTTTCTGAATTAAATTATAAAGGGAGCTACAATCTGTTTAGTACCACCTGTTAGGCCTTTGCTAGGCCCAGAACCCCAGTTTGGAACCCTGGAAAGCTGGGGTAACAAATGGTGGGCGCCTCAGAGATTGTCCTTTTGACCTCAGGGCTCAGGGCAAATGTAAACTTCCACTGTGCCTTTTCTAAAAAAAAGAAAAAGAAACACAAAGTAATCTTGACCTTCTTACTCCATTGGTAAGAAGAACTGAAGGAAAGACACATCAGGAACAAGAGCAATAGCCCTGAACGGGGGAGACAAGAGCTGAGGTGTCCTAAAGCATTCGCTGCTGAGCTTCCCAGGACCTGGGACTGCCCTCCAGCAGACTCTGAGGGGAGGGATTGTAAACAATTCTGCGCCCACCGTCTCACATAAAACTCCTGAGTAAATGTAAGTAGAAGATTAAAGAATAGAGGCTGCCAAGGGAAGAATCCAAATGGACTTTGCCAAGGCGACAGGAGAGCTTTTCATTTCTCTATGCCCATAATAATAAACGTGGAGTTAAAAGACGGTCCTTGCTCTTATGTGTTTCATGACTGTCTTGGAAAACAAAGCACATACCTAAAGAAGCAGTAAAATTGTGCACCGTGGTTTGCACTCTGAAGGACACAAAGTCACCTGTGTGTGTTGTCACATATGCTCTATAAGTCTTGCAGTATTCAATAAATTTGAGTAAGAGTTTGGGGACGGGAGAATACCTAGTCCATTAGCATTGTACCTGGAGAACGCTTTCTGAAGTTTTTCATTATTGGAGCTGATTAAATTTTCATCCAATTTCATACAAAGGGAAGGGAGTAAATAGCAAATATATAGCTGGGATTAAAAAGATCCAATCCCTTTTTACATTTGAGCCTGGGGACACTTAGTTGCTTCTTACATTTACCATTCCTGCTGGCCTCCGGGTCTTTGCATCTTCTCTTTCCTGTGCCTGGCAGGCTCTTACCCAGAATACCCATGTGTTTCGTTCTCTCCCATCATACAGTTCTCTGATAAAATGCCACTTTGTCAAAAAGTACTTGCCTGATCTACTCTGTAAAATTAGCCCCTTCCCCACCCCACCTGCCCTCACTCGCCACACTTTTACTCTGCCTTAAGCACCTTCAGAGCTCCTCTTACCTCCCAGTTTATTACACACATATGTGCTTATCTTCTATCTTCCTTTTCTAGAATGTAAAAGCATATGTTATTTATCCACAATAAATAACCTGTGCCTAGAATAGCACCTAGCAATAGTAGGCATGTAATCAATATGTTTAATAAATAAATGAGAAATAAAAAGGGGATTGTGTGCTAACTTTTGCATCCCTGTGTGTGTATTGTTTTCATGTGTTTTCAAAATCGTCTTAGTAATTTTTAACAAGTGAAAAACTAGAATGATTTTTTGAGAGTAATAGGAAGATAAGGTGAACCTTACTTATTACATGTTTTATGTACACACAAGGAATCATTTTTTATTTCACAAATAGTTTTGCTTCACCAGCAACTTTTCATTCCTTCCGTAAGAGCAGGGGTGAATTTTTTTCTGCCAAGAAGTCCCTACAACATCATTCATTTTTACATAAACAAACAATAAATAGAAAATAGCACAAGGAAGAATATAAAAACATTAAGGGGCCATATTTTGGCTACAGAATTATACTCAATAATCAGCATTTCTCATGCCATTATTAAAAATATCTCTGCTTAGAGAGAACGTCTGTGTTTCCATGCTGACTTCTTTGCTTCTCCTGTGAACGTTTAAAATTCTGTTTGGCAGCAGTTTTGTTTTTCTTGGAACCAAGTACTGTGTAACATAGTGTTTGCTAAAGGCTGTGATGTAGAAATTTATTATTAAAAATAAAAGAGAGAAGAATTTATTCCATAAGGATGAAAATAACCTAGACAGTGTCAGGGAACTTGAGAGGAAATGCACTTTGTTTTCTGGACATGAATTTCAGGGTCTTCATTTTATCCGGGTTTTCTGGAGCTGAGAAGGGAGGAGGGGTACTTTGGGGTTTTTTAGAGAGAATCACTGCATGCAGATGGAAACATTTTGTTTGCCGTGTGTAGGCATGACCTTGGTGACCTAGATAGCCCCAGAACTCCTGGTCAAGTGCTTATTAAAATATCGTTACCCAGAGGAGTCATCTTAGTTAAATACCCAAGAGGGTTGGGTTTTTTTGGTTTTGTTTTTTTAATAAATGGTGAGAGACAAACATATGTTCTTCTTGAATGTACTTTTTTCCAACCAGAATATTTGAATTTCTTTTTTTAATTCACACTTCCAGCCTGTTTGTCTGTCTCTCTTCCCCCTTCTGTGTCATTTACATTTCTAGCAAGTTCATGTAACTGGTCTTAAAATAACAGGCATCTCTTTTGCAAAAAGGATTTTGTATCATGTTAATAAGCTTTCTGTCTTTTTTCCCAGAATTGCTCAGGTATCATGCTGCTATCCATTTATCTTGAAAGTTTAGTCCAGATGAATTAAATTGCTAAAAGGAAAAAATAATCCCACAGTCGATGGGTTTCTACTTCTGTTGCTCATCGTGCCTGACCCATTTATGTCATTTATCTAATCCCATGATAATGCCAAATGACTACTCTGGTCATCTGGAATTTAACACTAATCCTACCTCTTAGATTCGAAGGATATTGGACTTTTTCATTGATATATCATCAACATCAGTTTGCCCTTAATATTCAATCTTCTTTACTGTGTGTTATAACTAATCAATATTTTTTTATTTGTCCTAATAGAATTGTTAGTGGAAATATTAAGGTTAAGGAGGTCTCTGTCTACTTCCTGAAGAGTTTAGCCCTATGGTTCTGCTTTAACAGGAAGAGTCTGTAATATTAAATAAATACATTTCGTTTATCACACTATAGTTTGTTTAATCAAACTGAAAGCATCTGCTAAAGTTTTTGTCCATGATCTGAGGTCAATGCTTCTAAAAGAGTAAAATTAATTTTATGTGCAAAAAGCTAAAAATCCATGTGCTACCATATGCCTCTCCTCTCCCCATCCACTTTCCACCCTACCCGGTATCTCCTGCCAGTTGTGCTATCATCATGCTATCATATGGCAAACCCTCGTATGATTTCAAGCCCAAAGAGAAAAACATCCTGTTGATTCCTCAGGTGCTCTTATTGAGAGGTAGCATTTCAGTATTTCATTTGTTATATAGAGAGGTTATTTCTTTTTGGTTGCATTTCACATAGTATGTAGATTTCTGCACCTTTTTTTGTTACTTTGAAAAAAAGTTGTAGCAATGTAAATTTTAAAAAAAATTACTATATGCTCAGGCCTTTCAAATATAGTAGAATTAGAATGTAATAATGATATTACCATATAGTATAATAAGATATGATAGGATTTAATTTCCCTAAATTAAATCTCATTAATTTTTTATAGCTAGAAAATAATTTTCTCAGATAGATCAACACATTTGGCAACTTATACTATTTTATGTTTCAAAAGACAAAGTCCAATTTGAGAGTTTATATTCAGAGTTTGGTTTATAAATTCTAGTAGATTAATTGACAGATTAATTCTCTTCTGTAGTAATTTATGACCCAAATGAGTCTACAGTTTCATTGCTTTTTGTTCTTTGACTAAATTTCATCATCTTTAGTTAAAAGCAGAGGGCAGTGAATCCCAGGTTTTTCTTATTTTATTAGTTCTGGTGCCACAGAAAGGTCACCATCCTGATTTCCTATCAGTCATCATCAGATACTCTCCCTTAAATCAATGTATTTTGGATCACCATTTGTGTCTGTGAGATTTGTTTAATCTGTATTTGCTGTGATAACCATGGAAAGTACAATTTACCAACTATCCTGCTAGTTTCACCTCATTAGCAAAAAGAATAATACTCAAAACAGTGAGCCTGTAATAAAAAAGTTCGTTGTTTTTTTTTTTTCAGAAGATTTAGGCAAAAGAATGAAGGAAAGTTGGAGGTAAACCTTGTGCTTGAAAATAATTTTTCTCTAACAAACAGCATCCTTCTCATTTGTCATTTGCAAAGTTGCCTAAGTCAAGCATCTAGTCTTGTTATGATGGAAAGATATATTCAAGGCAGATGATTGAAATGTGTCAAGAATTATTTTTGATAGTTCTAGTGAACTACTTAAGTGTTCTTATTTATATGTTTCTAAATCAGGCTATTTATTTCATTAGTGTTTGGAAGCCCCATTATATACAACTTTACATCAGTAGTAATGAATATTTACTAATAGATGTAATGCCAATAAATCCAGAAATTTTAAAAACGATTAAAGCATTAAAGAAATATCCACTATGTAAGCATTCACTTTCATCCAATAATTATCTGGGCTCATTTGCCCAAAATTGTATGTTCACCAAACTATAATGAAATCATTACAATAATTTCAAGGCTTGGAATGATTGACTATGTCTTGTCAAAATTGTGATAGCTTAAAATTACTCTTTATTTTTTTTATTTTTTTAAATATTTATTTATTTATTTAATTTCCCCCCTTCCCCTGGTTGTCTGTTCTTGGTGTCTATTTGCTGCGTCTTGTTTCTTTGTCCGCTTCTGTTGTCCTCAGCGGCACGGGAAGTGTGGGCGGCGCCATTCCTGGGCAGGCTGCTCTTTCTTTCACGCTGGGCGGCTTTCCTCACGGGCGCACTCCTTGCGCGTGGGGCTCCCCCACGCGGGGGACACCCTTGCGTGGCACGGCACTCCTTGCGCGCATCAGCACTGCGCATGGCCAGCTCCCCACGGGTCAAGGAGGCCCGGGGTTTGAACCGCGGACCTCCCATGTGGTAGACGGACGCCCTAACCACTGGGCCAAAGTCCGTTTCCCTTAAAATTACTCTTTAAAATATTTTTCAGTTATTATAAATGAGCATTGCTCATGTAATTTTTTAAAGCCCTATAAGGTGGTTTTTAATTGATATGTAGTTTTCTCGTTATCTATAATTTATTGGATAGTTCTCATTTTGTTGAATAACCGTGATTAATACATTGTAATTATTAGATTTTTATACACTGGTTTACTGTTTCAAAGCATATGGATTTTTAAGAAGATTTGACATGTATTAAAATTGCTACCATTCATATAGCAGTATATTCTACTTGTAGTGTTTTTATACATGTATAGATATATATCTTATATGCTAGCAATATGTATACTTACATACATTATCTCCTTAGGTTCTTACTGAATATTCAACGTTATGAATTTGCTAATTTGATAGAGATGAATGGCAAGTTGTTATTGTTTACACTGGATATTTTTCACTTCTGAGGAAGTTGAATTTTTCCTAGAAATCTATTGACTATTGATATTTCTTCTGTAAAATGTTCTTATCCTTCACCCAGTTTTCTTTAAGAGTTGTTTCTTTGAAATTGTGAGAACTTTTTGTGTACTGAAGAAATTACTCTTTGCTACCATTTGCTATAGGTGTTTTACTAATGTGATATTCTAAGTTTTTATGTAGCCAGATCAATTGATTTTTTTGGTTTGTGTGATTGTTTTTCCTTTTAAGTTGGAAAATCTTTTTGCATTCCAAGATAGGTTAAATATTTATTTACATGGATTTTATTCATTTAATACTTATGATTTCATTTTTTATTAAAATGTAAGCATTTTAAATCTATCTAGAATTTATATTATTGTATATTATAAAAGTTCAGATCTATTTTAGTTTTTCCAAAGAGTCAATTTCTCTCATTTATTGAATAATTTATCAAGTAACAATTGGTGTTGGGTATTTTCCTTTCCATATTTTGTTGGTATGTATGTTCAAGTTTATTTCAAGACTGTGTACTCTGTCTCAATTTAAAATCTGTATCTTTACCCATTATTGAATAATTTGGGTTATTAAAATTTTGTAAATATATTTTAATAACTGCTAGGGTATTTTCATCCCTCCTAACATTTCCATCTGATTGTTTATCCCTTCACAAAATTTAGAGTTTTATTTTTCCAATTTCCTAAAAAAGTGTTACTAGCTTTTTTTAAAGTATATATTCTTAAAGAAGCTTTAGATTACATAGATGTTACATCAAAAATATAGAGTATTCCCATATAGCCCACCACCACCCCTCCCACACTTTCCCTCATCAACATCTTTCATTAGTATGGTACATTTGTTATAAGTGGTTAATACATTTGAAGCATTGCTACTAACCATGAACCATACTTTACATTATATTTACATTTTGCTCCACACAATTTTATAGTTTTTGACAAAAGATATAATGGCCTGTATCCGTCATTGCAATGTCATGCAGGCCAATTCTATTGTCTAAAAAAATGCCCCCATGTCACACCTAGTCTTCCCTCTCCCTCCCCTCAGAACCTCTGGTGGCCACTGCCTTTATATCAGCGATACAAACTCTTCCATCGCTGGAATAATAATGAGTCTACTTTGGTTCATAGTTTTAATTCCTCCTTATGTTTCCTCATTCCTCAGTCTTGAGGATTTGGGGATAGGTGATGCCCATCCTGCCTCTAAAGTGAGAGGGGGCTTAGATCCCATGGGCAGATGGATGGAATGGCCTTGCTTACAGTTGCAGACACTCTCCGCTTCCTGAGATAGATGTCGTCCATCGTCATCCATTTGTTAGTTGTCCTGGGCGAGTTCAATGAACAGGGGAGTAGGTGTTACAACTCTGTTGAGACCCAGGGCTCAACCAGCATAGGAACAGACCAAAGATTTATGTCTCAGGGACATATATTTTAAAAGTATAGTGATACTTACAGCTGCTTACTAGCTTTTTTTTTTTTTAATAATTTTTTTTTTTGATCCCACCCCCATGCGGCTTGCTCGCTATCTGCTCTCTGTGTCCATTCGCTGCATGTTCTTCTGTGTCTGCTTGTCTCCCTTTGCTGCATCATCTTGCTGTGCCAGCTCTCCGGGCCGTCAGCTCTCTGCGGGCACAGGCCATCAGCTCTTCGTGCGCGTGGGCCAGCCTGCCTTCACAAGGAGGCCCTGGGACACGAACCCAGGTAGACAGGAGCCCAGTCGATTGAGCCACAGCCATTTCCCACTTACTAGCTTTTGATTGAATTGAGTTATAATTCTGTTTCAGTAGACTGGAACTCTTACTGATTTTATTAGAATAATGATTTGAGAAAACTCAGTCTTAGCCAGAAACATTATTTATCCCTCAGTAAGGTTTCTATACCATATTGTTCAAATGTATGTTCTCTTTTTTGTTTTAATGATGAAATTTTTTTGTTTTTTATTATATCTACTAAGAAATCACTGCTGTTACGCAGAAAAGCAAATCGTCTATATAAATATGTTGCACAGCCCTCCTTGTTGGCATGCTAACTTGTTAGTTGTAAATAGCCCTTCAGCTGGTGCTATGAATAGAGAGTATAATAGATGGAGTCTCATTCCTTACATCTAATGTCTTGTATTTCCCTAATATTCTTCTAGTTAAATGTATTTTTTCAATAAATAAATATTGAACTACATAACCAAAGCAGCTCAGGGCTATTACAACTATGGTAGTAACAATAATATTTTACAGTCTCTGTTTTATGAAAATCTACATTTTGGATTTTTGGGGATATATTTCACATAAGTAATTTTCCTCCTTAGCCCTCTCATATTTTTGTGATGTTATCTGAACTGAATTTTAAAATATTGAAATTATTTGACCTTCTGGTTCTTTCTTTTTACTCACAAGTGAAAAGAAATCACAACAGCAGCTTAAACTATGCTCGCATAATCACAAGAGTAGATTAAACTATGCTAGCTTGTTGCTTCAGCATGTTTTCCTCATTAAGTAGAAGCTTAATGATATACAAATAAAGTTTTGTGTGGGTTATCATCTGTCTAGGATGTTCCTGACAAGGAACAGTAAAAATATACCTTAGAAGTCTCCCTTTTCCACATAGTAATATTAAAATGCACACACACGCCCCCAAACCAAAAGTTGAATGTTAGCTGTCAAATGAGAAGTTGATTACCTCAAGGCTGACCATCTATTCACAATGGTGATTCAAGACATCACTATTCAAACATAGCTTTCAAAAGACTAATAATTCTTTAGGGAAAAAGTGAAAATGTTTGCCTTGTAGAATAAGTATCATTTAATTTACTGCAATTATTCTATTATCTTACAGCTCATGGGGCATTCTGAATGGGATCACAAGCGAGGGCCAAGAGGATCACAAGTAAGTCTCCCCCCCTCCCTTTTTCTTTTGCCTCTTGTTTCTTAACACTGACAAAGCCAAAGTTTTTCTAAAACTCAAGAAATATTAAGTAGAGAGAGAAACTGGCGAAATAATCATGCCATTTGTTTTTATTTAGGTTAGCTGTAATTAAAGTCGATTTCAAACGCAAAGGCAGATGCCAGTATATTCCCCCTAAGAGCGTTCTGGTATCCCAGGTTGGTTGTGTTTATGTGACTGTAGATTATATATTCATCTTGTCTCCACAGAATACATTTTGATCAGCATCCCTCTCTTGATTTCCCTCGTTTCCTTTTATAATTTTTCTCCATATTTTCTTCTTTTTCTCCATCTTCCTGTTTTTGGTTAAATATTTTGAAATATAATCAGAGGAAACCCTGAAGTAATTAGAGCTTTTGCTCTAAATTAACTGTTTTAGACTTAGAGAAATGGAAAGATGAAAGGAACTATGATTTTTAAAGGAAACACATTCTAAACCTTTCTATATTACCAGACTGTTTTCATTCTCTTTATGTCTTAGGCAAGAGGAGCGTCTATGACGCATTTATGCTTTTTAATGACCTAATTAGACCATGTGGATTTGTTTTGCTTTCATAATTACTTTGCCTGGCAGAATAAAGGCCGAGTTTCCAACTAAGAAAATTATCTCTTCTCCCAGGGCACTTTGTGAAGAAATATAAAAATAATATACCCCATAGCTGCTTATGCTTACCTGACTGTAAACATGCCAAATAAAAATTAAATGGGTAGACTGTTTTACTTCTGCTGCTCATATTTTGTATTTGGCAATAAAGAAAAGTGTTAAAAGAAATGAAGTTGAATGTTCAGTACTGTATTTGAAAGTTTTGTATGAAGTTTGAGCATCTCCTAAGTGTCTTACGAAGCTTCCACGTGCCTGTGTGGTCAGAAAGATTGCATGGGTAACTGCATTTAATTTAGGTCTCCGGAAAATAAAACCAGGGGATTGAATTGGTTTTAGTTGAGATTTTACTAGCCGAGATTTAATTTTTTCCTATTATCAATTTGATTAGTCTGTAATACAAACCAATCCATTTAAATTAGCATTATGGAAAAGAATGTATGCCTTGCTTTTTTTCCTTCAGTCCCACTCCCTCTTCCCACATTTTCTCTGGCAATCTTCCCCCTGTACATATCTACAGTATTTTAAATCAGAATTTGAATATTTTTATGCGGCTAGGTAATCAAGTGTGAAATTAAGGTGCAGTAAATGCTTTATGATCCTAAACCAGTACAAAGTAAAGATGAACACAAGTAAAAAGCCACAAAATGTGCTGGATTCTAATTATTGCCACCAAAGACATTTTAATATCAAATACAAGCCAACCATTGTGTGGAGGATATGCCCATGCAGAGTAAAGTAATGTTGTACAAAAAATTATTTAAAATATATGTTATTTACTCCCAAAATAATCTGTTTGGATATCATTTATCTTCATGTTTAGGTTGGTGACTGAGCCCACATAATTGAAAACAAATCTCATAAAAGTACAACATTGTTCATAACTTTAAACACAAAATCCAGAGTGAAAATTTGAAGTAGTCTAGGTATTACACACAGCTAGGAACCTTCCACATCCACACACAAGGCAATATTTTCATAAGTAAAATTATTTTGCAATTCAGAGGTGGTTCTTAAAAGCAAAGGAATTAAAATATTCTTGCTTGAATTACCATTCTAAATGTCAAGGTCTTTCTCAGATCTCTTAACTAGAAGAATAACTAGTCTAAATGTCCCATATCCTTTCATCAACTCAGAGAAGAATTGTTGAGGTAAGCACAAACACATACACACACAAACTACAACACAGTAACAAGGTAATCTTTAGAAATTCCACATAATTCAGGCATTAAGCAATAGCCTTTTTCCTAATCCCCTTCTCACACTTAAAAAAAATGGCATTGCATTTATATTTTAGGTAATTGATGCCTTCTTATCTTGCTCGTTATTTCTTTGATTACTTTGTGTGAAGCCTTTTGGACTCACAGAGGGACTTTCAGATAGGCAGCATTTGAATACAAATCCTTCCCTATTTACTTTTTTTTTTAATTGATTTTTTTTAAAGATTTTATTTTATTTATTACTCTCCCCTTCCCCCCCATTTTCTACTCTCTGCGTCCGTTAGCTGTGTGTTCTTCTGTGCCTGCTTGCATTATCAGGCGGCACTGGGAAACAGCGTCATCTCTTTTTGTTGTGTCATCTTGCTGCATCAGCTCTCCATGTGTGCAGTGGCACTCCTGGGTGGGCTGCTCTCCTTGTGCTTGGGGCACCCCTATGCGGGGGCGCCTCTTCGTGGCCTGGCATTTCTTGCGCACGGCAGCACTGCGTGTGGGCCAGCTCTCCACATGGGTCAGGTAGCCCTGGGGCTCGAACCCTGGACCCTCCATATGGTAGGTGGACACTCTATCAGTTGAGGCATGTCCGCTTCCCACTTTTTTACTTTACTAACGCTTGAAGAGCTCCTCAAATCTCATCTCAGTTTAGTTTAATTTAGGACAGGCTTTTAAGCTCTTACTATGTGTAAGTCTAACACAGAGAAAACCTTGAATGATGGTCACTTCCTTCTAAGAGGTCACAAGTTATGGTTGGACACAGCAATATGTGTATATATACGTCACAGATAAGCAGACTGGCAGATGCCGCTTTAACTTGCCTGATGATAGTCTCACGAGAAGAGAGTATTTATGTCTCTGTAGTAGAGCAAAAAGAACTTCTTGAAGACGTTGATTCCTGAGGGGAAGCTTCAAAGCTGGGTAAGTTTCAGACGTGAAAACAGAGGGAAAGATGGTTGGAAAAGATTGAGTAGAGACCTTGGCCGGAAAGACTGTGGGACATATTTGGATGCGTGTTAGTTTTCTCCATAACTGCTTTATAAAAACTTGTAGGACAGAAACTGTTGCAGGAGCCGTTGTGGAGGGAAGAATGTAGAGAATGTCATGAATTATTAAATACAGAGAGACAGTAAGGAGAGTCAAGAGTTTGAAACTAAGTACTTGACAGATTAATGCCACCAACTCAGACCAGTTTAAAGGGAAGATGATGTGTTCAGTCTTAGCAGTGGTACGTAAGAATTGATGACAATCCCAAAAGGGAATTTCAGACAAATACTTGAGATGCCTGTCTGGTTCTCTGATGCCAGATGAGAGCACCATATGCCAGTTTGCTAATGCTAATCATACAGTTGGTAATTGAACTATACCAGAAGATATGCTCTCCAAAGAAGAAAACTAAAAGAGAAAAATTGAGGAGAAGCTGATTCTTGGAGCATACTCATGGCAAGGGCAACGAGGAGCCTGCATAGAGTTAGTGTGTGCGCGGGAGACCAGCTGGAGGAGAGAGGGTAGAAACTCCAAAGCTGTGTCCTAGGAGAGGGCTAGGAAGAGTCACGGGTTCAAGAAGAGTAACAGCCGGGAATAATATCATTAATAGTAGAGAGAGCTCCCTTAGAGGAGTTCTGTTGTAAAAGGAAGGTCAGATTCAAGAAAGAGGGGCCAGCAGAAGGAAGCAAAAAATTTTTTTGTGCTAAGCTGAGAAGTGTGTCTTCATAATGGCGGAAGACAAGGGTTGGTACAGAGGAAATGGCAGAAAATTCTCAAGAGCAAGAGGGTCAAGGACTCAGGCCACAGTGTGGTCCAAGGAAAGGAATGCATTAGCTTCCAAAGTGGCCCTTTTGGCGCCTGTCTATGTGTTTTCCTTTCACTCTACCAACCCCTTTGGTCATGTTTTGAAATGAACTGCTGGATAAATTCAATTAAAAAACACAGATGAAAGAGCTCTGGGAAGAAAGTCAAGATATCTCCACTGGAAGAAAAAAGAAGGAAGAATTTGGCACAGACATTACAAAATATAAAGTACTATGAGCCCACAGCTTCAATTTTATCAGTAGAAAAAGAGTACGTAAAGGTAGAAACATAAAAGTGGAAGAAAATCTATGAGATAAATATGCTAGGTGTCCAGAAAAGGGGACTGGCTTGATGTCTTATTCCTAGAAGAATGCAGAGTTGCCTCAGATGTGAATGGGCAGCCTGCAAGCCAAATTTTAATCTGTTTTAATTTCATTTTTGAAAAGTAAACATATGCCAGGCACTTTTTTTAGCACAGGAGGTATCAAAAAGTGAAAACAACAAGGACGTTGGCCTTTAAGCAGCCTATAGTTTTGTCCAAAGTCAGCCTAACTCAGAGGATCAAAAAATTTCAGCTAGTATTAAGGCATTTATCATTAACAACAGAGCGTTAAGCAACTTAGACCCCCTGGGGTGCTGAGTAAATGGGGGATTTCCTCAAATTTGTCTTAGTCCTCCAAAATTATATATGCGTTATCACAGATGATCACAAAGTATACTGATCATATCAACTACTTATCATATAGAAAAATGCACGTCTCACTTAAAATCATTCCAACACTTTATTGCCTTTGACTGTTTAGACTCATCAAGAATTGTGTTCAGAATGATTTCTTCTATAATGTCTCTGGCATAATTTGTCTGTTCACTCACAACTTCCTGGCTATTTTTTTTTCTTTTTTTTTTTTTTTAAGTGTGTATTCTCAAAAAGAAGATCATGGAATATAGGAAAGACACTAAATGATAAATAAACTTTCAGCAGAACTCTTTCGCTGTGTTCCCACTAGGACCGAATGAAGTCCAAGCATGAAATTCTCAGAAGGCAATCAGTTTAATTTTCCTTTAAATTCTTGAAAAAAGTTTTTCCAGTGGGAAATTGAGAGACAATAAAAAGTGTTCTCCTTTAGAAAACCTTAAGGTTATACGAGGGGATTCCCGGGAGCAGGTAATTTCTAATCAGTTGAGGGTCCTATGGAGAAAAAAAATCCTTCAGTTTGTGAATTTGTAAACCACCTAAAATTAGAGACTAGCAGGTGCTTCCGTTTTTTAATATACTATGTGTACATTGGTATACTACATCTACCAACCAGGCCTTATCAATTATATATTAAGACTCCTTGCTAAAGAAACTTTTTTTATGTGATGCATATAGGCTTCAAATATGGAAACTTTTCGTTAGATAATGAAATTCTGGTTTGTATATTCCTAAATCATCAAAGTCATATATAAAAAAGAAAGCTCTGAATATTCAGATGGGAAAAAAAAGATTTATTAAATGTGCTAGGGTATTAGTATGCTTAAAAATGACCTGTAACCTATTTAGTAGCAGACTTTCCCATGTCTACCAAGTACTAGAGTTTCCAAACTGTGAAGCTTCTAAAATAAGAAGCATCTACCTAGTTCATTTAGCTTTTATAGCACTATTTTAAGACCAAAGGATAAATTTTGATGGGAGATCGTTGTACTTCACTTTCTGGTCTACTTGAGTATTCAAGAAAATGGGTCTGTTAATAATGCAATCATTTGCCTACTAGTAGTCTAATTTGGTGACTGGCTAATTCATTTCTAGGTTAAATAATGTGACTTTTTTTATAAAAGAGTGAGAATATTTAAATGTCTTCCTGACATGCCTGTAATAATGCCACATTCATTTGTTAATTTTAACTCCATTTAATATACTTTAGAAAGATGAGAAGCCAGATTTCCCAGGAATTTGTTGTAAGGGATTATTTTGACAATATTACATCCCCCCAAAATGCCTGATGTATTATTAAGAAATAGTTTATGCCCATGATAAAGCTGGCTGGCAGTGTTACTTCTGAAAACATATGCCAGTCATTGCCAAGTGTCCCATGCGGGACAAAATTGTTTCTGGTTGAAAACCACTGAGATTACAGCCTAATCTCCACCATGCATGCAGAAGATAGCACATAAATATTTACTGAGTAATTTTGACATTTCATTTAGGAAAATGAGGAAAATGCTTCTTTAAGCATTTATTCTTTAAGGCTTTCAGGTTTCATCTTTCATTCTGCTATGCAGCTATTTTAGAGTGGGTTGGTTCATTGGGAGAGAGTTTACTCACATTTGAGTCATGACCTAGAATCTAGGGAGAAATGTGCTCTTTCCACACTTAGGTTTTCAAGTGATTCAGAGGAGCAGCTAGAGAGAGAATGTGGCTCTGTCTTCCTAGTTTGCTGAACATGTGGTTTTGGTGAATGATAAGTGACCTTGAATAAGCACTCTTTACTAAAGGCCCTGGTTTCTTTTAAAAAGCATCGAAGAGCAGGAATCAAACAAGAAATAAAAGGAAATATTGCCACTGGCATTTGTGCTCTTACTTCTTTCCCATTTATGTGTGAGTAGACATGTTTAATACTTATTGAATGACCTTGTTATCTTGGGGACTGTGGCCATCATTCATAGGACATGTGTCCTGCCTTTTCCTTATTTTTGCTAAATCAGAAACTTATGGTACAGTATATGAAAAAAAAAAAGCAATGTAATAAGTAGCCATTGACATATGCGTTTATCTATAGGAGCTGTAAACAGCTTAAGCAATACTCAAATTTGCTGAGTGTACAGAAGCATTTCTGGCTACTCTTCAGTTGCAGCTATTATTATATTTTTATCAGATATCTTAATGTAAATATTAAGAAAAATACTGCAAATAATTTAAATTTAAGCCTCTCTAAAGTAAATATGCCTATCTTGGAAACTAATTTTGCGACTTCCTGACTAATTTTCCACTTCCTAGATTAACAGACGTGATATGCTAATTGAGGATTATTAATATTATCTTTGATTTTCAATATCTGCTAAAGGAAAATAATGTTTAGCTGTGTGCTGGGTGATTTTATGCCATCTGTGGCATAGAGTGTGACCATGTTCTTCATCAATTATAGAAAAAAATACAAGGGAAGTGGGGGGGGATTTTTTATTGTTACCCTACTTATAGATAACATTCATGAAAGAAGAGTGTGCTAAATATAATCAGATTCTCAATGGAGACAAAATTCTGAACTAGGTTATACTGACTAGAATAAAACATCAACTATGGAGGTAGGTGAAGGGAGGTGAATTGGTGCAAAAAGTCATATGGCAATTAGAAGACCACTTAAATAGAACAGATGATTTAAATCAACGGACTGTGGGAAACAGTTGATAGTTTAAGAAGAATACAGATATTTATTTTGGTTTACTAACAAAAGTATCAAGATGTTGATTTTCAGTACATCCTTGGTACAATTTATAGAAATTTGGGGATAATGAATGTTTTTACTTAGTTTCTTATTAATGCATATCTGGGTTATTTATATAAATATGTATTTCTAGTATAGCATTACCATCTTATTTATAGTGCAGAAAAGTTTTCTTTACCCCAATTCTAGATGACAAATTAAAAGATTGTTTAATAGCTTTCCCTGCAAGATGTCGGTATCAAAACAACTGATTTTTTTTTAAATTTGCTTTCTGTTAGAACAACCATTGCTTGGAGATTGCTTCTCAGCATAAATGATTTTCCCATTTTAAATAGAAATGCAGCCATCATGGAAAATTAGTAAATCCAAGCAACTGGTGCTAATAATTACAAAGTAAAACCTTGGAATGACATTAGAAATAGTAGTGAACTGAAATTACCTCAGAAGTCACAAAAATGCAGCTTCTTGTCAGGTTTGATTTTCCAGATCACAGGTTTCTTTCTTTCTTTCTTTCTTTCTTTTTTTCTTTCTTTCTTTCTTTTCCTTTTTTTTGCAATGACACATTACACTATGACCAGTTTCTGGCAAACTTTGAACGTTACAAACGAAAGCTTGTTCTTATTGGAAATCTGCAGTTTATCAAACTCGAAACTTGAAGCAAAATAGTTTGCTTGCTGAGTTCTATCACCCCTGTGGTTGAATACTTCTGGGTAACAGTTCACACTTGGATCTCCACAACTATATTTCCATTTTAGAATTTATAACTGTGTTCTTTTCTTTTCAAATCATTTTAATCCTACATCTACAGAAAGTTGTTTACACAGTACCAGTGATACACACTTAAAAGGGCAATAATAAAAAGTTTGGGAGTAAAAGCTCTGAGAAAGAGATTGTTGGTGACATATCCTGATGGAGTGGAAATTTCAAAAGTAAACCAATATTGCTAGTCAGGAAAGGAAAAAGTGCAAACAGCTGTAAGAGCGCTAATTCTCCAAGAATTGGTGGGAGAAAATGAAAAGACTTGTATATGAAAAATGATGCGGGGAGCAGATGTACCTCAAGTGGTTGGACACCTGCTTCCCATGTACAAGTCCTGGGTTCAATTTCCAGGACCTCAGTTTAAAAAAAAAAACAAAACATGCAAGAGAGACCCAAGTTCAAAGGGACTGGTAAATAGAGAAAAGACCATCCCATGAAGCAAGATAAGGACACAACCATGGCAGCCAACTGATGTTGAGAATGTTAGAAGTAGATATAAAAACCTTTGATTCTGGAAATCATCACTTAGCATGTTTTAAATACAATTACTCTGCTCAGAGTCCCTTGTCAATCTTATGGTGACTTGTTGCCATAACTTGTTAACAGTTGTCTTCTGCTACCTCAACAATTTGGCATTCTGCTCCACGTGTATTGTATTTTTTGGCCCGCATGTCACTTTTTAAAATATTCTAATTCACCAAAGAAGCTTATGAAAGCTAATTGTAGGACAATTTCATTATTAGCAGTAGCGTGGCTTTAAATAAGTCCTGCTAAGTAGTAGTATTCCAGCAGCCAATTTTATTTTATACTGATTATGCAAGCCCATCACTTAGCAGAGCTTCAATTAATATTTCAAAAATAATTGAAAACATATTAGAATTTGTGAACTTTGTGTTCAGTTTAATCGTGTTAGTTTTGCTGAATCAGTGGGTCAGCACTGTTAATCCATCAATAAAATAAAAAGGGATTCTAGGATTTGGTGAAAATTTTTCTAGAGCAAAATAATAAGGCCCCAAACCATTTTGTTTAATTTTATTTTATTCCTCTGCTTTCAGACTTCTCTGAAATGATAGTCCTTCCCTTACATCCATGAGGTCACACTGTGAGAAGTAACTGTATTCCTTTTACTGGAAACCAGCATTAAGGTATTAGGAAGAATTTGTCATGTTGGTATTAATTAAGGAGAAGATAATGCTTAATATATACTTTTCTGTAAAGGAACATATGTTCTTCTTGTTCTCATGGCGGTGTGGCTCCCCCCACACACACACACCCTTCATTTTCCCTTATCATATGGACTTTTTAAGGTCAGAAGGGATCCCATTTCATGTAGCTCAGGGATCTGAGATTTATATGGGGACTTGAATAGAAACTTATGACACATGATGTGACCAGGCTATTCACTATTTTTGCTTTTGATTTGGCTTAAAGCCAATGGAACAAACTGAACTTGGCATTGCTATTTATGTTCAAAAAAGGCAGAAAAAATATATGGTTTTTACTGTTTCTTATGTTTTGGTCTTCTTGTCATTGTGACTTTTGTTTGTGGAAAAAAATCAAGAGGAAAAGTATTATTGTGACTTCACAGGATAAATAATCATATCAAAATGAAATTTCCAAAAAAAAGTATTTGCTCATTTTTTTCTGGTTATTAGGATAGAAATTGCTACTAATTCAGTGTAGCCTTTAAAGAAGAAATAAATATTAATATCTTCTTTAAATAAAACTATAGAATTAAATGTATCCCTAAGATTATAGTAAAGATACATTCCCTTAGAAATAAATCAGTTTCTACACCTGTATGTGAATAATAGCAGCCCTATGGAAATGTGGCTATTTCCTCTTGATAAATTATAGTATAATGAACATTTAGGCTTAGTAAAAATCATAGCTAACATTTAATATTATACTCTCTTATAAGTCTTTATAAACAGTACTAATTTAAAATATTAACTCTTGATCTGGAGTGGATTTCTACCAAGTATTAATAAGAAAAAAAGTAGACCTATAAATAATTTCTGTGGCTTCAAAATTTAAAGGAAATTCTGTTTTCATCATCTTGTGCTCTAATGGTCCTGAAAACTTTAATCTGTAGATACAATAGGAAGTAAACAATTTTTCTAGAATGAAGTACATTTGACAAACTATGGACCCTGCTGGCAACATTAAATATCAAATATTTGAGACCTATTATTTATCATGAAATATTTCAAACTTACAGGAAAGTAAAGTGGATAATGTACAAAAATGTATACATCATTTGGATTTAATAAATGTTAATAAAATAAAGCTAGCTCTATTTGATTTAGAATTTTTGTTAATTGATAAAGTTAGAAGTTTGGTTTGCAATACTATTAGCTTTTTCATAATATGTACCTTTTCCTCATTAACAGCTATTGAATTAAAGTTGTGTCACTATATTTAACCATTTAGGAATTTGAGCCTATGGAAAAGAATTAAGTTAGAGAACATGGAAAAGAATTAGGGAATATGGAAAAGAACATGGAAAAGATTTTTTTTTCAAGGAGACAGACAAAATAGGTTGGTTTAAAAAAATGAGTGTATTGATAAACATATATGGAAGTAATATCTGCTTTAATATCATCAGTAACAAATTGATGTATAACCAACATATAAATAAACATGCATCCAGAAATGTGTTAATATAAATACATGAATGGAATCATAAGCATACCATGTATTAAAAATAAAATTATTATTTATTTGGAGATGTTTAAAAAAATCCACACTTTTATTAGCATTAAATATTCTGTTACAAAGAGACTAGCTTTGCTACCCATATTTGAATTTTTCCAAGTCCTGTTATAGAATATCATCACTTAAAACTTATAAATCGACTTTTTAAAATAACTTCATTTAAAGAAATTATAAAATTGGCAAATTATCCATTGATAGACTTTTCTCAAAGTTTTACTTTCTATACATTATTTACAAATACTTAATGATTAGTTTAACAGTTTAAAAGACAGATGTTCTATTTTTTTTTACAAGTTTTGTGTAATATATATATGGGAATTAGTGTTAGAGGTAGTGTATTAGGCCTTTCTTAACCATTTGGACATCACATTTGCATACACACTAATAGGTTTTGCAAGGAAAAATCAGAGAATTAAACAAAGATCATAACACCTATTAAGGTGCTGCTCTATTTAATATTTTATCAATGACTAAAACAGACAAAAGAATGCACACATATTTTGGGATTAAAACCTTGTATGTGTCGCTAGGATGTAGATGACAGAAAGAGAATTGAGAGAATTCTAATTAAACTCCAGTTAAAGAGAATTCTAATTAAACAAGATGAAAATGAAGAGAAGGAAATAAACTTCTGCACTTAAAATTTTAATAAAATTCTGATATAGGAAGTGGATCATACTGGCCTGTGCATCTGTTTGTAAACAATGATGAAACAAAAAGCAAGACACCAAGAGTTTGATTTACTTGAAGCTTAAGGTCATGAAGCTTTTCTAACAGCAGTGGCTACCATGAATTTCATTAGCAGTCGTAGTTATGATATTCAGAGCAGAAGAACTAATCCAATAAAATATGCACTGGCCAGATGATCCCTGCAGTGTTGTGTTCAATTTGGAATGCCTGGTTTCAAGAAGGGTCTTGAAAAACGGATACATTCAAAAAGATCAACGTTTTTAGAAGCCATGTCCCAGAAGAAGTAGAGATTTAACCTTGAGACTAGAGCCTCTGGTGAAAGGCAAGGGTGGGGAAAAATGTGTGCTCCTGGGTCATCAAAAGTTTTATGATATGAAAAGGGGGGAGATGTTCTCTTTGTAGTCCCATAAGACAATATTTAGATAGTTGAAGAGAGGACAAGGGCAACCAGGTTCTGATTGAATATGGGAAAAACGTTTATGCCCCTGAAACTGATTTCGAAATAAAAGGTAGATTGGAATTAAAATAAGATAGTAGTTTTCCTGAACACGAAACCGTTTAAGTGATAGTTATATAGAAGACTTTCTTGAAGAATATTAGACTACATGAACTAACATTATAAGTGTGTTTCTTTGTCTGTGAATAGTAAAGAACAGTTCAAGATAGTAAATTCCTTTTATTTTATTTTATTGTGGTAAGATATATATATATAACAAAATTTTACATTTTAAACATTTTCAGTATTCAATTCTGTGGCATTAATTACATTTATAATGCTGTGCTACCATCACCACCATTTATTACCACAATATTCCCATCACCCCAAACAAACTCTGTATAAATTAACACCCCATTTCCCACCCCACCCCTGTCCCTGATAAGCTGTATTCTAATTCCTCTGTAAATTTTTATATTCTAAATATTTCATATAAAAATGAGATCATATGATGTGTCTTTTTGTTTCTGGCTCATTTCACACAACATAATGTCTTCGAGATTCACCCATGTTGTAGCATGTATCATAAATTCATCCCTTTTTATAGCTGAAAAATATTCTGTTATACGTATATACCACATGTTGATTAGACATTCTTCCACTGATTCCATTTGACAATTGTTAATAATGTCTCTATGAACATTAGTATGTAAATACCTGTTCGAGTCCCTGCTTTTAATTCTCTTGGGAATGTACCTAAGAGTAGGATTTCTGGGTCATATGGTAATTCCATACTTAACCTCCTGAGGAACCCCCAAACTTTTGGTCAGTAGCTGCACCATTTACATTTCCACTAACAAGTACAAGTGTTCCTATTCTTCCACATCCTTGCCGGTACTTATTTTCTGTTTTCTTTTTTTTTAAATAGTAGCAATCCTAATGGGTATGAAATGGTGTCTCATTGAGAGTTTGAGCTGCATTTCTCTAATGACTGATGTTGTTGAGCATCTTTTCAGGTACTTATTGGCCATTTGTGTATCTTCTTTGGAGAAATGTCTATTCAAGACCTTTGCCCATTTTTAATGGGGTTGTTTGTCCATCTGTTGTTGAGTCATAGAGTCCTTTATATATTCTGGATATTAAATCCTTGCCAGATATATGGTTTCCAAATATCTTCTCCCAAACTATAGATCACCTTTTCACTTATAATGTCCTCAGTTCAAAAGTTTTTCATTTTGATGAATTCCTATTTATCTGTTTTTTTCTTTTGTTGTTTGTGCTTTTAGTGTAAAGTCTAAGAAACCTTTGTCTAACACAGTGTCCTGAAGATGCTTCCTTATGTTTTCTTCTAGGAATTTTATTGTTTCAGTTCTTATGGTTAGGTTTTTGATCCATTTTGAGTTGATTTTTTGTACAAGGTATGAGGTAAGGGGTCTTCTTTTTTTTTTTTTTTTTTTTTTTGCAAATGGAGATTCAGGTTTCCCGGCATCATTTGTTGAAGAGACTTTTCTTTCCCGGTTGAGTCATCTATCATCTATGGCCCCTTGTCAAAAATAAATGAGGGTTTTCTGAGTTTTTAATTTGGTTCCATTGGTGTTTATGTCTGTTGTTGCACCAGCACCAAGCAGTTTTGATTGCTATAACTTTGTAATATGTTTTAAAATTGGGACATGTGAGTCCTCTAATATTTTCTTTTCTAAGATGGTTTTGGCTATTTAGGACACCTTACCTTTTCATATAAATTGATGAGTGGTTTTCCATTTCTGCAAAGAAGGCTGTTGGAAATTTTGATTGGAATTGGATTGAATCTGTAAATCACTTTGAGTAAAATTGACATCCTTACAGTATTTAGTCTTCAATCCATGAACACGGAACATCCTTACATTTATTTAGGTGTTCAATTTCTTTTACCAATGTTTCATAGTTTTCTGTGTACAAGTCCTTCACATCCTTGGTAAATTAATTCCCAGATATTTGATTAATTTAGTTGCTAGTGTAAATGGAATTTTAAAAATTTCCTCTTCGTATTATTCATTACTAGTATATAGAAACACCACTGGTTTTTGCCTTTGATCTTTTTTTTTTTTTAAAGATTTATTTATTTTATTTATCTATTTCCCTTCCCCCCACCCCGCCCCAGTTGTCTGTTCTCTGTGTCTATTTTGGCATGTGCTCTTCTTTGTCCACTTCTGTTGTTGTCAGCAGCACGGGAATCCATTTCCCTTTCTTGTGTCATCTTTTGTGTCAGCTCTCCTTGTGTGCGGCACCATTCCTGGGCAGGCTGAACTTTCTTTCGCGCTGGGCGGCTCTCCTTACAGGGCGCACTCCTTGCACATGGGGCTCCTCTATGCGGGGGACACCCCTGCATGGCAGGGCACTCCTTGTGCGCATCAGCACTGCGCATGGGCCAGCTCCACACGGGTAAAGAGGCCCAGGGTTTGAACCGCGGACCTCCCATGTGGCAGACGGACGCCCTAACCACTGGGCCAAATCCACTTCCCTTTGCCTTTGATCTTGTACCCTACTACTTAGTTGAATTCATTTATTAGTTCCAGTAGCTGTATTGTGGGTATTTCAGGATTTTCTGTATATAGGATCATGTCATCTCAAAATAGGCAAAGTTTTACATCTTCATTTCCAATCAGGATGCCTTTTCTTTTTCTGGCTAATTGCTCTAACTAGAACTTCCAGTATAATTTTGAATGCCAGTGGTAACAGTGGGAATTCTTGTCTTGTTGCTTTAGGCATCTGTCTTTTGGTCTTTCATTGTTAAGAGTGATGTTAGCTGTGAGTTTTTCATATATGCCTTTGGTCATTTTAATGATGTGTTTTTCTGTTTCTAATTTTCTGGGTGTTTTTATCAAAAAGGGATGCTGGATTTCCTCAAATGTCTTTTCTGCATCAGTTGAAAAATCATGTGTTTATTTCTCCTTCATTCTCTTAATAGGATGAACGATATCAACTGATTTTCTTATGTTGAACCACTCAGCATTCCTAGGATATATCCCACAAGAATCATCATGGATGATTTTTTAATGTGCTGTTGGATTGTATGCCAGCTTGTATTTTGCTGAGGATTTTGCATCCATGTTCATAATGGATGTTGGTCTATAGTTTTCTTTTCTTGTGATATATTTACATGTCTTTGGTATTAGGGTGATGTTTACCTCATAAAATGATTTAGGAGGAATTTCCTGCTCTGCAATTATTTGAAAATTTGAACAGAATTTGTGTTAATTCTTCTCTGAATGTTTGATAAAATTTACCATGACACCATCTGTTCTTGGGCTTTCCTTTGTTGGGAGGTTTTCATTACTGATTAAAACTCTTTACATGTTATTGGTCTGTTAAGTCTTCTATTTCTTAACTTTGAGTCAGTGTGCTATCTGAAACTTTTTCATCACCCCAACCAGAAAACTTTGTACCCGTTAAGCAATTCTTCTCCATTCCCCTTCCTCTAACCTGCTTTCTGTCTCTAGATATTTCATTTAAGTTAGAAATATGCAATATTTGTCCCTTTGTGTCTGGCTTATTTTACTCAATACAGTGTTTTCAAGGGTCATCCATGATGTATCCTATATTGGAACTTCATAACATTTTATTCTTTAACAATATTCTATTGTATACATATACCACATTCTGTTTATCCATTCATCTATTGATGAACAGATAGGCATAAGATATTAAAATTGTAATCCCTTAAATTAGAGTATATTTCCATGTGTCTCAGAGAAGAGCCCTGGTACTGTGTCCTTCATTTGCTGGAGGTTTTCAAATCTAGAGAAACCAAAAATTTTATGTTCAGATTTGTATTGTACTCCATACAGAGTAGAATTGTCCGTTCTCACCATGTGGAGAAATTTTAAAGTGGCCTTTGTCATGAATTGGCAGTGTCCACTCAGCATTGTCTAGGGAACTTGCCAATAAATCAGATTCTTTCGGTTCTGCTTGCAAGAGATTCTGACTCACAAGGTTTTAGATGGAGCCAAGAAACCATCTTCATTTTAAGATTATTCCCAGGTGATGAGAAGAGTGACAAAATTATCAAGTCATTGACATAAAAGAAATGGAATGTATGGTGAATGGTTTCACTGCCTAAAAGAGTTCTCCTTTGGCTCACCGCTATCTAAAATTCCTCAACTTTTTACTGTTCCCTTCTTACTAAACTACACGTGTGGGAGTTTACATTTTATATTGATATTAGCCATTAATTCATTCATGTGGATGACAGGTAATGAGAATGGTTTTTTTGATGAAAAGTTGAGGGTAAAGAAATGAAGGTAATGAGTACTAGAAGCGAAAGACAGAAACGACCTTGCAGATTGATACTCATTTCCTTTCTTCCACCCCCTGGCACCAGGACAGTAACGTTGCACAGCTCCCAGGAGAGCCGTTCATATTGTGATCTATATGAAAGATGCCTTCTGGAGTTGTGCAGTGTGCAGGACGCTCGGCTACACACATGGCCCTATGTGGCCCTTCCAATTAACTTCTACATTCAAACCATTTAGGGTGATTATTCTAAAACACACACTTGATGGAGTCACTCCTATTAACTCTCAGGAAAAGGACACAGGGCCTGTTATTTTCTGACTCCCAGCTTTCTAGCAACGTTTCTTTCCAAAATAGATCAAATTTCCTTTACCCTCAGTGGCAGCAGGCTATTCCGCTCCTCTCTGCTTTTACAAGCATGTTTAATCTGCCTAGAATAAATACCTTTCTCCTTTTTATCCTCAAATCCCCCTTCAGTGCAGTTGAAACATTATCCGGGTCCCAGCTCTTATTTATAACTCTGTTCCCACAGCACATTCACGGGTCACAGAGCTTAGCACACAATGCACAGTTTCTCCCTAAACTAAAGCGTCCCGTAGCCAGGAGCTAGGTCTTCTTTGAAGCCCACATAGTGACTGCCACCCAGCAGTTGTTCGAGAAGTGTTGACTCAGTGAATGAATTAGTGGAACAAACTGTGGGAAGTCTGAGGGCACAGCTTTCAGTTAGCTTACTTTACGTTTTGGCTGTGATGTGACTTTGCTTTAATTTGAGGATAAAAGGAGTTCCATTCAGTACTTTTGGAAATGTATTTTGAAAAAATCAGAATTTTGACACTGTCCTTTCTTGCTTTTTCCTCCCACTTGCCTTCTACATTGATTTCATAGTTGAAATTTTTAATGTTCTATGTTTAAATTTATGGGAGAACGTAAAAATATGTAATACTCTGTCACCATAGCAGGGAATAATAAACATCTGTTGAAAGAATAACCATTTCAGCAGACAAGTAGTTTATATGTTTGGGTATGCAAGTGATTTTCGTGACTTGGACATGAGTACTCACCCAACTAGCCAATTCTGTGGCTCAGGCCTGCATTTCATACCTTACTTAGCAGGTGTCTTTGTAACCTGTATGCAGTAAGATACCAGAAATGCCACTGTGGAATCTCTTACCGTGTCATAGTGGTTGGTATTAATCTCTGCCAGTCAAAATGGCTATCATCTTTCTAACCTTACTGAACTTCCTAAGATACTGGTTCATCTCGGACTAAAGTGCAGAAGTGGGAATTCCTTGCAGCATTTCTCCTTGATTTGGATGGCAGTTTTCCCCCTTTGATAAGTCATGTCTCATTGCTTCCTGCAACTGAAGATAGGAAGACGGTTTTAAAATAAAATATTACAAACATCTTGAGAGGACCAAAGGAAAATGATACTTACATCCGTGGAATTTTTACCCGGTATAGTGCTAGGTACTTTATCCACATCGTTTAATTTTAATCTACAAAACCGTTCTGGAAGATAGCTCGTTTATTTACTTGAGGTTTCTCAGTAGTGTCCTGTGTGTGGGCATGTTCTGGGGAGACAGTTCTGGGGAAAACAGGGCAGTCAAGCTTCTGCCTCTCCTGAAGTTCATAAGAAGTGTTACCATTCACTCATAAATGAGGAGACACACTGGGCCATTGCGATGGCACAGCAAAGGTCGCAGAGCTGGAGAGCTGTAAGGCTGTGGACAAACCCAGGCCTGATTGGCTCCAAGTGCTGCTCTGCCTCTGCTATGCTCTTCCACCTCTCACCAAAATATATTTCAGGTCTGATTGATCATGCAGCTGTGGAAACACTTTACCAGTTAAAGTGAGAATAAAAAATCAGTTTTTTCATACTGATGCTATTTACCATCAATTAGAACAGGTTAAACTCAGTTTTATTTAATTCATTACAAAACATTAATTTTAGTTAGAGACATAAGCCCCCTCTCATGATAGAGGCTACGTGTAGAGTCTCTGAAATTTAGATAGCTGCAAGGTGATTCTTTGAGTCATGGGTTTTACAGTCTTATAAATATGTAGGAACTAAATTTTTCAAAATCACTTTTTTTTTTGACAAGAATGGTGATTTCATCCAACAGAAATATACTGCATTTTCTGCTGTCAAGTCTGACTTAAGTAGATTAGATTTATTACGTATAGTATATGAAGAAGTTCCACTCCAAACCATCCAACATATTAACTTTACCACGCATGCAGCAGGTCTATTGAGGAGATTCGTTTATTTACGATGGAGCAGAAATTACCTCTGAATATGAACTTTGGAAGACCTCTAAAAATGTGCAACCTCTAATTTAGCCAGCAGCATACATACCACTGAGGTAAATTTTACTATACCTCATCTTCTTAAAGTGACACATCTGTCAAAGCTAAAGATTATAATTAAGTTTTCCTGGAATTTCACAAAACTACACATTTAGAGTCTGGTCCTGCAGGTTTCCACTCTCACTGAAATGAAAGACAAGTTGTTGTGGTGGTAAAGAAAATGATCTTTGAAGTTATAAAGAACCCAACTCTACCGTTACAAGTTTACATGAGCTTAACGAGATGTTTAGCATCTGGAAGTCATGAGTTATATCACTGGAAAAATGAGATAATATCTACTGGATAAAATGTATCGTAAAGCACTGAATCAAGAGGATATCTGGAATAGAGTAAACATTCTCACTTAAATGGTAGCTTTAGCATCAGCAGTAGCATTATCGCCATCCTCCTCGCACCACCACCGCCACCTCTGCTGATACACAAGCACTCTGCACAGCTTGCTGGCCCCCGGCCTTCTCTTCCATCAGATCCTCCAGAATCAATACTGCTCGCCTCCCCTTGGACCACAGAGAATCCACAAACGGGGTCACCTTTAACTAAATATCCCTACTACATAGATTAGTAGCAAATTTCTTTTCTTCTCTTCCTCCCCGCCCCCCCCCCCCCCCCCCCCCCGCCAAAGACAGCAAGATAACACAGAACCATCTTTCTGCAAAGAGGGAGTATGCTGCTTCATGAAAAGTGAACCTATTCCACTCAAAAGATGATTGGCACAAGTGTGCCATTATACAGATTTCTTTGATATTTGAGAGAGATGGCATCATAACTGAGCACCAGAATGGAAATACCTTCTTCATTGAATTATCTCTGATTATATGGGCAAGATAAATTATTTGTCTGATTTGAAATGCCTCCTTCTCGAGTAATTTATGAGGATAACTATAGCCTCCATAAAGTATTTCTCAGATTTTTTCAGAGTAAATCTAGTTTTTATGTTTTATATTTTACAAGATAAATTACATTTCTTATCCTCACTAAACTTGGAGTTAACCTTTTAAATTGACATTCTCTTACTGGGCATCAAGCAAAATATGGACCTACAATAAGTAAATTAATAATTTGCTTAATAGTTATCTACCCATTTCATTATTGTTAATGTTTTATTTAAGATTAAGCTATTTAATTAAGATGAACCTGTAAAAATCTTTGGGTAAGGACAAGAAGGAAAATGAAAGCTCTGATTAAATAACTGAAGAAAGGTGAATTTCTGGCAGTCTCACAAGTTGGTTTAGATATATGGTTTGGATATTAACCAATTAACCGGGCAACTTCAAGAATCATCCAGTTCTGTCTAGTGATAACTGTGGCACTTCCTAGATGCAGAGTGCTTAGGAATCCTTTATATCAGAGGTTCTTAACAAGAGGTCTGTGAGCTTGAGTTGAAATTCAAAAACACATCCTTATGGGGAGGTGTTGGTGTGGGTGTGATATATTTATTAATACAGAATATAGTGTAGACTTAGTAAGGGATCCATGTTTTTCACCTGACTGGCCAAGGGGTCCATGGAACAAAAAGTGTAAAGACCCCTGCTTTATATATACATAATCCTTTTTATGTAATTTAATATAAGTACTTTATTTGACCTGACAAATGAGGTTTAGTTAAAAATTCTAATCTCACCATTTCAGTTAGTTTCTTTTTTTTCTTTATTTTTAAAGAAGCTTTAGATTATATAAATGTTACATTGAAAATATAGAGAAGTTCCAAATTCTCCACCCCTTCCCCCTCCCACACTTTCCCCCAACTAACAACTTTTATTAGTGTGGTTCATTTGTTACAATTGATGAACACATATTAAAAACTGCTACTACCCATGGTCTATAGTTTATATTGTAGTTTATATTTTACACCCCACAATTTTATAGGTTTTGACAAAATGTTAAGTGGCCTGTATCCATCACTGCAATACCGTGCAGAACAATTCCAATGTCCCCCAAATGCCCCATGTTACCCCTGTTCTCCCCACTCCTTCCCCTCAGAACCTCTGGCGACCACTGTCTTTATATCAGTGTTGTAAGTTCTTCCATTACTAGACTAGTAATAAGTCTACTTTGGACCATAGTTGCATTCCCACTTATGTTTGTTCATTCCCCAATCTTGAGGATTTGGGCATGGTGATGCCCACTCTGCTTCCCACTGAGAAGGGGCTTAGATTCCATGGGGTAGATAGATGAGTGGAACTGTCTTGCTTCCAGTTATAGATATTCCCTGTTTTTTGGGTTAGGCATTGTCCATCATCATCATTTCATTAATTGTCCTGGGCTAGTCCAAAGAACTGGAGACTAGGAGTAGGTGTTTGCTGCAATCCTGCTTAGATTCAGGGCTCAACAAGCTTATGAACAGACCAATAATGTACACCTCTGGGACATATATGAGTATAGTGCTAATTATAGGTTCAAATAAAAGAAGCAAAAGAACCATGTGTAAGAAAATTATAAATGAGACTAAATCTGATATTCTGGGGAGATAAGTTATCATATATTCCAGGGTAAGCCCCACCAACAGGGTTCCAATTTCCTGAGGTCTGCCCTGCCTATAGTGTCCACATTTCTCTAGAACCCTCAGGAGTACCACTGCTTGAGGCATGGTTTACTGTGGTAATAAGTGAAATCCTCCTGAGGTGTGTATAAGTATAAACTCTGGAATGACCTCCTGACTCACTTTGAAAATACTTAGCCATAAAAACTCATTTGTATTTAATATTTCCCCATTTTAGTCAAGGTCTTTTTCCAAATGCATCACCATTTGGCACTTGGTAATAATCCCTCAGTGCCAGGAAGGCTTATCCCTGGGAGTCATACCCCATGCTAGGCCAGGCAGGGGAGGCGGGGAGCAGGTGAAGGTAGTATGTTTATATGCTGAGTTTGGCTTAGAGAGAGGCCACATTTGAGCAACAAGGAGGCTTTCAGGAGGTAACTCTTAGGGAATATAAAATTTTACAAGAACAAGGTTCATAAGTACAAGCATCAATATCAAGGGCCTGGTATGTTGGTCTGTCTTCCTTCGCTAGGCACTACCCATATACTCTAGAGATTCTTGCCACAGGAAGAAAATACAGAGGAAATTGATAATACACATAAAAGATAACAGACCTCACGTTGATGAAAGTCACAATGCAAAAAAAAATTTTTTTGGCTTTGTTTTTGGACAAGTTTTGGATTGTGGAAGGATCGCAACTGTGGCACAGGATGAGCACTAGTGTGGGGTGTCAATAGTGGGGGATGTTTGGCCAGTGATGCACCTGGGGCATCCCCCTATGGAATATAAATGTGCTCATGTGGTCATGGGGTATTGCCTCGGTGGATGGAGTCCCACACAATAAATGATGGAATAGTGAATTGCCTGGGGAGTCCTACTACATTCTCTAATGAAGTGGCAAAAATCTCTAGAGTACGTTTAATTTCTTATACAAGAGTGAAGATTTTTTTTTTTTAAAGATTTATTTATTTATTTATTTATTTTCCCCCCCCTCCCCTGGTTGTCTGTTCTTGGTGTCTACTTGCTGCGTCTTGTTTCTTTGTCCGCTTCTGTTGTCCTCAGCGGCACGGGAAGTGTGGGCGGCGCCATTCCTGGGCAGGCTGCTCTTTCTTTTCAGGCTGGGCGGCTTTCCTCACGGGCGCACTCCTTGCGAGTGGGGTTCCCCGACGCGGGGGACACCCCTGCGTGGCACGGCACTCCTTGCGCGCATCAGCGCTGCGCATGGCCAGCTCCACACGAGTCAAGGAGGCCCGGGGTTTGAACCACGGACCTCCCATATGGTAGACGGACGCCCTAACCACTGGGCCAAAGTCCGTTTCCCAGAAGATTTTTTAACATATAATAAAATCAAATGCAGAGACGTAATTATCAGAAATGAAGCCAACATTTGTATATATTCATAAACCAAAGACCTTATACCTAGAAACTATGGCCACATCTTAACTTGAACTTTTATTTGACGAATCTAATCTATTACATCATTGTTACTAGGAGAATTGATTAAATTTTAGCATTTCCAGTCTTTAAGTTTTCTAAGTGTGCTTTTGGAGTAAAATATTATTTTACACATTCTGAAGCAAGGGATATTGAGAGCAATATTAGACTCAAATACTAATTAAATTGTGAACATTCTTTTATATATTTTTATGTTAAATCCACTGAATGTTAGATTAGCAGGAAATAGACAGCAGAATTGACTAAAATAAAGATTTGAACATCCTGAAAGAAAGCAGTACTGTATACAAACTAATTAAAAACAGAGGGATGAGTAGTTTGGCAGAAGCAATAGGATCTGGAAAACAGGAAATAAGGATTGCCTTGGTCTTACATAATGTGAAAGGACTAAATCCTCTACTAGCAATAAACAGAAAAGAGAAACTGACTCTCAACATTAAACAGTCATTTACCAATGGAAATGAAATTAGACAGACGGTCTTCATTTTAAGTATACTCAATTTATGGAAATTCACAAAAATATAATTTGTCAAGTAGAAAACAGTTTTCATGTTTGTTGCCTGAAGACACTAATAACACACCCTTACTGGCCCAGAATCTCTCTCATTTTTCAAATGGCATGTCCATTTGTTAGACTATAAGATACAACAACCCAGAAAGAATAAAGCAGAATTATACAAAGGAATAAAAGAAAGGAAGAAACTGATAGAAATTGAATGGATGTATGCTTTCACATTTTTTCACTTTCAGATCTTTGAATTTCAGAGTCACATACAAATTCAAAGTTAGTTTTCTCTATTTTTGGTTAGGCTTATTTATTACATTACCATTATTACATGTAGTTATCAGTGTTGCATTTGCTCAGAACACATCCTTCAAGTGTCTGTCTTGTGCTGAGTGTTATAAATACAAAGATGATTTAAGCATGGTTCTGGTACTCTAGAGAAATAAACAAGTACACATCATTTATTCATTCATTGTTATTCGTCCAACAGTGATTATTCCTCTTTTGCATGGCAGGTGCTATGCTAGGCATTGGAGATAGGAAAACAAAAAACGCACTGTCTTGTTCTTTAACTGATGGATGGCACATAATGCAGTGTGGCTATTACTGTACTGGCAGTGGACTCTGAGAATTACAGGTGTGTATAAGCAGGATGTATAAATATACTGGATAGTTAAGGAATGCCAAGTAGGAAGGAAGTTACATTTGAACTGATTTTTGAAAGTTGATTAGGAGTTAGCCAAAAGTAGGGACATAGAGGACTTCCCAGGCAAAGGGAATGCATGTAAAACTTAGCAGCAAGATAGTTCAGTAAAACGGGGCCAAGAGTTCTGGGTGGAAACAGGACCTAAGCCAGTGGAAGTCCATCTAGTGGGACCTTCTGTTTTCAGAAGGTGCTTTCCTAAAGCTTTTGAAGGATCCTGGGTCAGGAACTGACATGATCCCATCTACAATTTAGGAGGATCACTCTGGTAGCAATATAGATAGAAGATGGACTAAATCATAAATTTGGAAAGTCCTGCTGGTAGCACTCAGGTAAATATGAGTTGAAGGAAGAGAGCTGAGGGAGAGAGTCCAGTTAGGAGACTGGAAATAAGGGAGATAAAATATGAACTGCACCAAGTGCTGTTGTAGAGATTTAGAGGATGGTTACATATCACGTCCTCAGAAAGGCCTTTCCCCACAATCCTCTCTAAACAAGAGCTTCCCCCACACGCCACCACTATTCGTGGTTGCAGCCTTATGGGTTTTTCCCCTAATATTCACTATAATTTATAATAACATTTGGTCCACTCATTTCTCTCCTCATTAGACTATCAACTGTAAATGGGCTGAACCCACATATGCCTTGTTTACAACTGTGTTTGCAGAGCCTAGCAGAGCGTTTGGCCCATCACAGCTGCTCAATAAATATTTATGGGTCTATGGAAAGAACAGGTAAAGGGATTTTTTTAATGGAAGCAACTAGATGTGTGGCATATCCACTCAGTGAGACAGGAAATACAGGAAAAGCAGCAAATTAGGGGGAGAATATCGATTCAATTTTGAACCCATAGAGAGTTTCACTTGAAAGTCCTCCCATTCGGGAATCAATTTCACATATGATTGTGCAGTTCGCTGCGAGAGCCAGTCTGGAGATGTGGGTTTGGAAATTTTAAGTTGATTGAATTCACCCATGGTTTAGGTGAGGTCACCCAAGTGTGAGGAGGATGTGGCCAGATGGCAGCCTGCAGAGCAGCACAACTGCCTGAAATGCAGTAGCACCTGATAAGAAGCATCTTAGAGGAGAGGAAAGTATTCTCTCTGCCTGTGAGATCAGGTGGGAACCATAGAAAGGTTTTAAAGAGCTAACTAGAGCCAAGTGACAGGATAGGCATGCTCTGGGGACCCAATGATTCAGTCAGCCAAACTAGAGCAGCGCTCTGGAGGGTGTGACCCATATTGGTCAAGAATGGTGGAAAATGAGGTGGTTAGGTAGGGCCCACTGTAACAGACCAGTTTGCCCTGCTCAGCAGTTTGGAATTCATCTGATTAGGTAATAAAGAATCATTGAGGGAAGTGGACTTGGCCCAATGGATAGGGCGTCCGTCTACCACATGGTAGGTCTGCGGTTCAAACCCCGGACCTCCTTGACCCGTGTGGAGCTGGCCCATGACACCGTGGCACACAGGGATGTCCCCCACGTAGGGGAGCCCCACTGCAAGGAGTGCGCCCCATAAGGAGAGCCGCCCAGCGCGAAAGAAAGTGCAGCCTGCCCAGGAATGGCGCCACACACACGGAGAGCTGACACAACAGGATGGCTCAACAAAAAGAAACACAGATTCCCGGTGCCGCTGATAAGGATAGAAGCAGTCATAGAAGAACACACAGCAAATGGACACAGAGAGCAGACAACTCAGGGGGAGAAGGGGAGAGAAATAAATAAAAAATAAATCTTTAAAAAAAAGAATCATTGAAGGGTTTTAAGTAGGGAAAGTTGGCTACACTTAAGTACCCCTTCCTTCTACAGTGTCACTGAACTCTATATCTTTTGGAGCAGTGCTTACTCAGCTTCATATTATTTTTGTATAATTAGCATAATACTGGGAATTAAGATGCCTGAACTCAGAACCTTGCTACTTTGCATGATTGTGGGCCAATCAAATAATCACTTTACACTCCAGCTTTTTAATGTATAAAATAATGAATTCGGGCTGGATTATCTCTACTGTCCTTTCTTGCTTTAAAATATTGTGATATGTTATATGTCATGGAAATAGAAATTGACATATACTGGATATGTGCAGTCATTTTATTTACTGAAAACAGAAAAAGTCTAGTTCATTTTATAATTAAGAGAGAGCTAATGAAAATGGTAAGAAAATTGAAGAAGTAACTTTCAAAAGATACAAAGAAAATGGAGATTGGAAGTTAGAAACAAACTAATAACTAGGAAATTTAAGGACAAAAAATTCACAGAGAGGAAAAAGAGATCTTTTTGAGAATTCCATCCATGTAACTTCTTGTTCTAGGGAGGTAACTGGACAGCTCAGGGAGTCAGAAGAAAATCTTAAAGACTATTGAGTTTTAGATTTTACTTAACATCTGGGAGTTTCACACTAATCAAAGGGAGTATGAGGCAAAAGGTATTCTAAACATGCACCCCAAGGAAGACTTCATAAATAAACTATAGCTCTTACAATCTTCATTTTTAATTCAAGGACAGAGCAAGTCAGGATAAACAAGATTAACCTGCAGTAATAGACAGACCCTGACTCAAAGCCATGAGATTTACTTCTTATACCATCTTGCGTTATCCATCATGTGTTGGCCAGGGGCTCAGTTCTAAATTGTCTTCACTCTAGAACAGAAAGGATGGAGCAGCCACCATCGAAGGCAGTGCCAGTCATGATGCCAGAGGGAGAGAGAACTTTGGCAGGTCTCATTTGGGCGATTAAGTGTCACACACTGGAAGCAGCACAGGTCACTTCTCATAACTCCCCAGGGTCATCACTAGCCACATGGCCCCACCTAACCACACTGGGGCCAGATAGTGCTGTGCTCTCATACGCCCAGGAGAGGGGGAGTCAGGCATTTTAGAGAGACACCACTAATGCCCGTCTCAGTCTGACTTTCTGGTCACCAAATGCCCCCAGTGTGAGAGAAACACTTTATCTAATGCTCAAGGGAGACAACCCAGTATATCCATTCAGTCAATATCCCACATCACTGGGGGGTGATGTGTAGTAATTTCTGTGTCATATCTGGATGTGGCTACTATTGACCCAGAGAACTCTAAATGAAAAAGATTATCTGCCCTCCCCACTCTCAATTAATACACATGTACGCGCACAGGAAGTGGACAGCATCCCCACAATAAAGACAGCCATTGGAAAAGGGAGCATCACTAGTCTAAAACAATTCCAAAATCTCACCGGGCAACCATTTCGAGGTCCTTTATCCTGGTTTAGGACATATTTTTCATTAGACTCTTAATTCTGCTTCCTGTGAATAATCCCCTATCTACCGTTCTCTGGCCCCACCCTCAGAGGTTCTTTCTGGTCCAGGTATCCTTCTGACCACCTGTTAAGGTGACATTGGGAAGCAGCCTTCCTTGGGCACTGAGCAGCTTTCTCAGATTACTTCCTACTCATAGAGCCTTCTGAGCTAAAATACGAACAGTAGATCTTTTGGTAGTACCGCCCCCTCAAAAACATATCTCTTTATTTAATTTATTCCAGTCAGCTTTGTGTGCTCATAACCATACCTAGTTCTCTTCTGGATAAACTTCTTCCACATGTTATATCTCTCTGCCCTTGAGGCCATATGCTTCTCACTCCCATTTTAGATGCAAGTAATTTGAGAAAGCTTGGTTGGGAAAGCCTAGTAAGTTTTCCATGAGAAAAACTTCTTTATTTTCCATTTCCTGAAATATTTCATTCATGTAAAAGGATAGATTAAGTGCTATAACCTTAATTTGATTTTGTTCAGAGACGTCTTAATCCACTCAGATTTTAATGGTGTAGTAATAGACTTGATTTATCCTTATCAAGACTGAGTTGCAGTTGGCATTTTTAGCTCAGTGTCTGTCTCAGTTTGTTCTTTTGCCATTTGGGAATGGAAAACAATTGCCTCTTCCCTCTTCTTGATTCTATTTCCCCCCTTTTTTCCCCCTTACAAACCAATCCAGTTTTTCCTGAGCTCATCTGTTTCTTGCCGTAGTAAGATCCTGTTTCCAAGGCTTTGCTGGAGCTACAGGTTCAGCAAGTCCATCGTCTATCTTCCTAGGTAATGCAGGCAATGGTGTTCCTGGCTGCTCTGTCTCTGGATCACTCCCATCTCCTCTTTCTCGTCCCCAGTCTAGGTTGGTTTCTCACCACCTGCCACCAGGGTGCTCGCCCATTGCCTCATGTCATAGGGATTGCTTACAGCAGTGCCCCATTCTGGGAGCTGGTTTCCGAATGTTTTCCTGCTGTGCATCAGCAGTGTATGCAACCATTCTGAGTTGCACCTTAGGTGGGGTTTGTTGAAAATCAGAGTAAGGATCATAGATTTGACTTGTGATGCAGAGAAAGTAACTGAAGAGCCAATAGGAATGGAGTAAATTAAGGTCTCTGGCAAGAAGGGAAGCATCAGTTCAGAAGGTTGGCCTAGAGTTAATTAATTCATAAAATTATAAGGGCTTTAAGAAAAACCCTTATGTTTGAAAGTTAGAAATGAGACCCTACATCATATTAGAAATGAGACCCTGCATCATATTAGATCAAAATTTAATATATATAATATATATTATATATGTATATTATATATATATATATATATATATATATAAAGGCTTAATTTAAAATTGCATGGATTGTAAATAAATGTCTGCAGAACCATAGTAAATTAGTGTGCCAATGCTTAGTTTATTGTTGTGCAGTAAACCACCTCTTGGGCACCTGTAGGCCAACTTTCATGTTCTCATGTCTGCAGGATTGTAGAGACAGCAGTGACTTTCCGGGGAATCCTTGTAGGTCTTAAAGACATGGTTTCTTTCCACAAAACTTACAATTTGGATTTTAAAAACGTGAGACACACATGACAAGGAGGAGATGATATAACATATTAATGGCCTAAAGTTCACTTTAATAGATGGAGGCTCGAGAAAATTCATCATAGGCTGATGTCTTCAAGGATAATTTCATAGGACCTGATGGCTTTGGGAGATGAACAAAATGTGATTGGAGTGGGAGAGGAAGGATCATTTAAAAATTCAGCTCTGTAATCACACTGGTAATATTAAAATAATCTATGACCCAAAGCATTTAGTCAGTTTAGTTCTTTGCAATCAATGAAGTAGTGGGCATTTTGACAAGCAAGGGCTTTCTGATTCTCTCCCGCTGCTATTTCCATTGATCATGGGGCTAAGCAAATTACTTGCTGCACGTTGTTATTTTGCTATTTTTTTTTTTTTGTGACAAGGGCAATAGTGTGTGCTCAGTCAGAAGAGTAGGGGCACAACCTAGAATTAAAGGAAAATTCTTCCTCCTCCTTCTCACCACTCACTCATACATTGCCTTCCTGACAAACATGCAACTACACAAGCATTTCTGAAAAGCGACAGCTAATAGCATGAATTAACCTCCTGCCTCTAGTGCTGACATTTTCAAAGCTACTTTAGCCCATAAAAGACTTTGGTGAAGTATGAATAATAAATGGGAAGAAGAATAACATGACTTTCAGAAGTTAAATGGAGGGTTCCACTATCAAAAAATTATAGCCTCTAGGCTTGTTTATTGCTGAACTTTTCAAACAACCTTCCTTACAATGAACTAATTTGGGCTTGGAAAAAATAACAAAAGGCAGTTTTTTTCTTCAATATCCTTTTAAAGTTATGAAAGGCATTCAAATATTGGACTCTATCACCAGCAGGATAAGGGGAAACCAGGAAGAGTTTATCTACTAACATAAATATTAAATTTAATTAGAATAGCAAGTGAAAATCTAATGCAAATGGAATGCTTATCATGTAATACATGCACTCTCATGGCTTTGAGATAAAATTCTTTTTTTTTTTTTTTTTTTTGCTAAATCATCAACTGACAAAGTAAAGATTTCTTATTGATTTAGATCATGGTATGAAAAGGTTTTGAGGAACTAAGCAGAATGTGTTTTGTAGTTAGAACACCTCATCTATCACCTTTCTTCCCTGTATTGGAATTTGTTGCTGAAGCAGTTGAACTCACACATCCATAACATTGCTAACAGAGCAACCTGGCTGAGATGGTCATTTTTTTTCCTTGGGGCCTAAGCATATTGCTTATATATACACGTACATTTGTAAATGTAAAATCTATGGAGAAATTGGAGTATCAAAAAATTTTATTGAATTAAGCTCTTTTTTAAAAAATATGTTTTATTTTTTAAAAAGATACTTAGATTACATAAATGTTAATTTAAAAATATAGGGGATTTCCACTGCTTTGCTCCCTACACCTCCCGCATTTTCCCACATTAACAACATCTTTCATTAGTGTGGTACATTTGTTACAATTTTGGAGCATTGCCACTAACCATGGATTATAGTTTACATTGTAGTTTATGCTCTCTCTTGTACAATTTTGTAAGTTATGACAAGATATCTAGTGGCCTGTATCTGTCATTGCAGTGTTACTCAGGATGATTGCCAAGTCCTGAAAATGCCCCCATCTTATACGTGTTTTTCCCTCTCCTTCCCCTCAGAACTGAATTAAGCTCTTAAACAACAGAATAGAGTTCAATTTTTGAACAAAACACTTAGTAAAGCACATTTATTGTACCTTGTCCTTTGGCATGAAAAAAAGCTTCATTAACGAGGAGGGTAAAGAAGAGAAATTCTTTTCAAAGGGCTAATTCTACATTTAAAAATACATATATTTGGATTATAAATTTGTATTTTTTTTTATTTTCCATACTCTTAGCAAGTTTCTGATTTCTAATTCAGAGACTTCTAAAGACAGTTTTTACAAAAAGACTGCATTACCCCACCTCCATTAAGACCTAATGGAAATATCCTTCCATGATCTGTACTTTAGAAATGGGTATTAAAAAATTTATTGTGATGGAAATCATCTTAATCATATTGTAAAGAACACATTCTGAGTTTTCTAAGGGGAAAATTTTTATTGTTAAATTATATTCAAAAATCCTTGCAGAATGCTCCATAAAATTATAGCAATATAAATATATGCATGTTTATAGTACATAATTAAACTCAGAATGCTTTGTCACCACTGATCCATGTAATAAGATGGCATCCAAAACAATATTCATTACAACTGTGATATATAGAAATGTTTATATGTAAACTTTTTCATTTTTGTTTTTGCTTTTTTCCATCTTATTCTGATATGATCCTTGATTGCATTTGCAAGCAAATGTACTGTTCAAAATCAAAGTCATGGCGGAACACAGATGTAGATAAGAAGGAAGTACATTTAGAAATAGTATTCTTCTACAATATTAATATATGGAGGAAAACTCCTATAATTTTAGAAATCATTAAAGTTTAACTTCTTTTTTAATCTTTTTTTGAAAGATACATAGATCACACAAAATGTTACTTTAAAAAATATCAGAGGTTCCTATATAACCCACACCCCACCCCACCCCACTCCTCCTACATCAACAACCTCTTTCATCAGTGTGGCACATTCATTGCATTTGATGAATACATATTGGAGCACTGCTGCACAGCATGGAATATAGTTTATGTTGTAGTTGACACTCTCCCCCAGTCCATTCAGTGGGTTATGGCAGGATGTATAATGTCCTGCATCTGTCCCAGAAATATCATTCAGGATGACTCCAAGTCCCCAAAATGCCCCCGTATCACACCTCTTCTTCCCTCTCCCTGCCCTCAGCAACTCCTGTGGCCACTGTCTCCATATCAATGATAGTTTCTTTCGTTGAGAAACTACCTCCTAATGAACTCTTGAGAACAGCAAAACAGTATAAATATTATAGTTATTCCTGAATCCCTCCCCTGCTTCCTCCCCCATCACTGTCTGATGGGCTTTAGCTTCTAATTTATCCAAATTTTACCCAGTTAAGCCCTGCTCAGGGTGTGGACTGGCTTTTTTTTTTTTTTTCAAATCTCAGGACTCAGATTCTGAAATATTTTTCTGACCTTCTATAATGTCTCTTTCACCAGTGTGAAACAGAGAAACTTATTAAAAATTTCTTTTAAACCTGACACATTTTCTGGAGTCTTAATAAATAAATACATGGTTTTGAAATTTGAGGTCATGTAGTATGGGTATATAATTTCCCATCACCTTCTAGCCTGTCCTCAAGAGTTGTTTTATTTGCCCTGCCTTAAATTCCTACTGGTGATTTCATTATAAGTGAGAAGTTTGATTAGAATCTCTGTTTTCTAGGTAATTTCAAAAAGCAGACAGTGTAAAGGATAATGGATAAGAGAGGACAGGTGGTGGAGTCAGAGAGCCGCATCTCACCCATTACTTACTAGCTTTATGACTTCAGACAAGTTACTTAACCTCTGTGAGCTCATCTATAAAATATGGATACTCTTAGTACCCACATTCCAGGGTGATACGAGGACTAAATGACAAAATCTATATAAAATGCTTAGACTAGATTGTGGTACAACAATAGGCTCTCAATAAATGCTAGTTTTTACTTAATTGACTGTTACTTTACTTTTGTTTGCTTTTTTTCATTGAAGGATGAAAAATATTTTAAGAAACTACTAAAATTCCCATAAAAACAGCTTTCATTTTTATAACCTACAAATAGCAGGAGAAAACCCAAATGGCATAAGATACATATCAATTCTATTTTAATATCCAGGTGTGAGTCTTAGGCTTTTAAAAAATATCTTTTATTTGTCTTATTAAGATGGGCTGTATGCTTGCAAACCAATGCACTAAATCAGAAGTCCAGAAGATGCGATAAACTAAAAAAAGAATATCCAGCTGCCACTGTGGAGAAAAGTGTGGTGGTTCCTCAGAAAGCTAAGTATAGAACTGCCATATGACCCAGCAATCCCACTTCTACATATAGACTCAAAATAATTGAAAGCAGGAAGTCAAACAGATATTTGTACACCAGTGTTCTTGGTGGCATAATTCAAAATGCCAAAAGGTGGAAACAAACACCAGTAGATGGGTGGAGACACAAAATGTGGTATATACCTACAGTGGAATATTACTCAGCCATAAGAAGGGATGACATTTAGATATGTGCTACAATGTGAATGAACCTCGAAGGCCTCATATTGAGTGACATAAACTAGATGCAAAAGGACAAATATTTTTTATCTCTCTTATATAATTAGAATATGCAAATTTAGAGAGTCGGAAGCTAGAATATAGGTTACCAGGGGCTGGGATGGTGGTAGGACATGGGGAGTTAATGCTTAATTCATACACAGTTTCTGTTTGGGATGATAGTAAAGTTTTGGTAATGGATAGTAGTGATGGTAGCACAACACTGTGAGTGTAATTAACCACCAAATTGTATATTCAAAAGTGGTTAAAATGAGAAATTTTAGGTTGTGAGTGTGTATACACACACACATATACTACTAGAATAAATGTTTTTAAAAAATAGCCATGGAATTGTGCAAAACATAAAGTAAACTCTTTTGGAAACTATGAACTATAATGAATAGTGTAATTATAATGATACTGTTTCCACACTTGTAACAGAGTTACCACACTAATGCAAAATATCAATAATAGAGAAAAATGTATGTGTGTGAGGGTGGGTATATGGAAGCCCCATAATTTCTGCATGATTTTTTGTAAACTTTAAACTAAACTAAACAAAAAAGAGTACCCACACAGTCAAACAAAACAAAATGAAACGAATGGCCAACTGCTTTAAATTTCTAGTCCCAGGGTATTATAGCCCTTTGCCTTTACTTGCAGATGTAATCATAGAACCACTCTACAATTCTTTGTGGAATCATAGATACTAATTCAATTTTTCAATAAATTATCTCTTGCCTTCTCTGGCCTAAGGACACAGCAGTCCTACGTTCAACAATATTAACTGGGCACCCGCTCTGTGAGGGGAACTAACAAGGCACAGAGGAAACAACATGAAAAGAAGTCCAAATCCCTGCCCCTGTATATCTCTCATTCTAATGGGAAAAGATAGACAAAAGAAACAATGTAAATGAGGGGGTAAAGGAAAAACAAGGTGGGGAAGAGGAGTAGGGAGTGCGTGTCATGATCAGAGATTTTGAATAGGATGGGCAGGGATGGTAACATTTGGGAAAATCCCTGAAGGAGGTGAGAGAGTGAGTTATGTGGATGCTGTGGGAATTATGTTTCAGGAAACTTCTCGTGTGCAAGTCTTTAAATGGGAGCATCCTTTATTTGTTCAAGAAACTTCAAGGTGTCTTTGGTAGCCAGAACAGAGTGAGCAAGAGGACAGTAGTGAGAGAAAGTAGGGCCTTGTAGGGCATGGTAAAGTCTAGAGTTTGCTTGGTTTAGGAGTGGTAAGAAACCATCCATAAAATGGGTGGCATAAAACATTACCTTATTAAGCTCCAATTTTCTTGGTCGTCAGTTTGTGCAGGGCAGAGTGGGGATGGCTCCTTGCAGCTCCATAATGGCTGGGGCGGCTCAGATGGCTGTAGTTCAGTGAGGGACATGTGTCCACAGCCTTGGTCCTGGGTTCTTTTCCGCTTCTGCTGGGTCTGGAGTGTGCAAGTTGGCGTCTTCTGTTATATAGCGTACCCAGGTAGGCCTGGTTGTAACAGCTCGAGCTGCACAGGTGTTTTTCCCACACGGGTGCTCCACATGGCTAGCTTGGACTTCCCTCATGGCTGGTGGTCTCTAATAGTCAAACCTCTTCCATGGTAGCTAATACCCTCCTAGCAAGGGTTGCAGGAGGTCCCGTGGAGTGCTGTGAGGTTTTTTTATGACCCAGCCTCAGAAGCCCCTGAACATTCCATCTATTGTCAAGAAATTCCTAAAGCTATCTCAATCTGAAGGGGCAGGGAAAACAACTTCCACAAGAAACGGCTGAGAACAATGGAAAACGTGGGCTGAATGTTGGTAAAATTAGTAGATTCTTAGCTGTTTGAACAGTTCTGCCCAGACGTAATTGAGAAAAGGGTCAGTATAAGCAAAAGGGAAGACCTCTAAAGATAAGCCATAAGCATTGATCTTCTCTCTGTGCACTGTCATTCACTTACTGGTGATTCAAAACTGGAAGAAATAGGTAATTGGGTCAGAGAGTCAGGATTCCAAAAGATTGTGATGGACAAAAATATATAAGATTAAAAATTGACATGGATAAATATGAAAATTCCATGTATTTGCCCATAAAATCAATTCTCTAATGATTTTAAATGAGTTGTATGAAAAACATGCCTAGTGTCAAGTTCAAAGTGCATGAAAAATGTGGTAGAGATCCAAAGTATTATTAGAATCTTAGCCTTCATTGGTAGGATAGCATCTAAAACAAAGCAGGCACCAGCCCTGTACTGGTCAGACAATGTTAGAATTTTGTTTTCAAATCTGGACATCCCTCTCTAAAGGAAACATGTTTAAAATGTCAGATTAGTAAGAAAGGAACAGAAAAGTATACTGTATGAAGAATGATAGGTGTAATCCAAAGATGAAAAAGCTAGAAGCACAAGAGATCTGCTCAATTTATATGAGGAACTGTGAAGTACAAAAGGGGTTTAGTTTATGAGAATGGACCTGGAATGATTGGTGAAACAGTGCTTGGCTCAGGTTCAGGAAGTAACTGGAATGACCATAGCCTTCCAGGAGTAGAAGACACTGCTCTGTGCTTTCATCTACAGACTGTCCAAAGAAAGACTGACCACTCGCTTAAGCAAGGTCACCACAAATGGGCAGTGCCCTTGTCAAGGGCATGGCCCGAGATTTTGCAGAACCGGAAATATATTTTTGCAAGGTAAATCAGAGAATCAAAGTCTGAAAAGCTAACACAGGATAACTAAACTCAATAGAGACTGACATGAGAGTAGGATAAACCTGGCTGTGAGGCTGTTGAAGAGTTCTCTTGTCCCCTTCTGAACGACCAGTCCCTAGGAATACTCCTAAAAAGCATCACTATGAATAAGAGAGGCTTTGCATTGCCTTGAACTTACACTAGTTCTTAGATAAGATAAGGTACAGTCTGTCAAACGGATCTGACTTTAGTATGGTGTTAAAAGTCTTATTGTCATCTTTTCCTGGTGATTTTCATTTTTTATGATTTTTTTATATTGTCACTTTCCCCTACCAACACATTCACCATTTTCTGGACAGTTTTGGACTCTGTTCTGCTGATTTCTCTGTTATATTATAAGAAAAGTGGTTTTTGCTTGAAAGTCGTTATTGATTTGGTAAGCTCTTCACTTCTATGATTTATCTCATACTATCTAGAAATGATGTTAGACACTTTGTTCATTATTGAAAGCTTAAAAGTTTAAATCTGCTAATAGTTCCTCCATCTCATTCTTTCATTAGTTTCTAAGCTGGCATTTTCCTTGGCTGATCCTGCCAGGGCCTCTTTGATATCTTATTTTCCATCTCTAAACACACATGCCCAGCTCATAAAAAACAGTAGTTACCAAGTGACAGATGTTTTTGAAGGACTTGCTTGGTTTATACATTCAGCAAAGACATTAGCTCTAAATCAGCAGCTACTAATGACCTTTTGTTCCCGAGAGCTGTTAGAAACCCTGAAGACAAACTGGAACTGACATTTAGTTCAGGGTTAGCCTTGAATCAGTACTTCCCCAAATGTAGCTTGTTAAGTTTTTCTCTTGCGTCCTAATGGATTTATTCTTAGAATTTTCAAGATTCCCCACAAATTCGACCAAAGATTATCATTGTCTCACCTCTCTTCCCATTCTTCCTTCCTGACTTAAGCAAAAGAATGTAGGGCATTGAGTCTGTTGTAAGTCTAGGCTGTGGAAAGACCTGCCTTCCCTTCTGCCACCACCATTTGCAACTGATGACCTTCAGTATGTAACAAAGCCTCTCTGAATCCAATTCCTCATACACAAACTGTCAAGGCATTTCCCACATTTTGGGTTTATGTTGATTATTAAATGGAATCATGTGTGAGAACACTTAGCATGCTTTTAGACATATATTTTCAGTACATCTTAGCTCTTTTCTTTCAACCATAACAGGTTATCCTAGGAAGTGTTTTTGTTGTTTTTTGTTGTTTTTTTTTGCTTTCTTTAAGAATGACATTTCAATTTTAACTTGGGCTAAGGCCTCTTCCTTTCCTTCCCTTTGCTGTGCTTGCTTTCCTTTTTCTTCTTTCCTTTCTTCCTTCCACAGCTGTTCCACATACTTAACACTTGCTAGGCACTGAGATGACAAAGGTGGATGATACTCTCTTGACTCTAACGAAGTTCACAGTTTCTTGGTAAGAGACACACACAGTCAAGTGTAGAAAGTCAAACGAGGCTGTGTTCCCGGAGCCTTTTCAAAGCAGAACAGAGATGGGGCAACACAGGCCGGCTGGAGGAAGGGAAGGGCTAAGCTAGACGTTAAACGATGGGAGGAAGGAGTCAACGAGCAGACGGGTCTTCTGTGGTGAGACACGTGATCTAGGACACAGAAGCAAGAAACGGCTTGTTGAGAAGAAGAAAATACAAGCATTTCACAGAAAGAAAAGGAAGGTAAGAGTCGGGGAGGAAACAGTGGGAGAGGCGAGAGGCGAGAGGCGAGAGGCGAGAGGCGCGCTCAGCCACAGGGGGCCTCCATTTGGAAGTGTCCCCTCCCCCTTAAGTTAGGAGGAGCAGATTTTCAGAGTTTTCAGCTGTGCTGTTATTCCTTTCCACCTACCCTCAAGTCCGTATGTGTCCTTTGCTGCCTTAGCCATTTCTATATTCACTGAAAAGGAGCCACTGAAAACATTTCAGCCTGGAAGTGACATAGTTGTATCTCTAAAATCACTCACTGAACTTAAGTGACGGATGGATTTTCATGAGAAATTATAATTAGAAAAAAGTGATATTAAGAATTATCTTTAATATTAGAATATTTAAGATGAATAAAAGCAAAAAAGAACAACTTTTGGGAAAGGTAAAGAATTAGGTCTGCAGTGAGGTACCTAAACAGCCCCAAGGTTGGGTAATCTTACTAAATATACTGTGCCTTAATTTAATATATAGAATATTTTTCAAAAATTGATTTTATCTGATAATGGTCTGATTAGGTAAATAACAGGCGCCAGCACTATGGATTAAATTATAGGGTCTCTTTCCAATGCTTATTCATTTACCTTGAGGAGAAATCCACTTGGCGCCTGCAGCGGGGCTGATTGGTGGGCTGTCACGAGACAGTCTAGCTCTTCACTCTTACCAGTGCTTGCCCATTTCCAGGAACAGGCTGGGTATTGTGCTAGCTTCTCCCTTGTAAATAAAAATGCCTGGTCTGCAATCGTGACTTTAAATTACCATGCGCTTCTTATACCTTGTGCAAATAGGAGGGTGGATTTTTTCCCCCTTTTTTGAATCAGGACTTCTGGAAAGGATTTCTGTTTGGTGTCTCTTTTAGAATTCTACTGTTTCTTTGACAGGGGTACAAAATTCACTGGACGTATTTGCTTTTCGTCCATTAATTTAGAAAAATATGATTTCCACTGAGTATGTAGAAGGCAAAATGGCTTGATAATTATATCATATGACTAAAACATTAGGGGGGCGATATCTGTCCCTCTCAACTTCTAGTGAACTGTTGGAAGAATCTGTATGTTCTCAAGCCAGTGTGCTCAGCCTGGGGCGGCAGACCTGTTCTCAGTTTAACAAAGAGAGTTTATTTACAGCGATCAAAGAGAGCCATGTGTTAGATCAGAAGTTAGGCTAATGGTTTTTTTTAACACCTCCTTTCTCAGCATAAATGTACTTTTAAGTCCTAAAACACAAACAGAAAAGGCATTTTTTTTCTTTTTGGAAAGCTGGGACAAAATAACATTGCTATTTTGATGCTAAAGCTGTTTCTTAAAATTGAGCAGACAAGTAATAGAGGAAAAACTCTAAACGTCTGCTCTGCCTCCTGTCTTTCTCCATAACTAAAAGTTGGAGCTTTGTGCCAGGGAGGAGGAGAGAGCAGCGTCGGGAGCGGCGGCGAGTGATGGAGAAGGCAGTGGGGGCAGTTGTTTTTCTGTGCCTGCTGACGTCAACGAAATTGCCAGATGGCATTTGAATGCTTTGCAAAAAGACAGGAGCCTTTTATTGCGGCTGTCGCATGGGGTTTCATTCATTTGCATTCCCAGAAGTGGCCTAAAGCTTTCACTAACTGGAGGAGTAATGAGGGCGCTGTGCCTTCAGAGGTCCAGAGGGCCCTTTGTAGGATGTTGTTACCTTAAGTGGCTCTGATAAGGGACACATGCTCGGAGAATGGCAGGTCTCACTGCCAGCGTTAGAGGACCATGAACTACTCATCTTCAATTAGGAATATAATATGATCCTTCAAAAAACATTCTCTCTTCTCTGGATCCCGACAGCCTTGGAAACACACTCAGTGGCACCTGAAGGGTTTAAAAGGGTGACAGCGAGCTGTAGAACCAAAACTCGGACCCTGTGAGCTGATCCCAGGAATGTACCTGAGAGACCACAGACCTGTGCACATGCGCAAACCAAAGTGGCTTTTGCACTCAAACAACTCTGCCCTCACCAGTTGCTCCATGCTACTTGTCAGCTCCAACCCCTTTTTGGGTATAAGACAAAACAAAAATCTGGAATTCTGGAAAACCCTTGGGCCCATTCGCAGAAGAAATCAAGGTGATTTGAAAGTGCCGGGAGTTGCTCTTTCAGGAATTGACCCCAAGGCCACGCCCTGAAGTCAGGCTGCCCAATCCTCCTCATAATTCCAACCCTTCTCACGGCACAAATTTTCGTGTTTTACTTTATTTTAATTCCGGGATTTTCTCAAACTTTTAATTCACTGGGATATCAAGCGTCTTCTTTTTATAATGTACCTACTTCTGGGACAGGTAATTGGATGAATTCATTTCCAGACCCAATCTGAAAAGGAGAAGAAAGATAAAATACTTACACTGGAGGAAATGTTGTCACTGCTGCGATGACTCATTCAAAAACACAATCTGTTTCTAAGTGAAATTCCAGGTGATAAATGGTTGTGATCGGTAAGTGATTGGACCTGTTAAGGTTGACTCGAGCTCCCCAGGTTGTTTTCTTCCTAACCTTTACCTGAGGTCAGCGATATACTTCTCAGGTAGACATTTTGACAGCAGAAAATAAGGAGCTTAAAGTGTGCCAAGGGCACTGGAGTCTGGGGATTAGACAGGCTTAAAAGTTAGCTCACCTGGTTCACCTGTGTCATGGGAGCAATGTTACTAGGGCATACTTAGAGTGGGGCAGGTCAGCTCCGTGTGGTGAACCACTGATGCTCCTTCTCCCTGGCAACACCTAACATGGGTGTTAACTAACAATCCCCGACTTGAGTGATGGACAGACCTATAGCCGTTTTCCCTGTGCTCTTTTACGCGGCAGCTGGAACCAGCAAAGCCAGTCACGATTCCCATTTCTGGCTCCAATGTGTACACAGGCTCTGCAGCATAATATTTTCCAAACAGAGAGAGTAGGTGTGACATCGCTGGAGAGAGTGTGTTCCGCTCATTCTACTTTCATCTTATGTTTCTTCTTCAGGGTTTAGGGAGATTTAGGAGGTGAGGGGGAAGATAATGAAAGTTTTAAGCAGTGCCATTGAGCTTCCTCTGATCCTTTTTCTCCCCCAGTTGAAGAAAGCTCTGAGCTGCGTGGGAAAAAAAAACAAGTGTGGGAATATCTTATATCAGTTGTTTGTATTCACGAGCAAGTTCCAGAGCCGAGTGGTGGTATGAGGTCAATGGCAAAGAACGTATAACCAACGTCAAAGAGGAAGCCTCAGGAGGAAGGAGGTATCAAGGAACACAATCCAAATACCCGGGATGGTGGAGCTAAAAAGGGAGGGCATGCAAATATCAATGCCCCATTCTCTCCTCCCAGCCAGTACCAGGGTGTATGCAGACAGAATCAAGATTAGGAAAGTATTTGTGAATAACTCTCTCACGGAGACTATCATTTGGCTTCGGTGCCCTGAGTGTGCGGATCGTGGTAGGCCTGTTGGCACTGCATTCAGGCTTCCCGAAGAACACACTTTAGGAAAGCTGTAGAGGTAAATGCACAGGGTCCTGCTCCACATGTCCAGTCTCCCCGACCACTGTCAAAGTACAGCGCACTGGTCCCAGGCATCAGCATTGCCACTGTTGATATTATAGAGGTGGCTGTTCACTGCCATGGCTTAACACAGTAAGGTTTATCTCAGCGTTACCAGAAAAAACATGATATGTTTCTAAATGAAACTCCAGGTGGCAAATAGTTGCTTTTGCCCTGTTCCTCTTTTCCCTGCAAAGTCCTGAAATAACAAGGCAGTGTCTCATTTCTTTCTGAGCAAAATGGTTTATTTATCTCCCCTAAACATTAAATAAGGTTTTGATTGTGCAAAAAGGTGATACATACATTAGATATTGTAGCAGTTCAAAGATATTAAAAAGCCATTTATTTATCCAGCTATCCATCAATCTATCTAAGGGTGTGTGTGTTTATACTCCCTGTGACATGACATAGAATTGAATACTCAACTTGCAAGCATCCTTAGAGCCAATCCACCATCTCAGCTAACTTAGGACTGGTGTCCCAGTGTCCATGTTATTATCCAAAGCGCATTGTACAGGGGACTAACTGCAGGACACACAAGTGAAACCCTCTACTGTGGAGGGCAGTTTGCCAAGGTCTGTGCCCCGTGAGGAATCAGGTGGAGCTACGACTGCAGACGGGGCTCGGCTAAGACCCCTGAGTCTGGCTAAGGGGTGGGCCTATGGTATGTTTTTTACCCCCAGGCTCAAAACTTCTACACTCAGTTTACTCAGAATAGCCAGCTCTCAAAGAACTTACGCATTTTAACTTATCTCGTGTGAAGCTGATAAATAAACCGGAGTGTCAGTACATTCATTTTTTTCCTGAGAAAATACCATTGCAAAAGAGATTGTAATACTCACCTTAGCTGTTCAGTATTTTGCTTTCTAAGCAGGAAAGTCTACCTGGGCAAAAAATTCAATTGAATAAACAGATGCATTTATTAACTCAGCAAATACTTTTATGCATATAATGGGCAGCATACACTGTGCTAATCATAGCACAGAAAGAGTTGAACAAAATACACAATCTAGTGGGGAAAACATATGCAAACAGTTTGTTTCAATTTAAGTGCAATCGAGATGTAAAAAAGGTGTAATGAGAGTACATATGATGGGAGCCTAACCCAACCTGGGGTGGAGTGGAGAGGCAAGAAAGGTGTTTTTAGGTAATTAATTATTGATGGCTCAATGGAATAAAAAGGAAATAAAGGTGGCAATGAGGGGTAGACATCAGGAAAAGTAACACTTCCAAGTAGAAGTAAGTATATTCAACAGATACGTCTGATGAGAAGATAGCACGTGGGAACCTTAAGTAAAGAAGTGTTACTGGAGCAACAATTGTGAAAGAGTGGCAAAAGGTGTAGAAGGTGAAAAATGGCAGGATTTGGTGATTAATGAAATGAAACAAGCGGGTAAGGAGAGCCGAGAGTTGCTGTGTCCATGACTCATTGGCAGCTGCAGTCAGGTAGACAAGTGGGAGAGCAGGGTAGGGGGGTGCAGTGAGGCTCTGTGAGCCAGGTTGCAGGGTCCTCCAAGGAGGCCAGGAGAGAGCATGGCTGGAGACAGAGGTTTTGAGGCGGGAGATGGTTTAGTGCAGGTGAGCAGGAAGAAAGGCTGTTGATCCTGAGTGAGTGTGTGGACAAAAACAGTCTACAGCAGGGGTTCTTAACGAGGGGGCCACAGATTCAGAGTGTCCATGAGCGTGAACTGAAAAAATCTACCTAATATCTTTATTTTCTCTGACCTCTAACTGAAATCTAACAATTCCCTCACTTCTGAATGTATGCAATGTATAAATTACAGTAGTATTCCTTGCACCTGACTGGCCTAGGGGTCCATGGAACAAAAAAGGGTTAAGAACCCCTGGTCTGTAGAACGGGGGTTCCTAGGGAAATGCCTTTTTAAAATATTGAGGGATTGGAAAGTGAGGGGGGAAATTCCAGAAGAAAGACAAAAGAGAATGTTCAGGAGATATGACAGGAAATAGAAGCACTTGATAGTGTATGAAATGAGGGAGGAAGAGGTTTTCAGCAAAAGAATGCCATAGATATCGTAAAGTGGTGCAAAGTCCAGTAATGCAAGGATTGGACAATATCCTTTGAATTCAGCAATTAAAAGCCAATGGTGGTGGTGCAAGAGCTGTCGCGTCTCTGTCCTTAAAACCTGGCTTCAGTGGACTGGGACATGAAAGTAAGAAAATGGATGCAGTCAGTATTAACTGTTCTTCAAAAAATTTTATGTAAAAAAGGCAAGAAAAATTAGATGATAGGAACAGGGATGTCGAGAATAGGGGAAGAATATGTGATTAAATAGCAGAAGAAAGACTTGATATCTAAAGAGAGAGCTGAGTAGATTATGGCTGAGAGATGGCTTGGTGTCGTCTCATAGTGAAGAGAATCAAATCCTCGTCACGCTCACTGTCGTCCTTCTCAATGTCAGGGCGACATCAGCCTGCATCTTTTGAAAACTAGGTTGGTCAGTTAGGAGAACTTGAGTGTCATTGAAATAAGTGCTTCCTTCCCAGCCATTCCTTTCTAATATTTCTTATCTTTATCCATCAGCCAAAATATTTGCCATAATACACTCTCCATGACGGATATAGTTGTCAATACTTTTTCAGTTCAGAAATTTCAGCACAGATGCCAGTATGTCTCCGAAGCAGAAAGGCGTTCATTTACAATCTTGGGTGGGTTATATTGTGGAATGATGGTGCCTGTTATCTATTTAAAGATGCCGGTTTGAGTTTACGAGGATTTTTTCAAACTTCTCAAATCTGAAGGAAGAATGCGCATTTTCTTTTAAGAGCTCAAAGAGCAATGTTTGTTTTTGACTATAGATTGTAAGACTCACCCTTCTGTAAAGGTGTGCTAAGCAAAAGGAGTTGAAATGTTGTACATAATCATTCCACAAAAACTATCAACTCAAACTTCTGCTTTAACAATGAGTCAAATATATATATATGTGTGTGTGTGTGTGTATATATATATATATATATATATATTTTTTTTTTTTTTTTTTTTTTTTTTTTTGCTTCTATGTCCTGGTATCTCCCAAAGAAGTAAGGGGGTCATTACTAGAAAGAAAGCTACTTTCTGTGAACTGTGCCCCTATGCTTGAGTACAAATATGTAAAAGAGCCATGAAAATAATCAGTACACTACATAGTCAGGGACCGATGGAATTCAGGGACTGTATCGAAAGGAAAAGAGTGTAGTCTGCTCCTCTCTCTCCAGCACTCTCTTTCCATTCATTGCTCCGGTGCTCAGGGAAATCTGTTTGCCAGTGAGCCCAGTGGGTTTACTGCAGGCAGTTGCCTTAAGCTACGTGGTGCTTAGCAGGAGGTCGTGAGGACGTGGGGGTCTCTTTTGACCAAAGGGGCCCCTGTAAAGGTGCACTTTTCAGACTGATTAACATGACTGTAATCTCCAACTTTCGGAGATGGTTTGTAAAACCTGCACAGGGTGTTAGGAGGCAATTAGAACTCATTCATTTAACTACTAACCTTAGAGGGCTTGCAGTATGCTGAGTGCAAAGATGATAAAAATGAATAAAAGGTTTTTCTGGCCCACTCAGTCACAATCTGTGAGGGAATTCAGTCACAATTAATAGTAACACAGTATGATATTAGATTTTCAAACAAAGTGCTATGCAAGCTTTGAGCCTGAAGTAATTAATTTGGTGTCAGTTTGGAAATGAGGCAGAACATGTTTTTATATTTTAAAGTTAACTCTTGAACCAGAAATACAAATATACCAGAGAAAAGAAATGCCAGTCAGAGCATCAACAAGGCGAGAGAGTCCAGAGTGACTAGGAAACAGCGAGATGGGTAGGAAACAAGGAAGAGAAGAATGGTTGGAGGTGCCACTGGGAAAGGCGTGTAAGGGTTTAATTTTAAGACCTTTAAACACCGTGCCAAGAAATAGAATTTTGTTACAGTACTTTGGGAAACCATCAAAGAAAATAATTAATAGAGCAACAGATTGATATTTCTGTATTAGAAGAAAATGTAGCGTGTGGACAGGAAAAACCAAAGCAGAAAATTACTGCTGCCATCCTTGTGTGAAAAAATGAGAGATGGATTAAAGTAGAGATTAAAGGATTTTAAAGCAGAAGCAGAGGACAGAGTGTCTTAAGTAGAGCTGTCCTGAGCTAGTGACCAACTGAGTGTTTATTACAGGCATCTGGCTGTGACAAAATAAAACAAGTCAGAAAATAAAATTCAAGGTGTCCAGTTTAGGTGAGCAATGTTGCTGTTATGAAGGCAGGAAACACAGGGTGTGAAATATTCACGGATCATCGGAGTAGAGCGGCCAGAGGGCAGGTGGGGACGCTGGCGCTGCCAGAGGGCAGGTGGGGACACTGGCTGAGCTGGGGAAGGCGGTGCCGAGCTGGAGGGAAGAGCGGAGACGAAGATGTGGACAGTGAAGATGAGGATATGATAAGGAGCAGGAGCAGGAAGGAGAAAGGAGGAGCGCCAGTGGAGCAGGCAGAGGGGAAGTCTCCCAGAGGCCCGAGAAGAGCCCCGACAGGTCAGAGCCAAGGGAGGGAGGCTCTGGTAGTGGGCATCAGTAATGCCCAGTGGCTAAGTGAGACCGACCTTGAACTGGTGCCCTTGGACATTTTCATGACAATGTTGATTGCATTGGATAGGACATTTTATTATATCAGGAGGAGACAGAAATCAGATTGCAGTGGGTGGAAGATAATACTATAAGGAAGTGTATAAGTGAGAGGAGAAGTCTCTTCCAAGGGGCTTAGTAGAGTAGAATTGAAAGAGTGGATTGCAGCTTTATAGGGTCAAGGAACAATTTTGCCACAAGCAATGCTCATGGTATTTTTAGGTTAAAAGGAGGGGGAGATAGAAAACAAGAAAAACACTAATTAAAGAACAAATACACTGTCCATATTAGGGTGAGACTGAGAACACAGACGTAATCGCCTTGATTCCAAAATGATAACTAAAGAGAAATTCAATACCAGTTTCTCCCTGGATCCTTCCTCCTGAGCTCCAGAAAAAAATACAATAAAGTAACTCAGTTTTTAATCAGCAGTTTTATTAATCTTATAAAATTACAATCTTATCTGATTTTATGAGTCTAATAAAATTAATCCTAGCGTTACTGTGTCTTCTTTGCATAAAGCTTTGCCTTAAAGAATCTGTGCAGGAGCCCTACAAATCGTCAGCACTTTCTACATTTTGAATATGCTCTTATTGTACTAATGGTTTGCGGAACACTGAACTAGCATCCTAGTTCAAGAAGGACTAGGAAGAAAACAAATCTATGACATAAATCATGAGTGACTCGTTATTCTGACCAAGTGGCTTATTTACTTGCCTGATTTCCCCCTTTACTCAGCACCATGTTGCTAAATGCGAGAGCACGGGACATCATTTTGAAATGCTTTTCATCCAAAACCTTAAAGCTCCTGCCCAGCATCAGCCTGTGAAATATATTGGTGAGCTGCTAGGGTCTGCTGACCCTAGGATAATGAGATTTTTCAAACGTCTGTTAACATTCTGAATATACTAAGACTGCACCTGTAACTAGTTTCTCAAACTGCAGCCTCGTAGACAGATACATTGCAAAAGCTCATGTTCATTACCACCTAAAAGAAAATGAAGGCAAATGCCTTCCCATTAGTAACAGAAGCTGCCATGAGAGCTTGCTACTTTCTTTCCTTCCAGGGATACGTTTTATAACAGATCTGGCTCAAATATAAGAAATAGGGAGAAAGAATAAATAGCCGTTTTCTTGGTAGATAAATATGAACAGTGAGGCCTTCCTTAAAATTTAGTTCTGGGAAGACCTGAAGGAAGGGAGTATCCCAGGAAGGCTTAGCATTTGCTGACACTGTTAAAATAACAAGTTTCCCTTGATAAAGAGAGCCTAAATTGAAAATGATTAATTGGAAGAAGAGTTTACAAAACTAATAATGTGTAGCAAATTGGCTAATTATGTTTTCAGATCATCAATATAAATGACTATAGAAAGGGAGAATTACCCAAAATATCAGCAGGTAGTTTAGCTTTGTGATGAAGAGCGTCATGCTTTACATCCACACTACCTGGGTTTGAATGCCACTTCTTCCATTCACTGTCAGCATCGTTTTGGGTAAATATCTTTTTCTGTGCCAGTTTCAAACTTTGAAAACAATTACCTGTATAAGGTAATTTTTCAGAGCTGTGTTAATTAAGTCAACTTTTACTCTCACTAAATTTACTCCTGAAAAATTTTTTTAAAGATTTATTTATTTCTCTCCCCTTCCTCCCCTCCCCCACCCCGAGTTGTCTGTTCTCTGTGTCCATTTTGCTGCATCGTCTTCTTTGTCCGCTTCTGTTGTTGTCAGCGGCACGGGAATCTGTGTTTCTTTTTGTTGCATCATCTTGTTGTGTCAGCTCTCCGTGTGTGCGGCACCATTCCTGGGCAGGCTGCACTTTCTTTCACACTGGGCGGCTCTCCTTACGGGGCGCACTCCTTGTGCGTGGGGCTCCCCTACATGGGGGACACCCCTGCATGGCACTGCACTCCTTGTGCGCATCAGCACAGCACATGGGCCAGCTCCACACGGGTCAAGGAGGCCCGGGTTTGAACTGCGGGGCTCCCATGTGGTAGGCGGACGCTCTATCCACTGGGCCAAGTCCGCTCCCCCCGAAAATTTTCATGCTCTTTTTTCCTCAGGCTGCACTTTTCTAGATTGAGATGTCAATTTATTTAGCAAACCCTTATGTATCTTCTTGTTTCAAAGTCTGAAATGGAATGAGCTAGGGAAGTAAAAGTATAATCTCAGTAACTGAACCTGTGGTGACTGCACATCTTCTGAAAATGAAATAATCCACCTTCTTGTGTTAGTGACTGAAACATGTGAAACACAATAAAACAGACTCGATAACTTGTGGTTCCTGAGTTCTACTTCCTAAAGCCTCAGTTATCACTTAAAAGCCCTGGATTTGCTGGTACAAGTCTGTTATGTGGAATGTAAAAGAAATCTAAGGCTTACCCTGGAAATTGCTCTCCAAAAGAAGTCTTGCTTAAATTTTGTTTTCCTTTGCATTGACTCCTTTTTTGTGCATGTGAAAGACAGAAAACAATAGTTAAGATTTTATGGAGGGAAACGCATGTGGCTCAACTGATAGAGTGTCTGTCTACCATAGGGGAGGTCCCGGGTTCAAACCCAGGGCCTCCTGGCCCATGTGATGAGCTGGCCCACGCGCAGTGCTGATGCGTGCAAGGAGTGCCCTGCCATGCAGGGGTGTCCCCCACCTAGAGTTGCTCCATGCACAAGGAGTGTGCCCTGCAAGGAGGGCCACCCTGTGCGGAAAAAGCATAGCCCATCCAGGAATGGTGCCGCACACATGGAGAACTGATGCAACGCAGCAAGATGACGCAACAAAAAGAGACACAGATTCCCAGTTCCACCGAGAATACAAGAGGACACAGAAGAACACACAGCAAATGGACGAGAGGGCAGACAACAATGGGGGGCGAGGAGAGGGAAAGAGAAATAAATAAAAATCTTAAAAATTAAAAAAGGTGACAATTTAAAAAAATTAAAAATAAAAGACACTCTGGGATAATAAATGTGAGCAGACATAACAATGAAAATCAATTTTTTTTAAAAAAAGGTTTTATGGGGTTGCATTCTGAAAAATCCAGAAGCAATATTATAGACTTTCTATTTTTTACACCTGTCTTCCTTATGAAAGAGGATTGTTCTACATGAAAATTGTTTGCAGATACGTTTGCTCCATCCCTTAACACCTGTTATCAAGACGCCCACCCTCCAGCATCTGAGAGGTGAGGGAACATAAGCTATCTACTCTTTATTGGGTGGAGCCAGCAGTGGGGAGATGCAGAGGCCCAAGTCCATGTTTCAAATGTGAGCCCTTGGACTTGGGGCTATGCAAGTTCCAGGAGCTCAGGAAGTTTTTATATTTGAGTGATGAAAACGTTCACCTGCCCACACCCTTCTTACACCCAGTAACCTCTCGGTGTCCCCTGACGCTACCTCTATCTCCTAGTTCCCAGTTCCTCCCATCTCTTTGCTATTTTCTTGAAAGGGAATCTCACGGTGTTCTTTGCTGGAATTTTGATTTTTATCCTGTATTCATAGGACAGGTATGGACAATACAAGTGACTCTCTGCCAGCCCAGCCATTTTCAGACTTTGTGTGGATCAGAACCACGTGGATGGATGGGAATGTTTTGACACCTGTGCCCTGGGAAACAGCTGAATTCCCTCTCCTTATAACCGGGGGGCAGTGGTGATACACCCAGGGTCCCCTGGTTCCTTCTTTCATCCTTGGATCCCTCTCAAACCCCTCCCTGAGTATCCTCTACTGGACTGCCACCCTCTTGAGGGCAGCAGCCTGTTTCATGCTTATCTGTAGCTCCCGGATATAATTACTGTCGGTGTTCAGTTAATATTTGTTGAATAAATGAGGCAGGAGTAAACGTTTCCCCCAGTGTCCCCATTTTGAACCACATCATTGATAAAATGTATTATTTTCTTTAAGAGTATTGCAGTTTCATTGACATAAGCTACCTTTCCATTGGAAAACTTAAAAATGCTGTCTTACCTTTATTACGGGATTATATACACATTGTGCGCTAACCCAGAAACCGCATTGCATTTTTAACATCGTTTCTTCAAAAGAATGCCTTCTAATTCCCAAAAACATTTGGAGTTACCAGTGAAGTTTTGAAATGCGATCTTTTCATAAGCTTGGAAACCTTATTACTTAATTGACGGCGCCTTCACTGAGCCATGGGAACTGGGATCGAGCGGTTGTGCGTTTTTGAGTTGTATCGTGCTGCTTTGAAGCCACCTGGGGCCCTGCAGAGCTGCCCCTCGCGGGTCTGTACCTGGGGAGACCTGCCGTGATCACATCACAGGGAACACTCGCCCACACAGTGGGGCAGAGCCAGCGTGGTTTTCTCCACTCCCACGTGAACTGTCCACCTTTTCTTGTGAGGCCAGGGGCACTCGAAGAGATTTCTGGAAGTACGAACTGAGGGACTATTGTGGGCAGAGTAAAAAGACTGTTAGAGGAAGGGACTGCATCTTCCTTGTCCCCGTGTCCCACCAGCCTGCTAGGCGATTGCTTTCCTTCTGACTTGAGTCAAATAATCACACACCAGAAGCTGCATTGCTGTGAGAACGGTGACAAGTGCTATGACTGGGAGGTTCTGTGAGCACAGGTGGGAATGGCCGGCGACATTGAGTTTCCCCAATGTTAAACTTCCAGGGCTTTCTGTTTGGTGGGTTTTGTTGTGTCCCTGAGGTGAGCTCAGTATGGCTGCTAATGGCCTGGACCAAGAGCGGTGAAGGACAGTGAGTAGCATAGTCAGTGCCCGCTGCGCCCTAGATGTGGAAGAGTCTAGTGATACCATAACCTGTTGACAGCCAGTGCCAGGGGAGGCTCACAAAACCACTCTGACAGAAAGCACGCTGGACTTTTTTTGCTGGATTATTTTATGAATATTTTAATCACAATAGAAAATTACATGATGGAAGAAGCTTTAAATCAGATAATGTATGAAAATGGGTGGGGTTTCCATTGTCTCACAAAACACAGAACTGAAATGTTTGTCATTTAGATGAATTTGTAATTATGAGATTATAGTTTCATTTTAACAATGATCCTAAGGGATATAGCACAATTTTAGTTTTCTAATTTCTACCAATACTCTTACCTCAGTTACTCTTTTTTTTTTTTTTCATTTATTTTAGGTGAGGAAAAAAACAAAAATAAAACCCACGAAACACTGCCTGTTAATGAGGGAACGGTTTCTATTAAAAAGATGTTCAGACTATTGGAGTTCTTTAAAAAAGCAGAATACTGCCATCTGTTGTTCACTGACATTGTTCTGTGGCTAAGCAAACAAATCTCAAGTTCAAGTTCAATAGCAATTCTCAAAATTTAAGACCACCCCAAATTCATCCATTTTCTGAATGCACACTCATTTCAGAGCGTCTTAATTTTTCTGGCAATATTTACAAGGTCATGTAGACTTCAGTGAATTCAGTTAGGTTCTCTTTGTTCTTCCTTCCACAAAGAGAAATACTAATGCTTTTTGTTTATGTAACAATTTCTACGCATCCAGGCGTTCCCACCTTCCCTTGCGGGAGCAGTCACATGAACAGTTCAGGACCTGAATCCCTCGGGTGGCGGCCTCATCTTTTCTAATTAGCACAAAGAGAGGACCAGCCAGAAGACAACAAGCAGCTGATGTCTTCTCAGAGATGGGGATGCTTGCCGGAGTGGCAATTTAAGAAGAAGTATGTTTGATTTCCCACATAATAAAACAGTATTCTGTGAGCTTTGTTAATGTCGAGGACGTTGGGTGAATTCTCTGGTGTCTGGAAAGTACTTAGAAAACATAAACAGAGGGAATGTTTTAGGTCACTTATTCAGAGCTAGATTTTAGGGGAATATACGAGAACGTCAGGCCATGTGACACATCCCATTTGGTGCCTTGGAGTTTTCTTGGAATATTAAAAGAGAAGGAAGTCATGAACCCCGGTGACTGCTGCAGTGTGCTGTGCCTCACATCTCCGATGGGCCCTGCCCACAGTGATATTGCTGGGAAGCGGTTTGAGGAAGGGCCCTATATGTTTTCCTCCTACTGTACATATATATTATCTTAAGGAGAAAATCCAAATGTAAACTCATATTCTCTGCCAGAAAATTAAAATAAGCAAACATCTGCTTCCTTAGGGTGGCTGGGCGCCAAGGTCCAGCCTACAATGAGTTACTGCAAAATTTTCACATGATTTCATTTTTTAAAAATTTCCCAACCAACTTCAAGTCTAAAATTATAAATGGGTCCTATGAAAGTATAAACACATATGCAATTTTGCTGGCTCTGAGGTCAGGATCAGTAAAAAAAGGGGAAGATCACTTTTTCATATCCAGTTCGTCTTCTTAAGAAATTTCGTCCGTTAAAGACCAAGCTGCTCCTTCCTAGAATCACAGCCTTCCAGGGAAAGATGTGGGGCAGGGGGGTGGGGCAGCGAGCCACAGCAGAGGTGTGGAAGGCAGCTTCCCCAAACCCACCAGGCATCTTTTTTCCCAGCCTTGAGGACCAACGTTGAGTAAGAACGATCCCAGTGATTCTTTCATGTGTCATCCCTTAATTGTTTATTCCTGCCTTCTCCCAACTCCCTTTTCACCCTGAGAATGTTCTTCCCATGCCGGTTTGCCTCCCACGGTGCCTCCCAGGGTGAATAAAAAGGGAAAAAAAAAAAATGCCCAACAATGGAGCAAAGATGCTGGCTTTAAGAATTCCTTTCACATGCGAAGTTATAAATCATACCAGGGCAATCAACCATATTAACTGAAAGCAGGCCTTTGGTACAATCTCTTTTTAAGAGCCTGAAATTAATCTCAGAGTTATGAGCCTGTGGGGGTAGGAAGTACAATGATTAGGGCTATGTTTTGTCTAGAATAACAAGCGAACGTAGTTGGGTTTTGTTTCTTGTTGGGAGGGGGCCCATAGCTCTTTGTTTTCCTCGTTTGTAAAGAAGCTACTGGCCCAGCTGTGTCGGGGACAAGCCCCCGCGGTACAGGACACCTCCCCTTTGTACACACGGTGTTTTCAGTGCTGTAATAGTAATGATGGGAGAGATCATAAGCAAAAGCGTTCTCTAGGCAAGCACACTGTGGAGGTTCTTTCTGTGCATGGTCTCGTTCATGATCAACAGTACACTGCAGTAGGAGGAGGGATTAGGATTCTCTTTTTAGAGATGAGGGAACAAGTGCTATCAAGGTTGGTGAATTCCCCAAGATCTCGGCAGATTTGAACACATGCGGTGAGATTGCACGTCCTGGCCTCTTCCATGCCTCGTGGACGCCCTTGTCAACTCAACAGTTGACATCGGTGCACGGATGAAACCTTCTCTCTTATATCGCAACTCTTTACAACTTTGCTTTCCAGCTTCTCACATACATAACCCTTGCAAGCTAAGTACTTCATGAAAAGGTGCAGTTGCACCTTGTGGCACCCACTGTGATCATTCATAAACCAAACTTCACTTTCTTTCTCTTGTTCCAGGAATGTCATGGATACCTTTGACATCACTATTTTATTCTGTCCCATTTCACATGAAAGGAGATGTTGACTTTGAGTGCTCTGGAAGCCTCTTAACAGATCATTAAGACCAGTTGTTGTTCTATCAATTTAAAAAGGTTTTAAAGCAAAGAATCTTAAAAAAATATATAGCCTCTATTTTCCATACCTCTAGCAACCTGTCTCAATACATATAAATATGCATGTTGTTGCATATCTTTTGATGAAGAGCCAAGACTATTTTTCTCTGAGGATGTGTCCACTGTATTGATTTGAGTTCCAGACTCTCTTTATTTCATATTCCATGCCCACATTCCATTGTATACCATTGCCATATATTATGTTTCTTTAGAATGTAAATAACTTAAGTACTTGGAAGATTTCTGAGGTAAGACTCTTTCATGTATTCTATGATTTTATTTTTGAATTTTTATGGTTGTCTCTCATCTACCTAATTCAACAGAAATTGATTTTAGGGCTTCACCTTTATTAAGTCTTTTAAAAGCTTTCAACTTAGTTTTAAAGAGACCATTCTATTTTTACCTATGTACCACTGGCTTATAGAAGTTTCATTAAATTATTTTATTAAATTATATTGCTTTATTAAATTATTTATAGACACTTTATTGAATTATTAACATATGTAATTTACAGTGACAAATGCAATTGGCCTATATAGGTTTGTGACCAAACACAGCTGACAGTTGGCAAATATACAACTCAGGTGTTGGAGAAATCAATGTACACTAGCCATTTTATCAGAGGAGGAAAACAAAACCAATGAATCCATAATCAGATAGAGCTTGGATCTGATTAGCTGTCGATGAAACAAGACCTTTTCTAAGGCTACATAATTAAAATTTTTTTTAATTTAAAATTTTTGATGGTACCAATAAATAGTTTTAAAAGTAATCCTTTCTTTGAGGTCTGTGCACATGTGTATGTTAGGTGTAGAAATGACTTAGACTCACGGAACTGAAGAGGTCTTGGAGAGCTCCAGCCCACTTGACTGCTTTTACAGAAAGAGGGCCTGGGTGCTCCAATGAACACGGTAGAGCCTCTGGGAAACACTGTGGTTGGTGTCAGAAACAACAAAAAACTTAAGAGATAAAAAAGAAAGAGGCCTGATTTGAGGCAGATAGCATTTCAACAGGATTTTCTAGCTAATTATCCCAATTCTAGAGTTGTAGCATTTTTAACCTATCTTTGAATTTCATGTAGACTTATGAAGAGAGGTTTTTGTGCTGCTTCTAATTATTTTCTTCTAGTTAGAATAAAATAATCTCCGAAGCAAATGACACATCAGAAGATTCACTGAACCCGAAGCCTGGAGAATGAGTAAATGTTCTGCCTCTGGGCAGGGATGTAGTCAGCCTATTTCATTAAGTTATCAAGTTAACCTTTGCTTTCTAATGTGTAGGAAGAAGAGTTCTAACGTGAAGATACTGGTGCAGCCTTAACCAAATTTAGGAAAAGTTGGAAACGTTATCTTCACCCACCCCCACCCAGGATCATCTCCCTGACCATTTGTAAACAGCACATTTTTACTGACACCACCATTTTCTCAATCCTTTTCTGTTTTTCCTTTTGGGCATCTTAACTTTCTCTAAGTGAAATAATCTTTGCTTGTTTGCATTTATTTATTTTATAACTATTATTTCTTCAAACTTCTTACGGATTTTGTCTTTTAGAAACTTTCCAATTCTCAATAATTTTGTGCCACAAACCCAAACATAGTACTGCAATAAATAACCTGGCCTATTATTTAAAGTTATAGGGTTCTATTTTACATTCTTTAGTTTAGTAATTTGCTTTGTTGGAATTTTTTTTTAATAATTTGCAACTTAAGATAATTTAGAAACCTAGGTACCTTTCATTGAATGTAAACTGTTTATTAATACTTCCCCACATACACGAAACCTCCTCCTTTTTGATATGGTAATTTGCAAAGTTTTAATACGGGAATAGTAAGAATGAAAACAAATTTTCTAAAATTGAATTGACTAACACATCGTGTAATCTAGGAGTTATATTTATTATTGATTATAAGTATTTGTATTTTTTAGTCCTTATTTATACCTTCACATTTTCTGGACCTTTGGTTTATGATCAGTAAAGTGACTTGGAAGCTATATAAGTCCTATTTATAGCCTGCATCTGAGAGGACATGCTCTCTCTCGTGAAGTCTTCTGGATGGTGATAAAGGGGGAAAAGGAAAATGTTTAAAACTTAGGCACATTGAAAAGTGCAAGTGGATTTACCAAAAGAATCAGTTATTTTGGGTTTGATATATAAAACTGCACTTTCCTCCACTGTTTATCAGACTTAAATTCCAGATTTTCTATTTAAAGGTGGCATTCCAAATTTGGTTGTCATTTAAATAGTGCCTAGGGAATTATATTTGCCTTTTCTTAAATGTTAACTATAAATATTTGTTAGAAGGAGAGCCTATGAAGTAGAATGTTTTCTATTGCTTAGTAACATTTTTTTTTAAAGAAAAAGATTTGTTTGATCATCTGCACCATAAAAAGACTCAACTGTGGCTTTGTAATTAGTATAGCTCATTTCTGCACTAAAAGATGATTTCAGGCTGTTAGTTTAAGACTTTCCTTTAAAGTGACTTTTGTATAAACTTAACTTTCAGTGTTTATTATCATTATCTAAGATTTCACCAGTTAAGTGAATCTCATTTGGTATACCTAGAAATTTAATTATATTACTTTAAAAGTTGAATAGTTATGCAAATACCCTCTGTGTGAGTCATTCAGTTGTTTTACATTTTGTATCATATGATGAGAAAACTCTATCATCAACCACGGCCCCTGTGCCCTGAAATTCCTTACCAGTGACTCGCTGGACGTGCCCTTGTCTGTATAGCTGGCCTGCTGTTTATTGAAATAGCAACTAGCCAGTCTTCAGTCTTTCAGCATGTCATGTGCGGTTAGTCTTAGCGGTTTTGTGGCAAACAACTCTGATTGTTTGTTTTAGATTTCATGCCTCATTTGAAGCCTTTAGTTATGTGAACCTAAAAAGCGATAGCTTCTTATACGTGATGCAAGGCTTGGTTTTTCAGCATGAAGTTGTTAACCTTAGTTTCTTAGCCATTTCCAATACAGGTAATTGGCTCCCTATTGCCTTGACTGCTGCTTTGGGTTCTACTTGAAGACCTTTGGTTTCAAAAAGCTACAGCATAAATGACACTACAATACATAATGGGCTTATTTTCAAATTCATCTACAACACTAACACAGGTTTGTAAGGATGGTATTTCCAGGGCTGTTTCTGTTTTACATTTCTAACATTTGTCTTTTTCTGAGTGCAAATAAAACATGCATTGCTTTGAAAACAGAAAAATGTATTATAAAAAAAGACATAACATCAGAGAATTATAAAAAGGACTTGGCCTGTCATTTGTAATCCATTCTAAAATTCTAATCCTAATTCTAATTCTAATTGTCAATGGACATGCTCTCCTTTATCTTCACATTTGTAGATTTTATATACTGAGAACATTTTGAGAAAACATTTTTAATTATTAATAATTAGAACATAAAATGTTAATTTAACTGTTAAGAAGTCTTCACTTTTTCTGTAATGAAAACAAAGTTGGACTTAAAATTTCAATATTTTATGGAAATAGTGCAGTGATTTGTTAGTTTAGATTTGTTAGAACAACATGACTGAAAATACACATTTCCATATCTGAGGGTCTCACGGGGTGAGAGTTTCAAAAGCAAATGTTTAGAGAAGCACTTGAAAATACATGTTTTTAAGAGGGAATCTTAACCTAGTTCAGTGGCATTTTCATTTACATTTTGAAATTAGTATAGGTGCATACACGAAATATGAATTATTATATATCCTAAAACAATGATACACTTAAATTTTCATGTTGCTTCATAATAGGTAATTAGTCTTATGAACAGAGGAAAAACATGGACAGAGTGGCTAAATAATGCATTAAATAATTTACAGATATATTTGGGAACATAAAATGAAAAAGTTCATCATTTTTTTCCCCACACATTTCAGCATTTGAGCTGTGGAATCAGATTTTGTGTCTACAGCCAGTCATTTCCACTTTCCAGGGCCCTGTTTTTGGAAAGTTCTTTGTCACTATTAAAATGAAGTTCCTGAGAGTAACTTCTATAAACTTATGCTTAATTAATATCAGTTTTCATCACTGTTACTAAGGTTCAATGTGATACCTTTACAGAATAATTTGTCACGTATAGTTATAAAATATATTCATGAATGGTAGGTATATTTTGTAATAATTATATTTTTCTGATTACAAAAGTAACACATTCTCCTTTTTTATGATGTACCTTCCCCCACTCAACATTATTTCAGGAGAATAATCACTATAGATCTACCCAAATCTTTTAAACAAGTATGTAATACTTTATAATATAACTTTATATTACAACTTTTTAAAAACAATTTGTCTATTGATGTGCATTTAGTAGTTACATCTTTCGGTTTTTGTTTTTAGAACACTGTTATAACCATTGTTACCTTACCTTTATATTTTTACATTTTTCCAGAAGTGTTTCTTTAAGCCAGCTGTCTAAGTTGTTTTTCTGGACTATGGGCTATGTACATGTAAACTACAAATCAAAGTACTCAGCATAATTTCCTTCCAAAATATTGGATTGTTTTGCGCTTGGACAGTCATTGGAGAGACTATTCTTTTCCTTACACCATCTCTAATGCTTTGTGCTCTCAGTCTTCCAGCATTTTTCTAATTTGCTAAGTAAAAAGTTATAGTCAGTTGCATTTTAAGTATTGGGGAGGAAAGAAGCTTTTAAACTATTTGACTGTTTACATTTTTCTTTGAATTATTAGTTCGTTCTCTTTATTCAGTATTATCCTCTATTGGTTTTTTGGGCACTCTTTATTTGGATATCTTTCGTCTTCTCTGTTTGGCACATATTTTCTCACAGGCTGTCTCTTACCTTTGCTTATAGTGTATTTTCCAGTAAAGAAGTTTACATCTTTATTTGATTTTTTCTTTAGGCATTCATATTATTTTTAAAGGTCTTCCTAAATTCAAGATCATAAAACTGTCCCCCATGTTTTCTTTGAACCATCTCACACTTTTATACATTTAAATGTTTAAACTCTATGGAGTTTATTTTTATATCTGCTGTAAGAGAATGATCAAAACTTCTTCATTCTCTGTCAAATAACCAAACTTCCTAATAGCCTCTTAATTGAAAAATTTCAGAACTATTTTGACTAGTATCATTGTCATTACGAACACCGAATTGCCAGCACAGGGTTAAATTCTTGGTGTCTGTTATCTCTGAGGTTGATACTAGTATTACTACATCCGTTTTACAGATGGAGAACTCACAGCACAAGGGGCTTAGTAACTTGCCCAAGATGAAGCAGCTAGAAAGCGGTAGTCAGGAGTCAGGATTTGGCCCTAAGTAGCCTCATTCCAGAGCCTGTCCTGGCAGTCAGTAGCTGGGTTCCACCCTGAAATGAATGTAGGTTGTGGCTCCGCCATGACCACATTCTCTGTTAAGTCTTCTCTCAGTCCTGTCCCGAGCCTTCATCCGCGGGTGACCTTCCCTCTGCCCCACTCTCCCGTAGGTTCCCGTCTCCCTGCTGTCCCTCTTGATCAGCAGGGTGGGGGGCATGCCTGTCCCCTGTTCTTCCTTCCCTTCATTAGTTCATTGGTTATAAAGTAATGGCTCGGAATCTGGCAGGCAGTGTGGCAGAGCAAGCCTTGTTTCCACAGAATTTTGGAGCTGAAAGTTCTCTTCTTATCAACCACAAGAGGGATAGTTAGTAACATGAATTGAGTTGCTTTTTGGGGGGTCTATCTCTAATGTTAGTTGAATAATTTAAGAAATACCTGGCTCAAGTATTATATTAAACTATTACTAAATGAAAAATGCTCAAGTCTACAATTGTTACTTTCGGGATGAAATTTCTAAATAATATACATATGAAATGTTCAGCTCTTCTCAAGGAATGATTGGTAGGAACATTTTTTTCTAGTTCTCTGTCTTTTCAAAACTAGCATTTAACTTTTTCATCTCTTTAAATATGCTGCACCCATTCCCAAGTTCTAGCATTAGAAGATATGCCATGGGTACATGCAGGGTGAAAGCTGTGAGCTCGACAAGTGGCAAATTTTGTTTTCTTTTTTTTTGTCTTTATTTATTTTTTTACTGTTACATTCAAAAAAGATGAGGTCCCCATATATCCCCCACCCCCTCACCCTACTCCTCCCCCCCATAACAACAATCTCCTCCATCATCATGAGACATTCATTGCACTTGGTGAATACATCTCTGAGCACCGTTGCACCTCATGGTCAATGGTCCACACCATAGCCCACACTCTCCCACAGTCCACCCAGTGGGCCATGGGAGGACATACAATGTCCGGTAACTGTCCCTGCAGCACCACTCAGGACAACTCCAAGTCCCAAAAACGCCCCCACATCACATCTCTTCCTCCCACTCCCTACCCCCAGCAGCCACCAGGGGACATATGGCAAATTTGAAAACAGAAGTATGTTCTGAATTTAGCTGTCACAGGAAGGCTGCAGTCAACTCAGTTTTTTATCGAAAAAACCCAGTTTAGGTCTCTGGGGCTCCAGGCGGGCCTTTACTTACCTGAGCTTCTCCTTGGCGTCTCAGTCTTCAGGAACCAGCGTCACCGTGGACATCGCCGTGATGGGCGAGGCGCACGGCCTCATCACCGACCTCCTGGCAGACCCTTCTCTGCCCCCAAACGTGTGCACATCCTTGCGGGCAGTGAGCAACCTGCTCAGCACCCAGCTCACCTTCCAGGCCGTGCACAAGCCCAGGGCGAATCCCGTCATTTCCTTTAGTGAAAACTTCACCTGCTCTGATTCTGAAGAAAGTGCTGAAAAGGACAAGCTCGCCATTCCCAAGGTCGGTGTTAATGACATATTCCTTCAAGGATCAAACACTCTTCTAATTGTCTTCTAGTTCTCTTTCCGCTCACCTAAACCCATGTGCAGATTCCTATCAGTTACTCAGTGAAGAGGTGTTCATTGTGGTAGCAAAAGAATTAAAACTCTAAACATAAGGACTTCCGTCCTTGGAGTTGGTAGCTTTCTGTAAACAGAGTCCCTGTTGCCTTTTATATTCAAATCTTTAAGTCATTTTTATTGAACCTGCTAGGTGCTAAGGATATCACAGCAAAAAACAGATAGGAATCCTTGCTAGACTGGTTTCTGTTTATAATCCATTGCCTTCTGAAACTTAAGGTTCCTTTGCTCTTTGATTTCTTAATGTGGTGTCCTCCATAGTACTCTCATGGATTCCCCAAACCTAAACAGTCTTTTAATCAGAATAGTTTTGGATGATTATAGATCATTTGAAGTGAAAGAGGGCCTTTGTGGTTTGTAAAATACCTTCTTTTTACATAATAGGATATGAGAGTTGTATAAAAGTAAACTGTAGGTTCAAGTTATACAGTAGCAATAGACTCTTGTGTTCAGTTCAGACCTCATTTATTAGTTGGAAACAAGTCACATTAAAGGCTAAGAAATTAAGCAAAATGGTCTCTGGTGCATCCAGCAGGGTTGTTTATCAGAGAAGCAGCTATCTCCTTGAGCTGGTAGTCAATCAGTAACATCCAAGCTCTTGCAATTGTGAAAATCTTGACCCAAGAATATGTTCCTCTGTCAATTAGATATTTGCATTGTTCCCTTCCAAAATGAGCTTCTCGTAAGAAGGTATGCCCAAGTATGATAGCACATTAAAGAAATGGAGAGGGAGACAAACTGGGATTGCTCCAAGGTTTCAAAACAGACTTGAGGTCCTTGACAGATTCAGGACAAGAATGCTGGTATTTTCCAGTCTCGATCATTTCCCTTCCTACCAAATTACCTTCTGAGATGTGTATTCAGATCTTTAAGAGATAGGAAATGATTCAGTATCAGAGCTATTTTTGAATCCCAAAGTGCTGTATACTTCACTTCTAAAAAATTTTACCATCTCCAGAAGAGCAGAATGTGTCTTTGTAAACCAAGGCTGCCCAGTTGGTCTCCTAGGAGTAAGTAGCCACAAATAAAAGTGTGTTGATGTTCCAACTCTTATGACTATTGCTGAAGTTGTATTAGGAGAATGCCTCCACTTTCCTCTTTAAGGCTAAGCGTGCACTTTAGAATGCTGGCACTCGTCCTAGTGAGTCCAGAACCCTGCCTCAGTGCTGCTGATGTCCCGTGTCCCTCTTACGGTATGGTGAGAAGAGACATAAGAGTAAGGGGGAGAGTTGGGGGCACAGTCTTCTGTAAAGAGGAGTTGGTACTGATGACATTACCCAGAACTCTGATGGCTCAGTCACATTAACCATGAGAGAAATGGGACATTTTGTAGAAAAGATTTACACCTTTACACTCAGTCCCTATCATTTATTAATCAAAAAATCAAAATGAAATCAGTAAGCCCTTGAGTAGATAAATTATCGTGTAAGAGGATATTAAAAAAAAGCCCATGTCCAAACAAGTGACTTTGCAGGAAACTGTCTGCTCATAATAAGTAATATGATGTATGTATATAAGTATGTCAATCTTACAAAGTTATCCCAGGGGAAATTGAAGTGAAGACCTCCAAAAGGTAATTTTTGTAATATTCATTCATTTTGGCCGAAGAGTCTTATATTGAATTTCTGAGTACCCAAAATTTAGATGGGCTATATTCAACCAATATAAGTTTAGGGTTATAAAATATGCTTGGTATTAAATCAACACTCCTTCCTAGCGACTGAGAAGGAGTTTACCTCCTGGACTGCTAAGACGCGTTTCCTCTACTTGGACAACCACCACCTCAGCCACAGGTCTGCCCACCCTGGAGCCTGCACCAGTACGGAGGGACCGCAGTGCCAGCATCAAACTTCACGAAGCCCCATCCTCCAGGTGAGACGGTGCTCCTGCTAAGTCCATGTCTCTTAGGGAGGCTACTTACCCAAAAGGAATTATGAACTCCAGGGGGAGGGATGTGAAGAGGTGGTCGGAGGCCAGGTTGGGAATGGAAAGGCACATCATTTATAATGTGGAGTGGTATGGGGCTTCACCTCAGACAAGTAGGCATAAGGGCTGTTGTGGGACCTTCAGTGGAGAGAGGGTCTTAAGGTGATTCCTGCCAATGTGACATTGGCTGGGGAAGGTTGAGCCCTGAATAAAGTGAGGCTAGACTTTACTTAGAATACAAGATGGAGACCCACACTCAGACCTTCAAATCAAAGGCATCCACCCTGCCACTTGTCGTTGACTTAGACTCCTTGGCCACCCTGAGGAGCAGGTAGATCATGAGCCTACGAACACTTAGAGCACATGCTCAAACACGTGATCATTTAAACTTTAGTTAGTATGTTAAGTCCAGTGGTACAAAGCGACTTGGAAGCCAGAATTACCAAAGTTAAATAAAAGGTAATGTTAAGATCTAAAAGAATCTTGAAGAATACATTCAGTCAATAGGTGGGAACTATTGTGTTTGCTTTCTGTTTGGAATAAAATGAGCATACTTTGCATGAATTCAATAACTATGAGAATATTTGCCAAGTGATTTCAGGTTTTTCAAACATATATATCAGCTTTACTAATGACCTTATGACCGAAAAAATATCTACATCATTACTGGACTACCTGATGGCAATATTAGACGTGGTTTTCTCCTGACCTTAGCCCTGAGTATAAATAAAGCACCAAGATGAGATTGACAGAGAAATGGACACCTTTCAAAGCATAAGATTTTAACGATTGCTCACTTTGCAGGCTTTCTTGATTAAAAATATGTTTGTTTGGTTATTTCCACGGTAATGTTCCTAGTCTAATAATCCTGTCGAGTCAGATTCAAACTAGTATGATTCTTTCAAATACCAGTATAATTCCACTCCATCTTATTACTTGAGTTTTTGTAAAACTACTGACGACAACACCTGGAGGTGCTCCCCCAATCTGTTTCATAAATATTCCCTAAAATTTGAAATGATAATTCACTGGTACTATTTTCCCCTGAAAATGTGGGCCACTGTTAGATTTTACAAGATCCAATGCTGTTAAATGGTATGTAATAGTAGTATACTTAGGTATTTGTGCTTAAGAAAATGAACTATGTTCTCAGTGTGTACTGTCAGAGAGGCACCCAAGTTCCTAACACACCTTGCCAAGTTTCCTGTTGAAAAATGGTCTGTGGTTTTCTTTCTCTAGAATGAATCTACCAAAAGTAAGCTAAGAGATTCTCAAAATGTCTTCTTTCTTTTCATTATTCTATGTTACTTCTGGTCAAATCTCTTGTTTTCCTACTCTTCTCTTCTTTCAGTCAATAAAAATAAATTGAGACCTGAAATTGAAATAATGAAGAGGAAGATGGATGCAATAACTGTTAGGAGCTTATCAACCTTTTAAGGGTCCTATTATCCTGCTTTATGAAGTAAATATTCATTCTCAAATAAATGCAAGAGGCACAAGGAAGGGCACATGATCCCACTTATTCTGTTTCTCCTAAAAATACTCGTGGATGGCTTACTGGGTATACTTTTTCATACTAACTTACTATTCCTAAATTCATAAGCCTATAAGAAGTCCCAATATAAAATCTGATAGTAATACAATGTTTTTCATCATTATAAAGAAATTAAATTCATTTTGAACAGAAATTTAACCTCTTAAGGAAAAGCCATATATAAGGAAGTGGCAGTAGTGTCACCATTAATATGACTAGTTTTTGGTTGGCTCATTCTTTGTAGTGGGTGAAAATAGTAAAAAGAGTGTTCCAGGTGGTTTCTAGTGGGATTACAAACTAAAGTTAAAGCCTCTTTGCTCAGGAAACCTATTGCTAGAACTGCTGATTGCTTTCAAAATTCATTCGGGTATTAGCCCCTGTGGGTTTTATTTCTTTCCTTCCATATCTGTGTTTTGTTTTTAGAACTGAAGTGAGCAAAAGGAGAACAAGAATGGGAAATAAATATTAGACACAGTCCCACAGCTTATATCCCTTTAGTTATACAACTGGATAATTTATACCTTGGTCATTTTAAGTACAGCCTGATAGAAAGGACCACGCAACAGACGTCAGAAGGCTTGTGCCCTACCATTCAGAAATGTGTGTCCTGAGAAGCAAGTTCCTATCCACCTGAGCCTCCATAAATACTACAAGGACTCGTTAGGAAAAGGGGGGACTATTGTGTACTCAGGAGGCAAGTTATGTAGAAGATTACTAGTGGTGCTTTTAAAAAACATAGGCTTGAAAGAAATGGGAAAGACTGAAGGAACTCTTACCCTAAAGCAGTCAAGTCTACCTTGGAACTGACCTCTGTCTCTGTATATAAGGCAGAAAGGAGACTGTAAGCAATCTAAAAGAAATGTTAGGGCCTGAAAAGATTTTCAGAAACTGGAATAAAGTTGTTAGAAAATTCACCTTTTAGAGAGGAGTGCTCAGAACTTCTGCCAGAGACACATGGTCAGTTTTGCTCTTCTGTGTCAGAATAAGGAGGCCAAGTAAAGGTTTCCCTAAGCCGTTTTCCTCTCCCAAATCCAAATTATTACATATTCCTAAGATCTAAACAGGAATGAGAAAATATGGGTCAGTGCAATACTAAAAGCTGTTGTGAGGATCACACAAAGAAATACAGGTGAAAGTGCTTATAAATGCTAATTCATTATATAATTATGATTGATTATATTAAGAATAAGACAGCTATGGCTAGGATTTTATTTATCGTGAAATTCATTAAATCCTTCTACATTAAAGGTACTCTGCATTGTACTGTACAAAACCTTTCAAAATGAGCACATTTTATGTTTTTCTTTGAAAAAATAAAACCATAGTAGCTCATTTTTCAGCTAGTCTTCATATAATTTATTTTTTTTTTTGAGAGGTTAGAAAAATCAAGCCAGTTAATGTTAAGGTCCTGTCCTTTAAAAGTCTACATAGAAATATAACTAAAAAATGAAAAATCTAGGCCATAAAGGCATCACATTAAAACTTCTCACAGTGGATCTCATAAGTCAATCAAGCATGTATGAGGAGTTGAAAGGGAACAGCATTATAAGGGAATAGTTGGTGAAGTTATCTATTTCAGATCCAAAGGTTACTTTGATTTTCTTGTTTTAAAATTCCAAGAATTTATGAAATGCTTAGGTTGAGGTTTCTAAGATGGGCATGGAACAAATATTCTTCTGTGTGCTTTCCTTAATTGTATTTGATAATTGCTGGAGTTCATTCCACATTTCAAATGTGTCTTTTATGACTTTAGAAATTGTTGTGATACGTAAGGAGAAAGGATGAAATTTTAAATGCTTGGATCAATAGCTGAAAAACATCTCTCTGAAAATGAAAAGGATAGAAGAAATAAGGTAACACAAGGAGTCAGAATTTGAAATTAGACTCAAAACAAATTATAGATCTTAGTGCTAAATTTACTAATAAATCAAAGGATGCAGGCCATAGTCAAGCACAGGCTCAGCTTTCTTCCCTTTAGAGGTACGAGCCTATTACTGATTCTCCCTAAATGTCCTTTACTTCCACATTAGGACATGTTCTGGTTTGAATTTAACATGCAGGGTTTTAAGTAATAGATGCCTAATGTTGCTTTCACAAAGGGAGCCATTTTGGTTATGGAACATCTCCAAATTATACCCCATTAATTATACAACTTACGTGACACTCTTCAGTTATTCATGTCCCCATAATTCATCAATTTCAGGTAAATTTACAATAAGCCATCCAGCTAGACCAGGTACATCCTGCACACAGTGCCAGTCTAAGATTGGCAAAGGGTCAAATTGTTAAATTAGACTCATGCAAATTATAGATTTTTCTTAGTGCCAAATTTGCTTATGCTTCAAAAGACACCAGTCTTAGCAAAACACAGACCAAACATTTTTCACTCAGAATGGCCCAAGATCATCAACACAACTCCCTGAATTTCTTTCTCTCCCACATTGAGATAAATTCTGGTTTAGATTTAACATGTAAGGTTTTGAATAATGCATGCGAAGAGATTTCGGTTTGGAACAACTCCAAAATTTTTATCCCCTTAATTACATGATTTAACATTCTCCAGCCCAACTCCCCCGTTGGAGAGTTCTGTCTATAAGCATCTAGATGGAACAGGTACATCATGGTAAAAGCATTCCATAGATGAATACTCCCCTTACTTTGTTCCTAGTAAACACCTTTAGTGGATTTGGCAGCCGGTCCATCATCAGCATGTCACAAAGGGAATAGCTGGGCCATCCCTTTCCTTCCAGAGTATCATCAACAAAGAAACATAATAAGCCAAAGGCCTTTTGCTAACCTTTTACTTCACAATTCTGCAAAACACATATTCATTGAATGATTTCATAAGCATTTAACTTTTAAAAATAGATATACCAAAAATAACAAATAATAAAGAGCACCAAAGGAAGCATCATGACATTCATAACTGACGTAAGTCTGTCTACGTCTTAACCACTTAATCTGCAAGGATCTTTTAGGAAATCTATGAGAAGTATAATAGAAGTAGAAGGTTAGCTGAGTTGTTTGGTTCCTATTAAATAGATAAATAGGACGGCTACCTTTCCTCTTTTGTTAACCCAGTATGCTTGATGAGTGAATGTTATATCTCTATAAGAGAGATTGAGCTAAGAAAACCTTTTATTTTTTCCACTTGGAAATAAAGTGGGTTTGACAATGAACCTGGACCAATGCTCAGATTGGCAAATTTATATGGACGTGATGGTTGAGTTCTGATGAATAATTTTCTTCATTTTTCTTCATATCCTGTCTGTCCAGTGCTGTTGGTCCTGATTCTTGGAATAACCCAATGATGATGACCCTCACCAAAAGCAGATCCTTCTCTTCTTCCTATGCTGTTTCTGCAGCTAACCATGTAAAGGCCAAAAAGCAAAATCGACCAGGTAAGCAATTACTGGGAGAAGAGTTCATACTCATTGAGTGTGTGCCATGGAGTGAACCAAGTCTTAAGTGTTAAACTAAGAGTCTGAGGGCACTCTACCTTCAGAAGCCTTTGGTTTGTCTAGTCTAAAAGGAAAAAGCCTCAATAACCAATTAGTTACCTGAATTTTCATGTATTTTGATATCTGTTCCTTTAAGGATGCTGTGCCAGATTGCCTATCCTGAACTTGTTAGATAAATGGGAAATCATGGTCTCCATTGAGGGTAATCTCCAGAAGCTTCATCTTTTACTATATAAGCTAATGGTGCACTTAAAAATTTTCAAATTTATTTTTAATATTCTTTTAAAAGGAAATTATTTTTTAAGAGTATGTTATGTATATGAGTTCAAGGAAATGCTACATTTATTGTACATATTATAATTTAAGAAATCCTTTATGTCACCCACTCCCCCAAAATGTATACATGCTGAAAGGAAAATGTATTTAAATTTGGAGAAAATACAATTCAGGGTCTTTGAGAACTTTTTGAGAAAGCACACAATTCAGCAACCACAATACCCCAATAGTATTATGGGTAAGTTTCCCTTCCTTTCCAGTAAAGTGCAATTTTGATGTGTAGTCTCCCATCCAGGATCTGGCATCTAACTACTGCAAGGGAGTTTCCAGGTTGTGGTCCATATACTCTATTAACCAGCAGTATCTCACTTTCCTCATACTTCATTCTCTCAGCAAATATTTGTGGTATGTTCATTGTCTCAAACACTTAACTAATTTCAGGGATAGGGCAGTGATTAAGACAGACCTAGTTCCTTCTGTCACAGAATTTATATTCTAGTGGAGAATATAGACAAGGCAACAGCTATTACTGTGTAGTGTGTTAAGGAAATGAGGGAAGACTGTCAAATGAAAGAAGAGATACAAAAGGCCAAGAATGGGAGAGTGCCCAACTTGTTCAGAGAGAACCTGAGTAACTTAAGATTGGAAATGGCTGGAAAATGTAACGAGCAGAAAGGGAAGAGTACTGGGAGATGAAAACCAGTGTGTAGACTGAGGCCTGATGGTGAATGCCTGGTGAGCTATGAGAAGCAGTTTGGACATTAATTGAAAACAGTAAGGTTTTAGGTGGGAAAGTGACATGATTCAAGGGAAGATTACATCATTCAGCTAGGATCTGTGCTAGTTCAGACTGTGGTATAATGGTTTGTAAGATTCTGTCTGGATTGTCCCCATGCCTAGAGTCTCAGTTAAGAGCCTGCCTGGGGTGTTTACTAAGACTCTCCTTGGACTTCTCCAAACTCTAAAACTTTTCAGGACTGCAAAAAAACTCTGTTAAGATTTCAGTAGCTTCCTGCCTAGCTGCTGCTTTTTTCAAAATTCGTAAATTTTGTATCAACTTGAAAAACTAAAATAACAGACAAAAGGAAGCCTAACAAATTATGGAAGCATAACGTTAAAAAATCTTATCTAGGCACATTTATCTTATTCAATCTTAAAAACAAATTCAGTTGTTTCTCCAGTGTTCAGAAAGATAAATAAATGAACACGTATTGGTTAAATGTCAAGACCAAGGTCTTCTTGTTAATGAAGAAAATGAAAAAAAAAAAAAAAAGGCTTGATTATACTCACATCTCATAAAACTAAATCCCATATCCCTTTTTTACCTTTAGCATTGATATATTTTGTCCTTGGTACAAAAATATTGCAATATTACTAACTATAGTCTATAAATTGATTAGTTGTATTTTTCCCATGTAACACCATATTCTTAACACCTCGTAATAGAGGAACATTCTTGTATTTGCATTATTAACCACAATCCTCATCCACCACCAAAATCATGTAATACAGTTCCTAGATTATCCACTAGCTGTGTGTCAATTAACATTAACTTCCCTAAACTAACCCTTTCAGGCTGCCATCACATTTATAAATCAGCATTGTTAGTTATACTCATCATAATGTGTAATCAACTATACCCATTTCTACATATTAAAATAAGCCTTATTAAAATTCTATATACATTCAGTGGCAACTCCCATACCTCAACCCATGTTCTGTCTCCTACTAACCTATACTCTATAGTTTAACTCCATTAGTTTATTCATCATGTTTAGTTCATATCACTGAGACCATAAAATATTCATCCCTTGTGTCCAACTTATTTCATCTAATATAATATCAAGATTCATCCATGTTGTCATATGCATCAAGTCCATTTCTTTTTACAGCTGAATAGTATTCCATTGTTTGTATACACTGCAATTTGTTTATTCATTCATTGGTTGACAGACACTTTTGTTACTATCTTTTAGCAATTGTGAATAATGCTGCTATGGATATTACTGTACAAATATTTGTTTGTGTCCTTGATTTCCATTCTCCTGAATATATTCCCAGTAGAAGGATTGCTGGATCATACAGCAGTTCTATATTTCGCTTCCTAAAATCATCTGCCTTTAGCAAATTGAGAATTTACTTAGAAGAAAACAAGGGAGGGTTGTGGGAAGAGGACATAGTAGGAAGCTCCAGAATCATTCCTTCCACCAGTGTAACCATTCAACTGACAGGAGCTGTCAGAATTAACTGTTGTGAAAGTCTGGAGCCTAGTAGAATGCTATGCAGCATACAGGGAAGAGTGGGAGAAAGAGACTGATAAATTGTGGTAAGTACCAGGGAATTTCACTCTCCATTCGCTCTCCAGCAGCTACCATGCCCATCCCCTAGCCTCACAGGAGGCAGAAGTAGGGTCCTCAACCCCAGCTCATGAAGCAGCTTATGGGTGTCCTGGTGGGATATAAAGATACAGTTGTCAAAGATCCAGAGATCGGAAGTCCAGTCACTGATCACTTCTTTTGATCAGCTATTTCAGATCACGGATAGGAGGGCTGAACTCTGAAAGAAAGCACTGGCCAAAGAAAAGTCAATTTGCAAAGACTTGCCAAAGCAAAGTCAATTCGCTTTGGTTCCTTTGGTTTTGTTAGCTTCTGGCACTCAAGGAAATCTCTGCCATAACACCAGCTAAATACAAACTCAAACAATACACAGCTCGGAGTCTAAATATCAGAGTTAACAGTTGAAAATACTAAAGCAAAAATTGCACAACAAAAGATTACAAGACAAAGAATCAGTGAATGATGGCCTATCCAAGTGAAGAGGATACAAATCCAGAAAACATCAGTAAAGAGGAACAAACTGAGGGCATACTGGGAAAAGACTTTAAAAAATGGTTCTCAATATGCTCTAGGAGGGGAATGAACATGCAGAGAAAAAACTAATTAGAGGATATTAAGAAAACAATGAATGAACAATGTGAGAATCTCTATAAAGATACAGAAATTTTTAAAAGGAACCAAACAGAATTACTGGAGTTGAAGACTATAACAACTGAAAGGAAAAAGTTCTAGGAAGGTTTCAACAGCAGATTGGAGCTGGCAGAAGAAAGAATCGGTGAACTGAGAAGATAATCAAATGATTCAGGTTAAGGAATATAAAGAAAAAATAATTAGAAGAAGTAAAAATAGCCTAAGTGACCATCAAGTGTACCAAGCATACTAAATAAAAGAAAGAAAAAAGGGCAGAAGGAGTATTCAAAGAAATAATGGCAAAAGACTTCCTAAACCTAGCAAAAGATGTGAATATGTACATCCAAGAAGTCCAAAGAAAACCACATGGGGTAAACCTGAAGAGATATGTCCAGAGCTATAGTAGTCAATTTGTTGAATGCAAAGGACAGAGAGTTCTGAAAGCTGTAAGAAGGAAGCAATGTGTCATATATAAGGGATTTCCAATAAGACTAAATGCTGATTTCTCCTCAGAAACCACGAAGGCAAGAAAGCAGTGGGATGAAATATTTAAAGTGCTTAAAGAAAACAATTGCCAACTAAGAATTTTGTATCTGGTGAGACCTTAAGAAAAGAAGGACAGATTAAGACATTCCCAGATAAACAAAAGCCAAGTGTTCATTACCACTTGACCTGTCCTACCAAGCAATGCTGTAAGAGGTTCTTCAGATGGAAAGGACACTAGAAGTATATCAACGTGGCATAAAGAAATGAATGCCAGCACTATTATATGTTTTGGTATGTAACTCCACATCTTCTTAAAGATGCTAAATGCAATTGCATAGAAAGTAATAATAAGTCTATGGTTTGGGACATACAACATACAAAGATATAATGTGTACCAAGTACAAAAAAAGATGGGGTGTAGGAATAATTTATGTGTCAGCTATTGAAGTTAAGTTGTTAGCAAATCAAATATTTGTTATATATTTAGGTTAAATTTTTTTAAAATTTATTTTATGTTTTTAATTTATTAAAGTATATCACTCATACATAACATACATAAGCAGTAAGTGTATAACAATAGTTGTGAACTTATAAAACAAATATATATAACATCATACAGCACTCTCATAACTCTACTACCAATAATTTGCATTGTTGTTAAACATTTTTAATTAATGATTAAAGAGCACTGTCAAAATATTACTACAAAACAAAGTATTTTCCCCCAACCAATCCTATTATTATTATCTTTATGACATTTATATATGAACATATAGAAACAATTAAGTGTATAGTAAAAATTGTGAACTTACAAAGGAAACATGCATAACATCATACAGGGGCCCCATACATCAACCCTCCACCAACACATTGCATTGTCGTGAGAAATGTGTTACAAATTATGAAAGAACACTGTCAAAATCTTACTATTAATCATAGTCCTTAGCTTACATTCAGTGTGTTTTTCCCCCAGCCCACCCTATTATTATTTTTTAAATATTTATTTTTTATGACAGAAGTTGTAAACATAAAACAGTCATGCACATGTACAGAATTCCCAAACAACACCCCTCCATCAGCACACCACACTATGGTAGAACATTTGCTACAGATAAGATAATATCATCTGATGGTTACCATGTCCATAGTGTACATTTGGCTCATTTTTTCCTGATGCCTCATTATCAACACAGCACATCTTTGGCATAGATGCAAGAATATTATATTATTGCTGCTAACCACAGTCCATAGGTCACTCCAGCTGTATTTTTCCCCTTCTTCTCCACATTCCCAGCACCCTGCAGTAGTGATATACATTTGACTAGCTCACAAAGCACACTCTTGCATCTGTACCATCAACCACAAGTCTCATCTACCTCTTGGTTTACTGTGCTATTCAGTTCCTAGGTTATTTTCTAGCATTCTGTCAACTGACATTTACATACCTAGACTACCATTTTCAGGCACATCCCCACTTATAAACTAGCTGTTATTCTCTGTGTGTTACCATCCACTTTATACATTTTTACACTTTTACAGTAAAGCTAATTAAAACTTTTACATACATTAAACATCTGTAGTCCATCTCAGTCCTCCTCTTATCTCCTTTAAGAATCCACCATCTACCACCTGGTCTTGAAGATATTTTCCTACAATTTCTTCCAAAAGTTTTATTCTTTTATTTTTAGCTTTTTATCCATTTTGAGTTAAATTTTAGATAAGGTATGAGATAGGGGTCCTCTTTCCTTCCTTTGGCTATCATTTGTTGAATGGACTATTCTGCCCGAGCTATGGGGGTTTGACGGGCTAGTCAAAGTAACTTGACCCTACATGTGAGAGTCTGTTTCTGACCCATCAGTTTGGTTCCATTGGTCTATGTGTCTGTCTTTATGCCAGTACCATGCTGTTTTTACCACTATAGCTAGGTAATATGATTTAAAGTCTGGAGATGAGAGTTCACTTTTCCTTTTTATGATGGTTCTGGCTATTCAGGACTCCTTACCCTTCCAAATAACTTTGATGATAGTGTTTTTAATTTTTTTTTTTTAATGCTGGTTGAATATTTTCAGGATTACATCAAATCTGTATATCAATTTGAGTAGAAATGACATCTTAATGATATTTAATCTTCCAATCCATGAGCATGGAATGTTCTTCCAGTTATTTAGGCCTTTTTTGATTTGTTTTAACATTGAGTTGCAGTTTTCTGAATACAAGTGCTTTACATCTTGGTTAAGTTTATTCCTGACTATTTGAGTTTTATCTGACATATTTTATTTTCACCACTCTTTTGACACATTTAGTTACTTTTATTGATATAATCTTCATTTCTAGACTCTCTTCCAGGCCTCTAACTCCTGTCTTTTCTTTTCAGGCTCTAGCACAGCCTTTAGTATTGCCTGAAAATCTGGTCTCTTGCTTAGAAATTCTCTTAGTTTCTTTTTATCTGTGAATATTCTAATCTCGCCCTCATTTTTGAAAGACAGTCTTGCTGGATATAAGATTCTTGGCTGGAAGTTTTTCTTTTGTAGTATCTTAAATATATCAGACCACTGTCTTCTTGCCTCCATGGTTTCTAGTGAGAAATCAACATTTAATCTTATTAGTTATACCTTATATGTTATGCATTGCTTTTCTCTTGCTCTTCTCAGAACTCTCCCTTTGTCTTTGGTATTTGGCATTCTGATGAGTATGTGTCTCAGAGTTGGTCTATTTGGATTTTTTCGGATGAGTATATGTTGTGCTTTTTGGACATGGATATCTATGTCCTTCAATAAAGTTGGGAAATTTTCTACCATTATTTCTTTAAATATTCCTTCTGCCCCTTTTCCCTACTCTTCTCCTTCTGGGACACCCATGACACATATATTTGCACTCCTTTTGCTGTCATTTAGTTCTCTGAGAACTTGTTCAATTTTTTTCTTTCTTTTCTTCATCTGTTCTTTTGTATGTTCACTTTCAGAGGCAATGTCTTCAAGCTCACCAATCCTTTCTTCTGCCTCCTCAAATCTTCTATTATATGATTCCATCGTTTTATTTAATTTCACTTGTTGCACCTTTCATTTCCATAAGATCTGCTATTTATCTATGTATGCTTTCAAATTCTTTTTTGTGCTCATCCAGTGTCTTAATAACCTAATTTTTATTAATTTAGCCATCTCATTGAATTTATTAAGGAGATTTGTTTGAACATCTATGTTCAAACTATGATTAATTGTCTCAACTCTTTATATCATCTGGACACTTATCTTTTTCCTTTAAGTGGGCCATAGTTTCCTGTTTCTTGGAGTGGATTGTAATTTTTTATTGGTGTCTCAGCATTTGTGTTACTAGAGTATTTATTCTGGGTGCAGTTTTTCTCTTTAGTTTAGGGCTTCCTGCCCTTTCTTCCTTGCTGGTTGTCCAGTAGGAGCCAATGTTGTAATTGGTGCTATAGACTGTGGAAGCTCAAGCTTCCCTCATTGCACCAGGAACCAATGAAGCTTCTCCCAACTTTCTCCTTTGCCAGGGGTAGGGACAGAGTCACAACTGTGTGGAATAATCCAAGTCATGCAGGCCTAGACTGTAGTTGCCCAGAGAGACTGATGAAGCTTCATGCCCCTTTCTCCCCTGCCTGAGGCAGAGATGGAGCTGCAGGTATGGGCAGCAATCTATGCAGTGAGGGTCCAAGATGACTGTAGTTGCCCCAGTAGACTTCTGACTTCTAGTCTGCACCAGGCAAAGGTACCTGCAGTTACCTGGATAGGCTGGTGCAGGGCCCACCAGCCTCCTCCCTACTAGAGGTGGGTCTGAAGCCTAGTTTAGGACTGCAGGCCAATCTGGGTAAAAGAAACTGGTTCCCGCAATCACTGTAATTTTTGGTCAGGCTGGCTTCCCCTCAGGCTGGGGGCAGAGTCAAAATGGCAGCCACTGAACTCTTTCCAACTTGGGCCAATACACATCCCAGCTGTTCCCAGGGTTATATCTTAGCCAGCTGAGTCTACCAATCAGTAGCTGAAATTGGCAGCCAACCATCTCCTCCTCCCCAATTTTTGGGAAATGGAGCTTCCAATTCCAGCCACAGAACAGCTCCTGGGGTGGCTCATGCCATCAGAGTAGGATGATCACCATCCTCTGCAGTTTAGCTGGTAATTTCCCAGAGAGGCTGGTGCAGGTCCCCACAGCTTCCTCCCTACTGGAGGTGGCACTGGAGTCTAGGTTAGAGCTGCAGTCTCATCTGGATGAAGAGAAGCCAGTCCCCACCAGCACTGGGATTCTCAGTCTACCCCAGTTCCCCTCATGCCAGGTGTGGTGTTAAGATGGCAGCTCCCAGCCTCTTTCTGACTTGGACAGGTTCAAACTCTAGCTGTTCTCAGGATTATACTTTAGCCTGAAGAATTTATTCATCAGTAGCTGAAGTTGGTGCCCAGCCATCTCTTCCTCCCCCATTTTTGGGAAGTAGAGCTTTCAATTCCAGCCCCAGAACAGCTCCCAAGGAGGCTTGTGCCTCCATTGAAGGATGGGCACTGGCCTCTGGGACATGGACCACTCTACTTATGAGTCTTCTCTGCAGATGGGAAGCCTCCTCTTTCCATTCCTTCAAGGATATGGCAGGATGCTCTTTTAGCCTCCTGGAGCCCCCAAACAGTTGCTTCAGCTAGCTCCAGACAGCTCTGGGTGTTTACTAGCTGCCCTGTAGCAGGAGCTGACTCTAGGAGCTCCTTACTCTACTGCCATCTTGCTGGTTGTTAACCCCTGGTAGCCACAAGAAAACATATGAAAAATATATTCAGGAAGAAACAAGAGAGGGACTCAATATGGTACAATTCAAAAAATCAACTAAATATTTGATGAGCAGAAGAATTGAGAATCATAAGAGATATGACTTACAAAGGCAATAGCAAATGGCAGAAGATAGTCCTGCATTACCAGTAGTTACTTTAATAGTAAATAGATTAAACTCTCCAGTCTTAAGGTAGAGTTGACAGAATGGATTAAAAAGCATTACTCAACTATGTGTCTAGTAAAAACTAGAGACTTACCGTAAATTCAAAGATATAATTAGTTTCAATGTGAAAGGATGAAATATTTATATATATATATATCATGTAAGTAGTTACCACAGGAATGCTGGGGTAGCTGTACTAATATAAAACAGATTTTAAGTTGAAAACTCCCATGAGGGACAAGAAGATCATTATATACTGATAAAGTGAATCATTATATATTGATTAACAAGAAAACAATAAATACATGTGCATCTAACAGCAGAGTCCCAAAATTAGATGAAACAAATATTAACAAATGTGAAGAGATAAATAGATTTCAATACATCACTTTCTACAATGGATAGAGCATCTAGACAGAAAATCAATAAGGAAATAAAAGACTTGAATGATACTCTAAACCTACTAGATTTAACAGATACATAGAATTCTTCACCCAACAGCAGCAGGGTACACATTCTTCTCTAATGCACATGGATTATTCTCTAGGGTAGACCATATATGTTAAGTCACAAAACAAGTCTCAATAAATTAAAAAATATTTAAATTTTACAATGCATCTTCTCCAACCACAATAGAATGAGACTAAAAATCTATAACAGGAGGGACAAATGGAAAATTCACAAATAATGTAAAAATTAAACAACATACTATTAAACAGTAGATCAAAGAAGAAGTCAAAATAGAAATTAAGAAATATCTTGAGGCAAATGAAAATGAAAACACAATACACTAAAACTTATAAGATGCACAGACAGTGCTGAGAGAGAAATTTATAGCTCTTAATGCTTACATTCAAGTGAAGAAAGATCTCCAATCAGAGACCTAATCTTGCAACCGAAGGATCTAGAAAAAGTAGGAAAAAACTAAACACAAAGCAGGCAAAAGGAAAGAAAGATTAGAACAAAGTTAAAAAAATAGAGAAGTAAAAAATCAATAGAATCAACAGCTAGACTGACAAAGAAAAGAGAGAGAATATACAAATACCAAAAATTAGAAATGAAAAGGGAGACATTACTGCCAACCATAATGAAATTAAAAGGATCATTAAAGGATACTATGGCAACAACTTAGATAACCTAGATGAAATGGTAAAATTCCTAGAAACACACAAACTTCTTACCCTGATTTAAGAAGAAATAGAAGAGCTCAACAAACCAATAACAAGTAAGTATATTGAATTGGTCATCAAAAACCTCCCAAAAAAGAAAAGCCCTGGAATAGATGGCTTCTCAAGTGTATTTTGCCAGACATTTCAAGAATTAACAATAATCTGCTGAAACTATTCCAAAAAACTGAAAAGGAGGGAACATTCCCTAACTCATTCTATGAATGCAACACTACCCTAAGACCAAAGCCACATAAAAATACCACAAGAAAAGAAAATTATACACCAATATCCCTTATGAATATAGATGTAAAAATCCTCAACAAAATACTATCAAACCAAGTCCAACAGCTCATTAAAAGAATTAGACACCACTATCCAGTGGGATTTGTCCTATATATACAAGATTGGTTCAACATAATAAAACCAGTTCATGTAATATACCATATTAGTAGCTTGAAGGGAAAAAAAAATATCATCTCAATTGATGTTCAAAAGGCATTTGACACCACATTAACAGAATGAAAGGAAAAACCTCATGATCATCTCAAATCATGCAGAAAAGGCATTTGACAAAATCCAGCACCCCTTCTTAATAAAAATTACTTATAAAACTGGGTATAGAAGGAAACTTCTTCCATGTCATAAAGGGCATATATGAGAAACTTAGCCAACATCATACTTAACGGGGAAAGACTGAAAGCCTGACCCTGAGGTCAGAAACAAGACATGGATGCCCACTGCCACCACTGTTTTCACCTTTATACTGGAATTTCCAGTGTGAGCAATTACGCAAGAAAAAGCATCCAAATTGGAAAGGAAGAAGTAAAACTTACTCTATTCGCAGGTGATATGATTCTATATATATAGAATCCTGTAAAAGCCGCAACAAAGCTTCCTCCAGAGCTAATAAATTATTTCAGCAAAGTGTTGGGGTACAAGTCAACATGCAGAAATCAGTAGTGTTTCTATACAAAAGCAACAATCAGAAAAAAAAAAAACCAGGAAAAAATTCTGTTCATAATAGAAACTAAAAGAATCAAATATCTAAGAATAAATCTAACCAGGGAGGTAAAGTACTTGTGTACAGAAAACTACAAAACATTGCTAAGAGAAATCAGGTCATCATGGGTTGGAAGATGACGTATTGTTATGATGTCAACCCTATTCAAAGTGATGTACAGATTCAACACAATCCCAAACAAAATTCCAACAGCCCTCTTGCAGATATGGAAAAGCCAATCATGAAATTCATATGGAAGAGTAAAGAACCCCAAATAGCCAAAGCCATCCTGAAAAAGAAGAACCAAGTTGGAGAACTCACAGTTACTGATCTTAATACTTATTATAAAGCACAGCAATCAGAAAAACATAGTACTGGCACAAGGGCAGCATATAGACTAATGGAATCAAATTGAAAGTCAGAAATTAACCCTCACATTTATAACCAACTTATTTTTGACAAGCATGTCAAGTACATTCAATAGGTAAGAATAGTCTGATCAATAAATTGTGCTGGGAAAATGGAATGATCATATCCAAAAGAATGAAGGTGGATCTCTACTTTCCATATAAATGATCATTTCAACATGGTTCAAAAACTAAATACAAGAACTGGAACTATAAAACTCCTAGAAAAAGCATAGGGAATCATCTTCAGAACCTTGCATAGGCAATGGTTTCTTAGACTTTACATTCAAAGCACAAGCAATAAAAGCAAAGTAAAATGGTACTGGGAGTGGTTCTTGAGAAACAACTCTTAAGTTGAGATTTCTGAGTTGGATCTGGGGTTTTTTTAATTGTTTCTCTAATCTGATTAGATTCAAAGGCACAAATGACTCCATTTCCAATGATCAATATGGCGCTGATAATCCATGGCGTGAGGTGGTAATAGAAATATGCAAAATATCTCCATTGGATATGACTACTCAAAGGCTTATATGAGACAAGGTTCTGGGTGAGAGTGTTTGGGAAGTTGAAAAAATATTGCATTGGCTGTTTTTCCTAAATACACAGGATATAGTTGTTAAATGAAAGTATGAGCTCCTGGGTTCAAATTCCTAGCTTAAGCACCATATGAAGGACATGAAAATTTTATGTTGCCCTGAAAGAAAATCTTATTTCATGTAGCTGCAGACTTCAGTCTTCTGAAAACCAGACCCAGAACCTTTTGCAAGTGTCCGAATTACAATGTAAATTGAATTCCCAACCTTGCAAGGTGTGTCTGTTAAAGTGAGGGCATCAGTTGGAAAGGAATGGCATCCTGAAAATTGAAATGGGAACATACAGATGTTAATGATGATGGTGGGGATACTGACACCCTAGATTCTGCTGTGTCTTCTTTGACACATAAACCTTTAACTATCTGCCCTAAAAATCAGTCACCCAATCTCCAGTCTTTCCTGAAGAATGAGCCATCCAAACTCCACCTGAAAAGAATTAACCCTGCTGTGCCTGTTAAACATATAATGACCTCCTTTTAAGGAAACACCCTCACACCTCTGTCTGAGGAAATTAATCCTGTTTCACTAGATGAAACCATGGTGGAATTCCCTAAGGTAGTTGGCTTGTGAGACACTTCTAATTCCTCTCATGACCCATCTTGAACCCCTCTCTTTTCTTTCTAGACCAATAACTGGGCTGAAGCCCCAATAGACCCCAAAAAGGTGAGGTATCAAGTGTGGCCCATGAGAAGGTGCCCTAAACTCCAAAATTACTTCATGAATTTTTCAATTTATATAGACAAAAACCAGGGCAATATGTGTGAGAAAGAATATTATGGGTGCTAGATAATGGTTGAAGGAACATAAAGTTGGATCAGGCTGAACATATTGATATGGGCCTACTAAGCAGAGATTCTGGGTTCAGGATTGCAACTTGTGAGGTTATAAAGAGCTCTAAGAGTTAGTTTGGGTGGTTGACTGAAACATGGACCAAAAGGTGGTCATGTTGGTTTGAAGCTGTCTGTACCCCAGAAAGACATGTTCTTAAATTTAATCCATTCCTGTGGGTATGGACCCATTGTGAGTAGGACCTTTTGATGAAGTTACTTCAGTCAAGTTGTGGTTGTGGTCTACCTCAATCAACATGGGTCTGTTCCTATTACTGGACTCCTTTGTAAGCGGAGTAAAATTCAGACAGACAGAAAGGCAGAGGGAACAACCAGAAGCTGAACATCAATGGGACACAGAAGAGAAGGGAGAGACCAGGAGAAGCTTCCACGTGCATTGCCACATGACAAGCTAAAGAACGAGTATTCCTGGCAGCCAACCCCAAAAGACCACAGTTTTAAAGTAGAAAGCACTGCCTTGATATTGCCTTGATTTGAACTTACTTTTAGCCTCAAAACCATAAGCCAATAAATTCCCATCGTTTAAGCTGACCCATTGTATTTTATTTGCTTGAGCAGCCCAGGAAACTAAAACAGTGGCCTATATTGCCTGACGTCAAAATGTCAGAACTTCCCTGGGATAATGTAGATGAGGTGATCCAAAGGCTTAGAGAGATTGGAATGTGAGAGTGGACTCATTATATAAGACCCACTTACCCACCACACTCCTGGTACCAAATCTGTATTTTTCAGGGTTCTCCAGGAAAGTGGAACCAACAGAGTGGGGGAGGGAATGAATATTAGGAGATTTATTGTAAAATAAATGGCTGTGGGCATGGGCAAATTCAAATTCAAATTCGGTAGAGCAGGTCATATAAGCTGGGAACTCCATTAAAGGTTTTCAGGGAATTCTCGAAGAGAAGCTAGCTAGCTGAAGTAGAGATGGAAATTCTTCCTTCTGTTTGCTGAAACCATCACTTCTTTTAATGCCTTCAACTGATTGGATGAGACTTCTCTCATTGTTGAAGGCTATCTCCTTAGTTGAATATAGATCTAATCAGCCATAGATGTGATCAAGTTACTGATGGTATAAATCTACAAAATATCCTCATGGTAACAATTGGGTCAGTCCTTACTTGACCAAAAACCTGACCCCATAACCTAGCCAAGTTGACACATGAACTTAAGCATCACAGAGCCTCATCAAAAGTAAAATCTTTTGTGCATCAAAGGACTTTATCATTAATGTTATACAGCAATCTGCATAATGGGAGAAAATATTTTGAAAACATATCTAATAAAGATTTAATATTCAGAATACATAAAGAAATCCTTCAACTCAACAACAAAATGACAACCCAATTTAAAAATGGCCAAAATGCACATGAAAAGGTGTTCAACATCATTAGCCATTAGGGAAACGCAGACAAAACCATAATGAGATACCATTTAACAATCACTCGAATGGTTACTATTTTTAAAAATGGAAAGTAAGTGTTGGAGAGGATATGGAGAAATAAGAACACTCATTGATTGTTGGTGGGAATGTAAAATGGTGCAGCCACTGTGGAAGACAGTTAAGTACAGAATTACATGACCTAGTAATTCCACTTCTAGGTATATACCCGAAAGTATTGAAAGTAGGAACCAGAACATATATTTGCACATGGTGTTCATAGTGGTATTATTCACAATTGCCAAAAGATAGAAGCATCCCAAGTTTCCATCAACCAATCAATGGATAAACAAAATGAATATATAGAATGGATGGTATTCAGTCATAAAAAGGAATGAAGTTTTGATACATGAGACAACATGGATGAACCTTGAAGACATCCTTTTGAGTTAAATAAGCTAGACACAAAAGAACAAATACTATATAATCTCACTGATATGAAATAATTAGAATAAGCAAATTTGTAGAACCAGAAACTAGAAGATAGATTACCAGTGCTGGGGTAGGATTAGGGGATCAGGTTGCAATGGTTAAATTGTACAGTTTCTATTAGGGAAAAGTTTTGGTAATGGTAGCAGAACATTGTGAACATAATTAAGTCCACTGAATTATATATTTAAATGCAGTTAAAAGGGGAAATTTTAAGTTGTATATATGTTACTAGAATAAAAAAAGTTTTTAAAAAGCATGGCTGTACAACACAAACAGTGAAGCATAATGTAAGCCATGAACTAGACTTAGTAGTACAATTCTAAAATAATTCTTTCAATAATTATAACCAATATACCATACTAATGCAGAAATGAACCACATTAATAGGGTGGCATATGAGAACTGTGTATTTTATGCATGCTTTTTCTATAAACCTACAACCTCACTAATAATAATGAAAAAGAATTAGCCTAATGCAGGGGTTCTTAACCAGGGGGTCCCCGGACCCTCAAGGGCTTTGTGGAAAGATTTCAGAGGGTCCATGAGCTTGAATTGCAAATTCCCAGAAACATTATTCTTGTGGGGACGTGTTAGTGTGGGTGTGGTCTCTTTATTAAATAATAATACACCGTACAGTGTGGACTTAGTAAGGGATCCCTGCTTTTCACCTGACGGGCAAAGGGGCCCATGGAACAAAAAAGGTGAAGAACTGCTGGCGATGGCTCAGAGGGTAACTTCCCTCCTTCTCACTGGCATGTTGGGCATTCAAGTTCTGCCTGCCAGGGCTGTCCCAAACTTCAGTTTCAGTGTCGTCAGCCCAGAGCCATTGCTGAAAGCCCGGTTGGCTTACCTTCCTCTCAGTGCATGCGTCCCTTTGCCTGGATTCTCACTCTCTTGCTGAGAGCCAGAAGTCAGCAAATAATGCTCCGAAGGGAAGAATCGTTCACAGGGTTTTGGGACCATCCGTCTGAGAGTCTCTTCTCCCTGGGAGCTTAGCGCCTCGATTGGTTGCCTTGCCTCAATAGCTTTTTTTTTAACCAAGCTTGTCTAGCTGTGTTCAATTAAACGGAGAGAGTTTTACAGTACAAACTATGGATAGTTTCACTTAAATAATTTTCCTCCAGCATTGTTCATCTTCTTCGTTGATTGCCTAAAGTTCCTTGTGTCTTGATACACATTTTTACTTGTTCTTGGGAACAAGGGATTAAAGGTGAACTTAATGAAGAGAACTGGTGTTTTAGACTTTTTTCCAATTACATTTAAAATTTTTTCAATTTTAAAATTTTATTTTTACATATTTCATATTAGGGTAATTTGAATCACACAGAGATTTACATTTCTTAAGCTATGTCTTTTTCTGGACTCTCTTAAAAGTAATCAGATAAAAAGTAAAGATATTGGAAAGAATGCTTGTTTATCTGAAGTCTTTCCCTCGTGTGCATGTATATAAATATGTGTGAGTATGTAACATAATATTGAATAGGACAGCAAAAAGTCATAAAATTCACCCTTCCATCTTTAGACATGATGGCACTTAAAATACCTTAGAAAATAATCTGTTTTTAAAGACTTGCAAAGAAGGCCATTCCTTCCATTTCCTTGGAGTAACCTGTTCCTGTGTCAAAATCACTTCTTTTGAGACTACCATTTGCAGAAAAAAAGAGAGAATATTTGGTTATCTGCATTTATATATCTCCATCTATTTGAAGACTACTTTATGTGCATAAGTATTGTTTTAGAAGAGGTCCTTAACACCAGCATTCCTTAATCCTTTCTGTTTTCTAAACTTTAAGTGAACTCTGATAATTTACACTGTGAGAAAGAGTGGCTTGGTTTTGGAAAATTGACTTTATATGTTTAGACCTTTATCCTCTCACCTACAGAATAAAATTATCCCTGCTTCTTGTGGTTGTTGCCAAGACTCATGCTTAAGGGTTCAAAAATATGTGGACTAATGGTGCTACAGAGCAAAGAGCTTGCCCTCTGTTGCAAGGTTTACCTTAAATTTCATCCGAGGCAGTAAGTTTTGAGTCTTAAAGTCGGTTTGTTTGTTTAAATTAAGCTAATCCATGAGTTCCAAGAACTCTAATGGTTGTGTAGATTTTGAGATTTGTGAAGGAGAAAGAATAGCATTTCTCTGAGGCTATCAGTTGGAAACTACCAAAAATTAGCGGTGAAAAGATCACTTTTCTCATAAATTGCCTTCAGAATACACATTGCATTGCGTCAAGACAGAAATGTCTAATGTAACCACAGGCTTTGAACTAAAGTTCTGATAAAAGAAAAAAAGGAAGTGACAGACGACTGTTAAAGACTCGCAGTTAGCTATCGGGATTTTTGGAATTGTTTGAAGTAACGAGTCCAGGGGGCCCTGTGTTTTTTAAGACACAACAATTAAAACCTGGGCTTGGTCTCCACAGTCCTCAACAGCCTGCCCCAGGAGCTTCGTGCCACGCTCCCTGTGACCTCTTGTTCTTGTTAAGCTGCAGCCCCCCTGCCCTCCTGAGTGATTCTTCAACTCTTTCCTCAGTCAGCACTTGCCTACGTGCCTTCCTTATTTCCTCAGGCTCTGTTCAGACTTTACCTCCTCGGTGACTCTGTCCCAGACCATCTACCCAAAGAGCATGTCTGTCCTTCTCTGACCTCGTGCCCTCTGCATTATGTTTTTTATTTTTTTCCCATGTCACTTAAAACTCTGTGGCTTTTCATCTTTTTCTTTTTCTTTTTTTTTTTTTTAAGCTTCTGTCTCCCCATAAAGAGTGGGAGCTCCATGAGAGCAGGCGCTTTGTTTTGTTCACCTCTGGATCCCCAGTCCCTAGAATAGGACATACGGCATAATGATTATTTGTTGAATATTGCAACACCTTTGGAAGCCCCCTGGGTAACCTTTATGCCAAGTTATACCAGCATCCAGGCACTTCACGGGTACGCTGCTTTTCAAAGATTATCTGGTGCCTTGATCTGCCTTAATCCAACCCGTAGTCTAGTCTAATTTAAACCTGTCCTTTCCAACATGTGTAATATTTGTGAATATGAAAATGTTATGTAGCAGTGGAGGGCAGCTAGAACTTGATGAAATTGCATTTCCTTTCTGTTAAGAAAATACAAGAAAAATCTAATTATAAAATATGAGATATTAAAAACGGAATTTATTCCAGAACTTCCAAATAAAATATATTTTTTTTAAATTACGTATCCCCATTAGGCCTTTACAGCACCTACTCTATGTAAATCCACTTGCTGCCTGCAGTGCTGCACTGGTTAGGAAATGGAATAAAAAATTTAGTGAACTTATTTCTCCTTTGGCCAGGGGACTACTGATTAGATCTTTGTACTGCAAAGGTGTTTTAGTGTCCCTAGTGCGAAAGCTAAATCTTCACAGTAGAACTCAAAATAAAAACCATAAGAATGGCATTGTAAAGAGCAATGGAAATTTCACCCAATAAATAAGGAGTGGTTCCTCTACCTTTGGCACTCACTGATAGATGTATTTCCTCATAAGGCACATTCTGCTAGGACCAGCCAGGCACACCATAGTCTCCACCTGTTGCTACTGCGATCCTGCAGTTGGTTAACCTCTCTGGGTGTATTTGACTTCATTTGTTAAGTATGAAGGTGGCAGAGTTGATCAGGAATCAACACTATAAATGGAGAAAGCAGCTAGGACGGGGGTTGCTTCCCACACTCAAAGAAAAGGGAGATTCCTCGTCTTTTAAAACAGAGCAAAAATAAATAACGGTGCCAACAAGAAATTTAAAAAGGAAACTGTACAAAACCCTTCACAAAGCTTCATATTCCTTTCAGCGGACCAGAAAACCTTTGGGTGTGACAAATAAAGCTTTTGAGGGAACTGGACATTGGAAGCAAACTGTGCTCTAAGCCGGCTGCCAGTTCACCACACGTAGTATTTGATGATGTAAAAGCCCCTGGCTGTAAATTTCCCCCTGGGTGGTGACAAACAGAGAATGACTCTTAATGATTTCATTTGCCCTACAGGAGGTTGTTCAGCTGTAAAATTATGAAAAGCAGTGAGGAGGTCATCGTTCCAATGTTAAGATGTTATTTCTCTCTCCCTTTCCCTCTCCTCCTCCCCTCCCCTGGTCCCACCCCCACCCCCAATTTTAAGAGCCTGCTGTCCTCTCTGGGAGAGAGCAAGCTCAAAAGACGTCACCCTTATACTTCATCAGTTCTTTGAAAACTAAGTCAGTGTCCTTTAAAACTCTCACAATCTAGAAGGAAAGCTAAAAACTGTAACTTGGGACTGTATAAGATAGTGAAACCTCATGTAAAACACAAATATGGTGATATTGCATATATAAGACTGGCTTTATAAAATACAAATACAAATATACTAGAGAAGGAAAAAGAAGAGCAGCTTGTGTAGAGCAGGCGAGGCCTAGAAAGGTTGAGAGGTGATGAGTTTTGTTTGTTTTTTGTTATTATTATTATTGGAATAATGAAAGTGCTCTGGGAATGACTGGGATGATGGATGCACAAATATGTGATTATACTGGATACCACTGATTGCACTCTTTGGATGGATTTATGCTTTATTAATATGTATCAATAAAAAGGAAAAAAATTTCAAGAAAGATTCTCATAATCTAGACGAAACACAAGCAGTTTGGTACAAATGTGCACATTTAAGATTTAAGTTTTAGGCCTGTAGTTTGGGTCTGAAATGGATTATATATCATTTTTTATGTTTTCTCCAGAAATTATTTTGATCCATGCCCTGTTCCACACCAAAAAGTACTGTTTTACTGAAATGTGGATGGTTAATACAATAAATTTCCTCTCAAAAATTTACGTATTTTACATATCCAATGCCCATAAAACCCTGCCCCAGATCCCAGTTAATGTTTAAAGCAAGGCACACATGTGAGAAATTTTCAACTACCATAGTTACGTCTGAATGGAAGAAGAAGCAAGCATGGGAGAAGAAAATCCTGTCCTTCTGTCCTGAAGTGACCCCAGGACACCAAGGCTGTGTTGGGATCTTCCAGCACTGCCACCACATTTTTCATGATTCCTTACCCTGCTTCCCTGCTGTGGAGACACCCGGTCACCCGCCTTGTCAGGATGGTGACATGTGGAGGCCTGCCCCTGCCCTGAGCGTGTGGCTGTCATCGAGCCAACAGGAGTCCCTGGGGAAGTGACAGAGCTGCAATTCTGCATTTAAAGAATTTATTGAGTGACCTAATAACTCTCATTCTTTCTCAGGTGCCCTAGCAAAAATGTCACCCCTTTCATCGCCCTGCTCTTCGCCTGTCCAAGGGACGCCAGCCAGCAGCCCAGTGAACAAAGTTTCTACGCTGCAGTTTCCAGAATCTGCAGACACAGCTGCCAAACAGGGCCCAAGTTCTCACAGGGCCTTAACTTACACCCAGAGTGCCCCTGACCTAGCCCCTCAGAGCCTGGCTCCATCTGTTGTATGTAGCAGGTAAGGATTTACAGAGTTTACTGGACTTTGAAACGGGTTTCCCCGCAGGAACAGTGACCGACCACTAGGCCACACAGCTGTGCCTGAGTTTGCCTGGTAATTTGACCAGAAAGTAGAAGGTACTGTGATTGGTGTTGAATAGGCTATAATAGAAATTATTTTAGGAGGTTTTATATTACTAGAAAGTCGAGAGTCTATAACTCGAACTTTAGAGAGGATACAAAACAATTAGTTGCATATTTTGTCTGCTTCTGACAGAGACTGCGTAAAATACATAATTTTAAAAATTATATCAAGAAATTTGATATAATCTGACATCTTGTTGGAGTGGTACTTAGTTGTTCGGCAGGGAGTATTTTCTATGCATTTTAAAGGCGTTTTTGCTTGTTTGCATTTCCCATTTAAACACTTAAAAAATGTTCACAAAATACATGCACATTATAGCTGGACTCAAATGGTGGTCTGAGTGCAATTAACCAATTGCAATATCACGTGAAACAGAATCACAAAAGCTGTCTATCACTGAGAGTAAGAAAAGGGGTCAATAATAGCAGAAGTAATTATTTCACCAATAACATTACTAAGAAAGACAGATTTCTTCTTACTGATTATATGTTTTGGTTGTTCTTCAGTAACAGTTTCATCTTCAAAAATTTACCTGAAAGCATTGCAATAATTTTTAAGTAGAAAAGAATTTGGTGCTTTTTAACTAAGTCTAATCATGAAAGTACCTTGAATAAAATGGCATTTCCGTCTAAGGTTAATGAGGATAAATAATTGATTCAACTGGTAACATGTTTGTCCTCTTGTATCAAATATTGGTTCACAGACCTAGATTTAATGAAGGAATTCATTTTCAAAAAGTAGCAGCCTTATTAAGTCTCACAAGGTTCATTTTCAAAGACAATGTTCATGAACTCTATAACCAAATGAATGTTGTTTATTTCATAATCTTTACTTTTACTTCCTTTCACTTTCCAAATATTTTTAAAGGGAAAATCATTCTCGTTTGTTTGGCCAGAGCCAGAGTAAAAAAGTTATTTTACTGTGCGTAAATTATTCTACTGATGTTTCCACGATAGTTTTTTAATAAAATGATTTCTGATGTGTAATAATCCCATCTTTGTTTATCCACAAAAAATGTGTTCTGTGGTAGAATATCTGGGAGACATATGGTATTTCTCTCTCAGAGATTAGCAATGCCTATCACTTTATTAAAAGCTCTGAGAAGTCCTCCTCAAAGAATACCTATTGATACTTGTTTCAGCTAGTGCTTTAGTTTTCTGAATTTATTCGACTACAGAACTAATTTCTTTAGACTAACATCCACTAATTGCCCAAAGATCTAATATTTGGAGAATACCCTTAAAAGTTCTCACATCCTGAGCCAAGATGACTTGTGTCCACCAAAAACATCTGCTTCCAGCTTGTCAAGGGAAATAAGTAGCCTAAGGGAAGAAGAGAGATCTTCAGAAAATATCTATCACTCATCTAGCTTTTCTCAACATAGTCTGTCTTTTTGTCTTCTTAGCAGGAAGAATGTAATAGGTTTTTACAAGAGAAGTCTTAGAGAACAACAAGGGATTCCACTGCCTACTTGCTCAGTAATATTTTTAAGTCCAGTAGTGGGTGTTTTATTTGTTGGGACTTTATAAGTCTATAATTCAATCCAGGTTTTATTGTTGCCTCCAAGGCAGCCACCCATGTAGGCACAGAAAGCTCCAGAAACACACGACTAGTTATTGTGGTTTCCCTGCTTGAACTCAAAGGGTTTGGCTTTGAATCCTAGTCTCTTAGCTGCTGTAATGTCTATGTAAGAAGCTATTTTTTTGGCCTAAGAGCATATTTGGACTACTAATTTAAATGTCCCTTTTAAGTATTATTTTGCAATGAAAAAAATTTTGATTAATAAAGCCCACTCTTTAGAGACCACCAAACTTCATCTGAGAATGTAAGCCCATCAAATACAATTGTATCTACTTTTTCCCTCCTTGGTCCTGTCTTTTTCTTTTGATTTCCTAAGTCAAACCAATGGGATATCATAATTAGAAATATTTTGTGTGGAATAGGTTTCCATATATATTCAAGGTCTGGAAAGCAAATTTACTGAGTATGGCATTACTCTCGAGCCGGAAAATGCTTATTGCTATTTTTCTCTACTTCGCATACAAGCACAGTTCAGAGAAAATAAAAGTGATTAAGACACTTAATATATTAAACAATAAACTATCACATGTCTCTTCTCATTTTAGAGTGAGCAATCTGTGGTTAAATAACAAACAAACAAAAACCCTCTGAGACCCTTTGCAATATTAAAAGAAAAGAACCCAGCAGCAAAATGCAGAATTAATGTCTAACCATGAGGTCTCTAAGTCAGATCAATGAGAGAGGAGACAATTTGGGACTTCACTAGGCCATATGTGGGGTGACTTTTTAATTTAGAAAACAGTCAAAACTGTTGAGAAAGTAAAAGTTGCCTACATTCTGTGAGCTCGTCTGGTAAGGAACACTCTCTCAAATGACTTCATTTTTCCCAGTTGCTAACAGGCTGCCTTAGCCTACTTCTTTTCCACCCAGCATCCTTTGCTGCCAATCTTCCAATCATTCGCCATCAAAATATACCTCTCCTTTGTTCACTTTTTTAGGGGCTTAGCAGGTGACTGACCAATCTGAGCAATAAAACGCAATTTTATTTTGTGGCAAAAATAAAATCAACCTACTATCATTCTGTTTTAACCTACTGGATTTTTAAAGGGTTCTTTGGACATAAAATGTCCTAACCCAAGTAAGCCATCTAGTAATGTATCTTCTAAGAAGGCACTAGGGCATTCCATTGGGGCAGATTTTTTTTGGCCAAATTAAGTCAGCACTTCCAAAATCACCATTAGAAATAGGGAGCGGTCTATCCCAGCATTCTCCAAATAATATGCCAAAAATTAGCCAGGAATTTCACCTCTAGTATGTTCCAGCCTATGGAGGAGGAGGAAGAGAGTGAAAAGAACTTCTCACTTTGCATTGATCATTCTCTCACAAAATGAAAGCAGTGTAAGACACACCAGCCTCCATATATAAAACAAGATGGGGTTTTTCCACGAACAAGTAAGCAGGAAGTAGAATTATTTGAGAATCATTATCTTGATATCGTCATGTATACAAAAGTGGTATGTGCCTATGCTTTTTTGAAAAGAAAAGGTTATACTTACAGATGCTCCAATATTTCTCAGCTGTGGCAGACCGAATTCGCAAGGGAATCCTTTCGATGGGCCACTGGAGAAAAACAGTGCGGCCGCTCGGACTCCAGGCAGAATGGGTAATTCATTTGGTTTCGATTCTGTTTCTCACAATGGAAATCACTTGGCTGATATTTACCTGATCAAAAAAGTAATGTGTTCCTCATGTTCAAAATTATGAATTTAAAAACGCAAGGAAGAAAATAAAATCTTCTAGAATCCAGTCCCCACTGTTTAACCACCAGTAAAATTTTGGTTCAAAATATTTCCCTGTGTCTACACACAAATGTATTTTTTAACAAAATGAAAGGCCATTTTACACGACATAAAGAATAGTATAGAAATGTTATTTTGTTTTGCTACACGGACATTTAAGCATAATCTCTGGAAATCTTCATGGCAGATCCCCAGAAATGACTTGCTTCTGTAACTGTGGACTTAGTTTTTTCCTTGACCCTATGTATGCTGTGCAAGCCAGAGCCCCTCGTTTATATCCCAAATCTGCTGTTTACTAGTGTGTTTACTAGTGTGTTTACTTAATCTGTGGGCCTCAGTCCTTCATCTGTAGAATGGGGAAAATAATGGTGCCTACCACACAGGATTGCACTTAAAGCATGTAAAGCCCTTAGTATATAGTGTGTCTGGCTTGCTGCTATTACTATAGCTTCTATTTTATTTTTTTGTTTGTTCGTTTGTTTTTTATTTATTTATCTTCCCTTCCCCCCACCCCCCAAGTTGTCTGCTCTCTGCGTCCATTCACTGTGTGTTCTTCTGTGACCGCTTCTATCCTTATCAGTGGCACTGGGAATCTGTGTTTCTTTTTGTTGCATCATCTTGTTGTGTCAGCTCTCCATGTGTGCAGTGCCATTCTTGGGCAGGCTGCACTTTTCGTGCTGGGCGGCTCTCCTTATGGGGTGCACTCCTTGTGCGTGGGGCTCCCCTACACAGGGACACCCCTGCGTGGCACGGCACTCCTTGTGCACATCAGCACTGTGCATGGGCCAGCTCCACATGGGTCAAGGAGGCCCGGGGTTTGAACCGCAGACCTCCCATGTGGTAGACGGACACCCTATCCATTGGGCCAAGTCTGCTTCCCTATTTTATTTGTATTGATAGAGGTCTAAGGACTTGTGTTTGTTAGTACTGCAAGTGTGAAAGGGGTAGAAAGAAATTATTTCTATCAACTACAGACTTTAGGATGATAGTGCTACCTAAGAATGATTCCAGACTACCTGCTTCAGCATTTCTTGGTAGCCCCTCAATAATTTTTGTTTATTTTCCTCTAAGAGTGGTGTTCCATGGGGTATAGGCAGGGAAAACATCAAAAGGACAGTTGTTTGTGTGCCATCAGCTGATGGTGTAGCATTTATGAAGACTCGGGGTAGTCCCTTGCCTGATCGTCTCTAATTCTATTGGGCTGGAAGAATAGGCGGGTATTTCTTATCACCTTTTTGCTCTCATGTAGAGTGATGGCCTTTAATGTGGTTTCTCCAGGCCCACATTTGGATTTTTTCCTTTTTTCCTGCAGATTCTGGATTGAAACTTGTCAATTACATTTTTATACTTTATATAATTCTAAAATTGCAGCAGTTATGCAGGAAGAAGGGGTCTTTGGAAAAGTTCTAGAAGATACCCTTATTTGGAATAGATTTCTTAACAAAAGCCATTGTTCCCTGGCAGCTTAAGAAAAATTATTGAATAAACAGATAAGGACATGCAACAAACTCTAGGATATCCAAAGCCATTTTGAAAAAGAACAAAGTTGGAGGAAATGTGCTACCTACTTCAAAACGTAAAGCCACAGTAATAGAAACAGTGTGGCATTGGCATAAGGATTGGCAACTAGATCAAATGGAGTAAAAGACCCTGAAATAGACCTTCCCCTACCTAGTCATTAAATTTCCAGCAAAGATGCCACAGCAGTCCAACTGGGAAAGTATAGCCTTTTCAATGAATGGTGTTGGAAAAAATGATCATCACTCCTAACTCACACCACTTCAAATAGTATTTTGAAATGAAGCAAAGCCCTAAATGCTAAAACAATAAAGCTTGTGGAAGAAAGCACAGGAGACTATCTTTGTGACTTTGGGGAAATGCGAAGGTTTCTTAGATGGGCATGGAAAGTAGTGATCATTACTTTCATCAGAAGTAAAGAATGTAGGAACTAGGGTCAGACTCCTGAGTTCAAATTTTGAAGACAGCATTTACTCGCTATGTAACCTTGGGCAATTTCCTGTGCCTCAGTTTCTTATCTGCAAATAAAAGATAATAACAGGAGAATAATATCTGCCTCGCAGGATTGTTGAAAGGTTTAAAGGGTTTAATACAGAAGAGTGCTTCAAGTGGGCCTGGGCGCATAGCAGGCACTCGTTGTTCTGATTGAGATACCTTATTCAGCTATGGAGCTGCTTAACATCTCTGCCCAGAACACATTCTTTAGACACTTGGTATTACCCAAACAGTCGTTTAGGAAGCACAGCTTTGACTCACTCAAATGGGAGACCACAGAAAGGGACCATTAAGGAGCAAAGCCACAAACTCCAAGGAAAGTAGATACACAGGACCTCTTCCAGCTCTTAAGCACATGCCATCGTGCCATGCTCTATAGATCGCACTGTTCCTAGAGTGACAGCTCAGCATCTCCCACCTGGGAGCCCATTCTAGAATTAATATTTTAGTAACTATCAAGTCAACTGCCTGACTGTTTCATGTGTTGGAGAGGAATAGAGGGAAAAGAAATATAAAGTCAAAGGATGTTTAAAAGATATGAACTACTAATCTAAAGCTCATTATTGGGAAATTACTGAATTTCATACTTGCTTAGGTTCAAAAATGTGTGCATTTTCCTGTACTACAATCCTTTATTCTCAATTGTAAGCTCATGAAAATAGTTTTTCTCTCAACTTCTCATTTACCGTGAGCATTTCAGGAAAACTTGTGTAAATGAAACCCATTTCCCCACACAGGTCTTATAATAAGCTGTTCCTTTTCAATTGCAGATGACACAGCTCAAGTTACTTCTGATTATGAAACCAATAACAACAGTGACAGCAGTGACATTATACAGAATGAAGATGAGACCGAGTGTCCCAGAGAACCTCTGAGGAAAGAGTCGGCTTGCAGCACCTATACTCCTGAGAACATGATATTCCTGGTAGCCCCCCATCACTTAACTCACTCTACTTGAGAAATTGGCTTCAACTATTGAGACTGGCTTAGCAATATGTTCCTGAGACATTAGATTTACAGATATATTTCATTTGGACACTTACACACTATAGCCTACCTATATTTATCAACAGTTTTTTTCGTCTGAGCCTTATTGGTCTCTTAAAGGGTCTATTATTTGGTGACTAAAAAAACAAATATTCATCTCCACAAATGATTACAGTTATTTTTTAACCAAACTGAAAAGTATAAATACCCATAGAAAAAAATGATTTATTTCATTCAGTAAACAATATTTGAGATGACATAAATATAATAACTATAGATGTAAATAGGTGTACATTTCACTTATTTTACATTTCTCTTGTTACCTTAGGGGTTCTGTGGGATTTTCTGTAGCACATCCTTGATATGAAAAGCAGGTTTATATCACCACTTGCTATATATTAAAATATTCTTTAATGATGATTTGTTTTGTGCATGACATTCATTTAAAGATGAAAGCATCCATTTGAGTCAAATTAATTTGGGGAAGGCAGCAAATGAAAAAATAGTTGCTTATCATGTGATTATAAATTGCTGCTATTATCATTTTCTTTTACCTATTTGCCATTTATACATTTAAATCAAATAGATTGTCAAACAAAATAATTTTAATATGTGGATTTATCATTTTCTTTCTTTTAGTGAGTGTACTTTTTTTTTTCTTAAATCAATTTTATTGATACATATTAATAAAGCATACAATTCATCCAAAGTGTACACTCAGTGGTCTTTGGTATAATCACATAGTTTTGCATTTATCATTTTAATCATTACTAGAGTATTTTCATTATTTCAATAATAATTATGAACAAAAAACAGGCAAGAAAATTTTTTACCTCTCAATCTCTCTTTGCCTCTTGTGCTGTACATAGCTGCTATTTCTGGCTATTCTTGCACAATTATTTATTAAGCGGTTTTATTGAGACGTATATTCACACACCGTATGATCTATCCAAAGTGTAGAATCAATGGCTTTTAGTTTGATCACAATGTTTTGCATTCATCACCATAAAAAATTTTAGAATAATTTCATTACTCCAAAAAGGAAAACTCCACATCCTTAGCATTCCTTTCCCAGCCCAATATAACCACTAATCTAATTTCATCATTATAGATTGATTTATATTTACATTTTATATAAATGGAATCATACAATATGTGGTACTCTGTGGTCTCCATCACTTAGTATAATTTTTTTTATGTCTGATATTAACATTTTGTAGTATTAACTTATATTTGTTCAGCTTAAAAAAGGGTCTTATATATGCAATTTTACTCTTATTCATATTTCACATGCAGTTTTACTATGCAATAAAATTCCATGTTACATTTTTTAGCTTTCATTTTAGTAATATACATCACCTTAGACTTTTTTTTTAAACCACTCTCATACCCAACAAAGATTATGATGAGCTTTCACCTTCTCTCCTCATTTCCAAAGACTAACACATCTCTTTTTTACCAATTCTGTACAAGTTAACCCCCAGCTTTCCATTCTCTAAACTCATTCTCTTTTCTGGTGACCCATATTCAAGTTAGTAACTCCATGAGATTACACAATATATTTAGTTCATATCAATGTAATCATATAGTATTTGTCCTTTTGTGTCTGACTTGCTTCACTCAGTATAATGTCCTCCAGGTTCATCCATGTTGTCATATGCTTCACGACTTTATTTCTTCTTATTGTTGCATAATATTCCATCTTGTGAATACAACACATTTTGTTTATCCATTTATCAGTTGATGGACACCTGGGTTGTTTCCAACTTTTGGCTATTGTGAATAACACCACTATGAACATTGGTGTGCAGATGTCTGTTTGTATTGTTGCTACTCTCAGTTCTTCTAGGTAGATGCCCAGTAGTGGTATTGTCATATGACAATTTATATTCAACTTCTTTAGGAACTGCCAAAGTCCTCCGTGGTGTCTGTACCATTCTACATTCCCACCAACAGTGAATAAGTATTCCTATCTCTCCACATCCTCTCCAGCACTTGTATTTCACTGTCTTTTTAATAGTCACCATTCTAATAGGTGTGAAATGATATCTCATTGTAGTTTTGCTTTGCATTTCCCTAATTGTTGGACATTGTTTCATGTGGTTTTATACCATTTGTATTTCTTCTTTGTACAATTTTTTTTCAAGTCTTTTGCCCATTTTTAATTGGGTCATTTGTCTTTTTAATGTTGAATAGTAGCATCTCTTTATATATCATGGATATTAAACCCTGATCAGACATTGATTTCCAAATAACTTTGCATATTGAGTTGAATACCTTTTCCCTCTTTTGACAAAGTACTGTGAAGTGCAGAAGTGTTTAATTTTGAGAAGGTGCCATTTATCTATTATTTCTTTTGTTACTCATGCTTTGGGTGTAAGGTCCAAGAAACCACCACTAGCACAAGGTCTTTAAAATGCTTCCCTACATTTTCTTCTATGGTCTTATGGTCCTGGCTTTTATATTTAGGTCTTTAAACCATTTTGAGTTGATTCTTGTATAGGGACTTAATAGGGTTCCTGTTTCATTCTTTTGACAACAAATATTCCATTCTCCCAGCACCATTTGTTGAAGAGACTGTTTTGTCCAGTCAACATGGACTTGGTAGGTTTGTTAAAAAAAAACAACAGTTGACTGTAGGGGTGAGGGTTTATTTCTGGACTCTCAATTCTATTACATTGATTGATGTGTCTATCTTTATGCCAATACCATGCTGTTTTGACAACTGTACCTTTGTAATATGTTTCAAGGTCAGGTGGTGAAATTCCTCTCATGTTGCTCTTCTTTTTTAGAATGCTTTTAGCTACTCAGGTATACTTTCCCTTCCAGATAAATTTGGTAATTGCCTTTCCTATTCCTGTAAAGCAGGCTGTTGAAATTTTGATTGGTATTGCATTGAATCTATAAATCATTTTGGGTAGGATTGCCATTTTCATGATATTTAGTCTTCCAATTCATGAACATGGATTGTCTTTCAATTTGTTTAATTCTTCACTGACTTCTTTTAGCACCGTTTTGTACTTTTCTACATATAGGTCCTGTACTACTTTTGTTAAATTGATTTCTAGTTATTAGAGTCTTTTTGTTGCTTTTGTATGTGGAATTTTTTTCTGCAACATCCTCCTCAGATTGTTCAATACAAAACATTACATTCAATATTACATTCAATGTAAGAACATTATTGATTTTTGCATGTTGATCCTGTATCCTGCCACTTTGCTGAACTCGTTTATTAGCTCAAGTAACTTTGTCATAGACATTTCAGAATTTTCTAAATATAGGATTATGCCATCCACAAATAGTGAGAATTTGACTTCCTCATTTTCTATTTGGATTCATTTTTTTTCCTTGTCAAATTGCTCTAGCTAGAACTTCTAGTACAATTTTGAATAAAATTGACAGTGGGCATCCTTGTCTTGTTCCTGATCTTAGAGGGAAAGCTTTCAACCTGTCCCATTGAGAAGGATGTTGGGTTTTTCCTATATGCCATTTATCACATTGAGGAATTTTCCTTCTATTCCTAATCTTTTCACATGTTTGATCAAGAAAGGATACTGGGTTTTGTCAAATGACTTTTCTGCATTGATTGAGATGATCATGTGGATGTTTTTTCCCTACAATTTGTTAATGTGAAATATTATGCCGATTAATTTTCTTATGTTGAAACTCTCTTGCATACCAGGAATAAATCCTACTTGGTCATGATGTATACTTCTTTTTATATGCTGTTGGATTTGATTTGCAAGTATTTTGTAGAGAATTTTCACTTCTATGTTCATTAGAGAGATTAGTCTGTAATTTTCTTTTCTTGTAGTGTCTTTATCTGGCTTAGGTATTAGAGTGATGTTGGCTTCATAAAATGTGTTGGGTAATTTTCTCTCCTCTTCAGTGTTTTGGAAGAGTTTAAACAGGATTGGTGTAAATTCTTGAAATTGTTGGTAGGAATCACCTGTGAAGCCATCTGGTCCTGGATTTTTCTTTGTTGAGATATTTTTGATGACTGATTCTCTCTCTTTAAATATAATTGGTTTAAATGTAATTGGTTAAGTTCTTGCATTTCTTGTAGCATCAATGTAGGTTGTTTGTGCATTTCTAGCAATTTGTCTGTTTCACCTAGGCTGTCTAGTTTGTTGGCATACAGTTTCTCATAATATCCTCTTAGGATCCTTTTTATTTCTATAGTTATCAGTCATAACTTCCCCCCAAATAGTACGTGTCTTGAAGTTAGTCTATTCACATTTATTCTGACTGGGGTACAATGCGCTTCTTTGGACATGTAAGTTCATTTCTTTTGTGAGAAATGGGAAATTTTCAACTATTATATCCTCATATACTCTTTCTGCCCCTTTTTCTTTCTCTTCTCTTTCTAGAACTTCTATGACACATATGTTATTGTGTTTTGTGTCATCATTCAACTCCCTGAGCTTGTTCTCTATTTTTTCCATTCTTTTCTCTCTGTGTTTTTTTTTCTTTCTTCAATTTCAGCTGTTCTGTCTTCTGTATCTCTTATTCTTTTATTATTTTGAGTCTGCTGTTCTATGCCTCTCGTATATTTTTTAATCTCACCTACCATGTCTTTCATTCCCATGAGCTCTGTTACTTTTTTATTTAGGTTTTCAAATTCTTCTTTGTGCTCACTCAGTGTCACCCTGATGTCCTTTATCTCTTTATCCATATTATCTTTCAGCTCATTAATTTGATATTGGAAATTTGTGTGCATCTTGTTGAGTAGTTCTCTCAAATCCTGAGTCTCTTTTGGGCTTTGATATTTTCCTTTTCTTGGGCTATTTCTTCTATTTTTTTTTTATTATGGCTTATAATTTTTGCTGTTCTCTATGTATCTGATTAAGGTGTAGAGTTTATTCAGATGCTCGATTTCTCTCTCTCTCATAGAGTTTTGTGGCAGGAGGCTGTGTTTTACTGCTGTTCTTTGATTCTTGGTTCAACCTGTTCTGGGCCTTTAAGATTGTCCCTGTTAGGTGTTCAAATATGGGCCCTGAACCCAGGATGGGTTTTCAGATCCACTTCCTAGAGCCTTGGGGAGGAATGCTATAAAGGCTGGAAAAAGCCTCTTCTACCTTTAATTCCTCGCATGCACTTCTTTGGTCTCCCAATAGATGGCACTCTTTGGTAGCCCTCTCTGGTCAATGCCTGATGAGAGCGCGTTCACGGCCACGCAGACAGGATCAATGTGACAGAGGTGCCTGCCTGGAGGCTAAGAAACTCGTAATTCAAACTTTCTTAGAGCAGTTCTCTGACCTTTGCTGGCAGCCCCTTCCCTTTTTCCTGGATAGGAAAGAATTCCAGTCCCCTCTGTGTCCTCCGCAACCAGTCCAGGTCAGTAGAGGAGATTGGATCTCTTTAGTCTCTTGCCTGCTCCCAAGACAAACAATGGCGCAGCCCCTCCCAGCCTGGAGGGGCTCATGGGACACTGCAGACCAAATTTGTGGTCCAAAGCTGAGTCCTCCTTAGGCTGTGTCCCTCTCCCTCTCCTTTCCTGGAGAAGTGGATCCCTGGGGCCCCCTTTGTCTGTAGCTAGCAGCCCTAAGGCCTGAGAATTCAAAAGTATCTCTAGTGGGGGGTGCGGCTTTTGCAGCTGTGGCTTTTATTAAACATGTTTTGTGATCACAATTCTTTTCTTTTGTCCCTCTCTCCTCTGGGCCATGTCCAGCCTTTCCCTGGTGTCCTAAACCCTAGGAGCTCTTTTTCCAGGCTGTTTCTGCCTGTCCTCTAGGTACTTTTCCAGGAGAGAAGAGAGTCCTGTGTCTTTCTAGCCCACCGTCTTCCCGGAAGTTCCCCCCGAGTGTGCCCTGAAAAGTTTCTCATTCAGGAGCAGTTATCTGTCTTTACATTTGCAAGCATGTTTATCAGGAAGCCACTGATCCCATGTAGTCAATTTAGAGCCTTGTAAAATGTGAAAGTTGCCATTTCACAGAATTAATAGTAATTCTAAAGCATTAATAAAATTTGGACAAATTGGGGGAGGGATGACTGACTGTTTCTTCCCATTCCATGGATATCTTTTAAGAATCCAATATAAACCAAGAACCCCTTATCCCAGAAAAATGTACATAAATGTCTAGAGAGAAGTTTACATATAATTTCAGAGTGCTCCGAAGTCCTTGCAGGAATCTTCCAGAGCCCCTGCACTAAACCACAAAGCAGTTGTGTTAGCTTGGGCGGACGCACCTGCTTTTTGCTCTATGGATATGAGCCAGTGGTCCAGTGCTTCCCAGCCAGGCAAAGGGCATAGTCCCTGGCAAAGTTCCCTGGGCCCTTTTCTCTTAGGTTGAGGACAGTGTCTTGTTCATCTTGACCTTTTTATTAAAGATCACTCACTGACGCCAAAGTTTTAAGTCATTTATTTCAGGTAACCTCAGTTGCCAAATTGAACTTAAAGCACAGATTGCTTTGCCGAAGAGCTGCATGTCGTTAAAACATTTTACTCTTCATTACAGGACAAACCAGTCCTTGCTCCTGAACCTCTTGTCATGGATAACCTGGATTCAATTATGGAGCAGCTAAATGCTTGGAATTTTCCAATTTTTGATTTGGTGGAAAAGATAGGAAGAAAATGTGGTCGTATTCTTAGTCAGGTAAGAAATGCACTCATACGTATGACTTTTTTTCGATTAATTTTTTTATTGAAGAAGTTGTAGATTTACAGAAAGATCATGCACAAAATACAGGTTTCCCATATACCTGCCCTCAGATTTAACTTTTTGCATTAGTGTGGTGCCTTGGTTACCACTGATGAGAGAACATTAATATAATGTACTATACCTAAAGTCTATAGTTACATTGTGTTGTACAGCCCTATGGTTGTTTTGTTTTGTTTCTCACTTCTTGTTCTAACAACATTCAGATATATAAATCAGTGGTGTTAATTACATTCACAATGTTGTGTTACACCACCATTATCCATTAACAAAACTTTACCATCAGCCCAAACAGAAACTCTACCAATGTATGACTTTAAATGTAGAATAAATAATTTCTCAGTTGTTTAAGCCTATGTAGATTCTTAACACCTGTGGATGGGTATTGTATTAAGAAAGGAAATCTTATCACACGATGTTCCATAGTTGCCTTGTTTATTGGCTTAACAACAGAAATTGGAATTCTCAAGTGAATAGGAAACCATATTCTGCAATTAAAAAATATGTTTTTAAAGACAGGGGGTGGGATGGTTGCATAAGCAAGATTGCCAAATAATTAAAAAGTCATAAAATATGACAAAGGAAAAGCTTACCCAAGCCTTAAAAGGAAGTAAGCTATTATAAAAAGTAGAAACACTAAGTTATTGTCTATAATTATTTCCATGACTCTATTTTTTAACTTTTGAATATTATAGTGCTTAAGCCTTGTCAAAAATAAGATATAATGCTATGAAAAACACATGAAATAGAATTCTCCATTCCATTCTTAATATGGAAAACACTTTTGTCATAAGAAATGCAGAACAAGAACTGTTACTGCATAACAGTGTTTTTGTTTCTGTTTTGTTCTTTAAGCTAGCTACTTCCAAGCCTTCCAAAATATAGAATGTTTATTTCCTTGAGGAAGAAAGAAAATTTGTACACATATGAAGAATTTGAACATGCTTGTCCTCAAAAAAAAAACTAAAATGAAATGATAGATTAGCTGTATTGCCAGGCACTTACCTAAAACCACACTTAATCAATTAAAGGAAATGATGTAATGCTTTTTTATCAACATTTTTAAAGAGAGTTCTTATAGATATGAATAACTCCCAGCAAAGATACTACAGACTTGGGGGGGTGGGGGAGGATTCAAGACTCAACCAAGATTCATTGGTAGCACTGACCCCTCTCACCAGAAGACTAAAATAGAATCACTGTCATAGCGATTTCTGTTTCGTGCACACCAGTCAGCCTTTCTTCAGAGCTCTCAAGCAGTGTCTGAATGTGCAAGTTTTCAGGGGGAGGGTTCCTGCTCCCTGCAGGTTTGAAGGGAAAAGATCAAGGGCCTTTTCCTCTAGTGTTCGGTTCACAAACACTGAAGACTAGAAGAGCCTCCAAGAAGAAAAAGAAATCCTCATCCCGAAGGATATCTCCTGGTCTAGTCGGGAAAGAGATACGTGACCAAATAACGACAGTTCTGCTTGATACGGATGAAAGAAGGTCTGCTGACGTAATTGACGGGATGAGTGTGACACTGAGAACCATTACAAAATCTGTATAATGTGCAGTCTTGGCCCCTGCTAGATTCATGGCGCTCAGGAATAAATGACGGTTCTTGTGCATTTACGAGGTCCCAATAATCCCTTTCCTCTCGTCTGCTGTTCTCTCTGATGCTAAGTGATCTCTTGTGCTGGCTGATCATGAGACCAGGCTGAAGGGCATTCCTTTTCTCCTGAGGGCTGTCCCAGGAACTTTAGTATCCCACTTCCTGAAATCCATTGCAGACAGGACTTTGAGGGATTATTCTTTCCTGGATAGGAGCCCGGAACGTTCTACAAAGATGTTGCCGTGAGCCAGGGAGGCATCTTTTTCTTCATTTACAATGTGTCCTCTGCTCTGGAGAGAAATAGCTCACAGTGTTGTGCATTTCGTATATATGTCAAAGGTTCCGCCAAACCCTTCATAGTTACTTTGTGTGCTTTTTAAATCTCTATTTTACAGAAGAAGAAACTGATGGTAAAGAGAAAATACTCTTCTTCCAAAGTCATATGGTAGATGTTGGGTCTAGGATTTCAACTCATTTATCCACATTAGAAATCCAGGTTTTGTACATTCGTATTAGTGGCTTCTTAGTTCCCCATAAGACACATTCACCTGTTATGTGTCTTGAAACTCTCCTAATAGGGAGTTTATAAAATTAAAACAGTAAAAGTGGTAATTATAGCAGTTGGTCTTGCAGCACAAGTGACAGAGTGCCACCAACAGTGGCAGATACCTTGTTCCCCTTGAATTTCTGTGACAAAATGTTTCCTGAGTCTTGCAATGCTAGATTATAGATGATAATTAGACTTCAAGTAAATGCATTTATGTTCCTTTCTGTTCCATTCCTCTTTCAAAAAAGGATATTTCTACGTTTCTAATTGTCATTATTTATTTTCCCAATTTTCAAAATACTAAACTTTGAAAAATGCATCTTCTTTTGTCTTGCTAAGTAGAACTTTATGGGGTTTTGTTCTTTGATTTTGAGTTTACAAGCACAAATCATGAAATTTTGATTATGGGAAAGACATTTTTTTCTTTTGACTTAGTAAGACTTTAGGACAGCTGAAATTAATTAATGTGAACTTTCTAAGAAATCACCTTTTGGCTTGACTACAGAGAAAGTCTCACTTCAAAAGATTTTTAGAGATGTATAATGGTAATGGCTTCTCAACCTCAATAAACTGTTTGCCTTTTTGATAATTAATATGTTTATTTTAACAAATTTAAAATGACATCCTTCAGGTTTTAGAACAATGTTTACTTTTTTTTTAAGTTTTAACATACTTTAATTTTAGTCTGGAATTCTTTTTTGTGAAATTCATGTCTACGTTATTTGACACACGCATTTCTCTGGTTTGCTACATAAATTTTTGAGTTTTTCTAAATCCTTTGAGGAAAAGAAATCCTCAGCTCTTTCATAATAAATGTATTAATCTTTCTCATTGTGGTTTGCACTTTGTTTCTTTTTTTAATCTATTTTTAATTCTTTTTTTAAAAGATACATAGATCACAAAAAATGTTACATTAAAAAACATAAGAGGTTCCCCTATATGCCACACAACCCCCCTCCCCCCCCCCCATCAACAACCTCCTTCATCATTGTGGCACATTTATTGCATTTGATGAATCCATTTTGGAACACTGCTGCACCACATGGATTATAGTTTACATTGCAGTTTACACTCTCCCCCAGTCCATTCAGTGAGTTGTGGCAGGATATATAATGTCCAGCGTCTGTCCCTGCAATATCATTTAGGACAACTCCAAGTCCTGAAAATGGCCCCACATCATTTTATATGAATATCAAAATGTTTACTTTTTATAGTCATCAGTATGTACCTGCTTAATGGTTTCTTTACTTCATTTATGAGTCTGGAATTACCATCATCACATAAAACTATCATTGATTTTAACAGCTTCTTGATGAAATCTGTGTTGCCTTATTTTTTTCTATTTTTATTTGTCTTTGAGTTGGATGGTTTAAGAGAGTAGTCAGAAACTTTAGTTACTTGTAATCCTATTAATATTTCTTTTCAAATTGTGGTGGTAAGGCTGGAAGCAGTTAAGAGTACAAAATCTGAAGCCAAAATGCTTGACTTGATTTCTGGCTCTGATAGGTGTCAGTTGTGTGATCTTGGACAAGTCACTTCCCTTTATGCCTCAGGTTCTTCTGTTTTCGAGTGTCAGTAATTAACAACACCTATTACATAAGGTGGTGTGAGGATTAATTATAAGTGGAGAATTAATATATGTAAAGTACTTAGTGCAAGCTTCCCATTTGTTACCTGGTACATGTGTGTGTGTGTGTGCCGCTGTTGCTGATTATTATTATTGTAGTAGTGTGCATAAATAACTCAGGTGCTTATAAAAAGAACTCAAATATGGTCTAAAGTGATCATGGTAGAGAAGAGACAACTAAGAGGGGAAGTAGCTTGACATATGACAGGAACCACAAATGTCACTTTCTGGTGCTTTTTTTTTTTTAAGATTTATTTTATTTATTTATCGCCCACCCTTGCCGCATGGCTGCTGTCTGCTCTCTCTGTCCATTCGCTGCACATTCTTCCATGTCTGATGGTTCCCTTATGTTGCATCATCTTGCTGCGTCAACTCTCCGCAGGTGCAGGCCAGCCTGCCTCCACCAGGAGGCCCTGGGAAGTGAACCCAGGGCCTCCCTTATGGTAGACGGGAGCCCAATCAATTGAGCCGCATCCACTTCCCTGGTGCATTTTTTAAAGAGAGGGAGCTAGGGATATTACGTTATATAGAAAAAGGAAAAAATTAAATACAAGTGCCAGTCAGAGTGAAGAAAAGTATGGAGAAGTTGAGATGACTATATTTTACCTCTCCAATCCTGCCTTCGTTCGCCATGTGTTAGCCATGCTGGCCATCTTGCTGCTTCTTGAGTACTCCACACATAATCCAGGGCTGTGGTACTGGCTGTCCCTTCTGCGTGGAAAAGCCTTTTCTCAGAGATCCATGTAGTTCACGCCATACCTCCTCCAAAACTTTGCTCAAATGTCCCCTTCTGAGTTTGCTACTCTCGCCACCTTATTGAAAATGGCAGCTGCCATGCTCCATGTACTCCCTGTCCTCCCAATCCTCCATCCTTACTCCCCTTTCTCTTCTCATGACTCATCACCTTCTGACATTGTTTATAACTACTCATTTATTATGGCTTTAGTTACTGTCTTCTTCTGGTAGATCAGAGGCTCAAAGAAGGAAGAGATTTTTGGTTTGTTCAGTAATATTTGCCACATGCATAGGAAGTTGTCTCTCACATAGTAGGCACTCGAGATATATGCTGAAGGAATTAGTCCTTATTTTAGGCATGAGTGTGTATGTACAACATATGTGACTCAAACATTGAATATATATGTATGAAAGAATATTAGTCAACTGAACAGATTTAAATTCAAAAACAAAAGATAAGCAATATATCAAATATTTGGAAGAAATATATCAAGAATTTTAAGAAGGAATGCGGGTAAAAAAAAGTTGAGTGATTCCTAAAGACTCCTGAGCTATAACCAACACTTTGCCTTTGTGATATGAAGTAACACCATTTTAAATGGTTCTGTGCTTCACTCTGCATGTGAAGAGCCATTTCTTTCCCCATTACCTTCTGCTAATCCTGCCTTTGTTATTTTTTTTCCTTTCTCCATCATTTGTATGTCAAATGTGCCAATTACATCCAACAATATTCACTTGATGCACATCACTAGAGCTGTAAGAATAATTGGAAAGAGAATAGATATTCAAGGAGGAAGAGTAAAGACAAATGAGGGAAATAGATTAGGCATTGCTGTTTATAATGATTTAGAATAAATCTTGTCTCTAAATATATTTTGGTAAAACCAACCCTTTCCCTCTTTCCCTTAATTCTTTCCTCTTATCATTCACTGAAGGCACAACTCTGCTGGAAAGTTTTTTTGAACAAAATAGTCCAAATTAAAGCTTTCTTTCTCTCATTCTTTATTTAGTGCTTATGTTGTATACCATACAATTCACACTTTAGTACAGATTAGTCCCTGGTTATCGATAGAACACATAATTTATTGCTCTTTTATGCACTGCTATATTGCTGTAATGTATCTGTGTTATTGGCTGATTGTTTCCCGGATATACGTCTAGTCTCTACCCTTAGAAATTTATGGTAAGCCCCTTGTGGTCAGGAACAGCAAGGGACAGGCCCACAGAGCCCTTCAGTATGCACTTGATGTGATCTCCTCCCAGAAGTGTGTTCTTCTGGCAAGACGTTAATATGGTTGTTGGAATGTACCCTGTTTTGTTTTAATTTTTCTCTTTATATCTAGCACAATTGAGGGATGTTTTGTAAGTTGTTTTGTCTTTCTCTTTGAACAGGTATCATACAGACTTTTTGAAGACATGGGCCTCTTTGAAGCTTTTAAAATCCCAGTTAGGGAATTTATGAATTATTTTCATGCATTGGAGATTGGATACAGGGATATTCCTTGTAAGTATATGTTTGTGAAATAATACTTTTATTTTTGTTTTTTGTTTATTTAGACTTTTTTTTTAGGTTGATATTATTTCTCTCCCCTTCCCCCCCTTCTACACCTCCCCCCCCCCCCCCCATTGTCTGCTCTCTGTCCGTTCCCTGTGTGTTCTTCTATGTCCGCTTGTATTCTTGTCAGCAGCACCGGGAATCTGTGTCTCTTTTTGTTGCATCACCTCGTTGTGTCAGCTCTCCATGTGTGTGGCACCACCCTGGGCAGGCTGCACTTTTTTTCACACTGGGTGGCTCTCCTTATGGGGCACATTCCTTGCGCGTGGGGCTCCCCTATGCAGGGGACACCCCTGCATGGCATGGCACTCTTTGCGCACATCAGCACTGTGCGTGGGCCAGCTCATCACATGGGTCAGGAGGCCCAGGGTTTGAACCCTGGACCTCCCGTGTGGTAGGTGTTGGCATTGAGCCAAATCCTCTTCCCTGAAATAATGCTTTTAAAATCAGTTGAATGGGCTTGGGTAATGGGATAGTGCATCATTATTACATATTATAGATATTCAATATAGCCACCTAAGGAGACAGGGCTTGCTTTAGAATCCTAACCGCTTCATTTATAAGCATGTGACTCTGAGTCTCATTTAATCTCTACAAGCCTCATTCCTTATTCCATAACATGGAGATCATAATAGCTACTGTATAGGACTGCTATGAGGATCAAATGAGGTAATAGTTTTAAAGAGATTGTATTAGTGCTTTGCATGCATAGTAAGTGCCATTAGGTGTAATACGTAATAATATATAAAAATATTTTTGCTCATTTTATATCCTGCCTATTTCATTGGGTGAATTTGACTTTCGTTCTGGCGTCTCACTGAATTGTTCTCGATACAAGATAAAACTGCTGGGGGTAGAGGACGATGGTCTGACTAATAAAGTAGATCTTCAAGTGGTTATTGAAAAATGATTGGAAAGAATTTTTTAAATCAGATCAATGTGAAGATCCAAGAAGAGGATGTTTTGAGAATAAGTCTGCCATTTATAATAACAAGAAATTGGAACACAGATATACTAAATTTTCAATATATAACATCATCAGATATGATGATATGTAGGTATCATCAGAATATATAAGTAGAATCATCCTACATGCTGGAAAATATGTGGAATGGGAGAAAATATCCTTAGGTCCAACCATTGAAGTTGTAAAAATGCTGTACTCAAGGGAATCAATTCATATAAAGAAAAATAATCAAGCCCAGTACATATGTCAGTTAAGGGTGAAAGAGAAGAGAAAGCTCAGCAAAGAAGAGTTAAGCAGTCAGAGATTTTAAAAATTATTTTAAATATATGCTGAATGAATAAATGAATACTTCTTTTAGAAATGTATTTAAATCTGGACCTTTTTCTATTAAGAAATTTTTGTATTAAGACCCTAAAAAACTTTTTTACAAAAAGAATGTTTTTGTTCATTTCAAAATGTTTCAAGTCCCTACAGCAAAATATTTTTTATTTCATTTCAACCTTCCCATGTTTTAACTTTGAAGTTTTGTTTTTGCATCTTGGGCTTTGCAAAGAGCTGAAATTAAATAAGGATTATACAGATGCTGAAAAGCACAGGTATTTGCAGAAGAGAGTAACACATTAACAACCTAGTGATCCAGTACTAACAAGTTTTTTCAAAATGTCGTGAACACGCTACATTAGAATGAAAGTACGCAGCTGATGGTATGTGATTGGAAAGGAGAATGAAGAATTGAATCTATAAGTGAGATTTGTTGGATAATTTGGGATCAAAATACGGGCCACAAAGGCAGTTGGAGCAGGAAAGAGAAGCCCCGAGGAGTGCTGAGCCCCTTGGGAGAGTCTGGCCGGTGCAGCCATGGAAGTTGGACAAGAACTTGGAAAGGGAATAGTGTAAAAGGATCTCAAGATAAGCCTTGCTTTCTTAAAACAATTTTCCCAGGACCCACGCTGGTTGGATGCCAGTGATTGAAATAAGTGTTAGTGATTTCTCAAAGGTTAAGGAGTTAGGTAAATAAGTTTTTATGGAAAGGAAACCACTGAAAACACTCAAGAACAACTAGTCATGAGACTAAATTTCCATATTAATGCTTTATTTTCAAATACATTTTGGGGATATAAGCAGCCATAGGCAAGTTCCATTTAATTCAGATTGATACTAGACTTCATCAATAGAACAACTAACTTTTCTCTAAAGAGTACTTAATCAAATCATAGGGAAAGGTGGCCAGTATTTAAGGATAAGAAAAGCCAGATTCTAAATTTTATTATTAAGGTTTACATTTCCTTCATACATTTTTATATTTTTTTCTTGAAATAATGGATTCTAATTCATTCTGTTCAGAAAAAAACTGTTATAATAATAATAAGCCTGTTTGTTCTATTAGAAATCCCAGATACTTTCCATAAGGAGGTTTATTTACAGCTTATAACAAGATATCTTTAGATCAACTGGTGATAATTTTTACTTAATACTTCATATGTGCTGGGGTAGTAAATTTAGACTAATATGGATATTTATTAAAAGTTTGCATAACATTAATTATAATTAATTAGCATTCACAATTTGTTGCCTTCTAGTTATTTTCAAATTTGCTTCAAGAAAACTATTTCTAATGTTTTTTTTGTAAAAAAAAATCCATAATTAATTGAAAAAAGTTTAAAGAGTAGCCAAACTGGACATAGGTTTGGATTAACTTTAAAATGAAATGAACTAAAACTTTAGAAACTAAATTTTGTATTATTAAAGTTCTTGCCACATCTTTAATAATTTTCAAGAGAAGAGGGAAGTATGAAAGCATTTAAATTTGTAACCAGAACTCTGACCAAAATTCGAAAAATCTAATTATATGTATATACATAATCTATAGATTAGAGTCACATATTTATGTTTTATATATATTGTGGAATAACAGTGGTAACATAATAAATATAAGCAAGGTGATAAAAAATTTGTTCAATAAGGAATAGGATAAACTAAGTTATGTTTGATATCCAATTGCACAGGAGATGAATACATTTGACATTGTTTACAGTACCTTTCAATACAGTGCCCAGTTTGGTTAGAAAAGATCAATCATCAGATCATATGCAGTCACAGACTAAGTTATTTTTGAGAGCACACTCTCTATTTTCAAAGATTGTCATCTCCAAAATACATTCCTCCTAACACTTCTAATTCTTCTTATTCAGGTAAGTCATTTAAGAAATGGGGAAACTATGCAAGTGCCTGGGCTCATGTAGCTACCTAATGGCAGAGAAGAGAATAGTCTTGCTCAGTCTATGTTTAGTTTGGTTTAGTTAATCTGCATATGATGTGCCACTGTTTGTAAAGCTACACATTGAGGTAACATGATACAAACTATAGGAGCAGAAATATTACAATGTTTACTATATTAGAAAGGAGAAAATGTTGAAGGTATCACTTTTCTTCTTTAGTATTTTCCCTTATGCCATAAGACATAGGAACATGACAAAATTTTAAATAGAAAAATCTATAAATCTATAAATTTGGGTCTAGAAATCTACAAATTTTACATACAACTCCAACCCTCCTTATGAGTTCATTTCAGCTCTGTGCTTGAGGGATAAGGAGAATGTTGAGAAAACTAGTGTATCAAGACAGAAGAGGGAGATGGATAGACTCTAGGAAAGAAGTAGGGTATGTGATGTGTTAGTGTGTGCATGTGTGTTATGTGTTGTCAAGAGGGAGAGATGATGGGAGAGAGATACTGATGATAAGTCTAAAATGAGGATAGCTCTAATAGCATTCCTTATCCTTCTTCGATGTCCACAATGTCAAAGCAAGAAGAGGAATGTATTAGCTGGCCAGAGGGTGTGATGCAAAGTACTGGAAATCTGTTGGCTTTTATAAAGGGTATTTAACTGGGGTAAAAGCTTATAGATACAAGGTCCTAAAGAGTCCACCTCAAGGTACCATAAGAGGTACTTTCTCACCCAAAGTCATTGGCCACATATTGAAGCAAGATGGCAGGCAATGTCTGTGAGGGTTCAGCCTTCCTCTTTCCTCTTAAGGCTCTGTGGTCCCAGCTTCTTCCAATCTCAGCTGCAGGCTGGCATAAGGCTCAAGGTTCATCTCTCAACCTAGGGCTCATTTCTTTCTAGGCTCAGCTGCTCTGTTCTCTTCACAAGGTTAGCTACAGACTGTCAGGCTCCTCTCTTTTCCTGAGGCCTCAGGATCCTCTGTGTATATACTTCTTCTGCCTTCTTGATTATCCCTTTATATAGCCCACCCAGGGAACAGGGAATCAGCCCTGCATGCCCTAATGACATGTCAGATCAAAGCCATAATCTTAATGTATTTTAAATTAAAGGCATCTCAGTTCAATCTAATGCCATCAACGGGTATCATGCCCAGAGGAACAGACCAGTTTACAAACATAATCAATATCTCTTTTTGGAATTCATAAAGAACATCAAACTGCCACAAGGAATCTACGCATTTTTGCATTTCATAGAGAAATCTGTTGATACCTTACTTTGATCTAGTTAGCATCTCTCCTGGATGCCTTTGTTCCTAGTTTGGGTTACCAGAGGGTTATGGAGGGAGCAACCTGTATTTGGCACAATACTTGTGCATCCTAGGTGCTGTTTTAGTTTCCAGGCTGCTATAACAAATGCCATACAATGGGTTGGTTTAATAACAGGAATTTATTGGCTTATGATTTCAGAGAATAGAAGGCTTGCTTCTTCTCAAGTTATCTTCTGGCTATACAGCAATCTTTGGGTTTTCCTTGTTTTTTCTGTCACATGTTAATGCACATGGCAGCATCTTCTTTCTCTTCAAGGCTCTCTTGGCTTCTAGATTCTGGCTGTCCCCCATAGCTTCTCTCTCTCTGTCCAATTTCCTTTGCTTAAGGCTTCAGCCATATTGGATTAAGGCCCACCCTCATTCGGTCTGGGCACAACTTAACTCATCATATCTTAAAAGCTCCTCTTTGCCAGTAGGTTCACATCCACAGGATCAGGGGTTGGAACCTGCGCATGCCTTTTGTGAGGGACAAGATTCAATCCTCAACGTATCTAAGTAAATTTTTAAAATAAATATGTTCTTGCTTGCTTACAAGGCAAAATATTTTCTATTCTGTTTAAGCAGTTGGTGAAGATGTAACTCTCTTATATGTATACCTACATACCTAAACATATATTTAAATAAACAGCTAGATTTGTTGGCTATTGTTTTATTTAGGACTTTTTTCTTTTAGAAAAAAAGCCATATTTTAATACAAAATCACCAAATATGAGAATACATACCAAAAACCCTGCAACAAATTGGTACTATAATTCTAAGCAAAATTGCAAGTGTAATTTTTTTCGTATGCCATCTTCATCTAGTTTTTTACTCATGATTACCCTAGCCTTATAAAATTAGTTTTGCAGTTTTCCTTTTTTATTTTCTGAACTAAATTACTTAGATAGGATTGTTTGTTCCTTGAAAGTTTGTAAAAAAAAATCACCTCCAAAGGCTTCTGGCGTTTGGGACAGGGCAGAGAACAGTAAAGCTCAGAAGTTGCAAGTTCATGTGTAATTACTGTTATCCATTCTTTACCCCAACCAGGCTCTGGCAACCCCTGGGCACTGCTACCCCATTCACCTTGCAATGCTGGGCTTGTGCTCAGATTTCTCAGACTTGAAATGGGAGTGGCAGTTACCTGCATGCATCAGCATGCAGCAAGGAAAAAGCAAAGAACTTAAAACGTGGAAGCTCCCACGTGTCCCCCAGCAGGGCCAGCCTCTGCCCAGGCTGCCATTTTCTTCCTCTACCAGCTCACCACTGCCTTCCGCCTCCTTCGGGGCTTAGAGGAGCTTTTATTTTAGCTCTTTAATACTATCTTTACAAATGCAGCATTAATTTTTGGAGAGAACAGGTGATCTATTTTATGTGTATAACATTTATCATGAAATTGCAAGCTTACTGTGTGTCCCCTTACAATATATTCGTTTATGTAATCCTTGGAATTATACTATGAAAAAGGCACTGTTATTATCCCCACATCTTTAAGAAAAGGAAAGGAGACTTAGAGTTTTAAGTAACTCATCCACAGGAACATGGATAATAAACAGCCGCATAGAGGCAGAGTCAGATCTGTCCCAAATGCAGAAAATGAAAACACTAGCTTACTCAACTTTGTTCAAAGCCACAGGTAAGACAGAAAAGAGAATTATCTTGAGTCATTTGAGATATTCTACACACCATGATGTAGATCCCAGTTTTAATAGAACTGCTCTTGGAAGCACTTTATAATATTAGCATGAACCTCTAGCAGTGGCAAAAGAGCACAGGTTTTACAATTTCCTGCTTTCTTGGGAAGCTAGGAGTCTGTTAGGCAAAGCTTCTCTGCAGAGATCCTCTCTGGACCCCACACCCCTTCACCCTGGCTGAATTCCTGGCCACATGTCATCACCTAAAAGCTAACTCCTAAGAATTGCCAGAAATGTAGGGAAGTGGGCACCACTTGCCCGCAGTGCTGCTGGGTGCTCCCACCTCCACAGATATCATAGGTTTTTTCTTTCTTCCCTGAGCAGAACCAGATACAGGTGTTTCTCTCATTCCCATTTTCCTCCTTTATGTTCTCTTTTCTTTCTCTCTTCTCCTAATCTGATCAGTATTATTCAGAAAAGTAGCATATTAAAATGACTAAGGAAGCTATATCATAGTAGAAATGCAGTGTGTGAAGGTAGTACATTTGCAATGAAACATACCAGTCAGTGAAGTACTTTGGAGGGGCTGATAAACAAGAGAAAAATCTGAAAAAATTTCACCAGAAAAAGAGGGTGAGCCAAGAGCTACCTTCCTGAAAACACTAGGAGTTTGGTAAGAGTTTGATAGACATTGAATCACACACATAGAATAATATCTGTGGCCGTGTTAAACACATTGTAACTAGGAATTTGGCTATTTCCATAATTTTTCGTCTTCCAAATGGTTCATCTCCCAACATTATTGTACAAAGAGGTTTTTATTTTCTCTATTTCCTGTAGTGATATTCCCAAATTAGAATTTCCAGATCAGAGAACATAGTTGATTTAGGTTTTGGATTTTGCTTTGTTTATTTAATTTACATATATAAGATATATTATTCATTTTTATTGGAGTGTTTTAAGTTTGATACAGAAGAATAGTGCTATGTTCTAGTCAGAGATTATATTTGGTGCCACTTACTAGAGATGGGCTATCGCACAGTATGGACCATTGGTCTGACCTAAGTAGAAGTAGATCATAAGTATTGGTTTTATTCTGATACTCTGCATACTCTTCCACGGGAGCATGGAAATAAGTACAAGTATAAATATTACTGTTGTTTCACATAGTGAGTTTCCTGTATACGTAAGTTTCTGGTAAGCTCTGGACACAGACTTTTCCACCTCAGACACCTGCATGCAAAATGAGTGTTGTGACTGATGGTTGTTCTTGTGACTATGGATACTATGGAGTTATGGAAGAGTCATCTAGGGGATTTGTCCTAGAAAGTTGGACAGGCTTTTCATTGGGGGGTATTAAAATATTAAGACTAAACTGTTTATCCAGTAGATGGCACTCTTAGTCCTTGGACCCCAGAGCTCCCGGTTTAAAGATTCTTCCTTTGCGTTGGTTGCAGATCATAACAGAATCCACGCCACCGACGTCTTACATGCTGTGTGGTATCTCACTACTCAGCCTATTCCTGGCCTCTCAACTGTGATTAATGACCATGGGTCAGCAAGTGATTCAGGTACTTATTAAGTACATCCCTGTCCCCTTGTGAACAAGTGGAACCAAGTTGGGGTTCACTTGTCCTGCTGTGGTTTAAAAAGAAAGTCAAATGATAGTTTAAGAAATGTTTTCTTAAATTTCTCTTCTGTTTTCTCAGATTCTGACAGTGGATTTACGCATGGACATATGGGCTACGTGTTCTCAAAAATGTACAATGTACAGGATGATAAATATGGATGTCTGTCTGGAAACATCCCTGCCTTGGAGTTGATGGCACTGTACGTGGCTGCAGCCATGCATGACTATGATCACCCGGGAAGGACGAATGCTTTTCTGGTTGCTACTAGCGCTCCACAGGTAAACCTTTGGGTTGTGAGTGGGAGGATAATTCAGAGATATCTCCAAAGAAAATAGATTTTAAAAATTTGACTTATTAGATACCAAGTAAATAAAGGCAAGCTTTTTAAATCATTGGATAGCATCCTGAGACCATGCTAATCTGAAAAGATGTCATAGTTTGTTCTATGATATTGGCAGGTGTGCAACTTCCTTTATCATCCATAGGAATTCCTTCATTTTCTCCTTCGGAAAAAAACTAGTTGAATTAGTATTCAGGGATCTCCTCAAGAAAGAAAATCCAACCTACACAAAGTCTCTTTCTGAAAAGATTTTTTTTTAAAGTCTTTCTTGGACCTTTAAGGATATAAGATGTCTTTGTATATAAATTCCATTCCTTGGAAATACATTACTTACAACAATTGTGAGTCACATAGTATGTCTACTGGTTAATAGGAATTTAAAACCAATTCATTTATTTGTTTGATGGAAATATAGGTTCCAAGTACAATGAATAACTTTAAAGTCCATTTTGATGAATACTTAAATCTAGTTGAAACTAAATCCTTAAATATCTAGACATTCTATAGACTCAAACTCAGCCATCTTTGCCTTGATTTAATAGGTTGAACCCAGGTTTCTAAACATCTGAAGATCCTCTGTTCCTTATAGAGGATGTAGAGCAGGGTTTCTTAGCCTTTTTTGTTGCACAGACTCCCTTGCCAGTCAGGTGAAAACCACAGACCCCTTACTAAGTCACACTGTACTGTGTATTATTTAATAACTATATCACACCTGCACCAACACAGCCCCACAAGAATAATGGTTTTTGAAATTCAGTTTAAGTTCACGGACCCCTTGTTAAGAATCCCTGATCTAGAAGCCAATCTGGTACCATATTTGCTCTTTTTTTCTTTTTTGACTTTTGTCTTTGATCCCATTCCCATCCATTTATACAGTCTTTCCTGTAGACTAGTCTAGAGTGTTCTTCCAATCTATTTGCCATAAAAATATCCCAATATTCGTTTCCTGCCAAATCACATTACTTTCTTTCCATGTGCCTTTCATATACAGAGTTATTTTCCCAAAAGGTTGTCAGGCATATCCTCAGGCCAGCACCATTTATCATTCAGACTTCCTGACACATCTCTTACTCCAATATTAAGTTTTCATCTACATATGTGTTTCTTTTAATTCTTATGCCTTCATTTTCCTCTCAGTAGCCCATGTCACACACTAGTCTTCATGCTTCATAAGGCAATTTCCTTTTCTTTTGTAGCTTCCTTCAGCTTTATTCAAGAATTCCAAACATTTCTCAGTTACTAGAGCGAGGGTGGCATGTCCATGGCTGATTGTAGCATGAGAATGTTATGAATTGTGGGCTCCTCAGAGATTCCAGTTATCTTTATTAGTTACATATATTTAGCTAAAAAGAGGTAATTTCTATGCCAGAAACTGATATATATTCCAATATGTCATATATATCTTATATTTTGCCATATATATATATATATACACACATATATATCACGTTATGCTTAAATACACGTGTCCTGCAAATAAATCTGGGAAAAAAAAGTGAACTCTGTTAAGATAGGCTAGTGCTTTACACTTGCAAGAGTTTGTAATAAAGTTACAAGAAAAGGAACTTTATCTTACCATAAAGGAAATTAAACTAAAATAAAAGTGATCAACAGTCAAATGTACAGCAATAAGTGATCCTGAATAACTGTAAACCACAAGATTATATTTCTCAGTTCCACGAGAATGACATTTCAAAAGCATTGTAAATTTTCATTGGCATTTTATTATTTATTTTTTAACTGAAAAAGTTGCACAATTAAGTCTCTTATTTTCCTAGGCGGTGCTATATAATGATCGTTCAGTTTTGGAAAATCATCACGCAGCTGCTGCATGGAATCTTTTCATGTCCCGGCCAGAGTACAATTTCTTAGTTAACCTTGACCATGTGGAATTTAAACATTTCCGTTTCCTTGTCATTGAAGCAATTTTGGCCACTGACCTGAAGAAACACTTTGACTTCGTAGCCAAACTTAATGGCAAGGTAACTAGATTTGTACCAGTCTTCATTGTATGATCACATTGAAAGATGTTATGAAACAAAAGTTTTGAACCTAACTCCATCCTATCAACTCTTATAAGTCAACTGTGAAAATGAATTGAAATTAAGTGTTTAATCAATTGCAGACATATAGGTTAAATACTTGTGAGTCCGAATCTAGAAACCCAAGAAGTTGAGGTGCTCAATGTATGTATTATAATTTGTGCTACAGAAGAATAATAAAGTTCTAACACTTTTGTTTCATTTAATTTGCTCTCATTTCTATGGTACACTGACATAAATTATCTGACAGTAGTAAAGGTCAAAAGACTGATGCAAACTTTCATCAAGCAAACAAATGGCCAAATATTAATAAAAGAAAATTGTCATTTGTAGCTACATTCTTTTAATGATAACTTACAACACATACAATCATTTATTGATCAATACCACAATTAGTAATTAAATATTTTATCCATCATTCATTATTCTATTTTTTTGATGAACTATTTTACTCTTAATTTATATAAAACAGTAATATTATTTTAAATAGCTGAGAAGTCCCTCAGTGTTGTTTTTTTGATCACCACATGGTAGGAAGTTAATATGGAAGCTTCTATTGTTTACTCTCCTTTTCAAAATCTGTTTTCATTGAGGCAAAACACATTTTAACTTTGCCCCTCAAACAGGTGAATGATGATGTTGGAATAGATTGGACCAACGAAAATGATCGTCTACTGGTTTGTCAAATGTGTATAAAATTGGCTGATATCAATGGGCCAGCAAAATGTAAAGACCTCCATCTTCAGTGGACCGAGGGTATTGTCAATGAATTTTATGAACAGGTAACAAACTTAACTGTTTAATCTCTCTTAACCAATACTTGGCTGCACAAGAATTCACCAAAGTTCCCAAAATTTTCAAAATTGTTATCATTCTCTTTTATAGCCATACTTATATCAGAAAAAGCACTCACCAATTTTGATCAGAGGATAGAAAATGGCATACGAAAGAGCTCAACTATGTGCACAGAACTCTAAGTTCAAGTTATTTGTGAGCATTGTAGAGGAAGGGGATGTTGGTTTAATGGAATGACAGTGAGGCATTAGGAACACCCTTGAAATTGTGTTCTTTTGTAGATTTCTTTTTAAAAATAGAAACTAGTTTAAATGTATATGGAGAAATGTATATCAAGTTAAGTTTATTTCTTTTTTGATAGAGTTAATAGCAATATAGAGAGGCTAAAAAAAAAATAGGCATTTTTTTTTATTAGAGTAGTTGTGATTTAGAAAGCCATCAAGCATAAAATACAGGATTCATACAACACCCCAGCATCAACAGTTTGCATCAGTGTGAACATTAGTTACTATTGGTGACAACACTTTTTAAAATAATTGTACTACTTTTTTTTAAACAGTAGTTACCTTCGTTACAATTGAACAATTATTAAAGTAGTTCTAGCATCCATTATTTCCACCTTGTATTAATATCATGCATCCACTATAATTCATGAAAGAGCATTCTTATATTTGTACTATTAACTATAATCCATTGTCTACCATGGGGTGCACTGTGTTGTACATTCCTATGCTTTATCTTTTAATTTTCATTCTAGTAATATATACATCCTAAAATGTCCTCTTTTAACCACACTTACCTGTATAATTCAGTGCTGTTGATTACCCTCACAATAATGTGCTACGGTCACCCCATCCATTTCCAAACCTTTACCATCAGCCTAAATAGAAGTTCCATACCAGTCTAAACATCAACTCCCTATTCTCTAACCTGAGCTAACTCTATGAGTCTCCTTATTATAAGTAAATCATAACCGTGAAATAATACAATGTTTGTCCTTTTGTGTCTGGCTTATTTCATGCAGCATAATGTCCTCAAGGTTCATCTATGTTGTCGTCTTTATCAGGACTTCATTCCTTTTTATAGCTGAATAATATCCCCACATATATATAAACCACATTTTGTTTGTCCATTCTTCAGTTGATGGACACTTGGGTTGCTTCCATCCTTTGACAACTACGAATAATGCCGCTATGAACACCATTGTGAAAAGATCTGTGTGAATCCCTGCTTTCAGGTTCAGAAAGAATATTTGAAGAAATCATGGCTGAAAATTTGCCAACTTTTATCAAAGACGTAAATATACATGTCTTAAGAAATGCAGTGTTCTCCAAACAGAATAAATCCTTATAGACCTACTCCGAGACACTTACTAATCAGAATGTTAGATGCCAACGATAAAGAGAGAATTCTGAGAAAAGCAAGAGAAAAGAAACTCATCCCATACAAGGGATCCGCAATAAGACTAAATGCTGATTTCTCATCCGAATTGATGGACGCAAGAAGGCAGTGGTATGGTATATGTAAGGTATTAAAAGAGAACAATTGCCAGCCAAGAACTCTTTATCCAGCAAAACTTTCCTTCAAAAATGAAGAAGAGTTTTAAATACTCACAGATAAATAGAAACTGAGAGAATTCATCAATAAGAGACCTGCCCTATAAGAAATACTGAAAGGAAAAGACAGGAGAGACTTGGAGTAGAGTAAATAAATGAAGATTATCAGTAAGGGTAACTAAAAGGGTAAAGAAGAGACCAAAAAAAGATATATGAAAACTGAAGAATAACATGGCTGAAGTAAATAATTGCCTTTATAGTGATAACACTGAGTGTTAATAAACTCCTGAATCAAAAGACACAGATTGGCAGAATGGGTAAAAACAATTATGATCCAACTATATCCTGTCTACAAGAGATTCACCTTAGCCCCAAAGATGCAAATAGGTTGAAAGTGAAAGGTTGGAAAAAGATATTCCATGCAAACTGATCTGATATAGGTATACTAATATTGGAGAAAATAGATATTAAGTTCAAAATTGTTAGAGAAGGACACTATCCATTAATTAAGAAAGAAGTCCATCAAGAAGAAATAACAATATTTATGTGCCTGACCATGGTGACCCAAAATATGTGAGGCAAACACTAACAAAACTGAATGAATAGTTGTCTCTACAATAATAGTTGAAAACTGTATTACTCAGCTAAAGGGGTGCTGATGCAAAGTAGCAGAAGTCTCTTGGCTTTTATAAAATGCTATTTATTTGGGGTAGAAGCGTACAGTCACAAGGCCATAAAGAGTAAGTTACTTCCCTCATCAAAGTCTGTTGCCGCGTGTTGGAGCAAGTTGGTCTCTCCCCCCTCAGGCTCGGTGGTCCCAGCTTCTTCTGATCTCAGTTGTGGCTGGAGGGCTCATCTCTCTCCCTGGGGCTCATCTCCCTCAGGGCTCAGCTGCTCCAGGCTCTGGTCACTGCAGCTGCAAACTGTCAGCCTAATGACTCATCTCTCTTCCCAAGGCTACAGGAACCTGTCTAATGAGCTGTCTCTCTTCCTCTGTTTTCTCCTTCTCTTTACTTCCATGTGAGAGTCTGTTTTATCCCCACCAAGGGAGTGGAGACTCAACCCTGCATGCTCTAATGACATGATCAAATAAAAGCTCTAATCATGATCAAATAAAGTAAGAGTGAAAACTCTGGATCTAATACAATCTAATACCCCCAGAGGAACAGACCAGTTTACCAATACATTCCAGTATCTATTTTTGGAATGCATAAGCAATATCAAACTGCTACAGAGACTGACACACCACTCTGTCAATAGATTGGTCTTCTGGGCAGAGGATCAATATGGAAACAGAGAACCTGAATAATATTATAAATGACCTAGACCTAACAAACATATACAGAATATTGCACCCCAGAACAGAAGCATATATATTCTTCTCAATGCACATGGATCATTCTCCAGGATAGACTATATGTTGAGCCACAAAACAAGTCTCAAATTTTAAATGACTGCAATTATGCAAAGTGCTTTCTCTGACCATAATGGAAGGAAGCTGGAAATCAGTAACAGGTGGATAACTGGAAAATGCACAAATATATGAAAGCTAATCAACACACAGTTAAACAGTAGCAGTAGATCAAAGAAGACAGCATATCAAAATTTATGGGATGCATTGAAGGCAGTCCTGAGAGGGATATTTGTAGCTCTAAACACTTACGTTAAAAGTGAAGACAAAACTGAAATCCAAGTCCTTATTGCACACCTTGAGGAGCTAGGAAAAGAACAACAAATTAATCCCAAAGCAAGCGGAAGGAAAACAACGAAGACTAGAGCAGAAATAAATGAAAATGAGAAAAAACAATGAAGAATTAACAAAACTACATGTTGGCTGTTTGAGCCAACTTCAACAACTGTATGCCAACAAATTAGATAGCTAGATCAACTGGACAAATTCCTGGAAACACACAAATGACCTACACTAACTCGACAAGAAATAGAAGACCTCAACAGACCAATTACAAGTAAAGACATTGAATCAGTCCAAAAACCTCCCAACAAAGAAAAGCCCAGGACCAGATGGATTCACAGGCGAATTCTACCAATCATTCCAAGAAGAATTAATACCAATCCTGCTCAAACTCTTTCAAAAAGTGGAAAAGGAGGGCACACCACCTAACTCACTCTGTGAGGCCAACATCACCCTATTATCAAATCCGAAGAAACTACAAGAAAAGAAAATGACAGACCAATTTCTTTTGTGAGTATGAAGGCAAAAGTCCTTAGTAAAATCTTGCAAATTGAATCCACAAGCACATTAAAAGAAATATACACTATGATCAAGTAGGTTTCACCCCAGATATGCAAGGGTGGTTCAAAAATAGGCATTTTGTTTGGAATGATAAAGTGAGAGTCAACAGACTACCAGAATCCTACCACAGTAACATAAGCCTGAGCTGATACTCCCCACAGGACCATATGCTGCTCAGCTTCCACTGAAGTGTGGTGCCCAGCGCCATGACTGCTCTCCACAAGGATGTGGAGGTAAGGGAGCACAGGAAAAGAACAGCGATCATTGGCATAACAGGACACGAAGGAAGCGAAGATATTTACACTGGGGAAAAAAGTAAAGGTGATGAGATAATCTGTCTTCAGATACTTAAGGGACTGGCATAGAAATTTATCAGGTTTATCATTACGTTATGGAGATTAAAGGAGATGGATTACCTGAAATCCTTACCATAGGATCTGATTTATGGAAACAAGAGTTCCGGCCCTATTCCCTCATAAAGGGTATGCCTATGACCAGTCTATGCAAGTCGTGGAGTTTCAGGTCAATACCAGAACGAAATCTGTATTACTAGAGGTATCCAAAAATAGGATGATACAGTTTAGGAAGTAATAAATTGCCTACCACTGGACATGTTTAACTGAGATTAGAGAGAAATTTTTTACGTATTATAGCCAGCATTCATGTATGGAATAAAAGATTTGTACTTAAAAAAAAAATAATGTATTGCCTTTCCTTAGAATGAGACTAGTTCCTAATCATTCCTGAAATACTTGAAATGCAGAAGAAATGTAAAGAAAAATCCATTTATAATCCCACTATATAGGCATAACCATTTTTGACATTTTGGTATGTTTCCTTCATTACATTTTCCAGTTAATTTCTGGTTTACAGTCTCTTGTTTGCTTATTCAGAAGGATCTGAAGCTGTTCACAATAAAACCATGAAACATATGGATAAAAAAGGACTAATTCAACCCCAATTTGGGATAATGTTGCAACTTTATTAAACAATAAACTATTTTAAGCTTTCTGGCAGCAAGGGGAAAAAATGGAAGCCTGATGGATGATGTATTTGATCCTTTCTTCCAGGCACTACATTTGAAGCTACATTTGTATTCTAACATAAAAGACTCTGAGCAGTGTGACCAAACAGCATCAACTGAGACATTAAGAACCATTTCTTGTATTTTGCCTTAATTAAAAGCCAAAACCGGTAAATGGCAGCAAAGCCTGTCAGCAGGACTCTCAGTGATTTGGGTGGAATCCCCGAGTAGTGAAGTGAAGAGGGGGCTTGGCACACGAACGCCTGGGTCCGTGCACGTTTCAGACGCAGGCGCACGTTGACTTGTGTTTTAGGCTCCCTTGGTCCAGTTAACTCTCTAGTAACGAGCCCTCTTCCCTCCCCGTGCCCAGGGCGACGAGGAGGCCAGCCTCGGGCTCCCCATCAGCCCGTTCATGGACCGCTCGGCGCCTCAGCTCGCCAACCTCCAGGAGTCCTTCATCTCTCACATCGTCGGGCCTCTCTGCAACTCCTACGACTCGGCCGGCCTCATGCCGGGCAAGTGGGTGGAGGACAGCGACGAGTCAGGGGACACCGAGGACCCGGAGGAAGAGGAGGAGGAGGTGGCACCAACGGAAGAGGACGCCTGTGACAACAACAGTGACTCTCCAGGTAAGTTCTGAAAGCTGCCGCTCGCGTGGTTTTCCTAGGGTGGTTTTCTTACTTAGGTTCAGATGCATGGTACCTTCTCATGGATTACACATTAGGGGCCCCAGTGCTTCCTGCTGGATTTGGTCATGGATAGCCCCATTCTCCAATATCTTGATAAAAACTTTCCGCTATGGAATCTATGGTGATGCTGTGTATCGTACAAGGACAGGTTTTCTGTCATGAAGTAAAAAAAATGTGAATAAAGTCCATTCTTCAGAATATCTGAATGATTTAGAGATGAAGTGAATTTCAGTTACAATACAAACTAACCATTGGCTTTTATTGGTTATGGAAAGGTCATATGAAGTGATGAGAGGTAATGCTCATTTGTTCATTCAACCCATATTTATTGAGCATCAACTGCTTGCCAGGCATTCTTCCAGGCACTGAAGGTAGAGCTATGAAAAGGAAAGAAAGCCTTGCCCTCATAGGCTTCCATTCTAGTGTGGTCACACTAAACAAGGCAGATAAGTAAATCTATACTAGGTTAGATACTGATAAATGATAGAATTCTTTTTTTTAACAAATCAGTTTTATTCGTACATATTAATAAAGCATACAGCTCATCCATCCAAAGTGTACCATCAGTAGCATTTGGCATAATGACATAGTTGTGCCTTCATCACTTCAATCATTGTTAGAGCATTTTCATTAGGAGAGAGTTCTTTTTATGAAAATGATGGGGGATATGAAAGATTGCAGAGAAAGGTTGAAATTTTATAGAAGATAGCCAGGGAAGGCCTAAATAAGAAACATGTTATTTATATAGCCCCGGGAGAAGCGAGGGAGTGAGCCATGGGGATGTCTTGGGAAAGAGTACTCCAAGGAGAAGGGAAGCCCAGTGTGCAAAGGCCCCGAGGTGGGAGTTGGCTGGGAGAGCTGGGGTGGTGGGGGAGAGGGGCAGTGGGAAACCAGATGATGGAGGGTTTGTAATGTAGGTCACAATAAGCACTTTGGCTTTTACTCTGAGTAAGATGGAAAGCCATCAGAGGTTTTCAGCGGAAGAGTTGGTTGACAGATTGCCTGTTAACTGCTGGCTTCAGGGGCAGTGTGAGAATCTTGTCAGGGTTGGTGGAGCAAGGGTAGAAGCAGGAAGACCAGTTAGAGGCTATTAAAATTATTCTGTTGAGAAATGATTGTGGCTTTGCAATAGACACAATGAAAAGTGGTCACATCTGGTTATTGGTTTGGGGCGCCTCATCTAACTGATCTAATTGGATTAACCTATTTGTTATTTGGCAATAAAAATAGACTATTTTTTGCATGCCTTCAAGTATACTCTCCTTGTCCTCCTGCCATGAAAAAAAGTAGTGAATAATATCATGAAACACATGACCTCTACAGTGATATTGCACAAATACTGTTCCTGAGAACATAGTTTGTGATTTCTGTCTTCCTTCACAGATGAAGTACAGCCTTAATATTTTTCAAAGCACTTGTGAAAAATATCACCAGTGAAAGACATTTTGGTCATTTTGTTCTCACGTCTTATCAGAGCCAGAAAAATGCATTTGGCATTTAATGAGATAAACTGTGCGTTGATCCATTTGGCCCTTAAATAAGTATCCTGTCGTACTTAAAAGCAGAGAAAAAGAGCTCATTACCGACTATTGACTTACGAGATGGGTTTTTGCAAATTTGGCCTTAGGTTAGATTTTGGCCTAGGTTCATCCCAAAATACAGATTGGGGAAGAAAATCAGAAGTTATTTTCCTACCATACCCCACTGTCGAAGTACTTCTATTTTATTTCTCTCAGGCCTATAAAACGTCTCCCGTTAGAAGTGTGCTGGTCCCAGGGTTCAGAGCAAGGAGCCAAGCAGTGGGATTCATGATCATTCATTCAATTATGCATTTACTAAGCATTAAAAAGTTCCCTCCTTCTACTTTGTTTTCATCTCAAAGAACCAGGTAGCTGGCCGCCTGAGTAAGGACAAGATAGGTTTTCCACTGAGTGTCATTGAAAAGTAGGACGTCTTAGCCTGTGGGAAAGCTTTGTTCCCATGGACCCTAACTGATGGCGACTTGAACTTAAACACATTAAAAACACAGAAACTCAAGCCAGCTATTGGAACTCAAAGGCCCAGGCCTTTACCAGCAGCAAGTGCTTCACCCACGTATTCTGTTCCTTCTTTACTGCAGGGTTGGGTCGCCAGCCTAACCTGAAAATTCTGATGTTACTCTCCTGACCCTTCTGTTCTTATCAAGTTGACTAAAGCAGAAACGAGCAGTCTGTGGCTTCTACTCACTAATGGCTTCCAAAATTCCAAAAGCCAACTGGCCATCTTATTTTAAAATTTAAGCATCCTATCAACCATGATTTGATACTGTAGCTTTGGTAAACTTATCTTTGGAATTTCCCTTTACAGCCAAGAAAGTAATAACTGTTGGGCAGTGTTCGTAATTACTAAAAATTGGCCATGCAGAGCAGATTTAGAACTGAAAGGGGAGTCAGTGGCCATCCACTTTAGCTCCCTTGCTTTACAAAAGACTAAACTGAGGCCCAGAAAGCCAAATCACATCTCCACAGTTGCGGAGCCAGACAGGAAACCCAGGTTTCCTAATTTTTAACTCCATTGCTTTAGGCACTTTGTAATTTTAACTTCAGAATTCATATTGCCCAAGATAATTACCTTGATCTAGCCTGATACTTAGATGTGAGGAAAAAATTAAATGAGCACTGATAACTTCTGAGATTTGCAAAACTTGGAGCTCTTTCAGGAAACGCAGAATAAAATGTTTCAGTATGGTATCTTAGGGAAAGAAGGCTTTTTTCCCCACCTCATAATTAAATCGGAAAGATTCCTACAGCGAACTAAGAGGTTTCTAATGAAGCACTAAGCTGCATTTAGACTTGGAGCAATGAAAAGCTCTTTGTTCTCATTTCAAAAGGTTCCAGTGCTGAACAATTTGGCTCCCAAGGCAGACGTGTTTTCGACCACCTGCAGTCTCTAATCTACGCAAATTTATTTGGTACAAACTTTCTTCTACGTCACTTTACTCAGTATAATTCCAGAGAGGTTTATTGCTAATGTTTAACAGCATTAATAAGAGAACAGCTGTTCTCAAGGGGTCTGCCCTGAAAGGAAAAGGAGAAAAATTGAGCTTTTGTTAGCTTCATCCATAGGGATGAGTTTACTGTTCCAAATGTGTATATCTTTCAGATGGAACTATCACCTTGAGCAGTACAGTGTGCCCTATAAATGTGGTTTAAGTCTGTCCTTCAGCCAGTGGTCATCGGTAACTCTCTCGAGTCAAAGGACCGAGTTAAAATTTAGTAACATTTCAAAATTTCTTTTCAACAGAAGCTGATTTGTACTTCACTACTACAAGAATTAAGTAGAACAGACAAGTAGAAGAGTAATTGGTAGAAGAGTAATTTTTAAAATTTCCTTTTAAAAGTCTGACGTATTAATGCATTTTACTGACTTTGACTGAAAGAATGCTTTCAAATGAATTCGTCGATAGGGCCCATGCCTTATGGACCCCAACTGTCACTGGCACCAGCCCCTCAAGCTGTTGCAGTGCTGCTGGCCCATCTGCGCCCAGTGGGTTAATACTCATCATTTATGTCTCAGCTCAGCTCTTTGAAAAAACTTTATTCCCTCACAGACTGAGGCTTTTCTGTGTTGTTATTTTTGATGTGTATGTCTGTCATAAAACAACACATGTTTTTCAGTTTTTGTCATCTTTGTTTTCTCTCATATGGACTATAAACTCCTTTAAGTCAAGCTCTGAGCATAATTGGTCTTTGTTTCCACAGAATCCAGAAAACTGTTTCCCAAAAGTAGGTGGTCAGTGTAAGTTTAATGATCCATGTGAATAAAATAATGAAGACAGTAAAGATTTTTTTTGTCTTCTTGCTTCTGATATTGCTTTTGCCATGCCCATCCACCCAAGTAGCAGTCATTCAACTTAATAACCTTTATCATGTGCCTGTAAGAGTCAAAATAATTCAAGGTAATTTAATGTCCTTTTCCATATGGCATTTTTAAATGGATCTTATTGCCCTATAAACTATAAGAAGTTTCTATGGCATATTATAATAAAATTGTTGAAGAATCACTAGCACTTCCACAAAAATATTGGCAGGTTCCTGTGGCACATTCCACAGCACTTGGCATTTTTTCTTATTGTCAATATTTTTTTTCTCTTTCTCCTACAGTATGTATTATAAACCATGTCTAGATAGTTGAATAGACCCAAACATCCCTTCTGATCATCCTGGTAACTTGTACTGTTAACTCATTAATGTCATTTCAACTAGATCAGAATCTCCTGTACTCCAAAGTTTTCATATCATCGTCATTTTTACCACTTACCAACATGTCACCATTTACATGGACCTGTGGAACAGAAATTAGAGAATGATTCATTTAGTAAGCTGTCACTACAAAAGTCTGAGGGCTCTGTGAATGCAAACACAAGGGGGAAATGCTTCTGTCTTTAGGGACGTTTATAGTCTAATCAGAAGATCTTAGCCTACATTGTAAATTATTGGCCTAAGTCTAAAATGGGCATTCAGAGGAAGGTGCAGAGAGTTATGTTATATTCTGGTTGCTTAGAAAAGACCAGATCTCTTTTTTAAGCTCAAGACCAGCTGCCTACTCTGCCTCCCCAACTGACGTCCCCAAACACTTCAAGCTCAACATACCCATACTCATACCCTTCTAATCAGTTCTTGTGAAGTGTCTGTCCCCTTTCTCGGTACATCTTACCACTGTCTACACAGCTGATCAAGCCAGAAGGGATTTTCTTTGATTCCTCCCTCTTCCTTGTTTTTTCCTAACCAGTCATCAATTTCTGTTGATTCTACCTCACAAATATATCTCAGAGGCATCTACTTATCTTCATTTCCACCACCTCCATCCTTTCCAAGCCACCATCATCATGCAACATCTTCCCAACTGGGTCATTTCCCATTCTTTTATCCAGCTTTGCTCAGTGCAGTTGTACCTACTTGTTCACTCTCTGTCTTCCTTCTAAAGCAGAAGCTCCATGTTGGCAAGTGTTGTATCTGTCTTATCTATCAATCAATCACCAGAATGTAGTACAGCACTTGGTACATATTGGGTACTTAGGAAATATATAAGGAATTGGAAGCCTAAATAGTGAATTATGACATTATTTCATATAGTCATCTTTAAAGAAGAATTTGTTCTGTTGAATTTGATTTTATTATAGTTCCTGAATCAAGAGGTACATATCTATAAAAATTGTCTTTAATACTTCCACATTGAAAACTTAAAATGATTTGGTGATAAGAAAATATAATTTATACATTTATTAAGTACATATTTGCTTAACCTTTTCATGTTTAGAGTCTGTACGAGGCTGAATTTCTTCAATGAACTTATGGTCTAGTAGAGGAGCTAATACCTAGGATGTATAAGAACAAAATAAGTTCCATAAAAGAGCTACAATATTGAATTTAGAATGCTGTTCTGTTACAAGCAGCTAGACTCCACTCAGATGAGTGTGCACATGAAGAGAAGTTTGGGGTTCATGAACACATATTGCTGGCTGGTATCGGTGCTCTCTGCTCTTGTCTCTGCTGTACCCGCCTGGCAACCTGGCCTTCATGAGGCTGGCCCTGTACCCAGCTCTAAGTCTATATCACCCCAGACACACAACAAAAGGAAAAGCGGTCTCCAACCCCCTGCGTGTTCTCTTTGTCATTAGGAAAAATCCCAGAGGACTCTGGCCTGGCTCGGGTTACATTTCTACCCATCATCAGCCAATCGTTGTGACACAGCTTGCGTTGTTGGGAGATGGGTGGGGAAGTAGAGATTCATGATTGACAATCTTTTCTTGAATCACATAATTCATGGGAGGAGAATTTGGGATGTGCAGGTACCAGAAGAAGAGATAATGAGAAAAAAAGTGGAAATATCTACACTAGGAGGAGGTATATGTGGACTAACATGAGAATTTAGGGGAGAGAGAGAGTTAGTTTCAGAAGGAGGGACAATGCCAGCTTGAAAGTACAATAGTTCAGTGTATACACAGAAAACAGAGCAGTTAAGTCTAGCTAGAGAGTAGGCTGCAGAAAGGGGAAGGCTGCAAAAGGGTGTTTGTGGCAGCTTGCAAGAGAACCTTGAATAGAGTTTGAAATGAATTTTGTGGTTCTCATCAATCAGAAAAGTAGTACCAAAACTTTCTTTAAAGGAAATCTAGTATACTTCTGTGAGTTGAATTGGTTGGCAAAATAAAGGAAGACAGCAAGAAGTTACTCCAACAGACTAGGTGAACATCTTGATAATCTGAATGGAGTGGTGGTAATACTAGGAACCAGCAGAACACTGTGTTAGACATCACTGAATATTAAATACTGCTCAAAGACGGTTCTCAGTGATCTATTAACAGCCAGTGCTGTCTTCCTCTTGTTTCCCTACTCTTGAAAACTGCACTCTTAGGAAATACAAATAAGGTGATAACTCTGTGTATCCCTTTGGTACTTCATACCTATTACACATCTGGAAGAAATCGACTTTCGTGTGCTCAGCACACAAATAAATAGTGTAATTTGGTGTTTTCTCAGGAAAGAAAACTTTCAACAGGAGGAAAATCTACTGCCAAATAACTCAGCACCTTTTGCAGAACCACAAGATGTGGAAGAAAGTCATCGAAGATGAGCAGCGGTCGGCGGGAGTGGAAAAGCCGTCCCTGGCCCAGGCCCCTCAGCTGCCTCCCTCAGAGCAGATCGAGGCCATCAGGGAAGAGGATGAAGAGAAAGGCAAGCCCAGAGGGGAGGAGAGCCCAGCCGCGGAGCCGAACCAGTGACAGTGGGTGGAGCGAGCGGTGTTTCCCAACAGATGACTGGTCACAGACTCTTTTCTCGTCAGCACAACACTTAGACACAACACTGTAGAAATATGAGAAGATGGGCAAATGGTTATTGCATTTTGGGATTCTTCGCTTTTTATGTGTTTTATTTTTACAGTGAGGTACATGGTTAAAAACTCTTGCTTATAGAAGTTTTCACACCGCAACACCAGCGTAGAAGGATTTTTTTTTTTGAGGAGAAAAAGGATATATATATATGTATGTGTGTGTATATAAGCTCACACATAGACACATGTAAAACATATTCACACACACGCATATGTATGTGTATATACACACGGAAAGCCAGGTTTACTGGCTCCACCATTTAGTAGCATTCGTGTTAAAATATATAGTGGTCACTGTGATATAATTAATCATAAGGAAAACAGATCACAAAGGAAATGGTGCAGCTTAGCAAAGAAATGGTGCAGCAAATGTGGGTTACCAGTTAAGCAGCTTTTGCTCTTAATACTGTGGGCTCGAAGTTCCAGGACATTATTTGAATTCTGATACATCCTGCCAACATCGTGTTTGTGTGTGTGTTTGCAAGCAGGGATTGAAAGGTTGCTTGTGTGTGTGTGTGAATGTAAAGGAAGATTTTTGTAGTCTTAGTAGTTCATAAGAGTAGCTGTAGCAGATGACTCAGTACATGTGAACAAAGAGCAGTTCTTTCGGGGGCGCCTGTGAAAGGCTGCCATTCCGAACGCCCTTCTCCATTTAGCAGCAGTGAAGGGCCCTGGCAGGTGGAGTGCACTCACTGACTGCAGGCGAGGGCCACGTGTTTGGTACTACTGCCGTGCACCACTGGGAGGCGCCCTGTGACCAGCCTCAAACTTGGAGGACCCAGGCATTTCCCATCGCTTGCCTAACGAACGTACAGGAGCTGTGTGTCTGTGAGTGTGTGCGTCACTCACCAACATCAAATCGCCATGTAAAGGGGCGGTGTGTTTTACACATAACCACCTAAGGATGATCGAGGGCAGGTCCTTTCATCAGCTGAGAAGGCCTGGGAAATTCCATGTAACAGTGCCCCCTGTGTCTTCTGAAGTTGCTGCAAAACATGGGGTAGAAAAAGAAAAAGGAAGAGAGGGAAACAGAAGCCCACTCCGGGGTATTGAGCTAGCAGTGAAGGAAAAGACTTCAACCTAGAGTTTTGGTGGTGACACAGTGGAAGCCAGATTCCGTTGAAGGTTGGCTTTGGGGGTGGGGGGAGGTCCCCCTGACAACGCCTGTTGTGGTGGGGTGGGCTCCATCAACCATCTGGCCCACGGCCATGCTTCTCTTGGCAGGGGAGATTGTAGAGGGATTATTGTTTGGGGATTGGGCCTCTCGTTGAAAGTCTATTTTTTTTTTTTTGGTTTATTTGTTTATCTACACCTGTTTATGCTGTGAGCCAAACCTCTATTTAAAAAGTTGATAGATATTCACTTTCAATATTTTATTTCATATTATATTTGTCATGAATAGTTATCTTGATGTAAATATAAAGATTTTTTTTTGTTTCTGTAGATAGTGAACTCTTTTTTTAAAAAATGGGGAAAAGGGAAACATTTTTATAAAGTTATATTTTAATCACCATTTTTATACATCGTAGTCATCTCCCAGCCCCGTAAGAGAGTAATGATTCATTTTCGTGGAGGTCTATGGGCAGCCACTCATCGACCTATTCTAATTTAAATGATAATCTGATATAGTTATTTTATGCCTATTAAATGAGGATGCTGCAAAGAATGTTTTTTCACTAGTGAGTTTTGCTTTCTGAAAGAATTTTGGGTCTATGTTTCCCAGATGAAAGAATTTCTTATCCAATACAGAATTTTTATAATCGGTGCCCATCTCTTCCCAACACTTTTTGGTTATAACTCTTCCTGTAGTACTTTACATGGACCTGCTCATCATAAAAGTAATCTTAGCTGCTAGGTAAACCTTGTGATTTCTACTTTCATTTCCTCTCACATCATCGAAAGGAATGCTTACATTTAAAATGTCTTTGCTTTTCATAAATGGGTATTGTATTTTTCCTTCCAAAGCAATAGTTTTACAATAATCCATGGTATTTTTCATATCAGGAGAAGATAATACAGATCAAAAATAAATATGGTTTCAAGGTAAATTTTCCAATAAGTGTGGAACATGTGAAAGGAATCAGATACAGACTTCTACCTAAATAATTAGAATATATTTCAGTATTTTTCTGAGTTAACACCAGGTCTTCATTACTTAGGACTTACTGAGTTGTTTGTTATTTTCTTAGTGATGCTTGTATGTATCTGCATTTGCAAAAATTACTGTGAGTCAAATATATTTCCCCAGTGAATTTAACTATTCTCCTTTCCTTGCAAGTAATAATAAAACAAAACCCCACACATAAACTTACATACCCTTGTATCTAATTACTTAACAAAATTAATTTTTCTCCTTTCCCAAATGTCCTACATTTCTCAAATAAATATGTCAAGGAAAATTTTCTAAGTTGGGAGCAAGTCAGATGTCAGGGAACAAAAATATGCTGAGCGCTGGTGAGTTCACAACCTTATATTAGCAGTTTCCTCAAAGCTTCATGACCTCTAGTGGGAGGCCGCTCAGCTGCCCCAGTGGAAGCCTCAGCAAACTGCCTGGTTTTTGTTTTCTTGTTTGGTTTGGTTTTAAGGTACATCAAATAGTAGGAATAATAGTGGCCAAAGCAATGAGAACCTCTTCATTTAAAAATTGTGTTCATCATTCTAGGCATAGTCATAGTTCTTTTCCAAAAATAAATTGCCAGTATATTCTACCTAGATGTTGGGAGGGAAGGAGGATTCATCAAGAGTGTGACTTCCATCCCAGAGAATGCCTAGGGACAAAACATTAGTGACATTTGCCTCCTCCTTGGTGACCGCAATATTACTGTCCACTTCCAACACCAGAGCTTACTTTCTATGGTGCCAGTGTATTTGCTGCAATATACTAATTTTTAGGTAAGCCTATTTGTAGGTGCTGTTAGGTAAACTCTGGTCTTTCAAATGAATGCATTTCTCATCCATTTAGGGAAAGGGATCATTGTAGAGACAACCACAAAATCAATGGTAGGAAAGGTTGAAACTGGTCACCATGTTGCCAGTTGTCCACTTTGTCAAGTAAAAGACCTGTTACGTTCTGAGTGTCACAGAGGTAGAACCTCTTTCCAGGAATCTTTCTAAGCTGACCATTAGAATATTGTTTCCATGGTGAAAATACCACTTTTGCTATTTTTTTTCTTAAATTATAAAATACTTTTTCTCTTGATGTCATTTATGTAAGACCTGGTTTTGCTCTCAGTAGGAGATGCAGACAGAAGCTCTGTACAAGAATACATCTATATTGGTCAACTTCTGAGAACTGCAGGAATTTCCTCATGTTTCAGGAACCACCCACTTTTCTAAAAACAGAATCTCTAATTCTGTCTTTTCCAATTTGACTGAATTTCAGAACAAATTCTAATACTGCAATCACAGTAAAACGAAAGAAAAGGAGTTATATATCATGCAGAATGTTCCCACTAGAAGAGATGTATGTTCACTGTTGATTTGCAGTGTCCCAAGCTCCCTACCTCTCTTTCCCAGAAAACTTACTTTGAAGGTAAAAGCTGTGCGAAAGGCATGAGACTCAGGCCTATTCTGTGTTTAAATGATGGAAAAATATAAATTATTTTCTAAGTAATAAAGATGCAAATTATCATTATATATGAAGTCTAAAGTTTGAAATGACTACTTTACAAAAGTAACCTATTTGTGGGATGACCTATAGAGGTGAGTAATACAAAAAAACACATATTTGACTTTGGGAGGTATTTTTGGTGCTTCTAAGTCAGTATGGGGATCTCCACTGTCCTCATCATTTACAAAATAATAATGAAAACCACAATTAGTGTCTTTTGTCTTTGTCTTCCATCCTAACACTGATTCCCATTTAGTACCTTTCCTGATTTTTATTTCACTTTGGAAATACATTGCATTTTCACACTGGCGAAAGGTTCCACTGAAACAGAGTTCCGTGAACCTTGATAGTCTAGGATAAATAAATAATTCTCTGTATTCTAGTGATTATCAGGTAAGGAATGTGAAGAAAAAATCAATAAAATTCCGTATACAGGCAGCCCAACTTCAGATGATCAAAAGCTAAATCTCTGTGGACTTTGAAACCAAAGTGAATTTCTTTCATGTACTTTCTCTTACCAAGCAACAAGACAATTTATGTATGAACTTTGTAGGCCATGAGCTTCTCTCATGATTTCCCCATGAAGTAAAGCTATGAATTAACTTCCTGATATTATGAGTCATTCTTACATCTTCAACAAAATTCAGCTTTAATATTAGAACACCAATTAACTATTTTAGGTGAAGAGTATTCTAAAAGTAAACCATTCTTAGAATTTCTAGTCCTGAGGAAATGTACCAGTCCTATCAGTTTATTTCTCTATAAAATATTCAAATTCATATTAGAAATTCAGTTGGGATGGATTAAACTACAAGAACTAAGGTGATGGGTTAAATTGCAAATTACTAGTAAAGAACTTAAATGGGAGTTTTGTATATGTTAAACACTAATGAACCATGGCCAGAGAAGAACAAGAATATATTATTTTTTAGTCTGTATTATCCACATGGATGACAGGCAATGTGTGCTGTACCTGAACACATTGCATTTGCCAAAAGAATGTTGCTTTAACCAAACCTAATCTTGCTTTTGCCTTACCCAAATTGATTTTTAGGTTCACACTATCAAATCATTCTAATAATACATTAACAGTGGTAGCAAAAAATAATGAACACTGCGTTGCTAAATACGTTTCAAGATACAAAACTGAAGAAGAGTAAGGCTTTATTTACTTGGTAGAACTCAGTCTTAATCTGCTGATTCAAATATACTGGTCCTGTATAAGTCATTTAAGTTCAGTTGAGACTGTCAAGAATATGGAATTGTATATACATGGAAAAACAAAATTGGCTTTTGAAATATGCTTAAGGCTCTTAAAAGAGTTCAGATCCTTTATGGAAAGACAGCTAATTCTCCATATGATGCTTTTAAAGCTCATTCCCTAACAGGTGTTGGTACTCTTGGATTACTAATTCCCTAAGGAGATGTGGAAGAGAAAAGAAAGCCAACCCTTCATTAAATAAGTCAGTCAAATAAAAATTTCTTCAAAGAAAGTATTATTAAATCATCGTATGTAAGTAGTATTAAGAATATTTAAATATGATTTCTTTTCTTGAAACCAATTTGTTTTTAAAATGTTTATTTTTCAATTACAATGAGACCCACAAAATGATGTTCTATGGTATTGAGATGGTAAATATTTTGAAACAATAACAACTAGTACTAAGGAACAGAAATCTAGGAAGAAGACATTTAAGTTTTTTCTAGTGTCCTTCATATCTCTGGGGATGATTTATGAAGGATCCAATAAATACATGAGTGTGATAGATAAAAATAAATTTAGTCTCCGTAATTTAACTTTGAGAATAAAAGATACCTAGGTTCTTCTGAATTATTCCAGAGAAAGGAATGTATTATCCAGCAATTTATCATGGTTTAGGGTCTATTAGGGTCTGTTTTATTTTACTAAATTCTAACACAATTAAAAACCTAAATACTTATCTTTACTACTAAGAAAAATCTTATTCATCTTAATGTTTACAAATGAAGCACTGACCAATCAATAAATTATATCCACTATATTCATTGACCATGATAAAATAGTAGGTTAGAATTTGAAATTCATCAGTAAGAAAGTAATATAGAAATATTTTTTAAACCTCTAATACTTTAACCAAATTTTCAGTGTCAGTGAAAGTGCGTATTTCAACTGAAACAAAATAGAGTAGGGAATTCGTTCTTTTTACAAACAAAACAAAAAGTCCAACTCATAAGAAGAAAGGTATAGTCCTCTTAATTACTTCTCTAATCAAAATTAGTAAGGGGAAAATTCTTCGTTGCCATAATGTATAAGAATGCCTTTCACCTCAAATTCTAGCTCACCAAGTTTCGTTGTGAAGCCCAAAAGCAAGGCTGTGGATTGGGAGTGAACACTGCATAAAACTTGAAGGACCCTTCTGGGATACCCCTCCATCTTGGTGACAAACCAGCTTAGTTATTAGTTACTCTGGATTAAATTGACTTAATGATCCATATTTCAATCCTGTTGTCTTCCTTTACTACAATGAGCACTTCTACATATTTCTGAATGTGAATTAGCCCTTAGAACTTGGAACCTGCTGCTTGAATACCTTTGAAGGGAAAGATTCTTTTTCATGTTAGTAATTTTGTTCCTTATATAATAGCAAAATACTCAGATGTTTAATGTGAATTTTAAAGTAATTGTTTAAAAGTGGTCTTTTTATGTATATAACTTGGTTAGTAGAATAGTTCTTTTACTTTTCTTTTCAAAATTCCTCACTGATTATTTTTAACAATCAAAATCACATACTATGTCACGTTTTGTTTTAGCTATTTGTAAGTATAATCCAGTACTATAATATTGCTATCTTAAAAAAAAAACAAAAAACCTAACATTTATAGTATAATCTCCATATCACATGTTAGTGGGGTTTTAATGGGTTTTAATATAACTTTTAGTATATATTTGTTCACTAGTTAAAAAATACACTAAGAATTTTATCTCTGTGTCAAATACTTGCATGGGATTTTTACTATACTATGTTTGCTCAACTGGTGTTTTGAGGTTTTTTTTTTTCATTTATGAGTGTTTTGTGTATTTCTTAATATATTTTCACAGAGGATCTCATACCAACTTTGTTTCAACAAGGACAATTTGCTAGTTGATAAGCGCTAGTTATAAATATCACTGAACTCACTGTCTCTAATATTTCTTCCTAGAGATTTTTATCATGCAAATCACAAAATGAAAATTGGTGCTTTTATAAACATTCTGGAGTTATCAATGCAAAATAATAAAGACAAGCTTCTCTGTGGTTTTTATAATGTTATTAGGACATGTAGCTGAAAGAATTTTAACCTGAGCATAGAGTATTTCTGGTTTGGTTGTTTTGGTTAATTTTATTTGGTTCTTGGTGTTGAAATATGTTCTGATTCCCAATGGAGCAATTGTTCTGGTAAGTCATGTCCTCTTCCTGATGACAAGTTGTCATCAGGAAGTTCTAATTAGCATATTCCCAGATATCTGACTTTGTAGAATATTTGAAAACCCAGGAGTGTTGGATTAACTTAATCCTGTGTTCCTAAAAGGCAGTACTTTCTAATAACTGTCAATCAAAGTGACAGTTCAAGGGATGTTATTTGTCTATGACAATTTTTAACCATGTAATTCTTACCTTTCTCAACTACCCTGAATTCATTTATTGGTAACCGTAAAAGTTTTATTCAACTTTTTAAAAAACCAAGAATGAGGCATTGGAATTTAGGTGGTCATTTTGCAACTGTCATCAATCTTGTACTCTCAGCTGCATATTGTACTTAATATATGTAGCAATACTTAGTATCGTTAACCACAAGTAATTCTGAAGTGATTTAGTTAATAGCTGATATTTTGTAAAAAGTAGAATCTGTACAGGAAAAAGATAAATTGTATTTATTTTTATTATTTTTTAGCTTAGACACTGTAATGATGTTCCCTTTTTGCCAGAATTACTGGAAGTGCCTCTTGGTTTTATAGATATATTATAAAAAATACACATATATTACAGTAAATATATATTCAAAATTATTAGAACTGTGTGTCATATATGATCAATGTGGATGTTGCAATGTGAAGATAATGTACAATATAAATATAATTCTGTGGTATCATATTTGATGTAGTGATTTGTGGAGCCTAAGTCCTCCATCTTCTGAAAGTCTCCTTTCCTTTCATATTCAAATGCAGTTTCTTGGTAACCAACCTCCTTTGCACTGTAAGACACCCAGTGGCCTTCCTATGATTTCCAAGCAACACTGGTATGTGTGAGTGTGGGGGTGGAAATCTCCCTCCCTACACTGATGAGTTGCCATCATCTGTTCTTTTTCTAACCAAATAGCACCCAAACCAAGAAACCCAGATTTCTAGCACCTACCTTCAGACGCCTGGGAAATACGCAATGCTGCAGTTACTGTACAGGGCTGCAATATGTCCTCCAAAGATTGTCTTTGGGTACCTAATACATGGAGTCATTTGGTTCTAAATGCTCAAAGGAATTATTTTTGTTTTGCATGTTTGAAAAGTTGCAAAGGAGTATTTGAGTTAACTCAAGGATAGTCCTCAGAGACAAAAACAAAATGTGATTTCTACGAGAAGTTCCAAAGGAATAATTCTTTAATCTATATATACTGGTTTTCCTATTACCTATGAGAGAAAAAAAAATCCAGTTGCCAAGCCTGATGTATTCAAAACTCCCTTGAGTCTGAGCCAAAAGTATTTCCCCTCCCCAAAAGAAACCAGTCATTTTACTATTTGTATTTCTATGTCTTAGGCCAATTATGTCAGTGGAGTATTTACACAGTGTCTGAACACATACACTTTCTCTCCCTGTGTGTACACACACACTTTCTGCCAACTATTCACAGCACAACCAAGCAAAAGTGACTGTGTCTTCTTCATCTTTTTGAGATGTGAAATTTATCCCTCTCCTGGGACTTTCTTACAGTGATGTTCTCAGCTCAAGGGAGACAATAACCAAGCATTCCAGTCTTCATCTTCCTCTGTCCTTCCTGCAAATAGACGTCCTCATGACCGGTCTTGGGTAAGGAGAGGTTAATTGGTGTGGTAGGGTGTGCCCTGGTGAAGATGGGTAAGTTCTATGGAGTCTGCAAACAAAAAAGATGGCCACATCCACTGCCTGTACTAGAAAGCCTTGGAGATCAGGTGAGTGGGACCTTGGTCAGTCTAATCCACGCTTGGTCCAGCCCTACAGCCCACCCCTACACTCACCGACGCACACGGGGTAGAGCTTCAGGTATGATACCAGACCCTGACAATAAAAAGAAAAATAAATTCAGCTCTTACACAATCATAAAACTGTCTGCTTGGTAGAAGAGAATTAAGTCTTGCTTATTTTATAGCCCTGGAGCTGTATGACCTGATTGTTTTTTTTCTGACATCACTGCTGGAGTGAGGAAGGAGTCCAAGGCTCCCCTCTGCTGCTATTGGTCAGGTGTGAAGTTTTGTTAAGCCCCTGGGATCCTCTGTGCTACTGAGCCTCGACAGCTGGACTGCGGGAATGGGATGGGTGAAGGATATTGCTTCCCACTTTGTAGTGAGCACTCAGGGAGGTAAACAGCTCCTTGGTGTTTTGTCAATTTGACTGACTTTTCCCTGGCAGATGCTAGAGGTGAACTCATTGAAGACCTGTGTCTATCTTCAAGGAGTCTGGAGTAGGTAAAGATGATGAGTTGGTTTTCTATTTCCATAATAATAAATTACTACAATTTTGGTGGCTTAAAATAAGGCAGGTTAGTCAAAAGTCTGGACAACCTTGGCTGGGGTCTCTGATTGGGGTCTCACAAGACTGAAAGCAAAGTTGTCCCTGGCCTGGGCGCTTATCTGAAGGCTCTGGGAGAGAATTCACTTCCAAGCTAACTCTGGTGGTTGCCAGAATCCTGTTCCTTGTGGTTGTAGGGCTAAGGCCCTTGTCCTTGCTGGTGTTGGCTGGAACCTCCTTCAGCTTCTGAGGGGAGCCTGCATTCCTCCTGTTTTTCTGCCCCCACTCCCATCTTCAGACCAGCATCAGCAGGAGAGAGTCCTCGCCGCACTTCGAAACCTTCTAACTTCCCCCTCTGTCACGTCTCTTCTGCTTCTAGGTGGAGAAGGCATTCTGCTTAAGGGCTCATGTGATTAGATTGGACCCAAGTAATCCAGAATCATTTCCCTATTTTAAGATCTGTAAGCCCGATGACTTCTATAGAGTGTTTTTGCCACATAACTTAGAGATTTGACCATTCCCAGGATTGGGTGTTGAACATCTTTGGGAGATAGTAGTCTGTTTCACAGAGGAGAAAAAGAGGAGAAACCATGTGAAGAAAATGAAGACAGGTGGTCCGCACAGTTACTCCACATAATAGAAGCTTGTGCCCACAGTGAAGTTAGTGGTTCAATTGCAGAAACCAGCCACGGGGAAAGCAGGAAAGGCTCAGTCTTAAGAATGATGGAATGGCCATGGAAAGATGAGTTAGAGTGCCAGCTCTAGCCTCTGTGAGCACATGGTGTGGTCTGATGTAACACATTATATGCACTTAACCATCTACCAGTACGTGTTGCTGCTTCACTATAACCAAAATAGTTTTAATTCAGAGGTGGAGGGGAGAATTGTTATTCTCAATATTATATAACCAGCTTATTTTGCTTCCTTTCTCTGAAATGTTTAGTTCTGCTTGTGTAGAGGGATTAGTTTCCAAGGGAGGGATACTTTGAACAGAAAACCCAGTGGTTCCATTACACTGGCAGAGGCTACCACCTGGCAATTTTGTTGTCATGCCACTGAATCATCAGGACAAAAAGTGATTTATCTATATGATAATATGGTTTCAGCTGCAAAATATGGGCAAGAAAGATTGCATTTGGAACCCAGAAGATTCTCTGTGGCACCGCTGACTGCTTCCGTGCTGACTAGTGTATGTAGTGGGAAGCTGAAGCAACCCGAGGAAGGCAGGATCACTTAGGACTCTGGGCATTCAGGAATAAAGTTTTGGGTCATCCCATCAGGAAAAAAGCCTTAATCAGCTGACATACTGACTGACGGCAAAGAAAATCTCTTGGCCAATTATAGAAATGTGTAGATTACAGCAACAATGCAAATTTTTTCCTTGTTACTCTTATAATTGTTTCTATAATATCCAATTGTTTCTCTATTTTTTTCCTTTCTCTCTTTTTTATGCTATTTAATATAAGGAAAGTTAGTATTTTGGTTTAAAAGAAAACCTTTTTAGTTTAGTATTCTGATTCCTTTTGATTTTTTGATAATTTTCTACTGTTTTAAATAAGGAGATTTGATGGACATTAACTTTCCAATTTAATTTAGGTTCTAGAATATCCAGGGGGAAATGTGACCAACTAAGGAAATATTTGACATCAACCATTCATGAGTACTGTAACTAAGGGACTTAGTGTGATAGTGTCTTCATTTTCATGAGGAAGCATTGTATCGTGTTTGAGAAAAATATAATACTGTTATAGTAATTGAATCCAGGTAGAAAGGTGAGAATTAATGCTGAGCAGCAAAAGTGTGGGTGAGGCTGACCCTTTGGCCTTTGTGCGCTCATGTCATTCCGCCTTTCCCATTTTATTTTACAGCAGTGCAAAACGCACGTCTCACTGAGAAGGGAAAACTTGAAAAAAGACAGAGAGGAGAGGCTTGGGTCAGAGATATAAAAGGGGGATTTATCTGCTAATGGCTTATATTTGTTTACTTATTTAAAATGCAATTATGGAAATTTTCAAGCATTTTCAAATTAGAAAATATAATGAACACTATGTTCCTATTACCCAACTCTAACAATTATTAACACATGGCCAATCTTGTTCCATCTATACCTCCAAGTACTTAACACTTCCTTCAAAAATGATTTTGAAGATATTTAACACATCATTTTATCTGTAAATAATTCATTCTTTATCTCTGAAAGATAAGTACCCATAAAAATAGCACTTTTAGCATCTCTAAAATAACTAAGAAAATTCCTTAATACATCATATAGCCATACACTATGCACATTTCTGAGGTTATACATTTTTCAAAAGGATTTTACAATCCTTTTATCATAGGTTGTTTCTTTTTTATGGGGTAGAAGCCAAGCCCGTACATGGTAATTGATTTATTCATTTCTTAAATTTCTTTTAATATACAATTTACCTTTCCATCTCTAAATTTTTCCCTTGCAATTTGTGGTTGAAAAACAACTGGGTGATATGTTTCTCCACCTTGGATCTTGCTGATGGTATGTTTATAGTGTCATTTGACATGTTCTTCTCTTCCTTGTATTTCCTGTAACCTGGTAGTTAAATCTAATTTGAAGCTTTTTGTTATGTGATTAGTTTTGTATGGTGGTAAGAATAAGGACTCTTTCCAAGGTGGTATTTCAACCTCTAACTTCTATCAGGACATCTGGCTGTTTTTCTTTTGTGGTATTATTGGGCACTGATGACCACTGCCTTGATTCATTATTTCACTGAGATTTGAAAATTACAATATTCTAAATCCATCATCTCTTCCTTGTTAATTAGTTGGCAAAGATAGAAATTTGCCTTTATCTACTCTTTTAATAACCCTGTTGTACATATTAAACAGGGAAAGGAAGATAAATGCACAAGTTTTTCTCCTACCAAATTTTAAAATATTGAAGCTGTTCATAGAATCATCCAATGGTGACCATGTAACTTTTTTGAGTGTCATTATGAATTTGTGATTTTAAACACTTTATATATAGTTTCAACCATTACAGTTATTTTTCTTATTAATGCTCAATTTGTCCTATATCTGGCTATTAGGAGCTTGATCGGGTTGTCTCCTAAGACCTTCTGGCACAACATTGTCTTCTAGGCCTCCATGTTTTCTAGTATGACTAGATATTCCAGACATCGTATATCGATAGACCTGACATCAGGCATATAGCAAAGAGTAATGGCTCTTTTTATTAGGAATGGTACTTAGAGTCTCCAATTGTTTCTAGGCCTTTGCAGTGAAGGGATCCAGGAAAGCTCTAGATCTATGTATCTGTACCCATATCTATATCTATCTGTGATAAAGACTGAAACTCCTAATTCAAATTTGGAACTACAGAGCTTTTCTTAAGTTTATTGATCTTGCATTACAGATGGCATTTAACATGACACTGGATGAGACCCTCAATCATGTAAGTATAGAGAGGCAGAAAAGAAATTCTAAGGACTGAGCAAAGAAGACCTGAACCAAATGACCACTGAGGTAGGGGAAAAAAACCCAAGAGAGTGTGATGTTCTGAAAACCAAGTGAAGAATAAGTATCAGAGAAAGATACACTCCATGGTATACAATTCTGTTTATGGGGCAGTTAAAATGAGGTCTGATCACTAGAATTATTAATATGAAGATTTTTGATGTTGTTGATGAAAGTAATTGTGGTGGAACGGTGGAGGCAAAAGGCTGATCAGAGCTGATGGAAAAAGGACTGGAGAAGATGAACTAGAGACAAGCCGTAGACACTAAAACCTGACCTTTAGGAGCCTCAGCATTTGTACAGGTAAAAGACTGATAATATTATACAAATACACTTGTGGGTGGAGAGTAGATGTGCTGATGGCAGATGGTGAAATGTCTTTCCTGATTCTTTCTATTTCATCAGTGTATCCCCTTGGCAAAGTTAACAGCTGATAGGGTGGGAAAAAAAGTGGTGAAGGTTTGAGAAGTCATCAAAGCAAGAAGAAATGTGATTGGACCATTAAAAGGTAATATATTAACAACATCTCTAAGGCACAGTGAGAATAACAGTTATACATTTAAAATAGGACCCAATATCTTGTCCATGAGTTGTTCTCCAGCCATTTAAAACTATATATGCAATCACGGAGTGGATGGAGGGTTGGATTTAACCTAGGTGAGACTGACACCTAGAATAAGAAGCCAAAAAAGGACAGATTAATTGAGGGCATTTGGAAGGAAGGGATTGAAATGATTGTATAGAATTTTTAACTCTGGAAAGGAGGAAAATGAGACGATGACATGAGTGAGGGATCCTTGGATTATACCCACCCAACATCAAAGGATGCTGGAGGTGGGTATTGAAAGACAGGAGTTGGGGGTATATAAGGTATTGATTAAGAAGTAGGATTATTGAAGTTGAGATTATGAAAGATGTGCAAGATTTGATAATCTCCACATCCTAGTGCAGGGGTTGGCAAACTATAGCCTGGGTGCTAAATCTGACCAGTCACCCATTTTTGTAAATAGAGTTCTGTTGGAACATAGCAGCACTCAATCATTTATGAGTTGTTTATGGTTAATTTTGTAGTACAATGGCAGAGTTGAGTGGTTGTGACAGAGATTGTATGGCCCACAAACAGAATATTAACTATGTGACCATTCACAGAAAAGTTTGCTGACCCCTGGTCTGTAGTATGACAGTAGGAATGAGTGGCTGAGGGAGGGAGAAGGCTGGGTATGAGAAAGTCTAACGATCATGTCAAGTAAGTAGCATGTGCATTCAAAATAGTAATGTTAACTGTAAACAGTAGAGGTTAGGAAAGGAATCGTGTGAGAATGGGTGCGAGCAGGTTGGGAATAGAGCAAATTACGTTCTCGGGAGAATTGCATTTCTTGGTGAGAGAGAGTAGGCTCTTTGTAATTTTGACTGGTAAATACTGTCTGTCCTTAACCTATCAGTGGCCACCAATTAGACATATTGAAAAGTATAAGATCTATTAAAATATTTGCTCATTATTTCTGATGGCAGAAACTGGCTTGATTGCTAAAATAAGCCATCTTTCAGATTGTGGACACACTGTTGCCTCATTATTTTATTCACATCCTTTGTGTGTGTGTATGTGTGTGTGTAGGAAAAGGAGCTAATAGATATTGCTTAACCATCCTGATCATTATGTAAGCTGAAATTATATATGCAATGATGTTACCTTCCAGTCATTTAGTGCTTTTGAATATATGACACCAATTACACCTTAAAACAATCCTGTGAGTCTGTTTGTTTGTATGTTTGTTTAAAGGACTTAAAAATTCTGTTTTGCAGAAGAAGTGAAACTATGTAGAGTTAAGCAATTACCCTGGCCATAGTCATTTACGAATATGGTAGGTCTTGGATAATTCAGGCAGCAAATTCGTTTATCAATATAAATCAAATGTAAGCTAATTCTGCTCTAAATCCTCTATTTCTCATGGAAAAAGAATTGGTTAGAATTACAGAATTTTCCAGTGCAAGGAGTTCTCTTTCCCTAGAATTCAAATTAGGTAAAATAAATGACTGAATTCCAAAATGTCATTGTTTTTTTCTTTCTATTTTTAGACTCATAGAAACTGTGAATGTGAACAACTGATCATGTCTCTGAGAATCAATTGTTTCTGGAGAGAAGACTGCATATCTAGACCTAATATGCAGTCCCTGCTGATTCTAGAATCCCAATGGGAAAACCTTAAGCAAAGATTAGCCCAAGAGCCTTAAAAAAAAAAAAGGAAGGATCCCAGGGATGTCCTTCAGGAGCATTTGGCTTAAAAACTTCTTGGAAGGGCAGGAGGGATCTTTGTTACAGACTTCCGTCCCCTCCTCCTGCTTCTTTCCCCTTCCCTATGCCCCATGCAGAGATGTGTTTTCTGGGAATCAGCAAGTAAAATCACAAATGGGCTTTTCTTTTTTTCTTTCTCTCCCATAAAGAAAGCTTTATCACGTGTGGCCTTAAACTTGCAGCAAATTTGCAAAGAAATGGCTCAAAGGCTGCAGCTCTTTCTGTGCCCTGGGAGCTGAGATGCACGTCAGTGGCTTTGCCAGCGTGGCCAGTTCCCTGCAGACTGCCAGAGAAAAGGGGGAAGGAGGAGGAAAAGAGGAGAGACCGGCCGGGGGGAGACCAGGCCCCAGATCTTCGCCGTCCCCTTGTCTGCTCTGTCTGGTTCTGTGTCCACCCAGGCCCTGTCCACCGGGCAGAACTGCTCTCAGAAGTCACCTCGGGGCCCTTCCCACCTGAGAAGGGTGGTCCAGCCTCTTGCTGAACACTTTGAGCTCCACCTCCAGGTAAGGTAGAGTTTTCTTCTTTTGTGTTTTGTGACTCACATCTGATTCTCGCAGGACAGAGGTTAACAAAGCCTTAACATCTCCACCCCTTAGTGTTCAATCCCTAACACATCTCACTGCGAGGTGACGGGCCCCTTGTTGGGAGATGGAAATGGGAGAGGAGACTGGCTGAAGAAGTCAGAAAACCTCTGATCTGGAGTCACCTTTGACAAGTCACTTAACTTCCTGAGCGTATCGTTTTCTGTGAAATGGGCATTATAATCCTTAACTTGTGGGGCGTATTTTGAGGTTAAGAAATAATAGGATATAGATCACCTGGCATTTAAGTAGTTCTTAGGAAACCTGAATGTGACACAAATAATTACTTGAGTTGCGGGATCAACTTCCAGAGCAGCACGTGCTCCTTCTTAGGAAGTATCACACAGTGATTTTTTAGACTACCTGCAGGGTGGGATCCTGGTGTCTGGGGGAGAAGCTAATACAGGAAAGTTCATCCTGAGAAGTGGCTGTAAGAGGAGCGACGGGGAGTGCTGCCTGCACAGCTTCCTCTGGGGCTGCCTTGAGAGGCCGACTGCTGGGTAGGGTCTGTGCCAGTGGGTCCATGCCCGGAGGCGGAGGGCATCCGAGTGACCCGGATACAACCTTCCCAAGCCACTGGCGCGCTTTGAAAGGCTGAAGGGTTGACTCAAAATTATGTGAACAGAGGATTTTATTTTCTACGACTAGAATGAAGAAAAATGCCTTGGCCTGTTTTGCTTTGGCCTCCAGAATAAGTTTCCCTCCAACGCAAGGGTATTGGACGCAAACTTGACCCCAAAGTCTTGTCCTGGAGGATTCTATTCAAGTGGTAGGAGAACAATGTCGGATTTGCCAAATGCAAGTCCTTCCACAAAACCATGTGCCTGTTCTTACTTCTGCAGTGGCAAATGAAAGGGGAGAGAGAGCCTGCAGGCCCCAACAACTTTTCCATTCATGCCATAGAACTGCTTCCCCCACCTACCCCCCATTCATGGGCAATGGAAAGTTTGATGTTCCTAAAATGTAGTCTCCTTGCAAAATTATGTTTTCAGTAAAGCTATGCAGTGTTAATATCTTAAGCTGGATATCATTTTGCCCTAATGCAACATCCATTAGAATAACTTGTAGTTCTGTTTTTGTTATCCTGTCTGGATTCTAGTAAGAGCAATTTTGTGTAAATCCCTCCAAATAAAATAACTTGGTGCTTTTAGTGTCTCAAGTTTTTAATATAGTTTTCAAAGTGATTTTTTTTCCTCTTTAGTATAAGCATTCTAGGTGATCTTAATGCTTAAATCTTTTAGAGACAGATTTATTATAAGTGAGAGTATATTTTAGAATTAAGCAATTTGTATTTTCTGGTCACTGGCTTCATTATATGACTGACAGTAAATGATATGATATTTGAACTCCTAAAACAGCGGGTTAATTTGAATTATATAGTTTAATTCTTGGAAGAAGATTGCATTTTAGTAAACTTTATTGAATCCATATATATTTTTAAATCTTTCTAGCATATTTCTAGAAAAATTTCTTGCTTGGGGATATCAAGTTTTTAAAAATATTTTTTAATGTAAGAAGCATGTTCATTGTAGAAAAAAATAAAAAATTTCGATATACAAAAAATTTTTTAAATATCACCTGCAGTGCCGCCAACCAAAATAACCATCGTGTTTTTTAAAAATATTTTTAAAAGATACTTAGACTACATAAGTATTATTCAGAAAATATAGGGATTTCCATATGCCCCACTCCCCACAAATCCCACACCTCCCACATAAACAACATCCAATTCCATCTATAATACCAACTAAAACAATCAAATATTTAGGAATGAAATTAACCAAGGACATAAAGGACCTGTTTCAGAAAACTACAAAATATTGCTGAAAGAAACTGAAGCAGACTTAAAAAAATGGAAGGACATTCCACATTTGTGGATTGGAAAACTAAAGATCGTTTAGATGTCAATTCTACCAAAACTGATTTACAGATTCAATGCATTCTCAGTAAAATTCCCAAGCATCTTTTTTGCAGAAATGGAAAAGCAAACTATCAAATATATTTGGAAGGGTAAGGGGACCCAAATAGCCAAAAATGTCTCAAAAAAAGAAGAATGACTTTGGAGGACTCTCACTTCCTGACTTTAAAGCATATTACTTAGCTACAGTGGTAAAAACAGCATGGTACTGGCATAAAGTCAGACACATTAACCACTGAAACCAAATCAAGAACTCAGAAATAGACCCTCATATCTAAAGTCATTTTTGACATGGCAGTCAAGCCCTCCGACGTGGGCTAGAACAGTCTATTCAACAAATGGTGCTGGGAGAATTGGATAGCCATATCCAAAAGAAAGAAAGAGGACCCCTATCTCAAACCTTATACAAAAATTCACCCTAAATGTATCAAAGACCTAAATATAAAAGTGTCAACCATAAAATTTCTAGAAGAAAATGTAGGCAAACATCTTCAGGATCTTGTGGTAAGTGATAATTTCTTAGACCTTACACTCAAAGCACAAACAACAAAAGAAAAAATAAATAATTGGGACCTCCTCAAAATTAAATAATTTTGTACCTCAAAGGATTTTGTCAAAAGGGTGAAAAGGCAGCTGACTCAATGAGAGAAAATATTTGGCAATCACATATCCAATAAGGGTTTATTATCCATGATACATAAAGAAATCATACAACTTAACAATAAGAGACAAACTACTGGATTATGAAATGGGCAAAAGACTTGAAAAGACAATTGTCCAAAGAAGCACAAATGACGAAGCAACACGTGAAAAAATGTTCAACATCACTAGTGATTAGGGTAATACAAATCAAAAACTACAAGATATCATTTCACACCTACTAAAATGGCCACTATTGATAAGGTGGAAAACTACAAGTGTTGCACATCAGTAGTATATAGAAATGTTGGTGAAGATGTGGAGAGATAGGAATGCTTATTCACTCTTGGTGGGAATGTAGAATGGTGCAACCACTGTGGAGGATGATTTGGCAGCTCTTAAGGAAGCTGAATATAGGCTTGCTGTGTGATCCAGAAATACCACTACCAGGTATATACCCAGAAGAGCTGAGAGCAGTGACATGAGTAGACATCTGCACACTGATGTTCATGGTGGTGTCATTCATGATTGCCAAAAGTTGGAAACAACCCAGGTGTTCATAAATTGGTGACTGGATAAACAAACTGTGGTGTATACACACGACAGAATATTATGCAACAGTAAGAAGAAATGAAGTCATGAAGCACATGACAAGAAAGATGAACCTAGAGGACATTATGTTGAGTGAAACAATCCAGACATAAAAGGACAAATAATGTCTGATTGCACTATTATGAATTAAATGTATTGTGTAACCTCATAGTTAGAATATAGGTCACCCGAAAATAGAGTAAGGGTAGAGAAGGGACAGCTGAGGGTTTATCTGTGTAGAATCGGTAAAAAGGTTTTTTCTAAATCATGGGAAATGAACAGAAATGGTGAAAGCTCATCATAGTGTTTGTAACTAGCAGAGCTAATATATGGGTATAACTGGTTGAAAGGGTAAGTCTAAGGTCATGTATATTACTAAATGGAAAGCTACCAACTATAACATGGGACTGTATAACATAGTGACCCCTAATGTAAAATATGAATAAAGGTGATATTGCATATGTAAGATTGCTTTTACAACATTTAAATACAAATAAAATAGACGGAAACAGAAATAGCAGCTTTGTAAGTCGGGAAACATAGAGAGATTGAGAGGTGATGAGGTTTTTTTTGTTTTTGTCTTGTTTATTATTATTGGAATAATGAAAATGGTCTAAAAATAATTGAAGCGATGAATGCACAACTATGTGATTGCTTATACATTGTGGACAGAGTTATGCTTTATTAATATGTATCAATAAAATTGATTTGTTAAAAATAACGAGGTTTAGTAAACCTGAACCTGAATTCCATTGTGTAAAATCACGGTGATATGTTGGTAAGTAAAATAGTCCCAACTTTCTACCACAGAATATGAACATTGTATTCTTAACGTTATTTCTTTAGTAAATATAATAAAGAAGATCTCTCTATTAACAAAAAAATTGCATTATCTGATAATCATTGAGGTGATAAGAAATGTATTTTATTTTTAAATCCCATGATTTAGATTAGTTTATCAGGCAGGCACTGAAGTATGTGGAGTCTTAAAGAAATGGGACATAGGATATGTAAATACTGATGTGAACAAGGAAAAAATAAGGACAGAGTATGTGCCTCTGAACAGGGTTTAGTAGAGGGAGATAAGTGAGGAGAGGGTAGGAAATAAAGCAAGGTAGCAATGCTTTTGGGCAGGCAACAGACTGTACCTTTGCCTGAATTAAATCTACGCCTGCAGCGCACTACGTTACTTTCTTATTTGTCAGACTAAAATGATACACAAGCCAGCCTCCTTCTTTTCACCTTAGTTTAAGCTTTGCCTTTGGTTTCCAGACCTACAGGCACCACGAGGTGCCTGCACATATATATCTAGGTTGAGTGTCAACATTTTTTTTCCATTCTGCTAAGAAATTAGATTTAAAGGCTTAATTCTAATGAATCACTATTCAAATGATTGAATTCCTCATCTTTCTTTCCTGCTTACTTCTAGTTTAAGCTGGCAAGACCACAAAGTTAGCAAAACTCTGCTTCGTTATTGATTCCAAGGGCAACATTTAAATGTATTCTTTGCCATAAAAAGGTTTAAACTGGACAGCTTGAGAAAGAATGTGGGCTACAGAGTTCCCAGTAGCAGGACTAATTAATCAAATATCCTGGTAGATTTTAATTGAAAAATTCTGCCAATTTGCTGTGGTAACAAAAGGTAACTTCCTTTCAAAGTTACAACTATAGAATTGTGGTCTACTGTGAAATAAAATATTGAAGAAGTTTTGTGAATTAAAATAAATGATTTTTTTTTTTAACATTAGAAGTCTATTTTGACAGGTCAGAGTCAAGGAACATTTTCATAATGGACACTTCATCCAAAGAAAATACCCAGTTATTCTGCAAAAATTCAGTGCAACCTGTTAGAAGACCTTCCTTTAAAACAGAATATCCCTCATCAGAGGAAAAACAGCCTTGCTGTGGTGAGCTAAAGGTAAAATAACAAAGAATGAGTTGGAAAGCTCTTGGCTCGTCTCTAGATAATAATGTAGCTAGAAGTGAGGTTTTTTTTTTTCTTTTCCAAAAGTGATCTTAGGTGTGATTTATTTAAACCACACTTTGCTAAACAGTGAAAACAATCTCTGTCAGATCATGTAGATTAAACTACTAAATATTACTTTCCTGGGCTCCTTTTAATGCCCCTTCTAAAGAGAAAGAGAAAAACCTAACATTTACTGAACATCTGCCATGTGCGAGATATTGCTCTACGCAGAGTTACAACATTCAATTTATGAAACAACCATATTATTCCAATTTTATAAATGAGAAATTTGACTTTCATTGTTATTTTAGTTCCCTGCCTGCTAAATCAAACACCGTACAATGGGTTGGCTTAAACAATGGGAATGTATCAGCTGAGAGTTCTGAGGCTAGGACAAGTCCACAATCAAGGTGTCATAAAGGTGATGCATTCTCTGAGAAGACGGGGGTGTTCTGGGCTGGCCAGCAGTCCTTGGCTTTCCTGTCACATGACAGTGCACATGGCGGCTTCTCCTGGTTTCTCTCTTCCGGGTTCCCCTGATGCTCAGGTTCTGGCTGCTTCCTCTTGGCTCTTTCTCTCTTCTGACTTTCACTCCACTTATTAAAGACTCCACTCGTCCAGATTAAAGCCCAACCCAATTCATTTGAACCACATTTTACCTTGAAGAGAGCTTATTTACAATGGGTTTACTCTCAAAGGAACGGGTCACTTTAAAGAATGTATTTTTTTCTGGGGTACGTAGCTTCAAGCCACCACCATTGTTACACAGTGGCAGGGTTGCTTTCTCTGTGGTGCTCTGTGTGCCTCCAAGCTCCTGTTCTTTCTTTACGCCAAACATTCACTCAACGAATTATTATGTGTTTTTTTCATATAAATACTAGGCTGTCTTATGGCTACTTTATCACAGATCAAGGTCTCATAAAAGACATAAGCCAGGTATGAAAGAAGTGTTTTGCATTGAATAAGAATTTGAATTTGACTTTAACTTGAATATGAATTTCAGCATGAGGAATAGTAGTTCTACTTTTTCAGTGAATTATGTTCTCTGCTGCTAGTACACACACCGTCACTGGGAAACACGGAATCATGAGTGTTGGGCTATTATGAGATGCTAAGTGTTTGACATACGGTTGTCAGTAGTTTTATTTTCTTACCTATGAAAGGCTCCTTCTTCTTTGCCTCACTGCATCTTCTTTTCAAAGCAATGCTCCTTTGAATATCCTCTTCTGGACAAGGAATAATTGGAGGGGAGAAAAAAATGAAAGAAAGTCAAAAGAATTCTCTTCACGTTTTGAATGAAAAATCTATTTCCATGAGAATTTGAACTTTTGGGAGTTGTGTTAGTTAGCCAAAGGGGGACGGATGCAAAGTACCAGAACTCTGTTGGCTTTTATAAAAGGTATTTATTTGGGGTGAAAGCTTACAGTTACAAGGCCCTTAAGAGTCCAACTCAAGGTACCATATGAGGTACCTTGTCTGACCCAAAGTCTGGTGTCACCTGTTGAAGCAAAATGGTGGGCTGTGTCTATGAAGGTTCAGCCTTCCTCCTTTTTCTTAAGGCTCCGTGGGCCCAGCTCCTTCCAATCTCAGCTTTCGGCTGACATAGGGTTCAGCTGCTCTGTTTCCTTCAGCTGCAAAATATCAGGCGAATGACCCTTCTTTCGCCGAGGCCACAGGATCAAAGTTGTCCTCTGTGTCTATGGAACTCTCTCTCTTTTCTCGTATCTGCTTCTGTGTTTTCCTTGATTGTCTGTTTATATAGCCCACCAAGGGGTTGGGAACTCAATTGTGCATGCCTTAACGACATGGTCGAATCAAAGCCCTCGTCTTGATTTCATCAAGTAAATGTAAAGCCTTTGAATTTAAATCAATAAAGAGTATCATGCTGGAGGAACAGACCAGTTTACAAACATAACCTATATCTCTGTTTGGAACTCATAAATAATATCAAGAAGTCTGTTGGAGCTGAGGCTAAAAGGAAGGCTGTAAAAGTGCTTAAACTTAACCTTCAGTGATAACAAGCTTGATGTCATACATTAGTGTTTTATGCATTAGTGTTGTTTGCCAGTTGATTTAGTAAGTCTCCAATGGTGTGTCCAGCTAGTGTCAGACTAAGTGTGGCTTGTCTTTTCCAGGTGTTTCTTGGAGCACTGTCTTTCGTTTACTTTGCCAAAGCATTGGCGGAAGGCTATCTCAAGAGCACCATCACGCAGATAGAGAGAAGATTTGATATCCCTTCTTCATTGGTGGGAGTTATTGATGGTAGTTTTGAAATTGGTAGGTATTGTAGATGCTTGGCTTTATTTTTAAATCCAAGGTCTCCTAAGCATGGCTAAATGACATCCTCATTGGCATTCTGTTCTCTTTTGGAATCCAAATCTATTTAGAAAATTTTTGCTTGCACCGAATTTGCCATGACCTTATGCTCCAGTCAAGGCAGGTTGTCCTCTCAGGGCAAACAAGAATAAGTTTCCTGCCCCAGGTGTTCACTAGAGCGAAACATGTAATGCAGAGGTCCCAAGTGGAGTGAGATTTTCCTGGAGGAGAGGGCGAGGTGCTGATGGGTATTTATAGTTAGACGTATGGGGGAAGTCTCTTTACAGAATAGTGACATATCCTGGATACCCTGTGATTCAATTTTAGAAATTTGGGAGAATCCAGATGGAGTCTACAAAAAGTTATTGCAGTAACTTAAGAAGTTAAACCATAAAAGGAATTTTCTTTCCCGTATCCTAAAAAGAAAAGGAATTCTATTAACAAGAGCACTAGATCATTGAAAACGATTAAAATTCTGCTCCCAATTTTGTCTTTGGTTCGCAATTGACTATAATTTCCCTTTTGGAACTTGAAAAGATCAAATGATTATAGTCAGTGTTTTGGAAGTACTTTAGAGAGCATAATCTCAGTTATTCTGCTCCCTAAATTGATAAACTGAAGGGCACAAAAGAGCACCCTCTGTGGTGCTTTCCATCTGTTGGGAATCAAATAGATGCATAGTAAAATTTCTAACTGCTCCAGTTCCAGTTTTACCTAATAAAATTTCAGAAGAGTGAAGGGATATCTTTCAACTGTTCATAATTTTTTAATTCATACTCAGAGTATCACAGAAAGAATCAAAAGAATTAACATAGATTTTGAGCTCTTATTTTCCAAATTCATCTTTTATTATCCTATCAGAATGAGCTTTCTAAATTCTGTGCTAAGCAAACTTTAATGTATATACAAATGACAGAACATCTTGTTAAAATGCAGGTGCCGATTCTACAAGTAAGGGAATACAATTCTGTGTTTCTAACAAGATCCCAGGTGATCCTGAGACTATTAGTCAGCGGTTGCCACTTGGCATAGCAAGTTCTAAAACATTTTACCACTTCACTCACTTGTTTAAACCCCATAGATAGGGAGGCAGATTTGGCTCAACTGATAGAGCATCCATCTGCCTACCACATGGGAGGTCCAGGGTTCAAACCCAGGGCCTCCTGACCTGTGTGGTGAGCTGGCCCACTTGCAGTGCTGTTGCATGCAAGGAGTGCTGTGCCATGCAGGAGTGTCCCCTGCATTAGGGGAACCCCATGAGCAAGGAGTGTACCCTGTAAGGAAAGCTGTCCTGCACGAAAAAAGTGCAGGCTGCCCAGGAGTGGCACCGCACACACACGGAGAACTGACACAGCAAGATGATGCGACAAAAAATAGACACAGGTTCTCGGTGCCGCTCACCAGAATGCAAGTGGACACAGAAGAACACACAGTGAATGGACACCGAGAGCAGACAATGGGAGGAGGGGAGTGAAGAAATTTTTTAAAAAAGATGTCAAAAAATAAATAATTAAATACACTCCATAGATAGACCTAGATAGCTGATTTATTTCACGGTATCTTCCCTACCTAAAGCTTGAATTGAATGAGGAGTCATGGGAAGTTAAGATAAGGGTGACAAACTGCATCATGAAAGGAAATAAGTACAAAGAGGCAACAGGTGTGGATAGAACAGAGGACTTATATGGAAATAAACACAAATGAGAAAAGTGATGCAACTCCACAGAGAGGAAAAGAAAGAAGGTGTATTGGATAGAGTACTAACTTTTTATAGGAAATGGGAAGTGAGAGAGGACACTGAATCCAAATTCATATTAATCCCTCCAGACCATTTTAAGGATAAAAATTATTTTTGGTTCAGATGCTTTAAAATGGCTGGAGGTAATCCTACTTCCATTGCAAACCTTTATTCCAAATACATCACAGGTTTGCTGTAGCTATTTACAATACATAGATTTCCAGAAAACCTAGTTTTCTGACCATAAGTCTCAATTTACTTATCCACTTGTTTCTCTCTACATTCCCTCCTTCTATAATTCTGTATTCATTCCCACCCTCCAGCTCTCAGTTCTATTTTACTGACTAGTTTCCTTTATCCTTTGAATCTCTTGGCATCATTATCTAATGCCACACTCTAGAAACTCAGCCTTTCCCCTAAGTAAAGTATTTTTTCATAAGAGAGACTTTTTCCAACAACCTACAGAAAGTCACCAAGAAAATGAAATATTCTCTATATCATGATCTACTAATGTTTTCCAGATAATAATACTTCACTTCAAATATTTCCCTATGCATTTCCTTCTAAATACTTAAAAGTTTTGCTTTTTATATTTAAGCATTTAATCAACTTGAAATAGATTTTTTTGTACCATGTAAGATAGCTAATCTCTTTATAGTTTTATAACCTATTGCTCCATCACCATATATTGCATATATACTTGGTTCAATTATTTGTAATACCTCTGTATTAGTTTTCCAGGGCTGCTATGACAAATACCATATAATGGTTTGGCTTAAACAATGAGAATATATTGTCTCAATGTTGAGGAAGCTAGAAGTCCAAAATCAAGGCCTCTATAGGCCATGTTTTATCCTAGACTTTGTAGCATTCTGGTGCTGGTTTTCTGAGTAGACAGTTTTGTGGCCTGAAACAGAAGATAGTTTTGCATCTCTATTTCCAATTATTGGCTCTTATTTTTTGTTCTTTCCTTATTGCATTGGCCTCAGTACATTGTTGAATAGAAACAGTGACAGTGGGCATCTTTTTCTCATACCTTACATTAATGGAAATATTTTTAAAATTTCACCATTAAGAAATATTTTGCTCTGTGGTTTTGATATTAATAGACACATTTAAAAATGTTAAAGCTCTCCGACAAACACAGTTTATTCAGACTTTTTCTTTTAATATAAATGAATGGTTAATTTCATTGAATGCTTTTTCTAGATCAAGATAACCATGGAACTTTTCTCCTTCCGTCAGTTAATTCAGTAATTTCATTATGAGGTTTTTATTTTTTTTATTTTTATTTTTTGGTGATTCTTTTGCAGTTCCAGAATAAACTGTATTTGGCCAAGCTGTGTTTATTTTGTACACCATTCTATTCAGTTTGCCATTTTATTTGGGATTTTTCACATCTATCTTCATAATTAAACTTGGTGTCTAATCGTCTTTTCTTGCACTGTCCTGGTCCAGTTTTGTTTTCAAAGGATTTTTGTCTTGTAAAGTATACTGATGAGTTGGGTAGCTTTCCCTCTTGTTCTGTTATCTTAAATAGTACAGAACAGAAAGGGAAGAAGAGAGGGAGTGTAAGAATGTTGGTTACTTGAAAATTTGGTAAAACCTATTTGTAAAACTCTCTGTACCTTGTCTTTTTCAGAGTTAGCAACCTTAGGCAAGGGAGAATTTTGATACCCAATTTATTTTTAAAAGATTATTTGCCAATATTTATTTTGTAAATTTCCTGAGGCCTCAGGAAGGATACCAAGTAAAAGAAATGAAACCTGTTCTCTTGATCTCATAGAAGCTGAAGAGGTGTCATCTGGTATTTAGAACACACACTCTTGGAACACAGAAACAGCCCAGTGGATGTGAATCCTTCATCGTGGAAGTGTTGGTTGGGGTGCGGGTAGGGGATATTGCATATGAATTGAAAGTCAGCTTTCACTTTAGTTGACTGTGCTGTGATACATTAACATAAGTGTAGTAATAATTATCAATATAATGTGACACAGATTTCTTCTACTAAATACTTAATTGTCAATGGGAAATCACAGCTGTAATTAAGGTTTTTAAGTATGAAAATTAAAAAGAACTTAATTCTTCCTGGAGCCATAAAGTCTTGAAGTACTGTGCAAGCTGCTTCTCTCACTATCGTTATGACTGTAGTCGAGGCTATAAAAATTACTGCTCTTCCTGCAATTGACTGAATCTGGCAATTTAACTAAACAGCAGTAAATTAAATGATTACTTACAGATGGAAGGAAATCCACTCTTGCTAGAAAATTGAAAACATCAGGAGAACTTCAAAGCAAAGCCACCCATCAGCTATCACAATCAATTGCTAAGGAATTGCTAAATTCTTACTTGGTCTAGCATTGCACTTCTTAAAAGCTAATATCCCAAATGAAAATGGGTAAGACTTTAAAGGCCCTTGAAATCTAAGGACCTAAACAGTGATTATCAAAGCATGTTCCAGGAACCATCTCTACCAACTCACTTGAACTAGCACCCAGCTTCATGGAATCAGAAACTGTTGGGAGTTGCCAAGAATCTGCATTTTTAACAATCTGCCATTTCCCCCACCATCCCCTTCCAGTAATTTTTATGCACATCAAAGCTTGAGAACATCTGTCCTAAAGCATGTTCAGTGGGTTATTGTTATCAACTAAAAAGAATCTGCTGTATGCTTCACTACAGACATTTTTAAAAGGTGTAATTTCCACCTTCAAAAAACAGTGTTTTTATAAAAGAAATTAATATATTTTGTGAAGAATTATTTCTTTCGTAAACACTTGTAGTATAGATATACACTGATGTTATTTAATTGATGTATCCATGAAGACATCGAGGTGTTTCTATTGACTCTGATCTATCTGTTAAAATATTAAAAACTTGTAAAGTGTCTTTTGTGTAAAGATTAGTTTTATAGTTTGATTTCATTTAAAGTGAGATGCAATCATGTTTATTTTACTTTGTCTACAGGAAATATTATCTATCGAGAGATTATATCATGGATTTTTCAAGAGCAATTGGGAAACTTTAATAGAAATTTTAATAGAATACTTGAATGAATGAAGAAGCAATAGCAAAGTAAAAATACTATAGTTATTTGTTCCCTTCGTTATAGTCATTTAGTTCTAGAATTATGCTGATTACCTTTTTCTAGGTGCTCTCACTTACGAGTACGTTATTCTTTCCTCCGAAGGAAATCTCTTAGTCATAACCTTTGTTAGCTACTTTGGAGCCAAACTTCACAGACCAAGACTCATTGGAGCGGGGTGCGTCATCATGGGAGCTGGAACCTTGCTCATCGCAGCGCCTCACTTCTTCATGGAGCAGTAAGTCCACAGCAGTCATCTTTGTCCTGCCTCAGCTAACAGCTGCAGTTTTCCTTTTTTTATTATTACAATTAATTACTTACATTTAAGAAAATAACACGACTTAGTAATTGCATGTCTTATTTTTATTACATCCTCTTTGAACAAAATTCCCAAATACTTTTAGAGTTTTACTTGTGACTTTTCAACCTGCAAAAAAATATTTCTTGATATAATACCATGTGACAAGAATTGCATTATATCAACAAGATTCAAAAGAAATTTTATACTAAACATGTTTTTTGTCCCTTCTTTATTTTTTTTAAATGTTACATTCAAAAAATATGAGGTCCCCATATACCCCCACCCCCCTGACCCCACTCCTCCCACATCAACAACCTCTCATCATCGTGGCACATTCATTGCATTTGGTGAATACGTTTTGGAGCACTGCTGCACCACGTGGATAATGGTTTACATTGTAGTTTACACTTTCTCCCAGTCCACCCAGTGGGCCATGGCAGGACATACAATGTCCAGCATCCGTCCCTGCAGTACCACCCAGGACAACTCCAAGTCCTAAAAATGCCCCCACATCATATCTCTTCTTCCATCTCCCTACCCTCAGCAGCTACCGTGGCCACTTTCTCCACATCGATGCTACAATTTCTTCCATTACTAATCACAATAGTTCCATAGTAGAATATCAGTATGGCCACTCTAATCCACACTCTATTCCTCCATCCTGTGGACCCTGGGATGGTTATGTCCACTCCCTCTCTATATCAAGAGGGGGCTTAGATTCCACATGGACGATGGAGATACTAAACATGTTTTGATTCAAATATTTTAACTACGCTGTGGAGGCAAAATGGATAAATATAAAGAAATTAATTAATACATCATGTGGTAAATACCAAATGGGTGTCAAATCAGATAATGAATAGATGCTGCAGATAATAAATGCCATATCATGGAATAGTGGGCTAGCAGATAATTGCTTCAGAGGTATATTATGAACTCAAATAATTTTTTGATGTCCGAAAAGTGTCTTGCAGATTCTTCTCAATCGAACTGGGATGTTTATATCCTATATCCTTAAAATCTACTCTTGGTAATTTTGTTTGTGCTTTACTTGCATATAACTTTAGTAGTTCCAATTGTTTTCACCTTTGTTACAGTATTCCATTCTCACAACAACCTGTGGTTAGGAGAACACAGTTTATCTCTTTTAAAAAAAATTTAGAGCTAAAGATCATGACTTGGAGAGTCTGGTGACTTTCTCAAGGTTCAGTGCCATGTAAACACGGCACTGACCCTAAACCAGACCTTCTAACGTCTCAGCCAGGCTCCTTTAGGCACATCCATACTAAATACCTACTGCAAATTGAGAAATAGGACACCAAGAGGTCTCGAGGCAAGAAATTTTTTTTTAGAAAATTATTTATCAAGTGATTCTTTGATTCTTGCCCACCTTAGATTATTGCGTCAACATGTTTTAGAACTGGAGAAACTTACAGTGATCTAGCCTAAACTTTTTCTGGGGTTCCTGGATAATTCATATAAGCAGAGTCAGATTTCTATCCCCTTGGCCAGTTGATAAAGGTAGGCCCAGACCTCACCCAGTGGGAGTTTTCCTACCCTTTTGGATGGTCTCCCTGGTCCCTTATTTTTAAGTGGGAGCCACCTTTGGGACTTGGGCCTGCTCTTTCCACACCTCTCTTGCCTCCTTTCCTAGGATGGAAGTTTCTTTGTGAAATTGAGGTTCCATCATATGGGGCCAGTGGCAAAGGAGAAGGCAAAGGAAGTGGGTCTGCAGGGACCTAGCCCCTGCTTGAGCCACTGCTGTGCCCTGGTATCTGCTTTATTCATCGGCCTATATGGAACCGTTTACTTGGGAGCTAAAAAAAATTCCTCCACTAAAATGAGTTTGAATCTTTGAAAGTGGTTTTAAATGAGATAAACCCTTCACTCCCACTCTGCTGTAGATCCCTAATTTTTCTTGTGACCTTGGGCATGTCACTTCACCTTTTTGGCCTTGGTTCCTGCATCTTATAGAAGCCATAAAAATAATACCTCGCTCGTAAGTTTGTTGCAAATGTTAAATACGATAATGTAGCTGTACCATTATTGTGTGTTGTTATCAATCACTTCTAGCTAACTAATTTATTTAATTTTAAGCAATGGTTTTATATTAAAGATTTTGCATTCAGAGTAAAAACTTTATTAAGTTAATGATAAATCTAAAATACTAGTACAAGAAAAATAAGAGACAGAAATGTTTCTAAGAGAAAGGTAACAGGCTAGTGCTGACAAAGGATAGCCAAGGGACAACGACTCAGTTTCTCATCTACCACCTCCTTTTGTATGTTGAAGGATATACGTATCCATTTCCCACGTGCCTAGTGACGTGCCAGGTAATAAAACACATACACACATATGTGTTCCATGATTCCTTCCTCCGTGAAACCTGAGGGATCATTACAACTAAAAAGAAGCATTACAACTTCTCAAACTTTCACAGCACCAGTTACTCATTAGGTAGATTTCCAAATGGAATTTTTGTTCCCAAAAGATGACTCCCTAGCAGAAATACCTTCGGTGTCCAACAAAACCTAAAAATATAATAATCATGGATATAAATTCCTGATGGCTTACCCAATAGACTGTGTTCAGCTTTTTTTAATGGGTGTTAGTTCATCTCATTCATATATTTAACAAACATGCACTGATCATTAATTTAGGTACTGAAGATAGAGTAGTGCTCAAAACAGAAAAAAATCTCTGCCCTCATGGATCTCATGATAAATGATGATAAGTGCTATGAAAAAGCATGTACTAGCAAGGGTATGAGTATGTGTGTGGATTTGCCATTTAAAGTAGGGTAGGTGGCGGACTTGGCCCAGTGGTTAGGGCATCCATCTACCACATGGGAGGTCCATGGTTCAAACCCCGGGCCTCCTTGACCCATGTGGAGCTGGCCCATGTGCAGTGCTGATGCACGCAAGGAGTGCCCTGCCACACAGGGGTGTCCCCCGCGTAAGGGAGCCCCACACACAAGGAGTGCATCCCATAAGGAGAGCTGCCCAGCACGAAAGGAAGTGCAGCCTGCCCAAGAATGGCGCTGCACACAGGGAGAGCTGACACAACAAGATGATGCAACAAAAAGAGACGCAGATTCCAGTGCTGCTGACAACAACAGAAGGGACAAAGAAGACGCAGCAAATGGACACAGAGAACAGACAGCCAGGGTTGGGGAGAGAAATAAATAAATAAATAAATCTTTAAAAAAAAATAAAATAAAAAAGTAGAGTAGTCAAGGAAGGATTCACTGAGAGGATGGAATTTGGGAAAAGAGATGAAGCATAAAGTCAGGCAGGTGTCTGGGGAAGAGGCTAATGAACAGTGAACACTCATTCCTGCATCAGAAGAGAGCCTGACATGTGGACAAACAGCGAGGAAGCCCGTGTGGCTAAAGTGGAATGAGCAAGGAGAAAGCATGAGACCAAATCCAGAAAGTAAAAGGCGTGAGAAAAGATGCCAAGCTTTCCCCCAAACCTTGATGAACATTTAAATCACCTAGGAACTTGGTAAAAGGCAGATTTAGGTTCCTTAGCTCTGGAGCAGGCTACAGACCACCCTTGGAGTAGTAAGGTTGTTAACAACTCCAAGACTTGCACTTCTTCTCTGAATGAGAAGGGAGGTCAGTAGAGGGTTTTGAGCAGAATGGCCTTGTCTGACTTATATTCTTTAAAGAATCACGCTGATAACTGCTTGGAAAATTGACCATGGTGGAGCAAGTTGGGAAGTAGGGAGACCAATTGATGAATTAGGAGGTTACCGTAGAATTTCATGCATCAGACTCAAGATTGTGTCAAAATCTGAATCCAGGTCAGAACTAAAGCACCTGATTTAAAAACTTATGTACCCCTGGCTCCCTGTTTAATTACTTCTTTGTCTTCTTTTCCAACAGTACCTAAACAGCCACTCAATATTCATAGCCTTCATTTTACAGCTAAGAGAATTGAAAACTTAAAAAGTTTTCATTGTTTTTTTCCTGAGTGTCCTAGAGAGTAATTAGTGACAACGGTGGCACTTAACGTAAAATTCCATTTATTCAAAATCTAAATAATGATTATGCTTTTAACAGTTAACTATGGATAGATTGAATCAAGAAAGCTCAAACAATTAAAAATTCTCAAAACACTGCGTAATCACTATTAACCATCCCTTTGATAACTATGAGGCAACACAATACCCTGTGGTAACTCCATGATTATTAAGGAAGGAAAAATATCTAGCCCATGATTTCATGCAAAATATACTCCTACATAGCTAATAATTTGAAAAATAGTTATTACATTTTTAACCCATTTGGTCAGGGCACTATTTGATACCTTCATGAAAGCTCTTCCCATAAACATTCACATATAAACACGCACGCAAAAATGTTCTTGCTTTGCAATGAGTTCCTGGACCCAGCGAAGCCTCAATTAGGGAACACTGATAGAGGTAGCCCATTTATCAAATGTCATTTGAGTAACCCAAAACATCTTTTCCTTACCATGTTGAAGACCCGGTTCTTACGTTATTTCAAATACATTTCTATGATGATTAGCCTTTAGTTACATAGTTAGTGCCCAAGCACATTGAAAATTGAGATGATGATGTGATGGCCTTACCTCTTTCCTGGAGGATGTTCCATTTGTACCTTCATGAAGGATACTGGAGTGTAAGTATGGAGCTGGGGGATTGTAGACAGAATCACCTCAATCTCACCAGTAAGCTTTGTTTCTTCAACCCAACTTCCAACATAATCTTATAGAGAGGGAAAGGGTAGAATTAGAAATGATGCCTTGGAGCCAGATTGATGAACTAAAAGAAAAGTCAGGATACAGTCTGGAGGAAGAGTTGATAAAGCCTAAGCATCACTGTGCATTCTCCAGCAATAGCCTTGCTGTAGTTCTACTGAATTTACAACTCTAAATGCAGTGTGCTAAGGGCCATAATTTAAACTATTTCTTTTCCTTTGTCTCAGACATAATCATGGTTTTATCATGTGTTGGATACTTTTTTATCAAGGAGGTAGATGATTGATTATTTTATATTAAAATGAACCTCTATAAATAATTCTTACTTTTATTTTCTTTCACTGCACTGGGTAATGGACCTGTCAGTTGTGGTGTAAGACCTATGAACCAGATCTTCTGGCTGCCACTTCAGCAAACTTGGTTGTTGAATACGTTTTTGTTTTTATGTCCAATTCAGGGATAGCCAAACAGATACTGTAATGTAATGTGCAGCATAAATATAATATTTTTAGCATTGAATACACTTAATATTTTAGTCAATGAGACATATTAAAGAAAGCTTTCTTTTTATATAGGTACAAATATGAGAGGTATTCTCCTTTCTCCAATTCCACTCTGAGTATCTCTCCATGTCTCCTGGAGTCAAACAGTCAATTACCAATTACAGTCACAGAAAAATCACAATTCCAAATAAATAATGGTAAGACGATGTATACTTTACTTTCTTTGACTAAGCAACATTTTCTTAGACTATGTGCTTCAGTATGGAAAAATTCTATCTACAAGTTTTCTCTCTCAAATTTTTACTACTTAAATTGAAATACTATTACAGTGCCATAAAAATTCCTAGTACATAAGGTAATATATGATGAGACCCTAAGAATAATCACAATCAAATTTAATGGAAAAAAGAGCATTAATCATAGTGATTTGGGAAAAGTATCCAGTGGTTCCAAAAATGGCAAGCCTTGAAAATAGGGTAAAATTAGGCTAGATCCCAGTCCCTTACTCAGATAGGAAAGAAATATTATTTTTCCCATAGCTGTTTAATTTCTGTTTGGCCCCTTTCCACCAGAATGGCAAAAACTTAATCTCAAACAATTTGTCCCAACTCTCATTACTTTCCCAGAGGTCGCTTACATTCCAGGAAGCTTACGTAATAGCAAGGGGAGTGGGGACATAGTGGGGGGAGGGCTCTTGGTGTTATCAGTCCCCATCAACTTAGATGTCTAAAAGCCTTCTGGCGACAGTGCTTGGTCACATATTTAACATGTAGTCATCTTACGCCCATCTTCCCATCCTCTTAATACAGCCTCCGTCTCTGATCTTGGAAACATGAAAATAATTCCACAATCCATAACAAGCTGGGATGCAGGGAATTTTGCCAGAATGTCTAGAATTATGTACGGCTGACACATATCGTATAGCAAAATACTGTGTCTGAGCCAGTCCTGGGAACATGGGAATCATCTCGTCTGCATCAAGTTAAACATGCAAAACCCTGTGAGGAGCCAAGGGCAATGACGCTTAGCTGTCCTGTGCAGCCATTTCCTCTCTGAGGACTGACTACCTCCCTGGACTCTAACCTGGTCAACATGGGAGTCCTAGTTTATGGAATCCAAAAATCAATCTGCAGGTGTTTGCCATGTCTCTAGGACTCTGAACAGGCAGAGACTGCAGCCCCTCTGCCCACAGCCCTGCAGCGTCCTTATACTCAACACCCTTTCCCTTTATTCTTACTCCGTATTCCAGAGAATGATATAATATAGGCAGTGTGAAGCCTTTCCTTTATATACTTCCTACCCATCCAAATATTTGATCTAAACCATAAGACTTTTTCATTTCCCTAAACTCCTCATGTACCCTTTCTGTTGAGATGTCTTTCCCCTGGCCAAGGAGTATGGACGGGCTGAATGTTTGAATGAAGGGAGGGGTCAAAGGATTAAAAGGAATTAGAAAATGTGGGGGAGGGGGAAGGGAAGATATAAAAATATAAAAGCTTTATCCTTTCCTACTACATAAATGAAGAAAAGCATGCCAGGAGAAGAAGAGAGCAGGAAAGAAGGTTATAGATATATTCAGTAGGACATATATAAGTCAGTGGGCTAGAGTAAAAATCTCATTAGGTAGGAATATAACGAGCAGTAAATTTAATTTAGGTCTAGATAAAGGCGCAAGGAGTGAACTGAAGACCTCAAACTTTTTTCCCTATATAATATGTAGTCATTGAAGATGTTTTATATTTGATAATCAGGGAAGAGACATGATGTGAATGATGGTACAACCCGTTAGGAAATATTTAAGCCTTTAATGCAAAAAAGAAAAACATAGGATCTAAAGGCAGGGAATTTAAAATGATTTAATGTAAAAGGACAGTTTATTAAGATAGATACAGAGCATCAGACTCGCAACCCAAATCTATTTCCTTTAGGTTAAGTTCAATCCCTAAATTCCTTTTCTTTGTAAATAGTGGACACAGGACTCTTTCTAAAGATGGTAGTGGCGATGAATATAGGACTCTTCTCAAACATGCTACACATGGAAGCCACATTTCCCTCTAGAGCAGTTCTATCCAATAGAACTTTCTGTGACAGTAGACACATCCTCCTCCATCTGTGCCATCCAATATGGTAGCCATATTGGACTGTTGAGGATTTGAAATGTGGCTAATGTAGTTGAGCAACTGAATTTTTAATGTTATTGAATTTTAATTTAAATTTAATAATCTCATGTGGCTAGTGGTTACTGTATTGGAATATAAGTTTTCTGTACTCACCTACCTCAATACTTACCTATCAACCAGCCTCTTAGAATCATACAAATACTAGGGCTGAAATTAACATTAGAGCCAGTTTCTGGAAGAGGAATTTACATCATATTTTTAGAGGAATAGAAACTCAGAGAAGACATGACAAATCCCTGGTCACATGGCCATATTTCTAGAAGAGGCAGAAGGACTAACACCACTGTGATGCCTTAGTAATATTTTCCATTACACAGCCTGATTCACCTGCCCAAAGGTGTCCATCCCAGTTCTTCACATGCCCATACTTTACCTTCAAAAATTACTTTAAGGGTTATTATAGGTTAAAATAATTCCTACCTCAAAGGATCGTTGGAAGGATTCACTCAAATAATGCCTAAAACCCCTTAGTCTAATGCCTGGCACAGAGGGAATATTCAGAAGTGGCGATTGCTGGAGCTCATTAATGGTATCACTTTTATTAAAACGACTACTTTTGTTGAAGATGTATTTCATTTATGATGTGGAAATAATTATCCTACTTTGCATGATCATATTAAGACAGGATTTTTGTGAAAGCATTTAAAATTGATAACTTTGGATTTTACTCTAGAAATACTGTAGAAGTTTCTTGTTATTGGGAACAGTTCTACTGCTAAAGCATATAGTATTTAAAATTCTGTATGACTGTTTCCAGAGCCCAAAAACATGGATACTCACTATCAACCAAATGTAACAGTAGGCAGTACTCTCCAATGTTGGAGCATCAACCACATAAAATATTGACTTTCAGATGGAACTGAGCCAGCAATATAATTTTTTGTCTCTCTGCTGAAAAGCAGAAAAGTTTAAAAACCAAGACAAGAAAAGCCTTTGTTCAAAATTGTTTGTTATATCCCACACAGGATATTGAAAGTTGTTGGAGTGAAGGAATCCAAAGAGCTTGATGTAGGTATGAAATAAAAAGAGGAGAAAGAATGTGAAGTAAAAGGAAGGAGAACAAGAATTGATAGCGAGAGCCTTGGTCAAAGTCCCCAGGACATTGACTCTGCCTAAAATAGCAAAGTGACTGTTTATTTTCCTATCTTGCCCGCACTGCTATTGTATTACATTGTGTCTATTACAAATTTCACTTCGGTACTCTAATCCAATTTTAGGACAAATTGTAGAAATCCAGAATAAATATTTAACTTTGATAAGTGATCTAATTTCAATCGCCTTGTTTGCTTTGCTTTTAAGAATGTGAACTGGATGCCAGCTCCTCCATGTGGGTCTATGTTTTCCTGGGGAATCTTCTACGTGGAATAGGAGAAACCCCCATTCAGCCGCTCGGCATCGCCTACCTTGATGATTTTGCCAATGAAGACAACGCAGCTTTTTATATTGGTAATTTGCATCTCACTCCTCTTCTGGGAAGCAGGGTACCTGGCTTTCTCAATTTAATTCTAACATGGGTGTGGAAGGTTTTAAACTTAATTTCCAGCTCCTTTTTCAGCTTACACCTTTCTAAATTATATACTTAGCTTTTGAATGATAAAGAAACATCAGTTAGAGAGACCTGTGGCATTTGGGAAAGAACACTGGATTACAAGAAAACTGGGCAATAACTGTGAGCTCAGCTACACAGATATGTGATTTTGCAAAAGTATCTTCTTCTCCATGGAATTCGGGTTTCAGAGGTTCTTTTTATTGGGATAATTTTGCTGCTAAAGCATTTAGGTTTTAAATTTTTGTACAGATTTGTTTCCAGAGCTCTAAAACTGGTTTCCACTTTACAAGCCCTGATTATTTAAAGCATCTTTTTCCTATGAGGGGGAGATAATGAGGCATTTAGGTTTCTCAACAGCAGTTTAATAGTTAAAAAAAAAAAAAAAAAAAGAAAGGACAGAAGCAAGGCCTGAGGCTTTCCTATCTCTGGAACAGGTCCCAGAGGTGGACCAGCTACTAAGACCACACTCAAAAACACACACATGCACACAACAACCAAAATCATGTAGCAACGGCAACCTCCAAGGTCAGGTACATCTAAGCAGCATTTGAGCGCCTCATGTCCTAGAATTAAGCTAGATACCAGGGACACAGGATGACTAAGACCTGTTCTCTGTCTCCCACATCATTATTGATTTCTCAGGGACAACAGGGCAAGAATTAAATTAATTGAGGGTCACTGCATTGTTCTGCCCTGGGTATGCACTGCAGAATTCTGGAGTGCTCTGGGTGAAGCCCAGCAGGCTGTTCAGGACAGGGTCCTTGCTCCAATGGAAAACTGCACTAGAAATCGGGAAGTGGAACTAGAGCCTGAGCTCCGTCATCTGCACAAGGCAGTGACTCTGGGACGGAAGGGCAGATAGCAGACACAAGAAGCACGGCGGTACTAGATGTTGCCCTTCTTCTCTAGAAGCCCGGGTCCTCTTCTCTTTGCCCGGTCTTCAGTTCTGAAAAGGATCTGATATCTGTTAAGTTAGATCATTTAAACTAGCCTGTCCTCTCTCAGGAATGCGTGAATGGCAAACTCTGCAGTGAAATGAAAGACAGATGGGAGATACTTCTCACAGAGTAAAGCTCCCTTGCTGGTTACTAGACATGATGTGATTCAGGCATAGCTCCACTCCCTGTTTTGTTTTGTTTTTTTATTCATTTTTTAAAAAATATTACATTCAAAAAATACGCAGTCCCATTCAACCCCACCGCCCCCACCCCCCACTCCCCCCACAGCAACACTCTCTCCCATCATCATGACACATCCGTTGCATTTGGTAAGTACATCTCTGGGCATCGCTGCACCTCATAGTTAATGGTCCACATCATAGCCCACACTCTCCCACGTTCCATCCAGTGGGACCTGGGGGATCTACAGTGTCTCATAATTGTCCGTGAAGCACCACCCAGTACAACTCCACGTCCCCAAAACGCCTCCACATCTCATCTCTTCCTCCCATTCCCCACACCCAGCAGCCACCATGGCCACCCTTCCCACACCAATGCCGCATTTTCTCTGTGGGCATTGGATTGGTTGTGTCCATTTTAAGGCTGCCGCTGGCCGGTTGGTTGCAAGTGTTCCAGAAAGCTCCTTATCCTGCCCCCGCAAAGTCGAGCCTTTTTGCTGGCTGCACCCAGGACTCTGCATAAGTCCTGCTCTTACCAACGGCCCCACAGAAGCTCTCAGTGAATGAATGCACTTTCTCACTAATGTGGAAGGAATCAATCTGAATGTCAAAATAAATCTTCCCCTTAACCATAAAAAGTCTTTGTCAGTATAATTCTTATTTTTATCATTGGGGAATCTAATCCTAGGGAGCATAGTTTTCTTCTTCAGAGTCTTGGAGTTATTTTCTTGCTAAGAAGTGATTAATACCTTAAAGGTGTTCATTTTTCTCCAAAAGCAGAGAAGGATTTATTTCCTAATTCACTGAGGTAAAAAAAAATTGACAAATTAAACATGCACAAATTAGGAGTTGAAATATTTTCATCTGCAAACTGAATCTCACATTTCTTGTTTAAAAATTCATTAATTTATGAAAGCAAAGAAACGGCAGCTTTTTTCTTTTCTTTGCAGGGTGTGTGCAGACGGTTGCAATTATAGGACCAATCTTTGGCTTCCTTTTGGGCTCATTATGTGCCAAATTGTATGTTGACATTGGCTTTGTGAACCTAGGTAAGGGTTGATTTTTATTTATTCATTTATTTTAGTTACTGCAGTTTCTTTAATGGAGTCAATGTGGAAAATATCAAATTGCCTTTTTAGAAAATGGCAGGATGGTAACCTTTGATAAAATGGAAATAACTCATGGAAAACTTATTGATATCATTCTCATACATTAATAAATGGAATATGGAAAATAGATGGTGTTTAGAAACAGATGACACACGGTTGGTTATTAAGGTATATCCTTTTTTACTTTTGGCTTTCCAGTTTAAATGCATTCCAGCATAGTTAAGGCTAAAAACTGGGATGACTTGTTGACTTTTGTTGGTTCCAGGTATGTCAACATTTATTTCAGTCACATCAGTCAATAATGTGTTTAGGGCTTGTCAGAAAGGCAAAGGATGGACAGTCTCCTGGCAACTAAAATTCCTTTTTAATGTAGACATTTTAATGTAAAAATGGAAGCTTATTATAGTGAGATTGGTTTTCCTTCTGAGAGATTGCTTATATAGGGAATAAACAGAGCACCTGATCTTTCCATAGCAATTAGCTTCTGCCTTTCTTGGACTGCTGTATTCCCTAGAAATAGATTACATTTATCTGTTTTTATAAGAAGTCCAATGAAGAAATTAGAAGCCAGAAAACAAGGTGCACTAAAAGCCATTTCTAGACTTACATTTTTAAATTATTGTTGTGAAACAGAGGGGAAACTCTTGCACTAGAGTGTTCTTTGTTAACCAAACTACAAGACATATTCCAAAAATTTTATTTCTTCATCAAAAAATGTATATATTTATTTTATATCTGCTCTATCCTGGGTGCTGTTCTAACCACAAAGAACAACTTCATGAAGTTTAAAATCCAGTCTTGTAGGCTGATGTAGTATAAGAGTATATAGGTGCGATGAGTGGTATAGAGGAAAATTGTTAAGGGCAAGCAATTACCATGCAATGATAAACTTGTAAAAGCCTTTCACTGAACATAATGCAGTGAGAATTAAACTTACTTGTCAAGGAACATGTGTTTATTTGTGTTCTCATGGACAGTGGGAAAGTATAGTGGTAGTTTCATAGGTTCTTATTAAGAACAAAAGCTTGGTTTCATTTTTAAAACTTTGTCAATGCTTCCATTTTAGTCAAATGGGAAATAGTGTCAAAAATAAAGCATTTATATATGATAAGATGCTGAAGTTTTATTTACATAATAAAAATCTTGCTTTAGAACTAGAATATCTCTGAAGTACTACTCATCACCACTAAACAAAAATGTTCTGCTTATTTAGTGTGATGAGAGGTCTAGACTAGATTTAGGCCAGAGAACATAGGGCATAACTCTTCTTTAAGTAAAATCTTAGAGGGAAGTTCAATTTATAAATCAGATGTAAGTGGAGATGGTGTGGAGTGGTTGGCATGAGAGATTTGGAGTCCTGATAGTCTTCCCTCATGGGTTGCATTCCTCTTGCCATGGATCTAGGTAGCCCCACCATAGAGCAGAGTTTGAAAATCCTAAGGAGAAACCAGGCTGTAACTTTCACACTCATCTTGGAAATCTCAGCTCAAAACCTAAGTTCATCATTTTCAAGTTCTGCCTTCCATCTGACATCACGACTCAATTTTGCCAAGTTCTCTGCCACTTTAAAACAAGGATCACCTTACTTCCAGTTACTACATTTCCACATTCATCATTTCCTTCCGAGGCCTCATCAGAAGCACTGTTGGCATCCCTGTTTCTACCAACAGGCTCTTGAGAGCATTCTAGGCTTTTCTATCAAGCACCTCACAATTCTTCCAGCCTCTACTCATTGCCCAGTTCCAACCAGAGCTGTTCCCACATTTTTTTTTTTTTTTTTTGGTATTTGCAAAAACAGCACCCCACTTTCCAGTACCAAAAACCGTTTTAATTCCCTGGCTGCTATAACAAGTATATGCAATGGGTTGCCTTAAACAATGGGAATTTAATGGCTCATGGTTTTGGGACTAGGAGAAATCCAAGTCAACGCGATGCTTTCTTCCAGAATCCTGCAGTTCTGGGGCTGGCTGCTGGTGATCCTTGGTCCTTGGCTTTGCAATGCACATGTGCCTTCTGGCCTCTCCGTCTCATCTGGTTGCAACCTCTGGCTCTTTTCTCTCACTGTAACCCTCCCTATAAGGCTTTCTGTAACAGGGTCAAGACCCATCCTGATCCAGTGGGACCATACCTTCACTGAAGTGACCTCGTCAAAATTTGTATTTACAAGAGTTCACACTCATAGGAATGGATTATGTTCAAGAACATGTTTTTCGGGTACATAGCTCCAAATCATCACAGGCCTCCTCCAGGATTTTTTTTTTAAAGATTTATTTATTTTATTTATTTCTTTCCCCTTCCCATCCCCTGCCCCAGTTGTCTGTTCTCTGTGTCTATTTGCTGTGTGTTCTTCTTGGTCCGCTTCTATTGTTGTCAGTGGCACCGGGAATCCGTGTTTCTTTTTGTTGCATCATCTTGCTGTGTCAGCTCTCTGTGTGTGTGGCGCCATTCCTGGGCAGGCTGCACTTTCTTTTGCGCTGGGCAGCTCTCCTTATGGGGTGCACTCCTTGTGCGTGGGGCTCCCCTATGTGGGGGACACCCCTGCATGGCACGGCACTCCTTGTGCACATCAGCACTGCGCATGGGCCAACTCCACACAGGTCAAGGAGGCCCGGGGTTTGAACCGTGGACCTCCCATGTGGTAGACGGACGCCCTAACCACTGGGCCAAGTCTGCTTCCCTCCTCCAGGATTTATATTCTATATTTCAATCCAAGGAACAATAACAAAAGCATTGTGCTCCATAAGCACCCTCTTTCCTTTAACACATAAGGTAATAATAATGTTCAGTTTAGAAAAATAATATGCATGAATTACTAGGTCTTCTTATGCTGAGACAGAGCCAGTGCTAGGATTAAAACAGAGAGAGAGAAACACATTTCACTTCATTACCTTTGCTACAGATGCTAATTAACCATCCTCTGTGTTTTTCAGACCACATAACCATTACCCCAAAGGATGCCCAGTGGGTAGGTGCCTGGTGGCTTGGCTATCTAATAGCAGGAATCATAAGTCTTCTTGCAGCTGTGCCTTTCTGGTGTTTACCAAAGACTCTCCCAAGACCCCAAAGCAGCGAGGATTCTAATTCATCCTCTGAGAAATCCAAATTTATCATGGAGGATCACCCAGTCTACCAAACACCCCATGGAGAAAGAGCTACAATAATAGACATGGCAAGAGGTAAGTCGAATTCTCCTTGATTTTGAAGAACCTTCAGTTTTTCTGTTTGGACTTTAGGTGGTCAATAAATAATACTTCTCTTTCCCTTGTGCATTTAGAACAAATTGAGAAATCGTGTAGGAAGCAGAAATGGAGAATAAAAAGTTAGGTCTATTCCTGGAAAAACTGAATGAAGAACATGACCAGAAGGCTTCTTACCCTTTCTTGCTGCCATCTCTACTCTAACCCCTCTTAGTGTAGACCTTGCAGTGCCCTGCATCAGTCTAGTTGGACAGAGAAGGAAAGAATGAACTTTAAGAGCTATGGCCTTCTAACATGACCTCTGCCCATTTGAGAAATGTGTGCCAACGCGTGTGCCCACGTGATCAAAGGAGTGAGCATGGCATGGAGCAAAAGGCCAGGATTGTTCCTCCAGTGAATTCCCTCCATGTGCAAACAGGTGGCCATAAGAAAGAATGTTTTACCCCATGCCCCTTTTTCACCAAAGAGTATTTACATTTCTAGAAATCCATGACATTTTCAGCTGCATACCAGGAGAACGAAAAATACTAAAGCTTATCTGTTACACTAAAGTCCATATGTCAATGGACAGAACTTTCACGTTGCTTTCCCTGTGACCACGACCCAAGTTTAGAGACTACAGCCCAAAAAACTGAGCCTCTGGTCCCGGCTGGGTGGGGAGGGCTCTTCTCATCCCTTTGCCTTTCTCCTGCGTCATTCACAGCCATCTGTTCCTGTCTGGTGTAGACCTCAAACTATGGTCCAGACTTTATTCCTGGAGAAGCGTGTGCATGTGCCTGGATCTGAACCCAGCCAGCTCTCAGCCTTCATTTGTGCCAACAGCCAATGTCAGTGGGGCATGCGTGCCCATACCGCGGATGCTCCTGAAAACTGTGACAGGACACTCGCCACTCTTCAGCCCTGCTGCCAAGATTGTGTCTTAAGTTCAGTGTCTCTGTCTAGTTAATGACTCCATGTTCCTTTTGTCTTATAGACTTTGTCCCGTCACTGAAGAACCTTTTGGGAAACCCGGTGTACTTCTTATACCTGTGTGCAAGCACGGTTCAGTTCAATTCTTTGTTCGGCATGGTGACATATAAACCGAAGTACATTGAGCAGCAGTACGGGCAGTCATCCTCCAAGGCCAATTTTGTTATAGGTAAGCTTACCTCTCCCTCAGGTTTTCCAATATTAACAAGGTGCATCCTGTTAACCTTAGTAATCTCAAGGAAAGTTTTCCAATATTTGAACTGAAGGTACTTTAGGGCATTTGAGATACGAGGTTGAAAAGTGTAAGATAATGGGAAGCGGCTATGGCTCAAGCAGTTGAGCTCCCCTCCACCATATGGGAGGCCCTGGTTCACGTCCCGGGGCCTCCTTGTGAAGGCAGGCTCGCCTGCACACTGCGGAGTGCCAACTCAGTAAGGTGACGCAACAAAAAAAGGGAGACAAGTAAAAAAAAAAGCACAGAAGAGCAGGCAGCAAATGGACACAGAGAGCAGACAGTAAGCAAGCTACAAGGTGGGGCGGGGAATAAAGAAAAAAGTGTAAGATAAAGTCTAACAGAATAAAATATTTATGCTGTCAGTGGCACATCCTTTTAGGAAGATACTTACCCACTGAGAAAGCAGTTCTTGAAGTAGCGATATCACAGAAGCCAAACATTATATTAGGAGATTGCTGATACTGGATATTTGTCTTTCAAGTATTGCCAGAACCTCCTAAGACTAGCCATTTTACCTGAACAGTTTCTAAGACATACAGAATGGGCATTCAGACAGTTTAAAATTGTTCATTGAAAACCAGGTTTGCATTTGCTCCAACTCGAAAGATTTCTCTGACTTCTGACAATTGGGTCATTTAAAAGCTCTGTGTGTTTAGCACAGTAATACAGTCAATAATGAGAGATATTCAAGGACAAACAAAATCATCAAGACAAAAAGAGGAACCAGAATCTAGAAATACTTGAACAACCCCCTAGAAGTAACTGGAAATTTTTAAATGTTTGATTAGCTTTGTTAGTCCATGAAAATATTTAATGTCACTGTTTCAAGCATAAAATATATTCTATTTCTTTGGACGTGTTCCTTCATGATATAAGACTCCAAAGGTTTAAAATCACTCTTTTGTCATAAAATATTTTGAAAAATCACCCTATCTCTGAAAGAGACTTCAGAAAGAAGAAACTGAAGCTATTTTAAGATACATAATTTTCCCTTAACAATCCTGGCTAATGGACACTTAGCAGATGCTAATATAATTGACTTTTGTTTGGACTATTCTTCTCCAAAATTCTAGATTAAGGTTAGACCACTGAAATTTTACTTTCAACATAAATTGTTTCCAAATTAATTTAATAGTTTACCTGAGGAAATATTTTAGGTTTTCTTTTAACAACCCATCCATGCCAATCAATACTTTATATTGTTGTTTAAGAAGAACAGAAGAAAATGAAAGTTTAAAAAAGACATTTTGTACTTTAATTTGATTTGTTTGTATTGAGCTATAATTTACAGGCAACTAAATCCCAAACCTTAAATGTGTATAGTTCAACGGGATAAGTGCGATAATATGGCACATACAATTTGCTTCTTTTTTCTTTATCACATAACTTGTGGGTTTACAGAACAATCATACACTGTCTACAGTATTTCCATTCACTCCACTAACAACTTGGTATCATCAGTCCTATTCATTGTAACCATTGTGGTGGGTTGTGGAGGTGTCTCAGTGTGGTTTCATATTGCAGTTACTGAATGAGTGAGCCTTTTTCATAGGCTTATTGGGCACTTTGACATTCTCTTTTCTTAATTCTGTTTAAATCATTTGCCCACTTTATTGGATTTTCTGCCTTTTCCTTATTAATTTATAGAAGTACTTGATATTTTTCTTGATATGTCCATTGTTAAATATATGTATTACAAACATTTTCTCATAGCCTTGAGCTTCACTTTTCACTTTCTTAATGGTCAGCTTCTTAATTTTAAGTCTAACTTTCAACCTTTTCCTTTATCATTAGTATTATTTTGATCCTGTTTTAATAATTCTTTGTCAAACCCCCAGGTCATGAAAATGTTTTCCTTAATTTTTTTTTGTAGCTTTTTTCTTTATATTTAAAAAAATGTTACATCGAAAATATAAAGGATTCCCATATGCCCCACCCCTCCCCCCTCCTTTCACATTCCCCCCCCCATTAACAACATCTTTCATTAGTGTGATACATTTGTTACAGTTGATGAATATATTGAAGCATTGCAACTAACCATGATCTATAGTTTACATTATGGTTTACACTTTGCACTGCACAATTTTATAAGTTTTGACAAAATGTTTAATGACCTGTATCCATCATTGCAATATCATGCAGCTCAATTCCAGTGTCCCCCAAATGCTCCAGATTATACCTATTCTTCCCTCTCCCTTCCCTCAGAACCTCTGGCGACCACTGCCTTTATATCAATGACACACATTCTTCCATGGCTAGAATACTAATAAGTCGACTTTGGTCCATGGATGCATTTCCCCCTCTGCTTCTGATGCCCACTCTGCTTCTGACTGAGAGAGAGCTTGGATCCCAAGGAGCAGGTGCTTGGGACCGTCTTGCTTGCAGTTGGAGATACTCTCCTAATTTTTATACTAGAGGCTTAATTTTTTATCTTTCATATTTAGGTTATAGTACATTTTGAAATAATTTTTATATAATGTGAAGGAGCGTATCAAGGTTCGTTGATCAAAATGAAAATACCGTTTTTTTACCCATGAACTGCAGTGAATGGGCACATCTTTAAGTATATGTTTATTTCTCATCATTATACACATACACAACAGACATTGTTGGGCATTTACTTTTGCTCTCATTATAATCATACCAAAATTTTTATTACAGATTGAAACGTTTATTTCAAAAAGGAAAATTAAGAGGTTTTTTTTTTGAGGGAAGATGCATATAATAGAAAATGAAAGATTACATGTAATCTCATTTCTTTATTGGGTAGAAAATAAATGAAATGCCCTTTACCTTTAAAATTATTTTTTAGGAAACTTCACGCACAGAAGAGATTCAATGATATAATATCATACATATGGATCATACACAGATACTTTAGGACATAGTAATAAAATCATTTCCTTCAAGTCTCTAAATTATGTTTCCCCCACTGGGCATGATTATTTTTGGAAAGCTAGCAAGAAGACTCTAACAATTCTCCTTTAAACTGTGGATGATTGACATCATTTAATCTGTGGCCCTTCTCTGTAAATTCTGATGGGTCTCAGCGCTCCACACAAAGTCATCTTCAGAATTTTTTTCGAGCCGTGCATCAGTAGTTGCCTAAAACTCCAATTCTTCATAGTTTCTGGCATGTCTTGTCGTTAGATAATCCAAGTACACTTGTGAGAGGTGACAAATATTGTCTAATAATTTCAGATCATTTCAGATCCTTTCCTGAGTACATTTTGGTGAACATTAATAAGTATGGAATCAGTAGAGTTAGGCTAAGTGGGCAAATTATTCAACATTCCTTAAACTTACTTTGATTATCTGAAAATGGTGAAAATAAATTCCTCATTCAGTTGAAATAAATATGAAATAAGATATATAAAATACTTGGTAAATGCACTAGCTATCATTCAAGTAAGGTTAGCTGTTTTCTCTCTTCCTTTCACTTCCATCCTATTCCTCTCTCTCCTTTTCCTTTTTTCCGTGGACTATGGGAGAATGGTCATTTCTGTGATAAAACATGAGAGAGGTACATTTTTCCTTTATGTTCAGAGAAGGCATTTGACGTGAGGTAGAAGAAAGAATTATCAGAAAATTGTGATAATGCTCAAAGACCAACTGTTAGAATGAAAGCTTATTTTACTGTGCATACTTCTGGATGTTGCCCACTTTCTTTCTAAAGTTTAGAAATATCATTTTTCTCTTGCTATATACTTTCATTTTACCAATAATATTAAAGAAAAAAAATCCAAAACTGTTTCAAAGTCAGGGGCTACAAATAATGCAGTGAAATGATTTTTGAAGCATTAGATTTTATTTTCAAAAGGACAATCTCTTTTGAGTAAAATTTGAAGTAATTTAAACTAAAATGTATTCTTTGAAATCTGAAATGTCTTCTCAAGTTTTTCTGCTCCCCGTACTAGTCAATCAAAGGGGTGCTGATGCAAAATACCAGAAATATGTTGGCTTTTATAAAAGGATATGTATTTGGGGTAGAAGTTTACAGTTCCCAGGCCATAAAGCGTAAGTTACTTCCCTCACTAAAGTCTGTTGCCACAAGATGGCTGTCGACATCTGTCAGGGTTTGGGCTTCCTCTTCCTCTAAAGTCTCTGTGATTCCAGCTTCTTGCAATATCAGCTGTAGGCTGGCATAAGTCTCATCTTACTTCCAGGGCTCATTTCTTTCCACGCTCAGCTGCTCTGCTTCTTCTGTCAAGCAAATGGTTTGTCTCTCTTGCCAGGGCCCTGCGGTGTCTAATGGTCATGGAGCCTTCTCTCTTTCCTCATGTGTCTGCTTCTCTGTGGATTTACTTCCCAGGGCTCCAGCATTAAAACTCCAACTAACTCCTTTGCCATGTAGTTTTCTCTGTGAGTCCCCACCCACCAAGGGGGCAGGGACTCAGCATCCTACTGACATGGCCCAATCAAAGGCTTAATCATCATTCAATCAAGGAACAGACCAGTTTACAAACATAATCCAATATCTATTTTTGGAATTCTTAGACATAACTAACTGCTATACTCCCTAAAATGTTCATGGTCATTTGGCTTAGTTTGCTGGAGTGAGGTAGCTTTATTCAAATACTTTGGAAATGGCCAGTCTTAGGTCCCTTCTAGAACATCTGGAAAAGGGAAAGAAGAGTTATTAACTATGTGGATTTTTTTTAAATTTCCATTGCAATTTTTACTGAAAGAAATTTGGACAGCTGAATTTTTTATTTAAACTTCTATCACTATTAACTTGCATGCAAATGATCTTTATTTTTCCTTATTAACCCACATATATTGCAATTATTTTGTCATTTTTGGTTAATTTCTTGGCATGTATTTCTTAAGTCAGTATCTAGTTGAAAATATATATCAAATATCATCAAGGCCAATGATTATGATTCTCAACTCTTGGAAGTTTTACACAGAAATATAAGGAAAAATTAAAAGAACTATTTGGGCAAAGGTGCTTATAATAGAAAACATTATTTTTTGTTGCTAAGTTGGCATAGCAATTTAATAACTATGCTGTGATATGCTCCATAATTATTAGAGATGTATTAAAAATATGAGATGATAGAAAATGATCTTAATTTGTGAGAAAAAACACTTTCATTATGCCCAAAAAAGAAGGCTAGTTTTACTACTTTGTCTGTACCTACTTGGCTAAATAAGTTTGAAAAGTCCAAGGAAATGTTCCTTGCATTTCTCTCTCTGTAAAATTTAGATCTTAACAGTTATTTCTTCCAATATTAGAGTAATATTGTGAAGGTCCTTGTGATAACACAGACTTTCATTTCACTGGAATAAAATCTCTCAAAACATCTCAAAGTATTATTACTAACTCTTTACTATTGCATCTTAATGGCTACGACAACCATGCATCTGCATGGGAATTAAAGTTTTGGGTTCATATTGCAATTTTGCTGTTTTACAATTTTTCCTTCTGACCATCTCAAAACATTTTACACATCTCTCATAAATCTTGTTTAGGGCAGTGTATTATTCAGCCAAAGGGTGCTAATGCAAAATACCAGAAATTGGTTGGTTTTTATAAAGGGTATTTATTTGAGGTAGGAGCTTACAGATACTAGGCCATAAAGCACAAGTTATTTCCCCCACCAAAGTCTATTTTCACATGTTGGAGCAAGATGGCTGCCAACATCTGTGAGGATTCAGGCTTCCTGGGTTCCTCATTTCCAGAGTCTGCTTCTTCTTGGGCTCAGGGTTCCTCTCTTCCTGTGGCTTGCTTCTGTTTCCTCTGTGAGTTTACTTCCCAGGGCTCCAGCTTAAGGCTTCAGCATCAAACTCCGACATCAAAACTCCAACATCAAAACACTCAACTCTGTCCTTTGACATGTCTTTTATCTGGGAATCCCCACCCACCAAGGGGTGGGGACTCAGTGCCCTAATAACTTGGCCCAATCAAAGCCCTAATCATAACTAATCGTGCCCAGGTACAGACCAGATTACAAACATAATCCAATATCCATTTTTGTAATTCATAACCATATCAAATTGCTACAGGCAATAAGTAATAAAAAATAAGGTTTAAAACATGAACCAGTGTGCTAAAAGTAATTCTTAATTTCAAATAGCTCTCTCAAATTTTGCTTACCTTTCCTGATGGCTTGGTAAATATGAAAGCTAAATTCAAAAGAAAATGCAAACCTAAAATAAATTGGAACACATTGCAGATACTAGTGTAAATTGAAGATATTCCCATTGTATTTAATATTTCCATTTGTATTCTTTAGATGGTAAACAATTTAAATACAACATGTTTTATGATGTGAGTGGGAAAAATGCGTAATACAGAAATAGAAAAGAAAACCTCTGGGAGGCATCTCATGTGAGTTCAGGAAACTAGCCATCAATTTGACCCATCAAAGACATTTTATAAGTCCTACAGAATTTGAAAGGGAGAAACAAGGTAAAATGTACTACTCATCTTATTTGGAATTATGTTATAATTTAGCAATATTGAAATAGAACAGAAAGATATCCAGGAAGACTGTTATAAAGTTTACTCATTTAACAAATTTTTATGCAAAACAATCTGTGCAAGTAATAAAGGATTCAACTGTGAGCATTGTTCTTGCCTTGAAAGTTTGGTTTGAGGGTGGGAGGTACAGATGAGATGAGATACAAGGCAATGGTGGTTAAGGGCCAAGACTGGTGTATCTGGCCAAGGGAGGAAATGGGGCTGTGACCACCAAGTTGTGTACCCTGATGCCAGCTGTGTCTCCTGGAGGCACCACACAGTTGGTAGAGGAAGCCCAGGCACGTTTTGGGAGAACAAAACTATTCCAGGAGTCAGGAAGAATTCTCTAGAAGAAAGTGATGATATTTCAATCAAGATAAAAGTGTGGGGATTGAAGTGGGGGTTTGGGAGGACCTGTATGAGAAAAAGCAGAGATCTCAAGCCAAAAGGCCAAGGCAAGAGAAAGCAAAAAACTTTCTGGAACACAGGCCTTTCAGTAAATCAGGAGAGGATATTCCTTGTTTTTAACAGTTCATCTAAAGGGTCAAATGGCCCAAGAGTAATCCCATTAAGCTTCTCAGACTCTCCTAGACCAGGTGGGGGTTGGGGAGAACAGTGGACTCCAGCTCAGCAGGTAGCTACAAACTGTAGGGTATGCTTTGTGCTGACTCTTTCTGTCCTGGGTTCAACTGGTATTTTCGAAATAAAATGAAAGGCTAAGCACATCCTTGAAGATTTCCATTCAAAGCCTGGTTTGGGGCATATACCTTTTCTATAAATCACTCTTGGGGGAGGGGAGTAAGGAAGAACATGTAGGACTCTGCTTTTTTGTGTCAGTCTCAGGGCTACAGCGAAGGGAGTCAAGATCAGGTACTCTGTTTATGTATTTATGGATATGGATATGTAAAAATAGGGACTTAAAGGATACACAACAAATTCATGGCAGAGCTTTCTTCTGGGTAAGAGGGATGGAACCTGGAAGAGATGGAGAGCCAGTTTTATATACCTCTATGTTTTAAAAAATCAGAAGTAATGTTACAAAATATTAGCATTTATTAACCCAGAGAGTGGATAACAAGTTTTGTTATATGATTGTCTGTTTTGTTTTGTATTTTAATAATAATAAGGTATCTCTTAGCTGATTTCTGACTCTTGAGGAGCCCACCACACTTTTATCTTTGCCCGAAGTGAAAGTCTCAGTCAGCTGGAGAAGCAAAAATTAGCATCTCCTTTCTTTTGCTTTTCATTATTTCATGATCTTGCCATCTTCAAGATGGACTGATTTCTAATATCATTTTAATGTCAATTTCCACAACCTATGGCAAAATCAAAAGAAATGAAACAAAATGATCTTTTCTTATCACCTAAAGCCATGTACAATGAAACTTTTTAAAAAATAATATAAAAACACAGCAAAGATCATTAGGTATTTGGTAGTTTAGACTTTCTAAAGCCTAGCTAAGGGACTGGGTGTGTAAATTTGAAAGGAAAGAGAAAAAAAGAAGTGAAGGAAGGAGAAATAGGAAGGAAAATGTTTGCATCTCATTATCACTAGATGTCAATGTTTTTAATTATTTTTACATAGGATTCTGAGTCAGTGAGGTGGATTCTTGTGATTGCTGCTCACCACAGCAGATACTGAGCTCGTATTTGAACCTGTCTGCTGGCCAGGGTTTTTTTGGGTTTTTTTTTACAAAACTTCAGCCTTTTGTATTGTTTTAAAGAAATGCTTTCTTTCAATACTTTAAGATAACAATGATGAAGGAGGTTGTTGGTGTGGGAGGAGTGGGTTGGGGGGTGGGGGGTATACGGGAACATCTTATATTTTTTAATCTAACTTTTTTTGTGATGTATGTATCTTCAAAAAATACAATTTACAAAAATGATGGGATGGAGGGGTGGGGAGTGGGGTATATGGTAACCTCATGTTTTTTATGTTTTTTTATGTTTTTAATGTAACGTTCTTTGTGATCTATTAACTTTAATCTAAAAAGTGTAAAAAAAAAAGATAACATGGACATCACTGATTAAAGAATAGACAGTACGAGAAATTCTAGTTAGCGGAGAAGAACCTTATTGTGGAGTGCCAGATGGCTATTCTGTAGGGTTATACCAATTTACAGTCCCATCAACAGAGTACAAAAAAGCCTCTTTACCCAAGTTTTCCCAACTGACTTCTCCCCTTCCCGTTATTTTGCTATTAATAAATACAGTGATAGAAATGCTAAAAATAACTTAATTGAATATTCTTGTGCCTGAAACTATGCTAAGAAATTCATCAATAATTTAATTTAATCATCTCATCAGCACTAGTGTTAATTCCACATTACACTTGAGTAGACAGGCTTAGAGAAGGTAAGAGAATTGTCAGCAGTTTCACGGGTATTAGATGGTGAAACTGAAATCAAAATCCTAGCAGTCTGAGTCTTGAGTCTAGGCTCTCAACAACCTTGTTAGACCTCTCCCTTATTACTAGTGAGGCTGAAATTCTATTTATTAATGGTGCTATCTCCCAAACCTCTTAATGGGGAAGCAGTAAAGCAGCAATTAAAAATCATGGCCTTGACACCAGACTCCCTGCCTTCAAATTCAAATGTTGCCATTTATTAACCATGACAGTGAACAAATTATTCTCCAAAGTAAGGGTAATAACATACCTACTTTTAAAGTTGTGGTGAAAAGAAAGGTGACAGATAATATATCAAATCCTTAGTTAAATGACTGATATATTGCAGGCAAAAAAAACAAATATGTTATTTTGTTGTTAGGAATGATACCAAAGTAAGAGGTTGGGTAAATAATAACAGATTTAGTTTGGGTCAGGGAATAGAACTCAAGACTGTTTGCTTGTTTTTTAACCCACCATTCCATATGGCTATTATTCTTTTATGTACAACCTTGAAGATTAATAGTCATCCGATTGCAACTCTCATTCCTGGGATTGGATCAGAACTGCATTCATTTATTGATTCATCCAGAATTTAGTGATTTCCTACCCTGTGCTAGACATTGTCATAGGCAAAACTCTGAGAATGACCAGTTGTGCTATCATTAATCTATTTGTCACTTATCTAGGGTTATAGGAAAGTTTTGTATAATCACTGAGAAGGTGTGTGCAAGAGCACTCAGATTTCTTTCAGAGATTCACACCATAATATATTTTTCTTATTCTCCAGGGCTCATCAACATACCTGCAGTGGCCCTTGGAATATTCTCTGGGGGGATAGTTATGAAAAAATTCAGAGTCAATGTGTATGGAGCTGCAAAACTCTACTTGGGATCATCAGTCTTTGGTTATCTCCTATTCCTTTCTCTGTTTGCACTGGGCTGTGAAAATTCTGATGTGGCAGGACTAACTGTCTCCTATCAAGGGTATGTTCATTCATAAATAATTTGTCTTGTTTAGTCAAATTAATTATTGCTAGAGGTTGGAAATAATTTTATTTTTAAACAATGTAACTATAGGAAAAGAATTATTGTTCTATTGTGGGGCATAATGCTTATGAATTTGAATCCATTATTATCAGCAAAATGTGTCATCTCCTTTGAATATATATGTCTTAGAAATAAAAACAGTATCTCTATCAAGTAAGAACTTTAGGGCATCAGCCTGATGATGGAAAGTACAGACCATAGATTTTGCCCCTGCCTGTTCTTAGTGAGGTGACCTTGTGTGACTTAATTAACCTAATTCAGCATCAACTTTCCCATTTTTGAAATAGAAATAACTGTCTTTTAAATTTTGGTAAGCCTAAAGCAAGATAATTTACATGCCTGGCATAAAATAGGTGCTCCATACATGGAAATAACTATATGATTTTTAATTTGAACACCTTGATAAACCTGAGTGGTCTCTATTCCATTTTCCATAGTCTTTTTTGTACTTCAGTCATAGCAGTGTTAGGACAAAATGGCTATTCTTTGACCCAAAAGAGTTGTGAGTTTTGCAGTTAGGAGAATATTTATGGATGTTGTCATACCTATGCCAACCTGTATAGGGTGTGTGATTAGAACCCTGGTTTCTAGAATTATATCCCTTTTATATAAGACTGGATTCTATAGGAACAACTTTGCTGCTTCCTCTTCACGAGTCCTTCTCATCACTCTACCTCTGAATATGAGTTCCAGGAGTCCACTCCCTTTGTGGCTAAAAAGCACACAATCCTGATATCATCTTCCATTTCCTGCCAGGGCAGTTATTTCTTTCTTACTGTTGCTCTTCAACTTCCTACCTTCGTTTCCTTCCATCTTGTTTATCTGATTTGTCACTATGTACAAACCTCCATCACCTTCATTAATCTGATTTCTCCTTCTTCTATATGAGCACCAGTTATGATATTTAATCTAAAATGTCCAGGGAAATTAGCAAATGAAAAGTTCTTATTACCACCTCTGAGAGTTATTACAGCATTGTTAGACTTAACCAAGTGCAACATTGCCTTGTAAATGCTCAATGTAGATTAAGAATATTAACTGTAAACATGAATTACAAGATGGCTCTGGAAAGTGTAGAAGCCCTGTCGCATCTTTAGCTATATGATCCTCATGGTAGATTAACAGAGGTAGAGTACTTTATATTTTACAATTTACAAAATACCTTAACTTGCATTATATAATACCTCACTTGCATCCTCAAAATAACTATGTTTTGTTATCTACATTTATAGAACTTAGTTTACTAAGGTCAAATAACTTACACAAAGTTAAATGGCTATAAAAGGTAGGCCTGAGACTCAAACACATGCTGACTTTCAAAGTATAATATTCTTTCCACTAAATTGCATTATCTTTAAGACAAACACATAAGCAATATCAATACCAAGATGTTGTGATTCACATTAATGTTTACTCATAATAAAAGATGAAATATTTTAAATGAGTATACTCATTACTATTATCTGCTTCAAAGCAGTAACCTTGAAAGACTATAATTAATTACAATAATGTGACCATTATTGAAAACATTCAAAAAACTCCTCTTTTAAAATTGCTATATGTATTTCTTTAAAATATCTTCAATAATGAAAAAGATTTAACCCCTAAGAGTAGCTTTGCTATTGGAAATAGTCAAAAGAAATCTCAGTATTATTAGGAAAATATATCAACTCCCATCACGACAATTTTGAAAGAAAACATCATTTGTTTGTTAAGTATTTGTTAAAACTCTTCTTACAATTAATTTTTTAAATTATACCTCCATTCTCAACACATCCTTCACATAACATGTATACAACTAATTATCATGTCAAGACTGCCCTAAATGATAAATTTAACTGACTTTCAGCAATATAAAATAATTGGCTTTATAAAACACAAAACACAAAATAATTTATAAAACACAAAATACTCCCAAGGAATTGCCCTGAGCTGCTTTGTTTCAAAAGACTAATTTAGCTCTGGACATTCAATAAGAACACTATAGAGAAGCTTTAAGTATGGTAATGGAAAGAATCTTTCTTTTGCAATAATGAGAATAAGCTTGACATAAGACAGAAATTAGAGTCAAGAGACCTGGAAGAGTTCTACTTCTGGGTTTGTCACCAGTAAACAATGTGACCTACCACTTTGGATGTGGCCTTCTGATCTGCCAAATGAGAGACTGACCTAGATCACTCCAAAATTCCATCCAATTCCAGCCGTCTATGACCCCAGCCCAACAGTATCCTTAATGGCCTAATTCTAGGCTTCCAAAGGCATATATTTACACTTTGGACTAAAAACAGTCTCAGTTAGCAATGAATACATTATGGAAGAAAATAAGAGTAAACATTCCTACAGGACTTTTCAGGAGGCCTAGAAAAGTACCCTTTAACTCTACTTTTATTCTTGAGGTGACCAAATCCATAGCATCCTCCCACTGGATAGAATATTACTGTTTTAGTCAGGCAAAGGGGTGCTGATGCAAAATACCAGAAATCTTTTGGCTTTTCAAAAGGGCGTTTATTTGGGGTAGAAGCTTACAGTCACCAGGCCATAAAGCATAAGTTACCTCCCTCACCAACGTCTGTTGCCACACATTGGAGCAAGATGGCTGCCAACGTCTACAAGGATTCAGGCTTCCTTTTCCTCGTAAGGCTCCATCATCCCAACTTCTTCCAATATCAGCTGTAGGCTGGGATAAGTCTCATCTCTCTCTTGGGGCTTGTTTCTCTCTGGGGTTAGCTGCTCTGCTCTCTCTACAAGGTCAGCTGTAAACTATCAGGCAAAAGGCTCCTCTCTCTTCCTGGGGCCTCTGCCATGTCTAATGGAGCCTTCTGTCTTTTCTCACATATCTGCTTCTCTGTGTATTTACTTGCTGAGGCTCCAGCATTAAAACTCTTACTAAATTCCTCTGTCATGTCATTTTCTCTGTGAGTCTCAGCCTACCAAGAGGGTGGGGACTCAACATCCAACTAATGTAGCCCAATCAAAGCCACTACTCTTTATTTAATCAAGTATAGGTGAAACCTGAATTGAATACAATCTAATACAACCAGAGGAACAGACCAGTTTACAAGTATAATCCAGTATCTATTTTTGGAATTCATAAACAATATCAACCTGCTATAATTACATTGATTAAGAAATTAGGGCAGAAACCATCATAGGAAATACCCAAAATGACTGGTGCTTCCTCTCCTCCAAAGTAGTCATTCTTCTTTGAGTAACTTACAAAACTCCTGATTCTTAGCATACATTGCACCAGAACTTATTCTTGGTGATGGCTATATAGGAGTGAATAAAATATAGTTCCTGTCCCCATTAGTAGAGTCTCTCTCTCACATACACACATTATATTCATAAGTTATATACAGTAAATGAGTCAGGTATTAATAAGAAATATGGAGGATAAGGGACATAAGAAGTAACAGGATGTGGTTATTTATTGCACAGAAGATGGCGAGGGAAGGCCTATCTGTTGAGGTAATATTTGAGTAGAGACCTGAGGGAAGTGCACCGTGCTGGAACAGGGTTAGAAGAGAAAGATAGGGAATAAGTTAAGAGAGGTGATTTCTGGGAAGGCAAGGCCTTAGTTTCCTCATCTCCTGGAACAGTGTTCCACAGTCTCTCAACCCTGGTGAGCCCGATACTTAGCTTCAGGAAGGGTCCCAATTCAAGTGGAGCATCAGAATAAAGTCTCTTGTCTTTTGAATGAGAGGAAGATGGCTCTAGTGTAGGAATTTGGACCAGGAAAATAAAAGCAAGCACAAACAATGAGATGGAGGGAGAGACAACAGAAAAAAATTGTATAAAATGGGGTGTGGGGGGGAAAGTGAAATAGAACTTTTTAAAAAGGAGAGAAATATACCAATACCATGTAAAATATGTCGACCTTGTTATCTCTGGTGATAAAGATCACGCAAATGATCATCTTTTTCTTTTGCCACTTGATGTCAGGAAACTTAGAGCGAATGATAATGGGTAACAAACATGTTGAACATGTGGTTAATACAGTTGAGAAATTTTGGTCCTGCTTTTCTATTTTGTTTATGTTTTACTACTTGTTGCGTGGAGTTTGTGTTTTAAGTCACTCAACCTTCATAAAAGTGGAGGTTATAAGCAAATAAACTGAAAACAGAAGAGGAAAAAATGAAACAAGAAGGACCAATGGGTGGCAAATAAGGAGCAGATAGGAGGTACCATTGTAGAACCTTTAGAAGGATAGATGGATATGAACATTGAAGAAGGACAAGAGTAGAAAATTTAGGCAACTCCTGTGGGAGGAAGAAACAGAAAAGTAAGAGAAAAGCAATTTTGGAAGAGATGAGTGGGAATATAAGAGTATGTGAGAGAGAATTTGAAACAGGGAGAGAAAAGAGCTGTTAAAAAAGAAGCCAGCTCCTTGAGTTCAAAGATGCTCTCATTCATATTGGTAACTATGTCCCCTACTACCAAAACTAATACTTAGTAAGCTCCCAATACAATTTTTATGAATAAATGTTTGGTAAGCTATTGAAATAGCATGGAAAGTTGAACAAGAAAAGGTGCTATAAGATTTGGAAAAGCTCCATAGAGTGGGAGGATTATGTGTGAGACAGAAAAGTTATATGAACTGACAGTGCATTTACCCATGAGATATACCATACACAAGTAGAATATGTAGCTACTACAAGTGGTGAAAATGTGTTGAAAGAATGTTGATATGGCTCAACTATTTTTCCCCCCACACCATTAGCAATGCCCATTCTATTGATAGTCTCACAACAATTCTTGAAGATATCTATACATGTACACACATCACCTGCAATATATTTAAGTAACATCATAAATTGCCCTAAACTTTTATTTACTTTCATGCCTTATTAACTGTTTTCATACAGCTTTGCATAGAAATATATTAGTGGGTCCTTGAGGCAGTGGACTTTAGTAAGAGTCATAAGTCTGAACATTGTGTGAAGTTGACGTTGTGAACTTCTTAATGAATTCACCCTTAATAATCAGAAGCCATTTTTTAGATGATTTCTGGTAGCAATTGTGCTTCCAAACTTTATTGGCAGTGCCAATTATATCACTCAAGAATATGACTTTTTAAAACACCTACTAAAATGTAATACTTTATGCTGTTACATTTCTTTCAGAACCAAACCTGTCTCTTCTCATGAACGAGCTCTCTTTTCAGATTGCAACTCAAGATGCAAATGTTCAGAGACAAAATGGGAACCTATGTGTGGTGAAAATGGAATTACATATGCTTCAGCTTGTCTTGCTGGCTGTCAAAACTCTACCAAAAATGGGAAAAATATTGTAAGGAATCTTCAAGTATATGCACATGGGCTTGTTATTATATATAATTACCCAAATCTACAGGTTGGAGGTTTCAGAAAAAGGACAAAAAGAAGCCAGTGCCAGGATGTTTCGATTCAGATACCAGTAACCTGATTGTGAGGAGGCCAGTGGTTCTGGGATAGCTCTGCCTGAGAAATAATGCTAATTTGTGTAATAATGAAGAGAGCAGATGGACAAAAATGGGGAATTGCTGTTGGGAGGAAAGAGGGAGATGGGGTCAGAAGTATAGATAAGAAACCAATTGTGAAGGATAGAATATACCTCGATCATTAACAGGTTCACACCTCTAATCACATCTTTACATTTCTTTCCCAAGCATAGACACTTCCTTGCATTCACTGTTTATAACAACACATTGGTCAGACTGTTTCTGCTCGGAACTGATGAAACCCATTGTTGGTTGACAGTCCTAGAGGGCTGAAAATAGATTACATGTAGGTTCGCACCTACTTATCAACTCCGTGTGACTGCTTAGGCAAACATTTGCAGAGAAGAATTCATGTTGATTTTCTGTTTACTGTACCTTCGTTTTGACATTTTAAACAGAGCTGGAAGATTTGGTCCAGCAATAGTGAATAGGACCAACCATCTACCCGAAAACCAAGTTTTTATCCACCCTTCCTTTTATTTCTTTGCACATTTTTAATCCTGTTATCTACTACTCTTTTTGCCCACAACTACATAAAGGTCTTTCTTGACTAGAACTGCCATTTATTGAACACATCACAAGTCCAGGACTAAGATAGGTTCTTTAAAAACAAAATTGCATTAAGTGTCATGCCTCAAGGTATTAGTTTGCCCATTTTCCTCATGAGAGAACTGAGGCTCTGAGATATAAAGGACTTGCCTAAACTCACATATTTAGTGAGCAGCAAGTCAAGATCCAGAAGCTTTTTTGCCTGACATAAAAAAAGAAATCTATATTGCTCCTCTTCCTGGAAAAGGAAATACCAGGTTTATTTCGTTGTTTATCTAAAATTCACAAACTCTTCTGTGATGAAAATGGCAACTCATTTTATAATAAATTGCCTTTTGTAAACTACATCTGGTTGAGTTTTATGCATTCAGAATTTGTTTCTAGTAGCTACACATTCTGTCATAGTTTCAAATTCTGCCCCTTTAAAAAATTTTCATTGAGGACTAAAATGTGCCGAACATCATTTATGCCCTACTGTAAAATCATGACAAAGTAGTGTGGGCCTTCATGGAGATCACATTTTAAAGGGGAAAAATAGTTTGAGAATAAATACGTGGTTTCGTGATAGGAGGTATTAAGCACTGTGAAGGAAAGCAAATCAAGATAAGAGGATGGAGAGAGTGGAGTTGTTATTTTGAATGGATGGTCAGGGAACATATCTCTCATGAAATATCTAAGCAGAAACCTGAAGTGTGGGTGCCTGAAAGAGCCGCCTGGGCCAAGAAAACAGAAATCCTAGAGTCTTGGGTAAACCTGCCATATTTGAGAATTGGTAGAGACGGAACGGGAGCCTATGTGCGTGGCTGAAGGAGAGGGACAGAGGGAAGAGCATGCAGCAGTGAGACTGGAGTAGAAATCATGACCTACACCATGTAGCGTTTGTAAGCCACTCGAAGGATTTGGGATTTTATATAAAATATGATGGGAAGGAAGCCTTTGGAATGTTGAGGACAGTGATGCAATCTGACTGACATGTTAAAAGGCTCGCTTTGGTTACTGTGTGGAAAACAACCTAGACTGTATATGAGTGGAAGGAGGGTGAGCATTTCAGTCAAGGTGAGAAATAATGATGGTTTAGACCTGAAAGTGGTGGTGGAGGAGGTAAGGTGTGGTGGGATTTGGTAGGCTGCGCTGAGCAATTGTTCCTGTTGAGTCAGTTGCTTGTAGACCAACCATCTGCTGTTTGGGTAGTAGCATGTTGTATGCCTATAGATTCTGCTTTGTTCAATATGCCATAACAAAGAAGAGTACAAGAATACATGGATACTGTAAAGCCATTTAATAAATATTTATTCCTATTGTATTACAGATATTTTATAACTGCACCTGTGTGGAAATTGCAGCATCTAAATCAGGAAATTCCTCAGGCCTGGTGGGCAGGTGTCAAAAAGACAATGGATGTCCCAAAATATTTTTGTATTTCCTTATAATTTCTGTCATCACATCCTATACTTTATCCCTAGGTGGCATACCTGGATACATACTGCTTTTGAGGTGAATACTGATTCTCTCTCCCCACTTTTAATATAAGATTAAATGTAATCATTTAGAGCAGTGATATCAACTTCTGTTCTGTGGAATAATCATGGCACTTTACAGGCCTCTCAGGAACTTATTCCCACATCCCTGTTCCAATTTTTTTTTAATAATTAGTTTTTTGTTTGTTTTTAAAGGAGCTTTAGATGATACAAATGTTACATAAAATATATAAGGGGTTCTCATATGTCCCACTCCCTCCCACACTTTCCCACGTTAACAGTGTCTTTCGACGTTAACAATGTCTTTCGTTAGCGTGGTACATTCATTACAATTGATGATTCCATATGGAAGCCTTACTACTAACCATGGACTACAGTTTACGTTATAGTCTGCACTTTGTCCTGCACAATTTTGTAAGTTATAACAAAATATACATTAGTCTGTATCTGTCACTGCAATGTCATGCAGGGCAAGTCCAATGCCCAAAATACTCCCATATTACACCTATTCTTCCCTCTCCCATCCCTCAGAACCTCTGGTGACCCCTGCCTTCCTGTCCCAATTTTATATGTTTCCCACTTTAAACTTTTTGTGTAAAAGTGTGATTGAGTGCAAGTTTTCTTAGTTAAAAATGTTTGCAAACCATGGAGAGAGCAATGTTAGAACCCAGATCTCTATAATTACTCAATGAATATAGTATGCTATTTTCTGATGCTGGTATAGACAAAATTGAACCAGTCTGGACAAGATGTGCTTTAAATGGTACAATTTAAAGGCTTATAATAAGATATTTTTCATTTGTTATTTTATATATAGGTTATTAATTTTTCTATGTATTCTTGCCCTGATTGGAATTTTCTATGAGAATCTTAATGGCTGTTGGGTCAGATGGTGATTCTGATCCCTAAATAGTGTCAATAACTTCAAATGCTTTTTCTCACAGAAAGCTAAAAAAAATAATTTTTAAAACTGTATACCCCTTGCATATTTTTAACTTGGTATCCAAAAATTTTTGTTTCACTTTAGCCAAGCACTGATCTCCAATACATACAGTGATTAAATATCCAAAGCTACCCAATTTAAAACTATTTGAAACATCTTTAATGTTCAAAAATGTTACATCTTTTCTTTTTCTCCTTGTATTTCTATCTTCATTCAACTTCCCTATAGCATTTCCTTCTCTTGTAATATAATTTATGGATGAACATCTTTTGAGTATCCTACTATTTGTCACTATAAAATGTATACAAATTCAAATTTTAAAATACTAATCTTTTAACCAGGATACTCAGCAATAAAATTTTCTTGGTCATTGAATTAGCTTTTCAAATATTACCGGTACAAAATTAATCAAAATTACCTAAAATATTACAAATTTTGATAAAAGCATTAAACATAAAAAGGAAAAATGTTTTTGGAAATCAATCTTCTATGAGATGAATTGGGTGATTTTTAAATTAATTCGTATTTCTAAGAATGACTCGACTTTTTTCTAGAGCAAGACTAATGAAAGGTATTGTATTCATGTTTATCTTTTCTAATCAATTTCTATAATATAAATCTGAAAAGTAAACAGAAAACAGAACCTAACTTCCACAAATCTGTTATTCTCAAGCGTGTAAGGAGGATATGAGATATTTATGTGTACAAATGGCAGCACAGGTTTGGAAAGATGGGAAAGCATTGCCCTAGAATTCCCAGACCAGGGTTGTTCTTCATGGGTGGCCACTTCTTCAATACCTTCATATACTGAGCCAAGTAATCACTAGGTCCAGTGACAAATCAGGCTGCCACCAGTCCCCCAAGTTTACCCTGGTATATTTTTTTTATATCAGAAGGATTCTGCCGAGTTGAAAGAGTAAGGCCTTTTTTAAAGCAGAGACTAAATGAGATATACATATGAAATACTTATTACCATGGTTAACACTCAGTAACTATTATATATCATGATCATTAGTATTATAATCCAAAGGCTAATCAGTTAAAGCTATACAGGCATATTAATGATACACTTGTCAAGTTGGACTAGTTGATAAATTCAGTGTCCTCTATTCAACACAAACATTTAGCATGCCATAGAGATTGTTTCAGCTTTGGTCAGTTTAGTCTTGTGCTTTTAGACCAAGAGCCACAAAACCTGGTTAAGTATTATTAGATCTTTATTGTTGCTTCAAATTCTTGTAATTTCTTCGAAAGTCAGTTATATTTTCTGAGTCTGTTATTTTGCTGATTGAATTAGATTCTACCCATCACCATTCGATTGTCATGATGATGATTTACCTTCTAGAAATATTCACTATAAGGTTCTTGAACCATTACATGTTAACTGAACATGGACTTTCCTTGTTTTGTTTCCCAACACCTAGCACACTAGTGGATCCTCCATAAATGCTACTTGAATACTAACAACATATCAAACCTATTAAGTAGTTTATCAGCAACATTTGTTTTCATTGAGCCTATTTTTTAATGTAGGAGACATATACTACTACGAAACCTCTTCTATAAGGTTGGCAGCTCTGAGACCCCCTATTTTAATGTAGCATGTTATGGATATATTTCTGCTCCTAAAGGAATGTGGAGCAGACATTTCCACATGCAAGAGCATATTTTTTAATTGTGCTTTTGTTACTTTAGGTGCATAAAGCCACAACTTAAGTCTTTTGCCCTGGGTATCTACACCTTAGCAATAAGAGTCCTTGGTAAGTATAATCTATGCTTTAACTTAGGGTAGCCATGACAAGTGTATTTTGAGTACTTTTCTAAATACTTTTTATAGAATTACCATGCATAACTGATTAATGTAGGTGAAGTTCATCATTTCATTCCCTTCTTTTGTTCTGTAGGTATTTATTGAGTGCCTTTACTGTACCTATGATATTATAAAGTGATTTGGTGAGAGTAATGATAATTTTTTATTAATAGTATTTCCTCCCTCAATATTTGTCTGTTGTCAAAAAAAAAAATCTATTGTTATTCTGGGAGACCCTTCTGAGAGGAAAGAAAAAAGCCAATAAGAAATGCTGAAGCCTAAATATGACTTTTTCAGTTATTTATATGTAAGGAATTATATTCAGCTATTCTCAATGGTCATCCCTAGAATATGTCATAAGGAAGAAAGATACGGTTATTCACCTAATCAAAGTATGTTTTTGACTTGGTGATTCTTTTAAATGTAATGTTTTCTCTGACCACCATTTTTTTTCAATATGAATTAGTTAACTCCCCCCGCAAAAAAAAAAAAAAACACACAGAGTGAATGAAACAGGTAGATCTCTGTCTTTCAGTTGTTTATATTCTGAAGAGAAAGTGAAATATTGAGCTTTAAAATTTTGAAATTAAATTTGGTGTTTTTAGATAGATATAAAATATCTATAAAATTTATGCATATACAATGTATTTGTGATAAAATGGGAGAAGCAACAAAAATGGAGGTGTATGCCCTATGGCTGGTTCTGATTTTACAACATAAAACCAGAGATTCTGGATATAATGAACAGTGCACAAAAAGATTTCATTTAAAAGAAATGATTCATAAAATTGATTCCAAAAAATATAAACATTTAAAAATGGCCAAAAAAAAAAATACCATAGCAAAATCAAAAGCTAAATTACAAACAGGAAATCATTTTACAATATGTATGGCAGACAAGTGGCTAAGATCCCTACTTGAGAGCTCCTAAATATTAAGAAAAAGGCAAACAAACACAGAGAAAAACATGGTAAAAATAGGAACAGCCATTTCAGAAATAAAAGAAATGTGAATACCTTTCAAAATATGAAAAGATGTTCAAGCGCTCATAATAAATGCAATTTAAAACTAGACTGAACAGACAGCCAACTTTTGCTGCCAGGTTTCCATTCCCCCACAGGATCTTTGAATCTGGCAGAGCCACTTTACTCAGAGCTCCAGAAAACAGATACAGGGTTGCAGTAAATGGGCAAGTGCCAAATCAAGAAGACACAACCTAAAACAGTAGTAAGAAAAGTTCACAGTGCCCTTGCTGGTCTCTCTCCCACCCCCTCACATCTCAGTGTGGAACCAACCTGAACTTTCAATGTGGGTCCCTAGTCCCCATTCCAGAGAGAGCAGTGTGACCTCTCGGTACACTCTGAGGTGCAGGCTTCAGGAAGAGTCAGTCTATCTGGTGACACCAGAGGGTCAGAACCAAGATGTGCATCCCTGGCCAACATCCCAGAACATACCCTTTATTCGTAAGTAGTTTACAGACAGCTAAATCAAGTAAAAGCAACCTGGGAGAAAAGATTACCAGCTTTAAGACATACAGTAGAGCACCCAGGAAAGGGATGGGTGCTATTTCATAGAGAGAAGAGGGAGCATTCAGATCCCTGTAAATGGCAGAATTCCTAAGGCCATAAGCACATGCTTAGAATAAGATATGCTCAGAAAAGAATGCAGAAGACAGTGCAGTATTGCCTGAGGCTGATCTTGGTAAGAAGTCTAAGCTCTGAAAGAAAGCACCAGCCAACATAAAGTCAATATGAAATGACTGTAAAATGTGGGGTTTTTTTGCAGAAATTTGTTTTTGTAGTTCCTGGCACTCAAGGAAATTTTTGTCATATCAGCAGCTGAATAAAACCTTAAGCAGCAGTAACTAAGTTGCAGAAGTAGCACATTAAAATATTAAAATGCAGTGTAAGATTACAAGACAAAGAAAGAAAGAGGTAATGATGGGCCATCCAAAGGAACAAGATAAAACTTTATAAAGGACCAATGAAGATGATCAGACTTGGGGCATACATTTAGAAAATGATCGTCAGTATTCTCAAAGAACTAAAAGAAAACAGAAAAACAACTAAACAATATCAGGAAAGTGATATATGAACAAAATGAGAATCTCAAAAAAGAGACAGAAATTATAAAAAGGTACCAAACAGAAATAACTGCAGTTGAGGCCCAAAGTAACTGAAATAAAAAATTCCTTAGAGGGTTTCCATAGCAGACTGGAGCTGGCAGAAGAAAGACTCAGTGAACACAAAGGATAAGACTATTGAAATTATTCTGGCAGAAAAGCGTAAAGAAAAAAGAAGGAAGACAAGTTAACCCTAAGACCCTAAGAGATCTCTGAGACACCATCAGATATAACAATCTGCACTGTAGGGGAGTCCCATAAGGACAAAGGAAAGAGAAGGAATGCTTAAAGACATAAAGGCAGAAAACTTCCCAAATTTAACAAAAGATACGAATATACATATATAAAAAAACAAGCAAATCCAAACTCGATAAATTTAAAGAGAACCATGCCTAGACATATTATAATCCAACCATCCAACACCAAAGACAGAGAATACTTAAATTTGTAAGACAGAAGCAATGTGTCATGTAAAAGGAAGCCAAGCAAGATTAGGTGCCTGTTTCACGTCAGAAACCATGGAGGTAAGGAGGCAGTGAGACAAAATAGTTAAGTCCTGAAAGAAAATAATTACCAACAAAATGTTTTATATCTGGTGAAAAATCCCTTTCAAAATGAGGGAGAGATTAAGACATCACCAGACAAAAGTTGAGGGAGTGCTTCACCACTACAAGCAATGCTAAAGGATTATTTAGATTGAAATAGAAGACACCATATATTATTTCAATGTGGTGTAATGAAATGATCTCCAATAAAGGTAACCACTTAGGTAATTATAAATGTCACTACTATTTTATTAAAGTTTTTTGTTATATAACTGTTTTGCTACTTACTGTACATAAAATATAAATACAAAACTGTAATGATAAAATTATGATTGCGGATACAATGTATAAGCATATAATTTTTTAGAACAACAACAAAAAGATAGAAGGAGGGGTATAAGAATATAGTTTTTGTATATTATTGAACTAAGTTGGTATCAAATCAAATGAGATTGTTATAGCTTTAGGGTATTAAATTTAAGCCCCGTGGTAGCCACAAAGAAAATATCTGAAAAACATACACAGTAGGAAATGAGAAGGGAATCAAAATGGTTCATTACAAAAGACCAAATAAATATGGAAGTAGAAAGTAATGGAATAATTGAGGGACAAAAATGGATAAAACTTACAAAGACAAAATAGCTAAATGGCAGAAGGGAGTGCTGCGTTATCAGTAGTTACTTTAAATGTAAATGAATTACACTACAGTCAAAAGGCAGAGAATTAGTAGAATCATATAGAACCCAACTATATGCTGTTTGCAAGAGATTCACCTTAAATTCAAAGACACAAGTACGTTAAACGTGAAAAGGTGGCAAAAAATATTCTATGTAAATAATACCAAAGGAGAATTGGGGTAGCTATAATAACATTAGATAATAATAGACTTTCAAACAAAAATTGTTACAGTGGACAAAAAAGGACATTATATAATGGTAAAGGAGTCATTTCATCAAGAAGACATAAAATTATAAATATACATGAACATAGGAGCAAAGCCCCAAAATAGATGAAGCAATTATTAACAGTTTTAAAGGGAGAAATGGATGACTCTACATTAATAGTAGGAGACTTCAATATATCACATTGAACAATAGACAGAAGACTTGAATTATACCATAAATAACTAGACCCCATAGACATATTTAGAAAACTTTACCAACAGCAGCAGAATACACATTCTTCTCTAGTACACACAGATAAGTCTCTAGGATAGACTAAATGTTAGGTCACAAAACAAGTCACAATAAATTTTAAAATATTGAAATCAAACCATGTATTTTTTGTTACAATGCAATGAAACTAGAAATAAAATAAAGGGAGGCCTGGAAAGTTGACAGATATGTAGAAATTAAACAGCACACTCTTATATAACCAGTGGGTCAAAGAAAAAACCACAGGAAAAAATGGGAAAGATTTTAAGGGGAATGAAACCCAAAATATATCACCACAAAACTCATGGGTTGCAGCAAAGGCAATGTGAGAGAGAAATTTATAGCCCTAAATGCTTACATTTAAAAAGAATAAAGAAATCAGTACCTAACCTTACACCTGGAGGAACTAGTAAAAGAAGAGCAAACAAACCTCAAACTGAGAAGCAGGCAGGAAATAATAAAGATTAGAGTGCAGATATGTGAAATAGAGAATTTAAAGAAGCATATATTCTTCTTAAATTATGTAAAAAAGGTATTTGAGGACTGTGGGAAGATGGTGATAGACTAACAGGAAAAGCTGAATGCTCTCACAAAAACAATGGAGACAGAGCCCAAAGCTGTCTGAGGGACCTGCTTGGGGGTTAGCAGACCAAGACAGTGAAACAAAGAAGCTGAAACAACAAACATGAGTTACCAAGCCCCTGTGGTAGCTAGGATGGGCTCTCCTCCCCCTCCCCGGCCACAAGATATTAAGCTAGAGTTAAACACCTGACTCCTGCAGCTGACTGAGAGGGTAACAGACATCTTCCTCCCTGTCAGCTGTTTCAAGGAAAAAGAGAGGGGAGGTAGGGGTGCTTTTCTTCAGTGAATTCAGCCAGCAGAGCCTGCTTTGAATCTCCAATAATGGAGGAACATGGGAAAGCAGAGACTGAAACACCTCCATGGAAAGGTGCACTGATGAGCACCATCTTCTGGCCAGTCTGGAAATTGCATGAACAAAAACTTCACGCTCTCTGTATCCAACTCCTGGAAGAAAATCTGCACTGCACTAGTAAGTCCCTGGCCTGATTTTGAAAACTTAAGCTGGGCAATTTTAAAAACTGGGATAAGTTGAACCAACCAACTATCAAAGAATAGCTGTGGGAAAAAAAAAACATAGGAAAGAGAGAAAAATTGGCCATCAGAGTAAATTCACCAACATATTCAGCTGCCCAGATGTCAGCAAAAAATTACAAGCCAGACCAAGAAACAGGAAGAAATCACCCAGCCAAAAGAACAAGCCAGATATCCTGAAAAGATGCAGGATTTAATACAATTAATCAGTGATAATCAGACAACTTTTCTAAATCACTTTGAAGAACTTAAAGAAAATATGACTGAAGAAAAAGGATATTAAGATATTGCTGGAAGCAGAATTGACCCAAAGGATAGGGCGTCCGCCTACCACATGGGAGATCCGTGGTTCAAATCCCGGGCCTCCTTGACCCGTGTGGAGCTGGCTCATGTGCAGTGCTGATGCGCACAAGGAGTGCCATGCCATGCAGGGGTGTATCCCATGTAGGGGAGCCCCACACACAAGGAGTGTGCCCTGTAAAGAGAGCCATCCAGCATGAAAGAAAGTGCAGCCTGCCAAGATAATGCAAGAGAAAGAGACACAGATTCCTGGTGCTACTGACAAAAATACAAGTGAACACAGAAGAACACACAGTGAATGGACACAGAGAGCAGACAACTGGGGGGGGGGGCAGGGATGGGCAGGTAAGGGGAGAGAAATAAATAAAGGCATTGGGTGAACATAAAGAACAATTTGAAAGCCTGCAAAGAAAAGTAACAAACCTTATGGGAATGAAAGACACAATGGATCGGATTAAATATGCATTAGAGACACATAAGAACAGATTTGAATTGCTCAAAGATAGAATTAGTGATTTCAAAGCAGAACATCTGAACTGGAAAAGACAAGAGAACAGAGATAGAAGAGATTGAAAAAAAAATAGAGTCTCAGGTAATTGAATGTCAATGTGAAATGCACAAACATTTACATTATTGTTGTCCCAGAAGAGAATAGAATGGAAAAGGGGCAAAAAGGTTACTTGAGGAAATAATTACCAAAAACTTCCCAACCCTGATGAAGAAAATATCAATATCCAAGAAGGATAATGCACCCCAAGGAGAATAAATCTGAATAGACCTACCCCAAGACACCCACTATTCAAAATGACAAATATCAGAGACAGAGGATTCTGAAAGCAACAAGAGAAAAACAAAACATCATATATAAGGGAAATGTGATAAAATTAAGTGCCAACCTCTCATTAGGAATCACGGATGTGAGAAGAAAGTGGTATAACCTAGTTAAGGGACTGAAAGAGAAAAACTGCCAGCCAAGAATTCTGTATCTGGCAAAGCTGTCCTTCAAAAACGAGGGTGAGTTCAAAGTCTTTACAGACAAATAAAAACAGATAGAATATGTTACTGAAAGACAAGATTTGCAAATGATACTAAAGGAAGGTTACAGTCTGAAAGGAAAAAACAAGGGTGAGAGATTTGGAAAAGAGTTTAGAAATAAAGATTATTAGGAAGGGTAAACTAAAGGATAAGAAGACAGACAATAGTATAATATGACAACAGAAAGCTGAAGGACAAAATGAATGAAGTAATGCCTTTACGATACTAACACTGAATGATAATGGATTGAACTCCCCAACCAAGAGACACAGACTGGTATTAAAAAAATATGAGTCATCTATATGTTACCTACAAGAGACCCACCTCCGACATAAGGACACAATCAGGTTAAAACTGAAAGGTTTGAAGGAGGTATTCCAAGCACATAGTAACCAAAAAAGAGCTGGAGTAGCAATACTAATATCAGACAAAATAGATTTCAAATGCAGAAACTGTTATAATGGATGAAGAAGGTCATTACATATTAATAAAAGGGACAATTCACCAAGAAGAAATGACTATATGAAATATTTATGCACCTAACCTGAATGCCTCAAGATACACAAGGAGCACACTGGCAAAACTGGAGGAAGAAATAGGTGTCTCTACAATAATAGTTGGAGACTTCAATATGCCACTGTCAGGATTGGATAGAACATCTGGACAGAGGATAAATTAAGAAAGAGAGAGCTTGAATAATATGATAAATGAACTAGACCTAACAGACATCTATAGAGCATTGCACCCCAAAGCAGCAGGATATATTTTCTTTTTAAGTGCTCTTGTATCCTTCTCCAAGATAGACCATATGTTGGGTCACAAGACAAGTCTCAATAAATTTAAAAAGACTAAAATTACACAAAATACTTTCTCTTTCATAACAGAATGAAGCTGTAAATCAATAATGGACAGAAAAAGGGAAAAGTCACGAATTAATCAACACAGTCTTAAATAATTAGTGGGTCAAAGAAGAAATTGCAAGAGAATTCAGCATATATCTTAAGATGAATGAAAATGAGAACACAACATATCAAAAATCATGGGACACTGCAAAGGCCGTGCTGAGGGGGAAATTTATAGAACACAATGCTTACAATTAAAAAGAAGAAGGGCTAAAATTGAAGATCTAACTGCACACCTAGAGGAACAAGAAAAAGAACAGCAAATTAATCCCAAACCTGGCTGAAGGAAAGAAATAGTAAAGATCAAAGCAGAAATAAATGAGATTAAAACAAAATAACAATAGAATCAACAAACCCAAAAGCTGGTTCTTCTAGAACACTAACAAAATCGACACTCTAAGCTAAGTGGATCTTTTATAGCCCTGTGAGCTATCCTTTCCTTGCAAGTTATTGATGAAAAAGTGGAAAGATCATTCTGTTACATTCCCCCATCATTGTTTTTAAAAGAACAAATCAAGTCCTACAAATGACATGTATTAAACTTTTACACTTGAATTAAAGATATTAAAACACATGCAAAAAAAGTTAAGTGAAACAGATTCTCAAAACAAACTGAAATTAGCTCTATAGAGTGTTGGTAACATAACCATACAGAAAAAAAAAACTATAAATTATTTGAAAAGACGTTCCACCAAATCCCCATAGTATAACTACATTCATGCTGTTATTATTAGTACTAACATTAGTATTATTATGCTAAAACATATTTTAAGATAAAGCAAATAAGATATATTGTTAGGAAGAGATGTTTTCAGCATAATCAAAAAGTGATGAATGTATAAAATAAAATAATTTTGAGTAAAACCCTTTCTTAAATTTTTATTTCAAATTTAATAATTCAATCATTTAAATTTTAATTTAAAATCATTTTTTCATTTAAAAATAATTCACAGTTTATAGCTCTGTGTACTGAACAATCTAGAAGCTATAATAACCCAGGAGAAATGAGCCCCCATAGTACTCTGTGATAACTAAGTATCATTTTCCAGTAAAGGAACCATGGCATGTTGGAGAAATGACTGATTTAAAGTCAAGTGTCAAAAATCGTTTTGTGCTAGACAGTGAGAAAGCTGTCAAAGGCTAATATGGATATGTCAAAAAGACATGGGACCAATTTGAGGATATTAGTCTAATGTGAGAATTTGAGGAGCAAACAAAATCATAATAATTGCAAATGTATTAAATTACATCAAATATATAAAAAATTCTGAGTTTCATTATATTTTTTAAAATTTTGTGAACACTAGGTCACTGACTCATTAAACTTAAAACTGTCAAAAAGAAACAGGAACCAACTACTCCAGATCTATTGTTATATATGTATTTGCTGATCTGCTTATTCATACTGAACTCCCATGTATGCATTAACCAATATCAACAATTGATAACCTGCCTAATTTTAGCTCATTGGTATCCCTACACACTTCTCTACTCTATTATTCTGAAATAAGTCTCAGAAAGCCTAATATTTCATCCATAAAAATTTTTGTTAAATACTTCTAATCTAAAGATAAGGACTTTTTCAAAACTTTATAGTTATCACATCTTAAAATAGTTCCTTAGTATTATTAATTATCCAATTAGTGTTCACATTTTTCCAATCATCTAAAACATGTTTCCTTATGAATTGTTTGAATCAATAACCAAACAAGAGCCATACATTGCATTTAAGTGATACATCTCAAATCCCTGTCAATGTATAAGTCCCACTTTCCTGTCCGCTCTCCCTTTCAACTATTTATTTTGAAAATTTTAAAACGTACAGAAAAGTGGAAAAAAATTCAGTGTGTACCTGTTATCTGTTGCTTGGATGCATCAAATCCTTCCAAAAGACAAAAATAGGTCTCCTCTCACTCAGCATTCATGTGTGTTTCTGTACCATTTGAAAAGTATTATATACGATGGCACTTTCCCCTAAAGACCTCAGATTGTACCTCTTTAGAGAGCAAGCATTGCTCTTGCATAAACACAATGCTATTATCACACTTATGAAATTGAGCACAAATATATCTAATATATATTCTATATTCAAATTAGAATGATAATGTCTTCTATAGCATTTTTCCCTTTTCATCAAGGATTTAATCAAGAACCCCACATTCCATTTAGTTATCTTTTTGATCTCCAACAATATCCCTATTATTTTATTTTGTCTTTTGCAACATTCACGTTTTTTAAGAGGCAAAGCCAGTTGTTATGTTGCATATCTTACCCATTTGGATTTGTCTGATTGTTTGCTTTTGGTTAGGCTCAGAGGAAATATTTTTGGCAATACTACTACAAAGGTGATATTGTATGTTTTTCAGTACATCATGCCAAGAAGCATATAACTTCAGTTTGTCCCATTATTGGGGATATTAAATTTGATTTATCAGTGAAAAGAGCACCCACTAGTTTTCTGTTAAAGTTCATTTCTCCTATTTAGTAAGTAATCTGTGATGTGATACCTCCAGTCTATGTGAATATTCTAGTTCCTAAAAAATCATTCACCCGAAGTTTAAGCACCCTCTGAAAGTTAATTAACTCAATTATTACATGGGTCTCTGCAAAGCATAGATAGACCTTAAATAGAAACCATTTAAAAAATATGTCCAATTTGTTGTTCAAGACCAGATGGATAATCTCTGAGATTTAGAGGGGCCATAAATATGTTTAAACAACTTTAAAAATTCAGTGAGAATATTTTATTCTAGTTAAGCATACCAATACGTTTTCCAAAGAAGGCAACATATATCAAAGAGGTTAAAAACTCAAATGCAGAAAAAGCCCAAGCACTTGCTGTAAATGAGTGAATAGGCAGACAGGAAGTTGGAGAGTGAGCGCCTTGGCTATGCGGAGGGTGGGGGCGAAAACGGAGACAGCTGCTTTTCAACTGTAGCCAACTGTTACCATGGACTTGCTGCAGCTTTTACAAGAATCCAGAAATCTGGGGGTTTTTATACGTAAAATATCCTGGCCTTTAAATCTTGTCTACTAATGAAAATAAGATTCAAAAGCAAAACCTATGCAGACTAAATAGCAGGTATGAATGAACCACCAGTTTGAACCATACAAAAGATGAAATTGAGTGGTGAACAGACCATAGCCTATTTTGTTAAAGGCTGTTGAAAACTTTTAGAACTTGGCTAATTTGACCTTTCTAAAGATTGGGCCATGACTCGCCCTGTTGAGGAGGAACACAGTCAAAATCAGAAGTTTGTACATCTTTCATATACAAGTTATGATCAAAGTATTTGAAGGTGGGAAGTCATTAATACACTTGTGCTGACATTTGTATGTGAGAGACATATTTACTCTCCAAAGAGGGATTAAATTCTCAACCAACATAGGCCAAGGACCCCCTATGGCTGATAGCACGATGAAGGCAGATGTGTCCCCTGCCCTCTGGAGTTTACACTCTCAGGAAAGGCAAACACTAAACAAGCCGTTACACAAGCATTGAATATTTCTAGATGAACTCTTAAGCACTATGGGATGCAGAGCCAATGCAACTAATGCAGATCAGGGGATCGGAAGAGCCTTTCCTGAAAGAATAATATTTAATCTGAAATTCAAAGGGTGAACAAGTGTTAAGAAGGAAAAGAACGGGAAAATAGTTCAGATAAAGAAAACTACAAAAGGCACACAGGCAAAAGGGAAGAACATTTTAAGTACTCAAAGAAATCCAGTAAAGTTGGGAGTCTGAAATATAAAGCAATGAATGTTACCTAAAATAAGGAGGGAAACATAGTTAGCTACTCTTGTATTGGGAAAAATGCCTCACGGATTTTTCTGTAATTGAATCATCTAGCATCTCCGTGAGGATAGATTGGCAAAGGTTACAGGAGGTATTAGAAGAATCATGAATTGGTTTTTGCTTTATTTAAATTAGGAGAGAAGTAGTAGCAGGAGGAATGGAGAGAAGAAGAGAATGTGTTTAAGATACACTTTAGGGGCAAATTAAAATGTGGTGGTGGCCAGAGAAAGGGAACATTGCCAAGATGACTTCCAAGATTTTCCTATAAAAAGGGGGCAGTTTGGGGAAGCAAGAAGATGAGCTCATGTTAAGTTCCAAGTGGCTGGGAGACATCCTCCTTGATATAACCCAGCAGCAGTTTTAACAGGATTCTAGAACTTCAGAGAAAAGACTGAGCTTATGAGAGAATCTTTGGCATGAAATCTGGCATCAGATTCCTAATCATATGCTTTCTGTATCAACTAAGATTTCCTTTAATTTCCAATCACCATTTCAGTTTTGAAGCTACTGCCTGATATTAATATTCTGTAGATATGGTCTGACTCTTCTTTTTGGTGTCCATGTATCAATTAAGGCCCTGTCATTTCCAAAACAGTCATTCTTAAACTAAAAGTAAATCCTCCAAATAGCAAAAACCGATGGATACATGTTTTTAGCAGCAATTATTTGTTTTCTCACAGCAGGAATCCCAGCTCCTGTTTATTTTGGAGTTTTGATTGACACTTCATGCCTCAAATGGGGATTTCAAAGATGTGGAAGTAGAGGATCCTGCAGATTATATGATTCAGATGCTTTCAGGTACTGTATCAAATGTGTCCTGCGTCTCATTGCTGCAAATCCCACATCTGTACAATGCAACTGACACTGATAATTCTTGGCATAAGTTCACTGCTTGTGTGGAAAAAGAGCATCTAATTTAAAAGTGTGATCTGCTTTATATGATAGTTCTATTATTATTTCATTATTTGAATAGATCTTTATTTTATGGGTTTTTTTCTCAGTATTCACCTTGACTCCCATTTTAAATGACGTCATTTTAAAAAAATACAATATAAAATTCCAGAATAGAGTATAATTTTGAAAATTTATGCACACAAAGGGGTTAGTGATTCCCTCAACACAGAAGCATTTGAATTTAGGTCACATTTTAGGTTTACTTCTATTCTTTTTCAAACTGAGCCAAACTGTACCATTTACGTCAGCTATAATCCCCCTGGGCAAGAGTTGGATTTGGCTCTAAATCTGTCTGGCTTACATTGCCAAACTGATGTTCAATTATTCCAGTACTTGAAATGCATAAAAGGAAAAGGTTTTCTGTGAGTGTGCATGTGTATGGGGTGGGAAACATGGCTTTTCCACTGTGGTATCGTTCAGTTCATCTCATCAAACACTTGGCCCCCTTATGGCAATGCTTCAATGCCTCAAAAGCCAGAAGGATTTTTTTTTAGATTTATAAGCTGAGCATTTTCTAGGGAAATAAACTTGGTACTGATGGGTGTAAACTGGATTTGAATTAAGCAGACCATCTCAAATAAGTTGGTTTGATTTAATAGGCTTTGATGTTACGTGAGAAATTTATTTTGGTCTTTGAAAGGGACCCAGTCTGTGAGCATAATTTGAGCTTTACTCAGATTTGCTCTATTCACTATAAGGTAAAGACCATCTAACTCATCTCATTCAGAGACTGAGAGTATGTTTGCAAGGTGACCAGAATGAACCATTCAATCTGCCCTTCCATACTTTACCAGCTTAAAATAATGTCGAAATTAAGGCTTCTACTCTCCTGAGAGCTCTGACTCACCTTAGCTTTGCTTCATGCACTTTTTTTTCATTAGAAGTGAACTTGGGCAAGGTCTGAGGGTAGGGTAACCACATAATTTGTCATTCAGACCTGGACACTTTTGAACATGAAAGGGGGCACTATTAAAAATTACACTGGGGCAACACTAGCATAAACTGGGGATGATCTGGGCAAACAAGGATATGGTTACCTGGTCTAAGGGAATGATTTACAGAGCGGATGGAACTGATTATGTAATGAGCAATAACCGAAAAATGATGTTACTACTAAGAAACTGCTTTATATTAGCTAACTGCTTTCAATAGTCTGCTGTGTTCATAGAAAGGCCTTTTATAGCCACTGACTCTGCATTCTTAAAGAAAACCATCCATATGATATTATCATCTTTCTTTTCCACTTTATCTCAGTTTTGTTAGCTGCAATGATTGACCAAGATTCTCCCTTCTTCTAGACACATATATCTGGGACTTACTGTGATACTGGGCACAGTGTCCATTTTCCTAAGTGCTGCAGTACTTGTCACTTTAAAGAAAAAATATGTTTCAAAACGTAGAAGCTTCCTAACCAAGAGAGAAAGCAAAATGGTCTCTACAAGAATCAGGAAAGAATGTTCTACTACGGGTGATCACTTGCTACAACCCAGCTATTGGCCAGGCAAGGAAACACAACTTTAGCAAAGGGATGACTCAAGCCTTGTTTTCTAATTTCTGAAAAGTCCGCAAACCCAAATATATTTTAAACAATAGGGTTTTAAATGTGTCATTTCATTCTCCTTTCAAAAATTTTCTGGTTTGTTTTTGATCCTAGGTATATATTAGATAATATAGCTGATGCCAAATATAATCAAACATGTTATAGAAAATGCAAATTATAGTTAATCTCAAACTTTGTAATTCATATACAAATTCTTTATATTATTTACACAGGATGCTTAATTTTGCCTTGTGGTCATTTATCAACTATATTCCTACTAGAACAATTGTCCTATTGCCAATGGTTATGTGTAAAGGAACTTATAAACTGAAATACTTGTATAGGATAAAAGAATACTATTTGGAAATTAAGCCAGATGTTGGCCTCCTTCGAATATCACCTTAATGGTGATGTTAAGATGGAATCAGAACATATAAAGGAATATTTAATTTTAAGCTCCTTTCTTTTGAAATGTAATCATTGTTCTAGAAATCTGTAGTGACAAATGACCTCAGTGTATTAGAATTTCAGATTAGCTCATCTACCATTCATTTGCATATGTTTTATGTGTGACACTGTAAGTGACCATGGTTACAAAGTAATAAAATTAATGTTAATATGCTTTATTGTCTTTCTATGAATTCAATGAATTAAAAATATATTGTTAAATATGATCCCACCCTTATATTCATGTGTATAAGCAGCTCCCTACTTAAGCATAGGATGTGCTCCTAAAATGTGTTTGGAGGTTAAATTTCCAAAAGGCTACAATAAAATTAGTTGTTATGATGGGAATGCAGGAGATGGGATGAATGGTGATAAGGCTGGGTATGATTCTGGGGCTCCACCTGCACCTATCGCAGGTCCCTAGAGACCTCTGGGAAGAGAGTTGCCACTGGTACCATCCACCAGATATCTGTTTCTCTGGAACTAAGTCAAGCCAGGCATTTCCTCTTCCCTGGCTTACTAGTGCTCTTCAGATTAGGGATGGAAGGTTCAAGTGCACCATCTTTAATCTTCAGCTCTATTATGGGCCAAGTTTTTCCTCCTCTACACAGCTGAAAAGCAGATCTAAGGTGGAGACTCCCCTAGCGCCCTACCGAGATAGCGCCAGCTCTCTGTCCAATGTTGTCTGCTCTCCGCAAACCCACAAGTACCAATCCAGAGAAGATGGGGTGGAAGGGATGTTGGTCTAGGAAAATAATTCTGCTAAGAGAATCATTGCAGTATGAATGACGGCCCAGAATCCCTCAAATGCACAGGGGAAGGACACTGACTTGACCTAGGATATTCTGAAGGGCAGGATGGGGACCAACAACTCTATTATGTACCTGCCACTCTAAAAACTGTCCCATTTAATCCTTATAGCTTTCTTGGTCAGGATCCCCATTTTACAGATGATGCAACTGAGACTAGGAGATGTTAGATAAATTGCTTAACTTTGGAAGAGGCAGAGCCAAGATTAAACCCAGGTCTAAATCTAAATTTGTTTTACCCCATATTAACTTAACCCAATAATAGTACCACTTCAATTAGTTGTACTGTGTCCATACTGCTTTATTTTGTCAGATCATTGGCTCCTATAACTGTTCCTCATCTGTTTATCAACAACATGAAGATCACCCACAACCATTATGAACCATGCAGAGAATTTACCTAGCATTTTCTTTTCTTCAGAAGTTGATGAATACAGTTCAAAATACTATAATTCTAATAGATGAAATCAAACTTACATCTTTCTGTTCAAACAAGTTAGATGTCAATGGCAATCTTCTAGAATTCTTAGAATTCTGGAAACTTGGAATCGAAACAATTCTTAATTGCCTTTAGAATAAACAGAATTTGCAAACCGGACACACCCAACAAAGGTATTTCAAACAGAAATTCCTCTGTTTGAGGTATTTCTTGAAGTCTAAGTCCAATAAGAAGGCCCTGCTTAAAATATAGTAGCCTAACTCATACAGTGAAAAGATCAAATATTACCAAAAAAGTGGTTTATAGTTTGTGCTGGGTTGGTTTTTTTTTTTTTTTTTTTCCATTTTCCCCCTATATACCAGTCCTGTAACTATGACTGGAAAAACATGGGGATGGAAAGTAGTTAGGGGATAGAGAGGAAAGGAAGGTTTTTTTGAGTATGTATTAACTTTGTCATTTTGTTTGAATTAATGATACAAGATCATTTCATATTGTGCTATTTTGGAAAATGAAAATAGCCTTATGTGTTGTTTCCAGTAGGTCTACTTCAGACTTGCTACTGCAGTAGCTTGTGAGCAGGAATCATTTTTGTCATCTCTATATCAATCTGACCCATAACCAATATTTATTCAATGGGTGAGAGAGTACCCTTGTCAAGAGTTTTCTTTGTAGAGATGTAATTAAAATTCAAGTTCCTCATCCTGTCTCCCACATCCTATTTTTTAAAAAACTTTTTGTAGCAATATCCTGAAAAATAACTTCTTTGCAAGTAAATTTCTAAACAGAATCTCATCCAATTTACCTCTGAACAACTTGAAAAAGAAAAATTGGCATAAAGGATGATTAAAGGACAGTCTTTTTTTTTCATAAAAGGACTGAATTTCAATTGAAAGGAAACAGTCTTATTCATAACCATTTAATTTGATAGTGGAATTATATATCCTAAATTCATATGAATGGCATATGAAGGTGCCATTTAGTGGGGAATTAAATTTACTGAAAGGAACCCTGATATTTTTGATGAGTAAACTCATCTAACAGAGGTAAGCAAGCTTTTTAAGCCTCAGAGAGCACATGATTAATTTTAATTTTTTTAAACAAACGAAACCCTGTTTCAGAGGTCAAAATATTCCCTCAGCCCCAGGGCCAAACATCAGAGGTAAGACCTTGATTGCCGTGTGGGATCCCACAATTACGCCACCTTCAATGGACCACTTTATTCTCTCATTACACAGTCATGGCCCTAGAGGTGCCCAGCACCTCAAAATGAACACTGGATTCATCTTCATCTTCAGACAGGTAAAGCACCAGTAATGTCATTCTACAGATAGAGTGACTCAAATTGCATTAAATGACTTGCCCAAGGTGGAGGCAGACAAACTAATGTTGGGTTCTTCCATTACATATATGCCTCTAAAGTAGGTAATAAAAACAAACAATCTGAAACTTCTAAAAACAGCTGGAAGAACTTTAGCATTTCAGAAATTTCCACTTAAATACGACATACCTATACACTGAGATATTGATTCAAAGACTAAATTGTAGCATATGCAGAGAATAAAAATGCCATCATTATTTTATAACCATTAGCAACTCTAACAACTTATAGCAAGCACCTCTATTTGTGTGCTGAGTGCTTCACACACATGATCTCAATGTCGAAGATTAAAATAACTTTCTGGGTTAGGTATAATTACTGATACTTTCACAGGAAGAAAAGGCTGAGAATTTTCATTTTTAAGCCAGACGAGTCCTACTAGTTGGCCAACCCAAGATTTAAACTAAGGATTACCAGTTTCAAATGGCCATGTTCTCCCTGCATTACTCTACAACATAAATTGCTGCATTCCAGTAACTCTAAAAGTCAACGTGGTAATTCTAAATTTTAAAAGTTTTAACATACTAAAGCATGGGCACAGTTGAAATAAAAATAAAACACAAAGAACTTAAAATGAAAAGGAACAATCCACCCCACCTGCACTTCTATTCCTCAAAGCCAAAGGTAACACTTCTAATCAATTTGATTTGTTGGCTTTTCTGATGACCACATCCATGCCTCTAAATAACATTATACCACTTTCTGAATTTACAACTTTGGACAATGCCTATTGACTGCTTACTCAGATAGATTAGGATAATGTTATTGCTCCATCCCTGTAATCCAGACATAGTGAGGTCACTCTTCTGAGTTCCTCAAATGTCACATTAGCACCTCCATTTCTTGTTCCATAAATATAGCATCATTTGATTCTCTATTTTATCAAATGAAGAACTTAGAGTGCTCTCCTTTTCCTTCATCTCTCCTACCTTCTTCCATCTCCTTCTTTCTGTTAGCTGTATAATTTACATTTACATTGTCAAGAATAAGCTTTTTAGTCAGATGTTTATCAGTAGTGCATCTAGGAAAAGCCTGAATGATCATATTTGAAATTTACATCACCCACTGTTGAAACCATAAAAGCTTACCATGAGAGAGAAAGAGAACTCATATTTATGGAGCATGAGCTCCTGCTATGTATCAGGTATTAGAAGTACATTTAACAAATTCGAATACTAATTGTGTAATGTAAAAAAAAAAAAAGTGGTTTCTGTTTGAATAATTTTGGAATACACAGAGTTAATGATAACTCTCTAATGATTCCATAATCTCACAAATTCTTTAATATGCTGCTATGTACTGTGGATCTCCTAAAAGGGAGTATATCCCAAACTTATCTGATACTGAATCCATTTTTCATTGATAAGCTTTGGGCCTAATTTTTATTATAATCATTTGGGAAATACAATTTTATCATTTCCTTTCTGCCGTCTTTGCCAAGTTCTGGCATTAGAATTAGGCCAGCTTTATAACATTAAAAAACTATAATATTCTGGAATAACTTTAATAGCATAGGAATTATTTCTTCCTTTTATATTTGGAAAAATATTCTTAGCTGTTTCTAGGAAAAAATTCTTTGAAAAGTTTTTGATTGGTTATTGTTCTCTTTTATACTGTTTGCTGATTCAACTTGGAAAATTGTATTTTTCTAGATTAAAATTGGATTGATATTTTCAACTTATATACTTAGAGCGCAATAGCTTAGAATCTATTTTTATATCTCTTTTCTCATTCTTAATATTACATACTTGGATTTGTCTCCTTTTGTGCATTATACTTGTCAGGGGCTTATTTCATTTGAGTTTTCAAAGAAATGGCCTTTGGAGTCTGTTTTCCTGCTACCCAATTTATTAAATTTTTTTTTACTTTAATTCCTTTCTTTTTTCTGCTTTCTTTAGCCATACTTTTAAAAAATCTTTACCTAAACTCTTGACTTATAAGCATATAACATCAGGCTCTAGTTTAATAATAAAGTCATTAATTTACCTCAAAGTACAGCTTTGTTTATGATCCATAAAGTTTAACAAGTTGTAGTACCAATGATGTTTTCCCAATTGTTTATAAATACATTTTATTTTCTACTTGATTAAAAAATTCCCATTTCATCTAAAAGGAGAATATTCCTACTTTCCTTGTGTCCAGATATTTTAATTTAAATGTGCCTTTTAAATTTTAGATTAATCACGTTTATAATCAAAGAATGTAACTTACTCAATTTATACTCTTTTGGATATACTGAGTCTTTTTTTAAGCCAAAGAAATGATCAATTTGGGAAAATGTTCTGGATTTTGAAAATATAGTATGTTCTGTGATTGTGGAGGACAATAATGGATATGAATCTTTACTAAACCAACCTAATTATGCTATTTGCCTCTTTAGATATTTATTTTCTTTCCTATTTACTCTGTCAAGGTTTGAGAGTGATGGCATGTTAAAATCCCCCAACAGGATTAGTTGTGTTTTTGTGTGTGTGAATTGCAGCTATTTTGTAAAAATGCTTTTATTTGTAGAATTTACTATTCTGTTTCACAACTATAATATCCATATAATGTATTTGGTTTGATCAAATAAAACTTTGTTGTCATAGTTACATTTTTCTTTAAATTCTATTGTAATATAAATATTGTCATCCCTGTTTTCTTTATTGATTGTGTTTATTTAATATATCTTTGGTCCTGCCTTTATTTTTCAATGTTTCTGTGTTGTTTTTTAAAAGATTAGGTATTTATTAGTGGTATAAAATTAGACTATGTTACGATTATCTAAAATTGTGTCTATTAATAAAGATTTTTAATTATCACACCAGTTGTGTTTTATTTCTGTTGTTTATTGCATTCTTTTTTTAATATTTCCTTATGGTTTTCCTTTTATTCTTCCACATGCTATATGAACTATATTTTTGATTTTTATTGCTTCCTAGCCACAGGGAAGTAATAGCCACCTCTTTAGCAATCTAAAAACTATTATGCTATTGGTTATCCAACAATTATAAAAATATATATCAATACTATTTTTACTCTGGTTAAAAATGTCAAGGACCAAATAATAAATACTGTCGATTCCCTTTCTGTAAGATTTTAAAAAGATTTTTTTTAATGCTCTTACATCCTTTTTCCTTTTGTACCATAAATTCTAAGATGTTTGGCAAATATACTCAAAAATTTAAATTATATAAATAATTTTTACTCTATGTATCTTCTCATAGCTATATAGACAGTGCTATAAGGAACGTTTTGTGCATTCACCTTTTCCCCAATTTTTTATAAAGTAGATATCTAAGAGAGAGAATTTTTCAAACATACCAACCATTCCAGAAAGGAAAGCCAATGGAAGCCTACCAAAAGTAGCAATTGAAAGATTAGCTTCTCACAAACCTTCACCAATTTATCCATTTTTTCAATTAAAAATGGTATTTCAAGTTTTAATTTTCAATATTTTGCTAGTGACTATGTGCACCTCTTCTCTTTATAAGTTGAGTTTACATTCTTGATTACACATTTCTTTTAGTATTTATCTTATATATAGGACACAAAAATGATTGGTATCATTAATAACTTATTTTAAGGGATCAATTTTAGATTTTTATGTCATTTTTTGCTTATTGATATTTGAAGATTTTTACATAAACATGTATCCTTTATGGATTCTACATTTCTATGTGTACTTAAAATTGATTTTCTTATCTCGAGATGATTACCTTCATTTATCTTTGTTTATGGTATCATTTCTGAAATTAAAATATTATATCTGGATTTATTTTGGTGAAATATTTTGAAATAAGGAACCTAATTATTTTGACAAATGGTTAGCCACTGTCCCAATACTACTTATTGAATAATCCATATTCTCCACCTTTAAGAAATACTAAATTATAGGTAATTGGGTACTTTCTAATCTGTTCCATTGTTATGCCAATTTCTCTAAGAATTATATAATGCATTTTAATTTCTTACCATTCTTGTCCCCCATTCATATGATTAGTTTTCAAATTTCTTAAACATACGCATTTTTTTCCTTCTCAATAAATTCTGGGTTATTTTGTCAGGTTCTAAAAATATCCAATGGAGATCATTAATTTAATACTGCCAACTATAAAAACTAATATTTTTTATAATACTGCTAGTTCCCATCCAGGAACATGATATATGTCTTCAATCATTACTACTTTCTTTTGTTTTTCTCTAAAAAAATTTAATAGTTTTCTTAATATATGTCCTGATTATTTCTGATTAAGTTCATTTCTCTTCTTTAATATTTGTGTTAACCTGATTTGGGATTTTTACTATAGTTTACTTTCTAACGGTTATTAGGATTTTTAATCCATTTTTATATATATATAAGATTTAGTGAAGTTATTAGTTTTTCATGTTTGTATTGTAACTGGCTTTCTTAACTGAACTCTTACTAGTTTTAGAAATATTTCAATTCAATCTGTAGGTGTTTCTTGGGAGATAGTGTGTCTGCAAAAGTATTATTTTGACTCCTTTTCAAAGTTGATACTCCTTGTATTTTGCTTGTGTGTAAAAAAACTCAGTGATATTTATTTATGTCATGTATCTAAACTTAAAATCGTTTATGATATTCTGCTCTTCAAAATCATCTAGTAGCTTCCCAACATTTTTAGGAGAACTCAGAGTTTCGTGGTAAGGTATGGCCTTTCGATTTCTGATTCCTGACGGCCTCCTCATCTCCATCTCCCATCACACCCATCATGCAAATACTTTACCCAGATACTCTGACCACATCCTTCTTCGTGCAATTCCATAATGTGTTATGTTTGTACCAACTACTGACTACTATCTCTGCCTAGAAAACTGCTTCTCCTTTATTCTCCTTTCACCTTTTCATCTTGCTCTGGGCTTCACCAACTTTGAATGTGTATATAATCACCTGGGACTCTTGATAAAATGCAAATCCTGATTCAGAAGTTCTGGAGGGGTACCTGAGATTCTGTATTTTAAACTAACTCCCAGGTGATAATGATGTTTCTCTTTCATGGACCACACTTTAAGCAGTAAGAACCTTACTACCCCTCCTCCTCGAACATTCAGTTTTGGTACCTCCAGTCAGCTTTACCTGGACCCTCACTCAGCTCCACAGCACTCCCACAGCACTAGGTGGTGGGTTATGTGATGGTAGAGACTTTACCAGGCTTTGGAATGTAGTACATTGCCTAACTTATTCTAGAATCTCAATATTGAATAAATGAATGAACTAATGATAAGGAAAAAATAAAATTCATTTAAGAATTGAAAACAAGATTTTTTAAAATCACCCTTATGTAATTCTTCCTGAAATAAGTTAGAAATTAAATTTTTATATAATTCTTTTCAGAAAAATATTGGCAAACGTGGACTAGGATAGAATGTTAAAGTAGAAATAGGCAAAATGCTCTGAAAGATTACTCTGTTTTTGGAAACAGTGCACATATAATACAAATAATAACACTTTTCTGGGACCTACGTATTTAGGATATTAGGTGCACTTTTTCTCTCCCTGAAAAACTCAATTTCAGTTTAGAAATATATTTTGTTTGGCAACCTTTCTTTTTAACCCTCTTTACCTTTGCATATGTCACTAGAGCCTACGAAGGAATTTAGCATAAGTATTTTTCCTCTTAATTCCGTAAAAACCAGAGACCATAAAAGAGTTACATGAGTTTATCTGGTTTATTAAGGCCCATAGATTCAGGACAGCACAGCGGGAGCATAAACCCAGATCTTCGGACCCCTCATCCACGGCTGTCGACATTCCCCATTGCTGGCTGCAACATCTTAAAAGCCCCAAACTATTAGAGAGAGTGATGAGACACAGGGTACTATCTCCATGGTATTTATTTTTGATTAAGATAAATAAGATCCCACAATTTTCATCTCTATTTAAATAACAAAATTAGTTTGCCTATATTGTCGTTTTCTTTTTTCTTTCTCTTCTAGATTTCCAGGTTGGCTAAATTGATTGAGCCACATATAGTGCTGGGCAGCTCACACCCTGCAAAGATCACCTCCTGGCTGTCGTCCTAACTAATGACCAAATAGCCTCTCCCATTTTATTTCTTTATAAACTTGTTTTATTTTTTAAAAGATACTTACATTACATAAACGTTACATAAAAAAATATCAGGGATTCCCATATGCCCGTTCCCTGTCCCTCCCACCTTCTGCCACATTAACGACTTCTTTCATTAGTGTGGTAGAGTCGCTACAATTGCTGAGCACGTTTTGGAGCATTGCCACTAAGTGTTGATTCAAGGTTACATTGTAGTTTACACTCTCTCCCGCACAATTTTGTAAGTTATGACAAGATAGATAATGGCCCGTATCTGTCATTGCAGAGAACCAGCACCAGAGGGCATCTCAGACATTGTTATTTAACAGGAGGATGAGGACCCCAGAAGTGAAGTGACATTCCCAGGGCCCACTCATCAAGTTCCTTCCTAGCTGTCCTGAGACTGGTACCCGGGCATCCTGACTCCTTGTCCTATGGCCTCTCCACTGACACCTCCCATTGAACAACTTGCCTTGAAGATCAAGACCTTTGAAGGCCAAGGTGGACTAACCAGGAATAAAAACTGGTTCTGAGAAACCCTGCTAACTTTAGAAAGAAAGCACTCACCCTGACACAGCAAATTGTTCTTGGCATCGCATGTATTTAATGCTATCATATCTTTGCAAAGGCCCTGAGTAACCTGAGCCTGAATCTTATTCCCTCCTTCTCCCAGACTCACTCTGCTCCCCTCGGGTCTCTTGCTGTTTCTCCAACACACCAAGCAGCCCCTACCTCAGAAGCTCGGCATTTGCTGTATACTCTGCCTAGAACGTTTTGCCGCTATGACTTGACCCTTCACTCCCTCTTTACTCAATTGCCAGCCCCTTGGAGGCTTTCTCTGACAACACTATGTAAAATAACACCCCCTGGCACTCTCTAGCCAACTAGCCTGGCTTATTTTTCTTCATAGCGGGGATCACTCCTTAATGTTTATCTTCTTGCTGATTCACTTACTGTCTATCTGCCCCCTTTAGAATATGAGCTCTAAGGAATAGTTGTTATTCTCCACTGTCATGAACCTGGAGCACTGCAGGCATACGAGGACTGGATGAATAAATCCTCCCCAGACTTCAGAAAGGCAGGGCTGTGGGATCGAGAAGCCTTGCCCATTTAAAGCAACGACAGGGATTGGGTAATATTTTAGCATAAATAGCAAAGAAGGTAGCATATCGATGCTAATAGTCAAGAATAAAGGGGTGTGAAGGTTTGGGATTTTTCCTTCTGGAGTAATGAACATGTTCTAAAATGGACTGAGGTGATGACAGCCAAACTCTGATGAAACTGCCACCGCGTGTTCAGTTTGGATGGATTGTACAGGGCATGGGACTGTACAAAACAGCGAACCACGTGGTAGCTGATGGACTGCGGTTAACAGGAGAAATACGAGAGCGTTCTCTTGTGAGCTATAACAACCACACAATGCTAATACATGGTGCTACAATTGGACGGTTTCTGGGAAGAAGACCCCAAATGTAAGCTGTGGACTAGTGTTAGCAGTAATAGTTTGATGATTCTCTTTTAACTTTTGGAATAAATATTCCACAACAATGCAAAGTGTTGGTGATGGGGTGATCCTATATGTTATGCATGATTGTTTTGTAAACTCACAACTTTCCTAATTAAAAACAAAATTCTCCCCTAAAACATATGCAATCAGATGTCACATAATCGAAGCTAAGACCTTTTTACCTATAAGTTTCACATGTGGGACTCTTATAGAAAGTCCGTACTAAGATATCATTTGCAATGAATTAGACTTTGCTGGGGTTGCTCAGGTGGATCTACGCATAAGAAACTTCAATAGATTGCATTTTCTAACATTCAGGCTCTAACATCAGTACAACTCAATATTAGGTTATACAGTGTTTTAGGCCAGGTCTGGCTTGGATTAAATCCATATTTTAAAAATCCAGGCATTGATTTGCTTCATGCCTAAGGCTAGTGTAATTGGAACATATGCCTTCCTTCATAAGCAAAATCCAAAGTAGTGAAAGATTTCAATTCCAAGACAGAAAAGTATTCAGGAGGCTAACAAGTGCATCTGTTTTGCCTTATTCAGAAACACATAATTTTTTAAAATACCCCTCCAGAACGCTGGCCATTTTGAAAGTGTATAGTTGACTACAATTCTGCTTGTGGTGTGTGGACATTATTGTACATTTTAAAATGGAATCTTTGGCATTCTAAGTTTGGAACTGGATTGCCTGGGAGTTAGCAAAGTGCTCTCTCCATATTTGGGCACCCACACTGCCCTCGTCCCATATCCACCATACCTCAGGGAATCCAGTTGCCGTCAGGACAGGGTCTGCCTGATTCATCCCCTTCAGTAGAGCATTCTACAGTCCTTATGAATTTTCCACATTGGCAGGGACCCTGGGAATTGCTAATGTGTCCTCGGTCCTGTATTCTCCCTTCTACCAGTTGTTCCTATTAACTCATTCCTCCAATTGTGTGTTCAAGGTAGAAAAAGTAATCGATTTTTCTGTGCCCAGGAAACTTATTAAAGTTCTGGATCTGAAAAGAAAGTGCTGCTGCAGCTTTCAGCTTTTCCTTTACAGCATTCCCACCAGACTGTGAAGTCCTCTCTCTCCAGCTGAGAAATAAAGCAACTCTCTATCCCACAGCTCCCTCCAGGTAACATTGTATCCTTCTTCTTTTTTACTGTCAGGTTTCCAAAAGTATTCTTTTAGAATACTAATAATAATTACTCATTAAACACTTCGTTATACACAGGCACTGACTAAGTGCTTTAAATACATCACTTCATCTAATGACCTGCACTATCCAGATGTATAAACTATTGTTATCCCCGTATCATATATGCGGAAGAAACTGAGGCTTAATGAGTTTAGCAAATTTCCAGGACATCACAAAGAGTATTACAACACAACTGGATTCAAATCCACACTCTTACACCGTGCTCCATGTTCTAAGATTGCCAAGACATACTAACTGCACTAGCTAAATGCCCACTAATTCACAGTACACTATAATCTGATTTCCAGATAAAGCTTCAATTCTGACTTTACTCTTAGTTTTTCATCTGTGTCCAGCACTCAGTACCTTTATGGGTGCTTTAAGGCATCTGCTCTTTTGACTTCCATGACGGCATTCTGTCTTGGATTCCCTCCTATTCCCCGACTGCTGCTTCTAAGGCTTTTCCTTCACTGCCATCTCTTCTGAATTTCCCTGGTGTTTGTATTCATACTTAGCACTCCTCCCATATATTGTATTTCTCGCTAAAGAATTATTTTACCACTTAGCCTTCTATGTATGACTCCTAAAAGTGGTATCACTAATCCAGAACTTTCTCCTGAGCTCCAGATCCTGAGCTATTGGACACAACATCTCTGCTGGGATGCCCACTGATATCTTAAACTTAATTTGTCTGTAATTATTCTATATTTCCATGTGCACATGTGGCTTTTGTGAATGTTAGAAAACCTATGAGTATATGACTTCAGTCCTATTATCTTGTGGGACACGAATGGAAGATAATTCTTAATATCGTTGACCTGAGACAGAGAAGGTCATTAGACAGAAAACTTAAATAATAAGGTAAGATGTAATTTAGAGAGAGGGGAAGACCCAGGCTCTATTCTGGCTATAGACATCAAAGAATTGCTATTATGTGTTTTCTTATTATAGAGGCCCACTGTAGGGGATGAGATCAATAGCCAGAAAGGGATAGAATCATCTAGAAGAGGGGTCAGAATACTTAACCTCTAAAGAGTCAGATAATATACATTTTAAGCAGGCCATACACAACCTGTCACAACCACACATAGTGTCATGCAAAAGCAGCCAAAGACAATATGTAAACAAAAGAGTATGACTATGATCCAATAAAACTTTATTTATAAAAACAGGTAGGGATGCTCATGGAACTTTCTCCAAGATAGACTGTATCTTGGGTCACAAAGCAGACTGCAATAAATTGCAAAAGATCAAAATTGTACAACACACTTTCTATGATCATAATAGAATAAAGTTGGAAATAAAAAACAGGTAGAGGGAAGTGGACTTGGCCCAATGGATAGGGCGTCCGCCTACCACAATGGAGGTCCGCAGTTCAAACCCCAGGCCTCCTTGACCCGTGTGGAGCTGGCCCACATGCAGTGCTGATGCGCGCAAGGAGTGCCGTGCCACATAGAGGTGTCCCCCACGTAGGGGAGCCCCACACACAAGGAGTGCACCCCATAAGGAGAGCCGCCCAGTGTGAAAGAAAGCGCAGCCTGCCCAGAAATGGTGCCGCACACACGGAGAGCTGACACAACAAGATGATGCAACTAAAAGAAACACAGATTCCCGGTGCTGCTGATAAGGATAGAAGCAGTCACAGAAGAACACACAGCGAATGGACACAGAGAGCAGACAACTAGGGCGGGGGGCTGGGGAAAGGGGAAAGAAATAAATTTTTAAAAAACAGGCAGAAAAGGGGAAAATTAAATATATGGAGACTAAGGACTATAGTTGGTAGTAGTAGTTTGACAATGCTCTTGCATAGTTTGTAACGAATGTTTCACAACAATGCAAAGAGTTGGTGGAGGAGTGATGTATGAGACCCCTGTGTGATGTTATGTATGTTTATTTTGTAAGTTCACAATCTTTACTGTACATTTATTGTTTATGCTTGTTCATGTATGAATGACATACTTCAATTAAAAATTAAAAAAACAAAAAAACAAACTCTTACATAATCAGTGAGTCAAAGAAAAAATTGCAAGAGAAACCAATAAATACCTCAAGGCAAATGAAAACAAGAACACGAACACGACATATCAGAACATATGCAAAAGCAGTGCTGAGAGGAAAATTTATAGCCCTCAATGCTTATATGAAAAAAGAGATGAAAGAGCTAAAACCAATGACCTAACTATACAGTCGAGGAAATAGAAAAAAAAAAAACAGCAAATAATGCCCAAAGCAAGAAGAAAGAATGAAATAACAAAGATCAGAGGAGAAATAAATGAAAGTGAGAACAAACAAACAAACACAAAACAATAGAGAGAATTAACCAAACCAAAAGTTGATTCTTTGAAAAGATAAAGTTGACAAACCCTTAGCTAGACTGACATGGAAAAAAAAGAGAATATGCAAATAAATAAAATCAGAAATAAAAGGGATCTGACCCACAGAAATAAAAGGGATCATAAAATGATACTACGAACAAATGTACACCAACAAAGCAGACAATGTAGATGAAATGGAAAAATTCATAGGAAGATATGAACAACCTACACTGATCCTAGAAGAAATAAAAGATCTCAACAAACCAATCAGAAGCAAACAGATTGAAAGTCATCAATCAACTGCCCAAAATGAAAAGCTCAGGAGCATATGGCTTCAGAGTGAGTTCTATAAAACAATCAAAGAAGATTTAATACCAATCTTACTCAAAGTCCTCCAAAAAAATTGAACAGGAAAGAATGCTACCAAATTCATTCTATGAAGCCAGTATCACCCTAATACGAAAGCCAGATTAAAATATTATGAAAAAAGAAATTTACAGACCCATTTCTCTAAAGAATGCAGATGTAAAAATGCTCAACAAAATACTCACAGTTCAAATCAACAATACATTAAAAGAATTATTCATGGAAGCAGACTTGGCCCAGTGGTTAGGGCATCTGTCTACCACATGAGAGGTCTGCGGTTCAAACCCCGGGCCTCCTTGACCCATGTGGAGCTGGCCTACGTGCAGTGCTGATGTGCGCAAGGAGTGCCGTGCCACACAGGGGCGTCCCCCATGTAGGGGAGCCCCACACACAAGGAGTGTGCCCCATAAGGAGAGCTGCCCAGCGCAAAAGAAAATGCAGCCTGCCTAAGAATGGTGCCACACACACGGAGAGCTGACACAAGGTGACGCAACAAAAAGAAACACATATTCCGGTGCCACTGACAACAACAGAAGTGGACAAAGAAGAAGACACAGCAAATAGACACAGAAACAGACAACTGGGGCGGGGGTTGGGGGGAAAAGGAGAGAAATAAATAAATAAATAAATCTTTTAAAAAAAAAAAGAATTATTCATGCTCAAGTGGGTTTTACACCAGGCATGCAAGGGTAGTTCAATGCAAGAAAATCAATCAATATAATGTACCAAATTAATAAATCAAAGAAGAAAAATCACATGATCATCAGATTGATGCAGAAAAAACATTTGAAAAAATGCCAACATCACTTCTTGATTAAAAAAAAAAAACAAAACACTGCCAAAGAAAGGAATCCAAGTAAACTTTCTTAACATGATAAAGGGCATATATGAAAAACCCACAACTAACATTGTACTCAATGGTGAAAGACTGGAAGCATTCCCAATGACATCAGGAAAAAGACAAGGATGCACGTTGTCACCACTGTTGTTCAATATAGTGCTAGATGTTCTAGCTACAGCAATCAGGCAAGAAAAAAGAAATAAAATGGGTACATATTGGACAGGAAAAAGTAAAACTTTCACTAATCACAGATGTTATGATCCTATATATAAAAAATCCTGCAAAATCTACAACAAAGCTATTAGAACTAATAAATTTAGGAAAGTGGCAGGATACAAGATTAATATGTAAATCTCAGTGGTGTTTCTATACACTAGTAATGAGCAATCATAGGAGGAAATCAGGGGGAAAAATCCATTTACAATAGTGACAAAAATACTCACATATTTAGGAACAAACTTAACCAAGGATGTAAAGCACAAAGCACTTGTATTCAGAAAACTATAATACATTGCTAAAAGAAACTGAAGAAGACCTAAAGAAATCAAAGAACATACCATGTTTATGGGTGTGAAGAATAAATACCATTAAAGGGAAATATATTTTAGTCCTAGTAATAGGTAGTGGTTACTTAGAACTTTACACCAAAAGCCCAAGCAACAAAAGAAAAAATGTGTAAATAGGACTTCCTCAAGCTTAAACACTTTTCTGCTTCAAAGAACTTTGACAAGAAAGTGAAAAGGCAACCAACTCAAAGGGAGAAAATTTTAAAAACCATATATCCAGTAAGGGTTTGATTTCTGTGCAATTAAAATGATCATACAACTCAACAATAAAAGAGCAAGCAATTGAATTAAAGTATGGGCAAAGGACTTAGCCATTTTTTCCAAGAGGACATACAAATGGCGAAACAGCACATGAAAAAACACTAGGGATATGCAAATCAAAACTACAATGAGATACCATCTCAAACCTCATAGAATGGCCATTATTTTTTAAAAAACAGAAAAGAACAAGTGCTGGAGAGGATGTGGAGAAATAGGAAAACTCTTTCACTGTTGACAGGAATGTAGAAGGGTGCAGCCTCTGTGAAAGTTCCTCAGGAAACTACAAATAAAACTGTAGAATTTAGTGTTATCAATTTTACAGTGTTGTGCTATCATCACCCTCTGCCATTACTAAAACTTTTTCATTACCTGAAACAGAAACTCTTTACCCTTTAAGCAATAACTCCCTATATCCTCCCTCCCAGCCCCTGGTAACTGCTAATATTCTTTCTGTTTCTATTTGTTTATTCTAGGTAATTCATATAAGTGGAATCATATAGTATTTGTCCTTTTTTACCTGGTTTATGTCACTTAGCATAGTATTTTCAAGGTTCATCCATGTTTTGGCATGTATCAGAACTTCATTCCTTTTTATGGCTTTATAGTATTCCATTGTATGGTACATCACATTTGATTTATCTGTTCATCTGTCAATGGGCACGTGAATTACTTTCAACTTTGATTACTGTAAATAATGCTGCTATGAACACTGGTATATACTTATCTGCTTGAGTCCCTGCTTTCAGTTCTTTGGGGTATATACCTGAGTAGAATTGCTAAGTCATGTGGTAAATCTACATTTAACTTTTGGAGGAACCGCCAAACTATTTTCCATAGCAACTGCACCATTTTACATTCTCATCAGCAATGCATGAGTGTTTCAGCTTCTCCACATTCTTGCCAATATTTGTACTTTGCATTTAAAAGATATACATATATTTATATATGTAATAGCCATCCTAATGGGTATGAAGTGTTTTCTCACTGGAGTTTTGATTTACATTTCTCTAATGACTAATGATGTTGAGCATCTTTTTCATGCACTTATTGGATATTCATATATCTTCTTTAGTAACATCTATTCAAGTCCCTTGCCCATTTTTTAATTGAGTTGTCTTTTTTGTTGTTGAGTTAAATGAGTTCTTTATATACTCCAGATAGTAAACCATCATCAGATATATGGTTTCCAAGTATATTCTTCCATTTTGTAGGTTGTCCTTAAACTTTGAGACTGTCCTTTGATGCACAAAAATTAATTTTGATGAAGCCCAATTTATCTATTATTCTTTTTGTTACTCATGAATTCCCTTGCCTTTTTCAGCCTCTAGTGACCACCTTAATTCCATGACTTGCGGCCCTTTCCTCCATCTTCAAAATGCATAATTCAAATATCTGCTTTTGTCATCATCTTGTCTTCTCTGCTGAATATAACCAAATCTCCTCTGTTTCCCTCTTATAAGGACACTTGTAATTAATCTCTCCACATTAATATCCTTACTTAATTACACCTGCAAAGAGCCTTTTGCCATATATGGTAACTTTCACAGGGTTCACTTATCAGGATGTGAACATCTTTGGGGGCCATTATTCTGCCCACCATCCTGTCAGTCTCCCCTGCCCTTCAACTTTCTAGTATAAGTTACATACTTTTTTCCAAGGGTCTCTGTTGAGATGTCAAATCCTGAGACACAATTCAAACTTCTATTTAATTATATACCATTTTATTCAATAAACATCGAATAGGTATCCACTAGGTACCCAGAACTGTGTTAGCCCCTGAAGCAAATATCACAGACACATTCCTGCCTTCAGGAGTTCATGGATCGGAGCATCCCCTTTACTAAATCATTCGTAACCCCCCAATCCTGTCCTCCACCACCAACCCCGATTTGTAGATTCACCCTTTCTAGTCCATTCCTGTGTTCCTGACCTTAAGCCAAATAGGACCATTTTTCTGATCATGAACTGAATCTATTTTACCATAGAACTTCTTAATATGATTAATTTATTTAGCATTAAAATACTACTCAGATGATGTTTTACTCCTTAGGTATAAAATTTACTTCACTTAAGTTGAATTGCATGGAAAAATTCTGTAATACCCTAGGCATAGGTTACATTTGCTAAGGTCTCCCAATTTCCTCTGAATAGGAATTAGTGGTGGCATAAATATTGCTTCAAGAGCTATTTCCTGGAGAGTGAAAGCTGCCTTTGCTGCAAGAATGCTAAATGTCTACTCAGAAATGTGAGGTTTGTCTCTACAGATAGGAGTCTGCTTCCATCTACTGGCTGGAGAATTTCACAATCATTGGTACTGCACAGGTCATTTCTACTTGGATCTTTGTTTTTTGTTTGTAGGCATAATTTCAGCTCCTTCCCACCTAGGCTTTCTGCTTTACTCCATAACCTCCCAACTCTCTCTAGTCCCAGACTTCAAAGTGATTGTTTAGACTAGCCAGTGGGTTGTGTTTTGAAAACGGTTAGGCGGCTACACATATCCAGAGTATCAAGAGGTGACATCTAAAGCCTTGAAGAGGCCAAGGAACACAGGACGCATTTATGGAGGCCTGTGGAAAATGGGCAAGATGATCCAAGGAAGAATGGCTATGACTGGAATTTCTGCAACACTTGATTAGCAGTAGTTGAAAATAGGAGCATCCTGTTGCTCCTAAGACAATTTTGGTTATTGTGCATGGCCTTTGCTATGCCATGTCTGAGAGCACAACCTGAGAATTCTCCAGGAAAGTAGGACTTCCCAGGAAAATTAAATCATCATGGGGTTTGTGGTGTTGAGAATGTATCAGAAAACTGGGATTTAATTAGGATTTCTACTGGGGAAACAAAATTTTGAACTGAGGCTACTGAAGATAACACACATTTTTTCTATTTGAATATGAGAATGTATTATTGAGGGTTTGAGCCAAAGAGACCTATAAAGAGATGAGGATAGGAATATTAATATTATAAGACATATACTGGAAGATTCTGTCATAAGGTTTGTGGAATTAGAATGTATTTCCTTTATAATCAAGTGAATCCAAAATTCAACAACAGTGAGATTCCATTTTATAACCAATTTTCCAATAGTTTAAAAAGATATAAGTGATGGGGTTAAGTTAAGAGATACAATCTTACAGATTATATGAAAAAAAAAAAAAGAGATGCAGTCTTTATGGAAGGGCTATTATACTGATATAATCTTTCTGAAAAGCAATTTTAAAAGTATGACTTAAAAAACACTTCCTTTGAATTGGTAATTTTAGTTCTAAGATGTTATACTGTAGATATAATCATGGATGCACTCAAATATGTATTTACAAAGATTTTCATTGCAGTACTATTGATCATTTGAAGAAGCGTATTGTAATGGCTGCCCTAGAGACAGTGGTTAGAATGTCACTGACATTGTGCTTGGAGCCAGGATCCTGAGAGTTACAAGGAAATGAAGAAGAGGGGAAAATAAAGAGATAATATTACTAAAGAAAAGTTTAAAAATATTTGTTACACAGGCTGTTTCCTAACAGTCCAATGGCTTGGTATTTCTGGCATTGGAAAGAGGAAGATTAAATATAAAAGCCCTGGCCTCTATTTTAGTGAGATTTTGTGACTCTGTGGGAAAGGACCGTTCTTCCTCTCCTCTGCCTCAGTCATGGTGCCGATCGATAACCTGGAGTTTCACCGTCCAATATGGTAGCACATGAGGCGCATTTGGCTATTTGAATCTGAATGGACTGGGAGAGAGTGTGAACTACAATGCAACCTATAATCCATGCCATGTAGCAGGGCTCCAAAATGTATTCATCAAATGTAATGAATGCACCACACTAATGAAAGAAGTTGTTGATGTGGGAGGAGTGAGGGGTGTGGAGAGTGGGGTATATGGAAACCTCCTATCATTTTTAATGCAAAAAAAATTTATTCAGCAGTGAAAAAAAAATAAATCTATTATTTAAATAAAAATAAATAAATGAATCCAGATTTTAAAAATTAAAGAGAACCGAAATTCAGTTCATTGGTCACACTAGCTACATTTGAAGTGCTCAATAGTCACATGTATGGAAATCCTCTATATTTTTATGTATTATTTATGTAATCTAAAGCTTCTTTACAAATAAAAAAAATTTTAAAGAAAATAGTCCCATGCAGCTAGTTGCTACTACATTGGACAGGGCTGTTACTGAATATTTCCATCATCCCAGAAAGGATTTTTGGACAGAAATTCCCTGGAGTGCTCAGCACAGACTTGAGGAAAATGCCTTTTGATCATTTGCTCTTCCATTCCACTTCAATCACCCAAACTGTAGCCATTTTCTGGGAGTTATTTTCACCTGGGACGTCCCCAAATTAGTAAGGTTCCTTTTCACTTTTTTTCTTCATTTCATTCCCTACATAACTCTACCCTTCCTTCTAAACTCCAATCTATCGGTTCTGTTTTCTCCCTATCCATTAGTACATTGATGTCAAATATAAATGTAATGAAGTATGATAATTCTATATGTTTTTGATAGGTACCCTTTATTACCTGGAGGAAGTGCTTTTCAATTCAAAGCTCCTAAGTGTTTTATCTAGAGTAGATGAAGAATTTTATCAACTGCCTTTTCTGCTTCTGAGATGATTACGTTTAAGATTTTTCCCTTTATTCTACTGATGCAACAAATTACATTGCCTGATATTTATTGTTATTAAGCCATCTATTCATGATAAAAGCTCTCAGAAATCTAGAAATAGAAGATAACATCCTCAATAAACAGCTAGAAAAATCCTACAGCTAACATCAAATTTAATTGTGAAAGACTAAATACTTTCTCCCCTAAGATTAGAAACAAGACAAGGGTACCTACTCTCACCACTTCTATTTTGTGATATTTTAGTCCAGAGATGACAAAGGAGGCCCAAACAGTGCAATAAGGCAAAGGAAATAAGGCATCCATATCGCAATGGAAAAAGTACAACTGTCTTTGTCTTCACACAATATTACAGTCTACCTCAAAAAATCCTAAGAAACATATTTTTAAAAAGCTGCTAATACTAATAAACGAATTTAGTAAGATTGCAAAATGTAAGCTAAATATTTTAAAAATCAATTGTATTTCTATAAACTAGAAATAGTCATGTGTTGAAATTAAAATAATATAATTTATAATGATAAAAATGTTAAATGCTTAAGGATAAATTTGACCAAAGATGTGCAAAACCTGCATACTGATATCTACAAAACCTTGTTGAGAAAAGTGAAAAAAATAATTAAATAATGGACAATGATAACATGTTTATGGACAGGACAATTAATATTATTAAAATGGCAATTTTACCAACATTGATCTATAGAATCACTGTAATCCCTATCAAAATCCAAGCTGATGTTTTTGCAGATATTTACAAGTTGGTTCAAAAAGTTTATTTGGAAATGCCAAAGATCGAGAATTGTTACATTTTTGAAAAAGAAAGTAATAAGACTTATACCATCTTATTTCAAGACATCATAAAGGCACAATAATCAGGATATTATGGAATTGGCATAAAGATAGACATCAATGGAACAGAATAGAGTCTGGAAATCGACCCACACATTCACATTTAATTTATTTTTTTTAACAAAGCTTCCAAGCCAACTTAATAGGGAAAGAATATTCTTTTTAGCAGATGATGCTAAATAAATTGGATAGCAACCCTGGCTTGGTGCATTATACCAAAATTAATTTAATTTGGAATATAGACCTAAATCTAAATAAAATTATACAATCTGAAAAAGAAAATGAAAAAATACTAGTGATCTTAATTTTGGCAAAGATTTTACATGGAATACAAAAACAAAAACTATAAAAGAACAAATTAACAAACTGGACTTCATCAAAATTTTAAACATTTGTTCTTGAAAATATTTTCAAACATATATCCACCAACAATTTGATTTCAGATATTTATATAATTCTTGAAACTCAATAATAAGAAGCCAAATATCCCTCTAAATATTGGGCAAAAGATTTGAGCAGACATTTCACTAAAAAAAGATAAATGGATAAAAATTAAGCACATGAAAAGATGTTCAATATCACTAGTCAATAGGGAAATGCAAATTAAAACCACAATGAAGACTTCTGGGAAGATGGTGTTGAAGTAGGTAGGCAGTGCTCAGCTCTCTCAGAAAAAGGGCAAACAGTTAACTGAGGGAACTGCTTTGGGCATCTGCAAACCAGGAGAGTGCTGCACATAATCCAGGAGGGAAAGGGATAGAGACACAAAGAGACCAAATGAAAATTGTGAGTTTCTTGTCCCTGTGACTGAGAATGGCACATATTCCCACCCTTAGGGTGAATAGCCTCAGTAAAACCCCTGGTTTACTACAGCCAACAGAGTGAGAAAGAATGTTACCTGGGAGGGAATGTTCTTTCTTTACTTTCTTTTCTTACTTTTTATTTTTCATCTTTTTCTTTTTTTAAATCTTTCTTTCTTTTTCTTTCTTTTATTTCTTTCATTTCTCCCCTTCCTTTGCTTTTCTTCCATTCCACCTTTTCTTGTTTAGTCTTCTTTTTCTCTCTCTCTTTTTCCCACTTCTTATCTTTCCACTCTTCTTTTTTCTTCTATTTTTCCTATTTCTTTTCATTTTTCTTATTCTACATATTAAATTCTTATTCCTTTGTGTTTTTTAATGATTTTTTTACTCATTACTTATTTATTTCCCTGGCTCTTGTATGGTTCCTTTTCTATTTTTTAAATTATTATTGCTATAATTCTTTTTCTCTTATCTCTCTCCTTTTCTATGTTCTTAATATTTTTTCAAGGGAACACAGACAACCAAAAGGATCTAGAATAGTAGGAACTAAGTGTCAAAAAGGAACCTTACCACACAAAAAATAAACCTTGAGTAGAAAAGGAAACTAACCATTGAAATAAGCCCATCAAGATAAACAGATGCCTAGACACCAATAAAAAGTTACAAGCCATACTGATAAACAGAAAGACATGGCCCAGTCTAACAAACTAACTAAAAAACAGGAGGAGATGCAGAATATGGAACAACTCATCAAATATGTCCAAGCAAATATCATGAATCAACTTAATGAAGAGAAGGAAGAGATAAAGGATGTTAAGAAGACACTAGAGGAATATTTTGAAGAAATCTTAAACATACATAAAATGATAGCAGATATGATGTTGACAAATGACATAATGCAAAAAATCAAAAATATACTGGAAGTACATAACAGTAGATATGAACAGAAAGAGGAAACAATTATTGACATCAAAGATAGCACATCTGAAATCAGACAGATAGTGTAACAGATAGATAAAAACATAGAAAGAAAAACAGCAGGGACCCAGGGAATTGAATGCAACATGAAACACACAAACATATACATTATAGGCATCCCAAAAGGAAAAGAGAAAGAGAAGAAAAAGGAAGCAGAAGGAGTATTGGAAGAAAAATGGCTGAAAACCTCCCAACTCTTTTGAGGAACATGGACAAACATGTCCAGGAAGTACAGCATACCCCAAACAGCTTAAATCCTAATAGGCCTACCCTGGGGACAGATACTTATCAATCTGTCCAATGCTCAAGACAAAGAGAAAATACTGAAAGCAAAGAGAGAAAAGAGTTCCATCATGTACAAGGGAAGCTCAATAAGATTAAGTGCTAATTTCTCATCTGAAACTATGGAGGCCAGAAGGCAGTGTTATGACATAGTTAAGGTGCTAAAAGAAAAAAACTGTCAGCCAAGAATTCTGTATCCAGCAAAGCTGTTATTCGAAAATGAGGGAGAGTTCAAAATATTCACAGATAAACAGAAATTAAGAGAGTTTGTCAACAAGAAACCTGCCCCGGGAGTATATGTAGCCCAAGTGGTTGAGCACCTGCTTCCTACATACAAGGTCCTGGGTTCAATCCCTGGCCCAGGGTACCTCAAAAAAAGAAAAAGAAAACAAAACCAAAAAAAATAAATAAATAAAACACCCTACACTTCAAGAAATACAAAAGGAAGTTCTGCAGGTTGAAAGGAAAAGAAACAGGAAAAAGAAGTTTGAAGGAGACTGTATGAAGGAAGATGGTAAGAATAACTAAAATGGTAAGAAGAAAAATAAAAACAAAATCTGACATATATAAACGTAAAGAAAATACAGCTAATATAAATCGAATATTAATGAATTAAACTCTCCAATCAAGAAACACAGATTGGCAGAATGGATAAGAAAATAGGACCTATCTATATTCTATCTACCAGGAACTCACCTTAGATCCAGGGATGCAAGGAGGTTGCAAGTGAATGGTTGAAAAATGATTGTATGTGCAAACAATAACAACAAAAAAGGGTATAATTATATTAATATCAAACAAAATAGACTTTAAATGAAACACTATTGTAAGAGACAAAGGCACAATAAATTAATAAAAGGGATAATCTAACAAGAAGAAAGAACAATCATAAACATTTATGCACTTAACCAGGGTGTTCCAAAATACATGAGGTAAACATTGGAAAAACTAAGTGGAGAAATAGATGCCTCTACAATTATAATGAGGGACTTTAATACACCATTATCACCATTAGACAGAATATCTCAACAGAGTGTCAATAAAGAAACAGAGAACTTGAATATTACATTAGAGTAGGTGTTCTTAAACTTTTTTGTTCCATGGAACCCTTTGCAGTCAGGTGAAAATCACTGACCCTTTACTAAGTCCACACTATACTCTGTATTATTAATACATCACACCCACACCAACTCATCCCCACAAGAATGATTTTTGAATTTCAGCTCACGCTCATGGACCCCTTGGTAAGAACCCTTTCATTAGAGAATCAAGACATAATAGATATACAAAGAATATTATGCCCCAATACAGTGGGATATATATTCTTCTCAAGTGCACATGGATCATTTTCCAAGATAGACTACATGCTAGTAGGTCACAGAACAACTCTCAACAATTCAGAAAGATTGAAATTATATGAAGTAATTTCTCTGACAACATTGGAATGAAGCTGGAAATCATTAAAGGGCAGAGAACTAGAAAACGCACAAAGTTATGGAAGTTAAAACACACTCTTAGACAATCAGTGGGTCAAGGAAGAAATAGCAAAAGAAATCAGTAACTACCTTGAAACAAATAAAAATGAGACCACAATGTATCAAAACTTATGGGATGCCGCAATACCAGTGCTGACAGGGAAATTTATAGCCATAAATGCCTGTATTTAAGAAAAAGAAGAAAGAGCTAAAATCAAAGATAACTGCACACCTAGAGAAATTAGAAAAAAAACAGTGAACTAAACCCAAAGCAAACAGAAAGGAGGAAATAAAGATTAGAGCAGAACTAAATGAAATTGAGAATGAGAAAACACTAGAAAATATTAACAAAACTAAAAGCTGATTCTTTGAGATTAATAAAATTGGCAAACCCTTAGCTAGGCTAACAAAGAAAAGAGAAAGAAGATGCAAATATATAAAATAAAAATGAGGAAGGGAATATCAGCACTGATCCACAGGAAAAAAAAAATCACAAGAGCATACTTTGAGAAATTGTATGACAATAAGATGGATAACTTAGATGAAATAGACAAATTTCTAGAAAAACACAAGCAGTCTATATTGATGAAGGACGAAATTGATGAACTCAACAGACCAATCACAAGCAACAAGACTGAATTGGTCATCAAAAAAAAAAAAAAAAAACCAACTAAGAAGAGACCGGACCAGATAGCTTCAGATGAATTCTACCAATCATTCTAGAAAGAACTAATACCAATTCTGCTTAAACTCTTCCCCCCCGCCCAAAAAAAAATAGAAGTGGAGGGAACATTGCCTAACTCATTCTGTGATGCCAACATCATCCTAATACCAAAGCCATATAAAGATACTACAAGAAAGGAAAACTACAGATGATGCTAAAAATCCTCAACAAAGTACTTGCTAATCAACAACACATCAAACAAATTATGCACCATGATCAAGTGAGTTTAATCCCTGGTATACAAGGAAGGCTGAACATAAGAAAATCAATTTAATACACCACAGTAACAAATCGAAAGCAAAAGATCACATGATCCTCTCTATTGATGCAGAAAAGCATTTGACAATATACAGCATCCTTTCTTGATAAAAACATATCATGGGGAAGTGGACATGTCTCAAGCAATTGGGTCCCTGCCTACCATATGGGAGGTCCAGGGTTTGATTACCAGGGCCTCCTGGTGAAGGTAAGCTGACCCACGTGGAGAGCTGGTGCAGCAAGATGATGCAGCAGACCAGGGAGCTGAGATGGTGCAAGACATTGAGCACCTCTCCCACTCTGGAAGGTCCCAGGATTGGTTCCCAGTGCTTCCTAAAGAGAAGACAAGTAGACACAGAAGAACACAGAGTGAATGGACCCAGAGAGCAGACAATGGGGATGGGGAGAAAAATAAATAGAAAGCTCTGAGAAATCTACAACAAAGCTTCTAGAGCTGATAAATAAGCTCAGTAAAGTTGTAGGATATGAGACCATCATGCAAAACTGTGAAGAATTTCTGTACACTAGTAATGAGAAATCTGAGGAGGAAACCAAGAAAAAGATTCCATTTACTATAGTAACTAAACTAAAGGAATCAACTACCTAGGAATAAACTTAACTAGAGATGTAAAGGACTTGTACACAGAAAACTATACAACATTGTTAAAGGAAATCAAAGAAGACCTAAATAAATGAAAGAATATTCTATATTCATAGATTGGAAGACTAAACATCATTTGTCTGTCATATCCAAATTGATTTTGATTAACAAAATCAAAGTAAGAATTACAACAGCATTTTTTTATGGAATTGGAAAAGCTAACTATGAAATTTATTTGGAAGGCCAAGAGGATCCAAATAGCCAAAAGCATACTGAAAAAGGAAAACAAAATTGGAGGAATCACACTACTTGACTTTAAAGCATACTACAACCAGCAGAATATCTCAGCCTACATATAATATCAGGAGTTAAAAATGCTTTTTGACCTTGAATAAAAGGGGGAAATGGATAGGACAAATGAGTTTATATAGCTATGAGTCTCCAAAAAAGACCTGGGAGGTCATCAGAGGGATTGTTCTTACACACACCTCAGCAGAGTCCCAGACACAGCTAAAATAGATACAACCCCAGGAACTGGTTCTTCTGAGGGTTACAGAGACCCACAGGTTCTATGGTCATGGCAGATAGATTTCAGTGCCATGTCAGTTAGCCCTACTTTGGAGTTTGTGTTCCTCAGTGTGATGGAGTTGGACTCAGATGTGATCTTTGTCCACAAGCCTCTCCTGTCACTTTTACTGGACTTGTGGTTGGCACTGGAGTTTAGTGTTTATCCAGGGGACCTGAATCTCTGGATTGTCCATGTGATAGCCAGGCCCTGAGCCTCAACAGACTTGCAACTCCTACCCTCTGGTTTATTGGACTTACCCCAGCCAGCTAAAAGGGAGGCGAAGAAGGTCAACCACCACACCTGGGAGCCAAGAGTCCCTACAACTGCAAACAGGAGAATTGCACCCATCATCCAAGTGTAATCTAAGTACCCTCTCAATACAGAGGTGGAGCAGACATAACTATCCCAGAGTCCGCAGAATGGAGGAATAGAGTATGGATTAGACTGGACTTACGATATTCTATTCTGGAACTAATGTGATTAGTAATGGAAGTAAATGTAGTATTGAGATGGAGAAAGTGGCCATGGTAGCTGAGGGAAGGGAGCGGGAAGAAGAGATGTGATGTGGGGGCATTTTCAGGACTTGCAGTTGTCCTGGGTGGTACTGCAGGGACAGTTTCTGGACATTGTGTGTCCTTCCATGGCCCACTGGGTGGCCTGGGGGAGAGTGTAAATTATAATGTGGACCATTGACCATGTGGTGCAGCAGTGTTCAGAGATGTATTTACCAAGTGCAATGAATGTCCCGTGATGATGGAGGAGGTTGCTGTTATGGGAGGAGTGGGGTGAGGGGGATGGGGGGTATATGGGCACCTCATATTTTTTGAATATACCATTAAAAATAAATAAAGACAAAGAAATTTAAAAAATAAAATAAAAGCTCAAAACAAACAAACAACAAAAAAGCATACTACAAAGCTACAGTGGTCAAAACTACATGTTTTGGCATAAGGATAAACATACTGACCAATGAAAAAGAATTGAGAGTTCTGATATAGATCCTCAGCTGTACAGTCAACTGATATTTGACAAGGCCACCAAGCCCACTCAACTGGGACAGTATGGCCTCTTCAACAAATGGTGCTTGGAGAACTGGATATCCATATCCAAAAGAATGAGAAGCAATCACCATTTCATGCCCTATCCAAAAAACAGCTCAAGATGCATCAAAGATCTAAATATAAGGGCCAAGACTATAAAGCTCCTAGAAGATAATGTAGGGTAGCATCTACAAGATCTTGTAGTAGGAAATGATTTCATAAGCTTTACACCCAAAGTGAGAGCAATGAAAGAAAATATTTAAAAATGGGACCTCCTCAAAATTAAAAACTTTGCATTTCAAAGGAATTTTTCAAGAAATTGAAAAGGCAGCCTACTCAAGGGGAGAAGATATTCACCAACTATCCAATAAAGGCCTAATATCCAGCATATATAAATAAATCCTACCTCTCAAAAATAAAAAGACAAAAAAACCATTTAAAAACTGAGCAAGAGATTTGAATAGATACTTCTCCAAAAAAGAAATAAAAGTGGCTAAAAGCACGTGAAAAGATACTCAACATCACTAGTATTAGGGAAATGCAAATCAAAACTACAATGAGGGAAACGGACTTGGCCCAGTGGTTAGGGCATCCGTCTACCACATGGGAGGTCTGCGGTTCAAACTCTGGGCCTCCTTGACCCATGTGGAGCTAGCCCATGTGCAGTGCTGATGCTCACAAGGAGTGCCAGGCCATGCAGGGTGTCCCCCACATAGGGGAGTCCCACGTACAAGGAGTGCACCCCGTAAGGAGGGCCACCCAACGCGAAAGAACGTACAGCCTGCCTAAGAATGGTGCCACCCACACAGAGAGCTGACACAACAAGATGACGCAACCAAAAGAAACACAGACTCCTGTGCTGCTGACAACAACAGAAGCGGACAAAGAAGAAAGACGCAGCAAATAGACACAGAGAACAGACAACTGGGGCGGGGGGTGGGAGGGGAAGGGGAACAAAATAAATAAATAAATAAGTCTTTAAAAAAAAACTACAATGAGGGATTGTGGGAAGATGGACTAACAAGCAGAGATGAATGCTCTCACAAAAACAACAGAGAAAGAGGCAAAAGCTGTTCAAGGGAAATGCCCTGGGGGTCAGCAGACCAGGACAGTGCTATACAACTCCCAGGAAGAGGAGGGCAGAGAGATGAAGAAGCCAAAACAACTAACATGAGTTACCAAGCCCCCATGGCAGTGGGGAAGTGCTCCCGTCCCCCTTCCCCAAGATATTAAGCTGGGGTAAAACACCTGATTCACTGCAGTTGACTTAGAGGGGAGCAGGCATCTTCTTCCCTGTCAGCTGTTTCAAGGGAAAAGAAAGGTGCTTTCTTCAATGAATTCAGCCAATGAATTCATTTTGAATCTCCAGTCTGGAAAGCTGAGACTGAAACCTCCATGGAAAGGTGCACTGACTAGCACCATCTGCTGGCCTCTCTGGAAGCAGCATGGACAAAAACCACACTCTCTATCTGACCCCTGGGAGAAAATCTGTGCCCCTCAAGTGAGTCCCTGGCCTGATTTTGAAAACTTAAGCTGGGCAATTTTAAAGGCTGAAAATAAGTTGAACCAAATATCACAGAAGAACTGTGGAGGAAAAACAGTAGGCAAGAGAGAGAAATTAGCCATCAGAGCAAATTCACCAACAGATTCAGATGGCTAGACATCAGCAAAAAATTACAAACCATATTACAAGATAGGAAGAGATGGCCCAGCCAAAAGAACAAAACAAACATCCTAAAGAGATATAGGATTTAATACAAGTAATCAGTGAAAATCACACAATTCTCCTAAATCACTTCAAAGAAATTAAAGAAAATATGACTAAAGAAATAAAGGATATCAAGAAGACACTGGGAGAGCATAAAAAACAATTTGAAATCTCGCAAAGAAAAATAATAGACCTTATGGGAATGAAAGACATTATGGATGAGATTAAATATACATTAGAAGCACATAAGGGTAGATTTGAATTGCTTGAAGACAAAATTAGTGATTTCAAAGACAGACATCTTAACTGGAAAAGACAGGAGAACAGAAAGTGAAGAGAATGGAAAAGATGGAACAGAGTCTCAGGGAAATGAATGACAATGCAATATGCACAAATATTCACATTATTGGAGTCCCAGAAGGAGAAGAGAATGAGCAAGGGGCAGAAAGAATATTTGAAGAAATAATGACCAAAAACTTCCCATACCTTATGAAGGACATAAATATCAATATCCAAGAAGGACAACACATCTCAAACAGAGTAAATACAAATAGACATACTCCAAGATACCTACTAGTCAGAATGACAAATATGAGAGATAAGGAGAGGATTCTGAAAGTAGCAAAAGAAAAGGAAAGCATCACATACGAGGGAAATTCAATAAGATTCAGTGCCAACCTCTCATCAGAAACCATGGAGGTGAGAAGAACATGGTATGATGTATTTATGGTACTGAAAGAGAAAAACTGTCAGCCATGAATTCTATTTACGGCAAAGGTGAATTCAAAAATGAGGGTGAGTTGAAAGTCTTCACAGTCAAACAAAAACCAGTAGAATTTGTTACCAAAAGACCAGATTTGCAAGAGATTCTGAAGGGGGTGATGCAGCCTGAAACGAAAAATTTGAGTGAGAGATTTGGAGAAGAGTTTAGAAATGAAGATTATTAGGAAGGGTAAACTAAGGATAAGAAGATAGCCAGTAGAATAATATGAAAAAAGAGAGTTAAAGGACAAAATGGATGAAGCAAGTTGAAATTTTCAAATAGTCCTTTATGTCTATCCAATGAATACTGAAAAAATGGAAAGAAGATATTTGTTAGACAAGAACACTCCAGGAACAACAGAAAGTGGCACCAAGGATTAAAAAGAATGAATTATCAGCAGAAGTAAAAGATTTCTCTCCAAAGTCAATTCCTGACTGACTTTGAAAATGATCAGATTGTTGCTGTTTGTGTAGCTATTGCTGAAAAACAGAAGACAGCTTCAACAAATAAAGCAATGGTTATTGTGCCTGCTTCTGAGGCTGTAGAGAATGTAACTGAGACAGAGGATAGTCCACCACATGGCTTTGTTTTTATCAGAGTCTGATGAAGGAAAATGCATAGCATGAATCACTTAAAGTTTTAGACATAGGGACATTTATTCCAGAGAAACAGGGCAAAACCCCTGTTTGTAAGATAAGTTTTCCAGAAGAAGCATATAAATCTAAATGGTAGCATTACTGTATAGTGTTTGGACTATGCTTTAATAAGTTATGGTTTATACTTTAGATTTTTGAGCAAAAATGTTTTTGATATATAAGTTAATCCAAATACATGAATGCATTCATTTTAAAGACACAACTTGAAAAGAAAGTCTTGAATAGTAAATAACTTGGTCAGTGTTACTAAAATGTTGATTCACTGACATTTATTTTATGATAAAGCAAATAATTAATTGCTTTCTGTCCTAGAAATATACTGTTGTTACTATTCACTGTTTTCCTTGTTTCTGTAGAGTAAGTTTCACAAGTCTTAAAGGTTTTTAATATTCATTTTGATTCAGAGTTGTGGTTTTGTTATATGTGGAATCTTTGAAAGTTTAGTAAAAAATGCACGCAAATGAGAACATCCTGAAGTTTCTCTTAATTCTGATTTGTGCTTAAGTTTTTGGCTTTAAAGAAGTTATAACAGGGAAGCAGATGTGGCTCAAGTGATAAGGCCTCCACCTACTATATGGGAGAACCCAGTTTCGATTCCTGGGACATCCAGGTGAAAAGGAAGAAGAGAAAGTGTGCCTGAACAGTGAGCCAAGTGCCCATGTGAGTGCCTGGTTGGTGAGCCAGTGCCCAGGCAAGTGAGCCATGCAGCAAGATGATGATGTGAGTCAAAGCGAATTGCAGCAGAGACCAGGAACTGAGGTGGCACAGTTGACAGGGAACCTCTCTCCACATTAGAGGTCCCCAGGATCGAATCCCAGTAGACCCTAGAGGAGAAAGATGAGAAGAAAAGGAAAAAAGAGAAATAGACACAGAAGACCACACAGCAAATGGACACAGACAGCAAAAGAAAAACATCAGGGTGGGGGCAGGGGTGGGGAAAAATAAATAAAATAAATCTTAAAAGAAAAAAGAAGTTATAACAGTGACAGTTGCCTCCTTTAGTATTTGTTAAATGTGTGACATACTGACAAATGTCACAGTGATGGTTTTATTTTTTAGATTATTACTATAGGTAGGTTAGTCCTTACTACAAATGAGTCATTTTTTTAAAGTGCACTTTTAATGAGTGGCTTTTACAGATATATCATAATAAATTGTAGCTACATTTTTTTAAAATTAGGGGATGATGTGGGAGAGGGAGGGGGGTACACGGGAATCCCTTATACTTTTTTTTTAAGGTTTATTTTTTATTTACTTCTCTCCCCTTCACCCCGCTTCTGTTGTCTGTTCTCTGTGTCCCATTCGCTGTGTGTTCTTCTATATGTGCTTCTATTCTTGTCAGTGGCACTGGTAATCTGTGTCTTTTTGTTGCATCATCTAGCTGTGTCAGCTCTCTGTGTGTGCAGTGCCACTCCTGGGCAGGCTGTGCCTTTTTCCACGCAGGACAGCTCCTCTTGTGGGGTTCACTCCTTGTGCATGGGGCTCCCCTACACAGGGGACACCCCTGTGTGGCACAGCACTCCTTGTGCATGTCAGCACTGTGCATGGGCCAGCTCACCACACAGGTCAGGAGGCCCTGGGTTTGAACCGTATGATAGGCAGTTGGTCTATCAGTTGAGTCAAATCCACTTCCCAATCCCTTATACTTTTGATGTTTATTTTCTGTCATCTAAAACCACTCTAAAAATAAAGTTTATTGTATATATATATATATTTTTAACTACAATGAGATATCATTTTACACCCATTAGACTGCTGGCTACTAGAAAAACAAGTGTTAGAGAGGATGTGGAGGAATGGGAACATTTATCCACTGCTGGTGGGAATGTAGAATGGTGCGGCCATTGTGGAGGACAGTTTGGAGGTTCCTCAGGAAGCTAAATATAGAACTGCCATATGATCCACTGCTGGGTATTTACCCAGAAGAATTGAAAACAAGGACACGAACAGATACATGCATACCAATGTGCATAGCAGCATTATTCACAATTGCCAGAAGTTGGAAGCAACCCAAGTGTCCCTCAACAGAAGAATGGATAAGCAAACAGTGGTATATATGTGTGTGTGTGTGTATATATATATATATACACACATATATATACACACACACAATGGAATATTACTCAGCTATAAGAAGGAACACAGTACTAACACATGGGATAACATGGTTGAATCTTAAAGACCTTATGTTGGGTGAAGTAAGCTAGTCACTGAAGGACAAATATGACCTCACTTACATGACTTAAGCAAATTGACTAGACTCACAGAGGTAGAATCTGGAAGACAGGTTAATAAGAGACAGAAATGGAGAAGAAGGGGGTGAGCTGATGCTCAATCTGGGCAAAATCTATGATAAGGTGGAGGGTGTGGTTGGGCAGTAAATGGGGTGATAGTGGTGCAGTGATGCTATTGGTTCTATGGTGCAGGAATGTGAGTGGGAGTTGGATAAGGAGGTTGGATTGAACTATCCATGGAATGGTGGAGGGTGTATTTGCAGGTCTGTGAGTAAAACTACAACGTTGGGAATATTCTTTTGGCAAATCTGATGGACGGTTACTGGTGTGGGGCATCAGGGGTGAGGGGATATACAGGATAGAATGCACCTGAGGCTGGTTGCTATGGAATACGAAAGCATTCATCTTGCCTTAGTGGGTTTTCTCAGTGGGTAGAAACCCACACAATCAACAAGAAAATATTAAACTCCTGTAGAGTCAGGGTTCTTTAGGGAAACAGAACCAACAGGAGATACATGTAAATAGTATGAAATTTTATAAAAATTCTCTCATGTAATTGTGAGGATACACAAGTCCCAGTTCCACACGTACACTGCAAACCAGGGGCTTAGATGAAAGTCCAATGAAGGTCCTTGATGAGTTCCTGGGAGACACTGGCTGTCCTAAATCGAACTGGGAAATTCTCTCTGAATGCTGAAATCCCCTTTTAAGGCATTCAATTGATTGGATAAAATGTCACTCATGGCTGACGGCAGTTTTCCTGGTTGATTGTAGATGTAATCAGCCATCTGTGCAGTAAACTCACTGACGACGAAGTCCACAAATGTCTTTGTATTACAATTAACCCAGTGCTTGCTTCACCAAACAACTGGGCTTAACTACCTGGCCGAGTTGATACATTAGCCTGACCATCATAACTGTCATCCTGGGGAGTCCTGCTGTGTTCTCAATTAGAGGGGCAAGAATCTCTCGAGAACTTAGATAGTGCTCAATAAAGGAAAACAGACCAATATGTTAAGCCTTCAATATTACGGCATGTAACTATAAACTTTATTCTTCAAAAATTGAAACTCACTAGTTATCACAGGTTCCAAGGGTCTGCTGAGAATGTAAAATGATACAACTATGTTAGAATCCAGTTTGGCAATTTCTTAAAAACTCATACATACACCTCCCATATGACCCAGGCATTCTAGTAATAGATATTTATTCAAGACACATGAAGCATATGGCCACATAGACTTATAAACAAATGTTTGTAATACTTTTATTTATAAGAGCTCTAAACTGGCAATAACCCAAATGTCCATCAATAGGGAAGTAAGCAAGTTGTGGTTTATGCATATAATTGAATATATTTAGCACTGAAAGAAATGAGCTGTTGATATACACAACATGGTTGAACCCTCAAAATAATGACGTTGAGTAAAAAAAGTCAGACAACAAATAGTACATACTGTCTGATAATATAAAATGCTCAAAAGTGTAAACTTATGTTCAATAATCTACAGTGATTGGCTGGGTCTGGAGGAGGAAAAGGGAAGAAGAAACCTCCTGGAGATGACTTATATTTATTACTTTGGTCTCATGGGTGAATGCATGTCAAGAGTAAATTTTATACTTAAGTATATACAGTTTATTGTGCACCGTTTATTTCTTCAATAAAGCTGTCAAATATTTTTCTAAAATCTATGTATTTCACAATTACTAAAATATGGAAGAAACCCAAGTATCCATCAACTAATGAATGAATAAACAAAATGTGGTACATACATACAATGAAATATTATTCAGCCATAAAAGTAACAAAGTGCTGATACATGTGACAGCATGGATGAAACTTGAAGACATACCGTTGAATGAAATAAGGACAAAAATTGTATGATCTTGCTGATTTGAAATATTTAGAATAAGCAAACTCATAGAGTCAGAGTCTAGCATATAGGTTACCAAGGGACAGCATAGATTTAGGGAATAGGGCGTAAAGGCTTAAAGTGCACGAAGTTCCTCTTGGAATGATGGAAATGTTTTGGTAATGAGTGGTGGTTATGGTAGCACTATTTTTAAATGAAAAAGAAATTTAAAACAAAAATTGTCTTTGTTCACATATCCTTTGGAAAGCCTTCTCATGTCTCTGATTGTAAACCATTCAGCCAGAGCATTAAAAAATAGTATTTCATCAGTGAATAGGTCATCAGTTGAAGGTGAGAACAGTTTTGGAGAGAAGAGGGTAGTAAAGAGTTACTCAGAAAGCAAGAGAATATGGACAAGGAAAATGCTGTATGATTCCTTGACAAAATGAAGACCCATTTGAGTTTCATGGTCATGAATTTAAGTCAGCATGGTAGGACCTGGCTAGGAAGGTGGAGGATTAGAGAGGCAAAGAGGTCACTTTTCTCTCCCAGAAAAAATAGCTAGTGGACAGGTGGAGACTGTCTGGAGGGCTGCTCTGGGGCTCAGAACACCAGGGGAAGGCGAGACACCACCCAGAAGAGAGAGGAGTGAAGGAAAGGTGTCTTGGCTGGCTGAAAAAAACCATGAGTAGAGCTGCAAAAGCAGCAGCCGATGCCCACCCCCCACCTCAGGAGCAAACAGCAGTCTGTGGACTGCAGCAGCTGCAGACTGATGGGGTTGCAGGGGTCTTCTTCTCCAGGAAAGGGAAGAGGGAAGGACACAGCCTACAGCAAATTCAGATTTTGGCCAGCGAACTTGGTCTGCTACATTGGAGACATCTCACACTTCCAGGTCAGGTGGGGCCTTGACATTGTGTTCACTGAGACCCTGATGGGAACTAAAGATAATGTGCCCTCTCAAACACCCTCCCAGCTGCCCTGGCCTGGTGGCTGAGGAGGCCGAGGAAGGGAGGGTGTGGCCTGCCAAGGGAGGAGAACTGCCTCTGAAAAAGTTGGTTTATGAGGCTTGGCCAGCCCTGAGGACCTTTCATCTGTCCAGCACCTAGAGTCTGAGCTGAGAGCTGCCAAAGAGTGCCATCTGCTGGCCAGACCAGAAAAGTGCAAGAAAGAGGAAAAGTAATAATTAATAAATAAGAGGCAAGCAGGTACCTTTACTGTCCCGCTCTTCAAGACCCTTGGAAACTGGCCTGCACCCCATTGCTGGGTCCTTAGCCCTGGTTTGAGCAGTTAAACAGGGAAAATCCTAAATATTTATAACAAGTTGAACTAAGAGTCAAAGAATACAGCTACTTAATAGTAAATCCCTGGGCAAGAGAGAGAAACTGAAAATTAGAGTAAACTCAGCAACAGCATCAAATGCCTAGACATCAGCAAAAATTACAAGCTATTTTAAGAAAAAGGAAGATATGACTCAAACAAAGGAACAAATCAAAGTTTCAAATGAGACACAGGAATTGAAAGAGCTAATCAATGAGATTCATACAAATCTCCTAAATCAAATCATGGAGTTGAAGGATGATATACCTAAAGAAAGACATTAAGATGACACTCGTTAAGCACAAAGAAAAATTTAAATTCCTGGACAGAAAAATAGCAGAACTTATGGGAATGAAATATAATTAATAAAATAAATGATATTAAAAATACAATAGAGGCACACAACAGTAAATTTGAAATATGGAAAAAAGAATCAGTGATATGGTGGAAAGAAAAACTGTAATTAAAAGGATGTTGGACAGGAAGAAGAAGGAAGGAAATAACAAAGATAAGAGCAGAACTAAATGAAATAGAAAATAAGAAAGCACTTGAACAGATAAACAAGACCAAGAGCTGGTTTTTTGAGAAGATTAACAAAATTGACAAACCTTTAGCAACACTAACAAAGAAAAAAAGAGAGGAGATGCAAATACACAAAATAAGAAATGAGAAAGGCGATATCACCACTGACCCCACAGAAATAAAGACTATCATAAGAGGATATTTTGAAAAACTATATTCCAACAAAAATGACAATCTAGAGGAAATGGACAAATTCCTAGAAACACATAAACAGCCCATATTGACAAAAGAAGAAATTGATGATCTTAACAAACCAATCACAAGCAGAGAGATAGAATCAGTTATTAAAAATCTCCCAACTAAGAAGAGTCCAGGGCCAGATGGCTTCACAGGTGAATTCTACAAAACATTCCGGAAAGAACTGACACCAATCCTGCTGAAACTATTCCAAAACATCGAAACAGAAAGAACATTACCCAACTCCTTCTATGATGCCAACATTACCCTAGTACCAAAGCCAAACAAAGACATCACAAGAAAGGAAAATTACAGACCAATTTCTCTAATGAACCTAGACGCAAAAATACTTAACAAAATACTTGCTAATCGTATTCAACAACACATTAAACGTATTATACACCACAACCAAGTGGGATTCATCCCAGGTATGCAAGGATGGTTCAACATAAGAAAATCAATCAACGTAATACACCATATAAACAGATTGAAGGAAAAAAATCACATGATTATATCTATTGATGCAGAAAAAGCATTTGACAAAATACAGCACCCTTTCTTGATAAAAACACTCCAAAAGATTGGAATACAAGGGAATTTTTTGAACATGATAAAGAGTATATATGAAAAACCTAAAGCCAATATTGTTTACAATGGAGAAATCCTAGACTCCTTCCCTCTAAACTCAGGAACAAGACAAGGATGCCCACTGTCTCCGCTCCTATTTAACACTGTCTTAGAAGTACTTGCTCGAGCACTGAGGCAAGAACCAGAAATAAAAGGCATTCAAATTGGAAAGGAAGAAGTCAAAATTTCATTATTTGCAGATGACATGATCCTATACATAGAAAACCCTGAGAGATCTTCAACGAAGATTCTAGAACTCATAAATGAGTTTAGTAAAGTCGCAGGTTATAAGATCAATGCGCAAAAATCAGTAGCATTTCTGTACACCAATAATGAGCAAGATCAGGAGGAAATCAAGAAACAAATACCATTCACAATAGTAAATAAAAAAATCAAATACTTAGGAATAAATTTAACTAAAGAGGTAAAGAACTTATACAAGGAGAACTATACAAGATTGTTCAAGGAAATCAAAGAAGACCTAAATAAATGGAAGACTATTCCTTGTTCATGGATAGGAAGACTGAACATTATTAAGATGTCTATCCTACCAAAACTGATCTACACATTCAATGCAATCCCAATAAAAATCAATGCAGCCTTCTTTAAGGAACTAGAAAAACTAACTATGAAATTTATTTGGAAAGGAAAGAGACCCCGAATAGCCAAAGACATACTGAAAAAGAAAAACGAAATTGGAGGAATCACACTACCTGACTTCAAAACATACTATAAAGCTACGGTGGTGAAAACAGCATGGTATTGGCATAAGGAGAGACACATAGACCAATGGAATCGAATTGAAAGCTCTGATATAGAACCTCACATATACAGCCACATAATATTCGATAAAGCCACCAAACCCTCTCAACTGGGAGAGAGTGGCCTATTCAACAAATGGTGTCTGGAGAACTGGATAGCCATATGTAGAAGAATGAAAGAGGATTACCATCTCACACCTTATACAAAGATCAACTCAAGATGGATCAAAGACCTAAATATAAGAGCCAAGACCATAAAAACCTTAGAAAGCAGTGTAGGGAAACATCTACAGGACCTTGTAATAGGAAATGGATTTATGAATATCTCACCAAAAGCACGAGCAGCAAAAGAACTAATAGATAAATGGGACTTCCTCAAAATTAAAGCCTTCTGCACCTCAAAGGAGTTTGTCAAAAAAGTAAAAAGGGAGCCCACACAGTGGGAGAAAATATTTGGCAATCATATATCTGATAAGAAACTTATAACTTGCATATATAAAGAACTCCTATATCTTGAAAATAAAAAGATAAACAACCCATTTAAAAAATGGGAAAAAGACTTAAACAGACACTTCTCTGAAGAAGAAATACAAATGGCAAGAAAGCACATGAAAAAATGTTCCAAATCTCTAGCTATCAGGGAAATGCAAATCAAAACTACAATGAGATACCATCTTACACCCATAAGATTGGCAGCTATGAAAAAAACAGAAGAATACAAGTGCTGGAGAGGATGTGAAGAAAGGGGAACACTCATCCACTGCTGGTGGGAATGCAGAAGGATCCAACCATTCTGGAGGACAGTATGGCAGTTTCTCAAAAAACTAGCCATAGATTTGCCATATGACCCAGCAATACCACTGCTGGGTATATACCCAGCAGAATTGAAAACAAGGACACAAACCGATATATGTACACCAATGTTCATAGCAGCATTGTTCACTATTGCCAAAAGTTGGAATCAACCCAAATGCCCATCAACAGATGAGTGGATCAATAAAATGTGGTATATACACACAATGGAATACTACTCGGCTGTAAGAACAAACACACTACAAACACATGTGATAACATGGATGAATCTTGAGAACCTTATGTTGAGTGAAGCAACCCAGACATTGAAGGACAAATACTACATGACCTCAATGATATGAAATAAACAAGCTGCCCTAGATAGCAAGAGACTGAATGATAGGCTTACAGGAAATCGGAGGGTGGAGGAAGGATATGAGCCGATGTCTGCAGGGGTGGAATTTAAGACAAGATGGTGGTAAGTATGAACACAAAGAAGAGATAAAAGGGGGGCAAGGGGTTGCCTTTAGTTGGGGCTTTGCGGGTTTGAGGGTGGCTGGGGAGGGACGGATGGGTAACGTTGCCCAAAAGTGGGGGGAGGGAGGGGTAGCATACGAACACAGGAGAGGGTCAGGTGTTGGTGGACAGTAAAATGCCGAGAAAATTATATCAAAATATAATAAAGAGGGTTACCTGTTTAGAATGCTCGGAGGGGAGGGTCTGATGCAGGACGGGCTCCTGGGGAATGTCTAAATGCTCGTTCTGCCAGAGTGGGTTACACCATGGGGTAGAAACCCAAGTAGTGAGAGTGGGGGTGGACCCACATCCTGGGGAAGACTAATGCCATCAAATAGAGGGAACTGTATCCCTCGAGAGAAAGGGTGGCTCCCAGGGCATTGGGGCAGTTGAGCAAGTTAGGCCCTGAACACTATTCCATCTATATCTGGAAGTGGCTCCTCAGGAAACGGAGGTTGGCTGTCACGGTGGGCACCAAGGTGGAAGGGAAAATGGATGTTAAATGTGTGGAACCAAAGTAAATGGGGGGTAAGAGAGGAATTTCTTGAGAGTACACAAGGATGGATATAAAACATGTAATGTTACACCATAACATATAGGAGATGACAGACTGATAATGTAAACCATAATGTAAAACATAGGATAACTAAAAATGTAAAGAACTGTGTATCCTAAAGTATGCACCATAATGTAAGCACAGATGTCACCTTGTTAGAAAGCTAATGTCTCAGACTCTGTACATCACTTTAAGTAAATATGATATGAATAGGGCGTAAGAGTATCACTGTGGAAGGGAAAAGGTTTTCTGGTGGATGTGTGGGAGTGCTGTATATTATATATATGCAATGCTGTGGTCTAGGACTCCTGTGAAGAAAAGCTGAATAATTAGGGGGGAAAAAATAAAAAAAGAAAAAGATAGGATGTGGAATTTTTTCAAGTCAACATTCTTTATCTAAGTTCTTTATCTAACTTTATCCAAGTTCTTTATCTATCCTTTAAACCCATCGCTATATGCCATTCCCTAGTAAGGGACCATGACATTATATTGGGCTTCAAATTTCGGGGAGTTCTGGATCACAGAGTGTTTCAACAATGGCAATGGAGGGATACTGGTATGGGATACCAATGACAGGTGATATATGGCTGACAGGGAGCTGTAAAGAATATATGTCCAGGGTGCATGGTAATGTTTGGATATACTCATAGTGGCAACAATTAAAAACCACAGCAGGGGGGGTACTGGGTTCCTGGCCAGTGGTGCTCTGTCGTGGTCCCTAGGGGAGCAGCAACAGTCTCCCAGGTACAGCGGCGGGGACCAGGAGGGAGTGAGGGTTCAACAGTGAGCCCCTGATGCTAATGACTATGCTTGTGAGCTGATAAACCTAAAATAAGAACAAGGCCTAGAGCAACATTGTGCCTGGGAATTTCCTCCTGTCAGCCTTCATGTTACTCAAATGTGGCCAGTCTCGAAGCCAAACTCAGCATGTAAATGCAATGCCTTCCCCCCAGCGTGGGACATGACACCCGGGGATGAGCCTCCCTGGCAACGAGGGACCACTATCAACTACCAACTGATGATGCAACTGGAAAATGACCTTATACGGAAGGTTCAATGCGGATCAGCAGAATATCCATGTCTACATAAAATAACATGACTTTAAAATGCTGTTTGACCTAAAGTAAGGGGGAAATGGAAAGGAGAAATGAGTTTATATGGCTACGAGTTTCTAAAAAAGAGTCTGGAGGCTGGCAGAAGGATTGCCCTCATGCACAACTGAGCAGAGTCAGAGAGACAGATAAAGCAGATACAACCCCCAGATATTGGTTCCTTTGAGGGCTAAAGAGACCCATGGGAGTTATGGTCATGGCCGATGGGGTTAACTACCAGGGCAGATGGCCCCTCTTTGGAAATGGTGTTTATGTGTGATGAATCTGGACTCAGATGGGATCTCCCTTCATAAGATTTTCATGCTAATGTGATGGAGGTGCAGTTAATGTTGGGGTTTAAGATATATTTAGGGGATTTGAATCTCTGGACTGACAATGTGATAGCCAGGTCCTGAGCCTCAACAGACTCCAGCACCTACAATCTGATCTATTGGACTTACCACACTCAGCTAAGATGGAGTTGAAGAAGGACAACCACCACACCATGGAGCCTAGAGTGAATACAACTGAAAATGGGAGAATTGCATCCAGCATCCATGTGGAATCTGAGCCTCCTCTTGACATAGAGGTGCAATGGACACAACCAATCCAATGTCCACATAGAAGAGGTGGCATTGGATTGGGAAAAGTGGACATGGTGGACGATGGGTATGGGGAAAGGGCAGGAAGAGATGAGAGGTGGAGGTGTCTTTGGGACATGGAGCTGCCCTGGATGGTGCTTCAGAGGTAATCACCGGACATTGTAAATCCTCACAGGGCCCACTGGATGGAATGGAGGAGAGTATGGCCCACGATGTGGACCATTGTCTATGAGGTGCAGAGGTGCCCAAAGATGTACTTACCAAATCCAATGGATGTGTCATGATGATGGGAACGAGTGTTGTTGGGGGGGGGGGGAGGGGAGGGGTGGGGGGGGGTTGAATGGGACCTCACATATATATTTTTAATGTAATATTATTACAAAGTCAATAAAAAAAAAAGAATAAATCTAAATAGACCTACCCCAATACACAATATTCAGAATACTAAATGCCAAAGATAAAAAGAAAATCCTGAAAGCAGCAAGGGGAAAGAAAAACATCACATACAAAGGATGTCCAATAAGGTGTAATGCAGATATCTCTTCAGAAACCATGGAGGAGAGAAGACAGTGGTATGATATAATTCAGGTACTGAAAGAGAGAAAGTGCCAGCCAAGAATTCTTTATACAGGAAAACTGTCCTTAAAATATGAGTTAAAAATATTTACAGATAAGTGGAAACTGAAAGAGTTCTAAACAAGAATCCAGCTCTGCAGGAAACACTACAGGGAGTTCTGCAGCCAGCAAAGAAAAGAGAAGAGAGAGTGGCTTGGAAGTGAGTGTAGAAGTGAAGATTATCAGAAAGGGTAAATGAAAAGGTAAAAAGATGGACAAAAATATGAACATACAAAAACAGAATAATAAAATGGCTGAAGTAAATAATGCCTTTACAGTAATAACATTGAAGGTTAATGGATTAAACTCCCAATCAAAAGACACAGGCTGACAGAATGGATAAAAAACATGAGCCATCCCTATCCTACCTGCAGGAGACTCACCTTAGACCCAAGTGTACAAACAGACAAAGTGAAAGGTTGGAGAAGATATTTCACACAAATAGTAACCAAAAGAGAGCAGAGATAGCTACACTGGTGTCAGATGAAATAGACTTTAAATGCAAAAATGAGATAGAAGATGAAGACACCCATTATATGGTAATAAAAGGGGCATTCCACCAGGAAAGAATAACAGTCATAAATATCTATGCAGCTAAACAAGCATGTCCCCCAAAACGTGAGGCAACCTCTGGCAAAACTGAAAGGAAAAATAGACATCACTACAATAATTGCTGGAGATTTCAATATGCCACTCACATCAATAGATAGAACAACTAAACAGAAGATCAACAAGGAAACAGGGAACTTAATATGATTAACAAGCTGGACCTGACAGATGAGGTTGCACCCAAAACCAACAGGGTAAACATTCTCAAGAGCTCATGGATCTTTCTCCAGGATAGACCACATGTTGGACCACAAAACATCTCTCAATACATTTAAGAAGACTGAAATTATGCAAAGTACCTTCTCTGATCATAATGGAATAAAGCTGGAAATCAATAATAGGTGGGAAAGGGAAATTTTGCAAATATATGAAAGCTGAACAGTTACACTTCTAAACAATCAGTGGGTCAAAGAATAAATTACAAGAGAAATTAGTAGTTATCTCAAGATAAAAGAAAATGAGAACACAACATATCAAAACTTATGGGATACAGTGAAGGCAGTGCTGAGAGGAAAATTTATAGCTGAAATGCCTCTGTTAAAAAAGAAGAGCTAAAATCAAAGATCTAACTGAACAATTGAAGAAACTAAAAAAAGAACAGGAAACCAATCCCAAAGTAAGCAGAAAAAAGAAATAACAAAGATTAGAGCAGAAATAAATGATACTGAGAATGAAAAAAAAAGAAAATCAACAAAACCAAAAGCTGTTTCTTTGAGAATTTTGATATAAGAATCAAAACTAGAGCTCTTGAAAAAGGAAGGAAGAAAAATGTAAAGGAAATAGCAGGTGAGGCATATTGGAAATGAGCCCATCTCCAGGCCTAGTTTTAAGAGTGATATGGGGGATAAAGCAGCCCCACATATCATCCTGCCTGCAGGCCTGTGTCTACAGGAAAAGGTCAGGTTTCAGCTAGAGCAAGAGGCAAAGCAGAAAAAAGGCTGAAGGTAATGGGAATTTTAGTTAGGATTTACCATGAGTTCCAGAAAGGCCAAGAGAAGGGTTTCAGTTCAGGCCTGAGAGAGGGAAAGGAGAGGGGGTCAGAAACTGGGGTGAGCAAAGCCCTCTGGGGATCAAGGAGGAGGTGATGAGAGAAAGCAGGGAGTCAGTCCCCAGCTTCTTACGGAGGTGACTAGCCTAAGAGTGGCAAATGCCATTATGAGATTGCTCTTGACAATACCAGGGCTTTGAGCATGGTGGGGGGTGGACAGGGTGGGACTTTGGCCAGCAGTATTTAGCTTTCTGGAGCTACTTCTTGACTGTCGCCCACGGAGATGTGGCAGGCAGGGCAACCGCAGGGCTTCTCTGAGACAGAAGTTTCCTTCTTGAGCCACTCCTGTGGCACCCACCTCAGAAATCAAGGGAGTAAAATCTCCTGGGGAAGGGGGAGGGGATCTGCCTATGCCTTCGAGATTTCATTTTTACTCATTGGATATGAATTAACTGTTTTAGATACCTATAATACATAAAAGCCAGACAATGAATCTTACTAAGTGTGGAATTAATAATGTGCCAGGTACTGTGTAAGTCACTTTATATACATTACCCAAATCAACATACTCTTTTATATTCCTATAAAAGAGAATGTTGAGGCTTAGAAAAGTTAAGGGACTTACTTAAGGTCCTATTGTTAGCAAATAGCAGAGACATATTGGCCGTGAATTTTTTCAGTCTCCAATGACCATGATATGTCATCAGAACCATGACAGTGAAGATCAATAGTTTATTTTTAGCAAATATATCCAATTTTATTGATAATGTTGCTAGCCTAATACTGACCTTGAAAGAACTGTTGCAACATGCTTGTCCTCTGACCACTCTTTTTTCCACACGTACAAGAAAAGCCATCTAATTGCTTAAACAGTCACACAGAAAGAAGAGCACAGAAAATGCTCTTTGGCCTTTGAACACACTCCAGAATTTCACCGCTGATAGCCTTGGCTGATAGCCTTGGGTTAGGGATTAGGAAGATTCTCAGTTCATTTGTACTGCTTTACATTCAGACATCTGCGCATTTGTCTCAGAGTTAGTTGACATGCCACAGGCAAAGTGGATGTCTGAGGTGAAGAATTTTAGCGTGAGAACACCTAAAGCATAAACTCACTCTGAATGAAAGGGAAGTCCACAGAACTATTGGAAGTGTTAGGAATCTCCGCTTCAGTTGTTCTCAAATCTGACAGTCTATCAACATAATCTGAAGTGCTTTATTAAGCACGCTCATTCTTTGGTTTCACCCAGGTCCATGAATCAGAATCTCCTCACTGGTGGCCTGGAAATGCTACTTTAACAAAGACTCCCCAGGAGATTCTAGTTCAGAAGAGATTTGGGAAGGATGCCCTAATTTTCCTAGCCCCAGGTCAACTTTTTTCAGGTCCCCCCATATCCTAATCCTTAACCTTCTCCACTCTCTGGTTCTTCAACTCTCAAGAATTCACCAGCAAAAGAACTCACCTAAGGAAGAACTGAGATTCAGAAGTTAAGTACATACTGCTGCATCTGTAGCAGTCCTTGACCTGCAGCGATGGCAGTGAGTGGCACTGTTTTCATACAGGCATCCTCGCATTGCTGTAAATGATTGTTCAGCTACCCCATACTGACAGGTCCTCCAGCGTAAAGCCCAATGCCTGGGATATAGTAGGCAGCCAAACTGTTTGAGTTAGTCAATGAATACATAAACTAATCACACTTTGCCCCCGCTCAAGAAAACTGTCAATTGGGTCCAGCTTTCCCCCGACTCAAGTCTGTAAAAAGAAACAATGTGACCCCTTTTCTTTCCTTAATCCTGGATGTAAGGAACCTATCACGTAAGTAGCCTTGACTTTCATCAATTTTTTTTTTCTAATTTGCCATCTTGTATTTAATTGGCACATTCCATCTGTATAGGACATCCAGCCTTCACCCGCATAACATTAGAATTGCTCCCAAGGACCAAGCAAAGGGAGAGCATTTTTAAAAATTTGCCTTGATTTCTTTTCTATTTGGAAGAGTTTTTAAATACCTGTGATAATCTGTTGCTATGCATTTCTAAAGAAGCAACCTTATGCAACCAACTTGAGTAAACACATGTAAATTATCCCACAAATAAACCTTATTTTTGAACTTCAATATAAAAACAATGTATAAATTCTGAGAAATTATTAGTATAATCTTTAAAATATTCCAGACTCCTAGAATTAGCTAGGTAGATCTCTTCTATTTGTCTACGGCAATGACCCAATAAGGTGGTTAATCATCATTGGACTGATAGACAAAAAAAAAAAAGTCACCTAACTATTTAAAGAGGGACCTTAACAAGAGATAAAAGGATGGACTTGCTGCTGGAGGATTCTAAGTCCAGGTAAGAACCTTTGAGATTCTCTAATTTCAACATTTTTCTACACAAGAAATTCTACAAATTTAAAGAAAATATTTTAATGGTCATGATTAATATTATAAATTTTATGCTTAGTGTCTTCTACACACCTATGTTTTAGGTCTTAAAATAGGAGATAGATGAGCCTCAGATTTATGTACTCTTAAAAGTAAGTTACAGAATATATTTATAATTTCAAAATAAAATTTGAAATCTTGTTCCTATAATTTTCTAGACAAACTGAACTTCAAGTGTCTGAAAAAATGGACCTTCACTGCCATCCCTAAACGTGCTACAAGGCAATTATTTTCACTCATAGCATAGAATTATTCAAGTAGGCGCTCTAGTTTTTTTGTTTGTTTATTCCACCTGAACTGAATAATGAGAGGGAGTGGTAATTAGTTGGCAAACATTTTAAAAAATGGAAGGTTTTCTAGATAGTTTTCTCTCCAATTAAATCAGAAAAATAAAAATCTGCTCAGTACAATTCTTGGCACAAACTAAGGGCTCCCTAGCTCTGCCCCCTTCTCCAATGTGGGGAGGTGGCGGCCCTTATGAAACAGCTGTTGATATGGTCAAAGCAAGGTGGGAGGTGGAGGAGTCCAACAAACAAGCTCTAAGAGGTTAGTGATTGCTGTTTCCCCTTTTCCTCCTTAGCTCCACAGGTTCATGCTAATAGCAGGTCTCTTGGCCTGCACTGCTTTTATTCTACCCTGAACTAGTAAAAGCTTGATGCAGTCTCTTTGTGTCCTGGAATCTGGAGGTGCCAAAGGGTAAAACCAGGTGAGATTTTCCCCATCATGCTATATAGCTAAATGTTTGTGGTCCTGTCATGTAAACATCTGGTGTCCCAAAATTAATTTTTATGCCAGTTGTTTGGAACCCTGAAAAAAAAATATGTCCAGAGAAAAATATGTTAAATGTTTCCCTGTCGGGCTTAAAATGTTACAGTAAAATGGAAAGCATGGTGTTGAGAGGCAAACTAAATTCAGGATTAGAGTGGACTTATTGGTATTCTACTATAGAATTATTGTGACTCTAGCAATGGAAGAAATTATATCATTGATGTAGAGACAGTGGCTGCGGGAGTTGCTGAAGGCAGGGAGAGGGAAAAGGAGGTGTGATATGGGGGCATTTTCAGGACTTAGAGTTGTCCTGAATGATACTGCAGGGACAGATGCTGGACATTATATATCCTGCCATAACCCACTGAATGGACTGGGAGAGAGTGTAAACTACAATGTAAACTATCACCCATGCGGTGCAGCAGTGCTCCAAAATGTATTCACCAAATGCAATGAATGTTCCACACTAATGGAAGAAGTTGTTGATGTGGGAGAAGTTGGGGGTGGGGTGGGGGGAATGGGGTATATGGGAACTTCTTAAATTTTTTAATGTTATGTGATCTATGTATCTTTTAAAAAAAAATAATGAAATCTATTCATGTAAAAAAAAGTCAGAAAAAAAAGTGAAAAGGCAGCGACTCAATGGGAGAAAATGTTTGGAAACCACATATTTGATTAGTGTTTAATATCTAAAATATGTAAAGAAATCCCACCACTCAACAATAAAAAGACAAACATCCCAATTAAAAAAAAAACTTTAATAACTCGTTACCTTTTAACCTTTTTAAGAAACAGGGGGAAATGCCTCTATTTCCCTTTTTTTTTTCCTGGGTATTTTATCCCGGGACCTGGAAGAGAGGTGTGGAATGGCAGTCTGGGGAAAGAGCCGGGAGTAAAACCACAAGCCATGAGAAAGGAGGCTGTGCAGCCCCAGCAGCTAAGGAGGAGCAAGGAAGGAGGAAAAAAGGAAACCTCCAACTGGGTCTGTGGAAGGAAAGAGGAAAGGAGAATTTCTTTGGCCTCCAGAATGTAGATAGCTGTTCTTCCTTAACGGATATAGCACCTGCATTAGCAGAATCTTTTGCCCTAAGTATGGTGGCAGACTCTGGAGTATAAAGATAATTAAGCCCCTCCAGGGGCTCCCAGCCAATACAGGGAAGCTCCGTGGCCATTCAGGGCATATGTGTCAATGTAGCAGTAGTGTGGGAAATGTTCTTTCAGCTGGGGCGTTATTTCCCAGCTGCTAAATAGCCAGATAGTGAGTTGGCTTAACAATGGGAAGTACAGCTTTTGCGTGAGGCATGATTCAATCCCCAACACAGGAGTAGCTGGGGAATAGTGAAAAGGTGTAATTTTTTGTCAAAACTACAACCAAGAGATGAGAAAAAGCATAAAGGGAGGAAGAGTTTTCTACTGGGGCCAGTAGTTCTGATGGCTGCAGGTGCTTATGGATGAATTGGGAAATAAGACTAAAATCAGGGGCTGGGTTTAGTTTGTGGAGTTCTTCAAATGGGAAGTGTGAATGTTATTTAGTCTGATACAAGGGCCCTTTGAAAGATTCTGAGGATGGATGGGTGTGGTGTGGTATGCTAGAGAGAAGGCTGGAAGACAGGACAGCCAGGAGGTAATTACAATAGCCAAGGATAGGAGTGGTGAGATACTGGTCTTCAGGAATGTTCATAGGTCATACAGAAACTGATGTTCATGGGAGAAGTCACACGACATGTGTCCAAAGGGCTGCTTAGGACTTTGAGACCACTAAGCCACTGCTGTCCTCCTCGTCCCGCTCCACCCGGAACTGAACACAGGCAGGAAGTGCAGGCATGTTTGGAACACGTGCTGCAAGGGAAATAACGGATTTTCTTACACATACGGGGGTGTGAGTTCCTGCATTCATCCATATCTTTACACACACTCATATATACATAATTGACAATATCCTCAGACATTATCATTTCTATATTTAAACATCATCCATTCAATATTCAATATATTATTATCTTTATATATTTACTAACACAGGCAATCACTATATTGCTGATGTGGGAGGGCTGGGGAGCAGGGCATATGGAAATCCCCTATATTTTTTGTGTAACATTTATGTAACCAAAGTTTCTTTAAAAAATAAAATACATTTAATAAAACTCTTTTTGATTAATGGATACACACATAAAATAAAAAATAACACACTAAACATATTACATAATAATGTCTTGTTAATTATATATCATGCTGATACGATCTATACATAAAAAATGGTTTAAATACATAAACATGTCCATCCGTACATGTGTGTACAGACAAGAATATATATATATATTTTTTTAATTTGTTTCTCTCCCCTCCCCACCCCCAGTTGTCTGCTCTCTGTGTATTCTTCTGTGTCCACTTGTATTCTTGTCAGCAGCACCAGGAATCTGTGTCTCTTTTTGTCGCATCATCTTGCTGCGTCAGCTCTCCGTGTATGTGGTGCCACTCCTGGGCAGGCTGCACTTTTTTCTCACTGGGCGGGTCTCTGTGAGGGGCACACTCCTTGCGTGTGGGGCTCCCCTATGTGGGGGACACCCATGCATGGCACGGCACTCCTTGTGCGCATCAGCACTGCGCATGGGCCGGGTAACCACACGGGTCAGGAGGCCCTGGGTTTAAACCCTGGACCTCCCGTGTGGTAGGCGGACGTTCTATCAGTTGAGCCAAATCTGCTTCCCAAGAATATATTTTCTAACCTCATTTAAAAGAATGACTCTAATGAACACATTGAATCACTTCACTAGTCTTTGCAGTAGGGGCTTAACAACTCTCCAAATTACAATTCCCCTTACAGTTTGATGGCAGACTGCACTTCTAGGAATTTATCCTACAGATAGACTCACATGTGAATAAAATGATATAGCCCACATTAACAATTTTCCCGGGAAGTGGACTTTGGCCCAGTGGTTAGGGCATCCGCCTACCACATGGGAGGTCCACGGTTCAAACCCCGGGCCTCCTTGACCCGTGTGGAGCTGGCCCATGCGCAGTGCTGATGCGCGCAAGGAGTGCCCTGCCATGCAGGGGTGTCCCCCACATAGGGGAGCCCCACACGCAAGGAGTGCGCCCCATAAGGAGAGCCACCCAGCGTGAAAGAAAGTGCAGCCTGCCCAAGAATGGCACCGCCCACATGAAGAGCTGACACAAGATGACGCAACAAAAAGAAACACAGATTCCCGGTGCTGTTGATAAGGATAGAAGCGGTCACAGAAGAGCACAGTGAATGGACACAGAGAGCAGACAAAGGGGGGAGGGGGAATAAATAAATAAATAAATCTTTAAAAAAAAAAAAAGAATTTTTCTAATGTGAAATATTTAGATACAACCTAAAATGTTGGTGTACGTGGTACTTGATAAATATATTATGGACAGTGGAATATCCAGGACCCATAAGAAAAATGGAGGCCCTTTATAAAAGGAAGTTATAAGCATATACAGCTTACTGGAAAGTTAGAGACCAGTGTTTATAGTATGATAAATTTGTACCTTAAAAAAGAAAATAGTTCGTATCTTATTTAAAATGCATATTTATTTGCAGAAGATTAATTAAAAGCTGATAATATTTGTCCCTTGAAAGAAAACTAGATACCTGGGAGACAAGGGTTAGAGGTAAACTCTTTCCTACAGGTCTTTTGGATCTTTTGCCTTTTCAACTGTCGGCATATATTTTCTCTTCATAAATAAATGAACAAAATTAAAATAAAGTAGGATCATGATGGTGGTAAGGTCAGGCATGGCCAGCATCTGAGAGATACTTGGAGTACACTTCGCCCTTTTTTAAGGAATCCAAATTCTACCTGCTTCTTGGACCTGGTTCCTGGGGGATCTCTTCTATGGACACTTCTTAGGTCACTCCAATTACAATTCATTACACTATTTTTGTATTCATTTTATCTATTTTTTGGATCCACCTTGTATCCATATTATTGTCTCAATATATAGAAATTATTTTTCTTATTAACTTCCGTAACTTAAAATTTTGTTCATATAATCTATTGTGGTTCTATATTATGTTATTTATTTGTTGTTTAGAACTTTTTTTCCGTAAGTAAGACCTGAATGAATGTTAATGGATTGATCAGTTGGTTGTTTTTGATCTTGCAGTTTTTCTCATTTCTGAATGGGTTATTGTTCAAGTGAAATAAATCCTACCTTTTCTCTCTGAATAGGTGATCATTTCAAATCAAGCACTGATAACAACTGAAAAAAAAAAAATTTAAGTGATATCTGTGGTTCCACGATGGACCAAAATAATCATTTGAATGACACAGCAGAGGAAGAGCCATCAGGCAAAAGGAAAACTAGATCCTGCAATGGATTCAAGGTAGAACAGTTTCAGGTTTCCAACTTAAAATAAATGAATCAGGAATTTTTATTTAAAGCAAAGGTAACCAATTGGTTAAAAAAAAAAAAAAGAATATTTTTCAAAGTAGAGTTCTCAGTTGAAGCATAGATTAAAATATTTCAAATATCATGTATGTTAGTTTAAATCAGTCTTTAAATCTGATTGAGGTATTTCTTTGGTGAAATTTCAGATATTTAAGAGTTTATTGATGGGGAAAATTTAGAAATATTTTGATATCATCTATTTGGTTTTTGGTGTACTGAAAGTTTTTCATAAATGTGATTGAAGTAAAAGAAAATGTTATATAATGGATAATATGTAAAAATATATTCTTAGGATTGACCTAAACGCTTGAAAGATTAATTGGTCTTGTGGCTCACTTTGTGGTCTTGACACAAAATACAGTGTTTTCTATTCTGGTGACTTAAACAGCATATGGTAGTCTGATAGAAAAGAGATCAGCAATTGTCATCTAAAGGCCTGGCCCAGAGACTGTGTTGGTAGCTTAGAAAAGCCATTACATTTTTCCGGATGCAAGTTGATCAAAAGAATGACCCTGTTACCCTGACTCTTGTCACAAAACTGTGGGGCTTTGAATAGTATAGACTGGGTGGGGATTTAAAGAGACAGGAAAGAGGACCCCTTAAGCCCAGAGTTACATGAAGAAACCAAGGCTCAGAGAAGTTGAGAAGTTTGCCCCAAGCTTGCCTATTGAAAACACTTGCACCCAAGTCAAAGCCCTTAACCCACAATAGGGAAGACATGAGGAAAACAAAAAAAATCAATCATGGTGACATTTTACCAATATTAAGAGTTGTAACTCAGTTGAACCTGTAGTCTTGGCCGGGTCAACAAAGACCACAGAGATCAGACGCAATTGCAATAAAGTTATATAAGGGCCCTTTCAACTTTTTCCAAAGAACACGAAGTCTGTTTGAAATTACTGAAATAGCCAGTTCTGATGAAATATTTGAATAATATTTAAGCAGCATGGTAATCACCAGGAAAGTTATTGGTTAAAGCAATTGTATTACTATTGTCCAGCGGTAACTGTGTATGCTGGTGTATTGCCGCTTCTAAACCCTGAGTGTTACAGGGATTTCACTTGAAGGAGCAGAGCATAACCACATTGCCTGCTTATGGAATGTTGTCCCTTTGTTAAATATTGTTGAATCGGGTTTGTGAAGGTCGCATTTAGAGTTTTTACATTCATAGTCATAAGTGAAACGGATCTTTTATTTTCCTTACTTTGCCTGGTTTTGGTGCCAAAGTTATGCTGGCTTTGTAGAATAGGCTGGGGGAGGACTCGCTCTTTCTATTCTCTGGAAGAGGTTATATACATATGGATGATCTTTTCCTTGAAAATTTTGAAAATTTTCTATACTAGGTTGTTTTTTGTTGTTAATAGAAAAAAGGTCAACTACTATCTCAATGTCTTTAATAGAATACCACTCTCCAAGCTTTATTTTTCTCTTTCAGTTTTGGAAATTAATCTTTTTCCAGGCATTTGTCCATTATGTCTAACTTTACAATTTGTTGGCAAATGGTTTTTGATAGTATTCATTTATCTTTATCAGTTCTAGGTCTTAGTTTAAATTTTCATATGATTTCTTCATTAATAAACAGGTTATTTACAAATGTGTTTATATCTTCCAAATACATAGGGATTTTTCTTTATAATTTTTTGTTATCAGGGTCTATCCATAATTTCCTTGTGGTCACAGCTAGGCATAATCTAGTTTTGGAAAATTTTTTGTGAAGTTTTGCAAATGTTTCTTATGTACTTGAGAAAAAAATGCATTTTCTTTGACCTGATGGATAAAGAATTCTGTAGATGCAAGACTAATGTTGTTAAAAGTGGTGCCAAGTTCTTCTCTGTCCTTGCTAATATTTTGACTGTTTAACCTATGTAACTGTGAGAAAGAGAAATGTGTTGAAATTTCCTATTACGTGCTTCTGATTTTTGCGTATTTATTTTGCAGCTTTTAAGTGCATTTATATGTTTTATATTCTAGATAGATATTTGCTTACATAAATATGTAGAAATCTTCTCTATCTCTTAAAATGCATTTTGTCTAATAGTAATACAGTTCCAGGAGATGTCTTTTAGCGGTTGTGTTTTCTTATCCTTTACTATTAAAAAAGCAAACATTTACTCATGCCTTACATATGTCTCTGATAAAGAGCATATGGCTGGTGGTGGTTGCTTGTTTTTTTTTAATTTGAACTGAAAACCTCTGTCTAAAACTAGTCAGTTTTGTTAATTTACATATATTGTATGAATTGCTATATTTGGACTTGTTTCTACCACCGTAATGCATTATGTCTCTTTTCAACGCTTTCTTATACTTTTTGACTGATATCTTTATATTTTCTGTAATAAGGCAGACACTGCAGCATATTCGCACATATTTTAATACACCTCTTCACCTTCCTTTGTATTGATGCTATCTGGATTTTAAATCTGTGCATTTTTAGATATTATGAATATGTTACCCCTATCCTCCCTTTTGGATTTTTTTAAAAGACAGGTTTACTAGGGTTTATTATGTACCTTATTTTTCAGATCTCATCCAACATCTAGATTTAGTTCTCCTCTTATTTAAGTAATTTCTCCAAAACTCCTTTCAGTAGGAATGTTTCTATACCAAAATTTGGTGAGGCCTTATATGATTGAGAATACATAGTCTCATACTTGAGTGACAATTTGGCTAAACATAAAATTCAATTTTTTTTTAACTTCAGTACGTTAAAAAATTCTATTTATCCATTTTACATTCATGTTTGCTGTTGAAAAGTGATCTGCTCTTCTCCTTGAAAACTTGAGGTTTGTTTTGGTATTAGAATATCTTAGATTTCACTATACTGCGTCTCCTTTTTCCACATGAATTCTTACTAACCTCTCCTGTTGGGTGTTCTATGGGCCCTTTCAACCTGAGGCTTTTTATCTTTGTTTGGTATTGGGAAATTTATATTTATTATTCATTTAATATATTCCTCTCTCCCAATTTAATTTTTCTTTTAAAGCATTATCTAGATATTGACAACTTAATTCAAATATGTGTATACCTTAATTCTTCATATATATATATATATATCTCTCCTAATTCATTCTGGATGAGACCCTCAATTTGATTTTCAAACTGATTCTTTCTACTTTTTATCCCACATATTATCTTATTTTTAAAACTATTATGTTTTTCATATTTTCTACTTATTCTTCTTGACTTTATTTTGCCATTATTTTATTTACTAATATTTTCCTTATCTCTTTTGCGTATTTGTTATACTTGAACTCTTAGTGATTGTGGTCTAAAAGAGCCACGTTTTATAGTGTCTACATCCCAGTTTGCTTTTCTCCCTCTTCTGGCATGATTTACCTTCCATGAAGTGCTTGTTACTTTGGCCTGGAGTTCATATTTCCCTGGTCACGATGGTTACTCTGCCTGGTCATGTAAACAGGGGGAAGGTTAAAGAATAGATCCTTGTCTGTGGGAGCCCAAGAGCTTAGGAAGAGGGGTAAGGAGATGAGCTTTAGGGGAAGGAACATGAGTCACCAAAGAAATTCATTTCATATCCTTTTAAAATTTCAGCTCATTAGTGAGATCCTATTGTGGCCAAGGTGTTTAGATTTGTTCCTAATAAAGCCAATTTAGGAAGATACTGTGAGGATTTTGAATCCCCTTTTGAGTGTTTGTTTCATCTTGAGCCGCTCTTGTTTTTAAGGTTTAAAATGGACAGTATTTCTCTGAACTATTGAAATCTCCCTTTAAATAGAACAGGGTTTATATTGGCATGTGCTCGTGCTTGTTTTAATAAGACGTTCTGTTAATCTCTGAAATTCCTGCCTCTTTGATTTCCCCAATCAGTATTTAGATAAGAGTTTGCCTCTGTAGTTCTCCACAATCAATAAATAATGTCAATATGCTTATCACTGATCTGTGGCACCTATCATGGTGCCTGGAACAAAAATATGTTTGGCTGTTTTTGTCTGGACGAACACTGTGTAGATAGATGGATGAAGTGCAGCATTCCCCAAATCAGAAACTGTGGGGAATTTTTGAGAAATGAAAAGTAGAAGGAATCAGTAAAGAAGGAGACCATGGTCCAAGACAAATGCAGAAGGAGAAAAACTGCAAAAGATGGATGTGGCTTCTAGGGGGCTTCAAAGGCGGACGTCGCTGATAATGGGGCAATGGGTCGTAGGGGAAATGGACAGGTGATTATTTGGCGTACCCCTCTCACGCAATAAGAAGAAACATGCACATGCCCTGGTTGAGCGTTCTCTCCCCTGTGCGTCAATCTACCCCACTTAGTCCGGGCAGCAACAGAGGATTCAGACCTGGTGGGTGCAGAAATTTCGAGTACCTGAACAGTAACCCTCAGGAAGAAGTGGAGCCCCTACAGCAGAAAGTAATTGTTGACTCCTGCTAAAAACGATGGCGGCCTCTCCTCCACAAATGGGTGTCACAGCCAATATTCAGAGACAAGGCAATGGGAACCGACACCTGAAACAAAGCAGGCAGCACAGGACCACAGGTATTTGAAATTTGCCTCTTTTAAAGAAATGCAGCAAACTCAACATATGGAAGAATTCACCCCCCAACAAAGAAAAGAAAAAAAAAACCCACAAAAGAACAGGATTTTAAAATTAATATAATTATTATTCTAAGAGGGATAAAATTAAAACTACAAAATTAATATGCAAGTGTGAAGGGGGTATCAAAACTTGGTAACTGGCAAAGAAAACTATATAATGGGCATATAAGCTAATGAAACATTTGAAAAGTGAACTAATGAGCTGGAAATTCAAGCTGTAGAATTTTCTCGGACTATGCCACCGAAGATGAAGAGATGAAATGAGTTTAATTCTGTGTAAGTATATATATATATATATATATATATATATATATAGTATATGCTTATATAGGATCATATAAATATCAAGACAACATGACATTATCTTCCAGAGAAAAGGATTTTGAGTCTAGAATTATGAGCACAGCCAAACTCTTTATCAAGTGCAATATGTTCAGATATGGAAGGATTAAATTTTTTATCACCTCCAGACTCTGGAAGAATTATTAGTTGATGTTCTCCATTAAGAACAACAGCAATAAGGGGAGGAAAGCAAAATACAAGAAATAATAGTGACTAAAGAAATTGGTAAAATCATTGGTATATCTAAATAATTGTTTCTTGTTAAAAAAAAAAAAGCTGGGATCAAAATCCCAAAAAATATCAAATAAAGGACAGGTTGAGAAAGAGAAGGAAGAAAGGAAAGTAAAAGCATCCAAACTTTTAATTAAAAGTCAGTTTAGGGACGCAGATTTGGCTCAATGGATAGAGCATCCGCCTACCACATGGGAGGTCCAAGGTTCAAACCCAGGGCCTCCTGACCCATGTGGTGAACCTGGCCCATGCGCAGTGCTGATGCGTGCAAGGAGTGCAGTGCCATATAGGGGTGTCCCCCATGTAGGGGAGCCCCATGCACAAGGAGCTCATCCCGTAAGGAGAGCTGCCCCATGCAACAAAAGTGCAGCCTGCCCAGGAGTGGGGCCGCACACACGGAGAGCTGATGCAGCAAGATGATGCAACAAAAAGAAACACAGGGCAGCGGACTTGGCCCAGTGGTTAGGGCATCCACCTACCACATGGGAGGTCCGCAGTTCAAACCCTGGGCCTCCTTGACCCGTGTGGAGCTGGCCCATGCACAGTGCTGATGCACGGAAGGGGTGTCCACAGGGGTGTCCCTGCACAGGGGAGCCCCATGCACAAGGAGTGTGCCCCGTAAGGAGAGCCGCCCAGCGCGAAAGAAAATGCAGCCTGCCCAGGAATGGTGCCACCTACACAGAGAGCTGACACAACAAGATGACACAACCAAAAGAAACACAGATTCCCGTACCGCTGACAACAACAGAAGCGGACAAAGAAGATGCAGCAAATAGACACAGAGATCAGACAACCAGGTTTGGGGGGCGGGGAGGGGAGAGAAATAAATAAATAAATAAATCTTTAAAAAAAGAAAAGAAACACAAATTCCCAGTGCCACTGACAAGAATAAAAGTCAGTTTAGCTATTTTAGAGTGAACCTGGATTCAAAACTTCACTCTACTACTTATTAGCCATATGACCCTGGGCAAGTTACAACCTCTCTGAACCTCAATTTCCACATCTGTCAAAAGAGTGATAATAAAACCTACTTCATAGGGTTGCAAGGATTATTTAGGTTTAAAAATGTATAATGCTTGGCACACAATACTAAGCAAGTGTTAACTTTCATCAATGGCGTCATTATTCTGAATATAATAAAGACCAAGGAATGGAAAAAAAAGGAAATAAGAACACATAATAAATTTAAATAATCAAATAAGACTGGAAAAAAATATTCCTTGGCTAATGGCTCTTCAGGCAGTGGCATCTTCTTCTTCGGCTTCAGTCCTCACATTTCTTTCTCTCTCTGACTCTTCTTCAGTCCTCTTCTCCCTTATAGGACCCTTGTGATTATACTGGGCCTACCTGGATAGTCCAGGACATTCTTCCCATGGCAAGACTTAATCAGGCAAGCAATCCCTTTTGTCCTGTAAGGTAACATGTTCACAAATTCTGGGGATTAGGACTTGCATATCTTAGGGGAGGGGTGAGAGCTATTATTCTATTTACCTCAGAAAGTGAGTGGCACTTTTGAATATAATTACAAAAAATTAACTCCTGACAAGTGCCAAAATACTACTTCTAGATATTGGCAGATGTGACAATCTATTGAAATCTTTTGTTTTGTATTTTGATGAAAGCTTTTCTTTTCCCTAGGAGTAATGTTTTACAGGCAAATTTTTATAAAATATTCTTATAAAGGTATTAAATAAGTCATAACAGAAAATATTTTACAGTTTTTATTTAAGAGGTGGAACCCACTTCATCCCAATATTTTCTTCAATGGTAGACTTTGTTTTTTATTAATATTTCAAAGAGTTCTTCTACTCGAACCTGTACACTTTCAAACAAATCAAGTGTAAAAAGAGCAGAATGTAGGACCTTAAGCGGCTTTTCAGGAAGTATGTCAGGGATTTCCTCCCTGCCTGCTGTTACAGAATAAAGACCTTTATACTTCTGGACTTCTTGGCTATTTTCTTGGCGACTTTTAATTTCTGCTTCATAGTGTGCTTTTGACATATTAATTCCTTTATGGAGTAGCTTTAAGAAATTATTCTCAATCTTTCCAAGTTCTGTCCATATCCAGTATGATTATCATTTCCATTATCTTTGATAACCAAATATCTCAATAAATTTAATGAAGCCATGATCTATCTGAGTTTGTTATAAATCTGTTTCAGCAGGCTCTGAGAAAAAAAGAACCAAATTTAGAAGGGAAATCAGCTGTGGTCCTGTAAACCATTTGTTGTTAGGGATTCTCTTGGAGACACATCAGTTTGACTTTTGGTATTTTGAACACTAAAGGCTTCCACACCTGAATGATTACTTGTATTCAATAAGCACCTAAGCAACATATATTTGCCTTGTGAATCCAACTTGTTATTATACAGCCAAAGCAAAGCTAAACCCTTTTTCCTCAAAGTCTCAATGTGGCAAAGTGTCATTATTTTCACTAAACCCTGAGGTACAGTAAGAAAGCTCTTGATTTTTAAATACTGATGAAGTAGACTCTTGTCTTCCATCTTCAATAAATCGTTCTCCAACAGAACTCTTCTGTTCTTTGCAAAAAGACTTCAACATGTCCCATGTTAAGTTGCAAAAGGTGCAGTGGGCTTAAGACCATTGGAAGTTTATTAATACTGACACACATACAAATACTAGATATGCCAGAGAAGCCATAATTGTCTTCATCTTCCTCAAATTCAAGATAATTCCAAATCTTCTTTTTCCTTCCATAACTAAAAATCATTTTGGGAAAAGGGTCTCCAATTGCTCATTAAAAAAACTATTATTTCCAATGCAAAATCACCTTAAAGGATCATTTTCAACTTCTTCAGGCTGTTCAAGGAACTGTGCTGTCAGCAGAGGGCATTTCAAGCTTTTGAAACAAAATTTCAGGAATTCATACTTTAACTTTTCATTTTCCAGTGAAATTTCTTCACTAACTTCTTCCACAAAAGGTTTAGTGAACTTTATTAAGAACTTACAACACTAACAAAGGCCATAGTCATCTGATTGTATTTGTTCTTTTGAGTACAGAACAGGAGGAAGAGACAGCTGTCTCCAAAGGGTAGATACTGCTAATCCAACTGAATATACTTTGTTGTTCTGGAGTTTTTGAACCACTGTCTGTAAAGGTGGAAGTAGAAGAATAAATTGGGCTATCTGTTTTCCAGAGGGCTCTTCAGTCAGTTCAAGCAAACCTAACAGTAACTTCTCTGGATTCTATAACTTTACAAATAAATTAAGCTTCAGAAAATAATCTTTTCTTTTAAAATCTTCCTTATCATTTCACAAAAGGCATCAGACAACAGAAACAACAAGATTTTAACCCATGTTCCTGATGATAACCTTATTCTTTACATTTTGAATCATTTCCAATAGCTGGTCTGTGAGTCCTTCATTTACACAACTTTGGTCTGCTAACTGAAAAGACTGAAATCTTCTTTAAAATCTTGCTCTTCTAGGATCTGACATCTTTTAATTATGGAATGAAGTTCTTCCACAGCCATTTCTGGTTATTTTTCCTAGTTTCAGTGCTGAAAACGCATCACCGAACTAAAACGTACCGCCAGACTTCTCCTATTGACCATCTTTTAACTAAGATTTGATTAAGGCTCATTTATTTAAAAATACTTTCCAAGAGTTGCCTATGGGAGTTAGACGTGTTCCCCTCGCTCTGCCTCCCCGTTGGAAGCTAGACAGGGCCCTTGGACATCTGTCAGTTCCCTTCACCTGCCTCATTTCCTTCTCCAGAATTGACTTTCCTGAGGGTCTAGAGTGCACAAGACACTGCTCCTGAGAGATCTGTGCTTGAAATTTGCAGCCAGGATGAAGGGCAGGGCAGCCCACAGAGCCCTGTGTGTGATAGAGGGTGACCTGTGACGAGCAGGGCCCAGGGACAGCTGAGGGCAGAGAAGGGTGGGTCTCATTGTGGGAACGAGGCTGTAAAGGGAAACTGACACCACGTTTTAAAAAATGCCTACTGTGTGCCTGGTGCTATGCTTTGGACACAAGGTACACAGAGTCCCTTCATTCTAGTCTGGGAGAAAACAGGTAAATGATGATACTGGGAACAACCTTCTCATCCCCCATGACAACAGTGGCTTCTGTAGTAAATAGTTTATATGGATGTTCTCCTTTAATCCTCACAACTGTCCTAAAAGATAAGATTCTCTATGGTCCTCATTCTGTAGATGGTGAAGCAACTAGACCCTTTGAGAGATTTTGCCAGTACCATAAAATTAGGAGTGTGAAGCCGCAGTTCAAACCTGAACATGTTACCTCCAGATTCCCTGATCTTAAGATAAGAAAAGCTATCACATGAAATTGATTTTTGGTTTAGACATCCTGAACCTAATTCTCATGGACCTCACAGAGCATCTCACTGATACTCTTGTATCTTTGTGGAGCCCCCCAGAGGCACTGGGGTAGGGACCACGGGAGCGTGACACCGGGACTAAACTGCATTGTATTCCAAAAACAAGCAGCAGCAGATGCCAGGCACCAAAAAGCAAACATTTTCTTTGAGGATCATTCTTATGGGTCTATATACCATTGCCCATAATATGGTTTATAAGCTCAAAAGAACCTGGCAGTTTCAATCCAAGGACATGATATTTTAATTACAAATTGATGAGAACTAATGGAGCCTGACAATAAAAAGGTAGCCCTTGCTTAAGAGAGGGAATGTTTATCAAGAAGTTCTACATCTGAATGAAACTTCATAGATCTGGAACAAATGAGAACGATTTGAGTATCTCCTGCTATTCTTCAGACACCCTGGCACCTTGAACATGCCCAGCAGGATATGTTAGTTCTCTCTGCCACATGCCACCCTAAGCATTCCTTCATTTCTTATGTCAATAACTTGATTTTTTTTCACTGATTAGACCTGGGAATTTTTCATTATTTTTCTTGACTTAAAGACCATAGAAAACTATAAAATATCAGAATTGACTATCCTTAAAGAAAATCTTCATAATTTTCACCTAACTCTATGGGACCTATGTCATATCTTTCTCTTATGAGTCTTGTTCTTCTCCTCCCCAACTTAGTAAAACTGGTTTTGATACTCTTTCATCTTTTGTGTTTTGTTTCCTATTGACATCCTATATCTTATCCATGAATTCTTAGTTATCTCTAGCAAGTTGTATCAATTCACAGCTTTTCTCCAGTCCTTTCATCTTCATGGATAGCATGTATCATTGGGCAGTTTTCTCTGCAAGAAGGAAAATACACACAACTTGCCAGCCATGGAAGAGCTAGTCTGACCTTTTATCTCTTTCCCCCAAACTGGTCTGTGTAAGACACATAGTAGGTTCTAGTTAAACAGAAGTTCAACACTTATTTTTCTGGTATCTTTGTGGCAGGCATTGTTCTAAGCACTAGGGACATAGCAGTGAACAAAAACAGACCTAAAGAATCCTGCCCTAATGAAGCTTACATTCTAGGGAGGGGAACACATGTTAAGCCGAAAGAGGAAGAATATATGATGTGAGAGGAAAGTGATGTAACTTTAAACGGGGTGCTCAGGGAACACCTCACTATGAAGGTGACAATGAGCCAAAACCTCAGGACCTGAGGGGGTGATAGGATTATGATGATAGGAAAGAGCTTTCCAGGCAGTGAGAAAAGCAAGAACAAAGACCTGAGGCAATGTAATCAACCGAATGCTCAAGGTAAGAGCAGGTAGATCAATGGGACAAGTCATTTAAAGTCTTGGAGGCCACTGAAATATCTTACATTTCGCTATGCTGGAGATGAGAAGACAGTGGCAGCAAGATCAGGTTTTCCGTTTTGAAGACTTACTCTGGCTGCTACATTGAGAAGAGACAACTAGAGGCCAAGCACAGAAGCAGAAAGATCCTTTAGGAGTCTATTGCAATAATCTAGGCTCAATATGGTGGGAGCAACCTCTAATAGTGGAGGATGCAGTGAGAAGGTCATTTTTCAATAATGGAGCCGAGAGAAATTAGCTTATAGCTGTGGGTGTGGGCTGTAAGAAAAAGAGTGAATCATTACATTTTATTAAAATGAAATTAAAATTAAAATACCTATAACCACTGAGTCTTAAGTTGAATGTCAATCATTTGTGTAGCTCTTAGAACTCCCTTTTTCCTCCTCAAAGCCCTATTTTTCATTGCTTTCCTGGAAAGGCTACCTTTGAGCCACTCCCTTCACAATTAGTCTATGCTATTCCCTTGAAAACAAAGACTAGCTTGTCCTGGTGACAGTTTGAGACCATTACCTAGCTTCTTAGAAACTGATTGCTGACAGCAATTAAAAATTAACAACCTTGACTATACTGCTCTAATAATATGATGCTATAATCAAATTAGGAAATGAAGCCTTATTAGTAGAGTGATAATGAAGTTAAAAGAGCTAAAGAAGTACAAATTGGTCTGGGGAATAGGTGAATATGCTTTTTATGATAAAAACAATGTTGTGGTCTAAAAAGAATAACTATTTCAATTCCATGCACAAATAGACATCATCTAGCCCTTTGGGTTAATCATGTTTTTTTTTTCCTTTTCCTTCCGGTTTTTTCCTTAGGTGTTTTTGGCGGCCCTGTCATTCAGCTATATTTCTAAGATACTGGGTGGAATCCTTATGAAAAGTTCCCTCACTCACATAGAAAGAAGATTTGAAATTTCCTCTTCTGTTGCTGGCTTAATTGATGGAAGCTTTGAAGTCGGTAAGTTTTATTTCAACTTAAATCATTATTTAGTGATCAGATTTGCAGAGGTAAAAACTGTTCCTACCTGCTCTACACCAGGGCTCCTCAGTCAGCAGGGACTTTGCTCTCCTTGCCTGTGCAATTTGGCAAAACCTGGAGACCATTCTGGTTGTCACAACTGGGATGTGGGCGTTGCTACTAGTGTCTAGAGGTTAGAGAGCAGGGATACTACGGCACATCCTCTAATGCCCAGGACACCCCCACACCAAAGAACCAACTAACCCAAAATGTCAATAGTGATGAGATTGAAAAACCCTGATCTACACAAACTCATTGCTTGCCGACTAATACATCGTAGGGTTTTATTCAACGCTGAAGCTATTTAACAGTGATTATTTGGACATGACTGTAGGTTTTACTTATTTCTTTGCTTAACACTGTTTCTTGGACCTTGTGATTTCTAGCTAGTCCAATCTTTAGTTTTTCTGAAGTACATCTTCAAGTCATTATTTTTCCAGAAAGAGGTAGATGAGGACTGTGGTTAATAGTATAAACACAAGAATGTTCTTCTACCACAAGGTGTTAAGAATATGGTGATATATGGGAACAAATACAACTAATGTAATTTTTAGACTATAGTTGATAGCAATATTGTAATATTTTTTGTAGCAAAAGCAAAGAAGGTACTATATCAATGCTAAAGGTCAAAAAAAGAATATGGGGTTTAGTTTTATGAGATCTGAGTATGATTAAGCATTTTAGTTTTCATTTTCTTCATTAACAAGGATCTTGGCTGCATCATCTAAATCTGTGCACATTTATGTATCTTTTAGAGCACTGGAGAAACAAATGAGTTTGTTTTTAGGACTAAATGAGATAAATGTGCCAGATTTTTTTAACTTTATTGAAATATATCATTCATACATGAATGATAAATATATGGTAAAATTTGTAAGTTTACAAAACAAACATCATACAAGGCACCCACACATCCCACCACCAACATCTTGCATGGTTGTGAAACATTTGTTACAAATCATGGAAAAGCATCATCAAAACATGACTACTAACTATAGCCCATATCTTACATTTGGTATATTTTTCCCCCAACCTACACTCAATATTAGTATTATATATTTGTTACCATTCAGGAGAAAACATTCTCATATTTGCCCTGTGAACCACAATCTGTCATTCACCACAGGATTCCCTGTGTTATACAGTTCCACGTTTTATACCATCCATTCAAAGTAGTTACTCAGCAGCTCTCATTTCATCATCAAGTTGTGCTGTCATCACCTCAGTCAATTTTAGAACATTTTCATTACTCCAAAAAGAAAAACCCCATACCCTCTTATACCCCCATTGTTGTCCCTTAGTATTGAAAAAAATATCTTCTTGCCATTGCTGCAAACTATTACGATACTACTGTTAACTATCGTCAATAAGTTAGATTAGTTGTAATTTTTCCGTGTATCACCATATACATAACACTTTGTAAAATAATTCCTAGATTATTCCCTAGTTTCCTTTCACTTGACATTTACTTCTACCATACTGCCCCTTTCAGCCAAAATGACATTTATAAATCTGCAGTGTTTATACTTATTATAATGTGTGTGACCATCAACTCTATTCACTTCCACACTTTTACAATTCACCTTACTAATAATGCTACGTACATTAAGCATCATCTCCATTCTCAACTCACCTTCTACTTCCTAGGTACCTATACTCTAGAGTTTACCTCTATGAGTTTACTCATCATATTTAGTTCATTTCAGTGAGTCCATACAATATTTGGACAGAATTTTTTAGAGTAACGCTTCCATAATTTGTTAAGATGCCTTCTGTCTGTTATTTTTTGGAGTTGAAATAAAGTTTACTTAAAAAAAAAAAAAAACTTTGCCAGAACAACAACAAAAAGAACTGAACACATGGCATATTTTCTAAGCCCTTGACTTGTTAGAAAATGTACTTTTATCTTTTGCTATCATATTCAAGTGATAATTTGTCTAGACTTAAAAGTTCAAAATCTTGTTTCCTCCAAATATTTTAAATATTTGTCTTTTTCATAAGACTCAATATTATATATGAGAAATCATTACCAGTATGATTCTCATGAATGATTTGTATCTTCTCTTTGTCCTTGAGTTTTAGAAATTTTACCCTTTTTACATTTCTTCTTGGGAGGGATGAAGGACTTTGAAGGCTCACATCTTTTCACTCACAGAATTTATTTTCTATTTTTATGGATTTCTTCCATCTATTTTCTCATTTCTTTTTTCTGACACATCTATAAGATGAATATTAAAGTTTCTTTCTAAATTTCTATCTTTTCTACTGTATGTTCTATCAGTCCTCTCTGATGCTGTTTTCCATTTTTATCATCTTAGGCTCCAATGTGTACTTTTTCTGTCATACTTTAATTGACAATACTTCTTTATTCTCTAATTAATCTTCACCTGCCAGTTCTTATTCTTAGGCCTGCCCCATGCCCTTTGCTTCTCTGGAGATAGTGACTGAAGTTTAGAAGTTTCTCCTCTCTTCAGTTTCCTTGTTTAATTCCGTTTCTTCACCGATCACGCTCTGCTGATTCATTTTGGTGCGTTTCTTTCATGCCATCTTTGTTCCTCAAATGTTCAGTGATTCTTGGTTGGTTGTTGTTAAACACGTAGCTCAAGGTGAATCAGCACTGGCTGTGCCTCACTTCGTTTAGAATGCTCCTCTTTCCCTCTTTAGTCCAGCTAATTTATACTAAACTGTAAATTCTCAGAAGCATTTCCTCCAGGAAGCTTTCCTGTGAGCTAATTTTAGCTCCCTCTTCCTGTAGTCTAATAGCACCTAGATGCCTGATCCATTTTAATTGCTGGTAGGTAGTTCTTCGAATGACGGGTAACGTGGTTTATTCTCTTATATTTCCAGCTCATAACACCATGGCTGGTACATGGTAGGCATTTAATGAATGCTGAGAGAAATAATAAATGTGTGGATGAGCACTTTCCCTCAGGTCAGATATATTCTTAATCATTCTCCATTTTAAGACAATCCAGTCAACTCCAAATTTCCCACCAAAATTTTACTTCATTAATATTGCCCAGTAATTCCAGTGATTTATTTTTTTACTTAAAACCTATTTTATTTATTATGAGAACCATACACATTTATAATGAGTGGTTTATGTATGAAAGTTTCACCTTCTCAGTTACATGGTCTTTGAGGGAAGGTAGTGGGTCTTATGTTTTATATGTATCCATTCTAGGACCATCCTTCTACTGGACACAAAATATTATTCGGCCAATTTTTATTGCAGTGGCAGAGTAGGTGTACTGAGTGGTTGAGTGACTGCTATGCATATACAACTTTCCAGGGTCAATCCCAGTTACTTCCTAAAAAAATTATACACACACACCAGAAAAAAAAAAATTGCAAAAGTAGAATACAAATATTTACTGCAAGGAATCATATCAAAATAATTTTGTTTTCTTTGTAGGAAATTTGTTTGTGATTGTATTTGTAAGTTACTTTGGATCCAAACTACACAGGCCAAGGATAATTGGAATTGGTTGCTTCATTATGGGAATGGGAAGTATTTTGACTGCTTTACCTCATTTCTTCATGGGATAGTAAGTGTTAATCAGTTCTGTGGCATCAAAAATCATTTGCTTGTATAATGGTAGAACTTAATTTCTTTTTTCCTTTTTCAATAGACAGTTACCTTTTGAAAAGAACATCTGCTAAGTACGTGTAGAAACAGGGTATCTATTCTATGTAAGAGTTAATTTCCTGCTTTATCTACCATGACTTTCGTAGACCTTGAAATATAAAAAACCTCGTTAAATAAAGTGTATGGTTGCAGGAAATAAATAAGCTGCCTGTGAATTTTTAGTGTAACATGTAGACTTCATGTATTTGCTTCTAGATTTTGATGATATTCAACAAAGCTTCACCACCCAACCCGCTGCAGGATGGTTATCTCATGCTATTCTACCATTCCACTTAGACTTTCTCCCTGTGAGAGGATATTATGATTAGGGTCGGATGCTCATGACAGAAAACCTAAAGTAGCTACGGTTTAAATAACACAGACGTTTACTTTGCACATAAAAGTTCATGTGGCCACCCCAGGGATGGTATGATATGCTTCTGTTTTATTGTATTGCTCTGCCTGGCACGGCCTCGACCCCATGGTCCAAATTAAAGCAGTTTTGTTCCAGGCAACAATTGGAAGAAGGGAAGGAGAGAAGAAGCAGCATCGAATGGTAGACATATGTTGAGGCTTACAAACTATTTCCAGAAGCATAAACCTTCCACCGACCAGTTGCCAAAGTTACATCTCAACACCCAGATATAAAGACAATGAAAAAAATAGACTCTATTCCAGGCTGCCATGCTACCAGCTAAAAACCTGCCTTCCATTCCCATGGAGGGAGGGAAGAATGCACACTGAGAGACAGGGACCAGTTTCTGCCAGAGCTACCAATCTCTTCCTCATTGCCAAAAGCATGCCGTTTTACTCGCCATATTACTTCCACAAGTACTTTCATGTTCCTCATACCACCTCTTATTGCTTTCATCACATTATGCTCTCTTGTACCTTCTCAAATACCTTCTGTATTTGTGGCTTCTTCATCAGGCAGTAATATATATATATTCTAAAACCAGGACATTTCATATCATGACCAGAATACAAGCACTCCTAGAATGATAGCAACTTGATAACTAAACTTTCTTGGTTTAGAAACCAAGACCATCCAATGGTCTTTTTCTTTCATCTATCACCAGTCCTAAAATACAGGCTTGAGAATTGATAAAGAGGATTCTGGTTATTTGGAGAATAGAGTGGTACAAATAAAGGGGGAAATTCCCTGTATTTCTAGGAAGAGAGAAAATATCCAGTAGATGAGCAAACTTTTAAATACGATGATACTCTTACAGTTACAAGTATTCAAAAGAAGACAATATTGCTCCATCAGAGAACTCAACATCAAGCTTGTCAACCTGCTTAATTAATCAAGATATATTACGCAACAGAACATCACCTGAGATCATTGAAAAAGGTAAGTATTAATAGTAACCCTAATAATTATTCAAAAATCTACAAATTTAACTACATCTCTTTAAAAAATGACCATGATAATCATCAGCAAAATCAATTTTTAAAATAATGGGAAGAACATTTGCATTTTACATACAGACAAAATCATAGCATTAAAGTATATAAAGCTTTTAGAAGTAAATGAGAAAAGATTTTAAATAGGAAAATTGGAAAATAACTTACGCATTTAAAATAAAGAGGGAATTGACATAAATGTGAAAACTGTGCCCTTACTCTTATGAAAAATGCAAATTATTGTACTAAAGATTTTTTTGTCTATTACAATTTGTAGTTTTAATTCATAGTTTGTGTTATAAAGTTTTTTTTTTTACCACTTCGGCAAAGTTAAAATAAAAATAGGCATACCTGATTAACTCAGCCTTTCTATTTTTTTTTGGTCTTAAGGAAATAATCATGGATGTGTATGAGGACTTATTGACAATTATAGTCATAACCTCTTTGCTTAACACAATGAACAAAAGATAGTTTGTGATAAAAAAAATAGATGGTAGGTTAACTAAATTGTGAAACTTCTATTCTCCACACTACTATGCAGTTATTTATATGTTATGAAATAAATCTTAATAATATGGGAAAATTGTCATAATATGCAGTTAAGTATAAAAATAGACTATACTATGAACTTTATAATATACGTAAATAATATTAGGCCTATTTATATGCCCTAAAAACATGGAAGATACATGACAATCATTAGAAGTGACTTTCTATGTATGGTGCGGCCACAGCTGGTTTTTACTTATTTTCTTTGGGCTTTTCTATATTCTCAAACTTTGTAAAGTGAATATAAGCCACTCAATTAGGAAAAAGCAAAAAATTTTTTCATTTAATTATTAAATGAAATAATTAAGGAGTTTGAGCAATTGAGTCTTCAATAAGAGTGCTAAAAATTTTTTTGAAAACAAAATGCTCTTTCTTCACAGGTTGTGAAAAAGAACCTGGGTCACACATGTGGATATATGTACTAATGGGTAACATGATTCGTGGAATCGGGGAAAGTCCAATAGTACCCCTGGGGATTTCTTACATTGATGATTTTGCTGCAGAAGGACAGTCTTCTTTTTATTTAGGTAATGTACAGAAAATATTAGATGGAGTGATTAACTGTGTCTGCCCTTAAAATAATAGTGTTACTAAATTCATTCTTTTACAAATTAAAAAAGTTATTTAGCAAAATCGACCGTGTAATGTTACTTTAAAAAACACTGAGGGAATAAGAACGATGTATCGTTGGCATCTGATAAAATTATTCTGTAATATTTTTAGGTATTTTGAATACAGTAGCAATGGTTGGCCCAATTACTGGCTTCCTGCTGGCATCTCAGTTTGCTAAAATGTATGTGGATATCGGATATGTAGACCTCAGTAAGTACAATCAGAACAAGGTAACATGATAGTGCTTTTGGGGTTCAGGTCCCCATTCTTCCAAATAATTTAATTGACTCTTTCAATAAGCCTTTTGCTTACTATTCCTCCAAACTTATAAGTAGGAAATAAATGTACCAGTAAGCAGAAAAAAAATAAACCCCAACTTCTGTCGACATCATGCTTTTATAAGTAATTATCAAATGAGAAAATTTTAAGAAAGTTGACCCAAAGCAACCAAAATGAAAATGTTCCTCTCCCAGAGCTGATGGTCCAGTCAAGGAGACTGCAGTTTTGAATGGATTCTGATTTGGATGTTGCAAGGCAAAATTTCCAGTTTCCTTTGCTAAAGCCTCCCCTGCACCTGTGTGGTTGACTCATGGCTGAAGACGTTTGACAGACTGCCCTGTGAACTTGGTTTATGGTCCTTTTTCCTCGTCCTAGCGCAAGGCTGGGCACATGGTGACATTCAACAAGTGCCTGCTGAAAGAGTGTATAAAGGAATGTGTGCATAAATGGCATCTATGACCTAGTTCCTTCTTCCTGCATAGAAAAAAATAGAGGCCATGTTATGGAAACTGCCTCAACTTCCTTCACATCTACCTGCCCCGTAGCCATCTTTATTCCTTTTTATCCCCATCTCAGTGGAAAGGTATGTCTTCTGCCAGTGTAATCTGCTGCACCGGGGGTTCAGATTCTCCCTTTCTGACTCTTGCAGAGATCTAGTTGCATCTTCAACCTCTTCATCTCCACCCTCTCTCTCTCCTTAGCAAATACACTGAAGCCTCTCCAATCTTTTTAAAAATATGGAAAGGTTTCTCCCCCAAAACAACTTTCTAGCTGATTTTGTTTTGTCTATTCCTGTTCCTAGTCAAGCACCTTGAAGAAATAATTCTATTTTAGGTGTCTTCACCTTCTTACTTGCCATTCATCCACTTTCAACCTACTCTAATCTCAGTACTTTTTTATAACTTGTCTTAATTGTAATTTCTAGTACTTGCTCATTTTCTCCTCCTTAGAGGTCTCATATCTGCCTAAAACCCAACAGGTCAAAATTTGGGCTCACTATCTTAGCTCCAAACACACTTTGTTCCCTGTATTGCCTTTCTTGATAGCCTTACTTTAATTCAAACTATTGCCTGAATTACTGTATAACCTTTTATACGAAGGGTCTGCCTCCATTCTCACCCATTCTCATCCTTCCAACACACTGCTTCCAGAGCAATCTTTCTAAAACAACTCTGATGCATGCCATTCATTTAAGATACTTCAGTGGCTTCTCATTGCACTTAAGGATAGAAGCCAATGGCATACATGGCTCTGTAGAACCTATAATTTTTTTTTAATTAGAGAAGCTGTGAGCTTACAAAACAATCATGCCTAGTATGCAGAATTCCTACACATCACCCCTCCACCAACACCTTACACTGTTGTGGAACATTTGTAAGATTGTGAAAGAACATCAGACTATTACCACTAACTATGGTCCATAGCATGCACTTGGTCTATCAGTTCTTCCCTCTCTATTTTTCTTCTACTGTTTTCTAATATAGACCCCATGCGCTAACCATGCCAAACTAATTGTAGGTCTCTTAATGTGCCCTATAATTTCACACTGCCCTCAGCTCATACTTGGAAACTTCTCTCCCTTCTCTCTCTGCATAGTTCTTCAAGTCTCTTCCAAAATATGGCTCCTATCCAGAGAGGTCTTACTTCACCACTTCCCACTGGCCCAAAGTTAGGTGTCCTCTCCTTTCCTCTGTTCCTACTGATCATCAAGAGTATGCCCTTATTGTAGCCCTTATCACAATGAGCCCCGAATATGTGTGTACTTACCTGCCATCTCCTTTCGAACATGACAGAAGGGCATCTGTCTTAACATAGAAGTAATTAGTGTTTGTTAAGCAATATATCTTATTTTCTATTTCACCAGGACTTCTAATAGATCACTCCAAGGGGATCAAAAGTTTCATTTTCAAAAGGGAGTTGACATCACAATAGGCCAACAGGAACCTCAAATTTGAAAGTGTCTGCTAATATAAAACTAAATCAAGTTTCTGATGCAATGTTATATATCTTCTATTTTAGATGTGTGGATCAGAGTAGGTTCACAATCTGTACATTATTGCTACTCATTCACCTTCAGGTTTACCACTGATTTTTAATATTAAGGTGTAAGAGTACAAAATAGATAGTAAATGTATTTTAGATGATGATCTTTTATGCTCTCTACTCTATTCAGAAATTATTACTTGCAGCACTTTGGAATCCATGGTGATTCTATTTCTACCACTGAATATTCTAACCTATTATAATGTATTTTCTTATTCAGTGATGAATGTGATCTGAACATATTATAAATTACACTTTGATAAACTCCAATGCCAAGAGGAGCCAAAGAGATAACATAAATGAGTAAAGGGTGTCTGATGTAGGGAAATAGGGTGTAACCAGGAAGCGCTGATGATGATGAACTGCCCCATTTACAAAGGGCATGTGCTCCACAACCCCAGCCTACTCTTCTCTTGGAGAAACTTGAGCCTAGTATTGAACTTCTGATTGGTTTTTGTAAAAATCCAGAACACCAGGTTTTTATGTGGACTTTTCCAAGTTTTGAGACATGTATGAGTCATAGGAAATACTTTGGCAGCCCATCTCTAGATAGGTTATGACCTCTACTTCTTATGCGCAGGCCAAAGACAGGACAGGAAGTCTGTCAGCTACATGACATCGCTGACAGAGGGTCACTCCTAATGTACAGGCAGAGTCACTAATTCAACTAATCATTTCCTGGAGTTTATCTGAGTTGTGACCTATGGAACAATGTGATCATGTAAATCAATTTTTAACCCAGCTTTGTGCAGACTTGTGAGCCAATTCCATAAACAGAATGGATTTTTATATTGCTTTAAATTAAGTCAATATTTGCTCAGAATGAGTTTCCTCATAGATGGAAGAGTCATGACACCATGCAAATGGTACCTCAAGCTTCTATGATGTATGTGTGTTTTCTAATTACTTAGGAAGTTGCATTTCTTTTTAAAATACTGGTTAAAAGAGCTCATTTACACCTGTTTAGATATAGAGTCCTATACATTACTCCTGTATCACTCCTTTATGCTAAAAGGAAAATACATTTGAAATAAAATAATTATTCCTAAAATTTAGAGTCCAAATCTTTGAGGGTTAATCTTTTTTTTTTTTTTTTTAGGCTAGACATCTTTTTTTTTTTAATGTTATGTTCAAAAAATATGAGGTCCCCAAATACCCTCCATCCCCCTCACCCCACTTCTCCCACATCAACAACGTTCTTTATTATTGTGGGACATCCACTGCATTTGGTGAATACATTTTAGAGCACTGCTGCACCACATGGACTATGGTTTACACGGTAGTTTACACTCTCCCCCAGTCTACCCAGTGGGCCATGGCAGGACATACAGTGTCCAGCATCTGTCCTCGAGGGTTAATCTTAAACTCAGATGCTCATTGTTTGTATTTTCCCACCAGTAACATCTGCTATGCCTGCCACCAAGAAAGCTGAAATGCAGGGTTTCTGAAAATGTTGCTCCATTATTGGCTCTGAGAATTTCTCACAAACTGCTATAAATTTCAATGCTGAAGCCTCTTGATATCAGCATAAGGTGCCACTAGAAGTTCAGAACACAGGGATGTGTAGTCTTTCCATAAACAGTCCTTAAATGATTTGCGGGCTTAAATATCCAATGAAGGCAGTTGCCCTGACATGTGGCCAGGAAAAACTACCAAGTTCCCACACCCTCAGGCAATGACAACAGCAACTGAAAGATGTTCTCAACCATCAGGTTCATCTCATCTCGATTTCAGAGGTGACAGAGGGAGAAAAAAAAATTGCATTTTAGGATTTCTGCAATGGAGGGCTGCAATCATTTTCATTACTACCCAGAACATATTGCATTTCTGATTTAATTTTGCCTGACTTTTTCTTTCTAATTCTTTATTCTAGGTAGTATCAGAATAACTCCTAAGGACTCTACTTGGGTTGGTGCTTGGTGGCTCGGCTTCCTTGTGTCTGGACTAGTCTCCATTATTTCTTCTATACCATTCTTTTTCCTTTCCCCAAAGCTTAATAAACCACAGACAGAAAGGAAAGTTTCAACATCTTCGCATGGGCCCAAAACAAATGGAGAAAGAAATCAAACAGCTACATTAACCAACCATATGCAAAAGGGTGCTGAAAATATAACTGGTAAGTACTTCACATTTACAGTCAATGCAGGATTTTTAATTCCAGTGGGAGAGAGAAATGGGTATTCCAAAATAATAAATCATATCCAAATCATCTGGAGTTAGCTTTCCATCACACTAAATTTAGCTGAATTATTTTTCTATGACTCCTATTAAAATTAGTAAATGTTTCCTGAGCACATACCAACTGTCTGAAGAGACTATGATTAGGTTTGTGATCTTTAGTGGGAGAAACCAACCAAAGGCTGAAAACATGTGACTTACAAACCAAAGAGTGTATATTAATTTCAAAATTACATTGTGTAAACTTTGAGAGTGAAAGGAAGTGTAATGTTTCATTCATTCCATACATCGTACCAGATACCATGCATGCCTTGGAGATAGACTATTGCATCTGTGTCTTAGTTTCCTGGCTGCTATGACAAATATCACACACTGGGTTGGCTTAAACAATGGGAATGTATTGGTTTATGGTTTCAGAGGCTAAACAGCTGGCTTCTTCCCAGGGTCAGTAGTGTTCTGGCTGGCTGGCAGACAATTCTTGGGTTACTTGGCTTTCCCATCATATGATGATGTCTTCTCTTTCCTGGGCTCCAGCTGACTTTTGGCTTTCAGCTCATCCAAGTGGCTTGTTTTCTTCTGTTTCTAATTTCTTTTGTTTATAAAGATTTCTGCCATAATGGATGAAAGCCCTCCCTCATTCAGTTTGAGCACACCTTACCTAATAATGTCTTCAAATGTCCTATTTACGAATGGGTTCACACCCACAGGACGAGAGGCTGGGACTTGAACATGCCCTTTGTGGAGGACATGGTGCAATTGCCAACCCTGTTTTCTAAGAATTTACCATCTATCAAAAAGTAAATATGCAATTGCAATAGAGTGTTTTAAGAACAAAGGTAAAGTCAAATATAAGGACTGATGAGTGCTTACAGGTTAGACAACTGTTCTCAGGTGGCCAGATAGAGTAGAGAGAAAAGAAAGTCTAAGGAAGTTTCCCTCTAAGGTAATCAGAGTAAGATTATTTTCTTGGGAATTGTATAGAAAAAAAGTACTGCCTAACTAGGTCTTCAGAAATGAAGTAGAAACAACAGGAGTAGTTAAGATTATTGAACTCAGTCATGTGGTTAAGGATTCGCTACCATTCTGCCTCCTTTTTCAAATGTGAGCCCTGGGCAGCTAACAGAGAAGCACTGAGGAGCAATATCCTGGAGAACATTACAGCAGAAACCAGAGCATGATAGTTGAAACAGTGAGGTGTTGAGAGCATCAATTTTAAGGCTGCAGAGAAATGATGAAATAGTACAAGCCAAAAGTAGAACAATGCCTAAACCCTTGCCAAAATTTTCAACTTTAAGTCAAAGTGAGATTAAAGATTCTCAGGTATAGCCCAAGCTCTCCCTCTCATCAGTTCTTCCTCCACCCCACCCCCGCTTTTTGGTACCTTCTCTTTCCCCTCCCTCGAACCCAGAAGTAATAGCGTTCTGGACCCAGTTAGCATTGGCTCATGAGAGATGATTGCCAACTTTTCAGCTATGTTGGTAGATTGAAATTGGCTATGGTGGGAGAATTTACCACCATTCTTTATCATGGAAATCAGCAAATACTGCAAATCCGGGCTTGTTTCCCCAAGAGATTCGGTCATTAAACATTTATGGGCACAACACTGAGTTACTAGCTTTTGAAATTTAACATACTCACTAAAAATAGTATAACAAGAAATTTTCATTTGGTATATGCTATGTTTCTAGTCTACTGACCAAATCTATAAAAATCTGGATTGTGTGAAAATCCATTAGGACTGCAGTTGACTGTGAGCTCAGTAAGAATGAAGAGGATACTGAAGATGCAAAAAGAGAACATACTATGACAGCAATCATAAATATCAGCTATATTTAGCATAGTAGCTGAAATAGTAAAGAGACCCCTAATTGTGTGAATTTCACTGTGTGAAATTACTCAGTGTTTAGTCAGAAGTAAAGATTAGTTCTATGTACTCTCAATCAGAACTAAAACTAATGGGTAGAAAAACATAAAGGAAGACTTTAGTTCATTACAAAGACAATTTTGAACAATGAGAACTGTCCAAAAAATGGAGTTGCTTCCTGAGGTAGTCAGCCTCCTGTCACTTGAGTTGTTTATTGAAAAATTTATTGAGACTAATATATAGCAGAACATTATTGTGTAGAGGTTCAGACTAGATGACAGCAAGGTTCCCAACTACCTGAAAGATTCAATGATTTGGTAAATCCATAGACTCACTCCATTCCTCTTGATCAAAGGTCACAACTCACTTAGCAGTGCCTCATAAGCCAGTGGTCCTTCCTAACTGGGAAGCTCACTAGAAAGAGGTTCAGCATTTGGGCCTATTTTAAATGCTTACTTCTTCTAAGAATTTCTTTTCCTCTTCCGTGACCTTTGCCCTAACACTTTTCTTATTATAAACATCTGAAACTATTTCTTAGTTACTACTGGAAACTATATTTTAGCTTCCACTGGATTTCCACACCATGTCTGGTGGAAACTTTTAGAGATCTACAGAGCAAGATCATTTACAGACTAGCTCACCCATCTTTTAATAACAGTATCTGGTTCGGTCTTGCTGGAGTCTGACTCAGAAACTTCCTCCTTTTTTTTTTTCCTAGGTAGTTCCTTCCTAGATAATAGTTTTAAATCCTATTACAGCTGGTTGACCTGGTGATCCCAGACCCAAATCCCATATTTTCCATGGACAGAGGTTATGAATTTGTTACACGCCTATTTGTGGGTATAGGTCATTCAACTGTTACTGCAATAATGTCACTTGAAACACATCATTCTTCCCTGCTTCTCCTTCTTACATCTTGTATTAGTCAGCCAAAGGGGTACTGATGCAAAATACCAGAAATCTGTTGGCTTTTATAAAGAGTATTTATTTGGGAGAGAAGCTTACAGTCAAAAAGCCATAAAGCATAAGTTACTTCCCTCACCAAAGTCTGTTGCCACTTGTTGGAGCAAGATGGAGCAAGATGGCTGCCGACATTCAGCCTTTCTCTTCCTCTTCAATCTCCATGGTCCCAGCTTCTTCCAATATCAGCTGTAGGCTGAGATAACTCTCATCTCTCTCCAGGGGCTTGTTTCTCTTTTGGTTCGGCTGCTCTGGTCTCTCCACAAGGCCAGCTGTAGACTGTCAGGCAAATGGCTAGTATCTCCTCCTGGGGCCTCTGCCTTGTCTAACAAAACTTTCTCTCCTCACGTATCTGCTCCTCCTATTTGTTTACTTCCCAGGCTCCAGGATCAAAGCTCCAACTCTCTTCTCTGCTGTGTAATTTTCTCTGTGAGCCCCCAGCCATCAAGGGGCAGGGACTCAATGTCCCACTGATATGGCCCAATCAAAGTCTGAATCATAATTTAATCATGCCCAGAGGAACAAACCAGTTTACAAACATAATTCGATATCTATTTTTGAAATTTATAAACCATGCCAAACTGCTACACATCTTAAGACAGGTGATTTACAATACTGCCAGATTAACTGAGGCAGTATTTTATAATAGAAAATCTGTATATTAGGAAATAAGGATGTGACTCCTGCTACTAAATTCATCTAAGATTTTTGAGATTAAATATTCTTATTTCTGTGAGTTTTAGATTATGCTATGTTTAAGGTAAATTTCTACTTACTATACTAAGTGATGCATTATTATAGCATTACTTATAATACTATTATTAAGAATAATGTTGTTGTTAATCACTTTTGTTTCTCCAGGACCTAGCATATTGCCTGGTATCCAATAGAAGACCAAATATTTGTGAATGAATGAATGAATAAATGAATAAGTGATGTATGCAATAGCATGGTAGAGTGGCAAGAATAACCAAATATGCAATGAACAAATTTGCAAAAGAGTATGGATGCATGATCCCATTATAGGATAAAATGAACTAAATAAACATTAATATATATATGGGGAGAAAAACTAAAAGAATAGAAGTTGACAGTGAGATTGCCAAGTAGTCTCACTCTGTTATGTATTCATGTAATTTTAAATCTTATGTAATTTATATGATATTTATAAAATTAAGATATTAATATAATTAAGATGCACATAATATTTTCTTTATATTTTCTTATAGGTTTTTTCCAGGCCTTGAAAAGCATCCTTACCAACAATCTGTATGTTTTGTGCTTGTTTCTGCACCTGCTACACCTAAGTGGCTTTATTGGTTCTTTAACTTATGTCTTCAAATATGTGGAACAACAGTTTGGTAGATCAATATCTGAGGCGAATTTTATTCTTGGTAAGACACACTGCTTATCTGTTTGCTTGATGAGCAATATTCTACCAAGCAGTTGGGTTCTAAGTGACTGATAGTCTCACTTTGTGGTGAAGGCGATTTTATATTCCAAAGAACAGTTTCCAATTATGATTTTGTAAAACTTATTACATTTGTCAGTTTTGTAATATCATTATTGGTCTACATTTGAAGTTGCATCTCATGTTATATAGCAGCTGGGTTCCTGAAGGAAAACTTTTATATGAGTGGACACTGTATCTGCATTAATAGGGTCTTATAATTTAGTGCTGGGACCCTGAGTCAAGTGCTTTGATAATATAATCATTACTACCCCATAATTCATGAACTTTGTAATCAGAACTCAACTGCTTACCACAAAACAGGACATTGAGCTTTCCAAAATAAGTATCAAAATACATCACCAATATTTGCACAATTCAAAATAAATACCATATTTTAGAGAGGCTTTAGGCTATGATTATCAATTTCCAGTGGGTTGACACCTGACTATTGAGGAGAGGTTTCCTTATATCATTCTGAGCTTCTCTCCCTCTCCCCGATAAGATTCTTAAAAGCCACATATTACCCAGGATGGTACACAGTGCACCTTGTGAAAACTCAATAAATATTTGGTGGATTAAACTGAATTTACCAAGTGATCTGTGGCTGTCATAAATAAGCAACAGCAAAACAATAATTTGAGGACAAAAGCACTGCTGAGCATTCTTGTGATCACCCCCATTGAACATAAGATAAAAATTAAGTGGAGAGGGGTAGTTCAGTGGCCGAGCACCTGCTTCACAGGTACAAGATTCTGAGTTCAATCTCCAGTACCTCCTAAAAAACATTAAAACTGTGAAGCTTAAGTTTTGACTCTCAGGAAGGTCCCAAGTCTGATTTTTTTCTCTTAGAGTTATCTTCATTTTTAATAACTTTTGCAGAACAATGAAAGGGAATGAAGTTATTTTTAGTACCTTATATAGGTCTGTTTATCATCTTAGGATATATGTTTGTTTAGATGAATAAGGAAAGAATGTTAATACAAATATTCAATTCTAAAGCATGGGACAAATTTGAAATGAGTTTCTAGAGGGTTGGAACTTTTTTTTTTAGGAAGTACCAGGGATCAAACCCAGAACATCGTATATGGGAAGCAGGGGTTCAATCACTGACCTACGGCTGCTCCTAGGAACTCTGCATTTTTTAAGAGATTGAAGGAATTTAGATGATAGAATGAAAGTCTCAGATGCAGGAGGATGATTTTTTTTTTTGTAGTTTCAAGGGGAAAAAAACAGAAAAATATTCTAAGTCGCTTCCTTCAACTTCTGGGGAGACCAAACCCTCAATATTGGAGGGAAGGAATTATTTTTGTCTCTCCCTTAGAGTACACCGGCTCACCCCATCCTCTCTAACTTGGCCTGCCATCCTCCTATATAAAAAACAATAAGATCGATCTGGCTAATATGCTGTGTTTCCTACATAAAGATAAATCAGAAAAAAATATTTATGTAATTACCGTTTTTCCCCCTTTTATTTCTAGGAATTATAAACATACCTTCTGTTGCAACTGGGATATTTATAGGAGGACTTATCATTAAAAAATTCAAACTTTCCTTGGTCGGAATTGCCAAACTATGCTTTTGTAGCATTGGGCTCGGCTTTCTAGTTCAACTGGTACATTTTACACTGATCTGTGAAAAACCTGTTGCTGGCCTAACCTTGACCTATGATGGGTTTGTATAAATCACTTATCAATTGTATGATGTATAGACTAGCTGAACAAAAACTGTGTAAAGAAAATTGGGCAAGTAGCAATGTTAATGAAATTGTCTTTTAATTGAGAGAAATTCCAACTTACAAACTCTTAAAATGTCCATTTCTTAACATTTCAAAAAGCCCTGCTTTTATTCTCTCCTCAAAGAGTAACATAGGTTGTAATCATGACCGTGGTCATTTATGGGGCACTTACAATGAGCAGAGGGGACTTTTATTTCCATTTTTAAAATATGGCAAGTAAGGCTCAAAAAAGTACACAGAATACATGGGTGGCAACATTAAGAGTCTGACTCAAAGTTGGAGTGTTTGCCTCAAACCCTTAGTCCTGATCACTACAATTTTGGATGGATCACAAGAGTAATATAAATGTCATTCTGCATAGGGACTGAATGACCTTACTCGACAGTTCATTTTGATGCTGAGCACTATCATGAAAAGAGAACACTTCTCTCCATTGTGCTAAATTCTCCTTTTCTGCAAGCTAATAGTGTTTCTTCTGGTATTGTCTTCCTTATAATTAGAATTAATGAATATCCTATATGTATTCATACTTTTACAGTAGACCTGGAAAGCCTTTACTTTTCCATTATTATCACATACTGTGAAGCATGCCTAGTACTTTGGTCTCTACCTCATATCAGAGGCAAAATTCCTGTGCAGACTCCTTTCCTGAATATCTAGCCCACAGCTTCAGCTTAGGGAGGTTCACATGCTAACTATAAGTAAAGATCCTCAGATCGCAGTTGGGTAACCATGCTCCCTAGCGCTGCTCCGGGTTGACCCTGACCTTTCCAAGTGGAGCGTACAGGGAGTCGGCTGTACTTGTCAAATCGTCCTGGTTTCCTTACCCAAACGTCCTCCTGCCCTTGGCGGCATGCCACACTAGCCTGGAATTACTCTCCTGCTCCTGGTGCTTATTGCTGATCCCGGTCCACTGTCGCTCACCCTACTACCTAGAACATTGGACATTAGAGGTAAGAAACTTAGAGATCATGCAGCCCAACTCTCTCATACCCTCTTCCTTCATTAGTTGAGACTCGGAGAACTTGTGACTTGTTTAAAGTCACACATGATTTCAAACAGATCCTCCATCACACTGGTGGTTCCAGGCACTGCCTGGTTGTCAAGGCAGGCTTTATCCTAAAGCCAGTTCCCTGAAAACAAGTCTAGTAGCTCTATCATCTAGTCAAAAAAAAGTAGCTACAGTTCTATGGGATGATTTTTCATTCAACAACATTTTATTGACATATAGCCTTGTGGAACTGGTAGTCTGCAGATAGAGAGTAACGGATATAATTTGAGCATTTAAGAACTGCTCTTCACTGGACTAAGTTTTTAAGTTATGACTTAGTGCAGAGGTTCTCAGAATACGTTCTGAGGGCCCTTGGAGTTCCCCGAGATCTTATCCAGTGGTCCAAGAATTCAAAAACTATTACTATAATAATACTAAGATGTTATTTGCCTCTTTCATTCTCATTCTTCTAATAGATATAACTCAAACAAAAAAATCTTGGGGAGGGGATTCTCAATACTTTAAGAATGTGACAGTCTCCTGAGATGACAAAGTTTGAATAAATTTGCTCCACAAAAGACCCTATGAGGTTGACCTTATTATTTATGATTAACAAATGATGAAACTGATTTTTGAAAGAATAGTCACATTGCTAGGAATAAGAAGAACTAATATGCCTGTCAGAGCAATGTCTGGACTGAATTCTTAATCATGCTACTTAACTACTTCCAAGAGTATGTCTTGAAGTATTATTAAGTTTTAGAGGCCTTTTTAAGTAAGATTTACCGATAATTTCTGAATTCTGAGTTTGCTTCTTTCCTTCTTCATTTAAATTACTTGCTCATTCAAAAATAATCAGTTCCCCTATTGTGATTAGTAATGGAAGAAATTGTAGCATTGATGTGGAGTAAGTGGCCATGGTAGCTGCTGAGGCTAGAGGGAAGAAGAGATTTGATGTGGGGGCATTTTCAGGACTTGGAGTTGTCCTGGGTGGTACTGCAGGGACAGTTGCTGGACATTGTATGTCCTGCCATGGCCCACTGGGTGGCCTGGAGGAGAGTGTAGACTACAATGTAAACCATTATCCATGTGGTGCAGCTGTGCTCCAAAATGTATTCACCAATGCAATGAATGTGCCACGGTGATGAAAGAGGTTGTTGATGTGGGAGGAGTGGGGTGAGGGGGGTGGGGGATATATGGGGACCTCATAATTTTTAATGTAACATTTTTTAAAAAATAAAGAGAAAAAAGGAAAAGAAAAGCAGAACAAAACAAAAGTAATCAGTTTCCAATTATTATAAAGATTTCTGCCAAAAGAAAACATTTTTTAAATCTATAAAAATAAAATTACACAAATAATCCATTTTGTAACTTAACCATGTTATAAGATTACAATGTATAATCATTATAAAACAAATTATAAAGTCTCATAGTTTTATTTTTAAAATATGTGGAGATGTTCTAATCCTTCTCAATTTATTCTATTTTTCTTGATTTTCCAAATTTGATCCTTAGGGGCTGTGCTTTAACCATGTCAAATTCTTATGTAGTTAAAAATATAGATTTTTTTTAAATTATTTATTTTTAAAAATTACATTCAAAAAATATGAGGTCCCATTCAACCCCACTGCCCCCACCCCCCACTCCCCCCACAGCAACACTCTCTCCCATCATCATGACACATCCATTGCACCTGGTAAGTACATCGCTGAGCATCACTGCACCCCATAGTCAATGGTCCACATCATAGCCCACACTCTCCCACGTTCCATCCAGTGGGCCCTGGGGGGCATCTACAATGTCCCGTAATTGTCCGTGAAGCACCACCCAGGACAACTCCACGTCCTGAAAACGCCTCGACATCTCATCTCTTCCTCCCATTCCCCAAACCCAGCAGCCACCATGGCTACCCTTCCCACACCCATTCCACATTTTCTCTGTGGACATTGGATTGGTTGTGTCCATTGCACATCTATGTCAAGTGGGGGCTTAGATTCCACATGGATACTGGATGCACTCCTCCTGCTTTCAGTTGTAGACACTCTAGGCTCCATGGTGTGGTGGTTGACCTTCTTCAACTCCATGTTAGCTGAGTGGGGTAAGTCCAATAAATCAGAGTGTAGGAGCTGAAGTCTGTTGAGGCTCTGGGCCTGGGTGTCATATTATCAGTCCAGAGATTCAAATCCCCTAAATATATCTTAAACCCCAGCACTAACTACAATTCCAATAAAGTAGCATGCAAGTCTTGTGAAAAGAGATCCCCTCTGAGTCCAATTCCATCACGCAGAAACACCAGCTCCAAAGAAGGACCATCTGACATGGCAGTGAACCCCATCTGCCATGACCATAGAATCCGTGGGTCTCTTTATCCCTCAAAAGAACCAATACCTGGGGTTGTATCTACTTTATCTGTCTCTTAGACTCTGCTCAGTTGTGCATAAGGGCATTCCTTCTGACAACCTCCAGACTCTTTTTTAGAGACTCATAGCCTTATAATCTCATTTCTCCTTTCCATTTCCCCCTTACATTAGGTCAAACAGCATTTTGAAGTCATGTTATTATATCTAGACAGGGATATTCTGCTGATCCGTATTGAACCTTTAATTCAAGGTCATTTTCTAGTTGCATCTTCAGCTGGTATTTGGTAGTGATCCCTCGGTGCCAGGGAGGCTCATCCCCGGGTGTCATGTCCCACGCTGGGGGGAATGCACTGCATCTACATGCTGAGTTTGGCTGTGAGAGTGGCCACATTTGAGTAACATGAAGACTGTCAGGAGGAAACTCCCAGGCACAGTGCTACTCTAGGCCTTGTTCTTATTGCAGGTGTATAGGCTCAAAAGCATAGCCATTAGTATCAGGAGCTCACTGTTGGGCCCTCCTTCCTTCCTGGTTCTTGCCGTTGCACCTGGGAAACTGCCACTGTTCTCCCAGGGTCCACGACAGTGACCCCCGGCCAGGGGGCCAGTACCCCCCCAGCTGGTGTTTTTAATTGTTTCCACTATGAGTATATCTAGACATTACTATATATCCTGGGCATATGCCCTGTATAACTCCCTGTCAACCATATATATCCTGTCAATAACATCCTATATCAGTATTCCTCCACTGCCATTGTTGAACCACTCTGTGATCCAAAACTTCCTGTAAAGTGAATCCCAACATAATGTCAGCTTCACAAGAGTCTTAGATCACCGAAATTCATATATACAATATACAGTACTTCCCCAGATCCACCATAAAACCTTTTCCCTTCCACAGCGATAATCTTTTAACTTATTCATATCATATTTCCTGAAACTGATGTACAGATTCCGAGACAATAGCTTTCAAACAAGGTGACATCTGTGCTTACTATGTGGTCCATACTTTAGGTTGTACAGTTTTCTAAATGTTTTAGTTATCCTATGTTTTGCCTTATGGTTTACATTATTAGTCTGTCGTCCCCTATATGTTTTTGGTGTAATATTACATGTTTTATATTCATCCTTGTGTACTCTCACAAAACTCCTCTCTTGCCCCCATATTTACCTTGGTTCCATCCATTCCACATCCATTTTCCCCTCCCCTTGGGGCCCACAACGCCAGCCAATCTCCATTTCCCAAGAAGCCATGTCCAGAGATGCTTGCAGCAGTATTCAGGGCCTGACTTTCTCAACTGCCCTAATGCCCTGGGAGCCATCCTTTCTCACGAGAGATACAGTTCTCTCTATTTGACGGCATTAGTCCTCCCCAGGATGTGGGTCCACCCCAACTCTCACTTCTTGGGTCTCTTCCCAATGGTACAACCCACCTTGGCAAAATGAGCCTTCAGCTATTCCCCCGGAGTCCGTCCCACATCAGACCATACCCCCTGAGCATCCTAAACAGGTAACCCTCCTGCTTATACTTTGATACGATTTTCTCAACATTTTGTTCTCAACGAACACCTGACACTCTCCCATGTTCGTATGTTGCCCCTCCCTCCCCCCAATTTTTGGACAATATTACCCCTCTGCCCATCCCCAGCCCCCCTCAAACCCACAAAGCCCCACCCAAAGGCAACCCCTTGCCCCCATTTTGTCCCTTCTTTGTGCTCATACTTACCGCCAGCTCATAATAGATTCCACCCCTGCAGATGTTAACTCACATCCTTCCTCCACCCCCCGATTTCCTGTAAGCCTCTTTTCCAGACTCTAGCTCTCTGAGGCAGTTTGCTTATTTCATATCATTGAGGTCATGTAGTATTTGTCCTTCAATGCCTGGGTTGCTTCACTCAACATAAGATTCTCAAGGTTCATCCATGTTATCACATGTGATTGTAGTGTATTTGTTCTTACAGCCGAGTAGTATTCCATTGTGTGTATATAGCACATTTTATTGATCCACTCGTCTGTTGATGGACATTTGGATTGATTCCAACTTTTGGCAATAGTGAACAATGCTGCTATGAACATTGGTGTACATATATCGGTTTGTGTCCTTGTTTTCAGTTCTGATGGGTATATACCCAGCAGTGGTATTGCTGGGTCATATGGCAAATCTATGGTTAGTTTTTTAAGAAACCGCCAAACTGTCCTCCAGAATGGTTGGATCCTTCTGCATTCCCACCGGCAGTGGATGAGTGTTCCCCTTTCTTCACATCCTCTCCAGCATTTGTATTCTTCTGTTTTTTTCATAGCTGCCAATCTTATGGGAATAAGATGGTATCTCATTGTAGTTTTGATTTGCATTTCCCTGATAGCTAGAGATTTGGAGCATTTTTTCATGTGCTTTTTAGCCATTTGTATTTCTTCTTTGGAGAAGTGTCTGTTTAAATCTTTTTCCCATTTTTTAAATGGGTTGTTTATCTTTTTGTTTTCAAGATATATGAGTTCTTTATATATGCAAGTTATAAGTCTCTTATCAGAAAAATATAGATTTTAAAATTCAACCTAGTCACATAACTTTCAGAGGTTTACAGGACTTTACAGTGAGTTCATTCCATTACTTTGCTCTGAAGAGAATCTAGGTACCAGAAAAATGAAATTAATTATCTAATGTGAACTTTCTCAGTAGAGCCACAAAGACAGCTTTTCTAAGTCTTACCCATCCATCCTGGCTTCTCTTCTAAGTTATACTTTTCCTAGGTGATAAATTATGTCTTGGTAAAGATGGAGAGTGAAAAAGTTAAGTTTTTTTTTTTTTAACTCGGTAATTTTGGTTCATCGTTTACCGAATTTCTCTAATTAAAACACAGACCTTTTTCTTCTCTCCTTCTCCCTCTGTCCCTCTCCCCCCACCCCTCTCTCAATACACATCCATCGTATATTTGCAGAAATCATCCAGTGGAATCTCATATAAACGTACCACTTTCTTATTGCAACTCAGACTGCAATTGTGATGACAGCCATTGGGAACCAGTCTGTGGGGACAATGGAATCACTTACGTAACACCTTGTCTAGCAGGATGCAAATCTTTAGGTGGCATTAAAAATCCTAAGGTGAGTATTATTTTTTTACTTTTGCTACTCTCCTGACTCAAAACCAGATATTTGATGCAATAATTATGCATCAAATCTTTCTATAACTAGGCTCTCCAGTAAAAAGAGAAAAGATTCCCAAAGTTGTCTGTCATTGTCACGACTCTGATGTCATGTAAACAATGTCACGTATCAAATCTGACTTAAGACACAAGAAGGTTTTCCTGTTGCTTGAATTCTAATATAAGATTCCCCCACTTGCCCTTGCAAGATTGTAAAAATATCACCTTTTGACATTTGAATGCAAATATGATCTCCAGGAGATATTTCATTTGACTTTTAGAAGTTAAGGGGAAGTCCTCAGCCAACCCTCTGACAGCATAACCTGACTTTCCTGAACAAATCTTATATATAAATATACCTAATTTAGCACTGATTACCTTTTCACATTCCAAGACATTAAACAAAGTATTATGTCAATTCTTGTTTCACAATTTTGATTTCTCCAAAGCTGGCACTTTCCCCAACCAAGGTAACATAGTATCTTGCTTATCGATTGTCAATATCATCCTAGAACTGCCATTCTCTTATTCACACAAAATATTTCTTTCCATGTAAACTATGGATTCTCCCCCAATTCCCTGGGTAACTCCCAATAGTTGGAGATCAGAAACGGTATCCTCCAATCCAACCTCAAACCACACAACCTAACAAAGCTGCTTAACCATTTCCTGGGCTCTTTCTCCATCATCAATATTAGCAATATTATCAGCTATGATCATTGCTCTCTATGACACCTTTCAGTGTTTGGTTTTCAAGCTTTTTCCATCTTTATTTTGACCACTGTCCTACAAATTATATTATTGAAGGACATGGAGAACTTTGAAGAATTAAGCATCCTAGATTTTTGAAGCTCAGCCACAACTTTGTAACCTGGCATAAATACGGCCCAAAGACCGGCCACATCTCAAATGCATAGGCAGAGTGCCTTCCATGAGAGTGCCCCATTAATCCAGGATCCCACTTTGCCCACCAATGAATGCCTGAGGGAGACTTGATGGGAGAATCCTGAAGAAGCTCCCTCTACCATGAAGAGGTCATGTTGGCACTAGCAATAACAATACCATTTGAGGCCTACTAGGGAGTTTTTACCAAATCCTTCGCCATTCATCATTCCTTCAAAACGACTCAAAACAATGTCCCTTGTACCCAACTTTGGTTTTACTTGCTCCATCAGGAACACCCCATTTTATTCCCATGAAAAAGTAAACATTGGAAGAATCAGACAAATATGGGTTTAAATTCTTCCTTCATTCCTCCTTCAGCAGCTAGTCTTTAGCACTAAGAAGTTCAAGATGAATTTCCATTGAGCCATAGTTTAGACTATACTCAGAACAGAATTTATTAAAGCCATCTATCTGCATAAACTGCCTGATTAAAGCTCTAAAATTATTTCTTCCTAAATTTTCCCCTTCTGTACTTTCACAGTAGTCAGGGCATCCTGATGCATTGAACCTGTCTAGTAATAATATCCTGTAATCTGTAATTATGCACTTAGATGCTTGTTTGTCCACCAAAGTAGTCTTCCAGCTACCCTACTGGCTGCATTTCCCCAAGACTCTGTCCATTTCCAAAGGGTATATCCAAGTTTGGACCCTTTCCTACCTGCCATATTTCTGGATTTTCTTGGTTATCTCTCTCTGGTCATGACTCTGACATTTAGTAGTGATTGTTAAAGAGCATAATTAGATATTTTTGAGAAAGTAAAAGTAATGATTCATATTAGTGAGAAAATTATATGCAGAATTTCAGATACTAACTTCTTAAATCCTTTCCTAATTTAAAAATTAGGAATAAATTTTAGTTTTAATGAATAAGACATAAAACATAATGAGATGTATTTATGGCCTTGTTGTATTTTGCAGATGTGCTCTGTAATATTTCAAAAACTATTTTTAGGTGTTTTATAACTGCAGTTGTGTGGAAGTAACTGGCTCCCAGAACAGAAATAACTCAGCCCATTTGGGTGAATGTCCAAGAAATGATGACTGTAGAAGAAAATTTCACATATATTTAGTAATTCAAGTCTTGCAGTGTTTTCTCTTTGCAACAGGAAGCATCCCAAGTACCCTGCTAATTTTTAAGTGAGTATGACTTTTTAAAACCATGTTCATATATATTAAATTATAAACACAGCTAACTTTGTACATATATTTCATAATATACTTGGAACTCATTTATATTTTATTATGCTTTGATTTTCCAAGAATCCATTATTTTAGGTTTACTGTGATACTTGAATGCCATAATTGATAATAATTCTTCCTTTTATTCTTTCATTACAAAATCTAGAATCCTTTTTTTTTTTTTTTCTGCATGTAAGAATTTTAAGGAACAGGCTGGTTGGCATTTGCCTCAATCATCAAAGGACCTCTCTGTGTTCTAAAAGAACCTTTAATTTTGAGATGCCCTGCACCCTAATGGGCCTGCCAGGATGAATCATATTGATTTCATTGAAGGAAAACATTTGGGTACCAGGCTGTACAATATAAACTTCAATCTACAATTATATTCCAAAGTTTTTAATTCGCCGTCAGAATGGCTTATGACCTAGTAATCTCTTATAATACCTTAAGAGAAAGAAGAAAAATATATGAACAGAATTCATTCTTTTCTCCACTCAGACAAATATTACAGCAAAATACTGTGCTTGAAGAAGAATATTCTGTGGTGACTAAAACAGGCGTTATACTTGTCATACAGCATGGAGTATGACAGGAAAACTGACATGAGATAAATATGCCTAAAAATATTCATGTAATTACAAATTGATATGAGTCCTCATAAGGAAAAAGAAAAGAATGCTATTAAGGGAATAAAAAGGGAAAGTCAATTTAGGATTGAGCTGAGGGGATGAAAGAGGGTGGGCTTAGAGAGGACTTCTCAAAGCAAATGACATCCAACCTAAAGGCAGGGAAGAAGCTCAAGTTAGCCAAATGCAGGGCTCTTCATAGAGGCCCCAGGTTGCAGGGCCTTGAGGCAGGAAGAGGCTGGTGTGTTTGCAGAGTAACAAGAAGGCAGCCGGCAAGAACATGGCAGGAAAGCAGAGGGTGGCCCAAGATAAGACTGGAGAGTTAGGAGAGGAGCACATGGTATAAGCCATATTGGCCAAGTTAATTATTTAGTCACCTAAAACTGAGAACATGGAAAGACTGGCATGAGGGCTTAGAAAGGTCTGTGTGTAAGTAGAGTAGACTGGCTTAACAGCTGAAAGCTGAGTCCTTAACCACGAGTTCACTGGGAGCCAACAACAGGACATAAAGGAAAAGCAAAGCAAAAGTGTTACTAACTTTGGTTAAAATGAACATAGACCTCAGGAATCTTGTCTACAGTTGTTTAAGGTCTATTCTGACTTCTAATCTTGTCAAGTTTACTCTGCAGTTATGCCTTAATGCAAAGTGTTGTCTACTCCAAAATCTAAGCCTTCCATGTCTGCCAAAGTACATTATAGGAAATCATTTCAAAACTCCATACTAGCTTCCATCTTAACAAGTTTTCATGTCTTAATTAAAATCTTTCATGAGGAGAAAGGAGGTTTTAGAGTTTTGTGCTCCATCGCTGATGACAGCTTTATTTTGTTTTTAAACAGTAGTTATAAGTTCAATCTTACCACTTGTTAAAAAAATTTATTGATCTCTCCCACCCTTTGATTTTATTAAAATATTTGTGAAGCAGACCATACAACAAAAATATAAACTTCAGTCTATTAATGATTTTCTGACACACCACAAGGCTATTATTAAAAATCGAGTGAGCAGGAGTGATGATCTTCATTCAACACTTATTTATTGCAGATGTCAGGCAGTGCTACAGTGCAGCTGTGAACAAAGTACAGGACCTGCTTTCATGAGCTGGTGTTCCGGAGAAAGCGGGGAGTAAATGGGTGAAGGGTGAGAAACAAGAAACAAGTAAGCAGGGAAAAACGGAAAATATGGGTAGTGTTCAACAGGAAAAAAGTAGATCAGAAGAGAGAGGATGGGTAATTGGTACTAGTTCAGATATTTTGTATATTGGAAATTATTTGAAAAGAGGATTGAATGAAGTAAGGGCGTAAGCCATGCCGATGTGGGGAGAGACGAGAGAAATCCTGGCAAGGCACAGCAAAGGTGCAGAGCCTGAGGTGGAGCACACGTGACACAGAAAAGGTCAGGAGGAGAGGGGGAGGAAGAAAGTACAGGTGGGAGCCATAGCATGTCCCAGACCCTAGAGCGAGAGGGGTCATGGTAAAGACTGTTGCATTTATTGTGTTTAGAAGCCAACAGGGCACTTGGACTTCACTTGGACACAACTGATGTGCATAATTAGAGGATCAGCCTAACTGCTGTTTTGGAATCGGGGAGAAACAGGAAGTTGTGATAGCTCTTTGCCTGATGAAGACTTGAACTTGACCTGGGATGGTGATGGTAAAGGAACTGGGAAACGCTCTGATTCTTAATTTTCTTTTTTTCTTTTCCTTAAGGCAGAGCCAAAGAAGTTGCTAATGGATTAAATGTGGCATGTGAGAGAGAATCTAAAGATGCTCCAAGGCATCTGGGGGGTAGAAGTTCCATTGAACAAAATGGAAGCCTAGGGAAGAGCAGGTTGAGGGAAGGGAAGAAGCACTTCCTGTAGGTCTGAAATATTTATTAGATATCCAGTGATACATGCCACAAACACAGTCTGACATTCAGGGGAAATACTGGAGCCAGAGACCTAAATTTCAGAGCCAGCAACATACAGACTGTAGTTAAATGCACAGGACTATTGAGAGCTTTCAGACTGAATGCAGATAGAAGAGATCCTAGTACCCCAACTTTAGAGACTATAAATGGGAGGGGGACTCATGAAGGAAACCAAGAAGGAGGTTCCCTGAGGTAGGAAAAAAGACAGGAGGGAGGGTATCCTAGAAGCCAAAGGAAGCCTGTGCATCAAGGAAGAGGGAGAGAGCATCTGTGCTGAGGGCTACTGTGAGGTCAAGGAGGTTAAGGGCTAAGAAGTGATCATTGGACTTAGGTATGTGCTGGTCGCCTACATTAATCAAAACAGGGCATAAAGTACATGGTGACAAAAGTCAGCTTTGCAAAAGTTCAAGAGAAAATACAAGAGGAAGTACAGATCACAAGTAGGAACCATTCTTTCAGACCTATTTTTATGAAAAGGAGTAACGTCTAGAAGGGGCATGGTATCGAGAGCTCTGTTGATGTTTAATGCAGATCTTCTGGCATGGGAGAATGCTGATGGGAATTACCCAGCAGAGATGAAAGAAGCTGATTAATGCAGGAGCCAGGGTGATGCCTCAGAGGAGATGAAAAGGAATGTGACGAAGGGCAAAGATTTTGGGTAGTAATGGAAAAGAAAGTCGTCTGTGGTAGTTCAAAGGCTCAAAGGCAGGTAAATGAGTACCTATAGCGGTGTGAGGGTAGGGAAATTCTTTTCTGATTGCTTCTATTTCCTCTGTTAAATAAAAAGGAAGGTAAACAGCTGAGAGTGAGGAGGGTAGAGGCTTAGGTGTGATCAGGATATATGAAATAGTAATCTTGAAGACTGGGAGAGAAAACCCAATGGGCGAAAAAAATTGAGCAGTAAAATCTAATAGATTTTTACCAGAGGCCCACTTGGGGTTTGTACCTGTGCATTTAAAGTGATCCCAGCCAGCATGTTTGAGTGATTTTCTCCAGCTAGCGCAACTCTTTGGGGATGACTGCAGGAAAGGCAGAGGGCCAGGGGAAAGCATTCTTGCTGCCTACTACAAAAAAGAAGGAGAGGGCCAAGAAAGTCCTGAGGAGATGCAAAGGGGCGATTATGGCAAGAGATCCTGGGATTTAAACTCACTCTGTGAGGAGGAAGGTAAGGCCTGGACGTGGAGATGGCCTGTGAACAGTTATGGGGAGCTGAGGGCCTGAGGACGGCTGGGGAACTGCAGCTTTGTTGGATTAGAAGGAGTGAGTCAAGATGGGAGGTTGTATAGAAGAGCAGGAAGCTCACAAGGGAGAAGCGGGAAGTGTACGCTGACTGCTGGGATGTGGGAGACGGGGGTGGGGGCAGAAAAAGACCCCTGGGGTAAACCGGTGGAGGAACTGGGAGGCCAGGACGCTGGGAGGATGGTATACTCCCCAAGAAGGTTGAGGTAACCAGGAATGATTTTGGACCCAACGACAGAAACTGTAAGGACCCTGGGGGTGATGATAGTCTACAGCTCACTGCCACGAGAAGGTGGGGGAATTGTTTATTATAATGGCACCCCTTTTCAGGAGAGCTCAGACCTTGAGGGAAGAGGGACTCTGTGGAAACAGTAAAAACAGAAAAAAGAAAAAAAATAATGAAATCAAATGGCAAGAAGGACGCCCAAACTTCAGGCCCAGAGATAGGCTGTGGGAGAAAACAGCTTCAGTCAGGGAGCCAGGCTTTGTTTAGAACAAGAAAGTGAAGGCGCCGCCAAGAATTTTGGATCTGAAGATATCTTGGATAACAGATCCTGAGTTCCAGGGGCACAAGAACGGGTCTGGAGAACCGAAAAGGAGTAGGAGCCTGCTCAGGTTAAAGGCTGCAGTACACCATGGAGGCCAGGGCCCGGGCGCTCAGACGTCATCCGGGAATCTTGAGCTTCTGCTGCCGGCGAAGGGAGGCGAGGCCTGTGGAAAGCGTAGAAGGAGCCAAACTTGCATTCTCAGCAGCCCAAGTGAGCGAGCATCTTAGGATTCTTTTTTTCACTTAAATTTCAATAATTTGGATCAGCTAGGAAATAAATGAGAGCTTTTTTTTCCCAATCTTTTTTAAACAAAAGGACAAGCATTCCCTACCTACGTTCCCTGTGGCGGGGTCTCCCCAAGCCTCACTGCTCATCCCCTCAAGAAGTTGTAGGTCTTGATGACTAATAGTCATTTACAGAGAGCAGAGGACTAACTAAAATTAAAATTATTGTGGTTAGAAAACATTCTTCAACGATTACATGAAAAGCATACACTTAGCTTCGTGGGGTGCTGGTTGTGGTGACACCCTCCTGAGAGGGCCATCAAAATAGGTGATTCCATCAAATGTGAAGGAGGAGTCAAAATGCAGTGGTAAATATTTTATCTGATAATGGTGTGTGTGGCGCGTGGGGGTTCGTGGGAACGTGGATCCGTTTGGATGTAGGAGTGGCTGTGTGGGCTTGTTAGTGGACATGTGTCACTAGCACATCAAGCTACACTTGCCACCGATGGCTGGGCAGATCTCAAGCGCTTTTAGGAAAATATTAGCCCTATCTGCAAGGCTCCCCAGTTCTCCTGCCCATTGCGCCTTGTCCCTGGGTGAAAATACCAGTTGATGTCAAATATCCTTTTGCCTCTTTTGCGATTGGGGTCTAAACCAAATGCACCTTTAAAAATCAACACTGAGTAATGGCTCATCAGGTATTTGTCAGAAAATTCACCCATAAAAGAACTGCAGGCTCTCTCTCTTCCCAAAAGGCCTCCTTGAGAACTCTGATACCTGAGAAAGCCAGATAGACAAGTTAGCTTTCCCCTACTGTTGTCCTCAGGCCAGTCCTGTTTACAAAAGAAAAGACCTCTTTTAAAAATGCCTGTTCCTTTACTCACAGGTACCACTTCACTGCCCTCAGCTCTGCTACCAGAAGTTCACTGCCCTTTGCAAAAGCATTGCCAAAACACTTTCCATCTATTTTCTTCTTTAATATATAAACACACTATTTAATTTTTGTTATTTTTAACGTCGCCATGTTTAATTTTACAAGCTTTCTAAAATATTTTGGGAAATTGTACAGATCCGAAATAGATATATGTTCTACTGAAATTGTGGGGCACGATGCCTACATCTGCTGTGCTTACCCATCTGGCAACATTTCTAAAATCAGCTTACATTTGACATTAGTAAATCCATTCTAGCTCCTAATGATCTCCGTTTTCTTTTCAAAGTGTCACAAGCCATCTACTTAACAATGTACAATTTTGCCTAAAAATGACAAGAAGGTTCGCAATTTATGGCTTACAAAGTGCCTCCTCCTTTCCTTTTTGGAGAATGGAATCCTTTACGGAACACTACTCTTGTTAGATGTGGTTGCCTTGCTCTCACAACTACATTTGGAGCAAGCATTCTTAACTCCGTTTTCTTTACATACAATGGCCCCTTAAGCTTGCCTTTCAGGAGGAGAGCTATCAGGTGTTGAGGTTCTCCTATAATCCAATAATTTTACATGTGCTATGTAATCGCATTTGATTCTCCCAACATAGGAGATAGGCATTATTATCCCCAATTAGCAGATAAGGAAACTGAGACTGAGAGGTTAAATCACTCAACTAAGTCACTTATTTGGTATGAAACATCATTAATCGCTATTCTCAAGAACAAGAACTGACATAGCATCTCATAGGAGGCCCTTAATAAATAATTGCTGAATAATTAAATCTACTAATGTGGCTCTCTGGACAAATAGAGTCATCCAAGCAATTTAAGAAAAAAATGAACTTTTTATATCAGTTAACGTAATATCTCAGCAAAAATGGGACTTTGGAGCCCCAGTCACCCCACCCCACTGTCAAATAGTTTCATTTCACTCAGTATGTCTTAAGCTATCATTGGGATGCTAATGTTACCAGCTTCACTGAACACAGAAAAATGGAATTGTGAAAATGACTTTCTAAAATGCAAAAATGAATGAATTTCTGAGAGAGGATACTAGTATCTCTCTGGCTTAAGACCCTCCTTCAGCTAGAATACAAATGGCTTTCTCTACCCTCCTGGTGGTATTCTGTAATTCATGAGTCATATTAACTTTTCTGTTAAATCAATGACAGAAATAAGGCAGTGAAAAGAATTCTGTTAAGGTCGCAGAAGACATAAAAACAGTATTTTCTATATCCATAGGGACTGTGTCAACTGACTAGAGCACACGGAATCTTTATAGGCAAAAACAGTCTGTTCCAACCACTGTCTCATAGGAATTCCTTAAGGACACATAATAAAGAACACATAAAGGCATAATAATTATTATCATTCAGGTGTTTATCTTTTTAGAACTGAAAATATATTTTAGAATTGACAGTATATTTTTAAATAATGTCTACTATTACTTGAATTTTATTCATGAAAAACAACTCTATTGAGACATGTTTTAATGTTGAACCCGGGATAGTATTTTAGAGATGTTTAATGTTTCTTTGCCTTTATCTTATTTCAGAAATGTTCAGCCTGAACTGAAATCTCTTGCAGTGGGTTTCCATTCACTGACTATACGATTACTAGGTATGATAAATGGGTAGATTATAAATTCATTGTATAAATTTTCAGGTCAAAGCTCAAAGACTGAATGTAATTCATTTCCAAATATGAAAAAGTAGAAGTGTAAGTAAAAAATGTTTCTATTTTTGTAATAAATGAAAGATCATAAGAGACAGGAAAATTGAGTGACCTAAAAGAGAATTCAACTGTTAATTTTCATTCGTCAATCTGTTAAGGCTACGGAATCACCCCAGTTGCATTATTCTCTTTCTAACACACAGATATGTGGTCTGTAAAATTTTTCTCCTTTTAGATGGTCTATTCTATGCTGAGGGAGGGAGGCTGGGAGGCAGCTTGGAATCTGGTCAGGCAGAATGTACAAAACAGTAGAAGGTGACAATTGTCCTCCCCTCTCCCTGCCTGGCTCTCTAAAGCAGCACTGGCCTAGCCTCTACTGGAAGCCAAAAGACGAAGAGGAGAGGAAACTCAGACTCCAGAACTAAGCTTCTCGGATAACAGCATCTTGGACTAAGGGAGTGTTAGAACTGAAATAAATCTCAGGAAACTGTTTTTTGTAGGGCTGAAGACTCCAGAGTTCAAAGGTCTATTACTAACGGGGTGATTATTACATGATTTAGGAAATTACCTTTTCTCTCTTGTTGCCACTTGCCATTTTTACCCCCACAGATTCCTATTGATTTTAGCAGTTTTAATAACTCCAACACAACCCCTGTCTATGTGCTTTTGTGAGATATAGGGAAAAGTAGATGCTTATTCCTGAAAAGTAGAAGGACATTATTCATCTAGGGTTTGGGGCAAAGGAGTGATTATGGTCTGGAGCATCCACTGATGGCAGGAGGAGAGGGACGTAGGAGAAATCCACCCCAGGGGCTCTCGAAAGCAAAAGAAAACAGCAAAACTGGGTGGCCAAATTACAGAGGAGAAGTCGTACAAGAGTGTATGTGGGGGAAAAGACCACAGATCCTCAGAGGACAAAAAAAGGCAGTGGGAGAGGAGTAGAAGAAGGGGGTCCCACCAGATTCCTTTCCAGTTCCCTTCCTGGCTTCCTCCTTTGGGCTTCTCTAATCTCACAGCTTCCGTCCACCCTGGCAGTTCCCTTGCCTCCCTCCTAGAATCCTAGCCACAGAAGCTGCAGATGCAATAGAATCTGGATAGCTAGGACTCTGAGGACGGAGGAAGAGCAAGGCCCTCCAGCTGCATAAAATAGAAATTTTGCCATTCTAAACCATAAGCATCCTATTTTCATGTGACTAGTAAACAGCACAATGGCATCCAGCTGCTAACACATACTGAGTAACAAACTTCCAGTTGATGCGCAAATGATCATCTTGAATCCAATATATGTGTAAATTGTAGAGGCCTATATAGCGTATTAAACTGAAAAAGGTATTTGGCAAACAGGCTATTAGATTCCGATATGGTTAAGGCCACATTTGTTACATAAAACATTTAACTCATTAAAAGTTAGGTCAAATGGTTTGGTGTTAGGTGAGAGAATAAACTGTTGGCATGTATTTTTCATTTCTCAAAAGGTGCCTATGACTTGTAGAAACTTGACAATTTCTTACCCAGTGTCTTAGTACCAGTTTTCCTCAGGTACATTGACCTCACATACCAGCCCCCTATCATTTGAAGATTTCTCAGAAATTTGAGAGAGTAAAAGTAATGGATTCAGTGAAATTGTGAAATACAAATCACTATCATTTTTTCTGTAATAAATAAAATTTGGAAACCAATCATCAAAATATTAAAAAAAAAAAAAAAAGCAAAACCAGGAATACTTCAGTTCCATCATCTGAAGACTAAATCTCTACTAGCATTTCCCCCCAAATTTTGCTCAGATTACCTTTGATTTTTACTAAGAGTCAATCTAAGAATTTATTAACATAGCAGTAAAAGCATATGGGCACTTCTGCTATATGACAACATATATGGTCCTGAAAACCTCTCATTCAGCAAAATCATGTTAAAGTAGAAATTGTAACAAGGACAAACCACTGAAAACTTACGAAACAATCACTAGAGCACGAACAGAAACAAAATTCGGCACGACAGGCCCTAACTTAGACAGCCTAGGCCATTTCAGGAGATGTTAAAATTGCACAACAGCAATAGAGAGAAAGTGCTGCATGATGAGCTCTAGCACCACCAAAATGAAATGGGACTCTGAGCCAAGAAGGCAGGAGAACCTACCAGAAGCCTAGCATTCTGCGACACTGGACCTCTAGTCCCTGGTACTTTTTATTATTCTTATTCTTATTCTTATTATTTTAAGATTTATTTTTTATTTCTCTCCCCTCCTCCCGCCCACCCCCCCTCCCCCCAGTGGTCTGCTCTCTGTGTCCATTCACTGCGTATTCTTCTGTGACCGCGTCTATCCTTATTAGCGGCACCGGGAATCTGTGTCTATTTTTGTTGCATCATTTCGGGTCAGCTCTCTGTGTGTGTGGTGCCATTCCTGGGCAGGCTGCACTTTCTTTCGTACTGGGCGGCTCTCCTTACGGGGCACACTCCTTGCACGTGGGGCTCCCCTACACAGGGGACGCCCCTGCATGGCACGGCACTCCTTGCGCACATCAGCACTGTGCATGGGCCAGCTCCACACGGGTTAAGGAGGCCCGGGGTTTGAACTTGGACCTCCCATGTGGTAGACGGACGCCCTAACCACTGGGCCAAGTCTGCTTCCCCCTGGTACTTTTTAATTTTCTTAAAAATTTGAGCTGGGGGGAAAAAAGCCTGCCTTTGTAACCATTAAGCTCAGAGATTTTCCATTGCCCATGAGGTTAGAATTTTACTCCTACTCTTCCAGTTCTTCTTGCCTAAGTAAACTTACACATGAACCAGCTTAACTTCCACGTTTTACTGATAATGTTCTCCTTTTTGCCAATCAGGCCTAAGTTAATTGGCATTATGAAAGAACAGAGTGTAAGGGCATATAATGTTCCTACTTCCAGATGGACACTGGGCTTAGGAAGGGGGAAGGATAGATAAAAAGATGTCCCTGATATTACTATCAGGTTTGAGCATCTGAGGTTCCTAATAACCTTGATTGTTGGGTAGATGTTGGCCATGACAATGGAAGAGTTCTCCACATTTTTCAGCTTTTAATCCACCAACTTCATCATTTTTATCTTGGCTGTTCCATTCTCCCCAACACTAATCTTGGGCCAGGCACCTGCTTCATAATTGATTAGTGATCAAACGTCATTGAATTACTTAGCAATAATATGTGAACATGAAACAAATTGTTCTTGAGCAGCTTTTTGTAAAGAGAATTAATAGTTAGTTAGCAACAGTTCCTAAATAACTCTAAAGCTATTTCCCTTAGCCTTATTCTTCACTTAGAAAATATAGATGTATACACAATGAACCAATTTTTAGTGTAGGAGATACTGTACTTCAAATAAAACATGATTGACCCTTGAAACAAAATTAATTTACTTAGTAAATATGTGCAGTGTGAAATATCACCCAGTTGCTTTTGTAATATGATCCTTGGATTGACATCTGCTTATCTCATGTTACAGGAGGAATTCTAGCTCCTATATATTTTGGGGCCCTGATTGATAGAGCATGTATGAAGTGGTCCATCACCAGCTGTGGGAAGAAAGGGGCTTGTAGGATATATGATTCCGTATTATATGGGTAAGTTGTCATTGATATAATTCGTGCATTGATTTTTTTTTCCTTTGATTAAAACAATTCTTAAAGAATGAGATGGAATGTTCCATTTAATATTATTAATAATAATAGGCACCATTTAATGAGTACTTATTTCCTACTAAGTATTATGTCAGGATATCTGGTATCTCATTTTAATACTCATAGAAACTATAGACATGGATATTTTTCTCCTTTTTTCTTAAGTATGAAGAAACTAAGATTCAAGGAAAATGCACTCCTGGCTCAAAGTCATACAGCTAATAATAAAAAGAGCTGGGAATTGTACTCATACCTTCTTTGTTTATATTAAAAAAATATTATATTATATTAAAAAAAAAAGTACCTTCAATGGCTTATATTTTTAAAAAAAGTACCTTCAATGGCTTCTGACTTCTCTAGAAAGACACAGAGTGGTCAGCTGGGGCTCTGGTCATAAGTCTATTCATAGGGAGAAATATTTTGTAAATAATATGAGTACCACTGGATAGCCATCTGGGAAAAAGTTAGTTTCAATGATGCCCTCCCACCGCAAATAATAATTGCAGACTAATCAAATATATACGTTTAAAGCATGAAAGCACAAACTATTCAAAGAAACCATGGTAGAATTTCTTTTAATTATTTAGCATTTAGTAAGTGTTTCTACATATGACCCAAACTCCCAAAACTATAATAGAAAAAAATGACAATTTTTAAAAAACTCATCACAAGACTTATCTTAAGGAAAGTTAAAAGACAAAAGACAAATTGGAGAAAGAATTTGCAACTGATCTAACAAATGGCAAATGTCCTAAATATGAGATGCTCAACTAATTTTTAATAACAGAATTGAAAATTAAAATTCTACTAAGATATGATTTTCACCCATTTTCATTCATCAGAAATGCTGATTACACACTGTATTGGAAAAAGCACATACCTTTGAGCCAGAAATAGAACTTCTAGGAATTTACCCTACATATATTCCCAAATATGTAAGACAACACATGTTTAAGATTGTACGTTGTGCATTGCAGCATTGTTTGCAATAGTAAACTATTGGAAACAACCCGATTGTACTTCAGTAAGAGGCCAATTAAACAGTGGTACACCCAAGCAAATGAATACTCTGAAGTCTTTTTAAAAAGGAAGAAACTGTTTATTTCCTAATATGGAAACATCTTTAGACATATTACCACATGACGAAAGAGAGAAGGAAGACTACATGTGGAGGATGCCATCATTCATGTAAAAGTGGGGAAAGCCGCTTAGTTCAGAGCCTAGATGAAATTTACTGAAATGATTTTCTTCTACCTAATTGTGTATATTTCTTCTCCAACATCCCCAACAGATACGCATCTACCTCCTTCTTGAATCCTTCTAGTGAGGCAGTGCTCATTACCCCCACAGAAGTGTTCAAATTTTTTTAAAAATTCAAATTATAGAAAATTTCTTCCAGATTGGGAAAGAATTTTCTAAGATTAAAAGTGTGGAAATAAATTACAAAGAAAAAAATTAATAAATTTTCCTTAATGACTTTATCTCTAATTGAAATCATTCATTTCCAAGGTACCTGGCAAGATGGTCTTCAGAATTTTCCCTGAAGCACTGATCACCCTGCCCAAGTCTTAACACAAAATGTTGACATGTTTTATTCTAGTTTCAGTATAAATGGATATCCTAAAACTACTTTTGGTCATACTAGTCCCTTGTCCTCTAGTCAAAGTTTAGGTAAAATCAAGGTGAATTTTCTTTTTTTTTAAAGTGCATTCACCAGGGAATATAGAGCAAAATGTTAAATGGCCATCTCATGCTTTTAATATTTTGGGGTAACCAGATAATTGCTTTTCTTTTTATCTAACATAAACAAATAATATCAATGATTCCTAATCCAGAGAGTAAAAATGCTCATTATTCTCTCAATCTTAAATGAAACCCAGCTGGCTCAAGTTCTCTCCATATAATCAGACATCCATATTCATTTTTCTTGGTAACTGGTAATTTTTGAAGAGCTTAACACTGGCATATAACTGTTGGACATAAGTCAAGCATGAGTCAAATGTATGTGAAGGCTTTCTTTATGTTTCTTTCATCATATTTATTACAACACAACATTCAGTTGCAGTTTTAGTAAAATTAAGCTTAAATGGCCCCTAATTGTATAATGAATTCCATTCACCTTCAATTCAGACCAAAAATCATTCAAAGTATTTTTTGCATAAAGCTTAGCAATATGTAGTTAAGGATGGCACAGGCCAGCTCTTTCTAATCTACCATATCTTGGTTATCAGTCTTTGCTGCACATTGTAATCACTTGGGGGGGGGGGGTGGTTAAAATTTACTAACTTCTGTGTCCCACCTTCAGAAATTGATTTAATTGGTCTAAGGTGTGATCTGGCCCTGAGAGTTTTAAAATAGCAGGTGATTCTATGTGCCGCCAATATTGAGAATTGCAGGAATAGATTGTGTAAGTGCTGGTTGATTTTATGTTATTACTATTAGAAACTTCCAGAAGGCGGGGCAAGATGGCGTCTAAGTGAGTAAACACCCTCGTAATCTCCCCCGCAAAGGGCAGGCTGAGTGGTGTCAGAAACCAGAGCAGGCTGTTTTGGGAACCTACAAAGCAGGAGGTGTCTGGACTTTGATTTGGAGAGACTGTGACAAAAGTAGTGCTTGCTAAAGGCAGGAAAACAATAAATTATAGTTTATTAAATAAAGGAAGAAAAGAACAGAGGCACAAGAATATTCAGATTTGGGGAACTTTCCAACTAAAAATAGCAATGGTTAAAACCAGCTACATCTAGGAGATAGGAATGAGGATAAGAAACATACATTTGTTTTTGCATAATATTTTTTATTGCTTAATTTTTTTACCATGTGCATGTAATAATTTGCATGTATTACTTGATAAAAAGTAACAAATTAATAATCATAAAAATATTGATAAAGCATATTGTACTGTCCTAGGCACATATTTTGGTATAGATTCAAATATGGTCATAGAATGATAGCTTTCCAGATTTTGATGAAATATTTAAAGTCAACCTGTTCAAGTATCTATCAGATACAACAATTCTTTCTCTTAATATGTTTCCTTGTGCTATTTTAATGCTTCTAATAAAAGGAAGCACACGCTATAAAAAAAAAACAAAACAAAGAAACTTCCAAACAGCATGACCCAGTGGATTACATTTAGCCCAAAAGTTAAATTGTGGCTTCTGGTTCAATTAAAGTTGATTCAGTTAGATTATTTCACAGTCGTCTGTTCCCATTACAGGTGAGCTCATCTGTCTTTGAGAAAGCTAAACATTCATAACATACCCTTACTTTATGGAGAGCACTTGGGTTAAATCATTAACCCCCTTTAGCCTCCTTTACTAAAAACTCAGAAACTTCCTTTGTCCTGTTTTACTGTGCTAGGTTGTTGGGACAAATACTGTAGGAATGATTGGCTTAAACAACAAACGTTTATTAACTCACGGTTTCGGAGGCTCCACGTCCAACATCAAGGCACTGCAAGACCACACCTCTAGTGCCATCTTGCTGAAGGCCTGGGCCTCTCGGCTTGCATGACTTCTCCGCTTCAGTTACCTGGCAAAGCGTTCTCCATTCTCCAGGCTCTCCTGATGCCTGCTGACCTCTAGCTTTCTCATTATTACACCTCCAGCAATGAGACCCACCTCTATTCAATTAGGCCACATCTTACCCAAAATGAACATCTTCCAGAAGTCCTAATTACAATGGGCTCCCTCCCCCAGGAGGGCAGATTAAGATTAAGAACATGGGGTGCTAACTGGGGGTCGTAATTCAATCTGCCACATGCCCCAAGGAAAAGAATCACTTTAATTTCTGCTTTCATATTTTTATGTATAATTTCAAACATTATTTTTTTGTTTTAATGTCTTCTGTTATACTAGAGGACAACGTTGAAAATTGTTCGACACAATTTATAATGAAAATCTACCCTTCTTTTCTCTCTTTTCACAGATATTCTTTCTTCGGCTTATCAACGGTTTTAAGAGCCCCATCTCTTATTTTATTTGCTGTATTCATTTCTCTCATGAAGAAAAAATATCAAGGAAAAGATACAAATGCATCAGAAAATGGAGGGAAAGTCCTGGATGAAACAACCTTAGAACCCTTAAACAATAATAGAGACTTTATACCTTCTCCTGGAACCAACAGCACATTTTGTACTTAAGGAAGAAAAAAACTCTTCGGCTGGTGTATTCCCAACCAACGCTGAGCTGGTTCAATAGGATGTTATTTTTCACGCTTTTACTTATGCTGATATAGTAAATAAGCTTATAAATGTATGATGAAACAAACTGTAAATGAAAAGGAATGGAGAGCCTCATTGTTTTGGTACGGCTAAATACTTGTAACTAAGATCAGAATAGACAATAATTCCAAATTTAAAGTGAAAGGAATGGTTAGTAAATAATAGCAGAAAAAGTACTTGCCCAGATAATTGTAATTCAGTAAAACCAGTGCATAGAAATTGGGGAGAGGTGAAAAAAGGAGAAAACAATAGCTTAAATAAGAAGAAAAATTGAATGTCTTTTTTTTTTTTTATTATTGAGTTTGGACCACATGGCTCAAGTCTGAAGTCTAGCTAGATGGAGGATTATGCTATCATGACTTCTGTCATCTGTGTATTAAATCATATATTTTACAGATATTATTAATATATCATTTAAAATTGTGTTAGGCTAGTAATGTCTGATGCATCTTCTTCTAACCTCGCATTGAAATACTGGTGAAGAAATAGAGTTGAAAATTTGTGAACTTATCTTTCCAGACAATATATTATAGAATATGTGGTTTCTATTGGGACCATGGAGATGGATTCAGAAAACACAGACTTTGATTTAAGAAAACAACGTCCATTTAAAAGATTTGCCTTCATTCCATCTGCCTGCTCTTTAGGAGTAGAATCTACGCCGGAAAATTTCTCAACTGCCACTCTGTTTTGAGATTTTTGTAGTTATTTCATTTTTGGTGCACAAACAGATGTCCTTCAGCTCTCCACTCTCCCTGCTACCAATTCTCTCAATATAGTAGGATAAGAATTAGTATGAATGAGAAGAAATAGTTGAATATTGCATTTGCTAGTGGCAGCAGCTCTTTTGCCAATTCTGGAGATTCTCAATTGGTTAAAAGCAGATTTTATTTTATTTCATTTCCTTTCATTTATTGGCATTAGAATCACCTGTGAAACTTTTTAAAATAAATTCAGTCATAGACCAGAATCCAGAGCTTCTGATTCAATACATCCATTATGGAGGCTGGACGTTCCCTTTTTAAAAAATCCATATATGATGCAAAGAGTCCTTGCAACAGTGATACAGAAAACCAAGCCACAGCATAATAGAAGGTATACCCGAGGGCAGCAAATTCACAGAACATGAATGCGTGCCTGGAATGGCCTGGAAGTTATACATAGTTACCTATCTCAAGCCACAGATGTAAGAAAAAATTTGCCAATCATGCAAGTAAAAATTTATCAAAACTACCCACATGCTAGGTTGGTATTAATACATAATTAATACATAAGTCTAATGGGATCTTATGTCATTAAAAAGTAGAGAAAAAGAAAAAATTATGGAGCTAATTTTTAAACACTGCAAAGAAAAGAAATTCAACACCCTGAAGATTTATTTATTCAACAGTTACTTATTGAGTGCCAGCCAACGTCAGGAAATGTGAAATATAATGGTAAGAATTTTAAAAATGGCTCTTACACACTAAAGAAGGACAACGAACTTAAAATTAAATTATAAAATGTTATAACATTATAAAATGTTGTAAGTTAACATTTATAAATACAAATTTCTTTTTGTAAATTTATGTTTATAAATATGATATGTGCAATGAAAGAAAAAGGAACATTAAAAATGTATCTCAGATTATTTGAAATACAGCAGAATCCAAAAACCCAGAATAAATGCTAATACTTAGTCCAGTGGCATTTATTAAACAGGAATATAAATCCTGGGAGGGGGGAAATGAGGATAAATTCAAAGATAGATGAATAACAAGAGGAAGGTTTGCAAGGGAGCAAAATAATACAAAACTGTAAGATTAAAAGAAGACAATGGTCAAAAAAATCAAATCAGTGACAAAAAAGTTACATTTGAAAATCTCTGAAAATACAGGCGAAAAAGACAAGGAGGCAAATAATAAAAGAAGGTAGATGATGTAAGCCACTAACCCAGGAAATGTAATATTTTTGACAAATCAAAACTGAAAAAGCAGCATCAAAGACTTTAAGGAAGAATGTTTTCCTTTGATGAAAACAGATTTGAGTATATAACCTGAAATATCAGTTTATTCTCACTATGTCTTCACACTCCCAACCCTTTTCGTGCAGTGCGGCCCACATGTGATGCTTCATCCTTGTGAAAGCTTCTTTTCACCATGTAATTAACTCCTGCTCAGTATCCAGATCTAAACTCAATTGCCATTCCTTCAACTTCTCTTACTTCTTTGCTGGTTCAAATCTTCCAATTATATTCATAGCAACATGACATCAAAATTGTAATTTTCTGTATTATGATTATTTGATAACTATCAGCCTCCCACTATTTGCAAGAGACTCCAGAAAGGTAAGAATTTTTACCCACCTGTTTTCTTTCCAGCATTTAGTTTGGTGCCTGACACAGAGCAGGTGCTTTTAAAATTATTTGTGAATGAATGAATGAATGAGTGAATAAATAGATGAACTCCAAAAATGAATCATATAAAATACAGATTTTATAAATAAGAACTGAAAACATGCAAAATTAACTACATTAAGGTTATGAGAGCATAAAAGTGAGCGTTTCCGTTGATTTAAGGTTTTTTTGAAATTCAAATTCAAAATAATCTTGTTGATTTCCACATTTCAAAAGTAAGAGGATTTTGTTTGAGATTTAACTGCACCTACAGATAAACTGGGGATAACTGACATTCTTCTGATATTAAATCTGTCAGTCAATGACATGATATAGGTCTTTAATTTCTCTGAATAATGTTCTGTGATTTGAGAGGTAGAGAGAGGTCTTCAACACCTGTTATGAGATTTACCCCTAGAAGCTCACTGTTTTTTGATGCTAAATTAAATGGCATACTTTGCTAACATCATTTTTTAATTGTTACTGGTATATGAAAAACTACATTTGATTTTGCCTATTTCCTTTGCGGCCAGTGCACCTGCTAAATTTACTTACTCATTTTGATAGTTTATCTGTAGAAACTTTTAGATTTCCTATGTATACAACATGTTGCTGACAGTTTCAATTTTCCTTTTTTCTCCTTACAAATGTTAATGCTTTTTTCCCCTATTCCCTGGCTAGGCTATCCATATGTTGACTAAAAACAGTGATAGGAGACATTATCTTTTCAATCCTGACATCAGGGGGGATGTTTTAATATTTCCCATTTAACTATATTTGCTGTATTTTTTTAAAACAAGATTATGTCCTGAATCTTATCATATGGAATTTATTGTGATTTGTTTTCTTATTCTAAATATTCACTTTGCAAACTCATTTTGTATTCATAGTTAAAATTTTTTTTTTCTTAAAGGGTCCTCTGCTCAAATTTTATTTTCAAAATCTAGCCCTGTGCCTACTGGTGCAGATGCCTCAGACCCGGGCTCTAGCTGCTTTCCTTCTTGGCTACCTTCCATGTGTTGGCTTTCATCTCTAAGTTTGTTGCCTCTTGGTGGCAAAATGGCTACTGCTCCTTTAAGCCTAACATCCACAGCCCTGGAAGGAAGGAAAAAGACCAAAATGTCTTCTCAGAAAGCTTTGCCTTATTTGCGAAGGAAATCCTTTCCCATTCAGCAGGCCACTGCCCATACTTCACTGGTTAAGTAACAGCTCTCACTGTAGAAAACATCAGCGACGTGCTTGTATTCGCTTGTATTGTTCTCTCAAACAAGAGTGAGGTTTTTTTCCTTTCTTTCCATTAATCTGTAGTCATCATTTCCCATCAAGACCTGGATTGGAAGCTTATACGAAAAATTCTGATTACTTAGTGACTCACCACATTTGCATAGTGTCCAAATTTGTGCTTTTATTTGTTGTTCTGTAATTGTTTTCTGTGTATATTTATTCTCTCTACTGAAACGACACCATCTTGAATTCTATGGTCTACAATTTATTTAGTGCACTGGATTGAATAGCAGCCCCCTAAAATTCATGTCCACCTTTGCAGATGTAAAGAGTTAGAGGAGGTTATACTAGAATGGTATACTGAATCCCATGACTGCTCTCCTTAGAAGAAGGATCACGTGAAGACAGACAGAGACACGTAGAGGATAAGTCCATGGCGAGGAGGAGGCAGATTAGAGACACACATTTACAGGCCAAAAAGCACCAAGAATTGCTGGCAACCACCAGAAGACAAGGCAGGCTTCCTCCCTAGAGCCTTTAGAGGGAGCACGGCCCTGCTGACGTCTTGATTTGAGACTTCTAGCCCCTAGAACTGTGAGGGAATTCATTTCTGTTGTTTCAGGCCACTCTATGCGTGGTCCTTTGTTATAGCATCCTGTGGGAACGAATACATTTAGTTACCATCTCCTCACGTACCAATACACATACCTTGTAGAACCACATATAGAAATTTAATGACAAATGTTCAATAAACACTTGTTAGAGACCCTCAACACTCTTATAGGCTAGACAATCACGTCTTCCCCCTCTTTAAAACCTGTTATTTTATTTATTTTATTATTGCTGTTGTTTTTACTTGTGTGTTCTTCTTAGTGGACTATTATGTTTTCAATCATGTCTTACATGCATGTGACAAAAAAAACTAAAGCATGCAAAGGGAAGTAAAATGAAAAATGAAAGTAGTATTCTTTGTCTCCCTTCATGACTAGTCCAGTGCCCCAGAGGCAACTACTTTAAGCAGTTCTATTTCTAGTTCTTCTAGTAGTGGCCTCTGCAATGATAAATAATATTTTATACTATTATGTTGGAAACTGAGGCACAGTGGCCTCACAAGGAGAGACATGCTGTCTCCATGCTAATGCTGACTCCGTGGCTGCACTTGCAACCTAAGGAATGCGGTAATTAAGAGTTCCCTGCAAATGGGATGAAGCTGTTAAAGGCTGAAAGAAAAAGATGAGCACATACTTTTTGTAGTGAATAGAACACTTAGACTTTGTACCTTGAGATAAGATTTTTTTAAAATTCTTTAGACTATGGATAATGCGGATAGTTAACTGCATGTTGCTTGATGTCACGTAGGTTACGTGTTCCTGCTTGTTGTCACATACGCTACGTGTTCCTACTTGTTGTCACAAGCTGTGGTATATAGAGACTGTGGTATATAGAGAGCCCCTTGTAAACAATAAAGTTGTCTGAGGAGTTATTACTCGCAGACCCCCTGATCCCAGCTCTCTTGCTCATTCTTGCTCTTTCTTCCCTTCCCCCTTTTCTCATTCTTTCATTCCCAATACCCTTCGGGTCCAAATCTTCAACACTGTTATACCTTAATTTATCAATTTAAAATATACGTAACTCCATCCTATAAAATATGAAGAATGTTTAATCCCTCTCTTTTATATCTTTTCCCAGTTTTTACAGTTAATTTTAAGTTCTTTTAAGTTTCTGTAAATATTGGTTGCATTTAGATTTATAAATATCTTAAACCATTATACCGAATTCCATTAGCTTCAGACTCCCCACTATCACTATATTAAATATGAAAATTAGTGAACTTGGGCTTCCTGCTACCTGTTCTCCCATTTCTCTTCTCCACTATTCCTTTACCTCTACCCTGTCAGGGGAGTACAAGGGCTCAGAATAAGAACTTATCTCTCCAGACCTCCTAGACTCCAACAACACACAGATGAAGGATCCCAGAGCACTCCAAGTCCCACTTTCTCTGACCTGCTTTCCCAAAGCAGTAAGTGTCAATAGAGGGCATAGGCCCTCAGAATAAATTCCCATCTTCCCCATGAAAGTGCAAACCCAAGACACTGAGTCCAAAACCATTTCTTGGGCCTATTACGCTCTATTTAGGGAGTTCTGGTGGGTGAATGGTGCACAGAGTAAGGGTATGCTACCTCCAATCATCTTAAACTCATCAGTAGGGGTCAAGAAGGATCCTTAGCTCCTCCAGTTTGTCTCCATGACAAGGGATCACAAGGGAGCCCCAGTAGCCATCTCTCCCAATTTTCATACCCACAATCTCACCAACACTGTCTGTGAGCACTAATCTATGTCCTTTGATCCTATTTATAATCATAAAAAAAAACAAACACCCAGAATTCTAGGTTATACCCCATTCCCCTTCTAATTTCCACACACCTCCTATTCACTATTTTGTTCTCAGACTCCTTAAACTCTTGAAACGTGTCCACTTTGTTCTCTGGAACACACAGTTCTTCAACACCAAAACGGTCCATATCGTCACACTCCCAAATGAACACTCCCTTCACCATTCCACCCTGTATTAGTCAGCCAAAGGGGTGCTGGTGCAAAAGACCAGAAGCCTGCTGGCTTTTATTTGGGGTAGGAGTTTACACATACCAGGCCATAAAGCAGAAGTTACTTTCCTCACCAAAGTCTATTTCCATATGTTGGAGCAAGATGGCTGCCTACATCTGATAGGGTTCAGGCTTCCCGGGTTCCTCTCTTCCCAGGTCTTGCTTCTATCTGGGCTCAGGGTTGCTCTCTTCCCAGGGCTTGCTTTTTTCCAGGCTCAGGGTTCCTCTCTTCCCTAGGCTTATTTCTCTTTCCTTTGTGAGCTTACTTCCTGGGACTCCAGCTTAAGACTTCAGCATCAAACTCCAACATCAAAACTCCAACATTAAAAACCCTCCAACTTGTCCTTTGCCATGCCTTTTATCTGTGAGTCCCCACCCACCAAGGGGCAGGAACTCAATGCCCTCCTGGCCCAAATAAACCTCTGAATACAATATAATCTAATTGCCAGAGGAAAAGACTAGTTTACAAACATAATCCAATATTTCTTTTTGTAATTCATCAATAATATCAAACTGCTACAGACCCTAATTGAAGTCTGGATTTCTCTGGAGGACACTGCTTTCCCTGGAAATTTTTCACGTGGCAGCTGCCTACTTCTCACAACTCTGAACAATTCAGTGTGAATGTGGGTAAGCCCTGGGTCTTCATTTAGCTCCCAGACCATTCTACCCACATCCTCCCCCAAAAAGCAGCTCCAAATTTCACATCATCAGACAGTAACACACACTATACCTCGTTAGTGCAGTCATACTACCTCCTTCCCAAAGATCTCACATTTCAACACTACCTCTGACTTTAATCTTAGTTATTTGAATTCACCCAGAGATAAAGGTCTCAAACTCCATGAGTCCAAAACTTAACTCTTAAATCTTTTCCCCAAAACCTGTCCTACTTAGTCTTCTCATTTCGATTTCTTCTTCTTGTATGATACATGAAATTGGTCAGGAAATTTCGTTGGCCTGTAAAATACCCATAGACCATCCTTCAGTTAACTGGCCTGTTTTCCATCCAGCTACCAACTCCTACATTTTGAACCTGCAATCAGAGGCTCCCACCTGCATTCAGGTACATTCAGAGCACACTCTGGATCACACCTTCCACCACTGTGATTCCAGAGGCACTCTCATCCCCTTTACCTTACCCGTAAATAACCAGAACATGTTGACAGCCCCTTTTCCTGCCACCTATTCTACATGTTCCTTAGCCTTAGAGAGTCATATCATTTTGCACATTGTCATTTCCATGTGATGGAGAAAAAGGAGGGACTACAGACAGTAGTAGAGGTCTTTTTGGTCTACTCTCTTGAACCTGAAGCCCTACTACCAGTAAGATTGCTTGCACCACTAAAATCCTTCCATTCTTTGTATTCATGAATCAAAAAATAGTAATGAAAGCAAATCTAATTTTATATGTGTGTCTTGAGTTTCATTAACCTCAGTTTCCTAGCAGAAGCTGCATTTTTTTAAAGCTTCATTCTCTAAGATTTATGGAAAATAAGTGATTGTTTTGCAACTTAGGACATGGGTGGCATAAACCTTGGTCTGAGGAGGCCTCGTGAATCTGGAGAAAGGTACCTTTGACAAATATCTGAAACTACAAGAAAACAGCCTTTTGTTTTATACTAATATTATCCTTTTACCTTTGGACTCAGTGATTTGTTTTAAAGGAGAGTTTAGTTACCAGGGTTGCAATCCCTGAAAAAAAAAATTCCAACAATCTTTGCTACATGATTTTTAATAAGCTGTTTAAATTTGTCAGTACTCTGAACAAAAATGAGCAAATATATAATATGAGTAATAAAGTGGAGAAAGAACTGAAAGCAAGAGATAGCATATTAATGACTAATCCATTTTAAAACAGTCATGCCTGGAATGAATACCAAGACTTAAAGAAAAATTCCTAAATAGAATAAGATGTTGTAGTCTTCTTTCACATAAAAATGATAAACTTAAATAAAATATTTAAATTTTCTCATAAGCAGGATGAGAATTTCAGCCTTTGAATAACCCCAGTAGTAACAAAGCAGAAATTCAATGGAATTAATTTTCATAACAGGTCATTTTTAGAACCATTTGGAGAAGATGTGGGGAAAAGGACGTAGAAAAAAGAGATGCATGAGTTAAGGAAGAAATTGCTTTTTTAGCATAAAAATGATGCTGGTTCTAATATCCTGTTTCGAAGGTGCTTACAAATGTGCTCTGGCAGAAACCCTTAAGTCCATAGATGAACTTTTACCTTGAGTGAATGTTTTCTTCTGAGGTTCTTAAAGACAAGAAACTGTCACCCTACTGTACCTCCATATAATGTAACTACTGAATTTAGAAACAACTAAGTTGTACAGTGCATTCTTTAACTCTGGGAAACATGATATAATAGGGAATTACAGTTTAGTTTTCAATTCATCATCATTCAAAACTTTGGAATTTTGGTGCATATCTTTGCACTCATTTTCCTTCCCCATAGTCTTTGTCTCTGTAAGCACAGTTCCCGGAGAGTCGTTTTCACCAGGCAGATGACGATTCCTCAAAAGAAATAGGATCCCTAAAGCTGGAATATAGCTTACTGCTCTTTGGGCCGCTGGCAATCCAAGGTAGATGTATCTGTTTTTTAAAAAAGTTAGAACATATTAAATCTTACATAAACAGTGTGGTGAGTACAAATTAACTGTTTATCTCCTTTTTTTCCCCCAAGACAAACTATATCCAGATTTATTAAAGATACTTTTCATAAACAGTCATGGTATTTCAGGCAAGACATGGGCAGACAATTGTTAACAGTACACAACAACTTTCAAACTCTCTGCTTCCATGGACTACCAAAATCTGAAAGCCAGTATAAAACCCAAGGAAGTCTTCATTTGATGCCTAGAACAGGAAAACTTTAGAGTAAAGGTAGACATTTCACCTTTAGCATGTTGTTTAACAACTTTTCACGAGCTGACCCTGACTTTCAGAAAATGAAATGAAAACGGCAGAATTCTTAGTTTGAAGACCCACATCTAAAAAAGGATTGCTACTCTTTGGAGGGATGTCTTCTCCTTGGCATCACTGGAAAGTCCAGATTGTCTAACATCCTGGTGACCAATTTTGGGGGGTTCAGACCCCAACAGGTCTCTGGTTTAAGGGAATCAAGTCTATGCTGAAGGCAAAGAGGAGAAGAGGACATGAGGACATAAAAACAAATTTTAATATACTATAACAAGATGAACATTTACATACTCCATAGAAGCCTGCCCCAGGTACACCCTGACCTGTATGCACCCCCCACAAACATCCAGCACCCTACCCCAGTAATCTTCTCTTGACATATTTGCCAAAAGAACATTCCCAATATTGTAGTTTTAACCACAGACTCAGAGTTCACCTGCTCCTTCCTCTGACTTTTCACCCAGTTCCATGGATAGCCAAATCAACTGCCCCCCACAGACCAGCACCACCAAACCCGATAGCATCACTCCACCACTGTCATGCCCATCCACTGCACAACTACACCCTATCACCGCTCTCTACTCCCTTTCTGTCTTCTGTAAACGTATCTTCCAGACTCTAGCTCTGTGAGTCTACTCAATTTGCTTAATTCATATCAGTGGGGTCATGTAGTATTTGTCCTTCAGTGCCTTGCTTACTTCACTCAACATCAGGTCTTCCAGACTCATCCATGTTATCCTATGTGTCAATACTGCATTTCTTCTTACACCTGAGTAATATTCCATTGTATGTATGTACCACAATTTGCTTATCCATTCATCTGTTGATGGACACTTGGGTTGCTTCCAACTTTTGGCAATGGTGAATAATGCCTCTATGAACACTAATGTGCATATATCTGTTCGGGTCCCTGTTTTCAGTTCTTCTGGATATATTCCCAGCAGTGGGATTACTGGATCCTATGGCAGTTCTATAGGTAGCTTCCTAAGAGACTGTCAAACTGTCCTCCACAATGGCTGCACCATTCTGCCTTCGCACCAGCAGTAGATGAGGGTTCCTATTTCTCCACATCCTTTCCAACACTTGTAGTCCTCTGTGTTTTTTTGTTTTTTGTTTTTTGTTTCTTTTTTTTTAAAGATTCATTTTATTTATTTCTCTCCCCTTCCCCCCACCTCCCCCAGTTGTCTGTTCTCTGTGTCCATTTGCTACATGTTCTTCTTTGTCTGCTTTTGTTGTTGTCAGCGGCATGGGAATCTGTGTTTCTTTTTGTTGCGTCATCTTGTTGTGTCAGCTCTCCCGTGTGTGCGGCACCATTCCTGGGCAGGCTGCACTTTCTTTCACGCTGGGAAGCTCTCTTTACGGGGTGCACTCCTTGCACGTGGGGCTCCCCTACGCGGGGGACACCCCGGAGTGGCATGGCACTCCTTGTGCACATATGTACTGCACATGGGCCAGCTCCACAAGGGTCAAGGAGGCCCAGGGTTTGAACTGCAGACCTCCCATGTGGTAGACAGATGCCCTAACCACTGGGCCAAGTCCACTTCCCTGTCCTCTGTTTTTTTTAATAGTCACCTGTCTAATGGGTATAAGATGATATCTCATTGTAGTTTTGATTTGCATTTCTCTAATAGCTAGTGAGGTTGAGCATCTTTTCATGTGCTTACAGGCCATTATATATTGAGTCATAACTTACAAAATTGCATGGGACAGAGTATAAATCATGATGTAAACTATAATCCACGGTTAGTGAAAAAGCTTCAATATGTATTCATCAATCGTAACAAATGTACCACATTTATGAAGGATGCTGTTAATCTGGGAAAGTGTGGGTTGGGTAGGGAGTGGGGCATATGGGAATCCCCTATATTTTTTATGTAACATTTATTTAATCTAAAGATTCTTTTAAATAATTACATACATACATACATAAAACCACTAAAAAAAAATTTAATTTTAGTTTTCCCACACCACAAGGCATTTGTGCCAAGGTAGCTAATGTGTATCAAGTCAGGGAATCCCTGCTCCTGGGAGTAGAGAGGAAGTCTCTCTAAACTAGAAAGGAAAGGTGTTTTCTCCCATATCAATCCAGCTTCAGAGAGATTCTATTAGAGACATTTGCCCCTTCCCAAGAAAACAACAATGAAGTGTTCTGTGTGCAAACAATCCAGCCTAAAAAAAAAACAAAAGTCTTCATTTTTATAAAACTTGATGCAAAAAAATAGTATTTCAAACTGTACAGTCACCAGAAGTACACAGTTATCAAAAATGCACACACTTCACCTGGCATCTCCAGCACCTTCAGCTTTCTGTGCCTGGTCTGTTTTGGCATCTCCATTTTCTGCAGGATGATTCCCATCCTTGCCAGCCTCCACTTTCTCCCTTTTCCTTTGGGTACATCTTCCCCTTCTTTGCAGAGACCTTTTTAAGCTTGGGTCTTGGCTTTGAGGATCAGGTCTAGGAGATAACCTTGAAGAACTTCTCTGTGGTTCTTCCTTTATCTTGACTGATATCCCCTTCAGCCTTACTCTTGGGCACGATGGTGGTGGCAAAACACAGGGGCGAGGCAGCCTTGGCAGTCCAGGGGTTGTTCTCTGCTCTACTTCACACTGCTCCTGTTTACCTCTTTAATTATTATTTTATTCTTAATAGGACAACAGCAACTAATTGTGTTATATGTTCACCTTACATAAGCAACTGTGCTAAACACTCATAGTATTTCAGTTTGCTAAAAAATTCTTTAGGGTTTTCTGTCTTGAATGGCCAAATTTAGCTTCTTATTTTAGTTTTTCTTTCCTAATCTTTTATCACTGTTTTATTTTATCTTTGTGCAATGAGCAGGAACTGCAATTTAAATTTATACTGACAATGATAGCAGCTTTATTCCAGTATTTAATAAGGAACATTTCCAATGATTCACCATTAATTATGACATTTGTTGTTGTGTTTTAGATAGCCTTTACTGCAATGGGTTAAGGAAGTTCCTCTATTCTATTCTGAGTTTGCTCAAAGCTTTAATTATAAATGTATAAAATAACATCTAATCATTTTTCTTCGAGATATTTTTACCATTTAAATTGAACTTATAGGTTGTATTACATTAATATATTTTTCAGGTTTTGAACCATCTTCGCATGCTTGAAATAAACCCCTAAGTGGTCTATTGGCATTATTAGATTCAATTCACTAATATTTTATCAATATCAAGGACAACATACCCTAATCAGAATAAATACAAATAGACCTACTCCAAGTCCCCTACTATCCAGAATGATAAAATTAGAGATAAAGAGAGGATTCTGAAATCAACAGAAGAAAAGCAACTTATGACATACAAGGGTACCTCAATAAGATTTAAGTTCCATTCTCTCATTAGGAACCATGGAGGCATGAAGAAAGTGGTATGATATATTTAAGGTATTGAAAGAGAAAAACTGCCAAGAATTCTTTATCCTGCAAAAACTGTCCCTCAAACATGAAGGTGAATTTAAAGTCTTCACAGACAAACAAAAACTGAGGGAGTACATTACCAAAAGATCAGAACTACAGAGATACTAAAGGGAATGCTACATCTTGAAAGAAAAAGACAAGGGCCAGAGACATCTGTTATCTTCTCAGTTGGCTGCAGTGAGCCATGGGTTTATCTAGATTGTTTGCCTTGAGGGTATGGGATGGGTGCCTTTCCCAGCCGGGGGGTGGGCTAGCAACTTGTGGTTTTCATTTTGGCTGTTTCATCCTTATGTCCCTCACATTCCTAGGGGGTATGGAGCACTCTCCTGGTCTGCAGAGTCCCAAAGCAGGTCCCTTGGACAGCTTTTTGTCCTTCCTCTGTTGTTTTTGTGAGAGATTTGAACCCTGCCTTCCTATTCCCTTCTAATGCCATCTTCCCAGAAGTCAGCCAGTTTAATAAGTCTTCCATTACTAACATACTAGAATAATAATAATGTTGACTTTAGTCCTTAGTTGCATTCTCCCCTTATGTTTATTCATTCCTCAATCTTGAGGATTTTGGGGTGGTGGTGCCCCTTCTGTTTCTGATTGAGAGGTTCTGAGGGGAGTGAAAAGGAAGAATAGGTATAACATGGTGCACTTTGGGGACACTCAAATTATTCTATATGATATTTCAATGATGGATACAGGCCACTATATATATATTTTCCTAAGCCTATGAAATTGTATGTTACAAAGTATAAACCATAATATAAACTATGGACCATGGTTAATAGCAATGCTTCAATATTTGTTCATCAATCATAACAAATGTGCCACACTAATTAAAGATGTTATTAATAGAGGAAAATTTGAGAGGGGGAGGATGTGGGGTGTATGGGAACCCCCTATATTTTCGATGTAACTTTTCAGTATTCTAAAATTTCTTTAAAAACAAAGAAAAAACTATGGGATACATACACACAAAAAAAGAAGAAAAGATAAAAAACAATTTTTTTTAATTTTAAAGAAAAAATTAATGAAAAAGAAGAAAAATAACAACAACAACAAAACTTATGGGATACAGCAAAGGCAGTGCTGAGTGGACAATTTTCTGAGATAAATCCAATTTGTTCAGTTTGCATAAGCCTTTCAATGCTGTTAGATTTGATTTGCTAGTATTTTGTTGAGGGTTTGTCCCTGTATATTCATAAGGCAAATTGGTCCTGTAGTTTTCTTTTCTTTGTGATGTCATATATAGCTTTGGTATAGTGTAATGCTAGTCTGCTAAAATGAGTTGAAATGGGTTCCCTCCTCTTCAATGTTTTGGAAGAATTTGAGAAGGATTGGTGTTAATCTTTGAACTTTTGGTAGAATTCACTGGTGTAGCCTGTGCTTTTCTATCTCAGGAGGTTTTGCCTACCAATTCATCTTTTTACTTGTTATATGTCTTTTTACTTGTTATATGTCTGTGGAGATCTTCTATCTTCTTGAGTCAGTTTGTATATTTCCCAGAATGTGTCCATTTCATCTAGATTATCTGGTGTGTTGACATAAAATTGTTCATAGTATTCTCTTATCATTCTTTAAATTGTTGCAAGATCAGCAGTATTATGTCCCCACTTTAATTTATGATTTTAGTTATTTGTGTCCTCTTCCTTATTTTGTCAGTCTAGCTAAAGATTAGTCAATTTTATTATATTTTCCAGAGAACCAACTTTTGCTTTGGTTGATTCTTTAGATTTTTCATTTATTTCTTCTCTGATCTTTATTTTTTCTTTCCTTTTGTTAATTTTTGCTTTGGTTTGCTCTTCTTTTCTAGTTCCTCAAAAAGTGAAGTTATTGATTTGAGATCTTTCTTCTTTTTATTTTACAACTATAAACTTCCCTCTGAACACTACCAATGATGCATTCTATAATTTTTGGTATGTTGTGTTTTCAATTAATTTATCTCTAGGAATGAAATAGCGTAGGATGAAATATGGATACTTCGTAGAGTGATATAATTTGAACGGATAATTTAAGTGTTGCTATTATCTTTGAATAATGTCTTTATTACTGAAAAATTAACATACAATATTTTGAAAGACTATCTAAGGAAGACTTTTATCTAGCACTTTGAAAATATTGGGAATATAAAATTCTGGTATATAAATAAGGAATGCAACTATAGCATCACTATCTACTATGAAAATAAACCCAAAAGTATTTCTTTACAAAGCAAATATAGTCTATTGCTTAGAAAACAATGCTTAAAAAATAATTAACTCTACCTGAAGTTGATGGAATTATATATCCTGCATGCCCCTGGTTCACCACATTTCAAAGTTCCCCAACGTAAACATGTTGAGTCCACTAAAGCTCCAAAATATATAGGTGCAGGAATTCCAGCTACAGTTGGAATAAAGAAAAAAAATTCCATCAACATGGTGAGAACTAAAACACATTATTTTGTTTAGAAATATTTCAATTTTCTCTATTCGGAGAACAAATAAAACTTAACACAATGTAAATTAATGCTTAATTGTTTTTTAGAAATTAGAAGTTACTTTTATTGTAAATGTTCTAGATTATAAAGGATGGTAATCTTATGGATAAATATAACATAAAATTTACTGACAGGGAAAACATTGATTCTGAAATTTGGGTTTTTTTGGCAGTTTTTGTCCAATTGTGAGATTTTAACACAGAATTTCCCATTTATTTGCTTTTAAAGTCTTTGAATAAATGAAAAGTGGAATTAAATTCAGGAAGGACCTTTTCCTGTAAAAGGTGGAGATTTTCCATCTCTTCTTGTACTTCATTTCATACTAATTATAAAGTGTTGTTTATAAGCAAAAGAGATATTTCCTAGACATTTACTCTGAGAGAGTGATTTTATTTACATAGCATTCAATAATAGTCTGATATGATGGTGAGAAAAATAACTATTTTTACCAAATACTCTTGTAGAAAATGTATGTAATCCCACACCAAGAGACTTCTCTTCAGACGTGACACACCTAAAAATAAATATATTCGTAAGTAAAAGAAAAAGAAAAATTTACAAACTACTATAGTTTCTTAAAAGGACTTTTTCTGTGCTAGTAACATACACACTGAGGGCTAAAAAAATCTCACTTGCATCACTGGTCTAGGTTACTCAGGGTCTGATTATACACTTTGCAGCCTACACAGAAGCCCCTTATTTGATCCTTGGCATTCTGTCTGTAGCTTTTTGCTCATTCATTTTCTAACAGAAAGTTGGCAAGGGAGAAAATAATTCAGATCAATCAAGTGCCAGAGCAGTATTCTCTTATTGACATTAGTAGTACTTGATGAAGCTAATGGTTAAACCTTTAGATGAAAACAAGAACAATGCAGTCCTAGATATATTCAAATTATTTGTTTTAACAAAATAAAGAGAGGTCAATGATTTGCATAAGTAAATGTAAGAAACAAATAAAGCATTCAAAATTTTTCAAAGAAGAGTGTTGGAAAAATCCAAAGCAAATCAATTTTTAGTGAATTGGTTTTACATTCAAGAATTGCAAAAAGATTACTTCACAGTGGCCACTGGAGGCTCTGGGGGCAGGCAAAGGGAAAAACAGCTGTAATACGGGGGCTCTTTCGGGCCTTGAGAGTTGTCCTGAATGACATTACAGTAACAGATACAGGCCATTTTATATCCTCCCATAACATGAAGAATTGTGTGGGAGAGAGTGTAAACTACAATGTGAACGTCAGGTCCATGCTCAGTGGCAATGCCCCAAGACACGTTTATCAGTTGAAATGAATGTGCCATACTAATGAAGGATGTTGTTTGTGTGGGAAAAGGTGGGAGGTGTGTGGAATGGGGCATATGGGAATCCCTATTTCTTCTGTGTAACATTTATGTAATCTAAGTATCTTTTAAAAAATAATATATATATTTTTTTTTTTATTAAAAAAAAAAGATTCCTTCATCCTCTGCAAACTTCCTCCTCCTCCTCTTTCTCACTGTTGCCTGAAATCCCTAAAAGTGGAACTGAAGACCATAATTTTCCAATGGCACTTTTTGGTGTCCCACTCACTACACACATAGTACAGCTGCCTCTTTGAAGAACTCACTTGGAGAGTTCCTCTCTTACCCTCCATTACTGCAAGACTGAGAAAATAAAGACAGATCTCACAAAAGGATGTGAAACATTTTTAGCAAAGACATCAATTATTGGCGTCTTCTTGGTACAAGTACTGTATGGCTTATAATAACTCTACAACCTCATAGAATGAGCTCAAACTGTCTATTTGACAAATAGTTTCTTTAGACATCAATAGTCTCAGGCAGAAGAAAGTAAGAAAAGCCAAGAGGCTTAGCTGGCTCTCTTAGACACATAGTTTCCTATCAAAACAGAAAGTAGAATATTTAAATTTCATAGAAGAATTTTGCTTTCTTCTGTCTCTCTAATACTCTATTTCATGATCTCATAGAAGCATGAAATCCTAATATCTCATAAATTATTATCAGTTTAAACTGTTCTCTGGGCCTTATCATTAGTAGGCATTGAAAATAACATCAATGTCTAGAATCTAGGAATGAGAAAGAAAAAATAGAATGTAAGTTATGAGGAACATGCAAAGAGAAATCCGAAAGTTTTCTTAAAAAAATGTCAAACTAACATATGTATTGCATCCATGGAGTTTCCACATGAATAGAGAAAAGCATAAGCATACCTACAAAAATCTAGGTGTTAAATGCTACAATATGATCTTGCCAAGAAATGGCAGAACAGAGTAGGGACATGACGAAAAATGAGAGCATGGTTAAGTACTTTTCTTAAAGGGAGAAGATAATCATCCTGAAAAGTTTTGAAATTGATAGTCAAAACATAAATATAGTTAACAATCTCAATAACTAGGTTAACCATTGGAAAGACATAACCAATCTATAAAATGGAAAGCAAAAAAGCAAGGAAATAGAAGCTATGGAATAAATGACAAAAGAACCCTAACCACAGTCATTACAATTAATATATGGGAATTAAACTCACCAATCTCAGACTGGAAAATACAAGATCTAGTAAATTTCAAAAGGAAGTGGAAGATTGAGGACAAATGCACTAAAAGAATGCTAGAAACTTCAATTTTAATAAGAAACAAAATAGAATTCCCTGAAAAAATTACTAAAGTTAAAGAAGAATATTTCGTACTGGCGATAATAGAAATATAATAATTATAAATACATTTGCATCCTAAAACATAGCTTTCCAATATATAAATAAAAATGGATAGAACTATAGGAATAATATATCGGTAATTCTAGTTTGAGATTTTCACACCCCCATTTGAAAAATTCATGGATCAAGCAGACTAAAAACAAGCACAGATTTACAAAATTTAAAAACACAACAATTAACTTTGTTCCAAGGGGTATGGGGAAATTTATACACAAAATGCTAATGTTACACATATTTTTCAGAGACAATTTAAAAAATTGATCATGCACTAAATTCCAAAGAAAGCCTTAATATTTAAAACAAAAAACCCACAACCCTACATCTTTCAGACAATGTTTTCTGATTATAAAAATGAAATAACAATAGCAAAATGATGTCTATGAAAGTTCATATTTAGATGAAAATTTTATAATGTACTAACATATAAATTTGTTATAGTAGAAGAATCATAAAGAAATTACAATTTAGTTAAAAATAAACTTCAAGGGAAACACTATTTGAGACATAGCTGAAGCAATACTTGGGAAGAAATACATGGTTTGATATATATTAATCGAAATAAAAAATGACCTATGTCTTAAACTCAAATAGTTGGAAAAAGAACAGCAGTGCAAGCTAAGAGCAAAGCAGAGAAGCAGATTGGGCTCAACTGATAGAGTATCTGTCCACCACTTGGGAGGTCCAGGGTTCAACCCAGGGCCTCCTGACCCGTGTGGTGAGCTGGCCCACGTACAGTGCTGATGCGCACAAGGAGTGCCCTGCCACACAGGGGTGTCCCCTGCATAGGGGAGCCCCACATGCAAGGAGTGTGCCCCTCAAGGACAGCCACTCTGCGCGAATAAAGCACAGCCTGCCCAGGAGTGGTGCCACACACACAGAGCTGACGCTGCAAGATGCTACAACAAAAAGAAACACAGATTCCCAGTGCTGCTGACAAGAATCCAAGCAGACACAGAAGAACACACACAGTGAATGGACACAGGGAGCAGGCAACAGTGGGAAGGGGGGAAGGGGAGAGAAAGAAATAAAATAAATAAATAAATAAATCTTTTTTTTTTAATAAAAGCAAAGCTAAACAAAGCAAAACAAGACAGGACATTAAAGCCAAGAGTAGAAATCCATGGAATAAAGGGGGGAAAATGAAGATTAATAGAGGCAAACACTTGTTCTTTTAAAATGAAAAATATGATAAAGTCTTTAGTGATATTGGTCAAGAAGAAAAAGAGAAAGTTGCAAATAAAGAAACGTGGGAAAAGGGAAGGAAAAACTCCAGAAACATCAGAGTATATTGGAAAGATAAAAGAATATTATAAACATGTATATACTAACAAAGCACACAAACTCGTGTGAACAGAAATGTTGAAAGGCACTAAACAAATGCAAATAATAAATAACACTATTCTCAGGTACAAATAGTTTTACAAGTGAATTTATAAAACATTCAACAAACAAATAACCGATATTTAATACAGGTGGTACCAAAAAATTTAAAATGGGAAAATTTCCTTACTCATTTTATGGACCTAGAATATCTTGATTCCAAAATAGAGTGAGAAGAGAAATTCATACGTTCCAATAAAAGAAGTGGAAAAGAGAAAAGATGCAAACTCTAATCAGGATTGTTTTCGAGGCATGGAGAATAGAATAAGTGAAGAAACACAAGTGTGAGACCTAAGTTTTCACCCTAGTGCTTTAATTTTCTAGCTATTCAGATTTTAACAAATAACTTCATCTTTGAACTTGAATTCAATCATTTGCGCATGTGTGTGATGAAGACTTCTCTCCCCAACCACTATTTTCATTATCAATATAATAATTTTTAAACATAATGATTTAATAATAACATCTACAATAAAGTACCTTCCAGGTTTATAAAGCCCTTCAAATCATTTGTGTCTCACAATAACCTTGTAAGAGAATTTAGCATTTGTCATTTTTATGCCCATTTTTTATTTAAGAAAAATGGAGCTCAAAAAAATCGCTTTATCTGCCTAATGTCTTGTAGACAGTAATGGGTGAAATGGGAGCTTCTGATGGCTTCAAACTGCTGTTCTTTAGGTTGAACCATAGCAAAAGGCTGATATTCACCATCCTTTACGTATCAAAATGACCTTTTTATATGATTTACCCTAAAATATAACTATGTCCCTTCTTCTGTTAAAGAACAAGGAGTTCACTTATTTAGCGCTAAAAAATAAGAAGGGAACGATACAGAAAGAATGTCAACAGAGAAACCTTTATATTACTGACTTGAAACTTTCGTAAAACTCAACAATGCTTCATTAGCTTTGGGGATCATGAAATAATTTGCTCATATGAAAAGAATGATAATTAAGACTTAGTATCTAAAGTAGTAGAGGAAGTCATTCAGCCCTTAACGTACAATATAGGAGAGCTCTGAATTCTTAGCCAGCATGAACTCTAAGTGGCAGTCTTAGAAAAAGTCACTTTAATAAATGATTAGAAAGGAATCTAAGACAAAAAGAAAATAAAATAATTCTTGTACCTCAGGAGAACCATATATCCAGGTATGGCAGCTAAAGAATAAATGAAACTGCCGATAGTTGACAATATTAAAAAGTACTGGAGCATCATGGAACAGTCATGTCCTTTCTCACACAGCCCAAGAACTGCAGATGAATTTCCTGATGTTTGAATGCAGCTACAATTTTGGAACACCTGTCAAAAATAATATATTATCCCATTTAAGGGAGGAAAAATCTTGAGCACAAATCTCAAATATTTTCCACATACCAGTTGGATCAAGATGCTTACTCCCTTTATAACCATTTCTTTATGTGCTTCTCAGAATTATGGCATAAAACGAAACATGGAAAGATGACTTCAGTAAAAAATGGTAGTTTCCCTAAATATTTGGAGTAAATTTGCAACAGCTCAACTATCCTAAAGGTATAATTTAAAAAACAAACACATACAGTATTGTCATAACAATAAATATGAAAAACAAAATTGAGTGCTCCACTGAGTTATTTACATGCTCACAAATTAACAAAGCTTTGTTTAAAAATATACAGTTTATTTCACTATGAGAGTAAATTCAACCCTTTTTGAATTGTTGAGATTTGCCAGGTCTTAGAATTTATACCTTATTTATATTTTATTTTGATCACCACCCTATGGTATAAGTATTGTGACATTTTTCAGGCAAGAAAACATGCCCAATTCTATCTTCTTAAAAGCTGTAGAATATGAAAAACACAGGTATACACATGCACAGAAAGAAAGAAGAAAAATTAACTGGATAAGTGGGGTCAAAACTGTCAACTGTATCTCAATGATCAAAAATTTTCAGATGAGAATTTTTACCCCAACTTATACAAGTAACCTCAAATGCTTTGAAATTACAGCTCAGTACTCAGTACTCAGACACCATGAAGATTTTACATAAGATCTAGGAAATAAAAGGCAAATCAAGTGAGTATGCGTAAAGTAACCAGTTCTTTTCACACAAACAAACAAACAAATGCGTTAAGGAAAGATTTTAAATTTACTTTTATCTAAAGCATGCCTAGTTCATAGTTGAAAAGGGTCAATCAAGTGTAAAAATAAAATTTCTCTGAAAGAAAAAAATGCTGAAAGGCTGTGTTACCATCTTTATTCCTGCTCCAGTAGATGTCTCACAACCAGCAAGACAAGCTGACAAATAAGACAAACCATTGTCTCCACAGACGGGGTCCCATATTTTAGCCGGGCAGTTACAGTTCATGTTGCAGTCAGCAAAAACAGTATTCCCCACTTGTAAACTGTGTTGCATTCTGAAATGATTTAAAATGATGCTGTGAGTACTGAAAGATTACTGAAGCATGTTTTTTCTTTCTTCCATCTCAATCCCCACATACATCCTTGTCTTTCCCCACTCCAACAACAACAACCAGAAATCCAGTAAACTCTAACATTAAAGTAGAAATTCTTTTACTTTGACTTCTGCTCGCTTGAACCTGTTTAACTATTTCTTAGGGTCTTCAAAGCCCCAGAAACAAGTCCTGGAATTATATTTAGAGAGAAGCAAGAAATAGGAAGAACAACAGATTTAATACCAGTTCAGAGACTCTAAGAGCCAACATTGTACGAGGTGGTGCTGGGCGCATTCCTGCTTTACAACCAATGACTCCAAAGTCCTTCAAACAATGAACATGGAGTCGAGTTTTGAGGGTAATGTTTGATTTCATCATGATTTTTATTGTGTAATTGCACAACCTCTTTGTGTTTAAGGATGCATTAATCCCATGACTTGATTTTTGAACACAAGCTACAGGGATATGGCTCAACTATCAGCTGTTTCCTAGCCCCAGAAATGGGGGATACCCAAATTGACTAAGGCAAAGAAGGAGATATACAAAAACAACAAAGCAGAATCAATCATTGCCACCACTGGGTCACAGCAAGCTGTTTTTATTCCTATCCTACTACTTACTAGCGTCATGATCTTGGGAAGTGACTTAACCTCTCGAACATCAGTTTTCTCATCCATAAAATGATGTAACGGGAAACGGACTTTAGCCCAGTGGTTAGGGCGTCGTCTACCACATGGGAGGTCCGCGGTTCAAGCCCCGGGCCTCCTTGACCCGTGTGGAGCTGGCCATGCGCAGTGCTGATGCGCGCAAGGAGTGCCCTGCCACACAGGGGTGTCCCCCGTGTAGGGGAGCCCCACGCTGCGCAAGGAGTGCACCCATAGGGAGAGCCGCCCAGCGCGAAGGAGGGAGCAGCCTGCCGAGGAATGGCGCCGCCCACACTTCCCGTGCCGCTGAGGACAACAGAAGCGGACAAAGAAACAAGACGCAGCAAAGAGACACAGAAAACAGACAACTGGGGGAGGGGAGGGGAATTAAATAAAAATAAATCTTTAAAAAAAAAATGATGTAACAAAATCAATCTCTTGAAGTTCATTTTAATATTAATCATTTTATTTTTTTAATTAATCAGGATATAAAAATAGTTTTTATTGTTTATCATTACTGTCTGCTTCATAATGGTCCTTTAATTGAAAGATTATTTCCAGCATGAAAGGACACCAAAACATCCAGTTATGTGTAGAAGTAGATAGTCAAATGCATTTGGCTTCTCTAGACCCCTGTGCATTTCAAGACCAAAAACTTCCAAATATTATTTGTGTGGCCTGGGTACTACAGCTCTTGCATAAAAGACACCTACTTTGGTGGCCAGATAGCTACTTTTTCAATTATTTATTTCAAATAAACAGCCAAGACACAAGCAACAATTGAGTGTCCACTGTATGGGAAGCATTATGCCAGGTACTGTAAGAACTCAAAAATGCATGTGACCTAATCTCTGTGTTTGATACATATGATAGAAAGTAACAAGCAAGGTCATACATTCTACTATCAATGTCAAACTCAAGGGTTACCTTGAAAATCAAAATCAGCAAATTCTGTTTAGCATGTAGATAGTACATTTGCTCCAAAACATAGCTACTTGAACAAGCAAATACATTCTTTTAGTATAGAAAGTTCCTAGCAAAATGAAATATTCTTATGCTCAGTGTAATGTGACTCAAAGAACACTAGCATGGGAGTATAGAGACTGAATTTAGGTCCTAACTCTGTGACTTGATCACAGTGTGACTCTCTAAAAGTAACCTCATATCTGTGGGAATGAAGATAATTGGAGATGGTTCAACAAGACAATCTCTAAGAGTCTTTCTGATTTTAAATTCTTGGTTTCTATATAGATGGTTGAAGAGGTACACCATGAACTTCCTTTGTTATTTAATCCCTCTGAATCTCAATTTCTTCATCTGTTAAATGGATATGATATCTACCTTAAATGGCATTTGCAAGGCTCAAATCAGATAATGTATATGAAATTGTTTTATAGTTTTATGTTTAAAATTATTCCAATCTTATGGTCCTTGATAACTTCAAAGGGAACATTTTATAATGCCCTTCATTTCACTTTAATTGATTACTTGATTACCCAACTATGCCCTTAAAAAGAATTTTAAAATTAACATTACTATGCAAACCTTCCTATAAACCCAGATAACCCTCAAAATACAAAATATAAAACTATTCTATGCTTTAGACATAACTATACAAATGAGATATCAATTAAACAATACATGGAGAAAACACATAAAGCTGTTTTAGACTACATAGTCAACTCACAATTATACTCATTTATGGGAGGGTAAAATATATGGGCAACAAATCCTAACACAATATAACATCGTAAGTAGTTTCTTTGATATCCATTTTGATGTCTACTAGGATATCACAAAGATAATCACACACATACCTAAAAAACTCACCCCCCCTGATATGTCCCTACAACTTTAATAAGCCTAGAAACTATATGGATTGGGTTAGGAAGAAGACGGATCATTGCCATTAACTTCAACAAGCAGATGATATGGTTATTGACAATCATCAGAGAAAATAAGCTACTAACTGCTTGTTGCATAAACATGCTATTAATTAGAAAACAACATACCCTTCATAAGAGGTGGTTATTCCAGCAACTAAAGAATTTTCACAAGTGGTGAGAAAAGTAAGAAAATGGAGAAGATATTCAATTACAGATAGCCAACATCCTATGTGGGCAGCCTGTTTGACAGTGAGCTTGAACTTCTTCATAAATAAACCACCAACTATATATCCAATGCATACTGGAGGTAAGTTATAAATACCTATGAACACAAACAAAAGATTACTTACAAAATGGCTTAGCAATGGACAAATGCTTTATAACTTTTGTCTAAGAGGTCTTACACAAGAAATCATTTTGGTCCAACTCACAATGAAGGAGGCTGATTTAATTTTATCCCTACCTAGGTACAGGCTACGGAGAGATTTTGAAGTGCCCCACAAAGTTGAGTTATCTTTTGGGAAATTCTTACTGTTATTGCTCATTTAATTATTTGCAGGCAGGTATCATGATCAATATCTCTTTCCTTAAGATACTTCCAAGAGTGAAGAGTCAAAGTTGACCGGTAATTTGCTGCTTTCCATTCTGTGGGGTGGATTTTACATAGCAATGACTTTGCTTATTCCCACTCAGTTGTTAAGCCTGATTCAAACCAAGGTATTTTAGAGGGGCACTTCCTTGAGCCTGTAGTTATCAAGTGTAGTCCTACATTTCATGTCCTGCTACTTCTGATTAGCACTCTCCTCCCCCAACTTATTCCCCTGCTCCCCATCCCCCCCAAAAAAAAAGAAAACAAAAAGGAAAAGGCAATCCTGGGTTGCATTCTTAAAAATGCCAGGATCTGTTCACGGGATCACATTCTTGGGAGAGCTTATTGAAATCCATCCCAGAGTCCAACTTCAGAGAATCTGATTTAGTATGTCTGAAGTGGGTACTAGGAATGTGCATCTTTACAAATACTCAAATACTCTAGGCTACTTGGGTGCAGGTAGTCCACGATATTCACTTTTCAAAGCAGTGAAAAGATCCCAGGAGAAACCCAAGGTGGGAAAGAAGCGGCACAGTAGGATTAGTGTAATCACAAGAAAAGCAGCATTTGTGTAGCTGTAGAGACACCTACAATTAGGAGGCAAGGAAGACTTAATTTACAGGAATTAAGAATCCATGGAATAGAGCCAAAATAGTCAAATCTGGCTGCAAAAAGCTGAATCCTAATGAGTTAACACAGTCTTCCTTAAATAAACAGATGGCTTCTTTGAAAATTGTACCTAATTTGTGCTTTCTCCAAGATCTCTACAAAATTATGATTTTTTATTCTCACCAAAGAGAGAGCAGAGTAGAGAAGAAAGTCAGATATTCCTGAACTTTTTCCTTCCCACCCCTAGATTCCACTGGAGACTGGGAGGAGAAAACATACCAGAGACAGAAATATTCCAAGAGAATTCATGTTAGGAGGTTTCTAGAGCCATCGTTGCACTATTCACCATTTCGTGGGGAAAAAAGAGAGCTAATAATGCAGAGAACAAACATACCAATTAGAAAGATTGCATCTGCAGGTGACTTTCCAAATTGCTGTTCCAGATATTTAGGCATGAAGGAGAACATGTTAACAAATGCATTGAACTGTATCACACTTATAAGTATGAAAAGCATGTAAATTGGATTGCACAAAAGACTTTTCATGAATGGAAAAAAATCTGAAATGAAAGAATGACAACAGTATCAAACTAAATTGGCTTTGCATCTTGTCATTGGCGAATTCTAAATCAACAACCTCCACCTCAAATTATGTTTTTCTGTTTTGTAAAATACATATTATATTTTTCTTTACACTGTGAAAGCTCAGGTCATACAGCTATTTTGGTAGCTTCTGCAAGTCAGTGATACAATTGACTGGGTAGGGGCCAGAAGACAATAGTTCTGTCTTCACTAAGTAGGTATTGTGTCTTAAGGCAAAGCTGTAACATGAAGCCCATGGCAACTACAATGAAAATATTGGAGAATATGTAAACTCACAGAGGTAGAAAATAGAGTATGGGCTTCCAGGGACAAGGGATAGGAGAAATGAAGAATTAATACATGATGGGTATAGAGTCTCTGTTTGGGTAGATGGGAAAGATTTAGTAATAGAAGGTGGTGAAGGCGCTGCAATATTGTGAATGTAATTCATCTTATTCATTGTTCAGATAGGAAAGTTTTTGTTGGATATATGTTCCCACAACTGAAAAATAAAAGAAAGAGAAATTAAAGAGGTAATGACAATTAAATGCAATACATGATCCTAGATGGGATCTAACAAGGGAGGAGAAGAGATTCAAAGAAATTTGGAATATGAAAGAAAAATGGAATATAGGCTACATATTATATTAATGTTAAATTTCTTGAATTCTGTTCTTAGGAACAGTACATGGCAGCATTAAGTTTTCAAGGAGCATGAGGTATACAACTTACACTCAAATGTTCAGAAAATTGAAATAGGATAGAATAGCATAGGATAGGATAGGATTAGATAGATAGATAGATAGATAGATAGATAGATAGATAGATAGATAGATAGATAGATAGATAGTACTACTGGTTAAAAGCTAGCCTCTTACCTAGTTTTGAAAATCAAATTGATTTTGCAGACCACAAATGATATTTGTCATGTTAAAATCCTCTATGCCTATATCAGCCCTTTGAGAAGAGTTGTTAATATAATCAAGATTACTCTAAGAATTTGCAAGGTTTTGAACTGGCTTCTAGTGAACTAAGGAGGGTTAAATTATGTTCAATTGAGATTTATGCAGATTTTTCATAGTTAATAAAAATCCCATTCAAATCTATATCATAACCTATAGGTGATGGTAGAAATAGCAACTACAATAATAGTAATAGTATTAATATTAACATATGCCAGAAACTTTTTAACTCTCACACAACAATCCTATAATACTATTATTACCCTCTAAAAAGTTCCAGTGCCCAGGCCATACCCTATACTAACAAAAATCAGTACCTCCTGAGGATATGACAAAATCTCTGGACATCAGTAATTTTTAAAACTCCCTGGTTATTCCAATGTACTGCCAAGTTTGAGAATCAGTGTTCTGGAATAATAAATATTTAAACCACCTCAGCCTAGCTCTCCACAGAAACATCTTCTGTGAATTAAGCTTTGGGCTTTTCCTGAGGAGATGTATAATATATATATACACACAACCCGTCACTAGAAATGTGCCCCTGCCTTTCCTAGAAAACCGCTCTGTAACTCAGTATCACCTATATCAGATCTCATGTGACAATTTTTTTCTATTGCAATTTCTTTCTTAGGGAATAATTTTATCTATAAGAATTATGGGCCTTCCCTCTATCAAACAGAATTATATAACCTCCATGCTTTCTATTTCTGACTCAACTTTCAGGTATTTCATACCTAAGTTAACATTTTGATTACAGAACTATACTACATTTTGGGCTTAGTATATATCTTTTCCTCAACTTTCCTTAATTTTAAAACAATTAGGTCTATGGGCTGTATAAAATTACATTTTTTAAAGCACGGGGACCAGATAAGTAAGTATATTTATCGAGTGTCTAGACTGACATAAAATTTTACATAACAGCTAGTCTGAGATAGTTCAACTTCCAAACTATAGAACTTATTTCTGAAAAGTAGGAAAGGAGGAATCAGATTAGTTAGACATTACTGACTGGTGACTGTTAATGACAAATTGTTTTTAACACAGCCTTGTATACTCTAGTGTTCGACTAAAAGACAGATTTTACGTAAAATAAAACGATATAGCATTTAAAATTTTTATTTTTTAAATCACCTTTAGTGATTCTGCCCTTTTCCTTCTGGACTTCACTTCTGTGTGTCTCTTCCTTGCGATTTTTAATGACATCATCATTATCCTTTAGTCCTTCCTTTGGAAGTGTTTTGGGCAAAAAGAAAAAAGGGATGGAGGTGAGCACATTCACTCCTGCACAAATCAGAAAGCCAAACCACCACGCACCGACCCAGCGAGTGTCAGTGGGAGTTATAGTCAGATTATCTGCAAAGAAATATGCATATTCTAATTAGTATAAAGTTATTATTCACTTTAGGAACTATGTAAAATTATTAAAGTTATAATTATCAGGTTCTATCCAAGTATACCATTTCTTTATAATTCAGGCACTCATGAAACTTTTCTGGCAATATATATTGGTATAAAAGCACCCAAGTCTAGCCAAAAACTTTGCCAGATTATTCTGGCCATCTGTATTTTCATGTCAAGAACATATAAATAGCTAGTCATTAAATAACTAAAATGCCTATTTCATTATCCATGAATGATTGTGTGATTAAAAGAAACTCAAATCAGTATGTTTACATCTTTTGAAAATGAGAACTATGGTTGTGATGTAGATTTTGATTCAGGACATCGGCATTTTGTCTTGTTCTCATGCTCACTGGTTTGAAGCTTTTGAAAAGTCACTTAAACACCTCAACTTTATTTTGCTCACTTCTAAAGTGGAGATAATCTCTCTAACTGAGAGTCAACTATGGCAATGGCCAACTGTGATAACATACCTGAAGCTACTTTATGTACTCTAGACACTGTATAATAGATTTTATTGAATTACCTGTGTTCACCGATCCAGTGTCAACATAAACATTTGCGCAGAATGATCCTAACAAGAGTCCAATCAATGGACCAATGATAGCACCTGTTTGTATAATCCCTAAAAATAAAGGAAAACATAAAATTACAGCAGAGTTTCATAGCCACTCTGGTTCATGAAGAGCTTAAAACACCCTTCTGGCTATTCCCTCACTTCTCTTCACTATTATTATGAACAGCTTTTTTATGCTTCACACTCTTATTCTCCAATTTCATCAGCCCCCTCTGGCCTCATTGATGTCTTCCTCATCTGGAGTTTCATCATCAGCCATCTCCACTCCAGAATCTTTGCTGAGCTCTCCCTATGCACTGAAAATCTACTCAAATGCTTTCTCAACAATCTATCTCTTCACTTGGAAATGTGTATTTGCCCACCACCTTGGTTTCTTTGCAGTTCTATGGGCTAGCCTACCCTGTACAGTCCTAACTTCTTTTTTTTTAAAGATTTTTTTTATTTCTCTCCACTTCCTCCCTGCCCCCCCCCCCCAGTTGTCTGCTCTCTGTGTCCATTCACTGTGGTTCTTCTGTGACCGCTTCTATCCTTACAAGCGGCACCAGGAATCTGTTTCTTTTGTTGTGTCATCTTGTTGTGTCAGCTCTCCATGTGTGTGGTACCATTCTTGGGCAGGCTGCACTTTCTTTCGTGCTGGGCCGTTCTCCTTATTTGGTGCACTCCTTGGGGCTCTACATGGGGGACACCCATGCATGGCACGGCACTCCTTGCCCACATCAGCACTGCACATGGGCCAACTCCACACAGGTCAAGGAGGTCTGGGGTTTGAACCATGGACCTCCCATGTGGTAGGTGGACACCCTATCCATTGGGCCAAATCTGCTTCCCAAGTCCTGACTTCTTGATGCCAACTCCTCCTATCTTCTCTGAGTCTTGCTCTACCAAGACTCCCACTTGTGTGCTTGTTCATTCTCTACCTATCTACTAATTTCTACAATATTTCAAATCCACGCTGCTCTTTTATCCTTTCACTCTACTTCCTGCCTCTACTTCTTCACTACTCACTCACTCTACTCAAATTCTTTCACTTTCTATTCAAACTCAAACTCTAGGGTGCCACCAGTAATCTCCTTGCCACTCACTAAATGTCTTTTCATCCTACTTCTACATGTCATTTGACATTGTTGGCCAAATCCTCTTTTGACATTTTCCTCCTAAGGCTTTCACATTATACTTCCCTTGTTTCACTTTTTCTTCTATGATGACTCCTTTTTGGACTTTTCTTCCTCCTACTGTGCCCCACTAAGTGGATGTGTCCCCCAGTATTTTGTCCTTGTACTTCTGGCTATGTATATGATCTCCCATGGGAATGTTATTTCTCCCTCTTGATTTCATTTATTACCTGTGTATTAAGAGAGTTATTAGGTTTCTAAACTTCAGAACCATATATGGAACTGTTTTCTTGATGTATAATTAATTGATTAATGGTTATCTGACAATATATATAATTGATTTTTAACTATATAGTTATTTATAAAGTACTTTACATGAACTATATATTATTCATCTTAATCCATATAGAGATTATGACAGTTATTTCTATATATTATACATCCTAGTACTTACTGAATGGAGAAATACATATTATATCAAAGTGTTCATTAATTTACTATAGGTGAGAGCTAATGTACTATAAATATAAATATATGAATGAAATTGGAAAGACTGAACAGAAAAATACTGAAAAGGATCATGGATAAATCAATGAGTTGCCCAAAAGTACCAAAGGGTATTGGGGGTAATGAGTTCTATACATTCTAATTAATCTTGATTATGTATAGGTCTGTTATAATCTTTTCTCACCTCTTAAGCTTTTCTTTAAAAAAAAAAAGCGATATCTACATTCATAGCAAAATTTCCCCATACTCAAAGTTATGATTTTATGACTACTGATGGAATAAGCAAAGAATATAAGCAAGTTATTCATAAAAGAACATGTAGAGGATTGGAAGGCAATGCAAGAAGGTAGATCTTGAGGGAAGTCACATTCATGGAATTTAGGAAAGGAAATCTCAAGCAATGTAACCAAAAGTATGAAGACAGATTTTTGTAAAAAATGTGAAGTTCCATTAGTGTAGAGAAACTATGATGAAGAGAAACTGTATAAGAAACTAAATGGGGGCAGAATCATAAGTAATAAAGTAGAGAGACCATGTTTAATAAATAAAGAGCCACTATAGTAGCATGATCATGGGAGAGATACTATTAAAATAATATTTGAGAGTTCCAAGAAGATGACTTCAGAGCAGGCAGACAGGGCTCAGCTCTCTCACAAAAACAATGGAAAAAGGGCCAAAAGCTGCCCAACGGACATGCTTTGGGGGTCAGCAGAACAGGACAAAATTAAAAGCCATATTAGGAAACAGGAAGTGATGTCTCAGCCAAAGAAACACACTAAATATCCTAATGAAATACAAGATTCAAGACAACTAATCGAGATGAGCACAAATTTCCTAAATCAATTCAAGGAATTGAACAAGTATATGATTAAAGAGATAAAGGATGGGGAGCAGCTGTGGTTCAAACAATTAAGCTCCTTTTTACCATATGGAGGACCTGGGCCCTCCTGGTAAAAAGAAAAAAGAAAGACATCCCAGACCTGTGTGGTGAGACACAGACAGGTGCAGGCCCCTGTGCAGCAAAGCGATGCACCAAAAAGATGATGACATAACCAGATAGAAAAATAGAAAGGAGAGAGAAAGGATATTAAGTAGGCACTAGGTGAGCAAAAAGAACAATATTAAAGCCTGCAAAGAATAGTAATAGAACTTATGGGAGTGAAAGACACAATAGATGAGATTAAAAATACATTAGAGGAAGCAGATTTGGTCCAATGGATAGGGCGTCTGCCTACCACATGGGAGGCCCAAGGTTCAAACCCCAGGCCTCCTGACCCATGTGATGAGCAGGCCCATGCACAGTGCTAGTGCGCACAAGGAGTGCCGTGCCATGCAGGGGTGTCCCAGGAATGGCACCGCACACACGGAGAGCTGATGCAGCAAGATGATGCAACAAAAAGAGACACAGATTCCAGGTGCCACTGACAATAATACAAGCAGACACAGAAGAACACACAGTGAATGAACATAGAGAGCAGACAACTGGGGGGAAGGGGAGATAAATAAAAAATAAATCTTAAAAAAAAATACATTAGAAGCACATAACGACAGATTTGAATTATTGAAGACAGAATTAGTGACTTGGAGGACTAAGCAGCTGAACTAGAAAAGACAGAAAAATAGAAAGAGAAAAGAATGAAAAAAAAAAGAAAAAAGAAAAGAAAATGGAACAATGTCTTGGGGAATTGAATGAAAATACAGAATGTTATCAGTATCCCAGAAGGGGAAGTGAATGAAAAGGGGCAGAAAGAATAACTGATGAAATAATGACCAAAAACTTCCCAAACTTCAGGAAAAACATATCCAAGAAGAAAAAGTACTACATATAGAATAAATCCAAATAGACCTACTCTAGACACCTACTATTCAGAATGACAAATTTCAGAGATAAAGAGAGGATTCTGAAAGCAGCAAGAGGAAAGCAAAACATCACATACAACGGAAACTCAATAAGATTAAGTGCTGGGGTGGTGGACTTGGCCCAGCGATTAGGGCGTCTGTCTACCACATGGAAGGTCCATGGTTCAAACCCCAGGCCTCCCTGACCTGTGTGCAGCTGGCCCATGCACAATGCTGATGTGTGCAAGCAGTGCCATGCCACATGGGGGTGTCCCCCGCATCGGGGAGCCCCACACACAAAGAGTGTGCCTCGTAAAGAGAGCCACCCAGCGCAAAAGAAAGTGCAGCCTGCCCAGGAATGGTGCCACACACACGGAGAGCTGACACAACAAGATGACGCAACAAAAAGAAACACAGATTCCTGTGCTGCTGACAACAACAGAAGCGGACAAAAGAAGACACAGCAAATAGACACAGAGAACAGACAACTGCAGTGGGGGGGGGGGGAAGAGGAGAGAAATAAATAAATCTTAAAAAAAAAAAGATTAAGTGCTGACCTCTCATCAGAACTCATGAAGGTGAGAAGAACATGGTAGGATGTGTTTAAGGTACTGAAAGAGAAAGACTGCCAGCAAATAATTTTTTATCTGGCAAAACTGTCCTTCAAACATGAAGGTGAGTTTAAAGTCCTCATAGACAAACAAAAACTGAGAGAGTATATTACCAAAAGACCAGATTTACAAGATATACTAAAGAGAGTGCTACAGCCTGAAAGGAAAAATCAAGGATGAGAGACTTGGAGTATAGAAATGAAGATTATTGGGAAGAGTAAATTAAAGGGCAAAAAGACAGACAATAGCAAGATATAACAATGGAAAATCAAAGGAGAAAATGGATGAAGTAATACCTTTACAGTAATAACATTGAACGTTAATGGCTTGAACTACCCAGTCAAAAGACAGAGATTGATAGAATGGATTAAAAAAATATGAAAAATATGAGCCATCTATATGCTTTCTACAAGAGACTCACTCAGATATATGGACACAATAAGTTTGTAAGTGAAAGGTTGGAAAAAGATATTCCATGCAAATAGCTCTGAAAAAAAGATATGAAGTAGTGATACTGATAGCAGACAAAATAGATTTTAAATGCAAAACTTTTATAAGGGGGAGCAGATGTGGGTCAAGCAGTTGAGCACTCACGTAAAGAAGACAAACAAACAATGAGCAGATAAGAAGCAGACATTGAGGAAAAAAGAAACTATGAGCAGACAACAAGCAAAAGCAATGAGAAGACAATGAGAAAAAAAAAAAGCAAGCAGAAAATGAGTAAAAGAAAACAATGAGCAGACATGAGCCAAAAAAAAAAAAAAAACAAGCAGGGAACAGATGTGGCTCAAGCAGTTGAGCACCAGCCTCCAACACGGGAGGTCCCAGGTTCAGTTCTCAGTGCCTCCTAGAGAAAAAACACGTAGACAACAAGCAAAATTAACAACAAACAGGCAACGAACAGACAATGAACAAAAACAACGAGCAGAAAACAAGCACAAACATCAAGCAAAAACCATGCGTAACAGACAAAGGAACCATCTCAGGGGAAAAAACTGTTATAAGGGATGATAACATATTAATAAAAGGGGCGATTCACCAAGAAGAAATAACTATAATAAATATTTATGCATTTAACCTGGGTGACCCAAGATAATGAGGCAAACACTAGCAAAACTGAGAGGAGAAATAGATGTCTCTACAATAATAGAAAACTTCAGTACACCACTCTCAGCATTTGATAGAATATCTAGACAAAGGATAAACAAACAGAGAGCATGAATAATATTATAAATGAATTAGCCCTAAGAGATATTTAAAGAGCATTACACCCAAAACAGCAGGGTATATATTCTTTTCAAATGCTCATGGATCCTTCTCTAGGATAGACCATATATTGGGTAACAAGAGAGGTCTCAGTAAGTTGTTGTTGTTGTTGTTGTTTTTAATGAAATAGACTTTATTATCTTTTAAAAAAAAATACATCAATCACACAAAATGTTATATTAAAAAATATAAGAGGTTCCCATATACCCCATTCCCCACACCCCCCAGACCCCCTCAGTAAATTTTTAGAGACTGAAGTTATGCAAAACACTTTCTCTGATTATAAGGGAATGATGTGGAAAATCAATAATGGATGGAAAAAGGACAATTCATAAATATATGGCGATTAAACAACAAACGCTTAAATAATTAGTTGGTCAAAGAAGAAACTGCAAGAGAATTCAGTAAATATCTTGCAATGATTAAACACATTAAAACCTATAGGACAGGTGCAGGTGTAGCTCAGTGGTTGAGTGCCTCCTTCACAGGTACGAGGTCCCAGATTCAATCCCCAGTACCACCTAAAAAAATATATAAAATATATATATATATAAATTAGTAAAATAAATAAAATAAACCAAACCTATGGGACCCTGCAAAGGCAGTGCTGAGAGGGAATTTTGTAGCCCTCAAGGTTTACATTAAAAAAGAAGAAAGAGCTAAAATTGAAGACTTAACTGCACACCTGGAGAAACTAGAAAAAAGAACAGCAAACTAATCTCAAATCAAGCCAAAGGAAAGAAATAAATATCAGAACAGAAATAAATGGAATTGAGGGGAAAAAAAACAATAAATAGTATCAACAAAACCAAAAGTTGGTTCTTTGAAAAGCTCAACAAAATTGACAAATCCTTAGCTGGAATGACAAAGAAAAAATAAATAAAAATCAATCAATCAAAGCAGAAATGTGAGGGGGAACATTACACTGATACTGTAGAAATAAGAGAGATCATAAGAGGATACTAGGAACAATTCTTTGTCCAAAACCTAGACAAGTAGATGAGATGGATAAATTCCCAGAAACACATGAGCAACAACCTACATTCACCCTAGAAGAAATAGAAGACCTCAACAAACCAATCACAAGTAAAGAGTTTTTAAACAGTCATCAAAACCTCCCAAAGATGAAAAGCTCAGGACCTGATGAATTCACAGGTGGAGTCTACCAATCATTCAAAGACAATCTAATACCAATCCTGCTCCAACTCTTTCAAAACATTGAACAGGGAAGAATACTATAAACTCGTTCTATGAAATCAACATCACCTAATACCAAAACCAAATAAAGATACTACCAAATAAAAAGAAAGAAAATTACCAACCAATATCTCTAATGAATATAGATGCAGAAATCCTCAACAAAATACTTGCAAACCAAATCCAAAAGCACATTAAAGAATTTTATACCATGATCAAGTGGGTTGTATCCAAGGTATGCAAAAATTTCTCCACAGAAGAAAATCAATTAGTGTAATAAACCAAATTAATAATAAATTGAAGAAAAATCGCTTAATCCTCTCCATTGATGCAGAAAAGACATTTGACAAAATATAGTATTCTTTCTTGATAAAAACACTCCAAAAGATAGGAACAGAAGGAAGCCTCTCAATATGGTGAAGTGCATATATGAAAAACCTACAGCTAGCATTGTACTCAGTGGTGAAAGACTGACAGCTTTCCTGCTGAGATTAGGTATACCACTGTTATTCAATATTGAGCTAGAAGTTCTAGCTAGAGCACTTAGGCTAGAAAAAGAAATAAAAGGCATGCAAATACAAAAGGGAGAAGTAAAACTTTCACTATTTGCTGATGATAGAATCCTATATCTAGAAAATCCTGAAAAAAATCACCAAAAAAAGCTACTAGAATGAATAGACAAGATCAGCAAAGTGGCATAATACAAGATTAATAAGCAAAAATCAGTAGCATTTCTATACAGTGCTGATAAGCAATCTGAAGAGGACATTTTTAAAATCCTATTAATAATAGTGACTGAAAGAATCATATATTTAGGAATAAACTTAGCAAGTATATAAAGTACCTGTATTCAGGAAACTACAAAACATTGCTAAAAGAAACCAAAGAAGACTTAAATAAATGGATAAACATTCTGTGTTAATAGACTAAAGACGAAACATCAAGATGTCAATTCTACCCAAATTGATTTACACTTTCAACGTAATCCCAACAGCCTTTTTTTTTTTTTTTTTTTTTTTTTTGCAAACATGGAAAAGCCAAATATCAAATTATTTGGAAGGGTAAGGCAACCCAAACATGTTCTAAAAAAGAACCAAGTTGGAGGACTTCCACTACCTGACTGTAAGACATATTACTTAGCTACAGTGGTAAAAAAGCATGATTGACCAATGGAACCAAATCAAGAACTCAGAAATAGACCCTCACATCTATAGTCAAGTGATTTTTGACAAGGCTTTAAGCCCACCCAGCTGTAGCAGAACAGTCTACTCAGCAAATGGTGCTGGGAGAACTGGATAGTCATATCCAAAAGAAAGAAAAGGACCTATCTCACACCTTATATAAAAATTAACTCCATATGAGCCAAGGACCTAAATACAAAACTACAGCCATAAAACTCCTAGAAGAAAATGTAGGAAAATATCTTCAAGATCTTGTGGTGGTCAGTAGTTTCTTAAACCTTACACCCAAAGCACAAGCAATAAAAGAAAAAATAGATAAATGGAACTTCATCAAAAGCAAAAGACTTTGTCAAGTAAGTAAAAAAAAAAGGAGCCTACTCAATGGGAAAAAATATTTGGAAACTATATATCCAATAAGGGTTTGATATTCATGTTATATAAAGAGATCATATAATTCAACAATTAAAAGACAAGCAACACAATTTTAAAATGGGCAAAAGTCTTGAATAGACATTTCTCCAAAGAGGAAATACAAATGGCCAAAAAGCACATAAAAAAAAAAAATGTTCAACATCACTAGCTATTAGAGAAATGCCGACCAAAACCACAAGGAGATACCATTTGACACCTATAAAATGGCTATTATTTAAATTTTTAAAAAGCAGAAAACTACAAATGCTGGAGAGAATGTGAAGAAATAGGAACCCTCCTTCACTGTTGGTGGTAATGTAGAATGGTGCAGCCTCTGTGGAAGACAGTTTGGCGGTTCCTCACAAAGCCAAATATAGAACTGCTGTATGATCCATAAATTTCATTACTAGGAATATATTCAGAAGAATTGAAAGCAAGGACACAAACTGACATTTGCACATTGATGTTCACAGCAGCATTACTCACAATTGCTAAAATATGGAACCAGTCCAAGTGATGAATGGCTAAACAAAACATGGTATATACATGCAATGGAATACTATTCAGCTCTAAGAAGAAGTGAAATTGGGAAGCATATGACAACATAGATGAACCCTGAGGAAATTATTTTGAATGAAATAAACCAGATACAAAAGGATAAATATTGTACTTTCGAATTAGTATTAATTAAATATGATATGCAAACTCATGGAGGTAAACTCTAGAATATAGGTTACTAGTTGGGTTGAGAATGGGAGTGGATGCTCAATGTATGTCAAATTTTTAATGAGGTTTATTATAAAAGCGTGGGAATGTATGGAATTGATGGTAACACACTATAGTGAGTAAAGCTAACACTACTGATTTATAAAGGTGATTCTGATTGTGGCTAAAAAGGGTAGTCTATAGGCATATATGTCATTTGAAAGGAAGCTAGAGATAATCCAGGGAATGTGTAAAAGTGATTTTGGTGGTGGATGAAGATTATGGCTAAGAGTATAAATGTAAGAATGCTTTTCTTTTACAAAGTACCAAGAATATGATGATACATGGGAAAATTACAACTAATTTAATTTAATATGGACAATATGGATAATAGTTAAAAGAAATATTATAATATTTTGAGTAGTGGCAAGAAGATATTCTTTTCAGTAGTAAGGGACAATAATGGGGGGTATAAGAGGGTATGGGTTTTTCCTTTTGGAGTAATGGAAACATTCTAAAATTAACTGAGGTGCTGACAGCACAGGCTGTGATGAAATGAGAGCCACTGAGAGTACACTTCAAACGGATTGTGTAAAGCATGAGACTGTACAACACAGGGAACCCAGGTGGGAGACGGACTGTAGTTAACAGGAAAAATGAGAAATTTTTTTCTTGAACATTAACAAATATATAATACTAATATAGGGTGTTAATAATTGGGTGGGGGGAAACGGACTTGGCCCAGTGGTTAGGGCGTCCGTCTACCACATGGAAGGTCCGCGGTTCAAACCCCGGGCCTCCTTGACCCGTGGAGCTGGCCCATGCGCAGTGCTGATGTGCGCAAGGAGTGCCGTGCCACGCAAGGGTGTCCCCTGCGTAGGGGAGCCCCACGCTCAAGGAGTGCGCCCCGTGAGGAGAGCCGCCCAGCGCAAAAGAAAGTGCAGCCTGCCCAGGAATGGCGCCGCCCACACTTCCCGTGCCGCTGACGACAACAGAAGCGGACAAAGACACAAGACGCAGCAAACAGACACAGAGAACAGACCACCGGGGGAGGGGGGGGAAATAAATAAATAAATAAATCTTTAAAAAATAAATAAATAATTGGGTGGGTTAGGGAAAAATATATCGAAGGTAAGATATGAGCTATAGTTAGTAATATTTTGACTACGCTCTTTCATAGTTTGTAACAAATGTTGGTGTTGGTGGTGGAGAGCTGTATGTGAGTCTTGTATGATGATATGTACGCTTGTTTTGTAAATTCATAAATTTTACTATGCATTTATTGTTTATGCATGTTCATGTAAGAAAGATATACTTCAATAAAATTTTATTAAAAAACAGTATTTGAGAAAAATTATACTCTAAGAATGTGTATAAGGAATTGGTAAGAGCAAATACTAGAGATAAGCAACCAATGAAGAAGGTATAATAATCTTGTAATGAGAGAATGAAGACCAGAACAAAAACAGAGGTAATGAAAATGGTGAGAGAGGTTTTTACTATAAGGCACATTTTAGAGAGAAAAAAAAATTGTAAGTCTCTTAACAGATTGGACGTAGAATGTGTCACAGAAGTGGAAGCGTCACAGGGAACCCCAAGAACATTAGACAGTGGTCTATTCAATACTGAGAAGCAGATTTGGGGTGGTGGCATATTTGGAGTCAGCATATACTTGCTCCGTTCAACAAACTTTTATTGACAACAAACAGTGCCAAGGCACTCTGCTTATCACCTTGGAAATCAGTAAAAATCCAAACAAGTACTGATCTCTGCCCTCAAATAACTTACTGTCCTAAAAAGGAACTAAGATAGGTACACAAGGAAGATGTAAGTGTTAAATTCCCTATAATAAACTACTTAAAGCAATGACAATTCAGGGAAGGCAGAGTCTATCGTATGCCAGGTTTCATGTGTCATTCATTGACTTTAGAGAAAACAATTTCAAAGGAAAGGCCAGCAGCCAGATTAGCAATAGGAGTCAAGATTTGGCAGCTACTTCCTCAAGCAAATGTATTTGGGAAAGAGAAGGGAGGGCAGGGGGAGCCATCACAAGAAGGACCGACAAAATAGGCATTCCCCCAAGGATTTTATAGACTTAAGCCTTTTCAAATGCAGAAGGTCAGCGCCCAAGGTAAAAATGAGCTAATGAAAATATTAAAAGGTGGCAATCACATGGGTAGATAGGTCACTAAAGTAGAAGAAAAAATGGGCTCGAGATTCTAAATGTTGTTGCAGAGAAAAGGAAGAACATATCCTAAGCACTGACAGGAATATGGAAAGCAGTGCACTTTCCTCTTTACTCAACTGTTCTTCTTAAGTGCTAAGAACAGATGGACTAGACGTCTAAGAAAATGTGTAGAATGCACAAGAGTTACATAAACTACTTTTGCAGTGAAAATGGCCATGTTGGGACTAAAGAACCTGAGCTGAGTAACTGCAAAACTATCGTTCATGTAACAGTAAATAGCTAAAATAACTAAAACAATATTGCATAATTAAAAAGAGTGACTTCAAAATTTGATTTTCCAACTTACCTATGTATAAAGGAGAGTTTTCAGATTTAGCATAATCTTCTATATAGGAAATGCCCAAAGGCACGATGGGAGTTTCCCCAATTCCACGTATAATATTTCCTACTAGTACATACACCCACATTAATGTTTTCATTTCCTTTCCACACTCTGCATTTAAAAAATGACGTTGCATTAGTGTTTGGACAGAAAAGGATTTGTGCTACTTAATTCTAAGGCTTCTATAAACATTTCACAATTCTTAAGTGACCATGACATACTATTCCCAATTTATATTTCTTTGCCACCAATGGATCAAGGGCCCATCCCTAGGAATGGACAAACCTAGGTGATGTGCTCGACCCAGTTCCTACTGGGTCAGAAGGGGTAAATACACACATCTTTTCCCAATTCAGTATTTAGTGACATCACATTGGAAGCTTGACGGGAGTATTTACACCACAGAAATCAACAAACACTACAACAAGGGCTTTCTTTTTTCCCTGGAGATTCAGTTTACCAGAACCACTGAATCCACTTTGCTGCTACAAATGCTACCATAACCATAAAACTTAAAAAAGAATCTCACAGAAATTGGGATGGTGTCTCTACAGCTCTAAATACTTTATAGAAACTGAAAATGCACAACCAGGTAGTAAATCACATTTCCTCTATACAGCCTACTGCATACTATAATCATCAACTTTTAATATTTAAAATAAACCAGGCAGTCCCAGCCTTTGGAGCAGCAGCTACTTAGTAGAAGAATACAGACTAGGTCAAAGGGAATTGAACAAAGGGAATTGGAAGGGAGAAAGGCAGGCAGATCTCTGAAAACTGATATCCACCTCTTTGTCGTTTTGGTTCTAAGCCAAAATAACTGCCAGACTAGGAGGCAGCTCTTAGGGTTATGTTTCTCAAGGAGGTAAATGACAGCTTGCTCTCACCTCCCATAAACTGGCTGGGTATCACTCATAGATGTGAGAGTGCTGAGCACAACAGGCTCCAGAAACTTCTTGGGAGCTTTAGCTTTCAGTCATTTCCAGTCCAAAATTAGTTTCCATTTATGGGTATTTAGATTTTTTCTATGGTGAGCACAAAGATCTCGCTCTAGAAATCCTAGGAAAATTCTAGGCCTACTCTAGGGGCAAAACTTAAAATATCAGATGATCATTGAATAAATGTGCTTTCTGGAGATATACAAGACTGGGGAGGTTTTGTTTGGTCTACTACATTCCAGACCAGCACTTGGGTTAGTCTTGGGGAAAAGCCAACTTAAGAAGAAGCCACAGGCTGCTCCTGCCTTCACTGTTGTCCTTTGTTTCCCCGAGTTCCTTTGGCCTACAGCTTCTGAGGCATACATCCTTAGGCTCCTTGAAACTATTTTGATTTCCTCTGATTCTGTGTTGAGACCTTGCAACCATGTATTTTCCACTGGTGTGAATCCAACACAAAAACGTTTCCATAAGTGGAGGGGAAGTTCTGACTGAGGTAAGTCAGGAAGGCCTTCTCCAGATGAAGCATCCCTAGAACATTACATAGGCCCCTTAGCTCACGAGTGGAGCAGAGGCGAGCATGGTGGTAACTGGGCCTGCAGGAAGCCAGAGACAGCACCACTGCTGTGTTGGACTGTAAAGCAGTGTCTTGGGTAAAGAGGGAGAAGTGGGGCATAAAGCACCTAAGATAAGTTCCTGGTTGAGCAGAAAAGAAGTAGAAAAAATCAGGACTATAGCATAATTGCCTGCTTTTCTAGCTACAGAAAAGAAGTGACAGAACATGAATCTTGGAACTCTGTTTCTATTTCCTATTTACAAAATAATATGAGCCAAATCATCAACATAAATACATCCTTTTAAACTGTTTTCCTGTGTCAAATTAACTCTACAATGGACCTTGGGTGAACGTCTTTGATTTTTTTTTTTTTTAGGAAGTACTGGGGATTGAACCCAGGACTTTGCACACGGGAAACAGGCGCCCAACCAATGAGCTATATCCACTCTCCAATTCATTTTTTAATAACCATTTTCAGGAATAGACAAATGCAGTCTTACTTAATATATTCAAAGATAAGAGGGATAACATTCTGTATTATTAGCCATCCCTGATCATCGTGAGCCCCTCCAAAATTCCTGAAAAGAGAAAATATCTTTTGTTCACTTATCTTACTCAATTAACAAAACCCAATCACTGATTCAAAGGCCCTTGGCAGAAAGTGTTCAGTTACAAATTACTGAACAGAAAACAATAAAATGAAATAGATAACCTGATGGAGCTTCTGTTGGTCTGAAAATCTCAGTTCCATTTTTCATACACAAAAAACTGTTTGAGGACAAGTTGCCTGAAACTGAAACCGTAGATTCATATTCATATCTGTGTGAATACAGGCAAAACACATTTCTGTTAGGAGGTGATAAAGATAATAGGAGCATTGTCCAGATTATTAACTCCTACTTCATTTAAAATACAGCATCCAAATCTAGTAAAGAAGATGTCTTTTCATCTTTGCTACCCTAATCATCATGAATTAATACTTCGAAAGGAACTTGCTACTCACTGTAAATTTGCAGTCCCATTTGATTAGCTTTCAATTATTTCGTATGTGGATGATCTACTTTTAGGTTAACATCATCTTTCTGTAATTTTTAGGTAATCATTTCCTGGAAATAATTTGTGTGAAATGATGAATAGAAACTGAATGTTTCTTAAAATAATAGACTCAACAAAGTATAATAAAGAAGATAAAGGCTTTGTGGGGGTGGGGTAGACAACAACACAATCTCTAATTTTGGACTCTCTGAGTTTTGCTTGTAAGAAATTTGCCATTGTTTGGATTCTGAGAATCCAAACAATGATTCCTTCATGTGTTCATTAACCCATAAGAAAAAACAAAATATCTGTCCATTCTTAGGAGAGGCCTTAGGAGAATCTCAAATACCCTGACAACAAAGTGTAATGACATTTCTTCCTCCCATAAGAGCAAAGGTGTTACGAGTCAGTGATCTTTTAACTTGGGCAAATTACCAGAAGATCTACATGTCCTTTCTCAGAGCATAAGTTACATGCCTCCGTAAGGAAGGAAAACATGCCCAGCTAAGTCTCTATTTGTTAGAAATTAGGCTAGTTTGTTTTCTATGTTTCTATTAGATAAGGGAGAGACAAAAGAAAACTTCCCCTTTTAAGTTCTAAGCGAACAAAGGAGTATTATGCTTGGAAGTCACCAGTGGTCTCAATTTCTGTGCTAGGGGACATAATGAAGGGGTCAGAATACCTCCTCCTCAGAACAACTGCCAAGACATGGGTACAAAGAGTGGCTGTGAACTGAGGACAAAGGCCTCTGTCTCCACTCCCAAGACCCTGTGGGGCATGCCAGTTTCAGACAAACAACACCTTTGGCAGCAGACAAGGAGAAACGTCAATAATAACCCAATATTGCTTGGCATTGGCTTAGACAGGACAGGACATAAAAGGACACTTAGAAGTTTTTACTAGGGACTTCTGATCTCTTCAGAAATCCCTGAGAAGATAAAATAACTTCTGTTCATGGAACTTATTCACTTAACAAAACTCATTACCAAAATACCAGTAAAATGACAGTAAAATGAGTTTTGAAAAGGAAAAAAAATGGCATGAATTCCACAAGGATGGGAGATATGAGGAGAGAGTTTGACAAAATTTTGAAACCAGGAAAGCAAGTTATTGGGTAGTCACTGAATTTGTAGATATGAAAAGACAAACAACCTTAAGTAAGTACCTCCAGGGGAGCAACAAAAGGCATGGATATATATATATATTTATCTCCCTGGAAAGTTTTATATAAATATCCCTGGAAAGTTTCAAGATTTGGAGTCACAAGATACCTTTAAAGGCAGAAGTGGAAATGGCCTGAAAAACAGGAGGACAGGCTTAAAGTATGTGTAAGGAGCAGATAGGACCTGGAAAGAAAATTTCCCATTCCAGCTGAAAATGCCCATTGTCTTTAGAAGGTGTGAGGTGGTACACCTGAGGATATATAGATGCTATTAAAAATTGGTAGATATATGGGAGTCACCTATATTGTATATGTGACTTTACTGTGATCTAAAACTTTTTTGAAGACAAAATTTAAAATTAAAAAAAAAAAAGAGGAGGGAATGAAAGAGATTGCCTTGCCACTGAACAGTGGCAATACCTGTTACAGTGATGAAAGGCAAAACATCAAATACAAAGTTTTATGATATTTTTCATTTTTCAATAACCCAACTTTTTTTTACTTTATTTTAGTTTTTCTAAATTAGTATGTATTCTATTTCTTTTTTTTTATTTAATTCATTTTTTTTAAAAAAAATATTACATTCAAAAAATATGACGTCCCATTCAACCCCACCGCCCCCACCCCCCACTCCCCCCACAGCAACACTCTCTCCCATCATCATGACACATCCATTGCACCTGGTAAGTACATCTCTGAGCATCACTGCACCCCATAGTCAATGGTCCACATCATAGCCCACACTCTCCCACGTTCCATCCAGTGGGCCCTGGGGGGATCTACAATGTCCCATAGTTGTCCGTGAAGCACCACCCAGGACAACTCCATCCCGAAAACGCCTCCCCATCTCATCTCTTCCTCCCATTCCCCGCACCCAGCAGCCATCATGGCCACCCTTCCCACACCAATGCCACATTTTCTCTGTGGACATTGGATTGGTTGTGTCCATTGCACATCTATGTCAAGTGGGGGCTTAGATTCCACATGGATACTGGATGCAATCCTCCTCCTTTCAGTTGTAGGCACTCTAGGCTCCATGGTGTGGTGGTTGACCTTCTTCAACTACATGTTAGCTGAGTGGGGTAAGTCTAATAAATCAGAGTGTAGGAGCTGAAGTCTGTTGAGGCTCAGGGCCTGGCTATCATATTATCAGTCCAGAGATTCAAATCCCCTAAATATATCTTAAACCCCAACACCAACTACAATTCCAGTAAAGTAGCATGAAAGTCTTGTGAAAAGAGATCTCATCTGAGTCCAGGTCCATCATGCAGAAACACCAGCTCCAAAGAAGGGCCATCTGACATGGCAGTGAACCCCATCTGCCATGACCATAGAACCCGTGGGTCTCTTTATCCCTCAAAAGAACCAATACCTGGGGTTGTATCTACTTTTTCTGTCTCTTAGACTCTGCTCAGGTGTGCATAAAGGCAATCCTTCTGACAACCTCCAGACTCTTTTTTAGAGACTCGTAGCCATATAAACTCATTTCTCCTTTCCATTTCCCCCTTCCATTAGGTCAAACAGCATTTTAAAGTCATGTTATTATATGTAGACAGGGATATTCTGCTGATCTGCATTGAACCTTTAATTCAAGGTCATTTTCTAGTTGCATCTTCAGCTGGTATTTGGTAGTGATCCCTCGGTGCCAGGGTGGCTCATCCCCGGGTGTCATGTCCCACGCTGGGGGGAATGCACTGCATCTACATGCTGAGTTTGGCTTCGAGACTGGCCACATTTGAGTAACATGAAGGCTGTCAGGAGAAAACTCCCAGGCACAATGCTGCTCTAGGCCTTGTTCTTATTGCAGGCGTATAGGCTCACAAGCATAGTCATTAGTATCAGGAGCCCACTGTTGGACCCTCATTCCTTCCTGGTCCTTACCGTTGCACCTGGGGGACTACCACTGCTCCCCTAGGGACCATGACAGAGCACCCCCGGCCAGGAACCCAGTATCCCCCCAGCTGTTGTTTTTAATTGTTTCCACTATGAGTATATCTAAACATTACCATGCACCCTGGACATACGCCCTGTATAACTCCCTGTCAACCATATATAGCCTGTCAATAACATCCCATACCAGTATTCCTCCGCCGCCATTATTGAACCACTCTGTGATCCAAAACTTCCTGTAAAGTAAATCCCAATATAATGTCAGGTTCCCTTACTAGTAAAATGGAATATAGCGATGAGTTTAAAGGTTAGATCTAGAGTACATATTGACTTGGAAAAATTTCTACATCCTATCTTTTTCTTTTCTTTTTTCCTAATTATTGAGCTTCTCTTCACAAGAGTCTTAGATCACAGTAATTCACATATACAATATACAGTACTCCCACACATCCACCATAAAACCTTTTCCTTCCACAGCGATAATCTTTTAACTTATTCATATCATATTTACTGAGACTGATGTACAGACTCGGAAACAATAGCTTTCAAACAAGGTGACATCTGTGCTTACAATCTGGTCCATACTTTAGGATATACAGTTTTCTAAATTTTTTAGTTATCCTATGTTTTACATTATGGTTTACATTATTAGTCTGTCGTCCCCTATATGTTTTTGGTGTAATATTACATGTTTTATATTCATCCTCATGTACTCTCATGAAACTCCTCTCTTGCCCCCACATTTACCTTGGTTCCATCCATTCAACATCCATTTTCCCCTCCCCTTGGGGCCCACAGTGACAGCCAATCTCCATTTCCCGAGGAGCCACGTCCAGAAGATACTTACAACAGTGTTCAGGGCCTGACTTGCTCAACTGCCCTAATGCCCTGGGAGCCACCCTTTCTCTCAAGAGATACAGTTCCCTCTATTTGATGGCATTAGTCCTCCCCAGGATGTGGGTCCACCCCCACTCTCACTTCTTGGGTCTCTACCCAATGGTACAACCCACCCTGGCAAAATGAGCCTTCAGACATTCCCCAGGAGTCTGTCCTGCATCAGACCATCCCCTCCGAGCATCCTAAACAGGTAACCCTCCTAATTATATTTTGATACGATTTTCTCAGCATTTTACTCTCAACCAACACCTGACACTCTCCTATGTTCTGTATTCTATTTCTAATCTTTAATCCTATCATTACTATTTCATTTTCCTACTAATTGAATTTGGCAATATATTAGGCTTCATTTTCAAAGAAATTTTGGATAACAGAGGGGTTCAGCTATGGCAGAAGAGAATCACTGGTGTGGGGTGTTTTTTGTGGGGGTTACATGGTTGGGAGGGAGTTTTCCAGGGCATGTATATAGGGTATATAAAAATGTTCCGATATTTGTTGGGTATTGTCACAATAGGTAGAGTTACAAACAACTGAGGGAGTGCTGTGTTCCTAGCCAGGGGAGCTCTGTCACATTCCCCAATGGAATAGCAACAATCCTCCAAGTGCAAGGGCAAAGACCAGTGAAGAAGGATGATCCAATGATGAGCCCTTGATACTGATGACAATGCTTATGAGCCTGTGTGCCTGAAATTTCAACTAGGCCTATAGCGGCAGGGTATCTAAGAGTTAACTCCTGAGAGCCTCCATATTGCTCAAATGTGGCCATTCTCTAAGCAAAACTCAGCAAGTAAATGCATTACTTTCCCCCCATCATGGGACGTGACTCCCGGAGATGAGCCTCCCTGGTACCAAGGGATCACTATCAATCACCAGTCGGTGGTGCAACTATAAAAAGATCTTGAATAAAAAAGGGAAATAGTAAAGACAACTGAGTTTATGTATCAAAGAGACCTCAAAATGAGTCAGGAGGTCATCAGAGGGGTAATGCTTATGCACTTCTCAGCAGGATCTCAGAGACAGCCTAAGTAGACACTCCCCAGGTACTGATGCTTCTGAGGGCTTTGGAGACACACAGGTTCTGTGGTTATGGCAGATGACTCTGGAGTTCAATGCTTTGTCAATGGTCTCACTTTGGAAATTGTGCTCCTGACTGTGATGGAATTGGGCTCAGATATGATCTTTCTATACATGCCTCTTCTGACACTTTTACTGAACCTGTGGTTGGTGCTAGGGTTGGTGTATACTCAGGAGACTTGACTCTTTGGACCGACTATATGCCAGTTGGGCCCTGAGCCTCAACAGAGTTGCAACTCCTACTCCCCAGTTCATTGGAACTACCCAGGTCAGCTAATGGGGAGGTGAAGATGACCAACCACCACACCAGGGAACTGAGAGTGCCTACTTATTGCAAGCAGGAGAACTGCATCCATCAGTCATGTGGGATCTAAGCTCCCTCTCGATTTAGAGATGGAGTGGACATCACCATCCCAGGGTCCACAGGATGGAGGAATAAAAAATGGATTAGAGTGGACTTACTGGTATTCTACTATAGATCTATTGTGACTTCAGCAACGGAAGAAATTATATCATTGGTGTGGAGACAGTGGGCACAGTATTTGCTAAGGGCAAGGAGAGGGAAGAAGAGAAGTGATGTAGGGGCATTTTCGGGACTTGGAGGTGTCATAGTGACATTGCAGGGACAGATGCTGGACATTATATATCCTGCCATAACCCACCGAATGGACTGGGGAGAGTGTAAAGTACAGTGTAAACTGTAATCCATGCAGTACAGCAGTGCTCCAAAATGTATTCACCAAATGCACAGAATGTGCCATAATGATGAAAGAGGTTGTTGATATGGGAGGAGTGGGGGGATAGGGATGGGGTATGTGGGAACTGCATATATTTTTTAATGTAACATATTTTGTGATCTATGTATCTTCTTAAAAAAAAGACAATTAAAAAATTGGTGGATTAAGTTAAAAAAAAAAAAACTACATATCCCCACCCATCATCTGGTTAGCGGCCAAGCTTCTACCTCTCAGGTAAAGGATTGGAATATCCTTGCCTAGGAAAACTAACCAGTTATGAGCAGTTGTGCATCATCTAATTAATAGCCTGTCCCTGCTAAATCACCCTATGAAGACATCTTCCATCTACCAAGTCATACACATGTACACAGAACTTCTGATCAGCTTTATGTTACTGTTATTTCTCTCTCTTAAAAATGAACAACAAAGAACTACCAGATATTAAAGTCAGAGACAAAACAAACAAAAACTACACATTTGGAGGAGACAGAGACAATGAAGACAGCTGAAGAAAATTTAAATGGGAGAAGACACTGCATTTTTGAAAGAAGAACAAATGCTTCTTAAAAGAGCAGAAAGAAAAATTCCTTGAAAATGAAAAAAATGACAGCATATGTTAAGAATCCATTAGAAGGTTGGAAGTTAAAGTTGAAGAGCTCTCCCAAAAAGCAATAAAAAGTCAGACATAGAAAACTGAAAGAAAAAAAATTAAATGAGAAAAACATAAGATTAATCCAGGATGTACAATATTCAAGTACTAGAAGTTCTACAAAGAGAAACCAAAGAAAATGAAAAATGAGAAGAAGGGGGGTGGGGGGGAGTATTATCAAGAAATAATACACAGAACTTCTCCAAATGTCCAGATTGATGGCACCTAGCACAATGGAGGAAAGAAATTTATACTAAGCTATGAATCAAGAAATTTCACTCTGGAACTTAAAAGAAAATCCCAAAATCTCCCAGAAAAAAGAAACTGCTCACAGGTTTCAGAATGGCCCAGGAGTCTCAACAGTAACACTGGAAGCTAGAAAACATTGGAATGATGCCTTCAAAACCCCTAGCGAAATTATTTCTCACCTAGAACTTTATACAGTCAAACTATGAATCGAGTGTGAAAGTAAAATGTAAATATTTTCAGACATTCAAGGTCTGAAGTTTTTTACTCCCCTAGCATGCTTTCTCAAAAACCTACTAGAAGCGGGAAGCAGATTTGGCTCAATAGATAGAACGTCTGCCTACGACATGGGAGGTCCAAGATTCAAATCCAGGGCCTCCTGACCCATATGGTGAGCTGGGCAATGCACACTGCTGATGTGAGCAAGGAGAGCTGTGCCATGCAGAAATGTCCCCTGCATAGGGGAGCCCATGCACAAGGACTGTGCCCCTCAAGGAGAGCTGCTCTGTGCGAGAAAAAGTGCACCTGCCCAGGTGTGGCACTGCATACATGGAGAGCTGACGCAGCAAGACAACACAACAAAAAGAGACACAGATTCCCGGTGCCACCGACAGGAGTCCAAACAGACACAGAAGAACACACAGCGAATGGACACAGAAAGCAGACAATGTGGGGGGAGGGGAAAGGGGAGAGTATTAATTAATTAATTAATCTTTAAAAAAAAATCTACTAGAAGGGAGACCAGCAAAATGGCGGCTAAGGAAGATGTTCCCAGCATCAACTCATCTACAGGGCAGTTAATAATCACCCAGAGCTATCTAAAGCACCTTTTGGTGGGGGGAGGATTCCAGCAGACAGAAGAGCATCCTGCAACATTCTTCAAAGAGGGAAACAGGAGCCTGCCCTTCTGAGGTGAAGATTTGTGAGAAGAGAACTTCACGCTGCAGAGGCCAGTGCCCACCATCCACTGGTAGTGCAAGCACCTTGGGAGCTATTCTGTGACTGGAATTGGAGGCTCCATTTCCCAAGAACAGTAGAGAAAGAGACAGTCAAGCACGAGCTTCAGCTACTGATTAGTAAATTTTGCTGCCCAAAGAAAAATCCTAAGAACAGCTAAGGTTTGAAACTGTCCAAATCAAAAGGAGGACAGTAGCCACCATTTTAACTCTGCCCCATTATGAGGGGAAGTAGGGCTGATTGAACGTCTCAGTGCTGGTAGGGAGCAGGTTCTTTCACCCAGATCAGATTGTAGCCCTAGCCTAGGCTCCAGCCCCACCTCCATAAGGAAAGAAACTGGGGGGACCTGCACCAGCCTCTCTGGGAAACTGCAGGCACTTTCATCCTGTTGAATGCCTGCAATTCTATCTCCACCCCACCACCCCATAGGACAGGACGGGGCTGGTGTTTCCTCAGAATCTCTGGGCAACGGCAAGTACTTTCAGCCTACAGAGACTGAACTGTTGGGTGTCAGTGGTTCTATCTCTACCCTCTAAAAGAGCAAAAGGGACAGTACTTTTCCCCCACCCCACCCTATTATTAAGATAAGGACTATAAATAGTAGTAAGATTTTGACAATATTCTTTCATAATTTGCAACACACATCTCACGACAATGCAAGGTGTTGGTGGAGGCTTGATGTATGCGACCCCTGTATGATGTTATGCATGTTTCCTTTGTAAATTCACAACTTTTACTATACACTTAATTGTTTATTTATGTTCATATATAAATGATAAAGATAATAATAATAATGGGAGGTTGGAGGAAAATACTTTGGTTAGTAATAATATTTTGACAATACTCTCTAATCATTAGTTAAAAAGGTTTAACAACAATGCAAGGTATTTGTGGTAGGGTGAGTTATGAGAGTCCTGTATGATGTTATATATGTATGTTTTGTAAGTTCACAACTATTACTAAATTCTTATTGTTTATGTATGTTTATGTATGGGTAATATACTTCAGTAAATTTTTAAAAAGAGGGAGGACAGTACTCCCTCAGCCTCTCAGGGCAGCTGCAGACACTTAACCACATGATACCAAACAATTCCCCAAAATGAAAATCCCAGGACCAGATGGTTTCACACTTGAGTTCTACCAAGCATTCAAAGAAGAATTAATACCAATATTGCACAAGTTCTTCCAAAAAATTGAAAAGAAGGAAAGTTACCAAAGTCATTCTAGGAAGCCAATATTACCCTAGTATCAAAGTCAGATAAAGATATTAAGAAAAAAATAAAATCACAGACCTATTTCTCAAATGAATACAGATGCAAAAATCCCCAACAAAATACTTGCTAATTGAATCCAACAACACATTAAGAGAATTATTCATAATGGTCAAGTGAGTTTTATACCAGATATGCAAGGGTGGCTCAACACAAGAAAATCAATCAGTTTAGCATACCACATTAATAAATCAAGGAAGAAAAATCACATGATCTTATCGATTGAGGCAGAAAAGGCAGGTGACAAAATACAGCATCCTTTCTTGATAAAAAATACTATAAAATATAGTAATTGAAGGAAACTTTCTCAAAGTCCATATACATATAAAGTCCATATACAAAAAACCCACAGCTAACTTTGTACTCAGCAGTGAAAAACTGAAAGCTTACCTGTTGAAATCATGAGCAAGACAAGGATGCCCACTGTCACCACTGTTGTTCAATATAGAGCGAGAGCTTCTAGTTAGAGCAATCAGTCAAGAAAAAGAAATAAAAGCCATCCAAATTAGAAGGAAGAAGTAAAACTTTTGCTATTCACAGATGATTCACAGATGATATGATCCCATTCCTAGAAAGTCCTGAAAAATCTACAACAAAGCTGCTAGAGTTAATACACGATTTTAGTAATGTCAGGATATAAGATCAATACGCAAAACTGAGTGGTGTTTCTATACTCTATGCACAATCTGAGGAGGAAGTCAGGAAAAAATACCATTTACAATACTGACTAAAAGAATTAATTATTTAGGAATAAACTTAACCAAGGATGTAAAACACTTGTATTCAGAAAACTACAATGCACTGCTAAAAGAAATCCAAAAAAGACCTAAATAATTAGAAGATTCCATGCTCACCAACTGTAAGACTAAAAATCATTAAGATATCAATTCTATCCAAATTGATATACAGATTTAAGGCAATCCCAATAAAAATTCCACCAGCATTTTTAAAACAAATGGAAAACAAAATTATCAAATTTATCTGGAAGAGTAAGAGAACCCAAATAGCCAAATATTCTTAAAAGGAAAAGTAAAGTTGGAGGATTCTCATTTCGGGACTTTAAATCATTACATAGCTACGGTGGTTAAAAAACAACAACAACAACAACACAAAAACAGCATGGTACTGGCATAAAGAAAGACACATAGACCAATGGAGTAGAATTGATGGTTTAGAAACAGACCCTCACATCTACGGTCAAATGATATTTGACAAGCCTGTCAAACCCACCCAGCTGGAGCAGAAAGACCTATTCAACAAATGGTACTGGGGGAACTGGATATTCATATCCAAAGGAAAGAAAGAGAACTCCTATTTCACATTTTATACAAAATTAACTCAAAATGGATCAAAGACCTAAATATAAAACCTAGAACCATAAAACTCCTAGAAGAAAATGCAGGAAAACATCTTCAAGACCTGGAGGTAGGTGGTGGATTCTTGAACCGTACACCAAAGGCACGAGCAATGAAAGAAAACATGGATAGATGGGACCTCCTCAAACTTAAACACTTGCAGTTCTAGGGACGTCATCAAGAAGGTGAAAAGGCAGCCCACTCAATGGGAGAAAACATATCCAATAAAGGTTTGATTTCCATTGTTTGTAAAGAAGTCTTACAACTCAGCAATAAAAGAGCAAGCAATCCAATTTAAAAACGGACAAAAGACTTAGACATTTCTACAAGGAGAAAATACAAATAGCCAAAAAGCATAAAACATGTTCAATATCACTAGCTCTTAGGGAAATGAAAGTCAAAACGACAGTGAGATATCATCTCACTGCATAGAATGGCCATTATTAAAAAAGCAGAAAACAATAAGTGCTGGAGAGCACATGGAGAAATAGGAAAACTCCTTCACTGTTGGTGGTATTGTAAAATGGTGCAGCCTCTGTGGAAGACAGTTTGGTGGTTAATCAGTAAGCTCAATATAGAAATGTTATATGACCCAGTAATTTCTCTACTAGAAATATCCAGAAGAATGGAAAACTGTGGCACAAACAGACATTTGTACACTAATGTTCATAGTGGCGTTGTTCACAATTGCCAAAAGATGGAAACAACCCAAGTTTCTATCAACCAATGAATGGATAAACTAAAATATGGTATATACATACAATAGAATAATACGCTGTGGTAAGAGGAAATGAATTGATACACATATGATAATATGGATGAGTCTTGAAGACATTATGCTACGGTAAATAAGTCAGACACAAAAGGACAAATATTGCGTGGTCTCACTAGGAACTAAATATGAAGAATAAATGCATGGAGTTAAAGCCTAGAGTATAGGTTATTAGGAGATAAGAGGAGGGCTGTCAAGAGTTGATGGTAACACATTATAATGAGTAGCAGCTGGTTTATAAATAGGACCGTGACTAAATAAGGGTAGTCTAGGGATGTAAATGTCACCTGAAAGAAAGCTAGGGAATAACCTAGGGACTGAATAACACAGTGAACCCAGAGGTAGAAGAGAATTGCGGTTAATAGTGCAAATGCAAGATTGTCCTTTTGTGAACTAGACTGGATGTACGTCACTATTGCAGGGTGACTGGAATGTGGAGAAGCACGGGGAAAATATAATTAATGTCACCTATGGACTATAGCTAAGGGCAAAACTGTAATATTCCTGCATCAGTGCCAAAGATGTACTGTGTTAATAATGGGGGTGGGGGAGTGGTATGGAAAAAAATATATGCTAAATGTACTCTATGGACCATAGTTAGTGTAATAGGGCCTGCCCTCTGGACCAGACCCTTGTTGGCCATCCACAGCCCCTTTCTGCAGAGGCAGCCCTCTTGGGTGGACCCCGATTGTGATATTAAGATATTATCTCATCTGTAACAAATGTTCTACAATGGTGTGGTGTGTTGGTGAGAGAGTATTATATGGGAGTTCCACACATGTACATGATTCTTTCTTAAGTTCTCAAGTTTTAAAATATATTTTGAAAATTTAAAAAAAATAAAATAAACTGCACCATTTTTTAAAAAGCTACTTGATTATTTTCTCCATCAAAGGGAAAATGCCAAGGGGACAGCAATGTAGCAGACCTAGAGAGTTTCCAGCTCAGCCTGAAGACAGAGACTTGAGGGTGGCAGGACAGGAAGCTCCAAGACATAAATGAAACTGATGGATCAAAGGGGAGGAAGGAAGAGCTTTACCTCCTCACACTGGGGTAAGTTTATCTTTTGAATTGCCTGACTCTGCCAGTGAACAAAATAAAAATGAGTATGTGTATACTTGGGCATACACTCATGTATATGGGTATATCGAAAGGATATTTCCCTTACCAGTTTGGTGAAGAATTAATGAGAGATACAAAGAAAATTAATCAAATGAAAAAGTGAAGCAATTATTATTATCATGAAAAGAGAAAGTTGTGTAAGAAAGAAATTAAAATCAACTGCATGGTTCAGTGGTGAAAAATCTTGAAGTACTCATAAAAAGGTAATCTCTGAATATGATTTTATAGTTAAAGTCAATACCTTAAACTGAAGTATCAGAAACTAACAGGATAAGCACTTACTTAGGCATAGGGAGGTAAACAGCAGAAGAAAGAGGCCAAAAGAGTGGCAAGTGCTTGCCTCTGGGTAGCAGAAACATGGAGCAAGTTAGAAGGCATAGAGGACAGCTCTTTTTCAATGTAAGCCTTCTACATAATTACAATTTTACAATTATGTGCATACATTGCTTTGATAAAAATCAAAATTAATATAAACTTTTAGAGTGATCTCTTTCTCCTGGTGTCTTACAATTAAAAGAATCACATTACAATTGGAAGTGTCTAAAAAGAGTCCTGAGAAAGAAATAAGAATCTTTTTAATCAAACTCAACGCCATGAAAGAGGTATTCCAAATCCCTAATTGATAAATTGGTAAAATGTGGCTAAGGTGGCAGTGAGGCAGCCAAGAGCACAAAACAGCCTGGTGCAACAGAATCCACATCTTTCAGTGCCTATTATCGTGCTTTGTGATTTTAGAAAGGATAGCTCTAGAAAGGAAAAGCCAAGCTTTGCTTTCTGCAGTTGAAAGCTGACTCTAAAACATCTTCAGAGACTGTAATACTCACCGATCCATGAGGAAATGAGGTAGTGATTGCAAGAAACATCCTAAGCCCATAACCACACATCCAATGCCAATCACTAAAGGTCTGTGAAATTTGGTTCCAAAATAACTCACAAATAGAATCAAGAAAAGGTTTCCTAAGGGAAGAAAAATGAAAATGTTTATTTCAATAAGTAAGAACAAAGTGTTCATTAGTACCACCACCCAATTATTTGCTATCAAACATTTATTACATTTCAAGTTTCTCAAATCTTGGGGTTGGTGCTAGGGATGCATAAAAAGGCAAATGATTAAGACATGGCCTCATGCCTGGAGGAGGGCTCTGATGAGCAGCGTAGACAGGTACAAAAACGGAGGGCAGAGGAAGAGAAGCCAGTGGAAGAGCTGAAGAATGGCAGCTGGGAAGGCAAAAGACTCTTTATGATTATCTAGGCCTGGAGAATGGGATGCAAAAGAAGATATCAGCTTGGCTGTGACCTCCGGCCTCTCCCTCTATTCCTGCCCCACATAATATTGTGATGTTTTCCTACCCTTGAAAACAGAAGCAAAAGTCAAATTCAAAGAGATGCATGCTTTGTGGCTCATGATTCAAAGATAAGTTCTGTTGGTCAATATGAACATCAGATATCCAATTATATTGCCACTTCTTTCCTTAGATCAGATAAATGTAAGTAAGTCAAAAATATCGGAAAACCATCATCACCACACACACACACACACACACACACACACACACACACACACACAATCCTTCAAGGAGATCTTAGAAGTAAGTCCAGATTTCAAGAGTTAAGGCCATTAACAATTCATACCACAGCTTTCGGAGAGAAAAATTCATTAAGGAAACCCCATTTTGACAAATAGGTATCTTAAGAGTATAGAGTAAAAAGTTGAAAAAGTCAAACTTTGAGGCAAGTTCTTTGCAAACCATAAATTTTTGGATTTAAAAAATAATATTTACCCAGATCCCTGTAAGTATAAGGAAAGCCTCTGTGATAAGCTCAAGGATTATAATTTTTTAAAAAAAATATTTTCTTCACTGGAATTAATAGTCTCTAAGTTGAGTCGTATGTTTTGAAATCTTTTCTTTAAATATGTTTTGCTCCATTCTGCCTTAGATGTAGAAAACATGCCAGCCCCTACATTATTATAAATGAAGAGTGTCCCATCACTCTAACGACGTCAGCCAAATCGGCCTGCCTTTATTTCTAAAATCCCCATCCTGAAAGCCGTTCATGCTGAAGGTATTGAAAAATGTGTTAATAAAATAAAATAAAAAATAAATTCCATATCTATCTTCAAAAGAGAGAGAACAGAGATTTCCTTTCTCATTTAAGAGTGAGTTTATCATACATATATATCTCATTTTATTCATCCATTCATCAGTTGATGGAATGTTGTTTCTTCCATCTTCTGGAAATTGTGCATTATATTTTGGTAATGAACAGTGGTCATGGCTGCACAACATTGTGAAAACAATTTATGGCACCGAAATATATATCTGTGATTAAAAGGGGAAATATTAGATTGTACATATGGTAACAGAATAAAATTTTTTTAAGTCCATGGAACTACACTACACAATGAATCCTAGTTAAACCATGGACTTAAGGTAATTGTACAATTATAAAATGTTCTATCATAAATTGTAACAAATGTTTCACACCGAAGCAAGGTGGTGGCACGATGGTATATGGGAACCCTGTATTTTATGCATGATTGTTCTGTAAACCCACAACGTCTCTAATAAAGAAAAAAAAAATTTTTTTAAGAGTGAACCTATCTTTCATATTACCTTGCTCTATCAGTAAAATCAGCCATCATGAGATGGGATATGAAAAGAGAGGTAAGTTCTTTGTCAAGGGTATGGAAAACACTGCCTATAATAATGACTGGGTAGGGAGCAGATGCGGTTGAATGACTGATTCCCACATGGGAGGTCCCAGGTTTGATTTCCATGCCTCCTGAAGAAACAAAGGTCTCACTGGTGCTACTACAAGCAATGTACATGCAACAGAATTCATAACTTTTTCTCTGCAGCCACCACCATAACCCTTTCCTTCTTCCGTTATTTTCTATCTCAGCACTGCTATCCACTCTACTACCCAAGTTGTAAATCTGGGGGTATCCTCTACTCTTCCCTCTCCCTCACCAACCACTTCCAATCTATCACTAAGTTCTGTGTAATTTATCTCCTAAATATATCTTTAAGTCACCGTCTTTATTCTGTTCCTACCACCAGGAGCCTCGTCCAGGCCTGGATCAGCTCCTCCTTGTACTTTTGCATTGGCCTCCTACAACGTCTTACTGCCTCAGTCTTCAAATCTATCCCTAACAGTCATAAGCGTGACCCTTCTCAAAAGTAAATCTCACTATCACTGAAACAGAGGTTCATGACCTGTGGTCTATAAATTCCCAAGGAGCCCATGTAGAAACCAAGTGCTCCATGAACTTGGGTGAGAAAAAAAGTATCACATCTTTATTGCAAATAACCTCTAATTGTAATAGCATTTCCTTTGACTGTGAAAGTAGGCAACGAACTCAGTAGTATTAACAGTACAGATGACTTTGACACCAACAGAAATTACAGATATTTGCCTATCACATTAGAGTTTTAGATACTGTAAATAGTAATTATGCTAATCGTCCCTTCAAAATTAATGCTAGATCTTGTTATACAATGAATTGATAAACAAGCACAAATATCACTATGTTGTTTCAATATTTTAATAATTTTATTTCAATATAATTGGCTTCCTTTGCATGCCAATGATTTTTTTATGCAATCCAAAGTACTATTCAGAAATCATATGCTACCAGATTGCCAAAGGGGCCCTTGGTACAAAAATATTAATAACCCCTGCCAAATCTTTAGTGACTCTCCTTCACTTAGAGGATAAAAGGTAAGTTTCATAGTAAACACACAAGGCTCTCCATGGTGCATTTCTCACCCCTGCTCATTTCCCCCAGGCTCCTCTCTTAATAATTTCCATCTTAAGATTTACCAGCCAATAATACTGAATTAAATATTGCTTCCCCCAGATGCTATACCATCTCACCCATACGTCTCCTTGCTTATGCTTCTTCTGTTATTGGAATTACCTTTATACTTACCTAATCAAATTTTTTCACCTGGACAACTCTTACTCATTCTTCAAGACTCAGTTATCCTTCAGTGATACGGTGTGCCTCCACACTTACTGCATTATATTAAAATTATTAATTTTCACCTATGCCTTCTATGATAGTTAATTTTATGTGTTAACTTGGCTATGGTGGTTATGGTTATGGTGTCCAATTGTTTGGACCAATGCGAGCCTAGATGTTGCTGTAAAGGTATTTTGTAGATGTTATTAACATCTACAATCAGTTGATTTTAAGTAAAGGAAATTTTCCTCAGTGATATACATGGGCCTTATCCAATCAGTTGAAGGCCTTAAGAGCAAAGAACTGAGATTTCCAGAAGAAGAAGGAATTCTGCCTCAAGACTTCATCTACTTGTGAGTTTTCAGCTTATGGGCCTTACTTGCAGATTTCAGACTCAAAACTGCAATATCAGCTCTTGGTGAAATTTCCAACCTGCTATCTGCCCTATGGAGTTCAGACTTGCCAGCCCCCACAATCACTCTGTAAATCTATCAATCAATCATGTATGTATGTATGTATCTATCTATCTATCTATCTATCTCTCTATCTATCTTTCTATCTTCTATTCATAGCTATCTATCTATATCATCTATCTAAACCTCTCATGTAGCTCTATCATTTTCTCTATTGTCTACCTGTAGCTATTTATTTATCTCTATCTATCCTATTGGTTCTTTTTCTCTGGAGGACGCTGACTGATACACCCTCCATTAGACTGTGCACTGAGTCTTCACAAGCACAGGAACTAAACCTTTACTGTAATTTCATCACCAGAATCTAGCACTAGAGGTGGTACAGAGTAGGAGACGAGATTAAGCCTTACCAGTTGCACAGTTTTGCCTCTGTCACCTCTGATTTCTCTGTTGGTGACTGATTAAATACATTAAAGTGAACTTTCATCTTATAGGAAGAAGAAGCCATTATAAAACCAGAAAGGGCAGCAAGGGGTGGCCATCATTTCTCTGCAAACTTATTCACAGAGGAACCCTTTCTTGCCCTCCTTCTCCCTCTTCTGTCCTCATATCTCTATCATCCATAAAAATCAGAACCCAAGAGTAGACTTTATTCTTCCCAAGAGCCACATTAAAATCTGTTTCTGAAACAAACTCAGGGGGAAGTAAAAACTGTTTCCTCTCCCTTCTGCACATAGAAAGGAGAATTGTCAACTTCCCAACGTAGCAGAAGCAGCAAATTATTTACTTTTTCCTTTGGAAAATAGATCCATTTGATCTTCTGTGATGACTTCTAAGTAATAAGATAGAGCTCTTATTTTCCCTTAGGGTTATTAAGAGGTGGATTTAAGTATAATTACTCTAAATATTCTGCTGCTCATGCTAGATAACTGAGAAATTATTATAACAAAAAAGTGAGACTTGTGGCAATATTTAGGAGTTTTTTCAGAGGAAATATTTACAGGAATTGCTTCCAAGCATACCCCAAACTTAGTCAGGCTATCCAGTCCTTTTTAGAAAACATGTAACTCCATCACATTAAACAGCCTATAACAGCAAATAAAGAGAATAAAATTAAGCCAAACATGGATAAAACAAAATATATTGCTTATGTATGTTCATGTATGAATGATAAACTTCAATTAAAAAGTTTAAAAAAGCAGGGATAAATATTAGAAAAAAAGAAATAATAACAAATATAATCTATGGTTTCTGTAGAAGGAAGTTGTTCACAACAGTTTTAATAGTGTGAAAAATTAGAAATAATATCAATTTCCAACAGAAGATAATAAAATGGCATATGACACATCTATTTGTGAACCTATTTAGTCATTAAAAGTGTTTAGGGATACTTTTATCTACTTGGGAATTTCTGTCAGAATGTTGAGTATAAAAAGCAGAATACAAAACTCAAAAAAAAAAAAAAGAAGTATTGCATAAGTAAGTCATTACCAATCTCAAAGCTCCCATTAATTAATCCAACTAGAGATGTCGGGATGTTGAATTGTCTCTCGATTTGTGTGAGCATGGAATTCATATAAGATCCAGAAAGTGTTTTAGATACAAAAGCACATGTCAATGCTAGCAGGAACATCTAGGAAAGAAAGAAAACAAAACAACATAAAAATTTATTTTTACAATGTCTCCTGTTTGCCACCTGATGATCAGATATCTTCTACCACAAGACTGATTGTCCCCAACTCAAGTAACACTTAAGCTTGCAAGAAACTTTTAATATGGTCTGTTCTGTTCTGTCATGCCATGTTCTCTCTCTGAAAACTCTGAAGGGGTACTAAGCAATTAGTGATACTGAATTTTGTAGGTAGGTATTCCCATTAGTTTATAGTTACATCTTGTAAATACATAGAAACAAATAGTCATTCCAAATAAGACATAGCTGATCATTCAGGTAGGTCTTCAGCACTACAATGATAGTTGCAATGCTGAAGAATACACAGACATGAATGAAAATAAGGCATGCAGCAATACACAAAGACATTGTTTCTGTAGCAAATTGGCTTAAGTTCTTTCTTATCCAAAGTATATGTAAATTATATCTACACTAGGTTGATGCTCTCTGCCAGTAAAATTCACAAACTAATATTTTTATTAAAAATCATTACAAAAAGTGTTTCTAAATTGTATAGGTGTCTATTATAAATAAATATGAATAGGGCAAATTTTCACATATCAAATCACATTTCCTATGTATTAATTTGGTTCCAGACAGCAGGGACATGAAGCATAACAAAAATCAAGGGCAATTTACCAAACAGAATTGTTGCAATCATTCAGAGGTAGCATGGTTTTACTAAAAATGTGCAAAGTTAAAATTTTGATAGGGTTATTAAATCAGAAAGAAAAGGATTTATCTGTTAGTAAACAGTTTGAAACAGATCAAGAAGGAGTATACTGCCTAACAGCGTGGTTAAATAGATTAATTACTGCTTTATAATCAATGAAAATGAGGATAAATAGATCTATGCCAACTTGAATGGAAGTTTCCAATGATATGCCATAAAGCTTTGTCTGGCCCTCTCTAACGACATTTTTCTGATGACACTTCCATCCTGGAAATCCATTTGACCTACTCTCTAGCCAGCACATTCAGTTCCTCAAAGCCTCATCATTTCTTTTGTGAAGATTTCCTTGACATTCCAGCCTTGACTACTCAGACTTTTCTTCTAAATGTTCTATGCACCTAATTATCACCCTGACACAATTTATGTGTTTGGATGTCTACAGACTGCCCCTTGTACTGCAAGAAATTCAGAGAAAGGAACCATATATATATACAAATATTTGTTTTAAATTCCAGGGATTGAACCCGGGACCTAGTCTGTGGGAAGCTGGTGATCAACCACTAAGTCACATTGGCTCCTCTGAGGTGGTTTTCTCATTTATTCTCTTGTTGTCTGTTTTTTGTTTGGTTCTTAGGAAGCACTGAACCTGGACTGCCCATGTGAGAAGTAGGTGCTCAACCACTTAAGCCACATCCACTCCCCAGAACTATATATTATTTGGTGCCTGGTATAGTGCCTGATGATTTGCAGGCTTTCAATATAAGCTTATTGAATTAATGACAGAATACATATTCAAAAATATCTTGAAGGAGTGGTCTGCTGAAAGTAGACTGAAAATCTGGTGAAATGTATTAGGATTAAGAGCTTCTAAGCCAGAAGTTACCTCTACCAATCTAAACAGAAATGTATCTGAAAAGGACTTAGGGAGTTTAAATGATTTGAGTCAAAAGTGTTATATGGCTGCCAAGATATTATAGTTACACCTCTAGCTATATATCCTTTTATATTAAATAATTTCACAGAAATGCTGTTTCTTCACACGACGCATCATTGCAAAGCATATTGTTGAGAGTTGAATTTATAATTCAACTTTTATATTTAAAGACAAAGATCTGCCCAATAAAGTATAAACCAAGTTTTGGACAATTTATTTTATTTAACATTTTAAGAAAGGAAACTACATTGTTTCCTTTCTTGACCCCAGTACTTTTTTCATAAAACTGTTTCTACTCAGAGAGTGACAGTAACAGTGGCTATTCTGGTTAAGTCTATTTATGTCTACCACAAACTAGTCTCTATGTTCATAAAACTAATCCTACCAGCTTTTAACAATAATGCCACAGGGCTTGAAGCAACTTTTCTGAGGACAGTACTTCAGTGTTTCCTAAAGTATTTTACTTACTGAGTACACTTCTAATTTCAGTGAAGCAGAGAAACCTGATTATTTAGCAACTGCCCAACTCTCATTTTCGTCTGATAAATTTGTGCTTGAAATAGTTTGTCTTCACTTCCCAATTATCTAATTTTACCAAACTCCAAAATAATCAAAAATTAAATTTAAAGCCTACTGTTTATAACTAACACCTGACTGACTTAGCTCCACAAATGCTACTATTTAATAAAAATTGTCAATATTTATTAAAAACTTACAATAATTCAGTCATTGTTTCTAGCCTGTTTTTTTTTTCCAAAGAAATGTTATTATTACTCTTTTCACATGAGAAAACTGAAGCACCAAGAGTTAAATAACTTGTCCAACATCATGCAGCTAGTAAGCTGCTGGACTTGTGAGCCCAGATAGCCTGGATGCTGAGCCTTATTTTTAACCACTCAATTATATAAGAAGCAAATGAGAATTGAGTCATTTAAAAAAAAAAAAAGTTTTACATAATTCTCATGATATTTCGGGCAAAAGTCATTATATAGAGTTATATAATAATTGTCCACTTCAGTTTACATGTGTAGATTCTCCCTGCACATGTATAAATGAAAAACAAGCTTTTCATAGGCAGTGTCTTAGTTTGAAAGCTATTTGCAAGTACTAGCTGTGGAATGAAGACAAATATCCAGATCCCTTGGTTTAAAATAAATTCAAATTTTGTGAACATAAAATGGTTTTGAAGCTATGAAAAAGAATTTGCTTTGAATTACTCAAGCTCCAGAAACACTGATGAAAAAGGCATTTTTTATTATAGAGAATGATTGTTCTCTATCAGCTTGTTGCCAAAGCTGAAGAAAACGTTTGTTTTACTGGGTCATTGGGAAGTAATACTTGCAAATAGATCAACAAAGCATTTTTGTGCAAAGGACCATTTTCTAGGAGAGTCCCCCAGACTCTTCTGGCTAGAAGCCTGAGAAGGATGAACTTTGAATTGGCCTTTGATTCATGAAAATAGATACTACCCCAAAATAATGTACTCCTAAAAAATGTTAAGATCCTGCTTCACTTAAGTACCTCAAAACCTTTTCTGGTTAAATTGCCAAATCCAATAATCCTGTTTAGACACACCCTCAGTTATAAAATCAGGTTCTTAAGAGCAAAAAATTAAAATTGGATCAGGTACTATGACATTCATATTAGATTACTTCATGCAGATGCAAGCAAATTTATAAGAACTATGCTAATAAAATATATATATATTGCCACACAAAAAATTCCTTACCTTCACCTGGGATTGACATCTTATTCTATGGGTTTCAATTGTTTTTTCAGTTTCTTCCATGTTGCTCTTTTGAAAGTTCCAAGGTCTTTCTCTTTTAAATCTTGATGTTTATTAGACCTATTATTTTTAGAAAACAAAAATGTATTAAGTTACTGACAAAATCAGTATCTCCATTCTTTCAGAGTGTTATGAATCTGAACAACATAACTGGAACCCACTGTATTATGAAAATACCTGCGAAGCTTTTGATTCAGATCTAGAAAATAAAGACGTTAGAAAAGATTTAGTTGTTAATTTTCTATCGAAAAATTTCAAATAACTTTAATCACTCTTTGGTGAGATTAAAGATACTAGTCCCCTTGCAAAGTAATGGCCACATGATTTAAACAAACTTGTCATCTCATTAGCCAAAATAAATAGAATCAAACTGAGCTCCTTGGACTTACATGAAAATTTCTGCTTTTATGAACAAGTACTTTGATTTGTGTTTGTGCTAAAAATCGGCTTCAATACGCCTACCAAGGTTCAAAAATCTCTTATTTGGCCAGCCTCCCTTTTCAAGTTCTTTGGGTTCCAAGAATTCCCTGAACTCTCAGGAAGGAAAATGCTTTCTGGGGCACTGCTGATCTACGGAAACATAGAGAGACATGGAATTTCAATCATGAAAATAGCCTTAGTAAAAATAACAAATAATTCTAGTATCTGGAAAAATTCCTATAGTCACAAGTTAAGACATACAGTTTAGGAGAACACCAACCATTTAAGTATAGATCTATATGTATAGATATAAATACAGATGTAGATATAGATATAGATATAGGCATAGATATTCAGCTTTAAAGTATCATATAGCCTACATTTTGTATGTAAATAAAAAAGATGGCAAGCTCTATTAAATTCTACTAATCTGTCAAAGATTTTGCCTGTTTTATGCCTTAAAAGTAGAGCAATATTTTGCGCCAAAACCAAAATTTTTCACTTGGACAGTATTTATTCCAGCAGATTTATCCCAAGTTGCCAGAATGCCTCTTAACAGTATCTCCATAGTTAATTTATTCACATCTTCTGAACAATGTCACTTAAGTGATTCTGAATGGTATTTGTTTTTTAAAACTGCTTTATCTCTGCAAATTTGCTGAACCCACACCTCTACACATATTAAGATAACATCTACTGAAAAATTATGTGTGAACTTAGTTCACTTTACTCATTCTCTCACTGATGAAACAAGTATTTATTGAATGTCTACTATGTACTAGACATTTTGCCCTGGGGCTTCAGCAATGAATTAGACAAGCAAGCTGTCCTACGGAGAATATAAGTTAGTTAGACAAGTACATGGAAGGTCTATGGAAGATACTTGGACTCAGAATCCAAGGGACTTTTATTGAGAAAGGTAAAACTCTTAAATAAATCACATTGTAACAGAACCAGATAGTATATTGTCAAGTACAAATTGCTTGACATGCAAATTATGAAACATTTCGTAAGTCATAGATAAAAGTTATTAGAGACACTTCTGGCAATTCTGAATGGCCATACAAATGAACCCCTACTGAAATCCCCCACAAAAAAAATCTATATCTCTTTAACCACTGTTTTTGGACAAACTGACAACAATGGGTAATTTTCCAAAAGAGTGGGAAATACTGTTCTTTGGGCCTCATTTCTAACATGTATGCTTTTTATCATAAGCCTCTTAACTGCCCTCATTTCTTCCTTCTTAGGCCTTTAAAACCTGCATCTTTTTTCCTTCAATTCCTCCTGGCCAATATCTGAGCCCATTATAGTTGCCCCATCAAACAATGAGAGAGTGAAAGAACTGTGCTTCTTCATGTCAGTCACCTTAACTTTCTTTTAGTGGTCAAAAATTACGACTATTCTAAACGTCAGTTTTCCACAAGAAGTAGGTGGGGGAGCGTGAGGGACGTAGAAGCTGGAGCTAGTTCCTCCCATGACAGAGAGGTTCTGTCACCTATTTAGAGCAGGTTCTGTCACCTTGCCTCCAAGATTTGTTTCAAAATGTTTTTTCCTGCCTTACGAGAAGTTTTAGAAACAACTGTCTTAACTGGGATAAAAGGTAGTTTTTGAAGTGAAGCACATGAAAAGAATTAACTGTGCTTAAATGAACCCAAAATTTTTCCTTATTCTGCCAATTTAGAAAGCAAAAATGTTTAATCTTTTCAGTCACATTTAGAAAACTTTTAAAGGGAAGAAAAGAAACGAATGAGTAAAATCTATTCTGTGGGTTCCACAGAGTGCGTGATATCTAGTAGTTCGTGTTACAGCCACTCTTGAGCACTTTGGCCCTACGTCAGGGAAGGGAGGCATTATTTCTTCACATCCTCGAGTCTGGGCAAGTGCCAACCACAGGAACAGCTCCCTTTTGTTAGTACAGAATTGTTTACATGGTGACATCTGCTCCTGGAGCCACACAGAGTCCTGGCAAATCCCCATCAGTCATCAATGCTAATGAAAACTACTTTCCTTGCTGGAATTTTATTACGTGGAGACTCATTTCATTTCCCAAACTCCCTCCTCACAGCCTTCAGATGGGGCAGGTAATGGCTCCGAATTCTTTCTCACACGAATGTCATTGTGTGTCTTCCTTGCCTATTCCTCAAAACTCTGGGGTTTGGGGCACCCCTTGGTTGCCAGCCTCTAGTGACATATCTCAGTTACAAGAAAATAAAAATATTTACAGAATGAATAAACAGTTTTTTTTGTGCTCCTTCCCCAGTGTTAAATATACTGACATTGTGATTATTAAAAATCAGCTGAAAATAATGCATGCATTTCATTTTACATTTTTCTCTACAGATGAATTAATGAAATAAAGGCTTTATTTTATCATGGAAAAGCTAGTACATACATGAAGAAGTCTTAGGAGAATATCATTTCCTTGAGAAAAGAGAGTCATACCAGCCGAAAAATCTTTTGAAGAATCATTTATTTTTATAATTTTCAAACAGCTCTTATCTCTGTGAACAGAGAACAACCTCTTGGGTAGTATCCAGCTGAAATCATTTCAACCAATACCAAACCAAGCAAAATACGTGTCCAATGAAGTACACACAGAATCAACAATGACTTTTTGTATGGTGTCTAGCGAATTATTTTACTTCTAATTTATTTTCATCAGAACTCAGAGGATGAAATAATGGATTCTGTAATGTAGGCTTCCAAATATGGGTATTATTTTACTTGCTTCATTCAGAGAAAGTACCAGGAATACCTCACTCTAGGCAAAACTAGATGAGACATTTAGTGGGACCAGAGAATTGTACCCAAATGTTTGCTCTCACCATGCAAAGCAAAGAATGGGACTCACATACAAGCAAAAATCTTCGTCAGCAATCAAGCAGTAAGAATATCTATTCCATTGCTGTGGAAAACACACTGTCTACCTCTGGATAATAGATCAGGAAGCAAAAAGGTAAAGCTGCAACCTGAATTCTACGTGTTTAGGGGAGCTGCTAGGAACACCATCGATGTCACATTCCCACACCAAGTAATTCTAAGAATGATTAGAAAATTACGGGAGTAACCACTGTTTCCCGTACTTGTGATATACACTGTTTAATTTCCCCAGATTACTATCCCAATTCTTCTCTTCCTTTTGCCTGGTGAGACAAAGGTTTAGATGCAAAAATGTGTTCCCCCATTTAATTCTGTGACAAGTAAATACTGAACAACTCCTTTAAAAAAAACAAAACACAAAAAACATTGTGGTAACAAGTAAGAACTGATTTTTTTTAATCGTCAAGATTAGACTTTATCTGTTTATAAAACTGCAAAGGTAACTGAAAATTCAACAAAATGTTTGGAATTTCCCCAGCTCATTTATTTCTGTATTTGTTCATTCACATTAACAGAGGTAGAGGGGCGGCTAGCCACGCGCAGAATGTTAGGCCTTGGCACCCAGCTGGCCTGAATCTAATTCCAGAGTAGTTGTGAGTTATTTAAACTCTTTGAACTTATTTTCCCTTATTTATGATGTTGGAATAATTATGCCTATCTTACAAGATTGTTATGAAGATTAAGTTATGAAATGTACCTAAGACTCCTAGCCTTGTTGCTGGAATAAAATAATCGCTTTGTAAATGGTAGTGATTATTATTCATTCATTCCACAAATATTTATTGAGGCTCTACTACATTCCAAGCACAGTAGTAGGTGCTAAGGATACAAAATTAATAACATATGTGCTTGCTCTCAAGCAAGCCTCATACGCTCTAGGGAGAGACAGGCAATTCAATGGTAATAATAGCAAATTAGTGCTATAACGCAGACAATCTGAGCTAAATACTAGGCAGAAGCAATTAATTTGAACTATTCATTTGGATATTCCTCTGGACACAGCATAGTAGTTTAACTACTTGACCTTTGAAATTAGACACAACTTGTTTCAAATCCTGGTTTTAAACTAGCTGTATGATTTTGTAGAAGTCACTTAATCTATAAAATTAAAGAAAAATAAAATCTATCTTAGTATCAGAAAGGAGAGCCCCACATGCAAGAAATAAATAAAAAATAAATCTTTAGGGGTGGCAGACTTGACGCAGTGGTTAGGGCGTCCGTCTACCACATGGGAGGTCCACGGTTCAAACCCCGGGCCTCCTTGACCCATGTGGAGCTGGCCATGCACAGTGCTGATGCGCACAAGGAGTGCCCTGCCATGCAGGGGTGTCCCCCGCGCAGGGGAGCCCCATGCGCAAGGAGTGCGCCCTGTAAGGAGAGCCGCCCAGCGCGAAAGAAAGTACAGCCTGCCGGAATGGCGCCGCACACGGCACAACAAGATTATGCAACAAAAAGAAACACAGATTCCCATGCCACTGACAACAACAGAAGCAGACAAAGAACACGCAGCAAATATACACAGAGAACAGACAACAGGGGCGGGGGAGAGAGAAATAAATAAATAAATATTTTTTTAAAAATAAATAAATAAAAATTTTTTTAAAAAAGAGAGACATTAACTGTCTAGAACAGTCCCAGCTAGCAAAGAACATTCAGTAAAGCGAAGCTGTTCCTACTGGATATTCATACCTCCAGTCCTCAATGCTGTTTATTCTCAGTAATAAAAAATTCAGGAGATTTAACTCTTTGCATAATTAGCCAGAGCTCAGCCTTACATATGTACACATTGCAATCTTGCAATCTCTATATGTTACCAAATAAGAGGTGAGGTTTTGTCATCAAATCAACCATTTTTTAGTGGATTTAAATGCATTAACCAATTATGCTGGTGTCATGTAAACATATCTATAGTATCCAACAATCTTCACACAGCAAGGTATATCCAGTTTGCTTATCTACATTGTGCATGGAAATGTCCAGAGAACTAAGTTGATGATACCTCTTCTTGGTTAGCATTAAGTTAGAATGCTTCAACTGCCAGATTAAAAAAGAGGACATATGGGGAGTTGATGTGGCTTAAGTGGTTGAGCACCTGCTTCCCATGTACAAGGTCCTGGGTTCAATCCCCAGTACCTCCTAAAAACAAACAAACGGAAAAACCAACTCTCACTGGGGACTGGATGTAGCTCAGTGGTTGAAAGCCTGCTTCTCATGTACGAGGTCCTGAGTTCAATCCCCAGTACCTCCTAAAAAAAAGTACATAAAAGACAAAAGTAAGACATTTCTACAGTGGAAGGAAAAAATAATGGAAGCATTATGGAAGGAATGCTTCCATATTCCCATTTCTCCTCCTATGTAGATGGAATTCCATTAGCATAACCCTCCTGTGCTCTCTATATACTCCCTCACACATATGGGGAAGTTTGTCCACATGGAGGCTCACTATTAGGAAGTCCACTTGCCAACAGATATAAGCCAAATTCTCCAATATCAGCTTGTTTAGGATTAAAGGGGATATTTGAACACCATGTGCCATACTTGTCTGTCTTTATTTCTCAATTAATTCACAGTTAGCATAGGGGAAGAAAGCTGGTGTTTAGGGTACATCCTCAAAGACACCAACACAAGAAAAACATGAAGCAGATTTTCCTTAAAGGGTTAGCACCAGATTGGGGGAAAAAGTCCATAATCTAATATGATGTGATCCATTTTTTGTAAAACTATATAATTGGAGATTACAACAAAAATATAAACATTCATATACTGCTTTTTATATGAAAGGCACTGTTCTAGGAGTTTTATAGACATCAACTCATTTAATCCTCATAAAATCCTAAGACATAGGTACTATTATTATCTCATTTTTAAAGAGGTGGGAACTGAGGTGCAAAGAGATCAAGTCACTTCCCCAAGGTCACACAGCTTGGTTGCAGCAAAGCCACAATTTAGAGCCACACAGTCTGGTCCTAACCACCGCCAAGCCTCCTCTCTCCAGGTGTGTGAGTACACAGGTGGATGCCTGGGTGCCCACTTCTGTGTTCACCTAAAGAAAATCTGAGGGACCTAAGCCTGACTCTTAAAAATGGGTTATCTCTGGATTGAATAACGGTTGATTTTGTTTTGTTTTTCCTTTGGGAATTTCTGTGCTATTTTCTCCAAGAATCATTATGAAGTCTTTTTACCAATGAAAAAGTAAGTTAAAGGGGGGGAGAAAAGGATAAGTATCATAGGAAGAGATTCTTTAAAAATATGGTCAGATCCATGTTGATGCTATGTTCTTCTTTTTTCGACTCTATTTTGCTTTCTCTGAGAACCTTTTGACATGTCACTCTCCTTTTGCTCTCGTTTCTGTTTAGTTAGCAAAACCCCCCGAGGCACCCATAACCTTTCTTAACTGAAGCCAGTGACTGTTGGAGCACCTTGTTCTTGCCGAGGCACCAGGAAACGTCATGGCTCCTCAGAACCTTCCATCAGCTTCCCACCTGTTCCAAGCAGTAATGGGGCCAGCAGTCTCCATACGATTTCCACTTTTAATCAAATAGATAAAATAACTATTTAAAGGGAACAGTTTGGAGTGCTGAATTAACACCAAGTGAGGTGCCCAGTGGTTAGTGATAATGAGACAAATGTGTGCAATGACTCAGCAGCTCCTTCAGTTCAACACCCAGATGACTATTATTTGTCCGAATTATAGTTTGGACCATTACACAATTTTAAATTACCTTTACTTGTGGCCATTTATACCTCTAATGGACCACTGGTTACAGATGGAAAGCATGAAGACTCTGATGTTAAAATATAACCTGAGATACACAAAAATAATTTTAAAAAGTTATTTCCCTCAGGATTACCTTCACTTAACCTCTAAATTTTATTCATCTATTCAAAATTTTTACCTAGTATCTCAAAATGGTTCCACAATTCAACTACCTGTTTTTGAAAAGGAAAAAAAGAATGGAGATTGTATTTAAATGGATGTTATGGGTTGAATTGTGCCCCATCCCCATCAAAAATGTTTAAATCCCTAATCCTCTGCAACATAGAATGCAATCTGATTTGGAAATAGGAGGCTTGCAGCTGGAACTAGACAAGTTAGAATGAGGTCCTGCTGGAGAGGGCGGGCCCTTGTGGAAGGCTGAATTGTCTACCTCAGCTTGGACATATTCTTGGTCTTGGTGCATCTTCTGGTGGGCTTGGATCCATTCTAGTAAGATGTCTTCAAGATGCTATTTCAGGTAAGGTGCGGCCCGAGTGAATCAGATTGGGCTTAATCCAGATTCCTGGAGTCCTTTATAAGCTAATGAATGTCAGAGAGAGAAGCCACAGGAGAAGCCAGAAGCTGGAAACCAACAGGATTCAGAAGACAAAGGAAAAGACACGACCACTTGCATTGCCATGTGATAGAAAAGCCAAGGACCAAGGCTTGATGGCAGCCAACCAAATGCCACAGTCTTCAAGGAGACACCATTGCCTTGCTGATGCCTCAGTTTTGCACTTCTCCTAGCCTCAGAACCAATAAGTTCCCACTGTTTAAGGGAACCCATTGCATGGTATTTGCTTTAGCAGTGGGGACATTAAAAGAGCCCTTAATTGCAATGTGACTGGGGTCCTTTTAAGATGGAGAAATGTGGACACGAGAGGCAGAAGGGAAAATACCACATGACTGAGGCAGAGAATGAGAACCCATGGATTGGCAGCAAACCTCAGGAAGCTGGGAAGAGGTAGGTAAGAATTCTCCCCCACAGGTTAAGGGGAAGCATGGCCTGCACCTTTATTTTTTACTTCTAGCCTCCAGAACTGTGAGACAATAAATTTCTGTTGTTTTAAGCTTCCCAGTCTGTGGTACTTTGTTACAGCAGCTCTAGGAAAATAAGATGAGCTTTCCCACTCAGAGAAATATCTGCAAATAGTGACATAAAATCCACTTTCTTATTTCATTAATTTTAAAAAACCACGAACATTGTAAAATCAAGTAAGCTGATTTTTAAGCTCAAAATGTAAGATTTCCAAACATCATAAAGCAGCTTTTCCTTATTTTAATTCCTAACACATGTAATAAACTCCAATTCACACTTTAATATATTATTCCCCCAAATCAAATATGACATGTCATCTCTGAATTTAATATTTAATTGGCCATGCTGTTCTGCATATTAATTTAAAATGGAGTGTATAACACATGTTAAATGAAGAAAGGTAGAAATTCGACTTTTTACTTAATATTACTAAATAATGAAATAAGATTTATAATTGTCTATAAATTTATCGATCTAAATTAAACTTAAGGTAGAATCATCTATTTCTAAATAAACTTAATTTTTAATTTGCAAGTTTTCAGGAGATTATGCACTGCTGTGAAAGGGAATTGTGAGTTAAGAGATTGGCAGGAAGCAGATGCAGCTCAAGCAAGGGGAGCAGATGTGGTTTAAGTGACTGAGCTCCCACCTGCCACACAGGAGGTCCCTGGTTCGGTTCCCAGTGCCTCCTAAAGAAGACAGCAAGCTAGTGCGACGGGCGAGTGTGGTGAGCTAACAAAATAAGATGACCAGCAAGAGACACAAGAAGAAAAACATAATGAGAGATACAACAAAGCAGGGAGTAGAGGATCCTGGCACCTCCTAAAGAAGACAAGCAGGACAGCAAGTTGACATGATGGGCAGGAATGGTGAGCTAACTCAATAAGACCACATAACAAGAGACAAAGGAGGAAAAACATAATGAGAGTCACAACAAAAGCAAGGAAAGGAGGAGGCTCAAGTGATTAGGCTTCTCTCTTGCACATTGGAGGGCCTGAGTTTGGTTCCCAGAGCCTCCTAAAGAAACAAAGAAGACAAACACACACAGCAAGTGCAAACAACAAGGGGGTGGGGAGAAGTAAATGAAATAAATCTAAAAAAATAAAATGAAAACTATTAGAAAAGAGATTGGCTGACATTTATCCAAAGTTCTCATGTAGCAAATATGGAAACAAGGGTCATATTTCTATTTGTGCTGCATAGTACATTAAAGCACAAACACTCACCATTTTTGTTTCTTTTTTTAGGAGGTACCCGGGATTTTGCTGAAATCTATGATTCTTGACCCAGAACATATCTCCTCCCTTTGCCTGCTGGCCTATCTACCCATCCACATTGTTTAACCTCCCAGACAGAAATGAACCCTGGGAAAGTAGAGATTTTTTACAATTCTATTTACCCCTTTAGGCACCAATATTGTTTTTGGAAACTTTTATTTTGATATAATATCAAACATAGAGAAAAGTTGTAAGAATTATACAAAGAATTTCTATAGACCATTTACCCTTGTTCACCAATTGTTTATATTTTACTTCATTCGTTTTCTCATTCTCTCCCCCTACCCCACCTCTCATCACACACACATATAATTGTTTTAGCCTGAATGACCTGAAAAGTTGGTACTTTATCATTAAATATTTCAGTATGTATTTCCTATAAACAGGGATATTCATAGCCAGACTACAATCATCAAAATCTGAGAATTTACACTGATTCAACATTATTATCTAATCTATCGCCTATATCCAAATTGTGTCAATTGTCCTAATAATGTCCTTTAGTTGTTCTCTTTTTTATGGTCCAGGATCCAGTCCAGTACCACACATTGCATTTAGTTATCCTCTCTCTTTAACTGCCTTTGATCAAGTACAGTTTCTCAACCTTTTGTGTGTGTGTGCAATTTCCTGATGTTGATTCTTTTTTAAGAGTGTACATCAGTTGATTTGTAAAATATCCTTTGAAATGAATTTGTCTGATGTTTCCTCATGATGATGGTCTAGTGATGCATTTGGGGGAGAAATATCACTGAGGAGACAGTGTAACATTTTCAGTAGGTCAGACACAGGACACCAGTTTGTCCCAATATGGGTGATATTAGCTTTAATCACATGGTTAAAATACATCTTCCAGTTTTCTCAGTTTAAAGTCATTTTTTCTCTTAGTAATTAATAAGTAACTCACGTGGAGATACTTTGAGACTATATAATATCCTGTTCCTGCTAGTTTTAGCATCCACTTATGATTTTCTGACTCCATTATTCATTTTACAGGTGTTAGCTGGTAATCTATAAGAAAGAGCTTTCCCTTATCCCTCTGTATTTTATTTAATTATTTCAGTATGGACTCAATGATTTTTATTTTATTCAGTGGACTACAATGTATTACCTTCACTATTTATATTCTCGCTAAAATGTCTTTGAAGCTCCTTCTAACTGGCCCTGTGTTCCTTTGCATGGCCCCATCACTCTGAGCACTTCCTTACTTTCTGGCTCCCAGTGGTGTCCCAGGCTCATTTTTCACTTTCCATGGCACAGCTCTCAAATTAACCCATTCTCCAAGACATCCTGATTCCTTGTAGTGAGAATAATATTTTGAAACTAAGAGGTAGAGATATGTATATACACACCTAAGAGTAACTTATATGTGTCTATCAATAGATATAGATATATAATATGGGTAAATGTATAAATATTAAACACAAGTTCATTCCTATAGCTCCAATTCTACTAAAACACCATAAGACATATTTTAGTCTTCCTTCTTTTGGTAACTGTAGCTGCCATCTCAGAAGCCAGGAAAAACCTATTTCCCATTATCCTCAATGTATTTCTAGAATACACAGACAATAGTTTCAGAATTGTTAACCCACACCACTGTGAAAGCAAACCTACTTACTAAAATTAAATACTTGTTTACAGCTTTGTAGGTAAAATTTACATGCAGCAAAATGCACGTAACTTACAATTCAATGAGTTTTGACAATGGAATTCACCCCTGTATAGCGCATATCCCTGTCAAGCTACAGAATATTTCTATCACCCCAGAAAATTCCTTCATGGGCATCAGGATTTTGAATGGTAAAGCTATTTGGGGTCTTGGCAGTGTAGGTTTTTTTCATAGCAGGGAGGAGTCTTTTAAGTTAGGACTTTTTAAACAAATAAATTAATTGAGAATGAACATTCTGTGGAACACACAATTAACTATAAGCAATTTATAATAGGGTTATGACATTCATTTCCCAAAGGATACTAAATTAATAAGGAATGGATAAAAGCCTTAGCCATGTATAACTGAGGAAATGTCTTTTTTCTGGGACCATCTGGATTTCCCTTCTTATAGTTCCTGCTGAACATCTGTGACCACACTGATTTGCACTGAAAGCAGTAATTATTCCTTACGGGGTTCTTTATTATCAATATCAGATCATTTTTTAATCTTGTGTCCATATATCAAGATTTGTTTTCCTACAATATTTTTTACTCCCAAACTTAATACTACATAATATTACCTTTGGATGTATTTGTAAGTCCATGCCCTTTCTTACTTCACTGAGCTAAAGCAAAACTAACGTTCTCAAAAAGCTTGCCACCGTTTTAATTATTAGCCAGGGATGCCCAGTGTCTCTGTTTGCAATTTGCCTTGTGATTTTTTTCAAGCCTATTTGTTCTGAGCACTCTTTGTCCTCTGTCAGGTCGCCTGTGTCCTCTAATAAGCTGCAGCAATGAAAAGGTCTTTATTTTACTTGCTGATCGCTGTGACTGTTTTCTTTGCTTCAAGTTTTGTGTGTGGGGTTCTATTTTTGTTTTGGTTTGGGGTTTTTTTTCGTTGTGATTTTAGTTTACTGTTTGCTGTTTGCAAGACGGTTAGCTTTAGAGTGAGCCCAAGAAAAAAGTTCACGCTAGGTTCAGCAGGAACGTGGAGTCTATTTTACTTTCCCGACCACTATTAAATACCCTTTCCAGAGGCAGCAATTGTTGGTTTTGTTCCTTAACTCTTTCCCACTCGTTAATGGGATGGGATGCACCACTTGTGCAAGCCTTTATTTGTTCAGGTGCATATTCCTTGTATTAGGAGGGGTATGTGAACTATGTAATAAAGAGTATTTTAGAAAAAGCAAAGTTGATGGAATAGCTAAAGAAATGCTGAGGTAAATAGAAAGGAAAAAGGAGGGCAAAAAATGGAGGAAGACCTTTATCTAGAATTGGGACTCTGGATTCAGCAATGGGTTAAGGACGTAAAGGCATCCACGAGGCCAGTAAGTATAACATTGAAATTAAGACTCATGAAGTCAGACTTGAATATGGCGGGAAGGGAGGCCTGAAGGAAGTGACAGGCTAAAATCACCGGGAGGGTTGTATGGCAGAGGTGAAAAGTTGGTTCATTGAAAAGGTTAGAGAGCTGGACAAATAAAGCATTACTGTTAAAGAAAAAATTTTCAGATGGATTTTATGGTGTCAGATATCAAATGGGGAATAGTTTCTTGAGGTGTCTTGTTATAAGAAAATCACTACCTCCCAACAATTTTTCAACAGCTGGAACCAAGCAAGGTGTTTTTTGCTAACATGATGGATATAAAGTTACAAATGTAACTTTCAGATAATATCCACCCTTAAATTCATATGCCCAGTACTAGCTTGACATGACTTTTTAAGTAAAATCAATATATGAAAAATGATAAAGAAAGATTTTTGCATGCATAATTCCCTTACAATCATCAAAAGAGGAAGGTCTTTGATGAAAACAAAGGGATATTTTTATGAAATAATATTATTGCTGTCAAACAAATTGCACAGTCTCTTTACATTAATGTCATCTCCAATGAATGAAATACCAAAATATGAAGGAAAAGCCTCATTTCAACAATGAAATCTCACTATTAGCCCACTTATAATGCAAAAGTAAATATGAAAATAGATTCCTGTTTTTCTAAATTGAACATGAAATATCATCTTGAAAGAAAGTAATACAATAATATCATGACCTGTTCAGTGTTTCCAGATAAGTCATGTTTTGAGGAATTATGAAGGATGTCAGTTATTGAATTTATGTAAAAATTTATAATTGAAATTGGCCAATGAATATTGTAAGTAGAATGATATTAGTGGAAACCTAATATATAATGAGAAACTAAATCTAAGCTGTCTTCTAAAATCTACTATAATTGAGACAACATGTTTTGAAATATTTTTGTAGCTCTTGGGATATATTTAATTTTGCTATTATTGGTAACCAGTGAAAAATGCAACTCCTCAAAATTTGATTAAAATTACTTAAGGGGCACAATGTCACAGCAAGATTATAAAATCTATTGGTATAGCCAGTTGATTTTTGACAAGGCTGCCAAGTCCAATCAATTGGGAAACAATAGTCCCTTCAACCAATGGTTCTGGGAGACATAGACAGCCATATGCAAAAGAATGAAGGAGGACCCCTATCTCACAAAAAAATAACTCAAAATGGGTCAAAGACCAAATATAAGAACCAGCACTATAAAACTCCTAGAAGAAATGTGAGAAAGCATCTTCAGGATCTTGTGTTAGGCAAACTTTTCTTAGACTTTATACCCAAACCACAGGCAACAAAGAATAAATAGATAAATGGGATATCACAAAAATGTGAAAATTTTGTGCATCAAAGGTCTTTATCACAAATATGAAATTATTATACAATGGGAGAAAATATTTAGAAACCTCATACCGGATAAGGGGTTAATATCCAGAATATATAAAGAGATCCTGCAACTCAAAAATAAAAAGGCAAGCAATCCAATTGAAAAATGGGCAAAAAGGAGATACAAATGGCTGAAGAGTAGATGAAAAGATGCTCAGCATCACTAGCTATTAGGGAAATGCAAATAAATACAATGAGAAACTATTTCACACCCACTAGAATGGTTACTATTTTTAAAAGATAGAAAATGGATATGGAGAAATAGGCACATCCATTCATTGCTAGTGGGAATGTGAAATCATGCAGCCTCTGTGGAAGACAGTTTGGCAGAGCCTCAAAAAGCTAAGTATAGAATTATCATATGACCCAGCAAACCCTCTACTAGATATATAACCAAAAGAATTGAAAGCAGGGATTCAAACAGATATTTTCACACTGATGTTCAAAGTGGCATTATTCACAATTGTCAAAAGACAGAAACAGTCTAGATGTCCACCAACAGATGAATGTATAAACAAAATATGGTATATACTTACAATGGAATATTATTCAGCCATAAAGAAGGAATGAAGTCCTGATAAATAAGACAACATGGATAAACCTTGAAGACAGTATGCTGAGTGAAATAAGGCAGACACAGAAGGACAGATCTTATATGAGCTAACTGATATCAAATAATTAGAATAAGTAAACTCATAAAGTTAGAATTTAGAATATAGGATACTAAGGGCTGGGTTTGTGGGTAGAGAATGGGGAGTTAATGCCTAATTTGTACAAAATTTCCATTTTGGTTGATTGTAAAATTTTGAAAATTGATGGTGGTGATGGTGGCATAGTATCATGAATGTAATTAACAGCACTGAATTATATTTGTGAATGTGGCTAAAAGGGGAAATTTTAGGTCATATGTATGTTACTTGAATAAAAAATAAAAGATAAAACAGGACCATATAACACAGTGAACCCTATTATAAAGATGGACTATATTCATAACACTAGTAAAAAACGTTCTTTTATGAATTATATAAAATATACCATGCCAATGCAAGGTGTTAATAATAGGTGTTAATGTAAAGTAGACTAGAGTTGACAGTAAAATTTTAATATCCTTTCATCAATTTTAACAAAGATACCACACTAATGCAAAATGCCAAAAATAGGGGGTATATAATTTTTACATGATTTTTCTGTAAACCTACTTCTCTAATTTAAAAGAGTAAAAAGAAAAGCATACAATGAATCTGCTAACATCCCTACTCTGCTCTCCCTTGTCGCCAGAAGTAAATGCTGGTGCTATTTTTTATAAAATACTAAAATTACCACCAACTTCAAATTTCCCAACCCCTAAAAAAAGGGGAAAAGATAGATTATGAGAAAACTGAAGGCAGTTACTCCAACAAAATGTTACAATGCCTTATTCAGTTTCTAATTTGAGCCATTTTTCAGATTGGAACCCCTTGATGGAGGAGAGGCCAGTTCCCCAAGAAGAAGTACCCATGATACCTTGACACGTATCTAGAGTAATGTTTCCCCAGGATTTCCCCCAAAGAGATGAATGGCTATTTGCTAGGGTAATCCTACACTAGAAAGAGGGATTTATCCAACATTTCAAGGACTACTATGCAGAGTCTGAGTTCGGGTTGATACCTAGAGACCATAACAGTCTTTAGAGCTGTGCATTAGTTTGGGACCATATGTGGGCCAGGTAACTGATGGATCCTGACCCACGTCTAGCTCACGGTGGGTCTGCCGGTGCACAGGCACACTCATAGTCACTTCCATAGGCCCCTAAAGTATGAATAAAGAAGACATACTTGGTAGATGGTAATTTCCCCAGATGTATTTTTTTGCCTACGGGTTAAGAACTATCAGTGATCTATGGAGAAGAGTAGAGATCAATGATACTCAAAAAGACCTAAAGGATGTACCACTTTAATAAATAGGATAACAATATATTAACCACAAATGCAGCCTAGCAGCTGCCCCATTTGTAGTTGCCGGGCTAGGGCAAATTAACCTGCTCTCAGGTTCATGTTAGGCCACCATGATGTAGAAAATGTATTCTTTTCTATCACTATCAGAAAAGAAGGACCAGCAGTTGTTCATATGTATGTGGATGGAAAACAGTATGCATTTACAGAGATGACTATCGTGGAAAAAGATAATGTGTGGAGGTTATGACAAGCCCCAGTTTGAGTATCACAATAGAGACTCCTAGTGCTATAAAGCAAGGCCCTGGTAGAGGTGGAGTGACTGACCAGGGTATATGAAGTGACCAAGTCTGCACCATCATCTGAGTGCTATGGCATGTTTGGTCTACTCTAATGGGATCCTCCACAACATTGCGTTGGAACAAGGGACACACTTTACAGCAAAGGAAGGCCAGCAATGGGCTTGTGCCACAGGGTCCACACAGGTCCTATCAAATACTGTACCACCCAGAAGGTACCAACCTGACAGAGACAGGAAAGGACATCTTGAAGGCACAGTTGCTGAATCAATTTGGAGAATCAGGCACAAATCTAGAGAATGTAGTATATATTAAACTAATAACCATTATATGGTTCTGTGTCACAATGTATAGAATATATTGTATGGAAACCATGGTCACACCGTTACACCCTCTTATAGAACGTGTGCTTCCTATCCATGCAACGATGAGCTAAGTTGGCCTGGAGGTACTGGGTTTCAGAAAAAAAAAGCTTCCAACAGAGACTGAAGTAAGAGATTCATTAAAATTTAACTTAGGGCTATCACCTAAGCACTTCAGGGTCCTTGTACCAAAAGACCAGCAGATAAGGAGGAATTAGGGCTGTAATTACATGATGAGAGCAAAGGAGAATATGCTTGGAATGCAGGTGAGTCACTGGGGCATCTCTTGCACAATTTTTGTAATAAAAGGCCAAGTGCATTATCTACTACTTGAGAAGGGCATGGTGACCAGGGGCTCAGACCCTCAAATCTGAGTCTGGGTCACCCCATCAAGTAAGCCAAATATACCAGCAGGAGTGCAGGGCTAGTTTGAAAGAACAGAATGGGTAATAGATAAAAAGGCAATGTTTTTAAGTTATGGCCTCAAGGCTAACCATAGCAGTTAGTAGTTCATCCCAGTAACCTTATTCCTGTACATTTCCCTAGGAAAAAAAAATAACCAGAATCCTGTGATAACTGTTCTGAGACAGGTAAACCCATTATATAGACCAAGGGTATCCAACAGGCATAGAGATGGACTGTAATAGGCATTTGGTGCACCACCCAGATCCCCTTCCAGGGCAAATGCACTCATTCCTCCAGCTGTCAGGAATTTTGACTGCTAATGGCACAGAGCTGAGTTCCTCCTTGGGAACTTCCTTTATGCAAAAGCAGCTGCTTCATTCAAGTTTATTCTTCTTTCCAAGGGTAATGTGCAACCATCGACTGGTTGATAGAGGAGTACAAAGGTCTCACTCCTTGCTTGAATTTGGGATATCTCTTAAGGGGCATCTCAGCTTCAGGGCTCCTCCTGGGATTGGTCAAGGTTTTGGTGCAACTGAGCAGCAGATTGTTTTCTAAAAATAGTGGCAGCACTCTCTCTCACTTCATATTCTGTTTTACAGTATAACTTGCCCCCATTCCCATTAAGAGGTGGAGTCTATATCTCTACCCTCTTGGATCTGGAGGACTCTGTGACCACTTTAACCAAAAGATATGACAAACATGGTACTACCAATTGTTGGCATAGCCCTTAGCTGGCCTGGCATCTTCTGGTTCCTGCTTCTTGAACTTTGTTCTTGGGATACTCCTTCTCAGTGGTCATGCAGTAAGCTGAAGACACATAGAAAGACCATGCCTAGGTACTCTGATTGACAGACCAGCTGAGCATACACCTGACAGCATCAACTTCCAGCCATGTGAGTGAGCCATCTGATATATACAGCCAGGTCGAGCCTTCTAATGACTCTAGTTCCAGCCGCCACTTGATTGCAACCTTATGAGAGATCCCATGCATGTACTCCCCAGCTTAGCCCAGTCAACCCATGTACCCATAAGATGGTTTCCCTAAAACCAGATAATGTTCTGCCTTTTCCTCAGTACTTTTCAATGGCACTCACAGTGGAAATTCGATGTGCTAATTAATATTTGCAGCAAGAATGCTGTTTAACAAACAACCTCAAAATATCAACGGGCTACAATAACAAACATTTATTTGAATGCTCATTTTTCTGCTGGTTGACGGCAGTATATTTGATCTAGGATTAGATCAGCTCAAGTAAACTAAATTCTAGTCTTCTAGTGTACACTTTGGGGCCCAGGCTGAAGGGCAGCATCTACCTGGCAGTGCTCTTGCCATGGCATCTCACAGGAACACAAGTGTGCTGCCTCTTGGCAACTTGGCTCAAAACTGGAACACTGTTACTTCTCTCCACATTCCATTGGTGGAAGCAATTTTCATGGCCCAATCCAGCATCAAGGAGAGCAGGGAGTGTACTCACCAACAGTGGGAAGTGCTATAAGGTCACAATGACAAAAGGTGTGGCTGTATGATTTTATTAGGAGAAGGAAAGAACATGGGAACAATATGACAGCCTCCAACAGTTTTCCTTCTTGGTCCCTCCCACTCACAAAATACACTCATGATCTATATCAGACCCAGAACTAACTCCTCTTGATCCAGAGTCCTTCGAATTACAAAGTTTTCTATCCTTCATACACTTAACACACTATGGTGGAACTGGAACAGGATAACCATAATAAATGCTCCCATTTAAAAAGACAATGGAAAGCACTAAGTGGTCCCTGGTCAATCACAATTTTTAAAATCCCACTGAGCAAATGTCCCTAGATTAGAGTCCAATTCTAGTTGTCCCTAAGTACCTCTCACAATTCATTCTCTCCATGGCTACATCCTCCTTGGCTTCATCAGTACATTAAAGAATATACACTCCTTGACAGCTGAGGACCTTTATCAGCCTACTTCCCATCTAGAGAGAGTTGGAAACTCAAAGGTCTTTACTTCCTTAGTCATCACCAGCAGTCAGCACTATCAAAATTTTTTGGTTTTCTTAGAATTTGATTGCAATCAGTAATTTGTGCTCAACGTCACACTCATAATTTATTTTGAGAAACATCGCTATCTCTCTAATTTTAATTACAGATATTTGAGTAGGTCAGGCTTCCATGGGACAGTGCTCTTAAAATGCATGTTGTCCACATGAAAGAATCTACAAGGTATGACCTTCAGTCTTTCAGAAGACTTTACAAAGACTGTTTCCTTGTTCTGAGGTTGTACTTTAAAAAGCAGACTTAGACTTGTATTTGTCCTGAAGCTGTGCCTTAACCGCCACACCTTTAATTCCCTTAAGAAACAATTTCCTTTTCCAATCCCAGATTTCTGGGCTCTCTATATTATCTCTCAATTCTCCTTACGAACAAGCCAACTATTTTCAGAGCTCATCTCCTTCAGTGCCTTATCAACTGCATTTAGCCACAAGCTGCTCATGGGATCAACATTCCTTGCCAATGCCATAAGCTCATTAGGTACTTTTTCTGTTTTTTTGGTTATTGCAGGCAATTATTTGACCATTTGTTCCACCATCACATAACAGTTTTTCACTTCCTTGTCCCCAAAACAGTGACGTATTTTTCATGTTTTTGTTATAGCAGTACCATTATTTATTAATGTCTGTATTAATCAGGTTTTTTTTAAAGATTTATTTATTTAATTTCTCTCCCCTTCCCCCCCCCCCCCCCGCCCCAGTTGTCTGTTCTCTGTGTCTATCTGCTGTGTGTTCTTTGTCTGCTTCTGTTGTTGTCAGCAGCAAGGGAATCTGTGTTTCTTTTTGTTGTGTCATCTTGTTGTGTCAGCTCTCTGTGTGTGCGGCACCATTCCTGGGCAGGCTGCAATTTCTTTCCCGCTGGGCGGCTCTCCTTACAGGGCGCACTCCTTGCACGTGGGGTTCCCCTACGCGGGGACACCTCTGAGTGGCAGGGCACTCCTTGCGTGCATCAGCACTGCACATGGGCCAGCTGCACACGGGCCAACGAGGCCCGGGGTTTGAACCGCAGACCTCCCATGTGATAGACAGACACCCTAACCACTGGGGCAAGTCCACTTCCCCGTATTAATCAGTTTTTGATGCAATAATGCTGCATAACAACCACCTGAAAAATAATCAATGGCTGAACAAGAATTTATTTTCACATTCACAGCTCTTTTGGTTGACTGTGGTTCAGGTATAGGCTGTGTTTGGCTGGGGCAGGCTGAACACCAAGCTTCTAGTTAGTTTCTTCTATTCCACATGCTTTCACTGGGGACACAGTTTACCTGATGCATGTTCTCATGCTGGATCACAGCAGTGTAAGTGTAGCAGATAGAAACATGCAATGTCTCATGTGGGAACAATACCACTGTGTTTGCATTCTACTGGCCAGAGCATGCCAAATGGCCAAGCCAATATCAATGGGGAAGAGAAGCATATTCATTCACAGCAAAAGCTGCTGCAAAGTCACATGGCCCGAACTCTCAGATCCATATTCATTTCTATACTTACCCAATGCTCCAACTATACATATCTGCTAGTTATCTTTTTTAACTTACTTATATCTTCCTTCATGCTCTTCTATCTTACTAGATGCATTTCTTCTTTCTCTGTTATTTAATTGCTCTTATTCTTTAAGGTCAAACCCAAATAGCACGACTCTTTGAAGTCCTCTCCATCTTATCTTCATACACCTTCATGTCATTTACTGTTTATAATTGTTTATTTGCCTTAGAGGTATGCAGATGATGTTATTCAAAATATTTCAGTTGTATTATCTAAATGCTTATCTGCATTACAGCTATGTAGATATCTATATCTCCAGCCAGGTTATAATTTCTTTGAAGAAAGATAAGCCATGTTACTCATTGTTCTCCTCTACAAGAGAGCTTCTCAAATGGTGTGCCACCAATTCAGTGGATGGATTAAAGGTGTGGTGAGATAGTAACAGCCCAGTCAAAGGAGCTAGTCTGGACCTAGAGGAGCCACCTGAGAGCAGCCACTTTTGTTCACCCTGGAGTGAAAAGCAGATTGTTTTTTTTCTATGTTCGTTACAGGAAAAAAGCTTTAAAGCACCTAGAAAGTTTTGTTCTGTTAGTAAAACTTTAATAAATACGCATAGAAGAAGAAGTGAATGGACAATAATGTTATCTAAAGATAAATAATATTTCAAAATCATGTATTGCTAAGAAAATATTCTTAGTTTAAAATATTCCTACTGGTTAGCATGAACCACACATTTTCCTTGAAGTTCAGGATGATAAAATAATAAAAATTGTCATAGAATTTCCCAATTATGATGGTCATATATAGAAAAATATATTCTCGTAATAATTCTGTCAAACAACATACTTGAATAACGTATAAAAAAACAATATTGGCTAATGCCTTTCTTTTTTGAATATACTGAAGTCCAACCAATATATGTTTTTGGTTTTTTTTTTTAAAGATTTATTTTTATTTATTTCTTTCCCCTTCCCCCCCTACCCCGGTTGTCTGTTCTCTGTGTCTATTTGCTGCATCTTCTTCTTTGTCCGCTTCTGTTGTTGTCAGCAGCATGGGAATCTGTGTTTCTTTTTGTTGCGTCATCTTGTGTCAGCTCTCCATGTGTGCAGCACCATTCCTGGGCAGGCTGCACTTTCTTTCGTGCTGGGCGGCTCTCCTTATGGGGCGCACTCCTTGCGCGTGGGGCTCCCCTATGCGGGGACACTCCTGCCTGGCAGGGCACTCCTTGCGCGCATCAGCACTGCGCATGGGCCAGCTCCACACGGGTCAAGGAGGCCCAGGGTTTGAACCGCGGACCTCCCATGTGGTAGACAGACTCCTAACCACTGGGCAAGTCCGCCTCCCCAATATATGTTAAATGGTAATATACATAAGTGTGCCTAAGAAATATTGTCCAACACATTTATTTAGATCAAGAGAAAATTATATTTCCTTGAGGCTGATGAACACATGCTAAGTTGAGCTATGACGTAAATTAATGTCTGTATATCCATTTTAAATATTGGGTGATTTAATTCTCCCTCTCACAAAGCAGGAAATCAGAAACCATGATGGGTATTTAAAGAATGGGCTATGCCCCACTTCTTAAATTTGGTCCTAGGGAGCTGGGTCCTCAGCTTATTTTGTTTTTATGACTCACACCAGCACAGATGAGGTAGATAAAAATACAAAGCATGTCCCTTAATTTAGATATCTGTCAAGAAGTGGTAAAAAAATTAAAATTAAAATTTAAAATTTAAAAATAAATTTAAAAAAAAACACCTATGAGAAAACTTAAGGAGGGATCATATTTGATCCCTGTCAATTTCCTCGGTTCCCTCCCTAGGTAGTCTTTGAACCAATTAATTTTTTTCATCTCCTTTTCTACTATTCTAGTCCAATTTGCCATCTTGTCTTACCTGGTTTTCCATTGGATTACTTTTATTTTGTAAATGATAAGAGTTCTTTCACCTTTATCTGATGGCATACCTCTCCCCATTCTTCTATTCTGCACCACCTTTGTTCAATAAAAAATGTAGTATGTACATAATATATACAGAATAATCTTCCAAGTGCTGGAAGGATGGGTATCTTTAGAAGGTGCAGTTTCTATCTATATGAAGCCTACATCCTAGTAAATAAGACACTTACACCAAGTCCGAGACTCATCCTGTAGCCTGCCGGCATCCCTGTCTAGGACTTTGTACTCTTTCCCTGTTTCTTAATGAACTTTACTCCCTTGCCTACCCTATGGCACATCCTTAAGTTCTTTTGTGCAACATAAGCCAAGAACCTAGAGGCCCTCAGCCAACAAGAGTGGCCCTGTAACCACATGTTAGGACCCATTTTAAGTAGGTGGAACCTCAGAGAAGGCCTTCATGCTACTGGTTAAGGCTAACCCTGGGCATAGGAAGGAGAGAGGGATGCTGATAAAAGTCAGACCTGCACACCAAAAGGACATGGAAACACAGGCACAAACACCACTGCTTATCTACAAAGAAGGCTGAATAAAAATTAAAATTAGGGAAAATTTCCTTTTAAATATCAAACTCTCTCTCTCTGTATTCAAGTAAATACATTGCTAATTGCCAATTTTGCTTTTAACTTGGGACTGCATAGAGCTGGTATCGATATCCCAAGCAGACAAAGTGTTATCTCAAGTAAGCCTGGCGAGTTTTTAAGCAGCTCTCTTAATGATATGATTGTTTAGGGTAGATGCGCATGAGTTAAAATAGAAGTGGAAATGAGTTTGAGTTCATCTAATTATCTGAGTTGCTTGCAAATGAGCTATATTACAAGAAGGGCTTTATATAATACAACTTAAAGAAAGAAAAGTGATATGTGTTGTCTGGTAGTTCAGACTTCATTTTTCTTGAGTTTTTCACAAAAGGTCATTAGCTATGATTCATTAACCACTGGTTTACGTAACTGGATAACATTTTGCTTTCATTATTCCCCAGACCATAATTATGAGTTTGTGGAAATTCGTCCCACAATGGCACAAAGGTTTTTGGTTAGAAAGAATAGTTAATAGATATAAATTGCTAATATAATTTTTGTTCAAAGTATCATGGGTCCACCAATTTATAGAGAATTAATTAAGCACATGTTAGTGATCCATTAACTCTTTCCTTTCAGGTTACTGGTGTAAGCAGTACCACCTAATGGGATTTTAAGTGAACTGACCCCAAAGTAGCAATCTCAAAAGGATAAAATTTCCCATACTTCTTTGCAATAAGGTATTGAAGAGTTCTTCTTTAAAAACAAATCACTTTTCATATGTAAAAGAGTCTCAATAAATATTGGTAGATTCGCGATTATTATCATCAGATTACCTTATGTATAGCAAGATACTTGGTTAATAAATACATCTTGACATAAATTATTAAGCATAAACTTGATAAAGTTGCACCACATTCCCCCAATCAGGTGAACACACACACACACACACACACACACGAACACACACACACACACACGGTGGGCCCCTATTATCTTGAGAGAGTCAAATTTCCTTATTTATTTTTTACTCCTTAATCTATATGAGAAAAAGTGTCAGGCTAAATCAAAGGCTAACTACTATGAAAGTCCATTTTCTCCTATACCATCCTCCTATCTCCCAGTAATGTCCCCTGAGGACCTCAATTTGCTATCTTCCAGAGTGACAAGAGCTAACCTAAAACACCATTCTGATTAGGGCATGACTAATTAACCTTCTTCCTTCTTCCCAGAAAAAAAAATCCATCATTATAAAACTCAGGAAAAAAATCCTCACTCCCGTTATCTCACCCAAGGAGGAAATTTTGATATTGGACACTTGTTTTGGCAGGGCCTCGGGAAGAACAGTGAAAACTTTGCAGTAACTTTCAAATCCCATCCATTAAGTGGCCACTTACTCTTCTACCCTTCAGATGAGTGCTTCCGGAGAAGGTATGAGGAATGCCTAGTCATGGCTGAGGGAAAACAAAGGCATTCTATGTGTCCAACTTTCTTCTTTCACTTCCTGAGAGTAAAGTCTTTTAAATCTGATAAAAATTTGATAAATCTCATTATTACTTGAGAATTTACCAATAGCACGTTGCCCTGATGTTATGGGTTAAACAGTTGTATGTGCTGCTTTTCAGGACCTTCTAGAGTCAGAGAACCACAGCATTTTAGCGCGCTAGGAAGCGTGAGAAGCTATAACCCAAGAACACCTAGGGCCTTTCTCTACCATACCATAAACCCGCAGTGCATTGTGGTACTCAACCGACTCACTTTCCACGGTGGCCCCAGCCCTGGAGCTACTTTTTTTCTAATTGCCATGAAGCTAATCCAATTAATGCTTTCCTACCAATATATTACTACCTCTCAATTTTGAATTTAATGTGCTCCTCTCAGGAAGATACATATTTTAATAGGAGTCTTTCATTAGAGAGATTTTAACTGACAGGACTGACATTTGTGTTAGGAATTTAAGCTTCCTAGAAGCCAAAGAGCCTGGGGGACCTTTTAAGATCCTTCACATTACACTGCAACTTCTTATCGGTAGGAAGGTAGCAGAAGAGCATATGTATAAGGGAAAGAAAATAGAGAGTGAGTGAACATATTAATTAAAGACCTACCCTATGCAAAACTGACATTACATTTGATTTACCAAGTTATAGAAAATTTGATTTTCTCTTTAAAGGAAAGGTAGCACTTTGAGTTTCTAGATTTAGAGCAAGGCTTTCTTTAAACTGGATTCAGATGTAGTAAATCCTAGCCTTTTTTTTTTTTTTTAATTACCAGCTGCAAAATGCTTCTACCTTCCCTTGGTAAAATCAGCATAAACACAGGGTAATCACTTGCTAAGAGAGAACAGGCAAATGATATGTCTCATCACACAAAAACCTGAAAACTGTAATAACACATTCAAGGAAGCATTTTAATTTTCAGTCGTCAGGTATCTGAAGCTTTGTTTTGGCTTTATTCTGTTTTTGTTTTGCATTTGGTTTGCTAAGTAAAACTGCAGAATTTTCTAAGACTGTGACATTTCAAATTCAGCTCATTCTTCACCTAAATCTCAGAAGATCAAAGCTAAATGTTCATGAAAGTAGCATATTCAGGTGGAATCTGTCTCCACCTTGTAGTAGAAAAACTAAGTTACTATAAATTTGAGGATCAGTGCTTATTATATGAACCTAGACATGTGAGACTAGAATCCAGATTATTTTTAAACTTTTAGAACCAGAGAAAACGGGTGACTGGTTCATCTGCATGCAGGAACACAATATTTTTTTCTCCTCTGGGCACAGAAAATCTGAAAAGTGAAGGATCATGATCAGTTTGTGGGAATCGATTCATAATATCATGTTAAAAATTGTAATTGATTTTAAATTGACTTTCAATATCATTATAGAAGTCAAAGTCAAGGCTGAATAAAAGCTATGAAACTAAAATGTATTTTTTTACTCACATCATCAAAGACAATCATAAATTATGCTTTCTTAAATAAGTGAATTGACAACAGAATAAACCTGGGGTCAACCACAGCACCAATTTACCAAATGACAAACTTGCCTTTTTACAAAATTTGCAAATATACCAAAATGTTTTATAAGGAATGTTATTTTTAAATATATACTTATATTCTCTTTAAGTATATTTTAAGGAATGTTCAATTTGTCAAAAGCTGAGTTCTAGGCTTATTTGGTCTTTACCTATTTTTTATTCAATAAATATATAAAATATATAAAATGCATGTATTTTAATATATTCTAGAAAATAAACATATTAATAACATACAAATTTTAATGAGGTAGTATTATAATAGAGAACTATAAATTCATTGGATATATTTTTATTCGTGAAAAATATATTCTTGAAGAGTACAGTTAGGAAGAAAGTATTTATGAAGAATATATTAATACAGAATATGTTCCTCAATAAATTTTTGAATATAGCCAAGAAGAAAATATTCATATTCATTTAATATATTCAATAAGAATATATTTATAGGAAAATACATTCACAATCACTTAATATGCTTACACAGTTTAACCTTTAAAACAACTTTTTTGGTAAACTAGTAAATTTAGCAATAGGCCATTCAGTAAATGGTCTTCGGTTCTGTCTTAGTTTTCCCTGAGCTGCATCGACAAATACCACACAATAGTTTGGCTTAAACAATGAGCATTTATTGGCTCATCGTTTTGAGGCCAGAAGTGCAAAACGGAGGCAAAGTGATGCTTTCTCCCGAAAGCTGGCAACATCCCGGTGCTGGCTGCCAGTGACCCGTGGGCTTCCATGGCTGACATCCCTGCCTTCCACCACGGGATGACGGGGTCTCCTTTCCCGTCCGTGCCCTGTTGCCCTCCAGCTTCCTGCCCTTCCTGTGGCTTGCTCTATGTCTGAATTTCTTCGGCTTACAGCGGACTCCAGGAATCTGGGTTAAAGCTGAATTTGCAAAGATCTATAACCAAGGCTGTCTGCTCTACTCTACCTATAAAAAACAAACACCTACATTTTCCATCTCATTCATTTGGAAACAAGATGAGCTAGCAAGCCATATATGTACTATTCTGCCATTAAGAGTAGGCTGATTTGTATTTCATGGTAATTTTCAACATAAATCCACCTACATAAAGTAAAGCATTTTCTTCACTCCTTGTGGGAAGCTCTTAGTAACATGGCTAATCCTAAATTTGGGCTTACTTCAAACTACAATGAAAAAAACACAATCTATAGACTATCTGTCAAGGTGATATTATTTTCCAAAATGAAGCTAAGATAAAGATGAGTTGTCATTCTTTTGGTTATCTGAATGGAAAAGAAATTGATTGTTGAAAGTAAAAAGTTTTAAAGAAAACTTGTTTAAAACCTCATTGTCGGTGGTTTATGAATTAACGCAAGTCAACCTACTTGCCTAGGGGAAATTCATTCCATACCTACAAGATGCCAAGCTGAGTACTGAACATTGGAGTGTAGTGGTAAGCTCAGGTTATTTTATCAGCTTTTCTAACTCCATTTGCAATAATTGTCTGTCCTTCACTATTAGCATGTTATTGTAGTTGGTCAGGTAGGTTTATTCTTTCATGTGTGTATTTGTTCCCCTGTGGTTCAGCACTATGCCCTTACCGTATTTTTATACCCATATTTCCTTGTACAGTATTTAGCACCAAATTTGTACTGCATGCATACTTACTGTTAGGCAGTACAAGAACATGGATTCAAGAGATCTCAACCAAATCAAATGTGACTTAATGAATGGCTGGTCTCACTCTACTATGGCCTGTCTTTAGACTGCCAGAACAAGTGAGACTGCACATATATCATCCCCTGTCCCCAGACTCAATATTCACTGAGTCTTATATCAAACCACAAATTATAAAACTACATGACTCTTTCATAATTTTATTTTCCCTCATCAATTCAACTCTGCTATTTATCAGTATTATATTTCTTTGGGATAACTGATTTACTACTGGAAAAAAATTAAATCTCCACTTCATTCCATACCCCATACTAAATTCCAAAAAAAAGAAAAAATTCTAGAAGAAATTTTTCTGACTATTTATTGTCTAAAATGGAGGAAAATGCCTTTATAAACATAAAAACAGAAGGAGAAAATCTATCTTAAAAAGTTAAAATTTAGGGCAATAATGACCAAGGGAAAAAAAGATATTAATAGCATATGAATAGCCAAATAAAAATCTGGTTAAAACTGAAACACATATATTTTAGTTTTCTAAAGACTGTAAAAATGTCAAAATCAAGACATCATCAGAGATGCTATCTCACCAACTGCTGGCAGATCCTGGGTTCCTGCCACATGGCAAGGCAAAATGGCGGATGGTCTCTGCCTTCTCCTTCAGGCTCACGTTCTCCACAAACTCAGCTGTGGGCAATCAGGTACATGGCTCATCTCTCCTCTCTCCTCATTGCTTCATCATCAGCTGTTCCACTGATTCTAGCCTCCAGTCTCTCTCTCAGCATCTCAGAGTTTCTCTGTCTTTTTGCACCTGCAGGAGATCCTAGAGTCCTCTCACATGGCAAGGTGAAATGGCAGCTCTTCTGTGTGTCTCTGCTTCAAGTCCTCAGTTTATGTAAGAGTTCAGTAAAAGGATTAGGACCCACCCAGGATCCTGCAATCTAATCAAAGGCCCTTAACCAAAGAATTTAATCAAAAGTGATCTAATCAAGGGAAGCAGACTTGGCCCAGTGGTTAGGGCATCCATCTACCACATGGGAAGTCCGCGGTTCAAACCCTGGGCCTCCTTGACCTGCGTGGAGCTGGCCCTGCGCAGTGCTGATGCACGCAAGGAGTGCCATGCCATGCAGGGGTGTCCCCATGTAGGGCAGCCCCACGCGCAAGGAGTGCACCCCATAAGGAGAGCCACCCAGTGCAAAAGAAAGTGCAGCCTGCCTAAAGAATGGCACTGCCCACACGGAGAACTGACACAACAAGATGACGCAACAAAAAGAAACACAGATTCCCGTGCTGCTGACAACAACAGAAGCGGACAAAGAAGAAGATGCAGCAAATAGACAACTGGGGTGGGGGTAGGGTGGGAAGAACGGAAGAGAAATAAATAAATAAATAAATCTTTTTTTTTAAGTGATCTAATCAAAAGATCCCTTAACTGAATCTAACCAAAAGTTCCCTCATACGACAAGCTTACATGTACAGGAATGGATTAGCTTAAGAACATAATTGCTGGGGCCCACAAAAGACTCAAGCCAGGACAACATTGACAAATTTTAATATTCTTAATATGTAAATGGAATTTACATATCAATAAGAAATAAATACCACCAATAGAAACATGGTAAAAAATAGAAATAGATTTATGAAAGAATAATTAGCAAGTCAATTATCATATTTTAAAATAATAAACTTCAAAGACCTTTTTGAATAAATTGCCTATAATCACTATCATTATTTCTTCATCTCACTCCTCAGCCACTGCTGTTAGGCATTCAGACAGACCACTTCACTAAATATCTTTCGCTAGGATCAAAAGTGAATTCAGTGTTAATAAATTCAAGGCACACTTTTTAGTCGTTCTCTTTCTTTGACCTCTTAGTAATATGATACACTGAGGACCATTCCCATCTTTTAAAAATATTTGTTTCCCTTGATTTGATGACTCACACTCCTCATGACAGAAGACATTCTTATCACTGAATTTAAACACCATTTCAACTCAGCCATTTATTATTAATAGAAATCCTGCCTTCCGTGGGTTTTCTCCTTCTCCTGTATCTACTTCTTCTTCTTTTTGTCTTTATTTATTTATTTTTTAATGTTACATTAAAAAAATATGAGGTCCCCATATACCCCCCGACCCCCATAAACCCACTACTCCCACAACAACAACCTCCTCCAACATCATGGGACACTCACTGCGCTCAGCAAACACATCTCTGAGCACTGCTGCACCACATGGTCAATAATCCACATTTAAGTTTACATTCTCCCCCAGTCCAACCAGTGAGCCATGGGAGGATACACAATGTCCATTAACTGTCCCCACAGTACCACCAGGACAACTCCAAGTCCTGAAAATGCCCCCACATCACATCACTTCTTCCCACTCCCCACCCCCAGCAGCCATCATGGCCACTTTCTCCACCTCAACACCACGTTTACTTCCATCACTAATCACAACAATTCCAGAACACAGCATTAGCAAGTCCACTCCAATCCATACTCCACTCCTCCATTCTATGGACTCTGGGATCACTATGTTCACTCCATCTCTGTATCAATAGGGTGCTTAGATTCCACTTCGATGATGGATGCAGTTCTCCCGTTTGCATATGTAAAAGAATGAAAGAGGATTACCAACTCACACCTTATACAAAAATCAACTCAAGATGAATCAAAGACCTAAATATAAGAGCTAAGACCATAAAGACTTTGGAAAGCAATGTTGGGAACCATCTACAGGACCTTGTAATAGGAAATGGCTTCATGAACTTCACACCCAAAGCACGAGCAGCAAAAGAACAAATAGATAAATAGGACTTCCTCAAAATTAAAGCCTTCTGTACCTCAAAGGAGTTTGTCACAAAAGTGAAAAGAGAACCTACACAATGGGAGAAAATATTTGGTAACCATATTCTGATAGGAGACTTATATCCTGCGTATATAAAGAACTCCTATATCTTGAAAATAAAATGACAAACAACCCATTCAAAAAATGGGAAAAAGATTTAAACAGACACTTCTCCAAAGAAGAAATACAAATGGCTAAAAAGCACATGAAAAAATGCGCCAAATCTCTAGCTATTAGGGAAATACAAATCAAAACTACAATGACATACCATCTTACTCCCATAAGATTGGCAGCTATGAAAAACACAGAAGACTACAAGTGCTGGAGAGGATGTGGAGGAATGGGAACACTCATCCACTGCTGGTGGGAATGCAGAAGGATCCAGCCATTCTGGAGGACAGTTTGGCGGTTTCTCAAAAAACTAGCTATAGATTTGCCATATGACCTAGCAATTCCACTGCTGGGTATGTACCCAGTAGAACTGAAAACAAGGACACAAACCAATATATGCACACCAATGTTCATAGCAGCATTGCTCACTATTGCCAAAAGTTGGAATCAACCCAAATGCCCATCAACAGATGAATGGATAATTAAAATGTGGTATATACATACAATGGAATACTACTCAGCTATAAGAACGAATACATTACAAACACATGTGATAACATGGATGAATCTTGAGAACCTTATGTTGAGTGAAGCAACCCAGGCATTGAAGGACAAATACTACATGACCTCAATGATATGAAATAAGTAAACCAAGCTGTCTCAGAGAGCTAGAGACTGGATGATAGGCTTAAAGGAATTTGGGGGGTTAGAGGAATGTTGTGAGCTGACACCTACCTGGGTGAAATCTATGATAAACTGGAGGTAAGTGTTTGTTCTACTTCTTCTTAGTCTCCTTTGGAAGCTCCTCTTCTACCCACTCCATTAAATTGTGGCAATCCTTAAGGCTTTGTTCTCTTTACTCTTCCCTTTGCTTTCTACATCCTATCCCTATGGAATTTTACCTACTCTTATTGCCTCATTTACAATCTCTAAAGAACCAAGCAGCAGACTTTTATGTAATTGTCTTCTGAACATCTCACCTTGGGTATTTTACAAACACTTCACACTTATCTGTATAAAACTGTCCAAAGTAGAATTTTTTGAAACATCCTAGATTCCATTCTCTCCTTACTCACAACATGCGATGAATTGCTGAGTTCCATTGATTCTATTTCATAATTGCCTGCTGAATCTATCCATGTATTCCCATTCTGTAATGGACAACTAATGCTTTGATTTGACCTCCCTTTCCACTTCCTTCTGGGGATTGTTTTTCTCCATATTCAGCAATGTAATTTGAAAGTAAGCTGCAATATTATTAAGGTTCATTTTTACCCTGGCCATAGTTTATGGGCATCAAGATTACCATCTGACTCAAAATGAGCCAGTTATTGGGAGGGGATGTGGCTCAAGCAGTTGAGCACCCACCTCCCACATGGGAGGTCCCAGGTTCAGTTCCTGGTGCCCCCAGAAAAACAAAAACAAAAACAAACAACAAGCAAAACAAATGAAAAAACCAACTCAGGGAAGCCAATGTGGCTCAATGGTTGAGTGCTTGCTTCCCACATATGAGGTTCCTCAAAAACAAACAAACAAACTGACAAACAAAAAGAGCCAGTTGTTGTACCCTCACAATCCTGGACAGTTACTTATTGTATATAGGTGGGCATTCAGTCCAAGCAAGGTCAATCAATCAAAGTCCTCTCCTGAAGTTATTTTTTAAACTTATTCAAAATATGAGTAGGCCCTTTTTCTATGGTGAAGAAGTAAGATTTGAATCACAGGAGTCACATATGGTCTCGTTTTTAATCGTGTAGAGAAAGCTAGTCTGAGGGAATTAGTTTGAGAAGTAGAGAAAAAGCATAAAAAAAGACAGTTAATGACAACAGAGACAATGGGAAAGGAGAGAGAGAGATGACAAAGCTATTAAGAGTACTGGAGTCCTTGATTTACATTGTCCCTAAGGCCCAAATGAAACCTTTTCTCCTCACGTTTTGGTTACAACAGTGAATAAATTTTTCCTTTTGCCTAAGATGGTTTGAGTTGGGTTTCTATCCCTTTTAATCAAAAAATTTCTTTGTAATGCATACTGCAAGCTACCCTGGTCCACACTGTTGCCTTCTACGTGGGCTCTCCTCAACAGCCCTTGTTCTCCTGTTATCCATTCCCAAAGTGCAACCAGAGTGATCTTTTAAAAATGGAAAATACAATTCTTAAAATGAAGTCCTTAACAAGTCTTGTAAGGCCTTATGTGATCTGACCCCAACTGCCTCGCAAGTCTCATCTTGAACCATTCTATCGTGCTGTACATGCATTAGCAGTACTGATTTTTTTTTTTTAAGTTCCTCTAGCATTGGCCAGTCTAGAAAGTTCTTACTTTTGTGCTCACCTATAAAGACCTCCCCCCTTGGCTTGGCTAATTTTTATTCATTCCTAAGTGTCACTTCAGAAGACGTACTCTAATACCCCTGCCTAGGTTAAATCCCCTTAGTTATGTTCTTTTTAATCACACCTTTAGCTGCTATATGTTTCACACCTTTAAATCTGCTAGACTACGTTCCACCAAAATATAACAGAAACCCAATCTGTTTTGCTCACTTCGGTGTCACAACCCCTTCTTGTCATTACCCAATGGGAACTAAAGAGTTGCACATCAGTACTGAAAATGCAAATGAGTGATTGTTTTTCACATATCATATTATCAAAGTTTTCTCTAAATAATACTAAATATTGTCAAAGATCTTTTACTCACTGATGATGAAATTATAAATTGTGCAACATTTCAGTGGCAATTTGGTATTATGTATCAAAACTTTAAAAATGTATATATCCTTTCAGCTGGCAACTCCACTTCTAAGATTAACTTAAAAATTAATTATAGGCAAAAGAATTATAAGGGAATATTCATCACAGCATTGTTTCAATAAAACTGGAAGAAAAATAACAGAAAAAACTAAATGCCCAACAACAGGGATTGCTTATCTTATAGCCATATACTGGAATAAAATGTGGCTATTTAAAAGTATAATGTCAACTTATTATTGAAATGGAAAACTATTCATAACATGTTCTTAAATGGCAAAAAGCATGTTACAAAAATGGTAAGAGTGGTATGATTTCACTCTAAATTTATATATGGATATAGATTGAAAGTAAATTTAGAGAGTAATAGACATCAAATATGTTTCATTATCTCTAAGTAGTGAGGCCAAGGTTAACATTATTCTAATATTTTTGCTTACTATATTTACATGGTTCTTTAATAAACATATACTGGGTAATTTAGGTTTATTCCTCATAAAATTGATTACCATATAAGAGGAACTTATAATAACCCAACCAGGCAGTGGACTTGGCCCAGTGGTTAGAGCGTCCGTCTACCACATGGGAGGTCCGCGGTTCAATCCCCAGCCTCCTTGACCCGCGTGCAGCTGGCCCATGTGCAGTGCTGATGCGCACAAGGAGTGCCCTGCCATGCAGGGGTGTCCCCTGCGTAGGGGAGCCCCACGTGCAAGGAGTGCACCCCGTAAGGAGAGCCGCCCAGTGCAAAAGAAAGTGCAGCCTGCCCAGGAATGGTGCTGCACACACAGAGAGCTGACAAAACAAGATGATGCAACAAAAAGAGACACAGATTCTGGTGCCGCTGACAACAACAGAAGCGGACAAAGAAAACGCAGCAAATACACACAGAGAACAGACAACTGGGGTGGGAGGGGTGGGGAGTGAAATAAATAAATAAATCTTTAAAAAATAATAATAACCCAACCACTGTGTAAAGTAGTTTATACGCATTATGTTATTTAATTATTACATAATTATTATATAATTAGAACATCATAGTTATTGTATCCAGTGTTACAACTGAGGAAATAGGATTTAGAGGTAATAATTTGCACAAGGCCTGGATTCTAACTCAAATCTGTCATCTTCTAAAGCCCTACCTCTTAACCATCATGCTGTAATAACGATGTTTCTATGTTTACAAGGCACTAGGCTAAAAGGTAATGGGTAAATAAAAATGTGGCTATTGAATTGTGTATCCCATGTTCTTGGTCGTGGTCCCCATTCTGGTGGCTGTGGACCCCTTGTTAATAAAACCTCTTCAAGATATTACTTCAATTAAGGTGTGGCCCTACGGAATCAGGTTGGGCTGTAATCCAGATTATTCACATCCTCTATAGACAGAGTGAAAGTCAGGTATAAATAGAGGCCTGGAGAAGCCCCACGTGCATTGACACATGGAAAAGCCAAGGACCCCAGGACTGCTGGCAGCCAGCCCCAGAAGGCCACAGTCTGTGGGAAGAAAGCATTGCTCTGCTGATGCCTTGATTTTAGATTTCTAGCCCCAGAAACATGAGCCAATAAATCCCCATTGTTTAAGCCAACCCATTGTATGGTATTTGTTTTAGCAGCTGGGAAACTAAAACAGGTTTTGGTACTAGAAAGTGGAGAGCTGCTAATACAAATACCTAAAACGTGGAAACAGCTTTGCCATTAGATAATGAGTAGAGGCTGGAAGAATTGTGAGGTACTTGATAGAAAAAGCCTAGATTGCTTTTAATAGACTTTCAATAGAAATATGGACACTAAAGGTACTTTCAAAGTGTGTTCAAAGTGTGTTCAGAGTATAAGAGGTACAAGTTAGGAGGTCACAAAGTTTAGGGCATACTCAAGGGGGGGAAGCAAGTTGAACTTTTTCACTAGTGCAGTTTCTCGAAGTGGGATCTATAGTCTACCTGCAACATATTCCTCAGCCCACACCAGACCTGCTAAAGAAAAAAGCATCAGCCAACTCAGAAGAGTTCAAATTACATCTAAGAGCATTGCCCATTTGATGTCATGCTTTCTTAAAAATGCTTTTAATTCTTATAGATAGAACCTCTGGCAAAATTTATAGAGCTTGAGGACCATGGAACAAAGGAATACGTGAAATACACTAACAGGCTTTACTATGTTTCCAAATATCTGAGACCAGCTAAATACAATGAAGCTCACCAACATCCCCCTGGGCCTTGGGGTCTTAGTTTGAACCAATTTTAAGTTGACTTTAGCAGGTTTTCTACTGGGTTCCAAAGAGCCTTCAGGAGCCTTGCCAGTCTATTAACTAAGCAAAATCTTAGGCAGATTAAAGTGGCATTTAGGATGCCAATACCCTCAGATGCCCATATTCTTTTGGAAAATACCAGGCTTCCAATTGCCTCAGCCTCTTCATCACAGTTTTGGCATGTCTGCTGTTTTATTTCACAGATTGACAGATTAGAACTGGACTTTCCCAAACACTTCAGCCCAGGCCTACATCCTGGATATCTCTGGAAATACAAAGGGACGGAAAACAAGGAAGGGTAGATGGAAGCAAGTAGGCAAAGTTCTAAGAGGTTTGAGCCATTTAAAGACCCAAGTGGCTTAGTTTGAGGACTATAGTCCCATAGTATGCAAAATTCAATCAACCCTATTTTATTTTCCTAGTAACTGAGCCAATACCATATTTTTCTTCCTTCCCCTGATTTCAATGAGGTCACCCAATTTAGGAAATCCCTTACTAGACAATGATGGGTCTTCGTAGTGAGGCTGCTGCTCTAGCTAGGAGGGGGGTGTCCAAAACTGCCAACCACTACTCGGGTCCTTCAAGACTGCTCACATATGAATGCTCCTTTTTGCCTGTATCTCTTGTTCATAGATAAAACTTGGTTGCTGTGAGCCTCTGAAACTCCAAACACTTGTTCTGGATACAGTTTTTGCTCTTCCACAAACAGAAAACATAATGTAACAAATATCTTCAATACATTTACGCTGAAGCAATTAAAATAAAAATGCACCTTCCTTTTTACTCTACATGGTTGGATAGAAGTGGTCCCAGAAGAACACACGGCAAATGGACACAGAGAGCAGACAACTGGAGGTGGGGGGAGGGGGGGAGAGAAATAAATAAAAAATAAATCTTTAAAAAAATAATAATAAAGTGAAATCATGAATCCTTAAAGGAATTTTTAGCATAAACTATTAAAATTTTTAACCATGGCTAGAAAATAGCTAGATTTCAACTTCCATTATAAATTACTTTTCTAAGCATTGCTGCAACATAATCACAGGGTACTCCTTTAAAATTTGTTTATACAATCAAATCCTAATCAGAATCCTTTCGACTATACATTTTACCACTTACTACTTCTATCTATAATTAAATAAAACCACTGCATTCATAACTAAGAGAAGTGACTACTTGGATGCAGTTCATTTCACTTATCACATTTCTACCTGAGTTGGGAGTTGCTTAGGACTAGATCAAATTACAAAAAAAAAAACTCAGAAAACAATAACAACAACAACAAAAAAAACCCAGAAAGTTATACTACTTTTATGGTGCTCCTAAATATGAAAGAATATATATATATATATATATATATATACACACACACTCATATTTAAACAGGATTTCAAAGAACTAAGAATCTTCTGAACTGAGATGGACAGTAACATCATATAGAGGAAGAAAGGGTCAGTCCAAAGGTTTCTACCACATAGAACGTTCACAGCCACTTTCTGTATACGGTGCATGGTATGCAGGAGGGAAAAAAAAGGGGAGGGGAGGAAGGGAGAGAAAAGGAAAGTCTTTGCGGTTTTGGTAGAAGATAATACTTGCTTATTCTGATGGACCTAATTAAATATCTTTTCAAAAACTCCTCTGAATATCTGGGTTCTTTCTGAGTGGCCTGGCCCAATGCCAGCTTCCAGTGCTGTCACACGTAGGGGAGGGCAGGGAGCAGGACCAGGCTGCTGCAGATCTGGGTGTCCCGGTCATGCAGAGAGGGATACGGCTGCCAAATCAGGGGAGAGGAAAACACCAGACTAATGGTCATTCCCAGGTCATCGTTTCCTGCCATTTGCCAGTGAATATAGACACCCAAATTTCCCAAATTTACTGCCCCTCAAACTCCGATCTTAGCTGTAACAATTAATTTTTCCAGCTATCTGGCAGTTTTGGTGCATGATACATTTAGGCTAGACTCTTCTTGCCACTTTCTAACAAGAGTTTGAAAAAAGTTACTTATCCTCCCTAAATATTAAAATGCCCATCTGTAAAACTTAACGTTTCCTTTCACAGGTTTTGTTTGAAGATTAAAGGAGATACTTTACAAAAATGTTCTAGGACAATTCCTGACACTAAGCAGATTCTGGATAAATACACATTTCCAATGTTGACTTCCCTCCTTCTTACATGACTAACCTCCCACTATTCTCTTGATCCCATTGCCTCCCAGTTCTTCCAGGACTCTACGCCTACGATTATCTTTTCTCTCTCTTGTCTTGCCACACGCTTCTTTCCTACTGGCTCCTGAAGACTCACCTCACGTTTACTAAGTAAGACCCAGGTATTTTTCACATGCCGTCTTCACCTAACCCTACCTCTCCTGAAGCTACGGTCTTTCTTTCTCCTTTTTATGTTCAAACCGCTTCAAAAAGAATGCCGTAGAGGGATCCTGTTTTTGTTTCCTGGCTGCTAAAGCAAATACCATGCAATAGGTTGGCTTAAAAAACAGAAAATTATTGGCTCAAGTTTTCGAGACTAGGAGAAGCCCAAAATTAAGGCATTGCCAAGATGATGCTTTCTCTCAGAAGGTGGTGCATTCGGGGCTGGCTGTTGACAGTCTTGGTGCTCGGCTTTTTTGTCACATGGCAGTGCACATGGTGTCCTCTCCCGGCTGAACTTACAGCCTCTGGCTGCTCCCTCTGGCTCCTCTCTCTCTCTGTGACCTTCCCTCTAAGGCCTTCATTAAAAGGATTAAGATGCATGGTGATTCAGCTGGGCCACCCCTTGACTGAAGGAACTTTATCAAAAGGTCCTATTTACAAAGGTTCACACCCACAGGAATGGATTAAGTTTAAGGATATGTTTTTCAGGGGTACATAACACCAGGCCACTATAAATCCATACAAAGGTGGGGAAATATGTAACTATAGGTATTGCATTCAAAATTCAGACCACATTTGCATGTGAGCACCCATTTTCCCCATCATATTCTCAAATAGATAGATGACTCCTAAATAAGCTAACAGCCATTGATCTAACACTTCACAGATAAATGAAGTGATCTATTAGTGTGACAGCAGATCGGCTTCTGCCCCTTCCCAGTCCTGAAGGCATCCTAGGTCTGGGCATTAGTCACCTTTTTCTTGCTAATTTCAAGTAATCCTCATCCCACATGATCTATCTGCCTCATGTAACATACATACCAACCTTTTCTTCTTCAAATTTTCTCTTCCGTTGATTTCTGGCACTACTTTTATCTCTCAATTACTCATCATTGCGCAACCCCGTCTCTCTCTGCTCCTACTGATAAGCAGGGTTATAAATTTTGGTGTTGACCAAGATACCTCTTGTCTTAATTTATTCTTGTTATACCTGCTTTACATGGACTATATAATCCATGTCTAAAGACTTCCACATCTCTAGGACAGACCTTTACCCATATCTCCAGGGGACTAAAAAGAAATTGGAAGAGGGAGATACAATATGGAGACAGAGTAGGGAGCTCGAACAATCAGCCTCAGTCTCAACCATGCCCCCACCAGGAGCTAAGTCTGCGGAAAATTAAAGGCAGGGGAAAGCCTGAGGGTAGTGGGAACAACTGGTTAAACAGTGCTACCTGATCAAAGATGACTTTTTCCTGATGCTTGCTCAGCTGCAAAAGCTTGACAGTGTTTTGCAACTTTTTTTCTTGTTCAAACAATTTCTTGCGTAGTTTGGTGATTTCTGCCTTCATTTCTCCAATCTGCTCACAGTGTAGGGTTCACTGGCCATCAGTAGGGAGTGAGACTCTCCAGAAAAGCTTCAGTAACCTCGAGGCCTCTTCCAGGATCACCCTGGCTGTGTTCACGCTGGTGACGAACCTGTTCAGTGGCACTGAGTGTGGACCCTTTGTTTCCAGCTTTCCACTTGTAGGGCTGAGATTTTCTTGGATTTGAATGTCCATTTCAGCAAGGACCCTCTGTCCCTGGCCAATCTGTTTGCACAGGGCATTGTAGTCCTCGGTCAGGCCCAGGATGTGGCAGCCCCTTTTGTTGGCCCACAGGCAGTAGCCAGGAACCAGATGGGGCACGCATGGGGTGCTGGTAGGTGAGCTGCCACCGTCACAGGAGAGGGAATCCATTTCATTTCCAGAGAACAAAGGAGTCTCTGAAGCTGATTTTGGTTGTACTGCAGTTGGCCATAACCCACAAAATCCTTGGAAAGCCAGAGGAAATCTGGAGCTTAGGCCTGGGGGTACCCATCCAGGAACACCAAGTCCCAGCAAACTAGGCTCCTGAGGAGAACTTACAGCCAATAAAGCTTGTGGTCCCCCCTCCCCCCAAAAAAAAGAGTGCTACCTGGCGGTACATTAGGTAAGTGTACATTTGGAGAGACTTAAAGAGAAGATTGACAGCCTTGAGGGACTCCTCTCCACAGCACACTGGATGGATCTACACTCCCTGCACAGGCCCCTGGGCCTGTTTGGACTGGGAAGTCAGCTATGCAGGTTGTCTCTAGTGGGGCACTCCTACCAAAATTAGCCCTCCAGGTAGCAGCAACTAGAGAAAACAAAAAGAGTATTAAAAACATACACAGGCAAGGCCCTACTTTGGAGTTTGTGCTCCCGAGTGTGACAGAATTGGACTCAGTTGTGACTTCTTTACACAGCCTCTTCTGTCCCTTCTATCTGAACCTATAGTTGGTGCTAGAGTTGGTAGGCATGTGTCCAAAAGACTTGAATCTTTGAGCTGTCCGTGTGCCAGCTGGGCCCTGAGTCTCAGCAGAGTTGCAACACCTACTCTCCAGTTCTTTGGACTCACCCAGGAAAACTAAGAAGGAGCTGAGGATGGACAAACCCCACACCAAGGAAATGAGAGAGTCTACAACGGCAAGCAAGAGAGTTCCATCCATCAGCCATATGGGATCCAGGCCCCCTATCAATTAGAGGTGGAGTGGCCATCACCATCCCAGAATCCTCAGGACTGTGGAATAAAATACAAATTAGAGTGGACTCACTGGTATTCTACTATAGACTTGCAATGATTCTGGCAATGGAAGAAATTATATCATTGATGTGGAGACGCTGGCCACTGGAGGTGCTGAGGGAAAAAGAGGTATAATATGGGGACATTCTCGGGATTTAGGATTGTCCTGAATGACATTGCAATGACAGATACAGGCCATTATATATCCTGCCATAACCTACAGAATTGAGTGGGAGAGAGTATGAACTACAATGTGGGCTATAGTCTATACGTAGTGGCAATGCTCCAAATGTATTCATCAGTTGCAATGCATGTACACACTAATGGAAGAAGTTGTTAATGTGGGGGAAGGGTGGGTGGTGTGGAGAATGATGCATATGGGAATCCCTTATATTTTTTGCGTGTAACGTTTTGTGTAATATAAATATCTTTTTACAAACATAAAAAAAAAAACATTTTAAAAAAAGGGAAAAAATACAAGGGATTCCAAAAGGAAAACACATGAAATGTATAGGGAATTCCCATATATGCCCCAATCACTTATACAATTTCCTGTTATTAACACCTTACATTAGTGAGGTACATTTGTTATAATAGATGAGCCAAAATTGAAGAATTGCAACGATCCAGGGTCAATAGTTTACATTATGGTTTACACATTGTGTTGTACAGTTTTATGGTTTTACAGAGTATTTTTAGGGCCTTGGAATTATTCTGTATGATACTGCAGTGACGGACACATGACACTACACATTTGTCCACACTTACGAATTGAGTCTTTCAAAGTTTAAATCGGCTCCCACCACCATGTGCGATGCTGCAGCCCCTCCCCAGGCCAGAGTTGCCTTGCTCTCTCACTGACCACCTCTTGCAGTCTATCCTTCTTCCTTCTACCTGCTGAAGTCCCACCTGCTCTCATATCCAATCTCATCTCTTCTCACCCTTCTTTGTACTCCTCTTGCACATACTGCCCGGGCCCTGGGAATGAAATGATCTTATTTTCCAAACAAAAATATTGGGACACATGTGTCACAATTATTCTAACTAAGAAATAAAATGAGGAAAACTTTTTTAAAAAAATACACAGGCAAAAAACCCAAATGGAACAGACTGATATTGCTGGAGGAGGAAGAGGGGAAGCTTTAGCAAAAGGCCCCCCGTTAAGTAAGGCATAGGCTAAAAAGAGAGACTGAGCACACAATAAACACATTAAAGAATCAAATGCCAAGATATCAGAAGAAAATTACAAGCCATACTAAGGAACAGTAAGATAAGGCCCAGTTGAAGGAAAAATTTAAACCTCCAGATGAAACATAGGATTTGAGACAACTAATCACAGATTGGACTAATCACAAAGACTGGCAGAATGGATAAAAAAATACCAGCCATCTCTATGCTGTTCACAAGGCATGTGTCAAAAAAGACACAGATGTGTTACAAAGACACAGACTGTGTCACAAAGACACAGACTGGCACGTATCACGAAGACACCAATTGGAATAATGGATAAAAAATAATCAGACAGAAATGTTGTCTATGAGAGACTCGCCTTATCCACAAGGACAAAAATAAGCTGAAAGGGAAGTGGATGTGGCTCAAGTAATAGAGCTTCCACCTACCATTTGGGAAGACCTGGGTTCGATCCCTGGGGCTTCCTGATAAAGAAGAGGAGAAAGTGTGCCCGTATGACAAGGCAGTGTCCTCATGAGTGCCCGCATAGTGAGCCAGTGTCCCCACGAGTGCCTGCGGGGTGAGCCTTGAATAAACGGGGGGAAAGGCAAAGACAAATGAGATTATATAGCTAAGAGACTTCAAAATGAGTTGGGAGAGCATCAGAGAGGTAACACTTATGCATGTCTCAGCCGGATCTCACAAATAATGGGGCTCCTAAGGGCTCTGGAGACACCCAGGTCCTGCAGTCATGGCAGATAGCTCTGGAGTTCAGTGCCTTGTCAGTAGTTCCTGCGTTGGAGTTTGTGCTTCCAAGTGTGACAATGTTGGACTCAGATGTGATTTCTCTATACATGCTTCTTCTGTCCCTTCTATTTGAATCTATAGTTGGTGCTGGAGTTGGTAGGTGTATGCCCAAGAGACTTGAATCTCTGGGTTGTCCATATACCACCTGGGCCCTGAGCTTCAGTGGAGCTGCAACACCTACTCTCCAGTTCATTGGACTCACCCAGGACAACTAACAAGAAGGTGAGGATGGATAACCACCATCACAAGGAACTGAGAGTCTACAGCTACAAGCAAGAAAGTTCCATCCATCAGCCATATGGGATCCAGGCCCCCTCTCAATTACAGATGGAGTGGGCATCACCATCCCAGAATCCTCAGGACCGGGGAATAAAATATGGACTAGAGTGGACTTACTGGTATTCTACTACAGACTTGCAATGATTCTACCAATGGAAGAAATTATATCATTGATGTGGAGACACTGGCCACTGGAGGTGATGAAGGCAGGGAGAGGGAAAAAAAGGTGTAATATGGAGGCATTTTAGGACTTGGAAATGACCTGAATGACATTGCAATGACAAGATACTAGACATTATATATCCTGCCATTAATCTACAGAATGGAGTGGGAGAGAGTGGAAACTACAATGTAAACTATAATCCATGCTTAGTGGCAATGCTCCAAAATGTGCTCATCAGTTGCAATGAATGTACCACACTACTGAAAGAAGTTGTTAATGTGGGGAAAAGTGGAAGGTGTGGGGAGTGGGGCATATGGGAATCCCTTATATTTTTTTGTGTAGCATTTTATGTAATCTAAGTATGAGCTTAAAAGAAATAAAAAATATATATATAAAAAAACCTCCCCCAAAATTAAAAGCCCAACACCAGATGAATTCACAGGTGAATTTTACCAATCATACAAAGAAGAATTAATACCAATCCTGCTCAAACTCTTCCAAAAAAATAGAACAGGAAGGAATGCTCCCAAATTCATTCTATGAAGCCAGTATCACCAGAATACCAAAGCCAAATAAAGATATCACAAGAAAGGAAAATTACAGACCAATTTCTAATGAACATAGATTTAAAAACCCTCAACAAGGACCCAGGTTTGATCCCTGGGGCCTCCTGGTGAAAAAGAAGAAGAGAAAGCATGCCTGTACAGCAACCAGTGTCTGCATGGTGAGCATAGTGCCCACACACTGAGCCAAGTGCCCATGCGGTGAGCCAAGCGACCATACAGGGAGTCAAGTGCCCACATGGTGAGCCAAGTGCCCTGTGGTGAGCCGAGTGCCTGCACAGTGAGCCAACTGCCCACACGAGTGCCCACACGAGTGCCCCTGCAAGTGAGCCACACAGCAAGATGAGGATGCAACAAGAGAGATGAAGGGGAGAATCAAGATGAAGCACAGTAGAAACCAGGAACTGAGGCAGCACAGAAGACACAGAGCCTCTCTCCACATAAGAGGTTCTCAGGATTGAATCCCAGTAAATCCTAGAGGAGAAAGATGAGAAGAGTAGATAAAAAGAGAAATAGATACAGAAGATCACACAGTGAATGGACAGAGAGCAAAAACAGCAGGGCAGGGGAGGGAAATGGGGAGAATAAATAAATAAATCTTTTTTTTTAAATCCTCAACAAAATACTTGCTAATTGAGTCATATAGCACATTAAAAGAATTATACATCATGATCAAGTGGGTTTTATCCCAGGTATGCAAGAATGGATCAGCACAAGAAGATCAATGTAGTATACCACATTATTAAATTGAGGAAGAAAAAATCACAGTCATCTTGATTAATGCATAAAAGGCATTTGACAAAATCCAACATCCTTTCTTTATAAAAACACTCCACAAGATAGGAAAAGAAGGAATCTTTCTCAACATCATTAAGTGCATATATGAAAAATCCACAGCTACCATTGTACTCAATGGTGAAAGATTGAAAACTTTTCTCCTAAGACTGGGAAAAAGATAAGGATGCCCACTCTCTCTACTGTTATTCAATATTGCCTTACATGTTCTAGTTAGATCAATTAGGCAGGAAAAATAAATAAAATGCAACCAAATAGGAAAGGAAGAAGTAAAACTTTTGCTATTTGCTAATGACATGATCCTATACCTAGAAAATCCAAAAGAAAAAAACCCACAACAAAGCTACTAGAGCTAATAAAAAACTCAGCAAAGTGGTATAATGCAAGGTTAATACAGAAAAATTAGTAGTGTCTCTATACACTACTAATGTCCCCACTACAATCTGGGGACAAAGTCAGAAAAAAAATCCCATTACTACGGTAACTAAAAGAAGCAAATACTTGGGCATAAACTTAACAGGGGACAAAAAGGACTTGTACACAGAAAATGACAAAACATTGCTAAAAGAAACCTAAATAAATGGAATGACATTCCAAGTTCATGGACTGGAAGACTAATATCATTAAGATGTTGATTCTATCCAAATTGATCTATAGACTAATGCAATACTAAAAAAACTTCCGAAAGCCTTCTTTGCAGAATTGGAGCAGCCAATCATCCAAATTATTTGGAAGGGTAAAGGGTCTTGAATAGTGAAAAATAACTTTAAAAAGAAGAATGAAGTTGGAGGGCTCTCATTTTTTAATAAGGTTTAAGAGTTTGTTGGTAACACATTACAGTGACTATAACACTGCTGATTTGTAAATGTGATTTTAGCTGAAAGGGGGTACTCCAGGGACAGAAATGACAATTGAAAGAAGCTCAAGGTTAATCTAAGGTATGTGTAACATAGTGATTTTGGTGGTGGTTGAAGATTGTGGATAAGAGTATAAAGATAAGAATATTCTTCTGGGGCAGTCTGAGATAATTTTATGAGTTCCAGAAAGAGAAAGATCAGGTTTGTAAACTAATCTATCCCTCCATGTGTGGTATCCTTTAATTGCATTAAACCCAGCGGGTGTGCCTTTGCTTAGGTTATTTAAGATTGCTTAGGTCACTGCTTTGGGCTTTCGATTCACCTATGTCAGTGGGTGTGGCTCAGGTAGAGTCCCTGCCCCTTCACACCAACAGACACGGAAAGAGAGAGCTCTGTCGTTTTCATCCTGCCACTTGACAGAAAGGAGAAGCTCACACAGCTGAGGCCAGGGGAGAGATGAGCCATTTTTCTAACAGCTCACAGCTAAGATCAGGAAGAGAGCAAAACAGCCGAGACTAATACAGGAGACCCAGAAAGAAACAGCCTATGCCAGGAGAGAGAGGACTACAGGAGCACTTGAGTGTGAAGCCTCAAAAGGCTGGGCCCACAGAGCTCAAAAGGAAAGAGTGAGCCTGGCGGGGAAGGCAGAGACCAGCCAGAGATCGGCAGCCATCTTGCTTCAACAAGTGACTACTGATTTCGGTGAGAAAGCATCTCTTATGGTGCCTTGAGGTGGACTTCATATAGCTTTGGAACTGTAAACTTTTACCAAACAAACCGCCTCTATTGAAGGCAACAGGTGTCTAGTATTTTGCATTGGCACCCCTTTAGCACCCCTTTGGCACACTAAGACATCTTTTACAAAGTGTTAAGAATATGGTAATACTCTGGAAAATTACAACTAATGTAGCTTATGGATGATAGTTAACAGTAATATTTTAATATTTTTGCAGCAATGGCAAAGAAGATATATCAATCTAAGGGTCAACAATAGGAAAGTATAAGGGAGTCAGGGATTTTCCCTTTTGGAGTTATGAAAACATTCTGTGGTTGACTGGGATGATGACAGCACAACTCTGTGACAAAAATGAGAGCCACTGAGTGTGCACTTTGAATTCACTGAAAAAGCATGGAACTATATAACACAGGGAATCCTGTGGTGGAAGATGGACTGTGGTTAACAGAACGAGTATGAGAACATCCTCTCATGAACTATAACAAGTATATAATACAAATACAGAGTATTAATAATAGAGCAAGTTTGAGGGAAATTACACGAACTGTAAGATACAGGCTATAGTTAGTAATATTTTGATGATGCTCTTGCATAGTTTGTAAAAATGTTTCACAATACAAGGTGCTGGTGGTGGGTGATGTATGGGAGCTCTGTATGATGTTATGCATATTTGCTTTGCAAGCTCACAACTTTTGCTGTAGACTTATTGTATGTTCGTGTATGAATGATATTCTGCAATTTAAAATTTTTTAAATGAAGGAAAAACAAAAGCCATGCTTTAAAGTCAGATGACCTGGGATAAAATCCCCATTTCCACCTCAATGTATGGTTTTAGGAAAGCATATTTACATCTCTAGGTTTTGTGTTTCACATGTATAAAATGCAAATAATAAAGTACCTTCTTTAAAGCACTGCTGTAAGGATCATATGAGGTAATATATGGAAAGCTTAGTACACCTCCTGGCACCCTAAGCAAATACCCAATAAATGTTAGCTGCTTTAAAAAAAGAAAGGAACTTTCCTTTATCGTATGATCCATGAGTATTTTTTTCTACTATCATATCTTGTGTTAGCAAGTTCAAGGTAAAATGTGCATACATACTTACGCTTCCTATGGTACGACTTCATTCTAAGGGATCTTCCCACCAAAAGACAACTAGAACTGAGACTAATTAAAACAAGCATACTTTTAAATGCATGGCTAAGCTCACAAGAAGGAACAGGAATCCAAAGGAGGTCAGGAAGGAAGGCAATGAACTGAAGTCTAAGCAAAGAGCAGGGAGTAAGAAGTGAGTGAAATCAAGGTGCCCTGGGAACAAGCACTGATAGCAGTGCTGTGATCTTGGGGTCCTAAGCGCAGAGTCTCTCTCATGGTTAGGGAGCTACCATAAGTCTCCTATGCTACTCTGGACCCTCCAGGGAGCTAAAGTGTTCCTGGGTGTTAGCAAATTCTGGATAGGGTAGACACAACCAGATCCTCTTTGTGGAAACATCCTTAAACTGAGTCCTTGATATTCCCAAATATTAAGTTCAAGAACATATGAGCTTATAAACAGAAATCAAGCCACTACATGTGAGTTATCAGAAACAAATTAAATTTCTAAGGAAATTCATATGCTGGAATTATCAGGCACACAATATAAACTTACCATATATGAAATGGTCAAAAATTTTAGAATTGATTATTTTTAAATAACCAAAAACAGCTCTTAAAACATGACCATGATTTAGAAGTGAAGCACCTGGAGCTAAAAAGCTTAACCTTTGAAATTAAAAACTTGCAGTATTATCTGATACTGGTGGAAGAGATAATTTATGAACTAGAAAATAGAGCTGAGGAAATTACCCAAAATTGGCCCAGAAGGCATAAAATAAAAGGGGTGTATATTCTAGCAGATGATAGTAAGGATTCTGGAATCAGGCTAAATTTGAATCCCACCTCTGCCACTAACTAGCTCTGTAACCATGGTCATGTTACTTATCCTTTCTGAGCCTCAGATTCATCATCTGTAAAAATAGTTATTTGTGTAAGGATTACATAAGGTAACATAGGTAAAATTCTTGCTTCAATATCTGGGAATATTAAGCACTATAGAATAATTGTTATTATCAACATGACAGACTAAGCCCAAACACATCTATTATATAAAGATACACAAGAGGGAAACGGACTTTGGCCCAGTGGTTAGGGCGTCCGTCTACCATATGGGAGGTCCGCGGTTCAAACCCCGGGCCTCCTCGACCCGTGTGGAGCTGGCCATGCGCGGTGCTGATGCGCGCAAGGAGTGCCCTGCCATGCAGGGGTGTCCCCCCCATGGGGGAGCCCCACGCGCAAGGAGTGCGCCCGTGAGGAGAGCCGCCCAGCGTGAAAAGAGAGGGCAGCCTGCCCAGGAATGGCGCCGCCCACACTTCCCGTGCTGCTGACGACAACAGAAGCGGACAAAGAAACAAGACGCAACAAACAGACACCAAGAACAGACAACCAGGGGAGGGGGGAATTAGATAAATAAATAAATCTTTAAAAAAAAAAAAGATACACAGGGTCTAACTTGCCTATTAAAAGTTTTCAAGTTGACTCATAAAACAAATTCCAACTCCATGCTATGTATAAGAGACACACTAAATACAAAGTTATTCAGAAAGGCAAAAAATGTAAGAATGATATGTCTGGCATATGCAAAAACAAAAAGTAAACAGTGGTCAGGATTCTAATATGGGACAAGGTAGAAATCAGAGGAAAAAGCATTAAGAGTCACAGAAGGTACTTTAAAGGTGCTAAAGGGAACAATTCATAGTGAATATACAGCAATTACACATTTCTATGTACCCAATGAGAGTAAAGAAACTTTCTTAAAGCAAAAAATGCAGGAGGTACAAAGACAAGTAGGCAGACATAGTGACGTAATAGGAGCTTTAATTCTCCTCTTAGTCCAAGACAAAGGAAGACGAAAACATAAAATAAAATAAAAAAAAGAATTTAGAAGGCTTAAATAACATTTTCAGGGAAGTATATCTTAGGGATAGATAATGAACGTCTTCTGTACCTAAAATAGAGAATATCCCTTCTTTTCAAATACCCATGGGACTTTTACTAAAACTGATCATATGTTAGGCCACAAAGAAAAATTCAATAAAATCTAAAGTAGAAATAATACAGAAAACATTGTTTCTCCACAAAACAAAGAAAAGAAGTTCCTCCACTGAAAAAGATTGAGTTAAAGAAGAGGAAAAAATAATGTAGAATTTCTAGAATATAACTATAATGAAAACATTGTATATTATAAATCATAGGATTCAGTTAAACAGTACTCACAAGAAAATTTAAATCCCTAAATACTTATTTCAATAAAAAGGAAAGAATAAAAAGAACACACATGATTAAAAACTAGCTTAAAGTTATTTTTTTTTAAAGAGTAGCAAAATAAGCCAAAGGAAAACAGAAAAAAGAGATTAATAAAAATAAAAGCAGAAATTATGTAGAAAACAGTTGGATGAATGAATGAGTGAATAAATGAAGCTGTTTCTTTGAAATATAAAGTAATAAACTATAAAAATAACTAACTAATCAAATTAAGAAAACAAACATAGAGAACCACAAATATAAACAATACAAATCAAGAGAGGGAGATAACCATAGGAACATGAGGGTTTTTTTAAAATACAAAAGAACATAATCATAAAACTATGCAAAGTCTTTTCTATAAAGTTAATTATCATATTATTTTTAACTATTAAAAAATGGAAATGACCTAAATTTTAAATAATCAGAATGATTAAAGTATGGTGTAAGTACAGCTGTATAAAAGAGCAAACACTAAAAATAGCAAGGTAGATTACTATTTAATGAAATAGAAATATTTTCCTAATTCAGCAACAAATGAAAATTTTAAAAGGAGATAGCCAAGTAGTATACACAGCGAGATCCCACTCCTGTAATTAAAAACATACGCATATATACACACATATATTTAAAAATGATCACAGACATATATACACAAACACAAATATGAATTAAATTAAGTTGAGAAGAGTATATACCACAATAGAGATTATTTCTGAGTTGACTTATCAGTTGAATGTTTATTGAATTCTATTTTCCTAAATATATTTTCTTATTCTTTTACAGTGGTTTGTATAATATTTATCACTTTATTTTTTTAAAAAGGAGGCAGCATATCTTCTGTAAGGAAAAGTCTTGTCATTTTATTCTGAAATAGGTTATTCAATTGGTAAATTCAGAGAATGTCATAAACATTTGATGGAAGAAAAAAAATTGCTGTTCTTGTAAAACATAAGTAGAATTGCTTGTTGGATGTTAAAAGAAATATACTTATCCATTCAAAATTCATTGACAGTCTTAGAAGATTGTGGGCAAAGAAGATATCATTGTCCTCAGAAACCTTGGAGTAGTTGAACTGACAGTTACTGTCTTCTGACCTGGAGTTCATCATTAAAAGGTCACTCAAGCAAAATTACAAAAGTTTAGTTGGTTATGAAAATGATCGTTGGCACATTCTATGCAACATTTCTAAATTGAATAATGGTACCAGAGGAAGTTACAGATGGGAAATGAAGCTTTTGTATCGTCCATATCATGTGTAATCAATAAGCAATTTGATATCCTTTTAAAAGAAAAATAGGGTTGTCTGGACATGCAAAAGCCGTGGTGACTGATTCAAGGGCCACCTGGGGAAGGTCTTTAGCAGGTCACCTCAGGGCTTTGTTCAGCACTTTTAGCAAGGAATTGGATGGAAGGCAAAACATATTCTTAACATATCGAAATGACAAAAAAAAAAAGAAAGCTGGAAAAGACAGTTAATAAATTGAATGACAGAAAAAATATTCAAAAAGATTTCAGTCAGCTAGAAAAGAGGTCAAAGCTAAGATGAGGAGGAAGCAGATTTGAACCAATGGATAGAGCGTCCACCTACCACATGGGAGGTCCAAGGTTCAAACCCCGGGCCTCCCTGACCCGTGTGGAGCTGGCCCACGCGCAGTGCTGATGTGCGCAAAGTGTGCCCTGCCACACGGGGGTGACAACTGGGGTGGGGGTGGGCAGGGAAGGGGAGAGAAATTAAAAAAATAAAAAGCTGAGTGGTGGAGTGGGCATAGCTCAGTGGCTGAGCCCCTGCTTCCCAAATATGAGGTCTCAGGTTCAGTCCTCAGTACCTCCTAAAGACAAACAAGCAAACAATGGAAAGAGTCAACTTTCTTCGTGGAGCAGATGTAACTCAGTAGCTGAATGTCTGCTTCCATGTACGAGGTCCTGGGTTTATTTCCCAGTACCTCCTAAAAAAAAAAAAAAAAAAAAAAAAAAAAAAAAAAAAAAGCTAAGATGAAATTTCATAGGAGAAAATGTTTTCTTACATCATGTACAGTCAAAAGAAAAGAAAAAAATCCACAATACAGGGGACAAAATGGTACTTGCTCAAGGGGAGTAAGTCAAAATGATGGAGAATCTGGGAATTATTAATGTCAGGTGAGACATGATTGAAGAAAAGAAGAACATTTAGCTTGGGGAAAAGGGGGGTGGGCTCTGGAAGATATGTGGCCATTGATTTCAAATACCTCAAGGATGAAAAGTGAACAAGGAAGACTTATTTATTAAGCTCTGGGGGGCAGAATGAAAATTGATTTGGGATTTCCTTAATAGCTAATGATGGTGGGCACATTCCATGTAATTTTTTGGCTATTTGTATATCTTCTTTGGAGAAATGCCAATTCAAGTCCTTTGTCCAGTTTTTAATTGAGTTGTCTTTTAATTTTTGAGTTGTAGGATTTCTTTATATGTTCTGTATATTAAATCTCTATTGGACATTTATATTTCATTGGTCTCAAACACTTCGCCACCACTCTCGCCTTGGTTAATTCTCACGTTTTAGAATTCACCTTAATTGTCACCGTTTTTCTTTATCCACCACCGTATTATTTTTCTCCATAGCATTTACCATTTGCAATCACATTATTTATTTATTTGTTTAGCCTTTGTTTCCTCTGCAGACTCTTTTTTTTTAAGATTTATTTTTTCTTTATTTCTCTCCCCTTCCTCCCCAGTTGTCTTCTCTCTGTGTCCATTCACTGTGTGTTCTTCTGTGACCAATTCTATTGCTGTATTCTTGTCAGTGGCACCGGGAATCTGTGTTTCTTTTTGTTGCATCATCTTGCTGCGTCAGCTCTCCATGTGTGCGGTGCCATTCCCGGGCAGGCTGCACTTTCTTTCGAGCTGGGCGGCTCTCCTTATGGGGTGCACTCCTTGTGCATGGGGCTCCCCTATGCGGGGGACATCTCTGCGTGGCAGGGCACTCCTTGCGCGCATCAGCACTGCCCATGGGTCAGCTCCACACGGGTCAAGGAGGCCCAGGGTTTGAACCGCGGACCTCCCATGTGGTAGGCAGACGCCCTATCCATTGGGCCAAGTCCACTTCCCTCCACAGACTCTTTTAGCTGCATGAAAGGTGGGGGCTTTGCCTTGTTCTCTTTTGTATCTCCAGTACCACAACACTCCGTCACAGAGTAGGTGTCAATAATTAATGAATCAATGAATAAATGCAAAGTACTACAGGACAGTTTTTCTCAAACTTTACTGTACATACTCTTGCCTGGAGACCGTGTTAAAATGCAGATTTTGGATCAATAGCTCTGGTGTGGGGCCTGAGATTGTGCATTTCTAACAAGCTCCCAGGTGATGCTAAAGCTGTCAGTGCCTAATTCCTACTTTGAATAGCAAGGGTAGAGGGGAAATAAGGATGACTGAGAAGTGACATGAGTCCTTCAGGAAGGAGCTTGGAACCCTGTTATGGAGTTGTTGTGTAAAGAGAATCTTAATCACCACATATCACGTTCACTGTCATTAGTAAAGGTAAGAAGCACTTAAGAATCTGCCTCTATTTGAGATTAGGATAGATATTGACCTTAGACATTACACAAGACCAACAGGAGGCCATGTCTGGCTATGACAGAATCATTCAAAGCGTTACAGTGAGATACAAAATTGAGAGGAATCTATGAACAATCCAGTGTATGGAGAGAGGAATCCTTTATAGCAAAGAGAACAAACATTTGGGGGCACACAAATGAGAATGTGAATTCGCTCTGCCCCTGAGCAGCTGTAACCTTAAGTAAGTCACTCATATTCTTTGACTCTGCTTCATCATCTGTCATTTGGGGCAGCTGATACCCACCTCAGAGGTGTGACGATGAAGTGAGGTAGCTCATTTCAATTAAACAACTGTACCTGACATATGGTAGTCCTTAAAAATTATCAGGTTCTCACATTCCTTAGGTAAAACATTTTCTTTACAACATTAATTTCCCAAGGGTGAGGGAGACTCAATTATTGAATGTTATATTTGTCACTCTGAACATCTCAGAGGAACAAGAAAGTCATGAAAATAAATGGATATGTATGTTAGAGGCACGCATTTTGGTGTAAATGAATACTAAACACTGAGTCAGAGAAGCTGGGTTTTAGTCCAGTTTTGGCACTGGCTACAAATGGGATTTTGGACAAGTTATTTAACACCTCTTGGGCTCTTTTGTATTATTTCCAAAATCACTGTACACACCTTACATATCTATTAATTATCATCTTATAAGACACTGTTATCCTTCCAAATCCTTTGATTTTATAGCTCCTTTCCTTCCAAGTATCAGTAAATTTCACAGAAATAGTCACATTGCAGAATCATTAAATAATTAGAACAAGGACTGGAAAAATGTAGTTTCTTTCCTTCCTGAAATCTTTATTAAATATTCTCAATCTACGTTACTGCACTTTAAGGAAATGGAATTAGTGAACTTATTTTTTTTTTTTACTTTGAGAACTTCCAGCTTTTGCAGATTATGCAGATATGCAATTTTACCAATAGTTGGGATTTATTTTAGTTGTTTAATAGGATATTAAGGATGTTATAGTTTAGAATATATATAAATTAGAAATATAAGAAATAAAAATTTAGATAATATTCAAACTAATAAATTATTTTAAAAGGCTAACTAGACAGTACTTTTCTGAGTCAACCCATTGATAATTTTCTTGTGAAGCCAAAGGGGGGTGGGGGGGAATGTGTTCCTTCAAAATAACTGAGACATGTCTATGCAATAATTAATGGGAAAGTCAGCAAAAAACTGCTAGGCTGCTTATAGTTATATGTCTGCTTTTAAATACTGATAATGAATTTGTGGGCAGAAAATTTTTCTTCTTATGCCTTTATACACACACACATCATTTTAAATGGACTTTATTCCTCTTTCATGTTCTTTGTTTATACACCTTGCACTTATCTCTCAATCTATTTGTAGATGTTTATGGGTTTAAGCCATTGGGTTCATTTGGATTTAATTATATCCCCTCAATGTCCCTGATTTCACTCTTTCCATATAAATACATTTAATCACTTCTTTTTTATCAATTCCTTACTAGGCCATATTTCATTTAATCCTGAAAACTCATTTTAGTGTTTTACAAAGATAGCAAGTCCAAACTGTTGCTGTGTATGACACTCCATTAACTGCATAAGGACACTCTGTATCTGCTGTGTTAACATTTACTGCTGTGTTCACATAATACTGTCCCATCTGCTTCTCTGTCTACAAGGCACTTTCCATCTATAGGGATGGAAATTAATGACAGAGTCTCCGAGCTGCCTGATGTCAGAGCTGAGAAATGTGTGAAGGGTATATAAGAGCTGAATTACTAGTTAGCCTGTGGGTGGGTAAATACTCCAGGGGACGCAAGCTTGGGTTTTTTTTTTTTCTTGGAGCTTTCTTGCTATCAAAGGCATTTTCTGATATTGCTGATACTGAAACATTAAAAGGTAAAGAATTTCCTTTTTCTGAGAAAGATTATTTATTCAGGTAAGGGCAGAACTGGTATTAAATACATGGGTTATTTCAAATAAAGGCTAAGGGGTAATATCAATTTTACAGATTGTTTGGAGAAGGAACTCGGGAAAGGGAAAATTTTGAAAATACTTGGAAATTGCTTGCATGGTATTAAGAGACTGTAGCGATGGAAATTATTATCCTTGTAGACAATGCTTAAAAAGTTTTGCCTTTTTAAAAATTAGGCTCTATTTTAAAATTCTTTCAAGTCAAAGCTATACAAAATGATTGATTTCAATGCTGGATTATTCTTTTCAGAAATTTTGAGAAGCAATGTGTACCCTAAAGCTGCCAGTAGTTCTCATTGTGCTGTCTCTTGCATTAAACCATCTGAAAGCTACACCCACTGAAAGGTTAGTAACTTTAAGAGGTTTCTTTAATAAAGCTTGGAAAAGTAGAACCAAATACTACTACATAATCAATAGCCCTTATGCCACTAAATTCCTGACGAAATCATGCTTTAGAACAAGACCTTAAGTTGCTCAATTGTTTCTTGAATTCAGTGTTCTTTAAAGATTAATACCAGTATCTGATGAATCTCTCTGACAACATTTCTGACAGACAGGAATGGACAGTTCCAGTTTGGTTAAGAAATAGGCTGCTGGAACTCATAGGGGCAAAGCAAGGAAAAGCAGCAGGAAAACCCAAAAGGTAGTAATTTCTACTATATTAACCTCATTCTAAGACAAGCTGGGAAACACTTAAGTAAAGCATAAATTTTGTATCAGGTGAAATTGTACTGTATATTTCCTTAAGTTTTTTCCTCACAGAAGTCTGACAATATCCAAAGCTTTTGCATCTCCTTCTGGAAACCGAAAATATATAGAAATAAGCAGGGAAGAAATTTAAGTTTTTAAGAAGTTAAATTTAGAACAACTAGTTAAAAAGCTATGTGCTATTAGGGAATTCATTTTATATTGCTAGCTGTTGTGTAAATAAAACAATTATTAAAAATTACCCTCTGTGAGATTACTTCTAAGCAACTATAAATGTAAATTAATACATTTTGAAAATATTATACTTAAAGTTGCATATGCATCTGGCCTTCCTAAGAAGGCATATTTTGAAAAGTGTCATGTCATTTAAATGGTAATTTTAAGGGTGTTTAAAAACTATGCAAGGTGAAAATGTTAGCAGCAAATACCACTTTCAAATGGCATGTCTTTAAAATTTTAATTCTCCATATTTCAAAGATTCTTAAGTCCAATTCCATGCATCTGTCATAAATAACATAATGAGGATTAGTTTGTACCTAAATTAGTTTTGACTCCATACAGTCTCATGAGACTGAATTTATACACTCTTTAAGACCAAGGAGAATTCAGTTTACTTCTGAAGAGTTTGCTGTATTTCACATTAGAACTCTTCTCTTGAGAATTATCTGCATCTTGTCTTTATTTTCCTTCAGGATGCTTACAGCACCTACATATAATAAGAAGCAGGAATCATCAAAAGATTTTGTCATTTCAAGGCTTAGCTAGCTTACAAGATGTTCTTCTCAGAACTGAATGTAATGTTCAATTGCCTTTTTCATAAATAAAAATAACTTTAAAATTGACAATGAAGTTTCTGATAGATTAGCAGAACAACTGAGTGATGACAGGAAAATTATCAGTACTACCTAGTATTTCTGTGTATATCTTAAATCTTTTCTTTCATTAGATATAGACATTTACTAAGCACCTTTACCCAATATGTCTTTACAGATGTTTGCTTATTTTAAGGTGATTTTCACTCAGAAATTAGAGAGTACATAACATTACTTATTATCAAATTATTTTCATGCTAGTCACACAATCTTTCTTTGAATTGTTAGAAATATTTCTAAAACATACTAGAAATTGCTTTATAATGTATTTCCTGAAATCAATGTCTTTGGTAATTTTTTAAAGGGGGAGAATTTATCACTCTCAGCTGTTCATCTACATAATAGTCGACAAATCTTGTTGAAAGCTGTGAAAACCAATGTAGAAAATGTCTCAAATTTTGAACCTTAAAAAAATTAAAGCTAATGTGGATTTATTAGTCAATGTAATTTTTCTGATAAAATCATTCGTCTTATTTGAGGTTTTTCCAACTTTCATACATGTGTTTAAGGGGTAACATACTTGCCCACCAACTACTTTATATTAGGTTGTAAATACCTGCTTGGCACATATAGAGTAGTTAAAAATCTAATTACATAGGAGTCAAGCTATAGCCACTGATTGGATCTCTGATGGTTGATTAAGAACAGGGACAACCTAGGCAATTTTTAAAAACCCTTGAAACCGAGATGTTTCTAAAGAGAGACACTCTAAGAGTTATAGTTTGGCTAAAAGTCATTCCCTGTTTAAAGTCTCGTAAAGTCAACGATTTCCATGAATGTGTTTCCAAGTGTTCAACAGTCGCTTTACTAGCAGGCAGGCCTTGTCTAATCAGTGAAGACACTAGAAGAGAGGGTGCCTTCAGCTAGCCATTTTAGCATCCTTTTTGCATCCTAATGATTGTTTTGAAAAGAGTCTTGAATTCACTGTGTAAGGCTATGTAGATAAAAATCTTGTTTGGGAAAGCAGTTTCACAATTTGAAAAACAATAAACCTGAAGACTATAACTATTTCTTTTAAGTCGGATGATGGCCCTTCTAACTCAAATAAGATATTTTTAATTAGAATACCTCTAAAACCTCTTAAGAATGACTGACAGTGAGACCAATTGTCAAGCTACCTCTCAAACATTTAGCACACAGAGTATATTACACACTGCTCTAGGGGTTTACCCAATTTATCAAAGTATCTTACCAGATACTTCTTTGAACTTTCCCAGTTTGATCCATACTTTCCTTTATTGCTTTAAATTTATTAGCTTGAAGTGTTTGGCTCAAATTCCAATTCCTCCCTTTTTCCAGAAAAAGTGAAAATGTGCCTCTAACACACACATTCATTTATTTTTATGACTTTTGTTTCCTCTGAGAATTTAATGCCCAATGTATGGAATTACTGGTTCAACCCTTAAAAGCATTAAATCATTTTTTCAAAATACACATTAGTCATGCTTACTGCACATGCAAAGAGAAATAAGTTACTGAACAGATAGTTTGAATTAAGACCGTTATCCAGACCAGGTAATTAGGTCCCAAAGCGGGTTTCCTTTGCCTGAACAATTGGTTTCTCAGCATACAATTAAACTCAATGGCTATCCTGTTTACCTGATGCTGTAAAAAATAATTTTCTGTACTTGGGAGGAAATCGGGAAGTAAAACCATTCAGCTTAAACTTCAGCCTACTCTACATAGAGATACAGAAAATGAAGTACTCCCCACACAAAGTAAATGCACTGCAATAAAATGCACATTTTGCTCCAAATTCTCTATCTTCTCTGGTGTAGGGACGTTGAGTTTTATATTGTTTTTTGTTTTATACTTTCAGTTGCACCAATATTTTGATTTCTGTGGAACTGAAAACTAAAACATTTCCCTAGCTTTCCTAATAATCAGCAATGATGAAGCTATTTTCCAATACCATTTTGAAAGCACACTGAAATAAGAGGCGATACAAAAATATAAAGTTGGTACAAATAAATTCTGTAAACTGAATTTTACTTTAACAGAAGTTAAAATGACATTTAATCACGGTCATAATTTCTGACTCATCTATAACATTATTATGCAATTGTTCCAGATGGCTGAAAGAATGTGAATATTAACGCCACCGACATCATAAATAAAAACAAACAAACAAAGAAAAAAGAAAAAGAGAAGTCTTTGGCCTTAACTTTTGACCTGGTCCTATCATTAAACTTGCCAGGAGGTTAGAAACCAAGTAGGTGGGAGGAAGAGGGTGCTGTTCCTGTGTTTATCTAGGAGCACTAGAACCCCTGCAATACCCTAGCAAGTGATGAATTTGAGTCCCTTTGAGATTTTATAATTTATGATACTTCTCTCTTAACACCCTGCTTCAATTATCTCAGCTTAACAAAACTTCACTAATGCTGCTTAATTCTTGTTGGAAATGAATTTATTAAAAAATTTACTAAAAACATATTCCAGATTACCAATAAATATTACATTTTGTATCCATTTCACATATGGGGAAATAAATGCATCAGTGGGGTTTAGAAAAATATAAAACAAAGGCACTTATTCCCGCCCTGATCTGGAACTTAATCTGAATCTCCAAAGGAAAAAAAGCAAAATGCAAAATTGAAGTTAATTGGGGGGTGGATTATATAATTTCCTAGTCAAAAACTGATTCCCTGCATCTTCGAAGTGTCAAAAAATCTGTCAATCATCCACATATTTGCAAATCAAAACATTTAGTTACTCTGAAAATGGTTCCTTTAGTTTTTATCAATTTGAAAAAAATATTTGGTGTCACATAGCTGGATCCGATCTAGATTCCAAGTCTCTAATCTTTCACGTTTGTTTGATGTCACCAGTCTTCAGGTGGAAAAACGGAAATGCAACACTGCCACCTGTGTGACGCAACGCCTGGCTAATTTTTTAGTTCGATCTGGCAACAACCTTGGTGCCATTCTCTCACCTACCAACGTGGGATCCAACACGTATGGCAAGAGGAATACAGCTGATGTTTTAAACAGCGAGCCATTGAATTACTTCCCCTTTTAGAGATCACCTTACCCCTGCCGTCTCATTGCTTCATGTGTAAACTCTCTAGTGAGTTCCTGCATTAACAGTGCCTTTTAAATTTCTAGTGTGAATTATGAGTCTGTGAGTTCCCTGTTTCACTTACCAGTACATATACACATGTCAAGGATTTTTCTGAGTTGAATACTAATTAAAGTCCCACAACAAAAAGGCAATGTCTTTAAAAATGAAATGTACTTGCTGTCACTTTATTTTAAAAATATAAAAAGTTGTTTCTTCTGCCTCTATCTCTGTGACCTGTTTGAGAATAAAGGGGGAAAAAATGGTAGTTGGAAACCTGGCAAATTGTAAACAGCTAATAGTAAACGTGGAGTCTGAACATTAGAAAGCCGCAACTGTATGGACCCTCGTGAAGCAAGCACTTTGTGCACTAGACCTCTGAAATGAAATGATGCTGTTTTAGAAAGAAAGAAAATCCTGCTCCGGACTCAGCCAAATGTTCCAAAAATTCTATTTTTTGTTGTCTTTGCTGGTACTAAGTAGTTATTTAAAAATATAAAGGCAATTTTTGCCCATGAAGATTTTATTGTGTATTATCCTTAGTGATCTTTTATTAAATGTATATGTCCTTTTATTCTGTTTAAGTGGCTTTCAGCTAATTTCACTCAACTTCTTATGAAAAGTATTGCAAAAGCAACTGGTATTGTTATATTAATCATGCCTTCATTTAAAAGACCACTAACATCTGGAAGCTATGTACTGCATGGCAACTCATTTTCTTTGTTAAACTAATTGGATATTTCTGGCAGAGGTTACATGTGTGTAATGCATTTTTTTTTATTTTTTGTTTTATTGAAGAGAGCTGTATACTAAACATCAAATGCAAATGTCTTGCTTTAAAGCAGATTCATACAAGGTATCATCTCTTCCCTAACTTTGAGTTAGACACCTTGAAAGAAGCATTAATTCTTATAAACCATTGCCATGCTGCATTATGCTGTTTCTAAAGTCACTTAATTTATATATTTTAAAGAGTAGAGCAAAGAAGCAGTATTTCATTCTTGGTGAGAATCTGTCCCGTTAACTTCATTAAAATTTCCCCTTATGAATCGTGCCTTAGATTACCAAATTATAAGAGTTGCTTTTTTCTATATGAGTGTATAGAGATGGGAGAATATATGTACCCTGAATTTTAAGTCATAAATTGCACACTGAAATAAACAAGTGCATAAATTCCTATTTGTGAAGTTCAACTGTTGGCAACCTTCCTTCAAGATGGACTCAAATTCAACTTTTCAAATTGAATAAGTTATCATCTCTTAAGCTTACTTATTTAAAAGTTTTCACACACTAGTCTACTTTAAATAAAGCTTTGCTGCATATCACATTTACTCCCCAAATTATCTTTCAAGAAGTAAAAGCAAGGTAATGAGTGCATATGATTTTTCTATAACTTTGTATATAGCAGCATAGAAACACCAAGAGTAAAAATAGAAGAATATACAAGCAGTAAACTAAAAACCTCTAGCACTAAAAAACAGAATATAGTTAGGGTAACTAAATAGCTAATTATCCCAAAAGGGGAAATTTGGAGAAGGAAAGAGAAACTGTTAATAATTACATTGATACAACAGATACAGATAGGAGACATTATTCTCAAGTCCTCTCATTAAATTTCTTATCAGAGTGAACCATTGGAACAAATTCAGTATTATTTCCTTAGTTAGACTGGTAGAGATAAATCAGTAAGGAATCAAAATAGAGTTCAGGAAAACCATACTGCCATGGAACTTACCAAACACTTTCCCTCGTTTCTCATCTTACCTTGGTAGAATAATGGTGAGTGTAAATGGATCAAGGAATTGGAGGTACCAACAGTAAGGTTTTGATGACTAAAATTTATCCCAACCTTTCTCATTGTGCATGTGGTGCATAAATCATGGGTATCCTTGAATTAAGCTTCCAAATGGTTCATATACATACTATAGACGTTTTATTGAAAATTTGGAAACAGAAATTATTCCTCTAGCTTTTAAGCTTTGAAACAGAGTCAAAACTAAGAATTTGTTTAGTAATATCACATTTAAAACTTCTTGGGCTTTGTAAGAGGACATTATGCATGAGCCTCTTGCCTCTCTGAATCCTGAATAATCAGGCATATTATGCTTAGATTAAAGAATAACTTTTGATTAATAGTATTGTGAGTCCAAAACTCCTTTGGCTAATGCAGAACTGAGTACTGGATGGAGATTTTCACATAAAATAAGAAAAAGTGTTCTTTTCCTACACATTCTTCTCCCTGCCACATACACACTAGGCAAGCTATAGAAAGATTCGTCAGTGCATTTGTGGTAGACATTACTAGTGTTGACCAATATCTTCCCCTTGCTGAGCCCAGAAGAGATCATCATTTTCTGGCCCCATTGCCTTTAGGTAGGGCCATATGACTAGCTCTGGTCAATGAAACATGAGCGGAAAGGATGTGTTTTAGTTTGCCAAAGGGCTATTGATGCAAAGTACTAAAAATAAGTTGGCTTTTATAAAAGGTATTTATTTGGGGTAAAAGCTTACAGTTCCAAGGCCTTAAAATGCCTAAATCGAGGTACCATCAGAGACGCTCTCTCACAAAGTCAGTGACTGTTGATCCCAATGCGTTGACATGTGTTGAAGCAAGATGGAGGCAGATCTCTGCCCAGGGATCTCTGCTCAGGCTCCAGCCTCCTCCCCTGGGCTCACTCTCTTCTCTTTGCTGTTCCGTGGGTCCAACCTCTCAGGGCTTCGTGCATAAGCAATCCGGTAGTCCTCTCCTGGCATAGGGTTTGACCCTTAGGTCTTCTGTCCTTGCCTCAGCTGTGGGCAAAACTGGAGTCTCTCATGTGGCAGTTCCCTTATTCCTCTTCATCCATCAGTGGAGTGTGTTTATATCAGACCCAGCAAGGTCCAGGGACTCACCTGAGTCATGCCTCATGGACCCTTGTCCAATAAAAAGCCCCAAGGCAATTTTAACAGGTAATCTAATCAAAGGCCCCTCAACTGAATTTGATGCAATCAAAGGGTATCACATCCACACAAATAGATTAGTTTACAGACAATCTTTCTTTTTGGGGGGAATTCATAAAATAATATCAAACTGCCACAGGATATAAGTCACTTCCAGACTGGTTCAGTATGAAAGGCTATGTGCAAATTTTCAATTGTTCCCTTTCCTCTGGTTCAGGGGCTGCTGTTCCTGATGGGGGGGCCTCCAACAGGCTGGGTCCCTGAGTGACTTCATAGAGGAAGGCCTGATCTGTTCTGGATATGGAGTGAGAAGAATAAATAAACCCTTGTGATTTTAAGCTACAGTCTAGCCTAAAACAACAACCCAAATCAAACTTTTCATCCTGTCTCCCAAACTGGTTTTTCCTGCTGACTCCCTTATATTGAAAAATAGCACAACCGTTCTTCTACTGTAATTCAGCCTTGATATCTTGGAATGATCTTTGATTGCTCTAATTCCCTACTCTGTACATTCCATGGGTTACCAGGACATCTGTACTCTAATGCCTCCTTGCTACTAAGATATGCCTTTCCTTTCTTCTCTCATTGTCAACAGTGTAACTCAAGTCTTCTTTACTGAAAAACAGGACCACTGTGGCAGCCAGTCAGTAGCCCTCCAATCTCCCTTTTTTTTCTGCCATCTTATACACCAAAACCAGAATAAGCTTAAATGCACATTTCTTACTGTCATTATTCTACAAAGAAGTTTCCAGTGGCTTGTTGTTGCCTATTAAAATATGTCAAATTATTTCGCCTGACATACAAGCCCCTCTACAATATAACCCCAACCTATTTCATTTCATATACTCCTGCCAAACTGGCTTTGTTCACAGGAGTTTCTTTTAAACTGTTATCAAAATATTTTGTCTTATTTTCCAGCCTGACTCTTCTCCCATTCCCTCCAAACTGAAAAACTACCCTGGCACAGCCTTTTGAAACACTTCAATGACAAAGTCTTCAAGACTCTTCTATCACTGCCCTACTACATATGATTTCTCCCCACACTGAGTGCTCATTGCAATTGGGGTTACCTTTGTTTAGATTTAAAGAAATACCATATTATATGGTATTATACTACTACTATTTTATCTCGATTTAAAATGCTATATTATAGAATTACACTGTTGCTAGATTATTTGTGTGATGGACTCATTTCTCCTCAACATGGCTAGTCTACTAAGGGCAGATATTAGGATTTAATCATTCTCTATTCCATAAGCTTCCTAGTGCACTAGCAAAGAGCTTAAGTCCATCTGAAGAAAGTTAGACAACTTGAGCAATTTCCATTCTCCCATCCTTGATATTATGCTGGAATAAAGTTTAACAGTTTTCATCTTCCAAAATGACTTGAGCTTTAGTACAGTCATCTTTTGGTTGACAATGGATTAGGTAAGATTGTGCTGTCTTAACATATTATATAGCTTATTGAAGAAGCAAGCATCTAACATTTTATCCCAGGTATGTTGTTATGGACCTAAAAATTTTGGATAAATTGCCATGGAACATATCTTCATGATACCAGAGCATATTAATTATGGTTTTTCTGCCTCAATTTGAGTTTCTAAACCCTTTAGGAAATGAGTCCCATTTTCTAATAAATTAAACAGAGTATTACACAACTCAATATTAAAATTCCATAAAATTATTATTGAAATAAAAATCTTAAATTTTCACAAGTTGCATTAAGTAAATACCATAAAAATGGGTTTTCTGGTGGAGTGGGACAAGGGTAAATGGTCGTGCTTCTCAATTTATTGGAAGAAAAATAGTCTTCCATTTAAATAAAGATGATAAAACACACTAGTGTGCTTCCCTCTCCCCTTATTAATTTAAAATATACATTGAATATTTTAAAAGTCATAAACAAAATTCAAATCTTTGTCCATCACAAAATTTTTAATTATTTAAATTTTAATCACCTTTGTGAAACTATATATAGGTAATTCCTCTGTGTGCTGCTCTTTAACCTACATTATTTGGAAAACATTTATACTGGCTAAAACAGCTCTGCTTTGAAATGTTTATTAATGGTTATTGTGAGATATCAAAGAACATAATGAGCCACAGTTCTGTGGCTATTTAACTGGAGAAATAAAGACAAAGGCAAATAAATTCACCCATGATGATCAAACACATCTTGATAATCAATCTGAGAGTGCCTTTCAAACAAGAGAGAAATCAATTAAGTAATTGTGCTGAGTAGATGAATCAGTTTAGAAGCCAAACCAGAGCTAAGATTTTAGCTATTAACAGCCAAATGTTTTTCTGTGAGGCCACATATGAAAATTAGTAAAATAGAACTATCATAAGGCTTATAAATAACATCTTTAAGGAAAAAACTATCGAACTGTGTATTGGCTGGAATTAGGACAACTCTCAAATAAAAGATTAAGAAATTATTCTATACAATTAATTAATTTAAAAAAATTTTTTAATTTAAAAATAAAGTAATTATTCTGTAGCAGTTAGCCACTTAGCAGGTAATATTTTTCCTATGGAGACTCAGAAATCTTTTCTGCATAGTGACTGCTCTACTTTGCTATCCATATACCTCCAGTTAAAATTCTGTATGAAGACCATGTATTAGTTAGAATAAAAATATACGCTTTACAGATTACAAGGTGGAGCACAAACTCCTTGGGGTAGGTGGACCAGTTATTATTCTTCAGTTGAAGAACAGAGAGATTCTAAACATGCAAGTCTATTGAGTGAGAGTCATTTTGACAGCTATACTATAGAGTTTTGGGAAAGCTCTGATATCTGCTTTTGGAACATATAACATGCTATTGCTCATTGACAATTAATTAACAGGGGCCTCTGATTATACATGGGAAAGAAGTCTTTATAAGAAAGTGTCATTTTTCCTGCTTCTAAGGAAATCACTGAGTAACAAGGTCCAGAGGAAAATTCCATTGTGTCTGGGGCCGCTTGGGGATCTACTAATGGCGTGAACCACACCTCTGTTGGGTAGAAGTAAGTAATGGCAACTTCTTTAAAAACTGCAGTCATATTCATCACCTCTTTTAAGTTGTGTAGGAGGTGTCAATAGCATCCCTGATGATTTCAGACTTGCTATTTCTTCTCGATGACACTGTAGAAATGCTTATGAGGTTTTAAAAATAAACTACAGTATGGATCAGAGATTTAAATTTTGATGCATCATTATTGATATTAAGTTTCTTTTAAGTCTTGGAAAAGACAAGAAATATATATCCCTGAACAGGGAAGGTAGGAAATCCTTCTCTTTGCCAGGAGAGAAACACCACTTGCCATTTGCAATTAGTCAACTAAGGAGATCTGCAATTGTTCCAAAGCAAAAACCCTTTGACATACTGCAGCAGAGCCAATGAATATATATCCTCATTAGTGAAAATGGTAGAAAGTCTTTGCCTCCTAGAGTCACTTAGACCTAGGTGGGTGACTTTGATCAAATTACTCCGTGCCTGTTTCCTCTTTTGTGACATAAAAAGAATAATAACCCAGAAGGTGGCTGCAAAGATGAAATGTAATCTTGTCAGGGAAAACAGCTAGGATTTTGGAGAAAAGCCTATCAGGCAATAGACACTGGAGCTATCCCCTTTCCCTTGAAGAGGAAGCCTCACATTTCTCCCTACAAAACATGTTCCACAAAGGTCACCTTTCCACAGAAAGGCATTAGGCTCCAGGTGGTAGGGGTAGGTATCTGCCCACTGTAGCGCTCAGGCAGGTGTTTGACGGGATGGCTATTAATTACATGTTCTTTAATGAGAGGGCTCTTCTCTAAGCCCGAAGTCATGAATGTCCTAATCTACTCACACTTGGTATGATTTAGAAAAAGACTCATTGCCTTCCATCTTAGAACTTCATTTACGGCATACTCACTATGTGCCAGGTGCTGTTCTGAGTTCGTTCACAGGTTTTATTTGACTGAACCCTCATAACGACCCTATGAAATAAATATAATTATTATCCCTATTTTACAGATGAAGAAACTGAGGTAGAAGAAGGTGAAGTGATTTGCCCAAGGTCATACAGCTAGTAAGTGGTGGAGCCAAGATTCAATCCAAATATCCATTCAGTCCATGTATTGTTCGCTGAGCACCTATTACGTGTCGCACACTCTTTAAGTGCTTGGGATGCATCAGTAAATCAGAAGTACATAGTCTCCTGCCCTTGTGGAATTTATATTCTGAGTTGGGGCTGAGAATCAGAGCCATCCTCTAAGCCATTATGTTACACTGCTACCTCAGCCTGACAAATTTACAAAAGTCTATCATCTTCCTTTTATAATTGGGTAAACTAAATCATAAGTAATGTCAAGAAAACAAATCATGGCAAAATTAAGAGAAAATTGTCACTATTTTCTAAGCACTGTCTACATGTACTTTATGTATATTACTATTAATCCTCACAAAATCACATAAGACAGGTATTGTTATCCCCATTTACTAGTAGAAACTAAGGAACAGAAATCCAATCACTCAGCTAATAAGGAGGGCTCCAAGATATGAACCTAGTTTCATTAGCTGAGTTTGAAGTCCAGCTAATTTCTTTACATCATATCCAAACAAAAATATTTTCTTCTGCTTCCACTGTGGTTTATTTTCTGTTAGGCCATGCCAAATCAATTTTGGGGGGAACTGGATAAACAAGTCAGACAAAAGAATATAGTCAATAAAGTACTTACTCAAAATAAGAACTTACTTAATGTTGAGAAAAACAATCTTAATCCTACCCAGTTTGAGATAGTTTTGCTTTGTTTTGTTTTGTAAAGTTTCAGCTAGGAGAGGGTTTGAAAAATATAATATAATTAACTATTTCTGACACTTAAAGACGGCTAGTAGGTCATCTTTTATATTGCCAAAATCACTTAGATTATCATACTGAGTTTTCTATTGAGACTTTTCTTTGTTCTATATAAAACTAACAAAACTTTTTTTTCTGGTTAAATGAAAACTGAATCAGTGAATCAGCCTGCATCCTCTGCCCAGTCCTTCAATTTCTTTCCTCATGGGACTTCAATCTACATTTCAGTTGCACAGCTACCCCTCCAGTTGCGCATTAAATTTCTACCAAGTTCCCATTCACACCTATCTCTATACTTTTGCTTATTTAATTTGCTCACCTTGCAATATCCTTCCATCACCTCTGGGAGTCTAACTTCAATATACCCTTCAGGTTTTGCTCAAATGTTATTCTCTACGGAACCTGTCACGATCTCAGCAATCCTCTGAATTTACATAAAGTCTTATTTGTATTTCTCTTCTGATATCAGTTATCCAATCATTCAATAAACTCATGCATTCATTTAACAAAGGTTTAATGAGCTTATTTTTGTAGTGTTACCATTTAAGTCTTGAGGTTTCAGGAATACCTTGTAGTTCAGTTTCTACCTTGCATTTTGGTTGTGTATGCCCAGGTATTATTTCCTCATTTAACCTATAAACTACCTGAGAACAAGGATGTATAAGTCATCTCTATACTTCTCACAATACATAAGCACATTACTTGTACATAACAATTGTTCAAGATGTTTTGTATAAATAAATGTACAAATAAAATGAAATAAATGAACAAATAAAAACTGAAAAGGCTTTAATATAAAGTTATGATTTAATGCAGTGTGATAAAAGTGATAAACTGTGGCCCCTTATATCCCTTTTATAAAAGAGTGATAGTAATACCTATCTTGTAGCATTTTTATTAAAGATTAGGAAAAACATGCAAAGTACATGGTATATCATTGGTGTTCATCCAGTTGTAGCTCTTAATTATGATGTAAACAAAACAAAGGAATGGTACTGTGGTGGGTTCTTTTGTTATTAATAGCAAACCAGAAGGACTGAGAGAGGGAAAGGTAAAAATAGGTGACGAAAGTAGGTACAAAACAAAGTTGGGGAAAGGTTCAAAAATAAAGAAAAAGGGATAAAGAATAATGATAATCTACCCAAATCCTAAATGGGATTTTATTACCAGATACCTTAGCTGCCCTAATAACCAATGACACAAAGGCTCTTTCACTGTGTAATAACATCTAGAGTTTCAAAATTTTGATGGAATCATTCAAGATCAGATTTTGAAAATCCTTGCCTTGATTGTTCTCCTCTTCTCTCTCCACCCACTTCCTTGTGGGAATATTCCTTTTGTGATTCAGAACAAAGGTTATGATCAGTGGGAAGTGGCCTGGAAATTCTAAAAAGGAAACAGCAGACCAGACAGAGACAGCACACTTGGTAGAGTTTACATGGACTGTAAGGAAGCTAGAAGGTGGGAGAAAATTGAGGCTAGAATTTAAGTAAGCAGAAATATTACCCATATATAGCAAATACATATTAATTAAATACTTTTGAAATTGCAATATTGGATAAGCATTATATCAAAAACTTTTGTAGATTTTCAAAAACCTCTTCATCTCCATGGACAGTCATAATGGCCCAATTACCCTACAGACATATAAACATGGTACCCATGTAACTGAAATGCTGAAATAATTAGTAAATTACCTGAGGCAGGAAGTCTCTGGTCCCACACATGGCTAAAAGTGTGTGTGATAAAACTGTTCTCGGTTGTAAATACTCACTCACTTCCTCTGAAGGCATGTCTCTACTTTCAGAAACATGAACAGCCTAGTAAGCCAAAAGGTCTCGAGCTAAAACCCTGTTCAGAATTAACTCCTGTAACTTTCTGTAATTTGAAGTATCAGGCAGATCTTTGGGAGTATCCTGGCTCTTTTTCACAATTGTAAATAGATTTCTTAACTTCTCTTAGCCTCAATTTCCTCATTTCTATATGAAGAAAATAATATCTGTTTTGCAGAGCTATGAGGGAAAGAGATAATATATTAAAAGGACTTAGAATGTAATAATTCTCGGCAATACAACACAATAAATTTTAGCTGTTGATTATCATTAACTAAAATTCTAGGGTATGGCATTGACCAAATCATTCAATTTTTTTAAAAAAACGGTACCATTTTATTAATTTAACATTCAGCCTCATCTTGATTCTGAGACTTCTGAGTTTAAAAAAAGAGAGAGAAAGAGAAAATAGACGCAGGTCAAGATGTTTAGGGGATTCTAACAGTTACAACTGGTAAAATACTGCAGTGGCAAGGATTAATCTTCTAGAGTGTATTCAAATGTAGATAAAACCCTTTTGTACTTCATCATTGTAAACACTGTAACACACCAAAATGATGAATCCTTAAACGTGGCTATTTTAAGACATAATGTGCTGAAGCTCTTTAATATCTTTTAAATCTCACACATCTCTAGCACATGTTGCCCTTTTGGTATATTTGAGTTTAGGAACTGAATATGCCAAAATGGATAATGTACTGTTTTGCCATTAAAAATTAGCCTGGTCAGTGTGACCAGTATTTTGAGGTGAATTACTTTTCCATCTGCAATGCAGGGAGGCATCAGGATATAATGTTTACTCGTCGAAAAATTGTTATAATCATTACAGTTATGGTTTACTATATGTTTTTATCTGGAACATTGCTTCAAGTAAATTTAGGTATTATTATCCACCTACGCCCTTTCTTTCTAGTTGCCTTTTCTAGGGAAATATCATTAAAGTACAATTTAGCTTATGGAAATATACATAAATGTGCCCATAACTTTCAAATACAAGTGAGATTCATTAACTAGCTAAAACCCAACATTGGCTGAAGAGGTTAGCAAGTGATTAGTGTCCCAACTGGAGGGCAGAAACTCAAGAATAGAGTTCTCCCTCTTCCCTTTTCCCTTTTTATGTACAGAATTTACTCTCCCATGAAAATGTAAAATCTATTAGAGCAAAACCAAAGATTAGTTCACATCTCAAGGCTATATTTTCTGGCATTGCAGTTCACACTGAATTTAAATATTAGGTACCTTTCAATTAGCCACATTTAGCATGGGTTTTACCATTACAGCATAAAGAATAGGATCACATAAACCACCCATGACATAAATGCTACCAGGAAAAAAAGAAATAATCATATCCACATAAAGATAAAGAAACAAAATGGAGAGGAAAAGAAACCAGGTCTTGAAAATTAGGTGCCTCCGTGGACTTCTCATCTACCTACTTTTTCCATTTTAAAATATAAATAAATGTATATTATTTCACTAGATTACCATATTATATTCTTATAAATATAGAGGAAATTACAGATTGGTACTATCAACAAATTTTATCTGTAAGACAAAAATATTGGTGAACTATGTTTAATTACTGAACCAGGTGTTTATAGAGTTTTACAGAAAAAAATTTAATCACATAAAGTAACTAGCAAAGTCATGATTGACACAAGACATACAAGTTTAAGGGGTACCAGCCAAAGATAAATTTATATAGAATTGACTTCCTAAGGTGCTGTCGCACACTTTATTTTGTTTAACAAACATGGACTTTGAAACTCAGAAGTGGCTAATGTTCACAAAAAGGACAAGAACGTAAATCTGTAAAAAGATAGCTTTTTTTAATTTTGAAAAATACTATATGTAGAGCTAAAATAATAATAAAGTTTGCAATGTATAACGCAGGAGTTTGGAGAAGAAGTGAGAAAATATTCTACTGTTCCCAAATACGTAACTCACCCATAACCCTCTCCTGTCTGTGTTTTCCCGGTCTTTATTTGTCTCGCCAACACTTACATCATATACTTGAATATTCTGGAATACCCAAGGTGCAGCCACCAGAAGTAATTGCATTACTTCTAATTTTTAAGCCCAAATAACCTAAATATCTCTGATACCAATAGACCATCTAAGAATGTCTTAGTATATTTAGGCTTCCTAGAATTAATTGACTAAAACTGGAGCTCTAAATCTTCTCTTCCATGTGCTGTAAGGATTACATATCCTGGTGACATATAATTTTTAAAATGAAATAAAAGGCTCCAGAGAGCCTAACATATTATAAGAGTCAATAATTGGTAGCACCTGCTGCTGCTATTGCTAGAAAAAATAACTGAAAGCCTAGTATGCTTGGGATCTATCTCTTCCTTGTTCTGCTTCTTAGTAGCTATATTAAGTAACCTCTAAGGCGCTTTTTACTTTCTGTCCTCATTTCAAACATACTTATTTCTTGCTTATATGAAATAAATATTCTGAAAGATTTTAAACGCTTTATAAATCACTGAAATAATTATCATTATTTTAACTGATAAATTCTACTTTAAAAGTCTTCCTTCATAATGATCAAATATTTTGGTAATGGGTGGTAGTGATGGTAGCACAACATTGTGAATGTAATTAACAGCACTGAAATGTATACACTTGAATACAGTTTAAAGGGAAATGCTACATTGTATATATGGTAACAAAATATTTTTTTTTTAATCCATGGAACTACACAGTGAATTACACTGCACAGTGACTCAAATGCGTTGACAGTCCTTACAAATTGACATGTGAAATATAATCATCTCATGGAATTGATGGCATGCCTCTGAAGCTAAATCTGTTCCCATAATTCCCAAACATATCTCAAGGTAAAATGGCAAATTATTAATCTGTAAGCACAAAAACTAGTGCAGAATAATGAAGTGAAGGTAAGCTTGCAAGAAGGAAAAATTGCAATCTTCTTGTCTTGCTGAGAAGGTCAAATATTTACCGAAAAGGATGTGTTATTGAAAAAGACTTTAAAGTTGAAATAATCTATGCCTGTGCTCCCAAGCAATTTTTTTGTGTGGTTTTTTTTTTTTAAAGATTTATTTATTTATTTATTTCTATACCTTTCCCCCATACCCCGACCCCGGTTGTCTGTTCTCTGTGTCTATTTGCTGCATGTTCTTCTTTGTCCACTTCTGATGTCAGAGGCATGGGAATCTGTGTTTCTTTTCTCTCCATGTGGGTGGCGCCATTCTTAAGCAGGCTGCACTTTCTTTCCTGCTGGGCGGCTCTCCTTATGGGGCACACACCTTGCACGTGGGGCTCCCCTATGTGGGGGACACCCCTGCGTGGCAGGGCACTCCTTGTGCGCATCAGCACTGCGCATGGGCCAGCTCCACACGAGTCAAGGAGGCCCGGGGTTTGAACTGCGGGCCTCCCATGTGGTAGACAGATACCCTAACCACTGGGCCAAGTGTGCTTCCCCAAGCAATATTTACATTCAAAATTAATTACAAGTGCAAGCACCTTGAACAAATGGGATTTATGTGGCATAATCAGAAAATAGCCTTATTCTTCTCTCTCCACTGCCTATAGTTGAAATCTCACACAGGCTGCACTACTTCACTTATTCACAAAAGATAAGAAAAAAGTCCTTTATTTCCCCCAAATGCTGAGTTCTGGATCAATATATCTAATCTACTTTTCACTTCATTTAAATTAAAATGTCTTCCCTCCCACTACAGCAGGTCCAAAGGCTGAAGTTGGAAAGAGAAGGGTTGTTTCTCTATTTCCTATCTTAGCTTCTCCTGCACCAGCTGTACATCTTCTCCCACTGCTGATTCTGTCTCCACCAGAGTTGAAGCTTGTAGGGGAGGAGTTAAGGAAGCAGGAAATGCTACCTTTGCCTCCTTTGGCCAGGGCAGATATTTAAAACTGACCCTTTCGTGGTGTGGGGGACTGAGACACACACCTCACAAAAGACATGTTCTGGTCCCAACCCCCGGTCCTGTGGACCCATTTGTAGGTAGGACCTTTGAAGATGGTATTAGTTAAGATGTGCCCAAAATGAATGTGGATGGCCTTAATCCAATATGGCTGAAGTCTTATAAGCAAAGGAAATCGGACAGAAGAAACCATGGGAGCAGCAGGAAGCTGCAAGTCAATGGAACCCAAAAGAGAAAGAAGTTGCCAATGTGTGCACTGCCATGTAACAGAAAAGCCAAGGAACCTCAAAGATATCAACCCCCAGAGGAAACAAGTATTCTAACCTCTAAAACTGTGAGCCAATATAGATTCCTCTTGTTTAAGCCAACCCATTGTATGGTATTTGCTTTAGCTGCCAGGAAGCTAAAACATATGGCCACATTCAAGGATTCTTTGGATATCCCACTCCTCATTAGCAATCTGTCACCTGCAGGGTCCTTGACAGGGGCAAATGCCTTTCTTCTTACTAGTTATGCACAACTACTTCTTTCAACGTTGGGTATAATGCAGACACTTTATGATCTTTATACTGAGGCCTCATCAATCCTCCATATGATCTAATCAGCAAGACCTAAGATATCCCCCAAACTAGCCCCATGGTTCACTGTTGGTTTTGTCCCTGGGAGCAGATATAGTCAGAGACTTTGCCTTTTAAACTTCTTAAGCATGAGATGGACATCAGTCCTCTGCGTCCCACAAACTGCAGAGGACAAACATAAAGCTCTCCAAGAAAACTTCCTAAAGTCATGCTTACTAAGTTTGAGGTCAGGAGAAAGAATTCTACATCCTTTCCTCAAAGGGGTAGAAATGGGAAACAAAGCACAACTTTCTTTCAAGAAATTCCCCTCTCATATCCAATGTACCTTTCTACCTACACAAACCTGACAATGGGTGGTCAGTTAAGAGTCATTAAAGTTGCTGACTTCAGGGAAGATGGAGTTGGAATAGGTAGGTGGGGCTTAACTCCCTCACAGAAACAACAAAGAAAGGGCAAAAAGCTGCCCAAGGGACCTACAGACCAGGAAATCGCTGCACACCTCCCAGGAGGGTGAGGGACAGAAAGATGAAGCAGCCAAAATGAAAGCAGTGAGTTATTAGTCCACTCCCCAGCTGGGAATGGCACCCTTTCCAGACCCTCAAGGCAAACAGCCTAGATAAAACCCATGGCTCACTGCAACCAACTCAGAGGGGAAAAGATACCTTCCTCCTGGGGAAGAGGAAGGGTGAGACAGAGGGTGGAGAGTGGTTTCTCTTCAGTGAATTTGGCCAGCAGACCATGGTTTGAAGCTCCACTCTAGCCAGATCAGAATCACTGGCAACTGGAGTTTGAGTCACCTCTGTGGAAAGATTCACTGACAAGTGCCATCTGCTGGCCAACTGGGAAACTGCAAGGAGAAAAACTGCTTTCAGGAGCCTCTGGTCCCAACTACTGGGAATGGATCTGCTCCCTGTTAGTGAGTGTCAAGCCCTATTTTGATAACTTAAACCAGGTAATTTTAAAGACTTGAATAAGTTGAACCAAAAATCAAAGAAGAGCCATGAAACAAAACTACAAGGCAAGAGAGAGAAATTGACTCACTGTAAATTCACCAACTATTCAAATACCTATATAAGAGCAAAAAATTACAAACCATAATAGGAAGAGACAGCCCAGTCAAACAAACAAGTCAAACATCCGGATGAGACACAGGATTTAAAACAACTAGTCAAAGAGAATCTCAAATCTCCTAAATCACTTCAAGGAGTTGAAGGAAAATATGACAAAGAAGATAAAGGATATTAAGAAGATACTGGATGAACATAAAAAACAATTTGAAAGCCTGAAAAGAAAGGTAACAGAGCTTTTGGGGATGAAGACACAATGGATAGGGTTGAAAATACATTAGATGCATAGAACAGCAGATTTGAATTGATGGAGGACAGAATTAGTGAACTCAATTACACAACATCTAAATATGAAAAGACAGAAGAGGAGAAAGAGAAAAGAATGGAAAAATGGAACATGATTCTCAGGGGACTGAATGACAATGCAAAACACACAAATATATGTGTTATTGGTGTCACAGAAGAAGAGAAAAGAAAGGGGGCAGAAAGGATATTTGAGGAAGTTATGAATGAAAACTTTTCAAACCTTATGAAAAACATAATATTAATATCCAAGAAGAACAATACACCCCAAACAGAATAAATCTGAATAGATCTACTCTGAGATGTCTACTACTCAGAATGACAAGTTCCAGAGATAAAGAGAGGATTCTGGAAGCAGAAAGAGAAAAGCAAAGCATCACACACAAGGGAACCTCAATAAGATTAAGTACAAATTGCCCATAAGAAACTATGGAGGCAAGAAGAAAGTGGTATGATGTATTTAAGATACTGAAAGAGAAAAACTGCTGGCCAGGAATTCTTTATCTAGCAAAATTGTCCTTCAAAAATCAGGATGAGTTTAAAGTCTTCAAAGACAAACAAAAACTGAGAGATTATGTTTCCAAAAGACCAGATTTACAAGAGATACTAAAGGGAGTACTACAGCCTGAAAGGAAAACTCAAGGGCAAGAGACTTGGAGAAGAGTGTAGAAATGAAGACTATCAGGAAAGGTACCTTAAAGGGTAAAAGGACACACAATAGTAAAATGACCACAGAAAGCAGAAGATAAAATGGATGAAGTAATACTTAACACAGCAATAACAAAAATGTTCATGAATTGAATTCCCCAGTCAAAAGACATAGACTGACCAAATGGATAAAAATATATATATATATGAGCTATCTATATGCTGTCTATAAGAAACTCACCTCAGAAGTACAGACACAATAAGGTTGAAAATGAAAGGTTGGAAAAAGATATCCCATGCAAATAGTAACAAAAAAGATCTGGAGTAGTGATATTAATATCAGACAAAATAGATTTTAAATGCAAAACTCTTAGAAGAAGAGATGAAGAAGGATTATATATATTTATAAATAAAAGGATATTTTATATATATAATATAATATAAGGAGCAATTCTCCAAAAAGAAATAACTATAATAAATATTTATGCATGTAACCTGGGTGCCCCAAGATACCTGAGGCACATGCTGACAAACCTGAAGGGAGAAAAAGACGTCACTACAGTTAACAGTTGGAGAATTCAATACACCACTGTCACCATTGGATAGAACATCTGGATAGAGGATAAATAAAGGAAGAAAGCTTAATTAAAAGATAAAATAACTAGACCTAACAGATATAGAGAGAGTATTACACCACAAAATTGCAGTATATACATTTTTTTAATTGCTCATGGATCCTTCTCCAGGATAGATCATACGTTGGGTCACAACATATATTGCAATAAATTTTAAAAGATTAAAATTAAACAAAGCACTTTCTCTTCTCATGATGTAATAATGCTAGAAATCAATAATGGATAAAAATAGGGAAAATTCAGAAACAGATGGAGAATCAACAACACATTCTTAAATAATCAGTAGGTCAAATAAAAGAGAAATCACTAAATATCTTGAGAAGAATGAAAATGGAAACAAAACACATTAGAACCTATGGGATACAGTGAAACCGTGCTGAGAGGGAATTTTATAGCCCTCAATGCTTACATTAAAAAAAGAAAGCAGAGCTAAAATCAACAACCTAACCCACCTGAATGGAGGAACTAGAAAAAGGACAGCAAACAATGCCGAGAGCAAACAGAAGGAATGAAATAACAAAGATCAGAGCAGAAATGAATGAAATGGAGAATAAAAAAAAAAAAAAAAAGAGAGGATCAACAAAAACCAAGAGCTGGTTCTCTGAGACAATCAACAAAATCGACAAACCCATGGCTAGACTGACAAAGAAAAAAAGAGAGAAGATTAAAATAAATAAAATCAGAACTGAGAGAGGGATATTACCATTGACCCTGTAGAAATAAGATCATAAGAGGATACTATGAACACCTGTAGGCCCACAAACTAGAGAACATAGATGGAATAGACAAATACCTAGAAACACATGAACAACTTATACTCACCCTAGAATTAATAGAAGAGCTCAATAAACCAATCACAAGTCAAGAGATTGAAACATTCATCAAAAAACTTCCCAAAGATGAAAAGTTCTGGACAAGATGTCTTCACAGGGAAATTCTACCAATCACTGAAAGATGACCTAAGCCAGTCTTGCTTTAGCTCTTCAAAAAATTAAACAGGAAAGAATGCTACCAAATTCCTTCTATGAAGCCAACATCACCCTATTACTAAAATCAAATAAAGATACTATGAGAAAAGAAAATTACAGACCAATTTCTCTAATGAATATAGATGCAAAAATCCTCAACAAAATACTTGCAAAGCAAATCCAAAAGCACATTAAAAGAATTATACACCACTCTCAAGTAAGTTTTATCCACTTGATATGCAAGGTATGCAAGGGTGGTCCAACACAAGGAAATCAATTTGTGTAATAAACCAGATTAATAAATTGAAGAAGAAAAACCACATGATCCTCTCTATTGATGCAGAAAAGGCATTTGACAAAATAGAGCATTCTTTCTTAATAAAAACACTCTAAAAGATAGTAATAGAAAGAAGCTTTTTCCACATGGTAAAGTGTATATATGAAAAACCCACAGCTAGCATTGTGCTCAATGGTGAAAGACTGAAAGCTTTAGCACTGAGAAAGGGAAGAAGACAAGGATGTCAACTGTCACCACAATTATTTACTATTATGCTAATAGTTCTACCTGGAGCAATTAGGCAAGATAAATAAAAGGCACTGAAATAGGAAAGGAAGAAGTAAAACTGTCACCTTTCACTGATAATACCATCCTTTAACTAGAAACTCCATAAAAATTCACAAGAGAGTTACTATTAATGAAATTAATGGATGAATTCAGAAAAGTGGCAGGATATAAGATTAATAACCAAAAATGTCTTTTAAGGCTCTCACCTCCTGACTTTAAGGAATATTACCTAGCTACAGTGCTAAAAACAGCATGGCACTGGCATAAAGATAAACATATTGATGAAAGGAACCAAATTCAGAACTTAGATATAAATAGGCCCTCACATCTATGGTCAAGTGATTTTTGACAAGACTGTCAATCTACCCATCTAGGCCAGAACAGTCTTTTCAACAAATCATGCTGGGAAAACTGGATATCCTTATCCAAAAGAAGAAAGAGGACCCCTATCTTATACCTTATACAAAAACTAACTCAAAGTGGACCAAGGACCTAAATGTAAAAGCAATAATCATGAAACTTCTAGAAGAAAATGGAGGGAAACATCTCCAAGATCCTGTGGTAAGAGATGATTTCTCAAACCTTACATTCAAAGCACAAGCAACAAAAGAAAAAATAGACCAAGTGGAACCTCCTCAAAATTAAACTTTTGTTCCTCAAAAGGCTTTGTCAAGAAAGTTAAAAGGCAATCTATTCAATGGGAGAAAATTTTTGGAAACCAAATATTCAACAAGGGTTCCATATCGCTCTTACATGAAGAGATCATACAACTCAACAATAAAAAGACAAGTAGCCTGTATTAGTCAGCCAAAGGGATGCTGATGCAAAATACCAGAAATCAGTTGATTATTATAAAGGATACTTATTTGGTGTAGAAGCTTACAGTTACCAGAGACCATAAAGCATAAGTTACTTCCCTCACCAAAGTCTTTTGCCACGTGTTGGAGCAAGATGGCTGCCAACGTCTGCCAGGGTTCAGGCTTCCTGGGTTCCTCTCTTCACAGGGTTCATTTCTCTCTGGGCTCAGCTCCTGTTTTCTCCACAAGGTCAGCTGTAGACAATGAGGTTTTCTAAGGCTTTTCCTCTCTCCACAAGGCCAGCTATAGATTATCAGGCAACCAGCTCTGTCTTTTTCCCTGGGGCTTCTGCCATGTCTAAGGAGCCATCTCTATTCCTCTGTTTTCCCTTTGTGTTTATTCCCTGGGATCCAGCTCAAAACTCCAGCATCAAAACTCCAGCATCAAAATGCCAACTCTGTCCTTTGCCTTGTCTTTTATCTGTGAGTCCCTACCCACCAAGGGGCGGGGACTCAACACTCTACTGACTTGACTCAATCAAAGCCCTAACCATAATTTAATCATGCCCAGGTACAGACCAGTTTACAAACATAATCCAATATCTATTTTTGGAATTCATGAACCATACCAAACTGCTACACTCCACACTCTGAATTCCAAAAAGACATTACAATATTCAAAAAAAAAAAAACCTTACATCAGTAGCAATGCTAAATATAGAATCACATCACAATCAGTTTAAAGAAATACAGTTTAAAGAAATACAGCAAATTCCTGTCTGCTGTAAACTTCTGAAACTTACAAAACAATTTATCTGCTTCCAATACACAAACGGACAGACAAAGGAAAAACATTTTCACTACAATGAGGAGAAATTGGGAGGGAAACATGAGTCATGGGTCCTCTATAGTTCAGTAAACCTCAAGGACATATTTCATTAGATTGTCGAAGTCTGAGAGTCATTCTTAAGATGATGGTTTCTTCTCCTTGGGGCCACATAGGGACCCACCCTTTCCATAGGCTTGCCCATCAGCCATTTTCTTGGTTCCACCCTCATCAAGTAACTGGGTGTCAACCAAGCTCCAGACCTCACCCCCCAATGGTGTTGGGGTGACTGCCACATCTTACCCAATCTTTGGGTTAGAGTCTTAGTCCCCCTAGTACAGTGAGGTGAAGGCAACATCCTCCCTAACTTTTGTCATAGAGGCTCAACCTCTCAGAGCAACAAGTTGACCATGTGTCCTTCCCTAATCCATGGGAGACAGGCCTGCCCCTCTCAGACCAATGGGATGTCGACCTCAACCTCCCTAATCCCTGAAAAATATGTTCTACCCTCTCTGTACCCTGGGGTGGCAGTGGGAACATCCACCCTCTTCAACTTCTGGGGCAAACTCACTCTCTGTACACATGAGTGGGGTTCCTCTCGGCCCAAGGTGATGTCTTAATTCCAGATTTCAGCTTCCATGGTTTTCCTCTTAAAGCTATTTCTCCTTCAATCTCTCCTTTCCTTGTCCCTTTTATTCCAGGTGACAGTGGTTTTGTTCATATAGCTCTCTCAAAAACTTGCTTGGTTTATTATGCAAGAAGCAGGGGTCCAAGACATCAGACAGTAGGATTTTCCACAAATCTTTCTGAGATAACTGCATCTTCAATCCTAATTTACAAGTTCCAAGTTTAGTTAAGTTCTCAAATGGGGCACTATCTTTTGAGGACTTGATTTCCAGAGGCTTGGAATTTCTGGAATCAGTTTGTTTTCTTTGTGCCCAACAGTTGAGTCTTCACGGTATTTTTCTCATCTAGCATTTTGCTATAAGCTGCAAGGAGAAGTCAAGCTGCATTCCTCAGGTTTACTTTGGAAAATTTTTCACCTAAATGCCCAGGCTCGCCATTTTCAAATTCTACTTTCCATAAAACATAAAGAGTCAATCCTGCTAAGTTCTCTGCAACTATTTAAGCCTCCAGTTTACAATAAAAGCTTCATCATTCACTTCTAAGGCATCATAAAAAGTTTCTTTAGTATCCATATCCCTACCAACCATCTCTCCAAAGCAATCTTGGCCTTTTCTATCAAGCATCTCATAATTCCTCCAAAAAAAAATACCCCTTATCCATTTATAAATCTATTCCAGCATTTAAGTAATTGCAAAAGCACTTTCTCACTCTCCAGTACCAAATTCTGTATCAGCACCCCCTTGGTTAACTGATACACAGCCCAGTTTTCAAAAATGGGCAAAAGACTTGAATAGACATTTCTCCAAAGAGGAAATACAAATGGTCAAAAAGCATATGGGAAAAAAAAAAAAGTTCAACATCACTAGCTATTAGTGAAATGCAGATCAAAACTACAGTGAGACACCATTTTACACCTGAGAATGGTCTCATCAAGAAAAAAACAAACAAACAAAACCAGAAAAAACAAGTGTTGGAGAGGATGTGGATAGATAGGATGACCCCTTCACTGTTGGGGGGCATGTAGAATGGTACAGCCTCTGTGGAAGACAGTTTGGCAGCACCTCAAGTAACCAAATACAGAACTGCTGTATGTTCCAGCAATCCCATTCCCAGGAATATATTCAGAAGAACTGAAAGTAGGGATGCAAACTGACATTTACACAGATGTTGATAGTGGCATTATTCACAAATGCTAAAACATGGGACCAGCCTAAGTGTCCATGACTGATGAGAGACTAAACAGAATGTGGTACATACATACAATGGAATACTATTCATCTGTAGGAAGAAACGAAATCAGGATGCATATGACAACATGGATGAACTTTGAGTACATTATGTTGAGTGAAATAAGCCAGACAAAAATGGACAAATATCATATCATCTCACTAATATGAACTAAATATGATGAATAAACTCTTGGAGGTAAACTTTAGAGTATAGTTTACTAGGAAAGAGAATGTGGATTGAGAATGGGAGCTGATGCTCAATGTATGTAGAAGCTTTATTGTAAAAGTGTGGAAATGAATAGAGTTGATGGTAACACATTGTAGTGAGTATAACCCTGATGATTTACAAATGAGATTGTGGCTGAAAGTAAAATAGAGGATAATCTATGGTATGCGTAACATAATAATTTCAGGGGTAGATGAAGATTGTGGTTAACAGTATGAAGATAAGAATGTTTTTCTTTTATAAAATGTTAAGAATATGGTGATACTCAGGAAGTTACAACTAATGTAACTTACAGATGATAGTTAACAGTAATATTGCCTACTTTGCAGATATGGCAGAGCAGATACATCATTTTTAAGAGACAAAATATAGGGAGTAGAAGAGTACATGGGATTTTTCTTTTGGGAGTTATGAAAATGTTCTAAAATTGAGATGATTGCAATACAGCTCTGTGATGGAAATGAGAACCACTGAGTATACACACTGAATGAATTCTACAAAACATGGAACTATATAACACAGGGAATCCAGTGGTGGTAGATGGACTGTGGTTAACAGGGTAAATATGAAAACATTTTCTCATGAGCTATAACAAATATATAATACTAATACAGGGTGTTACTAATTGGGTAGGTTGAGGGGAAAGTACACCAAATGTTAGATATGGGCTATAGTTAGGAGTAATATTTTGACAATGTTCTTTTTAGTTTGTAACAACACAAGGTGGTGGTGGTGTGGTGATGTATGGATGCCCTGTATGATGCTATGCGCGTTTGTTTTATAAGTTTACAACTTTTACTCTACATTTACTGTTCATGTATGTTTATGCATATAAATTTTTTTAAATGTTATTTTAAAAAGGAAACATTCTTTAAAAAGGGTCATAAAAACCATTCTTGGCCATCTCTTTTGCAAGGGCTTAGTTGATCTAGAACAGTGACCTCTAAAACAGGGCATGTGACATTTAGGGTACACAGAGATTTTCCAAGGGGTACATGGGCATGAATAGCTTTAAGGGAATTCATTTCCAATTATTCAACTTCCATTTAGAATCTTCTGTAAAACTGATCAGCCTGAAAATGGACTTGTCATTTAGACATCATGCTACTTCTCCTTTCCCACCTGCCCCTGCAAAACTCCCTTTTTTCACATTACAAAAGAACAGGCTTACCTCTCACCTACCCCAAATCTAACTGTGGTACATCCCTTCCTCCCCTATTATTAACAAAGAATGCTTTCCTCCTGAGGTAGACTCTCTCATGGGGACCCTGCTTTTTGTGTCTCGCATTTACTAGTGGCCAAATACCTTATACTTTTGAGGTTAATTTTCCTAAACAAGATTTTATTACAGTCAAAATCAGAATACCAACTTACATACAAGTGAAGGATGAGCACCCCACAAAGCAATCTAGGTAGCAACCCAACCTTAGAAAACCTGTATTTAGGATCAACTGTCCCTGTTCGGAGAATGCTAAGCTCTTTAAATCTATTAAACACAGTTATAATATAACCGTTTTAAACCATGAAACAAAATTTCTAATCAGTCCAGGGTATGAAATTTTCAAGCACCCATTTTTCTGTCCAGCTGTCAAAAATGTTTAAGCCTCTTTGAGACAAGTCAGATTAGAAAAGTAAAATTTGGCACCCATAAATGTGTCTGCTCAGTCTATGGGAGAAAAAAAAAAGTCCTACAATAGAGAAAACCCAATTTAACGTTACTTTAAAGGCAACACTCTCAAAATGTAGGTTCAAAAACAAGTCACCTGTAAATGAAAGAGAAAGAGGTGTAATGAGCAATGCTTTCAAACATTTACATAAAATCTTCAGGTATATTTCTCAGAATCAAGAAAGTGAATAATTCTAATAACTGAGTTACATTAAAGGAACATGTAAGTTGTCAGCTGGTAGAGAAAAAAAATAATTTTGGGTGACAGGTCACTATTTGGCTTTTGACATATAACCATAAGGAGTTCAAAGAACTGAGAGACATTACTTTAGCAAAATCCCTTCCCCTCAACTACTTTTTCGTGTAAACAATATTTCTTGATGCTTACGGCTACAAAATAATGAAAATGGACTTTGTTATCAACCTGTCTCACTCTAGTAATAAAGCACAGTCGTGATCCAACAGTGGTTCTGTGATCTTCACGGGGAAAAGGAATTTCTAAGAGTTTCTGAGTGCCCTCTTTCAATGGGCTAGTCGTGGGTCTCAAGGGAGAGGCATGGACCTGTGCATAAGCAGTCCTGCAGAACTCAGGGGAGCAGTCCTTAGGGCCTGGGAAACACTTCTATCCGGGGGCAGAGTCTGTGGGATCCTTTCCATTCTAGCTAACTGGCCTTAGCGGCTCAGCAAAATCCCACAATGTCCTCACTTCCTTCCATGAGAAAGGGTTAGTTTAATTTTCACAAAGGGGAAGCTGGAGCCCACTCTGCTGTTCCAGGAGGGATGGTTGGGGTTCCAGCTGCTTGGCGCGCCAAGAATTTGAAAAGTGGCACAGAAACAAGGGAGAGCCAGTGGTGAGTGCTGGGGGCGGGGCTAGAGTGGGGAGAGCCAATGGTGCGTGCTGGGGGCGGGGCCAGTAGTGAAAGCGGTGCCCAATTTGAGAAGAACGCCCAGCGTGAAAGCAGCGCTGAGCCCGCCCAGCCTCCAGGAGTATAGGGAGCCGGGGAGAGGGGAATCAGAGCAGGAACCACATAAGTTAGATCTCTCCGATAGGCTGTAACCCCTGAAGTACCCAATCAATGGGGAACAGGGGAGGGACCTGCCTGTTAGGTTTAGGTTGTAAATATCACTGTTTCTTGTTGTTAGGTGCTCCAGTCTTTGTATCCAGGTCTAGTGCCCGTTCTTGCAAGATGGTTAATAAAATTCTTTTCTCCTCCACAATCAGGTGAGCTTTTGTTTTCTTATAGGTGCAGCTTTCTTTCTCACACTTCCAGGAGACAAAATAGAACTTAGAGGGAGTTGTTCCCAACAAGGTGATACAGGTCACCTCTACAAATCCAGATCCGCATGAAGGGAAAAGAAAGGTGCAAAGAATGCTATGACTGGGAAAGAATGAATTATCCTGGAAGACATGTGTATGACAATATTGTCTCCTCAGAAATTTAGACATATCTAATATTAGGAAGTAGGTGGGTTTCCCAAGCCCCTGATATTCAGTGGCTGAGAAGACTAATTCACATAAAATAGCAGATCTTTCCACTAATATGGTTCCAGCAATTGCTTACCATCTTGGAAGGAAGACAGTGATGGTAACAAAGCAGGCACTATACTAAGGACATTATTTTAAACATTATATAAATTGTAAACTAATTAAGCTAGTCCTACTAAGGTCAGGAACAATAAAGGTTACCTGATAATACCGTTATTATTCAGTATTGTTCTGCAAATTTTAGTTCATATAAGAAAGCCAGAAAAGGAAATAAATACTTAAGTATTATAAGTGAAAAATCAAATTTTTTCAATTGCAGATAATTATTAATACTTGTAAATCACAAAAAATCTTAAAATATTATAATTAATATAAGGATGTGATTCAGTGATATGATATAAATATACAAAACCAAAGGCTTTTCTTTATTCCAACTGTAACATATGAAATCAAAATTTAAAAACTCATCTACAATAACAAACTACAAAATATCTTGGAAAACTTTAAGAAAAAAATGCATGCAAACTGCATGAAGAAAAACACACAATGTTATACTAAAAGACATAAAACATGCCTGTATATATTAAGAAAAACCACCTTGCTTAGTGGACAAGAAAACATACCATTATTAAAATATGTATCTTTCCTAAGTAAGTATAAATATTCAATGCAATTTTAGATAATTTAACTGAGATAGTAGCTTTTATTGTTCAGGTTTTCTTTTAAAATTGAGCAAAATGTTTTTTAAGTTTATATGAAAGAATAAATGTGTAAGATTGTCTTAAAAATATTGACCAAGATGATAGGTACTTGCCATATGAGTTACTAAACAGTCTGTAATACTAATACGATTAAAACAGCACATTATCAGAACAAGGATAACAGATCATTGGCACAAGAATTGAGTCCATCACTAGATTTAGTATAAATAAAAATGTAATATATAATAGATATCATAATCAGAATGCAGCAGGAAAAGTATAGCTTTTCTAATAAATGGTATTGTTATCATAATTAGATCTCCATCCAGGAGGGAAAAAGTGATACCACTGCCTATAGCATGTCCAAAACTAAAAATATTTGAAAAAAACAGGAAAATGTTCATGGACCCTGAGGGTGAAGAACTTCTTTTAAAAGATAAAAAACAAGAATCCATAAAGGAAAAAAATTTACAGGGTCAACTTCAACATTACAAATTAGACAATGGCAAAAAATACCATAAATAGGGTTGAAAATAAGAACAGTCAAGGAAAAAGTTTCAAACATATATAAGAAGCATGTAAAAAAAAAGGACTCCTACAAATTCATTTTTTAAAATAGGTCATAAAAGAGGAAATACAAATAGATTTATTTGGCTATTTTTAAAATAATTATTTCTCACTTTTGAATTTTGAAAGAAAACTCCAATGAAATGTGTGTGTGTGTGTGTGTGTGTGTGTGTGTGTGTTGAGGATGTATGTGTATATAACATAGACAAGTAATGCTCTAGAATTTCTGGGGAGAGTGGGAATGATGTAGAGAATGTGGGACTTGGTCAGAAACTTGAAAAGTGGATGTGGAAGAACTGGATATACAAAGAGGAGCCTTTTAGGCCATGGATAAAGCAAGAGAAAATAACATTTTCCAGAATCATTGAGATTTGCTTCTAATACTGAACCATATGTTTGAAAAATTAAAGTATAGATCTATACGCTTATGTGTGTATATAGAAACAATAAGATTACTATGGACCAAATTCTGCATTAAACATAATTGCCATCACTGTTTGAAAAGTATGGACAAGGTCATTAGAAAACCCAAAGAATCTTACATATATTTAACTAAGTATTAAGTATAAAATTTGCCTTATATTTTTCCAAGAAAAAGCTGACTAAACTGTAACCCACAACAACCAAAGGAAATGAACTACTTTTACCTTTGTATTCACCATCATTTCCATTCACTGCAGCTTCTACACTGAAGGCCATTAGACTTTTTAAAAATTACATATTGATTAAGCAGTATGAATACAGGACTGCACACATGTAAGCTGAAGCTTCTTCTTCCCTAGAGAATCAGAGTTGTAAATAAAAGGATCATTGTTTATGTAAGTTTTAATCTTTTGGTAAAGTTTCTTTGGTTCTGAGGGTTGCGTAAAGCAGGATATAGAAAAGATTAGTCACTTGGAACCAGAGGCTCCTCCTCGCTATTTTGTTTCTCTAAGTTAACTCTTAAGTGAAAGCAACTCTGACTCTTAACATCCTGTATCACAAGACTTTTGAAAAACTCAGTTAGTGTTACATAACTTTGCTAAATCTCAGGTTTCTTAGATTTTTATTCATGGTTAAAAAGCCCTTAAGAAGTCTTTTGTAGATTAAAGAATCACTTATTAATTTGTTTACTTAGTAAGTTAAGATGGTTGAATATTGAATGTGAGTCCTACTACAATTTTCCACGTAGCTAGATAACCTAAGAAAAGATGATATAAAAATAGGAATAAGATTGGAAGCATGGGGTTGATGTAGACAGAAACATCCATTTCTATAGGGTGCCACTGGCATTTCTGAAGAGTAGACTGATATGAGAAAAAGTGTTTAAAGATTATTCTATCAGTAAATTGCTAGTTTAATTGGATGAATTGAAAAATTGGACCTAGTTAGGGTCTATGGCAATGTAGCTATCTAAGTGGAAATTGGGATGGAATGGAAAGGGCTGCTTGGATTGATATTTTAAAAGGGCAAAATGATACAAAGACTACAGAAATTTTAAAATACTGGCTGCTTTCAAACCGAACTCTAGCACCGACCAGTTGTGATCTTGGATATCTTGGTTTTCTCATCTGTACCATGGGATAATTAAAGCACCTCCCTCAAAGGTTTGTTGAAATAATTGTTCTTTCATCAGACAGGCATTTGATGAGTGCCTACTCTGTGCCAAATACTATTCTATGTGCTAAGGTTTAATAAGTAAAATAATCTAATGACCTTCTCAAGGGTTTTGTGGATTCTGATGTTTGTTACAGTTGAAGAAAATAAACAAGTCAAATAGTAAGATTAAGAAGGCATATTTTCCCTTTGTAGGCCTACTTAATAAAAATATTTACAAAGCTGCAAAGTGTGTGCACACGCTTGAATACTTAGCAAACAGCACAAGTTAGAACATATTTTCTATCCAAGCTAATATTTAATAATTCTCAGATGTTACTTGAACTGCTCTTCATGCTTTGCTGGTGAAATTTTTTTTTCACTGCTTTTCTGTTTAAGTAGCTTGGCAAAGGATGGACAGAGGAAAGATCTATCCATGGTGAAGCTTTTTGGACAAAACTTGAGGACTGCTTCAAAGGTGGGAAAATGCCCTCATCTATCCAGTCACCTCATCTGAAGTGGAAAATTCCAACCTTTCATTTCTTTTAAGAGGACCCAAGAGGGAGGGTTATTTTCTATTCTCCAGTAAAAATGACAATTAACATGTATTGAATGTTTATTATGTGCCACAGACCATTCTAAGAGTGTGTTAACTTGTGCAATCCTCTCAACAAATTCACAAAATGAGTACTATCATTATCTCATTTTACAGATGAGGACACTGAGGAACAGGCAGGCTTTAATGTTCTCAAGAGCACACAGCTGGTAAGCAGAAGCATGGGGATTTAGATCCTAGCAGGTCAGTTCCAGAGCTTACACTTTTCTAAAGAAGTTTTATTGAGATGTATTCACACACTATACAGTCCATATAACGAGTATAATCCGTGGCTTTTAATAATATCAGAGTTGGCGGCGGACTTGGCCCAGTGGTTAGGGCGTCCGTCTACCACATGGGAGGTCCACGGTTCAAACCCCGGGCCTCCTTGACCCGTGTGGAGCTGGCCCATGCTCAGTGCTGATACAGTGCTGATCCCCTGTGTAGGGGAGCCCCACACGCAAGGAGTGAGCCCCATAAGGAGAGCCGCCCAGGGTAAAAGAAATTTCAGCCTGCCCAGGAATGGCACCGCACACACGGAGAGCTGACACAACAAGATGGCACAACAAAAAGAGACACAGATTTCCGTGCCGCTGATGACAGCAGAAGCGGACCAAAAAAAAAAAAAAAGAACAAGCAGCAAATGGACACAGAGAACAGACAACTGCGGTGGGGGTGGGGGAGTGAAGGGGAGAGAAATAAAATAAATCTTAAAAAAAAGAAAAAGAAAATAGTGACAATAGCAAACTTTGATGAGGTTGCAGTGAAACTGGATCACTTACACGCCGTTGATGAAAATGTAAAATGGTGCTGTCACCCTTTAAAGCAGTTGGGCAGCTTCTTAAAAAATTAAACATGCAACTACCATATGACCCAGAAATTGCACTCTAAGGCATTTACATCGGAGAAATGACACTAGTGTTCTTGGCAGCTTTATTCAAATAGTCAGAAGGTAAAAAGAACGCAGATGTCCTTCAATGTGTGAATGGTTAAACAAATGGGGATATCCACATCATAGAATATTACTTAACAAGGAAAAGGAAGATAATATTGATCCCCATGACAACCTGGATGAATCTCCACAGAATTATGCGGAGTGAAAAAAAAAAAAACAATCCCAAAAGGTTACGTATTTTTCTGGTCTCATTAATATAACATGCATGAAATGACAAAATTATGGAAACAGAGCAGATAAAAGGTTACCAGGAGTTAAGGAGAGGATAGGGGTAGAAAGGAAGTGGGTGTGGCTATAAAAAGGGCAACATGAGGTGTACTGATGGTGATGGAAATGTTCTATGTTGAATGTATCAACATTAAAACTCTGGTTGGGATATTGTACTGTAACTTTTCAAATATTATCGTTGGAGGAAAACAGGTAAAGGGAACACGTGCTCCCTATTATTTCTTACAACTACATGAATCTACCGTTATCTCAAAATAAAAATATTAACTGAAAAGATGCAAAAATTACCTGAAATTCAAATGTCAGTGTTGATAAATAAAGTTAATGGAACATAGCCATAGTCATTCTTTTAAATATTGTCTATTGCTGCTTTTCACTTCAATGGTAGAGTTAAGTAGTTGTGAGAGATATATGGCCTGCAAAGCCTAAAATATTTATTATCTGTCCCTTTAAAAGAAAAGTTTGCTGACCCTGGATCTTGATGAATCAAACCAACCTTAACACTGAAGTAAGTGAAAAAGCTTGTGTGTGAGTATGTGTATGTGTTTGTAAAATTTATTGACAAAATCTGGCTGAAGATGAGATGGACTGTAATCCCAACATTTAATGCTGCTTTTGGTCAGAGGACATTTCTCCCATTTAGGATAAAAGTTTGCTAACTGGTCAATTTCTGCATCTTGTGGAGGCAAAAGCCTGACTAGAGTGGTTTTAAGAGAGAAGGACACAAAGTGAGCTGGGAGATCATTTTCAAGTTGACACTTAAGGTAAACTTAAGGATAAGAAGACAGACCACAGAATAATATGACAAATAAATTTCACAAATGGCCCCAGTAAACAAAGCCTCAAACAAAAGTGTGCCCGAGGGCTCTAGGGACTTCCAGTCACCACAGGCAAGCCACACAGCCTCAGGAGGTCAACACACCCTCTGCAGTGCTGCTCAATAAGATAAGTGCTTATTTCTCATCAGAATCCGTGGAGGCAAGAAGGCAGTGGTATGACTTATTTAAGGTACTGAAAGAGAAAAACTACCAGCCAAGAATTTTCTATATGGCAAACTTGTCCTTCAAAAATGAGGGAGAGAATAAAATACTCAAAAATAAGGGAGGGATATTTAAAATAAACAGAAATAAACAATTTGTCAAAAAGAGGCCTGTCCTAGCCAACTGAGAGGGGAACAGACATCTTCCTCCCTGTCAGCTGTTTTAAGGGCAAAGGGATGGAGGAGGTCGGGGTGATTTTCCTCAGTGGATTCAGTCAGCCGAGTACACTTTGAAGAGATTCACAGGCACACAGGAAAGCCCAGACATAAATCACCTTCACAGGAAGGTGCATAGACTAATGCCATCTGCTGGCCGATCTGGAAACTGCATGGGCAAAAACTGTTCTGCACTTCTGTACCCAAGCCCTGTGAGAAAATCTGTACCCCACTAGTGAGTCCCTGGCCCAATTTTGAAAAGTTAGGGTGGGCAATTTTAAAGGCTGAGATTAAGTTGAACCAAATATCAAAGAAGAGCTGTGGGGTAAAAAAAACAATAGGCAAGAGAGAGAAATTAGCCATCAGAGTAAATTCACCAACATATTAAAAGGCCGAGAGATGTCAGCAAAAAATTACAAGCCATACCAGGAAACACAAAGAGATGGCTCAGGCAAAAGAACAAACCAAATATCCTGAATAGATACAGGATTTAGTATAATTGATCAGTGATAATTACATAACTCTCCTAAATAACTTCAAAGAATTTAAAGAAAATATGACTAAAGAAATAAATGATATTAAGAAGACACTGATAGAGCATAAAGAACAATTTGAAAGCCTGCAAAGAAAAGTAACAGACCTTATAGGAATGAAAGACACAAGGGATGGAAATAAAAATACATTAGAGGCACATAAGAGCAGATTTGAATTGCCTGAAGATAGAATTAGTGATTTCAAGGACAGAGTATCTTAACTGGAAAAGAAAGAAGAACAGAAAGAGAAGAGAATGGGAAAGATGGAACAGAGAATCAGGGAACTGAATGACAACATGAAACTCACAAACATTTGCCTTATTGGTATCCCAAAAGAAGAAGAGAATGAAATAGGGTTAGAAAGAATACTTGATGAAATAATGACCAAAAACTTCCCAATCCTTATGAAAGACATAAATATCAATATCCAAGAAGGACAATGTAACCCAAACAGAATAAATCTGAATAGACCTACCCCAAGACACTTACTATTCACAATGACAAATATGAGCGATAGAGAGAGGAGTCTGAAAGCAGCAAGAGAAAAGCAAAGCATCACATACAAGAGAAACTCAGTAAGATTAAATGCTGACCTCTCATCAAAACCATGGTGGTGAGAAGAATGTATTTAAGGTACTAAAAGAGAAAAACTGCCACTCAAGAATTCTGTATCCAGCAAAGCTGTCCTTCAAAAGTGAGGGTGACTTCAAAGTCTTCACAGACAAACAGAAACTGATAGAATATGTTACCAAGAGACCAGGTTTTCAAGAGCTACTAAAGGAGTTGCTGTAGCCTAAAAGGAAAAAACAGGAGTGAGAGATTTGGAGAAGAGTTTAGAAATGAGGATTTTATGGAATGGTAAACTAAAGGATAAGACAGACAATAGAATGATATGACAATAGATAGCCAAAGGCCAAAATGGATAAAGTAAATAATGCCTTTACAGTAACTACACTGAATGATAATGGATTGAACTCCCCAATCAAAAGACACAGGCTGACAGAATGGATAAAAAAATATGAGCCATCTATATGTTGTCTACAAGAAACACACTTCAGACATAAGGACACAACCAGGTTAAAAGTGAAAGGCTAGAAAAAAGTATTCCAGGCAAATAGTAACCAAGAAGAGCTGTAATAGACCAGACAAATGTAAATAACAATATTATAGTATATGAAAATAATTACTCAGTGCAACTGGCCAGTTTTTCCTGTGATCAGTATTCTGTAATTTTTTTCATACAAAATAAACACTTCCTTTTAATTGAGGAGGGCTGGGGAAGAAATATAGTTTTGGATACTTCATTTTTCTTTAACCCTTTTTTATTCATACTCTTTAATTGAAATAATCTAATTGAATCAATAATTATTTAGCATGACAAATGTTGAACAAGATTTTAAGTTTTTCCGCCTCATAAAATTATGATTTGGCAAATTGTTATCTGCTGTAATTTATGTCAATAAGATGTGAAGAATTCACAAATAGGAATTTGATTATCTAGAAAGAATTATGGCCTAAATGGAAATTAAATAACTAAACCAATAATTTATTTCATTCTTAGGATTATTACATCCAATAGTTAGAAATGTAATATAAAAATTAGAATTATGTTATAATTAATTTCTATTACATTTGAATTATTATTTACATATATAATGTTTATTGCTATGCTACCTATTTTTTATAATTGATTATAATAAATCTAACCTGGCCTTGCACTGTAATTTAAAATTTGTCATTTCTTTCAATCTATTTTTCTATTTATTTTACAATTTTATAAGAAAGGACGTTTTAAGACCTAAAAAAAAAAAAAGAGACCTGCCCTACAAGAAATACTCAAGGGAGTTCTACAGGATTAAAGGAAAAGACAGGTGAGAAAAGTTTGGAGGAGACTGTAGAAATGAAGATTATTAGTAAGGGTAACTAGTGGGGTAAAAAGAGAGACATAAATAAGATATGACATATTAAAGTTTAAGGATAAAATGGCAGAAGTTAAGTACTGTCTTTACAACAATAACATGGAATGTCAATGGATTAAAGACCCCAATCAAAAGGTACAAGCTGACATAATGGATAAAAAAATATGATCCATCTATATGCTGTCTATAAGAGACTCACCTTAGATGTAAGGACACAAATAGGCTAAAAACGGAAGGTTGGAAAATGATATTCCATGCAAACATAACCAAAGAAGAGCCAGGGAAGCTATACCTATACCAGAAAAAAAACAGGCTATAAATACAAAATTGTTGTGAGACAAAAAAGGGCACTATATATTAATAAAAGGAGCAATCTACCAATAAGAAAGAGCAATCATAAATATTTATGCACCTAACCGGGGACCCCAAAATACATGAGGCAAACACTGGCAAAACTGAGGGGAGAAATACACATTTCTACAATAATAGTGGGAAATTTAAATATACCACTCTCAGCAATAGATAGAATATCCAGACAACAGATTGATAAAAAACAGAGATCTGAATAATACAATAAATAAACCAGACCTAACAGACATATATAGAACAGTGTACCCAAAAACAGCAGGATATCATTCTTCTTGAGTGATAATGGATCATTCTCCAGGATAGACCACATGGTGAGTTACCATATGGTAATTAGAAAGACTGAAATTATACAAAACATTTTCTCTGACTACAAGAGATTGAGCTGGAAATCAATAAGGGGAAGAGAACTAGAAAATTCACAAATATATGGAAGCTAAGCAACACTAACCTAACAATCAGTGGATCAAAGGAAAACTGCAAGAAAACCAGTAAATATCTTGAAGCAAATGAAAATGAGAGCACAACATATCAAAACTTATGAGATGGGGAAGCAGATGTGGCTCAAGTGATTGAGCTCCCACCAACTTCATGGGAGGTCCCAGATTTGGTGCCCGGTGCCTCCTAAAGAAGACAAGCAAGACAGTGAGCTGACATGACAGACAGGAGCAGCAAGCTGACACAACAAGATGATGCAACAAGAGACACAAGGAAAACACAATGAGAGAAACAAAGCAGGGAGTGGTGGTTGCTCAAGAGATGAGATGCCTCCCTCCCACAGCAGAGATTCCAGGCTCGGTTCCTGTGCCTCCTGAAAAGAAGACCAACAAACAAGAAGAAGACACAGCAAATGCAAACATCAAGGGGGTGGGGAGAAATAAATAAAAGAAATAAAAGAAATCTTAAAAAAAAAAACTTACGGGATACAGCAAAGGCAATGTTGAAAGGGAAAGTTCTAGCCCTAAATGCCTACATTAAAAAATAGCTAAAATCAAAGACCTAATTGCATATCTCATCAGAAACCATGGAGGCAAAAAGAAAGTGGTATGTATACTATATGTATGTAAGGTACTATAAGAGAAAACTGCTGGCCAAGAATTCCGTATCTGGCAAAAATGACCTTCAAAAATGAGGATGAGCTTAAAACCTTCACAAACAAAAACTGAGAGTGTATGTTTCCAAAAGACCAGATTTACAAGAGATACAAAAGGATGTGCTACAGCCTGAAAGGAATAAAATAGGGACAAGAGACTTGGAGAAGAGTGTAGAAATGAAGATTATTAATAAGGGTAATTTAAAGGATAAAAAGACAGACAATAGTGAAACGGACTTGGCCCAGTGGTTAGGGCATCTGTCTACTACATGGGAGGTCCATGGCTCAAACCCCGGGCCTCCTTGACCTGTGTGGAGCTGGCCCATGCGCAGTGCTGATGCGTGCAAGCAGTGCCGTGCCAAGCAGGGGTGTCCCCCGTGTAGGGGAGCCCCACACGCAAGGAGTGTGCCCCGTAAGGAGAGCCACCCAGCACGAAAGAAAGTGCAGCCTGCCTAAGAATGGCACCACCCACACGGAGAGCTGACACAACAAGATGATGCAACAAAAAGAGACACAGATTCCCGTGCTGCTGACAACACAGAAGCAGACAAAGAAACAAGATGCAGCAAATAGACACAGAGAACAGACAACTGGGGAAGTGGGGGAGAGGGGAGAGAAATAAATAAATAAATAAATAAATAAAACAATAGTAAAATATAACAATAGAAAGCAAAAGGATAAAATGGACAAAGTTAAGTCATGCTGCTGTATACAAGAGACTCAACTCAGATGTAAGAACATAATAAGGTTGAAAGTGAAAAGTTGGAAAAAGATATTCCATGCAAATAGTAACAAAAAAGATCTGGAGTAGCAATACTAATAACAGACAAAATAGATTTGAAATGCAAAACTGTTGTAAGAGTTAAAGGTCAATATATTAATAAAAAGGGCAATTTACCAAGAAGAAATAACTATAATATTTATGCACCTAACCTGTGTGCTCCAAAATATATGAGGTACACACTGACAAAACTAAGGGGAGAAATAGATGCCTCTACAATAACAGTTGGAAGGAAGCAGATTTGGCTCAACTGATAGAGCGTCTGCCTACCACATAGGAGGTCCAGGGTTCAAACCCAGGACCTCCTGACCCATGTGGTGAGCTGGCCCATGCACAGTGCTGATAGGCACAAGGAGTGCCATGCCATGCAGGGGTGTCCCCCGCATAGGGGAGTCCCATGCACAAGGAGCGTGGCCCTCAAAGAGAGCCGCCCCATGCAAAAAAAGTGCAGCCAGCCCAGGAGTGGCACCACATACACAGAGAGCTGACACAGCAAGATGATGCAACAAAAAGAGACACAGATTCCTGGTGCTGCTGACAAGAATGCAAGCAGATAAAGAAGAACACACAGCAAGTGGACACAGAGAGCAGACAATGGGGGGGGGGGGGGAAGGGGAGAGAAATAAATAAAATAAATCTTTAAAAATAAAATAAAATAATAGTTGGAGATTTCCAAACACCACTCTCATCACTGGATAGAACATCTGGACAGAGGATAAATAAAGAAACAGAGAGCTTGAGTAATATGATAAATAAACTAGAGCTAACAGATTTATAGGGCATTATACCACAAAACAGTAGGATATACATTCTTTTCAAGTGCTCATGAATCCTTCTTCAGGAGAGATCATATGTTGAGTCACAAGACAGGTCTCAATAAGTTTAAAAATACTGAAATTACAGCATGTAAATGTGTTGCCTTCCCCCCAAGTGTGGGACATGACTCCTGGGGATGAGCCTTCCTGGCGCCGAGGGATTACTAACAAGTACCAGCTGATGATGTAACTAGAAAATGACCTTGAATAAAAGGGTCAACTCAGACAAGCAGAATATCTCAGTCTACATATAATACCAGGAGTTAAAAATGCTTTTTGACCTGAATAAAAGGGGGAAATGGAAAGGACAAATGAGTTTATATGGCTATGAGTCTCCAAAAAGAGCCAGGAGGTTATCAGAGGGGTTGCCCTTATGCACACCTCAGTAGAGTCCCAGAGACAGATAAAGTAGATATAAGCCCAGGTACTGGTTCTTCTGAGGGCTACAGAGACCCACAGGTTCTATGGTCATGGCAGATGGAGTTCAGTGCCATGTCAGTTGGCCCTACTTTGCAGTTTGTGCTTCTGAGTGGGATGGAGCTGGACTCAGATGTGATCTTTGTCCACAAGCCTCTCCTGTTACTTTTATCAGATCTGTAGTTGGTGCTGGGGTTTAGTGTATACCCAGGGGACCTGAATCTCTGGACTGACCATGTGATAGCCAGGCCCTGAGCCTCAACAGACTTGCAACTCTTACACTCTGATTTATTGGACTTACCCCACTCAGCTTACATGGAGGTGAAGAAGGTCAACCACCACACCAGGAGCCAAGAGTGCCTACAACTGAAAGCAGGGGAATTGCATCCAGCATCCATGTGGAATCTAAGCCCCCTCTTGATATAGATGTGGAGTGGACACAACCATTCTAAGGTCCACAGGATGGAGGAATAGAGTATGGATTAAAGTGGACTTACTGGTATTCTATTCATGAAATATTGTGATTAGTAATCAAAGAAAATGTGGCATTGGTATGGAGAAAGTGGCCATGGTGGCTGCTGAGGGTAGGGAGTGGGAGGAAGAGATGTGATGTGGGGGCATTTTCAGGGGTTGGAGTTGTCCTGGGTGGTGCTGCAGGGACAGTTACTAGACACTGTATGTCCTCCCATGGCCCACTGGGTTGACTGTGGGAGAGTGTGGGCTATGGTGTGGACCATTGACCATGAGGTGCAGTGTCGCTGGGCCAGAGGGTTGCGACCTCGCTCAGACCCAAGGATCGGGGGGGCTTGCTCCTGCGAAACCGCCGGCGGGGGCACTCCAGGAAAGAGTGCCGGAGTTCTCCAGGCGTGGGGGACGCGCGGTTAGGAAAGAACCACGGAGACCGCCTGAGCGCAGGAACAGGTCTGCTTTATTACGGAAGTACACTTAGCTATATAGGGTTGGGTAGAGGGAGGGGCGTGATGAAGGGAGGGTTGGCTAAGGGGCGGCTGTGGACAGGCTGAAGCTGATGGATAGACCTGAGGTAAGCAGTTACTGGGGAAGAGGGCAGATTGTGGGTTGGCAATATGGGCGGGACTGGCGGGAAGGACGGCGGGGGCTGGAAGGGGAGGAGGGGTGGAGAAAGGAGGCAACAATTGCTCCTTTTGTTTTTAAAAGGAAATAGAGGCAACAAGTTTTGGTGCGCACTGTGGGTGTGAATAACTCGGTGTACGCAGCAACAAAAGACAAGGATTATGAGGAGGAGGAGGAAAAGGAGGTTATAAGGACGGGTACTGGAATAGGATGAGGGGTGGGGGAGACCACGAGGACCGGCCGGCCGTGAGCGGACGACATAGCATCTGGCCAGGATGCCTGTGTCCGCCATTAGGGTCGGCACACGCCGGCGCCTGGCGCGCGCCGAGCCTTGCCAGCGAAACGGGCTCGTGATGTCCCCGGACCCCCCGCCCGAGGGGGAGGAACAGTTGGGGAGAAGTGAGGGGAGGAAGACAAGAAGCTATAGGCGGGCGGTCTGGAGTAGGTGGCGTGGGCGGAAGGGGCGTGGTGGACGGTGGGGGGGGGGGACTCAGCGGTGGCGATGCGTTGGTAGTGAACTTGTACAAAGGAGAGGACAGTAATAGTGCGCTGGGTCATGGCATCCTCTGGCGGAGGATGGGCACATGTAGAAACCTGTGGCAGCGGGGTTGTGTCCCCCCCACTCATAAGACGGAAGGTTCGTGCGTCCAGTGAGGTTGGCGACATCAGTAGTGAAAGAGGGGGCGGAGGCGGTTACGTTCGAGGTGAGGAGCCTTTTTTGTTGCCAGAGGGAGAGGGTCCAATTGAAGGGCTGGTGACTCGGGTTGGCGGCGGCTGGGAGAACGAGGGAAGCCAGGACGAAGAAGACGGCCGCGAGGCTGTATGGAGGCATCATCTGACGGTGCGGTGTCTGGCGGCTTGACACAGAAGCATCAGCGAGGTCATTCCCTTGAGCCAGCGGTCCTGGTAGGCCAGAATGGCTTCTGATATGAGCAATGAACCAGGGCTGTTGCCTCGCTTCAAGAAGTCGCTGTACGAAAGCGAGCGCTCGATCAATGTTTGAGTCACCCGGTAAGAAAGTGGCAAGCGGGAGGCTGCGGCACACTTGAAGAGTGTATAGGCTGTCAGTGAAGATGTTGAGAGACTGGTTTGGGTGGAGGTTAAGGACTGCAGCGACAGCTAGAAGCTCGCCCACTTGAACAGAAAAGTCATTTGCGAACAGCAGTTGCCGTGGCTCAGGATTCCCAGGAGTGTATATGATGGCAGCAAACGCCGTTTTTGAGGCATCTGTAAAGGCAGTGATGGCTGAAGGGATTGGGTTCCGTGCGGGCAATGGACAGAAAGGGTTGGAAAACGCCAATTGAAACATTCCCTGCAGCAATCGGTGATGAGGATAGTGGTTGTCAAAGGAGCCGCGAAAGAGCTCTACGAGGCTCTGCATTTGGGCATTGTTCATGATGAGGGAGGTAACTTCCTTGGCATCTAAAGGCCAGACAATGGTGTGTGGCGGGATGCCATACGTTTGTATGGAGAGAAGTACTAAGTCAGTGGCCAACGCGATCCAGGCCCTTGTAAAAGGGCAGATTTTCGGGAGTTTGCTCTTTGACGTATGCAGAAAAAGGAGAGGGCCATCTTGCCACAAGAGACCTGTGGGAGTGATTGGCGTTGGCAGAACTAAAGCCAAAATTGGAAGGTTAGGGGAGAACCGCTCTAGGCGGCATTGCTGCAGAGCAGCGCTGACCTGTTGGACGGCTTCTCGGGCAGCGGGGGTGATGGTGATGCTGCGAGTGGCTGCAGTTGGTGGGCTATCCTTGGTCTGCAAGAGCTCGAAGAGGGGCTGCATTTGCACTGTTGTGATGGGAAGCGCCGAGCGAAGCCAATTGATTTGCCCGCAAAGTTGCTGGAGCTCGGTTAGCGTCATCTTATAAGAAAGGTGGATTTTTGGGCTTGCGGGTTGGATGAACCGATGAAAATGAAAGCCTAGGAATTGAAAAGGAGGCTGGAGGTTTATTTTGTCAGACTGCACAGTAAGCCCGAGGCTGGAGAGGTTTGTTATTATTGCCGAGAGCAGATCATTGAGGAGCGCACTGGAGCTCGCTGCTAAAAGGAGGTCGTCCATGTAGTGGAGAATGTATGTGTGCTCCAGATTGAACTTGGAGCGCAGCGGCTCAACAGCATGGTTGACATACAGTTGGCACATAGTCGGGCTGTTGCGCATGCCTTGAGGCAATACTTTCCATTGAAATCGCTGTGCTGCCCCTTGGTTGTTGATGCGTGGAACTGTGAACGCAAACCTTGGACAGTCTCGGGGATGGAGAGGGATAGAGAAAAAGCAGTCTTTGATGTCGATGGTTGCTGCATGAAAATGTTGGGGGACTGCGGTGGGATGCGGGCATCCTGGCTGAGGTGATCCCATTGGCTTAATATGCTTGTTGATCTCACGGAGGTCGTGGAGAAGGCGGAACTTGCCAGTGTTTTTCTTGTTAATGACGAAAATTGGCGAATTATAGGGACTAGTGGACGGCTCAATATGCCCTGCTTGTAGCTGCTCTTCGACGAGGGCAGAGAGAGCTTGTAGCTTGTGAGCTGGCAAGGGCCACTGCTCGACCCAGATGGGCTCCTCTGTGTCCCATTCCAGAGGGATAGGGTCAGGTTTTGCGATGGGAGCAGTGGCCCCTATGAGGGGTGGGCAGCACAGCTGAGAAGGCTTCTGTGGTGATTCGGGCTTTTAGCTGGCTGAGGACATCTCTCCCCCATAAGATCGTCTGGACTGACGAGAGGATGAGTGGGCAAATTTGGCCTTCGTGACCTTCTCGGTCGCTCCAGTGCAGAGGCTGAGATGTTTTCCAGGAGGTAGCGGCTCCTGTGGCGCCGATGACTTGAGGGCCAGTTTCGAGGGGCCAGTGATTGAATGCGGCGATCTCGAAGGGAACACAGGAGACTTCAGCGCCGGAATCCAGGAGCCCATTGAGCCATTGCCCATTGATTTTGAGCTCTAATGAGGGTCTCTGGCGGCGCATGATGGGCATTGTCCACATTATGGCTTGGGAATTCTCCTGGGGGCCTCTTGAGGGTGGGGCTGAGGCCTGCCCCGCTGGGAGTTTAAAGGCTGCTGGGAACCTTGGGCGGCACGGCAGTCGCGGGCCCAGTGATAACCTTTCCCACAACGCGGACATGGCATAGGAGGGCCCCTTGGCCGTCGCAACGGCGGGTCTGAGCGAGGCACTGGGCCTGGCTGGGAGCACTCGCGGACGAAGTGGCCGGGCTGGCCACACCGAAAGCAGACAGAAGTGGGGCCGGATGAAACAGCCATGGCAGAGGCAAAGGCAGTAGTGAGTGTTTTGACTTGTGGGTCGACGTCACGGCAAGCAAGAACCCATTCATGCAGAGCCTTGTCGCGTATGGGAAGGACTACAGCCCAGAACGGTGCAAGGCACCCGTCAATGACTAACTCTTTGGCTAATGCAAATTGGGCATCCTCGCTGGAAATTTTCCGTTGACAAGCTTCCAGGACGTGGGCGACAAATGCTGGGAAGGTCTCATTGGAGTCCTGAAGCAGCTGCGCGAGCTTGGTGGGCTGCTTGGTGGAAACTAGAGAGAATGACCGCTGGACGAGGACTTTTACCCGGTGCCAAAACCCTGGGTCAATTTCGAGATAAGAACGAGGGTTTGCATAATTGTTGGTGCCCGTGTATGCGTCGGAGGGATCGAGGACGCCGGCCTGGGCATTTTCCACAATTTGCCGGTCAACAGCCGCTTGGTAATGGGCGCGCCATTCAATAAATTGACCCCGCGTCAAGATGGCACGGGCTAGTGCAATCCAGTCGTATGGGAGAACGAGTTGGGTCCCCAACTCTTCAAGTAGTTGCTGCGCATAAGGGCTGCCAATTCCGTCTTCCTTTACAGCTTTGCGGAGGGTTCTGACCTCTTCCGCTGTAAAGGGTAGCCAAGTTTGGGGTCGCTGTGGCGTAGGCTGCGGATTCAGCGGATACAGCTGAGGGATTTGAGAAGGCGTGGCACCGGGGACCGATGGAGCAGCCAAGGCAGGTGAGGGGCTATTGCCGTACGGCGGCGGCAAGGGATAAGCGGAACACTGGTGAGAAAATGGCGGCTTAGCGGCTTCTGGCCGACAACAAAATGGCGGCAGGACCCTTCTGGGCACCAGCCAAGATGGCGGAGCAGCCACATCCGGCAGCAGACAAAATGGCGTGAGGGGCGTTTCCGGTTTAGCGGAAGATGGCGAACATGCAGTTTCCGGGCCCGAACCGGATGCTGACTGGGCAGGAAGAGGCGGGTAGAGGCGGGAGGAGGAGGACACCGGCGGAGAAGAAGCCGGATGTGTGCCATCTTGGGCAGAAGTGGGGGAAGAAGGCGGAAGTTCGCCATCTTGGGGAGCGGCAGGAGTTGTTTCTGTGTGCTGTGGGGAGCTCGGGCGGGGAGGTTCGCGCTCGAGAGCAGCAGCAAGTTGGTTAGACAGAGAGTCAGTGTCGGCAGACTCATCGGGATCACAGTCTAGAGGCCGTTTGGGAGAAGCTTCATAAACGGCTTCGGTCGGAGCGCCAAGGAGACAGGCACGAATGGCAACGAGAACAGGTAAGAGGCCTGCTGGGAAGGTGCGTTTCTCGTGCTCCATGGCGGAGGTGACTCGATCTATGAGTTGCGAGTATGTGTCCGGGCTCCAGAGTTGGCAGGTGGCGAGCCACGGATTAAAGGGGAGCAAGAGATCCCAGTACTTTTGAAGCTGCCGCAAGGAGACGCGGACTCCATTGGCATCGAGCAGGGCAGCGAGGGCCCTGACTTGCGGCGCCTGACGCAATGACAAAGAGGCGCCCATGACGGGATAGGGATGGGACGACGGCGAGGGGTCCCTTGGGGCTCGTCCAGGCGAGGGGTCCCTACCTGGAGAGGAGGACGATCACAGCAGCAGCAGCAGCAGAGAGGGGCCGGGGGAGGAGCTGCCACATTGGGCGCCAGTTGTAGCTGAGCGTGAGGGTCTCGTCCTCGCTCAGGCCCAAGAGTCGGGGAGGGCTTGCTCCTGCCGAACCGCCGGCGGGGGGTGCTCCAAAAGGAGAAAATATACAAATATGTGGAGACTGAAAAATACTTTCTTAGGCGGCGGACTTGGCCCAGTGGTTAGGGCGTCCGTCTACCACATGGGAGGTCCGCAGTTCAAACCCTGGGCCTCCTTGATCCGTGTGGAGCTGGCCCACGTGCAGTGCTGATGCGCGCAAGGAGTGCCCTGCCACCCAGGGGTGTCCCCCGCGTAGGGGAGCCCCACATGCAAGGAGTGCGCCCATGAGGAGAGCCTCCCAGCGCAAGGGAAAGTGCAGCCTGCCCCGGAATGGCGCCGCCCACACTTCCCCTGCCGCTGACAACAGAAGCGGACAAAGAAACAAGATGCAGCAAAACAGACACAGAGAACAGACAACCGAGGTGGGGGAGCGGGGGGGGGGGGGGGGAATTAAATAAATAAATAAATCTTTTAAAAAAAAAAAAAACTTTCTTAAATGATCAGTGAATTAAAGAAGAAATTGCAAAAGCAATCACTATGTATCTTGAGATGAATGACCAAGTGGGTTTTATCAAGGGTGGTTACACAAGAAAACCAATTAGTTTAATAAGCCAGATTAATAAATTGAAAAAGAAAAATAACCAGATCCTTTCAATTGATGCAGAAAAGGCATTTGACAAAATAGAGCATCCTTTCTTGATAAAAACACTCCAAAAGATAGCAACAGAAGGAAGGTTTCCCAACATGGTAAAAATGCATATATGAAAAACCTACAGCATGCATGGCTCAATGGTGAAAGACAACATTTCCTGCTGAGAAAGGGAATAAGAAAAGGATGCCATCTGTTACCACCACTATTCAATATTGTGCTAGAAGCTCTAGCTACAGCAATTTGGCAAGAAAAAATAGATAAAAGGCACCTAAGTAAGAAAGGAAGAAGAGGACTTTCACTATTTGTTGATGATATGATCCTAACCTAGAAAATTCCCAAAAATCCAAAACAAAGCTACTAGAACTAATAGACAAATTCAGCAAAGTGGCAGGATACAAGATGAATACATAAAAACCAATAGCATTTCTATAGACTACTGATAAGCAATAGGAAAAGGAAGTCAGAAAAAAATTCTATTTATAATAATGACTGAAAGAATCAAATATTTAGGAGTAAATTTAACCAAGGCCATAAAACAGACCTGTATTCAGAAACCTAGAACACATTGCTAAAAGAATCCATAAAAGACCTAAATAAATAGAAGGACATTTTGTGTCCATAGACTGGAAGACTAAATATACTTAAGATGTCAATTCTAACTAATCTGATTTACAGATTCAATGCAATTCTAATCAAAATCCCAACAACCATTTTTGCAGAAATGAAAAGTCAATTATTTAATTTATTTGGAAGAGTTAGGGGCCCCAAATAGCCAAAAATATCTTTAAAAAGAATAATGAAGTTGGAGGATTCTCACTTCCTGACTTAAAAACTTATTACTTAGCTACAGTGGTAAAAACAGCATGGATGGCATAAAGATAAACATATTGACCACTGGAACCAAACTGAGAACTCAGAAATAGACACATACATCTATGGTTAAGTGATTTTTGGCAAGGCTGTCAAGCCCACCCAGTTGGGCTAGAACAGTCTATTCAACAAATGGTGCTGGGAAGACTGATAGCCATATGCAAAAGAAAGAAAAAGGACACCTATCTCACACCTTATATGAAAACTAACTCAGAATATACCAAAGGCCTAAATATAAAAGCTACAACCATAAAACTCCTAGAAGAAAATGTAGGGAAACATCTTCAAAATCTTGTGGTAGACAATAGCTGTGTAAATCTTACACCCAAAGCATGAGCAACAAAAGAAAAAATAATTATATGGACTTCTTCTAAATTAAACACTTTTTTCTCCAAAAGACTTAGTCAAGAAAGAAAAAGGGCAGTCTATTCAATGGGAGAAAATATTTGAAAACCACCTATCAAATAAGGGTTTGAAATCAGTAGCATTTCTGTACACCAATAATGAGCAAGATCAGGAGGAAATCAAGAAACAAATACCATTCACAATAGTAAATAAAAAAATCAAATACTTAGGAATAAATTTAACTAAAGAGGTAAAAAACTTATACACCGAGAACTATACAAGACTGTTCAAGGAAATCAAAGAAGACCTAAATAAATGGAAGAATATTCCTTGTTCATGGATAGGAAGACTGAATATTATTAAGATGTCTATCCTACCAAAACTGATCTACACATTCAATGCAATCCCAATAAAAATCAACACAGCCTTCTTTAAGGAACTAGAAAAACTAACTATGAAATTTATTTGGAAAGGAAAGAGACCCTGAATAGCCAAAGACATACTGAAAAAGAAAAACAAAATTGGAGGAATCACACTACCTGACTTCAAAACATACTACAAAGCTACATCGGTGAAAACAGCATGGTATTGGCATAAGGAGAGACACACAGACCAATGGAATCGAATTGAAAGCTCTGATATAGAACCTCACATATATAGCCACATAATATTCGATAAAGCCACCAAACCCTCTCAACTGGGAGAGAATGGCCTATTCAACAAATGGTGTCTGGAGAACTGGATAGCCATATGTAGAAGAATGAAAGAGGATTACCATCTCACACCTTATACAAAGATCAACTCAAGATGGATCAAAGACCTAAATATAAGAGCCAAGACCATAAAAACCTTAGAAAGCAGTGTAGGGAAACATCTACAGGACCTTGTAATAGGAAATGGATTCATGAATATCACACCAAAAGCATGAGCAGCAAAAGAACTAATAGATAAATGGGATGTCCTCAAAATTAAAGCCTTCTGCACCTCAAAGGAGTTTGTCAAGAAAGTAAAAAGGGAGCCCACACAGTGGGAGAAAATATTTGGCAACCATATATCTGATAAGAAACTTATAACTTGCATATATAAAGAACTCCTACATCTTGAAAATAAAAAGAAAAACAACCCATTTAAAAAATGGGAAAAAGATTTAAACAGACACTTCTCCAAAGAAGAAATACAAATGGCTAAAAAACACATGAAAAAATGCTCCAAATCTCTAGCTATCAGGGAAATGCAAATCAAAACTACAATGAGATACCATCTTACACCCATAAGATTGGCAGCTATGAAAAAAACAGAAGAATACAAATGCTGGAGAGGATGTGAAGAAAGGGGAACACTCATCCACTGCTGGTGGGAATGCAGAAGGATCCAACCATTCTGGAGGACAGTATGGCGGTTTCTCAAAAAACTAGCCATAGATTTGTCATATGACCCAGCAATACCAGAACTGAAAACAAGGACACAAACCGATATATGTACACCAATGTTCATAGCAGCATTGTTCACTATTGCCAAAAGTTGGAATCAACCCAAATGCCCATCAACAGATGAGTGGATCAATAAAATGTGGTATATACACACAATGGAATACTACTCGGCTGTAAGAACAAATACACTACAAACACACGTGATAACATGGATGAATCTTGAGAACCTTATGTTGAGTGAAGCAACCCAGGCATTGAAGGACAAATACTACATGACCTCAATGATATGAAATAAGCAAGCTGCCTCAGAGAGCAAGAGACTGAACGATAGGCTTACAGGAAATCGGGGGGTGGAGGAAGGATGTGAGCCGACGTCTGCAGGGGTGGAATTTATGACGAGCTGGTGGTAAGTATGAACACAAAGAAGAGATAAAATGGGGGCAAGGGGTTGCCTTTGGGAGGGGCTTTGCGGGTTTGAGGGGGCTGGGAATGGGCGGATGGGTAATATTGCCCAAAAGTGGGGGGAGGAAGGGGTAGCATACGAACATAGGAGAGTGTCAGGTGTTGGTGGAGAGTAAAATGCCGAGAAAATCGTATCAAAATATAATTAAGAGGGTTACCTGTTTAGAATGCTTGGAGGGGATGGTCCGATGCGGGACGGGCTCCTGAGGAATGTCTGAATGCTCATTTTGCCCGAGTGGGTGGCACCATTGGGTAGAGACCCAAGTAGTGAGAGTGGGGGTGGACCCACATCCTGGGGAGGACTAATGCCCTCAAATAGAGGGAACTGTATCTCTCGAGAGAAAGGGTGGCTCCCAGGGCCTTGGGGCAGTTGAGCAAGTTAGGCCCTGAACACTATTCCAACTATCTCTGGACGTGTCTCCTCGGGAAACGGAGGTTGGCTGTCACTGTGGGCACCAAGGTGGATGGGAAAATGGATGTTAAATGTGTGGAACCAAGGTAAATGGGGGGTAAGAGAGGAGTTTCGTGAGAGTACACAAGGATGGATATAAAACATGTAATATTACACCATAACATACAGGAGACGACAGACTGACAACGTAAACCATAATGTAAAACATAGGATAACTGAAAATTTAGAAAACTGTGTATCCTAAAGTAAGCACCACAATGTAAGCACAGATGTCATCTTGCTTGAAAGCTATTGTCTCAGACTCTGTACATCACTTTAAGTAAATATGATGTGAATAGGGTGTAAGAGTATTGCTGTGGAAGGGAAAAGGTTTTGTGGTGGCTGTGTGGGAGTGCTGTATATTATATATATGAATTGCTGTGGTCTAGGGCTCTTGTTAAAAGAAGTTCAATAATTAGGGGAAAAAAAAAAAAGAGAAAGATAGGATGTAGATTTTTTTCCAAGTCAACACGTATTCTATATCTAACCTTTAAACCCATCGCTATATGCCATTTTGCTAGTAAGGGATCCTGACATTATATTGGGCTTCAATTTTCAGGAAGTTCTGGATCACAGAGTGGTTCAACAATGGCAATGAGGAATACTGGTATAGGATACTATTGACAGGTGATATATGGCTGACAGGGAGCTATACAGGACATATGTCCAGGGTGCATGGTAATGTTTGGATATACTCATAGTGGAAACAATAAAAAACAACAGCTGGGGGGGTACTGGGTTCCTGGCTGGTGGTGCTCTGTCGTGGTCCCTAGGGGAGCAGCAACAGTCTCCTGGTGCAGCGGCAAGGACCAGGAAGGAAAGAGGGTCCAACAGTGAGCCCCTGATGCTAATGACTATGCTTGTGAGCTGATATGCCTGAAGTAAGAACAAGGCCTAGAGCAGCATTGTGCCTGGGAATTTCCTCCTGACAGCCTTCATGTTACCCAAATGTGGCCAGTCTCGAAGCCAAACGCAGCATGTAAATGCAATGCCTTCCCCCCAGCGTGGGACATGACACCCAGGGATGAGCCTCCCTGGCACCGAGGGATCACTATCAACTACCAACTGATGATGCAACTGGAGAATGACCTTGAATGGAAGGTTCAATGCAGATCAGCAGAATATCCCTGTCTACATAAAATAACATGACTTTAAAATGCTGTTTGACCTAATCTAAGGGGGAAATGGAAAGGAGAAATGAGTTTATATGGCTACGAGTCTCTAAAAAAGAGTCTGGAGGCTGTCAGAAGGATTGCCCTTATGCACAACTGAGCAGAGTCTAAGAGACAGATAAAGTAGATACAACTGCCAGGTATTAGTTCCTTTGAGGGCTAAAGAGGCCCATGGGTGCTATGGTCATGGAAGATGGGGTTAACTGCCATGTCAGATGGCCCTTCTTTGGAGCTGGTGTTTATGCGTGATGAATCTGGACTCAGAAGGGATCTCTCTTCTTAAGACTTTCATGCTACTGTGCTGGAGTTGTAGTTGGTGTCAGGGTTTAAGATATATTTAGGGGATCTGAATCTCTGGACTGACAATGTGATAGCCAGGCCCTGAGCCTCAACAGACTCCAGAACCTACAATCTGATTTATTGGACTCACCTCACTCAGCTAAGATGGAGTTGAAGAAGGACAACCACCACACCATGGAGCCTAGAGTGCCTACAACTGAAAGCGAGAGGATTGCATCCAGTATCCATGAGGAATCTGAGCCTCCTCTTGACATAGAGGTGCAATAGACACAACCAATCCAATGTCCACAGAGAAAAGGTGGCATTGGAGTGGGAAAAGTGGACATGGTGGCTAACGGGTATGGGGAATGGCAGGAAGAGACGAGATGTGGAGGCATCTTAGGGACTTGGAGCTGCCCTGATGGTGCTTCAGGGGCAATCACCGGACATTATAAATCCTCACAGGGCCCACTGGATGGAATGGGGGAGAGTATGGGCCATGATGTGGACCATTGACCATGAGGTGCAGAGGTGCCCAGAGACGTACTTACCAAATGCAATGGATGTGTCATGATGATGGGAATGAGTGTTGCTGGGGGGGGAGTGGTGGGGGGGGAGTGGTGGGGTGGGGGTGGTGGGGTTGAAGGGGTCCTCATGTATTTTTTTTAATGTAATATTTTTACAAAATCAATTAAAATTTTTTAATTAATTAATTAATTAATTAGTTTAAAAAAACAAATAAGGGTTTGATATCCACATATAAGGAGACCATACAATTCAACAATAAAAAGATAAGCAACTCAATTTAAAAATGGGCAAAAGACTTGATTAGACATTTCTCCAAAGAGGAAAAGTAAATGGCAAAAAAAGCACATGAAAAAATGTTCAACATCACTAGCTGTTAGGGAAATGCAGATTAAAACTACAATAAAATACCATTTCACACCTTAAAGAATGGCCATTATTTTTAAAAAACAGAAAACTGCAAATGCCAGAGAGGATGTGGAGAAATAGGAAGACTTCTCCACTGTAGTGGGAATGTAGAATGGTGCAGCCTCTGTGGAAGACAGTTTGGCAGTACCTCATGAAGCTGAATATAGAACTTCCATATGATCCAGCAATCCCATTACTAGGAATATATTCAGAAGAACTGCGAGCAAGAGAACAAATTGACATTTGCACACCAATGTTCATAACAGCATTATTCACAATTGCTAAAAAATGGAACCAGCCCAAGTGTCCATAAACTGATGAAAGGCTAAACAAAATGTGGTATATACATACAATGGAATACTGTTCAGCTCTAAGAAGAAATGAAATTGGGATGCATATGACAACATGGATGAACCTTGAGTATATTACGTTGAGTAAAATAAACCAGACACAAAAAAATAAATGTTGTATAGTTTCATTAGTTTAACTAAATATGATGAGTAAACTCTAGAGTATAAGTTACTAGGAAAGAAAATGTGAGTTGAGAATGGGAGCTGATGCTTAATGTATGTAAAATTTTTAATGAGGTTTATTGTAAAAGTGTGGAAATGAACAGAATTGATGGTAAAACATTACAGTGAGTATAGCTAACACCACTGATTTATAAAGGTGATTGTGGCTAAAAAGGGTGGTCTATAGGCATGAATGTCATTTGAAAGGAAGCTAGAGAATAATCTAGGTAATGTATAACATAATGATTTCGGTGGTGGATGAAGACTATGGTTAATAATATAAATATAAGAATGTTATTCTTTTACAAAGTATTTAGAATACAAAGGTACATGGGAAAATTACAACTAATGCAATAATGTAGGGTGTTGGTGGTGGCATGAAGTATGAGAGTCCTGTATGATGAAATGCATGTTTGTTTTCTAAGTTCACACCTTTTACTATACACTTATTGTTTATGTATGTATGTTCATATATGATTGATATACTTGAATAAAAAAAATTTTTTAAGCCTCCCAACAAAGAAAAGTCCAGAAACAGATGGCTTCAGAGATAAATTTTGCCAATCATTCCAAAAAGAACTAATATAAATCCTGCTCAAAATCTTCCAAAATATTGAAGAGAAGGAAACAATACCTAACTCATTTTATGAAGCCAACATCACCCTAATACCAAAGCTAGATAAAGATGCTACAAGAAAAGAAAACTATAGACCAATCTCTCTAATGAATTTAGATGCAAAATCCTCAATAAAATACTGGAAAATAGAACCCAACAAATATCAAACCAAGTTTACACCATGAACAAGTGGGTTTTATCCCAGGTATGCAAGGGTGGTTCAACACAAGAAAATCAATTAATATAATATGCCAATTAATGTAAAACACCACATTAACAATTTGAAGGAGAAAAATCACATGATCATCTCTATCAATGCAGAAAAGGCATTTGACAAAATTCAGCATGCTTTCTTCCCCCCTTCCCACAAGATGGCTCCCTCGTCTATTTGCTCGTTTTTGGTTTGTTTGGTTTTTTTTGCTTGTTGTTTGCACTTAATGTCTGTTCATTGTTTTTGCTTGTTGGCTTTTCTGTGTGTTTTTTTTTATTTTTTGCTTGCTGTCTGCTTGTTTTTTTAGGAGACACCAGGAACCGAACCCTGGTCCTCCCATATGGGAAGTGGACACTCACTGCTTGAGCCACATCCACTCCCTGCTCATTTGTTTTTGCTGTTATCTGCTGGTTGGTTTTTCTCATTGTCTGCTCACTGTTTTTGCTCCATGTCTGCTCATTGTCTACTTATTGTTTGTTTGTTTTCTTTAGGAGGCACCAGGAACCAAACCCGGGACCTCCCATATGGGAGGCAGGTGCTCAACTGCTTGATCCACATCTGTTCCCCAGCATGCTTTCTTGATAAAAACATTTCAAAAGATAGGAGTAAAAGGAAACTTTCTCAACATGATAGAGGGCATATATGAAAACCCAAAGCTAACATCATACTCAGCAATGAAAAATTGAAAGATTTCTCTCTATGATCAAGAACAAGACAACAATGCCCACTGTCACCACTCTTCTTATTCACCATTGTGCTAGAAGTTCTTGCTAGAGCAGATAGGCAAGAAAAAGGAAGAAAAACGATCCTAATTGGAAAGGAAGAAGTAAAACTTTCACTATTTGCAGTTGATATGATCATATATATAGAAAGTCACACAAAATCTACAACAAAGCTATTTAGAGCTAATAAACAAGTACAGCGAGTATCAGGATATAAGGGCAAAAACCAGTAATGTTTCTATATATTAGTAATAAGCAAGATGAGGAGGAAATAATTTTTTTTAAATTCCATTTACAAAAGCAACTAAAAGAAACAAATATCTAGGAATAAATTTAACTAAGGATGTAAAAGACTTGTATGCAGAAAACTATGCTAGATTGCTAAAAGAAATCAAAGCAGACCTAAATAAATGGAAGGACATTCTGTATTCAATGGATTGGAAAGCTAAATATCATTAAGATGTCATACTACCCAAACTGATTTACAGATTCAATGCAATCCCAACAAAAATCACATCAACCTTTTTGTTGTTGTTGTTGTTGTTGTTGCAGAAATGGAAAAGCCAACTATCAAATGTATTTGGAAGAGTAAGGGGCCCCAAGTAGCAAAATCATCTTGAAAAAGAAGAATGAAGTTGGAGGACTCACACTTTCTGCTCTTAAAATGTATTACAATGCTAGTGGTCAAAACAGCATGGTACTGGCACAAGGATAGACATATTGACCAATGGAACTGAATCAAGAGGTCAGAAATAGATTTGTACATCTATGGCAAACTGGTATTTGACAAGGCTGGCAAGTTTTCTCAACTGGGTCAGAGTAGTCTCTTCCACAAATGGTGGTGGGAGAACAGGATATCCATAGCCAAAAGAATTAAAGGGGGGCCTATCTCACACCCTAAGCAAAAATCAACTTAAGATGGATCAAAGATTTAAATATAAGAACCAGAACAATAAAACTCCTAGAAAAAAATGTAGGGAAGCATCTTTGAGATCTTCTAATAGGCAATGGTTTCATAAATTTTACACACAAAACATGAGCAATGAAAGAAAAAATAGATAAATGAGATCGCCTCAAATTTAAAATGCTTTTGTACTTCAAAGAAGTTGGTTGAGAAAGTGAAAAGCCAGCCTACTCAACGGGAGAAAATATTTGGAAATCACATATCCTATAAGGGTCTATTATCTAGTTTATATGGAGTGATCATACAACTCAACAATAAAAAGACAAAAAAAATTTTTAAATGGGCAAAGGACCTGAACAGAGATTTTTCCAAAGAGGAAGTACAAATGGCTAAAAAGGATGCTCATTGGCAGCTATTAGGGAACTGCAAATGAAAACCACAGTATGATTTCTTTTCACACATACCAGACTGACCACTATTAAAAAAAATAGAAAACTACAAATATTGGAGAGGATGTGGAGAAATAGGAACATTAATTCACTGCTGGTGGGAATGTAGAATGGTGCCACTGCAGAAGATAGTGTGGTAGTTCCTCAAGAAGCTAAGGATAGAATTGCCATTTGATCGAGCAACTTTGCTACTAATTACATGCCCAGAAGAACGAAAAACAGGGACACAAACAGATGTGTGCACACCAATGTTTATAGTAACATTATTCACAATTGCCAAAAGATGGAAACAACCCACCTGTCCATCAATGGATGAATGGATAAACAAAATGTGGTATATACATATAATAAAACATTATTCAGCTGTAAGAAAGAAAGAGATACTGTTGCAAGCAACAACATGGAGGAACGTCAGGGACCTTATGTTGAGTGAAATAAGCCAGGCACAAACAATAAATATTGTATGATCTCACTAATATGAACTAATTATAATAAGAAAACTCGTAAAGGTAGAATCTACAAGATAGGATACCAGGAGATAGAATGGAGGTAGAAAAAGGGAAGCTAATGCTTAATCTGTGCAGAACATATAATTAGGTTGCTTTTAGTGGTTTGGGGGTGGACAGAGGTGATGGTAGCATGATAATGTGAATGTAGTTGGCAGTGCTCCATGGTATATGTGTGTGCGTGTTTGAATGGGGAGGTTTTGGGTTGTATATGTTACTAGAAGAAAAGCTAGAGGGTAAAACATGGGATTGTACACATAGTGAATCCTGTGGAGGGTGGGGATTGTGGTTAACAAATAAAAATGTTCTTTCAGGATTTTTTTTTTAAAGTACATCACTAGTACTGGGTATTAATACCAGGGTGGTATGTGGGGGGAAAAATGCACCTAAATCAAAATATGGGCTATAGCTAACAGTAACATTTTTAACATTTTTGCATCAATTGTAACAAAGATACCACACCAATGATAAGTGTCTAATGGGGAGGATGGGAATGTTGCATATTTTATTTTTAGAAAAATGTTTCATGACACAAAAACAACCAATGTTCCCTGTAAGTTACACTGTTTTAAACAGTCAGGTATCTTGACAGACAGGGCCTTTTGAGCAACTTGAATGTTGCATAACTACATACTTCTTTGGATCCTTTCTGCTATAGGTATGTTTCCTGGATAGATAGAGGCCTGCATAGTAGCTAACAAAATAATAAACTTCCTTCCTGGGGAAGTCCTGCTACTTTCTCAAATCAGATGGCCAAAAGCTATAGAATATATAAGCCTTGCCTAATAAAGGAAAAGAGGTTAATAAGCCAAGCCCCTGATCTTAATGATTGTGCTTACAAAACTTATTCCTATAATAATGAAACTAAGCCTAAACAGAATTAATGCTTAAGAGTTCCCTTCTAAAAACCTCCTTGTTACTCAATTGTAGGCTATCTCTAAACCAAACTGCAAATAAACTCAATACCTTCCTGCCAATATGGGACATGACTCCCAGGAATGTGCCTCCCTGGGACAGAGGGATTATTACCCAGCATTAATCAATGTTGTATTTGAAGAAAGACCTTGATCAAAAGGAGGAACTATCAAATAAAAGAGAGTTTTTATGACTAAGAGATTTCAAAGTGAGTCAAGAGGTTTTTCTGGAGGTAACACTTATGCAGGTCTCAGCCAGACTTCACAAACTGCCACAGTAAACAGAGCCACAACCAAATGTGCTCCTGAGTGTCCTAGGGAGGTATGGACACCATAAGCAAACCACACAGCCTCATGAAATCAACACCCCATCAGAGGGTTCTATCTGGGAATCCATGAAAAGCTATTTACCCAATATAACATAGTTACACTCATTTGTAGGTCACATAATCATTCTACATCTTTTATATGAACCTATAATTTTCAATATACTTGTTAAGTATGCTCTCCAGGGACTTAAAGCCCTCAGATTCATACTATGCCAGTTGAGCTCTGCAATCCAGCAGATATGCGGCCAACTCCTACTCTCCAGTTTTTTGTACACGCCCTGGACAACTAACAAAACAGTAGAGAGGGACCAGCCCCATCCTAAAAGCAAAGAGTGTCTTCAACTGCAAGCAAAACATGCCCACTCCTCTGTCCCCAATGACAATGACACCTCTCAGCCTGAAGCAATCAGAGTGGATATCAGTAAATATCTGTTGAATGACAAAATGAATAAATGAGTGAAATGTAACACTTTAAAGATGTTTAAATGACATCAGAATGGCTACACTGATTTGCATTTGCATAACTCACATGTACATCTCTTAATCCTATTTTATTAGATTTTTCATTACAAAAGTAAAACATTCTTACTGAACCTATTTGGTTAGCTTTAATTACTACGAAGTGCTAAGAAGCTGAAGGAATATATTCAGACTTATAGTAGTTTACTATATTGAACCATCAAATAAAAGCTATGGTGATTTGTCATTGCTCTGGAAAAGTTACATTTATATAACTACTCACTATCTCAATCAGCTCTCTAATGGGAATATCAAATAGACAGAGATAGAGATATAGATGTAGACAGAGATATAGATACTCATACAAATTAATTATATTAGTCTGCACAGCTTCCTATTTCCTGCTCACTGCTAAACAACCTCACTGCAGAAAGGGTGATAAATTGAAATATATTTCTGATAAAATTTTCCATGCCCTCCCAGAGTATTAATTCACAAAAAATTAATCTGGACTGGATTTACAGGGGTGGTTAACATGAATTAACACTAGTGTGGTCAGATAAAGGGGTAATGAAATCAAACTGTCAACAAGATCACCAAATTATAAAGTCATATCATGCCTAAAGCATATACCATTAGCTGAGAAATGTCTAAATAAATTATTAAATTCCGTTGAACCAAGAGCAATTTTTTCACTTTGCAAATGATATACAATGTTACCTTCTGTTTTGTAAACTTTCAAATCATACATTGAAAGGGAATCATAGATGAGAAATAGAAATGAATGTAGCTTAAAGAGATAATGTAACAGGAGCAAATTAAATGTATATGTCCTTAAGTAATTCAATAAAAAGGGGGTCAGTTAGGACTGTGTTCAGCAATAAGCAACAGAATACTAGTAGTGACTTAAAAATATAGAGATTTATTTGTTTTGGACAACAAAATTCCAGAGTTAGAAGTGGATCAAGTAAGCCTTTAGGGAATGGATATTTCCATCTCTTCCCTCCACATCATTAGCAAGTATGCCTTCATGTCCTGGTAGAAAGATGGCTGCTCTACCCTACTCTCACATCCACATTCCAGACAGGAAGAACAAGGAAGAAAGAAGGAAGAGCTAGTAGTACCTGTATCAGGAGAGCAAAGGCTTTCCCAGAAATCCCTCACTGGCATCCACTAACTCATGGGCAGAACTGTATCACATGACCACCCCTACCTGCAAAGGAGTCTGCAAAGATTGGTAATTTTAGGAGGTACATTGTCAACTTAAACAAAGTTAGGGTCCTGTTGGTAAGGAAGAAGAATAGAATATAAATTTGATTGACAACTAAGAGAAGATGTGCTGAAAAAGGAAGTGTAGAAAAGAGAACAGTACTCAGTAGAAAATAGAGTTTTGGGAAACAACTGCATTTAGGGGAGGGTAAATGAAAATGAATCTGCAAAGGAAAGAGAAAAAAGACTCAAAAACATAAAAGGAAAATAGGAAGAATGTTAAGATTTATTCGTGGTTTTTAACTTTCTCAGGTTTCAATGATTTTGACTAATTCTTAATTATCTTTAATGTGTAGGTTGTTATTACTTTATATTTCCAATAAGTCATGGCAATCTGACAATTCACATTCACATTCCTTTTCAACAGGAATACATTGATAAATACAGAAAAGGATGCTGTAGGTTACTAGGGCAGGTGGGTAGAGAAAAATAAGGCAGAGTATGAACGGGTATCTAATGCTTTAAACACCAGATGCTGTATCTATTCTATAACTGATAAAACTTAGACTCCCTCAAAGATGTCAAAAATGAATCACAGCACAGCCAGCTGATAGATCATTTCACAGATAAATGTTTCATCTTCCTGAGGAAAAACTTTCCTTCTGTGAATGCAATTTTGCAGCCACAGTGATTACTTTTTTTTTTTTTTTTTTTTTTGGTGTTAAAGTACATTTTTACCCAGCTATTCTGCAAAATGTGCTACATACAATAAATGATCTAACCAGAACAAACCAGAAATTGCTTAGACTGGCATCTCCCAAGTGGAAAGACAAAGGAAGAAGGTTTCTATGTTTTGCTTGATGTGTTTGGTCAAACATTCTCATCTGAATCATTGTTATTACAATATATAAACAGATTAAAGATAATTTTGATATTGTCAATGTTAAAATCAACATAAACCTGAAAATATCTTCAAAATCAGGTTAGGAGGAGAAATTTACTTAAACTTGGGTTAATGAGAACTTGAAAGAAACAATATATAATGTAACATTATTTGAAATAGAATTTTTAAAACATATTAAATTCTTTAAGAGATACAAACTATAATTTCAGTATTTTATATCAATTGAAATAAATTAGCCATATCCATTTGTTTATATCATAATTTAACATATTCCCATTTGTCAGGAAATACACTTTACTGTCTTCATACCCTCTTTTCTCCATCTGAAATAGACAAATGATTTTAATAAACAAAATACATAAATACAAAATGTTGTTTCTTTCCATTCCTTTAGTATAATAACTAGCTGCAGAAAAGTATGTTTTGTGAGAAAACAAATAGAGTTTCCCTTATCTTTAGTGTAGCTGATGTTAAGATATTACCTGATACACTAAAATGGAAAAGAATTAAGCATCGAAATAATTAAATAATAATTCTTCCAAACGCTGTCACAATAATTTTATATGAGGAAAGCAGAGCAATTATCAAATAAATGCCATAGAACGTAAGTAGAAATGTTTTATTCAAATAGAATGAAAGTCCTAAGGTTCATAAAAAATTTTTTAAAAAACACCTAATATTCCTTATTTATAGGAGACACAGAAATGCTGTTATAATATTTCAAATTGTGAAATACATCTTTTAAAAATTTTAACTGTGTTTAAAAAAAAAAAAGCATTATGCAAAGAGAATCCCCAAATGTCTATAATAGTAGAGAGATGTGGGTAATAAAAGAGAATTGCTATTTGGCTTTGGAATTTTGTTTTGTATTTATAATCTAATGGAGGTGGTTTCTTGTGATATGAATTGAATTGAAATGGATCTCTGCAGCTCCACAATACAGCTTAAGAAGTACCTGGATATTTTATAAACCTGCTGAATACAATTGGAAAACATGAGAGGAAGACTGCCTGTTTTAACAAAGACTCTGATTCCATTTTTGATGTATGACTGCTGACACTTTTCAAGCTTCACCACACACCCCTCCCCTCTTCCTGCCCCACATATGGGCAAGCTGAAAACAACTTGGTTTGACAGCAGCAGGAAAAGTGCAAACCACATAAGCCCTTGGCCACATTTGTGGGAACCTTCACCCCAGCACCACCCCTACAATAAAAGCAGAGCTCATCTTCTTATCCTGCTCCCTCCAGAAAGCTCAGAAAACCTCACTCTGTAATAAACCTTGCCATACCCTTTTGGTATGTGTGCAGTTATCAGCAATATTGACATCCAAAACCAATTTGGGGTGGGGGTTCCAGCCTGCTACCACAGGATGACCACAACTTGTATCTCCCCAGAGCATCCTGATGTAAAATGTTATAGCAAACTATTTAACAAAGAACAATAATATTTTATAAGGTAAATTCATACTTCACAATTGTGGATCTAATCATAACATGAGGATTCTGTCTGGACAAGACTGGTCCCACTATACTAATTCTGAAGCACCAAGAAATATTGACTGAATATTTAAGACTTAAGCCCCAGTGCTAAGTGCTAGGGTTGGGGGAAAAAGCAAGAAAATAAAAGGTGAATAAAATGTGCTTTGAGATGTTATCTTATTCTTATAAACAAAACTGAGTAGGTCTGGTTAATATCCCTTAGGGAACTAAATGCAAAGAGTAAACTAAAATTAGCTCTAGCATAAAATGAGTAGTAAGGAAAGTAAACTGCATGAGAGCGTCTAGTGCTCCTCTCCTTGGGGAAAAAAAATAGATAAGAGGCCATTCCCACCATTGTAAGGCTCTTCAGGATCTAAGTAAGTTTGTGGTTTTTATGTAAACCTAGACAGCCCTCCAAAGCTTCACTATTACTTGGTGTAGGTTCTGTGGTCATGGCAGATGGCTCTGGAGTTCAGTACCATGTCATGGAGTTTGTGTTCCTGAGTGTGATGTAGTTGGACTCAGATGTAACCTTTCTACACATACCTCTTCTGTCACTTTTACTGGACCTGTAGATGAAGCTGGGGTTGGTATATACTCAGAAGACCTGAATCGCTGGACTGTCCATACGACAGCCAGGCCCTGAGCCTCAGCACACTTGCAACTCCTACCCTCTGGTTTATTGGACTTACCCCAGCCAGCTAACAGGGAGGTGAAGAAGGTCAACCACCACACCAGGGAGCCAAGAGTGCCTACAACTGCAAGTAGGAGAACTGCATCCACCAGGTAAATTTTTAAGTATCTGTCCAGGAAGAAAGGGTACCCAATAGTGCAATTCCCTATCCAATTATCGGGCAAGTATGGCCAGAACTTAGACCCACAGAGCCAACTAGCTCCATCAGGAGGCAACTAAACTGACAACTCTGAGCCATCATTTTCATTTTGCTTTTTTCCGTTTTCTTTTTTACCAATTTGGGGTGTTCTTCTTTCCAATGTCCTTTTTCCTTACAATACACACACTGTTCTTTAGTGTACTACCACCTCCCTCCTTAAATCCCTTGCCCCCTCCCCTTGGAGTTTGTTTCCACTCAGAATGGCTGCTACCAATGCAGTCTGCCTCTAGCCGTTGCTTCTGCCCTTGCTCCTGGTTATTGTGTACCTTGAAGGCAACACCTATTAGCATTGTCATAGGCATCGAAAGCTCACCTTCTACTTTCTGCAATTTACGATGGATGTCTGGAGCACTTTGGCTAGTGAAGGTCATATTCATAACCCTAGAATTCTCGGGCTTCTCTGGATCTACATCAGTGCATCTAAAGTATGCCTCAAAAACTCCTTCCAAAAAGGCTGAGGGATTTGCCTTAGATCCTGATGTACTCCTTGCATTTTATTCAGAGATTTTTGGTAGGGCTCCTTTCTTTAAACCAGCCAGAATGCGCACCTTACAATGATTCAACCTGGCACCCTCCGTGGGCACATCTGGGTCCCAGGGGGGAACTGCTTCAGGAACAGTATCTCCCTGAGCAGCAAAAACAGGGTTCTGTGGGTCCCCCTCCCTCAGGTGCTCAGCTTCTTGTCCAGCCTTACCCAAACCATCATCTTTCCTCTGGAGTCAGCAAAACATCCACTAATGCTTGCATATCTGCCCAATTACCTAATGTGTGTGGCAAACATAGATATAAGCAACCTATTCTTTTGTTCACGATCTTCACTACAGCCAGGGGTGCTGTTTTTCCAATTTATTAAATCAGAGATTGAGAATGGGGTGTCTACCAGCACAAATCCTGGAGACTGGTCTTGATCATCACTTCCTAAAGGGACTCGACACATTGGGAATTGCCCTACCCCAGGAGCGGCTGCTCCCTGACCAAACTGTACACTACTATGAGTGTTGGGTGGAGAAGCCATTCTGGCTGCACCTTCTCCTGGACCATGAGGAGGTGCCAGAGGGCCATCAGGAGCCACCACGGAACCTGCAGAGGGTGGCAGAGGAGGGAACAGAATGTTGTCTAAGGGTTTCTCCCTTCAGCTGCTAGAGGTTCTTAAGGCACTTTTTTGGGGGTTGGGCTCTTTAAAACTAGTAATCTACATTTTTCCATGGTTCCTGGTCATTACGCAATCCTAAGAAAATATGAACCTAAGGTAGCTCATCCTATTTGTTGATTTTTCTTACAAAACAAATCTAACTGCAAAATAGTATTAAAGTTTACAGTCCATTCTTAGGTCACTCTTTGCTGTCATCCAGTTGATACTGTGGGCAGGCAGTATTACAATAGAAAATCAATTTCTTTTTCTTTATGGAGTCCCCTCCAATTTTTGACCAATTGTCCAAAACACAACCTAAAGGAGTCACAGCGGGCACACGCAGAGCATTTCCCATGGCTGGGCAACACCCACAGAAGTCTCAAAGACTGAACATCAAAAACTAGAGCTCCTCCAAATCCACAGAATCCCCAACTTCAAAGCAAAAATGGGATTTCAAAACCAACAGGTGAACCCAAATCTGAGATCATGGATAATGGGACTCAAACCCACCAGGTCCGTACTCACGAGCTCAGATCAACTCAATATTCAACAGGCCCCTCAGCAAGAGCAGACTGACAAAGCCAGTCCAACAGGGTCCTTGGTGAGAGCAGACTGACAAAGTGAAAGTAAGCACAGACCAGAAATCATGAAGAAAGAATTTCACACACTTACCTAGCACAGGGGAAAACTAGGTTTCAGAATCACCTCCACACAAAGCACCCAGTGTCCGTCCATGGCAGAAACTTTGCTGGGAACCTCCAGCCTCGTCCTCCAGAGAAACCCCAGGGAAGCTCCTAGGCATAGAGCTGAGGGATCCAGGGAAGACCCTCGGCCAACGAGACTAAACAGGGGCTGGTCACAGCTGCTGGGTCCCAGAGCAGTGGGGCTCCTGGCTGAATTACCAAACTGTTACCATAAGCACAGTGATTTCCACTAGAAGGGCCTGCCTGATCGGGCACTACAAAGGAGAAATATTTCACCCAGTGGCAAGGTGATTTATTGCCAGTGCACAAGCAAGGAACTGGGGCAATCTTCCCCAAACCATTTCAAAGTGAGAATGGGGTTAGAGTTTTTATAGGCAAAGGAGAGGGCCCGGGGAGGTGAAAAGCAACTGATGCCAGGGGACTTGTGAGGAGCACTTTCTCAATCCTGCAATGTCTCAAGCACGTTCAATTTGTCCTTGGTTTCGGCAGCTAATAAACCAGTTTAGAAACTGTTGTGCAAGTGCAAAGGCTTCATGGCTCCTTTCTCAGCCAACCACTCAAGGATATCAAGCTTTTTATCTCTGAGAAAACTTACAGATTTACACCATTCTGTCTGGTTTTGCTTTGCAGAAAATATTATGCCACCACCTACTCCCTACCCCTAGCACACATGAGGAGGACTTCAGGAGCATCATTCAGAGAGCCATGGATGGGTCTGGGACCTACTTCAGCTGAAGACAAGGAGGTGTGGCTAGCTAGATGGTCTGACAGCAGGGTGAGGAGAATGCCATGTTGGTTTGGCATGCACTTTCAAGATCTGGTGGTGGCAAAGAATGAGTTAGTTTCCATTGTGGCCCTTGGCTCATCTTAGGAGGGACTGAATGTGGAGGAGGGAATGACCCAGAAACTGCAGGTGAGAGATCCCTATCAGGAGATCAGGTTCCCATGGATGTGGGTTCTCAGATATGCCCATTAAAGTACCCATAAGAGAAAGAATCAGCCTTCAGATGTTGCCAAACCAAGAAGGCAACAATGCTAGAATATAACCAGTGGTGTGCTGATCAATGTTTAACAACCAGCTCTCTGAAAATAATGCATGAATATATGTGTATATGTGTTTATTGTAAGTTTTACTGACAAAGATACATATCACATTTTATAAATAATATAAAATATTCTTTATTATAAATTCTATATAGCCAATAGATTCTCACAGAAGGCTTTTGTTGATTTTTGCTGAATTCTTGTATCCTAGCGAAACTCTGATAGCAATTGACAAATGATTAGTTTCAACATGAACACTGGTTAACATTTCCATTTGTGTTAACTAATAAGATGAAAGTGAAACAACGAAGTTTTATGATGGAACTTCACTTGTATTTCATAAGGTCTCAGGACCACCTGCTCAAGGATTTTTTGGCCCAGCAGGGAGCATGGACCCTTCTTGCCAATGCTGACTGGTACCACCCAGAACAGTTTGTCTAGAGTTGTGACAAATCGAGTCCTCACCACTCCAGACTGGCACTTCAAATCTTTTGGCACTATCTGCTATTTTGAGGAAAGAAATGGTTCTGGGAACCGAGGACTTCTGAATGAGTAATCTCATACAAGTGCCTATTCTCTTTTGTCTATGCCCATAGGATTGTGGGTTAGAGTCCCACCCTTTGGAGCAGGGTCAATGAATTTAAAAGACTTTAGAGGGAATACAGATCAGTCTCATGATCCATCCACTATCTAACTCATTCAGCACATTTTTGTTAACATATACTACCAAAATGAACAATGAAAGAAAAAGGGGACAAGCAATAATCTCTGAGATTAATGATTTTATGGTTGTTGTTTTAGTTTCCCAGCTGCTAAAGCAAGTACCATATAATAGGTTGGCTCAAACAACAGGAATTTATTGACCTACCCTTTTGAAGGCAGGAGAGAGCCAACACTGAGGAGATAGCAAGACAATGCTTTCTATCTGAAGACCGCAGTGTTCTTGGGCTGGCTGTTGGCAACCCTTGAGTCCTTGGCTTTTCTGTCACAAAGCAATGCACATCGTGATGTCCTCTCCTTTCTCTCTGAGTTGTAATTCCTTCTGTGGCAGGGGTTCTTAATCAGGTATCCATGGAACGATTTTAGGGGGTCCATGAGCTTGAATTGAAAAAAATCAAATTATCTTCATTTTCTCTGGCCTGTAACTGAAATCTAAAATTCCCTTCACTTATGACTATATGCAACAAATAAATTACAGTAGTACTCATTTCATCTGACAGGCAAAGGGGTCAATGGGAAAAAAAAAAAAAGGTTAAATACTGCTGCTTTATGGCTTTCTCTTTGTAGCTTTCTCTATAAAACCTCCAGTAATAGGATTAAGACCCATACTGATTCAGTTGGCCACACCTTAAGTAAAAACATCTTCAAAAGGCCCTATGTATGCCTGCGGCTAAAAACAGTAGTCTGGGGAAGCAAATGTTAATTGAAAGAAAGCTAAAGAATAATCTAGAAACTGAATAATACAATAAACCCAGAGGTGGGTGAGAACTGTGGTTGAGGGTACAAATTCGAGAGTGTCCTTTTGTGAGCTAGAGCAGATGTACATCACTATTGCAGGGTGGTGGGAATGTGGGGAAGCATGGAAAAACTGTAATTAGTGTGACCTATAGACTGTGATTAACAGCAATACTGTAATATTCTTGCATCAATGACAAAGAACTGTGTTGATAATGGAGGAGTATGGAAAAAGTGTGAAATGTAGGTTATAGACCATAGTTGGTGGTAACTGTCTGATGACATTATTTCATAATCTGTAACAAATGTTCCACCACAGTGTGGTGTGTTGGTGAAGGGGTATTATAAGGGAATTCTACATGTGTATGATTGTTTTGCAAGTTCACAACCTCTGTAATAAAAATACATATATTTTTTAAAAAGGGAGGCAGGGCGAGATGGCATCTGAGTGAGTACACCTTATAATCTCTCCTGCAAAGAAGCGACTGAGTAGGATTGGAGTCCTGCCAGAGTGGGTTGTTTTGGGGGCTTGCAGGGCAGGAGGTGTCTGGACATGGATTCGGTGAGACAATGACAGAAGAGGTTCTTGCAAGAGGTAGAATTTTGGGTTTCTGACACAGAGGTGAGAAGCTGTGGGCGGGACCCTTCCCCCTAGGGCTAGCAGCTGTGGTAATTCTTGAAAACTGTTGGTTGTATGGCGGCATTCCCAAACCCCATGTTTCCCAAATGCATGGTTCCAAGGCCTGTGTCCCCTAAACCCCCGTAGCCCACACCCACAGACTCACATACCTTAAGTTCACCACATCCTGGACTTCCCATTCCCGAATCCAGCGTGCCCTGATGTCCGTAATTACCCTAGCCCTTTGTTTTTTTTTCTGTTTTTTTTTTTTTTTAACTTGGAGGAGCATACCAGCTGGCTTGGGAAGAGCCAGGGAAGAAAGGAGAGGCAAATCTGCTGAGAAATCCCAATTTACCTAAACGCCCTGGGATAGGAAACTTGGTCTGGGAGAAGGTGGAGTCAGAAAAGCAATCAGCCCTCCCCTAGCACACCTAAGGGGGAGGGACTGTAGGTCGTGCTTTCCAAGCTTCCAATAGCATATTTGGGGTTTCTGGTGAGGTGTAGGTGCTCTCTTGCTGGAAATAAAGAGCCATTGTCTTCTGTGCTGAGTTGGTTCACCAAGGACCCACTTGAATCTCCTACTGAATCCTCACGTAGCTTTCCTGCTGTCCTGGGAGAGAGGGAAGAGAGGAAGGGAGAAAGGGGGAACATCAGATTCTAAGCGTTTTATTTAACTGGAAAGAGGATTCCTAGCTTAAAAACTTGTTTTTTGTTGTGGCATTGTATTCTGTTTTTTTCTTCCTCTTTATCCCCCCAAGGCCTTTTTTTCTTTTCTTTTTTTTTCTTTTCTTTTTTTCTCTTTTTCTTTTTCTTACTTGCTTCCCCCTCTTTTTTTGTCCCCCCCCCTTGTTTTTCTCTTTTTCTTTCTTTCTCTTCTTTTTTATTTTATTTTTTTAAATATATTAGGCACTACAGGTAGCGCTTCACATTTGCTGTGTTTCCTCATCCTCCATTTCCTCTTTTCTGTATGTATTGATTTTGGCCACCAACACTATCCCCTTTCCTCTACATCTTTCTATCCTCCATCATCTATTGTTTCTCTTACAATCCACCTCTGTTTGTTTGGCCCCCAAATTGTCTGACTTTTTTTTTCTAATACCTTTGTTCTGTTTTCTGTCTTTTAGTCACTCTTTATATTATTGTTTTTCTTTTCTCTTTCCCTCTCTCATGAAAACACTGGCATTTTAATTCATACTATATTGCTCCCCATATTCAGTTGACTGTCTCATTATAGGTACTATACTTACTGCTATAACTCCACACAACTTACATGAGTCTAACACCCATTCTCCTAAATCTCACATGGTTCCTCTGTTAACATTTATCATCAATACTATTATACATTTTCTTTTCTTACACATTTTGCTTTCCCTGGCCCTAATATTTTCCTTCAAAGTGAATGTAGCCAGCAACAAGAAAATAGAATAAGAAGAAAAAGGGGACAAAGAGAAGACATAACACGTATGCAAAAACAACAACCAATTAAACCCCAAGACTAGACAAAGAAGCTAAGGAACTGACTAAACCCGTCAAGATAAAATGATGACCAGACTGTAACAAAAAACTACAAACCAAACCAATAATCAGGAAAACGTGGCCCAATCCAATGAACAAACTAAAAACAAGGAAGAGGCGCAGAACATTGAACAAGTAATTAAAGCTCTCAAAACATATATTAGCGACCAATTTGATGAAGTAAAGAAAAAGATTAAGAATATGAAGAAAACAGTTGGAGAGAATACAGAAGAAATTGCAATCATACACAAAAAGATAACGGATATGATGGTGATGAACAGCACAATTCAAGAAATCAAAAATATATTCTCAGCAAATAACACCAGATTAGAAGAGGCAGAGGAGAGAATTAGCAGTATGGAAGACAGTACATCTGAAATCAATCAGATAGTAGAACTGATCAATAAAAAGATAGAAAAAATCCAGCTGGGACTTAGGGACCTGAATGACAATGCAAAATGCACAAACATACGCATTATAGGCATCCCAGAAGGAGAAGAGAAGAGAAAGGGGACAGAAGGAGTGTTGGAGGAAATAATGGCTGAAAACTTACCAAATCTACTGATGGAAATGGATGTACATGTCCAGGAAACACAATGCACCCCAAACACCATAAATCCCAACAGGCCTACCACAAGACATATAGTTGTCAAATTATCCAATACTCAAGACAAAGAGAAAATACTAAAAGCAGCAAGAGAAAAGAGAACCATCACATACAAAGGAGGCTCCATAAGATTAAGTTCTGATTTCTCATCTGAAACCATGGAGGCAAGAAGGCAGTGGTATGACATAGTTAAGGTACTATAAGAAAAAAATTTCCAACCAAGAATACTCTATCCAGCTAAGCAAGCATTCAAAAATGATGGAGAGTTCAAAATATTCACAGATAAACAGAAATTAAGAGAGTATGCCAACAAGAACCCTGCCCTTCAAGAATTACTAAAGGGAGTTCTGCAGGAAGAAAGAAAAAAACAGGAGAAGCAGAGTTGGAGGACAGTGTCAGAGCAACTAAAAAGACAAAAAGAGAAGGAAAAAACAAACAAAATATGACAAAGTCCAAAGAAAATATGGCTAGTATAAATAATTTCTTGAAAGTAATAACACTGTATGTCAATGGATTAAACTCACCTGTCAAAAGGTTCAGACTAGAAGAATGGGTAAGGAAATATGACCCATCTATATGCTGTCCATAAGAAACACATCTTAGACCCAGGGATTCAAGGAGGTTGAAAGTGAATGACTGGAAAACAATCTCAAAGCAAACAATAACCAAAAAAGGGCTGGAGTAGCTATATTAATATCAGACAAAATAGACTTTAAATGCAAAACAACTGAAAGAGACAAAGATGGACACTACATACTAGTGAAAAGGATAATCTTTCAAGAAGAACAAACAATCATAAACATTTATGCTCCTAACAAGGACACCTCCAAATATGCAAGGCAAACACTGGAAAAACTAAGTGAAAGAATAGATGCCTCTACAATTATAGTAGGGGACTTTAATACACCACTATCAATGTTGGACAGAACATATCAAAAGAGAATCAATAAAGAAACAAAAACTTTGAACAGTATATTAGAGGAGCTGGATGTAATAGACATATACAGAATATTACACCCAAATACAGCAGGATACACTTTTTTCTCAAGTGCAGATGGATCATTCTCCAAGATAGACCATATGTTAGGCCACAAAGAAAGTCTCAATGAATTCACAAAGATTGAAATCATGCAAAATAATTTCTCTGACCACAGTGGAGTGAAGCTGGAAATCTGCAAGGCCCAGAGGCCCAGATTTCAGATATGGAAATTAAACAACACACTCTTAGAAGAACAGTGGGTCAAGGAGGAAATCTCAAAAGAAATTAATAACTACCTTGAAACTAATGAAAATGATAACACAACATACCAAAACTTATGGGATGCAACAAAAGCAGTACTGAGAGGGAAATTTATAGCCATAAATTCATACATCAAAAAGGAAGAAAGAGCTAAAATTGAAGAAATAATTATACACTTGGAGGAATTAGTAAAAAAATAACAAAGTAACCCCAAAGGAAAAAGAAAGAAAGAAATAACAAAAATAAGAGCAGAACTAAATGAAACAGAAAATAAGAAAGCACTTGAAAAGATAAACAAGACCAAGAGCTGGTTCTTTGAGAAGATCAATAAAATTGACAAACCCTTAGCTAAATTAACAAAGAAAAAAAGAGAAAAGATGCAAATACACAAAATAAGAAATGAGAAAGGAGATATTACCACTGACCCCACAGAAATAAAGACTATCAAAAGAGGATTCTTTGAAAAACTATATTCCAACAAGAAGGACAATTTAGAGGTAATGGACAAATTCCTAGAAACACATAAGCAGCCTATATTGACAAAAGAAGAAACTGATGATCTCAAAAAACCAATCACAAGTAAAGAGAAAGAATCAGTCATTAAAAATCTCCCAACTAAGAAGAGCCCTGGGCCAGACGGTTTCACAGGTGAATTCTACAAAATATTCCAGAGAGAACTAACACCAATCTTGCTGAAACTCTTCCAAAAAATTGAAACAGAAGGAACATTGCCTAACTCATTCTATGATGCCAACATTACCCTAGTACCAAAGCCAAACAAAGATACCACAAGAAAAGAAAATTATAGACCAATTTCTCTAATGAACCTACACACAAAAATCCTCAAAAAAATACTTGCTAATCATATTCAACAACACATTAAACAAATTATACACCATGACCAAGTGGGATTCATTCCTGGTAGGCAAGGATGGTTCAACATAAGAAAATCAATCAATGTAATACACCATATAAACAGACTGAAGGAAAAGAATCACATGATCATATCTATAGATGCAGAAAAAGCATTTGACAAAATACAACACCCTTTTTTGACAAAGACACTGCAAAAGATCACAATAGAAGGAAATTTTCTGAACATAAAAAAGGGTATATATGAAAAACCCACAGCCAACATCATTTACAATGGTGAAATACTAAAATCTTACCCTCTAAGATCAGGAACAAGACAAGGATGCCCACTATCACCTCTTCTATTTAACATTGTCTTAGAAGTACTTTCTGAAGCACTGAGGCAAGAACCAGATATAAAAGGCATCCAAACTGGAAAGGAAGAAGTCAAAATTTCATTATTTGCAGATGACATGATCCTATACATAGAAAACCATGAGAAGTCTACTAGAAAGCTTCTAGAACTCATAAGTGAGTTCAGTAGTGGCAGGTTATAAGATCAATGTGCAAAAATCAGTAGCATTTCTGTATACCAATAAAGAGCAATCTCAGGAGGAAATCAAAAAACAAATACCATTTACAATAGTAAATTAAAAAATCAAATACCTAGGAATAAATTTAAGTAAAGATGTAAAAAAATCTTATACACAGAGAACTACACAAGACTGTTCAAGGAAATCAAAGAAGACGTAAATAAACGGAAGAATATTCCCTGTACATGGATAGGAAGACTAAATATTATTAAGATGTCTATCCTACCAAAACTGATCTACACATTCAATGCAATCCCAATAAAAATCAACACAGCATTCTTTAATGAACTAGAAAAACTAGCTATGAAATTTATTTGGAAAGGAAAGAGGTCCCGAATAGCCAAAGACATATTGAAAAAGAAAAACGAAATTGGAGGAATCACACTACCTGACTTCAAAACATACTACAAAGCTACAGTAGTGAAAACAGCACGGTATTGGCACAAGGATAGACACACGGACCAATGGAACCAAATTGAGAGTTCTGATATACATCCTCATAGATACAATCATATAATATTTGATAAAGCCACCAAACCCTCTCAACTGGGAGAGAAAGGCCTATTCAACAAATGGTGCCTGGAGAACTGGATATCCATATGTAAAACATATACAAAAATCAACTCAAGATGGATCAAAGACCTAAATATAAGAGTCAAGACCATAAAGACTTTGGAAAGCAATGTAGGGAACCATCTACATGACCTTGTAATAGGAAATGGCTTTATGAATTTCACACCCAAAGCATGAGCAGCAAAAGAACAAACAGATACATGGGACTTCTTCAAAATTAAAGCCTTCTGCACCTCAAAGGAGTTTGTCAAGAAAGTGAAAAGAGAGCCTACACAATGGGAGAAAAATATTTGGTAACCATATATCTGATAGGAGACTTATATCCTGCATATATAAAGAACTCCTATATCTTGAAAATAAAAAGATGAACAGCCCTTTTAAAAAATGGGAAAAAGATTTAAACAGACACTTCTCCAGTGAGCTGACACCTACCTGGGTGAAATCTATGATAAGCTGGAATGAGTGAGTGCTCATTTTGTCATAGTAGGGCAATGGAAATGTTCCACAAGATTATGCAAGGATGGATACAGGACATATTAAATTACACCAAAAATGTATAGGGGCCTATAAGCTAAAATGTAAATCATAATGTAAAACATAAGATAACTAAAAATTTAGAAAATCGTATAGTCTAAAATATAAACCATAATGTAAACCCAAGTGTAACCTTGTTAGAAAGCTATTGTCTTAATATCTGTACATCAGTTGCAGAAAATATAGCATGAAAATGTAAAAAGATTATTGCTGGGGAAGGGACAAAGCATCTGATGTTGGATATGTGGGATACCGTATATTGTATATATGAATTACTGTGATCTAAAACTTTTGTGAAGACGTGCTTAATAACTAGAAAAAGAAAGGATGATGAAACTGAGGAAGAGATGGAAGAAGTTGCCCTGCCAATGTGCATACAGGGCAACACATTGCAGTGATGGAAGGCAAAACATCAAAAACAAAGCTTTTTCATTTTTTCATTTTTTGATACCCCAATTTATTTTTACTTTAATTTTTCTAAATTAGTATGTATTCTACATCTACCCTTTAAACCCAGCACTATATTCCACTTTACTATTAATGGAACCTGGCAATATATCAGGCTTCATTTTTGAAGAAGTTTTGGACCACAGAGAGGTACAACAATGGCAGGGGAGGAATACTGGTGTGGAGTGTTATTGATAGGGGCCACATGGTTGGGAGGGAGTTCTCCAGGGCATATATATAAGGTACATAAAAATGTTTGAATATTTTCATAGTGGTTACAGTTAAAAACAACAACTGAGGGAGTGCTGAGTTCCTAGCCAGGGGAGCTCTATCACATTCCCCAATGGAACAGCAACAATCCCCCAAGTGCAATGGCTAAGACCAATAAAGAAGGATGGTCCAACAATGAGCCCTTGATACTAATGACTATGCTTGTGACCCTGTGCACCTGAAATAAGAACTAGACCTAGAGCTGCAGGGTGCCTAAGAGTTATCTCCTGGGAGCCTCCATGTTGCTCAAATGTGGCCAGTCTCAAAGCCAAACTCAGCATGCAAATGCATTGCCTTCCCCCCAGCATGGGACATGACTCCTGGGGATGAGCCTCCCTGGCGTCGAGGGATTAACACCAAGTACCAGCTGATAATGTAACTAGAAAATGACCTTGAATAAAAGGGTCAACTCAGACCAGCAAAATATCTCAGCCTACATGTAATATCAGGAGTTAAAAATGCTTTTTGACCTTGAATAAAGGGTTAAATGGAAAGGACAAATGAGTTTATATGGCTATGAGTCTCCAAAAAAGAGCCGGGAGGTCATCAGAGGGGTTGCCCTTATGCACATCTCAGCAGAGTCCCAGAGACAGCTAAAGTAGATCCAACCCCAGGTAATGATTCTTCTGAGGACTACAGAGACCCACAGGTTCTATGATCATGGCAGGTGACTCTGGAGTTCAGTGCCATGTCAGTTGGCCCTACTTTGGAGTTTGTGTTCCTGACTGTGATGGAGTTGGACTCAGATATGACCTTTCTACACATGCCTCCTCTGTTACTTTTACCAGACCTGTGTTTGGTGCTGGAGTTTAGTGTATACTCAGGGGACCTGAGTCTCTCGAGTATCCATGTGATAGCCAGGCCCTGAGCCTCAACAGACTTACAACTTCTACACTCTGGTTTATTGGACTTACCCCAGCCAGGTAACAGGGAAGTGAAGGTCAACCACCACACCAGGGAGCCAAGAGTGCCTACAACTGCGAACAGAATTGCATCCATCATCCAAGTGGAATCTAAGCACCCTCTTGATACAGAGCTGGAATGGACATAACCATCCCAGAGTCCACAGAATGGAGGAATACAGTGTGGATTAGAGTGGACTTACCGTTTTCTATTCTGGAACTATTGTGATTAGTAATGGAAGTAAATGTAGCATTGACGTGGAGAAAGTGGTCACAGTAGCTGCTGAGGGTAGGGAGTGAGAAAAAGAGATGTGATGTGGGGGCATTTTCAGGACTTGGAATTGCCCTGGGTGGCACTGCAGGGACAGTTACTGGACATTGTATGTCTTCCCATGGCCCACTGGGTGGACTGGGGAAGAGTGTAAACTATAATGTGGACCATTGACCATGTGCTGCAGCAGTGCTCAGAGACATATTCACCAAGTGCAATGAACATCCCATAATGAGGAGGAGGTGGTTGTTATGGGAGGAGTGGGGTGAGGGAGTGGGGGAGTCTATAGGAGCTCATATTTTTTTAATGTAACATTCAAAATAAACAAATAAAATTAAAATAAATATATAAATAAAAATAAAAAGGCCCTATTTACAATGGGTTCACATCCACAAGATAGGAGTAAGAACATGTTTTTCTTATGTATATAATTGGGCCTACCACAGGGCTGGTGTGGAGGGGTTGCATGGTTTCAGTGGTGACGAGATGCTATTGGAAAACAAAGCAAAGACACCTAACTCATTCTACAGAGAAAATGAAGCCTGGTTGAAACAGGTCAAGAGGAGTCAGCTAGGGTAAGGTAATTAGGGAAGAACATTATTGGAAAGATATGTGAAAATGCCCAGAAAAGAGAGAAAATGGAGCTGTACGTGTGATTCAATTTGGGAGGAAGAATGAGTTCCTCTGTACAATTCCCTCTTAGATATGTTTTATTTGGTTGTCAAAACTAGTAATAGGAATTAGAATCACTTATTAAACTGCTTACCATTTAAACTAATTAGAGCATAATTATTATATCAGTAAATATCTGAAATTAGCATGTGGTATTTCCTGTTTATTTTTAATGGTTTTTCTCAGAAATTAAAGTATCAAAGGGACACTGGTGATTACCAATTTTAGAATGAGCCATTTAGAGAAGTAGTACCTTTGTAATATTAGAACCCGACTACTTGGGAAAGTTTTATATGAGACAGCAAAGATAATAGTAAATAGTGATAAAATGTAAATAGTAAAAGCAGAAAATACAGCAAAAATAGTAACTAATGATTTAGCCATTTTTCAAAACAAATGAACACCACAAAAGAAATATAAGCAGCAAAACTAAGATTGGGAATATTTCATTTGGCCCTTGAAAATGCTATTTGTTGGTAACTTGGTAAGAAACGGTTAGTTTCGACAAAGTGGCAAACAATTCTATTATTAGAAATTTTAGCTAAAAGTTACCTTGTAAATGGAACTTCTTAGAGAACAACTCCGAAGTTTGATTCGCCTGATTAATATATCATGAAGAACATTTGTCCTTCCACAAACAGAAAATTTTGGATTGTTATGTGAAGGGTAGCAAAAAAAGTGGTTTTCAGACGCTTCAATTTCCTTTTCTGCAAAATAAGAGGGGTGGACAAGGATGACAATCCCTAAGCCTCCTTCAACCACTGGGAATTTAAGGTCTGGGCCTATGTCTAATTCATCGCAGGAACGAGGAGTGAGAATATCTGAGCAATCTATTTATTTTGTAAATGTCCTGCTCTGAGACAGCACTGGACAACCAATTTACCAAACCTCTTTTGATAACCCAAGTTCTTAACTTTATACTGTCGTCTCTCCTTCCAATTTACGTGTGAAAACCGCATTGGAGTGCAGCGACGACAGGGCTGGCCCAGAAAAGGACCACAGACCTCCACACTCCGGAAACGCGGTTCGGCGGGAGACTAAGCGAGTATGAGCTCTTGGGCTCCCGTAGTTGAGTCCTCCGGCTCAGAGACCGGAAGTGGCCTGCTACAGAGGCTTCCTCTCCGGAAATGCGAACTCGGGTACTCCCGCGGATCTCGTCAACCTGTCGGAGGCCGGGAGCATGGCGGTATCGCGCCCTCCTCCGACCGCAGGGAAGTTCGTGGTGGTCGGTGGCGGCATCGCGGGCGTCACCTGTGCGGAGCAGGTATGGAGGTGCGCGGGCGGCTGTCCCTGCTCTCTGACCAGAAGGCGGCGATGCTGGAGGCCACTCTCGCGCCCGCTCCCCTGGTCCGCCTTCGATTCCCTCTTTCGGCCGCGTCACTTTCCGGCGCTCCTCGCTCCCAAGATGATAGAAGTTGCGTTGTGTTCCCCAGGTAATGCCCTTAGTACCTCGCAGACTTGACCGCAGTCGCAAGGAGGAAGGATGGGGAGCAAATTGTTGGTGAAAACAGTGCTGACTGAATCAGGCTCTGGTCCTGGTAATACCAGAGCAGTGAGGAGTACTTAAAGCTAGTACGAATTTGGACAGAAAATTCAACCACCTTTCTTAATTAACTTAGCTGATTGAATTCAGCTTCCAGGATAGCTGCCAAGTCCTTAGTGTACCGTAATTACTTGGTAAAGAAGCGTTTATGTAAGTGGCCCATACTTGGGATTTCATTTCTACTCATGTTTTACAAAACAGGAAGGGAATGTTTCTCTGGTTATAATGAATAATCAGATTATTTATACATCTACATCTAGATACGTATGTCGATGTGTGTATATTATATATCAAAGAGGACTAAATTATTTTTGTTGCTATAAAGTAAACATAAGCAATCACTGCTGTCATAAAGAATGGGGTAAGCAATTCCAGAGTCTTTTTAAACTTTCGATATTTGGATGTGTAATTTCCATTTATTCACTAAGTAAAAACCTATGATCCAAGCACTAAGTGTTTTCTTGTGGTATCTTTATCTAGCTTTGGTATTAGGGTGATGTTGGCCTTCTAGAATGAGTTAGGAAGTGCTCCTGCTTTATTAGTTTTTTGGAAGAGTTTGAGCAGAACTTAATTGATATTAATTGAGCAGAATTAATATGTATTAATTCTTGGAATGTTTGGTGAAATTCACCCATGAAGCCACCTGGTCCTAGAATTTTCTTTGTTAAGAGATTTTTATAACTGATTCAGTCTCTTTACTTTATTGTTGATCTGTTGAGATCTTCTATTTCTACTTCAGTCAGTCTAGGTAGTTTGTGTTTCTAGGAGTTTGTCCATTTCATCTAGATTATCTTGTTGTTTGAATACAGTTGTTCATAGAGTCTTCTTTTAATCCTTTTTATTTCTGTAGAGTTGATAGTAATGTCCCCCCTTTCATTTCTGATTTTAGTTATCAGTGTCCTCTTTTTTTCTTCATCAGTTTAGCTAAAGGTTTGTCGATTTTAATGATCATTTCAAGAAACAACTTTTGGTTTTATTTCTCTCTATTTTTTTTTAATTCTCTATTTCATTTCTCTCCTCTCTAATCTTTCTTAGTTCCTTCCTTCTGCTCTCTGGGTTTAGTTGCTTTTCTTTTTCTAAGTCTTGCAGTTGCGAAGGTAGGTCTCTGACTTGAGATCTTTATTCTTTTGTAATGTAAACATTTAAAGCTGTAAATTTTCCTCTCACCACTACCTTCATGCATCTCCTAAGTTTTGGTAAGTTGCATTTTTGTTTCAATTCTCCTCAGGATAGTTCCTAATGTCCCTTGTGATTTCTTCTTAGACCTATTGGTTGTTGAAGAGTTGTTTAATTTCCACATATTTTTTATATTCTAGTTCTCCCTCTGGTAATTTGAGATTATTTTTGAACTCCCAAAAAGAGAAGGATTATATTTGTAAACTGGTCTTTTCCTCTGGGTGTGATACCCTTTGGTTGTATTCAAAAGCTTTAAGTTTACTTGATTAAATCAATTTAGGGCTTTTGATTTGACCACATCAATAAGGCATGACTCACGTTTGAGTCCTTGCCCCCTTGGTGGGCCTATATAAACAGACACTCAATTAAGAAGACAGAAAGGAAGAGAGAGAGCTCCATAAACACTGAAAAGGAGAGAATTTTGATCCTGTGGCCCCAAGGAAAAAATATTAGCCATTGGTCTGATAGTTTGCAGCTGAAGAGAATAGAGCAGCTGAACCCTATGCCATCCTACAGCTGAGATAGAAAGAAGCTGGGCCCACAGAGCCTTAAGAGGAAGAAAGGAGGAGAGACCAGGCAGAGATGCCTGCCATCTTGCTTCAACACGTGGCAACAGACTTTGGTAAGAAAGCAACCTTGAGTTGGACCCTTTAGGGACTTGTAACTGTAAGCTTCTACCCCAAATAAATACTCTTTATAAAATACAACAGATTTCAAGTGCTTTGCATCAGCACCCCTTTGGCTTGCTAATATACCTCTGTTACTGATTTCTAGCTTCACTCTATCATGGTCAAAGAAGATATAATATATTGTATGATTTCAATATTTTCCAATTTATTGAGATTTGTTTTGGTCAGTTGGGCATGCACAGCAGTATGCATCATAAAATGGAAGTGGTATATATGAAGAGAACTTGAGCACGTCCTAAAGGCACAAGTAAGTTACATGAGGAAGTGACCCAAATATCCATAGCCCCCAAACCCACCACATTATCTTTTCTTTCCGAGCCTACAGTTATAGCCTCTCGGGGAGTTCCTTACAATCAGTTGATTAAGGAAGGGAAAAATCAGACCTGGTTTATAGATGGTTCTGCACAATATAAAGGTACCACCCAGAAATGGAAAGCTGCAGTACTACAGCCTCCTTTTGGGGACTTCACTGAAGGATTGTGATGAGGGGAAGTCCTCCCAGTGGGCAGTGCCCCTGGTTGTTCTTTGACTTGGAAGGAGAAATGACCAGAGATGCATTTATATATTGATTTATGGGCTGTTACCAATGGTTTGGCTGGATGGTCAGGGACTTGGAAGGAACATGATTGGAAAATTGGCACCAAAGGGTTCTGGGAAGAGGTATATGGATTGTCCTGAGTGGGCAAAAACCATGAAGATATTTGTGTCCCCATGAATGCTCACCAGAGGGTGACTTCACAGGAAGATTTTTAATAATCAAGTGAATATGATGACCCATTCTGTGGATACCAATTGACTTCTTTCCCCAGCCACTCCTGTCATTGCCCAATAGGTTCATGAACAAAATGGCCATCGTGGTAGAGATGGAGGTTATAAGTGGACTCAGCAACATGACTTCCGCTCATTAAGGATAACCTGGCTCTAGCCAGTGCTGAGTGCTCAATCTGCCTGAAGCACAGACCACCACTCAGTCCCTAATATGGCATCACTCCCTGAGGTGATCAGCCTGCTACAGGTTAATTACATTGGCCCACTTCCATCATGACTAACTTGAATAGAGAGATACTCCAAATATATGTTGGCCTTCCCTGCACACAGTGCTTCTGGCAAAACTACCATCTGTGGGCTTACAGAATGCCTTATCCAACTTCATGGTATTCCACACAACATTGCTTCTGATCAAAGAACCCACTTCACAGCAAATTAAGTGCAGAAATGGACACATGCTCATGGAATTCAGTGGTCTTACCATGTTCCCCATCATCCTGAAGCAGCTGGATTGATAGAATGGTGGAATGGCCTGTTGAAAACTCAGTTATGGCACCTGCTAGATGGCAATACCTTGCAGGGCTACGGCATTGTTCTCCAGGAGGCTGTATATCTCTAAATCATTGTCCATTCTATGGTGCTGTTTCTCTCATAGCCAGGATTCATGGGTCCAGGAATAAAGGTGTGGAAATGGGAGTGGTACCACTCACTCTTAACCCTAGCAATCCAATAAAAAAATTTTTGCTTCCTGTCCCTGCAGCTTTAAGCTCTGCTGGTCTGCAAATTAGTTTCTAAAGGAGGAGTGCTCCTACCAGGAGACACAACAATGATTCCATTGAACTAGAAGTTAAGACTGCCACCTAACCATTTTGGGGTCCTCATGCCCCTGAATCAACAGGCAAAGAAGGGAATTACTGTACTGGCTGGGGTGATTGATCCTGATTATCAAGGAGAAATAGGCCTGCAACTACACAGTGGAGGTAAAGAAGAGTTTTTCTGGAATACAGGAGATCCCCTAGGTCATCTCTTAGTTCTGCAATGCCCTGTGATTAAAGTCAGTGTGAAACCACAATAGCCCAATCCAGGCAGGACCCAGGTTGCCCTACCAGGCGAAGAACCACGACTGGTTGAGGTGCTGGCTGAGGATTAAGGGAGTATGGAATGGGTAATGGAATAAGGCATTATAAATATGAGCTACATCCATGTGACCAGTTACAGATATAAGGACTATATTGTATAGTCTTTCCTTGTTTTGAGTATGGTTGTATATGTATATATACATAAAGCAAATATCTCTATTTTCTTATTCCTTTATGACATCAATTGTATTAGCTTTGCATCATAGAACCTAAGTTATAGGATAACAAGTTTAAGAGTGAATATTATCCAAGGACTTGCACCCTATTTTGGGAAAAGGTACTGTGTTTCCATTCATACACAGAACAGTTGGATATTGTTAGCAGGTGTTTTATTGTTACTGTTTTTATTTATAGATTAACTATGGTTTAAAGAGAAGTGTATGGCTGCCAAGTTGGCAAGGGGTGGACTGTAATGACTAGGTCCATGTATCAACATGCCCAGGTTATAGTGTCCACTTGTTTGGTCAAGCAAGCACAGACCTGATTTTTACCATGAGAACATTGCTTGGACTTAAATCATTAGTGAGTTGATTGCATCTTGGGCTAACCACATCATTCAACTGAAGAGATTGCTTTCAACAATGAGAGATGGCTTATCTAATTAATTGAAGGCTTTAAAAGGAGAAGTGATGATTTCAGCAGTCAGAAAAGAGAATTTCCATCTCTACTTCAGCCAGCCAGTTTCTTCGGGGGAATTCTACAAAAACCTTCATTGGAATTCCCAACTTAAGGCCTGTGCTTCACAATTTGCACTTGCTATCCTCACAGTCACATGAGACAGTTTTTAAAAAGATCTCATAATAGTTACAGATATTTCCTTTCAGCTCTGTTACCCTAGAGAAACCCAACTAATACATAACCTAACATAAAGGTCTATCCTTGCGAATGACCAATGTACATTAGTGAAGAATATGTATTCTGCTGCTGTTGGAGGAAACGCTGTATGTATGTCTTTTAAGTCTATTTTTTTTTAAAGATTTATTTATTTCTCTCCTCTTCCCCCCCCACCCCCCCGCCCCGGTTGTCTCTTCTCTGTGTCTATTTGCTGCTGCTGCTGCTGCTGCTGCTGCTTTGTCCGCTTCTGTTGTTGTCAGCAGCACGGGAATCTGTGTTTCTTTTTGTTGCGTCATCTTGTTGTGTCAGCTCTCTGTGTGGGCAGCACCATTCTTAGTCAGGCTGCACTTTCTTTCGCACTGGGCGGCTCTCCTTACGGGCACACTCCTTGCACGTGGGGCTCCCGTACACAGGGGACACCCCTGTGTGACATGGCATTCCTTGCGCGCATCAGCACTGCTCATGGGCCAGCTCCACACGGGTCAAGGAGGCCCGGGGTTTGAACCGCGGACCTCCCATGTGGTAGACGGACCCCCTAACCACTGGGCCAAGTCCGCTTCTCTTTTTAAGTCTGATTGATTTATAGTATTGTTGAAGTCTTTGATTTCCTGGTTGATCTTCTGTCCAGATATTCTATCCATTATTGAAAGTGTTGTATTGAATTCTCTTACTATTAACGTAGAACCGTCTATTTCTCCCTTCAGATCTGTCGTATTTGCTTCGTATATATCGAGGCTCTTTCATTAGGTGCATGTATATTAATAATTGTTATGTCTTGTTGAATTGACCCCTTTATTAGTATGTGGTGACCTTCTTTACCCTTTATAACAGTTTTTAACTTAAAGGCTATTTTATCTGATGTTAGCATAGCTACCCCAGCTGTCTTTTGGTTACCCTTTGTCTGGTATATATTTTTTCCATTCATTCATGTTCTATGGACTTATGTCTTTGAATTTAAAATTGGTCTCTTGTAAAGAACATATAGTTGGGTCATGCTTTTTAATCCAGTCTTCCAGTATCTGCCTTTTGAGTAGAGAGTTTAATTAATTTTAAAGCAACTATTCTTAATACAGGACTTTCTTCTGCCACCTTGCTATTTGGTCTTTGTAAGTTATATACCCTTTTTAACCCTGAATTTTTGCGTTGATGTCTACTTTCCCTTTTTTTTTTTTTTTTTAATGTACTATTTTGAGTCCCTTCTCATTTTCATCTGCATGTAGTTCTCATGTATTTTCTTTGTGGTTACCAATTTAACATCCTAAATCTATAATAATCACATTTGATTTGAATTAACTTAATTACAATGGCATACACAAATACTGTTACTATACTTCTCTGTCCCCCACTTTTTTGTTATACTTGTTACAAATTATATTTTATGCAGTGTATGTCCAAACTCATAGATTTATCATTGAGGTAAATCACAAATTTATCATTTGCATTTTAGAAACTGAAAGGAATAAAAAATAGAGCGGCATACTAAAAAGTACATTATAGTAGTACTGACATGTATAATTACCCATATGGTTACCTTATTGAAGGTCTTTATTTCTTCATGATGTTACTCTGTCTTGTTTCCCATCCTTACAGTCTGGAGAACTCTGTTTTTAGCATTGTTTGCATGGCAGGTAGTGGTGATAAACTCCCTTAACTTTTGTTATCCTGTGTATACTCTAATCTCTCCCTCATTTTTAAAGGCCATCTCACTGGATGTAAAATTTGGTTGGCTGTTGTTTTCTTTCAGCACTTTAAATATTTCATACCATTGCTGTCTTGCCTCCATGATTTCTGATGTGAAATCGCTTTTAATCTTATTTGTACTTCCTAGTACATAACACATTGCTTTGTTCTTGCGACTTTCAGAACTCTCTCCTTGTCCTTGGCTTTGGACAGTTTGACTACTGTGTGTCTGCATGGTTTTCTTCAGGTTTATCTAGTTTTCGGTTTGTTGGGAGTCTTGAATATGTATATTCATGCCTTTTGTTAAATTTGGGGAGTTCCCTGCAATTATTTCTTTAAATATGCCTTCTCTTCCTTTCTCTCTTTCTTCTCTAAGAGTCCCATAATGCATATTTGGTATGCTTAACAGTATCCCACTGTCTCTTAGGCTCTGTTCACATTTTTTTTTCATTCTTTTTTTTCCCTCTGCTCCTCATTCTGAAGCATTTCAATTGTTTTGTTTTTTAGTTCAGTTACTATTTATTCTGCCAGCTACAATCTGCAGTTGAAATCCTGTAAAATATTTTAATTTCAGTTATTGTGGTCTTCAACTCCAGTATTTCTGTTTGGTTCCTTTTTGAGTTTCTCTTTCTTTATCAAGAGTCTTGTATTGTTCCCTCATTGTTTTCCTGACATTCTTTTGTTCTTCCTTTGTGTTCCTTTATCTTCTTGAGCATATTGAGGATCATTGTTTAAATGATTAGTATGTCTAAAGTCTAGTCTTCTTCATTGATTATTTCTGGATTTGTATCTTGTTCCTATGGATGGACCATCATTTCCTGTTTCTTTGTCTTGTAATCTTTTGTTGCGCCTTGTATACCTTAATATTTTAACATGTTAACTTTGGTTTTTGATTCTTGACCTTTTGGTTCTTTACGTTTGTATCGAGCTCATGATATGACAGAGATTTCCTTGAATGCCATGATCTAACAAGAACAAAGTGAAAAACACCTTTCACCATCATCTGAAGCTTACCTTGGTTTGGGTAGTAGTCTCCTTCACAGGTTTAGCCCTCCCGTGAAGATTAGACTCAGGCAAAAGTGTAATGCAGCTCACTTCAATGAGCCTGTCCCTTGTCCTGAGCTTGTGTTCCTTCCTAGCTTATGGTCTTGGGCATTCCCCCTTTTACAGAAATGCTGAATGTCCCCTCTACTCCCTCTGAAATACACATCCCCTCCTCCTGGCTGCTTTATTGTGTGTCTTAAAGCAGGTAACTGTTTGCTTCTGGCTGCTTGGATTTGTTTCTTACACAAGTTATATCTGCTGGGGGCAAGTTCTGAGGGCCTAGGGAGAGCACTCTGGAGGGAAGAATCCTGGTTGGTTCTTTCAGCTGCTACCCAATAGATTGGCAGCAGTACATGAGTACCCCACTCTTTTCAGAAGGTTTGATTTACTCTTGACAGGGCCAGAGACCCACTTTGGGAGTACAGGGTGGCTCCACACCATACCAGGGTGGGTGTCGGGGAGGAGCCAGCAAGGACACCGGGGCTTCTCACACTGTTTTTAAAAGCACATATTCTTGATTTGGCATTCTCCTAAGTTTCTGCAACCCTTTCACTGTTTTCTGGAGTTTTGAGGAAGATGACTTTGCCAGTTTTTGTTATTTATTCAAAGATTCTGTGGGCAGAATGGCACTCTGGAGTGTTCTACGCCAACATCTTGGTCACCTGGAACCTCAGGAGGAATGGCTTTAATGTTAATTAGGAAAGTAGTTTATTCTGATTTCTGCACGGTAACTTTAAATTGATATATAAAATAAGTTTAAATAAACAGCACCTCTTTATATCACTTTTCTTGTTTAGGAAGTTTTGGTTGTTGTGGTGGGTTGTTTTTTGGTTTTTTTTTTAATGTAAATGTGTTATTTTTTTTCTCAATACCCATGTTTGACATTACTCAATGAACAAGACCCAGGATAATGAAGACTTGTAAATGAGGAAACAAGGAACTTTTATTTTCCTAGATTTAAAACATTATTAAAATTGCATTATTTGAATGATTGGAGTGATGAATGCACAACTCTGTGATTGTACCAATTACCATTGATTGTATACTTGGGATGGATTTATACTTGATTAATATGTATCAATAAAATTGATTTATTTTTTAAAAATTGCATTATCTCACTCTAACCCACATGCCATATATACCAATACCTAAACTCATTTATCATATTTTTTTCTCTTTTTTTTAATAAGTTGGCTATTCAGTTTCCATCAGAAGATATTCTCCTGATAACAGCATCTCCTATCATTAAAGCGATTACAAATTTCAAGCAGGTAAGAACTTTTGTATAACTTTTCTTAGTATTAGCTTTTTAAATTTCCAGTAACTTGCTTAGCATTTAGAGTATAATTGTAGTGTCTTAATTGCTGAAAATTATAAATGTTCTTTTGATACCCATTTTTAAATCAAAGCTTGCAGCTAAGAATTATTTAGATTGAAAAACAAGCAGACAGGGTATTGCATTTCTGTTTCCCTTCCCCATCTCTTCCTTCACTCAATCCATAGATGTTCATCATGTCTCAGAGAGTTTCCAATAAGATAAGGAAAGGTGCTATAAAAACTAAACGGGGAAGTAGATGTGGCTCAAGCAATTGGGCTCCTGTCTGCCATATAGGAGGTCCAGGGTTTGGTTCCCCAGAGACTCCTGGTGAAGGCAAGCTGGCCTTTGTGGCGAGCTGGCCCACATGGAGTGCTGACACAGCAAGATGACACAACAAAAAGAGATACAGAGGTGAGACGATAGGAGACACAGCAAACCAGAGAGCTGAGGTAGTGCAATGATCGCCTCTCTCCCACTCCAGAAGGTCCCAGGACCAGTTCCCAGAGCTGCCTAATGAGAGTATAGGCAGACACAAAAGAACACACAGCAAATGGACACAGAGAGCAGATGAGGTTGGAAGGAGAAATAAAAATAAAACTTAAAAAAACCTAAATAGGATTATATATATGGTGCCATATATTATGTTGATCCTCTGGAATTTGCCTTGAGATTCGTAAGATATCTTAGTAAGTAGGTATAGCCAAAAGAGTTATGAGATTGGAAGACTGAGAAAACAATGTAAGACTATTAAGCTCTAAAAGAAAAAGGTATATATTTACAAGTTAAGTGCACCTGTGTAGGAGAAAGAAATATATATAGATCTTATAGTTGTCTTTCCAGAAGTTTTAAATTGGGATAATGATCCTAGAGTTACAATATCCAAGTTCATCTTTTGCCAATATTTTAAACTTAGCTTCTAGGCCTGATTCTGTTACTTACTGGCTATGTAGCCTTGGCAAGTTTGTGTGTTTGAGTTGCCTCACTTGTAGTAGGCTAATACCTTCCTTGCTTACTTAACAGATATGTGAGGTTAAGATGCATTAATCTTTGTGAATGTTATTTGAAATAGCAAACATTATACAAACATTATGCCAGTTTTTCTAAGTGTTCAGTAATAGGAAATAGCATTTTTATCGTTTTCTAAGCACCTCTTACATGTCAACTAATGTGCTAGGCACACAGAGTCACTAGTGGTTATTTTGGGGTTGAGTGGGTGCAGTAGTATGGTATGAAGAGGGGTAAACCTTTTACTCTATATTATATATAGCTTATTTGTTTAATCAAAAAGAACATGTACTTATGAATTGTATAATTTTTAAAAGGAAACAGAGGTTACCAATAATAACTGAAATGTGTGTTGTGCTTTCTATGTACCAAGCACTATTCTAAGTGTTTTATAGATATATTCATTTAATCCTAAGATAGGTCATGAAGTAAACTCTATTATCATCTCCACTTCATGGGTGAGGTAGATGAGTCAGAGCAAAGTTATATAAATGTCCTAGGGTTGTACAGTCAGGTTTCAAATCCAAGCACTTTGGCTCCAGAGCCCTCATGGTTAATGAGTAGCCCTTTCTCAGATTGTTTACTTTCTATTGGGGTAACGTATAGTCAAAGAAATAATTATAATACCAAATGATAATTATTATACTGGCAGAGGAAAGAAATAAGGTCTTATTACAATATATGTGTATTTACTCATACACATATAAATGTTGATTCATGTGCGTCAAAGTCTGTCCTTGAGCAGAAAGAAAGGCTTTACAAAGGAGGTAGCATTGAAGCTGAGACTTAATGAATAAGAGGTCGAGTGAGGCAGATATGCCAGGAAGAGACTTAACAATATGTGCCAAAGGGCATGGAATCATATGGCTATGTAATATGCTCATGCAGGAACCATTTCAGCATTGTTGGAATATAAAGTGAGAGATTAAGCAGTAAACAGGAACCACCAGATAGATCATGATAGAACTGTATGTCATGCTGTGGAATTGCAATTTTATCTAAATTTAGGTGATGACAAACTGTTCGAGCATTTTGAACGGGTGAGAATGAATTGGAAATATTAATTTAGCATTCTTCATTTTATCAGGGTTAGCTGAAGCCATGGGCATGGGATGCAGTTTCTCAGGAGGAATTAATACAGTCAAAAGAGAGGCCCATTCGTGATGTCCTGTGCGATGGCCAGAGAGAAAGGATAACGTGACAGTGACCATCTTTTTAGTCTTATGTCTGAAAGGAAAACTGAGAGAGTGGTATCCTTGAAGCCAAGGAAGGCAAAAGTTTCAATTAAGAGGAGTGGTCAGTCACACCAGCTCCTATGGAATAATCAGGCAAGATAATGACACAAAAGTAAACTCTGTTGTGGCTTTGAGACAAATGATATTATTTTGAGAAGAGAAAGGGAAGTAACTATAAAATGACAGTGAAGGTTAACTTCTCTCTTGAAATATGGCTGTAAAGAGAGGAAAGATAGGAAAGTGGACTTGACCCAGTGGTTAGGGTGTCCGCCTACCACATGGGAGGTCTGCGATTCAAACCCCGGGGCCTCCTTGACCCATGTGGAGCTGGCCCATGTGCAGTGCTGATGTGCGCAAGGAGTGCTGTGCCACGCAGGGGTGTCCCCCGCGTAGGGGAGCCCCACGCGCAAGGAGTGCGCCTCGTAAGGCAAGCTGCCCAGCATGAAAGAAAATGCAGCCTGCCCAGCAGTGGCACTGCCCACGCGGAGAGCTGACACACAAGATGACACAACAAAAAGAAACACAGATTCCCATGCCGCTGACAACAATAGAAGTGGACAAAGAAAAACACACAGCGAATGGACACAAAGCAGACAACTGGGGTAGGGGGAGGGCTGGGAAGGGGAGAGAAATAAATAAAGAATAAATCTTTAAAAAAAAAAAGAGAGGAAAGATAGGGTAACAACAAAAAGAGGACATACTTCTAATATTAAGGGAGGATTTTGTTCTTTTAAAATGGAAAAGACTTGATTATTTTTATCTGATGAGATTAAGAAACCAGAAGAGCGCTAAAAATACACGAAAACAAGGAGTATATAATAAGACAAGAAGCTTGTAAAGGCTTGCAGAGATGAGAGATGATCAAATATGAGCACAGATTAATGGATCCACCTTGAAAAGTTGAGGAAGAGGAAATGGGTCCAGGAGGGTAGACTGTAAGTAGTGTAGGAGTTCTTAATAGTCTCTTTGAACTTACAGGTAAGGTAACTTGCTGAGAACAAAAAGGATAATATGGTTGGGGAGCGTTAGAATGGTCAAAGTTTCAAAAAATTACCAAGGGGACTGGAAGACCTTTTTTTAAAATGAGTTTTATTGAGATATATTCACATACCATACAACCCATTCAAAGTGTATAATCAATTACTTTTAGTATATTTACACATTTGTACATTGATCACCACAAAAAATTTTAGAACAATTTCATTACTTCGAAAAGAAAACCTCCCCACCCATTAGCAGTCATCTCTCAAACTCTTTAACCTTCCCAGCTCTCCATAATCACTAATCTCACTAATCTAATTCCATCTCTATTAAATGATCTATATTTACATTTTATTTAAATGGAATCATACAATATGTAGTATTTGGTGTCTGGTTTCTTGCTCTTAGCATAATGTGCGTTTTTTATTGACTGACATTATTTATAACAACTTGTAACAATAGCATACATTTGTTCAGTTTCAAAGAAAAACAGTCATATATGCAGTATCACCCAGATTCATATTTCACATGAGGTTTCATATTTAGCTATATAGTCCCATGGTACATTTTTAATTTCCCTTCTAGTAATATACATGACCTTAGACTTTCACTTTCAGTCACTGTTAAACCCATATAATAGCACTGCTAGTTAGAAACACTATGATGTGCTTTCACCTTTTCTATCCATTTCCAAAGACTAACAAACAGTCTTTTTACCAATTCTGCACAGATTAACCCTCATCTTTCCATTCCCTAACCTAATTCTATTTTCTGGTGACGTGTATTCTAGTTATTAACTCCATGAGTTTGCACAATATATTTAGTTCATAATACTCAACATAATGTCCTTCAGATTCATCCATGTTATCATATGCTTCATGACTTCATTTCTTCTTACAGCTTCATAATATTCCATCATGTGTATACACCAGTTTATCCATCCTTCAGTTGAAGGGCACCAGGGTGGTTTTCATCTCTTGGCATTTGTAAATAATGTCGTTATGAACATTGGTGTATGTCTGTTTGTGTCACTGCTCTCTGGGTAAATACCTAGTAGTGGTATTACTGGGTCACAGGCAAATCTATATTCAACTTCTTTAGGAACTGCCAATCTGCCACATTGGTGGAACTTTTCTACATTCCCATCAACAGTGAATAAGTGTTCCTGTCTCTCTGCATCCTCTCCCTAATCACGAGTGATGGTGAACATTTTTTCATGTGTTTTTTTCACCGTCTGTATTTCTGCTTTGGACAAAACGTGCATTCAAGTCTTTTGCCCATTTTAAATCAGGCCTTTGTCTTTTTTTAAGGTTTATTTTTATTTATTTCTCTCCCCCTCCCCCCCAGCAGTTATTGCTCTCTATGTCCATTTGCTGTTCTTCTGTGTCCTCGGCACTGGGAATCTGTGTCTTTTTTGTTGTGTCATCTTGCTGCATAAGCTCTCCATGTGTGGCACCACTCCTGGCTAGGCTGAACTTCTCTTTAGCACTAGGTGGCTCCCCTTAGGGGTGCACTCCTTGCGCATGGGGCTCCCCTATGCGGGGGACACCCCTTTGTGGCAGGGCACTCCTTGTGCACATCAACACTGCGTGTGGGCCAGCTCCACACAGGTCAGGGAAGCCCTGGGTTTGAACCGTGGACCTCCCATGTGGTAGGCGGACGCCCTATCTACTGGGCCAAGTCCGCTTCCCTATAGTCAGTCTTTGTATAATTTATCGAGAACTGCTTTGTGACCAACATGTGGTCTGTCCTGGAGAAAGATCTATGAGCACTTGAGAAGAATGTATAACCCATTTATTTGAATGCAACATTCATATATTTCTTTTAGGTCTAGCTTGTTTATCATATTGTTCAGATTTTCTGTTTCCTTGTAGGTCTTCTGTCACGTTCTATCTAATGATATGAATGGTGTGTTGAAGTCTCCAACTATTATTGTAGAGAGTATGTTTCTCCCTTCAGTTTTGCCAAAGTTAGCCTTATGTATTTTGGAGCTCCCTGGTTAGGTGCATAGATATTTATGATTGCTATTTCTTTCAGGTGGATTATCCCTTTTATTAATATGTAACAGCCTTCAGTATCTCTTATAACTTTTCTGCATTCAGTGTCTGCTTTGTCCAATATTAGTATGGCTACCCCTGCTCTTTTTTTGTTATTGTTTATGCGAAGTATCTTTTTCCAGCCTTTCACTTTCAGCTAATTTGTATACCTGGGTCTAAGATGTGTCTCTAGTATGCAGAATGTGCATGGCTTATGTTTTTTTATCCATTCTGTCAGCCTATATCTTTTGATTGGGCGGTTTAAGCCATTCACTTTCAGTGATATTACTGTAAATGCATAATTTACTTTCACCATTTTATTCTTTGGCTTTCATATGTCATATCTTATTTTCATCTGTCTTTTTACTCTTTTGTTTATCCTTTCTGCTATTCTTGACTTCTACAGTCCTCTAAGCCTCTCTCTTCTGTCTTTATCTTTTGGGCCATAAGGGTCTCTAATACTTCCTACAAATGCAGCTTCCTTTTTTGAACTGTTTAGTTTCTGTTTATTTGTGAATAATTTAAAGTCACCATGATATTTGAAGGACAATTTTTTACCAGATAGCGAATTCTTGGCTTGCAAATTTTCTCTTTTAGTATCCTAATTGTATCATACCACTGTCTTCTCACATCCATGGTTTCTGACAAGAAATCCATACTAAGTCTTATGGGGCATCCTTTGTAGGTGATGGTTTGCTTCTCCCTTGCTGTTCTTAGAATTTTCTTTGACACTGGATATTCTGAGTAGTATGTGTCTTGGTGTAGGTCTATTCAGATTCTGATAGTGGTATGCTGTGCTTCTTGGACATAAACATTCCTTTCGTGAGAGTTAGGAAATTTTTAGCCATTATTTCCTCAGATACTCTTTTTGCCCCCTTTCCCTTTTCTCCTCCTTCTGGAACTTCCATGACACATATGTTGTTGCACTTTATGTTCTCACTCAACTCACAGAGCCCCTGCTCAGTTTTTTCCATTCTTTTCTCTCTTTGCTCTTCCCTCTCTTCAGTTTCAGCTGTTCTGCTTCTGTGTCACTTACTCTTTCTTCCTTCATTTCAAGTCTGCTCTTGTATGCCACTAATGTGTTTTTTGTTGTCGTTGGGTTTTTTTTGATAATAAATGATTTATCAGAGTCTCTCACGTAGCCGTGGGGATGCACAAGTCCCAGTTCTGCAGGCAGGCTGCAACCAGGAGTTCCAATGAGAGTCCCATGAAAATTCTTGACAAGTTCTGGGAGATGTTGGCTGGCCAAAGAAGAGCTGGGAAATTCTCCGTCACTCGTGTTATCTCACCTATTGTATCTTTCATTCGCATGAGCTCTTTTATTTTTCTATTCACGTTTTCAAATTCTTTTTTGTGCTCACCCAGTGTCTTTATGTCCTTTATCTATTTAGCTATATTGTCGTGTGCTGTCTCATTAATTTCATTTTGGAAATTTGTGTGAACAAATTTCCAGATATGTTCATACAAATGGTGTGGCCCCACTCAGCCTGATAGGGCTTGCGGGGCACAGCAGACCAAATTGTTGTCTAAAAGCTGAATCATCCTAAGCAGCATCTCTCACTTCCAATTCCTGGGGAGGTCGATCTCTGTGGCTCCCTCTGTCTGTGGCCACAGGCTGGAGAATTCAGAGCTGCTACTCCGTTGGGTGGTAGGTTGGGTGCCTGCAGCTGCTGCTGTAGCTTCTCCACACAGTCCTTCTGTCAAGATTCTTTTCCTGTGCCCCTCTCTCTTCTGGGTGGTTTCCAGCCTTCCCCTGATGTCCTAAACCCTAGAACATCTTTTCCAGGTCATTTCTGTCTGTCTGCTAGCTGTTTTTTTCTGGGAGAGAATTATGTCCCATGTGTCTCTAATGTGGAAGATGTTATTTGCTATTTTCACTATACTGAAATTTTTCAATGATGGTACAAAAACAAGGGTTTTTAAAACTGCTGTTGTCAAAGCACAAATCAAGGCATTGGTACCAAACTATACTAGGAGTCATTGTATTCTCTTTTTTTTAGTTTAAGAATTAGTGAGTTAACAAATTTGTGCATTCCATACGAGATTCCTACACATCTCCCAGTTGTATTCTTCATTGCCAAACACTATATCTTAAAATAAAAGCCAGGAAAAAAATATTTATTTTATTAAATCTTGATTCTTCAGGGCTCATATTTTTAATACCTTGTATAATGAAATATGACGTAAACATAATGTACTTCCTCCACATGACAGAGTATTGTCTCAAGGAAAAGCAGTTGTGCAGTTAAATTGCAAGCTGAACTTTTTTTTTTTTCATGGAACATCATTTTTACTTGAAAAACCAACTGAAAAATTATGGTTATTAAGACTTGGAAAATGAATGAAGAGACCCTGTGACTTCAAGGGAAATAACAGTATCTGTTGCCAATGATAAAATTAGAACTTCCAAGCAAAAACTAGAATTTTGGAAGGCCCACATTTTCCACTGTGGCTCTCCAGTACTAAAGATTTTTCTGATAAGATTGTTGGTGATGTTAATGAATGTGACATTTTGATACAGTGTTGCTAAGAAATTCCAAATCTTCAACACTCGAAAGATCTTTATGACTCAGTGAACCAATATTGTCCAAATGACAGTGCTTGATGTTATAAGATCTATTCAAAGTACAGGGTAGATCAACTGATTTGAAAGTAAAAGTATGAAAAATATCTTTGATATAATTTCATATTCCACATTTCATCTAATCTTTAAGAAACCGTTACTTGGGAAGCAGACTTGGCCCAACGGAGAGGGCGTCCACCTACCACATGGGAGGTCCAAGGTTCAAACCCCGGGCCTCCTTGACCCATGTGGAGCTGGCCACATGCAGTGCTGATGCGCACAAGGAGTGTCATGCCACGCAAGGGTGTCCCCTGCGTATTGGAGCTCCATGCTCAAGGAGTGCGCCCCGTAAGGAGAGCCACCCAGTGCAATAAAAGTGTAGCCTGCCCAGGAGTGGCGGCCATGCACACGGAGAGCTGACACAGCAAGATGATGGAACAAAAAGAGACACTGATTCCTGGTGCCGCTGACAAGAATATAAGTGGACACAGAAGAACACACAGTGAATGGACACAGAGAGCAGACAGCTGGCGGGGCGGGGGGGGAGAGAGTGGGGAAGGGGAGAGGAAAAAAAATAAAAGATACCATTACTTGTCAAGTTTTAGCATGAAAAGCTGTTAAAATACTTTTCCCAACTGCATAGCTATATAAGGCTGAAATTTCTTAATGTAATTCAAACAAAATAACATATCGCAACAGTTTGAATGTAGAAGCAGAATGTAGAAGCAGTTTGAATACAAAAGCAGATAAGCAGCTATCTTCTATTAAGCCATATGTTAAAAATATGTAAAGCACTGCCATTCCTATCACTGATTTTTTTTTGTTCATTTGAGAAAATATAATTATTTCAATTGTTCTATTTTAAGACTATATCACAATAAGGTTAGATAGTAAGTGGAGAGAGAAAGCTTAAAGGGTTAAGAAAATAGATAAACTATTTTAATAAATCTAGTAAATCATCAAAAGAACCATAGAGAAATAAATAATTTTAGTCCTATGTTACAGCCAGGAAACTAACATTAAGTGATGAATGTGATTTGCTCTAGAGTGATAGAAATAGTATTCGAGTTAAAATCTTAGAATGTAGAGTCTAATCCTCTTTTCACTGTATTAAGTGCAGTTATCTGACTTTCCTATTTTATGAACATGAAGTACTAGCATGTGAAAAAAATGCTTTTATTATTTAAAATTCTTGAAAGAAAATACTTTTAAAAATATGTATTTTAACTCTCTGGTCTAATACAGGTTTCTAAAATATTGGAAGAATTTGATGTTGAAGAACAAACAAGTACCGTTTTAGAAAACCGCTTTCCCAACATTAAGGTTATAGAATCTGGAGTAAAGCAACTGAAGAGTGAAGAACATGTAAGAGGTTTTTTCCTTAGTGACATTTTCCATTCTTAAATCTTGGTGACCCTTGCCTGCCTTCGTTTGAGCCCATCTACCTCTACCACTATTTAAGTCTCTCACATGTAAACTTTAGTGAAATGGCTTTCCATTATTAGAAGCGTTTACACTTTCTGTGAGTTTGTCAGGATATATATTTGGTTTGACATTTTGGATTTACATATATTTCAAATTAGCAGTAACATTTACATAGTGTTCACTGTGTTCTGGACACTGATAGGTGCAGGAATACAATAGGAGTAATAGAACGTACTTGCTCTGGGGAGCTCTTGGTGTAATAGGGAATGTAAATACATGCACATATAATTATTCTAACATGGAAAGTATGGTCATTGAAATATGATCAGAGGTCTAGTATTTGGGATTTAAGAAGATTTCACAGAGGGAGTAATATCCAGGTTTTAAAAGATAGATGTGTGACCACGAACCTACAGAAGAGGTTCCGCTGAAGTTCAGTGGACACTTACAGCTGAGACACAAAGCAGGCCGCTCCATATAGCAAAATAGTCACAGTTTCTTAGGGAACTCACAGACTGGAAGCCAGCCTTAGGCGGCTGCAGGACATTAAGAGTAGCACTCCACGCCACCCAGGGAGGGGTGAGAGCACGGAAGGCACAGAGCCAAGCAAGTCAGGATTTGCAAGATCATAAACGTGTTTCTTTGGAGTCACTGATATGTAGCAGGAATGGTTCCAGCATACGCAGCAACAGTTCTTAGGAATGTGCATATGCCCCTCAAGATGCACCTACAGATTTTTTGCCTTAACTAGGAAATTTATGGCTTCTCTCGTTTATGGACACAAGTGGCTGAGTTAAGAATTCTCCAGGTGGATAGGGCATTCCAGGAAGAAGAGACTGCATGCTTAATGACCCAAAGGGAAGAAAAGGAGCACGTAGAAGAGTCAGGCTGTGTAAGGGATTGGGTGTGGATAAATAAAGGAGATGGGCAGACAAGGCTAGAGAAATAAGATTATGGAGAGTTTTTAATGGCATGCTAAGAAGTTGAGTTTATTTTATAATCAATGGAGAAATAGTAAAGAGTAAAGCGATTTTAAGTGGGACAGGGCTGTTGGAATAGGTTTTGTTATAGGAAGCTATGTCTGACAACCATGTGAAGAGTGGAGGGAGTGGCTAGTGGCCAACAACAGAATCGTAAGGCAATTGCAATAGTGCAGAGGTGATATGAGGCCTGAACTAAGACAGTGACAATGGTATTTGGAAAGACTGGACCAGATTTCAGGGAGATTTCTGCCATAAATTCAGCAGGACTCAGTAACCCATTGGACATGAGAATAAATAAGGCGATCTCAGGAAAGGATGTTGTCAGATGCCATCTTCACTACATTCTCGAAGGAGCCATAGTTTGTTTCTCTAAGGCTGCTCAAATTTAACACAAATAATGGGAAGAGGGGCAGGAAGGTGATGAAAAATACTGAGTTTTAACAGAAAAAAATAAGAAATCTGAGTCCAAAATCCAGATCAAATTTCTTATACTTACAGTGTTAACACATATTCTATGTAATAACCATGTCAGTTAATTGTGCAAACTGAGGCAGACTCTAATTGTGAAGGAATTTATTTATTAGGCATTTGAATGAATCAGAGTGCCTCCTTTACCATTTGAAAAAGTATCCTGCATGAAATATATGTCCACATTCTCTTATTCTCCCTTTGCATTCTTTGGTGAATTACAGATAGTGTTTTACTTTCATGTCTACTTCCAAACGTGCAGTAGCTAATGAAAGTGTTTCAGGGCATATGCTGTTTGTTTGCTTGTTTATTTTTGTCTTCACTAAATGTGAATTTTGATTAAAATTTGGTCACTATTCTGTTTCCGGGAGATAAAATTCTAACCAAATTATCTGAAGGAGGACTTGGAAAAAAATTTCTGTGTGTATTATGCTATGTTGCATCATTGGTTTTGTGAATTTGTTATGCAACTGGAGAATTAAACATAGTAGCAAATGTCTTAATGAGTATTAAGTTCTATACTATGATTTACTATGTTTTGGAAATCAAAGACATGGCACAAATGTTAATAATCACTAAACCATTTGACAAAGTCTGGCAGCTTTCATGGTGACATGCACTTATACATATCTGCTTTCTAAAGGTTACTACTTTTACGTGTAGATTTTCATTCAAAATATTTGATATTAATGAAAAAATTTATTTCTAATATGTATTAGAATCAACGTTATTAAAAATTAAGTAATATAATTTTAAAGCCAACACATACTACAATTAAAGGTTAACATGTTTTTTACTTATATTAAAATATAATCCCCAAACAAGCATTTAGTTTGCTGGTAAGGTAATTGTTGGACATAAGACTGTAAATACTGTACTTTTAGCACTTATCTTTTTAGGTTAAGAATACATATAGTAACCTCTTCTACCACATACTCCCTTCCTTGTATCCATAAGATATTAATGTATGAGATGAATAGAATAACTAGATATCTTACAGTAACCTCCCCTGAGATCAGAATAATAAGGCCTACCCCAGATATAATATGTATGATCAGAGCGCTCAATTTAAAAATTTTTATGTGATTGTACCTTTTTTTCCTATGGGGAGTCTAGTTTTCATCAAATTCTCAGAATAGTTTATGACCCTAAAATGATCAATAATCACTGGATTATTCTCACTCTTAGTTGGCTTTATAATTGCTGTAACACATGTGAGTGCCACCAAGAGGCAACCTTAATATATTTTTTGCTTGTCTTATTGAATTTCTAATTTAAAGTGAAATTGTAACCCTGTCTAAATAAGTTTCCACTCTCCTCTTCATTGCTGTATGTTTTTACAGTGTATTTTAACAGATGACGGTGATCAGCATGTGTATAAGAAACTCTGTCTGTGTGCTGGAGCTAAACCCAAGTTGATATGTGAAGGAAATCCTTATGTATTAGGAATCCGTGATACCGATAGTACTCAGGTAACATTTCAAGGTTGGGACATGGGAAGGGAACATGCAGATTAGAGGAGTACAGATTGATTGCTTAAACTTTACTATATTCGAATCAAAATGTTCTACTTAAAATGTTGATTCTTATATGGTAGGATGAGAAGAAAGGTTTTGTTTCATGACCCATAACCAGAAACTGTTCTCCAGTGGTTATAATGTTTTTAGTTGGTAATTTATCTTGTTAATTTAGTTCATGCTGATGTTCTATGTCCTTTTGATTATGAGATGCCCCAAATATAATAACTGTGCTGAATGTTGCAACTTACATTACATGCAAATTCATTACCTCTACTTTGACTGAGCATATGGATTTGCAGCCTAAATCATGTAATGGCCTTTTTCTAAAAAGGTAAAGCAGGTCCAAAACTAACTGCACTTATTCCCTAGTGAAGAAATTAATCTTCAAAAGATGTATTATCTTTGTGGGGTGAAATTGAAAATGTCCCTTGGTGTATTGCTCTGCCCTAGGAACATGATAGAGTATCCCAATCAGGTGAAACTTGTATATATAGAGTCTTATACAACTTCTTTTAGTAATTTATTTTGGGTTTTTTAATTGTCAGGAAACTCTTCCTGGTAAAACAGTACTCTGTCTTACCTCATGCTCATTGTTTTAGTTACTGTTCTTTATTCCACAAGGTGATGGATTTATATTTAAATAATAGTATTTTATATTCTAGAAAATTGATAGTTTTCCTTCAGCCTATTCATCCTAAGTAATTAGGAATTTAGAGAAAAACTAAAAGAATTTGTCTTCTTGTAAACATTTTAGGTTTATATTATAAAAAATATTCATCAGACATTGAGCTCAACTTATTCCATCGTGGTCCTATAAATAGATGAACTCATTGAACCCTCACAGTCATCCTTTATGGCAGTTATTGCTTTCATTTTACAAATCAAAGATTGAGAAATTCAGTAACAGTAGCTAGTAAAGTAGCTAGTAAATTGATCAGAAGTACACTTTAAACTCTTGCCTTTCATCTCCAAGTCCAGGGTAAGACCTTTACAAATCTTTAAGTTATTCCCTGCCCTCAGTGAAGGATAAGCTAAAATTTACTTCAATTTTTATTTCTTGTAGAATTTCAAAGTAGATGTTAATTTCAAGGGTTTTGTTTTGTTTTGTTTTTTGTTTTTTTAGTATTGCAGTAACTGTCACTTTAACAAAAATGGTAATTTGGCATAGTAGGAGGAGGAATTTAGGTGTCACATGTCATTCTGAAGAAATGGGATTATTCTGTACTTTTGAAAGTGCCAGATAAATGATCACTGGCTTCTCCAAGTTCGTTGTGATCTTTGTATGTATCATTTTACTTGTTCCTTACAGAAGCCTTATACGATATAGCCTATTTCCATTTATAGTTGGAAAAGCCTGAGGCACAGCCAGGCTAAGCAACTTCCCCAGGCAAGCTTCCTTGGTTCATAACTGGTAGAGCCAGTGACCCCAGAAGCTGTGCGTTTAACCACCCTGCCGCTATCCTTCTCATTCCTGAAGGTTTTGAGTTCTGACTGACTCCAGGGAAAGTACCGGCTGCGGAACTATGTGAAAGGAAAAGGAGAGATCCTGTATCTAGGATACAGATCAGTGTCATGCTAGTAAATTGGTCAAAGAGTTGGGATTGTGGTAAACTAAAGAGACTGCCTCTTGGTGAAGAGTCTAAGGTACTCTAATAACGTAAAGTCCAGGAAAACCAGGAGAGGCCATCGCTGTGGAGGCAACTGGGGTTGAAACATAAAGGGGACCATTTATAGTGTTAATTGGGAGGGTACATCCTAGCAGAGTGAGAAAGTGGGTTTATTTTGTTGTTGTTTTGTAAATTAAGTAAAATCTTAACACATTATCAGTAAAGCCTCTTGCTTTAGGTATTGTCCACAATTACAAAATATTATCTCATTTTCTTTTTAATATAGGAATTTCAGAAACAGCTCACTAATGCTAAAAGAATAATGATCATAGGAAATGGTGGTATTGCACTTGAGCTAGTGTAAGTATTTATTTTTAAATATTAAGAATTCTGATTAATGGCAGACAAGAAAACATTTTGTTAGCCTGAAAATCAAAGATGAACATAATTATCCTTCATGAGTTATTTGTGCTAGCTGTCTGCTCTCTGTGTCTGTTCATTGTGTGCTCTCTGTGATTGCTCATCTTCTTTTTAGGAGGCACTGGGAACTGAACCCAATACTTCCCGTGTGGTAGGTGGGCGCCCAACTGCCTGAGCCACATCTACTTCCTGTCTTTCATATGTTTTAAGGAGAAAAATTCACTTCATTTTTTGGCTTTCATGGAATCCATAGTTGTAGAAATTTCCCTATAAACCTTATTTTAAGGAATGCTTTTAGGTTTCTAGGGGTCATTAACTGGTGACTGGCCATATTTGCCCCATTGATGTGTTTTACAAAATCGCTGTGTTTTAAAATAACTTAAATGGGTACATCTTTAGAAATTTCTATCGTTATTCCCACTACTTCTTATGGTTTATACCCCTCCTGCTTCACCCCTCCATGTTACGTGTCTGTCCCATGAAACCATAGTGTTTGTCACTCCTGTGATTCCTATTTTAGAATATGTGATTCTTCAGCTCTTGGTTTTTGGGAAGTTTAGGAAATGTGAACACATTAATAATGCAGTGTTTTCATCTAATTTTATTATACTTCAAGCTCAGGAAGCAATACCCCAATCTGTTCTATTGAGCATTTTTTCAATTATTTGTGATTTTATCTTTTTTAGTCTTTTTTTTTTTTTAAGATATATAGATCACACAAAATGTTACATTAAAAAATAAGAGGTTCCCATATATACCACTATTTTATTTTCTAATGGAAGGCTGGCAGGGAATAGTCTCAATATTTTTCAGTTCAGAAAGGTGGATCAGGCCACAGAGGACAAATTTTTATCAAAATTCGGAAATCTGCCAAAATTCTATCTTTGCTCATTTTCATCTATCCCAACTCTCAGACTAGAATTTTGCCCCCGTATTTTATTTAGGAGATAGTCAATCCTAGTGGAAGCCTGTAATTAATACTACGGATGGCAATTCATCATTTTTGTGATTATGAAGTTTGTGATACTGTAATGGGAAGTGCAGAGAGTTAAAACAAACAGTGGGCCAAGAGTGGGGAGGCACCAGTTTACTGTAAGGAGGGCTTCAAATCCTTGTGTACACATGACGTATTTTCTCCATCAACTGTCATCAAAAGTATAACTTAGTATTATTTATAATGAAAAGCTTTCTTATGTTCAAAAATGTTCAAAGCTCACAACATTTAATCCTTCATTTTCTTCAGGTTGGAGCATGAAGATTATGCTTGGATAAAAATAATTTTGTATTCAGTAAGCTCTTCTTTGATAGTTTAAGAAAGGACTTCTATGGTGCTAGTCTCTCATTTTAGGTCTGCTGAATGATTGAATTGGTCTTTGTCATCTCATGATGAAAATTAATATATCCGAACACTTCAACTCTTTGGTCCCCATGTTCCACTGAGGCTAATATTAATTTTCTTCAATATACTTTTTTCAAACAAATCAATGTTATTGATACATAATAAAGCATACAGTTCATCCAAAGTGTACAGTCATTGGTATTTGGTATAATCTCATAGTTGTGCATTCATCACTTCAATCATTATTAGAGCTTTTTCATTATTTCAATAATAATAAACAAAAAACAGACAAAAACCAATTCTTCGCCTCTCAATCTATCAGTATACTTTTATTTTAATTGTCTCTCCTTCTTTCCAAGCATAGGTTAATCCTTTCCATTCCACATATTTTTTCATAATTTCACAAAACTATACCTCGCTGTTAATCAGGTTTGTGTAGAGTGATTTTTAAAATTAAAGCAGTGTTTCCCTGTGTGATGATAGCTTTGAGCTTGTGCTTCTTGCTGAGGACATGGTATAAATTAGGGCACGAGGATTAGAGGATGTCCTATGAGGCAGAGCAAGTACAGGGGTTACTTGTAGTGGTTACTTATAATAACTGTGGCCTACCAGCCAGTCATCAGTATTTTAAACTACTGATTTGTTTCACATTATTGCCTTAAAATATGAAATTTCCAATTTATAAAAATTAAAGGAAGCATTCCATAATTATATGCCTACATATATATTGAAATATTAATTGTATTACTAAATATGTGTATATTTTGCTTTCTATCGATATATGATCTGAACAGCATGAAATAGAATATCCTCCAAATAATCTGAAATCTGGTCTCTATAAATGTTTTTTTCTAGCTTAGGAGAACAGCAGAAATAGAGGCTTATTAGGTGAGGCCAGGGACTCCTTTAACATATGCCAAAAAGCACAAGTATCAGGTGACCTGGAGGCAGATGTACTAAACCTTTCTTCTTCCTAACATCTGCTTATTAGTGAGCCTTGACAAGTCAGCTAACCTATGTTACTTTCTACTGCTCTATGAAATAAAAAGATAGTAAGACTTTGTACCAAAAAAAATGTTAAAAAATTAATATATTAATTGAACTTGTAAGTTCAAATAAATCCTATTATAGTAAGGATAACTATACGTCTGTGCAGGGTGGTCCCAATTTATACCAGTTAGACTAAAACAGAGATTAATAGCAGATAGTATCCTAGATTGGATGATAAATTACATGATCATCCTAATTATAATGGATTTCAGGGGATTTTGTGAAGTAATTTAGAAAACCATGTTCTCAATGTCCAAATCTACAGTTACAAGAGAAGATGCCCAGAAACTCTGGCTAGCTTAGAAATGGTAATAGAAGGTGACTTGTATCTATCATAGCAGTTCCTTTCTTCCTCTAAGATCCCTGATCTTTCTGTGAACAAGAACTTTATTTAGCTGGCTGATAAGCGAATTTCTGAGATGAATGGAATTGTGACAGTAATAGTTCTTTTTAACAAAGTTAATATTTTAGCTTATAATTTTCTGCTTTTTCTACCCCCTTCCAGAATGTGGTGCTTTGAGGATATTAAAAAAATTATTACCAATGAAGTCAACTGTTCTTAACGTTGTTGCTGTATTCCATCCATCCACCCATTATTGATTACATATTAAACAGATAAACAAAGCTTTGTGTATTCCTGGGACCCTGGGGGACATTCATATAGTAACTGTGCTATAACATTTTGAAATGATATTCATGGTAGTGCAATTTTACCTGATGTCAGTACATAATATTTGCCCCTTGTAAGTTTTTTCAGTAAACTGGTTAAATTTCTTTTACTATTTATTCTACCTATAACTCTTATTATCTTGAAAGTGTTACATTCTTTTTTATAATCTTTTTTTTCTTTTCAGTTTCCCTTAAATTATTTTCTTATTTTAGCAGATAGTGTTTTATTTTTGTCTTAGGAGATCATTGTTATTTGCAGGTGTAAATATTTCTACTCAGTTTTTTTTTTTATTACATTTAAGTAATTTTTATTTTTTAGGTATGAAATTGAAGGCTGTGAAGTGATTTGGGCCATTAAAGATAAAGCTATTGGCAATACTTTCTTCGATGCAGGAGCAGCTGAATTCTTGATCTCAAAGCTCATTGCTGAAAAACCAGGAAGTAAAGTTGCACAGAGGAGAACCAGATATACAACTGAAGGTAAGCAGAACACCTGGCTCATTAATTCACAGATGAAGCTTTTGCCTTTTTAATTATATTTTTAAAAAGACTGCAAGAAAATTTAGCAAAAATATTATATTTGGGAGATAGAGATATGAATAATATTTATTTCTAAATCTTTGTATGAATTTTCTAGAGCATATATATTTATGAAAATTATATATAAATAAAACTGTGAATTAAATAAACCAGTCTATCTGCACCTTTGCAAGCACATGCTATAATTGGGCAACACATGTATAAGGCAGTTTTGTAAAAACTGCCGTGAGTTTAAAAACTAATGTATTGGGAAGCAGACGTGGCTCAAATGATAGAATGTCTGCCTACCATGTGGAGGGTCCAGGGTTTGATACCAAGGGCCTCCTGGCCTGTGGTGAGCTGGCCCATGCACAGTGCTGCCGCACGCAAGGAGTGCCGTGCCACGCAGAGGTGTCCCCCACATAAGGAATACGCCCTGCAAGGAGAGCCGCCCTGCGTGAAAAAAGCGCAGCCTGCCCAGGAGTGGCACCACACACATGGAGAGCTGACGCGGCAAGGATGATGCAAGAAAGAGATGCAGTTTCCCAGTGCCGCTGACAAGAATGCAAGCAGACACAGAAGAACACATTGCAGCAAATGGACACAGAGAACAGACAATGGGGGGAAAGGGGAAAGAAATAAATAAATCTTTAAAAAAAAAACAAACAAAAACTAATGTACTCTCAAAGTTTCACAGTTTTGAAGTTTAAAATAGTAGGGTTTTTTTTGTTTGGCCTATAAAATTTAAGAATTTTTTAAGTTTAGAGAGTGCTAAAAGCTGACAAAATTTTCAAAATTTGATGATTAATTTTCTTACACTTTAACCAGTATATAAATAACAAATTAACCAGTATATAAATATCCAAAATGTTGAATGTGTTTATACTTAATACTCAGTTGAAAGTTTATCTTATTTATAGCTCTCAATCTCAAAATACCAAAATAATGAATAAAATGATTAATATGGATAACGTACCTTAGTCATCCTCTATGAGAACCATTACATTGCATAATAAAATCTCCAGGATACAGGTATAATTCTCTGGCAGTATTTGAATTGCCCTTTATTTCCTTAGGAAGGAAAAAGGAAGAAAGAACGAAGGCTAAGCCTGGAAATGTAGGTAGTGCCTTGGGACCTGACTGGCATGAAGGCTTGAATCTTAAAGGAACAAAAGAGGTGTGTTTTCATATACTGATTAAAATGTCTCAATCCAATTTTTCATTCTCAAACCATTTGATAAACACTGGTTAAAAATATGTAGTCAGGGGAGTAGATGCGGCTCAAGTGGTTGAGTGCCTGCTTCCCACATGGGATGTCCCAGGTTTGATTCCCAGTGCACCCTAAAACAAAAAAACAGCAAGCAAACAATGAAAAAATCAGCTCGAGGAAGTGGACCTGGCTCAACTGATAGAGCATCTGCCTACCAATGGGAGGTCCAGGGTCCTATTCCCAGGGCCTCCTGACCCGTGTGGTGAGCTGGTGCACGCACAAAGCTACTGTGCACAGGGAGTGTCGTGCCACGCAGGGGCACCCTGCATAGAGGTGCCCCACGCACAAGGAGTGCACCCCACAAGGAGAGCCGCCCTGCGTGAAAAAAGCACAGTCTGCCCAGGTGTGGCACCATACACAGGGAGAGCTGATGCAGCAAGATGACGCAACAAAAAAAAAGAGATGCAGTTTCCCAGTGCCACCTGTGGAACAAGCAAACACAGAAGAGCAACAGACAGCGAGTAGACACAGAGAGCAGACAACAGGGGTGGAGGGGGAGAAATAAACCTTTTAAAAAAAAAAAAACTCTAGGAAACTGATGTGGCTCAGTGGTTGAGCACCAGCTTCCCACATACAAGGTCCCGGGGGGCCCCAGTACCTAAATATATAAATATAAAATCAGAGGGTTACTAGGTCTCTTTGTTTTAAATCCATACTGCTAAGAAACAACTTGGGGAAGTGGATGTGGCTTAAGCAGTTGAGCTCTCTGCTACCACAGGGGAGATCCTGGGTTCCGTTCCCAGTGCCTCCTGGAAAAGGCAAGCTGGCGTGACAGGCAGGCGCAGGAAGCTGATGCAACTAAGAGACACAAAGAGGAACGACAGTGAGAGTCACAACAAACCAGGGAACTGAGGTGGCTCAAGCAACTGAGCACCTCTCTCCCATATGGGAGGTCCCAGGTTTGGTTTCTGGTCCCTCCTAAAGAGAAGACAAAACAGGGCAAACAAGGGGAGGGGGTGAATAAAGAAATAAAAAAAATATTTTTTTAAAGAAAGGACCTGAAAGATACTTGACCCAATTGCAGTTGCCCACCAAAGATAGTTAAATACCAAATTTATGTAAAACTGGCTTTCAGCCTTTTTTTTTTTAACTCCCTAGGTATAGAGACCTCCATTCCCAGCCTATGGCAAATACACCTGTCCTATTTTATATTAATCTTTTCTCGGTGGTCATTTCAGGTACATATAACAAACTTCGAATGTTTTAAAGGTTATTAGATGGATTATAAATAAAATACACACTAAATATCCTAAGTGGGTAAGTGGATGAATTGCTTAAATACTAGATATTTTAATTTTTTAATAATTGTTAAAAGGCTGTGATAGTTAAATATTATAAAAAGCATATATGCAGTCCTTCATTACTGAGTATATTTTCTTTAAAGCTCTGATTTACAGTTTTGGGATAGGTGGGAGGTGGGCTGGCCATGCAAATTATGTGAAATTATTTCTGTCTGCACCTTCACATCCTAAAAGTAATAGTGTGTTTAATCTGAGAACATCAGAGTTTACTCTGATAAACATTTATTTGAATATCTTCTACCTGGCACTTTATGAAGGTTCTAGAATAGAGCAATAATTAACATGGTACTGCCCTCAAGTTTTTATAACCATTGTAGTTTTAAATATATAAATAGCATACTCTCCTTTTTTGCAGTAGTTATGTTTTAAAAGTCACCCAAACACTTAGTGAACCATTGCTCCTAGGGAAAATAAGGGTTAGGTTCTGGTTACCTTTTCATCAACCGATCAATGTATAACCTTGTTTTATATTTCTTTCTGTTTAAAGACACCTTATTTGATGTAATTGTTGATTCATTAACATTGACCTCACGGCCAGTAGCGCTATAACTCCAGCCTGAACAAAGTTTATCTAACGTACCTGTTTTCTCTGGAAGGCACATCACAGACTTCCTCCTTTTTTTTTTAAAGATTTATTTTTTATTTATTTCTCCCCGCCCCCCCTTCCCCCAGTTGTCTGTTCTCTGTCTATTCGCTGTGCGGTCTTCTGTGTATCAGCGGCACCGGGAATCTGTGTTTCTTTTTGTTGCATCATCTTGTTGTGTCAGCTTTCCATGTGTGCGGCGCCATTCTTGGGCAGGCTGCACTTTCTTTCGCACTGGGCAGCTCTTACGGGGTGCACTCCTTGTGTGGGGCTCCCCTACGTAGGGGACACCCCCGCATGGCAGGGCACTCCTTGCGCGCATCAGCACTGTGCATGGGCCAGCTCCACACGGGTCAAGGAGGCCCAGGGTTTGATCCGCAGACCTCCCATGTGATAGGCGGACGCCCTATCCATTGAGCCAAGTCCGCTTCCCTACAGCCTTCTTCTTGCACTTAGGAGCACTGGACAGCACTTCAGTACCCCCTTTGGGGACCATTTTAAACAGCAAAAAGCACAAAACTGTGAAAGAGTCTGGCACCTAATATACCAAACAAAGGACACTTGTTTACAGAATAAGACCTGAAAAAAGGCAGAGTGTGGCCTTGTTCAACCTCAGCTAGGAATGGGGTCTTTGGGTGACTCAGATTTTTCACCACGCTATATAAGTCTGCAAATGACCGCAAAAGGGTCACAAGTATTGATTTGGGGGTTACAAATAAATTTTACCAAGTAGGCAAATTCACAAATACAGAATCTGCAAATAATGAAGACAGACTGTATTTGTAATGATCAGTGACACTTAGAATAAAAATGTATGGTCTCCTGTATGGTCTACCAATGCAATTACTAAATTTCTTAAGTACTGAATGAATTTATTTGCCACTTTCATGCATAGAAATTGAGAGGGTTAATTTGGAGCATCCAATGTATTGTCATGTGGGATAAATTATTATTTTTTCTCTAAACTTTTCTACAAGTATATTATAAACTTTTTTTTTCCATCATGAGCAACCCATCATTCTTTCTGGAAGTATAAGAGCTATCTTTTTTTTTTTATTGATGTCATTCAAAAATGAACATAAATCAACAATAAGTGTATAGTAAATGTTGTGAACTTAAAAAATAAACACATAAAGTCATACAAGGATCCCATATATCACCCTTCCACCCCTTCTTTGCATTGTTGTGATACATTTGTTACAAACTATGCAAGGACATCCTCAAAATATTACTACTAACTATAGTTCATATCTTACATTCGATGTATTTTTATCCCTACACACCCTATTTTTTAAACAAATCAATTTAATTGATACATATTAATACATACAGTTTATCCAAAGGTACAATCAGTGGTGTTTGGTATGATCACATAGTTGTGCATTCATCACTTCCGTCATTATTAAAGCATTTTCATTATTTCAGTAATAATAAAAAACAAGGAAATTCCTCCCCTCTAAATCTGTTTCCCTTGCTGTACATAGCTGCTATTTCTGGCTATTCTTGCACAGTTATTTGTTGGTTTATTAAGCAGTTTTATTGAGATATATTCACTTACTATACAATCTATCATTATTTTTTACTTTAGTTTTCTCATGAGGTTCACATAGAAACCATGTGTGAAGTAAAGAAAATCTACCTTCAAGAAGAATTCAGAATTTTAAAGAAAAGATCCTTGGCTTTTCCAAAAGAATATCATAATAAGTCAGTTAAAACAACTGATAAAGGTAAGTAATGAATAAAACTATAATCTACTAATACACCATTTCATTTTCACTACTTATTCTTTAGTTTTCCAGTAAATTAATTGGTACAGGGCTTTTACATTTTACTTAGGGCTTATGTTGTTTGAACCACTATAACTCTGTGAGTCAGTCAGAATATTTTGCACATTAAAATAAAATTTTAAAAAATCTGAACCATTCAAAGGTGAAATGACTTCCTTAAAATCAAACAGATTGAAAATCTATCAACATGGAACTAAGATTTAGGTCACCTAATTCCTGTTTCACACACCCTCTAAGAATTGCCATCATTGGAACAAATACACTCAACCAAACTAGTGTATGAGATACTCCACTGTTCTGAATTCTTTGATTTTTTCCCATAGAAAAAGGGAGTATTAGAAGTTAGATTTGAATATTCCAGGGAGAAGAAGTTGAAAAATGGGTAATCTAATTGGAATAAACTCTCAGTGGAGTCTAACATGGTAAAGATTTTTAAAGAAATAATTTAGGAAGTTATCAATTTATTCTTTGTTAACATTGTCTAAATTTGAAAGAGGTTTAGTATGTCATAGTTTTTGCATTTTATACCAAAAACAAGATATTGTTGATTGCATTAGAATTGTTTACTGTGATTCCAGAAAGTTTGTAAAGCCCAATTAGTAGGATGAATGGTAATAAAGTTTTAGCAAATGTACTTTATAACAGTTATTAAGGGGTATTGTTTTAAAGTCATCACATACCTTCCATTTTGTGTTTCTAGTCCTTACATTCTTGTAATGCTAGGGACACAGCTGGTGGTGGTCACATTTGAGAATAAAAACTTTCCTTTTTTTCTTTTTTTAAAGAGATGTGGCCTGTATATGTGGAATTGACTAATGAAAAGATATATGGCTGTGATTTCATTGTCAGTGCTACAGGAGTTACACCAAATATAGAACCTTTCCTCTTTGGTAACAAAGTAAGGAGAAATTTTTTGTCCAGTTATGGATATTTTAAAGTATTCTCTATGATCTCTAATTCTCAAGAATGAATAACTTAATTGTTTTAGTACAAAACAATAAATTAAGATTGCTGAAAGCAATTTGGTTATATGCATGTCTTGATTTTGCAATATCCTTTACTGCTTAAAATCCTTAAGCAGCTACCATCTCAACATAAATGCTATCTTTAATGGGACATAATGGGCAATTTATTTATCTAATGGTTGATAGGAGACTAACACCTCCTATGAATTCTTAAAAGTGGTTCTTTTAGAGAATGCATCTTATATCTTTTGCTTTTTTTTAGCATTTGAATCTTAGGAAAAAAACAGGAATATTCTTGTACTTGGGTGAGGTATGGTTATTGGGTATTTTTGATGTTGAAATTCTAAGGATTATATGGGTCTGTCTTAGTAGGAATTTGATTCACTGGAAATTCAGCTTTGGTTCCTACTCTTTGCAGCTATTTTTTTACTTTCCATTAAAGATTAGCATAACAGGGTAAAATTTGACTTGGTCTTTTCCTTTAGTCATGTTTCATTTTCCTTATTACTTATGTTTACAAGGAACAATGTTTAGTTTGATCTAGGACAAGATGGTGGCCTGAAAGTAGATGATCATATGCAGACGTCACTTCCTGATATCTATGCTGCAGGTGACATCTGCACTGCATCGTGGCAACCCAGCCCAGTCTGGCAGCAGGTAAACCTGCGTACCTGATCACTTGTTTTCATCAGAGATCCTGTCTGGAAGTAAAGTAGCTGCTACCAGCAAATGCAGTTTTCTGGTTTTCAGTGCTACTGGAATTTTGTTTTTTCCTTTTTGGTTCATTATTATATAGTAGTGGCACAGAGTAGAATACTTATAATTTTAAGATGGGAAGTGGCTGAATTATGGGTTCTTGCTTTGTTTTTCATTCTTAGGTGCTTTATCAGCATTATCCAATAGAACTTTCTGTGATGTTGGAAATGCTCTGTAATTCTCGTGTCCAATATGGTAGCCACTAGCCCCATGTATCTACTGAGCCCTTGAAATGTGGCAAAAGTGACTGAGGAATTGAGCTTTTAATTTTATGTATTTATTATTAGACAAATTTTGAGCTTACAAAATAATCCTGTATAACATGCAGAATTCCCACATACTACATCAGCCCTCCACCAACACCTTGCATTGTTGTGGAACAGTTGTTACAGATTATGATAACATCATCAAAATATTACTACTAACTATGGTCTGTAGTTTACATTTTTCCCATATACTCCCTATTAGCACCATGTATTAGTATTGTGCATTTGTTATAGTTCATGAAAAAACAAATCTAGAGTATAGGTTACTAGGAGATAGGATGAAGGCTGAGAAGGGGTCACTGATGCTTAATTTTATTATAATTAGCTTGACTGTAAAATTGTAGAAATAGGTAGCACTGACAGTAACACATTATAGTGAGTATAATTAAAACTGCTGGTTTATAAATGTGATTGTGGCTGAAAGGGGTATAGTCTAGGGACATTAATGTCAATTGGAAGAAAGCTAGAGAATAATCTAGGGACTGTAGAACATTATTTTAGTTAATTTAAATAGCTAAATGTTAATAGTAGCTACCATATTGGGCAGCACAGCTTTAAATCATCAAAGATTATAAACCATATAAATATATAAATAAAGCATTCTGCTCCTGGATGACACTATTATGTTCCTCTGGGAATTACTGATGAAAAATGGTGCTGTCCTGAGCAGCCTTCCTCAGCCTTATGACTCCTCCCCGCGGGGTCTAGACTTCCTTCATCCTCAGTGTCGCCCTCCTCCAAGTGGTGACAGCAGTAATCAAGGAAGATAACCAAAGAAAATGGCCATAGGTGAGGTGGTCTGGACACAGGGCCAGGGAGGGGGGGTATGAGGGTGGAGGCAGATGTTTCAGATAAAGTAATCAGCCGACACTTTCTTTGTTAAAGAACAACAGCTCCCCAGCTGGTCTGAATAGGGATTATTAATTCTGTTTATGAACTGAATGAAGTAGTGGAAGAGGTAAACGTATTTTTATTTTAAGAGGCATCCTTAACTATTTTGTGTATTGTACATACAGCATTAAGAACAAGTAGAATACAACATACTGGTGTAGAGAGGGATTTAAATGACTTTCCATAATTAGTTGGCTAAAACCTCATATATTGTCTTGGGGCTGGGCACTCACTACTTGCCATCTGTTTTCTGAGCAATAAGCTCAGGATAAGGTAACTTTATCTGTATAGCTAGTACCTAAAACTGAGACTTACTGGAAATGGAACAAATTTTTAAAATTTTAAAGTGAAAGTTTGGTATTTCCATTGATGGTAAACTTACACTGGTAATTTATTCTCACCTGGTATACCTTGAAATATTGTAGTAATTTTTAGTCAAAATTTCATTGAAACACACGTAATTGGTGAGTTCATTCTTTAATTTTAGAGGCAGTAATTTAGAATTAACAAGTAACCAAAATCAGTTTGGTTAGTTTGGACTGGTGAATGCTTCTATGGCAAAGATAATAGCTAAATCCATCTGATCTGAACATTGTCAAACATGGAACCCTTTAAAGGAATTTACAGTGTTAAGATGATAGCACTTCCCAAATAGTAATGGAAAGTACTACATAAGATTTTTAAATTATTTCAGATGAGGCTGTGGACCCAGGCTAGACAGATGGGATGGTATGCAGCGAAGTGCATGGCTGCGGCTCATTTAGGAGACACTATTGACATGGATTTCAGCTTTGAACTTTTCGCTCATGTCACAAAATTTTTTAACTATAAGGTAAGATAGTTAAATTAATGCCTTCTTGTGACTAAATATGATCATCTGATTTTCTCAAATAAAATTTAGATGGTTTTAATCATTTTACAAAAATGAAATATTTTCTCTTCTCAATACCTGGCATTACTGCTGGTCTGAATTCATAATTATCTGATAATTACTATCTACCTTCCAACTATACTGTTTTACAGTTAAGGGGGGAATCTCTCTCCAGATTTATTCTGCTAGTGCATTTTAAGTCTTATTTGATACTTATCCTTTCTTTGTAAGGGGAACTATCAGTTATCACAAATAAGAATGAACCAAGTATTTTCACATACATATTATCTTATTTGCTTCTCTTTATGTTACTCTGAGGCAGACTTTTTCTTCCTAATTTACAGATAAAAGAGAAACACACACACCAACACACACGGGCTCTTAGAGATTAAGTAATTGTAATCTGCCCATGAAAGATCTAACTCAGTTCCTTATTAAAATCTTTAAATCATGACTAGGCTAATATATTTTTAGTCCATATCCTACATATTTATTCTGATATTAGATATTTTTAATGCTTGTATAGATTGTGTGATAATGTCATCTGTAGAATACATATATGCCATTTAAATGTTTTCTTTAGAAATCTCACTACTGACATTTTTAGGGTAAAATTTTGTGACTAGATTTTTCCTGGCTATTTTAGCATAACACGAAGTAAAACTGCATATTATGATTCCTTTTTGGTGCTCACTAGAAATTTTTTTATCCCTAAATATAGGTTGTATTGCTGGGAAAATACAATGCACAGGGCTTAGGTTCAAATCACGAACTAATGCTGAGATGTACCAAAGGACAAGAATACGTCAAAGTCGTCATGCAAGATGGGCGAATGATGGGAGCTGTCTTAATTGGTGAAACAGATTTGGAAGAAACATTTGAAAATCTAATATTAAACCAGATGAATCTTTCATCATATGGGGAAGATCTGCTAGATCCAAATATTGATATAGAAGATTATTTTGACTAAAAAGGACATTTCAAGAATCACATAAATTTCCAAGACAGACCAAAAAATTCACAAGCCAATAGTGAATGACTGCACTGATTTAATGATGACCATACTGAAAATAATTTTAGTGGAAAAATATAAAAAACATTAAAATTCTAAGAATGAAATGAGTTCAAATAATTTATTGATATATTTTTCTAACATAAAAGTGGCCACTTGGGTAAAATATCTGAAATTATTCATCTGTGTTTTTTAAACTTAAACATGCTTATTCATGATTTAGATTTGGAGCAAACTTAGCTCAATGTTTACCTAACTAAAATGCACTCTAGTAGACCAGAGTCATTCTTCGATGAGATTCTGAGTTGTCAAGATAGGACTGTGGTGAGGGGTTATTGCCTAATGAGTACAAAATTTGTTTAATTTCATTAAAAAGTTTTGGTAGTGGACAGTAGTGATGGTAACACAATATTTGGTATGTAATTAATATCACTGAATTGTACACAACAGTGGTTAAAGTGCGAAATTTTGTGTTATATATCAGTTACCAAGATAAAAATTTAAAAAAAAAAAAAAACCTGCTTCATTATTTACCTGCAGAAAAATGGTTAGATATTCCTTCAGTTTCAGACTGACCATCTTAACTCATCTCAAATGTTTTCCCACAAAACCAAAAGGATTTGTAGTCTAGAAAATCAAAGATAGTTTCATCAGTAAATTACTTTTTTTAAAAAATAAGGCTGTGGTTTAAGTGAGCTTTAAGTTTTATTCTTCTTAGATATGATGAAGCAATATCATTTGCTAATATTTGTATTAATATTCCTTTTTTTGGATTCTACAACTCTTTATAATGTGAAATCATGCACATTATTCAGTTTAAAATATCACTCAATTTTAATACCTATAAAAAATTTTCAGCATATTTCTATCAAGAGAAAGTTATGTCAAAAGAAAAACTACTACAACTAAAGATATTAAGGCATAAGAGTTTAAGATATGTGGACATTCTCTTAAATATCTTAAATGTAGAGTTCCTATAAAAAATTTAATTTTTTTCATTACATACTGTTATATAAGGTATCCATAATCTCAAATTTTCAGAAGGTGTAAAATTTTTTAATACCTAAGCTCTGAAAATATACATAAAGAATGAAATTGTCTTAGACATTAAGCTTTTAACTTACTATAAAAATAATGATATAAACATGCATAGTTTTCTTTTCTTGGAAAATTTAGTGACACTCATCTTGGGCATCATCAAGTTTTCGTTTCTTAGCCCCTGTATTCTTCGATTCAGGTTGCTGGCGCATGTTTGCCGACTTCTTCTGGAAGTTACCTGAATTTTTTTCTTCCTTCTTTGCATCAGAATGACAAGTTGGAGATAATTCGACCTATGAAACAATAACAAACCAAGTGCCTTGGTGTAAATTTAGCCATTCAGTGTTCTCATGACATTAAGAATCTCAAAAAAATTTGTTTTACATCTGATTTGTTATCTTCAATTTTCTACTCAAATATTAGCTGAATTTACCCCTCTTGAATAGAAGGGGCACGTACGCTAGAAATCCTAAAGAATACATGCATTATCTGTGGACACAGTGATATGTGGCGTGATTTGGCAGACCTGCCAGCATGTGATATAAAAAAACAGTGATTTTCAACCTTTGGAGCCACACAGATTTCTCAACCAATATGATCATAAACAGTATCATGGGGGCAGTATGCATCACAAAGTTAGACATTAAAATAGAGTCCTCATATTTTAAAAAGTTTGGTAACCCATGGTCTATATTAAAAGACTAGAGACAAGAGGAGCAAGTTTAGCTCCGTTGTTAAGAGCCTTCATGTGTGCAAGGTCCCAGGTTCAATCCCTGGTACCTCTTTGTACATTTTTAGAAAAAGTCTATAGAGTAAATTCCTCCACTAAAATCTCCAAAACAAAGGTATGTTTCCTCTCTTCCACCCCCAGAATATAAGAAGAAAACTGACGTCTTTTCTCATGTTCATGGAGACCTAAACAAATACTAGGCAAATTAGGAAAGGCATCCCATAAGCTTTAATGAATTTTTTAAAATACAGAAAAATTGAAAATTAAGAGCCAGTTACCCTGAAACAGCTCTGCATAGGTTTCATTATTTGCATAGTAATAACATGTGCTTCACTGTTGAGAAGATTAGCTTTAGGTCCTATTTTCAAATATGAAATGGTAGCATAAGCTGTAAAACTGTAGTCTTCTCTGCAGAAGAATAAAGACCAACAATCAGAAAGGTTTTGAAGAAGTCAGAAGAACTGAAATTTATAAAGCAGTAACTAAAGTACAGTAATTTTAATTAACACATTGATATGAAATAAAATACAATGCAAATATTCTAGAAAATAGTTTTGTGGTTTTTTGACTTGTAAATGATCAAGTAAAGTTTCTGAATTTGTCTATGGGTAAATTTTCTATAATATTTTAAAAGTTCACATGAAACAAATATCAAAAAACAATATATTTTTTTGGAAATAAAAAACCAGAATAAACAATTACTAAAGATATGACTTTATACATACTTAAGATACTGCTGTAGAAGGAAGTGCGCAATAACTTTCTCCAGGTCTTCACGAGGAAGTTGGGGAGGTGTAACACTCGCTACTCTCAATTTTGCTGCACCCTTTCCCATCCAAGAATCAATCAGTTTCAATGGAGTTAACTTTTCATTCATTTCCTCTGCCTGCTTCAGGATCTTGATTAGATCTCTACAGTACTCTGTTACATTTTTTCTTTCAAATGCTGCAATGAAAGAGATGTGGTATAGGCCACTTGAAATTCAGAAAGTGGATAAACAAGTTTAAGAGTAGCCATCCATGTGAGCCACTACCAACACTGATTTCTTAATGTGTTCAGAATTAAGACTAGACTACTCCTCCAGTCTACTCCTAGAGCAAATTATAAACTCTAAAGCACTGTGGAGTTTACACTGACACAAAGAAAACCTGGATATATGAAAACTCTTGGCATGCAGCGAGATCACAGAATGCTTGCTCTGATTATGACAGTTATTTAGAGATGTGCTTTAGAGGACAGCCATTCTATTCTGCACACTTCTTTGATTTGTGCTCATTAAGCAAGACATTGAAAACTAGTATGGGTTCCTAGACACTCTGCTTTAACAAGGATATGCTGGATAGATATCCCTAATAAGGAACTAGCTCAACGATTTACATATCAGACTCTTGTTAATTTGGTCAGCATAAGACAATCTAGGGAAGCGGATGTGGCTCAACTGATAAGAGCATCTGCCTACCATATGGAGGGTCCAAGGTTCCATCCCCAGAGCCTCCTGACCCATGTAGTGAGCTGGCCCATGCGCAGTGCTGCTGCGCGCAAGGAGTGCTGTGCCACACGGGCACCCCCATATAGGGGTGCCCCACGTGCAAGGAATGCACCCTGCAAGGAAAGCCACCCCCCGTGAAAAAAGCACAGCCCACCCAGGAGTAGTGCCACACACACGGACAGCTGATGCAGCAAGATGACACGATAAAAAGGAGATGCAGTTTCCCAGTTCCGCTGGATAATGCAAGCAGACACAGAAGAACACACGGTGAATGGACACAGAGCAGACAACAGGTGGGGAGGGGAGAGAAATAAAATAAATCTTTAAAAAAGAAAACCATAAATAACCTCTAGTTGCAAAATTCAAAGTGTCAGGATCTCAATCCACGAAGATACCAGAACTCCATAAGCCCTTGCATGAAGAATAGGTAGTCCTGCTCCCCTTGCAAATAAATTACATGCACACAGGATGAAAGTTAAAATATAGTGTCCTCTTCTCAGGTGCACATGGATCATTCCCCAGGACAGACCTTATGTTGGGTCACAACAATAAATTTAAAAATACTGAAATTATACAATGCTTATTCTCTGACCACAAAGAAATGAAGCTAGAAATCAATTAACAGAGGGAGAAAGGGAAAATTCATAAGTATTTCAAAACAACAAACTCAAACAACTAATGGGCTGAAGACTAAATCAGAAGAGAAATTAAGGAACACCTTGAGGCAAATGAAAATGAAAAAATACAACATAACAAAACTTATGGGATGCAGCAAAGGAAATGGTGAGAGGGAAATGTATAGTTCTAGACATTTATATTAAAAAAGAAAAATTCTAATCAGAGCCATAATCTCAAAATTGGAAGAACTAGAAAAAGAAGAGGAAACCAAACCCAAAGCAAGCAGAAGGAAGGAAATAATGATTAGAACAGAGATAAGTGAAATGGAAAACAAAAATACAACAGAATCAACAAAATCAAAAATTGGGTGAGAAGATCATCAAAATTGACAAAAAAGAGGATATAAATAATGAAAATAAGAAATGAAGGGGGATATGCCTACCAACCTTGCTGACTATAAGTGGAAACTAGGAACAATTCTATGACAAATTAGATAACCTAGATGAAATGGACAAATTTTCATAAACACACTACATTGATTCAAGAAGAAACAGAAGATCTCAACAAACCAATTAGTAAAGACATTGAACCAGTTAAAAAAAAAAAAACCTCCCAACAAAGAAAAGCCCTGAACTAGATGGCTTCACGGGAGGACTCTACCAAATATTTCAAGACTTAACTCCAGTTCTGCTCAAACTCTCCCAAAAAATTAAAGAGGAAGGAACACTCCCTAATTCATTCTATGAGGTCAATATCACCGTCATACCAAAGATAACACAAGAGAAGAAAACTACAAATACCTTTTATGAATATAGATGCAAAAATCTCAACAAAACAGTAGCAAGCCAAATCCAACAGCATTATTAAAAGAATTATACACCATGATCAAGTGGGATATATCCCTGGAAACAAGGTTGGTTCAACATAAGAAAATCAATTAATGTAAAACACCACTTAACAGAATGAAGAGGGGGAAAAAAATAGCTGATTGTCTCAATGATGCAGAAAAGACATTTGACAAAATATAGCACACTTTTTGTTAAAAACAGAACACTATGAATGGAATGAAACTTCTTCAACATGATAAAGGCCATAATGAAAAACTTACAGCTAACATCCTACTTAATGGTGAAAGACTCAAAGCTTTCCCTCTAAGATCAGTAATAAGACAAGGATGACCAATGTCACCAGTGTCAATCAACAATGTACTAAAAATTCTTGCCAGAGAAATCAGGCAAGAAAAAGAAATAAAAGGCATCCATATTGGAAAGGAAGAAGTAAAACTTTCCCTATATGCAGTGATATGATCCTATATACAGAAAATCCTGAAAAGTCCACAATAAATCTCTTAGAGCTAAGAGATGAATTCAGCAAAGTGGCACAGTACATGATCAACATGCAAAAATCAGTAATGTTTCTATACTCAAGCAATGAACAATCAGAAGAAAAAACAAAGAATTTCATTTACAGTAACAAAGAACTGAATATCTAGAAATCTATCCAAAGGTGTAAAGGACTTGTACACAGAAAACTACGAAACATTGCTAAATAGAGATGCTCTTAATAAGGGAGATCTGAATTTCCTTCAAAAGAAGTGAAGACATAAATAATATTGAGCAAATAAACTGTTTTGTTGTGTTGGTGGGAGCCAATTTACTGCTCAAAAAAAATGGTATGACCCTAAATGTTAGGTTTTGTCTTTGGCACAATCTTTGTTTTACCTGATATGACTTTTGGCAAATAAATACTGTTTATAGTTGAAATTATATTAATACGTTATGTATAAATCATTAAATATTAAACCAAAACTAAAAATAATAAAATTATTAAGGTGGAAAAAAAATTGCTAAATAAAATTAAAGAAGACCTAAATAAATTGAAGGCTATTCTGTGTTTTTGGATTGGAAGACCAAATATCATTAAGATGTCAATACTATCCAGAGGAATTTATAGATTCAATGCAATCCCAATCAAAATTCCAACAACCTTCTCTGCAAAAATGAGAAAGCCAATTATCAAATTTATATGGAAGTGTAAGGGACCCCAAATAGCTAGCCATCTTTTAAAAAGAAGAGGGGCAGGTGTATGTCCACAAAACTAGAATCTCTGGGCAGTCCAAGAGCCAGTTGGGCTGAGCCCCAGCAGAGTTGCAACACCTACTCTCCAGTTCATTGGACTCACTCAGGACAACTGATAACGAGGTGAGGATGGACAACCACCACACCAAGAACCAAGAGAGTCTTCAACCAAATGCAGGAGACTGCCATCTATCAGCCGTATGGGAATGAATCCCCCACTCAACTGGAGATGGAGTGTACATCACCATCCCAGAATCCTCAGGATTGGGGAATAACATATGGATTAGAGTGGACTTATTCATATTCTGCTGTAGACTTATTCATTGATTCTAGCAATGAAGGAAATTTTATCGTTGATGTGGAGACAGTGGCCACTGGAGGTGCTGAAGTCAGGGAGAAGGACATAGAGGTATAATGTGGGAGCAATTTCAGGACTCAGCATTGTCCTGAGTGACCTTGCAATGGCAGATACCGGTCATTATATATATATATATACACACACACACACACACGGCCATAACCTACAGAATTGAGTGGGAGAGTGTAAACTACAATGTAAACTATGGTGGCAAAGTTCCAAAATGTGTTCATCAATTGTAATGAATGTACCACACTAATGAAAGTTGTTGATGTGGAGAAGGATGGGAGGTGTGGGGAGTGGGGCATTTGGGAATCCCTTATATTTTTGTTTTGTTTTTTTTTAATTTATTTATTTTCCCCCCTTCCCCTCCTCCCGCCCTGCTGTTTTCGCTGTTTGTGTTGTCTTCTCATTTTCTCTCCTCTAGGATTCACCGGGATTTGATCCTGGAGACCTCTGATGGGGAGCAAGGTTCCCTGTCAATTGTGCCACCTCAGTTCCTGGTTTCTGTTGCGCTTCACCTTGACACTCCCCTTGTCTTTTTTTTTTTTTTTTTAATAAGTAGATAGCTTTTATTTATTTTTCTCCCCACCCCATCCCCCAGTTGTCTGCTCTATGTCCATTTGCTGTATGTTCCCCTGTGACCACTTCTATCCTTATCAACGGCACTTCTATCCTTATCAGCATCCCAGATGGCCTGGGATCTGTTTCTTTCTGTTGCGTCATCTTGCTGTGTCAGCTTTCTGTGTGTGTGGTGCCATTCTTGGGCAGGCTGCACTTTCTTTCGCGCTGGGTGGCTCTCCGTACGCGGTGCACGCCTAGCACGTGGGGCTCCCCTACACGGGACACCCCTGCATGACACAGCAGTCCTTGCTCACATCAGCACTGTGGATGGGCCAGCTCCACCCGGGTCAAGGAGGCCCAGGGTTTGAACCATGGACCTCCCATGTGGTAGGCGGACGTCCTATCCATTGGACCAAGTCCACTCCCCCCTTGTCTCTCTTTTGATGTGTCATCATCTTGACGCATGACTCACTAGCGCGGGGCACTGGCTCACTACGTGGGCACTCACACAGGCACTTGTGCCGGCACTGGCTCACCATGTGGGCACTTGAGCAGGCACTGGTTTGCCTCATGGGCACACTTTCTCTTCTTTTTCACCAGGAGGACCCAGGGATTGAACCCAGGTTCTCCCATATGGTAGGCAGAAGCTCTATCACTTGAACCATATAATATTTTATGTAATCTAAGTATCCTTTAAAATTAAATTAAAAATAAATGTAAAAAAAAAGAATAAAGTTGGAGGACTACACTTCCCTATCTTAAAGCTTATTATGAAGCTACAGTGGTCAAAACAGCATGGTACTGACACAAGGATATACAGACCAATAGAACTGAATTGGGAGTTCAGAAATATATTCTCACATCTATGACCATTCGGCTTTTGATAAGACTGCTAAATCCACTCAATTGGGAAAGAATAGCCTCTTCAACAAATGGTGCTGGAAAAACTGGATTTCCATGTACAAAAAATGAAAAAAGAAAGGAAAGAGGGCCCCTGCCTCACACCATATGCAGTAATGAACTCAAAATGGATCAAAGACCTCAGTATAAGAAAATGTAGGGAAGCATCTTCAGGACCTTGTGTTAAACAATGGTTTCTTGGACTTTACACCAAAGCACAAGCAACAAAAGAAAGGTAAATGGGACCTCATCTAAATGAAAAACTTTTGTACCTCAGAGGACTTTATAATGAAAGTAAAAAGACAACCTACACAATGGGAGAAAATACTTGGAAACCACATATCTAATAAAGGATTAATATCAAGTATAAAGAAATCCTCAACTCAACAAAAAGGAACAACCCAATTCAAAAATGGACAAAAAACCTGAGCAGACTTCTCTCCAAAGGAGAAATGCAAATGCCAGAAAGCAGATGAAAAGATGCTCAACATCATTAGCCATCAGGGAAATGCAAATCAAAAAAAAAACCCATGATATACCATTTCACACACATTAGAATGGCTGCAGTTTAAAAAAAAGAGAAAAAGGAAAATTATCAAATGTTGGAAAGGATGCAGAGAAAAAGGAACATTAATTCACTGCTGGTGGCAATGTAATATGGTGTAGTTGCTGTGGAAGACAGTTTGGCTATCCCTCAGAATATATTCTTTTGGTATATACCCAAAAGGATTGAAAGCAGGGGCTCAACAGATATTTGCACACCAATGTTCAAAGTGGCATTATGCACAATTGCCAAAAGATGAAAGCAACTCAAATGTTCATCAACCGATTAATGGAAAAATAAAACATGGTATATAAATACAGTGGAATATTATTCAGCTTTAAAAATGAATCAAGTCCTGATACATGCTACAACATGGATGAACCTTGAAGACAACATGTGTGAAATAAGCCAGACACAAGAGGGCAAATATTCTATGACCTCACTGATTTGAAACAATGAGAATAAGGAAACAGAGTCAGAATCTAGAATATAGGATACCAGGGGCTGGTGTGGGGATAAGTCTTCAAAGATACAGGGTTCCTATTTAGAAGGATGGAACTATTTTGGTAGTGGACGGTGGTGATGGTAGCACATTATAAATGCAATTAACAGCTCTGAGATATATATATCTGAATATGATTGAAAAGGGAAATGTTACATTATATAAATGGTAACAGAATAAAAAAAATTTTTTTAAATCTACTACACAAGCAGTGGACCCTAAGTTAAACCATGAACTTTAATTAATAGTACACTTTAAAAATGTTCTATCACTAAATGTAACAAATGTTCCACACCAGTGCAAAGTATTGATGGTAGGGTAGTATAGGGAAATTCTGTATTTTATGCATGATTGTTCTGTAGACCCACAACTTCTCTTAAAAAAAAAAAAACGGTTTCAAAAAAAAATACAGCATCAAGACAGTGTTAAGTTAGTGTCTTATGAATAGTTACAGGATCAAAAATAATTCACTATAATATCTATATTTTGCACTAAATTTTTCATCCCAATCTATGGCTATAAAATATTAGGGATTATCACAAGGTTACTCTCGGCTTAAATAAATAGCATTTCTATTCAGAAGAATTTTTAAAATTTCCTTCATTTCTTAAAAATTTCATATACCCTCAGTATAGCTATATAAAATATGTATACACATTTATGTCTTTTCCCTTTATTCATCTTTAGTTCAAAACTGTTTTTCTTTTTTAAACTGGAAAATTCTACTCATACATTAATCTTTTAAATCCCTTCTGGAGTCTAGATATACTTACTTCATGTAGTCCTAGCTGTATATATTTGCTTATAAAGGTATTTTAAAAAACAGTGAACTCACAAATGTCTTTACAGCAATTATCACACATTTTGTTACATGCTTCTAAGTTCCACACTTCATCAAAATGTTGAGCTATCAATACACGGCGACATCTGAAAACACAGAGAACATAATTATTAAATGATCTAATAAGGTTTTGAAAATACCCATTTCAAAATACAAGGTTTTATTAGTTTCCTATTGTCCTAATAAATTACCACAAACTTGGTGGCTTGAAATAACGCACACATATTATCTCTAAGTCCAGCATAGGTCTCACTGGATTAATGTCAAGGTGCATCCTTAGGGCTGCATTTCTTCGGGAAGCTTTAAGGGAGAATGTTTCCTTCTTTTTCCTGCTTCTGGAGGCTGCCTGCATCGTGGGGCTGAAGTCCCCCTTCTGCCTTCACAGAGTGGCAGGCTGAGTCCTTCTACATCACATCACTCAAACTTCTACTTCTGCCTCCCTCTTCCACTTTCAAGGACCTTTGTGCTTTCATTGGGACCACTGGATAATCCTGCATATGTCCCCTCTTAGGGTCAGCTGATGTACAACCTTAATTTCCCTCTGCCATGTAAGGTAGCATACTCACAGGCTCCCGGGATCAGGGCGTGACTATTACTCAACAAGATGGCTGGATTTCAATTCCAGCTTCACTATTTTATAACTACCAAGAGAATCTTCTTGATAGCAAAGAAGTTTCTCTATTTCCCAGGACAAATATATGAGTCTAAATAAAAAATTATGCTTCATGGAGGTCTACTGGAATTTAAGTAATTTTTTTTAGGAAGTACCAGGGATTGAACACAGGACCCTGTACATGGGAAGCAGGTACTCAACCACTGAGTTACACCCACTCCTCAAGAAAATTTTGGTTTTCCCACATCCTTAACTAGATTATTGTAGCATCTATAGCAGGGGTTCTTAACAAGGGGTCTGTGAGCTTGAACTGAAATTCAAAATAACATTATTCTTGTGGGACATACTGCTACAGGTGTGATCTATTTATTAAATAATACACAGTATAGTGTGGACTTGCAAGGGGTCTGTGGTTTTCACCTGACTGGCAACGGGACCCGTGGAGCAAAAATGTTAAGAACCCCTGATTTATAGGAAAGAAATATCATATACTGCCACTGTCCAGCTACTGTTTATGATTTCACCATTTTTCAGCCCTTCTTATGTGATGGGCAAGAAGACTACAAAGATTACTAAGAAGCCATCAGGAAGCTTGATGATGTAATTAAAACTTCTTTCTTAAGGAGAAACTTGACCCTGCCCTCAATTATTTCATTGCTCCATCAGCTGGTAGGCAGGCACGTGTTACGTGTTACTAAGTGCAACCCTTATTATGCCTATCTTATTTATACCTTTTCAAAATTATTAAAGCATGTGGCTGTATGCTGGTGCCAGAGAGAAAAAGCCTGAACTCGCAGTCAATTTGCATCTAAACCACCAATAAAAACAGTGTTTTGGAGGATTATTTCCAAGATAGGTAGGTAGGTAAATAGATAAGATAGAGAATAGAGAGAAGCAGCATCTTTTCTTAGATTAAGGCAGACCCTGTATCCTAATGTACGGGTTCCTATTCTTCTGACATCTGCTTTTCTGGGTTTGAGCTTTGGTGTTATACCAATGTATTTACCCATGCGAGGAAGTACGCAAAGTAATGTCATACACTTTCCTATCAGTGCTTATCTTTAATTGTCAAAATATATAAAATGTATGTAGCTTACTTGCTTATGTTTTGACAGTATGACACCATCTCATAAAGCTTCTGTTGTCCCACATTTTCCATCACCACCATTGAACTTACTCTGAATATATCTCCAAAGCCATAATATAAAATACAGTCTGCTTTCACGTCATCTCGACCTGTGGTTTATGAGAAATCTTGAGACCACAGAGTTCATTTTAAAAATTCAACACATGCAAAAATAATATATGTAAAATTAGCTGGCAAAGCTTCATAGTCTAAATATACCACATCTAGAAATTTTAGACAGATGTAAAAGTTAATCTGTAACAGGTGCCCTCAGTTAAAAAAAGAAAATGAAGAAATTTACCAACAATTTAGCTTTATTAAATTAAAAAATATGGACATAAGTAACCTAGTTGTTTAATGTTTGGACTTGAAACCATTAATTAAAAATTCAAGAGGGAAAAGTAGACATCACATTTTTTTTAGCAAACATAAGAACAATTGATACATCCAATAGAACATGAGTACAATTTTCCTATATGCCAATAAGTATAAAACTACAAAAAAGCCTTCATTGCTTGTTGTAAAACTATTATCCAATTATTAATCATTTATAGTGTGTTTTCTGAAAGAGCTTTCTTAAAAATATTTCTGCATTTGAGTTCTACGTACCTGCACGTCCACTCTCTTGGTAATAATTTTCCATTGATTTGCTCATTGAATGATGAATAACAAACCTCACATCTGGCTTATCAATTCCCATACCAAACGCAACCGTTGCCACTACTACCTAAAATGTTTTAACATTTTATCTATTAATTAAGTCGTTTAAATATTTTCAAAGGTAAATTAGGCTTCTAGTGAAGATTTATACTTCACCTGGATTTCGTTGGCTGACCATTTTCTATGAACCATGGTCTTATCTTCTGGTTCCATGTTGGCATGGTAGGCCCCTGCACGAATGCCCAACTTCTGTAAACTAACTGTAACTTGCTCAGAGTCTTTCTGAGAAAAACAATATATGATCCCTGCAGTAAAATAGGGCCAGTTGTCAGTTCTATATGGTACATTTCTGGAAGTTAATTTTCAGTACACACATTTTCAACACATACACGCTGATTAACATACTGTACAGAGGAGGAGGAAAAGAACTGTGAAAAAGTCCAAGGGCCTGGGCATATTGATTTTGTTACAGAATTCAACATTTGACCACCAGCTTGCTCTAAAGCAGAAATGAGCCTTTTAACCTTTAGTTTGGGTTCCCATTACCTCTTTTCTCTCTCCAACTTTATCTCCCACTACATAGTATTTCTCAAACTGATGTCCCACAGCTCCATAAGGTGTTAACAAGTATGCTGTGAAAAAAGTTGTATGTGCAAATGAGTTTGGGAAACTGCAGTAAACAAGTTAAACAGGTTTCTCTTTACTAGCAGGGCTGCTCAGAACTTATAGTATGTAAAAAACCCTGTAAAATCTGGAAGAGGAATAAATAGCTGCAGCCTTTCTCAAACTTAGTTGACCCTGGAGCCCTTTTTACTCAGGGTACCCACTAGTATCTCCTGAAAATCTACAGAACAGTTTTGAAAGCAGACTTTTTTTCACACAGATGTTTTCTTTCAGATGCAACTTCTCTATTCGTTAATCCTGGAAATATGTTAACATACTCTCGACTCTATGCTTAACCCATCCAATATGTACTATTTAATTATCACCTTTTAAAATATAGTACCTTATTGTAAGGGACTATATTTTATATCTCTTTCAAATTTCAATTCAGTGCCCTCTATCTTATAAACAATGGGTACTTACCAAATACGTTTTCCCAATAATTCACATTGTCACCAGGTCCATTATTTAAAGCAATTAAGTATAAAGAAGGAAATCTCTAATTCTTATAATCTGTGACATAGGCAAATATTACATCCAATTCTAATCTCGCCAAAAAATTAATTTTATCACATTTTCAAGTATCTTCTGCCATGCACTAATATTTTTCAGTGTTAGTCATTTATCAGTAATACATATCAGTGAAATATAAGTTACTACTTTTTGAGAGTTATCTGTAAGTCTTCAAAGATGGCTTGTTTTCTATATTACCTGATTGCCCTTTGTATCTCCCATTAATGAGCTTTACAATATCTTCAATAAAATCTTCTGTGTTTGAGGGCTTCTGCCGAACCTAAAAAAAACAGCCAAAATTTAAAACATAAATGAATGAGTGCCATCCAAGTAGCCATTTACTGACAATTTTCCAGGTGCTGTTCCTTTATGAGCACAGTGTTTTCATCTATTTACTCTTTTGTACACCTCATATCATTCACCCCTGCCACCTCAGATTCATTTTGATCCTTATTTTTAATTTATCAGAGATCAGGAGGCACAGGATAAGTGAATAACTTGTAAAGATTTTTTTTCTTTCCTAAAAAATATAAACTACTTTTATGAAAATACCAACCATAGCATAAATAACTATTCAAGGAAAAACCTCAGGAAAATATTAAATCTATTCTTTAAAAGATGAGAAAGAAAAAACAGCTGTAAGGTTATTTAGCTTTCAAGTTTATGTATCAAGTAAAAATCTAAACAGAGAATATTAGCAAATCTTTAATAGCATATTAATATTTCTATTATTTAGTAATCAATTTCAATAAAGATGTCAGTATCCTTACTATAATTCTATACTTTCTCTCAATTCTTGCTCAAGAATGAATGTACATAAATTTATGTGACTCCTCATAGGTTTTATAAAAGATAATATCAACCAGTGTCCTCTGTTTAACTTCTAGGATTATAGGCAAAAGCACTAATTAATGAATCTGCTTAAACTTATCTTCTGATTTTAATAACTTTTACATATAGTTTAACTTTTGTTCATATAAATAAATATAATAAAAAGGTAAATTATTCTGCTGACATCATTCACAAAAGTAATAAATTGACATAAAAGTTATATACCTCATAATAAAGATTTGGCCGATTAAAAGAAGCTGTAAAAGTAAAACAGTTTTCAACACACAAAATTTTCTGAGCATCCTTCAAAACATGATCTGTTGCAGTTGCAGTCAGCCCAATTAGGGATGCATTAGGGAACTGCCGCTTTAAGATACCAAGGGCCTTATAATCTGGAGGAAAAAAAAAACACAAAGTGGCTCTCTTTCCATCTTCAAGGTAGAGAGTAAATTATACTTTTTAACACTGCATAGATAATCAGGGATTACTGTGATTCTACTCCACAGCTATATACAGAATTTGCAGGTGCCTCCTAGCCTCTTTTGAGTAGGCAGGCTTTATGATTCTTTCAACTAGCTCTTCAGAAACCCTGCTCTTGACTGTAAGAGGAACTCCCTGTTGAAGAGGGAAGTACCTAAATGTTCCATCAAGCTGACTTGGTCCATACCTGCTGGACAATGGAATCGAGAGAAGTGGGAGTAGCTACACGACTGACAAGATAAAAGAGGCCATCAGCCTATACCCATTGATGAGAGAGAAAAGAGGCCATCGGCCAGTACCCAGTGACGAGAGAGAAAAGAGGCAATCAGCTGGTACCCAGTGACGAGAGGAAAAAGAGGCCATCGGCTGGTACCCAGTGATGAGAGGAAAAAGAGGCCATCGGCTGGTACCCAGTGACGAGAGGAAAAAGAGGCCATCGGCTGGTACCCAGTGACGAGAGGAAAAAGAGGCCATAGGCTGGTACCCAGTGACGAGAGGAAAAAGAGGCCATTGGCCGGTACCCAGTGACAAGAGAGAAGAGGCTGGCGACTGGTGTCCTTCCACCACCCAGTACCACCCAAGAGGCTCAAGTTCAGACAGAAAAGGCCTGAGAAGGGGATCTTCTTATATATCCTTTTTCAGGGAAACCATCCTGAGCTCAAATTGGTCAGAAACATCTAAACCACTAAATATTGCCCTTCAGCTCTCCTAAGTACCTTGGAGGAAACTGAAAAAGAAATGTAAAAGAAATTGCTAAATGCTAAGGCAGAGGACTGCAATGAAACAGGGAAACAAGGAACCACCTGAGCGGCTGTTAAGGTTTCAAGGCAGAAAGAGCACTTGACTTGGGCCTTGAAGGGTGAACAGAAGTTCCCTAGAAAGGCAGAAGAAAACATCAGGCAGGGCAAAGAGCACATGCACGGCAGCTACACTGGCATGAAAGCACTGAGCACGCTCAGATAACGGAAAGCAGTTCAGGGGCCCAAATCAAGGGTATTATGCTGGGTGATTCGGTCATCAACCCCACTGTGCTGGGACCTCGATTTCCAGAATCCTCTTCCTTGTATGGTTCTGAGTTAAGGCTGGTCAAAAAGAACCATCTGTGCAGGATTTGGGAGGCAGAAGTGAAGCTGCTGCCCTTCCGCTCTCAGGGAGGCTAACGGGCACAGGCAGTCCTGCTCGGCCTGGCTCTTCTTCACTCCTCCCAGTGGCAGGGCTTGCGGGTCAGCGGTGCGCCACGCCCACCGCCAGACGCAGCAGCAAATTCACCACGGTGAGGGCTCCTCAGAGGAAACAGCTCACCATACACCTGTCCATGAGCTTCCCCTCTGGAGTCCCACTTTGGCAGGGGGATAGGCCACAGGCAGCTTTCCCTACAAGCCCCGGCATGTCCTCCTGCATCAGGGCTTCAGGACTCGTCAGTGATTTTTTGTGTTCCTCCACCTTCCACTGCAGGCTGTCAATTCCCCAGCTCTTCCCATCATTATGTAAGAGACACTTCCTGTGAGAAATCCCTTCTCCCATAATATTCATAGTGGCGCTGCGTCCCTGACCGAACCTGAACTGCTACTGTTCCATCGAGCGGTAGAGTAAGGCAGGTGTTAAGTCAGACTATGAACAGTGCAGGATGCTGAGCCCAGGGAGCCAGGACTTAATCCTACAGGCAAGGAGGAGTTAGCAAGGAATAGACAAAGCCAGCAAATGGCTTTATGTTTCAGGTCATCCTTTGGTGGCAGAGCAATGGACAGGCTGAAACAGGTATAAGACTGAAGAGGGACCTGGTAGAAGATGCAGTGAAACACCAGAAAACTAATGGAGAACATGAAATGAGGCACAACGCTGAGAACAGATGAGAAAGAAAAGACTGAAGCGCAATATGTGACCTAGAATCTCACAGGTACAAAGGACCACTGGGATATGGGGCGGAAGGGAGGAAAGAATCCAAGATTCATCCATTCATTCAACAGGTATATGTCGAGCACTTTTTTATTAGGTGCCAGGCATGTCTCTTGACACTGGAGATAAGTGGTGAAGACGACAAAGTTGCTATGCCGACAGCTACCATTCAAGCCAAGGAACCAGACAACACAAGGAGTAAACCAATAAATATGGTACTTGAGAGTGGTAAGTGCTCACCATAACCCCAGTGTAACTGGAACATAACAAGGAGTGAGCAAGGTTAGAAATTAGATGGAGATGAGGAGGGGCCAAATCACGTATGGCCTTATAGGGCCCAGTTTAGCAAAGCAGTAACACGATTTGATTTATATTTAGAAAAGATCACTTTGGTTGTGATAAGAATGAACTATAAATGTTAAGACTGCAATCGGTGAAGAAGATGTAGCTCAACAGATAGAGCATCCGCCTACCATATGGGAGTTCCAGGGTTCAAACCCAGGGCCTCCCGACCCATGTGGTGAGCTGGCCCATGCGCAGTGCTGCCACACGCAAGGAGTGCCATGCCACACAGGGGTAGGACAAAGGCAGGAAGATGTGCCAGCTATGAAGTTGTTTTCTCTCAGCTCCAACTCCCCGCTCCACACTCGGCTTTGAGGTGCTGGAATAGGAACTCGGCCCACTCAATTCCAGCTTCGCCGGGTGGAAGGGAGGAGGAGGGCCTTGCTCCGAGCATCACCCCAGCATGGCTGCTTCAGCCTGGGGCAGAACTGCCTTTCCGTAGCAGCGGCTGAACCCAGATGGCGGGTTTTCCAAACTTTGGAGAACCAGCTTCATTGCAGGCACACTTCACTTCCACCTCTACCAAGAGATGCCAGTTCCTGGTTTCTGAGTTTTCTGAGGTCTGAGCTTCAGCTCCACAGGACTCTGCCTCTAAATCTCTAAGTCTTACTCATTCCAACCTTTTCTTCTGTTGCTCCAGTCCTAGGGATGGTAGTTACCACCTCTGGCCTCTCCCTCTGTAACACTCCAATTTTCTCTTTACTTGTTCAGTTCTCTAGCTAACCACTTTTGACTTAGTTTAACAACTCCTCATATTAGATTCTCTCTGTTCGAACACCTGCTATGGGTTCCAACTCCTAACTGACCCCCAGCTGATACAGATGCCTGCTCAAATTTTGACTCAAGCAAATGTGTGGGTGGCAGAATGATTTTCTAAGACAGGGAAGAGAGATCAAGAAATTGCCTGGGGAGAAAAGGAGAAGGAAGGGGAAAAGAATGAAAACGGAAGTAAAACTCAAAAGTTCTTGGTCTTGATGTCTAGAACAACTGGGACAATAGTGACTCCCAGCTGCAGAAAAGAGCACTTCTTTGGGGGAATTTCATTTTTATCATGTTAATTTATACAGGTATTTCCAACAAAGTTTAGGAAAATGGTAATTATATGTGGGTAACGTAAGTCTTGGCAATGCAGAAGCAATGGTGATCCTAACTAGTCAGACGACTCAGGCTGAGAAGATGGGACAAGGGCCCCAAGTTCTGCCTCGGGGCACCAGGCACCAGCTGGGGAGCAGCCTGGTCAGCAGAGGGGGGTCCTGAGCACGAAGGGGCACACACCCTGCTGACGGTACTTCCAAAGGGCAGATGCCACTCTTTGGGACCCAAACTGACTACTGGAGAAGTAGAAAGAAAGGCAGACTGGGATCAGGACCCCAGGGAACAGCAAGAGTTAAGGCACAGGGGGAACAGGCAAAGGGACGCGGATGGAAAGGCGGGCGCGGGGCAGGGCGGGCACAGTAGGAAATGTGCTGAGGCGCAGTGGGAAAAGGAACGAGACGAGACCACTGCACTAAGATGCTGAGAGGGGGTGGTTGACCTCTGTCCACTGGAGAGGTGGGGGCAGAAGCACACCGGAGTGTGGGGATGGCAGAGCAGGGAGATCCTGGAATGACTCCCTCTACCGAAACAGCTGCTGGGCTGGCAGGAACTGTCTGATTCAACTACTCTGGAACTCGGGGGTCCGGGGAGACACTGTGCAGCACCAGGGAGGAGCGGGAGGAAGGCGCCGGTCAATAGAGAAGATGTTATTAGTGAAGGTGTGGGCCAGCTGAACGGGCGGCCGTCCCCTGGGCTGCTGGCATCCTTTCTAAGCAGAGCAAACTCAGACCTAGTCAGAGAAGGCCATGGGCGGGGAGGACGTCAGCGGGAACCTGGAGGAGAGCAGAGAGCGCGTCATGTGACAGCCGAGTCCAGAACCCCAACCCTGCCAGCAGCCAGCACCAGAGGCTTTCAGATCTGGGGGAGAAATCGAGCCTTGTTGATGTCTTGATTTTGGACTCCCTATAGCCTCAAAACTGTGAGCCAATAAATCACCACTGTTTAAGCTAAAAGGGAGAGGGGGGCCGGGGAGGAAGAAGTGTGTGCAATTCAATGAGTTCAGAAAGGGACAAAAGTGAGAAATGGACATGGTGAGTTTTGAAGTTTGATGGTGAAGAGAAAACATGAAGGGGTGGAAAGAGTGAGAGGGTGTTTTAATTTGTTTTTGTTTTTAGGGAGGGGATAAAAGAGATTGAAGATGCAGGAATGAGGAGCTTGACTGAGCAACGTCTTAAGAAGGCAAGAGGGAAGTGGCTATGGCTCAATCAACTGAGCTCCTGTTTACCATATGGAGAACCCAGATTCGATCCCCGGGACCTCCTGGTAAAAAAAGGGAAAGAGGCATCCCAGATCTGTGCGGAGGCCCACAAAAAAGACGATGACACAACTAGACAGGAAAAAAAAAAAGAAGGCAGGAAAGGATAGAATGGCAGTATTATAGTTCCCATTAAAAAAAAAAAAAACTTTTTTTTTTTGCCTTGGGGAAAAAGTAAAATAGCCTGGCACAGTGCCCAAAGCAGACAGAGAAAATGGCCAGGCAAGCCAGGGAGAATAAATATAAGAGAAGAAAGCAGCGATCGAACAGAGGACAGAGAAAGGAGTACTGCAGGGAAGGGACCTGCGCTATGGACAATCAGGAGGGACTGAAAGAGGGACCAGGGGGTCCGTCTAAGTGTGAAAAGCCAGTTCAGAGGGAAGAGGGTGCGGTCAGGGGGCAGGATGTTGGAACTGAAGAGTCCTTGTAACCTGCTTCAGGGATGACTAGAAAATGAGGTTGGTAGAGTGAAGGAAAGGGTCCCTGAAATATCGCATAGAACTTGAACACTGAGAAGTTGGGTGTGGCTGCTGACGTGGATGCTGAAGAGACGCAGGATGACAACTAAAGAAGAAAAGTTTGAACAGATGCAAATTCCTCAACCAATGTACAGAACCTGGAGGTTAGTAAATGCCACTGGCAAAGAAAGAAGAGTATAACACTACACATAAACGCATATTTCCAAAGATAAAGGCAATTAGGCCGAATCTGTTCCAACACCTGGCATGGTTTCTATCTCCCAACTGACCCTGGCTTTACTCCCCGTGGCAGGGAGGAAAGAGAGGAAAGATTTGGCCTCTTGAGCCTTCTCTTATTAAGGCAAAAGAGAGTGAGTAATAAGTACTTAAGAGAACACATTTAACGGATGCGAAGCTGAGTGTGCAAGCAGTTCCTGCCATCGCGCTTTCTGGATGACACGTACATACCAGGTCTGAAATCATGCCCCCACTGACTGCAGCAGTGGACTTCATCCACAGCAATCCGAGTGAACAGCCCTGCTTCATAGGCCTTCTCCAGTCTCGACATAAACATTTTGCTTTTTGCAATTTTCTCAGGAGTCACATAAATTAGTTTTACCTTGGAGTTTTTGTTTACCATTTCAGCATGAACCCATTTCACATGCTCCTATTAAAAGAAAAAACAAACATGACAGTAGAACTAAGCCAGCAAACTCCAACACTAAGTAGTAAATAAAGACAAGAGCCTTCGGTAATTCTAGCAGCAGATGTTTAGTTCATTACAAATCATTAAAATCAAAACCATGCCTCCATACTAAACTTCATGGCAGCTGAGTAAATAGCATTTAGTTATTTACTTACACCCAAATTATTGATGACACAAGAATAGTCTCACTTTACAATAAAAAGAACAAAAAAATGAATGGGAAAAGAAGCTGCAATACAGAGCACCTATTCTATGAAGGCATAATTCTAAACTGTTCATAATAAATACTAAAATGTGAACTGAAAGCAATAGCTATGATTATAAAGGTGGGTTTAATTAATTATAACATTATAATCATTTCATGGATCCATAAACAAAATCTATTCCTGATTAGCTACTCTAACAGGTTATCAAATCCACTTATCTCTTTATATAAATATAAAGTCATGGAGCTTTATAAAGTATCTTATTCCTTAAATTAAGATTTTGGCAAAAAATAAATCATAAAAGGTAACAGTTATTATATTTTTAGTGCTCTGACATTATTTTAAAGAACAGTACATTGCATGCCATTTTTTTCTCCTAACCTAACTGAAATCAAAAAGTATAAAAAAAAAAATCATGAGGGAAGTGTATGTAACTCAAGCAATTGGGCACCTGCCTACCACATGGGAGGCCCTGGGTTCAGTTTCTAGTGCCTCCTAAAGAAGATGAGCAAGATAGCGAGCTGACGCAATAGGCTGGCACAGCAAGCTGACATGACTAAATGATCCAACAAGATGAAGCAACAAGATGACACAACAAAGAAGCACAACAAGGAAACACAACAAGCAGAGAACAGAGGTGGCGCAAGCCAGTGAGCACCCACCTCCCACACAGGAGGTCCAGGGTTTAGTTCCCCGTGCCTCCTAAAAGAGAAGACGAGCACACAACAGACAGACGAAGAAAGCAGACAGCAATCGCAAACAAGGGAGGGGGAGAAATAAGTAAATAAAATAAATCTTTAAAATAAAAAGAAACAATGGCAAATTAAAAAAAAAAAAGGTGAACGGGATAGAAATATACAGTCAAAATTGCTCTCATCATTCCACCCAAGAGGTAGTTCACTAAATCCTATAGATATTCCTAATTTTGTTAAGAGACTAAAATGTATTAAACATTCATACTGGTCCTAAATGTCCCCAAAACATTAGGCCATTTCCTCAAAAACGAGCAACTGCAACAAAATGCTAGAACCTCTGGCAAAATAACTGGAGAACCAAAGTTTTTAACTTTTGTTTTTTTAAAACATCAAAGTTGAAGTCATATCCTATGAACTATTAGTGAAAGTTACCAGGAAACGAGTCTTGACTTATCCCCTATCTCTCCAGGCTTTAGAAATGATAAAGCATGAACCTGTAATTATCTGCAACTTCTAAGTTACTTCCTATTACTATTACTTTTTCATTTTTAAGAATACAGTATTAGAAGGGCAAGAAGTTCTCAAAAGATTAATTCTGTTGAATGAGAGAACAGTTAAAGTATAATGACATAAAACAAAAAAATTAAAAGGAACCAGGGTTTCTTGGAGAAAAGGCTAATTTAATGTTTGAGCAGGAAATGTACTAAATCAGCACAAAATATCTTGTTGGAAAAGAAAGCAAGGAAACTAAAAAATGCTATCTGATCAAGTAAAAAAGATTCGGGAGCCAACCTGAAGAGGTTCTCCAGCCAAAAGAACGGACTACTTCAGCATACAAAAAAAAATTCTGATGGATTAAAATACGTTAGATATGTTAAGAATTTATAAGTTTATAATTATACTTGAAAAAAACAAAAGAACTTACTGACTACCTTTGGAGAATGGTTCTGGAAAACCAACTCCTTCTGAAAAATGGTAAAGAAGGAAAAAGAAACAAGCATTTTTATCCTGTAGTTGATGTGGAAAAAGTTCTTCATAGAAAAAGTCTAACTAATATATGAAGAAGGAATGACAGAATTAGAAACCACCATTTTGTAACCACCTAAATAACAATGGACCTAAGGTAGGCAGCTCCATCAGTGGCTGCTAAAACCTTTAGATGAAAAGCTGACAGAGAAGGGAAACGGACATGCATGGCCCAACAAATAGAGCTTCTGCCTACCATATAGGAGGCCCAGGGTTCCATACCCAGGGCCTCCTGGCCCATGTGGTGAGCTAGCACATGCAGAGTGCCGCCGAGTGCATGGAGTGCCGCCCTGCACAGGGGTGTCCCCCGCGTAGGAATGCACCCCATGCAGGAGTGCCCCTCATGCAAGGAGTGCCCCCTGCTCAGGAAGAGCCACCCCGTGCAGGGGTGCAGCCCACTCAGGAGTGGTGCTTTCCACATGGAGAGGTAACACAGCAAGATGACACAACAGAGAAGAGACCATATATGAGGCTCAACTAACTCGGGAGCTGAGATAACACGAGAGAATGATCGCCTCTCTCCCACTCCGGAAGGATGGGTTCCTGGAGCCACCTAATGAGAATACAACAGACACAGAAGAACACCCAGCGAATGGACACAGAGAGCAGACAATGGGGGGGAAAGGGGGAAGGGGGAGAAAACATTTTTTAAATTAAAAAAATAAAAAGCTGATAGAGAATTTGATAACTGTAAATCAGGATGACATCATCTAAACCCACTGACCATAATATAACAAAAAGTCAACGAGGCATTTTATATATATACCTCTGGATGTGATGCCACAGCAAGTATATGCTTATAAGAACTCTTGCCACACACAAAAAAAAATCAAGCCCAAATATAATCTAGTTTCTGGGTCTAACTAAAAGGAAGGAGCTAAACAATATCACAAGGATGCAGTAAGGAAAATCCACAAGGTAGGAATCTACAGGACAAATGACCTGGTTTCTTCAACAAATAATTTGCAAAGAAAACCAAAAAAGATAAGGGGAAAATATGGCTTAATCGACCGAATGCAATCAATGCATGAATCTTACAATTCATGATTTTTTTTAAATAAAAATTTTAAATGATAAGACAGAATCTGAATATTATTTATTTTAAGGAATTGATAATTGTTTAGGTATGATGACATTTTGGTTATCTTTTTTTAAAAAAGTTAAGTTGGGAAGCAGATGTGACTCAAGTGATAAGGCCTCCGCCTACCATATGAGAACCCAGGTTTGATCCCTGGCACCTCCTGGTGAAAAAGAAGAGAAAGCATGCCTGCGCGGTGATCCAGTGCCCATGTGGCGAGCCAGTGCCCACGTGGTAAGCCGAGTGCCCGGATGAGTGCTCATGTGACAAGCTGAGTGCCCACGTGGTGAGCCAAGTGCCTGCCATGAGTGTCTGCCTGGCACACGGCGAGCCAGTGCCACACAGCAAGCCAGTGCCAGCGTAAGTAAGTCACACAGCAAGATGATAACACAACAAGAGAGAGACGAAGGGGAGAGTCAAGGTGAGGTACAGCAGAGACCATGAACTGAGGTGGCGCAAGTGACAGGGAACCTCTCGCCATATCAGAGGTCCCCAGGATCAAATCCTGGTGAATCCTAGAGGAGAAAGATGACAAGAGAAGACAAAAAGAGAAATAGATATAGAAGATCACAGAGCGAATGGACACAGACAGCAAAAATAGCAGGGCAGGGGAGGAGGAGGGGAAAAAACAAAGTTAAGTTATATTTATTGAAGAATATACAATCAAAATGATATGCTATCTGGAATCTGTTTCAAATAAATAAATGAGGGAAGCGCATTTGGCTCAACTGATAAAGCATCTGCCTACTACACGGGAGGTCCAGGGTTCAAACCCCGGCCCTCCTGACCCGTGTGATGAGCTGGCCCACACATAGAGCTGATGCGCGCAAGGAGTGCCATGCCACGCAGGTTTGTCCCACATGCAGGGGAGCCCCACACACAAGGAGTGCACCCCATAAGGAAAGCCACCCTGCGCAAACAAAATGCAGCCTGCCCACACACACGGACAGCTGACACAAGATGACATAACAAAAAAGAGACACAGATTCCCAGTGCTGCTGACAAGAATACAAGTGGACACAGAAAACAGACAACAGGGGGGTGGGAAGGGGAGAGAAATAAATAAATAAATAAATAAACCAAGAGAGTAGGGAAAATGAAAACATACAGATAAAACAAGATTGGCCATGTGTAAACTGTTTTCAGTGGATAATGGGTATATGGTACTTGAATTTTCAATTATAAATGCTCAGATAAAGAATAACTCGGAAATGCTTTATTCTGCAGATAAGGATAAGATAGTCTACTCCCAAACAAAAGAAATTTCACAAGGACAGGCTATCTTCTTAGCTATTTTTTTTAATTTAATTATATTGCATAATTGGAAATTCTAGCTTACCATTTTAGAATGATAATACAAAACAGAGATCTGCATATATTCCCTGTAAAAGGCCAGAAAGTAAATGCTATGTTTTGTGGACCATACACAACTACTTAACTTTGCCATTAGAGTGGGAAAGAAGCCACTATATGTAAACCACCAACCATGGTTATGTTCCAATAAAACTTTATTTATGGGCACTGAAATTTGAATTTCATATAATTTTCATATTTCATGAAATATTATTCTTTTGATTTTTGTTTAGCCATTTAAAAATATTAAAACCATTCTTAGCACACAGACCATACAAAAATAAAATAGGCAGTAAGCAAGAAAGGGCCCATGAGTACGTAGTTTCCTGATACAAAATAGTAATAGTAGTAATAACAGAATAATTTTTACCAGTTTTATAAGCAACTCAACTGCCATTAAAGTCCCTACTTCAAGAAAGAGTTTAAATTAAAAAGAAACACAAAAGCAAGCCACAGCAGCATACCTTAGAACTAGAAGCATTTAACATGGTAGCTGAAATTCCTAATTGTTTTAAAACCATTAATTGGTCTTCCATAAGAGAGATTAATGGACAGATCACGAGTGTAAAACCTAAAAAGGAAAAACATCAAATTTAAATAGTACACCACTGCCACAAGGAATGGCCAACATTTCACTTCTTTGTCATAACTTGGGGCTCTAACCATCAATTCAGACTAATTTGCAATGCAGCTTGAGAAATATACTATTCTTAACTCATTAATCAGGGTTGTAAATAAGAATGATATCTATCTATCTATCTATCTATCTATCTATCTATTTATTTATTTATTTATTTATTTATTTCTCTCCCCTTCTCCCCACCCCGTTGTCTGTTCTCTGTGTCTCTCTGCTGTGTCTTCTTCATCCGCTTTGGTTGTTGTCAGCGGCATGGGAATCTGTGTTTCTTTTTGTTCCATCATCTTGTGCCAGCTCTCCGCATGTGTGGCGCCATTCCTGGGCAGGCTGCACTTTCTTTCGTGCTGGGTGGCTCTCCTCATAGGGCGCACTCCTTGTGCATGGGGCTCCCCTATGCAGGGGACACCCCTGCGTGGCAGGGCACTCCTTGCGCGCATCAGCGCTGAGCATGGACCAGCTCCACACGGGTCAAGGAGGCCCGGGGTTTGAACCACAGACCTCCCATGTGGTAGACCGACGCCCTAACCACTGGGCCAAGTCCGCTTCCCAAGAATGATTATACAAGGTAAGTATAAGCTAAATTAGCAAAAATAAGAGTAAACAGATATATAAAATTAGACTAAACATTTTTAACCATCAGTTTTGGTAATCTCATTAAGTAATATAAAATCAGGTCAAATACTATACAGTTACACCAGAGAAAATTATTCCAAATTTTTCCAAAGAAAACATAGCAACATGGGTAATTAAGAATGAAAGGAGGGAAGCAGACTTGGCCCAATGAATAGGGCATCCGCCTACCACATGGGAGGTCCGAGGTTCAAACCCCAGGCCTCCTTGACCCATGTGGAGCTAGCCCATGTGCAGTGTTGATGCGGGCAAGGAGTGCCATGCCACGCAGGGGTGTCCCCCATGTAGGGAGCCCAGGCGCAAGGAGTGCGCCCATAAGGAGAGCCGCCCAGTTCGAAAGAAAGTGCAGCCTGCCCAAGAATGGCACTGCACACACAGACAGCTGACACAACAAATGACGCAACAAAAAGAGACACAGATTCCCAGTGCCGCTGACAAGAATACAAGTGGACACAGAAGAACACGCAGCGAATGGACAGAGAGAGAAGACAATGGGGGGGGGGAGGCCGGGAAGGAGAGAGAAATAATTAAAAAAATAAATCTTTAAAAAAAAAAAATTATAGGTGCATGAGTATTCTTCCACTTATTGTACCAGATTAATTCATTCTGAGTAGAAATCAGTTAACAGTTTATTGTCTGCATAAAGTTCTAGTAATATACCCCCCTTTTAATAGCTGAAACTGTTCAAAATTACCAGAGCTATTTTACATTGTTAAAATCATATGACCTTACATTTCTGTAGTTTGACCCTGACAGTAACTTCTAGTGAGAGGAGAGTCATTTAAAAAACACATTCAGATTAAGATCTTCTCAGGGATTTCGCCTTCTCAATTGTTCTCTCTCCTGTATTTTGCTCTTCCCCCTTATTACTAGCATCATCTCGTTATACTTAAACCTGGTCAAATCTCTCTCATCTTTGACAAAACCTTAGACACCTCATTTATGGTTCACTCTTTTTCCCTTCATAACCATACTTTTCTAAAGAATGGCCCATGCTAGCACCACTTCCTCAATTACTACCCATTTCCAAACCACTGCTATTTGATTTCCACCCAACCATTCTGCTGAAATTGGTCTGGCCAAGGTCATAAATGAGTACCTTGCCACTAAACCCAAAGTCCTTATTTTACTTGACCTTTTGATGCCATTGGTCATTACTACTGACCAATCCCTCCTTGAAACACTTCTGTCCCCAGGCTTTTAATGACACCATACTCTCCTGATGATCCTCCCTCACTCTGGCTGTTCCTTTTCAATCTGGAAGCCCCTCTTTCTCTGTTTCTGTTCTAGGCCCTCTTCTCAAATTGCTCTGGATGATATAAATTACTCTCATGGATATTCAATGGGAATTGCCACATTGAGATTCTCTAACTCTTCTCTCTAATCCAGATCTCTCACACCAAGCTGTAGACGCCTGCATCCTCCTGGTCATGGGACAATTCTACCTGGATGTCTTACAGGCACCTGAAATTCAACATACTGAATTCATCTTCTTCCCTCTTTTCCCATTCCCAGACATGTTCTTTCTGCAGTACACTAAATTTCAGTGAACAACTTCATCATTTGCTCAAGCCAAAAATTTGGGTATCATTCTTGACTATGCCTTCTCCCTTCCCCTACATCTAATTAATACCAATTCCTATCCAATCTACCTCCTAAATATTTCTGGAATCCCTCCATCTACTGGAATTATCTTTCTCAAGCAAAAACCTGAGAAGTTACCTACCTATTTAAAACCCTCCAATGGCTTCCTGTTAATCTAAAAGAAAATTTTAAAAATGGCTCTTTCCGCATCGCTTGACACTGCATGCCATACTGAGATGCTTCAAGTTACAGAATGCACCCTAGGGGGCACGTTCTCTCTTACTCTGGTGCTCTCACACGTTGCTCTACAGCGTGACCACTCTTCCTTCCTCCCGTCCCATCTGCCTACTCATCCTTTAGCTTTCAGTTCAAATGCCACTTCCTCAAGACAGCCTTTCTTGACATCCCCTAGACCACATCACATCTTCACAGACTCTTCAATTCCATATTAAAACCTTTATCCCAAAACCCTTATTGCACCTTCTTACAAACTACTTATATTCTCTAGACCAGGGATCAGCAAACTTAGGGTTGGCTACCTATTTTTATAAATAAAGTTTTATTAGAACACAACCGCGCCCTCTGGTCTATGTATTGCCCAAGGCTGCTATTTGTTAAAAAGGCAGAGTAGAGTAAGCTATCACAGAAACCAAAGCACCACAAAGCCTAAAATAATTACTACCTGGCTCTTTAAGAAAAGTTTGCTCACTGCTGCTCTAGACCCCTGGAACTCCCCAACCAGCAGCTTCTGTAACACCAGGGAACTTGTTAGAAATTTAGAGAAGCAAAATCTTGGCTCTCATGCCTGACTTGGGTCACACACTAAACAGAAAGAATCTGCATGATAAAGGGATCCCCTAGGTAATTCATATGCAGACTAAAGTTTGAGAAAACACTGCTGGAAGCTATGAGCTCTGTGAAAAATGGACCTTGCCTATTTTGTTCACAGCCTAGCTCCACAGCTGATACTCAGGAAAGATCTAGAACTCGCATCCAGGTCTACTGACACTTTTTCCAGTTCTTCTCCTACAACCTGTTTCTTAATTATGTTTCACGAACTAGATGGAAAACATTACTCTCAAGAGTCTTTAAGGTTTCCCCTTAAGTGAATCCTTTAAACATATATTAATGCAGAGATGAATAAAACAAATATTCACTTGATATTTACATGTGTGGTTAGAAATTATTTTTTAAAACACATAAAAATTTATCAAGAAAACAGACATTTCCTCAACTAAAAATGAACCTTTATTACTACATACCATCTGCACATAATGCTGGCAACTGATAGCACAAGCTCTTCCCACCTCCTGTTGGCATAACCAGGAACACCTCCTTTCCAGCCATTGTTACATTGATCGTTTCAAGCTGAAGCGATCGGAATTTTTGCAGTTTAAAGACATTTTGCAGAACATCTTTAACCTTTCCAGACCAGGGAAAATCTAGAAAGAGAAAAATAAGCCAAAAACATTAGACCTATTGGGCTTATAAATGAAACACAAACTTGAATGGTAGCTTTTACAAGGGAAAAGAATAGTATAAACATATATAAGAGGGAAACGGACTTTGGCCCAGTGGTTAGGGCATCCGTCTACCACATGGGAGGTCCGCGGTTCAAACCCCGGGCCTCCCTGACCCGTGTGGAGCTGGCACATGCACAGTGCAGATACGCGCAAAGAGTGCCCTGCCACGCAGGGGTGTCCCCCGCGTAGGGGAGCCCCACGTGCAAGGAGTGCGCCCGTAAGGAGAGCCGCCCAGCACGAAAGAAAGTGCAGCCTGCCCAGGAATGGTGCCGCCCACACTTCCTGTGCCGCTGACGACAACAGAAGCGGACAAAGAAACAAGACGCAGCAAATAGACACAGAGAACAGACAACCGGGGGAGGGGGGAAATTAAATAAATAAATAAATCTTTAAAAAAAAAAAAAAAAAAGAGATGAGAGGTGGAGCTGGTTTCGGGAGGGCGAGTTGTCCTGGGTGGTGTTTCACGGACAATTACGGGACATTGTAGATCCCCCCAGGGCCCACTGGATGGAACGTGGGAGAGTGTGGGCTATGATGTGGATCATTGACTATGGGGTGCAGTGATGCTCAGAGATGTTCTTACCAGGTGCAATGGATGTGTCACGATGATGGGAGCAAGTGTTGCTGTGGGGGGAGTGGGGGGTGGGGGCGGTGAGGTTAAATGGGACCTATTTTTTTTTAATGTAATTTTTAAAAATAAATAAATAATTTTAAAAAAAACATATATGAGATTTTTAATACTAAAGGACCATTTAACTTTAACAATAATAACTTTGAGGTTAGTTTAAACTCACAAAACTAAGCAAAGCAAAAACAAATTAAATGACACATCATAAGAAACTGTATATTAGAAATAAAAACATTTGCCAGTTTAGAATTATCCCACACAGAGAAGTTGGTGTTTGGTGGGGTATTTGAAAAACAGTATAAATGCTGATCAGGGAATTCACAGTATCACAAAAAAAATCAAGCACTTTGAACAATTAACAATTGTCAAGAATTTTTGTTGTAAATAGCTTGTTTAAAGCAAATCACCAGGGTAAGGAACATGGCTCAACTGATAGAGCATTCATCTACCATATGGAGGGTCCAGGGTTCGATCCCCAGGGCCTCCTTGACCTGTGTGGAGCTGGCCCATGCGCAGTGCTGCCACACACAAGGAGTGCCATGCCACGCAGGGAAGTTCCCCACATATGGGAGCCCCACTTGCAAGGAGTGCACCCCGTAGGGAGAGCTGCCCAGCGTGAAAAAAGTGCAGCCTGCCCAGGAGTCATGCCACACACATGGAGAGCTGACACAGCAAGATGACACAACAAAAAAGAGACACAATTTCCCAGTGCCACAGGATAATGCAAGCAGATGCAGAAGAAAACAGAGCGAATGGACACAGCAGACCACAGTGGGTAAGGGGAGAGGAATAAATAAAACAAATCTTAAAAAAAAAAAAAAGTTAAATATTAAAAAATAAAGCAAATCACCAGAAAACAATGTCCCCCCCCCAAAAAAAACGGCAATTCTTTCTGACCCTATGTTATTCTATAATTAAAAATAAACATAATGTTTAACAAGATCTTGAACCAAGAAAGATTTGTTCACTAGGGCAGAAAAATGAACTAGATTTTAGCAAGGAGTTTAAATAATTTCTTTCTTAATATTTTTTTTTCTTTTTAGTTAACACTTAGAAACTTTAATTAAAATAAATACCTTGTTTTCCAAGCATTGATTATATTTGGAAAAAAATAATAAAGTCTGAGTAACAAAAGCTTAACTGAGAAAGATACTGAAAGTGAGTAAAGATGGGCAGCCTCCAAGTTTCCCATTGCATTTAGAGAGTATAACCTGACAGAAAGTGTGGATTCACTGTTATGGGGTAAACAGTGTCCCCCAAAGACACATTCAAGTCTTAGCCCCTGGTCCTGTGAATGAGGCCTTGCATGGAAACAAGATCTTTGAAAAGGCTCTTAATTAAGATGAGGCCACACTGGGTTAGGTGACCCCAAATCCAATACAAGTGTCCTTATAAGAAGGGAGGAACTGGGCACAGACACACACGGGAGAAGGCAGAAGCCCAAGGACTCCCAGCACCCACCAGAAGCTGGGAAGAGGCAAGGATGGGCTCTCCCCTCCAGATGTCGTCCTTCTGGCCTCCAGACCTGAGACCATTGATCTCTGCTGTGTTAAGCCACCAACTTTGTGGTACTTTGTTACAGCAACTCTGGGAAACTAAAAACCATGGAGAATAATTTAACTCTAGTTTAAAGAAGCAAGAAGGAAAGGAAAAAACAAAAAACTAGCAAAGGAAAAAAAGTAAACCTTCTTTATTCCAAGCAGCAGGTGAAGAATCACATTTGTTGCTTCCAGCACAAGAATCCTCTAGACTCTCCTTTATTTTCTTAGTTAGGACTGTTTTCTTCTGAATAAGCTCCTGTTGCCTTTCCATAAGTTCTTGAATTTGAATGTCCACTGCATGTAGCTCACTGGTTACGGAATCCAGTTCCTCAGTTAAAGCTGTGATGAGGGAAAGAAAATATAATGATAAGCTTAGAGTTATTTAAAACTTTTACGTTTTCTCATTGATTTGTAGGATATGTTCCCAATACACTAGCTACAGGCAAACTTAAAGTAGGATAGCAGAGTGGTTAAGAACATGTTTTAGAGCCACACAGACCTGGTTAAATCTCAGGTCCTCCTCTCACCTGCTTGAGTGACCTCAGGCAAGCTACTTAACTGAGCCTCAATTTCTATATCTTAAAGTGGGGTTAATACCTAACTTTCATAGTAGTATTATAAAGAATTAAGCAAGATGGGAAGCGGACTTGGCCCAGTGGTTAGGGCGTCCGTCTACCACATGGGAGGTCCACGGTTCAAACCCCGGGCCTCCTTGACCAATGTGGAGGTGGCCCATGCGCAGTGCTGATGCACGCAAGGAGTGCCCTGCCACGCAGGGGTGTCCCCACATAAGGGAGCCACACGCGCAAGGAGTGTACCCCGTAAGGAGAGCCGCCCAGCGCGAAAGAAAGTGCAGCCTGCCCAGGAATGGAGCCGCACACACAGAGAGCTGACACAACAAGATGACGCAACAAAAAGAAACACAATTCCTGTGCCACTGACAACAACAGAAGCGGACAAAGAAGAACACGCTGCAAATAGACACAGAGAACAGACAACTGGGGCGGGTGGGGGGGGGGAGGGGAGAGAAATAAATAAATAAATCTTAAAAAAAAAAAAGCAACAGGTGTAGCTCAGTGGTTGAGCACCTGCTTCCTATGTATGAGATCCCAGGTTCAATCCTAGGTATCTCCTTAAAAATAAAAAAATAATTAAAAATTTTAAAAAGAGACATCAAATATTCTACAGGAATTGGCATTACAACTCCATTGTATCTAATTTATAAAGAGGCCTCAGTGTATGATTCTAATCAATCCAAGTATTAAAATCAAAATGAGATTCCCTTTGACACATCAATGATAGCTACGAAAAAGATTAAAGATGTTCTTGGTGCTTTCTAATACATCCACCTGCATTAATCAGCCAGTTTTAATATCTCCTCGTGCAATGAAATCTTATGGTTACATTTTCAAAAGTAGGATATTGTGGTGGCTTTGTATTGTACCACATGCCGAACTCCCTTCTCTGTATGATTCTGGGCTAGGGTTGGCCACAAGTGAACTCTGACACATACTAAAGGTGGGAATGAAGCAGTAGTCATGTTGTTCCTATCTGTAGTTAGCGTAGATCAGGTGCTGCTGCAGTTCGCTCACATTCTCCTGGATCTGCAGGCTTACCCTGCTGGCATGGGGCAGAAGCCAGGACTGTTCCTCCAGCTCCTGCTCAGTCTCCTTGGGGCAGCAGCTTCCCTGAACCTTAGAACAGGTTTGTGTGCAGCTTTCTGTGATGAACTGCACCAGCTCTTCACCAGGGCACCAGCCTTCAAAGGCAGAGCTTGGGAGCAACGACACACTGACATGAGTCCCAATAAGAGAGAGATGGGTTCCACTTTGTCCTCAAGGGTTGCAGCTTGTCCCTGCAGGTTCCAGCTTGCCTTTACCTCCCCCAAACCACATCCTTCTTCCCTTCCTAACCGCTGGTCCTGTGACTTCAGAACAGCAGCAGACACAGGTACAACTGCTTAGCCAGCACCCATGCACACATAAGGACTACTGCCTACAATAAATCCCTTACACCACTCACAATGGCTCGGCTTCCCTGATCAAACCCAAACTAGGAAAGATTTTCTTCCAGAGGAACAGAAACTGAAGGATGGGTTTTGTTCTCCTAATTGTCTCTGGGTTATCTGGAATTATTTCTCTGATCTAATAGATATAAAGGCATTAATGACCTGTTTCCAGTGGCAAAGGGGACACTGGTGTTCCACAGCATGCAGTGGAAAAGGGTATTTAAATTATAACCTGTAGACATCAGTAATTAAAAGTGTAGAGAAAGCAAGTCTTTGGGTAGCCAAGTAGTTGCTGTCGCAGAACATTTTAGTGAGACAAAGAATAATGGAAGGTATGCTGGAGAACTTGGAGAAGAACTGCTGGACCTCCCTTAAGGACCTCAACGTTTCTATGATTGCCCTAAAAGAAACCCTTCTTTTCTGTAGCTACAGGGCCAAGATTTCTGAAAACCAATCCTAAGTCTAGATCCCGCAAGTGGCTGAATTACGATACAAACTGAATTCCCAACCTCACGGGGACTCTTAACTTACAAAGTTAGGGCACTGACGGGATAGGAAACATATACGCAGATTCTAAAGAAGCTACTAAATTCTAAGTCTCCTTGGCCCTTCCTCCTCTTCCTGAAATGGTTAGCCTCCTGCTACCTAAAATACTTGGAATAGCCACTCCTGAGGTGGTTGCCTTGCAAGGGACTGCTGATCCTCCTACAGATCGACTCCCACCACCTCTCAGTAGTTTCAAGCCCCAGCAAGCCCAGGGGATGTGATACAAGAAATGCAATATTCACCAAGAGTTACATTTCCCAAAAGAGGTCAATAGAAACCTAGGAAATATATGTGAGAGTAGATCCTGTGGGTAGATAAGATAGTGTTGAATCAACAAAAAGTTATTAAGATGGACTGGCTAAGAAATTCTGGGTTTAATGTGCTACGTATTATAGCACTAATAATTTGCTTGATTGGCTTCCTGAAACCTGGCACCAAAGAACAATGTCAGAAAATTGGGATGGAGACACAGGCATGGATTTCAATGAGGTTGAAGTGCCAGAACTTCCTGGGTATAAAGGAAGCTCTCCAAAGGCTGAGGGAGAACAGATTTACCACCCACCCCCTTGCTCTCTGTCCTTCAGGATCCAGGGGACTCTCCTTTTACCAAGGCTGTGCGAAATACATTCATGAAGGGAGCCCAAGACACCCTGAAGAGGACTGTGGCGGCTGTTCTCTGTAAGCCAGGAACGACTGGGGTAAGTACTGCCTTCAAACTGGACTCCTGAATTCAATGAGAATGATGCAATCCGTGGTACTGGAGAAAAGTGTTGGCAATTAATGACCAAGTACAAAAAAGATGTGGTTCCCATAATGGGCAGTAATCAGAACAGTGTGACCCACAGAAATCTTTCATGCTACATTAATTGATCATGATGTCCCTAAAGGAAACAGATTACTTGGTTTGTATATATAGAAAAGCTCTAATTCTGGTAAATTTAAGTCTCCTTATATACTATGAATCACCACAAGTAGAGTCACAGCCCCTCAATCAATTCCCAGGCTTGAGTCACGTCATACAGCCAGCGACCCTTGAATGAAGGTTGGGTCTCCTTGAGGAAGGCCCTACTAAACTGAAAATCTTCCCTCTAGCCTTCCCCGGAGAAATTTTATCACAGTAATTGTCCAACAGCAGAAGGGATTTAATTAACTTCTCAGGAGTTCCTGAACATTAGCTCTGAACTGATGCTGGTTCCTGGACATCCAAAGCACCACTGTGACCCACCAGGGCAAGGACTGAACTTCTAGAAGACATGTGATCAAAGAAATATGGATGGGTCTATCATACAGTGGGCACAGTAAAACTCTGTGGTTACTTCCCTAGTTCCAGGATGTAAAATCAGAACATATATTTTAGCAACTGGCAAAATTCCCACATTGGTTTCCAGACCCAAAAGGAAGTGAGAACTATATGGTATAGGGAAGGTCAAGTGGGAGCCAGTAAAACTGCCTTTACCCATCAAAGCAGTAAACCAAAAGTGTTACTGCATTCCTGGAGGGACTGCAGAAGTGACAGCCACCATAAAGGGCTTGAAAGATGCAGGAGTGAAGCTTCTTACCACATCTCCATTGAACTCGCCAAGATGGCATGCGCAGAGGATAAAGGGATTCTGGAGATTCACAATGGATTACTGTGAAATTAACCAGGGGTGACTCCAAATTGCAGCTGCTGTTCCAGATGTGCATTCATTGTTAGAACATAACACATCCCCTGGTCCCTGGTATTCAGTCATAGATCTGCTGAATGTTTTAGTCTCTCTACCTGTTAGTAAAGACCATCAAGAGTAGTTTGCTTCCAGCTGGCAAGGCCACCAACACATCTTCACTATCCTATCTCAGGGCTATATGAACTCTCTAGCCCTACGTCATAATCTAATCTGCAGGGACCTTGAGTGCCTGACCATTATACGTTACATTTATGGTATTATGCTTATCTCACCTGGTAAGCAACTGCTCTAGACAAAGTATTAAGACTTATGCATACCAGAAGACGGAAGATAAATTCCGCAAAAATTTGGGGGCCTGCAACCCAACAATATGCCCCACACTCTTCTATAAGGCCCAAGGTGTGGGGCATACTAGGATACCCCTTCCAAGGAGGACAAGATGCTACATCTGGCCCTTCCTATCATTATGGAAGGAGCACAAAGCTTAGTGGGAATGTTTAGATTTGGGAGGCCACTTATACCTCACTTAGTAACACATACCTCATTTACCAAGTAACCCCAAAAGCTGCCAGTTTTGAGCAGGGCCTTCAAACAAGAGGTAACGGTGCCATACAACTTCTCTTGCCACTTAATCCATTTGGCTCAAAAGATTTGAAGATACTTTAAATGTCTATACCAAGCAGGATGCTACACGGCATCTTTGGCCATACAGATGAGTCACAACACAGACCATGAGGAGTTTGGAGCACAGCTATGCCATCCTCTAAAGATAATTATCTTCCTTTTGGAAAAAACTTCTGGATTGCTCCTGGGTCTTAAAAGAGAAGAAGTTACTATGTGGCCTGCAATGCCTATTATCAACCAGGTATCATCCAATCCTGCAAGCCATAAAGCAGACCTCCATCATGACATGAAGTAGTATACGCAAGAGCTACCACAAGTAGGGTGTAAATGAAGGCATGAGCAGTAGCCCAAATGCTGCTAGCTTGACTCCTCTCCACCTACACCTCTGCTTCATGTGAGTTCCCTAATACTAGCTGAGTGAGAAAGAAAAATGAAGCCTGATATACAGAAGGATCTGCACAATATACTAGACCACTGGAAAGGGAGTAACTAAAGCATGACAGCCCCTTTCCAGGGCAGCCCTGAAGAACAGTGAGGAAGGAAACTTCTCCCAGCTGGCAGAATCTCAAACAGTACACATGGGTATTCATTTGGCCAGAGGTACACATCCACACAAATTCACGAGCAATGCCTGATGGATTTGGCTAGAATTTGGAATGAAAATTGGAAAATTGGTGGTAATGAGGTCTGGGGAACAGGTACACACACACACCTCTCTGACTGGGCTCAGAATGTGAAGAGATTTGTGTCTCTTATGAATTCTTACCAAAATGTAACCTCTACCAAGGAAGAATTTAATGAATCAGGTGGAGATTATGACCCATTCTGTGAATATATGGTCAGCCTCTTTCCCAGCCACCCCGTCCTTGTTCAGTGGGCTCAAGAAAAAAGTGCCCATGTTGCTGAGAGCAAGGAGATGTGGAATGGGTAGTGGAAGAAGGCAGTTATAATACCAGCTATGTATTATATGACCAGCTGACAAATAAGAACTGTAATATTTATAAGCATTTCTTCCTTATTTTGATATATGTGTATAACCAATTCGTTTGTTTGGTCCCCTCTCCAATTCCCCTACTATCTAACAAAAGATGTATAATCACATTACAAGATTATCAAGGAGGATGTCCGCAAGAAGAGGAATGAGCATCACCCAAAAATGAATAAAGAGTATCTACACCCTCATATCTGCACAAAGGATAGTTCCATCTTGTTGAGCAGAAGTCCGATTTTGCTACTGTCTTTATTTGGAAGTAAAATATGGTTAAAGATAGTGTATGGACGTCAAGTAGACAAGGGGTGGACTCCGTTGGATTTGTAAAATGTAAAATGGTATACACACCCTGGAAAACAGTTTGGCAGTTTCTCAAAAAAAAAAAAACAAACAAACAGAGTTACCATATGACCCAACAATTCCACTTCTGAAAGCAGGGACTGGAACAGATATTTACATACCAATGTTCATAGCACCATTGTTCACAATAGCCTTCTGGTGGAAACAACCCAAGTATCCATCAACCAAAGAATGCACGCAATGGAATATTATCCAGCCATAAAAAGGAATGAAGTTCTGATGCATGCTATAATATGGATGAACCCTAATGACCTCATTTTGAGTGAAATAAGCCTGATACAACCAGACAAATACTGCATGAGCTCACTTATTAAAAAACAAATAGAATATGCAAATTTTATTAAAATGCTTCAAATTCTGCTCCTAGGAATTTGCCTTAAGAGAATAATCAGAAAGGCACACAAAAATTTAGATTCAAAGATGTTTAATGCAGGATTATTTACATTTTAAAAATGGGAACAGTCTAAAATTTCAACAGTAGTTGACTAAGTAAATAACACTTGAAAAGAACAGGATACATATATTTATAACATATAACTTACCTAAAAATATACCTATATTCTATATTTAAATTATATTTTAAAATCAAGTTACAAAACAATAGCTATAAAACGTTACAAATTTTGTTGAAAATTATACATCTATGTTAACAGTATTAATCTGAGAGTGGAATTAGAAATGAATTGTATTTTTTTCTTTATACATTCTAAGGTTTCCCACAATTCTATCAAAAACATATTCCCCTAATCAGAAAATTTAAAACAATTTTTTAAAAATACAATTTGAAATGGAATAGAATAAACAAAAAAAGTAATCATTTCCACTAACCTGTAACGGACGCCATTCTCAAACTGAATCGGAGATCCAAATTTCTTTCTAAAAATGAATAAAAAATCATAGCACCATTTTTTAAAAGAACTACCATTGATAGTGCTCAATCAATGATAATCTGTCACTACTAAGCCCAAAAAAATGTTAGAAAGTAAATTACATATTACAGGAACCTTTCAAGTAAGGACTATGTGATTCTTCCCACACTACCTTTTACAGGAAATTCTCTGTACTTCGAACAGGTGCCCAAAATCACATAAAAATATACAAGACAGATACAATGTCAATAACACCAAACATTCACCAAATGAAAAGTGATATAGCAAAAAAGTAAAGATTTGAGGTTAAGCAGGCCAGTCTGGATGTCAGTTCTAGTGCTAAATTGCTGTGACCTATCCTATTCCTTTAAGCCTCTATAAAATTGGGATGACTGAACCTGTTTTACAAATAACAAGTTAGATAGATGCGAATGTCACAGATTAAGAAAAATCCATCCATCCACACATGATCAAATTAATCCCTTAAAATGTGTTTAAAACTTAGGTGCAACTTTGAAAAAAGAATTGGCCTTCTAAGAACAGGTTAGATTTCAGAGAGAGCGAACACAGAAAATTCAAAGAGGTAGGAAAAAATACGGTTTGTATTAAGGAACTCCAAGTATGTAAGGATGACTAAAATTAGAGGGCCTATGGACAATGGAAGATAAGGCTTGAGGGTAGGACCTTTATATTCCCCATAAACTCCATGGATACCTTTTCCCAACTCTCTGGTGTAGACAAACCAACATTTTCTAAAAGTAACTTAAAATGTTCTCTGCAGGTAACTTCAGCAACAACCTACCCTCACCCAGACTGCTGACCTTAAGCCCTTCCTACATTCTGAATCCTGAAGGCACCCCTAGGCTGGGTCCTTCATGCCTTCCTAAGGCCTTCGGAAGGGCCAGTCCACTGAAAGACTTTTAAGTAGGGCAGTAAATGGAAGACTTCTAATTTTCTATTTTTATAAGCATCTCATCACCTCTTCCTGGAAACGTAATTCCCCTTTGCTAAACGGTAAGATTTTTCAGCAGAGCAGGGGTTGAGTCACTTCGGTTTTGTAGCCACAAAGCCCTGCAAAAAGCCTTGCATATGAAAAGCACGAGCTCAATAGGGTTGCTGAGATTGAAGGCGGGGGCTACTGCTACTTCTTTGAATGATTCCGTTATAAGACTGCTCATAAACTCTCTCCTTCCCCAAATGATGCAGTTCAAGCAAAGGGCATCACAACATAAAACGTATTCGTAAACGAGTGCGCTCTAGCAGAAGTATGCGCGAGACACCCACAGGAAAAATTTTACGGAGTGAAAGTCAGATGATCAGGGCTGGAGGAAATGCCCCGAAGGGAACACAGGCTAAAGCGGATGCACAGTCGCTCTGCGCCCCGGCGACAGCGATGCGAGGCCAACCGTCGTCACCTGATACCCTCCCTCATGCCACAGCGAGGCGGGGATGGAGGAAGCTTCCCCAGCGGCACCTCCCTGAAAACCGGACACGAGCCGCCTTCGAGGTCTAAACCTCAGCACGAAAGAGGCCGCGGGGATCCACGGAGCCGGTCTGCAGGCGAGCGTGCACCGGAGCCCGGGCTCCCCGCGCGCAGCGGCGGCCAACGCCCCGGCCGCGCCCCTGCCCAGGCGCGGGAGGCAGGGCACCGCCAGAAGAGACGGCAGCAGGCGCGCGCTCGGCCCCCAAGCTGTCACAAGAACTGCCCCCGCGGGCTGAGGGGCGCCTGGCCCGCAGGCACCACGCACCTTCGGTCGCTCGTCCTCGAAGGTTCCCGCCACCCGGTTCCCCGCGGTCCCCCGCCGGCAGCGCCCAGCCTTCCGGGGCGGCCCAGGCGACCAATCGCCAGCAGACCCTTCTCTAATTGGTCCAGGGCCGTAGCCGCCTCGCACGTCAGCGAACAAGGCCGCCTGCGATTGGCGGATTCTGGGAGCGGGTGTAGCCAATGGGCAGCGGCCTTGGAGCGGGGTAGGTGGCTGCGTGTTTCCGGAAGACGTGGCGGCTCGCTCTGGGGCTGCTTCCCGGCCGCTTCCTACGGGTCTGCTGGACGTCCTAGGCGCCCCGAAGTGCTGCCGTCGCCCCTGCCCCCGCCGGAGTCCCCACCGCCGTAGCCATGATCTCCTTAACGGACACCCAGAGTAAGCACCCGCGCCGGGCCCTGCTGCCCCTCCTCGAGCCCCGCACGCCCCGTGCTCGGCTGGGTCTCGCCCGCACCCCCCCCCCCACACCCCGGGCTCAATGAATGGAGCTGCGCGTCGGGGGCGGCGGCCTGCGAGCCCGGGCGAGGGCTGGGGGGACCTGGAGGACTGCCTCGCTGGCGAAGGGGCAGCCTTGCTGTGGGGGCCCTGGGAGGAGACACGCTGGGGTCGGGAGAGACGCCCAAACTGCTCAGGGGGAGCTTGAGCTTGTGGTCTCCGCGCTCTGCGCGGGGGGAATGGGCGCTTTGTTCCTGGGGCGGCAGCAGCTGAAAGTTTGGAGCGCGGTGCCGGCAGCCCACTCTCGAGGATTTCTCTGCACATGGCACGGCCAGGGTCTCTTAACCAGTCACCGGCTGGTTCTTTGCTTGAGAGGCGGTAATTCAAGTGTCAGCTATTGTAGGCTCCTTTGAAAAACGTGCTTGCATGTAAATATTTTGAATTTCGCTTGTGCCACCACTTGAAGCACATTCCAGTAATCCCTTGAAACCACTTCACTGTTCTACCCGCTAATGTTTCAATAGTAGTGAAAAGCCACTTTGTGTTCCGTTAAGGATTTCATCCGTTAATGTTCTATATCGTACTTGATGGCATGTTTTATTGTTTGAGCATCCTTGTTCTGCCTGAGTCCTCCAGGCCTAATTTCAGCTCTAAAGTTAGCATCATTTTGGTTTTTGTGTTGTTGTTGTTGTTTTTCAGTATAACAGTTTCAATTTTCTACCCCTTCTTGTCAATCTTAGTGATTTTGGTATTTATATTTCTGACCAAGCCGTGCACTTCTTATCTTTTGGTGATAGTGATAAGTCAGTCTCTTTTTGCTTCACTTTCTTTTCTTATTCCAGTTTACTCAGATTGTTAAGATTTTAAGAAACAGTCTGTCAAAGTGAAAATAGAACTTAATTTAAAATGGTGTCTTTAAAATTTAGATTCCAGCCATGGCAGACTTGCACTTCACAGAGCTTCTAAGGTCTCCTGCACACAGTGTGAGGTCCCTGCCAGGCACCAGGCTCCCCTCCCTCCCTGGGTTGGACTGGGGCTGCACCTTGGGGCTTCCTTCCCTGGCCCAGAAGGGTGTCCACTTATGTCTTTTGGCCTCATCTCTTCTGATCAGAGAGAAAAATAGATATGTACAGCCTTTTCTTTTTTTAGGTCTTCAATTATAATAAAAAAGCAAGTGTAGAAGGTTATCTTCTTTCATTTTACCTAACTCATTGCACTTCTTTCTTGTAAGAACCGGGTGAGGCAGGGAGGGGCGTGGCAGTATACTGCTTTCACAAATTAAAGGAGGCTCACAGAGATTCCATGAATGGTCATAAGGAGAGTGACACAAACTAGACTTGATCTCAAGTCTGCTGACTCAAAAACCTTTGATCTTTTCACTATACTACACTGGCATCTAAGAAAATGATGTAAACATTGAGATCTAAGAGTGATAAGATTCTTCCATAGCAAAAAAGTTCCAAGAGTAGACATTTAACTTATAATGATTTATTATACACTGCCTTTTTTTTTTTTTCCAGGGATTGTACGAGATAGTAAACAAGCCTATAATCCTTAACTGGTACCTACTGCTCTGTTCTTCCTGATTGAAACCCAAAGTTAAAATTACATTGTCCAAGAACATTGACGGAGTTTTATATATAAATGGCTAGAATGTAGTCATAATCCCTAATTTACTCAGAGCAAGTACTTAGTTTTCCCATCTAACTGTATTGTTACTCCTAGTATCTATCTGATATTAAGATAAAATATGAGTTATCCTGTAAATGGAGAGTCTCTTATATTGAAAATGTATTCTATGGGAAGCAGATGTGGCTCAAGCAAGTGGGCTCCTGTCTACCATATGAGAGGTCCAGGATTCGATTTTCGGGGCCTCCTGGTGAAGGCAAGCTGGCTCACACAGAGTGCTGGCCTAGGCAGGAGTGCTAACCTGCGCGGAGAGCAGGCACAGCAAGATGAGGCAACGAAAAGAGACACAGAGGAAAGACATTTAGAGGTATAGCAGACCAGGAAGCCACGGTGGTGCAAGAGAATGAGCACCTCTCTCCCACTCCAGAAAGTTCCAGGATTGGTTCCCAGTATTGCCTAAAGAGAAGACAAACAGACACAGACGAACGCACAGCAAATGGACACAGAGAGTGGACAAAAAGGGGGTGGGGAGGGAGAGAAATAAATAAATAATAAAAACAAGGGGGTGGTGTTGGACTGTGGGTGGAATAAGGGGTCTTAAGATTGAGTTGGTGGAAAGACAAAATTTTACTCTTTGCTACTCACTTTCCAAATGTTTTACGTGGTGAATTGGAATGTAAAATGATTAGTGAACCAAAATCTCTTTGAATTTCAGATTGTGTTTGTATGTATGTGTTTAGCTGCTGGTATTAGCTATCATTAAAAAATGATTTACTAGGAAGCAGATGTAGCTCAAGTAGTTGGGCTCCCATCTGGCATATGGGAAGTCCAGGGTTCAATTCCTGGGGCCTCCTGGTGAAGGCGAGCTGGCACAGCAAGCTGACGCAATAAAAAGAGACACAGGGGAAGACAATAAGTGATGCAGCAGACCAGGGAGCTGTAGTACCTCTCTTCCACTCTGGAAGGTCCCAGGATGGGTTCCCAGTGCTGCTTAAAGAGAAGACAAGCAGACACAGAACACACAGTGAATGGACAGAGAGCAGACAATGGGTGGGGGTGGGGGGGTAAATGACTAAATCTTTAAAAATGTGATTTGCCAAGATAATTCTGGAATTCCGATTATGGGTGACCAAGCACTGGTCATAGTAGGGAGTAAATAGCAGTACATGATTATTTTTAAAGGGTTCAGACAGAAAGGATAATGCTGAAAAAAGGAAAATTCTAAATTAGATACAAAAATGCCAACCGTTGATGATGGGATCATGTGTTTCTTTCTTTATAAAATTTCCATAGTGAGCAGGGCTTTTGATAAGCAGAGAGCTTATGAATGAATAATGATTGGAAAGAGGGGAATTCCAGAGATGAGAAAATGTCACAAAAAAGCCAGTTTGGGTCTCATTTGCCTGTTCGGGGTGGGACATACTTGGCAACCATGTGGCAGTGCCAGTTTTGGCAAAAATGCTACAGAAAATGGTCTCCTCCTGGACTACACAGGATAAAGTAGTAGAAATATTTCAATTCCCATGTTATAGTTATGAGACTGTGGAGTGAGAGGCTGCCTTTGAATTCCAGCCTGATTCCATGCCACCACCACCACCACCATCCCCTCCTCACACACTTTTGCTAGTTCTGTGACCAAGCCAAGTTACTTAAGGTCTCTCAGTCTTTGGTGACACATATAAAGCATGGGGATGGTGCTAATTTTTATGTCACAATTTTATTAAAGGAAGTATAAAATATTTGTAAGAACACTTCATTACGTGTAAAACCACATTTAGACATTTGCAGTGAATTTGTAATAGGTCTGCCAGTATTACTTGGCTAAATTTGATAATGAACTAATTAGGTTAAACTTGAATCACCTCAAGATGAGTCATCTTACCCCAGAAGTTCCATATACTCTGATGTCTTTAACTCTGGAGAAAATAAGAAAGATCCTCTGGGAAACAGTACAGCATAATAATTAAGTGCATAGGCTTTGGATTCAAATGCCTAATCAGAAGCATGATTTGAGCAAAGTACATTGCCTCTCTGAATCTCAGTTTCTTCCATCTCTAGAATGGTGTAATGATGTCTACCTTGAAAGGCCTATTAGGAAAATTAAGTTATATATGTAAAACACCTCTTAATGCCTAATTATAGTTAAGTTCTCGAGATACAGTAGGTTTATCTCCATTTAATTTTCTTTTGGATGCACAGACATCTCAAAATTTCTGTGTAATCATTAGAATGATTAAAGACAGAAATTAGACAAATAACTCAGATTAAATTCTAACTATTACTAAATAATTTTTTGCTGGAATTTTTCTTGCCACTTGTCCATCTTTTCCACCAATAAGTTATGTCTAGCACCCAAACAATTATTTTGGTAAATTTAAACATCAAAGTGCCAGCCTCAAATTTTCATAGGAATTTATGCTGTGGGATACATTTACTGGTATATTATATAGGCAGGCACCTGAATTATTGTAGGCTAATACTTGAAGGAAAGGAATGGCTAGAATGGAAGGCCATGGTTATTAATAATATGAGGAGGGTGGGGGGTGTAGAAAAAGTTAAAGGTGATATTAAATTTGCAAATTAATAGTACTTTTTAATATGGCTATGGTTATTTTTAAGTAGTTACAACCTAGATATTAACCTTCTGGAGCCAAGGCAAAAAAAATTAAGTAACATCAGAAATCAGAGTGGCTTCTGCTCTAACTCATTATCTCTATTCAAAAAGTGCCTCTAGGTAAAATAAGAATTGGTGGTCATTTCCTGAAAGTAAAACTAAAATGGTCAGGGAGGTGACTCAGTGGATTGTGCTTTGATGTATCAACAAAAGAGTACAGTTGTCATCTTAGAAAGTTAAGGTTCTTCAAACTAAAAAAGGTAAGGACTAGCGAATGTAAAGTGAATAAAATTATTAATTTTGTAGACAGAGTGAACATAGATTTCAAAGCTTATGCTTCGTCCACCACTTTATACTCAGTACATAAAACAGTTCCTGGAATGTGGTAGTGTATCGACAATTCTTTGTTTTTGAATGAATGAGGTAAAGCCCAGAATATTACAATTAGGTAAAAGAGTGTTCTTTGAAACTTCAGAGAAGACTGAATATGAAAATTTTTAGACATTAAATCCATAATAAACCACCAAGGAGATGTTCAAAGTGATACCTAACCTTCTAAAGACTAATTTTTGGGGAGACAGCTACGGCGTTTCTCATCGATTCTTCTTGCTGCTATGAGAAGCAGTGCTAATTGAGGAAGTTTATTGTGCTGAACTACAGCATTTTGGATGGGTTAAAGAAGGAATTCATTTTAAGACGCAAGAGAAGGAACTAGAGCTATTGTGCATATAAATAGTGAAAGGAGATAAACTGATAATTAGAGTTAAGGGAAACCCATATATTAATGTCTACTTTCACAGGGGCTCTTTGGAGGCTGGGGTGGGATATATAACCAAAGGTTTAGAACCCTTATCTTTTTTCAGTTCTGGCTATGTTTGTGAGAAATGCTCTCCTCTGTATGAGGATTGGAAATTTACATTTGTATTTTGAAGTTTGAGATAATTTGCTGATGCTAATTTAATTTGTTAAAGATCTTAATGAATGTCATTCTGAAATTAACCTGGAATATTGGGGACCTATTCCTATATATCAGATAAAAAATATACGTGATAAATTTTCTTACTGCTAAGTGAGGGATCTTAATGTGACTTTAATTTTTCTCTATCCTTAACCATATAACTTATATTGCAGAAATTGGAATGGGATTAACAGGATTTGGAGTGTTTTTCCTGTTCTTTGGAATGATTCTCTTTTTTGACAAAGCACTACTGGCTATTGGAAATGTGAGTTTTTTAAATACGTATTTTAACTAAATTATAAGGAAATTTTAATTACAAATGAATCCTTACCTATCATTAGATTTGGGAGAAATAGTTCGCTATTACTCCTATGTAAAGATTCCCATTACATTCTTTATTTCTATCAGGAATGACACCTGTCAGCTTTCCGTTTAAATAAAAGGTAAACTCATAATGAGATTTTCTAATCCCAGAACTTTTCTAAGTGTTTGGTGTATAATTTACAATAGATTTAAGGAAGGCTGCCTCTAAATAGGAGTTAAAAATAGATGAGTTGATAGCCCTATCTCTTGGCAAATCTGCTAAGGTATTTTAAGTTTAAATCTTTGAGACTTCATATTTCATTCAACAGCATAAAATAAACATTTTTTAAAACCTTTTAAAAATATATCTATAGTAATAGTTGACTTGCCTAGAAAGATATGTGTATTGTTCATTTGAAATACTTTCTTTTCCATGGCACAGGTTGTGCAAGAGTTCTAGGAAAACTTAATAACACTTCTAAAAGGGCAATAGAAAGTTACTGACACATGATTAGATATCTTTTGAAGTGTATATACCAATGGGCTTTTAACTAAAAGTAGGCAAAGATAAAGGATAACAGAATTGTTGTTGAACATTGATGTTATAAGATAAACAATATTGGTATTTCAGAGTATGAAACTTAGCCATTAGGCTTAATGTTTATTCATATCAAAATGTTTTTCAGTAAAGAAAATTAATAAGGGAGGCAGATATTTGGCAATGAAACACAGAAAAATGCAAGCTTTTGTAGCCGACCATTTCTTGTCCACTGTCTGAAACACACAAAATGTATGTCTGTTTGAGAACACCTGGCTGTATTTTTATTTCTGCTGCCACCAGATATTCTGGAATTAATCAAACTATAATCTTCTTTCCTGGTCTCTCATGGTTTCTTCTTTCACCTTGGCCATATCAGTATCTGTCCATTCAAAGGAACTCCTATAGGCCATAATGAATATTTCAGAACCAGGGATCCCTCCAGGTGGCATATTTATGCGTGACTTCCTTCTCTATGCCTTGCCTCATCTGCATGATTAAGCCATCCCCATCCAGCTAAAACTGGGACTCCCGCTGCAGATGTAGAGGTCCCTTGGTAACAGCTAAGCTTTCTTTGTTTCTCTTTTTCTCCACTTAATCAAGTTAGAAGAGGAATGAGAAGAGTGGAGTACAACTACAACTCTTCCCTGCTTAACCCCCTTCTTGGTTGTGCATTATAGTTCTCTCCCTGGCCAGTTGCCCCCATTAGAAGCCAAACAAATGAGGTGTTGTTTTTTTTTATTATATTTCACTTTGACCCGGCTTTTCAAATTTATGCATTGTGCTTAACTACTTTTTCTGTGTTGCATTTTCTTTCTCTTCTAGGTTTTATTCGTGGCTGGCTTGGCTTTTGTAATTGGTTTAGAAAGAACATTCAGATTCTTCTTCCAAAAACATAAAATGAAAGCTACAGGATTTTTCCTGGGTGGTGTGTTTGTAGTCCTTATTGGTTGGCCTTTGATAGGCATGATCTTTGAAATTTATGGATTCTTTCTCTTGTTCAGGTAAGGTGATCATTTTATTTTATTTTCTCTTTTAGTAAACCAGAATGTCAGATTATTATTACAGAGACCCAGATATTGACAAGGCACAAGGAGACAATCATTTTCTTAAAAGGATTTTTATTTAGAGTGAATCTTTTATTATCATTCTAGACCAGTCAAGTATAAAAATATTAGATATGGATGATTGCCTAAGTAAAGGGATAAGTAATCTTATAAAGTACTTTGCAATATCATAAAATTTACTTTATAGGCATTTTAAGGCACTATCTCTACATTTGGTACTTTCATAAACTAAACCATAACAGAAAGATACATAGATGGGTAGACTCAGCATTTTAATACATAGAACTTGATACTTACCAGTTACTGGCCCTTGGTAGTAATTCATTTACTGCTTAAACATATTAGAAGATTCTCTTCCATTCACATTATGGGATTTTGATCAGTTACTATTTTACAAATGCTAGTTACCAAGTAAATAAACAATAGTATGCAAGGCGAGAAAATGGCTTTAAGTACGGTTGCTCTTACTATTTGTTCATGAAATATATATTCATGTCTTCTGTCTCGCAGGCATTGTATTACCTACAGGAGACATGAAAATTAATTAAGTGCCAAATCTGCTTTTGAGGAATCCCTTATTTCTAATATGGGCAATAGACGTGTAAAGATATCAGTGGGATATAGTCATGATGCCATTAAAGAGGTACATGCAGGTTATTATAAGAGAATAATTAAGAAAGGTGTTAAATCCAGGGCGCAGTAAGAAATATTAACCGATAAAGCTGGACCTGGAAGAATAGGTAAGAATTCATCCTATAAATGAGGGAGGGAAGGACAGGTAACCATACAGAAAGAACAGATGAACAACCAAGTTCAGGATCATGAAAGTCCACGGCTTGTTCTGGAAAGAATGAGTCATCTGATGGGGCAGGAGTCTGAGATGAATGGAAAAGAATGGTTGGAGAGGAGACAGAAAAAGAAGCTGTGGGGGTCAGGTTGCAGTCGTTCCTTGAATGACTTGTTAACACCAGTGTACACTGTCTTATAACCAAGATGCAAGGGTTGGGGAGCAGTGGTTGGGGAAGGGGCGGTCACAGAGGTTTTTTAACTGGAAGGCTATAAGTAGGCTGGGATTTTAGGAAGATTGTTCTGAGATCAGGCTAAAGTGTGTGTTGAAAATACAAAGACTGAAAATAAGGAGCATGGGTAGAGGAGGAGAAGGAAATGTTGGAAGAGACTAAGGAGAGGTGGTCAGAGAAAACCCAGAAGTTAGGATCACAGAGGCCAAAAGAGAAGACAGGAAGGAAGAGGAGTTGGGCATGGCAGCAGAAAACTTAAGTACTTCAAGGACTGTAAGAGAAGGTAATTGGCTTTCATAATTATACATTTAGTGTTTGGGGATAAAAGCCAAAACTGATCTTTGAGATGAGCAAAGGATGGGAAGTCTTAGCATTGTCGGTAGATGTGGAAAAATACACCGGCTTCATGGTGGTCTTTTAGAGAAGTTTTGGGTTTATTGTTACTGGGTTTTGTTATGGTAGAAGATAGTCTTACTTTGAGCTGTAACACCAAGGGTCTTAATTATTGTTTATCTGGATATTTATAAGCCTAAATAATAACATTTGAAATTGCATGTTTTATATTTTTTAAAACACTTAAAACTTAGACAAGAAGAATGATCCTTTTGAATTTAATGCTACTAGAAAATAATTGTGGCTGCTTTTTGAAACATGTTCTATCATGATAAGAACTATTTTTTAATTTTAAGAAAATCCTGCTTTTTAATTAACTCTTCTTTTAATCCATGTATTTTCACTTCTTGCAGATTCTTGGTTGAATCTTACTGCTTAATTCCTAAATTCTCTCCATTATCGTATTTTCATTCTTTAAGGCTCAAAAAGTTTATTCCTGTGCATTTTTAAGTAAACCATTTCTTTCCTACTCTTCCTATATAGAGGTGGCTTAAGTGATCCACAGTTCATTTTAAACTGGGTAAAAGCTGTGAAACTCCCGTAACCTTGTATTTCAATCAAAAAATGAGACTTACTCTGAGGATAATATCATCTTGCAGGCAGCCATGAGTGTTCAACTCTCGGCATTACTAAGTGTTGGCGCTTGGTAATTTTTCATTAGTGATAGCTATTATTATTTTCATTGTTCTACCCACATGTTCTCTCCTGCCCTTTTCTTTTGATCAGTTTCATCGCACACAACTCTGCAAAGTTGAGGAATTCTTCAGTGAATGACCTAAGATGACTGATGAACCTAAGCATGCAACATTGCTAGGCATCATTGTGCTCTTCTCTTTTTACCAATAATCAGAAAATTTCCATGTTATGTTATGACATCCACAATTCTGAGTTTGACGTTTCTAAAACATTGGGCATTTTGCCAGGACCTCGCTTTTGTACTCAGTTACAAGTCAGTTTTGGTGAAAGAGAACACAGAGGACCTGAGAACCTTTCTTTTTCCTCTCCCAGGGGATTCTTTCCTGTGGTGGTTGGCTTTATTAGAAGAGTGCCAGTCCTGGGATCTCTCTTGAATTTACCTGGAATCAGATCAGTAAGTAGTCATGGAATTAGCATTAGTTTTTAAACTATTAAATAAATACTTTTTGATGCTTTTTACTTCTAGAAATGTGCATAATTGATAGCTGATTGAGGAATTGATGTTTTTTATTATAATGTAAATGCTTGTATTATATAGGCCATAGTTTCCATGAATCCCAGAGAAAATAATCATTGCTAAACCTTTTAAACCTGAAGTTTTGTTTCACTGTATTCATTTTTAATATTGTTCTCTATTTTTAAATGTTATTTGGATTGATATGCTATGCTTCCTTTCTCTTTGAGGGTTCAAGGAATTTTTCAGTTAACTTCCATATGAGCTCTAATATAAGAAAAATAAAAAGGACACCATTATTCCTTGCAGATATTTTCTTTCTTAGGCTACATCACCAAATGGGGTGAATTAAGATAGTAAAATGAGGCATGATCGAATTGGGAAGCATGATGCGATTCTGTTCCCAGCTCTGTCCACAACTTGTACAGTGTTGTCAAATCTGCTTCTCTAGAGTGGGCCTCGGTTTCCACCCTGAAAAAAGAGGGGTCACATCAGATCACTGATAAATACAAAAGAGACCATTTTAAAAATTGACAGTTCAAGTTTCTTCCCATCATTCAGTATTCCTTCAGCAAATGTTTGATACTAAACTACCAGCTTGAAGGCCGTCACCTCCCTAGAGGAGCCAGAAGGTCTTTGCAGGTTCAGCGTCCTAACACTGCTTCTTCAGCCAAAGCTTTCCTGACCGCCAGGCTTCTCGCATGCCCCATGCACATCTCTAGCAGAGTGCACGCCTCTGTTTTAGCCATCAAGAGAAAGGCCTACGCACGAAACCTGATAGTCCTCAAGGGCAGAGACACACTGTATCTTCGGCATTGTTCTGTCACCAGTGCCCAACACATAATAAACACGCAAAACATTTTTGCTGAATGAATGAATTAATGAATGACGGATGGTATTTCATTGACCGTAAGGAAATTGGCTGATTTCAAGATAAAACTCCAGCTGACTCTGTTTTAGCTCAAATCCTTAAGTTTCAAAACTAAACTGAATCCTTCAATTTGGAAAGAATATGGATAATCTGGAATTCACTTGAGCTGGGGGCTGTCCTATTGGCTCTAAACCTGACCTAGGTGCTTTTCCTTCTTTGCATCAATTTCATAGTTCCAGGTCTATCCTGAACAACTAAGATAAACTGGCCTTCATATCAAAAAGACTACACTTTCTAGTTTGGTATCAGGGAGTCCGTCAGCTTCCTAAAGTTATTTACAGATTTTTGTTGCTCTTTCTAAAGAGAAGGTCCATAGCAGTTGTTGAATTCTCAAAGAGCTAAAGGATGGCTTACCCATGGAAGAATAAGTACCACTATAAGCCTAAACCCATTTCCTTTGCCAGATCAATTTTAGAATCAGAGCTTTATAGTCAAGGCAATCTAGAGATATTTTAAGTTGCCCTTGGAGAGAGAATGTTATGCTTTCTCTCATCTTAAATTTACCTTAAAATTCTAATCCGTCCACAAATACATTCAGAGCAACCTTGAGTTTAGATGTACCAGGTACCTATTTGTGATAATGCAGTGTTGGAACCTAGGCTTCTAGGGGTAAGTCCTGATTTCATTTACATTAATCTTCAAACTCATACGGTTGTCAGTGTTGTTTGTATTTAGGATGGCTTTTGAATTTACTGAAACTTCTAACTATACAGTTAGAATCATTATTTATGTCCTTACTGTAAAGATTCTGCAATATTTGCATAAATGGACACCCAATATATAGATTATGTTTCCTGTCATTACTTCATTATTGTAAATGCTTACATAAAACTGTGAATAGAGAAATCAAAAAAGCAGTTGATTGCTAGATTTTGATAGCATCATAACGATGTGGGATATGTAACTTTCAGTATCTCCACTAATATACTCTTGTTTCAATCTTTGAATCACCATCTGGAATGCTGAAGAAAGCCAAATGCTTTATATTTGGGGTGGTTAGTAACCAAAGTAAATTACCACGTACCCTTAATGTGTGTTAAAATTTATATCCTATAATTATAAATTTATGCTTGCACCATTAAATCTATTTTTAATGTTGTTACCATTTTCAGTCTGAAGTCCAGAATACACATTTAAAGTATTTTTAGTCAATAGCTGTTGTTAATTATTGAACTTAATGGAGTTAAATCTGTTTGTTCAAAGACCACATAGGCCCAGAAGAGATCCACAGTAATGGTCAGTTGAAATATCTTATTGGGTTCATTAATGCATGAATGGCTGACATTTCAACTTTTTATTTTCTTTTTGTTGTTAAGCTAGCAGTGTTAACCTCATTTTACCCAATTTCTTTATTCATTGTGTTGCATTTTTCATGTTGCACCCCTAAGTTCTTATATATAACATGTCATGCAAACTACTTTTAGAAATAAAATTTTACAATTTTATAAACATTTGCATTGTCAGAAGACAGTGGTAAGTAGTAGTACTGGATTAATCATTGTCAGTCATACCTTGAAGTTCCACAAATCTTGTAAAGCTGGATTTTTTAATCAACATTTTAAGTAGTTGATATTATGTTGTATAATACACTAGGCTTTTTTTTTCTTTTTTAATTATGTTTGTTTTTTCCTTACAGTTTGTAGATAAAGTTGGAGAAAGCAACAATATGGTATAACAACAGGTGAACTGAAGACTCATTTAAAATATTGTATTATTTATAAAATTCTTTGAAGAATATTCAGCACAAAATTAAATCACACGAAATAGCTTGTAATGTTCTTTACAGAAGTTTAAAATGTATAGCCTACAAAGTATCAACAGCAGTTAGTGAAAGAAGCAGTGAAAACAGGCTTCTAATCAAGTGCTCTAAGAAGTCAGCAAGCAAACTGAAGGAGGTGAAATCTGTGTTACAACCTTCATTGAAACTCTTGAAGGCTCTTTTTATTGTTTTTCTACAATGTGTGAAAAACAGCCATCCTTAGAGAGAACTTTTGTGCCTGTCTCTTTTCTTTTGAAAGTGCAGGAACATCCATAAGCAAAATTTGCTATGTAGAAATGTCCCATGCAATGGCAAAAATACTTCCAGTTGCACTGTCTCTAAAAGTGATGCATGATATAAATTGGATTATGTCGTTTTAATGTATTAAAGCCAAGGAAAACCCAGTTTTGATGTATGAATTACTTTTTTTTTTGTAAACATGGTTAAAATAAAACTTTTGTGGTTCTTTTGAATCTTAATATTGAACACTTGATCTCAGCCAAAAGGCTGAGAAGCAATGAATCTTAATATTTTAAAGCCAGGTAAAAATCGGAACTAGATATTTGATGGAATATGCAAGTCATTCTTTACTAGCTTTTAGTGTCTAACTTATAACTGACTAAGCACTTTTCTGGTCAGCAGCACACTCTAAAAATACTCACATTTGGGGGAGCCTGACCTCCTAACTATTGGCCCATATTCTCTGAACGTAAGCATTTAACAAAGTACTCTTGACCCTAAGGATGTCTGTTAACATCTGTTACAGAGCTTGTCTCATTGAATCTTCTTTTATTTCAGGTACTTTTTTTTGTAATTTTAGTAGTTTGTAAGTTTGCTTTTCATAAGTAAAATGACTATTAGGTAATACTTTTAAGACTTGTAAAATGTTAAAAGGTTAAATTTATGACTTTTTAAGGATTGAGTTTTCCCCTTTTTCAGCTTTTTCATAACATAATTAATGTGCATGACATATGCTTTCAGCACTTTCATCTTAAGTTAATGGAGAAAATGTCTTAGTTCACATGCTATAGTTATTTGACTGTAATTAAACTGGCTGTAGTTTCTTAGAAACATGACACTAAAAAAAATAATGAATTGTCTTTTCTATTGTTGCTGCTTGACAGCAATAGGAAACAACAGTTGTTTCTTCTTGAGAGGTTTTCCAAGGTGGCAGCTCTTGTGGTAGATATAGGAACACATCTTAACAACCACAGTGCTATGTGTTTACCACTAATGATTGCGCTATTTACCTTTTTTAACAGTTGCAAAGCTCTTTAATGCATAAAATCATAATTGAAATTGGTGATTTTTATTTATGAACATGTCTCTGAAATATATTACAACTTATGTTATTTTTAAGATAAATCTCTTGATGCACAGAGAATTCCCAGCCTTGCTCAGCTAAAGAAGGAAAGATTGGTACATAGTCCAATGGTTCAGTCTTGTGGATTACTTTCTTTTTGGTACTGGCATTTGGCTTACGATATCTGTGAAATTGACATTGACAAATGGACTCCTACCTCAGTAGCTCGTGGAACATTAAGAGACCTAGTGTTGTGTCTGATGTCTTTCAAAAAAGTGGTATCATCCTCACTTGGAGAGTGTCAAATATATGTATTTTGGGGATTGACTTACATAAGGTGCCCTGTAGGACTCTGTCATGCGTATTTTTGACTGACCCATATCATTTACAGTGGCTAAATCTTTATAGTATAAGAACAGTATCTGTTCATGTGTGGAACATGTGTCTTATTTACCTCCTTTGTAGACATGAATTTCTTTCAGATGTTCTTTGCATTGTAACAAGAGGTCCCGTTTTCAACAATCTTATTTCAGAAAACACTGTTGGACAGAAGCATGCAAAGCATTTGATAATCTCCCAGTCTTTAGTAAGGCTGAGAGCCTGGAGTCATTTTCTGTTTTAAATGAGTCCGGTTAATTTAAAATAGGAGTTTGAGACTGCCTGGCAGCATTCTATGTTTTTTAACTCCACACCATTGATGAGGCTCTCTTTTTAAACAGACAGAAAGCACTGTACATCATCCTGTCTCTTCCTTTCCAAATCACCTTCTGTCTTTGTGACAAAGGCGTACTCTTATTATTTCTATAGAGATGGAGGGAAAGGTCTAATACTACTTAGCCTTAAGTGTTTCTGTCATTGTTCAAATGTATTTTCTGTAACAGAAACATACTTGGAATGTTTTCCTTTGTCCCTTATAAATTGTAAATCCTGGAATACTGCTGCTTTAAAAAGTCTCAAGATCAGATTATATGATCTAACAATTGAATATTGTAAATAACTTACCTTCTCAATAAAGGAAACTTTTCTATTAATTGATGGTCAAGTATATCTTTATTATGAAATTCTAAAGATTAATTTAGTGTTGCAAAATAACCCATCTCATTTAACATAAAGAGCTTTCTAGGCAATTTTCTTTTTTATAAAATGATCATGTTTTTCAGTGCAAAAAGTAAGTCACTTTCCTTGGGTACTGTGCTGTTGAAAAAAATAAAAAAACTCAGACACTCATATTTGGTTATTCAATTGACATTTTCTGAGGACCTTTGAGAGCTCAAAGCCCCATGGCAACTTTGGAAGACTCAGGAGAGTAAGATGCAGTACCTGCCTGTGAAGAGTTCAGTAGTTTTAACATTAACTCATAAGTCCTTAGCCTTATTTCTAAATAACTCACTCTGAATTATACCACTGATATGTGTGGTAGAATAATTTGTTATCTAGACATCCTAACCTCTTTTCTCCCAGTCAGGATTTAGTACTATCCAGCCTTCAGCTTGGCAATTGATTGGCATTTCAGAAGGCATATTTGGAGGAAAAATGACATCAGCTTTAACTACGCGAGTTTTGGCCTCAGCTGTGATTTCTTTTGCAACTTTTGCAGTTGATTTTAGTTTTTGCAGGGAGAGAATTTTTAACTTAATGTAAGCCTAGGGATTCAGAACTGCCACTGCTGTTTGTGTATCCCATACACTTGCTTTTCTGAAAGCTCCTGCGATTGCTACCATTAATTGCAAAATTTTTTAAAAAGTGGACAGTGAATTCAGTGAATTTAGAAACTAGTGGAGAAAAGGCTTAAATATTTTTTCTCAAAATGGAAGTTTTAGAGACCTAAATAAAGGCACCTACCCTCTAGAGTACTTTGACTGTAAATTTTGGTAGGGCAAAAAAATTACTGGCCAAGCTGACCACTTAGGTAATGTACCAGATAAGTGTTTGTTGAATTCAGTAATGCAGCAAATTCGACTCTTGTCTTGACCATTGTCAGGTGAACTAGAAGGCTTAGATTTGTAAGTAAATACCCAGCATGTAGAAAGATACTCCTCCTGGGCTGAAAAGCTGCATCCGCGTGGCCTTTCCAACACCTGTCTCCACGACGGAGTCTGGGCGCAGAATACCGTGTGACCTGACGGCCCAAACCCTCCATCGCTGACACTTCTCCACGTTGTCTTTACTCAGCTCTCCAGTCCTCATTGAAAGGTCACCTCTGTCCTGTCTTCCTGTGCCTCCAGGCCAAGATGGCTGGTCCTTCCCTGCCCTCTCCCTGAACTTCACGCCTGTTATGTATTTCTGTGGTTATGTGACTGTCTTCCTGTGGAAAGCGGATGCTCTAGGTTTATGACTGCTTTCTGGCAATTAGTGGGTGCTCGGTAAATGTTGGTTGGATAAGTGAAACGAACTCTTCCAGCCCTTCTGGTGCTGTCCACAGACCACCTCTGTGGGCTCAGGCCATGGCAGGAGGAGCTAACGATCGGGGCCCTGGCTTTCTGCTCGGCCTGCCTTACATTTGAGACCCTTCCCCTAACCAGCACCTCGTCAACGGGGAGGAGTCACGAGAGGACGCCTGGAGAGTGGCCGGCCACCAGAAAAGCTGCTCTGCTGGGGAGACCCGGGAGCTGCTTCTGAAGTTTTGAGGCGGGTGTGAATCACTAATTCCCAGTTTTCCTTTCTTTCCAACATGAACTGAAAACCAGGAGGGTTTTTTTTTTTTCTTTTTCAAGATACTGGCTCTTTATAACTGGAGATGCTAATATGAAATGGAACTATCCTAAGTTAAAAATAATTAAGAGATGAATTCACTCCATAAGAGAAGACAGCCAGAAATAACCCCCAGCCACTCAAGGAGTTGCCTATGAAATGACCTCTTCGCCGGTCAAGCAGGGTGATGCACATTGCCGAGGAGGAGGCTTCTCCAGAGGTGTCTGTGATCCCAGGCCGTTGTGTGTCGTGGGGCACTACAAGCCCTGGTGGTGCTGCTGAATCCTGGACTCTGCCACTGAGTGTCAGGTCATAAGTGAAACCCAAATAATACTGCACAGCTTTATCATGAAGATTGAACTGAATAATGGAAGCAAACTAGGGCTTTGTGGGAGAAGTGGATGTAGCTCAAGCAGCTGGGCTCCTGCCTGGCACATGGGAGTTCCCAGGTTTGGTGGTTCCTGGTGCCTCCTAAAAAAAAAAAAAAGATGAACAGACAACACAAACAATGAGGTGGGGAGAAATAAATAAATCTTAAAAAAAAAAAAAAATAGGGTTGGCCATATTGAAAGTGCTATGCAGATGTCACGTGTTATTGTCATTGAGTGTATTTCCTGGTCCAAGGACCTGAGTTGGAAGTAGGACCCCATCTTTCTGCCTGAGACGTGGCAGCACTTGGTATTCAGCCTAATTCACATTGCAGACTTATTGCCTCTTTCTTCTTACTTCTGAGCTACCGACTTGTATAAGACTATATCATTTCCAAAGAGCAAGTTGTGTTAGTATTTTAATGTTTTCTTCTTTATCCAAGCCTTTTGTTTTAGTTTGCCAAAGGGCTGCCAATGCAAAGAACCAGAAGTGGGTTGGCTTTTGTAATGGGGGTTTGATTTAGGGTAAAAGCTTACAGTTCCAGGAAGCAGATGTGGCTCCAGTGGTTGGGCACCTGCCTACCACATGGGAGGTCCCGGGTTCAGTTCCCAGTGCCTCCTGAAGAAGATGAACAGAGAGTGAGCTGGTGCAAAAGATGACACAAGGGAAAACACAATGAGAGACACAGCAAGCAGGGAGCAGAGGTGACTGACGCTATTGGGTGTCTCCCACATGGGAGGTCCCAGGTTTGGTTCCCGGTGCCTCCTAAAAAACCGAAGACGAGCACACAGAGCAGACGGGAGTACAAACAACAAGGTGGGGAAAGGAGAAAAAGTTTACAGTTCCGAGGCAGTGAGATGTCCAAAGCAAGACTTCTTCCCTAGTTCAGCTATGAGCTATCAGGTGCATGGCTTGTCTCCTCTTAAACTCTCCTGTGGGCCCAGCCCCTTGGGGGCCCCTGTCCATGCCTTTGTGCTCAGCCTCTCAGGGCTTCTGTTTTCCTTCTGTTTCATATCAGACCCAGCAAGGGGGCGGAGACCCACGCTGGCTCACGCCTCCCTGCAATAGTCCAGTCAAAAGGCTCTTGCACACACAGGAATAGATTCGTTCAAAAACAGTCTTTTGCTTTGGGGAATTCATAAGAGAACTTGGAATTGTCACACCTTTCTACTTTGCGTGCCCTGTATCTGCGTGCTCTTCTTACATGGACTAGCACACCATTAGCAGCTCTGCTCTTCGAATGCACATTTTGGAAACGAGCGTTAAAATAGTCTAATCCAGGTAGAATTGTGAAGCTGGTGAACTTTCGTCTCCCCTGCCTGCCTTTTCTTTATTGACTCCCAGGTCCCTAGAGAGCAGTCCTCTTAACTCAGAGGAAGAAGCTTCACCTCTTCCCTCCCCCACATACAGTTCTTGAGGAAGGATCTAAAAGATTGTATAAACAGGTAAGGATTACAATATCTCTTGCAGGTGTGGGTTTATTAGGAGGCCAGACCTTAAGTAAAGGAAGATGAGGAAAGGGCATTGGCCAGTGAGTGGGGAGCTTTATTTTGGATAGAAGACCTTCTCAGTTCCCCTAAACCCCTCCTAAAACTGGCAGCCCTTTGGGGAAAGTACTTCTTCCACCTGTTGGTGAGAAACTGGCTAAAGGGGCACAGTGGCCTCGGCCCAGAATAAAGACCACATGAGATGAGCCCATGACCTCTGTGGGACTAGCCAAGCCTCCCTGTCTGTAGTCAAAGAAGTAATGTGGGCATTTCGTTAGCATAATAGTCCTTATTGTCCAGGGGACTTTATCCAAGCTAATAGTTTTTTTCTAATTTTTTAATTATCTTTTTTTAAAGTTAATAGATCACACAAAACGTTACATTAAAAAACATAAGAGGTTCCCATATACCCCACTCCCCAACCCCCCACCCCCATCATTTTTGAAAATTGTATTGCTTTTTTGAAGATACATAGATCACAAAAAAATGTTACATTAAAAAACATAAGAGGTTCCCATATACCCCACCCCACCCCACTCCTCCCACATCAACAACCTCCCCCATCATTGTGGCACCTTCACTGCATTTGGTGACTACATTTTGGAGCACTGCTGCACCGGATGGATTATAGTTTACATTGTTGTTTACACGCTCCCCCAGTCCATTCAGTGGGTTATGGCAGGATATATAATGTCCATCATCTGTCCCTGCAATAAATATCATTTAGGACAACTCCAAGTTCCGAAAATGCTCCCACATCACGCCTCTTCTTCCCTTTTCCTGATCTCAAAAACAGCTGTTTTCTATGTGAGCACAGTAATCATTGACCTTGGAAGAACACCTTTCAAACAGGGATAGTTGTTTGTTATTTACATGGGCACCCTCCACTCAACTACCAGAGTCCAGATAACATGATGAAGACAAAATAAGGCTCTGCTGAATGCGTCTTTTTAAAAAAGGTTTAGGAGGGAAGTGGACTTGGCCCAGTGGTTAGGGCATCCGTCTACCACATGGGAGGTCCGCGGTTCAAACCCCGGGCCTCCTTGACCGGTGTGGCGCTGGCCCACGTGCAGTGCTGATGTGCGCAAGGAGTGCCCTGCCACGCAGGGGTGTCCCCACGTAGGGGAGCCCCACGTGCAAGGAGTGCGCCCCGTAAGGAAAGCCACCCAGTGGGAAAGAAAGTGCAGCCTGCCCAGGAATGGTGCCGCATACACAGAGAGCTGACACAGCAAGATGATGCAACAAAGGGAAACACAGATTCCCGTGCCGCTAACAGAAGCGGACAAAGAAGCACACACAGCAAATGGACACAGAGAACAGACAACTGAGGGTAGGGGGAGGGGAAAGGGGAAAGAAATAAATAAAAATAAATCTTTAAAAATAAAAAAATAAAGGTTTAGGATCCAACTTGCTCAGTGCCCACAGCCTGGTTGTGAATCAACAGACAGATCTGGAACCTGGCAAGAAGTCCACATGGACGTCAAAACCCCAGGGTGGCTGCTGGAAGACCATCCCCGCACACAGGTTTCTGCCACTTGGAGCAAGATTTCCTCCAGAAGCCAGGAAAAGCCCGGATATTCCCCAAGGACTTTATCATTGGGCCCTCCTGGGAGATTGATGGGGGAGTAATCAATCGAAAGAGTAAACAGCTGGAACTACTTCTGTGCCATTAACAAAAGGTGGAATAATTAATGGTTTAAAAAGCAAGCACGAAGACTGAACTCTCTCTTGCCTTTGGACCCTGCTCTTGCCTTCTCACCATTCCAAGTAAAACCTGGGCATTGATCATCTATAATGGGAAATTGTAGTCTGTGCATCAGCCCGCTTTATCATTTTTCAGCCCCTTCCTCTACCTAGAACCCATGATCTGTTCTCTTCTCCCAACTCTATTCCCTCCTGTAGCAGTTTAATAAAATTGAGGAATTCCAAAAAGAAATATTGGATTATGCCTGTAATCTAATCTGCACCTGCACATGATTGAGTTATGATTAGGGCATTGAGTCCCCACCGCTGGGGACTCACAGATAAAAGGCATAGTGAAGAACAGAGTTGAGGGCTTTCAGTGCTAAAGTTTTGATTTTGGAGTTTGATGCTGAAAACTTAAACTGGAGCCCAGGGAACTCAGCAGGCAAACAGAAGAGAAGCCTGCCCCAGGAAGGAAGGAACCTTGAAGCCAGAGTAAAGCAAGCCCCAGCCACATAGAAAACTAAAAAGCCTGAGCCCTCGCAGACGCCGGCAGCCATCTTGCTCCAAATAGACTTTGGTGAGGGAAGGAACTTATGCTTATGGCCTGGTATCTGTAAGCTCCTGCCCCAAATAAATACCCTTTGTAAAAGCCAACCAATTTCTGGTATTTTGCATCAGCACCCCTTTGGCTGACTAATACACCTCCCACCTGAATAAGTTACTGGCCTAATTCACACGACGTGCTCTTAAAATTCAACCGTAGCATAGTCAAGAACCTAGACAAAACCCAGTTACAGGCACACTAGCAGCAGAATAAAACTCAGTGAATTTACCCACCATCGCTTTACCAAAAAGAAATAATTTATCTTACCCATCTCTAGGTTTAGACCTGTAAAAATCTGAAAAGTTTTATAATTTAACAAAAACACTTTATTGACAGTATGCCCTTTGCAATCCTTTTAGAGAAACACATTCTGGCGTGTTATTTTTGATAAGACTACAATATTGATAACATGTCAAAACCATTTGTGCATATTATACTGAAAATGGCAGCTCTGACATCAAACATCTGCTTTTGAATTCATCAACTGAAGTATTATAAACAAACCATACACTAATTTTTCCTTGAAATTGTAAGTTCAGAACTTCTATTGGCAATGCACTTTCCTGTCCCTCTAAAACTTTTGCATGCCTTTTGATGTGATTGGGGGCAAAAAGTGTTTTACCTGTTAGGTGATCTTGTAATTGGGTTTCACTGATAACTCCATTGAAAACATAAACATATCTATTTTTTTTATTGCTCATTTTTAGTTGTAGTTGCTATAATCCCTTGTGACTAAAATCCTATAATATATAAAACAATATTACAATTTTATCAAGTTTTCAGTACTTACCTCTTACATGTTAGTTTTTCTCTTTCTCCTTCCCTAGACAGTGGAAATAAAACAACACTATTGGCTCTGCCTTGTTTTTGTTTTACTTATTCCCTGAAAGGAATAAATATCCCCCAAGTTTCTACTATGAACTATTTCCAATTTTTTATTTCATTTACTGACCGAACCTCAGTTTTTCTGTTCGTGTATGGCTGACAAATCTGAATATCAAGCACCCAAATTCTATTCCTTCTTTTACTAGAGTTTGCAGGTGGATAGCTTCAGCCCCTCAAACTTCAATCCCAAACTAATCTTCTCCCAAACTCCCAGCTATTCCTGTTTCTGGCCATTCTCCTGGCCACACAGACTCCAAGGTGTAGCTCTCATCACTTATTATATTCCCCAAAGCTAGTCCGCTCAAAATGTCTGAGTGACATAAAAAGTTCATTCCATTCCTAGGAATCTACCCAAGAGAAATGAAAACGTATGTTCACATAAAGCCTTACACCCACCTTTTCAGAGCAGTTTCATTTATTAATAGCCCCAAACTGGAAACAGCCTAAGTGTCCAACAATAGGTGAAGATGAAGCTGGGAGGTGCTGGATTCCTCTAGGTTCTTGGCTATGTTGCATAAAGAATTTAAGACCACACGAGTTTAGTTAGGCTGTAAGAATTTATTGGGAAATGGAGAAAAGAACAGAGCTTGCTGAGAGATGGGAGAGAAGGGTGGAAATATGCAGAGATCTGGCGCGGGCTCCTCTAGGCAAAGAGAGTAAGTTTTGGCTTCTGTGCACCTTTTAAGCTATGAATTATCCCTCCCTTTGCTAATGCGAAGGTGAGGGGCCTCAGCCAATATGGGTTACCCCACCAATGCTGAGGCCTCTGGATTTCCGGTTCTCCCCTTGGCCCAGAAAGTCCCAACTGGAACCTCAAAGTCAAGGTCAAGGTCTCAGCAGGGTCTCACAGCCATGTTGTCTGCCGGCCATGTTGTCTGCTGGGCTGCCACCTTCCCCCTTTCACTATACTAACCTGCCTCAAAGGGTACAAATAAGGAAGTGGATATGACTCAAGCAATTGAGCTCCTGCCTACCACATGGCAGGTCTTGATTTTGTTTCCTGGTGCTTCCTAAAGAAGATAACAAGCTGGCATGATGGGCACCACAAGCTGACACAACAAGAGGCACAAGAGGAGATACGTAATGAGAGACACAACAAAGCAGGGAGCAGAGGTGAAGCAGGCTATGTAGGGGATCAATAGACAGATCTGGAACTTGGCAAAAAGTCCACATGGACGTCAATACCCCCAAGATGGCTGCTGGAAAACCCTAGGAGATTCTCCCACTCAGAATGAGATTTCCTCCGGAAGCCAGGGGAAGTCCCCGATGTTCTCCAGGGACTTACCATTGGGCCCTCCTGGGGGGTTGATGGGTGGGGTAATCAATCAAAACAGCAAAGAGCTGGGATTCCTCCCATACCATCAGCAAAAGGGCAGAATAGTTAGTGGTTTAAAAATCAATCAGGAAGCCAAATCAGTCTTCTTGCCTTCTCCCTGTCGCTGTGCCTGTTCATGCCCTATTCTGGCCTTCTTTGCCCCCTCCAGGATCAATACGCATATAAACCTGGGCATTTATAATCTACAATCTATAAATCAACCCTTTTTATCACTCTTCAACCCCCTCCTCTCTACTTGGGACCTATGATCTATTATTTTCTCCCATTTCTCTTCCCACCCTACCTTAATAAATTACTGGCCTAACTAACCCAGGGTGCTCTTGAAATTCATTTTTTGCAGCATAGCCAAGAGCCTAGACAAAATCTGGTAACAGAGGTTCCTGGTGCCTCCTAAAGAGGATGAGCAAGACAGTGAGCTACTGCAACAAGGTGACACAACAGAAGACCTAAAAAGAAAAATACAATGAGAGACACAACAAAGCTCAAGTGATTAAGTGCCTCTCTCCCATAACGGAAAGAAGTGATTAGGGAACAGAGGTGGCTCAAGTGATTAGGTACCTACCTTCCTCCCATATCAGAGGTCCTGGGTTTGGTTCCCGGTGCCTCCTAAAGAAACAAGGAAGTGAACAGACACAGCAAGTGCAAACAACAAGGGGGTGGGGAGAAATAAATAAAATAAATCTTTTAAAAAAAAAAAAATAGCATACGAATATGGTACATCAGCACTAGAAAGAACTCTTCATACATGCAGTAACATGGATGAATCTCAACATCATGTTGAACAAAAGAAGCCAGGGCATTCTGAATGACTCTATTTAAAATTCTAGAAAAGACAAAACTAATTTGTAGCAACAAAAATCAGATCAGTGGTGCCTAGGCCCCGAGATCAGGTGGTGTATCTGGATTTTGTCTAGGGTCTTGACGATGCCGCAGAAATGAATTTCAAGAGCACGTCGGGTGAGTTAGGTTAGTAATTTGTTAAGGCAGGGAGGGAAGAGAAATAGGAGAAAACAAGAGATCATGGGTCCCAGATAGTGAGGAAGGGGCTGAAATGTGATCAAGTGGGCTAATTTACAGCCTACAGTTCCCATTATAGATGATAAATGCCCAGGTTTTACTTGCGTATTGATCCTGGTGGGGGCCAGAATAGAGCATGAACAGGCACAGGGACGGGGAGAAGGCAAGAAGACCGATTTGGCTTCCCACTTGCTGTTTAAACTACTAATTATTCTGCCCCTTTGCTAGCGACATGGGAGCAGTCCCAGCTGTTTGCTGTTTTGATTGATTACCCCACCCATCAACCCCCAGGAGGGTCCAATGATAAGACCCCTGGAGAATATCCAGGGCTTCTCCTGGCTTCCAGAGGAAATTTCATCCCGTAAGAAGACAGAATCTCGTAAGGGTCTTCCAGCAGCCGTCTTGGGGATACTAATGTCCACGTGGACTCTTTGCCAGGTTCCAGATCCGTCTATTGATTTCCCATCTGGCCTGCTTGGGGTGGGGGGGACTGACTGCCAAGGGGCCTGGAGGAACTTTGGAGCTGATAGGAATGTTCTATCTTGAGTGTGGCAATAGTTACACAATTTTACACAAAAAATTTATCACAAATTTACACAATAAATTTATCAAAACTCACCAAACTATATACTTAAAATGGTGCATTTTATTGTGTGCAAGTTTTACCTTCGTAAAGATGATTAAAACTGAAATCCAACAAGAAGAAAAAATGCCAGAGATAGGGGCACCATCCCTCAGCATCTTGGGAATTCATTAGAAATGCAGAATTTCAAACCCCACCCCAGCTGTAGGGAATTGGAATCTGCATTTTAACAAGAGCCCCAGTTGATTCATATGTAAATTAATGCCAGAGAAGCCCTGCCTTGTAAAAGGACCATCTCTCCTACCACCTCACTTTAGGGTTTGGTGGATACTCAGGTCCTCCTTCAATATCTGCTGGGTGTAGAACTCTCAACTGAATTTGACCTTTGACTCCTATCCCGCTCCCCTTCCAAGAACACCCTCTTGCGGGATCTGCAATTTCTTCTACATCACCAGTTTCTCCTCCTCTGTGGTCATCGGCATCAGCATCCATGTCCTATAAATGGTTTCTTAGATGTCATCAACAGAAATCAACAAACCTAGGTGATTTAACTAGAAGGGGAGTTCATTTAAAGGACACTGTAACCTGTAATGCCACAACCTCTAGCACTGGTTGCTAGAACCTGTCACTAGCATTATACTCAATATTGTCCCACAGACCTAATTTTTTTCTAAGATTTATTTATTTATTTTTATTTCTCTCCCCTTCCCCTGCCAGGCCCCCAGTTGTCTGCTCTCTGTGTTCATTCACTGTGTGTTCTTCTGTGACGGCTTCTATCCTTATCAGCGGCACCAGGAATCTGTCTCTTTTTGTTGTGTCAGCTCTCCGTGTGTGCAGCGCAATTCCTGGGCAGGCTGCACTTTCTTTCGTGCTGGGCGGCTCTCCTTACGGGGTGCACTCCTTGCACGAGGGGCTCCCCTATGCGGGGGACACTCCTGCGTGGCAGGGCACTCCTTGCGCGCATCAGCACTGCGCATGGCCAGCTCCACATGGGTCAAGGAGGCCCGGGGTTTGAACCGCGGACCTCCCATGTGGTAGACAGACGCCCTAACCACTGGGCCAAGTCCCCTTCCCGAGATCTAATTTTAGTACATCCACCACTGCTCCGGAAAGTGTTTCCTAATTCCCACTTGCCTCCAGTTTAGCTCCAGATGACCCATCCCAGCAGGCACATCTGACTGGTGAAGACTGTGTCATATGCCCATGCCCTACCTGATAGGAAAACTAGAAAAGCATCTGAAATTTTCAGCTCGTACAATAGAAGACTGCCTCCCTCCAAGATTTGTAATTCCATAATTCAGAATTTAGGGAGTGTCAGGAATTCCTTAAAAATACAAAAGAAGTCAGATGTTACTGGAAGACCAAAAAGAATAACAAACTTCCACTACACTCAACTGTCTTAAAAAACAAGTGGCGCCAACGTGGCTCAGTGGTTGAGGGCCAGCTTCCCACACAGAAGGTCCCTGGTTCAATCTCCAGCCCCTGTATTTCAAAACTAAAACAAAACTTCCCTAGATGTCACCCCGCTTCAGTTTCCACCTCATATTTCCTATCTTCCTTCCAGCATAATTTCTCAAAAAAACTTACCCACACTTGTCTTTATTTCCTCATAGCCTATTCATTTTCGACCCACTCCAATCTAGCTCCTACCTCAAAATCTGTCCTATTTCCAAATCCAGTGGACGCTTCCTGGTCTTTGTCTTACTCAGCCTTTCAGTATTAACAGACAGTCCCTTGGTCTCCGTGACATCATGGTCTCTTGGAATTTCTTCCTTCTTTCTGATTGCCTCACCTCAGCCTCCTTTTCTGACTTCCTCTGCTCAAGCACTATAGGTCTGTTTTCACAATTCTGATCCTGTCCCTCCTCTCTAACTCCACTCACTTCCTAAACAACCTCACACAATCCCAGCCTTTCAATCCATGTGGACGGATAATTCCTGCCTTTAAAAAATATCCATCAACTAGCGGCCTCTTCTCTGAACTCCATGGTTTTGTATCTCTGATTGCCTATTTTGCCCCTCTGCTTGGATGTCTGACACCCATTCTCATTTTGATATGCCCCCAAAAGACAGTTCTTGGGAAGTGGGTTTGGCTCAACTGATAGAGCTTCCATCTACCATAAGAAGGTCCAGGGTTCAAATCCAGAGTCTCCTGACCCATGTGGTGAGCTGGCCCAAGCACAGTGCTGCTGTGTGTAAGGAGTGCCTGCCCAGGCATGGTGCTGCACACATGGAGAGCTGACACAGCAAGATGACGCAACAAAAAGAGACACAGATTCCTGGTGCCATTGACAAGAATGCAAGTGGACACAGAAGAACACACAGCAAATGGACACAGAGAGCAGACAATTGGGGGAGAGGAGGTGGAGAAGGGGAGAGAAAAAAAATTAAAAAATTAAAAAAATCTTTACAAAAAATAAAAAAGACAGTTCTTAATCTCCCTGTAGCATTTCCTTGCTACAGGAAATCTCCCAAATTTCATTCAATGGCTTTAAGCTAAAAACCTAAGAACCATCCTTGATTTCTTTTTTCTTCATCCTATCACATCGTACTTTTTCACAAAGCCTATATTCTCCAATTCTAACCTATAGCCCAAATTCATTTCCAGCTAACCAATCCCTGCTGGTACCACCCCAGTCTAGTCATCATCATCTTTTGCTCATAACTAGGTTCCCATAGGAACAGGCCCCTTTTTTCCTCTCCAGCTTCAATTCAAAATACTCTCCCTTATCACCCGCAAAAGGTTGGCTCCATTAGCCTCCTTCCTAGTTATCAAACAAGCCAAGCTCTTTGCTGTCCCAAGGTTTGGCTTCTCTCACTTCTGCTTGGAATGCACAGAATGTTAATTTTACCAGCCCAGCTGATCCCCTGTCTAGCTCTGCCTTATCCTTCAGGGGTCTTCAGATTTTATCTTCTCTAAAGTAGCCTACCACTTACCCTATCACATCGTCTTGCTAACTTTTACTCTAGAATTTAAAACATTCTGAAAGTATTTGCCTGTTTACCAGCTTAGAGTGTTTCTCCCCCCTCTAGAAAGTAAATTTGCTCGAAGCAGAGACCTTTTCTTTTTAGTTCATAGCTGTATTTTATGAACTAAAGGGAATGTCTGACATATAGTTGACATGTCATAAATATTTGTTAAATAATTGAATAGATGGTTAAATAAGTGAATGACTGACGTCAATTTCATTTGCAATTCCTTACCCTTTTCATTTCTATCGGAGTGATTCCTCTTTAGTCATCAGTGACAGCTTCCTTTATAGCTAGTTAATTACCCAAGACGTTCTCTTAGTGTACTTACTTCTGATTCTGCCTGGGGCTATTGGTCATTTTCTTTGAAAATAATTTTCTTACTTTTAACTCGAAATTTAGCATTCCTACATGAGCAAACATAAACAAGTGTCCTGTAAAAGTTGTGAACTTAACAAAACGAACATGCACATCATTACCCTAATAATTTTCTTAAAGACCCTTTACAATTAGGAAACTAGTAAGACAAGCAGAGGCAATGATGCGGAGATATTTTTTTAAATCTATTTTTTATTTATTTTTAGATTACACAAAATGTCACATTAAAAAATGTAGGAGGTTCCCATACTCCCCCTCCCCACACGCCCCGCTTTTCCCACCTCAACAACTTCTTTCATTAGTGTGGCACATTCATTGCATTAGATGGGTGCGTGACGCTGAGAGCGTGACGGGTCCCCGGCTGACGTGGTCGGTGTCTACACAAATGACGTCCACGCGTGTCCTCCACTTCCTGCAATTGGCTCTCCTGGAGGAGTCATCACACCTCAATCCTGAAGACCGACAAGAAGTCCCTGGGGACTCCCCAACTCCACTGCGAATGGGGAGGGTTCCTTGGCACTCGGATTTTAAAAGCCCCTGCTCCAGAACAAGATCTGAAAACTCAGTGTTATCTGTTATTGCAGGGCTTGGGAAAAGAACATGAAGGTACGAGGTCTTTCTTTCCTTCAGAAAACTGTTGACATTTTAGCTGTTTGCTCCTTGATAAGCATTTTAGAGTGGAAGGGATAATGGAAGAGCAGGCCTTAAAAGCATCAGAATCATTGGGTTTTACTTTAAAAATTCACTTAGTTCATCCGATTTCTCATTTGAGTGACGGAATGAAAAGAATATACTTTGAAATGCTTTTTGAAAGAGGGCCTCTGGCTTTATTAGAAGGTGGGTTAGACTGGGACACCGTGCCCACGTCCTGAGCATTAAAACTGAGCGTAGCGGGAAGGGAGGACGCAGCAGAGCCCAGAGGCCGCGAAGTGACGGTCGCCGCGGTGCGTGTTCCCTGCAGGGGCCGCGACGCCTGCCCGCAGCAGCCTTGGCGCTTTGCCTGGTGCTGGCTCTCCTGGGGGACGCCGGCGGTGCTCCGCAGGTAACCGGCGGCCCGGGGCGGTTCCCCGTGGGGCCTGCGCCCGCCCGGCCTCCCCTTTCTCCTTTTTCCCATAGGCGTCTTTCTAACTCCTCTTTCTTCCGGGCCGTAGAGACTCTTCGAGAGAAGGAACTGGACTCCTCAAGCCATGCTCTACCTGAAGGGTGCACGTATGTTCCCAGTTCGCTTTATGTGCCAAACGCTCTTTCTGCAGTGACCGAGGAAGACCTGGGGGGCGGGGGGCCTGTGCAGGAATCTAGGGGACTCTTGGGGGGTGACGGGGAGAGAGTCAAAATAATCGAGGCGGAAAAGGGAGCTGGAGGGGGAGAGGGGTCGCCCTCTGGTTGTTAGCAAGTCTCCGTGCTAACCTGGAGGGCGGTTTCTCGGCGCACATCAGGGCTCGCTGGGGAACCAAGCTGCGCTCTGCAGCCCGCTCCGGCGCCGGGCGGGCAGCGGGGTGCGGCAGGCGGGCGCGGGCAGGGGGGCGCGGGCGGCGGGGCGCGGGCAGGGGAGCGCGGGCAACGGGGCGCGGGCAGGCGGGCGCGGGAAGGGGAGCGCGGGCGGGGGGCGCGGGCAGGCGGGCACGGGCGGGGGGCGCGGGAAGGGGAGCGCGGGCGGGGGGCGCGGGCAGGCGGGCGCGGGAAGGGGAGCGCGGGCGGGGGGCGCGGGCAGGGGAGCGCGGGCGGGGGTCGCGGGCAGGGAAGCGCGGGCAGGGGGGCGCGGGCGGGGGGTGCGGCAGGCGGGCGCGGGCAGGCGGGCGCGGGCAGGGGTCGCGGGCAGGGGAGCGCGGGCAGGGGAGCGCGGGCAGGGGAGCGCGGGCAGGGGGGCGCGGGCGGGGGGCGCGGGCAGGCGGGCGCGCGTTGTCCTCCTGTCTCCCCGAGGCCGGGGCTGCGGGGCCCCGCGGCGGGGAGCTGAGCCGGGTCGCCCTGAGCCGCGCGTCTCGCCTTCGCAGAGGGGCGCCGCTTCCTCTCCGACCAGAGCCGGAGGAAGAGCCTCTCCGAGCGCCCGTCGCCGGGTGAGTGGCCGAGGGGGGCGGCGGGGCGCTGGGCGGGCGCCGGGCAGGGCGGTCCCCGCGGGGAGGACGCGGCCCGGGGCGCGGGCGAGGGCGCCGTCCCGGGTGGAAGGGGCGCGGGGGCCGCCGCTCGGGGCTTGACCTGGCGCGCAGCCCCCGGCAGAGCCGCGCGGGGGTGCGGAGGTCCCGGGGAGTGAGCCCGGGGCGGGCCGGGCCCGGGCTCCCGCAGCGAGGGGAAGGATGGGGGTTGCGCGCGTGCTGCTAGCCTTGCAGCCGCACGTGGAAAACACTCAAACGTCCTTAACGCGGTTTCTTCTTAAACTCTGATGATAGTAGTGGTGAAAGTAGTGATTCACCGAGAAATGTAGGCCTTTAGCAATTGTATTACTAAACTGGCTAACAAGGGGATCAAAACTAGAAATAGTTAAGAAGTGAGGAACAATTAAGAATGGGAAAGTGGATGTGGCTCAAGCGGTTGAGCGCCTGCTTCCCACATGGGAGGTCCTGGGTTTGGTTCCCAGTACCTTCCAAAAACAAACAAGGAAACAAATGGAATAAAACCAAAAAACAAAAACCAACTCTGGGAGGCCGATGTGGCTCAGGGGTTGAGCGCTGGGCTCAATTCCCGGTCCCATACCTAAAAAAAAAAAAAGGGGGGGAGGAGGCAGGGACTTATTTTTCATGCTGAACCTTTCAGTGTCATGGGATTAAAAAATAAAGTACAACTCATTTTGATAAAACATTAGAAAGATTGAAATGCTAAAAAATACACATTTTTTCTCACAAAACAAGGATAAATTTTATTTGTGTGTGTTTTGTTTATATTTTTACACTTTTTTATTAAAGCTAATAGACCACAAAGAATGTTATGTTAAAAACATTAAAAAAAAACATAAAAAAACATGAGGTTCCCATATACCCCACTCCCTACCCCCCTCCCCATCATTTTTGTAAATTGGATTTTTTTGAGGATATATACATCACAAAAAAAATGTTACATTAAAAAATATAAGAGGTTCCTATATACCCCCCACCTCACACTCCCTCCTCCCATACCAACAACCTCCTGCATCACTGTGCTACACTCATTGCACTCGATGAACACATTTTGGAGCACTACTGCACCACATGGATAGTAGTTTACTCTGTAGTTCACACTCTCCCCCAGTACGTTCAGTGGGTTATGGCAGAATATACAAAGTCCAGCATCTGACCCTGCAATATCATTTAGGACAACTCCAAGTCCCCAAAATGCCCCCACATCACATCTCTTCTTCCCTCTCCCTGCCCTCAGCAAGTTCTGTGGCCACTTTCTCCACATCAACGCTACAATTTCTTCTATCACTCGTCACAATAGGTTTATAGTAGAATAACAGTGAGTCCACTCTAATCCATATTTTATTCCTGCATTCTGTGGACCCTGGGATGGTGATGTCCACTCCACCTCTAGATCAAGAGGGGGGAAATACACATTTTAAAAAACACACAATACTGTGTGAGCATGTGATAGGTACTCAACCAGTGTTTGTTAAGCTGAATTACACTCTAAGCTTGAAGGAGCTCATTTGCCTTCTGAGGGTAACACTCCCCACTTTAGATGCTCCAAAATAAAAATTACAGTTTGTGCTGAATGAGGACTGTTTTTCTTTGGTCAACTTAGATTTGGAATAATTTTGCATATTTAGCAGCTATTCTGTCAGTCAAATAATTACCAGGAGTATAAATCGTTATCTCAGCCTGCTCTGGAACGACTAGGAGAAGAGTCGTCCAGGTCCCGGCAGCAGCACATCTGAAGCTTTCTGTTCCAAGACAGAGCATTTTAAGCTAAGAAGAAAGAAATTTCTCATGGGCTCTTTATCATAATCATTCCTGCTTTCATGAAATTTCTCTAGTATAGACAGTTTAAATTCTCTTCAATACCCTATACAACATTGCACAACCAAATATTTATTAGTACTTCCCAAGGGAAGTGTGACGTATTTTGTAAGAATTATTCTTCTCCATAAGAGAACCATTGCTTGGGGATTGAGAATGTACTGCATAGAGGTTTTCCTAGTATTATGATATACTGTAACAGGATTTATCTGCGTAATGTTCAAACGCTAATAGAATCTATACATTTTTTTCCAGAAAGGCGTAGCTCAAATTCCCAACCACTAACGCTTCCAGCAGCTGCTGCCCTGTTACTGGCTTCCTGGCAGACACCATCAGAAGGTACAAGTGTGGTGACCTCTTCCAACTGCAGGGCAGAGAAACATGGCTTGCTTTTAGGTTTCTGTGTTGAATGCAACAAAGTTGTCTTTATTTATTCGGATTTTTAAAAATAATTAACAGTTGCTCCTTCAGAAATTCACAGTGAAGTTTGTTATATAAAGATCAGTATATATCTCACTGATGATTCCCAAAACTCTAGAAACATTTCTTTGGTGATTCTGGAGAATTTTATATGAATTTTCCAATCTGTAACTTATTGTAAGTTTTCTCATTTTAGAAGTTGAAAACATGAAATAATAAACAAGAACTTCAAAGTCCAACCTCCTATTTTATAGTTGAAGAAGCTGAGCCCAAAAGAGGTTAAGTCATCACAAATCCAATTGCTTGTTATTAAAGGGTAAAAGATATGAAATTGCTGAAAAGGAGCCATCTTTTTATTTATAAATGCAGCAGTTACGTATGGTTCATCATAACAGATAAGGGCCTGCTTGACTCTAAGCCTGTGTAATTTTTATTACTTTATACATTATATATTATATATATATTATTCTTTTACACCAGGATAATGTATGCTCTTGAAATGGAAACATTGTCCAAATAGCATTAAACCTACTAGTTCAATTAAGGCAGCTTGGTAGTGGATCAGCCAGGGCTTTGAAGGCTAACAGACCTGGGTTCAAATGTGGCTCTGCAGTGTCATCACTGTCATCACGGGTAAAATGGAATAATGATACCCACGTGCAGGGTTGCTGTGAGAGCCGAATGAAACAAGATACGCCCTTTCTATTACTACAAAGAACAGCAGTCAGCAAGACATAGTAAATAGACCTTTCAAAACATATGATGATGCCATATTTATGCCATAGTTTGAATATTAAAATGTGTAAAATACTATAATGAGCGGTCTGGTAGTCAGAGCACCCACTGCCTGCGTGGCACCCTGACGTCTGTGCTAAGGGAGACAATAGATGTGCCTGCGTCTCCTACTGGGCGAGCCATGGGGGAGAAGGGAAGGAACAGCAGGCACTTTCCAGCTTCAAGCTTACGGCTTCTGTGGTGGAAAACACCTATGAGGGACAAGGGGAAGAGTAGGATAAAGAGGTTTGTGAACTCAGAGCAAGGGTGGGGCTAAGGAGGGAGAGGAGGCTAGGTTATATTCCTTAACGCCTAGGCCCACGAGGTGCCGGGCACTGTGGCAGGCAGAGAAGAAAGCCGATCGTGAAGGCAGAATGAGCATGGCATTGGCCGTGAACACAGAGGGCGAGCAGGCAGTGGAAGAGCAGAGTGTAGAGCACAGCGAGCTCCCGCGAGGACGGGCTGAGATGTACTGAGGGCCTGCATAATGCAGCGGGCCAGCCACTGTTCTCAGTACTTGATATGGATTTATAAATTTAATCCTCGCGATAACCCAGGGAAAGGCACTCTCGTTATTCACATTTTGCAGATGAGGGAATCGAGGCACAGAGAGATCAAGTAACTTGCCCACCACCCTAGCAGGCACAAGGTGGACCTGGGACGAAGGCCAGAAGGAACGCGATGCTCTGTGGGTTCTCAGCCCAAAGATGACATGGTGCCTGGTGTGGCACGTCGGAACTAGAGTAATAGCAATAATTACAACAACTGAGCACCTACTATGTGTTAATCTTTATAGCCCAGAACACCGAGCCTTGAAGAGGTGTATTTTCTCGCCCAAGAACACACAGTTAATGAGAAGGCATGTTGGGGTTCCAGTGCAGGCTCAGGTGACTCTGTAGCTCTTTCCCTTATGCCATGACATCTCACAATGGAGCGTGCTGGAGAGGAGAGGCGGGGACCAGTAGGAAACAAGGAGGGAATGCCGGAGGGACGCCCTGAGCTGCAGCGGGACTGTGCGAACAGATGGAGGGGCCCCCTCTCTGCGCTGTGCGGAAAGGGGTGAGCTGACAAGATGAGTAAGACTATTAGCTAAGTGAATAAAAGAGAATACAGCGGAGCACAGTGTCCACAGTGCGAGACTTAAAAACAGCGATGCCGGTGATAAGGGGTGAAACTCCCTGCGGATCGGGAGACTGGGTCAGTTCGAGGTGATAGAGGAATTCTCGTTTTAAAAGAAGTGTCAGTCACTGCTTCTGCAGCATCTGGTTGTGGACTGTCACAGCAAAAGTACCTGGGGAGCTTGCTGGAAATGGAGGTTTCCTGGCCTTGGGCCCAGAGATTCTGATTCCCGCGACTTAAGCAAGGTCCCACACTCTAGCCTTAGGAAGCTCCCCCCGGGTATTCTCGTGATCAGTCAGGTTTGGGAATAACTGGAAGTTCAGAGGCAGTGACTGAAGTTGAAACCAGGCTAATGGAGAGCTCTCCTAGGGTTTAGCCTTAGTGGTAGGAGGGCAGATGGCAAAGGATTTGCCTTGGAGAAAACCAGTGATCGAGGGAGATGGAAGTGGAGAGTGTCAGTGAAGGGATGTAAAAGGAGAAGCAAAAGGAAAAGAGGAGAACCAGAATTCCCGAGTTTCCCAGCAGCCAAGGATGGAAAGCTTTAAGAAGGGAGGGGTCAGCAGAATGGTTAGAAAAATAGCGCAATCAAGGGGAAAGGAAGATGGGGGTCAAACATGGTGCTCTGCCCCTGCCCAGTGACACGCTGTGCCACTGCTGTGTCCTTCTGAACACTGTTTAAAGGGAACTTGGGACTACAAGGTTAACCCAGACTTAGGAAAAAACAGATGCCAAGGTATTGGACAGCTGGAGTGGCTCTCTCCTTTTCAGAACTCTTGCAATGAAAAGAACATGAGAAATAGTTGAATAGGGGGGAGAGGGTGCTGTGTGCCAAGGTGATGGTTTTTGGAATCACGATTTAGAACACTTCTATTTTTGAAGTCAGGAGCGGGGAGAGTACTGGTAGAGACTGGTTGATAGTGAAATTGAAGATTTAACTGTTGGGAAGATGTGCAGAGTCAGAAAGGAATGTAAGCTGGGACAGAAAAGGAAGTGCCAACTTTAAAGAGGAAAAGGAGTATCTTCACTGGAAGTGTTAGGAAAGGCTGTGACTCTAGGTCCCCATTGAAATCCTTTTTTTGAAAATAAGTAGTTTTTGATGATCGAAGTCTCCTAAGAGGCTCGTTTTTGATAATGAAATGAAGAAACAAAATTTTATTATTCTAACTTGCTGGAAAAGCTTTGGATTCCTGTATGGCATAATTATTAGTCTCTTTAGTATTTCCATTCTGAAGTCCCTAGGTATTGTTTGGAAATCTCTTGTTTTATACAAGGGATTTCTATTTCAGTAGTGTTTCTACAGGGATAACTTTCTTGTACAGTTTTTCTTTTTCCTTAAAAGCAACCCACTGTCTACGATATTACTAAATATGCGGGCAATTTAGGTTAAAATGTAACCCATATATTCAAATTACTTACAACTAACTGAGGGGATGTGGTTTCATCTAGAGATGATCTTGTTGAAAATTAGGAGATGCATTTGGCTTGTAACCACCTCCTCTCTCTACCTCATTGTTGTTCTTCTCGGAGTCCCGGGTACCTGCTCTTGTTGGACTCCTCAGCAACTCTCCACCCCACCCCTCAAGATCTAAAGTTTTGAAAACCCACCCAGCTAACAGGTGCCCTTCTTTTTTATATCAATTCCTCCCAAGAACTCTAGCTCTCCTGATACAGAAATATTTACAAATGTGTTCCTATGTTATTTTCCCAAGTAAAATGAATTTTAACGAGAAAATTATAGATAGAAAGTACCTTGATATAAACAAATGGTTCTAAAGGTATTTTAAACACTAGGTGTACTTATCAGAGCAAGACATGTGGCCCTTTCAGATTTCTACCAAATATACCACGTCATCCCTTATCTAGATTCAGATGTGATATGTGAATGTTCTGATGCATCTCAAGCTGAGAGGAAAAATTTTAAAACCAATTCAGTCCAAACTCATTATTTTAAAATTTTTCCAGTAGCAAGGTACACAATTTAACGTAACTTAGCTAAATTTCTATTTCCCAAGGTTAACTTCATTTTACCTTTTCTTCTTTAAAAATGCAGGATGTGCTTTTATTCTGTGTAATACCTTTTTTCTTACAGATGGAGAAGAAAACTTTGAGCAAACCCGATTCTTGGAAGACAATCTGCTAAACTGGTGAAAATATACCAAATTACATTCAATTATAGTTGTATTCTTGTTGAAAACATGAACCACATGAATAAAATCTTCGGCCCCTTTTCACTCCATTTGTAATCTTAGGAACATGCATAACTAGTTTTAGTCTTTCAGAAGCAAAAGCAATGTAGAGTTCTTAGCCAAGAAGATCATTGCTTTCTTCCATTGCTTGATGCTCTGTTTAGATCACGCAGTGTCATACTTTTGAATTTTTTAGGGCATTTAAGATTCTAAGACTCTTTTGAGTGTCCTTTCCTTGTTACAACTAGTGCCTTCCTTGATTTAATATTTTTTTTCCATTCTGCTACCCACTTGCATTTTTTTTTTTATCACTCAGAAATGATTCTCCTTTTCCCCCTTTTCCCGTCCAAAGAGGGTGAGGGCGAGGGGATGCATGGCAGGATGAGAGAGAAGAGAGTTCAGTTCTCTCTGCTGTTCCGGGCAAGGTAAATTGATGAGGAGGGAAATGGCAGTGAGGTAGGAAGGAGAAAGAAGAAGTGTATAGATGGGAAAGATAGGATAAAATGATCTTTTGCATAGAGGGGAAAAAAAAGAAGAGAAAAGAAAAGATAAAAAGAAGATGAGAGAAAATGGGAAGGAGGCCTGTGATAAGAACACTTCAGTGTGGTTGCTGAGAAACAGGACAGCAGGTGACGCTGGGGCTGAAGGAAATTGTGCTGAAGAGCCACAGCTGGGAGCTCCCCCGTATGCTCTCCCGGAATCTCCCCAGATTCAATTTAGAACCATGTGTCTAATAGCTAGTCAAAATAAGCAGATGGAGACACACTATGCTCATGTCTGTAGTGTATGAAGGAACACGTCAGTATTTTCCCATATTTCCCATGGCTGACTAAACTCAACAGACGTGAAGACACTGCTAGTTCTAATTGTCTACAGCGCTGGGTTTTATTTGACGTCATCAAGTTACATGAAGGTACTCTGATAACAAGTGCATGGTAATATGCCTAATATACTTACTCCCTTTCAAACTCAACTAGGGCTCAATACCATCTGAAAAAAATATATATATACATACACATATCTACAGCAAGCATAAGAACTTTTTTTTCTGAATTAAAATATGGCCATTAAGGTAACTATTTTGAGCTAATTAATTTGGAGTTGTTAACAATGCATGTCAAAAATGGAAAGTACTGTTACTTCTTGCTGTCATTGGTATATTGTCATTATTTAGAAGCTAAAGAATATCTTTAAGTGATTCTCTCTGTAACTTGAACTTACAATTTCACTGTGTTAAGTAATGAAAACTCTGCTTGTAAAATTTTTTTGTATCATTTCATAATCAAATATTGAAACTACATTCCAGATAATGTAACACTGACCTCTGCTAAAAATAATATGCTAACATTAAAAATATATGTGGCATTCATTATAATACACCTGTCATTAATCATGATTTGCACTTTTTGCATTTTTTATTTTAAAGTGGGATTTACTAGACTGTGCATTATGTCCAATTTAATGAGAATTATCTTCATTTACTCACCTGACGTAAATTTGCACAACTTGCCTATTTAAATATTATGTCTACTATAATAATACTTTTAAAAATCCATCTTATGAAATAATTCCTCCCACAACAATGTAGAACAATCTTTCTCAAATCTCAAGTATTTCCCAGTAAAAGAGTTTTTTAAAGCTATCTAAATAACCAATAACTGGTAAAATACTATCGGTTCCAAGTATAAACATTTGAGTGCCTTGAATGTCCTATACAGCTGTGCTGATTAACCACAAAAGCCCCTATGCCCCATTTGTTATAACTTTTTAATCTCTCTTAGGGTATCTTTACCAATCTCTTTAGATCTATCTTTTCTCAAAACTGAAATGAGCACGAGATCATAGATCAAAATTTTTGCACATTGCATGGCTCGTATTTTAAAATCGGGAAATTTCTGCCTCTGATGCATATACATGTACTGGAGCAGCCACCTCCAGATCAGACGTCGAGCACATTTCCCATTGCTCCTCTGCTCTTTGCCCCTAAATCCCATCTTCCCTGTGGCGGTCTGCCTTCCAGCCTGGGATCGGAGCCTCTGTTTCCCTGGTTTTCCTGGGTGGATGCCTCCTCCCCCCAGTACACCATCCCTGAAATCCTGAGGGTGGGCAGAGGGAAGCAAGGGGCCCTGGGATGTTAAAATCAGCCTCCAGCTGGCATTTCCTCTTTACCTGGTGATGAAAAAGGAAAGTCTGTTGCCTATCAACCTGTGGCACACTGTATTAGCTTGGCCTCAGGAGAGACTGGAGTTGGGAAATATGTTCATGTGTATGAACCCTACGGCTAGGTTATGGGGTCTAGTGGTTTGGTCAAGCAAGCACTGGCATAACTGTTACCACGAGGGCATTTTGTGGATTTAGGCCATTAGTCACCTGATTGCATCTGTGGCTGGTTACAGCTACAATCAACAAAGGAGATTGTCTTCAGCAAGGAGAGAAGTCTCCTTCAATCACTTGAAAGCCTTAGTAGAAGAACTGCTGATGTGAGAGGTCAGAAAGAAGTATTTCCATCTCTACTTCAGCCAGCTTCTCCTGGGGAATTCATCAAAACCTTCACTGGAGTTCACAACTTGCAGCTTACCCTACGGAATTCCGATTTGCCTATCCCTACGGTTGTGTGAGCCAATTCCTACAATAAATATAATATTTATATACGTATGTATCCCGTCAGTTCTGTTTCTCTGGAGAGCTTGATCACCACAGAAGGTAACCTATAAATTCCTTAAGGAAGAGTTCATTTCTAATTTGATTTGATTCTCACAACCAGCATGTGAAGGGGGCATTTGTAATCCCCTTATTATTTCATAGAAATTTGGGCTCACCCTCTGAAGCCTCTTTGCACCTCCCCAATTAGACTTAACCAGTTCCTCTACTGGATCCCCTTGTACCTTGGAGAGCTGAAAGAGTAGCAATTGTGCCATTTTATAGTCTCATCTGTATATGTAAAACCAGCTCTGTTAACCCTAACTCTTACCACTGAAGAAAGGGTGGTCCAACCCATAACTAAAGTCTTACTATCAGCTGATCAGGCACACATACTATTTTCTGTAGTTCCTGTCCTCCAATTTATGAATACATACTTTCTTTATAGCTTCAATTTTTTCCTACCTCCACTTCTAATAACGAAGCAGGCTAGTAAGATAGGGAATCAATAGATAGCTCTGGAACCTGGCAGAGGGTCCACGTGGACATCAGTAGCCCCCAAGATGGTTGCTGGAAGACTCCCACCCCCAAGATTTTGTTATTCAGAACAAAGACTTCTTCTGGAAGCCAGGAGAAGCCCCAGATATTCCTCAAGGGCTTTATCATTGGGCCGTCACGGGGGATTGATGGGTGGGGTAAGCAGTCAAAACTGCAAACAGCTGGAACACCTCTCCTGCCATTAGCAAAGGGGTGGAATAACTAACAGTTCAAAAAGGCAGGCACAGAGCCTAAGCATGCTCCTGTGCTCTGCTCTCTTGCTTCTGGACCCGTTCCTGCCCTCTGCACACTGCTCTTGACATTTTCCCTCTGCCACATGGCCTTGCAAGTGAACCTGGGCATTTATAATCTATAATGGGGAATTGTAGCTTGTAAATTAGTCCACTTTATCACTTTTCACCCCCTTCCTCTCTTCCTGGGACCCCTGATCTGTTATTTTCTCCCGTTTTTTTGTCCCTTCCTACCTGAATAAATTACTGGCCTAACTCACCTGATGTGCTCTTGAAATTCATTTCTGCAGCATAGCCAAGAACCTAGTCAAAATCTGGTAACAATAAGACCATTATTTTTTGTTTGTTTGTTGAGGTACCAGGGCTGGGGATGGAACTCAGACCTTGGATGTGGGAAGCCGGTACTCAACCACTGCGACACATCGCCTCCCCTGAGTTGGTTTTTTGTTTGCTTATTGTTTGTTGTTGTTGTTGTTTTTAGGAGGCACTGGGAAACCAGACCCTGGACCTCCCATGTGGGAAGCAGGTGTTCAACCACTTGAGCTACATCTGCTCCCAAGATGATTCATTTTTACAACTAATGTTTATAAGGCACCGTGCTAGACCCTGGATGTCTCATATGCCGTATTATTGAGGAAAGCAATGCCAGGAGTCACAGGCAGAGAAACAGCTATAAGAGACATGAATGAGTTCCCCAAGAATCTCATATCCCATGGGTCGGTGCTTAGGCTAAGCACGACTGGACATGTCCTGGCTTGTGCTCTAAGAGAGGCTCCCAATCCCTGCTGCTTTCTCTTAGGGATTTGGAGAGGTTTAGGAAGCTCTGACTATGCGTGTGGTCATGGGGGTTTTGTGGATGTGATAGTGGTCAAACTAGCCGAGATAAGCATCGTACAGCTAGAAGCACAGGGGAGTTGCATACCAGTGCTGATAGCACTGGAAAGTGTTTTATACCTTCTCATGTTGGGTGGAAAGGAAGTCTTCAATACCAACTCACTTGTTGCCATTCTGGAGAGTATCTACAGAATCATCTAGCAACATAGCAACAATCTTATTTATCTCCCCCGCCCCCCCCCCCAATGTTTACCAATCTTGGGGAAAGAATAAACGACAGGAATAAGGGAATAGCAGTATAAAGCAAGACAGAAATCCTGGTTCCTGCACATGCTACTCCAAACTAGGGGTTTTCAAGTAGTAAATTACTGTGTGTACCACTAATTGCATACATTTCTAATCAGAGAACTATATTCTTTCATTTAAAAAATGCAACTGAATTTTTAAGTTTTATATTGGAAAGGTATTTTACTGTACAGCTCATCTTTTCAGTTAACAGTCGACCAACGAAGTACCAGTTAAGGGTATAGTTGCCAAGGATACATTTTCATGGTTGTTGTAATAGAAAACCCCTCTTTTATTATGAGATCTTTCTGGCATGTCAGTAAATGAGTCTACACTACAAATCCATCTCATATTTTTTTTGCTCTTGCTGTGTTAATTGACATCCACAGGGTATTTTTCAAGTATATTAGGCTTTAGGACATTTATTTCCTTTCCTCCTGAACCTCTAAATGAGGTAGTTTTGCAATCATCTTCCCTTTTTGCCAGATTCACCATTCTTTTACCTTTTGCTAACCAGTGGGGGCAGTACCACAGCTATTGGATTAGATTTCCATTGGTCTGGAACCATCTGACAGAGCATCCTTGTTACTTTTCTTTTGTTGCTGTCAACAATCCAACACTGAGAAGATCAAAAGTTTTTTCAGAGGTTGGACAGGCAGAGGCCAATGGATACGCCAATCAAGATGCACTGGGGGGAGCAGATATAGCTCAGTGGTTTAGCGCTTGCTTCCCACCTATGAGGTCCAGGGTTCAATCCCTGGTACCTCCTACAAAAAAAAACAGATAGCACTGTGAACTAGATAATAGCACAGAATGAACTACTCAACTGTGAAAAAACAAAGAGTGAAAATTTATTTTTGGGTTTTTATCCAGTTTAGATTTAATTACATCTAAAACATAAATTTGCTTAATGAGTATCATCCAAATATGTCCCTAAGTATATCATTGAATGTGTTAGAGACATTGTCCTTATTATAATTAAGTAAAACTATAATTATAATTAAGTAGACTTCTTTTTTTTACTTTTATTTTTGTTTGTTTACTTCTCCCCACCCTGCTTGTTGTTTTCCACTTGCTCAGTCTGTTTGTCTTCCTCGTTTCTTTAGGAGGGACTGGGAGTTGAACCCGGGACCTCTGATGTAGGACCTCTAGTTGCTTAAGCCACCTCCGCTCCTGGTTTTGTTGGGTCTCTCATTCTGTTTTTCCTCCCCACATCCCTTGCTGCGTCATCTCATTGTGTCATCTTGTTGTGTCAGCTCACTGTCTTCTTTAGGAGGCACTGGGATCTGAACCAGTGACCTTCCATGTAGGAAGCGGGAGCCCAGTCACCTGAGCCACAACCAATTTCCTCTACTTGCTTCTTTTGATAATTTTTTTTAAAAAAGAGAGCTTCTAAATGCTGTCCTCCATTAGGCACCATTTTATGTCAGGCCCTTTATATATGTTATCTTATTTAGGTAGATTAGCAATGGAGGTTAAATCTTTAAAAAAAATTTTTTTAAAGGCTTTCCATTTTAAACAATAGAAAAATTATTACAATTGGGCATGGTGAAGTCTTTATCATTAATCGGAACATGAATTCTAAATTTCAACAGTGACGTAAATATAAAGTAGGATCTAGATACTATTTTCCTGTGAACTTGATTCTCTGCAAAGCTAGATATAAATTCATGATTCTGACTCATGTGGGAAATGCAAATGCTCGCTCAAGGCTTAGTTATATTTAAAAAGTAGGCAGTGCACATTCACGATTAAGATCAGGATCCTCGGGGGAAAGCTTGTTTGGTAGGGTATAGAAGCTACATAAATACCAGGCAGAGGATTATAGTGATGATAATTTAAAGGTAAGAAATAGTAAAAGACTAATTCTTGCTGTATTTAAATTACCCATTTTTAAAACACTTCCACTCTTCCCACCTCTAATTAAAACTCTTGCTCATGCCCAAATTTACTGGGGAAAGACGAGTTGGGGAAACTAACTTGATTTTATTTTAAGATTTACCAAACTGGCATCCATTCAATTGCCTCTACTTTCTCCGCCGAGCATAAATTCCATTGTGATAGAGGAAGAAAATGAAAATGCTGGCATTTTCAACCCCTTAAATAAGCCTTCTGAGCACTCTCTTTGTAACGTAGCTCTGCTCAGTAAGTGAGGAATTCAGTTCTTGTATTCACCGTGCAGCTTCGTCTTGCCATGAGGAGCACGACCCGGAGAAAACCGAGACTTGATGTTTAACCGATCCCTCTCCGCCTCCTCTTCCTCGTCGTATCGGCCATCCTCATCTTCATCGTCCACGTCACTGCTCTGGGGACTGGACGCCTGAGACCCTGAAGGAGAAGGTGGAACTGAGGAAGGTCTGGGATACTTAAATCCTTCCGTCTGCCAAAGACACAAGACATAAACATTATGGTGACTTCTTGGTTTTAGAGAATGTAAATATGATGAATGCACAGTTAACAAAGAACATAGCTGGATGTCTTTCGTGGTTACTTCTGGTGCTAACGATTTTTATTTGTTTTGATTCTGGTACCACCAAGCTCAAGAGAGATTCATTAGATATACAACTATTCTTTATTAAGCACCAGTATGTGCCAGGTGCTATATACATGGTGTCTTATTTAATCTTTTTTTAAAATATTACCAATTTTATTAAGAAAATTTGATACTTTGGGTAGTCAATTATAGTTACGATACATAAATATTCTGCCAGACTCCTTCCTTAATATTATTGCACCATGGACAAAGACTATAAAAGCATTTTTGCAGGATAATTTTTGGTAGTCACAGTTAGCAGACCTGTCTGTGGCTAGGTCATGAAAATGCTTTGCGATATAGAACATTTATAGTGATCTTAGTTAAAATGGTTTGCTAGGAGTGTTGTAAAATGGTGGTTCCTGCATTTTAGGAGGAAACACAATTTCTGGAGTTAAAGACTATATACTCTTGGAGTGTGATGCATGAATGTTTAGACAGGTGAGTGTGCTGTAAGTAACAGTAAAGAATTTTTGTGTCTCCTAAGAACCTGAGAAACTGAGGCCAGCAAAGGATATTTCTTTATAGTAAGCATAGTATAGGAGGAATAATTTAAAATCTTATAACAAAGTTTTATGAAAAAAATTAATGGCAAGGTACATATGCACAAGTGGGAAAGTAATTTTAAGATGAGAAATTATCCTTAAATTACATTCTTTGCTGCCATAAGCTCCAAATCAGAGATGAGCTTGAAAGAACTATCCTAACAGTGATTTCCAAACTCACTGGGTTGAGAGCCTTTCTTCTGATTTGTTTTTTTTATTACCCTCCTCTGTCTTAAAAATACTGGCTGCCATCTTAAAACATATGATTAATTTGGTATTGAAATTTTAATTACCACATTCACTGAAATAATTATAAATGCCTCTGGGTCATTGCAAAAATCAAGGTTGAGACTTACTTAATCTTTGCAACAACACTTTGATAAATTTGTTCTTTCTATTTGAGAGAACAATTGAAACTTAGAGGGGTCAAGTGCGTTGCCCAAAGTTACACAGCATGCGTGTGGCAGAGCCAAGATCTGTGCCAGGGCTGTGATGATTCCAGAGCTTTGAGCTCAACAGGCAGGCCACATTGTTGATTATTGCCAGCCACTACCTCATCCTTCAGATTTGTTCAACAATATTTCGGGACAGGGACACCCTGAATATCCCACAGAAAGCCACTACTAGAGAGAATCAAGGCAGTCAAGCTACTTAGTGGACCTTGGAATTCCATCAGCTGCTGTTACTTCAGTTGTTGAGCAAATATCACTGAGTTTTAATCAGATTGCCCTTCTAACTGAAATTCACTGAGATGACTCATTTATGCTAATAAACACCTAATGAGCACAAACTATGTGTCAGACACCATAATGACACTGAGGCAATAGAGGTGAATAGCATATCCCTGCCTTCTATGCGGACACATTTACAAATGCGTACAAGTGTTACGACGTGTGTCACTCTGAATTTCAATTATTTGTATATATTATTATTATGTCATATATGGACAGTCATGGAAAGCTTCAGATAGGTTTCCTGAAAGCAATATAAAAAATAGCTGATTCCTGTGCTTAGGACCTAGTTCAAAGTAGATGCTCAATGAATATTAGTTTAATAAGTAGATAAATGGATGCATATAGCTGAACTATTGTCAAGTAGAGTGACTGCCTCTAAAGGGCTAAGCACTTAACTCTCTGAATGGTAAAATCATAAACATGGGAGTTGGAATTTGTAGATAAAGGATTAAGAAAACCATTCCTCCTTCTTTAGGAAAAAAATGTGACCTTTGGTTAACTTTCTAGCTCTGCTCCCCCTGGAAACCTAGTGTAGGTGGCATGTCAGCTGTGTGATTAGACAAGATTGTTTATAGGAAAAGTAATCCCTGGCTGGTAAATTACATAAGAACTCAGAGGATCTATAAATATTTGGTGGGGATCCATAAATTTGGGGCATCCCTGAATGAGGTGTCCCTGTGATTGGCTATTCTTTGCAGGGAATGTAGAAGTTGGTCTATGGAGATTTACAGGAGATACTGGCTCCAGGGGCCATGAGGCTTCTATGCCACAGTGGATTCATTCCTAATAGTATGGAGCTCATCTTTTTGCACATGAACTTCCCAATTAAGGGTATGGAAGAGGCAAAGAAGAGTAGCTGCCTAGACTGCTACAAGGCCTCCTCCCATTGAAGAAAAATGCCTAGAGCTGCCTCCTTGCCAGCTGTTTCCTATCATATCCCTCGAAGTGAATCTGATGACAAATGCAGCCAGTGTGATCCCGTGAATCTAAATGTCTAGTTGGGCCTTAGAGGAAGACGCTCTGGTGGGCAGTGCAGAATGGAAATTCCTGTGGCATTTGAATTACCCTGGCCAAGTGATCACTCTATATTTAAACAGTTTCTTGGATAGCAAATTCACTTGCTACTAAGGCACCCCAGTTTACATCTGAACAACTTCCAAAAGAATGGATGTCTAATGGCAAGTTTTCAAGCACTAAGTCAGAGAGCATTTTTGTTTGGAGGAGCTTCTCCAATGACATGGTTAAGTGGACTGTCTACCTGTCCTACATATGAGGCGAACTCTGAATGTATCACTTTCTCTATTCTTTGCTTTGATGCAGCTATGAAAACCTCTAATAGTTTTAAAAGATACAGTTAGAAGCGACCATAAATAAGAAACTTATGTTTCTAAACAGATAAATGATATATCAAATATTTACCGTTGGTGGTGATGTGGGATCCACATGGAATTTATCTGGAAAAGCTCTGCTTAATGTCAGGTGCCTAGCATGCTGGTAATACTGTGATAGAAAACCAATTCACAGGTTAAAAAATAAAGATTTAGACATACAAATAACCAAATTATGTACAACTTTATTCTCCTAGCTGTGAAATGTACTTTTTTTAAAATGGCAGAATCTACTCACCCTGGGCTTTAGAATCAGAAAATAAATCAGGGCTTATAGTTTTATTATTTTTAAATGCATAAAAAAAGAAATACTACAAAAAGTTGGAGGGAAGGAGAAGACTTAGTGGTCACTGAGCAGCTGGAGACACTGATTTCATTCTACTGACAGTTGGTTTGGCATGGTAAAAAGACGGGGCCTGAATAGTCAGACAAACTGGATTTAAATCCTGCTTCTGACCTGGGATAGGAAACAACTTTCAAGGGCTATTATCCACCCTCATTATAAAATGGAGATGGTAGGATTAATCATTAGGGGTGTAACGGGCACTGGCATTAGCGGGTACAGATGCTCAGCACAGAGCAGCTTTATCAAGAGAGTTTATCAATGGAAACATAATTATAAGAAGGCGAAGTGAATGCTTTTATCACTAAATCATCCATCAAGGTGACCATCAAGGTGTTTGTAAACCTATCACATGGTTGCAAGAAGGTATTTCCTGTGCTTGTTGTTTTGAAAAACAATATTACTCCCACTCTCCACTTTCTTTATTACCATCTTCATCATGGCCTGTGGTCTTGTTGCTTTTCTCATCTTCATCGATCATTTATGCATACTGGTAATGCTTTAAATTAAGCATCGACAACAGAATACCTAGTAGGAGCAGTGCAAACATTGATGGATTTATCATTGTGGAAGCAAACTAAACATAAAGGACTGAGCTTAAGACTTTGCAAACTCTGATTAACAACGCACATGAAAACATCACTGAGATTTTAACAATTATGATATTGAATTGACTTGACAGATTTATGATGAGACTCAATACTTGTAAATTCCAGGAGAATTTTTTACGTGCCCTCTCTGATTATTACAAACACGCTTACTCTGCCTAAGTATCTCCAATCCAGAAGATCCGAGAGCCTCTCGGTTCGGTTCCGCTGGATAATTCTTTGGCGGCGTGACTGTTTGCAAAACGCATAGAGAAACTGAGTCAGCTGGTTACAAGAATCCTCTGGTGAGCGGAACCGCCTGTCAACAATGTAAATACCTGAAGAGCACAAAAGCCAAAGCACAGGTAAAAGGAGGGCTAATCTTAAAACGTTTCCTCTCTCATCCCTCCTTCTCTCTTTGTTCATTGTAGACCACGTTGACTGCCATATTGCCTCTGCTTTATCTCTTCCCTTCTGAGACTTGATTTCCTCTGTGACCTCCTGCAAGGGCTTACGCTGTCACCAACACACAGGCCACAAAGTGGACCTTGCTGAAAAACTACAGCGAGATAGGACTCCCTTGATGTGCGGTTCCCAATACGGCTGCCCATTTACCAGAATCTCTGGACGTGGGACCTGGGTGCCATGTTGTTTTAACTCCCCAGTGTTTCCACTGCGCAGCCCTGGCTGAGAACCACAGCGCTAGCCTGAGGAGAGAGGGACAGGGACAGCGCAACTGTAAAAGACCCCAGGGAATTGGCATTCTAAGTCTCTTTGCTCCCTATGGACCAAGATAGGCAAATTCTCCAACCCTTTTAAACACGTTTTAGTAAATTTTGCTAATTTGACATGGACTTTTCAAAACACACTGCTGAGCAATATATGTACTCTATTGTCTGGTTATTGTGAAATCACTTGTAGGCAGTAGAAGGCCAAACCGATTACAAAAAAAATATATGGTAACAGGACAAAGTATTGTCCAAATTTACCACTCTTTTTCTAGTTGGACTCTTGGGCGACACATTGAATGTTTACATTCTTATCTAAGGGTCATATGATTAAACCTACCTTTAACTAAACAAGGAATATAAGCATTAGCTGAATTGTCAGGATAGCTTTAGAGCTGGGGTCTGTGAAGGCCACTTCTCGCAGGGCGGGGGTAAGGACGGGAAGCCTCACCGTATGCAGTAGGATCAGCCACGTGCTCCTGCATGAAGCAGCCGAAGCCGGAGAGGTTGGTGGTCACACTGGGGATCCCCATCACGGTGCACTCAGCTGCCAGAAAACACACAAAGCCTCGGCTTCAGACCAGCTCCCGCGTATAGAGGAGAATGCAGCCCTACGGAACCAGCAAGGCTGGTTCCATTTTTTCTCACCATTCAAGCTGTGCCTTTAAGTTCTTGGCAAGCAACTGAGGTAGGTGACCCCTTCTCCATTCACATAAATCTCCCTTGCCAGAGATCATTTCCAGAAGAGATCCTCTCTGCTTTTTCAGGTACTCCGTGAGCTCTTGGTCTCTTACAGTGCCCCCTTTTAGTCAAATCCTGTTTTCTAGAAATGATCTAATACATCCTTTAAAAGTTACCACTCCCGAGGCTGTCTGCAGTTTTAACAAGGAATTTATATTTGATAATAGAATTAATCTAGTTTTGGGGGGGAAGGGTGAAAACAAAAATCTCCATTATCCATGAAGTAATTCCAATTCACATCTTCTCTGCCACTGCGAGAATTTCCTCTGGGTTTAGTACTATGGCTGTACTCTTATTTTTTGTGTGGGGGTGGGGAGGGTGGTGGCAGGGTGGGTAGGAAGTCCAATGTGGTTGACTAACCCCTCCAAGAATGTGAGGAAAATTCTGGAACTCTTCCCCAGAAAAATTCTCATATAGGTATACATACACGGTTTTGCCTATAGTTTTGTGGAAGTGCAGATTCTTATCTTAAAAAAAAAAAAACTCATTAGAAAAATGCTAACTATCCATGTAAGCTCAGAAAGTCTTCATTAAATGAATTTAATGAAATGAGTGATTATATTCATTGTGCTTTCTCAGAACACAAAACACAGGCTTTAATTAGCTACTTTTTGGAGCAAGTTATACCCATTGTCACATAGAAAGATCATTCTGAAAACAAAGAGTTGTCATTTTTCTATAATTAAGAAGGTTAGGTAGGAGTGGTCAACTCCCCTCAGTTAATTTAAAACCAAGAATGATTCATTCGCTATGGAGTATTCCTCAAACTCCTTTCCCCAACTACTCATCTTTCTTGTAGCATCTTCTCTGACCTTTATTTTAGAACACTAGATAAACCTCGCCTGTCATGTTGCATGGAGTTTAACTTTGTCCTATAAAATGACATTTTGGTCAAAGGTCTATTGTTATATGACATTTTCTCTATCCCAAATAAGTGACTCTCCACAGTCTACCAGCCATTCATGTATTTGGCTTTATGCTTCTCTGTCCTTGAAATTCCAATAGTTGATTTTGTTACTTCCTAGAAATAATAGGAATAAGGGTAATAGGAAACTATTCAGTGAATTGGGTCTTTTATGTATCTCAAAAGATAGATTTATTATAAAGAATTTAAGATATTTATACAGACATTTCATAAGTAAGGAGATGCGACCCTCACAAAAGTGGAACTGATGTAATAGCAATTTTAGAGTTGCCAGAGTAGCCAGAGGAGTTAGGTAAAAAACATTTCTATGTTATATTTGTAAGAACTGGAAGTCCTTTGTTGTTGTTTTCTGAAGAATATTTTTTAAATTTTTTGTTTGAAAGAATTTCAAACATACAAGAAAGTTGCAAAAAAAATTCAGAGTATTCTAATATACCCCCTACCCAGACATGCAGATTTACCAACTTTTAACATTTTGCCACATTTGTTGTATCATTCTTTCTCTCTATCATCTATCTGTCGATCTGACTAGCTACCTAGCTACTTAGCTATCATTTTCTAAATACTTGAAAGTAGGTTGCATACATCATGCTCCTTTACCACTTAACACTTCCATGTATATTTCCTAAAAACAATGTATTCATCTATACGATCACATTAGTATAGTTATCAAGTTCAAGAAATTTAACATTGATATAGAGCATATAGTATATATCCATTTTTTTCAACTGTCCCCATAATAACCTTCTGAGTATTTTCTCTTCCATGATTAGATCCAGGTCAAGAACATGTATTGCATTTAATTAGCATTGTCTCTTTCATCTTGCTCGCTCTCTTTTTAAATTGTGGAATCATATATACAACATAAACTTTCCCATCTCAGCCCCTCCCAAGCATATAATTGAGTGGCCTTAATCACATGCACAGAGCTGTGCTATCATCCCAAGAAGTTTTCATGTCTTTATAGCCGTGGGTAAATTATTCTTGGTGTTACCTGGAACAACAGACTAGGAGATTATCTCAGTGTCACTTCTGTTGTGATGATACAGGATCCCATTTATACAGATTTTATATTCTCTATTTAAATCCTGGGGTCAGAATGCAAAGATCTGCCAAGTTCTGCCTCTGTGTAACTCAGTCTATGATCCACCTAATCTTGGTCCCACTCCATCCTACTTCGGGCTTTATATCAATGATGACTTTGAGTTGCAGAGGCAAAATTCATTCTTTTTATTTTTTCTTTAGGAGTTACAGGAGATTGAACCTGGAACCTCATACATATGAAGCAGGCACTCAATCACTGAGCTATACCCGCTCCAAAATCCATACTCTAACTATAAATAAAAAATGTTTTCTGGGGAAGCAGATGTGGCTCAGGTAACTGAGGTCCCACCTACCACATGGGAGGTCCCTGGTTCGTTTCCCGGTGTCTCCTGGAGAAGACAGTGAGCTGGTGTGATGGGCAGGGCATGCGCAGCAAGCTGACACAGCCAGATGACGCAACAAGAGACAGAAGAAGAAAAACATAACGAGAGACTCAGCAAAGCAGGGAGCAGAGGTTCCTGGGGCCTCCTAAAGAAAACAAGCAAGACAGTGAGCGGACGCAACAGGCAGGCGCGGCAAGTTCACACAACCAGATGGCCCAACAAGAGACACAAGAAGAAAAACACATAAAGAGAAACACAACAAAGCAGGCAATAGAGGTGGATCAAGCGATTAGGTGCCTCCCCCCTACATCGGAGGTCCTGGGTTCAGTTCTCAGTGCCTCCTAAAAGTCACAGCATACAGCAAGTGCGAACAACAAGGGGGTGGAGAGAAATAAATAAATAAATAAAATCTTTTAAAAAAAGGTTTTCTGAACCTTTTCTTTGAAATACAGGGATGAAACAGTATCTGCACCAGGAGGAAACCCTCTGATTACCAATAAGAGCTGAAAAAGTCATTACTGTATTCTTTGCCTTAGTATGTATTTAAGAGATTTGTTTCCATTTAAATTAGTTATTTCAGTCTGGATAAAAACTGATCCCTCTTGATGCCAATGGCAACCATGCTAGTGGGGGCCAGAAAAGAAAGGCAGATAATAGATCTGAGAATACACCATCTGAAAAATGGGGGAAGAGAGCTCCTGGATGGAACGGTGTAATTGGGCACAATAACCATATATTGAATTGTCATTTTTCTCTTACACCCTTGTTCCTTTCTTGAGGGGCAAGGGTGTGAAGAAGACTTTTTACTCCATACCTTTTTATTCTATTTGTTTTTAACTATGTGAATATATTACTTATTAAAAATTAAAAGGCATCAAAAATTAAAAATTAAAAGGCATTCTTCTGAAGTAAGTTTTAAAGAACAATATCACTGGACCATTTTTTCCATACTAATTCTACATGTAGTCAATTTCTCTTTCATATTAATATGTGGGACTAGCAGAAATAACTAAATAGTGCATAATCCTTATAAAACATTCTTTTTCTTTGGAATGCAATGAGGTAGTAACTCAGATGTCCACCAAAATATGACCAACCATACCCTGGTATACTTATATAATCATTGTCCTTATTCTTAGGTCAGTATCTACAAAGCATAACATTGACCCCTGAGATAGATCCAACCAAAATCATTTGTAATACAAACTTCAAAACTGTAATAGAAGCTACACAGGCATCTTCAATCTCAGATACATGTGTATAAAATAAAATGCAAATGAAATGGAAAACTTTCTGCAATCTACGCACATTACATACCTGGAGTATAACCCCAGGGTTCGTAGTATGATGGAAATACTCCAAGATGACAGCCTCGGACAAACTCTTCATAATCCATGGGTAATAGGGGGCTGGTGGAAGATAGGAACTCTGGGTGCAAAATCACCTAATGAAAGGGAAGTCATAGGAGATAAAAGAGAAAATGAAGAAAGTAAAGCAACAGCAACAAAAAAACTCCTATAATTTGGTTATTTCAAGACTGTAGAATCCTTGTGCTCTAGATCCAGGGAAAAAATAGGAAATTAGAAATAGAAAAGAAAAAAGACTGGGGAGAATGTTATTTTCTCCTTCTCTTTCCATTCTATGTGGGTGAAAATAGCTGCTCTTTGGACTTGACTTACCCTCAGGTTCAAAGGCCTAGATCAAGGAGTTAGCACTTTTCTTTGAATTACATCCTCCGGTCCAGCCTTGATCAGTAATAAAGATTTGATCTGGTTTTCTAACTGCTGACACCCTTGTCTTTTTCTCAATTCATTCCAAACCTGAGCAAGAAAGAGGGGAGCTATTTAATGCACCACACACCTGCCCCAGGCATGAGTTAGCCAAGTGAGGCACGGCCAAGGGACGTGGAAGGTGTCTCAGCTGGATTAGGTCAGACGAGAAGACCTCACCCAAGCCAACATGATCCCATGGGGAAGCTGTGGTCTCCTACCTGATCTCTCAGCTTCCACCCCACTAGAGTAATCCTTTAAAATTGTTAAGTCACTTCCCTACTCTAACATCCAACAGCGGCTTCCCATTTCACTCAAAGCCAAAGTGTTTACAATGGCCTGTAGGCATATTAACACAAGTTTATTGTCAACTGCATTGATAGAATTTATAGCATTCGATCTTCAAACAATAAAAATATATAATACATTAATTCTCACAAAATTCTTTTGTAGATTTTTGCCAAACATTATGGTTCTTAACCAAATTATGGTTAGAGTAGATGAATGGATTCAGTTCTGACATAAATGTTGATTGATTCTTTTGATAAAGAGTATAAAGAAAGTGAAACTAGATATTTGTCAGAACTTCATGAGTTCATCAAAGGCATAAGTGATTTCTTTGCTGAGGTGGTTATCAGTTATTTGAATTCTGGGAAAATAGTTTCTCAAATTTTCTTGCCACTCACATTAATGGCTCTAAGATATTATACATTTTAAGTTTAATCTGCATTATTAATATGTTCTCCACTGCTTTCTTAAGTCTAGATAATCAATAAATAATAAAGTGCTGATTTTTAGGGTTTGCCAATTTCCAAGCTGTAAATACTCCCACCATGAACAATTTCAAATTACCAGTATGATGTCACTGAGCTTGGAGTTGGGAAGAGATGAGCAGTAATATATCATTACAGAGTATTTCTACCACACTAGATTTCCACCATACGTAGACATAATTCACTTCAGGAATGTAGTTAATAGTAAAATAATTAGGAAGTGAGGCATTTTGAATATTATCTTTGTGTTGATTTCAGTCTTTTATGTGGATCCCAGAAAATTATGTTCTTAGATTTAACCTATTGTGAATCTTTGATTAGATTCTATTAACAATGGGCCATCTGATTAGATTGCTCCAGTACGGCATAGCCAGGGTGGGTCTTAATCTTCTTACTGGAGTCCTTTATAAATGGAGGAATAAAACCACAGACACAGATTTTAAAAAGGCTCAGTGGCAGAAAGAAGCCTCCAGAAGTTGAAATTGTTGAATCCGGGAGAAAGAAAAGCCGCGGATGGAGCAGCCTGATGCAGAATTAGCAAGGAGGCCCGGAGGGGAGAGACAAGCGACACCAACATTGTGCCCTGCCACATGCCCACAGCTGAACTTGGGGCATAAGTGAGCCTGGAGGGAAGGCAGCGACCAGCACAGCCACCAGTGTGCCTTGCCACAGGGCAGGAGTCCAGGATCGCCAGCAGCCGACCTCCAGGAAGAGAGCTTCGCCTGATGCCTTGATTTGTACGTTGTTCGCAGCCTCTGCAAATTTAACAATTGGCTCTCATGTACTGGTATGAGCCATGTTCTATGATCCCGCTGCCTGTTATGGTCTACAAACCCAGAGGCTCTCTTTTGAGAGCTTGGCTATATTGGGGGACTTGTAACTAGAATAGCTACTTAATTATTTTTTTGGAAAACTATATTTGAATGAATTCTCCTATTTATTAAAGTTGTCACTGAACTATTAGTAGATTCTCAGCCCTACCCATTCATAACCAGGTAGTTCTTAAAAACAAATAAAATATGATTTTAAAGTGCTGAGATTGTTATTTTTAAAATATTTATTTACTTAGAAACAGTTCACAACTTACAGAAAAGTTACAAGTACAATATGAAGATTTGGACTTTTCCTAGCATTTATGAGTAAGTTGCTAACTTGATGCTCATTATCCCTCAGTACTTAATGTTTATTCCTATAAACAACAGGCTCTTAATTATCTACAATACAAGCATCACAATCAGGAAATTAACATTGCTCTATCACTACTGCTTAATCCTTTCAACCCTTTCATCCAAGTTTCTCTAGTTGTCCAAATCTGAGCTTTACAGCAAAAGGTCCAGTTTAGAATCACATGCTACATTTATTTTTTTATTTTTGTTTTTTAAAAAGATTTATTTCTCTTCCCACCACCCACCCCCATTGTCTGCTCTCTGTGTCCATTCACTGTGTGTTCTTCTGTGTCGGCTTGTATTCTCATCAGGCAGCACTGGGGATCTGTGTCTCTTTTTGTTGTGTCATCTTACTGCGTCAGCTCTCCCTGTGTGTGGCACCACTCCTGGGCGGACTGCGGTTTTGCGTGGGGTGGCTTTCCTTGCGCAGAGGCCACTCCTTGCATGGGGGGCACTCTCATGCGGGGGCATCCCTGTGGGCTGGCACTCCTTGTGCACATCAGCACTGGGCCAGCTCACCACACAAGCCAGGAGGCCCTGGGTATCGAACCCTTGGACCTCCTATATGGTAGGCGGATGCTCTATCTGTTGAGCCACATCTGCTTCCCACATGCTACATTTAGTTGTTGCATTAATTCTTCCAATTTGGAAGAGTTATTGGTCTCTTTTTGGTTTTCATGACCTTGACACTTTTGAAGATTACAGTCCTGTTATTTTGAAATACGCCTCTCAGTTTGGGATTGTCTGATGTTCAGTCATCATTGACTTCAAATTATGCATCTTTGACAGAAATATCACAGAAGTGATGCTGGGTTCTTCTCACTGTTTTTTATCAGGTGGCATACAATTTATATTTTTCCTATTACTGATGATGTGTACTTTAATTTCTTGAAGTATTGTTTTCCAGGATTTTCCACTATAAAGCTATTCTTTTTATATCTTTTGTTTTTAGTAAGTATTTTGTACAGAGTTATTTTGAAACTGTATAACTCCTGCTCCTAAACCTTTAATTAATTGATTAATTAATATTTGCTTTAGACTCATGGTTTCCTATTTGGTTCAGTGCATTCTAATCCATTTCTATCCTGATTAACATTGATACTCAAATGTCTCTGATTTGGTGTATTTTTTTTTGAAAATATGGATTTATTTATTTTTTTTAATTATTTTTTTATTTTTAAAAATTACATTCAAAAAATATGAGGTCCCATTCAACCCCACCGCCCCCACCCCTCTCTCCCCCCACAGCAACACTCTCTCCCATCATCGTGACACATCCATTGCACCTGGTAAGTACATCTCTGAGCATCACTGCACCCCATAGTCAATGGTCCACGTCATAGCCCACACTCTCCCACGTTCCATCCAGTGGGCCCTGGGGGGATCTACAATGTCCCGTAATTGTCCGTGAAGCACCACCCAGGACAACTCCACGTCCCGAAAACGCCTCCACATCTCATCTCTTCCTCCCATTCCCCAAACCCAGCAGGCACCATGGCTACCCTTCCCACACCCATTCCACATTTTCTGTGGACATTGGATAGGTTGTGTCCATTGCACATCTATGTCAAGTGGGGGCTTAGATTCTACATGGATACTGGATGCACTCCTCCTGCTTTCAGTTGTAGACACTCTAGGCTCCATGGTGTGGTGGTTGACCTTCTTCAACTCCATGTTAGCTGAGTGGGGTAAGTCCAATAAATCAAAGTGTAGGAGCTGAAGTCTGTTGAGGCTCTGGGCCTGGGTGTCATATTATCAGCCCAGAGATTCAAATCCCCTAAATATATCTTAAACCCCAGCACCAACTACAATTCCAATAAAGTAGCATGCAAGTCTTGTGAAAAGAGATCCCCTCTGAGTCCAATTCCATCACGCAGAAACACCAGCTCCAAAGAAGGGCCATCTGCCATGGCAGTGAACCCCATCTGCCATGACCATAGAACCCGTGGGTCTCTTTATCCCTCAAAAGAACCAATACCTGGGGTTGTATCTACTTTATCTGTCTCTGAGACTCTGCTCAGTTGTGCATAAGGGCATTCCTTCTGACAACCTCCAGACTCTTTTTTAGAGACTCATAGCCTTATAATCTCATTTCTCCTTTCCATTTCCCCCTTCCATTAGGTCAAACAGCATTTTGAAGTCATGTTATTATATGTAGACAGGAATATTCTGCTGATCCGTATTTAACCTTTAATTCAAGGTCATTTTCTAGTTGCATCTTCAGCTGGTATGTGGTAGTGATCCCTCGGTGCCAGGGAGGCTCATCCCCGGGTGTCATGTCCTGCACTGGGGGGAATGCACTGCATCTACATGCTGAGTTTGGCTGTGAGAGTGGCCACATTTGAGTAACATGAAGGGTGTCAGGAGGAAACTCCCAGGCACAGTGCTACCCTAGGCCTTGTTCTTATTGCGGGTGTATAGGCTCAAAAGCATAGCCATTAGTATCAGGAGCCCACTGTTGGGCCCTCCTTCTTTCCTGGTTCTTGCCGTTGCACCTGGGGGACTGCCGCTGCTCCCCCAGGGTCCACGACAGTGACCCCCTGGCCAGGAGCCCAGTACCCCCCCAGCTGTTGTTTTTAATTGTTTCCACTATGAGTATATCTAGACATTACTATATATCCTGGGCATATGCCCTGTATAACTCCCTGTCAACCATATATATCCTGTCAATAACATCCTATATCAGTATTCCTCCGCTGCCACTGTTGAACCACTCTGTGATCCAAAACTTCCTGTAAAGTGAATCCCAACATAATGTCAGCTTCACAAGAGTCTTAGATCACCGAAATTCATATATACAATATACAGTACTTCCCCAGATCCACCATAAAACCTTTTTCCTTCCACAGCGATAATCTTTTAACTTATTGATATCATATTTCCTGAAACTAATGTACAGATTCCAAAACAATAGCTTTCAAACAAGGTGACATCTGTGCTTACTATGTGGTCCATACTTTAGGTTGTACAGTTTTCTAAATTTTTTAGTTATCCTATGTTTTGCCTTATAGTTTACATTATTAGTCTGTCGTCCCCTATATGTTTTTGGTGTAATATTACATGTTTTATATTCATCCTCGTGTACTCGCACAAACCTCCTCTCTTGCCCCCATATTTACCTTGGTTCCATCCATTCCACATCCATTTTCCCCTCCCCTTGGGGCCCACAATGCCAGCCAGTCTCCATTTCCCAAGAAGTGATTTGGTATATTTTTTACATATCCCATCACTCTTTGAACATTTCTTTGATTTTGGCACAAGAAGATGTCCCAGGATTATTTGTGCTCTCCCTGCCCCAGTCCTTGAATCAGCCATTTCTCTTAGGAGCCCTGGTTCCTTTAAGTGCAGAATGGCATTTGGGACCCAAGACCTGGGTGCTAGGTATGCTCTTTGCTATTGGGGTGTTACCTTCCCCAGGCCCTCTCAGTGGACAGATAAGGAACACACACACATACTCACATGCACACACAATTTACAACTCTCTTCTATATCCGCCTGTGTATCATTAAAATTCTGAGTGCAGAGCAACACCTCCAGTTCTCTGGTGTAGCTTTCTCCTCCCCACATCTGCACCTCCCTACTCCAGCACGAGGAATGGGGCTTCCATGGGGTTTAAGGTATTGTTGCAATAGATCAGCCCCTCTGGGTAGCTCATCTCCTCCCTTCACCGCCACTGCCTCCCCTGTACAGTTGCCCTCCTCCCTCCGCTGTGGCTCCGACTTCTGCCATGGGCCGCTCCCCCTGCTCCCCGGTTCGGGCGGGCTGTGGACCTTCCTCACCCTTTTCGAGCTCTGACCCACTTCTCTGGTCTCTGGAACACCATCCCCCTTCCAGGGCAGGCACCTATCTGCATTGCCCACACAAGGGTTTAAACCCGGATTGTTCAGGAAGGAAAGGGAAAGAGAAAGAGGCAGAGCAAGAGAAGCAGAAAAGAAACTTTAAATAAGCACCCTAGACTATTTTTTAGTTCATGTGATCAGTATACGTTCTTCCAAAGAGATTCTTTTGAAGAAAAACCCTAATTTGGAGATGTCACAATAATAAGAATATTGGTATGACACATTATATATTATAAATAATCTTCACAAGTATCACCTCATTTGATCTGAGCAACATTGCGAGACAAGTAGAATAGAGAGCCTCATTATTCTCATTTTAAAATAAGGAAGCTAAAACACAGGGCACTTGAATCACCTAATATTAAAGTGGTTTCATTACTTTATATCTCACCATCTGTCAGGGAGTAAAGTAAAAGCGAGTGTGTAGTTTTTATTTTAATGGAGAGTTTTAACCCATGGATCCACAAGGTACACACAGGCATTAGCTGTGTCTCAGCAGATACAGAAATAGGAGACAAGTTAAACTCAAGGAAAAAAAAAGGTTGAATGTCTAAAGCCAGTACCTAAAGATGATGGTTTGGAAAGTGGATCTGGCTCAATGGATAGAGAGTCCGCCTACCACATGGGAGGTCCAGGGTTCAAACCCCGGGCCTCCTTGACCCGTGTGGAGCTGGCCCACGCGCAGTGCTGATGCACGCAAGGAGTGCCCTGCCACGCAGGGTGTCCCCCACATAGGGGAGCCCCACGCGCAAGGAGAGCATCCCGTAAGGAGAGCCGCCCAGCATGAAAAAAGTGCAGCCTGCCTAGGAGTGGGGCCACACACATGGAGAACTGACGCAGCAAGATGATGCAACAAAAAAGAGACACAGATTCTTGGTGCCACTGACAAGAATGCAAGTGGACACAGAAGATCCCACAGCAGATGGACACAGAGAGCAGACATCTGCGGGGGCGGGGTGCAGGAAAGGGAGAGAAATAAATAAAAATCTGAAAACAAAAACAGTATATTATTTAAAAAAATAAAATAAAATAAAAATGATGGTTTATCCAATCCCAAGAGTCACAGGATGACAAAGTACAAGTGATTATTTTCTTCCTGATAACACGATTGGAGTACCCGTGACGTGCAAAGCACTGCCCCAGAAAGGAGCTCAGCTGCTGGCTGTGTTTGGGCAGCTGCCCAGTGGGCAGCTTCCTGCACCGTTCTGGCAAAGCATGGGGAAAAGTCTTGAGAACCAGCCCTGCTGTGGCATTTCCAAGTTTAGGAAAAGTCGCGCCCTCCGAAGCCCATTTGGGAACATGGAAACACCACGGCCCATTCCTTTTGTTCCAATTCAAACAGAACGACAGCACAGCTATAAAAAGAAAGCAGCTGCTCTGCGCCTGGAGCAGCCTTCCGAGGCCCTGGAAGGAGGGAAGCTCCAGAGCAGCCCAGAGTTACTGAGCGGCTCACAGAAGTCCCTAGCAGAGCGCCTGGTTCACTGCAGGCCCGTCATCATTAGGGAAAAAATCTTTCTTTGTCTTTATTTATCCTACGAGGGAACTAAGGGCTCAGGAAGTGACCTTACTTTCATGGAGCGGCAGCTCAGGGTTGAGATGGGAAATCAAGGACTTCTTTTACTCTACCATGCTGCTACCGAGGCAGGAGAGATGATAAATTAATCCAAATTCAAAATCATCTGCAGCATTTGCTGAATCCCACGTTGATATCCATGTCAAAAACTTTGCAATCCTGAGTTAAGAACCACTCTATAGAATTCCATAAGTACATATATTAACACAGGCCTGGAGATGGTATCAAATAACTCATTCTGGGGAAGTGGATTTGGCTCAACAGATAGGGCGTCCGCCTACCACATGGGAGGTCCGCGGTTCAAACCCCGGGCCTCCTGACCCGTGTGGAGCTGGCCCACGCGCAGTGCTGATGCACACAAGGAATGCCCTGTCACGCAGTGGTGTCCCCCGCATAGGGGAGCCCACACACAAGGAGTGCGCCCCGTAAGGAGAGCCGCCCAGTGCAAAAAAAGTGCATCCTGCCCAGGAGTGGTGCCACACACACAGAGAGCTGATGTAGCAAGATGGTGCAACAAAAAGAGACACAGATTCCCAGTGCTGCTAAGAAGAATATAAGCAGACAGAAGAACACACAGCCACAGCGAATGGGCACAGAGAGCAGACAACTGTGGGGAGGGAGAGGGGAGATAAATTTTTAAAAAACGAAACAAAAAAACCTCATTCTGAATTGATGAAAGTTTACCTTGGAGCTTTGCATGTGTATTTTTTTTTTAAAGATTCACTTTTTATTCAGTTCTCCCCTCCTCCCCTCGTTGTCTGTTCTCTGTGTCCATTTGCTGTGTGTTCTTCTGTGTCTGCTTGCATTCTTGTCAGTGGCACCGGGAATCTGTGTTTCTTTTTGTTGCGTCATCATGCTGTGTCAGCTCTCCGTGTGTGCAGCACCATTCCTGGGTAAACTGTGCTTTTCTCGCATGGAGACGCTCTCCTTGTGGGGTGCACTCCTTGCGCATGGTACTCCCCTACACAGGGACACCTCTGTGTGGCACAGCACTCCTTGTGTGCATCAGCACTGCGCATGGGCCAGCTCCACCCGGGTCAGGAGGCCCTGGGTTTGAACCCTGGACCTCCCATGTGGTAGGCAGACGCCCTATCTGTTGAGCCAAATCCACTTCCCAGCATGTGTATTAAATGTCAGGAAGTTGCTATTCTTTTGTTTCTTGCATGTGTGGGTGTGTTTGTTTAATAATTATTACAAATAGACTTCTCAAAAGAGTCACGAGTTTAGCTGCATAACCATAACTTTGTAGGAGACGAACACCCATGCCCATCCCCTCTGCATACACCCAGGCTTCTGTATCTTTGTGCCTTTTCATCTGTGTTTTCCTCTGACTGGGGAGACCCCTTCCTGCCGTTTGCACTGTGAACTCCTGCTTATCCATCACGATCCAGCTACCGTGGCAGCTCTTATAAAATAGACCAAATGCTGCAGGCAGAGATGAATCCAGCATGTGTTCCTCTCACCCAACTCTGCACCTCTCTTCTACAAGTGACTGAGTGCCCATCGTGTGCAAGGTACTGGGCTAAGCACTGACAAAAGTGGGCATTTATTATACATTTACCCTGTGCCAGGTGTTTGCTGATGGTGGTACCACATTCTCCCTTTAAGCCTCGTAGCAGTTCTGTGGACGTGGGACTGTGATTGTCACCATTTTACAAATGAAGACTGAGAGACAGGTAGATGCACTCAACTTCCGGATCAAGTAAGTGGGGGGCAGAGCAGGCCGGGCAGGCTGGCTGACAGTTCTTAAGAACTCTGCTCCCGGGACTTTGGTAGAGGTGGCTGCCCTGGCAGGGTGCTCGGATCGCCTTCAAGAGCTGCTCGGGGATCTCCACTGACCCCACCTGCTGCCCCTTGGCTCCCCAGAGCACCTGCTCCCAGCAACAGGCCTGGGCAGAGGGGGGTCCCAGTGCCGCACCATTTCTGCTCAACGGGAACCCCTCCAATGGGCACCTCACCTCGGGGACTCATCAGCCTGGCGGGAGGTTTTTTAGCACTGCCCACAGCCTGAGCTTCCTCCTACTCACTCTTCCTTCCCTCTCTCTCTCGAAACAGGTGTCTGACCTATCTTGGTATCTGCCTCCCGGAGGACCCAAACTGGCATAATATTGATGAGATCTGTGCTTCAGAAAGCTCCCGGAGAAATAAGACACAGAAGTCAGTGCAATTCAGGGCGATGATCCCTGTAAGTTCAGTAGGAACCGAGCAAACTGGGAATGCAGCAAAGGACACCGCGGTTCCCGACTGCAGGAGAGGAGTGCATAAATATTAGGGAAAGGGAAGAGAGGACTATTAAGTTGGATCCTAAAGGAGTTAGGATGATTGGGAGCAGGGTATTTCAGAAAGCGAGAATCGCGTCAGCAAGCACAGGGATGAAAAGGTTAAATCTATTTGGGAAACGTGGTCGTCGCGCATTCCTGGAAAAGTGTGGTTCAGAACCCCAAATTCAAGGGTTTTTCAAGGAGCCAGGGAAACGGGCACGTGACTGGCCCCATGACGACCCCTTCTTTCTCCCAGCTGCCCCAGCTTTCTCCCTTCTGTCCGTTTCTTTGTACACACCACGTGCCTGACAGAGCCTCAGAAGCGCATGCACAGGTTTAGATATGAGTGTGATATAAAAGGTTCGGAGAAAAACAAATCTATAGGGAAAGAAAAGGCTTTCCTTGTCCCTACTGTCTCCTCCCCAAGAGACAAAAGGTTGAAAGATAGCGTTGTAGACTGAGGGAAAGCTCTATGAGAATGAGGTTGGTTTAGGTCTACAGATCCAGTCCTACTGAGAAACGTAAATGATGGTCATTGGCAGATACATGCTTGCATTTCCAGGGAGAAACTTGTCACCCGCCCATTACAGGAGTTGTACTAGGTAGAGAAATGGTGGAAATACAGAAAAGCAAATGAAAAAATAAAAATCACCCAAATGCTATGGCACTGCGCAATATATACATACAAATATTTATAGACATAAACATACATATATGAAAATATTATCTAAATATAAAAATATGAATGCATTTATATATACAAAGAATATGTTTAAAATGAAAATAGTGTATCACAACAAACAGAATATTTTATAAACTGCTTGTGTCATTAACTGCTATGAGACTCTCCTACCTCTTGAAAATTTCTCCTGTCTTAATTCCTGAGATACTCTTCTCTTCTAACTCTTTGTCCCTTCTATTTCTTTCACTAATGTTTCTTCCCTAATCCACTCTTAAATCTTGAGGTCCCCTTGGGTCTCTTCTCAACACTTTCTCAATAACTGTTTCCCAGGGCGCCAGTTATCATTCCCAGGTCATCCATTTAAGCCTCCACATGGAACACTTACCGTTGTAAGCCCAGATCCATGCTCTCTATGTGCCTATAAACCTCTCCACCTGGATATCTCACATGTAACTCAATCTATTCAGTGCTGACTTCAATTCATGGCTAGACCCTCAAGCCAGTTTCTGCTAAAGCCTTGGTTTTCAGACAGCAGTGGTTAGTAACTGAAGCCAAGATCCTCTTATCCTCGACTTCTCCCTCTTTCTTCCTCCCAATGTCCTTGTGGTCACTAAGTCTGATCCTTTCTACATCCAACCATCTCTCTCCTTGTTCCCCCCTCTCCAGCCTTCTGGCATTGCCTTAGTACGGGGCACGCATCATGGCTCCTCTGTGCCATTGCAGTAGGATTTTAATGTGTCTTCTCCTTTACACCCCCCACCTACATCAAGGAGGGAATGGAAGATGAAAAATGAATCCATGGGTTGGAAAGACAGAGGCATTTAAGAACATGCAGGGGAGTCAGGCTAATGCACTTTTTTTTTTAAGGTGGAGAAATGTAAGGACTATTTATAGATAGCTAGGGAAGGAGCTACTTGCTTTTTTATTTTGTTTTGCTTTAAAGATGTATTTTATTTATTTATTTCTCCACACCCCCTTGTTGTTTTGCCTTCACTGGGTCTGTTTGTTGTGTGCTGGTCTTCTCTTTTTAGGAGGCACTGGGAACTGAACTCCGGGCCTCCGGTGCAGGAGGGAGATGCCTAATCACTAGCCACTCCCAAGGAGCTAGGTGTAAGGAGGAAACCTATGATACAAGAGACGGTAAACAGGGCCAGTTTCCTAAGAATGTGGAAGGAAAGGAGGCTCTAGAAAATCCCTTTGAACCTGAAGGAACAGAAGTAAGAAGATCTGGGGACCAGCAGGGAATGACATTGGAGGAGTTCACAGCTCACTGAGGTCTCAGTTTCTCCTTCCATTGACAGCGAAAGGGAGAAGGGAAAGTGGGCAGATAGAGAAGAGGTTGGTAAAGACTGCGACCTTCGACCTTGCAGTCTGGGGAATGGAATGCAGCAGGGACCAGGGCTCGTCTATTTACATCCTCACTCTGCCCGGCCCCCCGGCAGCTGCTGTAACAACTTAGGTCCCCGGTGAACATGGCAGAGATGAAGCACCACAGTAAACACCTCGGCAACTAAAGCCGGTCATTGTAGGGACCAAGGGCCCAAGATTTAATTGGTCTATAGAAAATTCCATAAAACCTTTATTAGCCATATTCCTTGCAACTGGAAATTTCTCACATTATCCCCTTAAACCGCAGTCTAATAGGAAGAAACAAAAACATTTCGTGTTGCTATCGAATATACATTAAATAAAGTAGCTCTTAGAATATTTTTGTATGAGTAAAAATTTAGTAGTTTTCTTATGCTTCTTTACAATACTGTGTGATGGAAATAAATATTAGAATTATGACTCGAAGCCATAACCATGCTTCGATTTTCAAGAAGGATTCCAAACCCCTCCCTATCCTCTGATATCACCCCAGACAGGAAACCAAATTATTATTTTTTTAGAAATATCATTTAAAATATTTCTGATTATGTTAAAATAAGGAAGGCTGTTAATAAATTCTCAAAAGTATGCTATCCTAGGGGAGCAGATGTAGCTCAGTGATTGAGCGCCTGCTTCCCAGGTACAAGGTCCTGGGTTCAACCCCCGGTACCGTCTAAAAATTAAATAAATAAATAAATAAACGAATCATGCTGTCTGTAATTTTGGAGTGCCCTGCATACATAATCCCTCCTACCTTGACTCTGTCCGTGCGGCTGTTGAAAAGCCCGATCCGCCTGATGGTGCTGAGGATGGGATCGGTGGAGTCATCAATCATGTTGTGTGTGGTCACGGGTGGCAGAGACTGTCGCTGGAGGAGCAGAGGGAAGAAAAGGTCAGCGGGGGGATTCATCAGTGTGACCGATTTCAGCAATAGGTCAGGGGTAGCATTTCATCCAGCCTTCTTGCCCTCCGTGTTCTGAGCTGACAGTGACGATGATGACTAAGTTGTGGGTGCATTTCAGAGGAAGATAATGGGCTGCAGCACTTCCTCCCGCGCTGTGAGCAGCGAAGGTTTTGTTTTCCACCTGCAGCCACTATCTAACAGGCCTAGGCTGATGCAGCGTCTGGCTTTCCCTTATGGCGATAATTCCGCCTGGCTTTGAAACATTTCCATTTTCTCTATTGTTACTCAAAATTCTATGCTTTCCGACAAACTTGGGAGGATGTTTGTCCTTGCTGCTATACACACTTTTTTTCTGATTGCGTAGTTTGGTTCCAGATGAATTATGTTGAGCGGCGACAAAGACAAGTTTCAGGACACTTTAAAAATGAACCCCAGGGGAGTGGATGTGGCTTCAGCCATGTAGTGCCTGTTCACCACATGGGAGGTCCCAGTTGGTTCTGGTGCCTCTGAGAAACAAAAACAACAAGCAAACAAGAGAAAGACCCTAATCTGGGGAGCTGATGTGGCTCGGTGGTTGAGCACCGGCCTCCCACTTACAAGGACCCAGGTTCAATCTCTGGTACCGGGGGAGGAAACAAAACCCAAAACCACCCGTGAAAGACAAGATGCAGACTCATTATTTAGGTGAATACATAAGAATGTCTTTCCTGGCTCTCATGTTTAAAAGTTTCCCAAGTTAGCATATACTGATAAAGTAAAATATTGATTCAAATTCATTTTAGTAATGATGGGTAATGGTGGGCACATTTTGTTCTTTAATACCTGAGTTGAAAAGATGGCTCTTTTCATAAATGTTAGATCATCTCGATCCAGAATACTGTTCATGTCAGGAATTTCTCCTCTGTGGAGAAAACAATGTTAACAAGAAAAATAAACACAGCTGGCCGTCGCTCAGTACCGCCTGTGTCAGAGACTGCTCTGAACGCTTTAAAAAGAAATGGAAGGCAAACATAGTTTCCTGATGAAGCTCTCAGAAAAATTCCTCAAGTGTGGAGGAGTCTGACAAAATAACACATTTGCTAGTATGAAAGAAAATTGAAATTGGATTATTAAAGTCTTAATAGTTAAAAACAAAACAAAAAGCCTTATGAAATTCTCTGGTACAAAGAAATGATGCCCAACAGGCCCCAGGGGTCAGAAGGCACACAGTTTTCTCTTCATATTAGAACAAAGCCTATGTATTGTCAATATATAGTTTATTATTTGTTAAGCAATGTATATGTTAACATGGATTTAATATATATGAAAAAATGTATTGTATATATTTCACATGTTTTTATTTTTAAAATTTCATATATATTAAATCAGTATACATTTTGAATTACAATCTCCGGAACTCTCCCTCTGCTTCCAATGAACATATTCACCCTCAATGAAGTTCCCGTTGAATTAGAACCTTCCTGCATATACAGAGGTCTTTTCCTTTGTAATAAATTCTGTTTAGGTATGTTTCTCAAATGGAGCAAAACCTGCTCATACGACTTAACCTGTCTTCAAAAGCTGTTAAGTCCTATATGACAGTACATAACGCATTAAATTTGAACTTATTCTAAATGTTTCCCATATTAAACATTAAGAGTAATAAGTATTCCAAACACCTACCTTAACAATGCATCATAGAGTTTCTTTCCAAACTTTTCCTTCAGAGAATGTGCGACGTCCCTGTTTGAAGTAGAAAGATTTATCATTTCAAGCAGGGGTCCTTCGCCTTTTTGATTCCATGGACCCCTCTGCCAGTCAGGTAAAAACCAAGGACCCCGTACTAAGTCCGCGCTATATTGTGTATTATTTAATAAATAGATCACACCCGCACCAACACATCCCCACAAGAATACCTGTGGGTTTTTAAATTTTCAATTCAAGCAGGACCCCTTGTTAAGAACCCCTGAAACAGTGTCGTAAGGGTTCATCTTTGCCATGACAGTGCTGTCACTATGTCAGTGACTGCTTTGAAAGCATGCAGGTCTTTTTTGTATAAACTCTTCCATTATTTTCCTACTTGCCAATTTAGCTCGAGTTAAAACCTCCAGGGTCGAGGCAGTGGAACATTCTGACACTCCCAGAGTGCTGAAAATTCATTCTGTGTTTTGCCGGGAAATAATCAGGGACAACTGGAGACGAGTAGACAGAGGTATGGATGTAACAAGATTAACTATTAACTGAAAATTGTTACGTCTGGGTGACGCATAGGGAGGCGTCATCATGCATGGCTCTTTACTTTGACATGCTGGACATTTCCACAATAATTTAAAAAAATGTAAAAAATTCAATCTATCTTCAAAGAGTTCTTAAGAGGCTCTTCTTTAAACATTTCGCCTTCCATTGTACCTCATTTCAAAGTTTTTAGAGTAACCGAGTTGCTTTGTAGTTACTACGGTATGTAACATAGTAACGCAACTAGGAAGATAAAAAACTTAAGGAAAAAAATATTCAAGGGGTTGTATCAGAGATCATTCACTTAAAAAATTCCGTTTACACTGCGTGCTTGGAAACACTGACAACACGCGGGATTACCACAGCTGTTTCCGCACAGCCTGTCCTTTCAGGGTTTCCACGTTGAAGTTGTTTGTCTGGGCAGGCATGATGAAAAACACAATCACCGTGACATCGCTTCTGTGCATCTGATGAGAGGTTAGAAAACACAACAAAGATAAAACAGAACGTGTAACAGATGGACCTGAAACTTTGAAAAGCAGTGTTGTCAAAATATCTTTAGATCAAAACAAACTTAATATAACTCAGGGAAATTATACCTATCTACCTGAGACTTTTGAAGAAATTTACATTTAACTCTTTCAATCCTGACTTATCAATTTAACAATTTGGAAATTCAGACAAAATATTTTCATGGCATTGATCATCTAAAATACAGAGCCCAAATGCCATTGCTATTACTGCTCTTTCCTGTGGTTAAAAAAATAATTTAAACATGAGCACATAAAATTTCAGACTGGAAATGTAGTAATCATTCTTATTCTATTTTTCAGCTTAACCACACGGATTTGCACAAGCAGATTGTTTACATTTTTCTCTTAGATGTCCTGAGTCTCCTACTGATGGTGCATTTTGTTCTCTAGCCCTAGTGGAAAGGAACAAGCACCGGCTCAGCTCTTTCAGTGTGGCAGCTACTCTGCTAGATGCCTTAAATATATGAATCACCCTAATCCTTGCGCTAATTACTAGGGAAGTCACAGGCACTTTTAGCCGCCACCCCCAGTCCTCCTGACCACAAACCCCCTTCTAGTGCGTACAGATGTTTCCGTTCAGCAGTCAGTCGGGGATTGGCTAAGTCTCCTGAACAGCCTGACCCTACTTTAAACCTGGAATTCCAGAACAAGCAGCCCCAGCTGGATCTCTGGCGAGCAGTCCCAGGGGAGCAGGATTTCTCTCTCCTTCTAACTCCAGGTGTGGCATGTGTTGCTGTGCAGTCACCCTCCCTGGGAGATTGCCCGTGATGGGCTCTCTTAGACACTTTGGGCCTGTAAGTAACAAAGCAGGCATTTGCTGCAAGTTTCTCTTGTGCCCGAGCCCGTGTTCCTCTGACGCACCACATAGCAACTTGCTGCACAGTAACCCTACAATAGCTATCGCATCCTGATTTTCCTCATATGGAAAGAGAAGCACAAGAGGTTATATATTTTGTCTGAGCTTTCTTACGTATTTTGTCAGTGGCAGAGCTGAGATTCAAACCGGTGTTTTCTGACTCTTATGATCTTTTCTTTATTTTATTACTATTTTTTAGGGAGCTACTGGGGATTGAACCCTTGTAAAACTTTCTTACCCTCAGCAGGAAATTTAGCCTGGATAAGGATTCTAGGAAGAGGTCAGCTCCTTTGTTTGAAAACTCATACCTCCCAGCAATGAAAAGGAACAAGGTCTTTTCAAGATTAAAGTCGAGATGACTGAAACAGAACAAAACAGTTTCACATGAAATAAGGCAACATCAACAAAATGTACACGTGAATTCTGTCAAAGTACAAAGAGCTCTAGGAAAGATACTATAACAGTGCTGTTTTCTCTCTACCAAAGATCCCTAAAATCACATGCACATTTTTTTTTTCTTTTTAAAGAAAGAAAAGCATACCCATAGAAATGACCTCGAACAAAATCTTGGATCCTGGCCTTGTATGTGGCATGCAGATTTTGAAACTCATGTACGGCTGAAAATTTCTTAACGTTCAAGCCATTTGGAGTAATGACATCTGGAAAAGCAATGTAAAATCGTCCTGAAAATCCTCTTCTGAGAGAAGGTACCATTATAGAAAAACCGATGAGGTCAAATGCTATTAACCTCTCTGACTGTGATAGAATTACATACTCGTAAAACTTCAGAATTCCAAGTCTTCTGGTTGAGAAAGGAAACCAGGAGCACCTGACCAAAACCGCAGCGAGCCACTGGTCCAATGAAACAGCCCCGCTGATGGCAAGGACGATAATTACTGTAGTTGACATTTATCAACACACAAGGCGCTGCTCTAAACACTTTGCAGCCTAACTCACTTAATATCCTTGCAACAACGGATGAAGTAGGTGCTTTCGCGTCACCTGCGATTTCAGGGCGGGAAACTGAGGCACAGAGGCATTACAGAACCTGTCCGAGAGCGCGTGTTCGGTAAGTGGGGCAGAATCAGTGCAGGCAGTCTGTGCCCGCTGTCATGACCTTAACCATGGCACTAAACTACCTCCACCATCTTACTGTAACCAAGTGTGGTCAGTCTTCACTTCATTTGGAAAATTGAAAACGCCCTTTTTAAAAATACAAACTGACTCCTTTTGCCCAGAAGATTATTTTGCTCAGACAGGAAGACATTCTTGTTTTCCCAGAATATTCTTCTCTCACAGGAAAGAAGGAGACGACTCCTGAATAAATGGGTTATTAGTAGCAGTAAAAACAGAGGCAAGAGGCGTGGTTGGGGGGATAATGGCCCCCAAACACCCAGGACCTAAACCCTGGAACCTGTGAATGATCCTTATATGGCAAAAGGGATTTAGCAGATGTGGTTAAATCCAGGGCCTTGAGATAAAGAGATTATTTTGGATCATATGGATGGACCCAATGTAATCCCAAAGATACTGGTCAGAGGGAGGCAGAGGAAGATCTGACTGCCTAAAAGGATGTGACAATGAAGCAGAGAGTAGAGGTGATGATGCACTTTGACATCGGAGGAAAGTGCTACCAGCTAAGGACTAAGTGACCCCCGGAAACTCAAAGAGGCATGGAAATGGGTTCTCCCTTCGAGCCTGCAGACAGATTTAGGACTTCTGACCTCCGGAAGTGTAAGGGGAGAAATCCATGTTGTCTAAAGCCACCCAGGCTGTGGGTGCTCAGGACAGCAGCCACAGGGACCTAAAACAGACGCTATGTTTAAAAATGTTAGCACGTTTTTGGGGTCGTTGCAATGGAGACTTGAACTAGAAGTGTGAGCATATCAAGTTGTCTTGAAGAGTATTGTATAATTAACAAACTGTTTTCTTCAAACATTTCCACAGGAAACCCAGGCTTCCTGGGCATTTCACATAAAAAGAATTTCCTGAATTTTATGAGTTTTTACTAAGTAATTGGGCATTTGCTATACTACTTTATGTACCTTACCACAGCAAGAGTCACTTTAGGTCACCAGAGTTCCCAGGGAAGGCTTTCTTGTAAATAATTCCTGGATAAACTATAAAGGGAATTCAAAACAGTAGGACAATCACCTCTTGCAGTGCATTTTATCTTTCTATAACATTTACATAGGGCGTACTTGTTTCATTGGAATGTTTGAGAAATACTAATTTATTTCATCTTCACAAGTCCCAGGCTGCTGTGACAAATACCACGCAATGGGGAGGCTTGACGATTTATTGAGTCTCAGTTTCTGAGGCTGGAAGGTGGACTTCCTGCTGGGTCGGCAGCGTTCTGGGGGACTGAGTCTTTGGGTTCTTTGCTCTCCAGTCACAGGGCAATGTCCTCTCCTTTCTCCTCTGGCTTCCTGCTCCTCCCCATAGCTTGCTCTTTCTAGGCCTCCAGTAACAAGATAAGACCGTCCTGATAGAGCTGGCCGCGCCTTAACTAAAACCAAGGACATCAAAAGGTCCGGTTTGCAATCTCGCCCAAAGAGCGGGATGAAGAGTAAGAACGGGTATTGTTTCCCCCCTTAGGGTACATAACTCAATCTGCCCAACCCTAAGAGGCAAATTCTTTTTTTGTCCTCATTTTACTGAAGAAGAAACTGGGCTGCAGAGAATTATTTGCCCAAGTTCAAATAACTACAAAGTAACAGAAGCAGGATTTAGAACAAACAAAACTGTCCCATGCAGCTGTATTGCCCCCCTTCCCCAAATGTAGAAGGCAAGGATGTATATTGGTACCAGTTTATGGCTTGAATTCTTCTGGGAGTTTCTAAATTGTTTCATATTTAACTAAAAAGAGAGGACCTGCATCTAGAAATTGTCTAGATTTATTTCCCTAACAAGTTAAGGAGAGCTTCTAATATCCATGTTTATATTGCAGAATAACTTACACGGACTTGGTGTGGTGGTAAATAACTGACTCTCAAGGAAAAGGAAAGAGAGAGCAAGAGAGCTGCTCTGTAGCATCTGCCTATTTCTAGGTGTAAAATGTTACCACCACAACTGATTTCAAGCTATTAATGCGCTCTCACTGAATTAAGAATTAGGAAGAAATGTGCAGTAACAATATATAGTATTTCTACCATACATATGCATACAAGAGATATAAATAACTTCAAGAGCATATATAATAGTAAAATTTAGTGTAATAATCAGGAAGTGGTACGTCTTCAGTATTAATTTTATTTTAATATGATTCAATACTGAGTTAATATAATTTAATTTTTAATAATGGCTGTGTTTAACAACCAGCTTACAAGTTTCCTGAAATTTTAGCAGTTGGCTCTTGTGACCTGGTTCCAGCACACCACTGCCTACACAGCTCAAGACAAAAATAAATTATGCCCCATTGATGGGTATGGGATTATGTGGATCCTGAAACACTGTAGAGTTAAAAATAGTGGCTTTGTCTTAAGAGTAAAAATACTAATATAGAATCTAATCATTACAAATAGTATTTAAAAGGGGTTCTAAAAGTTTACCATGCTAGTAAGAATATCGTCCATTTGTGAGTAGTTCCACTCTGTAGTTGGTATTGTTCCGAGTTTCATTTTCATTAATTAAATTAATTAGCTTATAAGTAATAATTATTATCATTTGAATTTCAAATATTTGAAAGATATACTTTGAAAAGTCTCCCTTCCATCCATCTGCTTTGACTTTTTCTTCCCCCTAGAGGCAACCAATGTTACCAATTGCTTGCTACTGTTCCCAACTAGAAGGCCACATTCTATGGTTAGGCAACTCTAACAAGACAGAAAAACACTGACTAAAAGGCACTAGTGTAGGCTTGAATCAATAACTGCCAAACTCCCAGTAAACATACTAAAGGCCAAATGGCAAATTGAGAAAAAGCAACATGACATTTAAGGCATGTGTGTGTTTTTGCATATATATTTAATTCTTACTATATCAACAAGAAAAAAGGGAAGCGGATGTGGCTGAAGCAATTGGACTCCCGTCTTATCATACAGGAGGCCCAGGGTTTGATTTCCGGGGCCTCCTGGTGAAGGCAAGCTGGCCCGTGCAAGCAGCTGGCCCACACAGGAATGCTGACCTGTGCGGCGAGCTGGCGCAGCAAGATGACGCAACAAAAAGAGAGAGAGGAGAGACAGTAAGCAAACAAGGAAGCTGAGGTAGCACAAGAGAATGAGCGCCTCTCTTCCACTCCGGAAGTTTCCAGAATTGGTTTTGAGAGCCACCCCAAAGACAATACAAGCAGACACAGAAGAACACATGGGAAATGGACACAGACACAGACAGAGAGCAGACAATGAGGTGGGGGTGTGGGTGTGGGAGAAATTAACTAAAAAAAGAAAAAAGAGAAAAGACAGACATCCTGATAGAAAGAAGCAGGTATAGCTGACTAAACAGAAGGTTAAATATAAATGCCTAAAATACGCGTGAAAAAATATTTATATTCAGTAAACAAAGACATGTACAGCAGAAGACTATACAATTGCCTTTTAAACATATCCAATTGTCAAAGAACTAAAAAAATATGCTGGTAGGAATGTGTAGAAACACTCCTATTTTTCTGGAGGAAGTATAGATTGGTAAAACCTTTCTGGAATACGATTCGACAATGCTCAGAAATTTGTGGGTCACCTTATAGCTTTATACCATTTGTACTTGAAATTGTACCAAAGCTTCAAAAGTGTGCATAAGCTTTTATTTTTTTAAGATTTATTTATTTATCTCCCATTCCTTGCCCCGACCCAGTTGTCTGTTTTTTGTGTCTGTTTGTTGCGTGTTCTTCTTTGTCCGCTTCTGTTGTTGTCAACATCATGGGAATCTGTGTTTCTTTTTGTTGCGTCATCTTGTGTGTCAGCTCTCCTTGTGGGCGGCACCATTCCTGGGCAGGCTGCACTTTCTTTCACAGTGGGCGGCTCTCCTTATGGGGCGCACTCCTTGTGCGTGGGGCTACCCTACGCGGGGGACACCCCTGCGTGGCACGGCACTCCTTGCGTGCATCAGCACTGCATGTGGGCCAGCTGCACACAGGTCAAGGAGGCCCGGGGTTTGAACCACGGACCTCCCTGTGGTAGACAGACACCTTAACCACTGGGCCAAGTCTGCTTCCAGTGTGCATAAGCTTTGAGAGAGAAGTTTCACTTCCAGGAATTTATCCTCATTACACATTTGGGAATAAATATAACTATTACAGTAATTTAAAATATTTCATTTTAGTGTTGATTAATATGAATTTTTAATATTTAATTTTAAATGTCCATGGATATATTTATATATATCCATACAATAGACTTCTATCTAGTTATTTTAAATGATCTTGTTGGTAGAGGCTGACGGTATATTGTTAAATAAAAGAAAGTAGAAAGCACAGTTTGATCTCATTTGGTACACGTAAATTATACATATAAAAGAGTCTAGAAACCTAGACAGCCAGGTATTGACTGTAATTGCCCCTGGATAGTAGAATTGTGAGCATTTTTCCTTTCCTCTATTGTAGTTTCATTGTATTTTATAATTTCCTGTGATTTTCTCTACCAGTCAGCACTCTTGGATGTAAAACAAGCTGGTTTATACCAAGTCTGACTCACTTAAGCAGTAAAGGAATTGATGGAAGTGATATAAAAGAGCTGACGGAATTAGCGGTGAGGCAGGAGGGCAGCTCAGGCAAGGAAGACGAGGGAAGTGGGCAAAGCTGTGGGATGATGGCCGCCTCTGGCCACCTCAGCTGTGACTGCTGTCCCTGCTGCAACTGCTGTCCCTGCTGTGAATGCTGTGGCCTCTGTACTTTCTCAGCATTTAAATCCGGAGCAGGAGCACTCGCCGGCTCTGCTGAACGCCTCATTTGCTTCCCACCTGCCCAGAAGCAGGAAGAAGTCCCCCTACTGTCTTCCTCTGGCATTCTTGGGGGAAGGCAGAGTCTTGCCTCCTGTCAAGATCACACAACGGGCATTTCCTTACACAGAGAGTAAATTCAGAATTTGCATAGAGGCAAAACAACAACAACAACAACAATCAAACAAAACTTCACAACCCAATGCCTTTGAAATAAGGAAAAAGTGAAACTTGATCATCTTGTTTATACATGAAATTGAGGCAGCACCGTACAACCCTTCTTTTTCCTATAGGCAATGAAGTGATTTCAACGAAAAAAAGTACTTTGTAAGTACAAAATATTGTAGAAATTGAAAAACCACTGCATTCATAGTCTTTAAAGCTCTTTGTTTTTGGAGGCAAAACTTTGGATTGCAAGTTGTTTACCTTGGGGATAGGTATAGAGCTGGCAGGATTGTCACAATGGTCTAAGCAAGTAACTTTTGAGGGAAGCAGACTTGGCTCCGTGGTTAGGGCGTCCGCCTACCACATGGGAGGTCCAGGGTTCAAACCCCGGGCCTCCCTGACCCGTGTGGAGCTGGCGCATGCGTAGTGCTGATGCGCGCAAGGAGTGCCCTGCCACGCAGGGGTGTCCCCCACATAGGGGAGCCCCACGCGCAAGGAGTGCACCCCATAAGGAGAGCCGCCCAGCGCGAAAGAAAGTACAGCCTGCTCAAGAATGGCACCGCACACACAGAGATCTGACGCAACAAGATGACGCAACAAAAAGAGACGCAGATTCCCGGTGCCACTGATAAGGATGGAAGCGGTCACAGAGGAACACACAGCAAATGGACGCAGAGAGGAGACAACTGGGGAGGGGAGAAAAGGGAGAGAAATAAATAAAATAAATAAATCTTTTAAAAAAAAGTAACTTTTGAGTTCATGTTTCTTTAGATCACATTGCAATGGTCTTAGAAAGTAACTTCTGATTTTATTTTTTTAAATGTCTGGCCCCATTCACAGTACCCATGTGAGGTTTTGACCAGCCGATATTTGCCACATGCTCTGGAGTTGTGCCCTCAGCATTGTAGCTATGATTATCATTTTAACTGGAAAGCACTTCAAGGAAAACTAGGAAATACAAAGTCATACCTTTGCAACATGATGCATTTTTTTTTTCCAAAATGCTCTTGGGAAAGATTTTATGTTTAATGATCTACTAAAAGTACATTGACCTACTTGAGCTCCAAAGTGTTCAGAGATTTCACAATTTCAATCATTGCCGCCAAATGACTATCACTAGTCAGACGTGGAGGAGATCGCAGTGTTGAAAGCTCTAGCAGCACTTCAGGTGACACCAGCTTGTGAGTAGCCAGACTTACAGACAGAGCTTGCACAAACCTAGACAGTGATCCACCTTAAATATAAAGCACCAATGGTTTTTGAGCCTTTCCAATGGGCCAGGCACTGACATGAGTTCATTCCGAGTGTTCATCCTTGTACTTAATGCAACAATTTTAGGTAAGAGACAGTATTGTCTTCATTATACAGATAAGGCACAGAGAGCTTAGCTTGTACAGTGTCACATAACTAGACGTATATTTTCAACGTAAGTCATTTCTGATACTGAATTTAGGTATTTGGCACCAAGCACATGTTTTCACCCCAACTCTACAATTATGTCTCTAAGAAAGTAAAAATGAAAGAAAACAGCATATAGAGAAAACAGGATCTAGCGTATGATCTTGGAGAACATCCACTTTGAAAAGCAAAAGCAAGGGAAGCGGATGTGGCTCAGGTGATGGAGCTCCTGCCTACCACATGGGAGGTCCGTGGTTCGGTTCCTGGTGTCTCCTAAAGAAGACAGCAAGCTGGCATGATGGGTAGGCACAGCAAGCTGACGCAACAAGATGATACAACAAGAGGCATAAGAAGGGAAAAACATAATGAGAGACACACCAAATGCTGGGAGCAGAGGTTCCCAGTGCCTCCTAAAGAAAAAAACAAGTAAGATAGTGAGCTGACACAGCAGGCAGGCATGGCAAGCTGATGCAAAAAGATGATGCAACAAGAGACACAAGAAGAAACATCATAATGGGAGACACACACAACAAAGCAGGGAACATAGGTGGCTCAAGAGATTAGGCACCTCCCTCCCACATTGTAGGTCCTGGGTTCAGTTCCTGGTGCCTCCTAAAGACATAGCACACAGCAAGTGCAAACCACGAGGGATAAGGAGAAATAAATAAATAAATCTTTTAAAATTAAAAATTAAAAAAGCAGAAGAAAGTAGAAAAAACTATTGGAAGGCTAAAGAAGAATCCTGTTAGAGAATTTGGATTGTGTTGTGTCACAAAAAGTAAGGGAAAGATAGTGGTGTCTACCACCTCAGAATGCTAAATAATGCCAAAGAATGTTAAATCTGAATTTGGTGATTTTTAGGGGGTTGGTGGAGGTTGGAAGCCAGAGTCCGAGGGGAAGTAGAAGCAGTAAGTAGAAGCAGTAGCTGTGGATTATGCTGCTAAGATATTTGGCAGCAAGAGAAAGGATGAGATTCTGTTGTCAGTTGATAGAGCAGCAGCCTAAAAAGAATTTTTAGAATAGGGAAAAATAAAGCATCTTTGTAAGCTCAGAAAAGCACATCACAGTCAGGGGGAAAAAAAAGATCCAAGAGAGAAGTGAGCATATTGATGGAATAAAGTCCTGTAAGAGGAATGGAAGTGAGAATTCAAGCACAACCATAAGAATCCTTGGAAAGAAGAAGGGATAGCATAGGATCTTTATGTTGCTACTAGGCAAATTACTTGGATTCTTGTTTTTTAAAAAGTGATTATGTAGCACATTAAAATACCTCCTTTAGACATTCAGCTATTTTCTGAAAGACAACAGAGATATTAAAGAGGATATATTAATTAGGACCATTTAGTTTTATACTTTAATAATAGCTAAAGCATAAAAAGGAGTTTATTGATAGGATGCATGGCAAAGATTGAGCTGGGCCTCTGGAATTAGTTTCAATTATTGTCTAAACTGTTCAGAACGTAAAGTCCTTAACTTTACTGTTAACTAATTGTCTCTGTATCCCAGGCAACATGATAGAAAAAGACACTGTAACAGCTTCAAAGCTGGCATCCACATTATACAAGACTTGATTAAAGCTGATTTTCATTTGCTTAGGCCCCTTCTTATGGAAGCACGCTGATTGGCTCAGCTTACGTTGAGTGTCTACCTCTGGACCAATCAACTGTGGCCAGGTGGTAGGGCCATGTTTTATAAATATGCCTCTTACCCTTGGCAATCTAAGGATGATATAGGGATGGCTTCCAGAAAAAAAATTGCAAGGTCTGAGGGAAAAGTAAAACAACACGGTTCTGCAAAGCAGAACCGATGAGACCATGCTCCAAAATGCAGGACTGGGGGTAATCTCGTGCAAATGTCTGACTTTATTGCTTGACTTCTGTTTTATTGAAAGAGAAGAGCCAACACAGGTTGGCTCCATACATCGTCATTATGACAGCCCAGTTCAGACCTAGGCATTTCAAACGTAGCTCATTTATTCAACAAGCACAGATTGAGCACAATATGTTCTGAATAGGGAAGCAGATGTGGCTCAACTGATAGAGTGCCCACCTACCATATAGGAGGTCCAGGGTTTGATACCCAGGGCCTCCTGGCCCTTGTGGCGAGCTGGCACATGCGCAGTGCTGCTGCGCGCAAGGAGTGGCCCCCTTCAAGGAGAGCCCCCTTTCAAGGAGAGCTGTATTGTGCAAAAGCGCAGCCCACCCAGGAGTGGTGCCGCAGACAGGGAGAGGTGATGCAGCAAGATGACGCAACAAAAAGAGACACAGATTCCCAGTGCCACCTGATGAGAATGCAAGTGGACACAGAAGAACACACAGCAAATGGGCACAAGAGAGCAGACAACTGGGGGATGGGGGAAGGGGAGAGAAATAAATAAAAAATCTTTAAAAAATAAATAACCAAAATTAAAAAAAAAAAGAGTGAATATGGTCCTTTCTCCAAGAGTTATTCTATACTGTGAAAACAAAATTTTCATAATCTAATGTTATTTGGAGCTGAAAACTCAGGGGCCAACTCAGGGGTGATAATTACCGGGTTTTCTTTTCAGCACGTGTTCTGCCTCTATGGCTGTTATTTCCGAAACGGTGGTGAACACATGAGCACAGTGAACGGAGGCTCGCTCCAGGCAGTACAGGTGGTAGATCTGCCTTTCCCCAGCCTCCTTGTCGACGTTAAACTGTTAAAAAACAAAACAAATGACATCACATACACATTCTCTTATGTGAACCTTCCACACAAGCAAAACAAAATCACGTATTTCTTACATTGTTTTCCTCCAGGCTGTGTGAGATTTTATGACCAATCATATGCAATGATAAATTTTTTATTAAGCCCTTTACTGCAAAACAGAACTACTTGGCTTCATAAGAAAGAACTTAATATCTGCTTCTAAACTGCTGTTTAAACCCCTAAAGAAATGTTTCCCACTTTTCACACAGAATTCTTGATTTTTTGATATCTTAATTATACTTTCCTTTATCCCACCTTTGACAAACATCGAGCTAATTCCTCTCCCCAGGGTACTTTTATTTTGCCCATGAACAACAAACAAAGCTGACATTCAATTTGACACTCAATTTAAGAATAATTATTCTCCTTAATTCATTGAAAGTGAACTTGAAAAACAAAAGATATGCTTTTCCATGGTTACATATACTCCTTGCACTTTATAATTGCTAAGGGTATACAGTTAATTTAATTAGATAATGTGTTAGATTGTGCAATCATCTATTAATCTGCATATCTATCTTAACTTAAAATTTAAAAAAAAGACCAAACCAACCCCCAGCAATTACTTAAATAGTTTGGCAACAGCTGCGGGCATTTGCCATTTCACTTAGTTGCTGATTGTTATGTCTCACTTAGTTCCACGTGAAACTAGTTAGTGTCTAAGAGAACAGACACCATTTCTGGTTTCATATCAGTAGGGTAATTTTCATAATAAAGATTGTTAGTAGCTCTTCAGCACTGTCAGGAATGCTCCTAAGCACAGTATTTTATTTAATCTTCGTAAGCCACCAAAAAGATGTTTAGTCTTCATTTTATAGAGGGGGAAATTGAATGTCATAGAAGGAAAGAAACTTGTCCAAGGTCACACTCCTACTAAGTATCTAAGCAGAGCCCTAAACTAACCCCCAGTTTAATGCCCAAATTTATGCTCTAACCTGCTTTTCTATAATTCAGATTCCAGTTCTGTCAACAAGTCAGTCCTAATACTTACTGCCTCATAAAGAGGAAAATACTAAAAAAGACTCATTAGACATTTCTAAGGTTTAGAACAAGGAAATTTCCCAGAACATTTTCTCACGACTGTAATATTTGCAACCATCTCTGGAAATGTTTGAGCCAAGGCTCGATACGGCATCTCGTATCGGCTGAAGTTTTCTTAAGAAGCTCTCTATGGCTGGCCTCATTTGCTCAACCAAATCGTTCATCCATCATTTGTTGAGTGATTTATGCGTTCCTATTACCCTCAAGGAGTGTATAAATTAGCAGAAAAACAGAGGCAAAAATCAGGCAGAAATGCGTAAGTGCCCGAGTAAGGTACAGGATGAGAGCAGGGCTGATTCTCTGTGGCTGGGTACTGGGAAAAGTAGCTCACACTGTGTAATAATTGTTCATATTATCAGTATCACTCCCAGAATGCACACTTCAAGGGCAAGGGCCACAGTTTATTCATCTTTGTATCCCCAGGTTGGTTGGATACATAAAATAGCATTTGCTCTAAAAATGACTGAATGCACAACTCTGTGATTATACCGAACACCACTGATTGTACACTTTGGGTGGATTTACGCTTTATTAATATGTATCAATAAAATTGATTTGTTAAAAAAATAGCATTTGAAGTGGGACATTGGGAAAAAGTTACTTGGGGCAGAAAAATTCGTTGACCTAAAGAATAAGTATATAAAGTAGCATGGCAGGTGTAGAAAATAACAGGATGTCTGATGTGATTGTAGCATTGAGTGTAGGGTATAGGGAACAAAGGCTGGTAGAAAATAATAGGGCCAGATCACTAATTCCCTTAAGATAAAACTTTGTCCTATGCACGATAGGAAGCCATTGAAAGGGTTCATTTACTGTGTGGTAAAGACATGACCTATGTTTAAGGAAAAAAACACTTCTGGAGAGAAGTATGAAATGATTCCTATCACACTGGGGCTTGATAATTAGATGAGTTAATGCATTTCAAGTGTTTAGAAAAGTGCCTGGTGCGTGAAAAATGTTCAATTAACTTTAGCTTTTATTATTAATGGTTGTAGAGAAGAGAATAAGATTTCATAGGTGGGATGGCATTTACCATGTGTCTTGAAGAAGGTATAAAATGTGGGCATTTAGAAATGGGAACTGTATGCAAAGATACAGGGCTGGAGAACAGGAGCCTGGCGATTCCCTGGAAGGTCTGCTGACAGGCACAGGACCAAGTGCCTGTCCTTTCCTGCCATTGGGAAATCCTTCTTTATTAGATCTGTGGCTCTTGAGCCCAGCCATACCCGCAGTTTTACAGCAACGGCAGATGGGAGGGGGCCATTGGCTGTTTATGTGCTTCCTTTTTGACAAGAATGCCGCACCTATCCAATACACAGCTCTTAACCCAGCCGTATGTGCACATATGGGTTTTACCTCTTGAATTATAGGAAATAACAAGAAATAACTGTCAGGGAAAAGACTTAAATTATTATGGCCACTTTTCTGCAATATGAAATCTCTCAGCTCTGAATATGGAAAGCTGGAATTGCAATGACAGACCCAGGCCTTTATACACTTTGTCAAAACCTATAAAATTGTGTGGCGCAAAGTGTAGAACATAATGTAAACTATAGACCATGGCTAGTAGCAATGCTTCAAAATGTGCTCATCGGTTATAACAAATGTACCACACTAATGAGGGATGCTGTTAATGGGGGAAAGTGTGGGAGGGGGCGGGCGAGGGATATATGGGAATCCCCTGTATTTTCCAGGTAGCATTCATGTAATCTAAAGCTTCTTTCAAAATAAAATAGAATAAATTTTTAATAAAGGAGATTATTGCAAACTACTTTTCTGTGATATGAAGTCACTCAGCTCTGAATATGGAAAGCTGGAAGGGTAATGGGTCTAAATTCTATAAATACTTTGGCCTCATGGAATTTGACCTCATAGGTAAATCAAACTTTTCAGCTTACTCTTGGCAAACTTAACTTTATTGATCAAAAAACTGACATTTTTAAAAGTTGGGGTAATGGGAAGCAGTTGTGGCTCAACTGATAGGAGTGTCCGCCTACCATATGGAGGGTCCAGGGTTCGATACCCATGGGCTCCTCACCTCTGTGGTAAGCTGGCCCATGCGCAGTGCTGCCTGCACACAAGGAGTGCCATGCCACGCAGGGGCGTCCCCCAAATAGGGGTGCCCCATGCGCAAGGAGGGCACCCCGCAAGGAAACCTGCCCTGAGCAAAAAAAAAAGTGCAGTCCACCCAGGCGTGGTGTTGCACACACAGAGAGTTGACATAGCAAGGTGATGCAACAGCAACAACAAAAAAGAGACATGGTTTCCTGGTGGCTCCTGACAAGGATGTAAGTGGACACAGAACACACAGTGAATGGACACAGAGAGCAGACAATGGGTGGGGAAGGGGAGAGAAATAAATCTTAAAAAAAATTTTTTTTTTAAGTTGGGGTAATGGATGTTGGTGATAGTACAATATTGTGACTGTGATTTAAACCACTAAACTTTATACTTGAAAGTGGTTAAACTGGGAAATTTTGAGTTGTATATATGTTACTACAATAAAAATGTTTTTTTAAAAAGTGAGTTGATACCGATGCCCCATCACCAAGAAAATATAAATATATACATATATATTTATTTTAAAGTAGCTTATTTTACTTTTTGGTCACCAAATTTTACACGGAAATTTTTTTATTAATTTGAAGCACACCTTTCAACAAAAATCATAAACTTTGATTTGGCTAATTTGAAGGAAGAGGGGGGAAATGAAATTTGCCCATTAAAATGCGTATTGCTATTTGAACTTATTAACCATCAGCACAACACCAGTTCAGCCCAGTTTAACTAAGGATCCTTTTTCAAACAGCTGGAAGTTGGTACCCCTGTGTTTGGATGCTCAGTTTCATTCGTTGATAAGGCAGGAGGCAGGTTAGTATAGGGAAAGAGCAAGAAGAGTCACATGGCAGAGAAGATGGCGGCGAGGCCTCCCAGAAACCCCCTGAAGGAAGGCTGCTGCCAAGAACAAAGGCAGAAGGACCCCCGAGACTTTGGGGGTGTCCAGGGGAATAACTCGGAACAAGCCTCCCCATTGTCCTGGGTACCTCCAAACAGGAGGCCTCCCCCTCCGTGCCTGAGAGGTAACAGGCGGGGATCGTCAGGCAACCAATCAGAAAGCGTCCAGCAGGCCTCCCCACGGGAGGGAGGGTAGGGGCTCTAGTAGGCTCTAGTAGGGCCACCACCACCACCCCCCCCCCAGGCGCTCCTCTCTGCCTCGAGGTCGCTGCAGTGTATGTCTGTACCTGCTTTCTTCTCTCGTTTCTCAGTAAACTCTTTTTACTGGCCCAGTTAAACTGGCATGTTCTTCGGTTCTTGTATGCAACAGGACCAAGAACCTGGAGGCATCCGGCATCTTCCGATACAGTAGTATAAATAAAACCTGCCCCATGTGAAGTCAAATGCGGTTCTACCCTAAGGGCTCAGGAGCAAAGCATTTCAGCGAGTCTTTCAGTGCCATTCTGCTCAAATGAGTTTATATTTTAGAAAATTCTGTTTGTAATCTGTGACATGAGCAAAGGTTTACCCTTGTGTAGAAAAGTGGAAAATGTCTGTTCCTTTTGGGCACAACTAGAATGACTTTGTAAGAAAATTCTACCCCATCTCTGCTTTGTTTGAGAATGGACATAACTCTGGGGACTCGTCCTTGGAAATGAGAGGAAGAGGGAGAGAAAACATGAGATGCTTTAAGGCAGCCTCCCCTACCTGCCCCCATCTCTTTTAATGTAAGATATCTGAGAGCTGGAGAGGGGTGAGTACTTTGGCTCCTACTATTGTAATATTTCCTATTACAATATAATCTACATTCAGTGAAATGCTCACATCTTACATATACAGTTTGCTTAATTTTGACAAATACATAGATAACTCACCCACCTGTTAAGAAAGAACATTTTTATCACTCCAAAAATTTCCTTGTCCCACTTCTCCATCAATCCCTCTTACTTGAAGCAACGACCGATCTTTCTATTATCACAGGCCAGTTTTAACTCTTCCAGGATTTCAAGTGAATGAAACCCTAAAAAGTGTATTTTTTTTTTGACTAACTTCAATGTTTTCGAGTCACCGATGTTGTTGCATAATTCAGTAATTCCTGTCTGTTGCTTAGTAATTTTCCATTTTATGAATTAATGATATCCATTCCCCTGTTGATAGACATCTGGGTTGTTTTTAGAGTTTTTGACTATTTTGAACAAGCTGCTATGAATATTTGTGTACATCGTTTAGTGTAGACACATGTTTTTATTTCTTTAGAATAAATACCTAGGAGTGTAATTACTTAGTCATAGGATAGATGTATTTTTCAAAGTGGTTTGTACTCTGAACATCAGTATATGAGAATTAGGGCAATCCACAACCTCTTCAACATTTAAAGATGTCAATTGTTTTCATGTTAGCCCTTCTAATGAGTGTATAATGGTATTTCATTGTGGCTTTAATTTGCAATACCTTGATGACCAATGATATTGAGTCTTCATATTTTTCACTTTTGGATATTTTTTAAAATGTATCTCCATAAGGTTTTTGACCATTTTTTATTGGTTATTTTCTTACTGTGGAATTGTAAGATTTCTGTATATGTTCTGGACCCAAGTCCATTGAGAAATATTTATATTTTCTCCCAGTCTCTGGCTTGCCTAATAATTTTTTTGATATCATTTGAGCAGACATTTTCATTTTGATGAAATTCTATTTATTTTTTCTTTTTCTTTTATGGTTAGTGCTTTCTGTATCTTATCTAAAAATCTTTGCCTACGTCAATGTCTTGAAGATATTCTATGTTTTTGTTTTTGTTTTTCTAGAAGAGGTGTAATTTAAGCTTTTACAGTTAGGCTTTATGATCCATGTCAAATTAAATTTTGAGTATGGTTCGAGGCAGGGTTCTAGGGTTATTTTTTCCTATCGATATCCGGTTTCTCCAGCTTCATTTGTTGAGGAGATTTTCCTTTTCTCATTGACTTTCATTGGCTTTTGTGTCAAAAATCACGTAACTATTTACTTGTGCATCTATTTGGGGGCTGTTTTTTCCCTAATTATATTTCGTCTATTCTTTCATCAATACTGCACTGTCTTGACTACTCTAGCTTATAGAAAGTCTTAAAATCAGATAGTTGCAAGTCCTTCAACTTTTTTTCCTCACAATTGTTTTGGTTATTCTAGGAAATTTGCACTTACAAATAAATTTTAAAGTAAGTTTATCAATTTCTAGAGAAATCCCCACTGAAATTTTGAATGGAATTGCATTGAATCTATACACAAATTTGGGGGTAGAATTGAAATTTTAATAATATTGAGTCATTCAATCCAAAAGCATAGTATCACTTCATTTATTTCAATCTTTGATTTTTCCCAGCAATTTTTGTAACTTGTTAAATTTGTTAAATTTATCTTTAAGTATTTTATATTTTGATTCTATTATAAATGGTATTGTTTTTGATTAACTTTTCCTACTGTTAACTTTTTGTAAAAATTCAGCAATTACTGAGAGGAGTGTTAAAATCAGCTATAGGGAGGTGGATGTGGCTCGACTGATAGAGCATCTGCCTACCATATGGGAGGTCCAGGGTTTGATACCCAGGGCCTCCTGACCTGTGTGGCGAGCTGGCCCATGCGCAGTGCTGCTGTGCACAAGGAGTGCTGTGCCACGCAGGGGTGTCCCCCATGTAGGGGAGCCCCATGCACAAGGAATGTGCCCCGTAAGGAGAGCTGCCCTGCATGAAAAAAGCACAACCTGCCCAGGAGTGGCGCCATACACACAGAGAGCTGACACAGCAAGATGATACAACAAAAAAGAGATGCAGTTTCCCAGTGTTGCCTGACAATGCAAGCAGAAGCAGAAGAACACACAGAGAATGGACACGGGGCAGACAATAGGGGGAGGGGGAGGGGGCGGAAGAGGAGAGAAATAAATAAAAAAATTTTAAAAATGAACTACAATTGTGGATTTGTCAATATTTCCTTTAGTTCTGTTGATTTTAAATTTGTGAGCTCTGTTATTAGGTTTATATACATTTGGATTGCTATGTCCCTTTGATTAATTGATCCCTTAATAAAAAAATTGTCTCTATTTCTGATACTATTCTGTCTTAAAGTCAATATTAAAAAATATTAATATAGTCATACCTGATTTCTTATGCTTAATTATTAAATGGAATATATATTTCCATCATTTTAATTTCAACCTTTTGTGAAATGTATTTATTTTTTAAAAACATATAATTACGTCATGCTTTTGAATCTAGTTTTAAAATGTCTGTCGTTTAATTGGAGTTTTTGGTTCATATATATTTATTGGTATGTTGGATTTATTCCTACCATGTTAGTATTTTATTATGATTTGGTCCATCTGCCACTGTTCCTCTTTTCTGCCTTTCACTAAGAGTAAATCAAGTATGCTCTAAAATCAATTTTATCTTCTCTTTTTAGTCTCTGAATTTTCTTATATCATATTATGTATATACATATAGATCATGTTATGTGTATATATATATTTATGCTAAAGATCATGTTGTGTGTGTGTGTATATATATATTTTTTACGCTCAAAAAACTTATATTTAGAATTAGCTGGCTGGACTTAGTTTAGATGATCCCAATTCTGTTGGCAACATCCAAAGCATCATAGTCAGGAGCCAGCTGAACATACGCCTTCTTCTCTGCTTCAGGCCTGATAAGGTGTTGACCTTGGCCACAGTGATGTCACAGAGCCTCTTCACAGCCTGTTGATCTGGTGCTTGTTGGCCTTGACATCCACAATGAACACAGTGTGTCGTTGACTTCAGTCTTCTTGGCTGACACAGTGGTCAGGGGAAGACTGATGATGGCAGAGTGGTCAGGCTTGTTTCTCCTGGGGGTGCTTTTCCGAGGATATTTGGGCTCTCTCCTGAGACGCAGCACTTAAGGCCGCTGGAAGGTGGGTGATGTGTGGATCTTCTCTTTTTTTATGTGACTGTGGATGCCTTTCAGTACTGCCTTCTTGGCTTTCAAAGCTTTTGCTCTGGCTTCAGTTTTGGGAGGGGCCAGCCCTGTCATCTTCACTTTTGGGCCATCTTTGTGAAAAGGCCATCTTAGGCTCTTTAACTCAACGAAGTCTACATTCAAAATATATTCCAATATTTTGCAAGCTATAGAAGAATTTTACAATAGTATATTTCTAATTATTACACCCCCGTCCTTTGTTCTTTTGTTGTTACACAATTGACACCTACATAGCTAAGAACTGCACATTCTCAGAAAATTCTTATGCTGGAAGAAATGGTTAAAATATTTTTTTAGCTTATGAATTTTACTGAAAACTTAAACCAACATCAGGGTCCTTGTGGATTGGCTACTAATAAAAAAATGTTTTTAGTTAGCACTAATTATTTTAGTAAAATACTTGTCGTCTTTGCTTTTACAAAAGTTCAGTACTTTTATGCTAGTTTTCATTTTTCCCATGTTTTTTTGTCTGAGTTACAACTATTGAAGCTGAACCTGGTTTTTGCATGAAAGACAAAATTATGATGTATTATGAGTGTGTGTATTATGATTTATGATAAAATTTTTAAAGACTTTTCATCTAAATAATTTGATTTTTTAAAAATATATCACTCAAATCTAAACAAAGTATGAGCATGGGCATTTTGCTATGAGAAATGACTATGAATTCAACTCAAAACCTAATTCCTGACTCCTTGTTAGCTGTTGGTCTTTTCTGGACAGGGCATTTCATTAGAAAGATGAACTAGGGTCTGGGTCAGCTTACATTTCATCTCAGCCTGTGAGGGTTTTTAAGAGGGGAGATGTATAATCATATTTGAAGACATTAGGATATACATCCTGACCTTTTGTCAAAAGCAAAAAGTTGTAATACATAACTATATGCTACAATGCATTGACTGCACCTTTAGTTTAAAAATAAGAATATCCAAATGCATATTATTAGTTTTATTCATTGTTATTTTATGATACTCAAATATCTAAAAGGAAAAAATTGATATGCCTCTCTAATTGTTTATTTTTCACAAAGTCAAATTCCTATGCTTTCCAAGAAACATGGTGATTAAGCTTATCACAGATCACTGGTTCTTATTAGCCTACCATTACCATACTCCATTAGGAAATTTCCTCCTTCTGACTATTTGAATTCCTTGGTGACCTTATTGTAAATGTATGTCTTTTTTTTTTTTTTTAAAGATTTATTTATTTATTTAATTTCCCCCCCTCCCCTGGTTGTCTGTTCTTGGTGTCTATTTGCTGCGTCTTGTTTCTTTGTCCGCTTCTGTTGTCGTCAGCGGCACGGGAAGTGTGGGCGGCGCCATTCCTGGGCAGGCTGCTCTTTCTTTTCATGCTGGGCGGCTTTCCTCACGGGCGCACTCCTTGCACGTGGGGCTCCCCCACGCGGGGGACACCCCTGCGTGGCACGGCACTCCTTGCACGCATCAGCGCTGCACATGGCCAGCTCCACACAGGTCAAGGATGCCCGGGGTTTGAACCGCAGACCTCCCATATGGTAGACCGACGCCCTAACCACTGGGCCAAAGTCCGTTTCCCGTGTATGTCTTATGTTTACAATTTAACCTTTAGGTTAGGCTGACCTTTTAACAAGGAAGTTTTTATTAGAACTACTCATTGCATTGTAAATGTTGACATTTGTCAGAAAAAACTTTCATGCAGTTCGTCTTTGAGATAGTAAAACTTTCCACTACCATTATCTGAGCTCTCTCTCTCACACACACACATACACACACCCACTGTATTCCATTTTATAGAATTCTAGAATTTTAAAAAATGGGAACACTTTGGAAACCAACTTGTCAACTCACTAATTTTACTGATAGTGAAACATAATCTCAGAATGCTAAATCATTATCAATTTAGTTGGTAATGTATATATCACATCGGCGGTACTCAAAATTCCTTGTGGATATTATCGACACAATGATAAAAAACACATTTTTTAAAAAATTAGTCAGATTTAACTGGAAAAATAGAAGAAAGAAGTCAAAATTAAATGATATTGTGTCATGCAATTGGATAGTCTCTTAAGATAAGCAAGCAAAACGGATCACAAAGGACCCACAGCCCAGGTTTCAGCAGCTTCTCTTATGTGGGCTCAGAAAAACCCCAGCCACTTGCTGCAGAGTTCCAGGAGAAAGCTCGTCTTTTGACCTATAATGTGACTTCCAAGTAGTTGTCCACTTGGGGATAGAGTCTAAGTTGCTCTTTGTGCAATTAGTATGCCTAGATTCCCTGTTCTCCACCTGCCCCTGAGAGCCCCATGTGGATCCCAGGTTCCCGGAGGGAAGGGGAGCCCGAGCTTATGACCAGTGTCATGCTCCCGCCTCGCCCCTCTGGATCTATTGCTCTGTAGTGCGAGAAGAATCTGGCCTCTCACCTCTAAGGTCTAATTCATTGCACTTTTAACAAAGTTAAGCTCGATGAGCTGTCTGTCATCCCAAGGGAAGCTCTGTCATGAATACTGATTAATTTAAAGGGCATTTCTGCCATCCAGCTGGCAGGTGAACATAAAAATCAATACTTGTCATCCTTTAGCTTCAAGGAAAGGCAGGGAGAAGGTGGAGAGGAGAGAGGAGGCCCATTTACCTTGTCAAGATGGTTGTAGAAATCAGCGTTCGCCGCACAGAGATACCTCCCAAGCAGCGTGGCGTGGGTGGTGAATATCGTGGCAAGAGGAAGCTTCCGGGCTCGGGAAAGGATCAGCCCGGTTCCAGCCTGCCATTCATGGAACTGGGCAATGACGTGTTTACCATCCGTGTGATCTGTCACCTACGTCAGAGAAAAAGCATTTAGAAGAGTTGTCGGTGAAACTTGACCTTGCTCACGGCCCACAGGATAAGGAAAGTTATGCCTGCAAATTTTATCACAATTTAAAGGGGTTTAAATATGAAACATGCTTATTTAACAAGGGTAAGATATTTTATAGCATTCAGGGGCGTGTTCGTAAGGCCCAGATCTTTTGATGTCTTAATCCTTTCTTGTAATGATGGATCAGATTTGGTTTTCTGTTTTGTTTTTAGGAGGTCCTGGGAATTATGGGAAACTGGTACTCAACCACTTGCGCTGTATCCGCTCCCTGAGATCTGGATTTGTGTCCATAGAAGGGCCTCAGAAGTAAGTGCCCAGTAGGCACCCAAAAGAGCGCTGCTGAATGGGTGGATGAATGAATAAGAGGCGATAACAATATCCTTGTACGTATCACTGAGCTGCTCAATCAATTGGGACTACCTACTCCCAGGCTACTTCTACAGTAAACAATAGATGTCTTCATGTTTTAGTCAGCTTTAGTTGGGTTCTCTGTTTCTTGCAGCCAAAAGCATTTTTTTCTTTAATGTGGAAGATTGCTTTATTGAGGAAATTAAATTTTGACAAGATATTTACAGCAATTTGCTTATAGACAGTGTATTTTTTTCAGCAGGTAGGAAAGTGGCCTTTGAGAGCAGATGACTGTGCAGGTACAATACACTTTCTAGAAACCAAGATACCATAAGGAATGCCTTAGTTAGTCTTACTATCATATCACAGTCTGCAAAAATCAGGGGCAAGCTGATATAAAATCTAGGAAGAGATATGATTTAGTTTCTGTTTTCACTGAGCTAAAGGGCCCACGTAGCTTCTTAACACTTTTTGGCATAAGGAACCTTGCTTACGGTTGTATTCAGTTCCAGTTTAGTCATAGTTTAAAGTGTGTTTTTTCCCCCATGTGTCAGTTTTTCCCACGTACATAAGTGTACGTGGACACAGCCTGAGTAATCCCAGAGCCGTGGGGTCTCCTTTGGGAGACCAGCCGGAAAGAAACTTTAGTCCTCCCTCACAAGCGTTTGAATGGATACAATATTGTTTGTTCATTTTTTAAATCTGCTTTTGTTATTGTCTTTTTTTGGTGCAGCACTTCGCCATGTGGGGCTTTGCCTTTCAGTGCCGTGCAGGTTGGGACAGCTTTTTTCTTTTTTTTACCAGGAGGTCCCAGAGATTGAACCCGAGTCCTCCATAAGGTGAACAAGAGCTCAATTGCTTGACCAACAGCCACTTCCCACAATGTTGTTTTAAAAATACAGAAGCAGGAGGAAGAGGGTAATACCTTGCTTAGAATCAAATAGCAATTTTAAATTCACTGGGGACCCTGGTCTAATCCCCAAACAGCAAACTAGGGTGGTCACCAAACTTTTCACCTTAATGTTTCACCCCTACAATGAATTACTATTCCCACCTCACCCCTCCTACCGGCCGTCAGTTTCCTTAACCTGAGGAGAGAGAGCAGTGAGAATGTAGAACCCCTGACTTCCAGGAGCCTGCGTGGAGAACTGGGGTGTTTGGAGAGAACATGGGACAATGGCACTTCACAGGCATTGGAATCACCTGGAAGTCCTGTGTGACACTACTCCTAGGTCCCATGCCCAAATAATCAAATTCATTTCTAAAAAGTTTCCAGGCGCTGCTGCCGGTCCAGAGAGCCATTAACTTAAGCTAAAACCTTTGTTCTTTAAAGCACCTGCTCTTCAAAAGTTTCCCCACAACCACGAATAGTTGATGAGACCAGGGGCAGCAGAAGCAGGACTTTCCCAGCCATCTTGGAAATTTTTCCATATCTCCATTCACTCTGATCTAGAGGAACTCCCTATTTCTGGAACGTTTTTCTTTCGATAAAATTGGGGTGCCCTCTCTCTCTTACTCTTTTTTTCTTCTCTCCCTTCTATTTCCCTTAAAAAGGATGACAATGGCATACACATACCCTGTCCAGTAGTTGGCCTCAGTCAAGGAGGAAGTAGCTCAAGGTGGCAGTTTGCAGAGGTAGGTAGAGTTGGTTCCACAAACCAGTGCTGACAGCAGGCTCTGCTGCCACCCAGCCCCCTCCTTCCCCAACACCAGGGGCTCTTCACCAGGGGTCCCTGAGCTTGGATTGAAATCCCAAAGAACATTATTCTTGTGGGGACGTGTTGGTACAGGTGTGACATATTTATTAAAAACTGCACAGTACAGTGTGGACTTAGGAGGGGGTCCGTGGTTTCCCCTGACTGGCAAAAGGGTCCGTGGAACTGAAAAGATTGAGAAGCCCTGCCCTACATGGTCACCAACCCAAACCCTCTACCTTTCCCGTCCCCTCCAAGGCCTCCCTTTATGGCTACTGAAATCTGATGTCATCTGTGAGGACTGGTCAAGGGGAACAGACCCCAGCAGAACAGTCCCGTGATTTCTCCTCAAACCATATTCCCGCTTTCTGGGGCTGCTCTTGCTGCACCACCTGCCTTGAAGGCACGGGACCATCACCTTGAGGTGATGGCCCTACAGAAATCCAGTCGGTCTGCCCTGAAGAGTTGAGAGTACAGACTTGGCAGAATTAAAGAGGACTGATTTCTAATGCTTTCGGTTTTTCAGATCCACGGGATACTCCAGGGTTTGCTGAGGGCTCTTTCACTTCAGCCCTTCACAAAAGAATGAAAGTATCTAAAAGCCAATCGAGTTGCGCACAAGTACTCATGTGTAAACCAACTCGTTCAAGCTCTTTCCTACAACCATGATTCTAGAATTCATGTACACAGGGCAGGATGTATTCTATTCCCTGTTTTTGTGTATGTGCTGCGTATCTTCTGTGTGGCAGGCAATTTGAGTACTTTATATACACTATTCTACTTCAAGCTAATATTAGGTACATATTGATAAGCATTATTATTTCCCTGCTCCAGAGCCTGGCAGCTAGAGGAAGGCTGAACATTTTCTCAGTCTCCTTGACAATGTATTGGGACAAGCAGTAATAGCATCATCTCAAAGATCCTGGATCATTGCTGGGCACCGAGTGCAGCTGAGCTGTTCCTCTGTGGCATGACTACACAGTGAACTGTACCTCTTTTAAGAACCAGGCTGTTAAGGATCCAAATATCAGCATGTCATTGGCTTCTCGGTCGTGATAAGGGATGCCAACACTGCATGCTTCCCAGAGGTCGCTCTTCCACCTGTCCAGGTTCCAAGCTGAGTAGCCTATGTCAAAGAGCACCACGTAGGGGCTGCCTTCTATCAGCCATCTTCCACAATGCACCTGCCACGGAAAGAACACAGCCGGGCAATAATACCAAGTAGTGCGAGTGAGGGAAGGGTCGTTGTGCGTATAGGATATCAGCTTTGTTTAGAACTCAATGGCAGGGAGAGCATGCTGTGTAGAAAGCTGTCGTGCTAACACAAAGCCTCTGATGCTTGAGACTGAAAATTAAATTGGCCTGCATTCATTCCCCTAGGATTTCTTCAGGTTCTTGCTCTTCTTTAAATTGGTGGATGTAAAAACAAATTACATAATCTCTCTTGTTCGGTCCCTCATTACCTTTCTATGACCTTGAAGTCATGGACCTAGGATTTAATATTATGGTCGATGCTTTTATGATAGTCCTAAGATGAAATCTTCTGTATTTTTAAGAACCTGTAGTTGGATATAATGCCTCCTGTATTATTTATTTCCCCTTATATAATAGGACTTACAATATTTCCTGAAAAACATTTGTTTCTATAGACAAATGTGTGTGATTTCTCTTATTCCTCCTACCAAAAAAGAAAAAGGCCCCAAATGTTTTCTAATACATGTCTGCCAGAAATCTTAACTAAATATTGCCCAATTTTTCAAATTGGCTTGTTTTCCTTTTATTCCTGAATGTTTTCCTTTGTGCATGTCTGAAAGCAAGACCTGTCTCAAATTTTTCCAGTCATATTTAAATATACACTTTATATATCCATGTTTTAACCTCCCCTTCAGTCTATATTTTTTCATACTAACTCACTTGTCCCTTTGTCTTGATTTTTATTTTATTCTCCTCTTACATGGAACACAATCCCATAATCCACTCTAAAACTTCTCTTGTTGGCGTTCACGCCTCTCTACAAAGCTAAAGGCATTCACATTGCTTACATATTGACCCTTGTGACTCCGCCCAAAGCTGAATTTTGCAGAGCTTGGAAGCCCATTTGATCATTATTTTCCTCCCATAGGATGCAGCAGGTGTGGTGATAACTGTCTCCCTACTCAAAGCCAATACCTGGTCCAACTTTGGGAGACTCTCATTGTATGCCAGTTGCTTTCATTATAATTTAGTGTATATCATGCCATCCTTTCCTTTTGAGATTGTGATTACCTAAACCCCAAAAACTTTCAACAGGGACATTCGTTGACTCATTCATTCATTCCACAAATATTTACTGAGTGCCTAATATGTGACATAGTAAACAGTGAGCTAAGTTCACAGAAGTGTGAAACTATAAAAGGAGAATGTAAGTTAGCTTATCTTGACTCCTGGTCAGTTTTTGGTTCCATCACAAAATCATTCTTATACCAGAAATCCAATTAGAATATTGAGACCAGTCATTTAGATCATGTTTTCATCTCCCTCTTCTTCACAAGAGCGTCAAATCCAAGCCCCTTCTAACATTCTCCCACACCCCCATCACTCGCCTTCATTCTCTCTGCTGCCCTTACTCTGAAATCTTTCAACCTCAAGTTCCATTGTAAATTAAATTTTTGCACCTTTAACCTTGGATACATCTCCTGGGGCACCACCCATGTGGATGCCTCAAGTGAAGGGTTCTCATTTTTTCACCCCCAGAAACTAAATTGCTGGATGAGTGGGAAGGAAAGGTAGTATTTTTAAAAATTTCAGTGCAGTTTGACACTCCTATTCTTCTATTTGTGTTTAAAAATACCTTTGGAATTTACATTTTCTGAGTATATTATCTTTCCCTTTTCTACCAATCACCTGGATATCTTCCTGCCTAATCATGGGCAACTTCAAAGTCCAATTTAAAAAAAAAACAAACTTATCCTATACACTCAGCTCATAGTTACTTGACCTTGCTCACTTCCAAGAACTTCACGTCCACTTCACTTAAGGCCCCCAAATTCATCGCTGCATTTTTACACCTGTAATAAACCAAATTGTTCCTCTTCCAAATATCAAGTCAAGTATTCTATTACCCAACTGTCAGTGTCCTTCCAGTCCTCTCATCCTGTTTCTCCCAATGCACGTATGCATCCTCATCAAGACCTTCAGTTCCTGGAATGTTCTGTTTTCTCACAAATTGTCGCCTCCTTTCTGGCTTTACTTCCTTTCCCATCCATTTCAGACACGGCTGTCCACCAGGCCAACTAGTACTTCAGTCACTCTCGAAATTACTGCCCGTGTCCTTGCCACCTTCCCTCCAGAAATAACCCAGGGTGGATCTCTAGCTATTCAACTCTCCACACCTTCTTCAGGTTGCTGCTGGCAGCTGGAGAGAGTCACAGAGCCATGGACATTTGTGTCACTAAAATGTCATGACTACACTTAGGCGTGTGCGGATTCTTTTATAGATCCCTTGAACACTTCTTCAGAATGCCTTCCTTCAATATTTCTTATTTCAGCACTTGCCTCCTTGCTCTCATAAGGTGATCTTTAACTCATCTTCAGTAGAGTTACTCACCTGGGATGAGACCACCCCGAATTCTTCATCAATTTGCCTCAATTTGTATTCATTTTTTATGCCTTGTTTGAGTGAAAGGGGCAAAGAATGATCCTTTTAATGGTGTTTTGGATCTTATATCCTCCCCCATTTTCAGTGACTTTACTCTCGTCTTAACTTTCTACCTCTCCCTGTCTGCCAGCTATTTCCTTTTTGTTTTTGTTTGTTGTCTGCTTACTGTTTTTGCTCATTGTCTGCTAACTGTTTTTGTTAGTTGTTTGTTTTCTTTAGGAGGCACTGGGAACAGAAATTGGGAACCTCCTATGTGAGATGCAGGTACCCAACTGATTGAGCCACACCTGCTCCAGCTATTTCCTTTTGACATATAAACATGCTCAGGCCTCATCAATATATTTTTTTTAAATGCCAATTCTCAAAACTACTCTCTAACTACTGTGCTATCTGTCCCCATCATAGAAAAATCTATCCTTTTTCTTATCACTCATTCATTCCTCAACCAACTACAATCTTGAGTTAATCCCTCCTTCAGTCCTCTGAAACTGTACATAGCAAGGTCACCAACAACCTGAATATTGCCAAATCCAGTTGACCTTGGTTCAATCCTTTGTTGATTTAGTTCCACCTTCTTACATGAAACTCTTCCATCCCTTGACTTAACTACCTATTGCTGCTGTAGCACAAAATCAGTGGCTTAACACAACACCAACATTATCTTATAGGTTTGGAGATCAGGAGTTTAGAAATAGGTCTTAGAGGCTAACATCAAGTTGTTGGCAGAGCTGTGTTCCTTCTGTAGGCCCTAGTGGAGAATGTTTCCTAGACTTTTCCAACTTTTAGAGACTACCTGCATTCCTTGGCTCATGACCCCTTCCTCCATCTTCATAGCAGATCACTCCCACCTCTCTATCTCCTCACTGATTCTAACTCTACTGTTTTCCTCTTACAAGGACCCTGGTGATTTCATTGGGTCCACTGGGATAATCCCTTTATCTCAAGGGCCTTGCTGTAATCCCATCTGCCAAGTACCTTTTGCCATATTAGATAATGAGTTGGGCATTATTGGCTCAATATCACTATCTTCTACCTTTGCAGTTTCAGACTCCTTCTAATGTAGGTGTAGAATGCTAACATGTTGGCATTCTCTTAAGTTTTGGCTCCAGACTTCTGTTCTTCGTCTATGAACTCCCACTGAATTATATTATGAACACCCATGATTTCAACTACAATTTAGATGCAAATGATTTCCCCCAATCCACCTGCAGCCTGTGCTTTCTAGCTGAGCTCCAAACCCATAATCCCGGTAGACTTCAGTGCAACCAATTTAAAAATCAAAGTTATCTTCCTCACAAACCTGCTGCTCTTAGCTAAGTGAATGGTCTTCTCTCGGTGTGAGTTCTTCTAAATCACCATCTGTTTACCCTTACCCCTTTGCTAATTGTTGCTGAGCGAAGCATCAGTCCTTTACCTGGCAGCCATGCTTATTCATCACATCCACTGCTCTTCCGACAGCATCATTTACAGGTTCACACGGCTCCACCTGAGTCTTCATATTATGCTCAAAATATGGACCTATGAGAAAATAATTGTCTCCCCATTCATCTGCTGTTGTTTTGGCCTTTGTCTGAATCACAGTATAGATGCCACCAACTGTTAAAAAGAAAAGGCTCCATTCACATTCAGATTACAAATTCATTCCAGTCATTTTAGGACCCACCAAGCCCAAGGATTTACTTAACTTTCTAAAAGAACAATGTTTAACTTGTTTTTAAAGGGTACTAACCAATACTTTGTCTGTGAGCTGTGTAGGCAAGTGGATGACCAAGAAACCCTGTATGAAATTCTGAAGCTAACATAGGCTCTGGCACCAAACTTAACTGAAATTCAAAGAGCAATTTCATTTTGTGTAATGGGAAGAAACTTTCTTTGCATTTTTCATTATTGTTTTTATGAAGTATCCAATTCATCAGGATATAAGATTTGATAGCTACCTTATATCTTATTTTAGTAACTTAGACTTTAATAAATCTTATCAATAGTTATAGTCTATGGCCAAAAGGTAGAATTTTATCTGCAAATTTTTCTTCAAACCTGAGCCACTCAAAGTATACTTTTGGAAAATTGCCTTCTGAGAAGTAAAATACAAAAGGCAAATGTCAGTATTGCTGTACAATACCAACGAGATGCATTAATTTATAAAAGAGTTCCCCTAAGACCTAGAACTAAAGTCATTACCAAATGTAAATATTACATGGAAGCAATTTATATATGCACCTCCATAAACCAATTATCCTTAAAAACTTCATCTTTTAGAAAATACTTTTCAACTATGTCTAAAAGAAATTAAAACAGTCACTTCAGCAGTCTGTTAAGAAGACTATAAATCTCAGCAGAGGAAATCGGATTTGGTTCAACAGACAGAATGTCCGCCTACCACATGGGAGGTCCAGGGTTCAAACCCAGGGCCTCCTGACCTGTGTGGTGAGCTGGCCCATGCACACAAGGAGTGCCATGCCACGCAGGGGTGTCCCCCATGTAGGGGAGCCCCATGCACAAGGAGTGCACCCCGTAATGAGAGCCACCCCATGCGAAAAAAGTGCAGCCTGCCCAGGAGTGGCATCGCACACACAGAGAGCTGACGCAACAAGATGACACAACAAAAAGTGACACAGATTGCCGGTGCCGCTGACAAGGATACAAGTGGTCACAAAAGAACACACAGCGAATGGACACAGAGAGCAGACAACTGGGGGAGGGGGAGTGGGGAAGTGGAGAAAAATTAAAAAAATAAAAATAAAAAATCTTAAAAAAAAATCCCAGCAGAGATGGCAGGTGATGGGACAGTGTGGGACACATGAAGAGGGCCTCAGAACCTGCTGGTAGAGGCTTCCAGATCAGACCAGATTCAGTGATTCACTGAGTCATTCAACAAGGAATCCAAGTCTATATGAATTGATGCTAACCTAAAGTACACCTATTTCCCTGAATTCCAGAAAATTTATTATAAACGGTCCAAAACTATTTGTTGAAGAAAAACAGTTTAAAGAAACAGTTTTTGAAGGCAACTTTTTTACAAGAGTAAATTTTCTTTAAAGTGTTAGAGTCTTATCTCAGCAACATATTTGAATAGATATAAACTCGATATAAAATCACTGAGTCCATAAAAAGGCCAAATCTTCAAATGATTGCTCCTCTTCTCTAAATTATTTCCTTCATCTTCATCTTATCAGACAGCATACCTTATAGACTTTTTTTAAAGTTTATTTATTTATTTATTTCTCTCCCCCCCCCAGCCCACAAGTTGTCTGCTCTCTTTGTCCATTCGCTGTGTATTCTTCTGTGACCGCTTCTATCCTTATCAGCGGCACCAGGAATCTGTGTTTCTTTTTGTTGTGTCATCTTGCTATGTCAGCTCTCCGTGTGTGCAGCGCCACTCCTGGGCAGGCTGCACTTTCTTTCGCGTTGGGTGGCTCTCCTTACGGGGTGCACTCCTTGCACGCGGAGCTTCCCTACGCAGGGGACACGCCTGTGTGGCACGGCACTCCTTGCACACATCAGCTCTGCGCATGGGCCAGCTCCACGTGGGTCAGGAGGCCTGGGGTTTAAACTGCGGACCTCCCATGTGTAGGCGAATGCCCTATCCATTGGGTCAAGTCCGCTTCCCTTATAGATTTTGGATAGTGCATATTCATTAAATGGCTTTGCTTTTTTTTCCCCAAATTCATCTTTCTTGGAGATTTTAGAATGCTCTTGTTTGTTAGATTATGTGTTTCAAATTCAAATACATTTGGGTAAATGAATCTAGTGGACACGAGGGATATTCTTATTAGGAAAAAAACAAATGGTTGGATATGAGAATTGAAGTTCAAAGATAAATATAGCTGATTAATTTGCTACTTTTTCCCAGTTGAGCTTTCAGCCTGGATATAGATGGCTCCCAAATAACATTATTATTATTATTATTATTTAAGTATTTATTATTTTTATTTATTTCCCTCCCCTTCCCTCCCTTCCCCTCCTTTTTCCCCTTCCCCCACCCCAGTTGTCTGTTCTCTGTGTCCATTTTGCTGCATGTTCTTCTTTGTCCGCTTCTGTTGTTGTCAGCGGCACAGGAATCTGTGTTTCTTTTTGTTGTATCATCTTGTTGTGTCAGCTCTCCGTGTGTGCGGCGCCATTCCTGGGCAGGTTGAACTTTCTTTTGCACAGGGCAGCTCTCCTTACGGGGCACACTCCTTGTGCGTGGGGCTCCCCTACGCGGGGGACACCCCTGCGTGGCACGGCACTCCTTGCGCGCATCAGCACTGCGCATGGGCCAGCTCTACACGGGTCAAGGAGGCCTGGGGTTTGAACCGCGGACCTCCCATGTGGTAGACGGACACCCTAACCACTGGGCCAAGTCCGCTTCCCCCAAATAACATTAAAGTGTTTATAAATACTACAGCCATGCTCTTTTGATCTAGTAGGCATTAAAATGTAAATTTATAAAAAATGAGTCCATCCCATATTGGTTAAGGTCCACTAGTAAATGAATGCTTTTGGTTTTCCTTTTCCAGACTTCTCCCTGTATGGACTTCCTGTGTCAGGTGCTCTTGGTACTATTTCATATGCCCAAGGACTATTTTAACCTCCCTCTGACCTCCCCATGTTCATATGCCATCAAGTTTCCCTCAGTTTTTACTCTATTTTACCACAGTCTGCCCCAAACGTCTTTCTCAGCATGCTAGAGTCCAGTGAATACAGCAGTATGGAAGTCAGATCATTCTTATTTACCAATGTGAGTAAAAATCAAACAAGTTCACCAACATATTTTTAAATGAATTGTTTTACTGCAGTGTAGGTGTTGAATTTGGACTTGTCCTTCACTTTCAAACATGAACCTTGTATTTTATTGATCTATATTTTCCTAAAACAACATAAGAGCTACCTTTAGTGTGAGGGCAAAGTATCAGGTCTTTCATACCAAAGAGAAAATGAGCTGTGGTGGCAAATATGTCAATGAAGTAGTTAGACCCCTAAGTTTTCATTTAGAAATGCTGACGATATTTTAAAAGTCAGGACTGCAAAGCAGTATAGAGTGGACAGCAGCCAAAATAAGAAATTGCATATATAAAAATTTGGTGACTATTCACTATTTTTTTTTATATGCTTAAAAGTTAACGTAATTTGGAAATCATATGACTGCTTCAGCATGCATGGTGACTAATCTGACCCTTCTCTACCAAGACCCACTTGCAGAAGCAGGGGTAGTCATTGTACGTTAGAACAGCATTCTCTGAGGCAGCACGTCTTGGAGGAAAGAGGGTAAGGGCCGCTGGGACAATGGTCAGCCGGTGTTTGTGTTTCCATTACTTTGCTGGTCTGAGGTTCAAATCAAAACAACTGTGGTACAAGGCAGTGGGAGGTGACAGGCACACACGAGCAAGGCTGCCCACACACTCACCCCAATGTGCCCCCCACAGCGACAGCTCCAGACGCCATATGCAGGAGGGGTGGGCAGAGCCATCTGGCTGAGAAGGAAGTGGGAGTGCTAGTGTTTATCTTGAAGCTACTGTGCAGAAAGCTTGGTTTGTCCATGGGCCATGTGTTTCGTGTGGTATGGCTGAGGATTTCACTGATGTGGCCACTGTGTACCCTCACCAAGCAAGGAGACCTCAACCCCAAGGTCACCTATGGACTGAAGTGACCTTGACCTGTATCTTCTCTCTCCACTCTCTGCTTTCATGTTTAAAAAACAAAACAAAACCATAGAACATGGGTTTTTACTAGATTGCAGGGGGTCCATGAGCTTGCATTGAAATTCAGAAAAACATTATTCTTGTGGGGACGTGTTAGTGTAGGTGTGATCTATTTATTAAATAAAGCACAGTACAGTGTGGACTTAGTAAGGGGTCCATGGTTTTCACCTGACTGGCAGAGGGGTATGTGGAACGAAAAAGGTTCAGAAGCCCTGCCCTAGAACCACTTGACGTGGAAGCTGGCATGGTAATGGATGATGCTAGACTCTCACCTTATGAAGAAATATGTCCAGAGATTACCTGAGGGAAAAGGGGAGTCAACACATAAGGGGTCTCAGGTTTCTGTTTGGGGTGAAAGAAAAGTTCTAGAAACAGATGATGGTGATGACAGCACAGCCTTGTGACTATGGCTGATGCCACTGAATTAAATGCTTGGGAGTGGTTGAGATGGGAAATTTGATGTTGTATATATGTTATCACAATTTTTAGAAGAGACTGAAGAGACAATGACAATTAAATGCAATACATGACCTGAGCCTGGATCTAATAATGGAGGAAAACTTGCTCGAAAGGGCCATTGTTGGGTCAATTGAAATATTGGAATATGGACTATATGCTTTATGCCAATATTAAATATCTTACACTTGCTAGATGTACTTAAGGTGATTACATAAGTGAGTGTCCTTGTCCTCAGGAAGTGTTCTACACTTGTTCTGCATGGAATGGTTAGGGTTAGAGGAGCAAGATGTATGCAGCCTGCTCTCAAGTGTTTGGAAGATAGATGATAGCTAGCTAGGTAGATACAGATAATACAAAACACATGGCAAAATGCTAATAGTTGGGAAATCTGGGTATCTGGGTAGGGGTATGTTGGAGTTCTAGGTATTGCTTCTGTATTATTTATGTAACTTTCATGCAGTCTTGACGTTAGTTCAAAACAAAAAGTTTAAAAAGAGAGATTCCATGACTTAGCCTATGCCATCCAGTTTGCTCCCTTTCCTTGGCCTTATCATGATGACTTGAGCCGGAGCTGAGACAGTCCTTTGACTTTGATGAATCTTTTATCATATGTAGGGCATTCCTTCTAAATTTGCCAGATATTGAGAATTTATGTAGAGATAATCAAGGATAGAGGTTTCTACTTGAAATTTGAGGGAAAAAATTAGAGAACAAAGGCAGTGAAATGAGACAGAAATTGAGATTTTAAAAGATTGTTTTTTAAAAAAGGAAAATGACATGGAAAGGCAGTAATTAATAAGGTATAGCAGAGAACACCTCGTGTATTTTATGAAGATGAGTAAAACTTGACTTCATTTCATAGAATAAGGGATCACTGAGGTTAGAAATAATAATAAGCTGACATAGACTATTAAATGCTAGGCACCGTTTAGAGTGATCTACGATAGACATTTCTTTTAATTTTCACAACACCGTTAGAGGTTGATATTACTATTATCTTCATTTTATAGATGGGAAAACTGAGGCACAGAGAGCCTACATGATGGGTCCAATATCACGGAGGTAGTAATGGAGTGGAAATTCCAACCCCAGCAATCTGACTCTGTAGTTCACAGACTATAGATCTCAAATAAATGTATGGAGCTTCACATTTAGATCTTTATAAGATTGCTGGATGGGGGAAAGGAGGGGGAAAATGAGCAGTGTCACAAAAAAGTAAATATCATTAGGTCTTGGGGCAGGTGGCACCCTCTCTATTCTCCTCTGGAAAAAGCCATTTGGAAAACAGTAGTTAGGGAAATAGGGTTTTCTTGTTTTTGTTGTTTTCTCTAGGTAACATAAAGTAATCCAGAGCCTTAGAGAGTAGTGGTTCTTATATCAATCATAGAAGGCTTACGGAAATCTGATGAAAGTTTGAGGTTCTTTTTTTCAGAAAAAGCCCCTACACACATGTGCCCACAATTTTCAGATGTAGTTTCAGAAGGTTCACAGATTCCTGGAAGTCCATTTATACCAAAGACCCCACCTTTAAAACTGATGTCTCAGTATAGTGGACTTGCAATTAGTATCGATTTCTACCATACCATTTTTACTGCAGTATTCAGAGTTCTTCCATGTTCCCTCATGCCACGTGACTGAGCTATGGTGATAGTTTGTGCAGGGAGCAGGTAAAAGTATTGGCCAAGCAAGGTTCTGGTTTAGGGATAAAACAACTTGTTTTCAGTAGATTTTAAGACAGAAATATCTATTCAGGGACTAAATTTCAAAAGTCGGTACATCAATTAAATTAGCATTCATGATTCGTGAAAATATTCATTAAACTGTTTCTAATGATCCTAAATATCCTCACCATGATAACTGCTCCATAGGTTACACTGATTTGGACTATGTAGGCAATTATTGGTAGGTGAGAATTGATTGTTGAAGGACCTATGCAAAGAAGGAGAAAGATAAACTTTTTGTTCCTGGCAGACAAACTTTCCATCCCTAGAGCTTCCATACTAGACCACACCACTGTCTCTCACTGGTTTGGCTTCTTCTAGGTTTGCTTTCCTATGGTCCCCAGAAAGAGCAGTGCTCTTCTGAAAACAAATCTTGAGGGCAGGTGTAGCTCAGTGATTGATGCCTGCTTCCCATGTACGAGGTCCCAGGTTCAATCCCCAGTACCTCCTCCACACCAAGCAAAACACAAAAGCAAATCTTAGCACTTCCGCTCTTGAGAACTTCGATGGCTTCCCATTGCTCCAGGATTGAAGATATCCTTCAACTCTGTATGTCTAACTCACCATAACCCTCAGAGCCAAGCCCCTGCTGATCTCATCCCCTCCTCTTGCTCTCTCCAGCTTCCCTCAGATCACAGAGTACACTTTCTCACCTCTGCTACTTGACGCTCATACCTCCCTCACAGGAAACACTCTCACCCCTTCATCACCTCCACCTTTTTCTTTACCCAACAAATACTCATCCTTCAGGCTTCAACTCAAAGGTTTCTTCCTCCAAAGGGTTTTCTCAGAAACCAAGATAAGGTCAGAGCCCTCCACTAATGTATGGTGGTTGCATCATCCTGTTTAGCCTCTTACTTATTGCTGTGGACTCTAATTGCATATTTGTTGTCTAGCTTCCTCATAAATTTGTAAATTTTGGGAGATTAGGAATCAATTCTGTATTGTTAATCGCTATCCCTCATCTCCCAGCAGCTGACACCTAATAGACCCTTGATGAACCTTTACTGAATAACGAGTGCATGAATGAATCAACTTTTTAAAAAATCAAGGTTCTTTTGAGATCTGAGAATGAATGGCCAATAATTCATTGGTAAAATTCGTTATATTTTACACATTTCCATTGTTCATTGGCAAAATTCTGGCAGCGATGGTTTTTTCTCTCTCAATGAAATCTTCTGTTTTCTTGGATATCAATACATTTCCCCATTTGCCACAGAACATGGCTAGATGGATGGAGCATGTTACATTCATTTCATTCATGAAGAAACTGACATTCAGAGGATTTGAGGGATTTTTCTTTTTTTGTTTTTTCCTGTTTTTTTTTTCATTTTTAAATTTATTTCTCTTCCCTTCCCCATTCCTCTCCCCCCTCCCCCCCCCCCCCAGTTGTCTGCTGTCTGTGTCCTTTCGCTGTGTGTTCTTCTGTGTCTGTTTGTATTCTTGTCAGTGGCACTGGGACTCTGTGCCTCTTTTTGTTGCATCATCTTGCTGTGTCAGCTCTTTATGTGTGCAGCACCACTCCTGGGCAGGCTGCACTTTTTTTTGAGCTGGTGGCTTTCCTTACGGGGCATACTCCTTGCGCGTGGGGCTCCCCTATGCGGGGACACCCCTGTGTGGCAGGGCACTCCTTGAGCGCATCAGCACTGCATGTGGGCCAGCTCATCACATGGGTCAGAAGGCCCTGGGTTTGAACCCTGGACCTCCCATGTGGTAGGTGGATGCTCTATCCATTGAGCCAAATCCTGGGATTTTTCAAAGTCTCAGAAATCCCATGAGTTTTGACTGCAAATCCTGTACTATTTTATCTCTAGGACATTTCCTTTAAAAATGGAGGTTTTATTATTTAATTCTAGGGAAGCAGATGTGGCTCAAGCAATTGGGCTTCCACCTATCACAGGAGAGGTCCCAGGTTTGGTTCCCAGTGCCTCCTAAAGGGAAGATGAGCAAGACACGAAGCGCACACAGCAAATGGGCACAGAGAGCAGACAGTGACTGCAAATGACTGGGGCGGGGGGAGGGGATAAATAAATAAAATAAATCTTTTTTAAAAATTTAATTCTGATGTGGAAGTAAAAAATAAAGACTTGGAAGAGACCTAAATCTTAGTTCAACTCTAGGAAATGGAGAAGTTGATTCATGATCTCTCAGAGTTCTCCTATCACTGCTATGAGCTGCAAGGAAGTTTAAGTTTATTTTAAAAAGGAAACTATAGTGGCCATGTATTCTTGGGGATGGACACAATAATTGTCCATCTATATAAAAATTTCTTTAAAAAATCAGACTGTGATAAATATTAAAATAAAGATTTGTTGAGGATGATGTCAATTTGGGTAAATCACATTGTGGGTCCCCTTTACACAAATATTTCTTCCCCCAGGTAGGGGGAAATAATTGAAAATAAACATCAAAAACAGTTTAAAAGATGAAAAAATAAACATATTCATTCAGTTATTCACTTGTGTTTTCAAAGGAAAAATTCACTGAGCATTTGCCACGTGCGAGGCCCTGTTCCAAGTCCTGAGATGCATGGATTTAGTCCATTTTCAGCAGTGTGTCCCCAGGACCCGTAAACAATACTCTAGTAATGGTTGTTCAATCAGGGGAAAAGGAGGAAGGAGACGGGCTCTCCTCCGGTGCTGGAACTTGTGCACAGGTCCTGTGGACTGATTCCTACTGGTAAAGTATCCCAGGCATTTGGGCTTTCCCCCATCAACAAGATGTATCCTTGAGGTCATGTCCACTAGGCGGAGAAGTCTTTACTTCAAGGCATAGCCTGGGATTCAGGTGGAGTAGGGATGGTTCTATTCCCAGGAACTTTGGGGTGAAAATATTTACAAACCTTGTGACTGGAAATAGGGCATTACAACAGCAGTTGGTCAAATACTCCACTTCTCTTTAATATGGTTTCTCTTTCTCTCCTCTTTGCCTCCTCTTCCCTAAATGATGCAGAAAAAGAGTGTGCATTCTGTGCATTTCTACAAAAGCCTATCAATTTAGGAATCCATGCAAATGAGAGTTTTGAGCAATCAGTATAAGGTGAAAATCATTTCTAGGTTGTGCTGACTCTGATTAGCTAGAGGAAGAGGCAATGCCTCACATTCATATTATTTCAAATCCTTTAAATTTACCCATTTACCCATCAGTCCTGTGGCCTGGTACGTCATGGTCTTCAAGACGTCAACCTTCTCAACTGTTAAGTTTTTTTGTTAATATTTCCCTCAATATTCTTACTACTTTTTTTTTAAAGATTTATTTTTTGTTTATTTCACCCCCCTCCCCCCAGTTGTCTACTCTCTGTGTCCATTCTCTGTGTGTTCTTCTGTGTTCACGTGCATTCTTGTCAGTGGCACCTAGAATCTGTGTCTCTTTTTGTTGTGTCATCTTGCTGCGTCAGCTCTCCATGTGTGCAGTGCCACACCTGGGCAGGCTGCACTTTTTTGTGCTGGGCAGCGCTCCTTATGGGGCATACTCCTTGCGTGTGGGGCAAGGCACGCCTTGCACGCATTAGCACTCATTGTGGGCCAGTTCATCACATGCGTCAGGAGGCCCTGGGTTTGAACCCTGGACCTCCTATGTGGTAGGTGGATGCGCTATCCATTGAGCCAAATCTGCTTCCCTCTTACTACTTTTTAACATGAGTACCAACCTACAAGGAATATTTTTATAATTTTAAAGATACCTTATTATGAAAACCTTTTAGACTGCACTTCTCTACCTTGTCTTCCCAAATCCAACATAGATCAGGTTATACCTTATTAGAAAATTATTTTAATAGGTTTGTTCCTTTCTTATTTTGTAATTCCCATGTATACATAGCAATGAAGAGAAAATTACTTTTATTCTTAATAGGATCACAAAATTGTGCAGGGTGAACAGCTTCTAGGTTACAACTTTAATTCCAAGCTCATTTTGACTTATTAGGTACATTATCAAATATTTCTTACAATCATTATCAGTGTATGTAGTTAAAGTTTCTTGTTGGTATTGGTCTCATGCACTTCTTCCTAAAACTAAGTTTTTTAGGGAGGTTCCGGGGATTGAACCCAGGACCTCGTATGTGGGAAGCAGGTGCTCAGCCACAGAGCTACATCCACCCTCCAATGAGAGTTGGTTTTTTCTTTTGTTTGTTTTTAGGAGTACCAGAGCTTGAGCCTGGGACCTTGTATATGGATGGGAAGCAGGTGCTCAACCGCTTGAGCTACATTGCTGAGAAAACAATTCAAAAAACAAAAGGCTAAATATTAACCTTTTATTCCTGTCTTGTCATAACACGGTTTTAAATTTTATTTTAAAATCACTTTCCCTGGCAACAACTAATATTTTCAAACGTATCCCCCTTCAACGTGTATCTTTCGGTGCTTAAGTTTTCATCACCGGCTGAAATAAGTGAGGCTGAATGTAACCTAACCTTACATTCCTTCACATAGATGTCTGAATGCTTTCTTCACCCGCTGGCACCTCACCAGCCTGGCGAGTGACCCATGAAATCCTCATCTTCCTTCCCCAGCAGTCTTAGAAACAGCCACCTTCGCGAGCTGTACGAACCTTTGTTGGTCACTTCCCAAGCGACTTCGAAGAGCAGCAGGTCCTCCACGGGAAGGTCCGCCACTTCCCACTGCGGGAGCCCGCTCAGCGATGTCACCGAGAGGGACCGGCCCCGCAGCATTCTGGAGGCTTCTGAACTCCCTTTCCAATGAACTGCAGTCCCAGGAGAGGTGCGCTGAGAGCCAGGGGTTCAGAGAGCTGGTAGCACACAGGCTTTGCTGCCTTCTCTGAGGGGAACAAACCTGCAGTGAAAGCTGCTGCTGCTCAGAGCACTCCTGGCTGAAGGAGGAGCTCCCCGGTCCACTCTGCGCTCTTTCTGAGCCCGAGGATGAAATCCCTCATGGCTGTCCACCCAACAGCCCAGAACATCGCGGGTGAAAGCCTCAGGTCAGGGCTTTGGCAAGCCCCTCCTCAGCCGGTGGACTCCTCACAGGGTGCGCATGATCAGGTTCAGCCCTTTAGCCCTTGTCCTTTTGAGCAAACTGCTAGACTCTCGGTCACCGATGCTGATTTCATCATTTCCAGAATGATCCAATATTAGCAATTCTCTCTGAAAGTTTGCAGGCCATTTTAGAGTATAGGTAGAATTGATTGGGACATGCTTCTGTGCTTTAAATTCTATTAGATTTCCTAAGTGTTGTCTCTTTTGATTCCTAGTTCTAAAGATTTTCTAAAAGTTCCTAGTTGCTTTACAAATCAAATTCCAACTATAGGCATAGACCTTGTTTCCCCTTTTCTTAAATTTTTCCCTATGAAAAAGTATAATACCCAGAGTGTATTTGAGTATAGGATATAAAGAATGTAATTTTGACCTATCAATTGTTGTCAATAATTATTAAAATCACCTACAATTTTAATGGGAGTAGAAATTAATTTTAGTTACATCTGTAGATTTTACCTAAAATGATCAAATTATAAAAAATAATTCAATGGATGTAAAAATGTCCAAGTATAGGGTAAAATTGCAAAGGAGATAGCTACTGAAATATGACAAAATCACATTGTCTGCCAACAAATAACAATATATTTTATTTTCCACATGTTTGTATATATGTAAGTATAAATGTTTGTTTGTTTTTTACGTTTTAATTTATCTGTACATACATATATATCCTACATTGTTCCTAAAGGGAGTAAGGAGATTCACAGTCATGTTTAATTTTGAACCATTTTAACAGATTTAGCCTAACTTCAATATTTTTATGAGATTATTCCATACAGCAGCAGGAGAAGCTCACACAAAATATCCTTCACATTTAGAATTATTAGCAGAATTCTTATAGAGTAATTTGCTATTAGTACTATTTACTATTTTAGAAAGTTTTATTAGGTCTTTAGTCATTTCTTTTTCAGTTGGCCTTATTTACTTAAAGCTATTTAAAAACTCAAGATCGACAAAACCCTATTTCATTGTATGATATTAATAAATCTATGTGAATCAAGTAGATTAGTTACATCCTCTATAATTCAACTATACATATAATTCCTATCTTTGCTTTTAAAAGTAAACTTAAGTACATAGTTTATTACCCTTTTCTCTGAGTTGTGAGAAAAGGTTTATATGGTTAATCAAGGAAATAAAGTACTAAAATAGTATTAATATGAGCCCACACAATCAAAACCAACTTGTCCTCTTTGAAATGATTTGCTTGTGTTGACATAACCTCCGTGGGTTCTGCAAATACAAATTCCAATAAAAACAAACAGGAGGACTTTTTGCTAAGACATGAGAATGGGATGTTAGAGCGCCCAGTCTGCAGGATCTACTCCTGGCAGCTGTGGGTTGGCGCTTGCAAGCCTGAACAAGGCCCGGGTTAGCCGATTCCCATTATCCAAATTACACCAGGAGACTGCTGGGCGTTTTCAGTAAGGGCCAGTTACCCTATGTTCCTGTCCAGTGTGAACGAGCACTTGGTTGTAAGATTGGGCAATTGTGGGTTCAAATCCAGTGTGCCACTTGCCAGCTATGTAACCTTGAGCCAATTTTGACCGAGTTTCTAATTTTCTCTTAAAATGGTAATGCACTAATTTATATAGAGGACTTACGGTGGTACCTGGCACTGCACCAACCACCTACCCTGAGTTATATCAGCCTCATTTATAAGACATGTGGTGGACCCTTAAAAGCGTTCCCTAATAATAGTGGTTACCACTGGAGAGGAAGAGTAAAAAGGAGACTTGTAAAAAATGTTTTGAATATTGTACCATGTGCATTTATTACCTATTCAAATAACTGTATAAAATATTATTGGAGAAAATGAACTTAGATTAATGGAAATACTTCATAATATGCTAAATGAAAATGAGTAGATCACAAAACAATATAAATAAGATTGACTCCGTTTTGGAAAAAAGCTATATATACGCTTCTGCTCAAGAAGTATATATAAGTAGAAGACACAGAATAGACATGAACGATTAGCAGGTTAAATGCTAAAAGTCTTATAATGGTTTCCTTTAGATGATCGTGATTACTATTAATCTTTGTATGGTCTTTTTTGTTTACTTGTGTTCTGCAAATTTTCTATAATAAGCATATGTGTATGTATACCGCACACAGAATAAGTGAAACGGTTTCCCAATAATTCATCAGATCACCTCGTGGTTGTCACACACTCCCACTCCAATTACTTTGATATTTTGAAATTCTTGGTGTTTGGTTCTCACTGAAGTACTAGCTCCCTCAACAGCACAACAGTCACCAACGATTCCTTATAGTAGACTACGTAACTCTTTGGTCCTGTTATTCTCAACACAAGAATATCTTTATCTATTCTTTGCATTTCAGTGGTGAATGCAGATTCCAAAACTGCTTCTTTAGTCACAGGGGAAATAAAGAGATGTGTCCATGGGATATATATTCATGTATTCCTGTTATCTGGATGAGTACCCTCCTTTCGGAGCTGTGGAAAAAGAGAGTTGCTTCTGCTGTAAGATGTTGAGGGCGATCCAGAAAAGTTCTCTGTTTCACATATCCTTGAATACTCATATACAAACACCCAGTGATCAGGTGGGTACAGGAAGAGAACAATCAGCCAGACAGAAAGGAGCATGGGATACTCTCAGAGATGGGAGACTCTCGAGGTCCCGATTGCTAATTTCATGCTCATGCCGACCATGTATTATTCTATGAAAAGAAGTGAGAGGGCGCTTAGTAAAAATGCATATTTGCATTTTATTTTCTTTCTAAGTATTCCAGCAGAGGTCACTAGATACATGTAGAAAGCCACACGTTTGCTTCAGCATTTGGAATCTTTGGGGACGTCCTGAGGACTATCAGGGATTGATTAGACTACACCTGCATATCCAGAACCAACCAGTTAACGTAGTTATTGAACACCTACAATGGGCTAGGCACTATTTTAGGATCTGGAAAAATTTTCAGCAAACAGCCAACAGGTCCCTGCCCTCAGGTGGGTATGTAACATGTAAACAAATAAGCAAATTACATTATTTCAGGTGTTGTTAAACAGCTCTGAAAAAGAAAAATGTTGTAAAATGGTAGAGAGTGTCACTGGATAGAAACAGGTGCTTTAGCTGCAGAGGTCAAGAAGACCTCTCAGAAGATGTGATATGCAAATCAAGACCAAAGAGTAAAAGAAGCAACACCTAGAGATCTGGGAAAACAGGTATTGATAACTCTACCTGTTCCAGGGACAGAATTAAGACCACTGTGCCTTCATTCTTAAGTCGTTGGAAGGTTTTAAGCAGGGGAGTAATGTGATCTTCTTTACGCTTCGGAGAGATTATGTTAGTTTGCTTTATGGAGAATGGATTATTGAGACGGGCAAGAGGGGAGGAGCCAAGCCTGAGGTTATAAAGCATGCAGATGAGTTAAATTCCGGAATGTGAAATGTTGTACCTTCCATAGGTAATTTCCTATTTTCTTTTCAATGCTGTAAAAAGTAGCTGTGATAAGTGGGTTATTTAGCATTCCATCTTTGTAATGTTGAGGGGATTACCTTTATTTTTCAATGCAGCATCCTTAAATATTTCATTTTTATGCTATCACCTGTCCATTTTCTATACTTTGTGTCAATATTATGAGTACAGAAACAAGATTAAAATGGAGACTGAAATGTAATGTGTCAGTTACGTGATCATGGATCTTACATTAGCAGGGAAAACGGATATTAAACAAGTAGCTAAAGGGAGCTGAGAGTTATGAATGAGATACAGGTGACATGAAGACACGCAGCAATAGAACTCAACCCAATCAAACATATTAAGAATGACCGCCCGGTCTAGGGCTCACTACCCAGGGCCCCTGACCCCTGTGGTAAGGTGGTTCACATGCAGTGCTGCCATGCAAGGAGTGCGCCCCGTAAGGCGAGCCGCCCCACATGAAAAAAAGCCCAGCCCGCCCAGGAGTGGTGCCACACACACAGAGAGCTGACACAGCAAGATGATGCAACAAAAAAGAGACGTGGTTTCCTGGTTCCATGTGATAATGCAAGTGGAAGCAGAAGAACACACAGTGAATGGACACAGAGAGCAGACAATGGGGCAGGGGAAGGGGAGAGAAGTAAATAAAATAGATCTTAAAAAAAAAAAAAAAAGACCTCCCTGAGAAAATAACATCTAAGTTGACACTGAAAACAAAAGTCGGGGACAAGCTAAGTACAGAGGAACTAGCTTTCTGGACGGGAAAGATTTCCAGGCAGAGGAACCAGCTCACACAATGACCTGTAGACAAAAGAGAACATAGTAGACAGAAGAACTAAAGCATCAACATTCTTCTGTAACTGTCTCAGAGATATTGAGGTAGAAAGTGATATAAGAATAAATCTGGAGAAGCACAAGACTGGTAAGGAGTTTGAATTTTATCCTAACAAGGAAAAATCATGATAGGATTTTCATTATTTAATTTGTATATATTTTTAAGGTGAAATGGAACACATGTGTAGCAAAGTGAAAAATTTGTAAGCCCAATGAATTAACTAACACAAAGTCAACAGCCTTCCTTATGAAACTGTCTAATAAAAATTTGGAACAAAACATACCAGAGTCAATTTTTTAGGCAAGTCTTGTGAGCAAGAGCTTATTCCATAGTGTGCCATGTTTCAAAAACTGAATTATTCTAAAAATTTGCATATTCCAAAGATTTCTCAATTCACAATGGAGAATGGATTAGGAAGGGGTGAGACTGAAGATGATGTGTTTGCAGTACTTTGGAGATGCATCATACGGACATTGAACTTATAAATATTCAATTATATCTCCTAGACAAAAGAGAAAATAGAACTAACAAGAGAGAACAACTTAAACAGTGTGGAAGAAGCCACTCCATGAGGGGAGAGATGCTCCTGAATGAGCGGGAGCTGGTGGAGTGCATTTCTTACAGCTGACCTCCTCATAGTCTGCACATCCTACCGACCGAATATCCTTGAGGATAGACACATATAGCTTCAGCAGGATTTCTTCTTATATGTTGACTTTAGAACCCAACCTCAGTGAAAAAATGACTCCAGTGTAATCTAGACAAGAGATGGTGGTAATTTGCCCTGGAGTGATGCAGTAGGATTAGGGGAAGTGAGTAGTGGAACATATTTAAGAGTTGACATGTCTTGGAGTTTATTAATCATGGAGAGGTACAGGTCAACACCCAGTTTTCCAGTTTGAGCAACTAGATAGATGCTCAGTCTGTGTATGAAAACAAGGAACACTTTAGGAAGAATAGAGATGCTTGAGAGAATAAACACCTCAAGTTTAGACACAGTGAGTGTATTAGTCAGCCAAAGGGGGTGCTGATGCAAAATACCAGAAACCAGTTGGTTTTTATAAAGGGTATTTATTTGGGGTAGGAGCTTACAAATACCAGACCATAAAGCATTAGTTACTTCCCTCACCAAAGTCAATTTGGAACAAGATGGCTGATGACATCTGCAAGGGCTCAGGCTTCCTGGGTTCCTACATTCCTGGGGCTTGCTTTTCTCTGGGTTCAAGTTTCCTTCCTTCCTAGTGCTGGCTTCTCTTTCCTCTGGATGCTGACTTCCCGGGTCTTCAGCATCTAACTCTAACATTAGAAATCCCCAACTCTGTTCTTTGCCATGACTTTTATCTGTGAGTCCCCACCCACCAAGGGGTAGGGACGCAACGCCCTAATACTTCAATCATGCCCAGGTACAGATCTGATTACAAGCATAATCCAATATTTCTTTTTGGAATTCATCAATTATATCAAACTGCTACAGTGAGTTTGAGTTACCAGTCAGTACCCTGTAGGTAGTTAAATATTCTGCCTACACAGAACTTCAAGGAGAAGTCTGGTATATAGCCGGTAACTGAAACAATTGGATGGTGAGTCTCAGGAAGATGCTCTCCAGCACTCCTGAGTACATAGGAAGCTGGCACTCAACTATTGAGCGACACCTGCTCCCCTGACATGTTCCTTTTTTAAGGTCACAATATGGTGCCTGGAGTTTTACTTGGTGCATGAAGTGTTGGCACAAAAGGAATTTCTAAATGCGATTATCTCTCAAACTAAAGAGATTTCATATAAAACTTCAGATTTCCAGTTTCTTTTGGAAAATCTTTTGGAAAATGACTCCCTAGAGCCATTTGCATAACTGCATGTAAAAAATCAGCAGGAGCTAAGCAAATCTCTCTGTTTAGCATCATCACAATCACCTCAGTCTTGTGAAAGAGTCCAAAGGAATTTTGACCTTGACTGTTGAGATTATTTTAGTGGCAGCATAAATTGAGTCTCACCCAAACCCCTAGAACTTATTTTTAGAACGGAGCTTTTGTTTTGCTGAGCCCTTTTCTCTGGCTTCAGTTTTATTTTATATATATATATACTTTAAAGATTTCTTTTTCTCCCCTTCCCCTCCCCCCACTCTGCTGTTTTTGCTGTCTTTGTCCATTTGCTGTGTGATTGTCTGTATCTATTTATCTTTTTGTCTTCTCTTCTCATCTTTCTCCTCTAGGATTCAGAGGGATTCAATCCTGGGGACCTCTGATGGGGAGAGAGGTTCCCTGTCAATTTTGCCACCTCAGTTTCTGGTCTCTGCTGCACTTCACTTTGACTCTACCCTTTATCTCTCTTTTGTTGCATCATCATCTTGCTGCATGTCTCACTTGCACGGGCACTGGCTTACCATGCGGACACTCAGCTCACCACACGGGCACTCAGCTCACCACACAGGCATTTGTGTGGGCACTCAGCTGACTGTGAGGGCACTGGCTCACCACAGAAGCACGTTTTTCTCTTCATCTTTTTCACCAGGAGGTCCCAAGAATTGAACCCAGGTCCTCCCATATGGTAAGTGGAGGCCTTATCACTTGAGCCACATCTGCTTCCCTACTATTATTTACTTTTCCCTATTATTAACACTTTGCTTTTGTGTGATACCTTTGTGGCAATTAATGAAACAATATTATTACAATTACACTATTAACTATAGTTGGTAGTTTACATTAGGGTTCACTATTTTTGTTGTATGGTACTGTATTAGTCAGCCAAAGGGATGCTGATGCAAAATACCAGAAATTGGTTGGTTTTTATAAAGGGTATTTTTTTGTGGTAGAAGTTTGCAGTTACCAGGCCATAAGTTATGTGTGATGAGCTGACCCACGCACAGTGCTGATGCACGCAAGGAGTGCTCTGCCACACAGGGGTATCCCCTGCGTAGGGGAGCCCCACGCGCAAGGAGTGCGCCCCGTAAAGAGAGCCGCCCAGCCCGAAAGAAAGTGCAGCCTGCCCAGGATGGCACTGCACACACGGAGAGGTGACGCAACAAGATGATGCAACCAAAAGAAACACAGATTCCCGTGCCGCTGATAAGGATAGAAGCAGTCACAGAAGAACACGCAGCGAATGGACACAGAGAGCAGACAACTGGGCGGGGGGGGGGGGGGGCCAGGAGGGGAGAGAAATAAATAAAAAATAAGTCTTAAAAAAAAATCTCCAACTCTGTCCTTTGTCATGTTTTTTTATCTGTGAGATGTGCCATGTTTTTTATCTACTGACATGGCCTAATCAAAGCCCTAATTGTGATTTAACCATGCCCAAGTACAGACCAGTTTACAAACATAATCTAATATCTAATTTTTGGAATTCATAGCTATATCAAACTGCTACAGTTACCATGGTTTTTTTTTTTTTTAAATTTCATTCTAGTAATATATATATAGCCTTTTTTAAAAAAGATTTATTTATTTATTTATTTCTCTCCCCTTCCCCCCTCCCACACCCCGGTTGTCTGTTCTCTTTGTCTATTTGCTGTGTCTTCTTTGTCTGCTTCTGTTGTTGTGAGTGACACAGGAAATCTGTGTTTCTTTTTGTTGCATCATCTTGTTGTATCAGCTCTCCGTGTGTACGGCACCATTCCTGGGCAGGCTGCACTTTCTTTTGCACTGGATGGCTCTCCTTACAGGGTGCACTCCTTGCGTGTGGGGCTCCCCTACACAGGGACACCCCTGCATGGCACGGCACTCCTTGCGCACATCAGCACTATGCATGCGCCAGCTCCACACGGGTCAAGGAGGCCTGGGGTTTGAACCACAGACCTCCCATGTGGTAGACGGACACCCTAACCACTGGGCCAAGTCGGCCGCCTATATATAGCCTTTTAACCAAATTCAAATATGTAACCCAATGACATTAATTACATTCACAATGTTGTGCTACCATCACCACGATCCATTAATGGTACAGAGTTTCTGTTGGGGTGATGAAAAAGTTCTACCTTTTTTAAAAAAAAATTTAATTAAAAAAAGATATTTAGATTACTTAAATGTTACATAAAAATTATAGGGGACTCCCATATGTCCTGCTCCCCACACTGACCACATTTACCCCCATTAACAACATCCTTCATTAGTGTGGTAAATTCATTACAATTGATGAACATATTTTGGAGCATTGCCACTAAGCATGGATCATAGTTTACATTGTAGTTTACACTCTCTCCCACTCAGTTCTGTAGGTTATGGCAGGATATTTAATGACCTGTATCTGTCATTACAGTGTCATTCAGGACAATTCCCAAGTCCTGAAAATGCTCTCATATTAAACCTGTTTTCCCTTTCCCTGACCTCAGAACCTCCAGTGACCACTGCCTCTACATTAATGATGTAAGTTATTCCATTGCTAGAATCACAATAAGTCTATAGTAGAATCCAGTAAGTCCACTCTAGTCCATAGCTCCTTCCCCAATTCTGAGGATTCTGGGATGGTGATGCCCACTCCACCTCAAATTGAGAGGGGCGCTTCCGTCCCATACGGCTGATGGACAGAACTCTCTTGCTTGCAGTTGTAGGCTCTCTTGGTTTCTTGGGATGGTCATTGTCCATCATCATCTCCTTATTAGTTGTCCTGGGTGAGTCCTATGAACTGGAGAGTAGGTGTTGCAACTGTGTTGAGGCTAAGGACCCAGCTGGCACATGGACAGCCCAGAGATTCAAGTCTCTTTGACATATACCTACTAACTACAGCATCACGCATAGGTTCAAATAGAAGGGACCAAAGAGTCATGTGTAGGGACAACACAACTCAGTCCAATTCTGTCAGAGGAGCACAAAACCCAAAGTAAGGCCCATTGGCAAGGCACCAAACTCATGAACTATCTGTCCTGGCCATAGTGCCTTGGTATCTCCAGAGCCCCCAGGAGCCCCATTATTTGGGATAGCATCTAATTTGGCAGTCAGTGAGATCCTGCTGGGCCATGCATAAGCGTAACCTCTGGAATGACCTCCGGACTCACTCTGAAGTCTCTTAGCCCAATAAACTCATTTGTCTTTACCTTTTCCCCTTTTGGTCAAGGTCTTTTTTTCCAGTTACATTGCTAGTTGGTGCTTGGTAGTAATCCCTCAGTACCAGGAAGGTTCATACCTGGTAGTCATGTCCCAATCTGGGGGGGATATTATTGCATTTATATGTTGAGTTTGGCTTAGAGACAATGTGGCTTTATTTTGAACTCTTCTTTTGCTGAGTAGAGTAGACAAGATCAAAGGATTTGGAGGTGTGACTATGACCTCTGTAGCCATAGAGGTAGGAGAAAGAAAGTTTTGGAAAGAGAGAAAGCAAAGGGATGATCTAGCCTTGGGTAGAAAGGAAGTCACCCAGGGAAGTTGAATAACATTTTCTGTTGCTTTTGCTCTTGTTTTGCTCTGTGATATCAATATATATTACCCTCCATTCTCCTATTAAATTTTCAAATGAAATTAATTTGACCACTGGCTTAAAAAAATATCAGCTAACATAAATCTGAGTCTGGAGTGAATGTATATGAAGATGAACATGTAAACCACAAACAACAGAATTCAAGACCTTCTGTAAGTTTGCCAGAGGGTTGCTAGAGAGGTAGCAGAGCAAATTCATATTAAAAGTAAGGGTTTTGGAGTCAGACTAATCTCAGAATTGGGCTACTTACTAACCTGTAAAATGGGGATATTAATACCTCATGAGGGCAGCAGACTTGGCCCGGTGGTTAGGGCGTCTGTCTACCACATGGGAGGTCCACAGTTCAAACCCCGGGCCTCCTTGACCTGTGTGGAGCTGGCCCATGCGCAGTGCTGATGTGCGCAAGGAGTGCCCTGCCACGCAGGGGTGTCCCCCATGTAGGGGAGCCCCACATGCAAGGAGTGCGCCCCGTAAGGAGAGCCACCCAGAGCGAAGGAAAGTGCAGCCTGCCCAGGAATGGTGCCACACACATGAAGAGCTGACACAACAAGATGATGCAACCAAAAGAAACACAGATTCCCGTGCTGCTGACAACAACAGAAGCAGACAAAGAAGAAGATGCAGCAAACAGACACAGAGAACAGACAGTTGGGGTGGGGGGGGAGGGGAGAGAAATAAATAAATAAATAAATCTTAAAAAAAAAAAAAAACCTCATGAGATTGTAAGAATATTCCTGGTCCAGTGTCTGCAAATCCTGCTTTGGCTCAATACAGACATATGGAGTCAACCCGATGGCAGGCCAGCCCAAACTGCTAAGCTGTCTTCTGCGTGGAACTCAAGTCTGGGAATCATTGTTGGCTGCCATCTAGACTTGCTTTTTCCAAGTTCTACTCAGGTAGCAGGGATGCTGTGGTGGAGGTAGAAATACAGATGTAAAGACTTCCTCTTCTCTACCAAGTTTGGGACCTAACGTATTGCCAAATCTTGTATATGCCATAGGTTTATACTAAATGGAGGTATATATATATGCTATCAATCCTGTAAAATATACTGAGACATTTGTGTAAATGCCAAATATGACAAGAACAGCAAGTTGTTTCACATTTGGTAAAGTTTCTGGGAGCAATATACCAGAAATGTATTTGCTTTTATAATGGGAATTTATTAGGTTGAAAGCTTACAGTTCTGAGGGTATGAAAGTGTCCAAATCAAGGTATCATCAGGAGATGCTGTCTCACCAAGTGGCAGCTGTGGGCATCCAGCACACAGCATTATCTAAGGATGCTTTCTCTCTTTGCTCAGCTGTGGGTGATCAGGCATATGGCTAGTCTCCCCCCTCTCCTCCAGGTCTCCTCTCTTGCAGCCTCTTGGAGGCCCTTTTTCATGCTCTGTGCTCCACTGATTCCAGCATCTGGCCTCCAGGACTCTCTCTCAGCCTCTCGGGGTTTCTCTGCCTCTGCATCCTTTTCCTTCTGTCTGTGGCTTTTATTCCTCCATTTTTAAAGGACTCCAGTAAAAAGATTAAGACCCACCCTGGGTCATGCTCAACTGAAATGATCAAGTCAAAAGGAAGGCCCCTTAACTGAATCTAACCATAAGTTCCCATCTACACACACAGAATGGATTAGTTCTAAGGATGTGATCTTCTGTAGTCTACCGATCTTCAAACTGTCACACAAGTCAAGGTATTTATGTGACAATGTTTAATTTTCTTCCATAATGATACAATGGAACAGTCAGTGCAGGAATACTTATTTTTAAATATAAATAAAGATAATTTAATATTAATATAGTTGCACTAAGTCGAGTTTGGTCAGGTGGAATCCTGTTAGTAATCACCTCTATGTCAATGCTTAGTGTAGTCAGGCAACCCAGAGAGCCAGGCCTATTTCACCTTAATGAAACCAGCAAAGCACAAGGCTCGAATGAACTGTTTTGCCATCTGCTTTTATCAAATGTCAACCTGAGAACATACATTTTGACCTAGGTTTGTTTTTTTTTTATTTATTTCTTCCCAAACCTCCCCTCCCTCTGCTGCTTGCACTTGCTGTCTATTCTCTGTGTCCATTCGTTGCATGTTCTTCTGTCTGCTTGTCTTCTCATCTCATCTTCTCTTCAGGAGGCACTGGGAACTGATTCCGGGATCTTCTGATGTGGGAGAGAGGCACTCAATCGCTTGAGCCACCTCAGCTCCCTGGTTTGTTGCGTCTCTCCTCTGTGTCTTTTTTTTTTTTTTGCTGTGTCATCTTGTTGTGCCAGCTCTCTGCACCATGCAGGCCAGCTATCTACCAGTTTGCTTTCACCAGGAGGTCCCAGAAACTGAATCTGTGACCCTCTGTATGGTAGATGGGAGCCCAATTGATTGAGCCTCATCCGCTTGCCTGGCCTAGATGTTTTTCCACCCTAATAATTCTTCATTTGTGTGTACACATGACATAAATGCATATTCCCATTAAATAGCAATCCTGAATGCAATGTGCCAGCCCAAAGGGATAAGTAATGAAAGCTTTTGACATCACCCAATCCTATGCTAATCACAAGTTACTAACTTTAAAAGAATTTACTGTAGGAAAATAAGATTTTAAGATATCAATGTTAGATTATATTCACATTTAAAGTTTTTTTAAAAAATCATATCTTTCATAAGACTAGTACTGGGTTATTTCTTAATCACTGCCCTTGAAAGAGAAGAAGTATTAGTTTTTGTGGTTGGCAACTCCAGATGCATTTTGACTAGAAAACAAGCTATTCTTGTAACTCTGAAATGTCTACATAAAACTTGTTGATTTAAGATGGATGGTTGAGAAGAAGGAGAGGGTGATTAGAAAATGCCAAGAGATGTCTTCAAAATGTTGTAGAATTTGAGAGAGGTTCAATTATTTGCGTATAGAGAGGCCAGGACTCAGGAATGATTTTGAGAAGGAAAAATGGTTTATTGACCTATTGACCGCTGGCCGGACTCGGGAGCTTTCTGTTTCAATCCCTAGCCCTGAACAAGATTTTTGAGTCCTTTTTATACAGAGAGGAAAGGCCAAATGGTCCTTTTGTTTCAGTTCTCAATAGGCTTGAATTAGCATGTATATCTTCCACATCTTAGGTAAGGATGCATGGACCCCAGGCATTCTAGATAAGCTTTTAACATATTTGGTTTGCATTTCCCCTGAATACTTAAAGTTTATAGACCTTGTATTGTTAAACTGTTTCCTGCTCACCTAGGGCAGGAATGCAGCCTTTTATCACCCCACACACACAAGTCACAGATAGTTTAGGTTATCTCTGAAGAGACAAAGAGCCTCCCACCCATAGCCCACATCATAATAAGTTCATATGCAAGCTCAGACAGTAAATATGTTCTGTCATTTATTTCAAGAGGACTTTCTCACATAGTGCAGGGAAAATAGGTGTGGGCACAAATATATTTCAGCATATAAACGCCTTAATAATTAAGAGCATGGGTTTGACTTGTGGGGTTGTCCTTTTTAGGTTTGTGATTTGGGGCAAGTTACTTAAATGAAGTCAGTATTTCACTAAACTTGTATATAGCTGCCTAGTTAAAACCACAAGAAAATGAATATGTGAAAGAAAGAATAAATGAGTAAATGAATGATGAATCAGTGCTGCCTTCTACTATCCACAGGGTATGTTAACATTGTTTTGGTTAAAAATAAAAGTTTTCCTTTAATTTTTTTTTTTAATTTATTTTATTTATTTCTCTCCTTCCCCTCCCCTCCGTTGTTTCCTTGCCTTGTTTTTAGGGGGCACTAGAAATGGAACCTGGGACCTCCCATGTGGAGGGGAAGTGCCCAATTGCTTGAACCACCTTCGCTCCCTGCTTGTTGTGTCTCTCATTGTGTTTCCTCGTTGCATCAGCCTGCTGGTCTTCTTTAGGAGGCACTGGGAACCAAATCTGGGACCTCCCATGTGGTGCCCAACTGCTTGAACCACATGCACTTCCCCATTTAATTTTTTTCTTATAACAGTATCTAGAGATTTTAGCTTTGCTAGCATAATCAAGTTTGTTTCATGAATAAAGACAAACTTTAGTATGCTGAATTTTTAGGTTATGTACTAAATCAATTTTCCCTTTTGTCCTGGGAACATGGCCAGCCAGCTGAGAAACAACTTTCCCAGCTTCCTTGAGACCAGGTGGAACAGAATTGTTTATGCCATGGACTTCAGTTTCCCTGAAAATCCTGTAATTCATAAAAAATGTTTTTTTCCCTAGAAATATATCATGTAACATCATAATTAGCTAAAAAAGTAGTTCTTAGGTAAGGGACAGTAGATTCCTAAGGCTGAACCAGACAGAAAAGATAAAGATGTTGAGGTTCAAGCAGATACTTCTCAGGTAAGTTCAAGAAATAATAATTGGAATGTAAAGTATGCAGTGTCTTCTAAAATAACCAAGAAAGAGTTCAAATCAAATGCAGTTTATTATCTGTTTAGCAATTAGCCTAGTAATTCTTACCTTCTGGGGAAAGATAGATTCTAGGTTAAATATATACAACTAAGAACAGATATTATGGGTCTTTAAATCCTAGGCCAAGTTAACTTTTGGATTGAGGATCGAAGATCCTGTTTTTCATGAAAGCATTTATTTTCTCAATATTCCACTGGTAAAAATTAGGTCTTTTTTTTTTTTTTAAAGATTTATTTATTTATTTATTTCTCTCCCCTCCACCCCCCACTGGTTGTCTGTTCTCTGTGTCTTTTTGCTGCGCCCTGTTTCTTTGTCCGCTTCTGTCATTGTCAGCGGCACGGGAATCTGTGTTTCTCTTTGTTGTGTCATCTTGTTTTGTCAGTTTCTGAGCGGCACCATTCCTGGGCAGGCTGCACTTCCTTTCGCGCTGGGCGGCTCTCCTTAAGGGGTGCACTCCTTGTGTGTGGGGCTCCCCTACGCGGGGGACACCCCTGCGTGGCAGGGCACTCCATGTGCGCATCAGCACTGCGCATGGTCCAGCTCCGCACGGGTCAAGGAGGCCCGGGGCTTGAACCGTGGACCTCCCATGTGGTAGACGGACGCCCTAACCACTGCGCCAAGTCCGTTTCCCAAAAAATTAGTTCTTGATACAGAAATAAAACGTACAGCTTTCACAACATTACTTGTAAAGAAATAGAAAGAAAAAGGTCTTAAAAGCCTTTAAAGCATATTTTATTGCACACTCTGTAAATCTCAGTTAGGAATTTTTAAATATCCAGATGCTTTTGTAAGAGACAAATAATCTATACTTTTGATCTGTAAATTCCACAGAACACCAGGAATGGCTGTTTAAGATTTTATGACCTGTCTGTGTAATTCCTGACGTAGTTTGTCACAGCCCTGGAGTTTTGAGGACATTCTGGGATGAGTTTGTCAGTCCATGGGCACATTTATGAAGCTCAGAATTTTACCTTAATTGTGTAGAGTACTAGAAATTAACCTGGACCAAAATACATCACTTAAAAGAAGGTGTTTTTGCCATCTTCTGGGCGGAGCAGGGCAGTTTGTGCAATTACAGGAAGAGAAAGTCATTATTCTACACATCTCTTTCATTCTCTTTTGATCATATTTTTAGGGTTTCAGGAAATCATACTGAGTAGACTCTTGTCAGTGGTGGTAATTATTTGCCAAAAAAAATGTATGAAAAACATTTTCATGGAGAACTGACCTCCTTACACCTGCCAGTGAAATCAGGTAGAAGGGGATGGATTCTCCCCTGATGCAATCAATTCATTCTCTAGTGTCAGTGTGGCACGCAGAAAGTCAACGTGTTAAAACTAAATTTTACGAGGAGTACTGCCTGCCCAGTTTCCTTACTCTGGACTGCAGAAACTTGAGTGTAATTCCAGCAGCATGTACCCAGCTGATCTACTTAGTGATGCCTGGAGGAAATCGTTAATTTAGAATTTTAAGGAAGATGACAGAGTTAATTGCCAATGACTGAATTCACATTGTTCAATGAATAAAATGTATGATTTTTAAACATTTAACTTAAACATAATCTATACAGCAAAATATAAATGATAATTCCATTATTAATTTCGAGTTTTCCTTGTGAGTCATTGCTGAAAACCCTTAGCTAGATGTGAGTGAAAGAAAAATCTTCCTTTGTATCATTTCTTGGTCTTTCTTTTTGTAATGCCCAGGTTTTATTGATTCGTTCTTGACTATTTCAGGGCGATTTGTCTCCCCCATGAAACTCCCTGCTGGGAACTACGAATCATGCCAGGGACCTTCTTAATACTTCTGAATTTTTTTCATTTTATGTCTGGAAATGTTCAAAATTTATGTTCAAGTCTGAGTTCGATATTTTTTTCCCTAATATTGTCTCAGAGGAGATCATTTCTCTCTGCTGCTTCTTTTGCCACCGGGTCCAAGTTACCCCCACCTGTAACCTACTATATTCCATAGCCTGCTGCTCTAGCGCCCAGCTCATCCTCACCAGCCTCTACGTCCCTCTCCTTGCCTCCCTGCAGCCAACACACCGTCCATCCTCCACACAGCAGCTGGAAAGCTCTTTTAATAGCAAACTGTGACCATATTACCACTGTGCTTAAAATACCCCATCTAAATCCACTGCACTTGGATAAATGCACCACCATCCAACCCACCGCCCTCCCCTCGCATGCCTCACCTCGCCAAGACGAAAACAAAGGCATTGGCTGACTCGCTGCTGCCTGGGTATTCAAGTAAATTTATATTGGGAAGGACAAATATCTTTACGATATTAAGTCTTCCCATTCAGGAATATGAAATGTCTATTTTTTTCACTCCTTTTCTTTAGTAGATGTTATAATTTTCTTCACGTAAGAGTTTAACTTTTTAATTTAATTTATTCCTAGGTATTTTAGAGCTTTTACCGGTAGCGGGATATGTGAAAGGGGATATTTTTCCATTTCAGTTTTGAATTTTCTTCCAGTATAACAGAAAGCTGTTGACGTTTATATAGTTATCTTGTATTCTACAATTTTATTATATTGTCTTATTAGTGCTGATAGGTGTTTAAGGATGTTTTTTGGATTTTTTTGGTATGTGATCATCTAAAAATAATAATTTCCAAATATTTATAACACATTTCATTTTTATTTGATGGCAATAATTAGAATATCCCCGATGTTGCCACCTGATAATGATGAGAAGCCATAACATTTTCCTGACTTTAATGAGACTACTTTTGGTATTAATATTTTAATATAATATTTGCTATTGGCCTTTAAAATAGTCTTTGTCATGCTTAGTAATTTTTCCTATTTTCACTTATTTTTATTTTATCTATTTTATTCATTTTTGTTTTCCAATTTGTCAAATTCAGATGCAGAATTTTATCTGAAATAATTTTTTTTCCTGTTTGTTTAACATCCATCTCCCTCATAATCAATAAGCAAATAGGAGCCCTGTTTGTCTTGATCACTTTTGTGGATACTTAGCAAATTGCCTGACATATTACAGGCACTTCACAAATATTCGCTGAAAGAATGGATAAATAGTTGTGTTTCAACAGCTTCCCAAGCAGGTAGCTGCTAACTCCTTGTTGCCCCAGGAACAGTTTCTCATCACTTTAATGTTAGTGCTCCGTGGAATTGCTGTAGCTGTTTCTGGTTTTTACAGTTGTGTTCTTTTGTTTGTTAGCAGTTGTGTTTGTCAGCAATTGTCTTCTTTTGTTTGGTTTTAAATTCCTCTTTGAAGGGAGAGCAACTTCCTTATTGGAGCCTGATCTGAAAAAAAAACAGACACCTCCCACAGGTTGTTATTTGTTTAGAGCTACACAATTTCATGCTCCAAAATGATTCATTCTAAACTAATTTCAGCCATGTTTAAAGAACGGAAATCGTTTCTGAGCGTCCTCCTGGAGGCCCCCTTCTTTATCTATCTACGCTTCCCACATCGCATCTAAGAGAATCAGACACTTCTCAAGCACTCGCTCAGTGCCAGGCAGTGTACCAAATACCTCATGTTCATGAAGTATGGAGGCCTCACAACAATGCTGGGAGGGAAGAACTGTTAGTATGCCCATTTTACAGATGAGAAAACCCGGGTTTGGAAAATTAAGGGACAGTCTCCTCGTAACCTATACTCTAGGTTTTCAGTGAACCGTGGGGTGGAAGATGGACTGTGGTTAACAGTACAAATATGAGGGTTTTCTCTCATGAGCTCTAACAAATGTGCAGTACTAATACATGGTGTTAATAATAGGGGGTGTATGGAAAAAATATGCCAACTGTCTGCTACAGAACATAGTGGTAATAGCCTGATGATGTTCTTTCATAACCTGTAACAAATGTCCCACAACAATATAAGGTGATGTATGGAAATCCTGCACATTATATATGATTGTCTTATAAGCTGGTAACTTCTCTAATAATAAATGTATGGGGAAAAAAAGGGGGGGGAGGGGACTGCTTCAAACTCACTCCACTGGCAAGTGTCAGCAGTTGTGATTTACATCAGGCAATCTCGCTCCAGAATCTGCATTCCTGACCACACAAGGTCATGTTGCTTATTGTTCTCAAGCCCTAAGAATTCAGCCTCCTAAATACCTCCAGAATGTTTTTGCTTCTCCATATCTCCACCCCATCACCAACACCCTAGGCTAAGTAACAATCTGTCTCTTGTCTGATCTTTGCAGTGGTTTCCATGGAACCCACTCCTGCTACTCTACGACCCACTCTTCCTATTTTACGAAGATGTAAATCTGGTTAAGTCATTACAAACTGAAAACAACTCATTTGCCTCCCAATTCCCTTAGGCAAAGATTAAAAGCTTTTACCTGGTTTACAAGATCTTGTGGAATACAGCCTTGGCTCACTCCTGCAACTTCTTTTTCTGAGTCCCAACCCTATGAACTTTCTTTTAGTTTCTTAAATAGGCCATGGACCTTTTCGTGTCAAAGCTTTTGTATATGCTGTGCCCTCTGTCTAAAATGATCTTCCTCTCCTTCACCTTCAGATCTCAGGTCAAATGTCCCAGAAGGAAGTCTCCCATGGATACCCAGAATAGGTCAGGTTCACCTACTAAATCCTCTTGTTAGCATCATGCACTTCTCCCTCATATTAATAGTACTTATTATGGTTTGTAATTACATACCTAGTGTGATTATTGATTAGTGGTGCTTTCCCTACTGTCCATGTGGGAAAGCACCAATGTCTCTTTCCACTCTTTCTTCGATGTGCAGCACATTGCTTTGTATATAGTAGACAATCAAAATTAATGACTAGACTCATGAGTGAATAAATACGTTTTTAAAGCATAGGCAGAATTCTTCATATGTATTTATTTAAATGCAAGATCAGGCAAGCTTAAGTGATCAAGCATGAGTAAAATGTTGAAATATAATACTTGAAAAAAATAACGGGGGACTGAGGATTGTGAGAGGATGGCACAGTAGGAAGCTCCAGGAATCAGTCCCTCCACCAGAGTAGCTACTAAACAGGCAGGAGCTGAATTGACTATTCAAAACCCAGGACTCCAGTAGAACATTGTACAGCATCCAGGGAAGAGCAGGAGGAAGAGGCTGGCAAATTATGGCAAATGCAAGTGAATTGCTCTCTCAGCCTGGTGGTTACCAGTGCCCAGACTCCACTCTCATGGCAAGCAGCAGGGAGTTCTGGCCCCTGGTGTCAGCTTGCTGGTGTTGGAGGAGGCAAAAAAAAAATCCACATCCTCAAGATCTGGGCTTGGCAGGGACCAATCGCTGATCATGACTTTTGATTAGCTATTTAGATCCCTGGGGGCCCAGCCCCAAAGGCAGCCATTGTTCCAAACTGCCCCAGACAAGGGCAGCCAAGGAGACTTAAAGACACAAGTTTCCTTAGAGCTGGGGAGGACTGTTGAAAAGCTGCATTTGCTCAAGAAAGTGCAGTTTTGGGAAGCTGTGGAAGAAGTTCCTGGGGCCCTCTCTGATGTCTTCCCTGGGGCAGTTTAGAGCTGGCCTATGCCCCTTTTGTGGACCCCTGGCCTTGTTCCAGCTGGAAAACATTGACTTGGGAAACACCTCTCCCATGGGCCCCCCTCCCAGAATTTGTCCTCCAGGCAAAAGCAGCACCAGACGAAAGAATGAAAGCAGTGTGAGAAACAACTGAAGCAGAAGCCCGCCCAGGGTGAAGGCTTACCTGCCTTAACACCCAGGAGAGGGAGGTCTGTCTCCTGGGAAGTAGAAGGAGCATTCAAACTCCTGGAAACAGTGGAACTCCTAAGGCCACTAGCAAGCACAAGCTCAGGGCGAGACACAGGCCAGAAAATATAGGGAGGACCTTACACTTCTGCATTCCCCTCGAGGACTTTCCAGATAGAAGTGTTGACACTCAAGAAATGTCTGTTGTATCACCAGCTGGTTAGAAACTCAAGAAAAAGTCACCTCATGGAATAAATCTCGGACTTCCGGCAAGATGGTGGCTGAGTGAGCTTGCCTTGCCGTCTCTCCTGGGAAGAGGCAGCTGGGCACCGCTGGAGGTTCTCCGGGACCAGGCTTTTTCAGGATTTTTTCAGGGCAGGAAGTGTCTGGACATCGATTTGGTGGGAAGGTAACGGAAAGGACTGGTCTATAAGATATAAATTGGGACTTTTCAGGAGGGGGAGGCAAGATGGCGGCTGAGTGAACTTCCCGGTTACTAGCTCCTGGGGGGAATTGGCTGGGAGGCATCGGAGACTCTTTGGGACCGGCTGTTTCGGGATTTTTCCTGGTCCGGAGGTGTCTGGACATCGATTTGGAGGGAAGGTAACAGAGAGGATCCATCTGTGAAATATACACGGAGATCCCAGCTACGTGTGGAGGATTCCCTCCTTCGGTAGGTGGAGCCGAGGCAGCTAGCACCGCGCGGAGCCCCGGCGGGCGGCGGCCAGGGTAGCCGAGTCCGGCCGAGCCCGGCTGAGCCGCGGCGGGCGGGGGGGCGGAGCCCAGCTGAGCTCGGCCGAGCCCAGCCGTGCCGCGCCGGGCGGCGAGCAGGAGAGCCGAGCCGCGCTGCACCGCGCCGGGCGGCGGGCGGGAAAGCCGAGCCCAGCCGAGCCCAGCCGAGCCCAGCCGAGCCCAGCCGAGCCCAGCCGAGCCGCGGCGGGCGGCGGGCGGGGGACCGGAGCCCAGCTGAGCCCAGCCGAGCCTGGCGGCGGGGTTTATGTTCTTTGGTTTTTTTTTTTTTTGTTTTTTTTATTTTTTATTTTTTGTTGTTGTTGTTGTTGTTGTTGTTGTTGTTCTTTTCTTTTTTTTTTCAATCCTCTCTTTCTTGTCCCCAATATTCTTCTTATACTATTTTACCTTAACAATACAATAGGTCCTACAGGAAATACCTCACATTTGCTGGGTTTCCTCACCCTCCACTGCCTCATTTCTCTGTGAATAGATTTAGCCTATCTACACTATCCCCTTTCCCCTACAACTTAATATCCTCCACCATCTGCTATCTCTCCTATATTCCATCTCCCTTTCTTTGATCCACAAAGTGTCTAACTCTTAATTTCTAATACCTTTGTTTAGTTTTCCATCTGGTATTCGTCCCTGAAACTATTACCTTTCTTTTCTCTTTCCCTCTCTCACGAAAACAATAGCCTCTTAGTACGTACCACATTCCTCCCATATTCAGTCGTCTACCTCATTATAGGTACTTTCCTACTACTATAACTCTACACAATTTACATGATCTAACCTCCATCCTCCCAGAACTCATATTGTTGCTTTGTAAACATATATCACCAATACTACTTCACACTTTTTCCTTCCTTACACAATTGATTTTCCCCAGCACTAATACTTTCCTTTAAAGTGAGCTTAACTAGCAATAAGAAATTGGAATAAGAAGAACAAAGTGACAAAGAGAAGATATAACACTTACGCAAAAACAACAGCTAATTAATCTCCAAGACTAGACAAAGAAGCTAAGGAACTGATTAAACCCATCAAGAAAAAATGTTGACAAGACAGCAACAAAAATCTACAAACCAAACCAGTAATCAGGAAAACATGGCTGAATCCAATCAACAAACTGAAAATCAGGAAGGGGGGCAGGACTTCGCACAAGCAATGAAAGATCTCAGAACATTTATCACCGACAAATTTGATGAAGTAATGAAAGAGGTTAACAGCGTGAAGACAACACTTGGAGGGGAAATTGCAGACATGCGCAAAAAAATAACAGATATGATGGGAATGAACACCACAGTTCAAGAAATCAAAAATACACTTGCAGCAAATATCAGCAGACTAGAAGAGGCAGAGCAGAGAATTAGTGATGTGGAAGACAGTGCATTGGAAATCAAACAGATAGTAGAAGTGGTCAATAAAAAGGTAGAAAAAATCCAGATAGGACTTAGGGACCTGAATGATAACGCAAAACGCTCAAACATACGTATTATAGGCATTCCAGAAGGAGAAGAGAAGGGAAAGGGGTCAGAAGGAGTGTTGCAGGAAATAATGAATGAAAACTTCCCAAATCTACTGAAAGAGACAGATGTACACATCCAAGAAGCACAGCACACTCCACTGGTCATAAACCCCAACAGGCCCACCCCAAGACATATACTTGTCAAATTATCCAATGCTCAAGACAAAGAAAAAATTCTAAAAGCAGCAAGAGAAAAGAAAACCATCACATACAAGGGAAACTCCATAAGATTAAGTGCTGATTTCTCATCTGAAACGATGGAGGCAAGAAGGCAGTGGTATGATATAGTCAAGGTACTAAAGGAAAAAATTTCCAACCAAGAATACTCTATCCAGCTAAACTAGCATTCAAAAATGATGGAGAGTTCAAAATATTCACAGATAAACAGAAACTCAAAGAGTATATCAACAAGAAACCTCCCCTTCAAGAAATTCTTAAGGGAATTCTGCAGGAAGAAAGGAAAAAACAGGACAGTCAGAGATGGAGGAGAGTGTAAAAGCAACAAGAAAGACAAAAATAGAAGGGGAAAATAAAATAATACAAACAAAATATAACAAACACAAATCCAACGAAAATATGGCTACCATAAATAACTCTCTAAACGTAATAACACTGAATGTCAACGGATTAAACTCACCTATCAAAAGATTCAGACTGGGACACTGGATAAGGAAATACGACCCATCTATATGCTGCCTACAAGAGACACATCTTAGACCCAGAGACTCATGGAGGTTGAAAGTGAATGGCTGGAAAACAATCATACAAGCAAACAACAACCAAAAAAAGGCAGGAGTAGCTATATTAATATCAGACAAAATAGACTTTAAATGCGAAACAATTGTGAGAGACAAAGAAGGATACTATATTTTAGTGAAAGGGACAATTTGTCAAGAAGATCGAACAATCATAAATATTTATGCTCCTAACAAGGGTGCCTCTAAATATGTGAGGCAAACGCTGGAAAAACTAAGTGAAAGAATAGATGCATCTACAATTATAGTGGGGGATTTTAATACACCACTATCAACTCTGGACAGAACATCTCAAAAGAGAATCACTAAAGAAACAAAACATTTGAACAGTATATTAGAAGAGCTGGATCTAATAGACATATATAGATCATTACACCCAAACACAGCAGGATATACATTTTTCTCAAACGCACATGGAACATTCTCCAAGATTGACCATATGCTAGGCCACAAAGAAAGGCTTAATGAATTCAGAAAGATCGAAATCATACAAAACAATATCTCTGACCACAGTGGAGTCAAGCTGGAAATTTGCAAGGGACAGAGACCCAGACTTCACACGACAATTTGGAAATTAAACAGCACACTCTTAGAAAAACAGTGGGTCAAAGAGGAAATCTCAAAAGAAATCAATGACTACCTTGAAACAAATGACAATGATAACACAACATACCAAAATTTATGGGATGCAGCAAAAGCGGTACTGAGAGGGAAATTTATAGCCATAAATTCATATATCAAAAAAGAAGAAAGAGCAGAAATTGAAGAATTAACTGCACATTTGAAGGAATTAGAAAAACAACAACAAAGTAACCCAACAGGAAGAAGAAGGAAGGAAATAACAAAGATAAGAGCAGAACTAAATGAAATAGAAAATAAGAAAGCACTTGAAAAAATAAACAAGACCAAGAGCTGGTTTTTTGAGAAGATAAACAAAATTGACAAACCTTTAGCGAGACTAACAAAGAAAAAAAGAGAAAAGATGCAAATACACAAAATAAGAAATGAGAAAGGTGATATCACCACTGACCCCACAGAAATAAAGACTATCATAAGAGGATACTTTGAAAAACTATATTCCAACAAAAATGACAATTTAGAGGAAATGGACAAATTCCTAGAAATACATAAGCAGCCCATACTGACGAAAGAAGAAATTGATGATCTTAACAAACCAATCACAAGCAAAGAGATAGAATCAGTCATTAAAAATCTCCCAACTAAGAAGAGCCCAGGGCCAGACGGCTTCACAGGTGAATTCTACAAAACATTCCGGAAAGAACTAACACCAATCCTGTTGAAACTATTCCAAAAAATCGAAACAGAAGGAACACTGCCTAATTCCTTCTATGATGCCAACATTACCCTAGTACCAAAGCCAAACAAAGACACCACAAGAAAGGAAAATTACAGACCAATTTCTCTAATGAACCTAGACGCAAAAATACTTAACAAAATACTTGCTAATCGTATTCAACAACACATTAAACGAATTATACACCATGACCAAGTGGGATTTATTCCAGGTATGCAAGGATGGTTCAACATAAGAAAATCAATCAATGTAATACACCATATAAACAGATTGAGAGAAAAAAAACACATGATTATATCTATAGATGCAGAAAAGGCATTTGACAAAATACAGCACCCCTTCCTGATAAAAACACACCAAAAGATCGGAATACAAGGAAACTTTTTGAACATGATAAAGAGTATATATGAAAAACCTAAAGCCAACATTGTTTACAATGGCGAAATCCTGAAATCCTTCCCTCTAAAATCAGGAACAAGACAAGGATGCCCATTGTCTCCGCTCCTATTTAACATTGTCTTGGATGTACTGGCTCGAGCACTGAGACAAGAACCAGATATAAAAGGCATTCAAATTGGAAGGGAAGAAGTCAAAATTTCATTATTTGCAGATGACATGATCCTATATATAGAAAACCCTGAGAGATCTACAACAAAGCTCCTAGAACTCATAAATGAGTTTAGCAAAGTCGCAGGTTATAAGATCAATGTGCAAAAATCAGTAGCATTTCTGTACACCAATAATGAGCAAGATCAGGAGGAAATCAAGAAACAAATACCATTCACAATAGTAAATAAAAAAATCAAATACTTAGGAATAAATTTAACTAAAGAGGTAAAAAACTTATACATCGAGAACTATACAAGATTGTTCAAGGAAATCAAAGAAGACCTAAATAAATGGAAGAATATTCCCTGTTCATGGATAGGAAGACTGAATATTATTAAGATGTCTATCCTACCAAAACTGATCTACACATTCAATGCAATCCCAATAAAAATCAACACAGCCTTCTTTAAGGAACTAGAAAAACTAACTATGAAATTTATTTGGAATAAAAAGAGGCCCCGAATAGCCAAAGACATATTGAAAAAGAAAAACGAAATAGGAGGAATCACACTTCCTGACTTCAAAACATACTACAAAGCTACAGTAGTGAAAACAGCATGGTACTGGCATAAGGAGAGACACACAGACCAATGGAATCGAATTGAAAGTTCAGATATAGAACCTCATGTATATAGCCATATAATATTCGATAAAGCCACCAAACCCTCACAACTGGGAGAGAATGGCCTATTCAACAAATGGTGCCTGGAGAACTGGATAGCTATATGTAGAAGAATGAAAGAGGATTACCATCTCACACCTTATACAAAGATCAACTCAAGATGGATCAAAGACCTAAATATAAGAGCCAAGACCATAAAGACCTTAGAAAGCAGTGTAGGGAAACATCTACAGGACCTTGTAATAGGAAATGGCTTCATGAATATCACACCAAAAGCACGAGCAGCAAAAGAACAAATAGATAAATGGGACTACCTCAAAATTAAAGCCTTCTGCACCTCAAAGGAGTTTGTCAAGAAAGTAAAAAGGGAACCCACACAATGGGAGAAAATATTTGGCAACCATATATCTGATAAGAGACTTATAACTTGCATATATAAAGAACTCATACATCTCGAAAACAAAAAGATAAACAACCCATTTAAAAAATGGGAAAAAGATTTAAACAGACACTTCTCTAAAGAAGAAATACAAATGGCTAAAAAGCACATGAAAAAATGCTCCAAATCCCTAGCTATCAGGGAAATGCAAATCAAAACTACAATGAGATACCATCTTACTCCCATAAGATTGGCAGCCATGAAAAAAACAGTAGAATACAAATGCTGGAGAGGATGTGAAGAAAGGGGAACACTCATCCATTGCTGGTGGGAATGCAGAAGGATCCAACCATTCTGGAGGACAGTTTGGCAGTTTCTCAAAAAATTATCCATAGATTTGCCATATGACCCAGCAATACCACTGCTGGGTATATACCCATCAGATCTGAAAACAAGGACACAAACCGATATATGTACACCAATGTTCATAGCAGCATTGTTCACCATCGCCAAAAGTTGGAATCAATCCAAAAGTCCATCAACAGATGAGTGGATCAATAAAATGTGGTATATACACACAATGGAATACTACTCAGCTGTAAGAACCAATACACTACAATCGCACGTGATAACATGGATGAACCTTGAGAATCTTATGTTGAGTGAAGCAACCCAGGCATTGAAGGACAAATACTATATGACCTCAATGATATGAAATAAGTTAACTGCCTCAGAGAGCTAGAGTCTGGAAAAGTGGCTTACTGGAAATCGGGGGGTGGAGGAAGGATGTGAGTTAATGTCTGTAGGGGTGGAATCTGTGATGAGCTGGGGGTAAGTATGAGCACAAAGAAGGGACAAAATGGGGGCAAGGGGTTACCTTCGGGTGGGGTTTTCTGGGTTTGAGGGGGGCTGGGGATGGGAAGAGGGGTAATATGGTCCAAGAAATAGGTGGGAGGGAGGGGCAACATACAAACATGGGAGAGTGCCAGAAGTTCATTGAGAACTAAATGTTGAGTAAAACGTATCAAAGTATAAGTAGGAGGGTTACCTGGTTAGGACGCTCAGGGGGTATGGTGTGATGCGGGACAGACTCTGGAGGGAATAGCTGAAGGCTCATTTTGCCAAGGTGGGTTCTACCATTGGGTGGGGTGGACCCATATCCTGGGGAAGACTAATGCCGTCGAATAGAGAGAACTGTATCTCTCGTGAGAAAGGACGGCTCCCAGGGCATTAGATTGGCAGGCGTTGTGGGCCCTAAGGGGAGGGGAAAATGGACGTGCAATGGATGGAACAAAGGTAAATAAGGGGGCAAAAGAGGAGTTATGTGAGAGTACACGAGGATGAATATAAAACAGCTAATATTACACCAAAAACATATAGGGGACGACAGACTAATAATGAAAACCATAAGACAAAACATAGGATAACTAAAAAATTTAGAAAACTGTACAACCTAAAGTATGGACCACATAGTAAGCACAAATGTTACCTTGTTTGAAAACTATAGTTTCGGAATCTGTACATCAGTTTCAGGAAATATGATATGAATAAGTTAAAAGATTATTGCTGTGGAAGGGAAAAGGTTTTATGGTGGATCTGGGGAAATACTGTATATTGTATATATGAATTTTTGTGATCTAAGACTCTTCTGAAGCTGACATTATGTTGGGATTCACTTTACGGGAAGTTTTGGATCACAGAGTGGTTCAACAATGGCAGCGGAGGAATACTGATATGGGATGTTATTGACAGGATATATATGGTTGACAGGGAGTTATACAGGGCATATGCCCAGGGTATATGGTAATGTCTATATATACTCATAGTGGAAACAATTAAAAACAACAGCTGGGGGGGTACTGGGCTCCTGGCCGGGGGGTCACTGTTGTGGGCCCTGGGAGAGCAACGGCAATCCTCCAGGTGCAACGGCAAGAACCAGGAAGGAAGGAGGGCCCAACAGTGGGCTCTTGATACTAATGGCTACACTTTTGAGCCTATGCACCTGCAATAAGAACAAGGCCTAGAGTAGCATTGTGCCTGGGGGTTTCCTCCTGACAGCCTTCATGTTACTCAAATGTGGCCACTCTCACAGCCAAACTCAGCGTGTAGATGTGATGCATTCCCCCCAGCGTGGGACACGACACCCGGGGATGAGCCTCCCTGGCACCGAGGGATCACTACCACATACCAGCTGAAGAAGCAACTAGAAAATGACCTTGAATTAAAGATTCAATGCGGAACAGCAGAATATACCTGTCTACATATAATAACATGACTTCGGGAAGTGGTTTGACCTAATGTAAGGGGGAAATGGAAAGGAGAAATGAGATTATAAGGCTGTGAGTCTCTAAAAAAGAGTCTGGAGGTTGTCAGAAGGAATACCCCTATGTACAACTGAACAGAGTCTAAGAGACAGATAAGGTAGATACAACCCCAGGTATTGGTTCTTTTGAGGGATAAAGAGACCCACAGGTTCTATGGTCATGGCAGAAGGGGTTCACTGCCATGACAGATGGCCCTTCTTCGGAGCTGGTGTTTCTGCGTGATGGAAATGGACTCAGAGGGGATCTCTTTTCACAAGACTTGCATGCTACTTTATTGGAATTGTAGTTGGTGCTGGGTTTAAGATATATGTAGGGGATTTGAATCTCTGGACTGATAATATGACACCCAGGCCCAGAGCCTCAACAGACTTCAGCTCCTACACTTTGACTTATTGGACTTACTCCACTCAGCTAACATGGAGTTGAAGAAGGTCAACCACCACAACATGGAGCCTAGAGTGTCTACAACTAGAAGCGGGAAGAGTGTATCCAGTACCCATGTGCAATCTAAGCCCTCACTTGACATAGGTGTGCAATGGACACAACCAATCCAATGTCCACAGAGAAAATGTGGAATGGGTGTGGGAACGGTAGCCATGGGGGCTGCTGGGTGTGGGGAACGGGAGGAAGAGATGAGATGTGGAGGCGTTTTCGGGACGTGGAGTTGTCCTGGATAGTGCTTCACGGACAATTACGGGACACTGTAGATCCCCCCAGGGCCCACTGGATGGAACGTGAGAGAGTCTGGGCTATGATGTGGACCATTGACTATGGGGTGCAGTGATGCTCAGAGATGAACTTACCAGGTGCAGTGGATGTATCACGATGATGGGAGAGAGTGTTGCTGTGGGGGGAGTGGGGGGCGAGGGCGGTGGGGTTGAATGGGACCTCATATATTTTTTTTAATGTAATTTAAAAAAATAAATAAATATTAAAAAAAAAATGGAATAAATCTCAGCATTAACATTTCAAAATATTAAAATGTACAGCATATAACGAAAGATTACAAGACAAAGACAAAAGAAATAATGGCCTATCCAAAGAAGAGGATAAAAATCCAGGAAATACCAACAAAGAAAACCAGACTGTGGACATACCAGAAAAATGGCTTTTAGAAAGTGATCTTCAGTATGCTCAAGGAGATGAAGGAATATACAGAGGAAAAAACTAAGGGATATCAGGAAAATGGTGAATGAGCAATATGAAAATCTCAATAATGAAACAGAAATTTTTAAAAGGAATCAAACGGAATGAGTGGCGTTGAAGACGACATTAACTGAAATGAGAAATTCCCAGGGATGTTTCAACAACAGATCAGAACTTGCTGAAGGAAAAAATCAGTGAACTTTAAGACAACACTTGAAATGAGGCTGAGGAGTAGAAAGCAGAAAAGAATTATAAAAAACAGAAGTAGCCTAAAAGACATCTGGAAAATCATCAAGCATACCAATATATACATTTTGGGCATCCCAGAAGGAGAAGAAAGATAGAAAGGAACATAAGGAATATTTAAAGAAATAATGAAAGAAAACCTCCCAAACTTAGCAAAAGATAGGAATATACACATCCAAAAAGCCCAGAGAACACCAAACAGGATAAACTTGAAGAAAACATGTCCCATCACATATTGCTCAAACTGTCAAATGCAAAGAGCAAGGAGAGAATTCTGAAAACTGCAAGAGAAAAGCAATGTGTTATGTACAAGGGAGTCCCAATTAGATTAAGTGCCTATTTCTCATCAGAAACTATGAAGGCAATAAGACAGTGGATTGAAATACTTAAAGTAATGAAAGAAAACATTGCCAGCCAAGAATTTTATATCTGGCAAGACTTTCTTTCAAAAATGAGGGAGAGATTAAGACATTCTCAGATAAATAAAAGCTGACGGAGTTCATCACCAGTAGATCTGCCCTACAAGCAATGCTAAAGGGAGTCCTTTACCCTTAAAGAAAGGACATCAGACAGTGATTCAAAGCAGCATAAAGAAATAAAGACCTCCAGTAAAGGTAACCATTTGGCTAATTATAAATGCCAATATTATTTAATTTTAATTTTTTGTAGGTAACTCCTCTTCATATTTTCTACAGGTGATGAAATAAAAATGCATAAAAAGTAACGATAAATCTATGGTTTTGGACACACAATGTACGAAGATATAATTTGTAATAAGTATAAAAAAAGTAGGGGGACAGAAGGTTAAAGGAAGAGTTTATTTGTATGCTACTGAAATCAAGTTGGTATCAAATCAAATATGATTGTCATGTACTTAGAGTGTTAAACAGTTTCTATTTAGGATGATGAAAAAGTTTTGGTAATGGATATTGGTGATGGCAGCACAGCATTTGTGAATGTAACTTCATTAAATTACATATTTGAATGTAGTTAAAGGGAAACTTTAGGTTGTATATATATTACTAGAATAAATTTTTTTAAAAAATCCATGGAACTGCACAGCACAAATAGTGAATCCTAAGTTAAACCATGGACTATAATTAATAGTGCAATTATAAAACATGCTTTCATCAATTGTAACAAATGTACCATGCCAAAGAAAGGTATTAATCGTAGGGAGGTACATGGAAATCCTATATTTTATGCATGATTGTTCTATAAACCCACAATTTCTCTAATAAAAAAAAATAATGGTATCTTGTAGGGAAAAGGTAGAAGATTTGGAAAGGATTAAGGGAAGGAAAAAAAGAAGTAGGAAAAGGACAACTCCAGGACATGGCCAGGCTTTCTAATCTACCCCAGAGTACGAGTTTTAGTTGACCAGGCTGCTATAACAAATACCACATCCAGTGGGTCGGCTTAAGAAACAGGAATTTATTGGCTCATGGTTTTGAGGACAGTCTAAAATTGAGCTATTATTAGCAAGATGATGCTTACATCCATAAGATTCTGGAACTGGCGCCTGAGGTCCTTGGGTTTCCTTGGCTTGTATCCCTGCCTTGGGTGGCATGGTGATGTCCTCTCCTTTCTCTTCTAGGTTCCATTGACTTCCAGCTTCCAACTCCTCCCTATGGCTTTCTGCCTCTCTGAATTTCTTCTGCTTATGAGTGACTCCAGTAATCCAGATTAAGGCCAACCTTGTTCAGCAACACCTGAAATAAATGCCATCTTCAAGAGATCCTGCTTACAGTGGGTTCCCCACCGTAGGCATGCCGATCAAGATCAAGAGCATGTCTAGACTGTGGTACGTAATTCAACCCGCCATGGCTTGGAAGAGGCTTGACAGCCCTTTGTCAGAGTCAGGAGCTCTACCTTCCAGGAAAACTCCCTTCCCTCAAGGACTGATGCTTTTCTTTCTTGAATCAATCCTATATATTCATAATACTACAAGAGTTGTCAATTCCCAGGATGAGGAGGGAAGAGATTATTGATATTTTGTAACAAAATATTTCACATCAATGAATTTTTTTAAAGTTTAATAAGTAAACAATCAGAAATCCAGTAACACCGAAAAGTCGTAATTATTCAAATAGACTATATATTATTGAAATTCACTGTGGAATTGGAGATACCGCTGTATGCTGCACCACCACGATTTTGTCTTATGAATTATCTTGGTGGAAGGGGACCCTGCCACCTGCTCCTGCCTTGTCTCTAACGTTCAGGACCATGAACCTGATATTCCACAGTGCTGGGCTGCATTCCAAAGCCCCCACACCAAGCTCTGACCTGCTTCTCTTCCTGTGCTCCTGTCCCTCTGTCAGGAGTGGTCTGTCGGCCGTACATTCTGCCCCTGGCCAGCTCCTCCTTCGTCTGCTATGACTCAGTTCATGTGTCCCTTAGACCAAGGTTTCTTACATTCCCTTGCACCCCATGCTGCGTTATCCCTCTTCCACGTTTCTTTACTGTGCTCTGCCTATCTGACTACATTTGTCGTATCACACATTGTAATACTTTTCTGTATTTGCATCACTTCTCCTCTGCACCAAGCTCATAGAAAGTTGGGCTGTTGCTCCGTTTTTGCACCCCTGCCCCTAACACAGTAGACCATAGCACTCAATCCAAGATTGGAGGTTGCTTCTGTTTGTGTGATTTTATTTACTGAACAGTCTAAATTTTGTTTAGACATATTTCAAACTGCTTACTGTCCATAAGATAATGAGAAAGTAGTATAATTTTGAAGCAAGTTAAAAAAAGAATAGCAAAAACAGGGATGAAGTTTTAATACATCCAGGAACAAGGTTCAAACTGAAGACCATGGTAACTTAATTTCCTTCTGGTAGGCATCAACCTCAAAGTTTGTTCTCAGCTTCCTATTAGTCCACATAAAATGGGATGCCATTTCTCTTATTTCATTCTCAATATTCACAAACTTTTAAAAACCCGATTTTGCAAGAGATCTTGTTCAAATACATTTTTGTTTATGATTAAAATTCTAATCACCCTACTGTTCAATTCATGGATTGAAGCCGTTGAGGAAAGTGTTTAAAAGCCATTTAATTTTCAGGTGATACACAAATATATTATTGAGCTGACAATGTATTCCAAATTAACATAGAGAAAAAACATGCCTTCTTATATATTCATATGGATATTACATGAATATTGAAATATGAAATAGACTTTTAACATAAAAATTTTCTTATATGCAATTGAACTCATATTTATTAAAAGTCCACTCACACTAAGATTGTGATAGCCTCCTTGGCCCCTCCCATGCCAAGGGGTATTAATAGAATAGGGGTATTCTATTAGGGGTAGAAATAAAATCTAATAAATCTTCAAATTTTAAGTATTTGTTCATCACTTGTAACAAATATACCATGCTAATGTAAGATGTTATTAATAGGTGAAAATGTGGGAGAGGGGTGGAGTAAATGGGAATCTCCTATACTAACTTTTCTGTAACCTAAAACTTCTTTAAAAATAAAATTTATTTTATGGAAAACATTTAAGTAAGAAGATCTTGACGTCTTTTTACAAAGTCCTTTGATAATATGTATGTGTTATTTTTGCCTATGTTTAAAGTATTCTTTTCATTGTTCTTAGAATGAGGTAGCTTATTAGAAATGACTATTTACATCTTCAACAAAAATTGAAAGTACCAGCTGCTGGCGTCAGGTGGGAGTTACAATTTCCAGGCAGTCATCAAGTTCCTCATTGCTCAGAGGGCGAGGCAGGCAACTGTCAGTGTTTTGTGATGCAGGCAGCCAAATACCCCGCCAGTAGAGCAAACAAGAGATCATCTTGGAAGTGAGAGGTCCTCACCTGAGTGATTTTTTTTTTTTCCATTTGGGAGAAAAAAAATCTCCTGTATCATTTAACCCTTTGAAACTTAATGGATTTCCTATATTTCTTTGTTGTTTTCAGCCAAAACCAAACTCAGAAGACTCTCATCACTCTGTCTGTTCTTCCCTAGTTCCTAATAATGAAATTTCATGGTTGTTTCAAAATAAACTTAATTAAATCTGCTCTCTAGTGATGTAAAAATTTGTTTTTCCTCCAGATGGCCCTGCTTAATGGATTAGTTTGGTATTGTAAAGCCTGTCCTCTATTAGCTGAGCACAGAAAAAGTAATACAGGAATTTAAGGGGAATGGTGGGAGGCCCCTGGAGCACCCCTGTCCTCGTGAGGGGCGGGGCGGGGCCCGCTGCAGGCGAAGTACCACTAAAAAGAAAAAGTGAAAAATAAAGCAAATGAAAGAGAATGGTGGTTCTTCCATTGTTGGCTTCTATGGGCTTTAAACTAATAATCTAGATTAGAAAATTCATGTCTTAATTCTAGACTTAGATTATCCTGAAACACCAAGTCTATTCAGGAACAGCTTGTTCCATAGGCTTGAAAGGAGAAAGAGAACTGGTTCCTTATAATTTATGCTTATTATCTGTTGCACAATGAAAGTATCTCACGTAAGTGTGTCATTTATTAGAATCTCAAATTGTCCCAAGAAAAAATGACTAGATCTTGAAAAGAACCGTTGCAGACTCTGACTTCTACAAACAGTAACAAATAGTTCTCCCTATCTAATGACCTGATGGCATGAATTGTTTTCTTGTGAGCTAAACAAGAACATTAAAGAAAAAAAAAAATCACTAGAACATTCAGAATGCTTATAAAGGACACTTTCTTTTAAAAAAAAAAAAGTTTTTATTTTTCCACAAAGAAGGAGACTGAAAAAAGGAAATAAGACAAAATTAAGGGGAGTGGGTGTAGCTCAGCAGTTTGAACACCTGTTTCCCATGTACCAGGTATTTAATCCCCTGCTCCTCCTTAAAATAAGACAAAATTACTCTGTGGGAATTTCTGAAAATTTAAATGTCTTTTTTTTTTCTGGCTTTGAAAGGAAGGGTACATAGTTTATTTGTTGTTGCTGGTTTTTTTTTTTTTTTGAAGACTTAATAGTCTTAATGCACATACAAATGAACATAAAACGTGTTCTTTTTCTCCTCACATTTTTTTTCTGGTGTGTTTCTTTTATTTGCTGACAGGGATGTAAGCGGCAGCCTAAAGCCATCACTGAAGTGACATACATCCTTTGGAGTAATGTCAGGGGACCTTGCCTCCTTCCCGTCCCTGGATGATGATGGTTTGGTCTAAAGCATGCCACGAAAGCTGTCCTTGGTTTTTCACTGCCTTCTGAAGAAGTCCTACTTCTTTATGTGAATTTTCAAGGCCCTACATGTTAAACTCTGGCTCTGATATGTGGTTAGGAAGGCAAGTCTAGAAGCTACAAGAGAATTCATTTCCTGTTCCCAAGTGCAAAGGATCAGGATTTCTCCTATTTTCAAAGACCTTTAGCAAAATATCTGTGGCTTCTATTTTTTTGTCCCTTATTAGAGAAGTTGTGGGTTTACAGATCATGCATAAAATAAAGGATTCCCATATACCACTCTATTAACACCTGAACTGGTATTGAACAGCTCTTACAATCGATGACAGTACATTTTTATAATTGTACTATTGAAGTCCATGGTTTAATTGTTTGTGCAGCGTAGTTTTGTGGAGTTGTAAAATTTTTTTATTGTTACCATATATAGTCTAACATTTCCCTTTTAAATCTTATTCAGATATGTATTTCAGTGCTGTTAATTGCGTCCACAGTGTTTTGCATAAAACGCATTATATATGCTGTTATGCACATTGCTCTTTTCAGTTACCAATATATCTTTCTATATTATTTTGTAGACAGCATGCTCATTCTTTTATACAAGGAAATAGTAGTATAGTGAAAAAATAGAATTTATTTAACATCTCTATTTATGGACATTTCAGTTGTTTCCCATCTTTTGCCAGCACAAACAATACTGACTGAATAAACTAGGGGAATACACCATGTTGTTCTTGTGTTAGTTTGTCTGGAAGATAAACTTCCCAAAATGGAATTTTTGCATATGCTTTTGCAATTTTGATGGCTTTTGCTAAACTACCCTCCACAAGGGTTTACCAATTCATGCTCTTTCTAATGATATACTACTTCCATTTCCCCAAGCCATGCTGATAGAATATGTGATAGAACGTTTAGATTTTTCCTGTTGTCTTAGGTGAAAATGGTATATCGGCATACTTCTAACTTGCATTTCTTATGAATGAAGTCGAAGACCTTTCCGTGCATTCGTAAGCATTTGCTTCCCTTTTTGTGAATTGTGTATTCATACACTTTTGCTTATTTTTCCTATGGCTTTTTGGATAAGTTTCTGAGAACTCTTCATTCATTAAGGAGAGTCACCCTTGGCCTGTGATATGAGTTAATATTCTCCCCGCCCCCCAGGCCGTTGTTGTCTTTTGACTTTGCTTATGCTGTTGTTCTCCCCATGGAGGAAACTTTTTTTCACCCTGTGGTTGAACTGAAGCAGTTTTCCTTAATGGCTCTAGATTTGGAGTCTTAGAACGTTCCTTCAAACTCCAAAATAATAAAGGAGTGTCCCATGTTTTATTTTATTTTGCGTTTAAATCCCTGATCCATTTAGAAATTGTATTTGTTTAAGGTATCAGTCATGTATACAGCACTTTTTTTCCAGTCATGGTGTTGGGCTATTGATCATTTTCCACTTACCTGATCATGTTTTTCTCCACAAAGCATCTCTTAGTCTACAAAATTTACCTCTTTTCATAACTCTCATGGTACTTGGCATTTTACCACAGTTCTGCTGTTTTTATAATAATAATGTATGTATGTTGGGTTTTACAAATTATCAAGTCCTTTCCCACATGTCATCTCACTTATGTCTTTAGTTACATTTTAACTTGAAAGGAACTGACATTCTGCTCGCATGGATTGGGAAAAGAGCCGCGTGCCATTTGGACACTGTGTAGTGCTCTGGGCACCACACTATACAGATAAATGTCATGCAACCACAGAACCCCGTTTTGTCTCCCTGAAGGCACGGACTGTATCTTCTTTCTACCACTGAAAGAGTTACCTGTATCCAGCAGGCACTCAGTGGCCATTTGTTTATTGTCTAGTTGAGCGTGATGGGGCATCCCTATCAATCCTCTACTTAATTTTATTCACATAGACCTACTTGCTCCCAACCCGGGCTGGAGTTCCTGCTCTAAACTGACCTCTCAGATTTCTAATGCCAGAACAAGCATTTCTTTGTGGGAACTGCAAAAGTAACAGGAGGCAGTTGAGCCAGACATGAGAATGTTAAAGATATTAGGTTTTCCCCAGAAGGCCCTCGTTGGAGCTGAAAATTTTACTAAGGAAGGATCTAGAATAGATTTTGTATTAAACCTCACGAAGGCAGCCTCCAGAAGAAGCCTTGTATGGAAATGGTTGGTGGAGGACTTAACAGCGCGCGGTGAAGAGCGGTGGTGGAGAGGATCACGGCTTGGGGGGAAGGATGAGAGGATTCTGATTCCAGCTCAGCCAAGAGAGAAAACATGAGTTTTTAATTCTCAGCACCTATTTCCCCAATGCCTGGAAAAACCTTAAATTTCTTCTGGGATTATCCCCTATTATCCCCCTCTACCACAGTCAGTTCAAGACCTTTGGCTCCAAATCTCTAGTCAATAAAGGCACTGCACTTCCCAGGCCACAGCAACAGGTGCAAGGATGGGCATTTGATTCAATGACAGTCAAGAGACGCAACGAGGCATTTTCTGGAGTTTCTAGGACAACAGCGCACACAATTTTCTGAGAGGAATTGCTGTAGGCAGCTTGCCACCACAGAAGGCCTGGGAATTGAATAAACACACAGAACTGGAGGAAAACTTTATAATCTTAGTGCCTTTTTATTTTCTGGCCCTACATTTAGTCTTACTTGATTTCAGTTCCACCTTGGGACTATTCAGTGAGGTGCACCAATAAATTGTCACCACCACCATCAACTTTCCACCTCCGTTTTTCTGTTCATGTTTAAGCTAGTTTGAAAGAACACTAAATCAAGAGAGCCTTAAACTAATTGCGTTGCATTTAGGCAAATCATACAGTATTTGGGTCTATTTCTCTTGTGTGAAACAGCTTGGGTAAAAGTGACTCACAATTCTAAAATTATACGAAATAAAATTACCTTAGATATAAACTGTTCATCAATCCTAACTAGCGCGTTTTCTACATCTGTGTATTGACTTATGGAATATCTGAATCCGTATATTAACTTGTCATGTTTATTGCATTTCTACTTTATTCCTGGGGAATGTTAGCAGTTCCATTTTCCATGTTTCCCAAAAAATAATAAAAATAATGTAAGTGGGGAAGCGGACTTGGCCCAGTGGTTAGGGCGTCCGTCTACCACATGGGAGGTCCGTGGTTCAAACCCTGGGCCTCCTTGACCCATGTGAAGCTGGCCCATGTGCAGTGCTGATGTGTGCAAGGAGTGCCCTGCCACGCAGGGGTGTCCCCCGTGTAGGGGAGCCCCATGCGCAAGGAGTACGCCCCGTGAGGAGAGCCGCCCAGCGCAGAAGAAAGTGCAGCCTGCCCAGGAATGGTGCTGCACACACGGAGAGCTGACACAACAAGATGACGCAACAAGAAGAGACACAGATTCCCGGTGCTGCTGATAAGGATAGAAGTGGTCACAGAAGAACACACAGAGAATGGACACAGAGCAGACAACTGGGGGCAGGGGGAAAGGGAGAGAAATTTTAAAAAAATAAATCTTAAAAAATAAGCGCTCCAACTGAATGTGAAGACTCATTTTTTGCTTGATTTTATAGTTGTTTTGTTATTTATCATCCTGGGACCTTCCGGACTGGGAGAGAGGCAATTACTCTCTTGTGCCACCTGAACTCCCTGTTCTGTTACGTCTCTTATTCTCTCCTCTATGTCTCTTGTGCCATCTTGCTGTGCCAGCTCTCCATGTCGGCTGGCACTCCTCACAGGGCGGCTTTCCCACACCGAGCGGCATTCCCACACAGGGCAGCACTCCTGCACACGGCGACATTACCACGTGGGCCAGCTTGCCCTCACAAGGAGGCCCTGGGCATTGAACGCTGGACCTCCTATATGGTAGACGGGAGCCCAGTTGGTTGAGCCACATTTGTTCCCTAAAATTTTTTTCTTTATAACGTAAAAGCAACTTGGAAACAGGCAGTCCGTAGCTGGTACAGCACCTCCTTGAAAACCAAGGACCAGGCCGCTCCTAGCTTCCACTCAGCCCATCCTGAGGTTTTTTGCCTTTATGGTCCTGGACAGCTGATAAGGCTCCAGCAATCCCACCTTTGTTCCAAGCAGCTGAATAAAGAGAAAGGGCTGCCCTTACTTTGAGAGACTTCCTGGAATTGACACACAAAATATCTACTTGCATCTCATTGGCTCGAACTTACTTGGTCACAACTAGTCCAGGTGTCTGGGAAATGCAGTCTTTGAGCTGCCACAGTCTCAGAGAAAACACATGGATTCTTAGGGGGATGAAGAGGTCAGGTAACCCGCAGTTGCTGTGTATATGTGCTTCATATTTAAAAACAACAAATACTTCTATGCGAAGTGCTAGAAATACAAAGAAAAATAAGCAAAGGACAGTTACATAAGCAGCTATTTTTATAAATGATTCACTCCTATAAGAATGAAAGTGAGGAGCTAATATGGGAGCAGAGGACAGTTAAAAAAATCCAGGAGGGGGAAGCGGACTTGGCCCAGTGGTTAGGGCGTCCGTCTACCAAATGGGAGGTCCGCGGTTCAAACCCCGGGCCTCCTTGACCTGTGTGGAGCTGGCCCACGCGCAGTGCTGATGCGCACAAGGAGTGCTGCGCCACACAGGGGTGTCCCCCACGTCGGGGAGCCCCACGCACAAGGAGTGTGCCCCGTAAGGAGAGCTGCCGAATAGCGCCACACACGGAGAGATGACACAAGATGACGCAGCAAAAAGAAACTCAGATTCCCATGCCGCTGACAGCAACAGAAGAGGATAAAGACGCAGCAAATAGACACAGAGAATAGACAACTGGGGTGGGGGAGAGAAATAAATAAATCTTAAAAAAAAAAAAAAATCCAGGAGGGCAGCCCAGGTGATTTCCCAGCGTAAGTGGCACTTGAGCTTAGACTTGACCAAACGCTGCAGATGCAGAATGAAGGGCAGGAGGATGAGGGCATAATTGTAGGCACAGTCCCCTCTTACTCCCCATATTGTACTGCTTCCTGCTATCTTGGATCTGGATAATTCAGCCTAAACTTTCATTTTCCATGCCACTTCTAAGGGAAGTTAATTCCAATTTTAGAAAGCTCCATTTTAGAGTTTTTCCCTTAAGGGAATGAAAATGGACTTCCTTGTAATGTCATCTGTTGGCCACAGTTCCTTCTTCAGCTGTAACCCCAAGATCGTAACCATATAAATCTGGCTATCTGGGTAGGGAATATATTGGAACACTATTACTTTTGCAACTTGTTTGAAATTATTTCAAAATGTAACATTAGGAAAAAAACCCAGAAACCATAGTCAACAAAAATCATGCCAAACGTCCTGACCAAGAAGGCAGGCTTGTGCTGCTTAGAAGAATGTAGAAACTATTGGAATGTAGGGCAGTTTGTGTGGGAAGATTTATCTGAAAGCAAGACTGACTGAAACCTTCCAGAAATCATTAGTCATCTCAGAAACAGAAGCACACTACAAGAGTTACTTTTATTTGTTCAAGGGCTCATACTGCAAGCATTAAACCAAGCATGTGCTTTGATTCTGTGGGCCCCAATTCACATATTTAGGAAGATTAAAAGCAAACTGTGATCCACATACATGGATGAGAACTAAAGGCTCAAAGATCATCATACTGTAGATTTTCCATTCCTACAGCCTAGAACTCGGATGTCACAGGTCTTTTAGGTCCTTCTGGATATCCCAGAGGGTATCCGCACTCTTCTTGAGCTGAGCGACTTCGTCATCCTTCAACTTCTGGTTGATAACACTGGTCAGTCCCCGAGCGTTCAGGATACACGGAAGGCTCAAGAAGACTTCGTTCTCGATGCCATACATCCCCTGCCAGAAGCAAAGGTATTGAGATTAAGGAATTTGACCAGAGGTGGGAAGTCAGTGGGTCCTATGTTTAAACAGAGAAATAGGAAATAGGAAATAGGATAAACACAAACTCATTCTTTAATTTTCATCACACCTAGGCCTGGTTTTCCCAATACTTATGTTTTGAATTAAATTTTATACAGAGTATGCAAATATGCACTATGATAAAACTAGATTATTTATAAGAAAATATAAATACTGAATGTTATACTTACTGATACACATTAGACTGTAATGAAATGTGATATTATGTCTTCAAATTAAAGTGTATTCAAATATGGTTCTCATTTCAATAAACTACTTTTTGGAAAGGCTAGATATTTCCCATCAACATATCATTCATTACTCTCCACGCTTGTAAAGTTTCTCAGTAATGCTGGGAATCTAAGATGGCAAACAACCTACATAGTCCTGAAGAATAGCTGGAAGTCATTTAAAAAAAAAAAAACCTTGCCCCAACTCTCAAAATTGCTGAAAAACTCGTACAATTTCCAAACTCTTTACCAGTTTTCATGAAGTAATTGATTCATAGCTAAATTATTAGAATACTTAATAAAATTAAACAAAAGTTACTGGAACTGAAAATTTTTATTGCGAAAATTGTCATACCTAAACAAAATAAATAAATTCCTATATATATATCCTGAGACATAGCAATTTTCCAATATTTGCCATACTTAGTTGCAAAGCAGGCACTCAACTACTGAACTACACCCACTCCCCTATTTTCTTTTACTCTATGGCATTCCCCCCATTTTTGTTCTCTCTGCTATTTACTAATGGAAAATGAGTCAGTTGTCTTAAACAAAAACATTACATTGAAACTTTCAAAATTAAAGGAATTTTAACTGTGTTTCAAAAATAATTAACCTCTAAATTATTTTGTTTTTGTCCCATAGGTTTGGAAGGGAACTAAATTTGCTAAGTTAGCAAGTAAAACATCAAAGGCAATCTACTTTCATATACCAATTTGAAATTAAACTATTTTATTCAAATTGCCATTTAATTTTGAGGATATGAATAAATTTCAGAGGTAATATCTAATTCACTACATTCAATAAGGGAGAATTACAAAAATTTATTATATGCCTTAGCCTCTGTAGATTTTGTACTTTTGTTGTTCCAGACAGTTTGCTGGCTAAGGGAGAGAGTTTACGTGAAACACTGAGTTTAGATTAGAAAGAATTACAGATTAGGATTTTATAAATTTTACTTACTCCTACTTTTTAGTATATTCAATCTACAAAATAATGGAATATAATTTTTAAACATAACTGCTATAGTTATTGTTTAGCTCACAAAAAGTTCATTTTCCAATGTTTCTTTTCTTCATCTTCCTTTCATACTCTTCAGTTAATCTACTTAAGAAATACAATGCTAAGAATCATACTCTATTTTTAACAATCTTACCTTCACCATTGTTGACACTGGGTGAATCCTGGATAGATTTTTGAAGAGGGATTCAATCAGATCAGCCACACTTAATCCAATAGCCCAGTTGGTATATCCTTTTAGCTTGATGACTTCATAGGCACTAAGGCAAAAAATTACAAAAGAGATCACTGAAATCAGATTAAACAGATAATGAAACCAGACTGCCTTGGTTTGACTCCTGCTTTTTCTCTGTAATCTTGGGCAACATATTTCACTACGTTATGTCTCAGTGTGTTCATCTCTAAAATGGGGAAAACAGTATCTACTTCTTAAGTTTGTCCTGTTAATGTAAACACTATATGGTAGTAAACATAGTAATGTAAACAACACATGGTAGGCAAGATATTTTGATAAAGACCTTATCTTCTAAGTAAATATTTATAAAGAAAGAAGGTAAAATGTACATTTTCCAACCAATCATACTGACTCATAAACATGTCTATCTCCAAAGATATTACAAACAGGAAGAAAAAGACCATACACTGAAGGGAAAACACATACCTTGCTACTGAGGTACCACTTACTATCATCACTTAAAGTACTATGATCATCCCATTTAAGAACAAAGCGATGATAATGGCTTGCCAGGCAATTTTCTGAGCACTAATTATATACCTCAAAAACAGGTGAGAAGGACTTGAATAGACATTTCTCTAAAGGAGATACACAAATGGCAAATAAGCATATGAAAAGATGCTCAACATCATTTGTCATTAGGGAAGTGCAAACCCAAACTACAATGAGATAGCACTCCACACCCATTAAAATGGCAATTTTATATAACTAAAAGAATTCAAAGAAGGGACTCAGATATTTGTAAACCAATGATCACAGCAATATTGATCAAAATACCCAGTAGATAGAAACAACCCAAGTGTCCATCAATGGGTAAATGGATAAACAAAATGTGGCATATACATACAATGGACTATTTATTCAGCTGTAAAATGGAATGAAGGTCTGATCCATGTGATAGCATGGGAAGACATAATAAGGACACAAAAAGACAAATATTGAATGATCTCACTGAAATAATTATAATAAGCAAATTCATAAAGTCAGAAACTAAAAGTCAGGCTACCAGGGACTGGAATGGGGTAAGGGAATGGGGAGTTAATGCTTAATTAGTACGTAAGTTCTGTTCGGAGTCATGGGAAGTTTTGGTTATGGGTGGTGGGTAATGGTAGCACAACATTGTGAATTTAACTAATGCTACTGTATCATATTTTTGAACACAGTTAACAGGACATTTTAGGTTGTATATATGTTACTATTATAGAACACAAAGTTTCTTTAAAAAACCATAGGACTGTACAATAGAGAACCCTAATGTAAACCATGTACTATAGTTCATAGTGTAATTGTAATAATATTACTTCATTAATTTCAATGAAGTTACCCTGCTAATTCGAAGAGAAAATTATAGGGATAACTGTGTGGGGGAGGCGGTATATGGAAACTATTTTCTACATGATTTTCCCATAAACCTACAACTTCTCTAATAAAAAGTAGTTTTTAAAAAGGCAACATCTTTAGTTGAGTGTGGAAAGATAAATGCAGCACAGCTTAAGCACTTTCAGTCATCAATCAGCAAGCATTTATTTTAGGCAATTATGAAAATAATAGTGTCTGTGTACATTTCTCAATAAGTCAACCTTGTTTATTGATGAGGCAATTTGAAGGCCCTTCTCACTTTTAATTCCCTGTTTTATTCCTGTTATCTCTACAACAGAATTTCTCCAGAAAAATAAACATTTTATTTGGACTGTTACAGTGAATTTAACTAGTTATTGTACAGGAGTTCTGTCTGTATCAAAAAATACTGGCTGTTATACTTACCTGAGTATGTTTACCTGAGGAGACAGTCATAAAAAATGTTTATACTTTTATCCATGCAAAGATGAAATTAATTGGCTTAAATCAATCCCCCTTCTACTGACCTTTCAACCACCATCTTATGTACTTCCTTCCAATTTTCACTGTCATTGTCCGTTCCCATATCTGGATTCAGTTCCTGAAGAGAAACTCCTGCCACATTCACTCCACTCCACACAGCCACTGTAAAAACCAACAATTTGGATATTTCTTACACTTTGTATCTGACCTTTTACCTTTCAATAACTTCACGGCCAAGCAGAATGCTGTGTCATACTTACAGAGAATATGAAATTCCTTGCCTTTCTCCTGGAATTGTGAAACTCATGAGGGACTCTAGTTTGGGGTGACTCTAAACTTTTGGTTCTAGGAAATTTTAACTTTCCTCCCGCTTATTTTTCTGGGTATAAGCACTCTTCTTCTAATGAACAACACAAATTCTAGAATAAGGCCCAAATATAGTCTAATGATCTCTAGATCCTTTAATGCCCAAGTTTAGGTTATCTCTTGAAAGATACGCCTTGTATACACAGTGAATATTTTTGGTCTTAACTGGAAGCAATAGTTCCTTCCAAGAAGGCCTCCAGGGGCGCAGCAGCACAAGGGTGTCATGTCCAGCTGACAATCCGAGCCTTTCCTGAACCCAAACTAACCTCTTGCCTCCCCTTAGGATCCCCCAGCCTGGCCAAAAGTTTATTTTGAAGATCTAGGGACACAAACATGAATAAAGACATTCTCTGTGCCATGGACAAACTCAGAAATTACTGGGAGAAACACAAGTAAAGAAATCTAATGCAAAGGAACACACGCTATCACAGAGGTATGGAGAATATAATAAAACATAAATAAGGATCTACTTAATCTAGAGGAAAAGAGTGCCAGAAAAAGCTACAAAAAAACAAACAGGCATTTGGACTAGGCCTTGAAAAATAAGCATGTGTTCCACATGGACTTTTAGGGAACATTCTGGAGTCAGGAAATATGAGCAAAGGCCTCGGGTTAAGGCCAGTATGGCTAGAATCAGCTAATGAAGCCCAAAGCTGTTTCATGGTCAAATAAGGCCCCCGTTGGGTCCACAACTTCTGCCAATTCAGGTTAACTGTTGAGAAAACTAGGGTATTTTCATGTTTTTCACAATGAAAACTATGAAATCTACACAGTCATGTCTTTGTGACACTTGTTTTAGTTCCTGTTCATTTCATGTAGACTATACCAATCAATATGGAAATAGAAAAAGAAAGATTCCTGGAAAAGGTGATACAGAAATGAGTGGTCAGAAGGCATGGTTCTAGTTGTAGTTATGCCACTAACTAGTGGAAGGACCGTCAACAACTCAATTCCCCTGCTGTGGCCTCACATTTTCTTCATAAATGCAAGTCTTCAATTAGAGAATGTGTATTATCCCTTCCACATCAATGGTACTACTAATAACTAATAATTATTGTAATAGCTAACTTTTTTTTCCATACACCAGGCCTTGTACTAAATACTCTTCACATAAGATATAGGTAGTATAATAGTCCTCATTCTACAGATGAGGAAACTTTAGAGATAGATGTTAAGAATTTGTCAAAATAACACATCTTTTTAAGACGGCAGAACAGGGTTTAAAATCTGGGGGCTGCCTGACTACAAATTCTGACAAGGCTTTGGATAGGAAAAAATCTTGGGTGAAATGATACGATGTGTGAGAAAAAAAAATCAGTGTTCTACAGATGAGCACAAATAAATTATGTAATCATTGTAAGGGCAAATTTTTATAACACCAAGTTAAACTTTACTCAAATCATATTACAAACTGCCACTAAATTCAAAAGAAAATTTACACTTTTTTTAAGGGAGAAAATAGCCTCCCATACTTACTGCAGGGCAGTAATTTATTTAGTAAATATTATTAATAATAATAAATAACAGTAAAATGTTGTAGGTTATTACAGTTATATACCATGAGCTCACTCAATATATTTTTAGTTCAATAAATATGTTTAGATTTGTGGAACAGAATCAGAATTGTTTATAAATATTTTACATGGAATTGGGACAGAAATAATAACTTAAATGAAGAGAGTAATTAAAAAAATAAACATTTAGAATAAACTATTTTTCATTGTTTCAAAACAAAGTATTACATAATAAAATAGTGCAATTTAACTTTAATTTTTTTTTACAATGACTAATTTATACCCAACTGATCCTTACTTCCATTTAAATTCCTAAAGTAAACATTTTAGAGATTTACCATTTCTTACTACTAAAGGGATTGAGATTTATGACTAATAGTTTATTAAAAATGAGATTGTGTTTGAAGATTTATTTTACATTATAGAATAATGGATACAGCTTCTTCAAAAGCTTTTGTTACACGAGTCATTCCTCCTTCAATAAACACCATGGATATAATAGCTCTGTCCCCTGAAAGGGCCTAGAAGCAAAGTAACAACAATTGCAACCAGCATGACTATCCGCAGATCTTTGCTTCTAAATACTATTTTCCACTAAAAGGAAACAGGACACACTGGCGAAACAGATGATTCTAAGGTGGGGGAGGAAAAATACAAGATGAGCCTGATGCATCCTATAGTGCCAGAAAGCAAGGAGGTGCTCAAAAAACCCAGCACCATTACAGTAGTAACTAATTCAACCAAGAATCATCAATGGATATTAAAGGTAGCAGTAAAGTGTGAAGAGGAAAAAGATTATTTACCTAGTCTCAAAGTATCCACCCACCAATTACTTACGAATTACAACGGAAAAACAGTCACTCCACACTAATGAACCTAACACATTAATCACAGTTAACATCACCAATAATGAGACCCGCTGACTTGTGACCTTTTGATTAGGATACCCTGAGGACACAGCAGCCCATCTATGGTGCTCATGTCAACAGCGTATAAACCTAACCATGAGGAAGCAATCAGAAAAACCCAGACTGATGATGTACATTCTACAACGTAACTCACCTAACCCTTAAAAAATGGCAAGCTCCTGAAAGACAAACAGAAACTTCCAGATTAAAGGAGACTAAAGAGGGAAGTGGATGTGGCTCAAACGATTGAGCTCCCACCTACCACATGGGAGGGCCTGGGATCAGTTCCCGGTACCTCCTGGAGAAGACAAGCAAGACAGCAAGCTGGCTCAACAGGCTGCCATGTGCAGCTGATGCAACAAGATGGCACAAAGAGGAAGGACAATGAGAGAGACAACCAAGCAGGAAGCTGAGGTGGCTCAGGTGATTGGGTGCCCCTCTTCCAGAGGGGAGGTCCCAGGTTTGGTTCTTGGTGCCTCCTAAAGAGAAAATGAGCAGACACAGAGACTACACAGTAAACGGGACACAGTGGGCAAAGAGTGAGCACAAACCATGAGGGGGGAGGATTAAATAAGTAAAATCTTTAAAAATTGAAAAAAAAAAAGTGACTAAATTAAAAAAAAAACTAGATAAAACAATGAATCCTGACCTGGAAAAACTCTGGAGGGATTAGATAATATTGTAGTGATAGCTGGAAAATGTGCTTAATAAAATTTCTTCACTTACACAGCTCTGAAAATTCTAAAACTAATGGAGCTGGTTTTCTATGAATCTAATTGTAGAAGTTTACTCTTTGCACTTAATTCCTTGCAGGATATTAACCAGACCTTCTCAGTTTTGCTTACAGGACTAACATATCGGTCTCAAAGCAAACCAGACAGAATGATGTACCTCTGTAATTTTTCTCAGAGATAAAGAGCTTGATATCCTTGAGCGGGTGGCTGAGAAAGAAGCAGCGAAGGCTTCCACCTGCACAATCTAAACTGGTTTATTAGCCACTGAAATCAACGGCAAGTCTGATGTGCTTAGGACAACACAGGACAGAGAAATTGCATGTTCCCTCCTCACAAGACCCCTGGTGTCACTTGTTTTTTTATTGTTTTTCTTCTCACCTACCCATATTCTGTTTTTCTTTTTTCTATAAAAACCCTAGCTCCCATTTTCACTTTGAACTGGTTTTGGGAGGATTCCCCCACTTCCTTGCTTGTGTACTTGCAATAAATCACCTTTTCACTGAGAGAAATGTTTCTCTTTTGTAGCACCAGATAGGGTGGGCCCTTCTATTGGAAACAGCGGAGCTTATGGTAACAATATCTGTGCTACATTTCCTGATTCTGACAACTATAATGTGCTTATGGAGAAGAGGGTGGGATGACTGCAATTCACACTCAGGTGGGTTTGGGGGAAAAATACAGATAGATCAACCAACCAATAGACAGATATGAGAGTGAGAACAAGTGTAATAAAGCAAATGAGAGTGACAATTAATTGCATGATTCCTGAAACGTCTCTGAAGTAAACAGTAGTTTCTAAAATTAAAAAAAAAAAAATTTTACCACTTGAGTCGCCATGTTCTCCCAAAATCCATCCATGGCAGCTGGTGGGATGAACGCCAAGTTTTTCAGCCATAAGATAGCGAAATCTAGCAGAATCCAGATTGCACCCACTTCCAAACACACGGTGCTTGGGTAATCCACTTAATTTCCAGGTAACATATGTTAGAATATCCACTAAAAATTAAAAAACATATATATATAAGCAAATTAAAAACTGACTTCAACTACTTCATCAATTAGTCGGTGCATTCCTTTCTTCCTCCATTTGACTTTCCCAAATGAGATGTGGCCAGAAAGACATAAATACTTTAACCTTTCATAGTTTGAGATGATGGGAGAGAAAAGAAGAAAATTTAAGTCTTCTTTAGAAGGAAACTGCAAAATATGGAAAGTACAATATTATGTTTTTATATTTACGTAATTTCTTGCCTCAGAAATACCTAAGAAAAAAATACATAAGAACCTTAGAAATGGACATATTTTAAACTGAAAGAATGGAAGAAGGGTTGAATCAGATCATCACTTAAGTTTATTCTAATTTTAATATTCTATGATTGTAATAACTGCCATCATAAACCAAATTTGGTTACCCAATTACCAAAAGAAGCGCTTTTACTCTCCTTGGGCCTGCCGTACTATGCAATAAGTTGTTATAATACAAAACATTACATGCCTACTATTTAATGAAAAGGTCTCCACGACAGAACCTTTGCTCTGACGTGGCACATCCTCAAGACTTCATGAGGTAAAACTTTGGCTGGTCCATATGGGATCACAGCACTTTAAAGCTAAGTTATAAAAAGTGCAAACACGTATGCCTGAAGGCGGCCAAGAACTGGAAGTCAATCTCACACTTTCCACCTCCACACTCACACAGATTCTACAAGATATTTGGAGGGCATTTTGGACTGGATATTATATAAACTCTGCCTTGCCAATTTTGATTTAACGGGACTCACTAGAGCAAGAGACTTTGAAGCTATACCTGAAAAGTTGTATAATCAGCGTGCCTTAGGCACAGAATGGAATAACTGAATATGTGCCAGCCATTTGTCATTCTTGTCTATAGCTATCTGCCACATATATTTTTAGGAGTTCTATATATAAGACTTAGCTATTCAGTAAACCCCAATCAGGTTTGCAGAGAATAACACTGAAATAAGCTGTCCTTGTTGGCTCTCAACTCTCCCAATATTCAGTAAACTCATAAGGATTCCCCTGTCTTACAATCTTCTCTCTGTGAAGTATCAGAGACCACCAGTTTTATCATTTTATCCATCTATCTATTATGCTCAACAATAAGCAGTAAGTTTTGTGGCATACTATGAACAAATGAAATGTGGAATAGTGAATTTAAACTACTTAGGTTTAAGTAGTAGAATTCTTTCACACCATATTTTAGTGTTATTCCACAAATGTTGATTTAGCAAGAAAAGCAGTTAAAATATTTGGCTTTAGCATGCTTCTATCTTTAAAACAGACTGCTTGAATAGTTTCTTAAACTCTGCCTTTCAAAATCAATCTGATTCAATTATGACAGGTTTTGGAAACAAGGAAATTAGAATGCAACTTCCAGAAAACAGGTCAAACCTGCCAAAATGTTTCTTATGAACTGAAGCTACATTCAGATATTTCATTATGTATCTCAGAATAATCTTTACAAAGCCTTTAGGCATTGTAACAAACCCATAACGAAACAGAGGAAATTGCTTTATATAAAGTTCTGCTGCCTTTGAATGCTTGGCCCAGGGCAATGACATTTGTTATGCAAACACTACTCTTTTTTTTTTTTAAGATTTATTTTATTTATTTCTCCCCCCCCTGCCCCCAGTTGTCTGTTCTCTGGGCCAATTGCTGCATGTTCTTGTCCGCTTCTGTTATTGTCAGCGGCATGGGAATTTTGTCTCTGTTGTTCCGTCATCTTGTGTCAACTCTGTCTGTCTGCAGCGCCATTCCTGGGCAGGCTGCACTCTTTTACGCTGGGCGGCTCTCCTTATGGGGGACACTCCTCGCCCGTGGGGCTCCCCTACCTGGGGGTGGGGGACACCCCCGCGTGGCACGGCACTCCTTGCGTGCATCAGCGCTGTGCATGGGCCAGCTGCACACGGGTCAAGGAGGCCCGGGGTTTGAACTGCGGATCTCCCATGTGGTAGACGGACGCCCTAACCACTGGGCCAAGCCCGCTTCCCCCAACACTACTCTTTTCAAGACTTATCACAAAAGACGTGTGAATTGCTTCACTTAGTTGAATAATAGAACAGATTTTTAAAATTCCCCAAATGAACAAACAAAACCACCCCAAAACATCTTACTTAAAAGCGCTGCGCTCCAGGGGATAATCATACCTGGGTTGGACACCACAATGATGATGCAGTCGGGACTGTACTTGATGATCTGCGGGATGATGAACTTGAAGACGTTAACGTTCCTCTGGACGAGGTTGAGGCGGCTCTCGCCCTCCTGCTGCCGCACTCCTGCAGTCACCACCACCACCTTGGAGTTGGCAGTCACAGAGTAGTCTAGGCGACAAGAGGGAGAGCGGGACTTCACTGATTTTATTTTTATTATTTTATTTTTTAAAAATGGGACTTTAAAACGCTGGTCTTCCTGAAAGCACAGGACACAGGAGCTTCAGGAACTCGTGAGCGAGTTGCGTCTGCTGTGCCAGCAGGTTTTGAAGTTCATTGCTCCAGTGGCTGCTTCTTTTCCTCCTTGAGCTTCGCAGAAACAATCCAACCACAAAACTGGCTCAGAGAAAGGATGGAAGACACAAAGGCCTCCAGTTCCGTTTAGGACTAACAAATACAGGTTGCTATTGACTTTAGAGGACAATGAATTGTTAAGAGGAAAACGAGCCCAGAGGGCGTGACCTCCAGTCCAGCAGGCAGCCGTCCAACAAATAAAGCGATTTGAGGTTACTTTTAGGCTTGAAATGTTGATTAAATCTGTGAAGGGGAAGGCAGGCACTAAAGTCTTTGTTCTTGGTTAGAAACTAAAACTTTAGATTTCTAATACTCAAAATATTCTAAGGATGCTTATTCAGTTGAGCGGTATGAGTTTCTCTAGAGATTTTATTTTCCTTCAAGGAAGTATGTCCTTTTCAAAATATACACATTATGATGAATACATAGATGTGACCCACTTGACTTAATAGTTATGGTAGATTCACAGAATTAAAACTATGTGAATGGGGAGCGGATGTGGCTCAAACGGTTGAGTACCTGCTTCCCACATGGGAGGTCCCAGATTTAGTTCCTGGTGCCTCTTAAAAACAAAGGAATGAACAACAAGCCAAAAAAACCCGAAAAATCCAACTCAGGCTGGCTGTGATGTGGCTCAGTGGTTGAGTGCCAGTTTCCTACAAATGGGGTCCCGGGATCAATCCCCGGCCCTAGTACCTCACACACAAAAAAACAAACAACAACAACAAAAAATCTCTATGATTCTACCAAATACCAATGATTATACACTTTGGATGAATCATATGCTTTATGAATATTTATCAATAAAATTTATTAAAAATGTTTAAAAATGAAAAAAAGGGGGTAATGGCTGAGATTTTAAAAAAATTTTGATTTAAATTTATTAGAGCAATTGTAAATTTACAGAAATTGACTACTAGTAATACTTTGTCAGGGTTCTCTTCCTAAAATGGAGTAAGTATACCATCTAGGGTTGGTGTGGAGATGAGGTAAAACCAAAAAACACTTTACACAGTACCTGCAATGTTGACAATTCAATAAATCACAGTTCCTTTTAGTAGTAGTGCTGTCACAATTTATTTTGGAGGCCCCCATTTCTACACTGGGGTGGCGGTAGCACTGCATAGAGGTAGTTAGAACACGAAGAGATTTAGTTTCTTCAGAGAACTCAAATTACTTCGTACTCAACTATTTTGGGGGATCTGAAACATTCCCATTCTCAGACACAGGTGAACAAGTAGGTATGACACAATATGCTAAAATGTATTGTAACTAATGCCATGGAATCCTCCGGGTGAGCGGGTTACAGAGATGAGATCTGAATTTGTCCTTGAGGAGGAACTGGACCTAGAGGAGGAGAACCTGCCAGCGCTAGATTCATCAGGTGGAGACGAGAGAGGAGGACGCTGAAATAAGTGGGTGTGAAGGCTGTGTCAAGTGGGTGTGAAGGCTGTGTCCAAATTGTGAAGACCTATACAGGCCTGGGAGACTCAACAGAGCACAGACGAAGGTATATAAAAAAGCAAGACATCTATTAGAGAAAGACAGACATTCGAACTTTCATTTTAGAAAACACGTTTTAGAAATAAAGGTAACTGCTATGAAACCTGACATACATGATTATGCTACCTGCACATTTTTAGCAGAATTGGAGGAAAGCAGGTCTAGAAATTAATGGAAAAAAAATTGGCTCGTGGGTAAAAGACAGTACAACAGTATAAATCGCAATTTATTTTTGCCATTTAGTGACTTACATCAATGATCACTTATGGCTAACAAACTCATTTTTTAATAGCTGTCCCTTAACAAGTTAATGTAAAAGTAATAGAATAGAATACAACGTGAAGAATATCTTTTTATAAAATGAGAAAAAGGGAAAATTATTTTATAACTAGATGAAACTTTTGCAGTTGTTAAGGAAATTACTAAACCAGATCATGAACATTTTAGTGTTAACGGTTATTGAAATGGCTGTACCAACAATCCCCTAGTTAAAAAGTTAAGTGTTTAGGATCTAAAATGTATTCCAAATGTATTTTCGTCCTGGAAAATACTACTGTACCTTTATCTGCCACAATTTTAGGAGTCTGAAGAAATAAGCTTCCATGCTGCAGATCCATCATTTCTCCTTTGAGTTTATCTTCCAAAACATCCACAAGGGCAAGTTCATCAGTCAGAGACTATATAAGCACAAAGACAGGTGTTAGTACCCTCAACTCAAAGATGCCTCAGCTCTCAATCCGTCCCAAAGGGAACTTTCTAATAGCGAAGCATCGAATGTATAAAAATTCTGAGAATTTTAACATGGAGTCAGGGCTGCCCCTTCAACAGTTTCATGATAAAAAGTCTTGAATTATAAGCTATTAATACTCAAGGCACCACTCTTTCAGAATTTCATTTTTTAATACTCAGCTAGAATTAAATTTTTTTTAAAAAATATTTTATTTATTTCTCCCCCCAGCCTGCCCACGCATTTGTGCTCGCTGTCTGTTCTCACTGTCCGTTTGCTGTGTGCTCTCTGCATCTGCTCACTTTCTCCTTAGGAGGCACTGGGAACTGAACCTGGGACCTCCCATGTGGGAAAGAGGCACTCAATTGCTTGAGTCTTCTCTGCTCCATGCTTTGTTGTGTCTCTCATTGTGTTTCTTCTTTGTGTCTCCTTGTGTTATCTTGTTGCATCAGCTTACCATGCTAGCCTATCGCCCCTTTGGGTCAGCTCGCTGTCTTGCTCATCTTCTCTAGGAGGCACCGAGAATTGAACCTGGGTCCTCCCATATGGTAGGCAGGCGCCCAAATGCCTGAGCCACATCTGCATCCCTAAACTGTGAGCTATTTATGAAACCTATTTGGATCAACAGTAACACCATGGTTCACTGTAAAGGGTTCATAGTGAAGAGACTCTGATACAGAAAGAACCCTGGGAAGTGTATGCATCTCTACAGCCACTCCCAATATGAGTATCTGAGAGCATCTTGAAGAACCAAGAATATGAGTTCACATTAGCGTAAGAACTAGAGTTCTGCCGAAGCTGGGAATCTTCAGGTTGGCTCTAGATCAACTAAAATGTCTTGACTTGGTACAAAGTGTAAATCATGGTGTAAGCTATAGTCTGAGGTCAGTAGCAATGCTTCAATGTATTTACCAAGTGTAGCAAATATATACACATGAATGTAAGATGATATATAATAGGGGAAAATGTGAGGGAGTCGGGGGTATATGGGAATCCCCTAAATTTTTGATGTAACTTTTCTGTAATCTAAAACTTCTTCAAAAATAAAATTTTAAAAATTTTTTAAAATGTCTCAGTGGGGAGAGGTAAAAGAACCTTACGGAAAGAGGGGTCTAGGACTAACAGATTTTCCATACATGATCAATCGAGATGAGCGTTACCTCGGAGTTCTCGTTTTCTATTCCAACTGTCACCCCCTGCCCCAAAATAAAACCATATCCAAATACTATTTAATCTTAATTAGCATCTAATTTTCCATGTACTCTTAGTCTACGCATGAATAGTGGGAGATAAAAAGCCCCACACCCTGGATTGTCCCTCAGTCAACATGTGTGTTCATTCAATTCCTTGATCTTTCCTTCCTGTAAAAATGTATGTATATGACAGTTAATCTAAATTTTCAAACTTTTCAGCCTGCAAGTCAGTTACTCTGTAGAAGCCCCTGTCTTACCAGCTCTTGATAAAGCGGTCTCTCTCCTTCTGAAACATCGGTAAAATACCTCCCTTTATGTCGGGGGGCTGCTAGTAAAATAATCACCGTATGGTAGTATACCAATGTTAGTGTACCCTTAAAAACTTACATACTTCTTCCAAAGGTAGTGTTATAATCAACTACACAAGATTAGGGAAGAATGTAGATTATGGGTTCACTTTGAAGGATAAGATGGAATAGCCTAGGCTAGAACTTGGGGCAAGAGGAAGATACTGGCCAGCAAAGGGGAACAAATCATAGTGGGAGGTGAGACAGTCAGAGAGAAAACCTGAACCCCTCCCAAGTGCTTGGGCAGGTCCCACTCCCGCCGGATGCTCAAAGAGCCGGTGCCCGACCCCAGGGGCCCGGCAGCTGGCACCCCACAGGAAGTGCCCAAGGAGGCTTCCTGCCAGGGCTTCTGAGGCTGAAGCTTCCCTGCTGCCAAAGGTGTTCTTAGTTCTAAGCAAACGTATAAAATGCCCATTCTGTGAATTGGGGATTATTTAAAGTTTCTCATTTCCTTTACATCAAATGCTGGCATGAGATTTACAGGTTTGAGGCCTTTCAAACAGCTCTATTCCTTTGCAGCCTTTGACAAGATCACACAAAATCCTCATTTGTGGTTTTTTTAAAAAAACATAGTGTAACTGAGTTAGACTCATTTATAAATTCCCCACACATGGTTCTTCTGTCCCTTCTATTTGAACCTATAATTAGCACTATACTTGTTAAATATATGTCCCTGAGACTTAAATCTTCCATCTGCTCATGTGCCAGTTGAGCCCCAACTCTCAGCAGAGTTGCAACACCTACTCTCCAGTTCACTGGACTCACCCAGGACAACTAACAAGGAGATGATGATGGACAACGCCCACTCCTAAAAACAGTAAAAACAGAGTATCTGCAAACAAGACAGTCCCACCCACCTGTCCTATGGACGCTAAGTGCCCTCTCAACCTGAAGCAGAGCGGTTGTGCCCACAGCCAAATCCTCAAGATTGGGGAGTGAACAATGGACTTTTAGGCTTATTCTATTACAGACATATTATTATTCTAGTAATGGAAGAGCTTTTATCATTTATATGAAGGCAGTGGTTACCAGAGGTTTTGAGGGGAGGGAGAGGAAAGAATAGGTGTAACACAGGGACATTTTGGGGACACTGGAACTATCCTGCATGATATTGTTAAAATGAGGCAAACCAGTATACATTTTGTCAAAACCTATAAAATTGTGTGGGGTGAATATAAACTATAATGTAAACTGTATTCCACGGGTAGTGGCAATGCTTCAGCATGTGCTCATCAATTGTAGCAACTGTACCACACATATGAAAGTTGTTATTAATGGGGAAGTGTGGGAGGGGGAGGGGTGGGATATATGGGAATCCCCTCTATTTTTTATGTAACATTTATGTAAGCTAAAGCTTCTTTAAAAAATAAAAAATAAATATTAAAACAAAACCCACATAATAATAGCCCAAACAGTATGCCAAGGTCCTGAGCACCAGGAACCTCATTCTAATTTTAGTAACAGCACATGTGTGATGCTGAAGTCAACAGTGAAAGAACTTAGGGCTTAAGTGGAAAGGATGTCACAGGGTCACAGATCCTGTCTCTATTTCGGTGGGTTGAGAGAATGGCCTGAGAAATGCATACTTAGCTGGCAAGGAAAGAAGGGACCCAACGCTTAAAAAGATAATTGTAGCACTGAATTTAGCTGCCTCTGCCCTGATGAAGAGTCTCCAAGGGTTGCAGCACAAACAAAGTATGTGGCTAAGTACTGACACTACTGTTTGGCTTAAATACATCTCCTGCTCTTTTCACATATTTTATAGCCTATGAATTTATTACATGTATACTTCACTTAAAGCTGTAAATATATTTTAGATTGTCTGAAAGAGCAAGGTTTAGATTAATCACAAGGCGGTAATCTTGTTAAGGAGCAATGTCAGACAGAAGCCAAGAAGATCACAATTGAAACCTAGTTTAACCTATTACCAAATGGCTTTTAATGCAAAGTCCTGGGTGGACAACAGAGAGTCACAAACTCCGCCTCTCGTTCCCTCTGGAGGCTGTTGTCTAAAATGAAGCATTTTATTAAAACACTTTGAAGACGGCAAGCACGCAATGATTCTGTAAATATCTATAGAGAGAGAGAGAGAGATGACAAAGAGAATATGAAAAAGCATTAAGAATGGTAAACCTAGGCGAAGGGTATTTGTGAAAGCTTTCAATCTTGCAGTCGCCACTTTAATGAGATTAAATGTGGCACCATCAGTAAACGGGCATGTGGAACGTCATGTGCCTCCCACGCGGTGCATCACAAGGACATGACATCACCTGGCTGTAATCCCGCCCCCCAAAGTTAACCTGAACCTAACTATGAGAAAACATCGGACAAACTAAACTGAGAGACATTTTAGAAAACTGACCTGACTCTTCAAAAATGTCAGTGACAGGAGTGAGTAACAGTTCCAGACCAGAAGACTAGAAACATATATACGCACTTAGATTGGCATGAAAACAGCTATAAAGGGCATTGTTGGGACAACTGGAGGATTTCAAGCACAGAGAAGACTGTATTAGATAATAGTATTATATCAATGCTAAGTTCTGTGGGCGTAGTAAGTCTACTGTGGTTATACAGGAAGATTCTATTCTCTTAGGAGATACATGCTCAAGTATTTAAAGATGTAGTGTCACAATGCTTGCAAGTTATTTCAAATTGTTCAGGAGAAAAATCACCTTTTACTAGTCTAATAAAACCGTGAAGTGCCTTAAGAGATTGTCCACACATGCTGGAATTATCTATCATGTAAGGTTCTTGAAATGTACCTTTCCAAGAATGCTGATGGCACATGCCATACCAACTTGTCCAACACCCACTATAGTGATCTTATTGTTCGGGACTCCGGCCCCTTCTTCTGCAACTGGTGCAATCAGCTTTTCCTTAAGAGTGGCCATTGTGCACTGCAAGAAAGTAAAGAATCAAAATATTATACATATAGCTACACATCTCACTGGGAATGATCCTTAAAATGTTATTGTTGCAATTTGTGACCTAAAGGACAGTTTACAATGGATGTGCCTAATGATATCCTGCAACACAAAATATTTTTAAAGAATCATGTCATCCATTTAATGGACTTAAGACGAACACTATGGCAAAACCCTAAGAATATTTTTTTCCCTTTCTACCTTCAAATTCATGTTAGTATATAGTAAGTTGTAACAATTTTATCTTGTGGCTGTTCATTTACTGGCTAAAAGACACGAATATTTACATTTGAGTTAGCAGACGTTTTCCCCTCATTGAGAAATTTATAGGTTCCCATGTGAACTAAGTTGGCACCCAACATTAACCTGTATTTAAGTTGGTCTAAAATAACTGTGGTGAGCAGTTGCGGATATAATTTCCATGACTACTGTCACTCTTGGAATACAGGAACTGGTTCTGCTACTTTAAAGTCTCACTTAAAATGTGTCAGAGTGCACTGGACGTACCGTCTGAGATTAATAAATACTCTATGACAATATCATAGTGATAATAAAGCGTATGTAAAATCTGTTAAGATATTATTCTGAATTCCTTAAAGTGTATCTCAGAAGCTTGTTGGATGGTGGGCAAATACCTTCCCTTGATAGGGTTATATTATGAGAATGCCAGCTTTTTAATCAGTTTCATTCCAACCATCAAAATTAAAGCCAAAAATTTCACCTCTGTAATAAAACTATATAAAAAAAAAATAATAGGGTGGGTTGGGGAAAAAATACACCTAATGTAAGATATGGTCTACAATTAGTGTGATATTTTGATGATGTTCTTGCATAGTTTATAACAAATGTTTCACACCAATGCAAGGAGTTGGTGGTGGGTGATGTATGGAATGCCTGTATGGTATGATGCATGTTTATTTTGTAAGTTCACTTATTGTTGAAGTATGTTCATTTATGAATGACATTCTTCGTAAAATATTTTAAAAATTAAAGCCAAAAAATAAAAATAAATCAAATTTAAAAAGAAGAAACTTGTTGGAAAGCATTCCATATAGTAACATACAGTAACATCACTTTATAGGTGACATAGATAATCAGGGGAGTTTTCTGGATAACTGAAATAAATGGCAAATCTTACTGAAACATTAATTCCATGTCAATCTAGTACACAAAATATACTGCTCTGCCTTCGTAAACAGCAACAGTACAGATCACAAGTCTTTTCTCCATAATTAATAACCACTTACAATTATAATCCACCTGATTGTCACACCTGAGATCACAGTACATGCGTCATGGTCTTTCAAAGTGACCCTGATACGGTCTTGTTTTTTGCTTCTAACAACACTAAATTCAGCAACTGTATTTGTGAAATAATGGTAAAGTTTCAAATTGCATAAAGTGCTCAATTTTTTATTTTTTTGTTCAATGGCTATTTTTGGGGGTTGTGGGGGAATAACGCCCATCTATAAAGACAAGTTGAAAGAAGAGTGCTGCCTCATTCTGCTTTACAGAGCAACTTGCAGCCTTCTCCTGAATGCTCGCAGAAACTATGCGATGGTGTCTCCTGAATGCTCGCAGAAAACCATTCGATGGTGTCTCCTGAATGCTCAGAAACTATGCCATGTTGCGCAACTGCCTTCAAATACATGACTTTACAGTGAAATCCCTGTGTCCTACATTTTGAGCAGAATCAGAGCAAAAAAAATGCTGCGCCTGTTCTTGAGCAGGGATTCAAAGGCAGTTTCTTTCCACGTAAGTGTATTTTTGCTGGTTGGTTTATTTCCCATACTCTAGGTACAAGGGAATCCAGCAAGCAGCAGAAAACAAAAATCAAGTAATAGATGTTATACAAATAGGGATAAGTTATTCAGGCAGACGCTAAAAATTAAGTTCATTTTTGGTAATTTCAGAAACTACATTTGTAGAGGCTCTCGCCAGTACTAATTTTTGCCCTCAGATCTTTCTGGAGAAAAGTGCTTCTTTGATGTTTCCTTAAAAGTAGGAGTTAAAGAATTTAGGCGGAAGTATTTTGCAGGCTGTGCCAAGATCCGGGTGTTAGAAGTGAAGCCAAATAACAACGAAGCCGAGGAGAAATAGCCTCCGGCGACCAGCCCTTCTCTCTCTCTCTCTCTCTCTCTCTCTCTCTCTCTCTCTCTCTCTCTCTCTCTCTCTCTCTCTCACTCACACTCACACACTGACCTGTGGTTATAAACGATTAGAAAGGAAACTCAGCAGTGGAGCTCCTCTTTGCGGCCTCTCAGCCGTGACCTTGCCTCATTTCCTCTCCCGGCAAGAGCCAGCTCTTCCGCCCACCCCCGGGGGCCGCGCGGGCTGATCTCCGCGGCCACCTCTTCCTCCCCGGGCCGGCGGGTCACGAGGGAGGCAGCAGCCTCGATCGAGCTCCGCCGAGAAGGTCGCTAGGGGGAAGTCCAGGCCTTCCTTACCGTGAGCACCCAGAGCTGGCCCAGTACACACGGCACCCGCGGCATCAGGGAAAAACGCGGCTCGAGAGGAGCGCGCAGGGCGCGCAGGGCTGCGGGGTGGAGGCCGGCGCGCCGGGCGAAACCTGAGCATCCCCGACGCATTCACCCGCATCCCCGCAGGCGCCGGGGCCGCCCCGCCGCGACCTTGAAGTCGCTGCCAAGGCCAGGTCCAAGGCCCGCCAGCTCGCTGCCCGCAGTCCCGGCCCCTCGGGCGTGTCCCGGGCCCCCGCCTGCGGGCTCCTGCGCCGACGGGGGCCGCCGCGCACCGACCCAGCACCCGCGGGGCCGCTTTTAACCGCGGATTCAACAGGCCCGGCCTCCCCCCCCCCCCGCGCCCCCGGACGGCAGCCCGGCCCGGGGTTGAGCCCCGCGGCGGGGCGGACGGGCACGCGCCGACCCGCAGGGCGCCCCCCGCTCCGCCGCCACCCGGCCCGGGGCCTGCGCCCGCCGCGCCGACACGCGGGCCCGGGCCCAAGTCCGGATGCTCAGGGCCGGGCACGGGGGACGGATGCGGAGGACAAACGTCCTTCTGGGGCCTTCCCCTGGCCACGCGTGCGCCCGGATTCGGGGGCTGAGCTGGAACCTACCGGGAGGGCGAGGGCTCTCGAGGGCGCTCCGATCCGGCCGAGACCAAGTGGGCCGTGCGTCTCCGCGGCGCGGGAGGGAGCTCGGCGGCTCGCGGGCTCCTCTATTGTGATTGGAAACCCGCGCCCCGCCCACCCCGCCCCTCGGCTCGAGCAATCCTCTTCAAGGACAAGGGCCCCAGTGTGCCCGCGCCTCCCCGCCCCCCACCGGGGTCACCTTTGCGCGCGCGAGGCGGCGGCTCCCGGCCCCCGGGGTCCTCAGCCCGGAGGCCCCAGCGCTTCCGACCCGAACCCTCGGGTTGGGGTAGATTTAATCCGAAGAGAAATACATTTTTATTTTGCATCTCGGTTCTACGTTAGACCGCTCTGCTGAGCTAATAGGTTGATGCTGCGTTTCCCCAGGAACTGCAGTGTCGCTTCTGAATGTTTTTAAAAACACCGCTGAGTTCTGATCGTCTCCATCACCAAGTCCGTTGGATGAAAAAATAATGATGGTGTTTTCTCATCTTCAGTCAACAAATACGCTTGGACCGCCCGATAGTTTTGCCTACCAAGTGGTAGTCTCAAGGGCAAATCTTTGCCCTCCAGGGGAGGTCCTGGGGCTACTCAGATGTATTTTTTCTGTAAGTCTTTGTGCATCTCTAAAGCTGGGGTGTTGAAATTCACCCCTATCCTTATCTTCAACACCCTGCAAAAGCTTGTCACCGTCAAAACAGTGTTGAAGGATGAATGAGTGAATGAATGAATGATTAAGCAGTTGCAGGTATTCTGAAGGTTTAGAGCATCAGCTGCATTTTCTTAAAATGCTTTTAGGTACGGCAACTCACAAACTCCCTGTATATGAAAGATGTTTGGTGTTGGTAAATGACTGTAAATTCTATAAATTCTGCCTTAGCTTCATCTCAGTGCCAAGCGTTTAAAGTTCAAAGATGAGTATCACCCTCTCTAGGCCCCAGGAGATGCCGAGGGTACAGTGGACACAGACTCGTATCGTAGACCAGCAGTTACGGTTACAACACGATGTTATGAGGGGTAATGGCGATTGGGTTAGAGCACAATGAAAGCTCAGAGGAAGGATCCTGTAAGGACGGTGCGTGTGGAGAGGAGTTGATTAGCTTAAAAACCCTCCCGGGGTCTCCAGGTTTGACGTCTGGACAGTGAGGACTTCGAAGGCCACTGAAGACACAGTCCAGTTACGAATTGCAAGGAGGTGGTAGCACATTGTTTGTGAATGTCATTGTGGGCCCTGAATTAATATTTGAATGTGGTTAAAAGGGGAAATTTTAGGTTGTATATAGGCGACCAGAATAAAATTTTAAAAATAATAATCCATGGACCTGCACTGCACAGTGAACCGTAAATTAAACCATGGACTATAAATAAGAGTACAATTACACAAACGTGCTCTTCATACGCAATAATGCATAAAGTACAGGATTGCTCAGGAAGAGGTCGGTTCTCTTAGGGTGATATAAAGAGGAAAATACACACACAGAATGAATCACACACCGGTTTCGAGTGCCCTGTTTTGGCCTGAAAACGAAATGTCAGGCAGGTCCGCTCCAGCAGAGCAAATGGGAAAGCAGACCTTCTCCGCAGCTTTCCTGCGGGCTCTCGAGGTACCTGGACTCTGCTTCCGGGAGCCGAGGGTCCCTTCCAGGTAGTCCCCGCGCACTGCACGGGTCTTCAACGTCCCAAGTCCTCTGATGCCATCTATAGCTCGCCGTCCTCAACCCTGCCCTCATTTTACCTGGTGCCAAGCGTTCTTTTCTGAAGTTACAAATACTCTTCTTATTGTAGCAACAGGAAGAAGACAAACAGCTTTTCTGTATTTTTGAACCCAGCATTTAGAATAATTACTTTTTTAGCAAATTCAAGTTCAAGAATCAAATGGAGTGAAAATGCTTACAGTAAAATACACCAGCCCCGGCTCTGTCCCTCTTGCCCCACAGTGCTGACCCTTAGAGCAACTGCTTCTTCTTTCTGGATTCCTGAGCGGTACTTGGAGCCCAGTGTCACCCTCCCTTCCTTCCCGAGGTGGGGGGAGGCTGGATTGCCTCTCGGTTCATGGCTAAGTTACATAAAAGAATTAAAGAACGTGCCATTTAGTTAGGCCAGTGCTTTGTTGAGAAAATGGGAGAAGAGAACAGAAATGGAAGAAACGAACCGGTTACACACCCCCAGCTGTAGGCGAGGGCGCCTGGAGACAGAGCCAGGTGGCTTGCGCGGTGGCCTTTACCAAGCTGCTGATTACTCCTCCCCTTCTGACGTTTGGGGGCGGGGCCCCGGCTGGTTGCTCTTCTGATTGGTTACCCCACCCATCAGTTTCCAACGGGTCCAATGGTGAGGCCCCTTGAGGATATCGGGCTTTTCCATGACCCCAGATCCCTTTCCAATCTTTTTCCAAATGGGATTCTCATGGCCAGGATCTCCTGGGGTCCTTCCAGAAGGCTCCTTGGTGGCGGTCTTTCCTTCTGGGGTTTCCAGGGGGCGTTCCCTGGCCACGTGTTTCACGGCCATGTTTTTCTGCCAGGTTTTGGACCTGCCCTTTCTAAACTAGCCTATCTCAGTCCTTCGAAAACACGTCAGTTTGTGAGGTGGAAAGTATTGTCCCTGAGCATTTTAATGGGAAAGCCCTGGAGACCAGTCTAGGAAACTCAGATTTCATGGAGTTTTACAAAGCAGTATACATCTAGGGATTTGTTTCATGTAATAATTTTTGAAACTTTCGTTGATTGAAAACAGCACAATGTTATCAGTAGTGTAATACATTAATAGCATGTAATAAATGTAATTACTTGAACAAACTACACATAATGAACGCTTTCCATAAATCAACTCATTTAATCCTTATTTCAATCCAACAGAGTGAGCGTTCTTAGAACCTCATTTTACAGATGGGGAAACTGAGGCACACCAGGCTAATAACCTTCCCAAGATTGAAGACAGGGAAGCGTTGAATTTTTCTAGGTTCTTGGCTATGATGTATCAAAGAATTTATGAACCCGCCAGTTCAGTGAGGCCAGTAAAAAGAATTTATTTTGGGAAATGGGGGAGAGAACAGAGCTTGCTGAGAAATGGGAGAGAAGGATGGAAATACACACCAAGAGTTGGTGCGGGCTCCTCTAGGCAGAGAGAGCAAGCTCTGCCTTGTGTGGTCACCTTTTAAACTGTGAAGTTATTCCTCCCCCTTGCTAATGCTAAAGGGAGGGGCCCCAGCTGTAATTGGTTACTCCACCAATGATAGGGGCCAATGGTGAGGCCTGTTTGGAATATCCAAGGCCAAGGAAAGGTCCAAAAAGAGAAACTGGGACCTCAAGTTCAAACTCAAGTTCCCAGCAAGGTCTTGTAGCCATGTTGTCTGTCAGCCATGTTGTGGGTCATCCTCTCCATTCCCCTGTACTAACCTATCTCAAGATTATGGGGAAGTGGTGTACTGTACGTGTATGTATATATTTTAATTTGGAGGTCATTCTTTTTTATTTTTCTTCCCCCACACCCCCCCACACCCCCACACCCATACCCTGCTGTTTGCTGTCTCCATTGACTGTGTGAACTTCTGTTTCTTTTTGTCTTCTCTTCTTGTTTTCTCCTGTAGGCTTCATGGGATTCGATCCTGGGGGCCCCCAAGGCGGAAGAGAGGACCCTGCCAATTGTATTGCCTCAGTTCCTGGTTTCTGCAGTGTCTCACCTGCACTCTCTCCTGCGTCTCTCTTCAGTTGTGTCATCATCTTGCTGCTTCGCTCCCCGGGCAGGCCTGGCACGCTTTTACCTGAGGTCCCAGGGATTGAACCTGGGTCCTCCCATATGGTAGATGGAGGCCCAGTTGCTTGAGGCACATCTGCTTCCCAAGGGGGGGGGGGAGGGCATCATTCTTAATATACTGATTTATTTCCTTTTAAAAAATGCTTACCAAACATTTAATCATTCAGGAAAAAAAACACAATTTATTAAAGCATTTCCATATTTTGAGACATTGCACTTTTTGCTTTGATATTGTATGAATATCCTTGTGCATAGCTGTCATTTGTAGTTTTTTATTCCTTCTTAGGATTCCTAGAAATGAAAGTGATACCCAGCAAAAGCAGGCTCCTTCCTCCTGATGCATCTTTAAAGCCAAATCCTGAGATACTGGTTTCAAAGAGAGAAAGGATTTCTTGATTGCACAAGCAATGGAGCACAGTGGCCCCAAACTGGCCCCTGATCTGCAGAAATTCTATTGTTTTATAACATCAGGTGCCAATGAATAATTGGGGTGAAGCGGAACACAAGGTCCTTCATTAATAAACATTAAGGGGCTGCAGAGGATAGGGTGGGGTTTGCAGGGTAGCAAACCTGCGCCAGCCATAAGGATTTGGGAGAGGGGCATACAGAACAAAGGTCAGTTCCAAGGTCTTTCACATGGATATTAAACTGGGGTGGGTGGAGTGGTTTCCATCCCAATAGTAAGTGCACAAATGTGAGCTCAGTCCAGAGTAACCATAAACAGGGCTGGGATCGTGGTAGCCAGCTTCAGGAATTTCAGGTGTTACTCTTTTGCCATTTTATAATATAAAGGCATCGATGTAATGATTTAATAATCATAATCATTGTTCATTCTTAACCCTTGGTTACATTTCCGCATTAAATAAAATGTATACTTCAAATTTTGTTAGTAAACAATAAGATTCTAAAAGAAATCTATTCCTTTTCATAGGTGAATTATTTATTATTTCAGCAAATTATATTTTCGAGTTTCAAATATTGGCTGCTTACATCACAAGTCAGGATTAATATACTACGATGTGCCTAAGGAATCTGGCCTTGAGAACGAGGTCTAGCCTTTGCCCCAAATCCACCAATCATGCCCATATATTGGAATCCTGATAAAAATCCTAGACTTCAAAGCTCGGGTGGGTGTCCTCAATTGGTGATACGCACTGGGGTCCTGCCTGCATGTGGAGAGGACACGGAGGCTTGCGTTCAAGACCCTGGAGACGCTGCCCCACACCTCTCTTCTTTTGGCTGCTCATTTGTATTTATTCCACTATAATCATAGTGAAGCAGGCTAGTAAGATAGGAAATCAATAGAAGGATCTGGAACCTGACAAGAAGTCCACGTGGACATCAGCAACCCCAAGATGGCTGCTGGAAGACCCTCCCCAAGATTCTGCCACTCAGAAGAATTCTTCCCAGAAACCAAGAGAAGCCCGGATATTCACTTAGGACTTTATCATTGGGCCCTCCTGGGAGATTGATGGGAGAAATAAGCAATCAAAAGAGTAAACAGCTGGAACTCCTTCCCTGCCATAAGCAAAGGGGTGGGATAATTAATAGTTCAAAAGCCAGGCACAAAGACAGAAGGAGGTTTCTTGCTCTCTTGCCTCTGGACCCAGAGTCCAGCTGCCTTCTCCCCTGCTTAGATCACCACTCAAGTAAACCTATAATGGGAAATTATAGCTTGTCAATCTACCTTCTTTATCACTTTTCAGTCCCTTCCTCTCTACCTGGGACCCCTGATCTGTTATTTTCTCCCATTTCTCTTCCCTTCCTATCTAAATAAATTACTGGCCTAACTCATCCAACGTGCTCTTGAAGTTCATTTCTCCAGCATAGTCAAAGAACCTAAATGAAACCCGGTAACTATAGCATAGTGCTTCCCATGAGTCGTTCTAGCAAATTATTGCTCCTAAAGAATTGGTGGGAAGCCCCACATCTGTAGCCAGTTGGTCAGGACTGTGGGTGGCCTGGGCCCCCAGATTTGCGGCTGGTGTCTGGAGGCCCACTCTTGTAGGATTGCCTTCAAGCCCTGGAGACTGGCCTCCCTCCGGGCAGTCAGGACTGAATTGCACTGTCGCTGGTGGTAACGTAGTAGCAGCTAATCCTCCTGAGAACCTTTTAAGCCAGGTGCTATTACTTTCTTTATTTGAAAGGCACAGGGTGGCCAAAAACACTTAATAAGGCTGTGCCTCACAGCTACTAAGTGGTAATGCTAAGATTCAAACCCAGGAGAAAGATTCCAGAACCAGAACCGTCCAGAACAGTACCTCCAAAATTTGGGGAAAAGCTGTATTCTCCAGGTCTGAAGGGAAAGCAGAAAAAAGCCTGATGTTTTGGTGTAGCTAACTGCAGGCTGGCATCTGGTTCTATCCTGAAGGTACTGAGCTATTGTTAAGAGGGTTAGGCCACTTGCTTGATTTATGCACTTTATTGAGATATAGTAACATACCACACTGTCTCTCTGACGTGTACGATCAATGGCTTTTAGTACAACCACAGAGTTTATATTAAAAGATGGCACTAACCTAAAAATCCGTCTTGCTCCCAGGTTTTCTACATTCTATCAAAAATCTTTCATTGTAAACCATCCCAAATCCTTCATGAATGAAGAATGAACAATAATAAGGGGAAATATAACCACTGACTAAAGCAGATTTACGGTGATTATAGTTATTCTTTTGTGTTAACTGAGTATTTTTTATTCAAATAAAAAATAAATTTAGAAATTCTACTACATTGTTATCCTGAAGTAAGAAATTTGTGGTTTTTCCATAATTTTATGCTAATTTTTCCCCTTCTGTTGGCCTTTGGCTTTTTTTTTCTCTTAGTGGTGTTGATAAGTGAAATGCGTTATTGTGTCTTGTCGGCCAAAGGTCTCAGCCTTCCTGAGGCTGTGAAGTCACATTCCTTTTTCTCCGCCTCCACACCACACCCTTCACCCAGTCACCTTTCCTCTTAATGTCTGGTGAAAAGAGCCAGAGGCTCTACCGCCTTAGAGTAAAGACCTTTTCGTCCATTACCTCATTTTCCTCTGCTTTCCAGCACTGCTGGGAATTCCTGAGGAATGCTCCCGAGCTTCCACAGCCCAGGTCTGGCGCTGCTCCTGCCGCAGCCAGGGGCGCCGCCGCGGTGCACGGCCTCCTGCCCCCACACAGGTCCTCTCCCATTTCAAGACCTGCTTCCCCAGGTACCACTTGCTCTTCACGGGCTGCTTTGCCCCAAGCCTGAGAACAGCTGTTCCCTCCGGTGGACACCGAGAGTGCCTCCAGCACCTACTAACACTTCACTGTGACTTGGTATATGAGTCAGGGTTCCCTAGGGAAACGGAATCAACAAGAGATACCTGTCAATAGTATGCGATGTTTTAAGGGTCTCTCACGTGACTGGCGATGCCCAAGTCCAGGTTCTGCTGGTAAGAGCCGTGGGTGGGGGCTGTGCGTCTACTCATGAATAGCCTGGGCTGTGGGTGTCAAACAGTAAAACTGCAGCCCCACCTTTGGTAACCCGGAAAGCCAATTAAGCAATACAGGCTCTCTAGACTTTGAATATTCAGGGAGGATGCAAACTGAATATGTTAATTCAAGCTTACCTGGAATGTGAGAAATATGTGTTAACTCAAGCTTATCCAGCACTCAAACAAAGCACCATTTAACTCTTCACTCCTATATCCTCTGTATAAAATGAACCCAACAATCTTATTCGGGCCTTGGGGTTTTCAACAAGAGTTCCTGAGCCTGGCTGGTGGTTAATAAATTTTCCTTCACCAAATTATTACTGAGTCCTGGCTTTGCATACGTGATCATTAGATCTCTCTGCTTCCACAACATTTCTGGGGGCACATCCAGGATCCCAATGAAGGCCAGAGATGGTGGTGATGTGGGCTATGGGTGGCAGGCTCTTTGTCTCTTCAGAGATAATCTAAACTATCTGTGACTTGTGGGTGTGGGATGATGAAAGGCTGCAGTCCTGCCCTTGGGGAGCAGGAAACAGTTTAACAATGCAAGGTCTATAAACTAAGTATTCAGGGGAAATGCAAACCAAATATGCTAAAGGCTTATCTAGAATGTCTGGAGTCCAAGCTAAAAGCTTACCTATGATGTGGAAGATATATATGCTAATTGAAGCCTATTGAGAACTGAAACAAAGGGACCACCATTTGGCCTTTCCTCGCGGTATAAAAGACATTTGAAAATCTTGTTCAGGGCTCGGGATTCAAACAGAAAGCTCCCGAGTCCCGCCGGCCGTCAATAAACTATTTTTATTTCTCAAAATCATTCCTGAGTCCTGGCCTCTCTATACTCAAATAATTGAACTTCTCTCAAATTCTACAACAGTGGCACTTTGCTGAGGAAGCTGGGAGGGCTCAGGTGAACCCCAAGTTTGGGTGCCCTTGGACTCCTTTCAGTCCAGAAAGAGGATGTGGGCTCTGCCAGAGTCCCCCCCGAAACAACTGGATGCAATGGAAAGTCTAAAAGAAAATTCTGGGAACGAAAACTCTGAACACAAAAAAAGGTAAGACTCCCCGGGGGGTGGGGGAGAGGGGAGGCATAAAGTCAGGAAAACCTAACTTTAAATGTTAGAAGGGGAGCCTCATCAACTCCCAAAAGGAGGACCCCAGTACCTCCAAAATTCAGGGGAAAGCCCTATTCTCCAGGTCTGAAAGGAAAGCAGAAAAAAGCCTGATGTTTAGGTTTAGCTAACTGCAGGTTGGCATCTGGTTCCGCCTTCACCAAGATAGTAAGGTTTGATTACAGTGGAAAAGGACGTTGATGGGTTTAAGTCTTTTTTTCTTTAAAGATTTATTTATTTATTTCTCCCCCGCCATCCCCGGTTGTCTGTTCTCTGTGTCTATTTGCTGCATCTTCTTTGTCCGCTTCTGTTGTCGTCAGTGACACGGGAATCTGTATTTCTTTTTGTTGCATCATCTTGCTGTGTCAGCTCTCCATGTGGGCAGCGCCATTCCTGGGCAGGCTGCACTTTCTTTTGTGCTGGGCGGCTCTCCTTATGGGGCGCACTCCTTGCACGTGGGGCTCCCCTATGCAGGGATACCCCTGCATGGCAGGGCACTCCTTGCGCGCATCAGCACTGCACGTGGGCCAGCTGCACACGGGTCAAGGAGGCCCAGGGTTTGAACCACAGACCTCCCATGTGGTAGACAGACTCCCTAACCACTGGGCCAAGTCCACCACCCAGTTTAAATCTTAATGCATCCCCAAAAATTGGTCTGGATTTGGAAAATATTGGTTACAGAAAAATAGATTGGTTTTTGTAACAAAAGCTTGGTCTGGATATAAGTTAAACAGTAAAAAGGTTTAGCCAGAAATAACTCTTTGTTTTGGTGCTGGATTGCAAACCAGCTTGCTTTGTAAACAGCGAGGGTAAGCAAAAAGTCCTGTTCAGAGTTTGGTGTTGAAAGTTCCCTCTTCCTAAGGTTGCAATATTGCTCAGGGATAGCCCTGCTGGGGTGATAAAAATTATGAGTCAGATTAATGGGCTTTGTGCTTCTGTGTTTATTTGATGCTAGTGTGTGTTTTCATGCCTCCAAATACTAATGTTAAACTGTGTGATTGTGTGAAATAGCGAACTTTGGTTAAGCTGGAGCCCTCCCTTGCTATTGGCAAAGGAGTGGAATGATTGTAGTTTATAAAGCAGATGGCAGACTCTGAATGCACACACGCTCAGGAATTCTCCACATCTGTGTTCCCATGGTGCACCCAGGTTTATTAAATCTGGCCCCAGCAGCATGTCAGGGTCAGAGAACAATAGCTTAAATTATGGCCCTATCAAGACAGAGGTCCCCCAGGAAAGCTCCGAGCCCTGGAAAGCTTCAAGTCATTTTAGCAGCCTGGGCCTTGCCTGCCATTGCCTTCTCCTGCCCCCTCCCCTATGGGGATGCAGGGCAATGGTGAAAGCCAGGGCTTACCCCTCCCAGCGGGTTCATCCCTTCGTAAACCTTGTTCCTGTCTAACCACAGCCAGCTACCTGAAAAGGAAAAAAAAGTAAAAAGGCACCAGGCAGAGCGGAAGTGAATGCAATGTGAGTTCTTTCCCAGGGCAGTCAGCAGGTCTGTGTTAAAATGCTTTGAAATGTTTTAAAAACTGTAAAACCAGTAAAGTGCCTTGCCTAGCAAAAAACAAAAAAACAAAAACAAAAAAAACACCTATTGTCTCAGAGACCCAGAGCCTATTAACTAGAACAATGAACCTCGAACCACTTAATATCCTTTTGGCTGGTTTAACTAGGAAAGTGTTGGACAATAAAGTCATAAAAAACTGAGAGAAAAAAAAACAGTTCAGCTTGGCAACTTCATGCTAAATTTAGTCAGACTGTCTCCCAATGCCCTGGAAAAGCAAAGGAATGAAATTCTTTTGTTTTAATCTGTGCTTAAATTTTATGTTCAACTCTTTGTCAGTTGGCTTGTGCCTAGAAAATCAAACTTAAATTTCACCTGTTATAGTTGAATGATGGTAAAAGGGAACCTGGAAATAAGTCTTTGAATGCCAATAATGTCTTGCTGGTAAATTTAATGCATAACTTGTGAGTTAAATTTATTTAGTTTCTGAAAAAGGCAGAAAAACTGCACAAAATTGTTACTAATAAATTTATTTTAATTGCATAATTGATAAATAAATGTGTCCAAATTAATTTTAAGTAAATACTTTCTAGAAACTACGAGTTTAAATCATTATGTAAGTACCTTTGTATATATATAAAAACTAATAACTGAAATTATTACAGCAGGTTAAATGTAGCCTAAATTTCAGCTATTGTAGTAGTAATCTTAAACTAATTTACCTCTGTTTATGGCTACCTCAAGTTTATCTAGTGCTTACTATAATAATAGTAGTTACAACTTAAACTTATTGTAGTTATTTTATAACTAATTTCACCACTAGACTTCAACTATTGTAATGGTATCTATAAGCTGAATTTGCCTTTGCTTATGGTTACTGAGAGTCTGGCTCATCCTTTGCCTCTGTTTATGATTCTAAAGCAAAGAAAAAATGTATCATAGTATTAGAAACATATTGGTTATAAGCTATTAATTAAAAGGAGCCACAAAGGGGGGAAAACCAGCAAAAGAAAGACTTGAGAAAAATCTTTCAAGTATTGTTTCACGGTTAAACTTGTTTTATAAAAAAAAAAAAAGGAAGAAAAGTTTTAAGTAACTAAATCGTGTTTTCATGTGGGGCTATTCATGTCTGCCTATTTGCTCAAATTGTTAAAATTAAAAATGCAATTATATAGATGATGAATATTCCTAAAACCCAAATTAAACTAAGTGGTATGAAAAATCAAGTAAAAAATTTGAATATAAAAACTATTGAAAAAGCTATTTTAAAAATCCTTATTAGATTATAATTGGAATAATTTAAGTAATTGCTTTATATTCCAAAGCCTAAAAGTCAGTATGCTTTTATTTTATTTTACTTTATTTTATTTTTTCTCTCTCTTCCCCGCCCGCCCCACCCCCCCGGCCAAGTTGTCTGCTCCCTGTGTCCATTCACTGCATCTTCTTCTGTGTCCATCTGTATTCTTGTCAGCAGCATCCAGAATCCATGTCTCTTTTTGTTGCATCATCTTGCTGCCTCAGCTCTCTGTGTGTGCGGTGCCATTCTTGGGCAGGCTGCACTTTTTTTTGCAGTGGGCGGCTCTCCTTATGGGGCTCACTCCTTGTGCGTGGGGCTCCCCTACGCGGGGGACACCCCTGCGTGGCAGGGCACTCCTTGCGCACATCAGCACTGCGCATGGGCCAGCTCCACACGGGTCAAGGAGGCCTGGGGTTTGAACCCTGGACCTCCCATGTGGTAGGCGGACGCCCTATCCACTGGGCCAAGTCCACTTCCCATCAGTATGCTTTTCAAATTATTCACAGTTTTAAAATTTTATCAACGACAAAAGGTTTTAAGCCCCTGTAAAGGAAAGCAACAACATTCTTTGTTTAAACAATAACAATTTCAACTTATTTAGCTTGAGTGTTATCTCTTTGGTTTATAAAAATACCAGGTTAATAGATTAACATAGTATGCATTGGATCTTTAAAATAATAAAAACTGTAGTTTCGTGTTTAATAAAATAAAATTTAAAAAATGTGAAGCTGTCCTCTCTTAAATACATTAAGTAAATACCATTAGTTGCTAACTATAATCTAAGGTAAATTAGCCAGTCTCTGTGATTGTGGTCAATTGTAAAGAGTTTGTAAAAGCATTTTCCAAACTGAAGCATTTAAATGGCTCTAGTTCTAAAGAGCCATTATTAACTAGAAACCTGGATTAATATTAATGGCAAAAAGTAGCTTCATAGCAATGAGACCTGTTTGAAAGTCACTTCAATTGTACATATTCAAGGAGTGGTAATGAAAAGTTACCTTGATTCCATTGGGAATCTTCAGTTTTCATTTTAAAAATAGGAAAAAGTTATTTTCCCCTCTACTGCTAAAATAGTTACTAATTAACATCTTCATAGTAAAAGTGTAGAAATAAAAAGCAAAGTACTAAAAAGTTAAGTTCATTTGATATGTAACACATTGCATTGGAAATGTTTAAAAGATATAAAAAATTAAGAGAGAAATTTCAGCATTGTCAAACTCTCTTATGCATTCAAACCAGGCCTTGAATACATTGCAGGTTGCCTCTCCATATGAGTAATTGACTAGTTTGGTCACTGACCCCTAAAACAATAAAAGTATCTATTACACCTCTGGTCATGCTCCCCATGTGGATGAAAACTACTTTTTTGAGCTCCTGCAGCAGCTAGCAGTGGCTAAGTACAACCAAATTTACAATGAATATCGTCTCCAAACTGGCAGCGCTTCATAGTGCCAGATTGTGCTATGCGTCAGGCTGGTAAGATCTACTTCTAGTTTCTCTCTAGAGGCAACAGTGCTGCAGCTCCTATGAAGAACATACCAAGTAAAGCCATAATCACCGGAGAACAGTAAGTAGAACTTAAATACAAATTGGCATTATGGCCTGCTCCCATGGAGAGATAACATGTAAAGTACTGCAAACCTGAAACGTAAATCTATTAATTACAACTCAAAAAAAAAAACAAAACAAAACAAAACCCCTTATGCATTAAGTAATACATTAATAAGTATTAAGTACTGTACCTTTATCCTGTCCTAAATATATGCCTGATAATTATAGTGTTATCTTTTCTATTCTAAATCATGTGCAAAAGTACATTAAACATGTTAAAACTTCTTGTAAACTTTATTTTCTGAGTAGTTAATAAACATGTCTGTAAGATAAAAATAGCCTTCTTGCCTGAGAGCAAAGTGGCCGATGGCCCTTTTGATCTAAAAAGCCACCAAACTGGCTTGGGGGCAACCTCTCACAGTCTTCACCCCATACCGGGTGAAGGATATGCTTAAAGACAGGGTCCACCAGTGGCTTATATGTAGCTGGTTAATTAATACCAGGCTCAATTGCTGGGAACGCCCGAAGTACAAATAAGAGTGTGTCAAACTCTCAACCCAGCCTCCCCACTACTGGTAAAGAACCCAAAGTCAAATCCTGAGGAACCCCTTCTTCACTCCTGCCTCAAAACTCTTAACCAAAACTACTCAAGCAGGCCAGATTTTAAAAATAAACCTCTTGTGAACCCAAACATTAAATAGTTCACAGATAAAAGCAGTTTTATTTAAAAATGAATTAAAAAGGCAGGCCATACAGTGGTTTCTCGATTTGAAACCATAGCAGTCAAAGCTCGTCCCCCTGGAACTTCAGCCCCAAAGGCAGAGCCAATTGCCCTCACCCAAAGTTTAAAACTCGCAGCTGGAAAACGGGCTAATGTTTACATAGACTCTAAGTATGCTTTCCTTGTCATTCATACTCCTAGTGCTGTGTGCCAAAATGAGGCTTACTTACTAACAGTGGATCAACTAGTAAGCATAAACAAGAAATCCTAGATTTACTAAAAACCATACTGTACTGGTACTTCAAAAAATAGCAATTATTCATTGTCCAGGGCATCGGAAAACAAACACTGCGCTAGCAAAGGGAAATGCTGGAGCTGATGCAGCTGCTAAAGTGGAAGCACAAACCCAGGCCTCCCTCCTGCCCCTTATTCCAACACCTGTACCAATACTTAAAGTTCCACAGTACACCTAGGATAAACAAACCAGGGCAGCTAGCGTGAAGTTCACCCTGGAGACTGACGGGTGGCTTTTAAGGATACTCAGGTCTACCTGCCAGGAGCAACACAGTGGAAAGTCCTTCATGGACTTCGCCAAGCCACTCACCTAGGGAAAAATACCCTGGCCAGCTTGACCAAACGGATTTTCAGGGAACAAAGCCTGGTGAAAACAGTCGGAAAATTTATCAGGAGTTACTCAATTAAAACCAAAATGTAAAATCTTTACTCTGTGACTCTAATCACTCCCACAGCTATTGAAGCTGGAAAATGTCCAGCTTTGTGTGCTAGTCCTGAGTGGGGTCAGCTGCCCACGAGGGCCAGGTCACCAGAAACACCAAATGAAACACAGGAGTGCAAGTCGTTAAACAGCTAAAATTCATCTTCAAAAACAAAGCTAAGTACCTAATACTATTATCTATTACTATTTCTCTCTGGGGGTTAACCAAAAACATAAAATAACTTTAAATAAATAAATATATATATATATATATACACTCTGTTCCCCACCGACTTTAAAAAGGTGCCATCTTTGCAGGCACCTAACCTTTTCTACCTTTGTAATCCAGTGTCCTCTTAAAAAACCATGTATTCCCAAAATTCTAATTAAGTTTGTTTCTTTCAGAATAAGCATCTTGTTAACCATGTGAAAATCTCATCCAGCTTCATACAGAATGCCAGATCCATCTTCCTTCACTCAAAATAAAACAACAAAGTTTTTACACCTTGTCAAGTAGGAACTATAGCCCATGGCAAGCAGGAAGTAGCTACAGAAAAAAGATCATCTCCCTTCAGCACCCCTTTAAGATTAGAGGTGTAAATTCTTTAAAGGGAAAAAAAAAATAATAGTTGGATCTGAAGCCTGGCAAAAAATCCACATAAGCACTGGTAACCCCCAGGATTACTGCCAGGGGGGCCCCCACCCCCAGGATTCTGCTATCCAGGATGAGGACTTCTTCTGGAAACAGGAAAAAAATCCGGATGTTGCCCAGGGGCTTTGTCTTTGGGCCCTTACTGGGAAATTGATGAGTGGGGTAATCAATCAAAACAACAAACAGCTGCCCACCTTGTAACTCCAAAAATAGTAATGCCAAAACTTAGCAAATTAAGCTGGCATAAAGGGGGGAAGGAGATGGGCTATGGGTGGGGGCTGTGCATCTCTTCATGAATAACCTGGGCTGTGTGTGTCAAACAATAAAAACTGCAGCCCCACCTTTCGTGACCATGCCAACCACTCCAGTCCTGGAAAGCCAATTAAGCCATATAGGCTCTATAGACTTTGAATATTCAAGGAGGATGCAAAATAAATATGTTAATTCAAGCTTACCTGGAATGTGGGAAATATGTGTTAACTCAAGCTTATCAAACACTCAAACAAAGTACCATTTAACTCTTCACTCCTACAGCCTCTGAATAAAAAGAACCCAACAAACTTATTCGGGGCTCTGGGTTTTCAACAAGAGTTCCTGAGGCTGGCCGGTGGTCATTAATAAATTTTCCTTCCCAAAATTTTTACTGAATCCTGGCCTTCCATATGCAATCATTGAATCTCTCTGCTTCCCCAATACTGCAGGCAGGTTGCAACCAGGGGCTCCGATGAAAGTCCAACGAACATTCTTGACAAGTTCTGGGAGATATTGCCTGTCCAAAGATGGGCTGGGAAATTCTCACTCAGTGCTGGAATCACTTCCCCTTTTAAGGCATTCAACTTATTTGATAAAGCTTCACTCCTTGCTGATGGCAATCTCCCTGATTGATGTAATTGTAATCAGCTATGTATGATTTACTCCTGCAGTAAAGTCAATGGTGACTAAAGTCCATAAATGTCCTTGTATTACAGTTAGCCCAGTGCTTGCTTGACCAAACACCTGGGCACAATTACCTGGCCAAGTTGACACAATAGCCTAACCATCACACTTGGGAAAAACAGAAAGGTGTTACAACATTCAAAACTACTCCCCACCCCCATCAAGGCATTTTCTTTTAGCATATTTCTCAATTTGATTTGTTAATATTTTGCTGAGAATGTTTACATCTGAGCTCTTATAATTATTGGTCTACAGTTTACTTGTAACTTCTCTGATCATTTTGGTACAAGCGTGCAGCTGGCCTTATAAAATGAGTTGAGAACTCTACTTTCCTCAGTGATTTTCCTGAAAGAGATTATGTGAGATCGGAATTAGTTCTTCCTTAAAAGTTCGGCAGAATTTACCTATAAAGGTATCTGGGCCTGTGTTTTTCTTTCTGGGAAGGAATCTTATTGAAAATTCAATTTCTTTAAAAATAAAGAGCTATTGAGATTTTCTGTTTGGTTTTACGGAGTTGGTAACTCACATAGTTTTGTTTTGTTAGTTTGTGTCTTTAAGGGATTTCATCCATTTCAATTAAGTTGTCAACTGTATTGACATAAAGTTGTTTATGACATTCCCTTATCCCTTTAATATCTATAGGTTCAATAGTGATGTATCCACTTTCATTTCTGATGTTGGTAATTTATGGGTTTTTTTTTCCCCTTTTTATTAGTCTAGGGCTATAGACATTTTATTTATCTTTATAGAGAACCAGCTTTTGGTTTCAAAATGTTCTTTATTATTTGTCTGTTTTGTACATCATTGATTTCCAGTTCACATTATTTCCCTTCCTCTACTTTTCTTTGGGTTTAATTAGCTCTTCTTTTCTAACTTTTTAAGATGGAAGCTTAGGTTATTGATTAGATGGAGATGTATTCATTGATGCTTAGATTATTGGTTTTAAACTTTTATTATTTATCATTAAAACTATTTAAAGTTATACATCCCTAAATGCTGATTTAGAAACAAATATTCTTTTGGCATATTAAATAGTTTCTTCTATTAGTTTAATAGCTTTCCTCTTTTTAAAAAATTACTCTAGGGTCTTGGGTTTGCCATTGCATTATTAAAATATCAAAATCTACTTTCCAATACTTTTATATTATTTCACCTATAATATCTTACATGATTGTATTCTAGAGGACTTCTGGGAAGATGGCAGATTAGAAAGACATGGCACTCCCTCCTCTACCAGAAAAATAGCTAGTGGTAGGCAGAAAGAGTCTGGAAAGCTGTTCTTGGGTTCAGGACACCAGGGGCAGCCTGGACACCACCCAGAAGAGAGAGGGCACAGGGAAAGAATCTCAACATTAAGACTGTGAGCAGGAGGGAGCGGATGTGGTGCAAGCAGTTGAGCACCTGCTTCCCACATGGCAGATTCTGGGTTCAATCCCCAGTATGTCCTAAAAAACAAAAAAAAAAACAAACAGCAAATAAACCAACCAACCAACTTAGGGGAGCCTGATGTGGCTTAGTGATTGAGTGCCAGCTTCCCACATGCAAGGTCCCAGGCTCAGTCTGCAGCCCTGGTACCTCAAAAAAAAAAATGTGTGAGTAGGAACTGGAGCGACAGCCACTGGTGCCCCTCCCTCACCCTATGAGCAGGCAATTTAGAATTCTCCAGCCTTGGGCTGGTGGCTGTAGACCTAGAGGGAGCCACAGGGATCCTTCTCCCCAGGTAAAAGGAGAAAGGACACAGCCATCTTTCAATATGCTGCCTACAAGACTAACTTCAGCTTTTGGCACACAAACTTGGTCTGCTGTGTCCCTTGAGCCCTTCCGGGCCAGGTGAGGTGCATCATTGTCCTTCCCCAGCAAGGAGCTAAAGATTTCTGACCCTCTCAATCTCCTTCTTTGCTGACTGCAACTGGTTGGTGAGGATGCAGAGGGGAATGGAATTATTTCCTACCTGGGAAAAGGAAGGGGTTGTCAGAAAAAGTTGGAGAAGAGCCTCTGAGAAAGTTTGAATTGAGAGGCTCTTAGCCTCCAGGCAGGCTTCTCTGTCATACTGATCCAGTCCCTGTTGCAGCAAACATACTCGACCAGGCTTTGAACTGAGAGGGCTGTCAAAGAGCACCATCTGCTAGCTGACCAAGGAAGTATACATGTGAGGGAAATAAAAGTAAATAAGAGGGAAGCGGACTTGGCTCAATGGAGAGAGTATCTTCCTACTACATGGGAGGTCCATGGTTCAAACCCAGTACCTCCTTGACCTGTGTAGAGCTGGCCCACGTACAGAGCTGATGCGCGCAAGGAGTGCCCTGCCACGGAGGGGTGTCCCCCATAAGGAAAGCTGCCCTGAGTGAAAGTAAGTCCAGCTTGCCCAGGAGTGGCGCCGCACACACGTAGAGCTGATGCAGCAAGATGATACAACAAAAAGAGACTCAGATTCCTGTGCTGCTGACAAGAATACAAGTGGACACAGAAGAACACACAGTGAATGGACACAGAGAACAGACAATGGTGGGGGGGGAGGGGAGAGGAATAAATAAATAAAAAATCTTTATTTAAAAAAAAGTTAATAAGAGAGACTTTTTCTGGCCTCTAAGGCCTCCTTCCCTAAGACCCATAAACTGGCTCTGCAACCCATTAGCGGGTCCACACCCACTACTGGGTCCAGAGCCCAGATTTGAGCAACTAAAGTGACAATCATAAAGGCTTAGAACAGGTTGAATCAAGAACCAAAGAATGGCAGAAACATAGCCTTCCATGACTAAATTCCTACAAAAGAGAAATTGAACATCAGAGTAAACTCACCATTATAATCAGATGCCTAGACGTCAGCAAAAAATTATGAGCCATACTAAGAAAATGGAAGAAATAGCCCAAGCAAAGGAATATATCTAAGCCCCAGATAAGACACAGGATTTGAGATAACTAATCAACAAGATTCATGCAAATTTCCAAATTCAAATTACTGAGTTGAAAGACAATATGGTTAAAGAGAAAAAGGACATCAAGAAGATACTGGGCAAGCACAAAGAAGTTGAAAACTTGGTAGAAAAATAAAAGAGGTTATGGGAATGAAAGATACAATAGGTGAGATAAAAACACATTAGTGGGAATGGATGTGGCTCAGGCAGTTGAGCACCTGCCTCCTCCCACATGGGAGGTCCTGGGTTTAGTTTCCAGTACATTCTGAAAAAAACAAGGACAGACAACAAAGAAAACGAATGAAAAAGCCTACTCAAGGAAGCCAATGTGGCCCAGTGGTTGAGCACCAGCTTTCCACATGCAAGGTCCTGGGTTCAATCCCTGGTACCTCAACACACACACACACACACACACAAACACATTAGAAGCATACAACAGCAGACTTGAAATGATAGAAGAAAGAATAAGTGATACAGAAGACAGAACAGCTGAAATTGACATGAGAACAGAGCAAAAAGAATGGGAAAAACATTGAGCAGGGGCACAGGGAGCTGAATGATAACACAAAGTGCAATAACATATGTGTCATGGGAGTTCCAGCAGGGCAAGAGAAGGGGAAGGGGGCAGAAAGAGTATTTGAGGAAATAATGGTTGGAAATACCCCAACTCTAATGAAAGAAATGAATTTACATGTCCAAAAAGCATAGCATACCCCAATCAGAATAAATCAGAATATACCTACTCCAAGACACATACTACTCAGAAGGTCAAACATTTGAGGGTGCAAGGGAAAAGCAAACAATCACATACAAGGGATGCCCAGGAAGACTTAGTGTTATTAGTCAGGGTTCTCTAGGGAAACAGAATCAACAAGAGATATCTGTCAATAGTATGTGATTTTATAAGGGTCATGTGATCATGGGAATGTACAAGCCCGGGTTCCACAGACAGGCTGCAACCAGGGGCTCCGATGAAAGTCCAGCGAAGGTTTTTGACAAGTTCTGGGAGATGTTGGCTACCCAAAGATGAGCTGGGAAATTCTCACTCAATGCTGGAATCACTTCCCATTTTAAGGCATTCGACTGATTAGGCATTTGACTGATTAGATAAAGCATCACTCATTGCCAACGGCAATCTTTCTGAATGTTGTAATTCTAATCAGCTATCTATGATTCAGCACTACAATAAAGTCAATGGTGATTAAAGCCCATAAAAGTCCTTGTATTACAGTTAGCCCAGGGCTTGCTTGACCAAGTAACTGGGCACAATTACCTGGCCAAGTTGACACATTATCCTAACCATCACATTTAGCATGGATCTCTCATCAGAAACCATGGAAGTGAGAAGACAGTGGTGTGATATAATTAGGATACTGAAAGAGAAAAATTGCCAGCTGAGAATTTGTTATCTGGCAAAATTGTCCTTCAAGTATGAAGGTGAGTTTAAAATATTCACAAATAAACAGAAACTAAGAGAGTTCATAAAAAAGAATCCACCTTTGCAGGAAGTATTAAAGGGAGCCTTAGACTCCAAAAGTAAAAGAGAGGAGAGAGAGAGGCTTGGAGGAGAGTGTAGAAGGCAAAAATAGTAGAAAGGATAACCAAAAGAGTAAAAAGACAGACAAAAGTAAGATATGACATGAAAACTGAAGAATAAAATGATGGAAGTAAATAATGTATTTATAGTAATATTGAATGTGAATGGATTGAACTTCCAGTTAAAAGATACAGGATGACAGAATGGATAAAAAACATGAGCCATCCATATACTGCCTACAAGACTGACTTTAGACCCAAGGATACAAAGTGGCTGGAAATGAAATATTGGAAAAAAATAATCCATGCAAACAGTAACCACAAAAGAGCAGGCATAGCTACACTAATATCAGACAAAACAGACCGTAAATGCGAAAAAGTTGTAAAAGCTACAGAAGACCATTATATAGTAATAAAAGGGACAATCCACCAGGAAGGAAGTAACAGTCATAAATGTCTAAGCACCTAACCAGGGTGCCCCAAAATACATAAGGCAAACTGGCAAAACTGAAGGGAGAAAGTGACATCTCTATAATAATAGTTGGAGACTTTAACACATACCTCGCATCATTAGATAGAACAACTAGACAAAAGATCAACAAGGAAAGAGAAAACTTGAACAATATGTTAAATGAGTTAGACCTAGCAGAAATACACAAATGTTGCATCCCAAACCAATGGGTTATACATTCTTCTCAAGTGCTCATGGATCTTTCTCCAGGACAGACCACATGTTGGTCACAAGGTAGGTTTCAATAAACAAATAAAGACTGAAAATATACAAAGCACCTTCTCAGATCATAATGGAATGAAATGAAAATTCAATAATTGATGGGAAAAGGGAAAATTTGCAAGTGTGTGGAGACTGAACAACACACTCCTAAACAATCAGTGGGTCAAAGAAGAAATTTAAAATAAATTAGTAAATATATTGAGATGAATGAAAATGAGAACACAGCTTAACAACACTTATGTGACACAGCAAAGGCAGTGCTAAAAGGGAAATTTATTGCCCAATCACCTATATTAAAAAAGAAAAAAGGGCTAAAATCAAAGATCTAACTGAACAACTGGAGAAATTAGAAAAAGAAGAGAAAACCAATCCCAAAGCAAGCAAAAGGAAAGAAATAATAAAGATTAGAGCAGAAATAAATGTAATTGAGAACAAAAACCAACAAACAACAGAGAAAATCACCAAAACCAAAACATGGCTCTTTGAGAAGACCAATAAAATTGACAAATCCTTAGCTAGACTAACAGAAAAGAGAGAGAGAAGATGCAAATTAACAAAATTAGAAATGAAAGGAGGAAAGTTATGACAGACCCCACAGAAATAAAAAGGATCATAAGAGGATATTACAGAAACTGTATACCAACAAATTAGACAACATAGATGAAATGGAAAAATTCCTAGAAACACACAAGCAACCTACATTGGTTCTATAAGAAATGAAAGAACTCAACAAACCAATTTTAGATGAAACAGTCATCTAAAATCTCCCAACAAAGAAAAGTCCAGGACAAAATGATTTCACAGGTGAATTCTACCAAGAATTTGAGAAGAACTAACACTAATCTTGTTTAAACTCTTTCAAAAAGCGGAAGAGCAGGGAAAATCATCCAACACAGTATATGAAGCCAACATCACCCTAATACTAAAGCTGAATATAGATAGTATAAGAAAAGAAAATTACAGACTAATCTCTTTAAGGAACATATATGCAAAAATTCCCAACAAAATATTTGCAAATTGAATCTAACAGCAAATTGAAAGAATTATATACCATTACCAAGTGGGATTTATTCCTGGCATGCAAGGCTGGTTCAACATAAGAAAATCAAGTAATGTAATATACCACATTAACAAACCGAAGGCAAAAAATCACATGATCATCTCAATCAATGCAGAAAAGGCATTTGACAAAATCCAGCATTCGTTTTTGATAAAACATTCCAAAAGATAGGAATAGAAGGAAAAGTTTTTAATACGGTAAAGGGCATATATAAAAAACCCATGCCAACATTGTACTCACTGGGGAAATTTTGAAAAATTTCCTCTAAGATTGGGAACATGACAAGGATGCCCACTATTATCACTGTTATTTAATATTGTGCTAGAAGTTCTAGCTAGAGCAATTAGACAAGAAAAAAAGGGGGGTCATCCAAATAGGAAAAGAAGTAAAACTTTCATTATTTATGGGTGAACTGATGCTACATTTAGAAAATTCTGAAATGTCTATGACAAAGTTACATGAACTAATAAGCAAGTTTAGCCAAGTGGCAGGATACAAGATCAACATGCAAGAGCAGTTATGTTTCTGTATTGAACAATCCGAGGAGGAAACCAGGGGAAGAAAATCCATTTGTTATAGGAACAAAAAGAATCAAATATCTAGGAATCAATTTTTTAAAAAAGATTTATTTATTTATTTACCTTTCTCCCCACCTCCCCCCGGTTGTTTGCTGTCTGTGTCCATTTGCTGTGTGTTCTTCTATGACCACTTCTGTCCTTATCAGCCGCACTGGGAACCTGTGTTTCTTATTGTTGTGTTATCTTGCTGTGTCAGGTCTCCATGTGTGCAGTGCCATTCTTGGATAGGCTGCACTTTCTTTCACGCTGGGCAACTCTCCTTACGGGGCGCACTCCTTGCACGTGGGGCTCCCCTATGTGGGGGACACCCCTGTGTGGTATGGCGCTTCTTGTGCACATCAGCACTGTGCATGGGCCAGCTCTACACGGGTCAAGGAGGCCTGGGGTTTGAACCGCAGGCCTCCCATGTGGTAGGCAGACATCCTATCCATTGGGCCAAGTCTGCTTCCCTCTAGGAATCAATTTAACCAAAGAAGTACAGGACCTATATGCAAAAAATTACAAAACCATGCTAAAATAAATCAGTGACGACCTAAACAAATGGAAAGCCATTCTGTGTTCATGGATTATAAGGCTAAATATCATGAAGATGTCAGTCCTGCCCAAACTGATTTATAGAATCAATGCAACACCAATCAAAATTCCAACAGTCTACTTTACAGGAATGGAAAAGGCAATCACCAAATTAATTTGGAAGGGAATGGGCACCCAAATATCCTAAAGCATTCTAAAAAAGAAGAGTGATGTGGGAGGACTTTTGTTGCCTGACCTTGAAACATATTACAAAGCTACAGTGGTCAGAACAGCATGGTATTGTCATAAAGCTAGACACATTGATCAGTGGAAGAGAATTGAGAGTTCAGAAATAAACCCTCATCTCAATGGCCAACTATTTTTTTGTTTTTTGTTTTTTTTTACAAACCAACCAAGTCCATGTTACCAGGACAAAACAGTCTCTTCCACAAATGGTGCTGGGAGAACTGGATATCCAAAGCCAAAAGAATGAAAGAGGACCCCTATCTCATTTCCTATACAAGTATCACCTGCAATTTTACCAGAGACTTAAATATGAAAGCCAGGACCATAAAACTACTAAAAGAAAATGTAGGGAAACATTTTCAAGATCTTTGGGTAGGTGGTGGCTTCTTGGATATTACACTTAAAGCAGGAACAACAAAAGAAAAATTAGACAAATGAGACCCCCTCAAAATTAAACACTTTTGCACCCCAGAGGCAGCCAACTCAATTGGAGAAAATATTTGGAAGTCATATGCCCAACAATGGTTTAATATTCATGATATATAAAGAGATGCTACAGCTCAATAATAAAAAGAGAAGTGACCAATTATAAAATGAGCAAAATACATGAATAGACATTTGTCCATAGAAGAAATACAAATGGCAAAACAACACATGAAAAAATGTTCAAGATTGCTAGCGATTAGGGAATGCAAATAAAAACTACAATGAGATATCATTTCACAATTATTAGAATGACCACTCTAAAAAAAAAGAAAACTACAAGCGTTGGAGAGATATGGAGAGATAGGAATGCTTACTCACTGTTGATGGGGATGTAGAATGGTACAGTTACTGTGGAGGACTGTTTGGCAATTCCTAAGGAAGTTGAATATAGACTTGCCACATCACTCTCAATACCGCTGCTTGGGTATATAACCAGAAGAGCTGAGAGCAGTGACACGAACAGACATTTGCACACTGATGTTCATAGCAGCATTATTCATGATTGCCAAAAGTTAGAAACAACCCAGGTTTCCATCAACCAATGAATGGATAAACTTTGGTTATACACATGGTTGATGGAATAATATGCAACTATAAGAAGAAATGAAGTCATGAAGCATAAGACAACATGGATGAACCTGGAGGACATTGTCATATGAAGCTAGCCAGATATAAAAGGACAAGTACTGTATGATTGCACAATTATAAACTAAGGAAGTGTGTAAACTCATGGAATTACTAAGTAGAATATGGGTCACCAGAAAATAGAATATGGTTAGAGGATGGAGAGCTGAGGGTTAACTTATGCAGAATTGGTAAAAAGTTTGTGTGTTAATCTTGGAAATGAATAGAGAAGGTGGGAAGCGCAACATAATGTTTGTAACTAGCAGTGCTATTATGAGTATGACAGCAGTTGACAGGGAAACACTAAGGTCATGTATATTTACTAAAAGGAAAGCTAAAAAATGTAACATGGGACTGTATAGCATAGTAAACCTGCATGTGAAATATGAATATGGTAACATTGCATATAAAAGACTGTTTTTCTTTGAAACTGAACAAATGTTATGTATGTTAATAAGATATTAATATCAGGCAAAAAAACAAACACCCATATGCTAAGTGAAAGAAACTAGACACAAAGAACTACATATTGTATGATTCCGTTTATGTAAAGCGTAGATATAAATCACTTTATATAGATGGAAAAAGAGTTTTGAAACTATAGAGATGGTGGTTGTACAACATTGTATGTGCTAAATGCCAATGAATTGTACATTTTAAAATGGTTAACTGTATGTTATGTGAATTTCATCTCAGTAAAACTCATTTATGAATATATAGCTCTTAGAAAAGATATGAAAAGATATACACTAAGCTGTGTATGGTAGGTTTCTCTAGGTATTTTTATTTTCCCTTTTCCTTATCTGTATTTTCTAACTCTCCTCAATGCACATACATGCTGTTTTTATAAAAAATGCTATTTTAAATTTTTTAGAAAAGAATATATTGTTTCTCTCTTCCTGTCTTTTGGGCTATTTTTTGTCATACTTTTATGTATGTTATAAACTCCATATCTCTTCTCAGACTTTTGGTTAAGAGCAAGTGTTATAAGCCCCATTATACATTGCAATTATTTTTTGCTTTAACCAGTAATTTAACTTTAAAATAAATTAAACACAAGAAAAAGTGTTTTATGTACTTATATATTTACCATTTTAAATGTTCTTCATCTCTTTGTGTGGAATTGAGTTTTTATATGTCATCTTCTGTTAGTCTAAAGAAGTTCCTTTAACATTTCTTTTCATTCAGGTATGCTAGTGATACATTCTCTCAGCTTCTTTTTAAAAACAAACATGTCTTTATTTTACCTTCCATTTTAAAGGTCATTTTTGCTGGATGTAGATTTCTTTGTTGACAGTTCTTTTCTATTCAACACTTTACAAAGCTGTTCCATTGTCTTTTTTTTTTTTTAAGGTTTATGTATTTATTCCCCATCCCTCCCACCACCGCCATCTGCTTTCTGTGTACATTCGTTGTACTTCTCTGTCTGTTGTATTTTCATTAGGTGGCTCTGGGAACCAGTCCTGGGACCTTCCAGTGTGGGAGAGAGGCAATCATTCTTTTGCACCACCTCAGCTCCCTGATCTGCTGTATCTCTTATTGTCTCTTCTCTGTGTCTCTTTTTGTTGTGCCATCTTGCTGCACCAGCTCTCCATGTGGGCCAGCACTCCTGTACGGGGTAGTACTCCTGCACAGGGCAGCACTCTGTGTGGGCCAGCTAACCACACGGGCTAGCTCGCCCTCACCAGGAGGCCCTGGGCATTGAAACCTGGACCTCCTATATGGTAGATGGGAGCCCAATTGCTTGAGCCACATCTGCTTCCCCCATTGTCTTTTTACTTGCATTGTTTTTTGACAAGAAGTCAGGATAATAATAATTTCAGTTTCCTTGTTTATATAGTCTTTTTGTTTTTCTGACTGCTTTAAAATATTATTTTAAACACTGGATTTTTAGAAATTCAATTGTAATACATCTTAATGTAGTATTATTTGTGTTTATTGATGCTTGATGTTCACCGGGCCTCTTGGATCGGTGGGATATTATTTTTTGGAAAAGTTTTGATTTCTATTTCTTCAATACTTTTTAGAAAAATCATCACCCCCCTATTGGCACTTGAATTCATATAAGTTAGTTTGCTTGATATAGTCCTACAGGTCAGCCTTCATTCTCTCTGCACTTCACTATGTGTAGTCTTTATTGTCATATTTTCTAGATCACTGAAATTTTATTGTCTGCTGTCAAACCCATCCAGGATATTTTAAAAATAATTTTTAAAAAAGATTCATTTTGTTTATTCATTTCTCCTCTCCTCATTATTTGCACTCGTTGTCTGCTCTCTGTTCATCCTCTTTTTAGAAAGCACTGGGAACCGAACCCCAGGACCTCCTATGTGGGAAGGAAGGACCCAATTACTTGAGCCATCACTGCTCCCAGCTTATGTTTCTCACTGTGTTTCCTTGCCGTGTCTCTTCACTGTGTCATCTTGTTGCATCATCTCACTGCATCATCTTCTTGTGTCATCTAGCTGTATCATCTCACTGTATCATCTCATTGCATCAGCTCACTGTCTTACTGTTTTGCTTGTCTTGCTTGTTTTCTTTAGCAGGCACCAGGAACTGAACCTGGGACCTCCCATGTGGTAGGTGGGTGGCCAGCTGCTTGAGGTACATCCGCTTCCCCAGCATATTTTTTGCTTTAGATATTTCATTATTTTCATTGCATCTACAGTTCCCTTAACAGTTTTTTCCTGACCTCATTTCCTGTCAGATGCCCCCAGCTTTCTCAAATTCCAATGTCTATGTCTTCAACTCATAGAGACTGCAGTACTTTGCTTTGACTCCTCCTTACATCATGGTCCAAAAATGTGCCCAGGAAGAAAGTCAAGGTGATTACAGGGCTCATCTTGCTTCCCTTTTCTCAAGTGTCACTGTTTGTTGTGCCTGTTTTCCAATGTCTAAAAGCTGTTGTTTCTCATATTTGATGCAGGTTTTTAGTTGCTTACATTGGAAAGTTCTGAATCATTTATTCTATTGTGGCCCAAGAGGCTCTATTCATAATAAAAAATGATATAATTATCAACTTATTGCTATATCAGATTAAAAGAAGTGCTTCAGATTGTTAAAATGCTTGGCATGAAATATTTTGAAGCATCATGAATTATGTCTAGCATTCCTTTAAGCTATACTACACTGTTTTAGAATTATAGTAGTAGATTTTTAAAATTGGTATTATAAATATTAGGGTCATACTGGAAACCAGTGGTCCTCAAACATCCCATTAGAGAGATTTTAATTCTGTGTGTCTGGGGGGGTGGGGTGGGATGGGGCCAGGGGTCTTAAAAAAATATGCCAGTTATTCTAATGCACATTTCTAAAGCTGACCATTTGTGAATAAGTGTTCTAAGTTTCTAAATAGTCCGAAGACTTACCTTCAGCATCCTAGTCTCTTCTTTTCTCCATCCCTGTAGAGAAGGTACACATACAGTTCAATGCCAAATACTTTGGTGCATATGGAGTTAGTAGGGGTGAAATGTACATTCTGGAGTTAGATTGTCTGGATTTGAATCTACGCTTTCCCATTATTAGCTATGCCATAGTGGGTGGGCAATATAATCTTTTAAAACACTTACCTTTGACATGGCCTAAGAATAGCAAAAGTTTGTGAAACTCAAATGAGAAGAAGCGCATGCAAGACATGCCCAATAGATGGTTTGTGTTGGAGAAAATATGGTGCTTACTGGGACACAGAGACTGATTGACTATAGACAAAGAAAGATTTATTGAGAAGCTCTCCCAATGGAGGGGGTTTGAAGAACAGACTTCAGCCCCCCCACCAGCATGGTGGGGGTCTGAAGAGAGACTTCAGCCCACTCCTGGAAGTGGGGATTTGAATTTATACAGAACATTCCCAGGCAGGGAAATGATAGTTGGTGGGAAGGGGTTGAGGGTCCAATAGGAAGCCCTAGAGATGAAAACTTTCGCTGACAGTGACTAGAAGATAGTGGGTTAGGGAGTTAAGGTTTCTTGGCATGCTGCAGAAACAGATGTTTCTTTGTTCTGTAGGAATTTTATCTCCCTCTGATAATGTAGGTAGGGAAGGTTTCCATTTCCCTTTACTCCCGTCTCTATGTGGTTTCTTTATTTAACCTGTGGGGAAGTGCCGTGCCGGTGGACATGTAGGCTTATGGGGGATGGGTTAGCCTTTCCCCAGTGCATATCAGGGGAAACTGAGCTATAGCTTGTTAATTATTGCAAACCTCTTAACAGTTTGTTAGCATGATTTCCAGAGACATCTGAAAAACGACCCCTTATTCTGCTCCTGCAACACTAAGTTCAGAAATATATTGGATAATTCTGTGTGGTCCAGGGAAGCTAAGCATGATGGGTAAGTTTACTCATGACTGGGTGTTCTCTACTGTGTTCTGAAATAATTTCCTGAAATTATTTACTGTATAACTCTGGAACTGGAGGGGCACCCACATTACATGAAGGATCCATATGCAAATTTGCTCACAAATAGATCTCCAGGTTTATGTATATAAAACTGGGTATGGAGGGATACTGTTTTTGCTTCTAGACATCCTAATGAAGTCTTGAGCCAGCAAAGATTTTTTGGATATCTGAAAATGTATGTCTCTGAATGTCTGGGTAAGGTTGTTGATTCTTTGCTGTGTTTTTTGAGTGGGCAACTTCCCTTTGTACAAATTAGAGAAATATATTCTCTTTCATTTATTCGAATGAGCATCTTTTACAATCGATAACACATTTGCCAGTCCTTATTGTGGCAGTTTGAAATTATTTTGTGAATCCCCAAAAAGCAAAATATTATGTTTTAAACTAATTTATTCCTATGGGTATAATGCCCTTTGACCACAATACATTCAGTTAAAGGGCATTTGACTAGATTGATTGATAAGATCGCTTTAGGGCTTTTGATGGACTTTGTCAGCGAGGTATGAGCCAGCTTGAGCCTCCACCCACTTGCTGGGTCTGATATAAAGGGAGAAGCAGAGAGACAGACACACAGGAAAAGGGAGCCGCCGTGTTTGATGCTGCCACGTGGGAGAGGTTTCGTCCACAGCTGAGCTGCAAAGAGAAGCCCTGAAAGAATCCCTATACCAGGCGAGAGAGGGCTAGAGGATCGCTTAAGCAGGAAGCCTTCAAGAGGCTGAGCGCACAGAGCAGCTCAAGAGAGATGAGCCCTGCTAGATGCCTAATAGCTCACAGCCGAACTTGGGAAGAAAGCAGAACAGCTGAGACTGATACAGCAGGCCTGGAAGGAGACAAGCCCAATGCCTGGTTGCCCTCAGCCGAGCTCAGCCCTTGGCTAGATGGCAGCCATCTTGCTTCCATGCATGGCAGCTGACTTTGGGGAGAAAGTATCTCTTATGGTGCCTTGAGTTGGACTTTTAGAACTGTAGCCTTAGAACTGTAAGTGTTTACCCCAAATAAATCCCCTATGTAAAAGCCAACTCATTTCTGGTACTTTGCATCAGCAGCCCTTTGGCAAACCAAAACACTTGTCATGCAGTAAGTAGAGCATTCAATACACATGGTGAGTGTTTGATACACGCTAGCTGCAGGGAAACCCTGTGTTCTACAGAGACCTGGATTGGCAGTTAATTTAATTTAATTTAATTTATTTTATTTTATTTTTAAAGATTTATTTTTTATTTATTTCTCTCCCCTTCCCCACCCTCCCTCTGCCCCACCCCCCAGTCATCTGCTCTCTGTGTCCATTTGTTGTATGTTCTTCTGTGTCTGCTTATATTCTTGTCAGCAGCCTGGGAATCTGTGTCTCATTTTGTTGCGTCACCTTGCTGCATCAGCTCTCCGTGTGTATGGTGCCATTCCTGGGTAGGCTGCACTTTTTTCACACTGGGTGGCTCTTCTTATGGGGAGCACTCCTTGCACATGGGGCTGCCCTACGTGGGGAACTCCCTTGCGTGGCACAGCACTCCTTGTGCGCATCAGCACTGCGCATGGGCCAGCTCCACATGGGTCAGGAGGCCCTGGGTTTGAATCCTGGACCTCCCATGTGGTAGGCAGACACTCTATCTGTTGAGCCAAATCTGTTTCCCGGCAGTTAATTTTAAAATGAGATTAAAGATGGAACCATGAGAAATTATACAAATGTGAAATGAGTATTCTTTACCTGCAGGAACTGTGACCAAAAATCAAAAGGAAATTGTTTTGTATTTCGCCATTCTTTTAAAATTCATTCAAAGGGAGAGAGCCTTCCCTTATCACTGAATAAAAATTCTGGCAGGACCCCTGCCTTCCTTCTTCCCTCTCCTACCATAGAAAGTCCTATGGTTATTTTAAGTCATAATATACCATCTTGATTCAGACATTACTTTGATGCATTATTCAACTCATAAACTTCTATTCCGAGGTGTGACTTCTCCCCCAGCTTCCCAGCTGGTCTGTAGGAGGTGCACAGCTATCTTTTTTTTGGGGGGGTGTTGGGGGGCTCTTCCATTTTGTCAATGCCAGGCAGAGCCCAAGCTACTGCTTCCTATGGTCTTTCTTTTCACACCCTTTGCTTCTTCCCGCATTGCTCATTCTTGGTTTCTATTCTCAGTTAGGCATGTGGTACCTTCCCTACTTAGCTATAGTATTTTCCAGTACTTGGCTTGGTCTTGCCCCCCCAGTTCCACCTCTACATCAGAGATTTAGTCTAGCACCCACTCAGTTACCTGGTTTAGCCCTGCAGGTTTCATAGTGGAGATTTTAGAAAGAATCAAAGAGGTTATTTGGTTATTCAACCACTATTTATTGAGCATTTATTAGTATGATAAAAATTGTTAAATTTTCTGACTAAATCTTCAAGTGTAATTTTAGCTATATTATTATTATTTTAAAGATTTATTTTTTATTTATTTTTCTCCCCTTACCCCAACCCTATTGTCTGCTCTCTGTGTCCATTTGCTGTGTGTTCTTCCGTGTCCGCTTGCATTCGCGGTGGCACTGGGAATCAGTGTCTCTTTTTGTCATGTCATCTTGCTGCGTCAGCTCTCCGTGTCTGCAGGGCCACTCTTGGGTGGGCTGTGCTTTTTCCATGCAGGGCGGCACAATGCGGAGTGCACTCTTTGAGCATGGGGCTCCCCTACATGGGGGACATCTCTGCATGGCACGGCACTCCTTGTGAGCATCAGCACTGCCCGTGGGCCAGCTCACCACACGGGTCAGGAGGCCCTGGGTTTGAACCCTGGATCTCTCATATGGTAGGTGGATGCTCTATCAGTTGAGCCATGTCTGCTTTCCTATATTATTTTTTAATGCACACATTTACCACCTGATCTTCCACAGCTAAACTCAGTTATCTCATACTGATTTTCTTTTTAAAAAATTAATAGATAATTATTAATAGAGTCACCCTTTTTTAAAATTTATTTTTTTATTTCTCTTCCCTCCCTTGCCCCCCCAAGTTGTTTCCTCTCTATGTCCATTCACTGTGTGTTCTTCTGTGACCACTTCTATCCTTATCAGCGGCACGGGAATCTGTGTTTCTTTTTGTTGTGTCATCTTGCTGTGTCAGCTCTCCGTGTGGGCGGCGCCATTCCCGGGCAGGCTGCACTTTCTTTCGCGCTGGGCGGCTCTCCTTACGGGGCGCACTCCTTGCGCGTGGGGCTCCCCTATGCGGGGACACCCCTGCGTGGCAGGGCACTCCTTGCGCGCATCAGCGCTGCGCATGGGCCAGCTGCACACGGGTCAAGGAGGCCCGGGGTTTGAACCGCGGACCTCCCATGTGGTAGGCAGATGCCCTAACCACTGGGCCAAGTCTGCTTCCTTTTAAAAAATTATTACAATTTTTTTTTTTAAATTAGAAGTTGTCCATTTACAGAAAAGTCATGTAAAAAAAACCATTCCCATATACCCCCCTTTCCTTGGCAGTTTACATCAGTGAGGTATTTTTGTTACAGCTGATGAAAGAACATTAAAATATTACTGTTAACTACAGCCCATAGTTTATATTAGGTGTATTTCTCCATATATATTTACTTTCAATCACTTAAACCATGACTGGAAGTAGGAGTTAAAACCTTTGTAACAGCTGGATGTGGGGGATAAGGAGAAAATGAAATGAAGGAATGGGCACAGGGTTTGGACTGAGCCACTCAGTAGAGGTGCCATTAACCAAGGCAGGAAAGAAAAAGAAAGGAGGGGAGGAAACGGCAGGCGGTGCCGGCGCTTCTTCTCGCCCGGGCTGAGTATCAGGCCCCTGTGAGGTGTCCAGGCAACCCCCCCGCGGGGGACAGCTGGAAACAGGTCTGGGGCTCAGCGGAGAGGCCTGGGCGGGGTGGAGATCACGGGAAAGATGCTGCCGAAGCCCCTAAGACAAGCAGCGGGGGTGGAGGGGCGAGATGCCCGCGTCACACCCAGCCCCGCGAAGACGCAAGCACAAGAGCCCACGGCCCACCTCGGCCAGGGCCAGGCAGGGAATTACTGATGGGGGATTTTCAGAGCGAAGAAAGGGCCTGTTTCTACCCTTTAAATCACACTGAGAAGACCCAAAAGGGCAGCCCTGTAGCATATAAAAAAGAGAAGTGTCTGAGAAACTCGAGAGAGCATGGTGGAGGAAAGAGAAGGAAGGAAAAAGAAATGACCGTCACATAATGAGTGCCCAGCCTGTGGGGATGGAGCCGTGGACAAGAGCGGCTCTTGCTCTTTCCTTCTGAAGGGTCATGTCTTGGTGCAGTTGTAGCTCAAGGGAATGCCCTAAAAAGCCCTTTCCTCCTCTCAGGCTGTGGAACATTCGAAGTGGAAACCTGAGTTTCAGGTTGCCTGGCTGTGTAAATTATCCACCTGAGCCTGGGACGATTTTGAACGCCAGTGAGCATCGAGTTGCCAGCTTGCTCGAAACCTGGACCTAGAAAGAGCGGTCCGAGGGCAAGCTCGTTAAGCCGCACCCCAAAGGAGGGGAATGTGTGAAGGAGTAGAAAGAGGAGTAGAGGCAGGGCGGGAGGAGGAGGAATAGATGTCAGCAGTCACGGCAAGAGGGGCTGAGGCTTCCATCTTTCCATATAATCTTTCATTCATTCATCAATTTAAAAGAAAAAAAGAAACCATTAAATTCTCGTCTGCCATATGCCTTAAAGTGTTCTAGGTCCTGGGAATTCGGAGAGAGAAGGGCCTCGAGAAGTTTGCTGTCCACAGATGGGTGGACACACTGCCGATGGGCATCGCTCCTTCCGGGATGCCGGGACCGGGACACCTGCCCTGGTGGCCGGGTGCCCACCTGTGGGCGACGCCCGCAGAAGACACTTGCCCCTGTCTGCGTTATGAAAAGATTCCAGGATTTTAGACCAGGGATACATCCTCTCTCACCTGCGACCGACAGCAATCCCTTTGCACCACGTTAAGCTAAGAGAAAGCTGGTGTAGACGTGTAGGCTGTCTCCAGGGCTCCGGGGTGGGAGAGCAGGGGGCTCGGGGGTCGTCTCTTCAGAGCCCGGAGATCCCCGGCCACCAAGGCAGCTCCTCTCTGAACCCTTTCTTCCGTGTTGACCGGCGGGTGGAGACGCAGGGCCCTAACTTAGAGGGCCTCGGTTGAGGCTCCAGCCAGGACAGCTTGTAGGAGAGCTCCAGAACGCCGGGGCGGGTTCAGAGGCCGGCCTCTGGGCAGGGGATGCGGCTGGACAGGGTCTCACTGGTTCAAGTGGCTGCCCCCCGACGAGCAGAGTGGACACTTCTGGAACGACGGGAGGTGGTGATCTGGGGAGACCCCTCCTCCCAGCAACGTGCCCACGACTTGAGTCCTGGGCTGGGGGTCCTTGACAAAGCTCCTGAAATTTTCCAATTTCCCCTTAGTTTTATGAACTTCTGTCTGATTTTCAAACAGCAATTCACAGATCCTTAAGGGAAATTGCCGTGGTTTGATATGTTGGGGTAGCAAAGATGAAGGTAAGGCAGGGAAAAAGAATATATATCCTCCCATTCCAAAGCTAGCCGGCCCGTCACAGGAAAGGCAAACATTTTAAGATCCCTTGGCGATTCTGGGACCTTGAGTCAGGCAATTTGGGGCCCAACAGGTGAAAATTTGATTCTCGATGAATTTTCCTGAAGAGTTGTTGAGAGAAAATTGAATTTAACCCTGACTTTTTTTTTTTAGCTTCTATTGTTTCCCACAGAAATTGGGAAGGCATTGGCATGTTTGTAAACTAAGTTCCCAGGGGCTGTACCTGCAAAGGGGTGGGATGGCTGCATGTGGTCCAGGCACTGCAGCCCGGGCATTGCGGCCTGGGCACTATAGCCGGGGCACTGCAGCCCGGGCAGGAGCTCGGGGCCAGGCCCCTGATGGGGCTGACCCCACTTAGAGTGGACCCTCCCGCTGAGATGGCAGTGGTGGGCTGAGTGGGAGAGACATCCACGGCAGGATGTCTCCAGAAGTTTCGTTTTCCCTGGCTGCTTTACCTGAATCCTTCCAGCATCTGTCAAAGCTTGAGACTCTTTCAGCCACAGGCCAGTTCTCTCGTGAATATACGTATCAAAATGAGCAGCTTGCCAAATGTACGTGATGGAGCCTGGTTAGTGGTCCTGTTCTGATATGTTCTTTCATAATCTTTTCATAACCTGTGAATGTTCCACAGGAATGTAAAACGTTGGTGGAGGGGTGTTACAGGGGAATTCTGCACAGGATGTGTGATGTTTTGTAAGCCTGCAAGTTCTCTCTTAAAAAATGTATTTTAAAATGAAGTGAAAAATGTTTATATGCTTAGGCTACCTAGGCAAATTTCCTGAAGTTTGCTAGCAGCGGTTGCTTCTGGGAAAAGGGACGAGGTGACTGGGGACAAAGTGGGAAGGAAATTTACTTCACTGTATATCATCTTGTAGCTTTAAAATTTTATATCAGACATATGTCTACCTATTAAACCCTAGTAATTAAAAGTGTAATGAAAAGAGATGGGAGATGTTTACTGCAAAATTCACTTAGCAAAAGCTGGCCCCTGGGGAGCTCCTCCATAAGGCAGCTGCTCCTTTCTCTTTGAATGTTTGCCCTGCTGCAAGTGAGAGAGAAGACGGGATGATTTATTCATGTCCCGGCTCCTGGTAAACAAGCCTGTCGGAAGGCAGTGATACTGTTGCAAGATCTGAGAAGAGGCTCAGGGGTGCCTGGACTTCTTGCTCCTTGGGTTTAGAGCCTGAGCTGGGCCTCAGCGCCCACGAGTGTGCACCCACTCGTCCCTTCAAAGCAGCCTTGGGCCTCCGCCCAGCGCCGGGCACAGCTGGGGGCTGAGGACAGAAGGCTGAAAGCTCAGTGCCTGAGCGCAGGTGCGCAGAGCCGGGGGTCCCGTGAAGCGACGGGCTAATGCCCACGGGTGACTCAGCTGGAGCAGAGAGGAGTGAGGGGGTCAGGGAGGGCTCCCTGGAAAAGGCCCTCTGCGCCCAGTGTTGAGCTTGAGCTGGACTGGAGAAGAGGAGCCACCTCGGCAAAGGCCAGGAGCCGGGCCCGGCAGAGCAGGAGCTGGGCCGCCACACGCCGTCCCCAGGCGCCAGAGGATGAGGTGTAAGGCAGCTCATGGCTTTAGATGAGTTGTCTTCCTTAATTCAAGAACTCAGGGGAAGCGGACGTGGCTCAAGCCTCCCATATGGAGGGTCCAGGGTTCGATCCCCAGGGCCTCCTTGCCCGTGTGCTGAGCTGGCCCACGTGCAGGGCTGTTGTGGGCAAGGAGAGCTGTGCCGCACAGGGGTGCCCTGGCGTAGGGGTGCCCCGTGTGCAAGGAATGTGCCGCTCAAGGAGAGCTGCCCCACGTGAAAAAGTGCAGCCCACCCAGGAGTGGGGCCACACACCTGGAGAGCTGACGCAGCAAGATGATGCGACAAAAAAGAGAAGCAGTTTCCCAGTGCCGCTGGAGAATGCAAGTGGATGCAGAAAAACACACAGCGAATGGACATAGAGTGCAGACAACGGGGCGAAGGGGAGAGAAATAAATAAAATAAATCCTTAAAACAAAACAACTCAGGCCATGCATGCGTGTGTGTTGTGTTGTAAACCATGTGTTGACATGTTCCTGTGTTCCTACTGGTAGTCCATAGTTCCTGAAAAACTTTAATTTATTTTTAAAAAATTTTGAGGTACCTGAGTCAGGAATTGAACCCAGGATCTCATAACTGGGATGCTGGTGCTCAACCACTGAGCCACACCGGCTCCCTAGTTGGTTTCTTCATTTGTTTTGCTTGTTGTTATTTGTTTTTTAGGAGGCACCAGGATGATCCAGGGATCTCCCATGTGGGAAGCAGGTGCTCAACCTGGTGAGCCACATCCGCTGCCCCCTGGTTTACCTTTTTACACTGCCTAAAATGATGTCCCTTAATGCAAAGCACCCTAACCTTTCAGTGGACCCCCCAACCCTAGGACTGTTGATACACAGCTGTGTGTCTGCACAGGGTCATTGCTCCAAGGGAGAGAGTGAAGATCGCTCATCCGCAGTTTCCCCCAAGCACGCCCCTCTCCCTCCTCCCCATCGCCACCCCCTCTTCTCCCCTTCCCCTCCCTCTCTCCCCACCCTCTTTCTTTCTCTCTTCTTTTGTTACACACACACACTCTCGCACAAGGTGTGGATACTTCTTTACTTATAAGCTTTTAAAATGCAGGTAACTCTGGACGGGTTGAAGAACGCTCAGGTGTTCATTCCAGCAGCTCCTGATCCCCGGGCATCTGGCTGTCAACGCTGCAAACGTCTTCACCCGAATGAAGGCTGCAGCTTCAGACGTTTCTGGTAGCTCCATATGAGGTGATTAGGGCTCCCAGGGGGCAGATGACGATTTTTTCCTTTTTATTAAGGAGGTACTGAGGACTGAACCCAGGACTTCCTACATGAACAGCAGCCGCTCGACCACTGAGTTATATCTATCCCCCAGATCACTCTTTTTGTACCTAGAACCTGTTATAATCATCTGGGCTCAAGAGCTCACAGCTCCCTGGGAGTTTTCTACGTAACTGTTTCATGTCTAGTTGTGCATGTGGGTTATAGAAACACAGTCTATTAGTGTGTATTTTACATTAAATAGGTGATCTGGGGGAAGAGCTGTACTTAATGAATTAGCTAAGATATTTAATTCCTTCCTAAGGCCACATTTAGTTTTTTCCCAATGCTATAAAAAGCATTTTTGTTAGATAACTATTTTTAATTGGAGACCAGATTTTTTGGCCCCACACAATGTACCTACAGGAAAAATGAAGTGAGAATATGGGCGAGTGTAAATACATTATCTGAGACAAATACTGAGTGTGGCCACTTCGTTAATTAATAATTGTATCCTTCCTTTACTCAGGCAGTTTGGTCATGTCAGAACACTTCAACTTTATTATGAGTGTTTGGCAGTGAAATCGACAGGAAGAAAAGTAACCACAATGGATGGCTATCTTTAAAAGATACCGGACATATGGGAGACTATAATGGGCTTTGTCGTAAGAAACTAGCACTTTCTCTGCTTTAGTAAAAGCTTCCTTTCTTCCTCGCTTACCTATATTTATGACAATCCCTACTATAAATTTAATTTTCTTTCCTCTTGCAAAATACCCAGAGAAGAAATGATCAATTCATTGATCATATTTATTTTTTAAATGTATTTTTATTATTATTATTTTTTTAAGATGTATGCTTCTATGTGTTGGAAGTGTACAAGATGATTTCCACAATTTAAAGTTGGACATAGCTCTCTGGGTAGTGGCAGTGGTGGGTTGTAACTGGAAAGGTTCCTGGGTTCTGACAATGTTTGACTTTTAGTTCTAGGTTTGGCTATAGGTGTTTGTGAGAATTCATCTTCTGTACACTTAAGATTTGGGCACTTTTCTGTATATATATAATACTTCAACAAAGTACATGAAAATTACAAAAAAAGATGGACATTATGCATATTTGACTCAGAGTACCTTGCAAACATAAATTGTTCTCTTTGGAAAAAACCCCATTTCTGAAAGAAATGCGCAATCTAAAGTTTATTTAATATGAGAAATGGAACTAGTGAGAGATATCTCTTTGGATACATAAATATCTGAAGATTTTCTATGTATGTTGAATAAATTTTGTATTAAAAATTTCAGGATTAACATGTTAAAATAGAAATTATTCTGGGAAACTTGGTTTCATAAGTATTGAGAAAATACCATAGTAAAGATGCAAAAGAACATAGAATTAATCAAGGAATAATGCCTACGGGATGCTTTTTAGAGAGTATTTTGAAATAAGGGAGGTACATGGCTCGAGAAAGAGAATGGATCAAGGAATTTTAAAACTGTTTTTAGCTTTTTATTAACAACTTTATTTCAAATTCACAAAAATAAAAGAACAGAAAAAGGCGGCTCAAGAAGTTTGGAAACATTGCTCCTAAAAAGTTCTTATTCAGGCATTTTATCTTATCTAATTTCAACTACTAACTCAGTTGTGCTTCCAGTGTTCAGAAAGATACCCAGATGAACACAAATTAGTTAAATGACAGAGTCAACTTCTCTTTATTAATGAGAACAAAATGAAGAAGAGGAAAAAAAAAGCTTAATCGTATTCATAGCTAATCATATTCACAGCTAATCATATTCACAAAACCAATCCTCGTATTCTGTTTTTTTACCTTTAGAATTTATACAGTACTAACTTTGCTTTTGCTACAAAAACATTACAATGTTGTTATTAACTAGAGTCCATAAACTGCATTAGTTATATTTTTACCATGCATCGCCACATTCCTAACACCTTATTTATTTATTTGTTTTGCTGTAGTATAAAATTGCAAAAGGTTAACACCTGAAGCTACTGAAGCTGGAGTGGCCCACCCCTCCAGCCAGCTCCCTCCAGACCCCGTCACCCTATGTGCTGACTCTTGGGCTGGGAACCCTCCGCCCTCCTGATTGATAGCCACAGGGAAAACCTGGTGGCTGACCTCCACTCTGTACTTTCCTGTCTCAGAACCTCGCCCTCTGAAAGTGATGGTAACTTTGCGACTCCTGGTTGGGGGCCAGCCCCAAAATGTTTATTAATGAAGGAACCTGTGGCCAGTTCCACGCCAATTATTCATTAGCACCCTGAGGTTATAAAATACTGGAATTTCTCCAGCTCAGGGAGTTTTTGGACCATCTAAGGTGACTGACCTCCTTTGCTCATGCAACCAAATAAACGTTTTCTTTTTTTCAAACCCTGGTGTCTCCTCAGGAATTGTTTTTAAAAATGCATCAGGAGAAAAGAACCCCCTGTTGCTCGAGTCAAGGGTCTGGCCCTGTATTTCACACATTGCTTAGGAATTGGAGAGCCAAGAACAACAGAAGAGCCATTTAAATAGCACTCTGTAGCTTAGCCCATCGAATTCCAGGGATGAAACTGATGTGTCTAACAATTTCAAGGACTTACACAGTATTCCCAAAAATTAGATTAGCCAAATTTATTGTAATTTATTAAAACCAAAGTTTTATATCTTCAAGTTAAGGGGCGAGCCTCCAGTTAAACATTTATCAAAAAATGGTAACATTTTAGCTTCTGAACCTTTCCAAGGACAGTGAATAAAATGAATTAGAAATTCAAATTTGTTCTCAAGTTTAAGACTCTTTGAAGCCAAATCTCTTTGCTGCAAGGGCAGCATTCTGCTGTAACCATCGGTATGTTCATAAACACTGCCACCTAGTGGGCATTTGCTAGAAATGCTGTGCACAGTGTTAATTTAGAGTCCCCACCATTTCCCCTACATCAGTTTTACCTTATTCAGGGTTTCTTTTCTTCCCCACAAATCAACGATGACTAGAGACCACAGAAACATAATATACCAGTGGTACTGAAATTTTATATTTTTCTGTTAATTTGTATTTTCTTATTACGCCATACATTAAAATGGTTAATGTTTTTCTTGTCTTTTCATTAGATAGTAGAATTGCTAAGAGGGTGAGCTTTGGAGTTAGATCAATTTGCTTAAACCAGGACTCTGCCAGTTACTACCTTTGTGGTTTTAGGCGAATCGCTTAATCCTTCTATACCTTAGTTTACTCGTATAAATCAGAACATTCTGAAGATTAGCGCTAACATGAGTAAAGCACATATATGTGCAGGTGTTTGATAAATTACAGTTTTAAAAATAGTAATTATGACAATAATAAATTCAAGGCCAATTGTTTGGAGGCTAAAATCAGCTTGAGGAATGCACTGGGGGTCTGAGTTCAGGTTCCTTGGATTGCAGACTTTTTTGGGAATAGCTTCTGCAAGCCCAGGGTGCAGTCATAGGAGAGAGCGCTGATTAGAAAGCACCACGGGGAAAGTATTGCAGAGACACGTTACGGTGCTCTGGGCCCTCCTGCCTCTTTTCTGATGTTAAGAAGCTCATTGCTTGTGCTTTTTAAAGAGCTTTTCCAGTAATCGCACACCTAGGCAGCTAACAGAGGCAGGATTTTGCTCACGGCGAAAATAACTTTTCTTCACTCTATGACCCGAGAACATACGAGGGGGAAGTATGTCTTATGTTCCCAGTGGAGACAAAGTAACGCTTAGGAGGAATCTTTTAATACCAAATCCTCACTCCTTCCCCATTCTCAATGACAAAAACAAACAGACCAAACTTGAAAGTGCAGAGTGGGGGGTATTGGAAACGTTTATGTCCGTCTTTGAGCAGGGTGAACGGCCTGCTCACTGTCCACCAGGGGGCGCCCGTTCTGCCCCATCGTGAACGTCCTGGAAGGCTCGTGGCTTTGCTTTCAGAGACTAGCAGCAATCAGCGTCTTGTCAGTGTGTGCACTCTGGACCTCACACCGTCCAGTGTCCATCAGAGGCTCCACGTATTGCAGGCACCACGTGTGAAGGTTTTTGTCTAAGCAGGTACGAGAACAAAGAGCAGCTGCAAATGGAGCGCAGACTCAGGCATAAAGGACACTAAACGGTTAGGGCATTTGTGCTTTCAGGAACTGAGATCTTAGAGTGTTTGCTTCTTCCAGTTACCCGAGGGATTCTGCTGGTTTTTGGTCTGGGAAGCTCAGATGTGATCCAGCTTGGCCGTCAACGCGGGATGCAAAGGCTCTTTAGCTCTCTGTCCAGGCATTCCTACTATTTTTATATAGCAATCCTCAAATTCATCATCATCTCCCCATTTTAAAGTCACAATGGGAGTCCAAACACTAGAGGCATTCGAAGATCAGAATTGTTCTTAAAAGGATGAGTTTTGGGAAGCAGACTTGGCCCAGTGGTTAGGGCGTCTGTCTACCACATGGGAGGTCCACGGTTCAAACCCCGGGCCTCCTTGACCCGTGTGCAGCTGACCCATGCGCAGTGCTGATGCATGCAAGGAGTGCCATGCCACGCAGGGGTGTCTCTGCATAGGGAGCCCCACGTGCAAGGAGTGCGCTCCGTAAGGAGAGCCATCCAGTGCAAAAGAAAGTGCAGCCTGCCCAGGAATGGTGCTGCACACATGGAGAGCTGACACAACAAGATGATGCAACAAAAAGAAACACAGATTCCTGTGCCGCTGACAACAACAGAAGTGGACAAAGAAGAACATGCAGCAAATAGACACAGAGAACAGACAACTGGGGTAGGGGGAGGGAGAAATAAAATAAATAAAAAAAAAAAGGATGAGTTTTATGATCTATATAAAATTCTAACAATTGAATTTTATTATAATATATGGTTCATGATGGGTGATGGCTGGTGATAGCAGGTAATTCCATCTGTGGGCAGGGTGGTGGAGTGATCATAAATTTGGTGGTCTTCATATATATATATATGTATGTCTATATTTATAAAGTGGGAATTCTGAAATAGATTATGGGAACTAGTGTCATCAGTCCATAAATACCAGAAACTAAAATTAGTTAATAAGTGCATTGGCCACCCCGAAGAAGATGATAATCCTGGATATTTTGTCAGCACAAGAAATGGCAGGAGCACTGAAGATGAGATTTAGAAAATTTTACAAAGTGTTTAACAAAAATTGGTTTTGAGGAAGGTCTGGCTTGAATACTTTAGGAGAATAAAAAAGATGGAAAGGTATTTTTATGTGGAGGTGATACAAAGCCCCGAAGTAGCAAGTTGGGAGTCTAAATCAAATGCAGTATGAATTGACTTTTTGTTCTTGATGATGATTTTTTTTTCAAAATGAAAAAATTATTTTGACTTTTACTGCTTTTTTTTTCCTTTCACTTTCTTATTTTAAATTTATTTCTCCCCCCCCCCCCCCAGTTGTCTGCTCTCACATATTGCAAGAGGATCAGTTTTGATGATTGCTCTCAATTGGTCATCGACAACTTGCCACTCCGCTCCTCACCTTCAAGGCTCTCGTTGCTTTTGCAAAACTTCTTGAACCCCCCCACTGCACTGTCGGTTCTTTAGCAGTTCCTGGCCAAATGTGTTGTTGACCTTGCGAGTTGTCTCTGCTGCTTTATGGCCCATTTTGAACTTAGATAAGAAAACCCCTCAAATTTGCTTTTTATCTAACATCATTTCCATAGTCTAAAATAAATATAAACAGCAAGTAATAGGTCATTAGCAAAAAATGTAAAGGGAGAGATGCACATTAAAATAATGTAAACATAACCACATTTATTTAAGAATGTGTGCCAATATCAAAAGGCAAATTTCAACAATGTAAAACTGCAGTTACTTTTGCATCAACATATCCGTGAATTCTGATATACAGAGAGAGCATGGGAAGTTGTGAGACAGGGAAAAACAGGATTTAAAGTTCATTCTTAATAAAACAGAGCAGTTCCCTCTTGATTTAAGACTGAGATAAATATCTTTAATGAAGGATATCTTTTTCTCCCTGACAGGCCAGTTCTTTATAATAAAATAATGATAATAAATTTAGGATTACACAATGTAAAATTAAGGTTTGAATGAAAGAGAAGCATTTTATATTAGTATTTACCAGCCCCTAATCTTAGGTCCTTGTCAGGACTGAATATACATAAAATACATATATATATTCCATCTCATCCATATATTTCATATAATATCCCTATTTATATACTATGTATAATATAATAATATTTATTACCTGTGAGCCTTCCATTCTCACTGGAGAGCAGATGGGCAACATCAATAAAAGTGTAAAATGAAACTACCTTTTGGGCCCACAATTCCACTTCTGGAAAGTGCAAACATTGTGCAAAAATGTGGAGACACCAAGATGTCCATCAATAGAGGACTGGTTAAATAAATATATCCACACCATGGAACACAGTTCAGCCACCTAAAAGGATAAAGTAGCTCTGTGTGAATGCACGTGGAAAACCTCAAATATAAACTCAGGGACAGTGTACTACAGTTTGTGACCTGAGGTTGTACATGTGCACACGTGCATATGTGCTTATACTCGGGGAATTCCCTGACCAATCTGAACAGGTATTGGCCTTTAGCAGCCAGTGTGGCTTCTGCCGATATCCACCCAGCAAGTTCATGCACTGCGTTTTCCCCAAAAGACCCTCAAGTAGCTTGTGTCTGCAGTTGCCTCTGGGACTGGACCTTTGTGACAAGGAGCATGGAGGGAACCCACTTTTCTACTGTTCACTTTTTTTTCCAACCACCTTTATTACTCATTTGAAAAATGTATACATAAGTAATTGTTTTTGTAAGAGAAGAAGTCTCTTTTCTGTTCATTTTAGTGTTTTAATTATTCATCAGTTAAAAAAAAGACTATGTGTTTTGTTCATGCTCTGGCACAACATTACAATCTATTCATTTCATGGCACATGGAAATTTTGACTTTTTAAACAGAATGGGGCTACTTAGTCTAAGTTCCTTTGATTTTAGTGACAGTGTTGCACAGATAAACGTTTCTCATTTTATATGAGCCAAGTTACATCATATGTGTTAATTTATATGTATGTAATAAAGCAGCCTTCCTTGAATTTATTGTTTAAAGGTGTTATTTTTTCCACGATGTGAGTTATCTTCTAATCTGGACAAAGTAGAAACATACAAAATGCCTACCTTGGTGGGGCTCTCTTTGAATTAATGTGATTACAGTCATGATGACAAAGTGGATGAGGTGATTTTTCCTAGTTCTTTTCCCTGTTTGAAGACCTAAAGTTTTGAAGCCTTTGGTTTTTTTCATGGCTACATATAGATTCTGCGGAGTAAAGAATTCGGGCTTCTGGAGGACACTGTGCCCTGCTCTTGGCTCCTGCACAGTCCTCTCTCACGGGCTCTGTCAACACTCACAGGTAGTTCAGGGGGTTGTAGGAAAAGGAGCTAAAAGACGTGAGCCCAGGAAAGTCCTTTGCACAGCAAATATCTCAGAACAATGGATTTACTGCTATATAGAGAAGAGACACTTTATCCTCAGGAACCATGTTCATTTTGCTCAGGAATTTGTTTTCAGTGTCTAGCACAGGTCTTGGCAAATTGAATTCAAAGAATATGGTTTTCTGAATAAATGAGAGGGGTGGATTTTGGTGATTACAGTTCCTGCCTCTCTAAAAGCAGCCAAATGGTGCTCATTATAGATTCCTGAGACCCCAGATCTTTCCCCTTTCAGGTTCTCTAACCCAATTCCAGCACAGAAAATATTTTCCCTGCTTATCACTTTTCTGGGCATGCTCCCCATTGATCATGCCAGCTACATTCTCCTTCCCCATCAGTTGGAGAACACATGTGGAGTTTTTCTTGGGTTTAGAATGATCACCTCTTGCCAAGGAATGTACAGCAGCTGCAAAATTATATAACCATCTATGCTCATCTACCTTCCCATTGCAATGTGCTCTTTGTCTCATCCTGTTCATTTGATGGCCAAAATTCTATGACTGGCCTTGAACACGAAAGCCGAGTTTGTTTTGCAGCCCCAAAAGAATCTGGGGGAAAACCATCCTAGTTTGCAGTTGTTCTCCTCTCCATTGTGATTTTTTTTGTACTTTTCTATATGATTTAAACCCTCTTGCTTCTTTACCCATACGTATCTCTGATATCCTCTTTTTAATCCCTGTTTCTGAAGCCAGACTCCTCTTTTTGTGAAATTCAGATGGGTTTTCTTGCCAAGAGTTTGCAGTTTCTATTTTCATGCAAAGAAGATAGTGCCTTTAGGTGAAGGAAGACCTAGAAAACGTTGTTGGTAGCATTCCATTCCATTCCATTCTAATTTCCGCATGAAATTGAATCAGAAGAGGTTATTATTCCTCTGACATCCGGTGAATGTTAGCTCTACCATCACGAGAGCCCACATCTGTGATAAACCTTAGGCCTGGGGCTCTTGGTGCTGGTGCCTGAGGTCTCTCAGAGAATGTGGATATGAGCAAGGGTGGGACTGTGGATGTTTTCCTCTTGAAACCCACCTGAGGTTTCCACTGATTTTTATCTATTATGGATTTAATAGACAAAATTTATTTGGCTTTAGAGGGTCAGATCTGTATAGAATTTGACAGTTGTGATAAATTCTATAAAGAAAAAGTAAAGCATTCAAGGAGTGCCTGCAACAGGCTAAGAATATTAGAAATAGTAGAGGAGGAACAAACTGACCTACAATTACTGCTCCCTTAAGTTTCTTGTATCTGTTTGGTGTCATACAGAATTTTGGGAAATTTTCTGCCATTATGTCTTCAAATATTTCTTCTGCTCCATTCTCTTTTGACAAAGAGCTTGACCTAGTCACATAAAAGAAAGGAGAGCAGAGTCACTGGCACTGAATGAAGAGGGGAGAATGATGAGATGGGGGTAAAGAGGAGGGAAGGGACCAGATTACATAGGTGCTTGTAGGCTAATGCTCAGGACTGGGTTTTATTTTACTTTTTATTATGGAGCATCTCAAGCATATACAAAATCAGAGAGAATAGTGTAAAGAACTCCCAAATACTAATCATCAGTCTTCAACAATTACAAATTAATAGCCAATTCTTTTTTTTACACCCCTAATTATTCTCTCCCAACAGACCAGATAATTTCACAGCAAATCCTAGATACAATTCCAGCATCTATAGCTATAATCTAGGAACTCTGCTTAATGTACAATAATATCATTATGGTGGTTTGAGCTACTTCAGAAAAAACACGTTCTTATCTTAATCTGCATTCTTGTGGATTTGAACCCACTGTAAATAAGACCTTTTGAAGAAGATACATTTAGTGAAGGTGTGGTCTAACTAACGAGTATGAGACTTAATCGTAATTAGTGGAGTCCTTTATATAGAGAAGAAATTCAGGCAAAGCGAGAGAAAAACATGGGGAGAACCTGGAAGCCAGAAGTAAATGGAACTGAACTACAAAGGAGAGGGCTGTGCACTGTGATTGAGGCAGAGATGCCAGGCAAGTCATCCCAAGGACTGTGACCATCTAGCACCAATGCTACCAACCCTGGAAGGAAGCAATCCTTCTAGTCTCTGAAATCATGAGACAATAAATTCCTGTTGAAGAGACAAAATAGCAACATTGTAGGTAGATACTGACAGCCCTTTCACAAAAACAAACCAAAACAAAACAAAACAAAAAACAAAAAACAGCTGAGAAGGGGCAAAATCCTACCCAAGTGAGCTGTTTTGGGAAACCACAGAACTGGAGGCTTTAGGGACACAATCTTGAGGGAAATGGACAAAGAGGTAAAGAGCCCAAGGGAAAATCAGAACATAGACAACAGCAAGGAAATAGAATAAGAGGAGCAAAGTGTCAAAGTGAAAACTTACCAACTACACAACAACAACAACAACAACAACAAAACCCTAGAGTAGGAGAAGTTAATCAACTGAATAAACCCATCAAGATAAACTGATGCCTAGACACCAACAAAAAATTACAAGCCATACTAAGAAACAGGAAGACATGGCCCAGTCCAACGAACAAACTATGATAAAAAACAGAAGGAGATGCAGAACTTGGAACAACTAATCAGAGCTGTCCAAACAAATATCATGTATCAACTTAATGAAGTGAAGGAAGTGATTAAGGATATTAAGAAGGCACTGGAAGAACATACTGAAGAAATTATAAACTTACATAGAAAGATAATGGATATGATGGTGGTTAATGGCACAATGCAAGAAATAAAAAATACATTGAAAGCACATAACAGTAGATTTGAACTGGCAGAGGAAAGAATCAGTGATGTGGAAGACAGTACAGCTGAAATAAGACAGGTAGTAGAACACATAGATAAAAAGATAGAAAAAATCCAGCAGGGTCTTAGGGATTCGAATGATAATATGAAACATGCAAACATATGCATTATAGGCATCCCAGAGGGAGAAGAGAAGGGAAAGGAGATAGAAAGTGTGTTAGAGGAAATAATGGCTGAAAATTTCCCAACCCTATTGAGGGACATGTACGTACATGTCCAGGAAGTGCAGCACACCCCAAACAGTATAGATCCCAACAGGCCTACTCTAAGACATATACTTGTCAAATTGTCCAATGCTCAAAACAAAAAGAAAATACTGAAAGCTGCAAGAAAAATGAGAGCCATTGCATACAAGGGAAGCTTGATAAAATTAAGTGCCGATTTTTCATCTGAAACCATGGAGGCAAGAAGGCAGTGGTATGACATAGTTAAGGTGCTAAAAGAAAAAAACCTTGCAGTCAAGAATTCTCTATGCAGCAAAGCTGGATTTCAAAAATGAGGGAGAGTTCAAAGTATTCACAGATAAACAGAAATTGGGAGGGTTTGTCAATAAGAAACCTGCCCTTCAAGAAATACTAAAAGGAGTTCCACAGGTCAAAAGGAAAAAACAGGAGCGAGAGAGTTGAAGGAGAATATAAGAACAACTAAAAAGTAAAAAGAGAAATAAAAACAATATATGGCATACATAAACCTAAAGAAAATATGACTAATATAAGTAATTCCATAACAGTAATAACATTGAATGTTAATGAATTAAAGTCTCCAGTCAAGAGACAGATTGGCAGGATGGATAAGGAAATATGACCCATCTATATGCTGTCTACAAGAAACCCAACTTAGACCTAGGGATTCAAGGAAGCTGAAAGTCAATGGGTAGAAAACAATTTTTACCTGTGAACAATAACCAAATAAGGGTAGGAGTAGTTATACTAATATTGGACAAAATAAACTTTAAATGCAAAACTATTATAAGAGACAAAGAAGGCCATTTTAGCAGTTTAATATGGTTCATGAATTCCAAAAATAGATATTGGATTATGTTTGTAAACTGGTTTGTACTTGGGCATGATTAAATTATGATTAGGACTTTGACTGGGCCACAACAGTGGGGTATTGAGTCCCCACCCCTTGGTGGGTGGGGACTCACAGATTAAAGACATGGCAAAGGACAGAGTTGGAGTTTTGATGTTGGAGTTTTGATGCTGGAGTTTTTAACTGGAGCCCAGGAAGTAGACACAAAGGAGAAGAACACAGAAGAATAGAGACAGCCCCATAGATTAGGCCCCAAGAAGAGAGATGAGCCTGATAGAACAAGCCCTGGAAGGGAGAGAGTCAAAGTCAGTTCCCTGATAGTCTACAGCTGGCCTTGTGGAGAGAGGCAAAGCCTAGAAAGCCTCACAGCCTACAGCTGACCTTGTGGAGAAAACAGAGGAACTAGGCCCAGAGAGAAATGAACCCTGGGAAGAGAGGAAGCCTGAACCCTGGCAGACATCAGGAGCCATCTCTCTCCAATGCATGGCAACAGACTTTGGTGAGGGAAGTAACATACATTATGACCTGGGAACTGTAAGTTCTACCCCAAATAAATACCCTTATAAAAACCAACAGATTTCTGGTATTTTGTATCAGCACCCCTTTGGCTGACTTATACAGCCATTATATACTAATAAAAGGGATAATCTATGAATAAGAAAGAACAATCATAAATATTTATGCACCTAACCAGGGTGCCTCAAAATACATGAGGCAAACACTGCAAAAACTAAGTGGAAAAATATTTGCCTCTACAATTATAGTGGGGGACTTTAATACACCACTATCACCATTAGACAGCACATCTCAAGAGAGAATCAATAAAGAAAGAAAGACTTTGAATAATACATTAGAGGATCTGGATCTAATAGACATATACAGAACACTGTACCCAAATACAGTGGGATATACATTCTTCTCAAGTAGATATGGATCATTCTCCAGGATAGACCACATGATAGTCCCCAAAACAACACTCAATGAATTCAGAAAGTTTGAAATTATACAAAGTAATTTCTCTGGCCACAATGGAATGAAGTTGGAAATCAGTAAGAGCAGAGAAGCAGATTAGGCACAAAGATATGTAAGTTAAACAACACACTCTTAGACAATTGGTGGGCCAAAGAGGAAATTGCAAAATAAACACAACACAACGTATCAAAACCTGTGGGATGCAACAAAAACTGTACTGAGAGGGAAATTCATAGCCATAAATGCCTATATTAAAAAAGAAGAAAGAGCTAAAATCAAAGACCTAACTGTACACCTGAAAGAATTAGAAAAAGAACAACAAACTAACCCCAAAGAAAGTAAAGAAGGAAATAACAAAGATTAGAATAGAGCTAAATGATATTGAAAATAAGAAAGTACTAGAAAAAATAAACAAAACCAAAAGCTGGTTCTTTGAGAAGATTAATAAAATTGACAAACTACTAGCTAGATTAACAGAGAAAAGGAGAGAAGACACAAATACATAAAAAAAGAAATGAGGAAGGGGATATCACCACTGACCCACTGAAATAGAGTATCATAAAAGGATACTTAAAAAAAATAGAAGAAATTGATGAGCTCAACAGACCAATCACAAGTAACGAGATTGAACTGGTCATCAAAAACCTCCCAACTAAGAAGGGTCCAGGGCCAGATGGCTTCACAGGTGAATTCTACCAAACATTCTGGAAAGAACTAACACCAATTCTGCTTAAACTCTTCCAAAAAATAGAAGTGGAGGGAACATTATCTAATTCATTCTATGATGCCAGTGTCATCCTAATACCAAAGCCAAAGAAAGATGCCATGAAAAAGGAAAATTATAGACCAATCTACCTAATGAACCTAGAAGCTAAAATCTTCAACAAAATACTTGCTAATAATATTCAGCACATCCAATGAATTATACACTGTGACCAAGTGGGTTTCATCCCTGGTATACAAGAATGGTTCAATATAAGAAAATCAATCAATGTAATTCACCACATAAACAGATAGAAAGAAAAGTCACATGATCATTCCTATAGATGCAGTAAAAGCATTTGACAAAATACAGCACCCTTTCCTGATCTATCTTTTGAAAAAGATAAGAATTGAAGGAAACTTCTGGGAGGCAGATGTTGTTTAACTGATAGTGTCCATCTACTATATGGAGGGTCCAGGGTTCTATCTCCAGGGCCTCCTGACCCAGTGCTGCAACACGCAAGGAGTGCTGTGTCATGTAGGGATGCCTCCCACACAAGGAGTGCACCCTGCAAGGAGAGCCACCCCACGTGAAAAAAACACAGCCTGCCCAGTAGTGGTTCTGCAAGCACAGAGAGCTGATGAAGCAAGATGGTGCAACAAAAAAGTTTCCCAGTGCTGCTGTGCTGCTGGATAATGCAAGTGGACACAGAAGAACACAAAGCAAATGGACACAGAGAGCAGACAATGGGGGGGGGGGCAAAGAAGAGAGAAATAAATAAAATAAATCTTAAAAAAAAAAAGAAACTTCCTCAACTTGATAAAAGGTATATATGAAAAACCCACAGCTAACATCATATTCAATGGTGAAATCCTAAAAGCGTTCCCTCTAAGATCTGGAACAAGACAAAGATGCCCACTGTCATCACTCATATTCAACATTGTGTTAGAAGTACTTGCTCAAGCACTTAGGCAAGAAAAAGATGTAAAAGGCATCCAAATTGGAAAGGAAGAGGTAAAAAATTCACTATTTGCAGATGATATGATCCTATACCGTGAAAACCCTGAGAAATTTACATCAAAGCTTCTAGAGCTTATATTAAGTTCAGAAAAGTGGCCAGTTATAAGATTAATGTGCAAAAATCAGTAGCCTTTCTGTACACCAATAATGAACAATCTGAGGAGGAAACCAAGAAAAAAAAATCTCATTTACAAATAGCATCTAACAGCATCAAATACCTAGGAATAAATTTAAGTAAAGATGTAAATGATTTTTATGCACAAAATTATACAACACTGCTAAAGGAAATCAAAGAAGACCCAAATAAATGAAAGAATATTCCCTGTTCATGGATAGGAAGACTAAACATCATTAGGATGTCTATTCTACCCAAACTGATTTACAAATTTAATGCAATCCCAATAAAAATAACCACAGCATTTTTTACTGAATTGGAAAAGCTAAGTATGAAATTTATTTGGAAGGGCAAAAGTCCCCAAATAGCCAAAGACATATTGAAAAAGAAAAATGAAATTGGAGGAATCATACTTCCTGACTTTAAAACATACTACAGAGCTACAGGGATCAAAACTGCATGATATTGGCAAAAGGATAGACATATTCAAATTGACAGTTCTGATATAGATCCTCTCATATACAGTCAACTGATATTCAACAAGGCCACTAAGCCCACTTAACTGGGAGAGAATGACCTCTTCAACAAATGGTGTTTGGTGAACTGGATATTCATATCCCAAAGAATGAGAGTGGAAAACCATCTCACGCCTTATACAAAAATTAACTCAAGATGGATCAAAGATCTAAATACTCGAGCTAAGACCATAAAGATCTTGGAAGATAATGTAGGGAAGCATCTACAGGATCTTGTACTAAGAAATGGTTTCATGAACCTTACATCCAAACCATGGATGACCAAAGAAAATATAGATAAATGGGACCTCCTCAAAATTAAAATCTTTTACACCTCAAAGGAGTTTGTCAAGAATATGAAAAGGCAGCCTACTCAATGGGAGAAAATATTTGGTAACCTTATATCTGATAGGAGCCTATTATCTATCATATATAAAGAAATCCAATACCTCAAAAAATAAAAAGACAATTCATTTAAAAAAAAAGGGCAAGTGATTTGAATAGACATTTCTGAAAAGAAGAAATACAAATGGCTAAAAAGCACATGAAAAGATGCTCAACATCACTAGCTATTAGGGAAATGCAAATCAAAACTACAATGAGATACCATCTTACACCCATTAAACTGGTAGCTATTAAAAAAAAACAGAGAAATACCAGTGTTGGAGAGGATGTGGAGGAATGGAGACCCTTATCCACTCTGGGTGGGAATGTAGAATGGTGCAGCCATTGTGGAGGACAGTTTGGCGGTTCCTCAGGAAGCTCACTATAGAACTGTCATATGATCCAGCAATCCCACTGCTAGATATACATCCAGAAGAATTGAAAGCAGGGACATGAACAGATAGAGCCACACCGGTGTTTCTAGTGACAGTATTCAGTATTGCTAAAAGTTGGAAACAATTCAAATGCCCATCAACAGATGAATAGATAGACAAATTGTGGTATATACATACAATGGAATTTTACTCAGTTGTAAGAAGGAATGTAGTATTAACACACGGGATAATGTGGGTGAATCTTGAAGACCTTATGTTTAATGAAGCAAACCAGGCACTGAAGGATAAATATTATATGGCCTCACTGGTATGAATTAAGCAAATTGAGCAGACTCAAGAGCTAGAGTCTGGAAGATAGGTTTATAGGAGATAGAAAATGAGAAGAAGGTTGTGAGCCAACCCCATGTGGGCAAATTCATGTTAAGGTGGAAATGTGTTACTGTGCAGTGGAGGGGAATGACAGTAGTGCAGTGATACTATTGGGTTGGGCAGTGCTGGTTTGTCAGGGGGGTAGGCTGGGGAGGGTGGGTTGGACTCTCCATGGAACTAGGGGGAGGGTTGGGGAAGGGAGCAAGAGAACATTAGGGATTTGCAGTATGTGGTTGAAACAACAACATTGGGAATTTTCTTTGGGCAATAAGGCAGGGGAGGGTTACTGGATTAGGGTGTTGGATATGGGGGGCATTCAGGGCAGGGCACACCTGGGGCAGGCTTTTAGGGAATGTGTGAGTGTTCATCTTGTCATAGTGTGTTGCATCAGTGGGTAGTAACCCACATAATGAGTGGGAAGGTGTTGGACTCCCATCCTGGGGAGTCCTGCTATGATCTCAAATAGAAGGGCAGGAGTCTCTCAAGAGCATAGGTAGTGCCTAATAGGAGAGGACAGACCAGTATGTCAAGCCCTCAATGTTGTTACAAGTAACTAAGAATCTTGTTCTTCAAGGAGTGAAGCTTGGTGGTTGCCATGGGTTCTGAAGGGAGGAAGAGGGAGGAATAGAACAGATGGAACACGGGCAATTTGGGGGGCAGGGGAAGTGTTCTACATGATCTTGCAATGATGGATACAGGCCATGTTAAACTTCATCAAAATTTATAGGAGAGTATGGTCCAAAATGTAAACCATAATATAAATCATTGACCGTGGTTAGTAGCTGTGTTTCAATATTTGTACATCAACTGTAACAAATGTACCATCCACATATAAAATGTTATTAATAGGGGAAAGGGGGAAAAGGGTAGGATGTTAGGTATATAGGAATCCCCTATATTTGGTACATGACTTTTCTGTAATCTAAAGCTTCTCTGAGGACAAAATGAAAAAAAATTAGACACTGGGGGAAAAAATGGAAGAAAATGTCACTGTACATACAAGATAATAGATTTACAGTGATGAAAGCCATAATATAAAAAAATTATTTTTAATTTGACATTTTTAATTCAATTTTTATTATTCTAATTAAATTTGTATTTTATTTGTTATTTTTAAAAACTATCATTTTGTTTTCTTATTAATTGTACTTGGTTATTTTTTTAGTTTCATTTTTGAAGAAGTTTTGAATCACAGAAGGGTTACAACTGTGGCAGAGGAGGATCATTGGTGTGGGGTGTCAGTGATGGGGGATGCATGGGAGGAGGTTCGCCTGGGACATACATATAAGGCATATAAATTTGTTCAAGTGTTCATGGGGCATTGTCATGGTGGTGGAGATTCACACAATAACCAAAAGAATATCAATTTCTCATTCTGGGGAGCTCTCCCACATTCTCTAGTGAGACAGCAAAAATCCCCTGACTAGTGAAGGAGAATGACAATAGGCCCTTCATATTTATGACTGGACTTATGAAACTTTACTCTTGAAATTGAAACTTAGCCTAGTATTATAGTATTATACTTAGCCTAGTATTGTAGAGTGCCTAAGCACTATCTCCTGAGAGCCTCCTTGTTGCTCAAATGTGGCCTCTCTCTAAGCCAAACCCAGAGTTTAAATGCATTCCCTTCTCTCCTTCCCCAATCATGGGGCATGACTCCTGGGAATGAGCCTCCCTGGCACTGAGGGATTACTACCAAGCACCAACTAGCAATGTGACTGGAAAAAGATCTTGACCAAAAGGGGGAAAACAACCAATGAGTTTATATGGTTAAGAGACTTCAAAGTGAGTTGGGAGGTCATTCCAGAGGTTATGCTTATACACATCTCAGCAGGATCTCATTGACTGCCAAAGTAAATACTGCCTCAAATAGCAGAGATATCCAGACACTTTAGGCAAGGCAGACAGCTCAGGCGTTTGGTGCCCTGCCAGTGGGCCCAATGTGGGAATATGCTTCCCAGTAGGTCAAGTTGGACTCAGTTGTGGTTTCCCTACACATGGCTCTTCTGCCACTTCTATTTGAACATATATTTAGTGCTAGAGTTGATAGGTGTGTGTCCCAGAGACTTAAATCTTTGGGCTCTCAATGTGCCAGCTGGACCCTGAATCTCAACAGAGTTGCAACACCTACTTTCCAGTTCATTGAATTCACCCAGGACAACTAACAAGGAGATGAGGATGGACAATGACCACTCCAAGGAACAGAGAGAGTCTGCAACTGCAAGCAAGAGAGTCCCATCCATCTGCCCCATGGGATCTATACCCCCTCTCAATTGGAGTTGGAGTGGGCATCACCATCCCAGAATCCTCAGGATTGGGGAATGAATGATAGACTATGGTAGACTTATTGGTATTCTAGTATAGACATTGTGATTCTAGCAGTGGAAGAACTTTTATCACTGAAGTGGAGGCAGTGGCCACTGGAGGTTCTGAAGGAGAAAGAGGGAAAAGCAGGTGTAATATGGGGACATTTTCAGGACTTTGGAATTGTCCTGAATGACATTGCAATGACAGCTACAAAACATTATAGATTTTGTCATAACTTTCAAAATTGTGCGGGAGAGAGTATAAACTACAATGTAAACTATAGTCCATGCTTAGTGGCAATGCTCCAAAATGTGTTCATCAATTGTAACAAATGTACCACACTAATGAAAGATGTTGTTAATGGGGGAAAAGGTGGAAAGGGTTGGGAGTTGGGCATATGGGAGTCCCCTGTATTTTTTATGTAACATTTATGGAATCTAAGAATCTGTTAAAAAAAATTAAAAAAGCATATAAAAAAAATTCCTGATGTTTAAGTCAATCATTGTAAGGTATTTGTCATAGCATCTCAGACTAAAGTAGGGCAACCATTGTCATGGCTAAGCAATTAACAATAGTTCTTTAATATCAAGTGTTCAACCTTCCCATTTCCCCCATTGTCTCATAATGTCTTTTTAGTTTTAGTTTTGAATCATTTTCAGTTAGAATCATGCATTGCAATTGGTTAATGTTTCTCAAATAAGTTTTAATTTACAGGACCTCTCTATCACTTTTTATTTACCTCTTGCAATACATTTGTTGAAGACAGTGGGTTTTGCTGATTGCATCTCTGCAGTATCATTTAACAGATTTCTGTAGTTTTTAGTAAATTGATAGTTAGATTTAGAACCTTGATAACATATATATACATATATATATGTATATAGCAAGAATACTTGGTAGGTATTGTGCATTTTCATCAAGGGGTACATATTGGCTAATTTATTGTTTTTGTGATTTTTTAAAGAAACCATTAATGATCATTTTCTAATTTATTAGAATTTGCAAAATAGTGATATTAGGATATGATTATTATGTTACTCCTTTTTATTTTTATTTATTTTTTACTCCTTTTTATTTATTAGCTGGGATATTTCTACTTACAGCAACTGACCTTCATTAAGAATTTAGCTTCCCTGAGATGTAATTCATTTCAGGAACTAGAGCAAGGGATTCCCCCATTTTTATTTTTTGTTATAGAAAAAAAGAAAACATCATGAGTTCACACTGATATTATTTTCAATTAATATTCAGGGGAACAGAACTTTAATTTTACTTCATTAACTATATGTATATATATATATATATATATGGTTAATATATACCTTCTATACCATCCCCATCTTTTTAAACAGTGATTTGCAAAAACTCTTATTTCCTAAAATGAGGGACAAATGCTCTTTTCCCTAAAAATAACATTTTATTTTTCCAGAAATGTAAGAATTCTCTCTCAGCGGTTGATGAGCCATTTGTCCTCTTCAGCACTGGCACCTACTCAGTGTGCCTTTCAGCTTTACTTGTCGTTATCCTGGAATAAGCTCTTGCAGGGCTGGAGTCCTATGGGGAGGTGAAATGGGCGCAATTATCAGTAAACCTTTCCTGTGGTCCATGGGCCAGAAAACGGGGAACACCTCTGTGTTCCCACATATTATGGAAAAAATGAGAGTACAGCAACTCAAATTCCAGCTGTTCTGGGTCAACTCCACAACATAAAACACCTGGTAGTCTTTTTTTGAATCAAGCATTTTCTTGGCATTTTGTGAAACCATGTGTATCACACGAAATCTATTTTAATCCGTCATTTAAAATTTTTAAATTTTCCCATCTATACCACCAGATGGCAGTGATAACCCATTTATTAGTACTATTACTGCTGTTACAGGATCGCTCTCTTGCTTTTCTCAAAATGAACCAATGGCTCTAAATTAGAAACAATAGTTAAAAATTCCCACCCTATTTCCTATGACAAGTCAGCATGCTAGAGACTTAGGTCCCTAGTGCAAAAAAGTGTGCAAAACATGCGTGGAGGCAAACACAGGAAATAACATAATCTTGTGTGGGAGCTGGAATGCCCTTAAGTGAGAAATGCCTCTAGTAAATAATAAAAGACACAGCAAGCAGTAGACTGCTGCCATTGCCAATGTCTTCATATAAGTAGTTTTAAGAAATTCTTCACAGTGTGAAGTGTAGATGGGATCATCTGTTTTAAGAATTGTTTTCTCCTTTGATGTTTGGTTACTTGAGCCACTACCCAATTTCTGTTGTAAAATGCAGTTTAACACTAATAGGGTCTGGGGTGGGGAAGGAAGGAGAATAAGGGGGGAAAAGTTAGTTACTGCAGTCTGGTGGGAAGATTGCTAGCTTTACAGCCTAGACAACTTGATTTCTGTTCCACTGTCACCACACTGCGTCTGTGTCCTTGACCAAGCCATAACCAGCCATCTGCAGTGAGGGGTTTTGATCCGTGAGAGGTCCCTTCCAGCACACTAGACCCTTTGGGAAAACATTTCATTCTCTTTAAAAAAAGAAGAAAAAAAAAGATTTATGGGATGTTGCTGTTGGCTTACTTCTTTTCATAAAAAATAAAGTGAATGTGTAATTTAAAGAGGAATAGAGACTTTTGTTTAGTAGCTAAAACAACCTTTCATTTATCCTTTAGATGTCTGAGTTGCTAAAGACCATCTTGGGTATACATAAGAGGTGTATATAAAACAGCATGTATAGAAAACTATGTGTATACATATATACATACATTAACAGAGAAGGGGGAGAAAGGTCTTTTGAGTTTGTGGTATGGGTTGCGCATATGTGACTTCAAGAATCACCTGTACAAGCGATCCTAGTTATGTCTGCTAAGAGTGAGGTTTACATTATGGTTTACCTTTTGCACCATACACTTGTATAGGTTCTGACAAACTGTATAACACCCTGTGTCTGTCATTGCAAGATCATGCAGAACAATTCCAATGCCCCAAAGATGCCTCATGTTCCACCCATCCCTACCTCCCCCTCCCCTTGGAACCTATGGCAACTCACACTAAGTTTCAAGTTTTGAAGAATAATGTTCATAGTTTCATACTTTATATTGAGGGCTTGACATACTGGTCTGTTTTCTTTTACTGCCTATGTATTCAAGATGTTCTTGCCCCTTTATTTGAGAACAGAGCAGGACTCCCCAGGATGGGAGTTTAATATTTACTTGTTCATTGTGTGGGTCTCCACCCACTGAGATAACATCCAATGCCGAAATGAACACATTCATATTCTGTAGACGCATGCACCAGCTGCACCCTTTCCCACATATTCCCTCACCACTCTGCACCAGTGGCCCTCCTCTGCCATATTTGCCATTAAAAACATTCCCACCATTTTAGTTTCAACCACAGACCTACTAGTCCCCGGACTTCACCTGTTCCTTCCTCCAGTCCTCCCCCCAGTTACATAATAGTCCATCCCATCCCCCCATCCTGCTCACCCTCACATTCCAGAATGATTGACCCCGCTCATGTCCTTGCACCACCATCACCCCATCCACTGCCAAACGACCCCCTTCTGCTTTATCAGGTTCTGTCCAGATTGAACTTCAGCTCACCACTCTACTCCCTTTCTGTCTCCTGGTAACTTGTCTTCCAGATTCTAGCTCTGTGAGTCTGCTCAGTAGGCTTAGGTCACGTCAGTGAGGTCATGCAATATTTGTCCTTTAGTGACTGGCTTGCTTCACTTAACCTAATGTCTTCAAGATTCATCCATGTTATTCCATGGGTCAATTCTTCATTCCTTCTTACAACTGAGTAATATTCCATTGCATGCATGCACCACAATTTACTTATCCATTGAGCTATTGATGGACACTTGGTTTGCTTCCAACTTTTGGCAATAGTGAATAATGTGGCTGTGAATATTGGTGTGCATGTATCTATTTGTGTATTTGCTTTCAGTTCTTCTGGGTGTATGCCCACCAGTGGGATTGCGGGTTCTGATGACAATTCTATAGTTAACTTCCTGAGGAACCGCCAAACTGTCCTCCACAATGGCTGTACCATTCTACATTCCCACCAGCCATGAATGCAGGTTCCCATTCCTCCATATACTGTCCAACACTTGTAGTTCTCTGTTGCTGTTTTTAAATAGCCTCCAGTCTAAAGAGTAGAAGATGATATCTCATTGTAGTTTTGACTTACGTTTCCCTAATTGTTAGTGATGTTGAGTATAGTTTCATGTGCTTTTTAGCTATTTGTATTTCCTCTTTGGAAAAGTGTCTATTCAAATCTCTTGCCCATTTTTAAAATGGGTTGTTTGTCTTTATTTTCAAGATGTAGGTTTTCTTTATATATGATGGATAATAGGCCCTTTTTGGATAAATGGTTCCCAAATATTTTCTCTCATTGAATAGGCTGCCTTTTAACTTTCTTGACAAACTCCTTTGAAGAGCAAAAGTTTTTAATTTTGAGGAGGTCCCATTTATCTATTTTTTCTTTTGTAGATCACGCTTTGGTATGAAGTTTATGAAACCAAGCATAGATGCTTTCCTACATTATCTTCTAGGAGTTTTATGGTCTTGGCCCTTATATTTAGGTCTTTGATCAATCCTGAGAATTTGTACATCCAATGTACTAGAGTCACGTAGGGTGTTAATGGTAGGGGAGGATGTGTGTGTGTGTAGGAGTAATGTATATGGGAATCCCCTATATTTTCTATGTGACTTTTTTGTACCCTAAAGCTTCTCAGAAAATAAAGTGAAAAAAAAAAAAAGACACTGGGGGAACATATGAAGAAATTGTTAATATACATAAAAGATGAACAGACCTGACAGTGATAAAAGGCACAATTGCAAAGAAAAAATTATCTTATTTTTTTAGTTTTTAATTTCATTATTATTTTTTGTCGCCTTTGCTTTGGGGGAGGTTTTGGATTGCAGACGGGTTGCAGCTGTGGCAGGGAGGATCACTGGTCCATGGTATTGGTGATGGGGGGCTGTGTGGGGAGGGGTGCATCTGGGGCATGCATCTTTTGGAATATGAATGTGTTCTTGTGGTCATGGGGTGTTGTCTCAGTGGGTGGAGACCCACAGAATAATCAACAGAATATTGAATTCCCAGTCTGGGGAGTCCTGCTATATTCTCTCGTCGAGCGGCAAGAATCTCTAGAGTATGTGGGCAGTACCTAGCAGAGAAGGACAGACCAATCTGCCAGACCCTTGGTGTTGATGCTTGTCCTTATGAACCTTGTTCTTATGAAATCGAAAGTTGGCCTAGTGCTGTGTACTGCCTAACAGGTGCCTCTTAAAAGCCTCCTTGTTGCTCAAACGTGGCCTCTCTCTAAGCCAAACTCGGCGAATAAACTCATTACCTTCTCCCCCAGTGTGGGACATGACTCACAGGGATGACACCAAGCAATTATTACCAAGCACTAATGACACATTTGGAAAACGACCTAAACCAAAAGGGGAAAATATTAAATACAAATGAGTTTTCACGGCTAAGAGATTTCAAAGTGAGTTGGGAGGTCGTTGCAGAGGTTACACTCATGCACGTCTCAGGAGGATCTCATGGCCACAGTGAACAGTGCCTCGAGCAGGGGTGCACCTGGAGGCTCTAGAGATATCTAGACACTCTAGGCAGGGCAGACAACCCAGGAGATCAGCACCCTGTCAGTGGGCCTTACTATGGAACATGTGATAACCATCTCTTCAGTGTATCAGAGTTAGACTCATTTATAATTTTCTACACATGGTTCTTCTACCCCATTTATTTGAACCTGTAATTAGCACTACACCCATTAAATATATGTCCCAGAGACTTAGATCTTCGGTCTGTTCACATGACAGTTGAGCCCTGAATCTCAGCAAAGTTGTAAACAATACCTTCTTTCCAGCTCATTGGACTCACCCAGGACAGCTAACGAAAGGATGATGATGGAAGCCACCCATCCCAAAAAACAAAGAGTATCTACAACTGCAAGCAAGACAGTTCCATCCATCTGCCCTTTGGAATCTTAAGTCCCCTTTCAATCTGAAACTGAGTGGACATCACCATCCCAAAATCATCAAGATTGTGGTATGAGCAAACATAAACCTATAAAATTGTGTGGGACAAAGTGTAAACTATAATGTCAACTATAGACCATGTTTAGTAACAATGCTTCAATATGTGTTTATTAATTGTATCAAATGTAACACACTCATGAAAAATGTTGTTAATGGGAAAAAGTGTGGGATGGGAAGGGGGTAGGGTATTTGGGAATCCCCTGCATTTTTGATGTAACATTTATGTAACCTCAATCTCCTTTAAAAATGAAGAGAAAAAAAATTAAACCAAAAAAAAAAAAAAAAAAAGAAGATATTTCTAGAAGAGCTTAAAAAAAAAAATGAAAAAATGAAAAAAGAAAGAGGGAGTGAGGTTATCCAAAGGTGAAATGGGCCTCTACACTTAACAGATTTATGTGACCCTCGTCGGTCTCTATTTCCCTTAATCATCACCTTCCTTACTCAGTTTGTGCTTGCCTTAATATGGCATATTTTCTTTCACAAATATTTTCTCCAAGAATAATGTTCTTGTTGAACTATCTTGGATTCACAAGTACATGTTTCAGCTTGGGAAGCCAAATCGTTTTAACTTTTATTTTTTTTTCTCATTTCTTAAAAATAGCTATAAAAGCCTTCTAAAGTTTGGGGGAGAATCTATAATTATTGTTGAATAAAATACTGCTTGGCCATATTTCTTTAAACTTGGAGTGATGAGGTTTTTTAAAATATTTTTTTTAACTTTATATTTTGAAGTACTTTCAAACTTACTTGACAGTTACAAAAATAATACAAACCTCATAAAGAGAACTCCAGCATACCCTGAGCCTCCCAGATACCCACCAATTGATATCCACCAATTTTAACAGTTTGCTGCATTTACCATATCACTCTTTCTGTACATCAATCTATCAGTCCATCTATCAATCCATCTGTCTGTCTGTTTTCTACTTATCAATCCATTTTCTGAATACTTAAATGTAGGTTGTATACAGCATGCTACTTAAATACTTAGTACCACCATGTACCTTTCTTAAGAACGAGGGCATTCGCTAATATAACCTCTCAAGTACAGTTTTCAAGTTCAAGAAAGTTAAATTGATTTAAAGCCTGCAGTCTATATTCCAATTTTTCATATGTCCTAAAAATGTCTTTTTGGGCTTTTTCTCCTCCATTGTTAGATCTGTCCAGGATCATGTGTTGCATTTAATTGTCATTGTCACTTTAGATGCTCGTTCTTTTTTTTTTTTTTAATTGGGGAAGATGAGGTTGTTTTTAAACAATATTTTCACTCACAAAATCCAAGAGACAGGGAAAAATGGTTTGAAGCTGATTTTCTTTTCTGTCATTGGGCTGTTTGTGAGGTTTATCTGGACTATTTTGTGATAGAGCAGAGTGATTAGTTGTCTGATTTTAGTTGCAGCAGAGAGTGGTTAACTTTCAAAGCTGTTTCAGCTACCAAGGACGTGGCTGGAGACCAGGAATGCAGGTTTTATTCATGAGGTATCATGGAAAGGAAAAGAGGCGTAATGATTGGTGGGCACAGGTTTGATTTGTGGACTTTGTCCTACCAGATCTATGGATGTGGGCATGTTTGTTAACCTTGTCTATAGAACGGGGATAATGTCACAGGGGATTCTGTGAGATTAAAGCCTCTGAGTGCTGGTGTGCCTGCAATACTCTGGAGCTTTCCTACTTCCTTTCTCTTTATTATTATTACTTAGGTGGTCCTGGGGATTGAACCCAGGACTTCATGCATGTGAAGCAGGTGCTCAACCACCGAGCTACACGTGCTCCCCATTTTCTACCTTCTGATAGAAATCTGCCTCTGTGGCAAATCATCACTTTCACCCATGAGTTTCCTAATGCAGATATCGCATGATACCCAGTATTCTTAGAGAAAATCTGAAATCCAGTGAAGGAAACAAATGCAGTACCTCCAGATTCAGGCACGGTGTCTTATTCAGTAATACAAATGGCATGAATTGGTTGAACTTCATCTTTGCAGAGTTAGGGACTTTTCCCCTGCAAATGTAGATTTACAATCCTCAGAGCCAGAAAGACAATGCTTTAGGGAGCAGTACGGGATGCTCTTTTTCCTCAAGAATTTCTTCCAAGAAGACGGGCAGCTGAGGTTGTGTTATTGCTGATGCTGTACAGCCCGACTGTCCCTTTGTAGGAGGGAAGGGACCGGGCTTAGGAGACTGCAAGTTGGACTTTGTGGTCCCTCACGAGGAATTGTGTACAGTTGACAACGGTATTGTCTTGTCAGGAGACCCTTGGGCGTCTTCTTTAGAAAGAATGCAAATTTAGGGAAAAAAAATTGTAGGATTACTCCCAAGTGTGTGGGAAGCGAACCGTTCAGGGACGACCCGAGAGGCTGAGCCCGGCTGCAGCCCTTCCTCTCAGGGGGGGGCCCTTTGCTCAGCCGACTGAGAAGAAAGCAGGGGAGGTGGAGGGCAGGGGCTGTGGGGCGAGGGAGGGCCTGGGTCCCGGATCCCACGGTGTGAGGACAGCGGACGTTCCTAGCAGTAGGAATGGAAGCAGGAGGGTTGCTGATCCAGGACCTGGAGGGGACCCTGGGCTTTTGTTTCAGAGCGGCGCTGCTTCCTGGGTTACACGGCTGTCATTCTGAGGCCTTCCGGGTCAAGGGTCACGCGCGGCAAGGGTGTGGCCTCAGCCGTGCAGAGGGGATTCCAGGGAGCAGCGTCCCCTCCCCGAGGCGGGGTCCAGAGCCGAGGGACTCCGCCGAGGTCCCTGGCAGCGGAGGCGGGGACGTGCAGGGCTCTTCGGTGGCCGAAGCACAGGCATCCCACGGCATCAGAGCCTGACGCCCAAACTCGGAACGGACCCAAGTGGGAAGCGCTGGGAGGGGCGGGACAGGAGCCCGGAGGAGGGTCAGCGGCCATTCCCAGCGCTTTTGGTCACTTGAATTATGAGCACGTTTTATTACAATCTTGCTGAAAAGGAAAGAACTTCCAATATGCCGACGCGAAGATTTCTCTCTGAAATTTTTGTTTCATAATCACTGTTATTCTTAATACAAAAATAAAACCAAACAAAATTTGGTTAAAGGCCATTAGATTTCTGACTGACAGTGACAAACTTCACAATTACGAATCTCCTTTAGACCCAGGAAGGAGGCCGTGAATTCCCCTGCGCAGACGGCCAGGAGGCCAGGGCTGGAAAGAGCGTTTCTTTGCAGGTTGTTCAATAGCCACGGGTCTCCTGAGGGCCCAGGCTGGAAATATCCGTGCTCCCCCCTTCACCCTTTCTCCCTCCATTCCCACCCTTTTCTCTGCCATTTCCTTGACTGTTTTAAAAAACTGTTACAGAAAATTTCAAATAGGAGAAAATCAACAGAATGGTATAATCAACTCCATGAAGCCATACCCATTACTCTCCTCCCCTACTCAAGATTTTTAAGCAAATCTGGAATAGCACGCTCTTTCATCTGTAAATATTTTGGGATGTATTTCTAAACTTTAAAAACTTAGAAAAAGGTACCAAATGCAATGAATGTGTCACAGGGATCGAAGAGGTTGTCCATGTGGGAGGAGAGGGGGTGGGGTGGGGAGTGGGATATATGGGAACCTCATATTTTTTAATGTAACATTTTGTGTGATCTATGTATCTTTAAAAACGATAATAAAAAATGGAGGACAGATTGGTTAAATGACTTGATCAAGGTCTCCTAGTTAATGAGGAAAATGAGGAAAAAATTTGATCATACTCGTATCTCATAAAATAAAACCTACATAATATTTTTTTTACCTTTAGCATTCATTTTTGTTGTATCAGCAAAAATATTACAATAATACTGGTAAAAAAAAGAAAGGATAGCTGAAATATCACTGATACCTTAAAAAAGTAATAATTTTAAAAAATCGTCACATATCCAGTCCCTGTTCAAAACTCCTGTTACCTCAGAAAAGTCAAGTATTTTTCTTTTCTAAATCAGGATACAAACAAGGTTCACACATTGTAGTTGATACTTTTTTAATCTCTAGGTTCCCCCATCCTCTCTTTTTGTTTCTTTCAGTTACTGGTTGAAGAAACCAGATCCTTTGACCTATAGCGCTTTCCACAGTTTGGACTTTGCTGATATTATCCACGTGGCATCATTTAACATATTCCTTTCCCTTCTCTAGTTCTTGCAAATAGTTGTTTGGATCTAGGGGTTTGATTAGATTCGTATTTAGCTTATTTGGGAGAGGGGAAAGAACACTTCATAGGTAGAGCTTCCTTAGAGAGGCCCATAATTTTGGTTCTCTCCCTTTTTTTTGATGTTAGCACTACAGTATGCAATGCCCACATGCATTAGTTCCTTAGGGTATTTTAGTTTGTTTTGTTTTGTTTGTTTGTTTTGTTTTTAGGAGGTCCTGGGGATTGAACCTAGGACCTTGTACAAGGGAAGCAGGTGCTGAACCACTTGAGCTACATCTGCTCCTGTCCTTAGGATTTTAAATGGTGTTATATTATCATTTCTTCTTTATTTATTACTGGAGATAATTCTGTACATTCCTCCATTTGCTATTAATTTATCCAATGGTACAGTATCTGTAAGAATAATGTGATAAAAGTGCTTTGATAATATTCTTTTATTTTCTGTTTTCAAGAGTCATTAGTTTGAATTCTCCAATGGTGATCAATTAGTTGTGATTTTTAAAAAATCCTTTTGAACATATAAAATTAAACATAGCTGATGTTTAAACAGAATTGCCCATACTATTCTTACCAACCACTGTCTTTTTATTGCTTTTCACCTTGAATCTTATTTTGTCTGATATTAATATTCTTAATATTTTTAAACCAGTCTTCTTTTTTCGTTCAGCTTTGCCTGCCAAATCTTATTTTGAGTTTTTTCTTTTCATTTTAAAAATTAAAATTAGATCATGTAATAGGGAACGTTCATAATATATGTATATGATATAAATAATCATGATAAAAAGTAGACATTTACCCATTACCAAACTTAAGGAATAGAATACTAACAATTCCACAGAAGATCAAGTATGCCCATTTTTGAAAGTTTCTGCATCCCACCCCCACCTCCATTTGACCCTGAGGCTACTCTGAAATTTCCGAATTCACAAATGTAACAATTTTACAGAAGTACTGTTCCATCTATCCATTCTATCATACTTTGCGCTATTGTTCTTATATTTCTACACATGCTATAAACCCTACAGTCTAGTGTTTTTATTTTTGCTTTAAATAGTTGTCGTTTAAGAAAAGGCTGAGAAAAATATGTTTTTTTTTGCTTACAACTTGTTTACCATTTCCAGTGTTCTACTTTCCTTTGCATGGATCTAAGATTTTATTTAGTATCATTTCTTTTCAGCTTTTGGGAAAAACAAACAAACCATCCTTTCACATTTTTTGGAGAATAGCTCTGCTTGCAACAATTTTTTTTCTACTTTTTTCTCTTTGAAAATGTCTTTATTTTATCCTTATTTTTGAGGATACTTTCATAATATGCAGAATTCTTGGTTAATAGTAACTTTTTTTTATTAGCACTTTAAAGATGTCATTTTATTGTCCTATGGCTTCTGTAGATTCTAGTGAGAAGTCAGCAATAATTCTTTTTTTTTTTCCTTGTCCATAACTTTTCCTCTTTGTCTTATTTCAGGATTTTTTTCTTTATCTTTTATTTTCAGCAATTTGTCCATGATGAGTATCCTAAATGTGGTATTTTTGTATTATTTATCTAGAATTTGGTGGATTTTATTGTAAATCAATGCTTTTCATTAAATTTGGGAAATTTTTGTCCAATATTTCTTCAAATATATATATTTTAAAGCATGTTCTTTTTTTTTAAGATTTATTTTTTATTTATTTCTCTCCCCTTCCTCCCCCCCCCCCCCCCCCCCGCAGTTGCCTGCTTTCTGTGTCCATTCACTGCATGTTCTTCTGTGTCCACCTGTATTGTTGTTAGCAGCACTCAGAATCCATGTCTCTTTTTGTTGCTGCATCACCTCTCCATGTGTGTGGTGCCCATCCTGGGCAGGCTGCACTTTTTTCATGCTGGGCGGCTCTCCTTACGGAGTGCACTCCTTGTGCATGGGGCTCCCCTATGCGGGGACACCCCTGCGTGGCATGGCACTCCTCGCACGCATCAACACTGCAAGTGGACCAGCTCACCACATGGGTCAGGAGGCCCTGGGTTTGAACCATGGACCTCCCATGTGGTAGGTGGATGCCCTATCTGTTGGGCCAAATCTGCTTCCTTCTTCAAATATTTTTAATGCTCAATTCTCATGCTCTTCTCCTTCTGGGACTCCTAGTGCATGAATGTTGGAGAATTTGACATTTTCCCCTAAGTCCCTGATTCTCTGTTTTTTTTTTCTAGTATTTTTTCTCCATCTTCAGATTGAGTACTTCTTAATGCTCTGTCTTCGAATTCACTCTTTCATCTATCATCCTCAAAATCCTGTTAAATTCATTCAATGATTTTTCATTTCAGTAATTTTACTTTTCATCTCTAGAATTTCTATTTTTGCCTACACTTTCTGTTGAGATTCCTTGACGTCTTTCTCACTGAGAACTTAGTTTTTTTTAACATATTTTTTCTTCTTCTTTGGACATGTTTATAATGTCTGCTTTAAAATCTTTGTTTGCTAAACCCAACATCTGGGACCTATTAGAATTAAATGCAATTGACTGCTTTTTTTCTTAATTATGACTCATATTTTCCCATTTGTATTTTTTATTGTACACTGGACATTGTTAATGATGTATTATAGAGACTCTGGATTTTGTTAGCATCTTCTGAAGACGATTAATTTTTGTTCTGGTGTGCAGTTCTATTACTATCTGATTACCTTGAACTCATGCAGTCTTGGTCTTTCTCTTCAAGGCAGATTTATAGAAAGCGATGCTGTTCCCCAGGCTCTTCTAACTATGAACCAGCCTTCAAATTTCCTTTTCCTTGAGGTCTTGTCAGGGCTTGGCTGTAAGTTTTGTTAATGTGGATCTAGGCATTGCTGTAGGACATGACCCTTATCCTTGAGGTACAGGCTTTCTGGTGACCCAGCTTATACTCTGGGTATTAATGAAGTATTAAAAAGGCCTCTCCACTCTTATAGGGCTGAACTTCTAACACTCCCCAGCACTAATTCTGTTCTTAGCTTTGTAACAGGTGCTATCTGGCAAGCCTTGGGCAGTCTCACCCTGCATATGTACAACCCAGTCCATAGCTAAGAACTTGGGAAGAACATTCTTGGAGTAACTGTCTTTTCTTGGGACTCCCCCCTCATAGATTGCAGCTCCTGAGGCTGTCCCAGTATCTGATATCCTCCTCATCCACTTATTGGAATCACTGTACTCTGCTGAGACTCCTGTTTGCTGCACTTGAATCAGGAAATTATCCCCAAGCAATTATTAGTCATGGGCTCATCCCATGAATTTCCTTTCTTTCAAGATTTGTAGTCTTGACTGACAACTGTCTAATGTCTGAAAATAGTAGTCATATTGGGCCATTCAATAATACTTACTTCTATATAGATGAAAGAGGAATCCTTTAAAAAAAAATTTCAAGCTAACATTCACTTCCACCCTCATTTTCTTTTCTATTTATTTCATACAGAGCACAACATCTTCCAGTACAGTTCTACATTTTGATGGTTGCATATACATGGCATAGTTTAGCATGTTTTGTTTCCCCCTGTTTCCCGAAAACTGGCAGGCTTATGTAGACTCAGGTTTCATCCTTTTGGAAAGACTGTATCTGGTGTTGAGTTCTTTCATCAAAATATATAGCTATTGATGTTCAATTTTTAGGTCTATTGATTCATTGGGCATTGTACAATGGTGTTTTCTACTTTCATTTATTATTTGAAATGCTTTTATACAGAGATGCCTTCCCTAGCTACATTTTTGCCCATATTTTTAATTGGGTAGTTTATATTCTTATTATTGACTTTGAGAGCTCTTTATATTTTCTGGATATGAGAACTTTATGTGATTTTGAATATTTTCTGCTAGTCTAGGTTTGTCTTTTCATCCTATTACCAGGATCTTTCAAAGAACAGAAGTTTTCAATTTTGATGACATCCAGTGTATCATTTTAAAAATGTAATGTGCTTTTGGTATCATATCTAATAATTTTTTTGTTTAACCCAAGGTCGCAAAGGTTATCTACTTTTCCTAAATGTTTTGACGATTTAGTTTTTATATTTAATTCTATGATCCATTTTGAGTTAATTTTTTATATTTTACAAAATATGGATTATAATTATTTCTTTTGCATGTGAGTATACAATTGTTTTGGCATCACTGGTTAAAAAGAATATCATTTCTCCACCCAATTGCCTTTGCAGTAATTTCAATATTAATTTATCATATAGTTGTGTGCAACCATTTCTGGACTCTCTCTTCTCTTCCATTGACATATTTATTTATCTTGACACCAATACAACCTTCTCTTGATTACTGTAGTTTTATAAAAGTTGTAAAGTTACATAGTATAAGTCCTCTAACACTGTTCTTTTCCAAAGTAGTTTTGAGTAGTCCAGAGCCTTTGGGTATCATGGTTAATAATGATTTAAATTAATTGTCCTTGCACCTTTTATTGAATAATTATACTTTCTTCTCTGATATGCAATCTTATTCTGTTGTAAATTCAGTTTATATTTATGTGAGGTCTATTTGAGGACTTACTATATAATTCCATTGGCCTATTTATTTAGCATTTTACCACTGTCAAGTGTTAGTTACCACAACTTCATAGTAAGTTTTGTTTTCAGGTAGAGGTAGACTAAGTCTATTCACCTTGCTTATCTTCTTTAAAAGTAAGTTGGCTATCAGAGAGTGGGTGTAGCTCAGTTGTTGAGCACCTGCTTCCCATGTACAAGGTCCCAGGTTCATTTCCCAGAATATCCTTTAAAAAAAAAGTCAATTGTCAACTTTAGTCATTTTTCCTGCCATATGTGTTTTAGAGGCAGCTTGTCAAAAAGCTCCTAGATCCTATTGGTATTTTTATTAAAAAAGTATCAATTCTTTAGATCAGCTTGATGACACCTGACATCTTTATCATATTGTCTTAAAACCATTTACATAGTGTATCTTTCCATTAATTTAGATTTTTTCTAATCTCTAAAATCTCTTTTTTCTAAACTCTTTAATAAGGTTTTTGAAAAATAATTTTCTCACTATGTTTCTCTTTTGTTAGATAGGCATTTGACATTTTGTTGCCTTTTAAGGTTTTTTCCTATTTTTAAAATTAATGTACAGTCATTTCAATCTTCTTTGGTGCACAGTTCTATGAGTTTTAACACATGTGCAGATTTCTCTAATCATCACCACAATTGTGATACAGAACAATTGTGTCCTTTTATAGTCAAACTGTCTCCATACTCTTAACTGCTGGTAACCATCGATATACTCTGCATCCCTATAGTTTTCCTTTTTCCAGAATGTCCTACAAATGGAATTACAGTATGTAACCTTTTGAGACAGGTGTCTTTAACTTAATATAATGCATTTGTGATGTACCTGTATTGTGTGTTTCAATAGTTTGTTCATTTTTAATACTGAAGAGTATTTCAAATGATGTAGCACCATTTGTGTATACATTTAACTTTTTTTTTTTTTAAAGATTTATTTTTATTTATTTAATTCCCCTCCCCTCCCCCGGTTGTCTGTTTTCTGTGTCTTTCCGCTGCGTCTTGTTTCTTTGTCCGCTTCTGTTGTCGTCAGCGGCATGGGAAGTGTGGGCGGCGCCATTCCTCAGCAGGCTGCTCCCTCCTTCGCGCTGGGCGGCTCTCCTTACGGGGCGCACTCCTTGTGCATGCGGCTCCCCCACGCGGGGGACACCCCTGTGTGGCAGGGTACTCCTTACGCGCATCAGCACTGCGCATGGGCCAGCTCCACACGGGTCAAGGAGGCCCGGGGCTTGAACCGCGGACCTCCCATGTGGTAGACGGACGCCCTAACCACTGGGCCAAAGTCTGTTTCCCTACATTTAACTTTTGAAGGACATTTTGGTAGCTTCCAGTTTGGATGATTATGAGTAATGCTGCTATAAATATTTGTGTACAGATTTTCTATAAACATACGTTTTTATTTCTCTGGTGTAAATATCTAGGAGTAAAATTTCGAGGACAGATGTTAAGTGTATGTTTCACTTTATGAGAAACTGCACACTGTACCATTTTGCATTCCCAGTAGCAATATATGTGTTCCAGTTGCTCCACGTCCTTGTCAGCACTTGGAGTTGTTAAATCTTAAAAATTTTAGCCATTCTCATAGGTATGAAGGTTGTTTTTTTAAAATTTTATTTTGAAACTAATAGTTGGTGTACAGAAATGCATTCTTTTTTTTAAAAAACACTTTTATTAAAATACAGTGTATAAAACAATCATACAGATGTGTAGATTTCCCATACAATTCCACACCCCGGTGGAACATTTGTTACAGATTATGAAATAATATCATCAGATTATTGCCACCAATCATGGTCCATAGCACACAATATCTGTAACAAAAATACATTAAAAAATAGTATGGGTTGGGGGGGAAATATACCAAATGTAAGTTAAGGAATATAGTTGGTAGTAATATTTTGATGACTCTCTTGTATAGTTTGTAACAAATGTTTCACACCAATGCAAAGAGTTGGTGGAGGGGTGATATATGACACTGCTGTGTGATGTTATGTATGTCTATTTTGTAAGTTCACAATCTTTACTATACACTTATTGTTTATGTGTTTTCATGTATGAATGATATACTTCAATAAAAAAACAACAACCACAAAAATACAGTGTGTATACCGAATGTGTACTTATCAAGACAGCTTGCTGAGTTAAACACATTCATGTAACTAGCAACCAGATAAAGAAGCAGAACATTACAAGTATCCTAGAACCCTCACCTATACCCCCTTCCATTTATTACCTACCCTTCCAAGCATAATTCCTATTCTGAATTCTCAGAGTATAGATTAAATTTGCCCGTTTTTTTTTGGTATGATATGTAAATGGATTCATGCAGTATCTGGTCTTGAACCTTCTGGTATTTTCTCTTACCTTTTAGAATGAAGTATTAGGTAGTGGAAATAACCTAGGCAAGTAGAAGCATTAACAAAGATCACAATTATTAGTATATTATTTTAAACATTTATTAATAGTTACTAATTTCATACACTGTTTGCATTTTGTACATTCTTTAAGATAATGATAGATGTTGTGTTACTATCATATCAAGGGTTGGAGCAGATTATTTACACTTAGTGTTGCCAAGTTTTTCTTTTTTTCACTTAACTTCTGTAATTGTGAGTTTTGCACAGTTGCTGAGCAAAATGACCATGGTTTATGCTTCATAATTCGAATTTGGTTGGTTGTGTGCATCGTCCATGTTTTTCACTCTATAAAATGTGTTTTTTTTTTTCCATTTTGGTAAGGTAAGGGTTGAGGAATTTGGCCTTTCTCATCACTAACCGAAGCTTCCCTTACTCCTATCGCTCACAGCCTCCATCCATCAGCAGAGATTTGAATCCTTTCCCACCATGAAGGTGGTAGAGATTAGGCATCTCTTCACTTTCTATGTGGAGTTTTCCCCAGAGAAGTACTATCATTCCTGGTCTTTTACATTACTCTGGTCCCATGTCAGAATGGCACAAGTCCACATTTTCTGTCACAAAAGTGCTGGTTCACCATATGCCTTTTTTTTTTTTTTCAAGGAGATACCAGGGATTGAAACTGGGACCTTGTACACGGAAGCAGGCATTCAGCCACTTGAGCTACATCAGCTCTCCCTACCGCATGCTTTTGAGTTAAAATTATCTGAGTTAGACCTTATGAACTTTTCTTTTTTTAAAATACATTTTTTATTTATTTTTAAAAGATACATAGATCACACAAAATGTTACATTAAAAAATATAGGAGGTTCTCATATGCCCACTCCCCATACCCCCACTTTTCCCACATCAACTTGTTTCATTAGTGTGGTACATTCATTTCATTTGATGAATCATTTGGGAGCACTACTACACAGTATGGATTATAGTTTACATTGCAGTTTACACTCTTTCCCAGTTCATTCAGTGGGTTATGGCAGGATATATAATGTCCGGCATCTGTTCCTGCAATATCATTCAGGACAACTCCAAGTCCTGAAAATATCCCCATATCACACCTCCTTTTCCCTCTTCCTGCCTTCAGCAACTCCCATGGCCACTGTTTCCATATCAGTGATATAATTTCTTCCATTGCTAGAGTCACAAAAATTCTGTAGTAGAATACCAGGAAGTCTACTCTACTCCATATTTTATTCCTCCATCCCGAGGACCCTGGGATGGTGATGTCCACTCCACCACTCAGCTGAGAGGGGGTTTTGATCCCACATGGCTGGTGGATGGGACTCTCATGCCCACAGCTATAGACTCTCTCAGTTCCTTGTGTGGTGGTGGTCCATCCTCACCTCCCTGTCAACTGACCTGGGTAAGTCCAACGAGCTGGAGAGTAGGTGCTGCAACACCGCTGAGGCTCAGGGCCCAGCTGGCACATGGGCAGCCCAGAGATTCAAGTCTCCTGGGCATGCACCACCCCCAGTGCCAACCACAGGTTCAATAAAAGGGACAGAAGAGGCATGTGTAGAGAAGTCACATCTTAGTCCAACTCCATCGCACTCAGGAGTACAAATTCCAAAGTTGGGCCCACTGGCAAGGCACCAAACTCTAGAGTCATCTGCCATGACCATAGGACCTGGGTGTCTCTGTAGCCCTCAGCAGCACCACTGCCTGGGTTTGTATCTACATTGGCTATCTCTGAGATCCTGATGAGATGTGCATAAGTGTGATGCCTCTGATGACCTCCCAACTCATTTTGAAGTCTCTTAGCCATACAAACTCATTTGCCTTCACTATTTACCCCTTTTATTCAAGGTCTTTTTCTAGTTGCATCACCAGCTTGTGCTTGGTAGTAATCCCTTGGTGCCAGGGAGGCTCATCCCTGGGAGTCATGTCCCATGTTGGAGGGAAGGAAATGCATTTTTATGCTGAGTTTGGCTTAGAGAGTGGCCACATGTAACATGTGTAACATGAGTAACATGGAGGCTCTCAGGAGGTAACTCTTAGGCACTCTACAACACTGGGCCAGTTGAAATTTCAAGTGCAACAGGCTCATAATCATAGTCATCATTATCAAGGGCCTATCTTTCTTCACTGGTCATTGTCCTTGCACTTGGGGGATTGTTGCTGTTCCATTGGGGAATGTGGCGGAACTCTCCAGGATGGGAACCCAGCACTCCCTCAGTTGTCGTGTGAATCTCTACCCACTGTGTCAATACCCAATGAACATCTGAACATATCTATATACCCTATATGCATGCCCAGACTAACTCCCTCCCATGCATCCCCCATCACTGACACCCCACACCAATGTTCCTCCCCTGCCATAGGTGAACCCCTCTGTGATCCAAAACGTCTTCAAAAATGAAGCCTAATATATCGGCAAATTCAATTAGTAGGAAAATGAAATAGTAATGATAGGTTTAAACTTTAGGAATAAAATACATAATGATTTAGAAGAACTAAAATAAAGTAAAAAATTGGGATATTAAAAATGAAAAATATTATAAAAAATTTTTTGATGTTTTGCCTTTCATCACTGTAATACCTGTTGTTCTGTATGTACAGTGGCAAGGCAATCTCTTCCACTTCTTCCTCAATGTTTTACCTCTCCTTTTTTTTTTCCCATTATGTCTTCAAAGAAGTTTTAGGCCACAGTAAGGTCACATACAAAATATAGGGGTCTCCCATATACCCGACATCTTCCCCTTTTCCTACTTCCCCAACAATGATCTTTTTACATGTGGATGTTAAATTTGCTACAACTGATGTATAAATATTGAAACATAGCTACTAACCATGATCTGTAGTCTATATTATGGTTTACATTTTAGGCTATACACTTATATAAATTTTTAGTGAAATTTAACATGGCCTGTATTCATCATTGTACAATCATGGAGAACACTTCCATCGCCCCTGAACTTTTCTTAAGGAGTACATAAAATTTTGCCAATATACATACATACATAAACTCTTATTAATGATTTTTTATTTAGGAATTGCTAATAATAGGTTCTAACATTTCCTACCTTCACTATCTTTAGTAACTCACATTTAGACACACACACACACCATAGGCATACCTAAGTTACCAGCTGCACATTTTTCTGTTTGTACCATATTTTATGATAACCTTGGTCAGAATAAATAGTAATTGAATTAATAGTCGTATTTAACAAATGAGCCTGCTATTGTTAGCTTTTTTTTTTTTAGGTACTGGGGCTAGGGATTGAACCTGGGACCTCATATCTGGGAAGACTGTGCTCAACCATTGAGCCACATTGGCTCCCATGCTGCTGGTATCTTTAGAGAATTGAGGTATTTATGCAGTATTCATTCATACATGTTTTGACAAAAAATACTGATGTATCAACATTACTTTTAAATCCTAGTAATAAGAATAAGTAATCTAGTTCCTAAGTCCCAACTTCTTCCTATAGGAAGAAATCAAGCAAAGTGTTTTGGAACATGGCCTTGGAATCAGTGGCCTTATGTTCAACTCCCAGCTCTGCCATTTACTTAGCTGACTCATTTCATCTACTAAATTTCTCTAACTGTACATTTTTTATCTGTAAAATATAGATCTCATAAAGATGTTATTTACTTCAAATTATAAGTGACCTTGTAAATAAAGTATAGCTTATCTCAAGCCTGGTGTTTGCTTGCATTCAATCAATATAGAGTAAGGTAGAATTACTGGTTTAGGGCATTGGATGTGGGGGGCATTTGAGATAGGGCACACCTGGGGCAGGCTTCTAGGGAGTGTAACTGTTCGTCTTGACATAGTGTGTTATATAAGTGGGTTAAGATCCACATAATGAGTGGGAAGGTGTTGGACTCCCATCTTAGGGAGGTCCACTATGTTCTCAAGTAGAGAGGTGGGAGTCTCTCGAGAGCATGGGCAGTGTCTAATAGAAGAGGACAGATAAGCATGCCAAGTCCTCAGTATTGTTGCAAGTAACTATGAATCTGGTCCTGCAAAGAGTGAAGCCTGGTGGTTGTTGTGGGTCCCGAGGGGAGGGAGGCTCCATTTTGAGGGCAATGGAAGTGTTCTACCAGGTCTTGCAATGATGGATACAGGCCATGTTAAGTTTCATCAAAATTTATATAAGTGTATGGTCCAAAATGTAAATCATAATGTGAATCATTGACAATGATTGATAGCTATGTTTCAAAATTTGTATATCAGTTGTAACAAATGTGTTACCCACATATAAAATGTTATTAATAGGGGGAGGGGAAAGGGGTAGGATGTTGAGTATATGGGAGTCTTCTACATTCTGTACATGACTTTGACATGAACTAAAACTTCTTTGAAGACAAAATGGAAAACATAAGACTTTGGGAGAATAAAAGGAAGAAAATGCCACCATACATACAGGACAACAGATCTTACAATGATGAAAGGCAAAATGTCTAAAAACTTTTAAAAATATTTTTTCATTATTTTTTATTATCCTAAATTTATTTTTATTTTTAATTTTTTTGTATTTTCTTTCTTATTTTTAAAACGATCATTATTATATCATTTTCTTATTAATTGTATTTTGCTATTTTATTGGCTTCATTTTTGAAGAAGTTTTGGATCATGGAAGGGTTACAACTGTGACAGGGGAGGATCATTGGTGTGGGGTGTCAGTAATGGGGGATACATGGGAGGAAGCTCACCTGGGCATACATATAAGGCATATAAATGTGCTCAGATGTTCATGAGGTATTGTCACAGTGGGTGGAAATTCACACAATAACCAAAAGAATATAAAATTCCCAGCCTGGGAGGTCTGTCACATTCTCTAATGGAACAGCAAGAATCCCCCAAGTACAGAGGCAATGGCTAGTGAAGGAGGATGGTCCATTGATGGGCCCTTGATATTGTTGACTGTGCTTATGAACCTTTACTTTGAAATAGAAACTTAGCCTAGTATTATAGGGTTTCTAAGTGTTACCTCCTAAGAGCCTCTCTGTTGCTCAAATATGGCCTCTCTCTAAGTCAATCTCAGCATGTAAATGCAATAACTTCTTCCCAGTGTGGGACATGACTCTCAGGAATGAGCCTTCCTGGCTCTGAGGGATTACTACCAAATACCAACTAGCAATGCAACTGGAAAAAGACCTTGGCCAAAAGGGGAAAAGGTAAAGACAAATGAGTTTATAGGGGTAAGAGACTTCAGAGTGAGTCAGGAGGTCATTCCAGCAGTTACGCTTATGCAGGACCAAGCAGGATCTCATTGACTGCCAAATTAGACACTATCTCAAATAGTGGGGCTTCTGAGGGCTCTGGAGACAGATAGTTCTTGAGTTTGGTGCCTTGCCAGTGGCCCTACTTTGGGGTTTGTGCTCCCCAGCATGACAGATGGCTCTTCTGTCCCTCCTATTTGAACCTAATTTGGTGCTGGAGTTGGTAGGTGTATGTCAAAGAGACTTGAATTTTTGTGCTGTCCATGTGCCAGCTGGGCCCTGAGCCTCAGTGGAGTTGCAACACCTATCATTGGACTAACCTGGGACAACCAACAAGGAGATGATGATGGACAATTACCATACCAAGGAACTGAGAGAGTCTACAACTCCAAACAAGGGAGTCCCATCCCTGGGCCGTATGGGCCTGAAGCCCCCTCTCAATTAGAGGTGGAGTGGGCATCACCATCCCAGAATCCTCAGGATTGGGGAATGAACTACGCAGTAGAGTGGACTTACTGGTATTTTACTATAGACTTATTGTGATTCTAGCAATGGAAGAACTCATAGCATTGATGTAGAGGCAGTGGCCTCTGGAGGTTCTGAGGTCACGGAGCAGGAAAACAGGTATAATTCAGGGGCATTTTTGGGACTTGAGAATTGTCCTGAATGACACTGCGACATATTGCCATAACCTACAGAATTTTGTGGAAGAGAGTGTAAACTACAATGTAAACTATAATCCATGCTTAGTGGCAATGCTCCAAAATATGTTCATCAATTGCAACGAATGTGCCACACTAATGAAAGAAGTTGTTAATGTGGGGAAAAGTGGGAGGTGAGGGGAGTGGGACATAAGGGAATCCTTTATATTTTTTATGTAATATTTATGTAATCTAAATATCTTTGTAAAAAAATTAAAAATTAAAAAAAAATATTATGTAGCTCTACTGTAAAATGAAGGGAGCGGGCCAGGAGGTTTTCAGCCCTAACATTTTAGAATCTGTGTCCCCAGAGACCAGTAGGCTTTTTCCATGTGGTCTATTAGGTATCCTGTACTATTTAGACTTTTATAGATTTAGCCAGAATATTCTATTTTTGAATATTCTGGCTACTGCTCCTGAGTTTCCCGGCTTGCTTAGGTCTAGTTGTGTTGCTCTGCTTTCAAATACTGCTTCATATTGCAGATGACGAAAGTGAGAACCCTGTGGGGTTAAGTATGACATGGCATTTCCCTAAGACAATGACCAGAATAGCTAGAGTTCTGGTCACCAACCGTTCACTCAGTCCTCCTCCTGGTGGACGGCATTGCTTCTCCATGAAAAGGTCCAGAGAGAACAAGTCATTTCTTAAGAGCACTCACAATGCTTATGGGAAAGGCACAACAATGGGATAATAAAACTCGGATTTGGAACTGGCTCTGTCCAGACTTTTGTGATTAGAAAATCCATAAATTAAAATCTCAGAAAGGCTGATTCAGAGAGACCTCTTCCAGTGTGGAGTTTTCTGATGACCTCTTATTTACTTATTCCTTCTTATTTTTTCCCAAACTAAGATTTTTTTCACAGGCCTTCATATAATTTTTCCAGCTTTTATATAAAGCACTTTAAAGTCTCTTTAGGTTGGGTGGAAGTTCTATCTTTCCTGTGTAGCTCATATATCAGTCCTGCTCATCAAGCCACTGTTAAGTAGTGACAGTTCCATTTGTCTCTCAGGAATTCAGAATCCATCACAATGCCAAAGCTGTTAGCCTATCTATAATGTGAAAACATTTAAATGTCCTTGCATATTTAAATAACTCTTATCAGCTTTTAAAATGAGTTTCACTCTTTCTCCAAGAGACAGGCTATTATAGAATCTGTTAGAGATGGAAAGTTTTCAAATGTGCTATTTGATATATTAGTAGTATATTTATTTTGGTTTCCCAGATACTTTATAACTTTAAAATAGACATTAAAAGGATAGAGAACATGAAATATCTTGTCAGGCATGGGTTGTTGTTATCTGGATTTGCCATGTTCAGTCCTGACCATCTCCTAGCAAATCTTTTAAAACTAATCTCTCATTAGACAAGGTCTTCTTTCAAGACTCTCAGCCTAAGAACCCTTTCTGGACTACTTTAATCCACAATATCTCTGGATTTCAAAATACAAATTATTCCATAGTTTGATACTTGGATATATCCCTCCATATGTATTTGAATTGTCTTTTATATAGGAGCTTGTTTGGAGTGAAACTATAAGGTCCTGGAAGACAGGAACTGTCATCTACTTCTGCTGAAGTCCAGATGTATGCCTGGTGGCTGCACACACAGAACACTTTAGAAATTTATTTCTAAAAATAGTAGTATATGTCCCTAGTTGATATTCCAGGAAGAATAAACAACAATAAAGTGAATAAAAAAAAATTTGCAAGTAATATGTTTATCTATTTTTCTGGATTTTGTTTCTATATAAATGTGTGTGTGTTACCCAATTGGGATTGCACTGTATATGGTTTTTGGTTTTTTATTTTTTTAAGGAGGTACTGGGGATTAAACCCAGGACCTCATGCAGGGAAAGCAGGCGCTCATCCCACCAATCTACATTCCATCCTTAATGAAAGTTGGTTTCTTTGTTTTGTTTTCAGGATTTACCCGGGATGGAGCCTGAGATCTCATACATGGGAATCAGCACTCAACTGTTTGAGCTATATCCACTCCTTGTATATGGTTTTTGTTTTTTGTTGTTGTTGTTTTTTGAGGGGCCAGAGCTGGGGATTGAATCCAGAACCTCATATGGGAGAAGCCAGCACTCAACCACTGAGCCACATTGGCTCCCCTGAGTTGTTTTTTTTGTTTGTTTGTTTGCTTGTTTTGCTTTTTTCTGTTTTTTGGAGGCATGGGAATCTAACCCGGGGCCTCCCATGTGGGAAACAGGTCCTCAACTGCTCAAGTCACATCCACTCCTTGTGTATATGGTTTTTTAAATAAAAAAATTTGTTTGTATGTATATGATTTTGATATGTTCTTTCAGTAATTTACAGTGAATTTTCCTATGCCATGAAATAGTACAAATGCATGATCTTGCTAACCATCATTTATTTAATAATTCACCTATTGTTGGGCAGTTAAGCTGTTTCTGTTTTTATTTTGTTTTAAAAATATTTTGATAGATACCTATATATCTTTCTCCCAGAAAGCTTTTAGTAATTCTATAATCCTAACAGTGTATCTTAGTGCTCTTTTCATTATACTTTTGCAACTCTTAGTATAGTCATAAAGAATATATATATATATATAATTTTATGGGAAAATATTCCCATTATTTTATTTAATTCCTGTGATTCTTAGGAATTTATCTATTTCATGTTTAATAAAGATTTGAATTGTTTATTTTGTGAACTGTTCATTTACGATTCTTCCCCATTTTAATTTGGTATGATGTGTTTATCACAAATTCATAAGAACTCATTATATATTAAGGACATTACCTGAGTTGATATGTTACAAATATTTTCCCTTTTTTTGTTCCCCTTTTAATTTTGATAATGACATTTTTGATAGTACTTGCAAATATTTGAATCTAATACTTTCTTCTTTGTTAGTTCTTCCATTTCTCAAAACTTAATAGCTTTTTTCAGTATAAGGCATTGATAAGTATTTACATTTTCTGATAGGTTTTATATTACTGCTTCGAGTTTTTAAATATTTAACTTTATAATGCACTTGGAATTATTTGTTTTTTTCTCCCTAATAATTGACCAATTTCACAGAACCATTTATTGCATAATCCTTTTTCCTACTTATTAAACATTTTCTTATTAATGCTTTTTTTTTACAGATTATATATTTTCTTACTGATCACCCATGTAACATATACTAAGTTCTCCTGCAAGTGTATTTTTTTCTTTTGGGGGCTCTTGTATATTCCATCTATCTGTTCATTCTTGTTGTAGTTCCACAGTGTTGGTTGTTATAGCTTAACATCTGATAAGCCAGTTCCTCGGGTTACTATTTTGTTGTCTACAAAAATTTATTGGTTTTTCTTGCCCATTTCATCTTTCAGACGTTTAGAATTTTTGCCAAATTAAAAATGTCTGCTTTAGATTTTTCATAGAATGGCTCTAAACCTTAAGATTATTAGTGATGCATCAACAAAAACTTTCTAGAATTCATTTTGTTCTTTCCAATTGAATGGATACTTCTCCCATGCTGAAAGATGACTAATTACCCAGCCGTGTCCTAGAGTAAGGGTGCAGAAAATAGGGTGTTCATCTGGTGGTGAGTGACATCTACAAAAGGTCACTTTAAGAGGAGACTCATGGAGCATGCGTCAAGCCCTTAATTTACTTATCTGCTAACTTTCATTTCAACACAACGTGGGTTTTCTGTCCTCAGTGACGCTCTTTCAAATATTTTAATCCTTTTTAGCACCTTGGTGGTCCTTTTAAAATCATGCTTATTAAAATAATGAAGTAAATATTTAAAACAACTTTCACATTTAAAAATTTGCCACTTGAAAATTGTCCTAAAATTTAGTAAGAAATATGTAAAAACAAAAATTATTTCCCACCCATCTGAATCTCCTTATCTATTGTTTTTGGGTTCCATTCAGTTTTCTGTTGTCTCAAATCCATGTGTCCTTATTTCTGGTGGGAATTCTTGCTAAGCAATATGTGTCTTTCTCTTCCTTTGGGACTTGAACTATCCCAGAACCATCTCTTCTCTCTCTCTTTCTCTTCTTTTTTTCCCATAAATTCTGTTCCTCAGATGACAGTGTCTGTGTTTGGTTTCACAAACGTCTGAATGAAATAAATTGTTTTCCTTTAGAATATAATATGCATTGTAAATCGAGTGCAATTTGTTTATAGAAAAGTACAAGGTGATAAGTCAAGGCCCATATATATAATTTTTATGTACAGAGAAAGTATAAGAAGAATAACCTTATTTCCCAAAGGTGTCCATGGGAAAAAAGTGCCTTGAGATGAGAAAAAAATTCAATTAGTCTGGGTAACTCTATTTATTTATTTGGCTTTTGATCAACAATTCTGAAGAGAAGGCTGCCTGTTGTTAAGGAGGAGGAGATTTTTCCTTAATTCTTATTTTATATTCTTATCAGAATAATGATGTTGTAACAAGTCAAAAATATTTAAATGATGGTAGCTGCTGATGCAGAGAGGTGTTGAATGCAAACACATTTTGTGTTTTGGGAATGCGGTGGAATCTTTGAAAGTTTCCTGCTTTGAATATTTCCTCAATTTTGTATGGCATTTAGGAAAAGAGGATACCTCGACATCTTTCCTTACTAATTCCTTACAGGAAGTGCTTTCTTTCTTTAAAGAAGCAATTGAGGAGGACCTAGGAGAGTTGATCAAAATAATGTCAGGAAGAAAATATTTTACTTTTACTTCAGTATTAACCATAGAAAAGAAAACTTTTAGGTTAGTGAAAAGCTAACCTTGAATAAATGATACACCCTGATACTTTAGCCTGAAAATATCTGTTCAAGCAACCACAACTACCCAAGTTTATTGGCAAATGCCAGTAAGCTGGGTTGCTGACAATCAACATTCTTCATCTGTTTTTGAGTTAACTTTTATATTTCGTAGGTGGAGGTATTCTGATGCCATGTGGAGCAATCCAACCCTAGAAACAAGGATGCATGCGAGTTCCCAGGCACGATGTATCAAGACATTGAGCTTGCATGCATCTTATGTAGCTTGTGAAACTGAAAGTAACGACCATGGCCTTCATTTGGATGGGAAGCAACTTCCCTCAGGAAAATGGATTGCTATATTAAATATTAAATTTTAATTTTACATTATTTTAAAACATTAAAAATGATTAGATTATTATTCAGCTGGATTCAAATTCAATTCAATTTTTGTTTTTTTATGAAAATGTATTTCAAAAATACCAAATAATAATATGTGGATATCCATGACATACAAGAGATTTTAAAAAATATATACAATCTACAATGACCACTAGTTGGGTTTTTCTTTTTTTAACAATACATTCCCACGGTAGAAAATGCTGAAAATTCTGCTCCAAAATGCAGTTATTTCTTGGATGGTGAAAACGATTGTCATTTAGTACTGATCAACCCATGGCAGAATACCACAGTAAGAGAGGTAGCAATAAGAAAAACGCGAATCAAAGGGAAATAGATTTATGTACCATTCAACATTTATGCCAAAAATGTTAATTGATCATCTACTATGTCTGTTAATTGACTACTACTAAATAGAAACATTCTTGCCATCAATGAGTGTACGTTTATAAAAGAAACAAGTACAACAGAATGCAAGTATGGACAAACTATGGCTTGAACAACAAATTTGACCCACCACCTATTTTTGTAAATTTAGCTTTATGGGAACACAGCCATGCCTGTTCGTTTGTGTATTATATACAACTGTTTTGCATTACCTGGAAGAGTTAAGTAGTTGCAACAGAGACCCTGTGGCCTCCAAAGCCAAAAATATGGACTATCTGGCTCTATACAGAAAAAAATTGATTGGCTTAAGGGCAGGGTAAATGGGAAGAGATTTATTGGGTGTGTGTTTTTTTATAGTGATGAAAGGAGTGTTATGATAAGGTAACATCTAAGAAGACCTGAGAAAAGGGCACAAGAAAGTTCTGAAGATATGGGAGAATTTCAGGCAAAGGGAATATGAGGTGCAAAGGCCCTGAGGCGGGAGGATACTCGCCATATTTGAGGAATAGCAAGAAGGTTATTGGAACTAGAATGTTTTGAGCAAAGGGGAGAGTGGCAAGAGGTGCTCTCAGAGCTTTCAGAAAGGCAGAGAATGGAGTGTGTTGTAGACCCATCTAGTGATTTTGCTTTTACTCTGAGTAAGACAGCAAATCATTGAGGGGTACAGAGCCGAGGGGAGAGATATGTCTTCCATTTTGACATATTTAATATATTCCAGCTGCTGAGTTGAAGGTAAGCTGCAGGGGGATACTGGCAGATACAGCAGACTCATTTAGAAGACTAATTGCAGCAGTCTGGGGAGTAATAGTGGTGACTAGATCTGGGTCCTGGTGACAGAGAGGACAGTGATGACTGGATTTAAGATGCACATTTTGAGCTTGGACAGAAGGATTTGCTGATGGGCTGGATGTGATGTGCGAGACAGGGAGAAAGTAGCCAAGGATGACCCCAAGGTTTTTGTTCCAAGCCACTGAAAGAACTAAGGTACAATTTATTGAGATGGGAATGACTGGAGGCATAGCAGGTTGGGCTGGAAGGGACCAAGAGTTTATTTTGGAACACATAAATTATGAGATGGCTTTTAGCATCCAAGTGATGATGCTGAGTCGGCAGCCAAATATTTAATCCTGGAATTCAGGAACGAGGCCTGGGCTGAAGGCAAACTTTTGGGAATCTTTTCAGCATAGAAATTATAAATCATGAGACTGATTGAGATGGTCCAGGAGTAAATGTAGGAAGAGACAAAATGGCGTCCAAGGATTCCAAAGTTGAGTATTTAGGGTGAAGAGGAAGAACCAACAGAGAGAGAGAAGATGCGACTGGAGAGGCAGAAAGGGACCCAAGAGAATGGGGTGTCCTGGAAGCCAAGTGAAGAGGTTGACTGACGATGGAAGGAGTGAAGAATTGTCTCAACTGCTGCTTAGGTCACGTGAGGTCAGGTCTTTTCCCTGACCTTTAGATACGGAAATGTCATTCATTTGGGACCCTGAAAAAGCTGTGTCATTATAGGAGCAATAACCTCTTTAGAGTGGGTTCAAGAGAAAAATAATGTAACTGGGGAGCAAATGGAGAGAGACAAAATAATTTTTTCGAGAAGTCTTTAAGTAAAGAGAAGCAAAGAAATGAGGTAGTGGAAATATGTGGTAAAGAGAGGATTTTAAGAAAATTAAGAACAATTACAGAATATTTGAATGCTCATGGGGATGATGTCCAGAGAGAAAGGGCCAACTACCTTAGTGAGGTACTTAAGTGAGAGGGACAGAAGCCAGTAGATAAATGAAAGAGGGGGCCCTAGATGACAGCACAGAGGGCCCTTCCCCAGGGCAGCAGAGAAGCTCAAGTACATGAGCTCAGGTGCACAAACTTTGATAGGTTTGTGATGAACCTCTGTGGACATTCGCTCACAACTGATTCATATTTCTCAAAGTAGAATCTAGGGAAACAGATGTGGCTCAACCGATTGGGCTCCTGTCTACCATACGGGGTCCCTGGATTCACATCCCAGGGCCTCCTAGTGAAGGCAGGCTGGGCTGCACCTGGGGAGAGCTGATGGCCCATGCTGCGGAGAGCTGGCACAGCAAGATGACGCAATAAAGGGAGACAAGCAGGAACAGAAGAACATGCAGCAAATGGGCACAGAGAACAGACAGCAAGCAAGCATCAAGGGTGTGGGGAATAAAAAAAAAATCTTAAAAAAATAGAATCTAGCTTATCAGCTGGGAGTGAGGAGCTAGGAGAATAGGTGAGAGCATAGATGGAGAAAACGAGTACTATTGCTGGGCTGCACTAAAGGACCACTTGAGGGTAATGGAGTGGTCATAATTTTAAAGTGAGCACAGGCAACATGGTTGAGTGCTCTTCTGTGGTACTGTTCTGCTTTCTTGGTTCATGTGGGAGAACTAGAGAGACAGTGGTATTTAGCTAGAGTTGGGGTCTTCCAGGGGACTGATGGAAGAAGAGAGGAACAAGGGGATTAAGAATATTGCAAGGGAATGATTATAATGATGAATTCTAGGGCTAAGCTGGGTAAGAAGAGGTGAAAGTATGAGGCTAGTAAAGGACCAGTGAAGAGGAGGGAGAATAATTAGAGGTCCAAATAGAGGTCAAAAAAAGTTGAGCAATTGTTGGAGTAGGAAACTAGAGTGAGTGTTCTGGAAAGATTGGATGTGGTGGCTGGAGAGGGGTGTGCTGCAAGTTGAGGTTGGGGACTCCAGTTATTGTGAATGCAGTTATTGAAAACAAAGCTGGAGGGCTCAACGATGGGTGGTGAGTTGGGCAGAGTGAAGGGCAGATGCAATTAGGTGGGGAAGAGGGAGGGATGGGGGGCCAAGAATCTGAAAGGACAAGATTTTGGAAGGATTGTTTACCTGGATATGGAAATCACCAAGAAATATGGCAGTAATTGTTCTGGAGAGACCATGGCTAATGTCTTCAATGACTGGAGAGAGGACCTTGGAAGTCCACAGATGATTCCAATAAGGAAGGATCATGAGAAATATATTCTGATGGCATGAGCTTGGAGTTTTGGGGATTCATTCTGAGAAAAGACAAAAAAGTCATAGAACAATGGTTTCAAATTTTGTGGCATGTTAGAATCACCTGGGAAGATATAAAACACCTGTATTCCCAGATTACAACCCACATCAATTAAGTCAGAATGTCTGGAGGTGGGAACCTGGCATTGGCATTTTTAGAAGATTTCTGAGATGATTTCAATGTTAGGATTGTTTGGGAACCACTGTTGTGAGTCAATCCTGTATTATACCGTTTAGTGAAAATTACAGTTGTACAAATTGATCTTGATGGAAAAGGAGATTTATTCTGAAACTATCTCTTAGTTAATTGAGGACAAGAAATGATAACAGTATTGAGAACAAGAATAAAAACAGCTGTTGGAAATCAGTCAGAAATTGTGAGGTTATTACAATAAGAACATTGACAAGTTTTGTATCTGAGGGGGCACTTTAATTTAGATGGTAGGTGTTCTTGAGTTTTAATAGCCATGTGGCCTGGGGCCAGGTACTTAACATCATCCTAAGCCTCTTCATTTGTAAATGGCATTATAATATATATATCTTTAAACTATTGACAGAATAGGAATGTCCTTGGCAGTGTGCCTTTAATATATATAATTTCTTCCTTGAAAAATAGTTTTGTATTTTTCCCATTAATGTGTATTGTAACATTCTGTTCTCTCCTTACAGAATTTTAAAATACTTTTTCATATATATGTGTGTACATGTATAATTTGTATCTATAATTTATATGTAAGTTGCTTATAATTTGTATATAAGATAGATGCAAGACAGAGATAGATACAATTTCAAAGAAGAGCATAAGGCAATAAGCAATGTGGTTGCTTGTGTACATATGTCTGGCGTGTGAAACAATTTTGCCAGACCAAAGTCAAGTTTGTTGCTCTTCTCTTAAAGTCATTTGTATGATAATGAATGACTGTACCAAACTCCTCATTTTTTGCGTTGTGAGAGAATTGTAAATAATATTCCTGGAGAAGGAAGTGACAAGCTAGAGTATCACATATCTCAAGCTTCACTCCAGGGAGAGCAGACTGCTCAGTGGTTAAAATCACAGGGTGGAGTCGATCAGACATGGTACTTAATTTTAGATATATTGCTTTTTAGTTAACCTCCTGAAATCTCCTTTTATAGCCATTGAGATAATTCATGTGCTAATTACATAAATTATTAACTGGTCTACAGTGAGGGTTCATTGGTACTCATTACATGGGTGTGATTATTATTCATTGTTTATGGCCACTTTAATCAGGGTCATTTTCAGTTTTAGAAGTCATTAATACTAACAGAAGAATTAGAAGTAATGTGTGGAAAATAGAAAAATTTCCAATATTGGACAAATTGGTATTTCTTGATTCTTGACAGATTTTCTGACACTCTGTTTACTCAGGACCTAGAGCTTGCAAGGACAGCAATTTTATTTCCACTGATAAAGAGCCTGGCAGAATGTTGAAAAAAAATGGAAAAGATGGATTATTCCATGAGTGCTTGAATTTATTTAAGATGTGGCCATCACTAGGACAGAGACCTATCTAGGGAAATGGCGTTTTTTCATGAGCCAATGACCTCCTGTCCCTTCTTACAATTTGCTGAATGTGATCTTTGCTGATCAGAAATCTTGGAGAGCCAGGTTTACAAGACTCCAAAGGCAGCCTTCCAGCGACCATGAGCCAACGGCAACACGCTGTAATACTCACAGGAAATCCACTGCTTTATGAGCGAAACAGGCCCTCCAAAATATTCTTTAATAGCAAGGTGTTATTTCACACAGAGCTATTAAACTGCCTACATGAGAAAGAGATCTTTACTCAAAGGTCTCCTTGGTCCCTTTCACTTTGATTTTTCTGGCTATTAAGTAATAAACATGGGCAAACCCAATTCAAAATTTTCAAGTCTTGTAAAGGCCCAGAAAATTTCAGGTCAATTTACAATAACCCAGTTAAGCGGTCTCTTGGCACAGTTTTCTTACACTTAACTTGGTTCCCCAGGCCATAAATTAAAGAGGATCTCCCAGGAGTTTAGATAGCTAATATTGGAGTAGTTTTGGGCAGGGCGTAGAGGACACAGAAGATAGTGCAGGAAGCTTGGGTGGTGTCAGAAGGGCAATTACCATGTAATGCCAATATCCCAAGTGCTATGGTGACCCCGGGAAAAGGATGATTTAATGCCTTCCTTTATTTTCTCCTTGATTCACGAAAACCTTGCATTTCACAAAATTACCTGATAGTCCCTGTATTAGTCAGCCAAAGGGGTGCTGATGCAAAATACCAGAAATTGGTTGACTTTTATAAAGGGTATTTATTTGGGGTAGGAGCTTACAGATACCAGGCCATAAAGCATAAGCTACTTCCTTCACCAAAGTCTATTTTCATGTGTTAGAGCAAGATGGCTGCCAATGCCTGTGAGGGCTCAGGCTTCCTGGGCTCCTCTCTTCCCAGGGCTTACTTCTTTCCAGGCTTAGGGTTCCTCTCTTCCCAGGGCTCCAGCTTAAGGCTTCACCATCAAACTCCAACATCAAAACTCCAACAGCAAAAACCCCTGACTCTGTCCTTTGCCATGCTTTTATCTGTGAGTTCCCACCCCTTGGTGAGCCTTACTGACACAAGAGGTTTACATAATTGCTTAATTAAATAAACCTCTGAATGCAATATAATCTAATGTGCCCAGAGGAAAGGATCAGTTTACAAACATAATCCAATATTTCTTTTTGGAATTCGTCAATAATATCAAACTGGTACAGTCCCTAATACCAGTATATTCTTGTAGATCAATGGATCACCCTTATAAGAAAGGGATAAGGCTTGAATGTCAAGGTCTTGTTCTGTTGAGTATATGAATGACAGAGCAAGAAGGGCTTGTTTTCCTCCAAATCTGACCAAGACTTCCTAGGAGCATCTGACATGGCTTTGAAAGACAAACTCAGCGACACAGGCTCCACTTTATTTATTTTTAAAGATTTATTTTTATTTATTCCCTCTGCCTTGCCGCTTGCACTCTCTGTCTGCATCTTGTGTCCATTCACTGCATGTTCTGTGTCAGCTTGTCTTCTTTTCTCGTCTTTCTTTTAGGAGGAACCGGGAACCAATCCTCGGACCTTCTGACGTGGGAGGGAGGCACCGAATCGCTTGAGCCACCTCAGCTCTCTGGTTTGTTGTGTCTCTCATTGTCTTTCCTCTGCGTCCCTATTTTGTTACGTCATCTTGTGCCGCTCTCCGTGTGGGCCCGCTCTCCGTGTGGGCCAGCTCGCCTTCACCAGGAGGCCTTGGGAACTGAACCCAGGACCTCCCATACGGCAGATGGGAACCCAATCGCTTGAGCCACAGCTGCTTCCCAGGCTCCACTTTAATGAGAAAGTATAATTATTTTTAAATCTTGTCTTAAAGAGCCAAGGGGAAATGAGAAAATACAAGTAAAATGTTTGCCTTTTAAAGAACTAAAATCTTGCCTCCATTTATCCTTTGCAGTATTCCAAACCCTACTGTTTTTGATTTACTTAAAATGGTGTGATACTTGGCAAATTAACTTTACTCTTTGCGCATATTACTCCTTTTTGAGTAACTGTAAAGACCGAGTGAAAAATGTCTAGAACTTAATACTTGCTCAGCAAATCGTTCATTCTTCCTCACTTAATTTAGGCCTTATTAGATTTACCATGCCTAGAATAGCACAGGCACCTTGCTGATTCAGGTTGCTCAGGATTTTTAAACATATTATCTCCTGATCCCTTTTCTTCTTTCCACAGTGAAAGTGGAAACCTGAGATCATGCCAGCTCATCTCTGCTCGTCCAATGGCGAGAACCTCTTCTCAGGCATTAGGTGTGTGGCAGGTTGAGTGCCCTGAGAACCTGACTCTAAGATGGGGATCAGCAGGCAGGAGGGCTTTCACTGCGCTCTTAGGATCAACGATTGAGGACGAAAAGGAACGAGCAGGACTGGGCTGAGAAAAGGTCAAGCTTCTACTCCACTGGAGCGGAAGCCTCAGTCATCCTTGCAGGAAGTTCTGAAAGGAGATGGCCCTTCCCACCCACCCTGAGTCAGGACGAGAGAGGTGGGCCTTTACATACCACATCGCACAGTCAGATGCAGGCCACGGGGAAGGCAACTTGGCCTTGGACAGGGTGACTTCCGTCAGCTGAGGCAGTGCCTTAGGGGCTCCTAGCAGCAGAGGTAAGACGTTCTTCATCCCAGAAGGGGGATGTGAGCAGCACATCGCAGTGTCCACCAGGTGAGGGCCTGGGCCTGAGCAAGCAGGACGCTAAAGTGTGGGATGCCTTCAGGAAGCACGCAGTGGGACTCGTAGGCGTGGCGCTGGACACACGCGGGTCCTACACTGATGTTGGCAGACGCAAGCAGATATTATCCACTTGAATAACACATAGGGATGAAAGAGATGAGATTTAATATTCATGTTGGGGGTCTTGTCCTGATTACCAGCACTGAGTAGGTCCTCATCAAATATTTGTTGAACGAATAAAATGCAAGGACAGTAGAAGTTGCTGAGGTCACACTGGCATTTAAGGTGAAGGCGAGGAACACATAATTGGTTTTCTAGCTCTGGGAAGCTTTACAGAAGAAGCAGGGCCATGAGTAAAGAGGTTAAACTTGGGGATGTTTTTGGATGTATATCTCAGCATAGGAGGAATTCAAAATAAGAGATATAAAGTTGCTCAAGAGAACTAGGATGGATCCATGTGGAATCTAAACCCCTCTTGATGTAGAGGGGGACTGGACATAGCCATCCCAGGTCCACAACATGGAGGGATAGAGTATGGATCAGAGTGGACTTACTGGTGTTCTGCTGGGGAACTATTGTGATTAGTAAGGGAAGAAATTGTAGTAGTGATGCGGAGAGGGTGGCCACAGGCCTGCTGATGGTTGGGAGAGAGAAGAAGAGATATGGTGTGGGAGAATTTTCAGGATTTGGAGTTGTCCTAGGTGGTGCTGCAGGGATGGACGCTGGACATTGTGTGTCCTGTCATGGCCCACTGGGTGGGCTGGGGGAGAGTGTGGACTACAATGTGGACCACTGTCCATGCGCTGCAGCAGTTCTCCAGAATGTATTCACCAGGTGCAGTGGATGTGCCACAATGATGGAAGAGTTTGTTGATGTGGGAGGGGTGGCGTGGGTGGGGTGGGGGATATATTGGGACCTCATATTTTTTGAATGTAAAATTTAAAAGAAAATAAAGAAAAAAAAAGATGGGATGGATCAAGGAAAGTCTTCTGTAGATGTAAGTTACAAAAGAAAGAAAGTAGTGTGGAGTGGCTTGGTGGCACACTTTGCTAATAAAATTTTAAGGAATGTACATGGGTTTAATAGACAAAGTAAGGCACATAGAGGGTAGTACAGGGAGATGGTTCGTTCTACAAAAGGGGAGCATGATGGAGGGAATGCCAGAGGTTGAGATTTAGAAATGAAGTTGTTTCAATAATTTTATGAAATGACTAAATTAGCTGTAGTAGTAGCAGGGAATGAAGCAGAAGTTATGGTCGGGAAGATTTGAGAAATTTGTCAAGCATTGTTGAATTTCTCTTGCTTAGAAAATAATACATGTTGAACTTCAAATAGTTTTGGATTGTATTCCGTTAGCATATCAGTAATACATGCTATAAATTTATGTCCTTTCTAGAAAGAAATGTATGTCCTTTTCTCTAATGACATCAAGATTTAAAAGCCACAGATTTGGAAAGGGCTGTTGAGATCATTTACTCCAACTCTTTCATTTAACAAGTGAGACTATCAAGGTGCAGGGACTTCCTCAAGGTCACCAGCTGACAAGCCTCAGGGGAGTAGTGCAAGTGAGGTCCTCTGATTCCCAGGGCCCATTCCTTCAAGTGCAAAGAAAGTGGATCGTCTACAATCACAGACGCTTGTGCTACAGTCACATAGGGATATCGACAAAATTAAATAGGAAAAATACTTCATGTTAACCCAGTAATACCACAACACATCCTTCAGCTCAATCCTGGCTTCTAATCACAATCATCCAATGAACTTTTCCAAAAAAAAAAAAAAGAGATTTTAAGGTCTGAACCTCAGTATTTTAACAAAATATATATTTTTGTTGTATCTATTTTTTTATTTTAAACTTTTATTTTGAAATACTCTCAAACTTATAGGAAGTTAAAAAAATACAAACCCCATACGGAGAATTCTGTTACCCAGATCCACCAATTCCCTTCCTTCCTTCCTTCCTTCCTTCCTTCCTTCCTTCCTTCCTTCCTTCCTTCCTTCCTTCCTTCCTTCCTTCCTTCCTTCCTTCCTTCCTTCCTCCCTCCCTCCCTCCCTCCCTCTCTTCCTTCCTTCCTTCCTTCCTTCCTCCCTCCCTTCCTCCCTCCCTCCCTTTCTTCCCCTTTCCTTTCCTTTCCCTCCTTCTTCTCCTTCCCCTTCCCTTTCATCTCTTATGTATCTACAATCTATTATCAATCCACTTTCTGAAGTCGAGTGTAGGCTGAATATATAATGTTCCTCAAACACTTAATACTGTAACGTACATTTCATAAAAGCAAAGTTACATATTCATGCAATCACCTTAGTTGCAGTTACCAAGTTCAAGAAATTTTACGTTGTTATAAAACTTATTGTCTTTATCCTAGTTTTTCCATATATTCTAATAACGAGTCTCTGAGCCTTTCTCCTCCCTTGTTAGGTCCCCATCAAGATTGTGTACTGCATTTAATTGTCATTGTCTCTTCAGTTGCTCCTTTTCTTAAAAAATTGTAGGGCACATAGAGACAACATAAACTTTTCCATTTCGACCACCCACAAATCTACCATTGAATGGAATTAATCACATTCACAATACTGTGGTGTCCTTACCATCTTTATTTTTTATTTATTTTTTTCTTGAGTAAATCATCAATTTTATTATAAGTTTGTAGTCTACAGAAAGGTTATATGACATTGAAAACCAACTTAAAGAAGCATAAACTCCAGAATTTTGAGATATCCCCGACTACATTCTATCATTTCTTTCTATTATTAATGACTGTTTGTCTTTATTATTTATTTATTTATTTTTGTCTTTATTTTTTTTTTAATGTTACATTAAAAAAATATGAGGTCCCCATATACCCCCCATCCCCCTCACCCCACTCCTCCCCTAACAACAACCTCCTCCATCATCATGGGACATTCATTGCACTTGGTGAATACATCTCTGAGCACTGCTGCACCTCATGGTCAATGGTCCACACCATAGCCCACACTCTTCCCCAGTCCACCCAGTGGGCAGTGGGAGGGTATACAATGTCCTCCTCACCATCTTTAATTACTAAAACTTCTCATCTCTCCAAACAGAAGCCCAGCACACATTATACACTTTACTCCCCCACCTCTCTCCTCCCACTCTCTGTCCCTGGCCATCTATATTCTAATTTCTGTCTCTGCGAGCTGGCATATTCTCCAATATTTTCTTTGTAGTTACTATGGGGCTTAAATTTAACATCCTAAATCTAACACTATTGTTTGCTTTGGTACCAATTTAACTTAAATAGCATGTACAGAGGAGTGGATGTAGCCCAAGTGGTTGAGCACCTGCTTCCCATGTACAAGGTCATGGGTTCAATCTCCTGTACCTCCAAAAAGCAAAACAAATAAACATGAAAAAAGCAACTGTCATTGAAGAGCAGATGTAGCTCAATGGTTGAACACCTGCTTCTTACGTAGGTGGTCCTAGGTTCAATCCCTAGTAACTCCTAAAAAAAAAAGCATATACAAACCATGTCCTTATGCCCCTCCATATAACTCCACTTTTCTGTAGTTCTTGTTGCCAATTATATGTTTATACACTATGAATCCAAAACCACTGATTCTCATTACAGTGTATGAATTTGTCTTTTAGGTCCTGTAGGAGAACAAAGTGGAGTTACAAACCAAAAATATATATATAAAATAGTACTGGTGTTTATATTTACCCATGTCATTACTCTCACCGGAGATCTTTATTTCGTCACGCTGATTCATTCCATTGCCTATTGGTCATTTCCTTTCCACCTGCAGCACTCTCTATAGCATCTCCTGCAGGGCTGGCCTAGTGTGGACAACACCCTCAGCTTTTATTTATCTGGGAATGTCTTAATTTCTCCCTCATATTTGAAAGACAGTTTTGCTGGATATAGAATTCTTGGTTGGCAATTTTTGGTTTTTGCTTTTAGCACTTTAAATTTGTCCTCCCACTGCTTTTTTTTTTTTTTTTTGAGGTACCAGGAACAGGATTGAACCTGGGACCTCATATGTAGGAGGCTGGCACTCAACCGCTGACCCATATCAGTTCCCCTGAGTTGGCTCCCTTGTTTGTTTGCTTGTTTTTTTACTTGTTGTTTGCTTGTTGTTTTTGTTCCTTGTCTGCTCATTGATTTTGCTCATTGCCTGTTTTTTCTTCTAGGAGGCACCAGGAACTGAACCAGGATCTCCCGTGTGGGAGGCAGGCACTCAACTGCTTGGGTCACATCTGCTCCCTGCCCATTTTGTTTTTGCTTGTTGTCTGCTCAATTTTTGCTCATTGTCTGCTTGTTGTTTTTGCTCTTTGTTCATTGTCTGCTTGTTTGTTTGTTTTCTTTAGGAGGCACCAGTAAATGAACTCAGGACATCTCATGTGGGAGGCAGGCACTCAACTGTTTGAGTCACATTCATTCCCTACTTTCTTAAATCAACTTTATTGACACATAAAATAAAGCATACAATTCACCCAAAGCGTACAATCAGTGGTATTTGGCATAGTCATACTATTGTGCATTCATCATTTCAACCATTATTAGAGCATTTTCATTATTTAAATGTTAATAATTAAAAACAAAAAGTTGACAAACAAACAAACAAACAAAAATTCTTTACCTCTCAATCTCTCTATGTTTCCCTTGCTGTACATAGCTGCTATTTCAGGCTATTCTTGCACAATTAGTTACTTATTTATTAAGTCCCTTTATTGAGATATATTCACATACCATAGGATCTATTCAGAGTGTAATCAATGGCTTTTAGTATAATCACGATGTTGTGCATTCATCATCAAAAAAAATTTTAGAACAATTTCATTACTCCAAAAAGAAAACCTCCACGCTAATTAGCATTCTTTCCCCAGCCCTACCTAACCACTAATTTAATTTCATCTTTATAAATTGATTTATATTTACATTTTAAATAAAGAGAATCATACAATGCATTGCACAACATACTTAGTTCATAGTAGCACAATCATATAGTATTTGTCCTTTTGTATCTGGCTTGCTTCACTCAACACAATATCATCCAGGTTCATACATGTCATATGCTTTATGACTTCACTTCTTTTAATCACTGCATAATATTCCATCATGTGAATAAACCAGTTTGTTATCCATTCATTGGTTGATGGACACATGGATTGTTTGCAACTTTTGGCAATTTTGAATAATGCCACTATGAACATTGGTGTGCAGATGACTGATCGTGTCATTGCTCTCAGTTCTTCTGGGTATATTCCCTGTAGTGGTACTATAGGGTCACAAGGCACATCCGCATTCAACCTCTGAGCTTCCAAACAGCCCTCCACAGTAGCTGTACCATTCTACATTCCCACCAACATTTCCTGTCTCTCCACATCCTCTCCAACATTTGCAGTTCTCTGTCTTCTTAATAGTGGCCATTCTCATAGGTTCGAATTGATATCTCATTGTTGTTTTTATTTGCATTTCCCTAATCATTAGTGAGGTTGAACAATTTTTCATGTGTTTTTTTTTTTTGCCATTTGTATTTCTTCTTTGGGCAAATACTATTCAAGTCTTGCTCATTTTTAAAATCAGGTCACTTGTCTTTTATTCTTGAGTTGTAACATCTCTTTATACATCATGGATATTAAAGCCTTAGCCTCAAAATACTTTTTCCCATTGAATAGGCTGCATTTTCACCCTTTTGACAAAGTACTGTGAGGTGCAAAAGTGTTTAATTTTGAGGAGGTTCCATGTATTTATTTTTTCTTTTGTTTGGCCTGCTTTGGGTGTAAGATCCAAGAAACCACCACCTACCACAAGGTCTTTAAGATATTTCCCTACATTTTCTTCTAGTAGTTTTATGGTTCTGGTTTTTATATCTAGGTCTCTGATGTATTCTGAGTTGATTCTTGTATAGGGAATGAGATTGGTGTCCCCTTTCATTCTTTTGATTATAGATATCCAGTATTCCCAAACGATTTGTTGAAGAGACTGTTTTGTCCCATTAACATGGACTTTTTAGGTTGGATAAAACCCAGTTGACTGTAGAGGTGAGGGTTCACTTCAGGACTCTCAATTCTATTTCACTGATTGATGTATCTATCTTTATGCCAGTACCATGCTGTTTTGACCACTGTAGTTTTGTAATATGTTTCAAGGTCAGGCAGTGAAATTCCTCCATGTCAATCTTCTTTTTCAGAATTCTTTTGTCTATTTGGGTACACTTTCCTTTCTAAATGAATTTTGTAATTGCCTTTTTTATTTCTGTAAAATATCCTGTGGAATTGTGATTGGCATTGCATTGAATCTATAAATCAGTTTGAGTAGGTGTATTAGTCAGCCCAAAGGGTGCTGTTGCAAAGTACCAGAATTCTGCTGGCTTTTATAAAGGGTATTTATTTGGGGTAGAAGCTTACAGTCACAAGGCCCTAAAGAGTCCAACTTAAGGTACCATAAATGGTACTTTTTCACCCAAATTTATTTGCCACGTATTGAAGCAAGATGGTGAATGATGTCTGTGAGGTTCAGACTTCCTCTTAGGTGTCCATGGGCTCAGCCTCTTCTGATCTCAGCTGTCAGCTGGAGGGCTCATCTCTTTCCCAGACTTGGTTGCTCAAGGCTCTGGTCTTTGCAGCTGCAAACTATCAGGCAAATGGCTCAGCTCTCTCTCTCTGGGGCTATGGCATCCAAAAACTAAGTTCTCTTCTCCATTGTGTCCTTTTTCTGTCTGAGTGTCTGCTCACTAAGGGGGCAGGGACTGAATGTCTTACTAACATGGCCAAATCAAAGCCCCAATTTTAATTTTTCAAGGGGAAACCTGAATCTAACACAATCTAATATGCTGTGATGGTTAGATTATTGTGTCAACTCAGCCAGGTAATTGTGCCCAGTTGTTTGGTCAAGCAAGCACTGGGCTAACTGTAATACATGGGCATTTATGGGCTTTAGTCACCATTAACTTTACTGCAGTGGTAAATCTGCAGATAGCTGGTTATAATTATATCAATCAGAGAGATTGCCATCAGCAATGAGTGATGCTTAAACCAATCAGTTGAATGCCTTAAAAGGGGAAGTAATTCCAGCATTGAGAATTTCCCAACTCATCTTTGGACAGCCAACATCTCCTAGAACTTGTCAAGAACCTTCATTGGACTTTCATTGCAGCTCCTGGTTGCAGCCTGCTTGTGGAACCTGGACTTGTGCATCTCCATGGCTGCATGAGAGACTCTTATAGAATCTCATACTACTGACAGATATTTCTTGCTGATTCTGTTTCCCTTGAGAACCCTGACTAATACATATATCCAGAGGAACAGACCAGTTTACAGACATAATCCAATACCTGTTTTTGGAATTCATAAATTATATTAAACTGCCACAGTAGGATTGATATTTTCAAGATATTTAGTCTTCCAATCCATGAACATGGAACGTCTTTCTATTTGTTTAGGTCTTCATTAATTTCTTTTAGCATTCTTTTGTAGTTTTCTGCATATAAGTCTTGTACTTCTTTGGTTAAATTGATTCCTAGATATTTGAGTCTTTTGGTTGCTATTTTAAATGAATTTTGGTCTCCTGATTTCCTCAGATTGTTCAATACTTGTATACAGAAACATTACTGATTTTTCTGTGTTGATCTTGTATCCTGCTACTTCACTGAAATCATTTATTAGCTCAAGTGGCTTTGTCATAGACATTTCAGAATTTTCAAATAAAGGATCATGTCACTTACAAATAGAGTTTTATTTCCTCTTTTCTTATTTGGATGCCTTTTATTTTATTTTTTCTTGTCTAGTTGCTCTAGCTAGATACTCTACTACAAAGTTGAGTAAGAATGATGACAGTGGGCATCCTTGTCTTGTTCCCAATCTTAGAGGGAAAGCTTTTAATCTTTCCCCATTGAGTACAATATTGTTGGGGTTTTTCAAACATGCCTTTTATCAGTTTGAGAAATTTTCCATCTATTCCTATCTTTTGAAGTGTTTTTAATCAAGAAAAGAAGCTGGATTTTGTCAAATGCCCTTTCTGCATCAACTGAGATGATCATGTAGTGTTTTTTCCTTCAATTTTTTAATGTGGTATATTACATTAATTGTTTTCTTATGTTAACCCAGCCTTGAATACCAGGAATAAATCCCACTTGATCATGATGTATATGAATTTTGATATGCTGCTGGTTTCAATTTGCAAGTATTTTGTTGAGAATTTTTGCATCTATGTTCATTAGAGAGATTTGTCTGTAATTTTCTTTTCTTATAGTATCTTTATCTGGCTTTAGTATTTTGGTGATGTTTGCATCATAAAATCAGACTGGATACTTTCAGCTGTCTTGTATTCAAGTACCCTGATTCTTTCTTCTGCCAGCTCACATCTGTTGATGAACCTCTCTAGGGAAATTTTAATTTCTGTTACTGTCATTTTCAGCTCTGTTTGGCTCCTTTTTGTAATTTCCTCTCTCTGTTAATAATCTTTGTGTTCATCTATTGTGTTGCTGATTTCCTTTAGTTCTTTGTTCATGTTTTCCTTTAGTCTTTTGAGCATATTTAGAACCATTTTTAGAAAGCCTTTGTCTGATATATTCCAGGTCTCTTCCTCCTTATTGATGGTTTCTCATGCTTTAATTTTCTTTTATACCTAGGCCATCACTTCCTGTTTGTTTGTATATTTCATAATCTTTTGTTGAAACCTGGACATTTTGATATTTTTATGATGTTTTGTTACTGGAATTTTGACTTTGAGGCTTTTGATCCTTGGGCTTGTATCCAGCTAGTGTTTTTTAAAAATGTGGTAAACTTTATTTTTAAAGTGTTTTTAGATTACAGAAAAGTTACATCAAAAGTATAAGGGAGGAAAGTGGATGCATCTCAAGCAGTTGAGCATCTGCTTCTTGCATGAAAGGTCCCAGGTTCTGTTCCTGGTGCTTGCAAAAAACAAAAAAAACAAGCAAAACAAATGAAAAAACCAACTCAGGGAAGCCAATGTGGCTCAGTAGTCAAGCACTGGCTTCCCACACACAAGGTCTTGGATTCAATCCCTGGCCCCAGTACCTAAAAAAAAAAAGTATAAGGGATTCCCATATATCCCACCCCTCCCCCTTCCACATTCTCCTCTGTTAATAACATCTTACAATTGTGTGGTACATTTCTTACAATTGATGAACTACCTAATGTTTTGGCAGAGCTTTCCTTGAGTGCCAGGAGCTAGCTTTTTTTTTTTAAAGAAGGAACCAAAGAATACTCCCTTCCCAGCTTTTGCAGATTGACCTGTGCAAGTGCTCTTCTTCAGAAGGGGCCTCCCTCATCCTTTCTGTGCATGAATCTTGTCTCGGGCATGCACATGTGACCCTAGGAATTCCTCCATTTGCATGAGTCTAAATTTCCCTCTTCCCCTAGGAAAGCTTCTTCACTGTCCAGGTCCTGCACTGTATGTCCTCCAGCCAGCAATCCCTTGTCCCAGGCAGCACAACTCAAATGCTCTTCCACAGCATTCTGTTGGGGAGCACTGGGAAATGCCTTCTACAGGCAGGGCAAGCTGTGGGACAGCAAGTCTCTCAGGCCACCACCAGACACACCTGCTCCCAGTGTGTGCATGAGGTTGGCCAGCTCCCTCTGGGACTGGACCGTGGGTCTGCACTGGGAACACAGGCTCAGTGAGGTGTTGAGCAGTGGCCCATCAGGACACCAGGAGACCCTACTGTTGTTTTTTTTAAAGATTTATTTATTTCTCTCCCCTCCCCCCCCCCAGTTGTCTGTTCTCTGTGTCCATTTTGCTGTGTCTTCTTCTTTGTCTGCTTCTGTTGTTGTCAGCGGCACAAGAATCTGTGTCTCTTTTTGTTGCATCATCTTGTGTCAGTTCTCCATGCGTGTGGCACCATTCTTGGGCAGGCTGCACTTTCTTTCGTGCTGGGCGGCTCTCCTTACAGGGCGTACTCCTTGCGCGTGGGGCTCCCCTATGCAGGAGACACCCCTGCGTGGCAGGGCACTCCTTGCACGCATCAGCACTGCACATGGGCCAGCTCCACACGGGTCAAGGAGGCCCGGGATTTGAACCGCGGATCTCTCATGTGGTAGGCAGACGCCCTAACCACTGGGCCAAGTCTGCTTCCCCTACTGTTCTTTTTTTTTTTTTAAAGATTTATTTATTTATTTAATTTCCCCCCCTCCCCTGGTTGTCTGTTCTTGGTGTCTATTTGCTGCGTCTTGTTTCTTTGTCCGCTTCTGTTGTCGTCAGCGGTACGGGAAGTGTGGGTGACGCCATTCCTGGGCAGGCTGCACCCTCTTTTCACGCTGGGTGGCTCTCCTCACGGGCGCACTCCCTGTGCGTGGGGCTCCCCCACGCGGGGGACACCCCTGCGTGGCACGGCACTCCCTGCGCGCATCAGCGCTGCGCATGGCCAGCTCCACATGGGTCAAGGAGGCCCGGGGCTTGAACCGCGGACCTCCCATATGGTAGACGGACGCCCTAACCACTGGGCCAAAGTCCGCTTCCCCCCCTACTGTTCTTAAGTGGTCTTTTTCTCAATTCTGTGTTTGCCTTGTTACTCCAATCCTGTTACTGTTTTCTGGAGCTTTGAGAAGCTTTTGCTAGTTGTTCAAAGCTTCTGTGGGGGTATGGAGCCTGGAGTGTCTCAACTTGCCATCTTGATTGGGGAAAGGCCAGTTTGGGAATATTTTTAAGGTTTCAAACATGGTTTTGTTGCTGAAAAGAATGCTATGAACTGTAAATATCATAACAACTCAAGCAACATAACTAATAAGTCAAGGATATACCCACAGGAAAAATTGTAGTATGCTTGTGAAAACCCAATGGAATGTGTTTTATATGTACATTTGTACATTCTCTGAAATCTTTTGCTTCTGTGAATTTATTTGCAGGAATCCTGGCTCTCCTAGAACATTTTATAGATAGAAATAGATTAGCTCAGAGCCCCTCTGCACTGCCTTCATGAGGGACTAGAAAGGGTGAAAGGTTTAGAACTCTCCAGATGTAAAATGCCATACGTCACAGAATTTAAAATAGCTTATTTGTGTAAAAGCAACATGCATTGAGAACAATTCCGTTGTTTTGGTGAATAATTGAAGACATTAAAGTTATCTGATATTTTTATATTTGGCAGCTATACGAGTTAGTGTTTTGACAGTAAACATAAGCCACATTCAGATAATTTGAGGGTAATTTAAGTGTGGTTTAATAACAGCTCTGTTTATGCAGGTTTGAGCAGGGTGTAAGAGACCCACAAGGGATAGTGCACGAAGCCTTACTACTGTTGGCTGAGCTATTATCACCCCTTCTCCCAAAGGAATGAACAGAGGAAGTTTTTTTAGGCTGGAGAAGAAGAGTTGCCTGGAAAAGGCCACCTTTTAGGGAGCAGTGACTTTAGGTCAAGGGGTCACCAACTCAAGAAGACAGACGGGGATAGCTACTCTGACCTCACCCCCCTCCCTCTTTCCTGTCAGGGCTCCCCATTGGCCCAACCTAAAAGAGGCTGGAGTGCAAGGGGGCGTCTGATGAGGTCCATACAGGTCAGCCCTCAGGACAGGAAGCCTGGTGGAGAGGCGAGGAGAATGGATCCAAGCAGCAAAGGGAAGAAGTCCAGTAGAGGAGTCCAGGGCTCGACGCCGAGACCTCAAAAAAGATACTATCTAGGGAGCCATTAATATTAGTTTACTCATCAGATATTTATTGAGTAATTACAAAATGCCAGGCACTGTTTCTAGCCATTGGGAACATAAAGATGAATAACACTGGGTCCTGGAAATAACGGCACCCACAGGTTAGATGGGGGAGAATGACAGATAAATGCAAGAGGGAAAATTCCATACAAGTAGAGAGTTAAACTTCCAAATAAATGACCAAAGAAGGATTTCAGCAACTGCCTTAAAAAAGACAAACCACTTCCAGGAAGAATGTTAAATGTGATGGGTGAGCAAGGAGTAAAAACAGTATCAGGATGTTACCTCAAGGGCAGGTAACAAGGGTTGAAGTTGTATCCAATTAAGGAAGTACTGAACCTAGGGGGTGACTTTCTTGTATCTGTGAGTTTATGAGTATAAAGTGGGGGCTACACTTAATGGGGGTGATGTCAGGATAGGACAGATGGCTAAGTGCTTACGACAAACTTAGATTCTATGTCAGATGTCCTTAAGGAGAAACTCTTTGAGGAAATTCCATGCCAGGAGTCTGATCTTGCTGGATTTAGGACCGCACTTTGAGCACCATGGCTTTATAGTTTGGCACTACAAATCTCTGACTGCCACTTTACTTTTCAAGGGATTTTATTTCTCAGTCGATGACATTAAGGATCAGCTGCAGATACTGTAGACATCTCCAGAAAATTTGGGGAAGAATGTCTCCTTCTTTCAGACCACATTTAGTTTTCAATCCTGGCCATACTGAAAATATTACAATTGGGCACGGTACCTCTTTGATTGGAACTTTCATAAAATAAAATCATAATATATTGTCTCATTAAATTATTTATATGAGGATTAAGGGAGGATAAGCAATGGTTGCAGATTGTTATATGATTTTTAATATCAAGCTGCCACTTGAGAGTACCAGCTAATACCTGATAAAACTCTCATGTGTACTTTTATTGCTTAGGGCACTAATCCCAGAACTTGAAAGCAGGTATTTAACAATAAATAAGTAGCAAAATCCACTTAAAGACTCTCTCAATGTTCAACTCACTCTTTGATTTACTTTTTAAAATTAAACAAATATTTATCAATTCCTAGTATATGTACAGCACTTCCCTGACCTGGAATTAATATGAAATTTAGCGGAGGAAAGAAATATATACACACAAAAAAACAAAAGAGAGTGAGTAACAGCCGAAAGGGAGAACATTGCATTGAGGTGGAATATGGAAACAACTGGGCTCCAAGTACCACGCTGACCCTGGATTCTTGTATGTGCAAATGTAAGTCTTTGGGGAAAAAAAAATCTTTGATGGTAAGTGCCGGGCATAGAAGGTAAACCAGCTGGAGGAATGCTGTCCCAGGACACGCTGGGCTGTAAGGCTTGTGCTAGTTACCAGTGGGTCTGCTGCAACTAACAGAGCACCCAGCCAACAACGGTGTAAATAAATAAGGGCCTTTTACCTTTCATGCAAGATGTGTGGGAGTACACTGTCTGTTGTGGATTCAGAACTTCCGTTTCATTGCCAAGACCTTGCCATTTTCTTTTCCTTTTCATTCTCTCCCTTATGGTCTTGAGATGGCAACTGGAGTTCTCCAACGACTTGTTCACAGTTGAGGCAGGAGCAAAGCGGGAGGGAAGATTCTGGTCAAGTGTGTCCCCGTTTATTAGGAAAATGCACCCTTCCCCAGATACCCCCATGGAACGCCCTCGGCACGTTACTGGCCCTGCACCTGCTGCACAGTCAGCGCTAGAGGCGAGCGTGGTGGAAAGGTGAGTCATCAGCGAAGCGCATTCCCACCCAAACAGCATCAGGCTTCCTTTCGCAAGAGGGAAGGGAGACAACTACCTGTCTCCAGAGAGGCACTCTAGGAAGAGGCTTAATTTCATCAGGTTGATATTACCAGCCCCTGCCTGAATCCTCTTCTCCTATCAGGTCTAACACCTGGGGACGTGGAGAACATTGTTAAGAACTCCAGCGTCAGCATTCTGTTGACCTGGGGCTTAATGCTGGTTTCCACGCTTCTAAGCTGTGTGACCTTGAACGAGTTATTTGACCTACCTGAGCTTTAATTTCCTTTACTGTAAAATAGGGATAATCATCTTACCTACCTTCCCAGGTTACGGTGATTTTAAAAGAGGCACCGTAGGCGGCATGCGCTGTCAGGGCCTGGCACAGAGTGAATTTGTTCAATAAATTAGGGACTTAGAGAGTTAGTTGCTGAGATCTGTCCCAGGGAAATTAAAGAATGACTGTCTCCCGGATGGCTGCAGAAAAGGATTGTATGCATTGCAGGAATAAATGATAGACAAACCCCTAGCTCATTACAGTCTCTCAAATTATTACAGCTGTATATATTAGCAAATTCTTTCCAGTCTACTTTAAGGCTGGCACTGCTCACACGATTAGATTTTACAGACTTGACTATTTATGTGAGCCAATGAAAATGAACTTAACTCGGAAAACCTAAGTAGAAGAGGTTTAGTGGGCTATTATAACGTGCCTGCAGTAAGCTGCTGGCTTTTCCTCTCAGAACTGTGTTCTCTTGTAAAATACAGAAGTTGAGCTTTTTGAAAGTTATAAATAACTTTCTCCTTCTCCTGATCTAATTCGCCTAAGTGACTGCAGAATCTGCTTTACGACTTCGCTTGATAATCTGAAAAAATAAGTGCTCCCTTTGTCCAGGTAGTGTATCCTGGCTTCACCACTGATTTGTCCTGCTTGGCATTTTGAGTGGCTGTGACATTACCGTGGACTCTGTGGAATTGGTCACGTGAAGTGATGTGAGTTGAGGTATCTGCAGCTGAGGCTGAAGCTAAGAGACTGGCAGGAGGGACTGCATGAGAGGTCACGGGCGAGAAGAGAGCTCTAGGAGCTCCCTCTTGGAGCTGCTGGGGCCAAGGCCAAGCGTTTGTTAACTGTAGAGGACAAAGTCAAAGCCATAATGAGTGGGTGGGATAAGACCAAGAGCTCAGAGGCTCCGTCCCAAGGACCCGGCCCAGCGGTCCTGAGCTGTGTCTAGTGCCAAGCGAGGGCAGAGGCGTCTGCTCCTGTCGTTGGGCGAGTGTCCCATGGTCAAAAGGCAAGCCAGAGGACTCTCCTCTCCAATCCCCCCTCAGAAACCATCTTGCTTAGCCCAACGCTGTTTTCCTTAATAAATATTCTTGAACACCTGCTAGGGGCCAGCTGCTGTTCTGGGCAATTTGAACTTGCGTTCCTTCTTTGCAGTATGCTGGTTCCTCAGCTATCTGAGGGTCTTGCCACTTCAAGTCTTTGCTCCTTTGGGTCTTTTTTCAAAGATTCCGTTCTCAGTGAAGCCTTTCCTGAGCTAGATCTTTACAATTGCCTCCCTCACTCCTTCAGCCCCGCTTCTGCCCTTCCCTGCCTTGTGTTTCTCCATGGCAGATACCACCTTCAGATACACTATGCAGTTTACTTATTTATGCTCTTTATTGTCTGTCTTCTCTGACTAGAAGGTAAGCCTCACGAACGCAGGGTTTTTGTTTGCTCTATTTGTGTTTACTTTTTGTCTGTACTGTTCCTTCTGCATCCTCAGTGTCTAGAAGAGTCCTTGGCACAAAGTAAGTTCCCGAGGTCTGGTGAGTGAAATAAATGAACTCCAAACAGACACCTTTGAAGTGAGCCTGAACTCCAGAGTTAAACAGCCTGTCCGGCAATGGTGCTGTGAACCTGGACTATGTGTGCCCTGGCTTTGACCCTAGACTTGACAGTGGGTTCTACCATGGGCAAAGCTGGGGAAGCAGTGCCCCTGACTGAACTCGGTCCTTGGACCCTCTCCCCTTGTGTCATCCTGTTATGTCTAGGGAAGCCTTCCTGGGTCGGAAATGGTGTGGTTACCTGGGTAAAAGGGGCGTCATGTTAATGGGTTTCCACAGCTCAGTTTCCAAGCACTACCCCTCACCCTAATTTCTCATTTCTACCCTTTGGTTTTGGAGGGATGTGAAATTCACTACCTCACCAGTAGGGGCGTATCTACCGAGAAGCTAACAAGTTGTAAGTTTCTGGGCTCCTTGTGTTCACAGACCCCCATCAAAGTCACTCTAATTTTTTTTAATGTATATACATTTTTATTATATATTCTTTTATATATATAACTTTTTCCTTAAAGAGGATCTCTACATTGTATAAGCTTTGAGTCAAGTCCCGTAAAATCTGCATTCATTCCTTTTCTCTATGTCCTTTTTTGTTGTATGGCTCCTAAGTGAGACAATTGTCTCTCATGGATTTCCCCCCCCCCCCCCCCCCAATTCTCATGCTTTATTTCTCCAAAAACAAATACTTTCCTTTTCTTGGGGTTTCACTGTAGATAATTATAAAATTTGCCATATGTTTGCTTTTTCATTGAACTTTTCTGGCATGATAAACTTAGACAGTTGAAAAATAGGTAATTAATATACAACTTAAATATGGTGTTAGTAATATACTTGCTCACTGTTACTGGATGTTTACTAAGGGCCTTTGTTATATACACTTTATATACATTAATTCATTTAATCCTCAAGACAACTCTGTGTATTACCCCCATTTTACAGGTGAAAAAAAAGGCCCAGAGATGTTTTGTTAGCCAAAGCCTAAACACTACTTAATTTCCACAGGAGCATGAAGGTAGTTAGAAACTTTGTAAATTGTACTTTAATGTAGATTCCTTATTTCAGAGCTGACTATTTATCAAGACCTGTAGCACTTTTTGGAAAAGTGACAAAAATAAAAATATTTGGGGTCCTTGGTTTTCTGTTTTCTTAAGTCATTTATATACATATGTTTGCATGTAGAATAACCTTAAGGGAATAAAGAGGAAAAATTAATATTACTGATTAATTAATTAATCACATTAATCAAATAAGACCAGTGATTATAAAGACAAGAAAGCATGGAAAACTGAACATAGTAAACGTATATACAAGATAAAGTAGATAAGGACATTAAATATAATTTGTTTCGCATAACATCTTGCAATAAGATGTTTTATAAATGCTGCTGCTAAAAATATCCATTCCCATGATTTTTGAATGTAAAATATCTGCTTTCCTAAATTCAGGCAGGTGGCAGATTCTGAGAATGGGTTAATAACATGCATCGATAATCTTTATTTATGGCATCTCTTAAATTTTTATTACTCGGAAAGTTAAATCAGCACCAAAATTCACGCCTGTGAAATTCACACCATTTTCTCAGCTTTCATTATTTATGATTTGGTTTTTTGTGTGTCTGAGTTAAATTGTGAGTCTAATGGCTGGGAGCCTATTCTCGGGGTATCTTGCTAATGCTAAGCACACTGTTGGCCCTCCACAAATAATAAATTATTTCAATCATAACCCCTAGCTTTTTTGTCTAGACAGTCTTCCTTGTGGTGCAGTAGTTGCTGTTTCCATCTTTGCATCAATAATAGCAGGATGAGTTTTGAGGTTTATATGCAGATTCTAAATTACAGCTTCTCAAAACAACCACATATGAACTATTCTATGAACCGTATTTTATAACGAAGAACATTTTAGAAGAAAGTTTCCAGGGCGATTTCCACACCAACAAGACTTTTTTTTTTTTTGGCTTAAAACGACAGAAATTTATCGTCACACGGTTCTGGAGGCTAGAAATCCAAAATGTTGACAAGGTCGGTTTCTTCTGAAGTCTGAGGGAAGAATCTCTTCCATGCTTCCCCTGGCTTCAGGTAGGGGCTTGTGGCAGTAGGTAAGCTTCCCACCTCAGTCATCGCATGACCTTGTCCCTGATGTCAGTGATTAGATTAGATAAGATTAGTTTTCAACCCGTGGAGTCTTGATGGTATGGGAATGTGTGGATAAGCAATTGCTATCCATCTCTTCCTATTGGTTCAGATCAATGAGTAATAACCTGGACTGCCTCCATATAAGGGATCATCTGCTTTTCAAAGACCTCGGTTTTCAATAAAAGCCACACAAATCAATTTTATGCAGTGTTCAAAATTCAGAATTATTGACTCCTACTTCCAAAGCCGGAAACTCTGCTACTAATAACTTCTCTAGTCTTCCTATATGTTAAAGTCTACTTAAGAGGGACTATGTGATGTAAAATATCATTCGTTGAAACATAGATATCATTTAAATGTGTGACTGTCAAACAAGACATGGCAAATTTAAGGAAAAAAGAATTATGCAAGCCATATAAAATATGTTGCCAACCACTTACAGATGATCCAGCACAGACAAATACTGCTTATTAGAATTTATCATCTTCTGAGATTAGAATCTCAGTCATTTTCTAGGTTCCAAACCTGTCTTGGTTTTACATTCATATTTCCTTGTATTTTTAAAATTGATGACATGGCTTTCAAAACAGGGTGTATTGAAACAATTTTAAACTTATTTTGCAAAACATATTCTGCAAAATATAATCGTTTTGCAAAATGATTGATTCAACTCTTGAGAAACCTGGATAACATTCTTTTGTAGCTTCCATTGCTTAGAGCAGTGATTTTCAGTGAAATGGTCCATGAATCCCCAATGTATAAAACAGACCCAGGGAAGTCAGTTTGCTTGAAGAGGGCTGGTCCGGAGCTCCAAACACTAGCTCTTCCCTTGGAAGGTATTTGCAAATCCCTAGGTTGCTTTTGGAAACTCCTGGCCTTTTGAATGAAATCCCAGCTCCTTCCTTGTCTGATCCCTGCCTCCCTCAACAATCTTATTTCCTGCTTCCTTCCTTCCTTCCTTTATTTATTTATTTATTTTTTATGTTTCAGCAAATTGAAATTTTAAGCGCTAGTACCACCATATTTTTTCCTGTTGTCATTCACTGTACAAGCTATTCTCGCAGACTAGAACGCCGGCTCCATTTCTTTTGATCCTTTCCTCCTTCATAAATCGTTGGCATGCCTCTCAGAAGCCTTTCTTGATTTTCCCTAGGAACAATTAGAAGCACCTGCATCTATGGTTCCAGAATATCTTATACAAACTTCATACATCTTAGCAGTTATTGAAGAATTCTGTAATTGTGGGTCACATAGCTGTCCCACCTCTCGACTGTAACCGCCAATTAGCCCAGGATCTTTTTATTTTTTATCCCTTGCCCTTGACACTCCAGGAGTTCACTGAGTACATAGTTAGTAAACAAATTAATTTGAAATTGATTTGGTCCAAGTCAAAATCTAGTGTTAATTTTCTAGAGTTATAATTGCATACCTTGAGGTGATAGAGCTTCGTTCTTGAAAACTCAGCTCCCACTGAAAACACTGTCATGAAAACAAAATGATCTCCTCTTGTGCTGAGTAGAAGCTGCTGTGCGTGAACTAATTTCTACTGGTTGAAGAATTTCTGGTTACAAAAACATAGATTTAGGATATAGGAACTAAACATCCTCCCCCCAAAAAAATGGTTTTGGTGTTTTTACACTCATTTGGCTCTGGAAATGGGCTTCTTTAATTCACTTAGTAAACTATCCTTTTTTAACATGAGACTCTTGATTTGAACTTCAGCAGAGGGCAACAAAGATAAACAGCCAACATAGGTCATGTGAGGATAGTAAACTTGGCAGACTGTGCTGTCTTTTTCTGGATTCTGATCAATATCTGTAGGTGAAAATGACCCTTATTAGGTCATGAAAGTGTTTATGAACTAGTTTCAAGTTTTCTGCTTTCCCAACTCCCTGGCATTGTAAACTATCTATAATTATCTGATAATGTGTTTTTTTAAAAAATATCAGATATGGATTTTTAAAACAAGACTTATTTGGTCATCATATATAACCTGGAACTTTCATGACTTTTATCTTCACATGTATATAAACAAATATCGATCCCATTCCACAGTCATTAGGGACTATTGAATTTTGGTCTTAGGTTTGGTCTGCTGGTTTTAGTCCACATTCCTTCTTTGATGCCAGAAAACCCTGGCTTGGCTCCAGTAACTCCAAATTATTCCAACAACTTCTTAAGATTGATAAATATTATACTGAAAGAGTATAAACTCTAAGAGGGAGAATAGTTAATACATTGTAGCTCATATAAGAGTTTGTTAAATTATTTAAATCTATTAATTGTGGGCTTTTTTTACTTAAAAATTTCAAGACTTTCATTCTTTGTTGTGTAAAGTATAAGCTTTTATAGGATTTTTTGCTCCTAGATAAAAAAAAAAGGTTAGAATTTGTAATTAAAATAAAATACTTAAGATCACAATTACTTTCTATATAGAATTTAGATATGTTGTCCCATTTGATCTTAAAATAATCCTGTGAAGTGACTGTTATTTCTATTCTACAAATAAAATACCACATTTATAATTGCACAAATTTGTCCTGGTTCTTCTGAGGGCTACAGAGACCCACAGGTTTTATTGTCATGGCAGATGGAGTTCAATGCCATGTCAGTTGGCCCTTCCTTGGAGTTTGTGTTTCTGTGTGATGGAGCTGGTCTCAGATATGATCTTTTTCACAAGCCTTTCCTGTTACTTTACCAGAATTGTAGTTGGTGCTGGGGTTTAATATATACCCAGGGGATCTGAATCTCTGGACTGACCATATGCTAGCCAGGCCCTGAGCCTCAACAGACTTCAGCCCCTACACTCTGGTTTATTGGACTTACCCCACTCAGCTAACATTGAGTTGAAGAAGGTCATCCACCACGCCAGGGAGCCAAGAGTGCCTACAAATGAAAGCAGAAGGATTGCATCCAGAATCCATGTGGAATCTAAGCCCCCTCTTGATATAGATGTGGAGTGGATACAACCAATCCAAGGTCCACATGATGGAGGAATAGAATATGGATTAGAGTGGACTTACTGATATTCTATTCATGAACTATTGTGATTAGTAATTGAAGAAAATGTGGCATTGGTGTGGAGAAAGTGGCCGTGGTGGCTGCTGGGTGTGGGGAATGGGAGGAAGAGATGAGATGTGGAGGCGTTTTTGCGACTTGGAGCTGTCCTGGGTGGTGCTGCAGGGACAATTACCGAACATTGTATGTCCTCCCATGGCCCACTGGATGGAACATGGGAGAGTGTGGGCTATGATGTGGACCATTGATTATGAGGTGCAATGATGCTCAGAGATGTATTCACCAAATGCAATGAATGTGTCATGATGACGGAGGAGAATGTTGCTATGGGGGGAGGAGTGGGGTGAAGGGGGTGGAGGGTATATGGGGACCTCATATATTTTGAATGTAATATTAAAAAAATGAATAAAGACAAAAAATATAAAAAATTTTTTAAAAAGTAGGTTATTTCTCTAGGTTGGGTTTTGTAAGGGATTCTAGAGTCTGTGGTTTCATTAGTTTTGAGATGTCCTCAGGTATTATCTCTTCATATATAGCTTTTGCCCACTTTCTCTTTTTTCCCACTCTCTGAAACTCCAAGTCCAAGTGTTTTAGACCCATGCTTTCAGCTATCTTTTGCCTTCTCTTCCATATTATTTATCCATTTGTCTCCTCATTCTGCATTCTGGACTTTTTCTTCTGATCTGTCCTTCAGCTTAGTAATCTCACTTAATTGTTTCTCACATCCTGCAATACCCTTTCATTGTGTTCCCCACTAGTTCTGAACTGCTATTATATCTATCCATTTCCAAATTGCTGCTTAAAGTGTCAATCTTGACTTTTCTTTCCTTAAATATCATCAGCATTGTTGGAGTGCTTATCTGATACTTCCAAGAGCTGGAGACTTTGTGGTCAGTTTCCACTGTCTATTGTTTCTGCTGATTTGTTCATGTCATTTATCTCTTGGTATGGTCAATGACTTTTTATTGTATGCCAGATATTGCATTTGCAAAATACTCCTATAAATAAATAATTTGAAGTCTAGGATGATGTTATCTTCCTCCAAAATGGGCTTGTTTTATTTCTGGCAGTGGCTTGGGTTACTAGCAGTACAGAATCATGTAAGTCCAATTTTGATATGCTGTTCGATTTGATTTGCAAGTATTTTGCTGAGAATTTTTGTGTCTATGTTCATAAGAGAGGTAGGTCTGTAATTTTCTTTTCTTGTAATATAATAGCTTTATATGGTGGATTGTCTCATTTATTAATATATAATGACCTTCTGTATCTCTTAAAACTTTTCTGCATTTAAAGTCTGTTTTGTTTGATATTAGCATAACTACCTCTGCTCTTTTTTTGGTTATTATTTACCTGGAGTACCTTTTTCCAAACCTTCACTTTCAGCCATTTAGTAACCCTGGGTCTAAGGTGAGTTTCTTGTAAGCAGCATATGGATGGTTCATGTTTTTTTATCCATTCTGTCAGCCTGTATGGTTTGATTGGGGAGTTCAATCCATTCACAGTCAATGATATTACTGTAAATGCACTATTTGCTTCCACTATTTTAGTCTTTGATTTTCATATGTCATATCATATTTTTGTCTTTTTACTCTTTTGGTTATCCTTTCTGCTATTCTCTCTTCTATAGTCTCCTTCAAATCTCTCTCTCCTGTCTTTTTATTACTGGTTCTAAGGCTTTCTTTAATATTCCCTGTGAAGGTGGATTCTTTTTTGCAAACTCTCTTAGTTTCTGTTTGTTTGTGAATATTTTATACTCACCTTCATATTTGAAGGACAATTTTGCTGGATAAAGAATTCTCGGCTGGTGGTTTTCCTCTTTCAGTATCTTAACTGTATCATACCACTGTCTTCTCACCTCCATAGTTTCTGAAGAGAAGTCCATGCTAAGTCTTATTGGGTGTTCCTTGTATGTGATGGTTTGCTTCTCCCTTGTTGCTCTGAGAATTTTCTCTTTATCTCTGATATTTGACATTCTGAGTAGTATGTGTCTTGAAGTAGTCTGTTCAGATTTATTCTGATTGGGGTACAGTGTGCTTCTTGGAAACGTAAGCTCATTTCTTTCATTAGACTTGGGAAATTTTCAGCTATTATTTCTTCAAACACTATTTCTTCCCCCTTTCCCTTCTCCTCTCCTTCTGGAACTCCCATGACATGTATGTTGTTGTGTTTCATATTGTCATTCAAATACTTGAGCCCCTGCTCAATTTTTTCCATTCTTTTCTCTCTCTGTTGTTTTCTCTCTTCAATTTCAGGTGTTCTGTCTTTGGTATCACTTATTCTTTCTTCCGTCACTTCAAGTTTGCTGTTGCATGCCTCTAATGTGTTGTTTTTTTAAAATTTTATTTCATTTTATTTATTCTCTCCCTCCCCCCTCCCCTTGTTGTTTGTGCTTGCTGTCTGCCATCAGCTCTCGTGGCAGCTCAGGCTGTCAGCTCACCATGGTGGTGTGGCCCAGCTTGCCTTCACTAGGAGGCCCTGGGAATCAAACCTGGGGCATCCCATATGGTAAATTGGAGCCCAATCACCTGAGCCACATCCACCTCCTCTAATGTGTTTTTTTTTTCCAATTAAAATTATTTATTTATTTTTAAAAATTACATTAAAAAAATATGAGGTCCCAATCAACCCCACCGCCCCCACTCCCCACTCCGCCCACAGCAACACTCTCTCCCATCATCGTGACACATCCATTGCACCCGGTAAGTACATCTCTGAACATCACTGCACCCCGTAGTCAATGGTCCACATCATAGCCCACACTCTCCCACGTTCCATCCAGTGGGCCCTGGGGGGATCTACAATGTCCCGTAATTGTCCGTGAAGCACCACCCGGGACAACTCCACGTACCGAAAACACCTCCACATCTCATCTCTTCCTCCCATTCCCCAAACCCAGCAGCCACCATGGCTACCCTTCCCACACCCATTCCACATTTTCTCTGTGGACATTGGATTGGTTGTGTCCATTGCACATCTATGTCAAGTGGGGGCTTAGATTGCACATGGATACTGGATGCACTCCTCCTGCTTTCAGTTGTAGACACTCTAGGCTCCATGGTGTGGTGGTTGACCTTCTTCAACTCCATGTTAGCTGAGTGGGGTAAGTCCAATAAATCAAAGTGTAGAAGCTGAAGTCTGTTGAGGCTCTGGGCCTGGGTGTCTTATTATCAGTCCAGAGATTCAAATCCCCTAAATATATCTTAAACCCCAGCACCAACTACAATTCCAATAAAGTAGCATGCAAGTCTTGTGAGAAGAGATCCCCTCTGAGTCCAATTCCATCATGCAGAAACACCAGCTCCAAAGAAGGGCCATCTGCCATGGCAGTGAACCCCATCTGCCATGACCATAGAACCGGTGGGTCTCTTTATCCCTCAAAAGAACCAATACCTGGGGTTGTATCTACTTTATCTGTCTCTTAGACTCTGCTCAGTTGTGCATAAGGGCATTCCTTCTGACAACCTCCAGACTCTTTTTTAGAGACTCACAGCCTTATAATATCATTTCTCCTTTCCATTTCCCCCTTCCATTAGGTCAAACAGCATTTTGAAGTCATGTTATTATATGTAGACAGGGATATTCTGCTGATCTGTAATGAACCTTTAATTCAAGGTCATTTTCTAGTTGCATCTTCAGCTGGTATGTGGTAGTGATCCCTCAGTGCCAGGGAGGCTCATCCCCGGGTGTCATGTCCCATGCTGGGGGGAATGCACTGCATCTACATGCTGAGTTTGGCTGTGAGAGTGGCCACATTTGAGTAACATGAAGGCTGTCAGGAGGAAACTCCCAGGCACAGTGCTACTCTAGGCCTTGTTCTTATTGCAGGTGTATAGGCTCAAAAGCATAGCCATTAGTATCTAATGTGTTTTTTATATCACCTACTGTGTCTTTCATTCCCATGAGCGCTGTTACTTTCTGTTCAGGATTTCAAATTCTTCTTTGTGCTAGCTCAATGTGTTCTTGATGTCATTTATCTCTTTAACCATATTGTTTTTCAACTCATTAATTTGATTTTGGAAATTTGTGTTCATCTCATTGATGAGTTCTCTCAAATCCTGTGTCTCTTCTGGGGCTTTGCTTTTTTTAAATTATTATTATTATTTTTACACTTTTTAAAAATTAAAGTTAATAGATCCCAAAGAATATTTCATTAAAAAACATAAAAAGCATAAGAGGTTCCCATATACTCCACTCCCCACCCTCCACCCCATCATTTTTGTAAATTGTAATTTTTGGAAGATATATACATCACAAAAAAAGTTACATTAAAAAATATGAGGTTCCCGTATACCCCCGACTCCCCCATTCCTCTCCTCCCAAACCAACAACCTCCTCCATCTTTGTAGCACACTCATTACACTTGGTGAACACATTTTGGAGCACTGCTGCACCACATAGATAATAGTTTACCCTGTAGTTCACACTCTCCCCCAGTCCATTCAATGGGTTATGGCAGGATATATAAAGTCCAGCATCTGACCCTGCAATATCATTTAGGACAACTCAAAGTCCCAAAAACGCTCCCACATCACATCTCTTCTTCCCTCTCCCTGCCCTCAGCAACTACTGTGGCCACTTTCTCCACCTCAATGCTACAATTTCTTTTATTACTAGTCACAATAGTTTTATAGTAGAATATCAGTAAGTCCACTCTAATCCATATTTTATTCCTCCATTCTGTGGACCCTGGGATGGTGATGTCCACTCCACCTCTAGATCAAGAGGGGGTTTAGATTCCACATGGATGATAGATGCAGTTCCTCTGCTTGCAGTTGTTGGCACTCTTGATTCCCTGATTTGGTGGTCGACTATCTTCACCTCCCTGTTAGCTGACTGGATAAGTCCAGTGAATTCTGGGGCTTTGATATATTCCTTTTCTTGGGCCATGTCTTCTGTTTTCTTAGTATGGCTTGTAATTTGCTGATGTCTAGCATCTAATTAGGATGTAGTTTACTCAAATGCTCAATTTCTTTCTCTTTTATAGGGATTTAGTGGCAGGAAGCTGTGTGTTACCACTGCTCTTTGATTCTTGGCTTGACTTGGGTGGTTAAGATTGTCCCTGCTAGTTGCTCAAAACTGGGCAGTGGACCCAGTAATTGGTTGTAGACTCACTTCCTAGGGCCTTGGGGAAGGAAGTTATAGGGGCTGGAAAAAGCCTCTCCTACTTATTTTTAATTTTCTCACATGTACTTCCTTGGTTTGCTCTTTGGCAGCTCTCAACTCAATGCCTGGTCAGAGTATATTTGTTGCAACACAGACTGGATCAATGTGATAGAGCTTCCTATTTGGAGGCTAGGAGCCTTGTAATTAAAACTTTCTCTGAGACAATTCTCCAACCTTCTCTGGCATCCCCCTCCCTTTTCCATGGCTAGGAAACATTTCCACTCCCCTCTGAGTCCTTAACAATCAGTCCCTGTTAGTAGAGAAGGAGATTGGGAGGATTGTGTATCTTTAGCCGCTTATGGGCTCCCAAGACAAACAATGGTGCAGCCCACCTGGGTCCCTGGGACACAGCAAACAAAATTTGTTAGTCAAAAACTGAGTCATCCTTAGGCTGTGTCCTTCTCTATCCCCTTTCCTGGGGAGATGCATCCTCAACAATCAGTCCCGACTAGAAGAGAGGGAGATTGAGAGGGTTGGATTTCTCCAGTCTTGTGCAGTCTCCCAGGGCAAACCATGGTGTGTTTCCACCCAACCTGGAAGGGCTGGTGGGATATAGCAGACCAAGTTTGTGGGTCAAAAGCTGAGCCTTAGGATATGTCCCTCTTTCTCCTCTTTCCTGGGATGGTAGATCCCTGGAGCCCCCTTTGTCTGTAGCTACAAGCCCAGAGTCCAAGAATTCTGGTGTCTTTAGTGTGGGGATGGGTGATGGCAGCCACAGTTACTGGTTTCAACTCACAATTCTGTCATAGTGCTTTCCCTGTTTTGTCCCTCTCCCCTCTGGGTGGTGTCCAGCCTTTGCCTGGTGTCCTAAGCCCTAGAAGGTCTTTTTCTAGGCTGTTTCAGCCTGTCCTTTAGCTACTTTTTTTGGAGAAGAGAGTCCCGTGTTTTTCCAGTCCACCATCTTCTTCAAGTCTAATTTCAAATAGGGAAAGTGTTTGAAGCTGAACTGCCATCTCTGGAAGAGCCTGTCTATGCCTGCTTCTCCCTCCCTCCTGGGAAGTTCATGTGTGTTCTTTCCTTCCCCAGGCTCTGGAATCTATTATCTGAACCTTAGCTCCAGAGGTAAAATAAAAGTGCTGCTCACTTGTCAGCACCATTTTCCCCCAGGGGAAATTGGCCCCAAATACTAGCTCATCTCCCTGAGTTTTCTCCATCTTTTCATGGATCTTGTCTCATAATTTCTTCACTACCTTCCTAGCTCTCTGATGATTTCAAGCAGAATTTTGAAAAATATTTTGACAAATTTTCTGTCTTCAGTAGAAGTGTAGTTCCAAAATTTTTAGTCTGCTATTATCAGAAGCAGAAGTCCTTTGTTACTCCTTTCTCATGTGTTTAACTTGTCTAATTTATAGAGTACGGAAAAACCTGTATTTTAATGTACAGATACTCTTTGATGTGCAAAAAAACTTATTTCCAAAAATTTGCTTGCAACTTCATATTTTGATTTTCAAATGCATTTTTCCATAAAATGAGCTATATGGTGATTAGGTTTCTAGACCTATTGATTTTAAAAAAATCTACATCTTGGGTTGTGTTCCCTAGAAGTAGAGTCAGAGAATGGAATTCTTGTGCAAAAAAAAAATGTTTTTATTAAGGGAATTCTTTCAGGAGAACAAACCTGTGAGGAACTGAGGGAAGCAGGATTGGGCAGGGAAGTAGCCAAGCAGAGATTGTCCCATTTTACAGGGAACTCTGGAATATAAAATGTTTTACAGAGTTGTTCCAAATTGAGGCGAGCAGACTAGGCTTTTGTACTCCTGAATTAGGCAGTCTCTGGCCACTGACTACCCTTCAGGAAGGAAGTTGTAATTTCCCAGAGATTTTGACCTGTAAGGTTGAAAGTCCCTGTTGGCCCATGGGGATTCTGGGCATAAGGCACAGCTGTGAGCTGTTAGCAGCCATGCCTTCGTCAGCACTGGTGGATGGGCTCCCTGACCCAAGAAAGGTGATCTGGCAGGACATCAACAGTCCTATTCTATATGCCATAAACTACCTGACGTATAGGCAGTGCTTTCAATACTATGGAATTTAATCTCCAAGAATAATAGTGTGTGTGTGAGAATATGCATGTAGACTTTATACTTGGAATAGATGCCACATTTTTCTCTCTCTACTAAGGCTTGAATAATTTTCCCACACTCTCCAACTGTCAGAGAAACAGATTCCTTCATCCCAAGCCATGGTGGTTGCTCCTGGACCCTGAAGCAGAGGGTCTCCTGGCAGGGAGCTAACAGTGAGAGGCTCTGGAGAGTCAGATGATGATGAGTGGTGGGGAGATAGAGAGCAGGGACTCTTCTCAGACTTTCTAATTTGGGGGCTACAGTCTGTTACCCCCACAGCCCCCTGTCCTTCCTGCCTCTCCAGGCTCCACCTGCTTCTTCCTGGACTTCTCCCTGGTCTTCTACAGAACAGAAGAGGGACACACTCTCCTTCACCTGCTTTCTCCTTGAGTAAGAATACAAAGCTTTTGAGGCTTATCTCAGACTGGTATTCTCCCAACTGGGCATATCCTTTTAACTTAGACTCTATTTTTATAAAAAGCCATAAATGAGAATTTATTTTGCACAGTACTTGCTCACAGATTGGGAGTTATGCAGGTCTGAATTCAAATCTATTTTGGCTCTGTTAAGTAATAATTGTATCCTGGAGAATTTTATTTGAACTTACTGAACTATTTTTCTCATCTATAAAACTGAGAGAAATACCTACTCCAAGGGGTTATTTTGAGAATTACAGATAATATATAAAAACATTGACCATAAAGCCCAAAAGCCAATAATTCAATAATTAGAACTATTATTATGATTATGGCATAGAGAAACAGGAAAAAGGTCAAGGAACAAGTAAGTCAACATTTTTAAAAAATGCACTTAGTATAACATTATTGATTTTTCTTTTAGAGTTAGTGGCTACCTGTAATTTATCTATTTTATAAATCCCTATTTTCTTGTTATTTTTTTCTTAAAATTGAATGTACTACCATGAAAATTGCATTATTTCTTGTTTTTTTTTTTCTCTAGGGCATCTACAACTATATTAACAGGAGCATTTTAGCATAGCATCTTTCCAAATACATTTACCTATTCTTTTGATATATTGTAAGTTGTAAGGGAAGTTGCCAGCCAGTATCTCCTATGTCAAGCTGCTCTTTCTACCCCATTGAGAAAATTTCTCTTGCATTAAATTTACCAGAACAAAATATATTTTAAACAGTTGCTTACATGCCACAATCTTTCTTAATGTGCTTTTATTATTCAAGAATTATGAAATTTGAAATGATGTGGGCTATGGGTGGGAGACTCTTTGTCTCTTCAGAGATAACCTAAACTATTTGTGATTTGTGGGTGTGGGATGATAAAAGGCTGCAGTCCTGCCCTTGGTGAGCAGGAAACAGTTTAAAAATGCAAGGTCTATAAACTTTAAGTATTCAGGGGAAATGCAAACTAAATATGCTAAAAGCTTATCGAATGCCTGAGGTCCATGCTAAAAGCTTACCTAAGATGTGGAAATATATGCTAATTCAAGCCTATTGAGAACTGAAACAAAAGGACCATTTGGCCTTTCCTCTCTGTATAAAAGGGATTAAAACATCTTGTTCGGGGCTCGGGATTGAAACAGAAAGTTCCCGAGTCCGGCCGGCCGTCAATAAACCATTTTTCCTTCTCAAAATCATTCCTGAGTCCTGGCCTCTCTATACTCAAATAATTGAACTTCTCTCAAATTCTACAACATTTTTTGGCGACCACGAAGGGACAACAAATGAAGGCCAGAGACGGTAGCATTTTGCTGCCCCTTCCAAATCCCCGAGGAAGCCAGGAGGACTCAGGTGAACCCCAAATCTGGGCACCCCTGGATTAAATTTAATCCAGAAAAGATGTGGGCTCCACCAGAATCTTCCCGACAAAAATCGAGGGCAAGGGAAGGTCTAAAGAGAGAGATTCTGGAAACTCCAAACATGGAAGAAGGTAAGACTCCCTGGGTGAGCACAGTCTGGAAGGCCCTAGCTTTAATTGCTAGGAAGGGGAGGCTGATCACCTCCTGAGAGAACCCTAGTAGCCCCAGAAAGTTGGGGGGAAGCCATTCTCTCTAGGCTTGGGAAAAGGAGAAAAACCAGGGAAAAGCCCTGGTGTTTTGAGTTTGTCTAACTGCATGTTAGAATCTGGTACTGGTTTTACATTCACTAAAGGAGTCTTGATTTTAATAGGAAGGGCAGTTTATAGGTTCGAGTCCTAATGTCCTGGAGAAAAACTGGGAAAAAGCCCTGGTGTTTTGGGTTTGTCTAACTGTATGTTAGAATCTGGTACTAGTCTTATATCCACTAAAGAAGTGGAGGCTTGATTTTAATAAAAAGGGTTGTTTATAGGTTCAAGTCCTAACGTCCTGGAAATTAGTCTACATTAAAAAACAAAACAAAACAAAACTTGGTTACAGGAAAATGGATCGGCTTTTCTGGTGGAGCTTGGTCTGGGTGTAAAGTTTAAACAGTGGAAAAAGTCTAGCTGAAATCTTTTGTTATGGTGCTAAATTGTGAATGAATTCGCTTTATACCAAATGTTAAGTGTTCTGAGGTTTGTGATGGCTGTGGGGGCAGCCATGGTGAAAATATATATATAACCTTGTGGGTCAGATTAGTGACCATTGTGCTTCTGTCTGTGTCAGCTCATTGCTAGTGTTGGAGTTGTGTCCTTATGTAAAGTAGAATTACAGCTGTGCTGGAGCCCTCCCTTGCAATTGGCAAGGGGGTGAAATGATTATGGGGCAAAACTGAGCAGTCTGGATGTTTGCAGAGTCTAGATGTTTGTGCATGCTCTGCTGTCTTGTCTCTGGTCTGGCCCTTGCTTGGAGGCCATCTGTGTCTGCGCCACGCACCCAAATTTGTTGGGGATGTCCCAGTCAGGGTGGCTGGGTCCCTGGGAGAGTTGCCAAATTTGAGTAGGTTCTGTCTGCCCATTTTGGCCGAAAGCTGGAAAGGGGGAAGTGAGTCCACACCTTCTATTCATAAGCCACATTCCTGTTTGTTTGATTGTTGTGCACCCAACTGCCTGGAAGGGGGGGGGGGGAAGCAGAATCAGAATAAATGCAGTAAAGTTCCCTCCTTAGGGTGTCAAAGCCAAAATACGTTTGCATTCTGCCTAGGTTCTTAGAAGGTATTGTAGTAACTTTAAGTAAGATCATGTGTTCTGTGAAAGTAAAATTTGTCTTAAAGGTATAAATAATTATAAAAGTTCTACAAAGCATTGTTTAAATTAAGGTATTTAAATGGCTAATTGCAGAAAATCATTATTAAACAAAAACTGAATTGATAATAATAATAATAAAAGGTAGTTTTATAACAAATTTATTTGGCAGCCAGCCTCCCCTGCCAACTTGCTTCCAAAGAAACTGTTTCTGGTATTACATGCTACTAAGTATTTAAAGTGAAGAAAAGTTCATTATTTTAACAAGCTTGTTTAGTATTAATGGCAATTATATGTTGTAAGAAGTTTGCCTGGTAACTTAGTATGTGGGATATATGGAATGTGTTTTTATTGTTAAGGAAACAGAAGATGATTTTGTCCTAAGATAAAATGATTGATTATTGGAAAGAGTAGAGTGTGGAACAAAACCTGAATGAATACTGAAAGTGTAGATGGTTTGTGGAAGGAAAATTTTATGATTAAAATTGAGTAAGATCAGTATACAAAGAAAATCTGTTTTATCAAAATAGCTTCTTGTGCTTTAACCTCATCATTTCCTCAGTGTTTGAAAAAGAAGAGGTCTTCTCTTTTAAAGAACATTATATTCCGGAAATCAAATCCTGAAAAGTAGCTTTTTATTTCAAACTAACTGCAAGAGATTTATTCTTTTACCTTAAAAGAAAAACTAAAGTAATAGTTAAGTTCATTTAAAATGTTATAAGTCGAATAAAAGGTGTTTAAATGTGTTACAAAATTAACAGTTTTTTAAAAAATTAATAAAAACTGTAACTAAGTTAAAATCATTTATAAATGCATTTATATTATAAAACTGTGGAAAGATAATAACTGAAATTATAGCTGGGTGAATTTAGCCTGAAATTATTATTTAAGTGTAAACTCTAAACTTAACCTTTCCTTAGTTTATGGTTACTTCAAGCCTAACCTCACCCCTTGCCTTTGCCTATGGTTATTTCATAATAGCTTCTGCCCCTACAGGCCAGAGAAGAGCTGAGACATCACTGTCTCCTGTCCTGGTATTAGTAACCCTTTCTCTCATGAATTCAAGTGTAAACTAAATAAATTGCTGCCTGATGGAATAAGGTTAAATGACCACTGGAGTTTTATTATCTCCAAAATCAAAGTGGGGTGGAGGGGGAGAAGTCTCCTGCCTTGACGGTCAGTGTTCCTAAGAGTGGCAATTCATGAGAGAAACCAGTCTGTCTCCCTGAGGCTTCAAATAGCCTCAGTAAACATATATAAAATTAATCTTGTTGCTTATCCAAAATTCTGCTAAATTCAAAGTAAAATATAAAGTTCTGAAACAAAAAAATAGTGCTAAGCATTGAGAACATTTTGGTTACAATCCATTAAGAAAGAAAATTCTTGTGTAAAACTGCATAGTCATAGTATAAAACTGCACAGTCATAGTGCAAATTAAGAAGAGTTTCAGGAGTCTTTGAAATGTTTTGCAGTCACACTTGTTTTGTAAGAATTAGAAGTTTAAAGTAACGAAAGTTATGTTGTTGTGTCAAACTATTCATGTCTGCCTATTTGCTCAAATTGTTGAGGTTAAATATGCAGTTATAAGTAATATATTTCAGGACCCCAAATTAAGCTAAACAGTATATAAAATAATGCAAATTATAAATAATATCAATGAGTTTTGTTTCTGTGCCTAACTCTTTGTGTCTGCCCATTTGCTCAGTGTATGTCTTCATACATCAGGATAATATCAAATTAACAAATGAAAATTCTTAAAAGAGCTCTATTCAAATTGTTAATTAAATATGCAGTTATATATGTAAATAAATATTCTTAAAGCCCAAATTAAACTAAGCGGGATGAAAAAGTCATAGAAATCTGATTATAGAAACAATTGGGAAAGGGCCTCCTCTTTGCAAGAGCTTTAAAGACAAGACTAGGTGTGGCAGATTAAACCTATCTACTAGGCAAGGGAATTAAGAATCAGTTTGCCCTGTAATTTCCCAGTTTAAACCTTTTGTCAGCCATGAAATGTAAAAAAACAAGGATTAGGTTAATTTTCACATAAGAAAAAAAAATGTTTATGTAACCTGGTGGCCTGCTGCCTCAGTCTCCCACTCCCAGGTTGGACAGCTGTGGAGGAGACCAGTTTAGGCCAGTCCTATGGGCAATGGAAGGATGCCCAAGAAGGAGCTAAGTCGGTGCCATTTCAGCACTAAATTCTATTCCTTATTTGACAAAGGGGAGCAGGTAAAAACTAAAATGGTTGGAATGTAAGAGAGGAAGCAGTTAAATCACAAACTTTTGCATGGGAAAGGTAGATCTCAGATAAGCTGTAACTTCTGAAGTATCCAATCTATGGAAAAACAGAGGAAGAGCTTGCATGCTAGGCCTAGGGGTATAAATTGTGTCATTTTTCTTTGTTCGGGGCACCAGCCATATCTGGCTCTGCACCCCTTCTTGCAAGATTGAGAATAAATTATTTTCTTCTCCACAATCTGGTGAGCCTTATTTTCTTCCAGAAGATTTCTTTCCAACAAAATAAAGGTAATTAGTGGCTCTATTAACAAATTTCAGTAAGTAAAGGAAATTCCATAAAAACTATGGAGAGATCTTTCCTGGGTTATGATTAAAAAAATTAAGTAATTGTGTAATGTGTTTTAAAACCTGGTAGTCAGTATGCTTTTAAATTATTCATTTTCATAACTTAAACAAAGAAAAGAGGTTTTTAGCTTCCTGTAAGGGAAAAAAGAGAACATTCCTTGCATAAACTATAATGGTTTCAACTTTATTTAACTTGAGTGTAATCTCCCATAGTTAATATATAAACTAAATTAACATTATGTACAAAATCTTTAGAGTAATGAAAATTGTAAGTTCACATTGGTAAAATTAGGCTAAAGGAAAAAGATTGTAGATATGCTCTCTTAAATAGATAGAGTAAATTTCTTTGGTAATTGTAATTTAATAAGTTTATTTAAACATGAGGTGTCTAGTCAATGTGGTTATAGTCAATTATAAGGACTTTGTAAAACATCTGCCAAACTGAAAATGTTTAAATAGTTCTAGTTCTAGGAGTTATTGTTAACTAAAACTTAGATTGGTATTAGTAGCAAAAATAACTTAATGATAATAAAACCTGTCTGAAGGCCACCGCAAAGTACATATTTAAGTAAATGGTAATAAAAAGTTATCTTGATTCTATTGGAAATCTACTGTTTTCATTTTAACAATGAAAAATAATATTTTTCCTCTATTACTAAAGTAAAGTACCTACTGTTATCTTCATAGTAAAATTGTGTAAGTAAACAGTCATTGATATATGTGTTGCATTAAGTTGTTTAAAATATATATAAAAACAGGGAATAAACTTTAACATTGTCAAACTCTTGTGCATTCAAACCAGGCCTTGAATACATTACAGGTGGCCTCTCCATGTGAGTTATTGGCTAGGCTGGTCACTGACCCCTCAATTAAAAATATTTTCTATATCAGCCTCTGGTTCTGCTCCTGAAGTCGATGGAAACTACGATGCAGTTTCAAGCTCCTGCAACAGCCAATAATGACTCGGTACAGCCAAGTGTACAATGGATATCGCCTCCAGACTGGCACTGTTCCATAGTGCCAGAGAGCACTATGCACCAGGCTAGTGGAATACTGGAAAATCTCTCTAAGATCAAGGATGCTGCGACTTGCTCACTGCATTGAAGAACATGCTAAGTGGAGCCATGATACCAGGATACTGTAAGTGAAACTTAAACACAGTTGGCATTATGGCCTGCTCTCATGGAGAGATAACATGTAAAGTATTACAAACCTGAAACTCAAAACTAATAATTGCAACTCTGAATCCTTATGCATTAAGTAATAAATTAGTTAATATTAAGTGTACTTTTATCCTGTACTAAATATATGCCTAATAATTATAACATTATCTTTTCTATTTTGGATCAAGTGCAGAAGTATATTAGACATGTTAAATTCCTGGTAAAATCATTTTCTAAACAGTTAATAAACATGTCTATAGAATAAGGTGGCAGTCTCAGCCAGTCTCAGTCAACTTCTATATTCTACTGTACTCTGCTGTGTAGCAAAGGTGAGGCTTGCTTGCTGATGGTGAGTCACTTATTGAACAAGTCAAAATTGCTAGAAATTGTACAATGAAAACCAAGGTGTAAAAAAACCTTTATTCTGTAGTTCTGATCATTCCCACAGGTGAAAACTAAGAGAATTTCCAACTTAGTGTTCTAATCCTGAGTGAAGCCAGTTGCCCAAGGAGTGCCAGTTCACCAGGAGCATCTGACAAAGCAAATGAGTGCCAATCATTGAACAGCTTGGAATGTGTCTTCAGACAAAGCTAAGTGTCTGTTGCAATTTCTCCCTAAAGATGAATAACTTAAAAAAGAATATATATGCTGTTCCCACCAGCTTTTACGGAGTGCCATCTTTATAGGCACCTAACCTTGTCTACCTCTGTAATCCAATGTCCTCTTTTAAAAACGGGTATTCCAAATTTTTAATTAAGTTTGTTTCTTTCAGAGTGAACATCTTATTAACCATATGAAAACTTCATCCAACTTCGTACAGAATGCCAGATCCATCTTCCTCCAGTTAAAATAAATTAAGAGTTTTACACCTTATTAGGCAATGACTACAGCCCATGGCCAGCAGGAAGCAGTTACAGAAAAGAGATCGTCTCCCTTCAGCACCCCTTTTAAATTAAAGGTGTAAACTCTTCAAGGGTAAAATAAAATTAATAGATGGATCTGAAACCTGACTGGAAATCTACGTGAGTGCCGGTGGCCGCAGAATGACTGCAGGAGGCCCCCACCCCAGGATTCTGCTGTCCAGAATGAAAACTTCCAAACTTTTAAAAACAGTCCTGGATGCTCCACTAAAGATTGATAAATAATCAATCAAAACAACAAACAGCCATCTACCTCATAGCTCCAACAATAATTATGCCAAAGCTTAGCAAGTTAAACTTTGGCAAAGGGGGGAAATGATGTGGGCTATGGGTGGGAGACTCTTTGTCTCTTCAGAGATAACCTAAACTATTTGTGATTTGTGGGTGTGGGATGATAAAAGGCTGCAGTCCTGCCCTTGGTGAGCAGGAAACAGTTTAACAATGCAAGGTCTATAAACTTTAAGTATTCAGGGGAAATGCAAACCAAATATGCTAAAAGCTTATCGAATGCCTGAGGTCCATGCTAAAAGCTTACCTAAGATGTGGAAATATATGCTAATTCAAGCCTATTGAGAACTGAAACAAAAGGACCATTTGGCCTTTCCTCTCTGTATAAAAGGGATTAAAACATCTTGTTCGGGGCTCGGGATTGAAACAGAAAGTTCCCGAGTCCGGCCGGCCGTCAATAAACCATTTTTCCTTCTCAAAATCATTCCTGAGTCCTGGCCTCTCTATACTCAAATAATTGAACTTCTCTAAAATTCTACAACAGAAACACAGACCATCTGTTGTGTTCTACACTCATGGCCTAAGTGATAGATTCCTGGTTTTCAGATCCTTGCCAAAACTTATTTGGTATCTCAGACACCAGCTGACAAATTATTGGGCACTGAGAGGTTTCCCTGGTCCCTGAAAGAATGTGGATAGCTCTTTTAGGAATCTATTTTTATAACATGCCACTTAATAAAACTGAGTGTTGTGATTACAGAACATGAAATAGGACAGGCCTTGCTTTTGAAAATCTGACCTGCCAAGAAAACATCACCTGCCTCTTGGCCGGCTTCGCTGTGGTTGGAGAGGTGCTGCCCTTTTCTTAGGGGCCAGCTTCTTTATTTTTCCGGTGGGTCATGAGAAAGCGGGGCTTACCCTTGTCGGCACAGCGCCCCCACCCCTCTTCAGTAGGGCTGTGTCAAGCCCCTCTTCCAAGGCCATGAAGCGCTACAAAGCCCTTTCCTGTCTCTGGGTCTCGGTCTCATATTGTTTTTCTGAAATTGGTACCTGAGTGATCAGGGAAGGTTAATTCTCTGGGGATGGCCATAGAGCTTTTGGAGGCTGCCTTTAAGTCTCCAGTCTCACGTCTCCTCTTTTGCCCTGAAACCACAAAATCTAAAGCCACAGCTCTGTAGCTGGCACTCCCAGATTCAGGCTGGCATAGCCCCCAATTTTCCAGCCTAGGCTCTTTCACTGACACTGAGTCCAGTCATCCTGAGAATCTCCTGAGGTGTCTGTTCTCATAGTATTTCCAGGCTGTTGCAGTCCCAGAGTACCCAGGCAGAGTCCTGGTCAGAGCCTCCAGTGGGGGCTGAGACTATTCGCAGAGCCTCGCAGGGTGGGCTGCCCCCTGACACCGAGGGGCTGTTTGTCATGTGTCACCTGATGCTCTGTGGGGTGTACCCTAGGTAAGATTAGACCTAGTCCAATTTTGCCTTCAGTGTTTTCTTAGTCACTCTTCTTCTTTCTCTGTGGTCATCTCTCTGCTCTTCTCCTTCCCCTCCCACTCCCCAGACACGTGGATTTCTGTGGAAGATGAGACCATGGCTTACCTCTGTGGTTCAAAACGCTCCTCCTGAGCCTTTTAAGGAGTACCAAGGCAAATGCTCCAAAATGGCCCCCCTGGTTCTCCCTCCAACCCAAAGCATCCTTTTCTCAGCTACACATTCTAGGAAAAATGGTAAAATTAACTAATACAGAGAATTGTGTTGTTGACTGGGATAGCATAAGGTACTTTCACCCCAGGGGTATGTGCAGAGTAGAAGTGTGTGCAGGGTGAGGCTCGATTCCCAACCAAAGGCATCCTTTTGCAAAGACCTGTGCAAACGCAGATGCGGTGTGTATGTGTGTGTGTGTGTTATTCCATAGTAAAGACAGCCTGCACTTTTGCATAAGGTCATTTCAGACTTGCTTGCTGCTCCTCCCCAACGCCCTCACTGTTTGTACTGGCCTCCTTCTACCAGTGCTTCACACCTACTCAGCTTCATTTTCCTTTATGGGGGTCCTTATCTGAATTACCTCTGGGGTGCAGAGGATAAAATATGAGCTCAGAAGAAGTGCAAGGAACATTGAACAGTTCTCAGGCATGAGTTAGGACTGGGGATGGGGCAGGGTTAAAATGTTCCAGTCTTCTTAGTTTTTGTTGGGAAAAATCAAAAGCTTTGCTCATGAAGGGAGTGAGACGATAGTAGCGGCGTAAAGGCTGTAACTGTTGTCTTTCCAGACACATTCTAGAATAAGATTCCACAGTAGAAGGAGCTTCCCTTGGGCCTGAGATGAAAACAAGGTCATTTTCCCAGGGGAGTAACCCATCGAGCAAGCGTTTAAAATAAACAAACTGCCTGGCTCCGGCTTGAAACGAGCAGTAGTTATCAAGATTTACTGCAATTGGCTTTGGTCCTCATCCAAATGTTGAATTAATCCAAACTTCTTATTGACCAGAATGAGTCGCACTTTTGCCAGATACAAGAGAAAAGCTCCTTTTCTCAGATTCCGGAAGACTCAATTGTCCTCTCACCCCCAATGTGGGTCACTAAACCTCATCACAGAAGAAGCACGTACATCCTGTGCACATTGCCTAAGAGGTCTGATATCAGTGCTCACAAAACAAAGTAGCACAGATTTATAATATGCAGCATTAGGACAGTCTCTCAAGGAAATTTAAAAATACGTGTTAACTCACAGTTAAAATCATACCATAAATAGGGTGTGATTTTTAAGAAAAGATTTATTTATTTCTCCTCCAACTCTCCTTCCCCCGTTGTTTGCACTTGCTGTCTGCTCTCTCTGTCTCTTCATTGTGTGCTCTCTGTGTCTGCGCGTCTTCTTTTTTAGTAGTCATTGGGAACTGAACCGGGACCTCCCATATGGGAGGGAGGTGCCCAATTGGTTGAGCCACTTCCACTCCCTGCTTGCTGTGTCTCTCATTGCATTTCCTCATTACATCACCTTGTGTCATCTTGTTGCATCATCTTGTGCCAGCTGTCTTGCTTGTCTTCTTTAGGAGGCACCAGGAACCGAACCTGGGACCTCCAGTGTTGTAAGTGGGCACCCAAGTGCTTGAGTCACATCCGCTTCCCAGGGTATGATTTCAATATTTGCATCTTTTCCCAAGCAGCAGTATTGGACAGTGGAAAGAGCACAGTACTAGGAACCAGGAGAATAGGTTTGTTGTCTCCTGAACAGCTTGTTCTTTAGGAGAAAATGAAGTGAGTTTGACCTAGATCACCTGAGTTTCCTTTTAATCTTGGCATTCTAAGAATCTATACCTCTTTATTCTTTACATGAGAACTGCCTCAGCGCTTCTAAACAGCCTCATCTCTCCTGCTCCTGCCCTGCTAGTGAGCATTTGAATATAGGGATATAAAGATGAGGAAATGATATGGGCTCGATGCTCAGATTTCATAGCCATCTCCTAGGAGCCTTGGAAGTGGGTGACATTGCTTTGGGAGAATGAACAGATGCCAGATAGAGATGGAATAACAGAGTGCAAAGCCTAAATCTTGCCAGGGCAATGGACACAGTAATTGACTTTTAAAAAAATGTCAATTAAAAAAGGGATATGGTAGGAAGCAGGTGAAGTGGAACTAGTGCTTGGATGGATTACAGGAGTCCTAGGTTACAGGCTGATGGTGTGGGGAAGACTCTGGAACACCCCACCTCACCTCTTGCTTATGTAAAAAGATGATTAGAGGAGCTTGTCTGTTGCCCCAGAATTGGCAACTCAGGCTCATTGCTAGTTTCAAAGACTGTTGCACACATTCCCTCACTGAGTGATATACCCATGGGCACTTCACCCTTCTTCTCCGACATTTATAAGAGATGATAGAACTGCTTCCCATCTTAGCCACAGCCTTCACTCTTCCTGCACTTTCTGTGCCTAATTAGTAAGAGAATTAATGGCTGATGGCAGACGTCATCAGCCTAATGGGGAGTTCTATGGCTTTTTACCCCTCCCACCCCCTCCAGGAGACAGGGCTTCAAGGGAGTCGCTCATAAAGTTGAGGGGTGCCTGAAAAGCAGGGAGACTGCCATCTCACTCCTGAATGGATGTTTGCCAAGTTGCAGAGCTTACAGTTCCTCTCAGACTGGAGTAAGTGGGACATTTTTGACATAGTGCCCCCTGGAGCGTGAAGGGCTTATATGAATATAAAGCCATGTCTACTTGTCACATGGAGAGGCCTGAAGGCATGAGACCTGCTGGAATTGCAACGGCAGGGAGAGAAGAGATTGTGGTAGAGAGTATCTGGGAAAATGGGGACAGTGCCTCACCCTAGACAGATTCTCTGTGCTGTTGGGAGCATGCATAAGAGGCCCTCAGCTCTTTCTGAGGTTCCAAATGAAGGAACAGGGAGCGTAGACATGGAGCGAGAGAACAGGGGCGATCCAGGCTCAGTCAAAGGCAGACGATGGCATGTTGGTTCTTGGATGGCTCCAAGAACCTCAGGTTCTAGTACTTACACCAGTGACTCAATAGAATATGGCAAAGGTTATGAGGTGTCACTTCCAGGATTACATGACCAGGATTGTAATTTATATCTTGCCAGTTGACTCTCTTGACTTCTTGGCTTACACACTTGGATGAAGCAAGCAGCCACTTTGGGGAGGCCTGTGTGGCAATGAAGTAGGCGTAGCCTCTGGCCAACAACCTGCCGGGACCTGAGAATCTTAGTCCTACAGGCTCCAGGACCTGGGTCTTGTCACAGCCCTACGAGCCCATAAGCAGATCCTTCTGCATTTGACTGACATCTCCTTTGAGCCTCATGAGAGACCTGGAAGCAGAGAACCTGGCCAGCTAAGCCATGTCTGATTCCCTAATCCATAGAAATGGTGAGATAATAAATATGTGTTGTTTTAAGCCGTTAAGTTTGCTGTACAGCAAGAGATAGCTAATACAGAGCCAGTGTGGGCAGACCACTGGCAAAGGAAGAAGGGAGACCGGGCAGCTCCTTGCTGGTAGAAGTGAAGCTGAAATCATCCCGAGAAAAGTCATGTACATTTTATGGGTCGAGACCATGGCCTTGGCAGAGGCTACCAGTGACAGATAGAAACATACCGGGCACCAGTTATTCCCACTTGTCTCCACTACATGTCTTAAATGAGAGAGGAGATGCCCCAGGGACAGAGGGAAGGGGAGGAGGATGTAATGAGCAGCCTTCATTCTGCAGTCACTTTATTTTTTTTAAAGATTTCTAAATTTTTAAAAAATTTATTTCTCTCCCTTTCCCCCTCCCCCTAGTTGTCTGCTCTCTGTGTCCATTTGCTGTGTGTTCTTCTGTGACCGCTTCTATCCTTATCAGTGGCACTGGGAATCTGTGTTTCCCTTTGTTGTGTCATCTTGTTGTGTCAGCTCTCCGTGTGGGCAGCACCATTCCTGGGCAGGCTGCACTTTCTTTCGCGCTGGGCGGCTCTCCTTACGGGGTGCACTCCTTGGGCATGGGGCTCCCCTATGCAGGGGACACCCCTATGTGTCATGACACTCCTTGCATGCATCAGCATTGCGCATGGGCCAGCTCCATATGGGTCAAGGAGACCCGGGGTTTGAACCGCAGACCTCCCATGTGGTAGACGGACGCCCTAATCACTGGGCCAAGTCTGCTTCCCCTCTGTAGCCACTTTAAATCCCCAAGGCCACGAGGTTTTCCAGTGATATGGGAGTAGAAGCCTTTCTACCTGATATGTGATCGAAGTTTTAAAGTAGATAGAATTCCTGGAAGTTGCCCAAGAAATCATTAAGGATGGGAGCATTGACATAGTACACATGACTGTGCTTGGAGAAAAAGTAATCGGTTTCAAGTTTCTACTCCCACCAAGTAAACCTTTCATTAGATGAATTATCATCGCTCCAGCTAAAAAGGCGTCTGAGTCTCTGGAAGCTGGAGGATGCCTTAGGCAAAGAAGCTCTGGACTCTGAAATGTGCGGAATTGCTTCAACCCCTGAGAAGCACCACGAAACATCATGTTCTCTACTAAGCCATCAGTGAGTTTAACATGGAAATTCCTGAGTGTTTGACAGCAGTTTGTCTACACCTCTGTGTGTGCAGATGCCTGCCTAGAGCACCTCTTGAGTCATATCTACTAAGACAAATGAGGATGTCGATTCGTCTTAAAAGAGGACTTGAAAATACCCAAAATAACTGAAACAGGTTTATTTTCCTTAACTCTCTCTGTCATTTAAATACTATCGATTGCTCCCATCCTTTGGGACGTTCTCATCTTTTAGGACTTCCGCGGTCCTTTCCCCAGATTTTTCTCCTCATTTTCTTATTTCTTTTCCATCATCTTTACAGATGTAGTAGTCAGTCAAAGGAGTGCTGATGCAAAATGCCAGAAATCTGTCGGCATTTACAGAGGGTATCTATTTGGGGTGGAAGCTTACAGTTACCAGGCCATAAAGCCTAAGTTACTTCCCTCACCAAAGGCTCCCGCCACATGTTGGAGCAAGATGGCTGCCGACGTTCAGCCTTCCTCTTCCGCTTCAGGCTCCATGGTCCCAGCTTCTTCCAATATCAGCAGTAGGCTGGAATAAGTCTTGTCTCTCTTCCAGGGCTCAGTTCTCTCTGGCCTCTCTCCACAAGGTCAGCTGCAAACTCTCAGGTGAACATCTCTCTTCCCAGGGCCTCTGCCGTGTCTAACGGAACTTTCTTTCCTCACATATCTGCTTCTCCTCCTTCCCAGGCTCCAGGATCCAAACTCCAACTCTCTTCTCTGCAGTGTAGCTTTCTATTGTCGTGGCCCAATCAAAGTCCTAATCATAATTTAATCACACCCGGGTACAGACCAGTTTACAAACATAATCCAATACCTATTTTTGGAACTCAGAACCAGTATCAAACTGCTACAACAGACTTTACCCTCTTCCCATTTCTCTAAAGTTCAGCAAATTTCCTTCCGGCTCTGCTTCATGTTCTCTCTCTTCTCTTGCCTGGAAGGCCTGTCCATTTCTGTAGTTTCTTCAAGTTTTCTCTGCAGACACAGACACACACATATACATGTGATGTGCGTGTGAATGTGCATGTATTATACCTATCAACTCCCATTATAAAAATTTCTGTTGGAAATCACTCTTAACATAGCCAAAAACAAATTTGCTCTTCTTCCAAGTAAAGACTCCTTATCCTGAGTCTTTTGAATAATGAAACAGTATCAAATCATGGTTAACCCTTCTTTGATCCCTTCTTGTCCCTTGACTTCTCTTCAATAAAGCAGTTTTCAAATTCTATAGATTTCCTCTCCCACCATGTCCTGTGTGTGTGTTTCTCTCAGCAAAAGAAGAGAAAGTTTATAAAAATGCGACATTTCACATACTGTTTGGCCACTTGCTTTTTTTTCTTTTGACAATGTATTTTTGATATTATTTTCTATCTGTTTATATACATTCATCTCATTCTTTCTAGTGACTGCATGATATTCCATAATATGGCACACTTTAAAAAAAAAAGATTTATTTATTTATTTATTTCTCTCCCCTTCTCCCCCCCACCCCGGTTGTCTGTTCTCTGTGTCTATTTGCTGCGTCTTCTTTGTCTGCTTCAGTTGTTGTCAGTGGCACGGGAATCTGTTTCTTTTCATTGCATCATCTTGTTGTGTCCGCTCTCCATGTGTGTGGTGCCATTCCTGGGCAGGTTGCACGTTCTTTCGCGCTGGGCGGCTCTCCTTATGGGGTCCACTCCTTGCGCGTGGGGCTCCCCTACGTGGGGGACACCCCTGCGTGGCACGGCACTCCTTGCGCACATCAGCACTGCACATGGGCCAGCTCCACACGGGTCAAGGAGGCCTGGGGTTTGAACCATGGACCTCCCATGTGGTAGGCGGATGCCCTAACCACTGGGCCAAGTCTGCTGCCAATAAAGCATACTTTTAAAAATTATTCCCACCTAAACTGATCTACAAATCCAATGTAATCCCAATAAAAATTAAGAGATTGTTTAATGAATTGGAAAAGGTGATTATGAAAAACCTTATACTTTTAATCTACAAATTTGTCCAAGAAGCAATGTAGTTGGCTTTCTAGAAAATAAACCATTTCTAAATTTTAAAAAAAATCATTCCACTGTAGAAAGGCATTGTTTATTTTTTTAATTAATAGACTTTAATTTTAAAGCAGTTTTAGGTTTACAGAAAATTGAGAAAGTACAGAGAGTTCCAGTATTACACACATATACACACACATGCACACACAAGTAAGCACACAGTTCCTCTATTATTAACATCTTGCATTAATGTGGTACATTTGTTGCAATTGATGAATCAATGTTAATACATTATTAACAAAGTCCGTAGTTTCCTTTAGAGGTCACTCTTTGTGTTGTAAAGTTCTGTGGGTTTTGACAATGTCCTGTATCTACCATTATACTATCATACAGAATTTGTTCCTAAATCATGGGTTTTTAACAAGAGGTCCATGAGCTTTAGCTGAAATTCAAAATAACATTATTCTTGTGGGGACATATTGGTGCAGGTGTGATATATTTATTACATAATACACAGCATAGTGTGGACTTCGTAAGGGATCCATGGTTTTCACCTGACTAGCAAAGGGGTCTCTGGAACAAAAAAAGGTTAAGAAGCCGGTGTCCTCCTCTCATTCAACCCTCTTCTCCCTCTCCCGGAACCCCTGGCAACTGCTGATCTTTTATTGTCTCTAAGTTTTGTCTTTTGCGCAATGTCAAAGACCTGGAATCAGAGTATGTAACCTTTCAGACTGGGTTCTTTCTCTTAGCAAGATACAAGTTTCTCCCATATATTTTTATGGCTTGATAGCGCATTTCTTTTTATCACAGAATTAATATTCTATTTTATGGAAGTACCATGGTTTGTTATCCATTCACCTATGGAAGGACATCTTGATTGCTTCCCATTTTTGGAAAGTAGGAATAAAAGTGCTATAAACATCCTTGTGCAGGTTTTTGGGTGGGCATAAGTTTTCAACTCACTTGGGTAAACACTTAGAAGCATGATTGCTAGATAGTGTGGTAAGACTTTGTTTAGTTTTGTAAAAAAACTGCCGCACTCTTTTCCAAAGTGGCTGTACTACTTTGTCTTCTCACCAACCACAGGTGAGAATCCCTGTGGCTCTGCGTCCTTGCCAGCATTTGGTGTTTTCAGTGTTTGGGATATGAGCCATTCTAATAAATGTGTAGTGACATAGCGATACCTCATGGTTGCTTTAATTTGCAATTCCCTAATAACATATAATGCTGAGCATTTTTTCATATGCCATCTTTATATCTTTTTTGGTGAGTATCTGTTCAGAGCTTTTACCCACTTTTAAATTGGGTTGTTTATTTTCTTATTGTTGAGTTTTGTTTTTTTTTTAGATTTATTTATTTATTTCTCTCCCCTTACCCCCAACCACCCCGGCCTGGTTGTCTGCTCTCTGTGTCTATTTGCTGCGTCGTCTTCTTTGTCCGCTTCTGTTGTTGTCAGCAGCTTAGGAATCTGTGTTTCTTTTTGTTGCGTCATCTTGTTGTGTCAGCTCTCCGTGTGGGCGGTGCCATTCTTGGGCAGGCTGCACTTTCTTTCGCTCTGGGCGGCTCTCCTTATGAGGCGCACTCCTTGCGTGTGGGGCTCCCCTACGTGGCACGGCACTCCTTGCGCTCATCAGCACTGAGCATGGGCCAGCTCCACACGGATCAAGGAGGCCCAGGGTTTGAACCGTGGACCTCCCATGTGGTAGGTGGACGCCTAACCACTGGGCCAAGTCCACTTCCCTATTGTTGAGTTTTAAGAGCTCTTTTTATATTTATCAGATATGTGTTTTCCAAATATTTTCTCCCAGTCTATATCTTGTTTCTTCAGTCTCTTAACAGTGTCTTTCACAGGGCACAATTTAAAAAATTGTAATGAACTCCAACTTACCATTTTATTCTCTCATCAGTTGTGCTTTTGATGTTGTATCTAAAGCTTATAATCAAACTCATGATCACATTGATTTCCTCCTATGTTATTTTCTAGAATTTTTATGATCTTTTTTCTCTGTGTGTGCGGCAGCACTCCTGGCAGGTTGCACTTTTTTCGTGTGGGGCAGCTCTCCTTATGAGGTGCACTCCTTGCACATGGGGCTCCCCTACATGAGGGACATCCCCGCGTGGCAGGGCACTCCTTGTGGGCATCAGCACTGCGCATCGGCCAGCTCACCACATGGGTTAGGAGGCCCTGAGTTTGAACCCTGGACTTCCCACGTGGTAGGCAGATGCTCTATCAGTTGAGCCAAATCTGCTTCCCTGACTGTGGCTTTATAATAACCCTTGAAATTGGGTAATGTCAGTTCCCAAACTTTGTTCTTTTTATTCAATACTGTGGCTAATCTGAGTCTTTTGCCTCTCTATATCAACTTCAGAATCACTTTGTCATTATCCACAGAGTAACTTGCTGGGATTTCAATTTGGATTGCATGGTATCTGTAGACCAAGTTGGGAAGAATTGACATCTTGACAATACTGAATCTTCCTACTCATGAACATGTCTCCATTTCTTGGAATAGCTCTCCATTCATTTAGATCTTTGATTTCTTTCACCAGAGTTTTATAGTTTTCCTCATAAAGACTTTGTACATATTTTTTATATGTGCACCTAAATATTTCATTTTTGGAGGGCTAGTGTAAATGGTGCTGTGTTTTAATTGCAAATTCCAATTGTTCATTGCTGGTTTATAGGAAAGCAGTTGACTTTCGTATATTATTTATATATGTATAATATATATAATATAATAACCTTGAATCTTGCAACCTTGCTGTAACAGCTTATTCCAGGAATTTTTTTAGTTGATTCTTTTGGGTTTTCTACACAACCATGTCTCCAGTGAACAAAAACAGTTTTACTTCTTCCTTCCCATTCTGTACATATTTTCTTTTCTTATCTGTCTTATTGCATTAGCTAAGATTTCCAGTACAGAACTGAATAAGCCTGGTGAAAGGGACAAACTTGCCTTATTCCCTGTCTCAAAAGAAGAGCATCTGGTTCTCACTGTTAAGTATAGCAGCTGTAGGTTTCGTGCACATTCTCTTTATCAGGTTGAGGGAGTCCTCTCTATTCCTAGTTTGCTGAGAGTTTATCATGAATAGGTGCTGGATATTGTCAAATGCCTTTTTTTTTTTTTGCATCTAGTGATGTGATCATACGATTTTTAGTCTATTGAGGTGATGGGTTACATCAATTGATTTTTTTATTAGGGAAATGGTAAATTTACATAAAAATCATGCAGAACGTAGAGTCCCTATGTAACTGCCCCCCCCCACACACACACTTTAGTTTTACTTGTTATTAACATTTCACATTACGCTTCTACAACCGTTGTTACAATTGATGAAACACTATTATTATAATTTGACTATATTATACTATATTATTATACAATACTTATTATAATTATACTATATTAAACTATAGTCTATAATTTATATTAAGGTTCATTCTATGTTGTACAGGTTTGTGGGATTTTTTGTTTTTATTCTGGTAATATATGCAAACTAAAATCTCCCATTTTAACAACTTCCAAATATACAATTCAGTGGTGTTGATTACATTCACAATATGTGTTACCATCACAACCATCCATGACCAAAATTTTTCATCACTTCAAACAGAAACTGTGTTCCAATTAAGCATTAACTCCCCATTCTCTATCCCCACCCCAGTACATTAATTGATTTTTTAAAAAAGATTTATTTATTTCTTCCCCCTTCCCTCCCCACCCCAGTTGTCTGTTCTCTGTGTCTATTTTGCTGCGTCTTCTTTGTCTGCTTCTGTTGTTGTCGGCAGCATGGAAATCTGTGTCTTTTTGTTGTGTCATCTTGTTGTGTCAGCTCTCCGTGTGTGTGGTGCCATTCCTGGGCAGGCTGCACTTTCTTTTGCGCTGGGCGGCTCTCCTTACGGGGCACACTCCTTGCGCGAGGGGCTCCCCTATGCGGGGACACCCCTGCATGGCAGGGCACTCCTTGCGCACATCAGCACTGTGCATGGGCCAGCTCCACACGGGTCAAGGAGGCCCGGGTTTGAACCGCAGACCTCCCATGTGGTATATGGACGCCCTAACCACTGGGCCAAGTCTGCCGCCCATTAATTGATTTTTGAATGATCAAATCCAGGATCAAATCATGGTTACTATTCTTTGATACTTTGTTGTCCTTTGCCTCCTCGACAATAAACCAGTATCCAAATTCCATAGATTTACTCACCCACAGTGTTCTGGACATCTGTCTCTTTTTTAAAAAACACTCTTTTTATTCTACCACTAGTCCAAGCTCTTATTATCAGTTTCTTAAGCTACGACAATAACTTCAAATCTGATCTTCATGCCTAACCTTTCTTTGACCCATTCAACATATTTGTTAATGAAACAATTTTCATTTCAGTGAAACCATGATCATGTCTTTGCTTTAAAAATTTCAAAGGCTTTCTCTTACCTAGCAAATTAAATTCAAATTCCCATGGGGGTATTTTTGGGACTCCAAATTGTCCTGAATGACATTGCAACGACAGATAACAGGCTATTATATATTCTGCCATAACATACAGAATTGAGTGGGAGAGTGTCAACTACAATGTAAACTATAATCCATGCTTAGTGGTAATGCTTCAAATGGTCTTATCAATTGCAGGGAATGTACCACACTAATGAAAGAAGGGTGGGAGGTATGGGGAGCGAGGCACATGGGAATCCCTTATAATTTTTTGTGTAACATTTTGTGTAACCTAAGTATCTTTTAAAAAAAATTAAAAATACATTAAAAAATCCAAATTCCCCATCTTGATGCTCAAAACCTTCTATAATGTAACTCTGAATTCATCTCCCTCTTTCCACTCGTATTTTTCTAAACAGTCTTCATCATATTTTACCCTCATTCTGTCTCAAGCAGGCCTCTTCCTTTTCCGTTTTACTCACAGTTGCCAGGATAAGAAATAGATACAAATTAGATGAGGGGAATCCCTGTGTAATTCCTTTTTATGGCTTCCCATGGCTTCTAGAATGAAAGTGGAGGTTCTGTGCTTTGACTCTCTAGCCGTCCGCTCCCCTCAGGCACAGTTGCCTTTGCCCTGCCTTAAACAGGCCCCGTCTCAGGCTTGTGCATTTCTCTTTGCCCACTCCTGGCAATTTTTGTTCTTTAGACTTCAGTTCAGATTACACCTTTTCAGGGAGCCTTTCCCACATCATCCCATGTAAAATATTGCCCACTATCACCTGCCTCACTCAATCAATCACATTCCCCTCTTTATTTCCATCATCACTTTTGGTCTCTATCTGAAATTTTATGTTTTTAAAATTTATTTACTCTTTTGTTCCTTGTTCCACTGCAGTAGAATAGAAGCTCTATGGGCCCTTGTTCACAGCTTTATTCCCAACATTTTAACACAGTGCTATTCCTTGCTTAATAAATAATATTGAATGAATTAATGAATCAAAGCCATTTATTCTGCTTTGGATACCCTCTTGCCCTTCGCTACCTGTTGGAAAACCTCCTGTCTTTCAAGACCCATCTTCAAGTCTTCCTATTCTTCGATCTTGATATTTGAATGTTATTCCCACCCTAAATTTTTACATAAGATTTTTTTTTTTACACCTCTCGAGGTCCTTGCCAGATTCTGCCTTATTACTTGTTTAATAGACTTTATTTATTAAGGCAGTTTTAGGTTTACAGAAAGGTTGTGCAGAAAGTACACAGAGTTCCCATATGTGCCTCATTATTTTTAACCTTCTGCCATCCCTTCATTAGACTACAATTTTCTTTCACAATAGAGGTTCGCTGTGTTCATCATTTTCACACCTATTTGCTGTACCAAAAATATGATAGTTGAAGAAACAGTTGATAAGTTGAAGCAAAAGACAAGAAATGCAACAAGAAATAATACTAAGGTTTCAAAAACGAATGAATCGTTCTGTTGGTTTTAGGGTTTAAAGGATGCGTTTGTCTCTAGAACTAATTTATATAGGAATTTATTTTATGCTATGCAGGGTACCAGGTAAGGTGAGGACAGAGCTCATCTTTGGGAGCCGGAAATGCTACGCACAACTGGCTTTCCGCTTTCTAATGATTCTGACTCTAAGCATTTAAACCTTTCTCTGTGTCAGTGGTTTCTACTAGAAGGGGAGAGTAACAGCCAAGAAAAGGCAAGGTTTAAGAGCATCTCTCTGTCTTCTTTTCTGCCTGAAAATGTGCCCCTCTGGAATATTCATGTGGTTTTGTGAAGTTAGACACATGAAGTGGGGGGGGGTTTGGGGGCTTTAGAGAGCCGATACCTGGGGAGGGGCCAGCCAGGCTCCCCTTTCTAGTCGTTTAGGCGTCTTGTGGGCCACCTAGGAGCGTGCCCATCTTCACTGGTGTCTGGGTAGGCTACCTTCTCTGATAAAGAGAACTTTTACTTTCTGCCCTTCAGTTGGCACCACTGCAGGAGCAGCACCTGGTGCCTTGCTTTCAGCTGCTGCTGAAAAGGATAACAGTCCTGGGAGTGATGCGATTTAAGATTTACTGAGAACTTGCTGTGTTCAGGATGCTGTGCTGAAAGCGAAGTCTCCCTAAATCCTCAAAATAACCCTGCTATCCTAATATCCTAAGCAAACCGAGGCTCGTAAAGTCAAGGGTCCCACCGCTGCGGGGGCAGAGCTGGGCTGTGGCCGCACATGTGTCCACTGTGCGGTGAGTCCCTCTGCGGCACCGTGTGCCGAGGGACCCTGCCAGCTCTGCCAGGCTCCTCGGCGCCTCGCCCGGGCTCGGCTGATAATTCGTATTCTCAGCATTTGGCCCTTGCCTGGTGCAGGGTAGTTAGATAAAGAATTGTCAAATAAATTATTTTACTCATGCTCCATCGCCAACTATAAATCTAACAGACTGTGAGACTAATGGGGGATAAATGTATTTTAAAATAATATATTAATTTTATAGGGTGTTTCAAGAGTCAACCCAGCCTAGTAAAATTCCCTGCAGTTACAACACAATCAGAAACGTAGACTTTCCTCAATGTTGATCAGTGTTGAGGGATTCATTTATTACTTCTCAGTTTTTTCTCTTTATTTTTTTTTTGCCTACTTAAATGCTTTTAAATTTTAAGGGAGGATACTAGGCATACTTTAAAAGTAACAAATCGTAACATAGAACGCAATGGATTTTCCCAAGGTGAACTGCCTAAGTAATTAGCACCCAGTTCAAGAAATAGAATCTACCAGAACCCCAGGAGCTCGCTCATGCTGTCTTCCAGTTCCTACCCTTGGCCTTCTAAGGAGAAAGGATGTTCTGATATGTTACACAACAGAGCTATATTGCCTGTTTTTAAGTCTACAGAAATAAAAGGATATCTTATCTTTTGGTTTTGGTTTCTTTTGCCCAACATTATGTTTATGAGATATATCAGTGTTAAATTATTCATTCTTATCATTTTATGATATACTGTCATATAAATACATCGCAATTTATATATCCCTTTTACTGTAGATGAACATTTGGGTTGCTTCCAGTTTGGGGCTATTAATAAAATAAAAGTACTACCATAAACATTCTTGAGTTCAACTCCACTTTTAATTTCAATCTTCCTAGGAGTGGAATTGCTAAGTCACAGGGTTTGTGAATATTTACTTTTAGAAAATCCTGCCAAACAGTCTTTTTTTTAAGATTTATTTTATTTACTTATCTCTTCTCACCCTCACTGTTTGCACTTGCTGTGGCTGTTCATCTTCTTTGTTTCTTTAGGAGGCACCGGGAACTGAACCCGGTAGGTACAATTTGGGAGGGAGGCGCTTCATCGCTGAAGCCACCTCCATTCCCTGCTTTGTTGTGTCTCTCATTATGTTTTTCCTCTTGTGTTTCTTGTTGTGTCAGTGTGCCATGCTTGCCTGTTGCGCCAGCTTGCCGTCTTCTTTAGGAGGCATCAGAACCAAACCACAGACCTCCCATGCGGCAGGTGGGAGTCCAATCACTTGAGCCACCTCCGCTTCCCCCAAACAGTCTTTCAAAGCAGTTCTAGCACTATAACCTCCCTCTAGCGCCAGATGAGAGTCCCAGTTGCTCCTTTCCTCTCCGACACCTGTCTCCCTGTTGTTTTCAGTTTAATCAGTTTGATGGTGAATAATGTATTGCAGTGTGGTTTCAATTATTTGCAATTCTTGGCTAACCAGTGAAACAGAGCACCTTTTGATACGTGTGTTTGCCTTTCGGATTTTCTCTTTCATGGTGTGCTTTTTCATTTGATTTGTCAATAATTTTCTGTATGGCTGTCTGCATATTTCTTATTGATTTATAAGCATTCTTTATATATTAAAGACATAAGTCTTTTGTAAGATATGTGGACAGCCACTCTTGGGGGTTCTTTTTTTTCCCAATCTACGTTAGTACTGTTTAGGATATAGGCTAAGCTGTAGAAGAGTAACAAAACATTCAAACGAATAATTAAAAACAAACAAACAAAAACAGTAAAATAAAACACACTTATTTCTACCTCATGTAATTGCCCAGAGGTCGGCAGTCCGGGCTAGCATGGCTACGCTCTGCGAAGTGACTCAGTGTCCTGCGTGACTCCCATCCTTTTGTTCCACAGGCTGTGTCCTCATCAGCCTGGGCAAAGCTGGGTCTCCAGCATGTGGCCTCCTCCCATCCACGAGAGGCAGAAGGCGGTGGAGGAACACAAGCTCAAAGTTGTTAAAACCAAGAATTGGAAGTGAGCTGTTTGGCTGCAAATTTAGGCACAAACTCTTCATTTTGACACGTGGCTATGTCTAACCACAGCAGAGCCAGGGAAATGTAGTAGTGTCCCGAGCTGAAACTCTGCTGCTCTGCAAGAAAAGGAGAAAGGACTTGGGAGGAGAAGTGCCGTCTGTTTCAGGCAAGCCCTGTGCTAAGTCTTTTGTGGAAAAGCCAGTCTAGTGAGGAGATAAATTATCTGCTATTACACCCTTATAAAATGAATATTAAGAAATAGAAGTACACTTGGAGACGAAGGACTGCTCATTTTAGGTGGGGATATGGGAAGGCTTTTACGTAAAAGTGGTAGTTTTGGTAGCTAAAGCACAGAATGTCAAGCTCAGTGACTTGCATGGTTGGTTACGCAAGAGTGAAGCATTCGGTGAATTTGAAACAGTGGAAGGTGATGAGGCATGAGCCGGAAATAAGACTAGAAATGTGTGTTGGAATCAAACCACAGAGAGCCTTGACTATATCCTTAAAGAATGTGGACTTTTTTTTCAACAGTCAGTGGGAATAACTGGTGCCCGTAAAAAAAATCTGTTAATCTGTACATTTTCAGGGAAAATTATATTTCGACTTCAATTTTACAGATAGTTTAACTTCCACGCTTTTCAACATTTCTTCAGTAAACGCCGAAGTAATCCAAGAGTATGTGGGAATCCAGCCTTAATGTTTCTTGTTTTGTCAAGTAATTAAAATAATTGCTGTGCGAAGTAACGGTTTCATTCAATTCACCCTGAAGAGTATTGGAGGGGTATCATATGGTACAGCTAAAAAAAATCTTCATGAGAACTTTGAAAATCAAAAAAGTGTACCAATGAAAATGCAAATAATCTAAAATGAAATCAGGCTCCAATGGGATATTCTGATCTGAAGTTAAAAGCTGATTCAGGCTTTTCCGAACTTAAACTTGAATCTGTGCAGTAAATTATCAAGGGGGTGTGACTGGAACCACATCCTTTGCTCAGCCTGGGGGGAATTTCCCATCGCTATCGATGAGAATTGTGCCTAAAGATCATGGGAAGAGCCTGGCCCTCGGGTTTCCTCTTCAGCAGCCTGGAGGATTTGTTATGGTTAGTTAAACGCACTGGTCCTTGGAGACTCCAATTTCAGTTTTGCCTCTACCTTCCACATGCTGAAAATAACAGAAGTTGGGGGTGGAAACCCCGGGAGATGGAGATATCTTTTCATTCTTTCTTCTTTATCTACAACTGATTTATTGTCAAAGAGGAGACTCCTTGCTCCATAAATCCCAAATCATGAAAACGCAGCCGCAACAACAGTGACCGTAACTAAAGGAGGGGGAAGGCAGCTCCACGTCCCTAAGTGGCTCTCTTCTCTGCAGCTCAGTTTTCTTTGGGAACTGGGGTCATTTCCTGGAGCCACAGTGGCACTGTAGGTTCTGAGACACATGGGTCAGGACTCCTGGCCAGACGTAGTTACAAGAGTCAGTGGACAACGGGACCTTTACAGAGAAAGTCTTGAGCCAAATGGCAAGGGATTGAGGACTTGGAGGGTGAGATGGCAGGTGCTGGGAGAAGGTGAGGCAGGGGGATGATAGTTCTAGAATGAACACAGCCAGTCCCCCAGCAGAGCTGGATGCACATCAGTTCCAAGTCTTCCATGCTTGCTCAGTAGCTCGGGGCACGGTAGGGTTTTTAAACTTTTTAATTTTTTTAATCTTTTAGGTAGTGCCAGGGATTAAAGGCAGGAGCTTGCACGTGGGAAGCGGGTGCTCAACCACACCGCTGCATCTGCACCCAGCTAAGGGAGGTTTTGATTTTGGCTTTGAGAGGCATCTTTCCTGCAATTCTGGCTCCCGCTACAGTTTTTCTCACCAGCCACTGCCTATCTTGGATGACTCGGCAGCAGCGTTGGCATCCCTCTTGGCAAGCAATTTCTGTCCTTCCTTAAAGAAAAGGGTCACGCCTGGTTGTTTTTGCCAGATGGTAAATGTTCAGACATGGTAGATGTTTACTGCACATTATTGAGTGAAAAAATAAACAGACATGAATCTAGAAATGTCCTTTATAGCCAAAATACTTCCCCTTACACACAGTAGTTCATGATTTGAAGAAAGGCAAGCAGCAGGTGTGAAGAATCAGGAAAAGCAAGTAAAAAGCAAAGAGCAAGCAGGCAGATAGAAGGCTTGGCTGTGATTTTTGGGAGATCAGATTCAAGTTGCAAGTGGCCTTTCACCTCCGTCCTAGAGAATGAATCTAGTGCATTGGATTAGTCATTCACTAAGAATCTCGATTATTTCAAGGCAGTTCTTCATTTCAAGTTTTTGCACTTGGAGAATAAGATCTTTTTTGTGGGGGGAGGTACTGGGATGGAACCTGGGGCCTCATATATGGGAAGCAGGGACTCAACCACTTGAGCTACATCCACTCCCCAGGATAAGATCTTTTAAGCCTTAATATGCATCAGCTCATGCAATCCTCACAAGAAATTTCTGAGGCAGGTACTGTAGTTATTCTGATTTTATAACTGAGGAAACTGATGCACAGTGAAGTTACCTAATTTCAGACGCTAAGGGGTGAAATTGCTGTGGGAACCCAGGCAGTCTGGCAGCACGGGCTACTTTCTTAGCCATTTTGATCTGCCTTCTCACGAGATTGCGTGAGAGCAGAGACCACAGAACAAGAGACCCCAGGAGGTCTTCCGGGTGAAGGGCCTCAGGCGAAGCCGATTCAGGACGCCCGAGTGTGTGTGGATGTTTCCAGGAGCAGCAAGGCCCGTGCGGCTTCGAGTGGGGACGGTCGAGGGGCAAGGGTGACAAGGGGGTGGGGTGGGGGGGGGGCCTCGGGAAGGACCTTGGTTTTCATTTAGAGAAAACTGGAAAGCCATAGGAGGGTTTTGAGCAGAGGTGTGATGTAATCTGATTTATGATTTTAAAAGATATTGTGGGAAGCGGATTTGGCTCACCTGATAGAGCGTCCGTCTACCACATGGGAGGTCTGCGGTTCAAACCCCGGGCCTCCTTGACCCATGTGCAGCTGGCCCATGCGCAGTGCTGATGCGCGCAAGGAGTGCCCTGCCAAGGAGGGGTGTCCCCCGCGTAGGGGAGCCCCACGTGCAAGGGGTGCACCCTGCAAGGAGAGCCGCTCTGCGTGATAAAAGTGCAGCCCATCCAGGAGTGGCGCCACACACACGGAGAGCTGACACAGCAAGATGACGCAGCAAAAAGAGACACAGATTCCCGGTGCCGCGGACAAGAATGTAAGTGGACACAGAAGAACACATAATGAATGGACATAGAGAGCAGACAATGGGGGTGGGGAGGGGAGGGAAATAGATAAAAAAATAAATCTTTAAAAAACAAAAAAAGGTATTGTGGCTGGTGTATGTGGGGTGGAAGCGGAGAAATATTTAAGATAAAATAATATTTAAACTCAAATGTCAAAATTATATATATGCATATATATAGAGAAAGGGAGTCTTCTTATTCTCTAAATAAACTATAGAGTTCCTAAAACTGCTTACTCAGGGAACTATATCCCAGCAAAACTAGTTCATCAAATCATTTTACTCATCTCTGAAACATTCATTGGGTTTTGGAAATTAAGGTGAGCTTTTGCTTGATATGGCAATCACCAGCTAAATGGTGTCTTTGCCCAAGTCATGATTTGCCATAGAGAACCTTATCAATCTCCTCCCTTGACTTTCTGGTCCTTGGCACCCAGCCAGCATCTTGCTGCCCCTGGCAGGGGGCTGGGGGAACATGCCCGCCCACTCGCTCTTTCTCCGGAGCTCTCTGCACCACCTGGCTTAGAAATCCTGCACCTCACCCGCTCCCTGAGTGCCATCCTTGCCTGCCCCACCGCTGGCCTTTCCGAGCCGCTGGGCACCTACTGCGCAGCGGCAGGTGCTGCCCTCCACGGTGGGCTCTGCACTGCTGCCCTGGGGAGCTGCCGCATCTGGGCCAGAACTGCCGAGCGGTCTCTTGGCACCTCTGCGGTCGCTGTTGGGCTCAACCTCATCAAGGCAGATTCTTCTCTCCTGAGAGGTGGCCACGTTCTGACAGTCGGTACGGCTGCATCGCTGCTGGGTGCTGAGATGAGCAGCCCTGCTTGGACAGGGGAGGAGGTGGGGGAGCTGGAGAGAACTGGTCACACCCTGGTTTATTTTGAAGGCAGAGTCAACAGGTTTTGCTAGTGGAGGGGGTGTGAGGTGTGAAAGAGAGTGGTATCAGGTATGACTCCCAGGTTGCGACCTGAATGATCAGCAGAAAACCTTGGGGTGGGGGGCAAAATAGGTTTCGTGAGTGTGAGTGAAGGCACTCACGTTTTCAGTGCTTCTTGGAAATACAAATGGAGCTTTAAGTACCTGTTTGATATCTGTGGAGTCCAAAGGATGGATGGACCTTTATTAGGAATGGTTAACTCTCTCATTAACTTGATAAATGATTTCCATTCACCTGGTTAGAATCGGGAGTCTTCTGTTTAAGACAAGAAGTGGACATCGTCGGCCTATTGCAGTGTTCATAATTGAAGTAAAAGTAAAAACAAACCCTGAAAACTCTGTGAGGGGCTACAAGAGCTCAGCTTGCTAATGTGACATGCAGGAAGAGAGCCACTAGCGTTTCTAACTTACTACTTCTCCTTCCACCTATCCTTTCCTTGCAGAAGCAGAAGCTATGGTGATTCAGTGAAGCTTTGATAGAAAAATCTCACCTTAGCAATTGAGATAATACCGAATCTATACACGCCAGGCCTGAGGTCACCACGAGGGAAGGAACTGTGAGGGAAGGAAGTAAGAAGCCGGGAGGGGGAGAGTCAATGGAGAAAAGATTGCAGGATGTCTGCGATACATCAGGCTCAGGTGGGAAATCTAAGAGGAGGCTTAAAACCCTGGAATGAAATGAAATAAGAACAAAACAAAAATGTAGTTCTCTCAGAGCAACAGATCTCAGAAAGAGAGAGATGTTCAGAGAGAGGAATCTCGGAAAGGGGTGCTCTCCCTTTGGGTTGTATGAACTCTCTTTCACACGCCTCTGAAAATAATTTTTCTCGAGTGTTAGCTAGGGATGATTTTGTGCAAGAGAACTCTGCAAACTACAGTGAATACAAATTAAATCTTTTAATAAAACATTCAATACCGTATTTCCCTTTGGGAATTAAAAAAAAAATTTTTTTTTTAAGGAGGCACCGGGGACCAAACCAGGGACCCTGCATGTGGGAAGCAGGTGCTCAACTGCTTGAGCCACCTCCGCTCCCGCTCTGGGAACTCTTAAGGAGTGAACTGCTGCAGGAAGCAACTGTCACCGTGGGGAACCCGGTCCTAGACGAGACAGGAATGTTCTTACCTTCCCCGCCACCCCTTCACTCTGCAAAGACTCCCTGCCCAGGTGCCCCCACGGGCTGCCACGGGCAGGACCGGGAGCCAGGAAGCAGCAGCCAGGTGGGCAAAGAGGAGCCGCCGACAAGCAGTGGGAGCTAAGGAGGTTTGCCCTCCCGCTGCTTCCCAGGCAGCTGTACCAGGGGCACTATGGTGGAGAAAGGAGAAGGTGGCCCAGTGGTTGAAATACAGAAGCTGTTAATGACACGATTTCCCCCCCTTCCTATTCTCTTTGCCTTTCCAGCGTGAACAACAGAAACGGAGATCTGTGGTTTTATCCACTAAGCATTTTAAACAGAATCACTCCTTGGCCAACGCTTGCTATTCAAGGTCTATTAGTATTAATGCTAAGAATACTGTTAATGGAACTCTTGTGTTTCGAATGGAAAGATACGGGAGAATATGGTGTCCTCTACATAACCGACGCACATCCCAGCAAAGACTGCGTATAGGAAACAACGGTGAGCACGATTCTCTCGTGCTTATGTGTTACAGTTTATTTATACAGAAAGTGCTGAAGGTGAGTATCATGTAGTGCATTAAAATGTAGGACAAATTATTCTGTTCCAGCCCTGGTTCACTCCAAGGGTGCCCAAGGTGAACTTTCGAAACTCGATGGAAGACTCTGGGGGCGTCTTGCTGTCACGACTCCGATGTGTTCTGATTTCCTTCTGGAGTCATAAATTGTACCTTGGGCACAATGAGAGAGGAGTTGTTTCTTCGGATCGAGTTGTTCCTCCTCATGGAGTTGTTTCTCCGCATGGAGTTGCGCTTCCTCAGGGAATTCTGGTGGGACAGCTCGCTCTTCTGGAGAGTCTGGATGAGGATGGAAGGCTTCTCGTCCAGCTCGCGGGCACTGCACCGCGGAGCCGCCACTTTGACCGTGTTGCCAAATTTGGAGTAATCCACCGAGTACACGCCTTCCTCCTCGGTCACAATCGACACAAACCGGTGGCCCCACTGGATCTCCTCGGCGATGTAGGAGGTCCTCGCTTGGGTGGTGATGCCCGTCGTCTCCACCACGCCTTCCAGGATGACGATGACCTCCAGGTCTTGGTCGCCGATGTCAGAGGCCGAGATGTCATACAGGGGGCTGCGCTTGTCGATCACGTGGCAGATGATCAGAGGGGCCACCAGGAAGATGTTATTGCTCTCGAGGGGGTTGTCCACAGGGATGTCCAGCTGGTGAATGGGCACCACCTCCCCTTCGGGCGTGGTCGTCTTCTTGACCACCTGGATGCGCACCGAGGCGCTGATGATCATGCTCTTCCTCAGGTCGCCCACTCGGAACATGAAGCACAGCCTGCCGTTGCGGACGGCGATCACGGCGTGGCGGCTGAAGATCAGAGTCTCCGCCCTGCGGTGGGCCTGCGCCGTCTTCATGAAAATGCAGCCCAGCATGACCGCGTTGATGATTAACCCCACAATGTTCTGGAGGATCAGAACGGTGATGGCCAGAGGGCACTCCTCTGTCATCATCCTCCCTCCAAAGCCAATAGTCACTTGAACCTCGATGGAGAAGAGGAAAGCAGAGGTGAACGACCTGGAAGGAAGGACATTGGGAAACAGCACCATCAGGTCCAATTCTGAATCCCGGAGGAGCATGCCAAGAGCAGTATTTCAGTTTCTTCCCTTCAAGGCGATCCAGTGCTTTTAGAAATCCTGGCCAATTTAGCTTGCCAGATGTCCAATTATAAGCACAAGCACTTTCCCCCCAGCCCCGTATGGCCACTACCTTTAGACTTGCAGAGGTTAATTCTGTTAGTGGTTTCTAGGTCATTAAGTAATGGGCCTACTCATTTGAAAGCACTAATACAATAAACTAATATACATCTTCCTGGTAGAAAGAACCACGAAGGAAAAGCAAATCATGTCTGTTCCTGTGAAGTACAGAAACCTAATGGCATTTGCATCACTGGACTGAAAAATTATTTGTTAATCTAAATAAAAATCCATAATACAGAGATTTTACCAAAGGGCACTTAGTCTTGTATATTTGTGTTTAAATGATTTTAGTCATATTGAAGGTTCTGAGTAATGAGTGAACTTTTCATTATTTATAACTGTTAAAAATCCTATCCACTAACTAACTCTTATTGGGCAGATTATGTAGCCACTACAAAGTGGTACAAAACACATTGTTCAAAAATACTAGTATTTTAAATAATAAAATACTGTCCTTGGGAAAGAAAAGTGTGTGTTTTCTTGCAGATTGTCTCATTTTGCCCTCGAAGTGAGCTAGAGAATACTGAAGCTGCTAAAGGAAGAATTTCAGGCAGAGATTAGTAAATGACTGTGTCAAGATCGTATAATTAATAAGAACCCAAATCCTCCCAATTCTAGGGCTCTGAAAGAGTCAAAGAGAAGGGCCGAAAGTGTCAGGAGTTCCTTGGGAAGCTCAGAGCATTGGGAGTGACTTGGTGTGCTCAGGTGGGACCTGGGAAGCCTCTTTCTGTAATTCTGATTCACCCTCTGGGTGAGCAGTACCATATTTGATCATTGTTATCATTAACTGATTCCCTTACTACGTTTCCGACACTGCTGCAGCTTCTTAATGGAAATGCTGTTGGTCCAGTCTTCCTCCCCACACCCTCAATGTCAAGCTTCTCTAATTTTACAGAAGACAAGCCACTCATAGGCCAGCTGTCAAATATGTCACCAAAAGAGAGCATGCATTCATGCCACACCCAATGAGTGAGTGAGCAAAGAATTTTAAACATCTGAGTTCTTAATCTATGCAGGGCAAGCAAACAGGCGCAGATGATGCTTTTGAGTACCTTTAAAGCAGAGTGTGACAGCTGCCTTTTTTTCCCCCTTGTTTATTTTCATAAGGATTCATGGAAAACCACATTGATTCCTTCCTGCACTAGCTACACGAAACATCTTGCACAGTCCAAAAACACGGCCAAGAACAGGAATGGATCCCAAAGGAGGAAATGGGGCACAACATTGATTTCTAATTACATATTCATACTTCAGGGAACAGTCTGATGATGAATGCGCACAAATGTTTCATTTTAATGGCTTGAGATATTCATGTGCCATATTTCATATACATTTTATTGTATGAAAGAATTCAGTTCTAAACATCACATGGTCAAGACCCAGCCTTTAAATGACACCTGCCATACTAAACAACCTTGACAGATGAAAATGTTTAGCTGCTCTTTTGCTTTGCTAAAAAATGATAAGAGAAAGGGGAAATATCCTGGCTTCTTTTCAGACTCATATTAGAATGTAATCAACATGAAGGGGAAATAAGCTACCCTAAAATGAGAGTGGTAAAACATTTTTCAGAAATACTGGTGAGTGACCACTGGGAAAAAAAAATGATTCTGACAATGCAATAGGACATTGGACTTAAGAAAAGAAATGGAATGCAAAGAATTAGAATCATGATTAGTCATATTTTAACCCCTCTTTGGAAGGGAAGTGATTTTTTTTTTGTTTCTATATTTTTGGTGGAATTTTTTAGTATCATTAAATCGTATGCTGAAATTAAAGTATAAACGGCACCATACCATGAAAATAAAATCACTAAGAATAGAACAAACTTAAAAGATGTCAAAATTTTCCTTATGTAGGAAATGCAATTTAAATTACTAAAATTGTTATGCTGATAAGATCAACTTCGTTCAGTTGTATTTTCGGGACCATTTGTCAGAGTCGACCTAATATTCACACCAGCAGGAATACATCAGAGGAAGGAACATGTTTCAGACAACATCGTACATGAAAAATAAGAGCTACCAGGAAAATGGCTTTTAATAGCTAACGAATTCCTTTTTTTAAAAAACCACTGAAAAGATAATACTTTTAATGACAGCTCTTTAAAAATTGCTTAATGACTTCATTTTCATGGAAAAGACAATACATTCGTCTTCTGAAAATCTGCTTTTAATTTCAAGGCTTACCATTTTAGTTCCTTTAATCTTTTTATGGGTGTCGTTTCTTGATAGGAATATGACTCACCATTATTAGTGCCAATACATTTCTTAAAGAGAGATATTGTAGAAAATAATTTTGACCTTTACATACCTGTTGCACACAGTATTTTGTTTCCTTTCTATCTAGTGCACTAATGATGGCCCACATTTTTCATCTAGATTGCCACTTGAGATAAAAGTTAGTGTTGAAAAGAAAATAGTATCTTGTCAATGGTAAAGCAACAGATCCTTTCAATATAGTTTCTCTGAAAACCTGAGCTGAAGCCTGTGGGGTGCTGTCTCTGCACTCAGTTGCTACGTCCTTCGGTGACACGCGAGCCCCACCGTAACTTAGGAAAGAGAAGGCCCGGCAAGTCCACTGCCGGCCTTCTGCCTTCTGCAGTGGAGTGCTAATGTCCCCAGGCAGAGTCAGCACAGCTCGTTTTCTTTACAGTCCCGGGCTGTATGGGGCTGGTTCGAGTTTCTTTGCTTTGTGCAGGATGTGAATTTGGAATATTATTCAGACAATGTCCTAAGAAAATGTCCATTATTGCATGGTTTCACTGCAGAGTGAATTTTTTTTTTGCAATTTATACACGTTAACTTCATTTTTAAACGGAACAAATACAAATCACCCCAAACTCAATGTCCTTAGGCCATCTGAAAATATGAGGAGAGAATCACTGAATACAAATCCACTCTACTGATCTCTGAAATCCTTATGAATAAGAAAAAAGAAGCAAACATTAGGTAATCTAGCAAACTGTTTTGTTCCTGTTCTATCAAGACTTTGAAAGAAGACGCTTCTGTAGAATCCCTTCCATAAAAATTTTGGACTAATTTCTATTAAAATGAATTGTTTTATGGTTCTGGGTCTTACTGTAACTTGTAATCTTGCATTCCAATGCAGGCAATCAGCTGTGTTAAGTGATCTTACTAAAGAAAGGTTTATGTTTACTTCAGTTATTTCATTTTCAGTAGATTTTTAATTGACCTCTCTCCAACAGTGCCATCTCATTTTTTCTCAGTATTTCTGAAAATGTTATATTAAGATAAGCCATGGGAAAACACTACTAATATTTGTGTAATAGCTTTTTTGATCAGAGATATTTATTTGTGGACCCCCGAACTATGAACAGCAGCTTTTCATACTGAAAACTACATGTGGGCTTTTTTCTAAGCACAACATTCCGTGGAATCCTCTAGAACCACAACCTTTGTAAAGAGAACAGCCACGAATTTTTCAAGTCTAGCCCAGGGGATTGACGCTCCCCATTTTCAGAGCTGCATCATCCGTAAAGCTGCCTAAAAAAAGATTTTTTTAATTTTTTGGTTGGCGTGTATGTGTGTTTGTTCGGGAAGGCTGGACAAAATAGAGGGAGAGGAGAAAGGGCAGCTCAGTGTCCGCTCTCGACCACTTTCAGCCGGCCTCGTCCCCCTGCTCTCTTACCTGACGTTAGTCACACACACGGCGGACTCCAAACCACTTCTCTCCAGCCCACCTTTCTCCATGTACGCGTAGATGTCCCCGTGGGCAAAGGCCACCAGCCACCACATGATGGCGAAGAGCAGCCAGCTGCAGAGGAAGGACATGGTGAAGATGACCAGCGTGTGGCGCCACTTGAGGTCGACCAGCGTGGTGAAGATGTCCTGCAGGAAGCGGCCCTGCTCGCGGATGTTCTTGTGCGCCAGGTTGCACGCCCCGTTCTTGGCGATGAAGCGGGCGCGGGGCAGCCGGTCGCGGACGCGCGGCTTGCGCAGGTTCTCGGCGGCGATGCGCGCCAGCACATACTCCTCGGGGATGATGCTCTTTCTCGCCAACATCGCGCCGTCACCATAGCCAGCCCAGCCCCCGGCCGCGGGCAGCGCCGAGCCGCGTCCTCCTGCGCGGGGGAACGAGCAAAACCGGGTTCAGAGGGCGCGCACTCCCTGCCCGCCGCAGCCCGGGGCCGTGCGCGCCCCGGGGCGAGCCAAGCCGGGGTGTGGATTTCACTCGGCTCAACCCGGACCCAGCTCCTTGTTGGAGTTCTGGGGTCCCCCATCAACGGCCTGGCGCCAATCAGGGCCACCGCTGCAATTCCCGTGTCATCCGGAGCACGTCGGGACAGACGCCCCAAGAGCCTTCGTGTATACAGCAGGCTCAGAGCCCAGTCCCTAAAACCCACCGCGTCCGCGGACCAGCGCAAGGGTCCCACCACGCAGGGCCTCGGTACCCACTTCTTAGGGCATCCCCATGCTGGAGCAGGGTGCAAAGTCAAGGGCGAAACTTCGTCCCGCGTGACTTTTAGAAGCAGGCGAAGAAAAGGCCTTGCCCTCTCGCTCTGGTTAGTGCCGTCTGACAAAATAATAATAAATACTGCGCCACCGACCTTGAGAATTAGGAAGAATTATGTTAAATGGGGAAGCAGGAGGAGTTGCATTTTTAAATTAAAAGAAAAAAAGCCAAAGCGTTTCCCACGCAACTCATACTATTATAAATGGAAAACTTTTTCTAAGGAAGGGCTCCAACCCACCAAGTGCAGGGCGACCCTGGACCGCCACCTGCAGATCGCGTCCAGGGCCGCGGCCCCCGAGAGTCCCCTGGCTGAGCCCTGGCCCCCTCGAGCCCCCGCTGGCCCGGGGCAAGCCCCCCGCTCCCCTGCGCGGGCGCTGCCTGGACACTTACACGCTCCGGGCGGCGGGCGCGGCGGCGGGACCTCCCCGCGCGGGCCGGGGGGCGGCGGGCGGGTCCCCGGCTCGGCCATCCCGCGCGCCGGGCTGCGGCGGCCGCTGCGGGGCCGGAGGGACCGAGCCCCGGGCCCAGTGGCCTGCGGAGGAGAGTCACGGAAGGCGCAGGGGCAAGTGGCGCTGACCGCGGGGAGCGCGCGGGGAGGGCGGCGGGCGCAGGGGGCGGGGGAGGGCCGGGGGGAGGGGAGCAGGTGGGGGGGCGCTGCCCCCGCCGGCCAAGCGCCCGCCCCGGCTTGGACCCGTGCCCCCTCGGCGCCGCGGCGGGGCTCGCGCGGGGGCGTGCGGGTGGGTGGGCGCCCCAGCAGCTTCTGGGGCGCGGCGGGGCGGCGGAGGGAGGGGCGCCCAGGGGGCGGGGGGGCGCCCGGGGAGGAGGGCGGGGCCCGGGCCGCGACCCCCGTCACCAGGGGACACGCACGTCTTTAAAAGGCTCGCTGCTCTGGGAGAGAACTGCGAGTCCAAGTGCACTGACGTAAAGAGACTTTATTATTTTTTGTCCTTTATTATGATGACTTTTGGGGCGTCTGCATAGATAACTGGGCTGGATCAGATTTTTTTTTTTTTTCTTTTTTGCACATTGAATCAAACCAGACCCGGGGAGATTTTCCTGCGAGGCACTCAAGCCACACTCAGTTATTCAGCTGAATTTCTGTCTAGGGGCGGCGACACCGGTGGCAGGTGTTCTGCCTCCCATAGGGTAAGCTGTTAAATTCACCTGTCACAGCCAGTTCTCGGGAATTAAACACGCACCCACCGCAGCAAAAGCAACGACAGTGGAAAGCCCTGCGGTCTCTTCCCGTAAAGAAAGTTCACCCCCCGCGTGGACTGTCCGGCTGCAGCCGCCGTCAGAGGCGGGGGCTCTCGGGAAGGCTGCAGCTTCTCGGTCTTGTCTAGGCTGTGCGATAAAACAGAGCAGTTCCCTGATAAAACGGGAAGGTTCCACAGTCCAGATCTGCCTATAGCTTTTTGAAAAGGAGCCAGTGGAGACAAATGTGCTTTCTCTCTCTCAGGTCAAGCCCGGTGATTTTGGCACTTGAATTAATGGAAACTTTAATTCTTGGAAATTTCATGTATTTTCCAAGACTCAGGGCTTAAAGTGTATGGAGAATAAACAGTGTGTTCACTTAATTGCTGCAAGATCTAATATTAGCTGTAAAGAAGGGAAAGCATTCCCCCCCCCCCCCCCCCCCCCCCCGGCTAGACATGCTTTGTGCTCCAAGCCTGGTGGTGACATCGCTCTACTGTTCTTCATGTATGCAGGAATTTTCGTAGTTTGCCGCAAATCTGAGGGCTCCTTGTTCTAGTTGGCACTTCGTGTTTTGTATACTATTTATTAGCTGTGATTTTAGCTTGGGGAGCATTCCTGAATACCTATTTGGGAAGGATTTTTTTTTTAAGGTTGATAAATCTAGAGATATACAAATATATAAAATATAAATCACAGTTGCTGCTCCTACGAGGCAGGCCGGTTTAATAAGACAGGTAAGGCATGGATGATAAACTCTAGTGCAAGCGCGTGATGAGAACAGAAAGGAAATACAGCTGAAGCGCCAAGGGAAAGAATTCAGACGAGAGGTATTTAAGACCGGGCACTAAGGAAAGCGTCATGAATTTGTTTGGCATCTGATTTCGCCTTTGAAAGTCTGGATATATTTGGGACATGCAGCCGTGCAGAGAGAAAACATTCCACCGAGGGCGGCATGAAGAGAGCCATGGAGTCGGGACAAGAACGGGCCACGTTTTAGTCGCAGAAGCTCGCTCATTTAGCCCTGAGGACGCAGCCAGAGGCAGGCTCGGGCCTCGAAGGCTCTGCCCCTGCTCGGCACTTAGTGGGTTATGCGTGCACTTTCCTCCCCTCGCTCCCCAGGACCCTGAAGGCTGCCAGAGGGCAGGGCTGTGTCCTGAATATCTTTGCACCCTGAATCTGTAGGTTACTAAAAAAAATTTTTTTAAGTTTTTTTTTTTTTTAATTTCTCTCCCCGTCTGCTCCCAGTTGTCTGCTCTCTGTGTCCATTCCCTGTGTGTTCTTCTGTGTCCGCTTCTATCCTTATCAGCGGCACCAGGAGTCTGTGTTTCTTTTTGTTGCGTCATCTTGCTGTGTCAGCTCTCTGTGTGTGCCGTGCCATTCCTGGGCAGGCTGCACTTTATTTCGCACCTGGCGGCTCTCCTTATGGGGCGCACTCCTTGCGCGTGGGGCTCCCCTACGCTCGGGACGCCCCTTGTGGCACGGCACTCCTTGCACACATCAGCACTGTGCATGGGCCAGCTCCACACGGGTCAAGGAGGCCTGGGGTTTGAACTGCAGACCTCCCATGTGGTAGGTGGACGCCCTATCCATAGGGCCAAGTCCGTTTCCCCCCCAAAATTTTTAAATCAATGAATGGAATAGGTAAGGTTGAAATGGTCGGTTGGTACCATACAAAATGCACAGGCAGCCTTAAAAGCTCCACGGAGGAGAATGGATGGTCTGCGGGAGGGGTGGTGAGCCGTGGAGAGACTCGAGTCAGAGAACAAGACCACCCGAGCCTGCTTCAGAAGACTCATCTGGAAGCAAAGGGAGGCTGGCTCTGAGAGCGCATGTCTGCCTTGGAGTCTCCTTGGGTCTAAAGTTCTCTGATGGGCAGGGTGGGCCATGGGAAGCTGTTAGGTTAATTAGTGGGGACTGAAGTCTGGGACCAATAGTGGCAGTGGGCAATGTACAAATAATCCAAAAGGAATGTTGTGAGGCGGTATGGGGGGGGGGGGGCCAGTCAGAGGCAGCCGAGATACTTACAGTGGTCCCAGAGAAAGCAGAAAAATCAGACTGAGGAGAAGTGAACTGCTGAGGAGAAATGAGAGATTTTGCAGCATATAAATCTAACTGAATCTTGTGAAAATTCTGTTCTTTTGCTATATTGCAGTAAAGGATTATTTTTTTCTAATGAGTTATATTCTTCCAAATATTTAGTTTTAAGTCCAGTTTTGCCTCATTTTGAAATGATGTTATGTCACACTTAAAAAATTTATTAGAGAAGTTTTAGGTTTACAGAAAAATCATGCAGAAAACTGACTCCCCATATATACCACCCAACACAGTTTACACTTTTATTAAAACTTTGTGTTAGTGGGGTACCTTCATTACAACTGATAAAAAACAATATTACTATAATTGTACTATTAACTAGAGTCCATAGTTGTATATTAAAGAGCACCATATTGTGCAGTCCTGAAGTTTTAAAAAATATTTATTCTAATATAATACACAACCAAAAATTTCCCCTTTAATCACATTCAAATACATAATTCACAGTGTTGTGCTACCATCACCACCATCCATCACTTCCAACAGAAATTCTGTACTAATTAGGCTTCAACTCCCTATTCCCTGCCCCTACACTGGCCCCAGGTAACCTGTATTCTAGTTTCTGACTATAAATTTGCTTATTCTAATTATTTCATATCATTGAAATCATACGATATTTGTCCTTTTGTGTCGAGCTTATTTCACTCAGCATGATTTTTTCATGGTCCATCAGTGTTGTTGCATGTTTCAGAATTTTTTTCCTTTATAAGGCTGAGTAATATTCCATTGTATGTATATACCACACTTTATCCATTCATTTGTTGATGGATATTTGGATTGCTTCCATCTTTTCACAATTGCGCATATAGCCACTATGACAAAGGTGTACAGATATCTGTTCCAGTTCCTTCTTTCAAGTCTATTCAGTTTATGCCTAGACGTGGGATTGCCAGGTCATATAGTAATTCTCTACTTTCTGAGGAACCACCATACTGTTTTCCATACAGGTGTACCTTCTAACATTCCCACCAACAGTGGAACGAGTGTTCCTATTTTTCTACATCTTCTCTATCACTTGTAATTTTCTCTAACATTTAATTTTCTGAGGAACTGCCAAACTGTCTTCTGCAGTGGCTGTACCATTTACGTATCTACCAGTAATAAATGAGGGTTCCTGTTTCTCCACATCCTCTCCAGCATTAGTAATTTTCCAGTTTTTAATAGTAGCCATTTTAGTAGGGTGGAATGGTATCTCATTGTGGTTTTGATTTGCATTTCTCTACTGGCTAATGATGTTGAGCATCTTTTTATATGTTTACTGGCCATTTGTGTATCTTTGGAGAAATGCCTATCATTTCTTTTGCTTATTTTATAGTTGGCTTTTTTGTCTTTTTGTTGAAGAGTTGTAGAATTTCTTTATGTATTTCGGAGATTAAACACTTCCCCGACATGTGGTTTCCAAATCTTTTCTCCCTTTCTGTAGGTTGTCTTTTCACTTTCCTGAAGAAGTCCTTTGATGCAAATGGTCCTAATTTTTGATGATGTGCTGTTCATCTATTTTGTTGTTGTTGCTCTTGCTGTTGGTGTGAAGTCTAAGAAACCATTGCCCCCAAAATGTCCTAAAGATGCTTCTCTATGTTTTCTTCTAGGAGTTTTATAGGCTTGGTTCTTATATTTAGGGTTTTGATGCATTTTGAATATTATGAGGAAGGAGTACACCTTCATTTCTTTTGCATATGGGAGATCCAGTTTTCCCAGCACCATTTCTTGAAGAGACTTTTCTTTGCCCATTGAGTGGACTGAGCATTCTTGTCAAAAAGAAGTAATCAATTGGCCTTAGATGTGAAGGTTTATTTCTGAACTCTCAATTTGATTCCATTGACCTATATTTCCGTCCTTTTGTTAGTACCATGCTGTTGTGATTACTGTAACCCTGTAATAAGATTTAAAATTGGAAAATATGAATCCACCAGTGTTGTCCTTCTTTTTTCAAGGTGTTTTTTGGCTATTTGGGGCCCCTTCCCCTTCCATATAAATTTGATGATTGGCTTTTCCATTTCTTCAAAAAAGAATTTTATTGGAATTTTGATTGGGAATGTCCTTTCTCTGTTTTCCTTTATCTCCCTGAGCATACTGAGGATCTTTTTTAAAAAAGTCTTTGCTAGGTATGAACAAAGTCATATCTTCTTTATGGTGTCTTGATTTTTATATTGTTCCTTTGGATGGGCCACATTTCCTGTTTCTTTGTTTGTATTGTATTCTTGTGATGCACCACTGTATAGTTTTTAAAAAATTATTATTTAAAAGTCTTAACTCTGGGATTTGCTCCCTGAACTATCTGTTTCTTAAGTTTGTATCCAGCTAGTGATATGACAGAAATTTCTGTGAGTGCCAGGGCTAATGAAAAACAAAGGAACCAATGCAAAAAGACAGTCATTGCAAATTCCCTCTGCACTGGCTGGTGCTCTCCTTCAGAGTTTAGCCCTCTTTTCAAGATGATCAGCCCATGGCAAATGTGAACGACAGGGCCCTCTTCTAGTTTCCTGAGCCTGTGTCTTATCTTCTGTTTACTTTTTGCCTTAGGCATTCCCCCGTATACATGTTTTGGAATGCTCCCTAGGGTATTCTTTATGAAATAGACATTCTCCCCCCTCCTGTGTGTTCTGTTGTTGGACTTGATGCAGGTAATCCTTTGCCTCAAACCACTTTGACCTAATTGTTTCTTAACACTGCTTCAACTGTCTACAGGGCTGCTTCTGCCTAACAGGTCGAGTTGTGAGAGGGAGGGTGAATCAGATGTGTTTCCTGGTTCAGTCATTCAGGCTGCCACCAATAGATTAGCACTGACATAGAAAACCCCATTGTGTATATAGGGATTACTCTACTACTTCTGGAATGGGGCCAGAAAGCCACAATGGGAGTACAGGCTGGCTTCACTCCACACTGGGAGTGGGTGGGAGAAGGGCCAGCAAGGGTGCCTAGACCTTCTACTGCTTTTTTAAAAAACCTTCATTTTCTTGTTTTGGCATTTTCCCAGTTACTAAAACTTTTATCATTAAAAAATTAAAAAATTTTTAATTTAATTTTATTTTTAAAAAAGCTTTAGGTTCCATAAATGATATATTAAAAATAGAGTGGGATTTCCATATACCACCCACCCCCATGCTTTCCCCATTAACAACAACTTTCACTAGTGTGGTACATGTGTTACAATTGATGAACACATATTGAAGCATCACTACTAACTATGGTCAATAGTGTACATCATGGTTTACACTTTGCAGTGCACATTTTTATAGGTTTTGACAAAATGTATAATGGCCTGCATCCATCATGGCAATGTCATTTAGAACAATTCCAATGTCCCCCAGATGTCTCATGTTACACCTGTTCTTCCCTCTCCCTCCCCTCAGAACCTCTGGTGACCACTGCTTTTATATAAATGCTACATGATATTCCACTGCTAGAATAATAATAAGTCTACTTTATTCCATAGTTGCATTTCCTCATAATGTTTGTTCGTTCCTCAACTTGAGATGTTTAGGATGTAGATGCCCACTCTCTTTCCGATTGAGAGGAGGCTTAGATTCCATGGGGCAGTTGGATGGAACTGTCTTGTTTGCAGTTTTAGATATTCTCTGTTTTTTGGGGGGATGGGCTTTGTCCACCATCATCCTTTTGTTAGTTGTCCTGGGCAAGTCTGATGATCTGGAGAGTAGGTGTTGGCTGCAATACTGCTGAGATTCAGGGTTCATCCAGCATATGAACAGACTGATGATTTTAGTCTCTGGTACATACATTTAATGAGTATAATGCTAATTTTAAGTTCAAATAAAAGGGGCAGAAGAACCATCTATGGGGAAATTATAAATGAGTCTAACTTTGTTACATTGGGGAACATATATTCCAAAGTAAGTCCCACTGGCAGGGTTCCAAATTCCTGAGATTGTCCTGCCTATAGTGTCTAGATGTCCCTAGGGACCTTAGGAGGAGCTGTGCTTGAGGTAGTTTATTGTAGCAGTCAGTGAGATCCTCCTGAGGCATGCATATGTGGAATGACCTCCCAACTCACTTTGAAATCTCTTAGCCATAAAAACTCATTTGTATTTAATATTTCTCTCTTTTGGTCAAAGTCTTTTTCCAAATGCATTGCTAGTTGGCACTTGGCAATAATCCCTCAGTGCCAGGGAGGCTCATCCCCAGGAGTCATGTCCCATGCTGGAGGTGGGGGGAGGTTTACTGAAACCTTTAAACTACTTTCCACAGTTTTGAGGAGGATGGCTCTGTCAGTTTTGGTAACTGTCCAACGATTTTGTGGGGTAATGACTCCCTGGAGCTTCTTGGTCCTGACTTGCTATAACATACTTTTTATTAGTGAATAAATTAGTCAATTAATTTAAACTGATTAAATATTCAAAATATGTATACTAAGTGTATCTTAATAATGTCAAATTTTAAGAAGTTAATAAAGAAATAATTTGACAATAATATGCCTAAAAAGAAATAGTGGCTTTTGGAGAAAAATATGAATCTGTACTATGAAATCCCACGTATTTTCTTTTTCTTTTGTCTTTCTCTTTCTTTCCTGAAGATGGTCTTTAATCAACAGTGTGTGTCTTTTCCATTGACTAGTTTTTCTGCACTGAAAGGAACTCCTTTATGGCACATTGTTTGCTGTTATCAGCACACACCCAGTATCTAAATTTTTCCTAACTCCTAGTGGTAGGCACCAAATATTACTGATACTCACAGCAGTGTTTCTCACATTCTTTAATTTATCTTATCTCTCACCTCTCCTCTCTTCTTGTTTTTGCAACCATTTCTCACAATTCACATAGGTAATCACAAATTTGAATTTCTCTGTGAAGAACAGGCCATAACTGCAGAGATTCCCTTACTCACCACCTCCCCTTTCTTTCTTTACCATATTTTCCTCCCTCCCTCTTTTAACTATTCACCTCCTCCCTTCCTCAACAACTCCTCTAACCTCTCCAGCCAGTAGTACTTAAACTTGCTTGGCATTTGCTGGATATGTTTCTCTTTACAATTGTATTTTGAGTTCAGTAGAGACATACCTATAGACCCCACAGGTTTTTCTGGGTACGTGGAAGGGGTTCAACAAGTATTTATTAATTGATTTGTTTCTAGTTTACCCCCTTTTGATTGTCCCTTTCTCATATTATGGTCTACATAGTGAACATTTAAATTTACCTTTGATGAGGATATTTATTAATTTTTTCAAGAGTGTGTTTACAACTTAAGCCTTATTTTACTGTGGTCTACTTATTTCATCACTATTTTGCTTTTGTCTAATAAAAGTGTCTTGCATTTTCTAAATTGCCCTAGAATTTTCCTAATTGTACTAGTAGAGGAGACCAGCAATAAGTTAGAACAGAGTTTCCTTTTTTGACAATTATGTTTTTTCTTGATTATTTAGGACTCCCATTAGAATTTGCTCATGCTCCATACCAGAGAAATTTATGCAATTGGGAAGCAATCTGAGGATGTCTATTCAGTTGCCAGTCAAGAGTTTGTCTTGGTTCCCCTTAAGCCTATGGCTATTTTATTTTGAGGTAAAGAATTGTCTACAACTCTCATTCTCCTAAGACACAAAGTTTAGCAGGTGCCTTCAAACAAGTGGAGAAAGTATTAAGGCTGATGTTTTCCCCAACTACCTTGGCAGCTTTGATTACCAAATACATTTCAGCAAAGCCCTTGAAAGTACTCTTGAGATAAAGGATGAAGTCCTTGCATTTGATGACCTTGCTTTGACTCTACTGAGAATGTTGAACTCTTGGATTTCCTGAGCCATATTAGGCTTTAAGAGTTTGGAAAGTCTTCAGAAAGACAATGGAAATGATTCCTGATAGCAGCCCAAATAATGGTTGGTCTATTTCCCTGATACGCTGCTTTGTGTCCTCATATAACCATTTTGGAACATACTGCTTTGGGATTAGCTTAATACAACTGTTATATAAACTAGTAATCAAAACAGCATGTTAAAATTTCAGTATTTTTTGGAGTTATCATGAAATGGGAATGGCAGTAAAACTCTTCTCAGTTATCTGCTCCACTGAGTTCAGAGACGGTTTCCTTTTTGAGATATGTATCTACTTATGTGGGAAAAAGAATCCTCACTTTCCTTTAAAGAATCCTTACTTTCCTTTAAATTAGATCACTCTATTTCTTCAAAGATAGCCATCAACACCAGTAATGAAAAAGACCTCCATCTAGTTTGCATGCTCAAATCCTCAAACTTGTGCCAGCACACAGGTATGAATGAGCAAGGCCAGGGAATGTGGAATTAATAACAGTTACTACCTTTTAGTTTGCATCCAGGTGAACCAACAAAGCCCTACTCCCTAGAAGCAGGCATTCTTGGGGACAAAGCTGACAGCAAAGAAATAGATGAGTACTTTATTAATTATCTCTAGTGATTAGCGCTATGAAGAAAATAAAGCAGGATAAAGACTGAGAGTAACTGGGGTCAGGGAGTGGCAATTTTAAATGGTATGGAAAAGCTCTCTTTGAGAAGGTGAGATATGAGTAAAGAAGCAGCCAGGTGATCAGCTGGGGTAAGAGGGCACCAGGTGGCACAAGACCAGGTTGTAAAGGTCTTGAACACAGTAACAAGGTCAGTGTAGCGGAAGAAGAGGAAAGACGGGAGATAAGGTTGGAAAGGTGGAAAGCACATTCACTCATCCATCCTCTCTCCATTCACCCAGTGGATATTGATTGAGAATCTGCCATTTACTATGCTATGAAAGGCGTGACCTAATCCTCTAGGCAGTCATGTGGGAGCACGGTTATTTTCCTCATTTTATAGATCAGTTGATTTGAGTGTAAACAAACTGACTTATCTAAAATTTGCATATCTATTAAGTAGGAAGTGATGGCAGACTCAGCACATCTGCAGCTTCTGTGCTTTTCTCTCTGGACAACATCTTTCAGGGATGATTTTTAATCCATGGCCCAGCTACAAACATTTGGTGGCATTTTTATACCCTTCCAAGGTATATTAGTCAGCAAAGAGGTCTTGATGCAAAGTACCAGAAATCTGTTGGCTTTTATAAAGGGTACTCATTTGGTGTTAAATCTTACAGTTACAAGGCCCTAAAGAGTCCAACTCAAGGTACCATATCACCAAAGTCTGTTGCCATGTGTTGAAGCAAGATGGATGCCGATCTCTGGGAGAGTTCAGCCTTCCTCATCCCCTTTTGGCCCCTTGGGCTTCTTCCAATCTCAGCTGTAGGCTGCAGGGCTTGTTTCTTTCCAGGCCTGCTCAGCTCCTCAGGGCTCTGGTCTCTTCAGCTGCAAACTATCAGGCAAATGGGACGGCTTTCCCCGGGGCTTTAGCTGTTTGAACCTTCTCCTTTCTATCACATGGCAGGACCAAAATGACCAAGTTCAGTCCTCTTCTTTGTGTCTTCTTGAGTGAGTGCCCATTTATATAGCCCCCCAAGGGCACGGGGACTTAAACTGAGTTACCTCACTGATGGGGTCAAATCAAAGCCCAAATATTAACATAATTTAATCAAAGACCTCTCAGCTGAATGTAATATAATCAAAGGGGCTCCAGACCCAGAGGAACAGACCAGGTTGCAAACATAATCTCTCTTTTTGGAATTCATAAATAATCTCAGGCTGCCACACAGTGTTCTGTTGAGCAAGGATAGAATAAGACATAGAATTTTCAGCCCAGAAATTAAAATATCACTAATGAGAAGGTGTAAATGCTTCTAAATGTAACAACTTCTGGAGATTCTCTTGCCCACCCAGGCCTGAGAACCTTATAAAGTTGGTATGAAGACAAGATGAGATAATCCATATAAAGTGCTTAGAATAGTGTCTGGTATGTGGAAAGTACTTAATAAATGTCAGCTCGTATTTATAAATTAGGGCTGGTTTTGGTTTGATGATGGTCAAAAAGATCACAGAGCAGGGTCTGTGGTGAGAAAGCGGGGAAGGTATAGATCCGCAGACACATTTACTTAACCATCTTTCCTAATCTAAGATGAGGAAAATAAAACACCATGATATCATTCTATAAACTTGTGTACTTTTAAAAAGACCTTATAAACTTCTGAACACTAACTACCACTTACACTGGCAGCTTCTCAACTCTTGCATTTAACCAAGGCACTGGGGACTGAAAGGGAGCCAAAGAAGGTACTGGTAATAAAACAAGGACCGGGAAATCAACCTGTGTGTTTTACTGTAACAGTGTCTCCAAGAGAAAAGTGGTTCCTTCAATCAAGTAGACAGTATTTGTGGTAATTATTTTCTCCTGGTAGGCTACAGAATGCTAGAAATAAGGCCGCTAAGTTCTCTCCCAGGGGAAGACAAGAACTAGCTGCTGCCGCTGTTGATTTTTCCAGGCCCTGAAATTATGCCTTGATATCCTCGTGCCAAGGACAGGCAGGTTCACATGAGCCTGGGCTCCGTCCTGCTCTAGGAACTCTGCACAAACTTTTCTGAAGCCCTTACAGAAAGAGCAGTTCCCAACGATGGTCTGATCCATTGCTGTGCTTTCACGTCACTGTGTTTTGCAAAACCAGTGACTCATGCAATGCTTGGAAAGAGAAACCTGACATTTTCCAGAACTCTCCGTAGGGTAGCTCCTTATTGCCACCTTTCAAAAATGCCAGATGCAGAATGGATTATAGAGGTTGAAAGTTTTGAAGTGATATTTAAACTTGTTGGACTCAATGAGGCCAGGTTTTTTTCCTGCTGTAAAATGATCTTGTTTTCCTTTAGGTAGAAATTATCTGTGCCAGAAAAGCTTTCACCAGGTCATTTTCCTAAACAGATTCACACTGGAATTAAATATTTGATATTTGTTGCTAATTTGAAATGCCAAAATGCCTCGTTTATTTTAGAATAAATGGGCAATAAAACAATCCCTGAAAATCTACAGAAATTTATTATTATGCATTTCAAAGCCAATCTTTTGATGACTGTGGTTAATAGTACAAATGTAAGAATGTCTTTTATGAACTATAATGTACATCACTATTACAAGGTGCTAATAATAGGGTGGTGTATGAGAAAAAATACAACTAATGATAACTGGACTACAGTTACCAGTACTGTTTTAATGTTCTTGCATCAACTGAAACAAAGCTACCCCACCATGCACAGTGTCAATAATAGGGTAGTATATAGGAAGGTTGTATTTTTTTACATGACTTTTATGTAAACCTACAGCTTCTCTAATTAAAAAATTACAATAATTAAAAAAAATTCCAAGGGAAAGAAACCAGACTCAAAGCATTATATATGGCATGATTCCTTTTGTTTAAAATGTAAATATAAATAAATATAGATAGACAGAATTAGATTAGTGGTATGTAGGGCTGGGCAAGGATAGAGGAATTGCGAGGTAATTAATAAGAGGCATGGAGTTTTTCTTTTTGGAGTGATGAAAATGTTCTAAAATTGATTATGGTGATGAATGCACAATTCTGTGATTATACTAAAAGCCATTGGTTGTAGACCTTGGATGGATTTGAGAATACGTGAATAAAACAGCTTTAAAAAAAATTCTGCCTTTTAAAAAAAATTGAGGAATTGTGGGAGATACATGGGATATACTATAACTTTGTGTTTAAGTTCACAAAGCTTTAGAATAAAAAACTTTGGGGAGCAAATACCAGTTTTGCCATTTACTTGGTGGAGAACTTTGAGCAACATCATCGCCCTGAAGCTCAGTTTCCTTTTCAGCACAATAGGCACCAACATCTACCTCAGTGCTGGCTGCAGAAGGGAGGTGAGTATGGAAAGGACTTAGCCCAGTGCCTGGACATAACGTTGGGGAGGACCAGCTGTAATTGTCATTATCCTGAAGCCTCACCGGTCCCAAGGACAGGACTGCGCTTTTTGAGACCCGTGGTAATTACCCTTTTGCCTTGAATCAAGGTCCTTTAACTGATTCTGCTCATCGTTGTTTTAGTTGCCTACTGTGCCTAACACCCCAAAACGTGACTCAGAACAACAAGTTTCACCACACAGCTCTGTGGGCCAGGACCCTTGGATGGCTTAGTTGGCCCCCTGGCTGCAGCTAAGGTGTTGGCTGGCGCTGAAGTCACGTGAAGCTTGAACCTGCTTCCAACCTCACTCATGTGGCCCTTGGCACAATTCAGTTCCTTGTGGACACTGGACTGAGGGCCTCAATATCTGGTGAGGTGTTGGCTGGGGACCTCCCTCAGTTCCTTGCCCCATAGTCCTCTCCATTGGGCAGCCCTCAACAAAGCAGCTGGTTTCATTAGAATAAGCAAGAGAGACAGAGATAGAGAGGGAAGGGAGTGGATGTAGCCCAGTGGTTGAGCACCTGCTTCCCATGTACAAGGCCCTGGGTTCAATCCCAGGTACCTCCTAAAAAAGAGAGAGCAGAGTGCTGGCAAGAGTGTTTTTGTAACCTATTCTCAGAAGTAGTATCATACAACTTCGGCCAATTTCTTGTTGTTATAAGAAAGTCACTATGTACACAGCCCACACTCCAGAAGAGGGGATTACACAAAGGCAGGAGCACGAGGAGGTGGAGATCATCAGGAACCAGCTTAGAGACTGCCTACTATAATTCTCTACAGTTGCTAAATAGGCAGTGCCTCTTTGGAAATTAAATTCTATGCTCTGATTTAAATGATATATTTGATTTACTGTTAGGTAGTTGTATGCTACCACTGTTCTCTGACTCTTGGTTCAAAGTGCTTAGATATTTAGGATTTCCCCCATTTAACTGCTCAACCAGGGCTAAGGACCCAGTAGTGGGGTGCAGGCCAGTTGCCAAGGACCTTGGATGGGGGCAGTAAAGGCACCTGCTTGCCTCTTTTATTTATTTTTTCCTTTTCATGTTGAATAACAGTATTGACAGTGGACATCCTTGTCTAGTTTCTGATTGTAAAGGGAATGTTTTTAGTGTTTCACCTTTAGAATGATGTTAACTGTTTTTTAAAATATATATTCCCTTTATCATGTTGAGGAAGTTTCCTTCTATTCCTAGCTTTCTAAGTGTTTTTATGAGGAAGGGGTGCTAGATTTTGTCAAATGCCTTCTGTGCATCAACTGAGATGACCGGAGGGCTTTTTCCTTTCACATGGTGTATTACATTAACTGACTTTTTATGTGAAGTTACCCTTGCTTACCTGGGATAAATCCCACTGATCATGGTATATAATTATTTTAATGTGATGTTGGATTTGATTTGCTAATATATAGGTGAGGATTGTTGCATCATATTCATAAGGGATATTGTTGTGTAATATTCTTTCTTGTGGTATCTTTGGCTTTAGTATTATGCTGATGTTGGCTTCATAGAATGAGTTAGGGAGTTTTCTCTTCAAATTTTTGGAAGATTTTGAACAGGTTTCGTGTCAATTCTTGGAATGTTTGGTCAAATTCAGCAGTGACGGCATCTGGTCCTGGGCGTTTCTTTGTGGGAAGTGTTTGATTACTGATTCAATCTCTTTATTTGTTATTAGTATGTTTAGATCTTCTATTTCTTCTTGTGTCTACATAGGTAGTTTGAGTAATACTAGATTTGGTCCATTTCATAACTGTATAGGTTATATAATTTGTTGGCCTACAGTTCTAATATTCTTCTTTATTTCTGTGGGGTCAGTGATAATGCCTGCCCCCCTTTCATTTTCAGTGTTAGTTATTTGCAGCTTCTTTTTTTCTTTGCAGTGTAGCTGAAGGTTTATTGATTTTATTGATCTTTAAAAGACCCAAATTTTGGCTTCTTTTATGTCTATAATGTTTCTATTTTCTATTTCCATTTTTTCTGTTCTAATCTTTGTTATTTCCTTCCATCTTCTGATTTTGGGTTTAGTTTGCTCTTCTTTTTCTAGATCCTCCAATTGTGAGGTTAGCTTTCTTATTTGATGTATTTCTTCTTTTTTAATGTAAACATTTAGAAATATAAATTTCCCTCTTAGTTTTGCCTTTGCTGCATTCCATCAGTTTTGATATGTTGTGTTTTCATTTTCATTTGTCCTAAGATATTTTGTAAATTCTCTTGTGATTTCTTCTTTGACTCATTGGTTGTTAAAGAGTACGTTGTTTAATTTCCACATATTTGTGAACTTTCCAGTTTTCCCATGTAATTTATTACATAGATTGTGGTCTAAGAAAATATATTGTATGATTTCAGTATTTTTAATTTATTGAGACTTGTTTTGTGACCTAAAATATGGTCTATCCTGGAGAATGATCCATGTGCTCTAAAGAAGAATGTGTATTCTGCTTTCTTTTTAGGAGGAGCCACATTGAACCTAGGACCTTGTATATGAGAAGGAGGTGCTCAACCACTCCATTTAGCTACATCATCTGCTCCCCAATGAGAGTTGGTTTTTTCATTTGTTCATTTGGTTTGTTTGTAGGAGGTACCAGGGATTGAAGTTAGGACCTCATACATGGGAAGCAGGAACTCAACCACATATTCTGTATTCTGTTTCTATTGTGTGAAATGTTTTCTGCATACCTGTGAGGTCTAATTGGTTTATAGTATTATTCAAGTCTTTCATTTCCTTATTGATCACCTGTCTAGATTTTTTGTCTCTTATTGAAAGTTTGCTATTATTAATGTAGAATATTCTATTTCTCCTTTCAAATCTGTCAGTATTTGCTTCATCTATTTTGGGATTCTGCCATTAGGTGCATATATATTCACAATTAAGCAATTGTAGGTCTTGTTGAAGTTACCCTTCAATCGGTATATAGTGACCGTCTTTGTCGCTTGTAACAGTTTTTCACTTAAAGGCTGGTTTATGTCATAGTAGAACACCCCCAGCTATCTTTTGTCTACTATTTGCATGGTATGTATTTTTCCATCCTTACATTTTCCGCCTATGTGTGTCTTTGAATTTAAGATAAGTGTCTTATAAACAGCATGCAGGACCTTTTTTTTTTTTTTTTTTTTTTAAATCCATTCTACCATTCTCTGCCTTTTCACTGGAGAGTTTAATCCTTTACATTTAATATAACAACTGATAATGCAGGCCTTTCTTCTGCCATTTTGGTACATTGTCTTTGAAAGTGTTAAACTTTTTTTAGTATTTGAATTTTTTCATTAATGCCTACTTTCATATTTATTTGACTTTTTGTGATGTACTATTTTAAATCCTTTCTCATTTCCCTGTCTCTATATGTATTTCTTTGTGATTACAATGGGGCTTAAATTTAACACCCCTAATGTATAACAATTATGTTTTATTGATACCAATTTAAATTTAATAGTATACACCTATACTGTATTCCTCCATTCCCCAACTTTTTGTTGTTTTTGTTACAAATTATATATTTATATATTGCATTTCTCAAACCATATATTTATCTATTTTTTTTTTTTTTAGGAGGTACCAGAGATTGAACCCAGGACCTCATACATAGGAAGCAGGTGCTCAACCACTGAGCTACATCTGTTCCCCAAGGAGAGATGTTTTGTTTGTTTGTTTTTAGGAGGTACTGGGGGTTGAACCTGGGACCTTGTACATGGGAAGCAGGCATTCAATGACCACTTGAGCTGCATCCACTCCCCTCATTACTTTTTTAGGCATTTGCATTTTAGAACCTGTAAGAAGTGAAAAGTGGTGCTACATATAAAAATAAAATACAATAGTACTGGCATTTATAATTACCCATATGGTTATCTTCACCAGAGGTTTTTATTTCTTTTATGAGACTTTTTTCCCACTGTCTAGTGTCTAGTATCACTCTGAAGAGCTCCTTAAACATTGCCTGAAGGGCAGGTCTAGGGTTAACAAATTTCCTTAACCTTTGTTTATCTGGGAAGAATTTCTTGATGTTGTTCTCATTTTTGAAAGACAGTCTCACAGGTTATAAAATTCTTTGTTGGCAATTATTTTCTTTCAGCACTTTAAATATTCATTCCCACTGACTTCTTGTTTTCATGGTTTCTGATGAGAAATCAGTACTTAATCTTTTTGGGACTTCCTTATACAAAATATGTTGCTTTTCACTTGAAGTTTTCAGAAGTTTCTCCTCAAGCTTGGCAGTTGACAGTTCAACTACTATGTGTCTCGGTATGCTTCTTTTTGAGTTTATCCTGTTTGTGGTTCACTCAGCTTCTTAAACGTACATATTCATATACTTTGTTAAATTTGCAAAGTTTTCTGCCATTATTTCTTTGAATATTCCTTCTCCTCCTTCTACATTTCTTCTTTTTCTGGGACTCCCATAATGCATGCATTGATATGCTTAATGGTGCCCCCAAAGTTCTCCTACTCCTTGTTCACTTTTTAAAAGTATTTTATCTTTCTGATCCTCATCCTGAGTCTTTTTAATTGTCTTGTCTTCAAGTTCACTGATTCTTTCTTCTGTTAGCTACATTCTGCTGTTGAAACCCTCTAGGGAATTTTTCATTTGAGTTACTGTGGTCCTCAATCACAGTATTTCTGTTGGTTCCTTTTAAAATTTCTCTCTTTATCAAGAATCTCATTTTGTTCATCCATTGTTTTCTTGATATTCTCTAGCTCTTTCTTCATGTTTTCCTTTTTCTCCTTGAGCATATTAAGGATCATTTTTTAAAAAGTCTTGTCTGGTGTCTGGATTTTTATCCTGTTCCTCAGGATGGGTCATCATTTTCTGTTTCTGTTTGTCTTGTAATCATTTTTGGGACCCATGCATTTTAATATTTTAAGGTTTTAACTCAGAGATTTAGTCCCTGAGCTGTCTGTCCCTTAAGTTTGCATTCAGCTAGTCATAAGACAGATTTCCTTTAATGCCAAGAGCTACCAAAAATAACAAAAGCCCAGTGCAGACCCTTTATACAGTCTTTTCAGATTTGCCCTGCATTAGCTGGTTAGCCCTCTTATCAAGAAGATCAGTCGGAGGGGAATGTGGAGTTCAGGGTTCGTCTTTCTTTTCTGAGTCAATGCCATCCTGGGCTCCTGCTTATTTGTGACCTTAGGAATTTCCCTGTTTACAGGTACTGGCACTCTCTATGAAATGCACTCTTTTCCCACCTGGGTGCCTTATTGGCTTAAACAGGTAATCTTTTGCCCCAGGCTGTTTCGACTTAACTGGATCTCACACTGCTCTAGCTGTCTGTAATCTTTTCTGCCTGCAGGGCGAGTTCTGGGAGGGCAAACCTGAGAGGAGTTTCCTACCTCATTATTTCAGGCTGTCAACTGATTGATTGGCATCAATGTACAGGCACCCCAGTATGTGCATAAATGTTCCTCTGCTCTTATAGGAACAGGGTCCAGGATGCACAGTGGGGATGTGGACAGGCTCCACGCCATGCTGGGAGGGTGGCCAGCAAGTGTGCCAGAAACTTCTACCACCACTCTTTAAAGCTCCATTTTCTTAATTTGGCACTCACCCAGGTACTGCAACCCTTTAATTGTTTTCCAGAGTTTTATGGAAGATGGCTCTGCCAGTTTTTGCTAGCTGCCCAAAGATTCTGTGGGCAAACAGCACCCTGGAGTGTCTTATAGCATCATCTTGTTTGACTGAAAGCCCTTCCTAATTTTGTGAATTATTTTAGTATAATGCTGGATTATTTTTACTAATATTCATTTCATATTTTTGCATAATATTTATAAGTGATATTGGTATGCATAATTTATTTCTGTGTTATCCATGTTTTGGATACAGGTATGAATCTTTGAAAAAGGAATTGAAGCACATTTTTACTTTATGGATTGAAATTTTAAAAATACAATAGGGATTACCTACTCCTTGAACATTTGCAATAATTTTGAAATCATCTGTACTGGCATAGTTTAGAAATAGTTTTTAGTTCTCTGTACCCTCCTCATTCTCTTTTTTCTTCCATAAACCCCTATTTTGGACCTTCTCATTCTATCTTTTCTTTTTTAATTTAAAATTTTTTATAAATTTTAATTTATTTCTCTCCCCTTCCCCCCCACCCCAGTTGTCTGCTTTCTGTGTCCACTCGCTGTGTGTTCTTCTGTGACTGCTTCTATCCTTATCAGTGCACCAGGAATCTGTGTTTCTTTTTGTTGTGTCATCTTGTTGTGTCAGCTCTCCATGTGTGCGGTGCCATTCTTGGGTAGGCTGCACTTTTTTTGCACTGGGCGGCTCTCCTTACGGGGCACACTCCTTGCGCGTGGGGCTCCCCTACAGGGGGGACAACTCTGCGTGGCACGGCACTCCTTGAGTGCATCAGCACGCAAGGGCCAGCTCCACATGGGTCAAGGAGGCCCAGAGTTTGAACTGCGGACCTCCCATGTGGTAGGTGGATGCCCTTTCCATTGGGGCAAGTCCGTTTTTCCCTTATTCTATCTTCTATATATTCTAATAATTATTCTCTCTATATATATATATTATTTGTACATGGTAGGCAGGTGCTCATTTTTCCTTTCTAGAAGCCAAGAGGTATCAATATCTGGAACAATTTTTTTATTTATTTCTCAGCTTGAATGTGTCAATCATCTCACCATGGCAAAGTTGTAATCTCATATTAACTGTTTTGTTTTGTAAGCTTATGAGAGAAGAAAAACACTTATTTTGTGATTTGTTAAAAATTCCCTTGAGTACCCACTAGGATGTGTTATATGCAGTGAGTTCTTAGGACTAATATTTCATACCAGAATGTGCTTTGCAAATCATAAAACCTTTTCATCATCATTTCATTTAGATTTACAAAACTTTGGTGAATCCAGTAGAGTAGATGTCATGCCCTCCCTTTCTTCCCCCTTTATGCAAATGAAGAAATGGAACTTTATATGTCAAATGACCAATCCAAGGTCATGCATCTAATATGTGATAGGCCCAAACTAGAAATCAAGTCTAATAATTTCTGATACAGTTCCCTTTTCAGTAATATTCTACATAGCCTTACACAACTATCCTTTATTATATATCACTTATCATATAAACCACTTATTTCCAAGAAATGTTGATTGACTCACTAACTTAATCATTTGTCTACTATAATCCATGGCTAAGAATATGGGCCTTGGAGTAAGATTGTCTGAGTTTGCACCTCAGTGTCACTAAACCTTGGGCCAATTAGTCTCTCTGGGTCCCAACTATAAAATGGAGATATTATTATTTATCTTATAGAATTTTTGGTAAGGTTTAGTATATGAGATACAGCTCTTAGAATATGGTCTGGAATATCATATCTGCTCAATATATGTTAGTTATTATCTTGTCAGCAAATATTTAATGAGAATATGCAATACATATTCTAATAATTGTATTGATTTCGCACTGTTGCTCTCTTCCCCAGTGATTTTGCTTCTCTTGTGTTTTTTTAAAATTTCTTTCTTTTTTTTTTTGCCTTTTGCCAGTTGATTTTTTTTCTCTCCCCTTCCCCCCTCCCGCCTCCCCCAAGTAGTCTTCTCTCTCTGTCCATTCTCTGTGTGTTCTTCTGTGACCGCTTCTAGCCTTATCAGCGGCACTGGGAATCTGTGTTTTTTCTTTTGTTGCATCATCTTGCTGTGTCAGCTCTCCGTGTGTGCGGTGCCACTCCTGGGCAGGCTGCACTTTCTTTCATGCTGGGTAGCTCTCCTTACGGGGCGCACTCCTTGCGCGTGCGCGGGGGACACCCTTGCATGGCACATCAGCACTGCTCATAGGCCAGCTCCACATGGGTCAAGGAGGCCCAGGGTTTGAACCACGGACCTCCCATGTGGTAGGCGGACGCCCTATCCACTGGGCCAAGTCTGCTTCCCTTTCTTGTGTTTTTTGATACAAGATGATACTAGACAGTTCAGAGATTATGTAGATCTTAAATGATAAGTTACTATGTTATTTCTACACTTTATTGGCACATGTAGTTAAGCTTTATTAAAATATTACTTAAGCCAAAATTTTCCATAAACTATTAGGCTTGCTTATTATTTTCCCTACATTTTTTGGGCAAAAACTTAGATGCCTTGGAGGGTTCCAATATAATATTTTATTGCCTTTAACATATGCTAGAAGTTTAGTCAAGTGGGGATGAAGAAGGGAAGCTCGTATCTTCAGATGAAACCTTGGCATCCCCACGCACTGTCTTTAGCCATCTTTCCTGTTTGCCAAGACAACAGCAAATCAGTGACTGGGGCCAAGTACTGGACAATTGTAAGTGCCTGAGAATGCACTGGGAGAAAGGAGTGCCTCTGAGTGAGGCACACTTATGACTGTCTTATGAGTAGGGGATCCTAAAACAGAAGGAGTAGTGCAATTCTAGGTCGGGGTTACTGCTTGTTGGAGAGGGCGGTTGTGAGGAAATGTCTCATTGACTGTGTGTATTATTTAGTCGTTTCCACAGGGAACTATCACTTTGTCTCAAAAAGTCAGGCTTTTGAGGTGACTACTTAAGAAAGAAGATTTTGTTTTGCTGTTTTAAAAGAAAATTACATCCTTTTTTGAACTTCCCCTCTCTCTGAGCAAAGGTAGGTTGGGGAACGGCTGAAAAATTGCTCATTTCAGTGCTCATTGGTTGAGGAACGGTTGCCCCCACCCACACTATTTTCTTCTTAAAGGAAAATAATCAGCAGTCATCTATCTCAGTCTTATCCCTCACTTTCTGGAACTAACAATTGTGATTTGGGTTTGCAGTCTTGCTTTCGTATCATAGTTCAGGCTGTTAGGTTCCTTAGCATAAGGCCCTATTTCCATTTAACATATGCTACCTGGCCACAGTTTTGGGGGGCCCCACCCAAAGTGAGATAATGCAAGCATTGTCCACTCATGTAAGATATAAAAGATGAGCGGGACAAAGTGGATTCTTTGTTTGAAGCTTTAGTCTTAGGGACAGGAGTGGCTCTTAAAAGTTGCATGTAAGATGAGAAAGAAGCAAAGGAGCAGGAACAGGCCAGAATGGGGGGAGGAGACTGAGAGGGAAGCTAGATGGAGTCTCTTTCTAGTCTTGCCCTGTCCCTGCTTTTCCTCACGGGTGATAACTCTGCCTTCTAGAATCCAAAGCAGATGTCTCCTTTTAGCACCACACCCTTATCTCCAGTCCCTATATCCCCTTCATCTCAAGGTTGTGTGGACCAGGTCCTTGCAACCAACTAACCTTCAGTGATTGCCTTCCATGTGCCAAGGGCCTATGTACACAGTAGCCACAATCACGTTTATGATTCATACACTAGCCCTTTGAGGCAGGTAGTATTCCCATTTTCCAGATGAGAGAACTCGTTAAGTCACTTATAACCAGTAAGTGGATTCATTGGTATTTAATCCTATCTTTTCAATCTGTAAAGTGAATGCCCTTGTCACTGTATCAAATTGCTTTCCAAGTCATTGCTTTCCTAAGCACTCTCCCCCCATTCAGGCAAAGCTGCTAATTACTAGAGCAGTTTCATCTTGCATGGTTTGGGGTCCCCCTTTACTTTTTTTTTCATTCTTTTCCCCCAGAAAGCCTGGGAGCATCTGTAAGATTCTATTTAAACATGGTGCAGTTTTCAATTCATTTCCCTTCTTCATATCCTACAAAAGGTAAGCACCAGAAAATATTAGAAGTTTCAGAGAAGCCAGCATCTTAAACAAAACAAGAAGGTGCAACAGACCCACACCATAAGCCCTGGTGCACACTGGCCAAATGCTGGAATGTTAGACACACATAGGGTGGGTGAGAAGTGCCAAATCTCAACTCCTCCAACCATAAGCTCGTGTGGCCTATGATTTTCCTAAAAGTAAGTGTCATCAGCCTGAACGGCATGTCCAAGCAAAGCAGGTTAATAAGATAGGGAATCAATAAACACATCTGGAACCTGGCAGCGTCCACGTGGTCATCAGTAACCCCAAGATGGCTGCTGGAAGACCCTCCCCGAGATTCTGCCGCTCAGAAGACTTCCTCCAGAAGCCAGGAGAAGCCCCAGATATTCCCCAACGACTTTATCATTGAGCCCTCCTGGGAAATTGATGGGAGAAATAAGCAATTAAAACAGTAAACAGTAGGGAGCTGAGGTGGCGCAAGAGATTGAGCCCCTCTCTCCCACTCTAGAAGGTCGCAGGATCGGTTCCTAGTGCTGCCTAAAGGGAAGACAAGCAGGCACAGAAGAGCACACAGTGAATGGACACAGAGAGCAGACAACGAGGGATGGGAGAGAAATAAATAAATAAATCTTTAAAAAAAAAAAAAAAAAACAAAACTGAAAATGGGAGGATTGCATCCAGCATCCAGGTGGAATCTGAGCCTCCTCTTGACATAAAGGTGCAATGGACACAACCAATCCAGTGTCCACATAGAAGAGGTGGCATTGGATTGGGAAAAGTGGACATAATGGACAAAGGGTATGGGGAATGGCAGGAAGAGATGAGAGGTGGAGGCGTCTTCGGGACATGGAGCTGCCCTGGATGGTGCTTCAGAGGTAATCACCGGACATTGTAAATCCTCACAGGGCCTACATGATGGAATAGAGGAGAGTATGGGCCATGATATGAACCAATGTATATGAGGTGCAGAGGTGCCCAAAGATGTACTTACCAAATCCAATGGATGTGTCATGATGATGGGAACGAGTGTTGTTGGGGGGGGGGGGAGAGGAGGGGGGGGGGGAGAGGAGGGGTGGGGGGGTGGGGTTGAATGGGACCTCACATATATATTTTTAATGTAATATTATTACAAAGTCAATAAAAAATAAAAAAATTAAAAAAAAAAAAAAAAAAAAAAAAAACAGTAAACAGTTAGAACTCCTCCCCTGCCATTAGCAAAGGGGTGGGATAATCAACAGTTCAAAAGGGCAGGCCCCAGGCCTGAGCTCTCTCTCTCTCTCTCTCATGCACTCTCTCGCCTGTGGACCCCTGTTCCTGCCTTCCGTGCACCACTCCTACCATTTTTCCCCTGCCATGGTCACCATGCAGTAAAACCTGGGCATTTATAATCTATAATGGGGAACTGTAGTCTGAAAATCAGCCCGTTTTATCACTTTTCAGCCCCTTTCTTTCTACCTGGGACCCCTGATTTGTTATTTTCTCCCATTTCTCATCTGCCTCTACCTGAATATATTACTGGCCTAACTCACCCGATGTGCTCTTGAAATTCATTTCTGCATCATAGTCAAGAACCTAGTTAAAATCTGGTAACACCAAGATCATTTGATCAGAAATCTTAGTTAGAGAGAGGCATAGGGAAAATGGAGAATGCCCTGGTCATAAGAAATGCTGGGACATTAGGGTGAGGAGGAGGGTCATAGAAGGCAAACCCACATAAGAAACCTTTCTTGCTTCCTAATAGCTAACCTCCTAGTCCAGGACACAGAACCAAGAGCATGGCATAAAGGGCTTACTGTGGAGGCATAGGAGACCCCTGGCACTTTGGCCAGCTAAGACAAGCATGCCTCCAGGTACAGGACCCAGTAGGGAAGCTACCAACTCCCCCTCCAGTCCCCTCTCCAAGATGACCTCCAGTGTCCCCAAACTTCTAGAAACCAAAGTAGCATTAGGGAGTATGTTAGGAAAATTCAGGAAGGGATTATTTGGTACAGGCTTTATATAGCACATTCTTCCTGAGCTACAGTAAAAGAGGAAAAGGCTTTCTTTGGGAAAATAAAGCTCTGCAATTGTTACTAGTACATGTAATCAGAACCATAGACTTGCCAGCCTCTACTGAATGTTGAACTTAACAGAGCCAGACCAGTGACTTGTTCCAGTGTTACCTTAAAAAGGTATAGAATATAGAAATTGTTTGGATATTTTCACAGTGGTTTCAGTTAAAAATGACAACTGAGGGAGTGCTGAGTTCCTAGCCAGGGGAGCTCTATCACATTCCTCATGGAACAGCAACAATCTCCCAAGTGCAATGGCTAAGACCAATAAAGATGGATGGTCCAACAATGAGCCCTTGATACTGATGGCTACAGTTATGAGCCTGTGTGCCTGAAATATGAACTAGGCCTAGAGCAGCAGGGTGCCTAAGAGTTACCCCCTGAGAGGCTCCATGTTGCTCAAATGTGGCCACCCTCTAAGCCAAACTCAGCATGTAAATGCATTACCTTCCCACCAGTGTGGGACATGACTCCCAGGGATAAGCCTCCCTGGCACTGAGGGATTACCAAGCACCAGCTGATGATGTAACTAGAAAAAGACCTTGAATAAAGGGGTCAACTCAGATCAGCAGAATATCTCAGCCTACATGTAATATCAGGTGTTAAAAACTGCTTTTTGACTTTGGATAAAACAGGGAAATGGAAAGGACAAATGAGTTTCTATGGCTGTGAGTCTCCAAAAAAAGAGTTGGGAGGTCATCAGAGGGGTCATGCTTATGCATACCACAGCAGGGTACCAGAGACAGCCAAAATAGATAGAAACCCAGGTACTGGTTCTCCTGAGGGCTATCGAGACCCACAGTTCTATGGTCATGGCAGATGATTCTGGAGTTCAGTGCCATGTCAGTTGGCCCTACTTTAGAGTTTGTTTTTCTGAGTGTGATGGAGTTGGACTCAGATATGACCTTTCTACACATGCCTCTTCAGTTACTTTTACCAGACCTGTGGTTGGTTTTGGGGTTGGTGTATACTCAGGAGACCTGAATATCTGGACTGTCCATGTGACAACCAGGTCCTGAGCCTCAGCAGACTTGCAATTCCTACCCTCTGGTTTATTGGACCTACCCTGGCCAGCTAACAGGGAGGTGAAGAAGGTCAACTGCCACACCAGGGAGCCAAGAGTGCCTACAACTGCAAGCAGGAGAATTGCATCCATCATCCACATGGAATCTAAGCCCCCTCTTAATGTAGAGGGGGACTGAACATAACCATCCCAGGGTCCACAGGATGGAGGAATAGAGTATAGATTAGAGTGGAGTTACTGGTGTTCTGTTGTGGAACTATTGTGATTAGTAATGGAAGAAATTGTAGCACTGATGTGGAGAAAGTGGCCACGGTAGCTGCTGATGGTAGGGAGAGGAAAGAAGAGATATGATGTGGGTCATTTTCAGGATTTGGAGTTGTCCTGGGTGGTGCTGCAGGGACAGATGCTGGACATTGTGTGTCCTGCCATTGCCCACTGAATGGACTGGGGGAGAGTGTAGATGACAATGTAGACCACTGTCCATGTGGTACAGCAGTGCTCCAAAATGTATTCACCAGGTGCAGTGAATGTGCCACGATGACGGAAGAGGTTGTTGATGTGGGAGGAGTGGGGTGAGGGGGGGTGGGGAGTATATGGGGACCTCATATTTTTTTAATGTAACATTTGAGAGACAATAAAAAAGGAAAAAAAAACTGAAAAAAAAATATATAGTAGGGCTGAACCTTCTATCACTGGAAACACATTTTTATGATCTATCTAGAAGTGAAATTTCTTCCCAAGGTAGTTGTGGGTCTGGAAGATACACTTAGAGATTACTGTGATTGTAAGAATTTTCCTCTTTGTGTCAATCATTCTAATCACCTGCATTCATTTGACTTATTTATGCCTAACATTAACACTTACTGTAAAATATAAAGATCCATAGCAACTGTATACACATACTTAAGGCAGAAAGTTAAGCTAAAACGTGAATGTACACTTATGGGGGGTTGTGCACACACTAAGGATTTGGAAGATAGAGTATGGCCTGTGAAAGAGGATTAGCAGTATAATTTAATGGCTTCAAACAGTTGGGGCTTCTGTTTGTGTCCAAATTCTAAAGATGGATGGGCATTTTGGGTGTCTAAAAGAAAGTGTTTCCTTTTTTTAAAAATTGCTTTTTACTCAACTAGTATTGGTAGAAAGCCCAAACGTCTATGAGTCAAGGAGCAAATACCTGGATATTTAGGGCTGGCCTAAGTCCATTTGGCTCTAATAATATTACATGTCAGTAAACTTTCACTTAATAATAACTGACAATGTGTATAAACAGGACATTCTGTAGCCTTCTCTTTGGAGAGAAAAATGGGAATGAAGTAGCTTTACGCAGTATTACCCACTTGGTGTATGTGAAACAAGTTAACTATTTTTTGCAGTAGGCAGATTAAGTAATAAAACAATGATCTATAAACCAGGCTCTTTTTTATTCATATGTACTGTATAGTTAGAGATGGTCTGTATAGGTTGGTGGCGCCAAGGACACAGATTACACTTTCATTAGAGCCATTTAACTTTCATTAGTACCATTTAACTCTAGAAATGGGTCAATGGAAACAAGACTGTGAATGGCTAAGGCATTTTGTTATTCCTCATAGAAAGAAAAATAATTTAAATTCCATATACTATATATAGAGATATCAACCTTCATATATCAGCAATGATGACATTCAGAAAAAAACGTGAAGTTGGAAAGGAGAATAGTAATCACAAAGAGTTTGCTTTCCTTCCATATTTTGAAATAGCTATAGTGAAACCTATCCCACATGGTCATATTTATGTACTATTATCATTTGTAAGTGTGAACTCAAACACAGGAGAACATGACAAGGTTTCAACAATGAATTCAGGTGTGGAAACAATAGCTTTGCATCTTTGTGTAAGTTCTGTTTTTGGCTTACTTATTGCTGATTAAGCCACAAAAACAAACAAAACAGTGTTCCGAGTCCCTGGTGATATCCTGCCAGCTATGTTTCCTTTTTGATGGCACTAAGACAGCTCATCCAGTAGCAATGAGAGGCTTATTTTAACAATTCAGGGGAAGGTGATGCCAGCAGAGATAGGAGGCACACGAAAATCAAGGTTCTGTGGCTATATTTTGTGCACAGCAGAAAGAAACTGGGATGAGGACTGTTGTAGATCAGTAATTGCCAAATTTGCCTAGTTAACAGTCTCATCTGGAGGCACTTGTTAGAAATACTGATTCCTAGGTCCTTTCATTGGGGAATTTGATCCAGGTGAAAATTACTAATGCTTGAAAAGACCTGATGTAAATGAAAAAAGTATAAGTTACAGAACACATGCCTTTGACTTATGGTTCTTATGCCCAAACGCTAAGATTAGAAGATTCCAATTAATCTTTGACAATGGTCCAATAAGGGAATTACCATAGTACTATAAATCACAAACCTACAACCAACCAACCAAATTGTTACTAAAAAGTGATGAAAGGTAGCAGTTCTATTTAGTGGAAAACTACCTTGGAGCCTATATATTAAAATTAATGAGGTGCACGACTCTGGCAAATGTGAAACAAAATCATCAAAGCAGAGTCAGGTATTATCTTGGCAAATGGTATTGATTTATATCTACTGACTAGTCCTGGTTGATGGCCACTGGAAATATATGTGAAAGAATAATCACTCTCTTTAGTCAAGCAAACAAAAAGAATAATTTATTCTATAATAGCAAGCCAGTATATTTTCACAGTAGAATAAGCAGAACACAGAAATGTGAAGAGAATAAGCTGGAGTTACAGGCACCCGGCTGTGGTAAAACTCATGAATGGACTAACTGACTATATTTAGTAGGATTACTATAAACCAAGCCCTTGTAGTAAATGTCAAGGGGACAAAGGGGAATAAAATGTGGTCCCAAATCTCAAGTATCATTTACTAAGAAGAGTCATTTGGTATATAATCTAGAGCTAAGTGTACTTGAAATGGGTCATGAATAGTAGTATAAATGTAGAGGCTACACAATCCTTACAGAAATATTTTTTAATATATCAGTAACCCTGTGATTTTGATGTAAAGCTTTATGCATTTATTGCTTTTTATAACTATTAAAGTATTAAAAATGGAAGTGACTTATTTGGTTCCTTTTTTTTACAGATATGTACCTAATTAGAAAAAAAATTCTTTCAAGATGAATAATTTCTGTATTCAATAGATAAAGCATATAACAAAAAATGACCAATTGGTTAAAAAAATCAGTCCTGACTTTTTCAATTTTATTTTGTAAACAATTAGGCAGTTACTCAACTTAAAAGTTATGAAGTGACCAGTGATCTCTTGGGTGTAAGACTGGATTTAGTATAATTAGACTTACTCCTGCTGAGGTTGGTTGTTTAACAGTATAATTTAAAGATATTATAAGGATTATTTCTATGGGTAAATCCCCATTTCTCTGTGAGAATGAAGTGTAATTTAGCAATAGTATTATTCAAATTCAGCACTACAAAATATTTACCTGCTAGCAGTACCTATAAAGGACTAATAAAATTTTAGAAACTATTTGTAAGATTGAATTTAATGGTAACCAATTCCATTCTGTTTAGCTTTCAGGAAACAATAACGGAATTATTTTTTTCCCAATGAAGTTTTATATATACAACAAAGGGTGACAATTTTAGCTAAATAACAGAGAATTTCTGTCCATCCTCGTGGAACTTTCAAAAAAATAAGTATCAGGACTCTATATTCAGGTAATATATTCTTGAGTATAGAGGGGTGCTAGAGCCCCATAAAAGTATTACATATTTTCCAAGAGTGAATACACAATACAATAACCTGAATCTTAAATCTTCATAGTCTTACAATGCCTGTGTGGGTCCTCATATGAAAATCAATGATATTTATGCTGGATAGCACAGAACTGTGGTAGAAAGCGTTGGTTGCTAGCATGCCAATGAAGGTAACTTTTACTATTTTTTAATGTATGAGTATACATTTAAGCAAAACATAATACTGAAATTCCATTAATTTTGGTTTTATTTTGAGGAACCAGGGTCAGGGATTGAACCCTGGGACCTCTTATGTGGGAAGCCTGAGCTCAATCACTGAGCCACATTGGCTACCCTGAGTTGGGTTTTTCGTTTGTTTGCTTGTTGTCTTTTTATTTTTGGGAGGCACTGGGAACCAAGCCCAGGCTTGAGCCACATCCACTCCCACATTAATTTCTGATGCACTTTTAACATGCACATCAAAGTTAGAATAACATTTTTGATGCACTCTTTACAATTTACATTGAAGTAGAAGCAGGAACAAATGGACACATGCATACCACCACCACTAGGCATAAACACTTAGAGGAAGTAAACTCTTCCCCCGAAAGCAGACCCTTGTTACATATTTATCCTGTGACAAATAAGGCCATTTACTCTGAACCTTGTATAATGTGACACTTTAGGGATGAGGGTCACAACAACAGTCAAGATGGCAAACTATAGAAAGCTTAGTTGTTCTATCACTGAAGAAGATAACCGAATCACTCTTTGAACTTCACTCAGGAAAAGGCACATTGAATTCGCCATCTTGAGAATTTTCTCCTTACAAGCCATGAAAAAATGGGAGCTTGAGTATAATTGTTCAAACATCTAAACTCTTTTCATGATCTGTCTAGTTAAGGCTTTATAGAACGGCTATAAATGTGATAAATTTCTTGGAAACAGGAAACATTTTAGAAGAAAAAAGAGACTGTTGAAAGAAACTATGGTATTACTAATGTTGATGAATACAGAATATTTTCTTATACATAGATAATGAATTTGAGTGTTTCATTTTCCAGCTACTTAGAAAGCCCATCCTTCCTCTATTCTTCCCCCAATAACATCTGAGGACCCCAACAAAAATGAAAATCTATTCTTAAAATAAGAGTATCATAATACTGAATATTCATTGTAACTTCTATGGCTGCAACATATTTACCAGACTTAAAATGAGGAGAAAGTATAACTTATTGATCTACCACTTAACATTGCTTACATGTTTTAATATAGTCTGCTATTCTTAAAGGTAAAGTGGAATAATCATTAGAAAAACATCAGTAAAAACATATTATGCAGTCATATCTGGGGAAACTGTAAAAAAAATAAGAAAGAATATATTGACGTGTGCATAGGAAATATAATATTCTTTGGTAAAGCGAAGTTGTTATTCATTACCAAATTCCACAACCTAATGAATAAACTTGGCAGAAGTCTAGAAAAGCTTAAGATGCCACTCTCCAGACGCAAAACCAAAGTGGTGCTCCATTAAGTAGGTTACGACGACATTCTTTGAAATACACATTTCATGGTAAGACACTCCTTCACATGTCTGCGCGCACAAAAGAAGCAAAGACTCCATCTTCCTGAGCCAAGAGGCTTTCTGGAGTGTCGTACTCTAAGATGTTTCCTCGCTTCATCACAATAACCAGGTCTGCTGTGAGAATCGTGTGAACCCGATGCTGTGAGCGAAAAGAAGACAAGTAAGGGTGGCAAAGTCAGAGCGCACGCCAAAGCACACAACATGCACATTTCATGGATTATTCAGGGACACTGACTCTTCTTGGGGTGTCAGAAGGTGCAGGAAGCACGGGATTTTTATGTTTTTACTCATTTAAATTATCATGGACTTACACACTTTTAAGTGCTGGCATGTATGGCTGGATCTCATAAGAGCTACATGAACTTGAGTGTAGTTAGTGTATCAGTTTCATCACTCTCATGGAATCTTAAGTGTCTAATAAGTGCTTGTCAAACAATTAGATGATAAGAGGAGCCATAATGAACCAGGTGACCAGGTGGGCCATACTTTAGTCTCAACTACAATTATCGCTTGCGTGGCATCAACTAATTCTGTGGGATGACAAACAACCTGAACCCTGGAAAACGATCCGGGAAGAGGCAGTATGGGGAAGTGCACTCTGGCAGGCAACACTGGAATGTATCATCCAGGGTTTTAGACATGCATGGGCTCAGTCTGTAGAAGTCACCGCCACTCATACACTATTTCCACGAGGTGCCCTTGGGGAGAGGCTTTGGTGTTAGTGAGAAATAATAATAAAGGCTGGTACTTCTTGAGCATCCCCACCGAAGTGCTCTAGGTGCACCCTTGCTAATCGTCAGCACATTCCTCCAAAGGGGCTGCTCTCTCTCTCCACTTTATAAGTGAGACCACTGGGTTCATGACCATAAAGTAAAATCAGGCGATCACATAGATAATGAATAGCAGAAGCAGAACCAACAGAACTAAATATAGCTGTTAGGTATTCAATTAATCTACATTACTTTTTTTCTTGACAAAGGGTGGTATCGATTGTAATAGTGTCAACGAAATTCTCAAAATGCCCCAGAGAAATGAATCGATAGCAAAATAAATCACTTTCATACATAAATGCCCTTGCTATTTTGGTGCTTGAGGGCTTCTTGGTAGAAATTGGAGATAATTTTTCTTTTTAAGACTTCCACAATTTTCACTGCCAGTTAACAAAATGAACAAAATAACTTAGGCAGGGAAAGAAAAACAGATACTCTTAACAGAGCTGAACTCACTCTGCAGAGGCTCCCACAAGTGTGGTGGGTGTTTTCTCCCTCATGAACCTGTTAGGACAGGTTGCTCCTACGAGGATTCTTCCCCTCTCCCCCTCCCTCCCGCCCCCAGCTCCACGTGGGTTGGTGGGGAATATCAGGTAGGCTAGTAGAAGCCCACGCTGGTGGGCTTAAAGTGAAGGACGGGAGAAAGATACACGAGTCTATGGGGAAGTACTCACTAAGGGTAAGAGAACTGCAGTCAGGTAAGAGAACTTAATTTTTGATTACAAGTATAAATTATGCTCAGTAATCTTTCAAATGGAGACTAAATAGGATTACCCAACAATGCCATGCTTCATGCAGCACAGAGAAGACTAGTTTTTTTAGTAGGCAAGGGTCTGCTTTTTCTTTCTCCATTTGGGGGTCAACAAGAAGTCCTTTCCACCCAAAATATCACTCCACCTTCTCCAGGCAATTTGCAGAAGGTGGGCCCTGACAGGGCTTCCTTGAAAAGCTGCATTTCAAAGGAAGGATTTAACAAGCACTCCATACACAATTCCCAGTTAAGAAGCAATTACTGAAATTAAACAATGCATTTGTCAGGACAGGCAAGGAACAGGTCTAATATTTTTAAGGATATCTACAAAATGCCCCCAAGGAATAGTGATTTTGGTTCTAAAGGCAGAGGTTAATTGGGTTCTCCAGATCTTGAAATACTAGCTCTTGCATGTTAAAAAAATACATATGCATGTGCCGAACTGGTATTGAACATAATTCAGGGATTTTATAGTCAGGGGTCCATGAGCTTGAATTGAAAAATAGCAACTTATCTTTATTTTCTCTGACCTCTAACTGAAATATAGCATTTCCTGCACTTACAAATGTATGCAGTAAATTACAGTAGCAACATTACAGTTGTTGCGTATTTTGAAAAATCATTTAAGGTCATCCACACTTTGAAATTACAGTACTTGTTAGACCTGACACGAGTTGAATGTCTTAAAACCATCTGCCACTACATTCTGAGAAGGGGTCCGTGGTTTTCCCCCTTTGCCAGTCAGGTGAAGGCTAAGACCCTCTGCCATAACTGAAGTACTCAGTTGAGCTGAATTGTATTCGATGACCCCGGTGGGCTCCCTGGGCCCCCGCTCCCCCCTTGATCAGAACATTAGTCTCGTGTTACTGAGGAGATGCCCCTCAGATAACTACCAGAGAACTGGACTTGCAGAGTGGGTCATGGCAGTCTACTTGTTGGTCATCACCAAAGTGGAAAAGAGGCCATTCTTGTGCGCGAGCAAGTTTGGAGCTGTATCACACTCCACTAAAATACCCTCAGAAAAGACTAAAACAAGGCCTGCATCCATAATAGAAGAGACACGATGCTGGAGAGAAAAGAAAAATGGAAAGAAGAAGAGAAAGAAGAATCAGCAAGACAGGAAATGCCCAAGGGACTCATTAAAAATAGGTTTTGTTAAGCAGCCTAAATGGGAGCGAGGATTGTTTCCATCAGGCCAAGGAACAGAAGGGACAGAAGACCAGGGCTTAAACTAAGTAACCTAAAATATGCATCACAATGATTTAAGCAATGCTTTACCTTGATTGATGCTACCCCTAATCAAGGAAAGTCTCTGATTCTACTGCGAGGAACCTTGCTGGCTTTTTCTTTTTTTTTTTTTAAACACAGATATGCAAACAGAAACATAGAAATTAAGTATAAACAGTCATAGATTTGGCAATCAAATTTTGGCATTTTGCTTCTGAAACTGCTCATCAGGCTATCAGGTTATACTTCTGGGAAAGCAAGTGAACCAGCTATTAAAGAGAATTATTTCATAGGAACTACCATCTGCACGGGTGAGAAAACACAGGCCATGGCCTGCTGGGATCCTGAGATTTAGCACGACCCATAATTGTAATTTAGGGGAGAAGGGGGAGTAGACAGTTTGGAAAAGGAAAAACATAACTGCTCCTTCACTTCCCCCCCGGCTCCTGTTTTTTACACAGATCCAGAAATACTGGTAGAGAAATACGTAAGTCACCATATAGCACATTTTAACTGCTCATATACAAAGTATATTGAACCTTGGAACAAAAACCGAAGAGTAAATCAACTCCGTCTCTCATACTTACGGCTATCGTAACCACCGTGCGGTCTGCAAAGGCCGTCATTACCACTTTCTGCAAAATGTTTTCCTGTTAAAAAAATAACAGTCTGAATTTTCTCTGGACGACTTTCTGTTGCCACAATGTTTTGTCCCTAAGCACAATGTTCTGCTTTGCCTCCTCCGTTCTGAAAACGCACTCCTGAATCTGCAGAAGGGCTAACGCAGCAGTCCCCAGCAGGAGGCTGCTCTAGATGCTGTAGGTTTCTTCAAAACGCAAATAAAACTAAGTGATCAGCGACCAATTTCTTGCCAGGAAACCCAAGAGGAAAATGAAATCAAATGGGCATCAAAACGCTCACTTGTGTTATACCACAAACAGCATGTATTCAAAACGAACAAAACCCTAAAATGATGGTGAGTCAGGAAAGGTGAAAAAACTGAAATCCATGTAAAAAAAAATTGGATTTTGACCCAGAAAAGGACATTCCAGGAAGGAGCCAATTTTATTCTCATCACAAACCTCTGCTGTCATTATATTTTTAAAGATGTTCATGGGTAAAGATGCTGCCCCTCTCCTTGGAAATGCTGGAGATGATCTAAATGGCAATGTGGAGTTCTCTCAATCAAGTGACTCCATGCCACTTAATTAATATTCATATTCATCCCTCTCATCTTGGTGAAGTTTACAACTCCCAGTATTGCCAAACCTTAGGAATGAATACTGATTTTGATGTAGGTATGCGTACTTAGTAAAATGGTTTGAGTAGAGACTATTTTATTGCTTTAAAATAGGAAATGTTGAGAAGGCTACACAACTGGGAATAGGATCGTTGATTAGTCTTACTTAATAGAAATGACGTCAATTAGCATTTCCATATCTTAATATCCTTGAAACTATTTCCCTGTTTTTGGTAGTTTACCCACCTAAAGCATGGAACAAGAAAGTAACATGAGGTTGTGGCTCTTTTTCTGCTTTTGTCCTTTCTGTTGTCACAATTAGAGTATCAAGATAACTTTTTAAAAAGCTTCATTAATTGCTAGCTCATACACAGTTTGTGATTTAATGTGAACTTTTCCTCACTCACTCACAACCTTATAGACAGATCTTTCTTGGACATATTTGACATTTTATAATAATTTCTTTCATAAGTAAAGTTTCTGGTTTATTACCCATGGACATTCTGAGATGGCCATTATTAATTCTAGCTATTACTAATTCTAGTGAAACCTTCATCAACCAACTGCTTTATAAAACAGCAATTGGTTTAGTTATCAATCAGTTCTATTAAGTAGTGATTTGTATCCTTCATTTTAGAACTTCCATGGATTAATACTTGAACTCCAGGACAGTACTCTCATCAGGTATACTCTGGAATTTTACTATTTTGAGTACTTAAAATAATTGTTAATTTGTTGTATTTTTACTCGTAACAGGAAGTACTTTACAGCAGGTGTTTGATCTCTTTTACTGTGAGTCTTAATGTGGTATCACAGGTTGATGGAGAAAACAAGTGAGAAAACACTCAAAACAACAAACAGTACCTAGGAAGCAGAACCCAATTAGGAAAAAAAAACAATGTTCATTCAAGTTTCTCCAACCTGGCAATTGTAAAAGCTTCGTTACTGCCCTCACCGTGGCCATGTCGATGGACGCTGTTGCTTCATCCATGATGAGAATGCTGCTCTTGCGAACAAAGGCCCTGGCGAGGCAAAACAGCTGTCTCTGTCCAACGCTAAAATTCTCCCCACCTTCAGTGACAATGGCATCTAAATCGGAACAGTAGCATGAATTTCACTGAAGAAATGCTGCGAACATTTTCCTCGGGCACAGTGAAAAACACCTTGTCATGTCCTGTAACACAGGCTGGACATGATTGGGTGCTGATGTAAAGATTTCATTTTGGAAAGGTCAAGAAGAGTTTTACTTTGGGAAAATGAAGATGAACTAGCACCTTCGTATTTTCGACAACAGAAGGTGAATTACTTCCTTATATTAGGATACAAAATTTTGCTAAATATTTAGAAGACTGGAAGACCATGGCGATTATTTAATATGACTTTCTGGGGTCCAGAGAGATCACATAGCTAATTCGTGGTACAGCGTGATAAGAAACAGAATTTTCTCAACTCCAATTCCAGTTCTCTTTCTAGTACACTATCTCACTAGAATATAAGCTCCAATGATGTGTTTGTTTTTGTTCATCAACATATCCTGAGCATTTATTATGTTATCCAACACAGCAGTCGAATAAAACATTATTGCATGGATAAATAAATGCTATAGCCTTTCCTTTCTTTTTCCAGCTACACTTCATAACCTATACGATTGTGAGTTTAAGATAAATTCTTTCTCCAGAATGGTTCTTTCTCTGTCACCATTTGTCAGAAATTGTATTACTTTTGGGCCTGAATTTATGCCAGCAATTGTTTGAATACATGTTTAATGCCTTACACAGGTGGCCAAAACTTTTATTACAGCAGGAAGTAGAAAACATCTTCAACAAGCTGAAAATTATATTACATAAATGAAAGAAATACCCTCCTCCTGGAGAAGAAAGTGGCCACCATGATGGAGAGCTGCCTGCTCCCGAATGGTTCCAAGCACTCTTGGAACAGAACAGCCTTTCAGCCTTGTGCTTCTCCACTTCCTGTGTGAGCGAGCATGTAGGCCACGCAAGCAGGACTGACTCTGAGGAAATATTATGATTAAACTGCCCACCAAGGTTGAGCAGACTGAAGGAAGATGTGTACTAACTGGAATATTCTCAAGTGCTCACAAAGGACAGAATTCCTTATTGGGTTCATCCTGCTCCTGATGCAATAGGATTAGCTTTTCAAACACCTTCACACTCTCTAGGAGGTTATTTTAAGTAGAAGGGGGTTTAACAACAGAATTACATGATTCTAGCATAAAATATAGAGATAGGTAGAGTTAATTGCCTGTATAAAAAATAACTTATTTAGATGACTTACCTAGACCTCCTGGTAGAGATTTGACCATATTCTTCAGCTGAGCGATTTCTAGAGCTTCCCAGAGTCTGTCATCTGTGCATTTACACTCTGGATCCAAATTGAATCTGTAGGAGAAAACATTTCTTAGTCAAAAATAAAGTAAAAATAGAGGAACTTTTATGTGTGTCTGTGTTTCCTGTTTTTCTTTCCCTAGAATGTAAGTTCAAAGAGAACTAAGACTGTTTGGGTTACTGCCGTGTCCCCAGTGGTCAGAACAGTGCTCGGGACAGAGTAGGCAGTCAGTCAGGCTTGATGAATGAATGAATGAGTGCATGGCCTTAATAACCTTAGCATCAACACGGATCTCTAAAGAAAAAAGTGCTTATCGATGATACTGTTGGTAAGTTTATATACATGAAATGATACGATCACATTCAATACTGACCCACTTCATATTATGGTTAGGGAACCTAGATAATGTCTAGGAAAATATCTGTGCAGAACTGGTGCTAAACACACAAATCTATATGCTAACATATTGCTGCTTTAGAAGAGCTGCACAGCACCCATCACAATAGAAGTCACTATGGCGTTGCTGAAGAACGTGACACACCTAAAACTTTCAAGTGAAGTTATTTGGCAGCTGAAACTCGAGCAATCTTACATGCATTTTCACTTGGAGATAAGGAATAATTAGTAAAAGGAGGTGGAAAATACTTCTTTGTAATCAAGCAGATGTCAGATGGGAGCAAGAGAAAACAAAGGTTGGAAGGAATGACAAGCCTGTCCTGGAGGATACTGGAATGAGGCAAACTTCAGTTGAAATGGCAGTTCTACCACTTAGGAGGTGTATGAACTTGGACAAGATGCAACTTCTCTGAATTTCAATATCTTCCTCTGTAATATGGGACTATTAATATGTATCCGAAAGCAATTCTGGGAAGAATCAAAATCATCAGACAGAATATTTCATCTTACCATTTTGATTATATCATTTTACACCTATTCGGAAAATATTTCTCTGAGTAAAACCCTCTTATGAGTCAAAGGGTAAAACTTGCACATAGGTTTGGGCTGATAATATCACCTACCTAATAGAACCGCTGAATAGTATTGGATCCTGCAGAATAATTGAAAGTCTAGAACGAAGTGTGTGCAGTGGCAGTTTAGAAATGTCTATTCCATCAATGACAATCTTTCCTGTTAAAGAGAAACAAAAATTATAAGCCTGTAGTAAAATCGCAAATAAAATAATATCTATTTACAAATTGGAGGTACGTAGTTCAGGCTTGAATTCAGAAGAGAACAATTTCCATTTAAGTATCAAAAACACGCTTACATGTCTCTAAGAAGAACATGCATTTTGGTGATGTTTGTCTCATGTATTTTCTGCTAAAGGAATTTTCAGTTTTTATTCAATTTATGCAGGTTATATAAACCAAAGTATTCTTTCCCCTTCTGAAGAAGAATGGGTCTTCTTCCTTTGGATATTCCTTTATCTTCCTGTCTTGTTTTGTTTTGTTTTTTCCTTTATAGAACTTGTCATATCTGATATTCCGTACACTCTTTTTTACAAAGATTTATTTATTTATTTCTCCCCATCCCCTCATTGTTTGTACTTCCTGTGTCTGTTCATCTTCCTTATTGCTTTACGAGGCACCGGGAACTGAACCTGGGACCTCTGATGTGGGAGCAAGGTGCCTAATTGCTTGAGCCACCACTGCTCCATGCTTTGTTGTGTCTCATTATGATTTTTCTTCTTGTATCTCTTGTTGCATCACTTGCCATGCCTGCCTGTCCCATCAGCTCGCTGTCTTGCCTGTCTTCTTTAGGAGGCACTGGGAACCTCTGCTCTCTATTGTGTCTCTCTATATGTTTATCCTTTTGTGTCTCTTGTTGCATCATCTTTCTGTGTCAGCTTGCCACACCTCACGTCACACCAGCTCACTGTCTTCTTTACGAGGCACAGGGAACCAAACCACAGACCACCCATGTGGTAGGCAGGGGCTGAATCACTTGAGCCACATCTGCTTCCCTCCATATACTTTTTTATAATTATTATTTTTTTATTTTTAAAGAAGCTTTTGATTACATAAATGTTACATAAATAAGGGATTCCTATATGCCCCACTCCCCCTGACGCACACTTTCTCATATCAACAACATCCCTCATTTGCTACAATTTTTAAAAAAGGATTTATTTATTTATTTACCCTCCCCCCCTGCCCTGGTTGTCTGTTCTCTATGTCTATTTGCTACGTGTTCTTTGTCCACTTCTGTTGTTGCCAGTGGCACGGGAATCTGTGTTTCTTTTTGTTGTGTCATCTTGTTGTGTCAGCTCTCCATGTGTGCAGCACCATTCCTGGGCAGGCTGTACTTTCTTTTGCGCTGGGCGGCTCTCCTTACGGGGTGCACTGCTTGCGCGTGGGGCTCCCCTATGCGGGGGACACCCCTGCGGGGCACATCACTCCTTGTGTGCATCAGCACTGTGCGTGGGCCAGCTCCACATGGGTCAAGGAGGCCCAGGGTTTGAACCGTGGACCTCCCATGTGGTAGACGGATGCCCTAACCACTGGGCCAAGTCCGCTTCCCCATTTGCTACAATTGATGAGCATATACTGAAGCATTGCTACTAACCATGGATTACAGTTTACCTGTATAATTTTGTAGGTTATTACAAAATATACAATGGCCTTTATCCATCACTGCAATGTCATACAGAACAACTCCAATGTCCTGAAAATGCTACATATACTTTTTCTTATCTTTTTTATTGTCTCTCCCCAGCTAGCATATAAGCTCCTTGAAGACAGAGATTTTTCTCTCTCTAGTCACTGCTGTATTGCTTGAAGAGTATAATGCATTAAAAATAGGAATGTAAATTATACTTATGCAACCTTCATGTTCATTCCTAAACTTGAGAGATTCACTGTATCATATTACTTTTGTGCAAAGACAACATTGCCCTGTGAGTTGAGTGTACCAGGCTCAGAATGGCAACTGTAGTCTCTTTACTAGCTGGATGTAGATTCAAGAGCAGCAGTGATGATTAGTTTAAACTGTCTTTTAGGAGTAAGGCATTATCTGTAGAAATTTTAATAGCTGAAAGCTATTAAAAAGAAAACATTGACATGCTCAATGGGATCTGAAAACATGTACTTGGACTCATGAGGATCAAACTAATCTAATTTGATCAGTTATAAAAACAGGTATTTAATGGAAATTGTCAATTAACTTTGGATCATGTAATTGCCTTATAATACAAATCCCACTGAAAATCATTAAAATATCTGAATACTACAATTAGCCACAGAAGAACAATCCTTTAACCCAGTGGCAGATGCTTTCTGTGGTCCAAATCTAAATCCCAAAGGGGCTTTGTTGTTCATAAACTGATCTCCTTGTCTCTCAGAGCTGTTGGGTGGATTAAATTAAATGATATAAACTTTCAAGTACAATAAAAACACAAAGGACTATAAGAGTCACCATAATTATTACAGGTAATAATGGTGAGCCATTCCTTGAGCTGGTGGTCAAGTACTTGGCTGGATCCCCGTTTATTCCAGGTAGCTGTGTGCTGGCCTCTTTATAGACCATTGATAGACTAAATAATGTGACTATTTTTCCTAGAGCAGAGATTCGATTATTTCCATGCTCTTATGTGTAATATTATTAATTTTTCAGGTACATACATATTTTTGCATGCTGTTAACATGTGCTTGGCACTTCACACCAAAGATTGTTCCTCGTAAAATGTTCAATGTCATTAAGCCATGTTATTAAGATATTAAGAGTCATGTACCAAAACTAAACATGCAGAATACCCATCCTCTTCTAGTATTTCCATTGCTGGGAAGAGATAGATATTTCGTATGAGGGAAGTAAGGCACTCCACAAATTCCTACATCTTCCTTCCTCTTGAATTCTTGTCTTCCTTCCCATCTACTGCTATTCAAAGTGGGTGGCCTTGTTTCCATTTTACCTGTTTATTACGATTCTTTAGTAACAATCTCTAGAGGTGAGTTTAGGGCTCAAAATTCCCCCAATTCTATATTCTTTCTTTATTCCTGGGTTGTTTATTTCAGATATCTTCCTCAAACCATGACTGATAGGATACGAAGTCTTTAAAAATAGTTGCTTTTTCACTTCTGCAAAATCAGGTATATTGGTGGTAGTGTATTTGTTTAAGGGAAGAAATTTTAGTTAGAAACTTACCATCGAATATATCCACCATTCTGAAGAAAGCCAGGGATAAAGAGGACTTCCCACTGCCAGTGCGACCACATATGCCCACCTGGAAGAGCAACTGTCACTCAGAGAGGAGAGACTCAGATGAAGGACAGAAATGGGCAGAATTGTTAAACAAAATACCAGATGGGACCACGATTCTATTTAAGCAGTTACACTCAAATAATCACTTAGACATAGGCTTTCTTCTCAGATACTGCTTAAATATTATTGTTATTATTCCATTCTAACCCTTCAGATTTCCATGCTGTTGGGTTGTTTTACTTTTGTGACTCAATTTTTGCATTTAGGATATTGCCGGTCTAATAAATAAACTACTTCATTTTTTTTTTTCACCTTAGCAGTGAATTTTATAACAAAAAGCAGGAAGAATCCATTTTTCCCCCCTGCACATTCATTCTTTTTACAACAACGGAAATAAATCATATTAGGAACAGAGCTGGTACTGATGCAATCATTCCCAGAGACATGTATGCCATGAGCCCAAAATTAAGATCTTTATGGGAGACTAAGGAAAGCAAGAAGACCTGCAGAGCATGTATTTCACTCTGATCCTGTCTTTTCCTTTTCTTTTTTATGTAGATAACTTGACCTGTAAAGCCTAGGGAATATTCTAGGAGTCCAGGGAGATAGAATACACTTGGCTGGAATGTATGAAGGGCTTAGGTGGTACCAGCGAGACTTTGTGTATGAAATAAATCAAATGCCAGTTGAATTCCATACCTTTTGTCCTGGTTTGATGTAAGCCTTGACATGCTTCAGAACAGGTTTCAAATTATTTTCATATCTGACACACAGATCATGAATCTTGATCTCTCCTTCCTGTGGCCAATGTTCTGGAACTTGAGAAGGATCTGAGGGGTGGGGTGGTGATACGTAGATGGATGGATGGGTGGATGGACAGAAAGAAAATCATGCATGCTTATATACATATACATATGCTTATTTATTTAAATCTTTTTCTAAATTTGAACTCAGATTTTTAAAAATGTAAACCATTTAGTGAGAGCCTCTTGATCCCAAACTAGTATCTTTCTGCTTTATTTAGCATTAACTAGCATCAGGTCTCCTCCATGTACCTTTGCTGACTTCCATTCAAAGTGAACATAGTCTGTTTGTTCACTGACTCTCTTGTTCAGTTTGTCATCAATATCTGAGTGCCTAAAAGGTGAGGTACAGGGCTGTGATGCCGGGAACACGCCTCAAGGTGCACACTCTCCCGGGGGAAACATACAAGTGAATCAGCATCTGTGGGGCTGTGTGGGAGTCACAGGATGGAGGTAAACCCAGGTGCTCTGGGAGCAGGTAGTGGTAACCTGAGAGCTCTAGGAGGATTTCAGGAGCAGATAGGGCCTCAGATGAATCATAAAGGCTGAGGGATGGGGGAGCTTGTTTCAAACATATATACAGAGAGAGGAATAGAGATGAAAACATAGGATGTTTACGCACCTAGAGTAAAAGTGGGATGAGTGGGTGATAAGAGATGAGATTAGGTCAGGGGCAAGGGTCTCCTGGCCTTAGCTAAGGAATTGGTCTTTGAAGGCTAGACAGCTGTTGAAGGATTTAAGGAAAGGAATGCATTTTAAGCATGAGATTTGCATTTAAGAAAGATTAGTCTGATCTCAATACTGAATTTCAAGCCAGTTTCTTTCTGCAAAATTGGGAACTTCAGTCAGGGCTTTAAGATGCAAGTTTCTGGACTAGATATCTAAGTTAATAAGGTTCAGAGCAGTAATTAATTTAATAAAGCTCCAATAACTTCTTAATTGTCATTAAATATTATTAAATCCTATTCCTTTGGACTCTGAATCCAAGACTCCATAATCCTATCTTTTCAGGGAGATACAATTAAGCAAAGTCAAGATGAGTGGGGATTCTCTAGATAGTGAAGTGGAAAACAAAAGCAATGTGCTCCACATATAACAGCTATTTGTTTTAAAACAAATATATACACAAAACAAAATAATATTCTGAACAATACCCATGGTGCCTTCATAGTTCTCGGACTCCATAGTCAAGAAACTGTTCACTTTCTTCACTGCACCCATTTGGACCTCCAGATCAGCCAAGTTCCTCACAACCCAATTCAAATAATTGGTTATCTGTGTCAGGTGACAAGAAGATCAATGCATTTAAAATTCAGCATTTTCGTTGTAACCCCTGGCTAGTTTTGGATAAGATGACTTGGAGAGTAAGTGCACATCGTGTTGTACAATTCAAGAGTGCTCCTGGATATCAGAGACCAGAGGGGACATCCCGGGATAGAGTCAGCAAAGCTGCCTGCTTTTCTTCAAATGTCCTTAAGTGTCAGTTTTATGAACTGTCCTCTGATTTCCTTATCTACCGAGTATTTCTATTCACCTTTGTGCTTATTTTATTTACATTTCCATTCGTTTTAGTGAATTTAGTGTTCCCAGCTGGGTTGTGAGCAATTCAGGACAGGGAACCCAAACAGCCTTGGAGGTGCTCTGACCATGGGATTTGAGGAATTTTTAAAAATTGGTTCATAATAGCAGAACCAAATCCAAGATGGCGAATCATGCTGGGTTTGGGCCCAAATCTACTATTCGTGGAAGGATTATCTTGTTTTGAATTTCAAACTTCTCCCCCAACATCCAGGAATAAGAGCTGATAACTATGGAAAGTATCTCCAACACTACACAGAGAGTGAGAAATCCTCACCCATACCTACCGTCAGTGCATACAGAAGACCTAAGCCCACCAATCCAGAATTGGATGACCCACTAATGGAGGCAATAGATGCAGTGAGGACAATGCAAGCTCCCAGATAATCCTAAAAAGGAAGAAGAGAAAAAGGTAGAATATCATTCCCAAATTCTTAAACCCAAGGTCACAATCAACTTAGAGAAGAGGCCATGAAGAGAATGCATGCCATTCCATGTGGGTCCCATGAAGTTTCAGAGAAAAGCCACCTAAGATACTGAAGAATGACAACTCACAGTATTAGAAGTGGAACGGAAACTGATGCAGGGCTCTCATTATATACATGAAGACATGGGTTCAGAGAGGTTATTTAATTGCCAGAAATTAAACTGCAATTTGTGGCAACCAGGATCAGAAATAGGATTTCTTCCCGCCCCCTGCCCCCCCTACAGCACTGTGTGCCTACAATGTGGACCAGACAAATAATTATTTTTGGATATGATTTCCTAGCTAGGATTTCATGTGTACTTATGTCCAGGTTGTAATTAGCTCCGATGTGTGCTATGGCAAGATTTGCAGGGATCTGACACTGGTTACTTCGTAGAGATTTGGATCTGTAAGATGCGAAGCTGCTGAACTTATTGTTAACTATCTGGGTTCAGAGCCTGGGACATTAAATCTACAGGTTTCAGGTAAATATGAATGAGGGCTGTATTTGTCCATAAATTAGAAGTACAGGTATAACTTGAAGTATCTGAATTATCTAGGACTCAAGACAAACTCTTACAAAATTTAAAAAAACCCATCAAGACCAACCTTTGACTTAAATAAGAGGTAGGGGCCATCTGTCCATTTTCTAACTGAGAGATGAGGGACATTTGTTCATTTCCAAACACCTTTTTTTCCTTCCATTTCCCAGCATTCATGGGTTACTGCTTTACACCTTAATACTTTTCAGGTTGATGCGTGACATGTCCAAGAAGCAGGTAGAATTTTAGGCACTGGCACTTTCTGAAATTATCTCAAGTCTCACTCCCTTCTCTAGCTAGATACATCTCTGGGTCCCTCAAATAAAAAACCACTAAACAGATGAGACTTTAATGACATCAGTGGAGTGTTTAATAGGCTGAAGTAAAAGAATGAAGTTTCTCAAATTAGTGCATGTGAGTGTCTTCCTGCAGCTTTGGAAAATAGCTCCAAAGATGAAATGTTTAGTAGAACAATCAATGAACTCCCTTTGAGACAGAGATCTGGGTTCAAACGCAGTGCTGCCAATTACTAACTAGGGAGCTTGGGCAAATACTTTATCCCCACTGAGACATGGTTTCCTCTTTGGAAAACAGAAATGTTGAAGGAAATTCAAAGTTGAATATCAGTTAGATTTCTCCACTTCCATGTGTTAGGATGTATTTTCACATGTTGGAAGCAAGCTTAAAAATTTGTGCGCATCATAAAACATAAAAGGTTGAAAAGAGCACTAGAACAGAATTCCATATCAATTCCCATGATCTTTGCAGAGGAGGAAAAAAAAGGAATAATTTAGGGTTAATCCCTTGAGGCAATAAATTCCATGGAGGTAGTAAATACTTCCTTGATGGCTTCTTCTGATGTATCCATTTGTTAAGAACCTGCGCATCACATTTAGACAGTTCTTCTTCTTTGCCCTTTATTTGAAGCAACAACTACATGGATGGAAAACTTAGCCAGTTTGGGCTGCTCATTTGTGGTTGCTTAATGCGACCACACTCCCAAATACTTCTAAAATTTTTACAGCCGTATCAATTTTTTTTTCCCTTTCAGCCCTCTTGCATAAAGTTAAAACTTTGGTAGTTATTGTTATAAAAATTCCTATTATGTTTTCTAAAAAGACTCATACAGGGTTTCTGGGCTAAGTCCCAGAAAGTATGTTAGCACCAGAGGACACTTCCGGCACGGCCACTCCTGGCTTGATGTAAAGAACATGCCTCTTGGCCTTGGTGAAATTAATGAGGGCGATATCTACTTAAGGGTTTGAAGCTGGGCACTTCAATCAGTTTCTATTCTCTGATTCCCCCACAGCTAACCTCACTGGAGAGAAGAGCCTCATTCATTTCATTGATTCTTTTAAAACTATAAATTGAGTCATACAACTTCACTGATCACTTTCCGAATGCACGTATCATACATTCAGACTCTGGTGGTTGACAAGGCGTTGCCGTGATCTAGAGCCTGGATTCTAGACCCCACCTTCCCTGGCCTGATGTGAGATTCCTTTCTTGCTCCACCCACACTGGCCTCCTTCCTGCTCTTGCGAACACCCCAACTTTGTTCACACCATTGCTTTTGCCTGAAATTCTTGTCCCACAGCTCTCTGGACCCCGAAGCCTTCTCATCACCTGAAGGTCCACTCGTCCATCACCTCAGGAGATGTCCTTTTCTCTTGAGCCCTGCCCCAGGCTGCAGGTGTCCCTATTCTGTTAATCTTCTTTGTTTTCCTCAGGTCCTGACAGCTGTCTGGAGCGAGCATATCTTAATGTTTCCATGTTCATTATCTACCAACTCTCTCTAGACTCCAAGTCCCTTGAGGTCAGGGTTCTTGTTGGAGCTCTTACCACACTATCTCCAGCACCAGCAGCATGCCAAGTACATTGCAAAGGCTCAGTAATTCTTTACTGAATAATAGACTGGATGAATCCAGCCCTTCCCAAGACAGTGCCTGAGTTTTTCTGTGAGCCAAATAAGGCTCCCAAATCAGGTCTTCTCCTGACTTTGCTTTTAGGATTTCTAAAGAATCATTTCATTCTCTAGCAATCCTTTTTCCAGACTTCTATGAGGTAACAAGTAAAAACATTACACAGGGAAGCAGACTTGGCTCAATGGATAGAGCATCCGCCTACTACATGGGAGGTCCAGGGTTCAAACCCAGGGCCTCCTGACACGTGTGATGAGCTGGCCCATGCACAGTGTTGATACAGGCAAGGAATGCCGTACCACACAGGGGTGTCCCCTGTGTAGGGGAGCCCCACGTGCAAGGAGTGCACCCTGTAAGGAGAGCCACCCAGTGCGAAAGAAAGCGCAGCCTGCCCAAGAATGGCGCCACACACATGGAGAGCTGACACAAGATGATGCAACCAAAAGAAACACAGATTCCTGGTGCCACTGATAAGGATAGAAGTGGTCACAGAAGAACACAGCGAATGGACACAGAGAGCAGACAAGTGGGGGAGGGGGAGGTGGAGAAAGAAAGAAAGAGAAAGGGAGAAAGAAAGAAAGAAAGAAAGAAAGAAAGAAAGAAAGAAAGAAAGAAAGAAAGAAAGAAAGAAAGAAAGAAAGAAAGAAAGAAAGAAAGAAAGAAAGAAAGAAAGAAAGAAAGAAGTCTAAAAAAACAAAAACGAAAACATCACACAGGTGCATTTTTGATGAGGTGGGAAGTCTCACTGCACGTTTTATGATTTTTTTCAAGTTTTAGTTCTCTTTACAAAGAGTGAATCTGAACAGGACTAGAGAGGCCAAAACAACAAAATAATCATTGAGTCTAAATAAATGGAGGTTAGGCAGTAGGCCTAATAAACTGTTATAAGGGAACTGTATACTCATTTTCTCTCTTTCTCCTTCTCTGTCTCCCACTCACCCCCCTCTCTCTGTCTTTAGTTGAATTTAACTTACTACAGAAGTCTTTGTGTTTCATGTTGGGCTCTGGGATTCACCAGTTGTGTAGAACTAAGTCATAGATTCAACTAGATGATAATTTTCACCTTTTCCTATTGAATCAAACTACCCAAATCAATGGCAATTCTGGTAACATGTAGGCAACCTTACCCTGGCAATAGACCCATCAACAGACGTGAAAACAGATGAAGTGAGGGAAGGATGAAAGCTGACCAAGGAGTTGGTGTCAATGTATACTTTCCTGACCTATTTCATGTGGCTAATGTTTTCAAAACTACACGTTAATTTTTTAATATGATCATTAGACACCTAATAATTAATATTTAATCATCAACTCAATAATTAAAAATATGCCAAAATTCAATATAAAGATGAAATTATAGACATTATTTTCGACAACTCAACAATAAGGAATAGCTTTTTGAATTTCATTTATAGCAATTTTTATGCACATTTCCCTTTTAGGAGATGTATTAAATTTCAAAATGAAAAAGTACTATCTACTAATTTCAAATAGACATGAGAGCTGAAATGCCAACATGTCTGTACTTCAGTATCTATAAGAAAGCTATTTTATTTATCATAAAATGTTATTTTATCCTTTTTTAAAAAAATGCTATTCATGTTGTCTTTTAGTTATACTAACTAAATACTTTTCAACTTGCTTCTGGCTTATTACTTCTGCTCAAATTTTTTTTTCTGGAAATTTAAAATTTCTTGGAGGTATTTGATAAGAATTTCACCTTGATCTGCATGAGCGAGAAAGCTCCTTTTTGCACAATGTTTATCAGGAAATTTGATAGCAAAATCTCTAAATTTCAATGATTTCCCTTCAAATAGTACAGTAGTAGACAAGTATGAAATTGATAATATAAAAGCCATATGTTAGCCTTACAATTTCTACTTCCTTAACCATTAAACCAACAAATTTAATGAAATTACACTTGGTTCTATAGTTATACCTTCTTTCCTTTCCTCTGCAAATAAGTAAACAGCAAGATGACTTAAATATATTTAAAGAATCAACAGAGCAGATAATTTGAGTAACTCACACACAGGGCCATGAACAGCGCTTCAGCTGCTGCTAGACTTTACACACGTTACCCAATCAACTCCGTGGTAAAAGACTCCACCCAAAAGGACACAATACAACGTGAGATTTGATTTAGGAAACAGAGGCTCCTGCATACATGAATTACCTACTTTCATAAAGGGCCCAGACACAGGACTTTGAATCTGTATAAGGAAGAATTTTAACTTCCATTAACTTTGTGATTTCAACACTCTCCTACAGAAGAGGCCCATTTGGTTCCCAAGTCAAGCTACATATGACCTAGAAGAGAGGCCTCTTGTCAGATTTCTAGAGAGTCAATGATTCCATATATGGGATTCCAATGAAAAATGCAATTCTCTACAAATCAGACTTACAAAGAGTGAACAGGGAAGCGGATCTGGCCAAACAGATAGGGCATCCGCCTACCACATGGGAGGTCCAAGGTTCAAACCCAGGGCCTCCTGTCCCATGTGATGGGCTGGCCCACGTGCAGTGCTGACGTGTGCAAGGAGTGCCATGCCACGCAGGGGTGTCCCCCACGTAGGGGAGCCCCACACGCAAGGAGTGTATCCCGTAAGGAGAGCCGCCCAGCGCAAAAAAGTACAGCCTGCCCAGGAGTGGTGCTGCACACACAGAGAACTGACGCAAGATGACACCACAAAAAGGCACACAGATTCCCAGTGCCGCTGACAAGAATACAAGTGGACACAGAAGAACACACAGTGAATGGACACAGAGAGCAGACACCTGGGGGGGGGGAGGGAATGGGGGGAGGAGGGTGAGAAAGAAAGAAAGAAAAAATAAATCTTCAAAAAAGTAAAAAAAGAGTGAATGGCAGCCGAACCATGAAGGACCTCACATAGCCTCAGCGATACATATTTATGCCACCACTGAGTGTCTGGGAAAAAAATACTAGGGCTTCTCAAATTACGAGAACAGTGTACACCTGTATATTACAGAGTAATGGGTACAGTTGGGGTTGCCCACAAAACAGCTCTCCACCATTTCACCAGGTAGACTCGCTTAGGAGCACTCGTGGGAATATTTTCACTGTGGCCTGTTGACGCTAAAGACTTTTTTTTTGGCTTCTGCCATTTAGTTTCTTTTATCCTCTCGCCACACAGCAAGACAAAACCTTGGAAAGACAGCCTTTAGATAAAGTTACACAACTTTTGCAAGCGGGAACACCGATGCCAGAGAACTGGAATTGTTTAGCGTCGAGGGAGGAAGAGAAAACGCCGTGCTGAGAAAAAGAACGCAAGCAGCCTCGAAGGCTGGGCTCAGAGACACGCTGCTCGCGACCTCAGCCCACTCCACTTGGCACCCAGGAGAAAAACACTCCCTGCTGCTGCCAGAACAACCTGGGTGGTCACGGGCCAGCCAAATTATGTTATTCTTTTAGACTCTTGTCCTTTTTTGAGTTGTGCCTGTTATGACCTTTATTTTTTATGTTACTTTTTCCATCTCAAAATGACTATGAAAGGAATATGGTGGGCAAAGCTAAACCTTCCATAGGGAAAAGTGTTTACCCAGAGGAGGTGGGAACTCGTGATTGTCTTAACTCTTACTTAACATGAACAGGGAAAGAAGGGAGACATATATATATTTTTTTAATTAGGTAAAAATTGGGGTGGGGCTCTGAGATCTCTCCAAATCCAGCACGAGGTGTTTTTAGTCCCATTTCCCACTGCTGCTTCTCCTTGGGAGTCTGTCAACAGAAGTCAGTGGAATTACTTTGGAGAGCTAGAATTGGGAATGAAGAGAAAAGGGAGGGAAAAATAGCCATCGTAAGCTATGGCATCAAGTTTTCTCCTCTTTCTCTCCATCATGGTGCTGAGTCCAAGAATCAGAGTGGATGAGATCCCGAGGTCTGGTACAGGAAATCCTGCTTGCCTCTGATTTATGCCCAATGTACTGAACGTCCTTGTACCATTTTTTTTTTTTTGTTTCTATTCTGGGAACTCCAGGAATACTTGTAATAAGAAGATATTTATGTTAATTTACTTAGTACTATGGCAAAGAATAGGGGAAAGAGGTCATTGCGTTGAGTCTGTGAATAAGATCATTGCAGATTTGGAGGACCAGATAGAAGTTTTCATTACTTGTACAACGACAGCCCAAAGTTTAAGTCTCTTGGATGAACTCCTATCAACTCTAGTACTAATGACAGGCTCCTATAGAACGGTCAGAAGAGCCATGTGTAGGGAAACCACAACAGAGTTCAACTCTCTCACCCTGGGGAGAATAAATTCCAAAGTACGGTCCACTGGCAAAGCACCAAACTCCTGAGCTGTCTGCCCTGACTATAGTGCCTGGATGTTTCCAGAGCCCTCAGGAGCCCCACTATTTGGGGTAGTATCTACTTTGGCAGTCAATGAGATCCTGCTGAGATGTGCATAAGCATAACTGCTGGAATGACCATCTGACTCACTTTGAAGTCTCTTAGCCATATAAACTCATTTGTCTTTACCTTTCCCCCCTTTTGGTCAAGGTCTTTTTCCAATTGCACGGCTAGTTGGTGCTTGGTAGTAATCCCTTGTTGCCAGGGAGGTCCATCCCTGGGAGTCATGTCCAGTTCATTGGACTCACCCAGTACAACTAACAAGGAGATGATGATGGGCAACAACCAAGGAACCAAGAGAGTCGACAACTGCAAGAGTGTCCCATCCATCTGCCCTATGGGATCGAAGCCCCTTCTCAGGTAGAGGCTGAGAGGGCATCATCATCCCAGAATCCTCAGGATAGGGGAATGAACTATGGACTAGAGTAGACTTATTGGTACTCTACTATAGACTTATTGTGATTCTAGCAATGGAAGAACTTATAGCATTGCTGTGGAGGCAGTGGCCCCTGTGAGTTCTGAGGTCAGGGAGAGGGAAAACAGGTGTAATTCGGGTACATTTTCAGGACTTGAGAATTGTCCTGAATGACATTGCAACAACTGATGCAGGACATTATGTATCTTGCCATAACCTACAGAATTTTGTGGGAGAGAGTGTAAACTACAATGTAAACTATAATCCTGTGTTCCTCAACTGTAATGAATGTACCACACTAATGAAGGGTGTTGTTAATGTGGGAGAATGTGGGAGGTGTAGGGAGTGGGGCATATGGGAATCCCCTCTGTTTTTTCTGTATCATTTATGTAATGTAAGTATCTTATATATATATATATATAAAAGAGAGCTACAAATAAGTTAAGAACTATTACTGTGCTGGGTGGTAATAAAGCTGCAGCAGCAGTGGAAAGGCAAAAGAGCTGCAGACTGGAGACTGGCAAGCACAGAGCTCCAGCTAACTGAGGGACAAGACAGGAAACTGCTAATTCTAGGTACTGTTTTATGATAATCCACAATTAATATTAAAAGAGGCTTAAAATGCTCTGGAATGGGAGGCATTCTTATTTTAAGGAATCCCAAATTTCTTTGAAAAATGGCAGGTACTAAGATGCACTGTAGCAAAACTAGAGAAAAATAAAAGATTGGCTGAATCGCTTTCCTCTTATTCTACTGAGTTGTTTGATTTGGCCTTGAATTAGTACAACTATGTATGTAATTTTATAAAACAACATGTGGAATATATTGAGAGTATGAATATATATGTGGGCTACAAGGGCATAGAGGAATTTTGCTTTGAAATATACATTTCTAATATAGATTGATATATCATGGAATAGAATGTCTTGAAATTATATTGCTGATGTCTGCTATTAATAACTTTAACTGAATATTTCTTAGAACACCTAAACAGCATGCTGATCAGATTATCTATGCTTTTTTGGTCCAATGTAATATCTTGCTTCTATTTCATTTAGTATATGTACTTTAAAACCCATCTCTAATTGTTTAAAGAATGACTATCTCATATTAAAGAAAAAAAAACGATGCAGGGGAGAGTGGGTTAGCTCTGGTTGAGTGCCTGCCTTCCATGTACATGTCCTGGGTTCAATTCCCAGTACCTCCCCAAAACCAAAACAAACAAAAAATGATTTAGAAGGCAGAATATTTACAGCTGTGGGATTCCGAGAGCAGGTCATGTCTTGGTTTCTAAGATCCTGTATCTCAACCGACATATTTCTGCCACAGGATTCAGTTATTTGGAACTGACGTTGTGCCTCCAGTGATGTGGACATGTCCATGGGAGCACAGTGGTAATGAGGTCATTTATATGCATACAATATACAGAAAAGGCGGTCATTTGCTTAATCTACTAATCACTCCTACTGTTGCATATAGAGACAAGTGTTGGTGTGTGTGTGTACGCGTGTGTATGTGCAGGTGTGCATGCTCAGAAGCTTACTGACACGCAACCAGAACAGATGGAGGAGACAAATCACACATAGGGCCTGGGCTTGACGGCTCGCAGATAAGCCTGGCACTCTGCAATAAATTACCAAAAGCTTCACCCCAAAATTCACATTCACCCAGCAGAAATAGAAGCAAAAGACTCTAATATCTTTGTATTCGTTTTAAGGGAGAGTTTTCATAATGGGGCTAGAGCCAATCTTGGAAGGACTGTAATACGTACAAAAAGCAAGGAGAAGATGTAAAACAAAATGTCGGTGTTTTCTTTAGGTTACTGTCAATGGAACTGGGTTTTTAAAATATCCAGGTAGGGCTGACTTCCTTTTCATACGGGGGTTAAAATCAGGGGTTGTGAGTCAAATTCGACCAAAGCATTCTGAGTTTGACTGCTGTTCCTAATTCTTCCTGACCTCCTTTTCTCGGCAGCTTAGAGCTCTAATGTCGCATCTTCTGGCTGGGAGAAGAGAACACAGGGTTTGCCTGAAGATTCGCATTCACCACTTGTCCACAAACCTGATGGCAGGACGTGCTAAGGGGGCGAAACCAGAGTCGCTAGACACCTCAAGTCCAGAGCAAACACACTTGCCCCCTAAAAACACGCTTGATCTCCGAGTGTGGGGAGATCAGATGCAAGGTAACTACTACCACGTTTTTCCTTGTGATTTCAGGGCATGCTTTCATTAAGCTATTTCATCATTAATACTCTTACTCGGATATAAAGTTTTTTCCCCCTTAGAGAAAATAGAAATTAAAAAAAAAAATCTAGCAGCTTAAAAACAAGGTTTTGTAGTCTAAATAAGGACTGGGAATACTACTTTGGCTTTATTATAAATCCAGAGTAACGTTCACCTGCCTTTATTTTTATTTATTAATTTTTTAGGAGGTACTGGAGATTGAACCCAGGACCTTGTACATGGGAAGCAGGCACTCAACCACTGAGCTACATCCGCTCCCCAACGAGAGTTGGTTTTTGTTGTTTTCTTCATGTGTGTGTTTGTTTTTAGGAGGTACCGGGGACTGAACATGGGACTGCGTACTGAGAAGCAGGTGCCCAACCATTTGACATACCTCGCTCCTGCCTGCCTTTATATTATCTATAGGTAATTCAGGAGAAACACTGCCCTACCCCCTCTCAAACTCCACAGCTACCTGGAAGGGATTTCCTCTCAGCAGCCAAGGCTTCTCTCTAAAATGTGTGACATGTAATTGTGTTATGCAGTGAATAATTTCTACCTAATAAATAAAATAGTGACAGTCTCTTTTTCTTACAGATGACTAAAGCTCCCAGGGGTACCCAAGATTCCATACCACCCTGAATCCAGCCATCGGCTGTTGAGATCTTAACTGGGCCTCCTTCAACTCTATTAAATTCCCTTTACCACCCTCTCTGGTCTGTTACATTTTAGAGAGAAAACCGGCCTGTTGTAGTGATGTGGAATCAGTGGGAGTTTTCTGACAATAAGTACAGATAAATCTGCCTTTCCTTGTCACAAATGGATAGATAATTACTAGGGAAAAATAAAGATTATAGCCAACTCCTCCTCACCACCAAAGTAGCTTATTCATGCTGCAGATTACACTGACCAGGCTACAAACTATCTTCCCTTCCCTTCCGAAAACTTCTGTTTCATGTCTCCTAAGTTTGCCTCCAGCTTCTGAAACACTTTCCAGGGCAGGTATTTTTCCCAATTATTTATTATTTATTTATTTATTCATCCACTCATCCATTCAAAAAACATTTATTGAGTGTATTTGCTAATCACTGTATAGGTGACTTTCATTATCATTTTTAATCCTAACATAGCCCGGAAGTATATATTATTTTCCCTATTTTGTAGATGAGGAGCTGGGACACGAAGAAATTAATTAACTTGCTAGACCAAGTGTGATAATAAAACGTCTGACTGTTCACCTACATACGGGAGAAGAGAGGGCGATGGATGGTTAATTGCAGTCCTAACATTTTGTGCTACATGACCCTCCACTGGCTGAAAACATAGAAGGTCACCATTTCTTCTAGGCCCGTCCAGCTCAGAGGAGGAAATGAGTACATCTGCTCACTTGTCAAATTTGCTCTTTTGAAAAAAAAAAATTGAAGTTATACAAATATTTACCATTCCATTAACTTATGTAATCTGGAGACTAATGAACGCAAAATGAATTTTTGCTTTTGGGGCTATTTGTCTTGTCATTAGTTAAAACACGATGACAAATTTCATCTGTAACGGGAACAAATCTGTCCTATTTTAAAGCCCAGAAAATGTGAACTTAGGGCTGAATCTCCGAGGAAATCTAATTTTTACAACGGTCTCTCCCGCTTCGCATCAGGCCACGATTTGGTTTCCATTTCGAAATCAGGAAATGAACGTACCGTCCTGACCTCTAGCCATCTGTTGGCAGCCGAGAGGAATAAGTAGGCAATGTTGTTTGTGTCGGTCAGTTCCAGCATACGTTGCTTAAATCTGGTTTCATGCCTGCAGAAAACACAAGTATTATGATGCTAGCCACACAAAAGGAGAAATAATAAAAAACAGTCACACTCATTACTACCCTATTTACTCTGCGTAGCGGCAAATTGGTGGGATGGAATGAATAGTAAATGGACTCCTACATTAAAATAAAGGTCAGCTGCTACTGCGTAGCTCAGACGGTGTGGCAGACTCTCACACCGCTGCTAGGGGAGGAGTCGTTGTGAAGACAAAGTCTTATTAAAAACCAGTTCATAAATTTCCAAAGGATTATTGTAGCCATGAAAACAAGGCCTGGCCTATGTTGCACAATCTTACCAAAGGTTGTAAGTTGTTCAGAAATGCAATGCGCTTCACCTCCCATTTATTTTCCTTTTCCAAATAACTTTGTAAATTGGGTGGATGGGTGAGGTGTTGGATGAGAACTAGGAAAGACAGGAAGCTATGCATTTATAAGGCAATATATATAATTCTCTTTTAGTCTGGTTTTTGGAAATCGAAGATGAAAATTGGAGCACAAAGAAAGTAGATGATGGGGAGTCATGGAGATGGTACATTAGGTTGTTATATAAGATACGTTTTATGCCCAGAAATTCTAAACTATGTGTAAGGATGGTCATTGCACAAAAGGAACTCTTGGTCTTTGGTACTTACAGGGGCCTTTGATATATATGGTCTAGATATGATCTCTGACCAAATAACATTGATTCTCAATGTTCAAATAATCAGACTAGTTTCTGTGAAACCTGTTTTATAAACATTTCTAAATGAAACTGCAAATAAAGCCTTATCCATCTGAACATGTGAGCTGCTCTCTCACAGTAAGTCATGTGATACGGTAATAAATCTTTTCTAAATCTAAGTCTAATCTACATCCAAATCATTTCATTTTCTAATTATTTTCCTCAAATGACATAAACAATGGAAAGTTGGATAATATAATCAAAATAACTAGTTTAGAGCTTGGGGGAAAAGCCAAATCAAAATGTGGTTAATTCCTCCCAGGGAGGGAGTATATATCCTTTTTGCCTATGAGTAAACTGAGACACAAAGAGGTAAAGTAACTCGCTCAGGCCCCGTAAATGACAGAGTTAGGACTTGAGCTCAGGCATTGCGGGGGGGAAAAAAAGTGGTTTATTTCATCTCTGCAGCCAGGACATGTCCTATGAAGACCCCAACTAAGGATTGTAATTGCAATGAAGAGATTTCATTTGACAGCTCGGCGGTGATTCCTGTTTGATATAAGAGTGTCCCCAATCGGTCAAATATCCTTGAATAAAATGGCAAAACTTGAGAATAAAACATGACTTGTGTCAAACAGTGAAGAAGCCCTGGGTGGGGTGCTCTCTTGGCCCACTGAAGCAATCCATACAGACCAATGTGAAGCAGATACTTGGTGTCTATCCAATCAATTTGATCATTCCAACATGCCAAACCAGATAAATCAGGATAATCCAGTCAGGCAGGAACATCTGATCTGCAAAAATCAAATGATTTGGCAAACACAGCCAAAGGCTGACCTCATTTTGTGTTTCGGAGCCTTGACCCAAATGCCATGCACAGGACGGTGTGTGCTGGGTGGAAGCACACGGGTGTGGGGAGAGGCAGCCCTAGAGAATGCCTGGCTCCCTCGTGGCCCTTTGAGAAATGAAAAAGTGAATAACTAAAAGGGAGGCAGAATACAGGCCCCCGGGGCCCAGTGAGATGATGGATTTGAACTGTAAAGAGATATATGCGTGTCAGAGCTATCTTTCTCCACTTGCATCTTAGCAGCTTTTATCCACCCATTCATAAACATTTTAGCCAGCATCAACTCTAAGTAAGAGATGATGGTAGATGTTGGGGATAGACATTTGAACATGACATGCTCGCTGTGGTCGGGGAGTCTCTGGCTGGGGAAGGAGATAAAGGGTGTTAACGAGTAAGGGTGGTGTACCACAGCGCCACAATGGCCATGCACGAGATGCTCCACAGGCATAAAGGAAGGGACTGATTTGCGCTGAGCTGAGGATCGGGATGGTGGGAATGGGGTGGAAGTGGAGAGAGAAGAAGGATTAAGCAAGGGTTTCACAGCAACTCAGGACGACGGTCTGAGTGAGGCTTTAGGGGATAATCGAATTTTTTCAGGTGAACAAAGGAGGAAAAGGCATTCCAAAGAAAGGGGACGAGATGAGCTAAGGCATGGAGACCAGAAAACTCGACGTGTTCAGGGGCTGGAGACAGGTTTCTCTCCCTAGAGGACCGTGGTGAGAGAGAGATCGGGGAAGAGGGCAGCAGGACCAAAGGCAGTGGGCTCTGGGTGAGATGACCATCAAACACTTTCTTCCCACAAAGTGCTCTGTGTGCTCCTCTCTTTGGGGTGACGGCTTCAGACACACTCGTCAAGAGTTTGTAAATGGAGTTGGCAACAGTCTGGAGCAGCAGTGAGCGGGGAGGGGTGAAAATGCAGTGAACATTCTTTCTGTGTGTTTCTATTTGGCAAGAAACCTTCTGTTTTCCTAATGGAAACTTTGACACACTCAGTCTGTATCTTTTCATCCACATCCAGCTCATCTTCTGAACATTCTTAGACCTTTATTCTGTCAGTCGAAAAAATAGGAAGGGTCACTGAAATCTCAGTATTTAACTACGATACTCTAGTGGTAAACCGCTGCAGGGAGTTCACTGCTTCATCGGGTCCTCCGCGAACCCTGAAGGCAGGGGAGGAGAAGCAGTCTAATCAGTAAATACCGACTTTCCAAAAAAGCCTGAGACACTGGGGACTCTCGAAAGGAAGGAACGGATGGGTGTGAAAGAACGTGTTTGATTCTCGACCACAAGTACCAAAATGTGAAGTGTCTAGAATTGTGTTATGGCAACAGGGCTATCCCCACAAAAAGGCTTTCTTTTAGTTTGGTTTAAAAATGCCGATATTTGTGGTATTTATATTTGAAAATTTCACCTTAGAAGATCAAAAGCTGGATGCATATGTGCAGGTACTTCTAGAGACTAGTTGGTTTGTCTTTTGTTTCTTCCAATCATAATTCAAGCACTGAAAGCAACACCTACTATTTTGCCCTTCTTATCACAACTTAGAAGTTTACCTCATTTAATATTAAGAATAGCAATGATAAAATTCTGCTACGTGTCTAGTAAGAGGTGTATTAGTCAGCCAAAGGGCTGCCAATGCAAAGTACCAGCAATCTCTTGGTTTTTATAAAGGGGGTTTATTTGGGGGTAAAAGCTTACAGTCTTAAAGCTGTGAAAAGTCCGACTCAAGGCACTATGAGAGGTGATTTCCTGCCAAAGTCAGTTGCCATGTGTTGACACAAGATGGCGGGTGATCTCTGGCTGGCCCCTGCCTTCCCCTCTGGGTCACCCTTTCCCCTTGAGCCCTGTGGCTGCAGCCTCTTGAGACTGTGCTTAAGTGATCCTGTAGTCCTGTCTCTCCAGGCATGGGGCTCGTCTCTTTTCTGGCCTTCTATGTCAGTCTTGGCTCTCCTGCTCTCTTCCCAAGGTCAGCTGTAAGCTATCAGGCAAATGGCTCATCTCTCCCCTGGACCTCAGCTGTCTAAACCTTCTCCTTTCTGTCACATGGCAGGATCAAAAGGGATAGAGCTCTCTTCCTTTGTCTGCAGGTGTGAGCGTCTGTTTATATAGACCCAGCAAGGGGGCGGGGACTCAGCCTGAGTCACACCCACTGGTGTAGTTGAATCAAAAGCCCTCATCTTAACAGGTAAGCTAATCAAAGACTCCTCTGCTGAATTTAATGCACTTAAAGGGTATCATACCCAGAGGAATAGATTAGTTTACAAACAATCTTTCTCCTTTTGGGATTCATGAAATAATCTCAACCTTGATTTTTGGCCAGTTCCTTCTTTCACTCTAATGTTTCCTCATTTCCTTAAAGATGCTTTTCCAAATTCCTTAAACTTCAGGAGGAAAACAAAGGTCATCCTATCAACTTCTATCTGTCCCACCTCCGCCTATCAACCTGCCCTAATCCATACACATCCTTTCCTTGCCTTCAGAGAGGAGCTCGAACCAAATCCTGCTCAAGGTGAGCTGACCTCTCTACCTGAGCCCTTGAACTCATTCCAGCTGATCTTTTATGAAAACTTGTTCTATCAGTTGTCCTATCCTGCCTGTATCTCCATTTCTTCCCCTGAGCCTTTAAGAATGTCTAACTCATTACCATTTTTAAAACAAGATAGACAAATAAAAAAGTCTTCCTTTAATTAGCCTCAGAATCTATGCCCACCTGAAAGAAAGTTTTTGAAAGAGTAGTCTTTCCTTATAACTCAGTGTTTTCTTTTCAAGTTAATTCTTCAATCCACTAAATTCTTATTTCAGCCCTCTCCATTCCATGATAATTGTGCTTGCAAAAGTTACCATAGTTTCATGGTTGCCATATCCAACGGGCACTTTTAATTTCTTTTTATTTATTTAATTTGTTTTTAGTACCAACAGTCATTCAATTTCTTCTTAAAATGCTCGGGCAATTTAGCTTCAATGACATACTATCCTGATTCTTTTCCTACTACTTAAATGGTTTATTTTTTCAATTGGTCTGAATTCTTCTCCCTTGGTAGGGAGATGAGGTCTGCCCTAGCAGGTGAGAACGTCTGCCACTATTATGCTATTGTCGTTTTGAGAAGAGGACTGAAATAAGGTTAGTTACAATAACATGACTTAGGGTACATATGGATCAAACATAGGGACGGCAGTCCCTGAGGTCTTCTAGACCTATCCTTGATATTGTAGAATTATCAAAGGTCAATGCTTGCTTATTAGAAGGTGTCATATGGAGGAGGGACTATTGAAACTCTCAGCTGACCACACTTGAGTCTTTGGTGGCCCTTCGGGAGGTATAGCACATGGGTACTGGCCTCTCTTCCCTAGATATATATGCACCATGAGGGGAAGCCTCAGTGAATATGATCGTCACCACCATTTAGTTCTTTTCGCTCATAGGACAGCTGATCTTTGCAGGGACCAAATTAATAAAGCAGTAGACACAACGTCAAAGTGACCAAGTTCTTGATCCCCCTTGGGATTTGGTTACATTAGGCTTGGCCTGTGTTAGGGTTAGCCAGGATGAGGGGGAACTCAATGGGATTTTTAATTGGAAGACTGAAGCTCGGACAAGGGACAAAACCAATTCTGTCCCCTTAACAGAGGAAGTTGACTAGCTTGCATGGTGCCCAAACGATGAGGGCCAGGATCAGATAAAAGACGTTGAAGTGAAGAGTCATGGAGACAATTAGCAGAAAGTAATGGACTGAGGGGTGAAATCTCCTTTGATTCACTCATAAAACATGTGAACATCTACTACGTGTCTGACTCTTAGAATTCTGAATATAGCTCCTAGTTTTGTGGGGAATGCAGACAAACAGATGATTATGATGTAGTGTGATAAGTTTAGAAACACAACTTAATACAGTGCTCTTAAGAAGGGCATGGAATCTACATTCTGATAGTCAGGGACAGTTTCCCACAGCAGATAATCGTGGGCTGATATTTCAGCCATGAGATAAGAAATGGTTAGTCAAATATAAGAGGAGAGCAGGGAGGGACAGGTAACACAGCCTGGCTTCCTCTGAGGCATGGCCCTAAGAGGACCAGCTTTGTTTAGGGTCATCCATTGACAGACTGTATTTTCCAGTCAATCTTTTTGTCTGCCTGTTCCCTAAGCGATGGCAGTCTGAAAATTTTAAGCCACCCTTTTCTCAGTCTCCATTGAACTCCATTTGACTCCACTTGCAATCAAATCCATGGCCCAAACTTTAAGTGGTATCTTAAGAGGATGATACTCAACCCTGCTATCTTCAGCCCTGAGGCACCTGTTAAACACCAGATCCACACACCCAACCGCCCACACGTGGCCCCCACCTGGAGCTCATCAGCACCCCCACCCGTTCATAACTCTACTCCTCATCTCCTATCCCAATCTCTGCTTCACGCGGAATTCCCTAAAGAGGAAGATTGTACTGGCTCATGGACATAAGAAACCTAGGAGTCATCTTCAACTTTTACCTCAATGTCACGTTCAGTTGGTTCCTAAATCTCATTGGTCCCACTTCCTAAATATCCCTTGCATCTGTATTTTTCTCTGTAGTTCGTCAGTTCCTGCTTTAGCTAGCCTGGACCACCCCAGCTGATCTGCTGCCACAACCTTCTGGCTTCTTCTGGCCATTAGCTCCAGTCACGCCTAATTCATCCCTCATAGCACACCAGAATTATCCTGATACTGCATCTCTGATCAATGACTTTCCTTGTCAAAATCCTTCAGCGGCTCCCAAATATGGCAATAAAGTCCAAGTTCCTGAAAGGCACATATTCCATGCCCTTTATGTACTGGCCACTGTTTACTCTTACAAATCTCATCCCCAAATCCTCATTTTTCATACTCTATTTTCCAACAGTACTGGACTCTTTTAATATCTATATGAAATAGAAATACTAATGGTTTGGAATGCATATTACTCCTGGTTTGAATACTCTATCCCCTTTACCTTCCAGGTAAACTATTTGCCATTCAAGGATTTGTTATACAATAATTATCTCCCCATTCCTTTAGGACAAAGTGCTACCCGGATGATTTTGTGATACATATATATTAGACTAAGTATCATATGGTAATGTCCATTTTTTTTCCAAGCCCATTCTCCTACTAGGCTGTGAACTCCTAAGCTAGGGTCCATACTAACCAGTCAATGTAAATTTCTTGAGCACTTATTTGGTGCCAGGCCCCATTCAAATGTTGGTGGTGCAAAAATAAAAAGGCCTGCTCTCATAGGGCTTACATTCTAGTTGAAAGAGACAGATAATAAACATGTAAACAGATAAAATATAAGAATTTAAAGTACTCAGATAAATACTAAAAAGAAAATACTCAAATATTCCTTAAACTTAAAAGAGATGTGTAGCAGTTTGATATAGTTATGAATTCCAAAAAGAAATACTGGATTATGTTTGTAAACCGATCTTTTCCTATGGGCATATTAGATTATATTGGATTCAGATTAAGTAATCAGGTAAACCTCTTCTGCCAGTAGGGCACGGCAGCCCCACCTGTTGGTGGGTGGGGCTAACAGATAAAAGATACAGCAAAGGACAGAGTCGAGGGGATTCTTAATGTTGGAGTTTTGATGTTGGAGTTTGATACTGAAGTCTGAAGCTGGAGCCCTGCAAAGTAAGCACACAGAGGAAAGAGAAGCAAGCCCCAGGAAGAAAGGAACCCTAAGCATGGAAAGAAGCAAGCCCTGGGAAGAGAGGAAACCAGGAAGCCTGAACCCTGGCAGATATAGGCAGCCATCTTGCTCCAATACGTGGAAATTTTGGTAAGGGAATTAACTTATGCTTTATGGCCTGGTATCTGTAATCTCCTACCCCAAATAAATACCCTTTATAAAATCCAATGGGCTTCTTGTATTTTGCATCAGCACCCCTTTGGCTGACTAATACAAAGTGCTTAGGCAAAAAGAATGTAGATATGAGTACCACTTGTCATTGCTGGGTACAGTTAGAACATAAGTTTTATCTTAATATCCACATTCAGTGCCAATAAATAGTTTTAACCTCCCCAGTGGAAGTCACTGCACACTATATCCCCAATGGAAGTCACTGCACACTATGATGGGAAAGCATCTCACTGCAGAAAGTATGCATTCTTCATGATGAAACTATGTAGCTCTATATAGAAACATAAATGTTGTGGGTGATTATCCTAAAGTTCTACTTTTGGACCCAAATCTATGTTTTTAATGTATTCCTTAGGTTAGAAAAATTGATGATTGAAATCAATATACATGTGCTTTTGGGGTTACACAAAGATATGACACCTCAAAATAGCAACTTTCTAGTTTAAATTAAATAGTCCATTACAGCAACATTTTTTGTTGATCTTACTTGAACAGGGAAAGTAGGGGTAGGTAATTTTGATGAATATTAAGTAAACACTCGATTAAAAGTTTGGGTTTTTATTTTTCCCCAACCTTGAAAAAAGTTGATGAAATTCTAAAATCACTTTGTTGTGGTAGTATACCTTTTTTATTATTACCGTTATTTTTATTATCTATACATTAACTTGGCAATTGGGTGCTTATTTGCTAGTCACTGTGGTTAGTGCTTTACATACATTGTCTCGATTAGGCCAAGGACCTGAAGAAGCAAAACTGATCTCCCCCTTTCACAGATGGACACTGAGGTTGGAGAATTTGAGGGTCTTGTCCAATACGCTGGCATCTTTCCGAAATGGTGCTTCATGCTTTCCTTATTCTTGTTAAAATTTCAGACACTTAAATTCCAACCACATTTTTCTGACCTCTGGTTTAGTACACTGCCAGGCACACAGCAGTCCTTCCAAAAATTGTAGCAATTACCAATTGTTTATCGATAAATATTTGTTGATGATATCATCAGCAACGTAAAAACATGGTTACTGACCTAAACGCCCGTATGGTGGTGAGTCCTTCGGCTGTTTCTGAGAAGTGGCAAAGCAGAGGGAGTTGGGTACTGTCATCCAGTTCCTGGAGATCCCTATGACAGAGGGAAATGCAGAGGTAAATTTATGTTTCAGAGCAGAGACCGCAGAGACCAACGGGTTCGTTCTAAATTAAGGTTATTATTTGTCATTTAACTACTTTCTCCTAGCTCTCAATTAACAAAGACTTCAACAGCTTGCACTCTAAAGAGGAAGAGAAAGCTGGGTGCCTAATGCATCTGGGTTCACGCTGAAAGTAAGATGTTACACAAAGCTATTAGCGTTGTTAACTAACTGAAGTTCACTGCTATGAGGACACAGAGGAATGAGGGGTTAAGTCATACCTAAGACATGGCTGGTATTTTCTTTGAACAGGTAGAATTAAGGTCAACTCTTCTTTTTTTTAAACAAGTCAATTTTATTGATATATATTAATAAAGCATAAATCCATCCAAAGTGTACAATCAATGGTGTTTGGTATTATCACAGTTGTGCATTGATCACGTCCATCATTACTAGACCATTTTCATTATTCCGTTAATAATAACAGAAAAAAAACCTCATCACCTCTCAATCTCTCTCTGCTTCCCCTACTGTACAGAGCTGCTATTCTGTTTCCATCTCTCTAGTTTGTGTTTATATTTTGTAAAAACAGCCTTATAGATGCAATATTACTCATATTTGTATTTCACATGAGGTTTCACTATGTTATACAGTGCCATGTTACATTTTTTAGCTTTCCTTCTAGTAATATACATGTCCTTGGGCTTTCCCTTTCAATCACTGTCATACCCATATAATAGCTCTGGTAGTCAACAAACACCATGATGTGCTCTCACCATTTTCAATCATTTCCAAAGATTTACAAACAATCTTTTAACCAAATTCTGTACAGATTAACCCTCAACTTTCCATTCTCTACCCTCATTCTATTTTCTGGTGGCCTATATTCTAATTATTAACTCCACGAGTTTATACAATATATTTAGTTCATAACTGCACAATCATACAGTATTTTTCCTTTTGTGTCTGGCTTGCTCACTCAATGTAATGTCCTCCAGCTTCATCCATGTTGTCAAATGTTTCATGGCTTCATTTCTTCTTACAGCTGCATAATATTCCATTGTATGAATACACCCCAGTTTGTTTATCCATTCATCGGTTGATGGACACCTGGTTGTTCCAATCTTTTGGCAATCGTGAATAACACTGCTATGAATATCAATGTGCAGACGTCTGTTCGTGTCTCTGCTCTCAGTTCTTCTGGGTATATACTGGGTAGTGGTATTGCTGGGTCACAAGGCAAGTCTATATTCAACTTCCTTAGGAACTGCCAAACCATTCTCCACAGTGGCTATACCATTTTACATTCCCATCAACAATGAATATATGTTCCTATCTCTCCCCATCCTTTCCAACACTTGTAGTTTCCTGACTTTTTAATAGTGACTATTCTAATATATGTGATATGATATCTCTTTGTAGTTTTGATTCGCATTTCCCAGAATTTAGGTCAAATCTTTAGCATAAGGAGGGTTTTAATAAAAGGGACAAGAAGAACTACATTCCAGCTCAGAACACAGGAAAAGCAAGCACAGATGTATAAAGAACCTGGCAAGTCCAATCAGAATGGTTTCTCAAATCCTTTGGGGAATAAATATGGGTGGCATAAAATTGTAGAGGCTGAAAAAAAAATCACTGAAGACTAAAAATGAAGCGATCAGAGCTATGCTTACAATACAAAACTTGGGAGACAGGGCAAAGAATGAAACAATGGGTGAGTGAGGAAAAGCAGTTATGATAGTCTATTTAAGAGATTTTTCAAAAGTCCTGAATTAGTTTGATACCAGTGGGATTTAAAATAAGGTGTATCTTATTTAGTGTATATCTCATCAGATACCAAAGAGATAAGAAAGCAGTGGTATGATATTTTTAAGGAACTGAAAGAGAAAAACTGTGAGCATAGAATTCTTTACCCAGCAAAACTGTCCTGCTAAAATGAGGGTGAGTTTGAAGTCTTCACAGAAAAACAAAAACTAAGAGTTCATCACCAAGAGACCAGATTTATAAGAGACACTAAAGGGTGTGCTGTAGCCTGAAAGGAATAGACAAGGATGAGAGGCTTGGAGAAGAGTTGTAGAAATGAAGATAATTACTAAGAGTAACCTGAAGAGTGGCAAACAAATAGTAAGATATGACAATGGAAAGCCAAAGGATAAAATGAACAAAGTAAGTAATGTGTTTACACTAATAACATTGAATGTTAATCGACTGAACAAACCAATCAAAAGATACAAACTGACAGAATTGATAAAAAAGTATGAGCCATCTATATGCTATCTACAAGAGACCCATCTTAGATGGAAGCACACAATCATGCTGAAAGTGAAAGCCTGGAAATAGATATTCCACACAGATAGTAATAAAGATCTGGAGGAGCAATACTATATTAGGTAAAATATATTTTAAATGAAAAACTGTTATAATAGATGAAGAAGGTCATTATATATTAGTAAAAGGGACAATTTACCAAGAAGAAATAACTGTAAGAAATATTTATGTCCCTAACTAAGGTGGCCCAAATAATGAGGCACACACAGGCAAAATGGAAGGGAGAAATAGACGTCTCTACAATAATAGTTGGAGACTTCAATGTACCACTCTCAGTATTGGATAGAACATCTAGACAGAGAATAAATAAAGAGCTTGAATAATATGATAAATGAAATAGACATACTACACAACGTAGAATATTATACCCGAAAACAAAATAGTTTATACATTCTTCTTAAGTGTTCATGGATCTTACTCCAGGGTAGACCACATGTTGGGTCATAAGTCAAATCTCAATAAATTTAAAAACATTGAAATTATACAGAGCACTTTCTCTATCATAATGGAGTTCACCCGGAAATTAATAACAGACTTAAAAAGGGGAAAATTCACATATATGGAGATTAAACAATAAACTCTTGAATAATTTGTGGGCCAAAGAAGAAATTGCAAGAGAAATTAGTAAGTATCTCAAGAGGAATGAAAACAAAGACACAAAGTATCAGAACTCATGCGATACAAAGAAGGCAGTGCTGAGAGGGAAATTTATAGCCCTAAATGTGTATATATAAAAAAAAAAAAAAGCAAAAATCAAAAACCTAACTACACACCTGGAAGAACCAGAAAAAGAAAAAAAACAATAGAGAGAATCAACAAAACCAGAAGGTGGTTCTTGAGAAGATGAACAGAATTGACAAATCCTTAGCTAGACTAACAAAGAAAAATAGAAAGGACCCAAATAAATAAGATAAGAAATGAGAAGAGTGATACTACCACTGACCCCGCAGAAATAAAAGAGATCATAAGAGCTGACGATGAACAACTGTATGCCAACAAACTAGACAACATTGATGAAATGGACAAATTCCTAGAGACACATGAACAGCCCACACTGCCCCTAAGAGAACTAGAAGACCTCAGCAAACCAATCACAAGCAAAGAAATTGAAATAGTCATCAAAAACCTCCCCTAAATGAAAAGCTCAGGACCAGGTGGCTTCACAGGTGAATTCTACCAATCATTTAAAGAAGGTCTAATACCAGTGTCTTGCTCAAACTCTTCCAAAAAACTGAACAGGAGGGAACAAACTCATTCTATGAAACCAGCACCACCCTAATACCAAAGCCAAATAAAGATAATACTAAAAAAGAAAATTACAGACTAAGTTCTCTAATGAATATAGATGCAAAAATCCTCAACAAAATACCAGCTAAATGAAGCCAAAAGTACACTAACAGAATTACATACCATGACCAAGTGGGGTTTATACCAGGTATGCAGGGTGGTTCAACAAAAGAAAATGACTTAGTATAATACATGACATTGATAAATTGAAGAAAAATCACATGACCATCTCAATTGATACAGAAAAGGCATTTAACAAAATACAACATCCTTTCTTGATAAAAACACTCTGAAAGATAGGAATAGAAGGAAACTTTCTCAACATGATAAAATGCATATATGAAAAACCCACAGCTATAGTACTCAACAGTGAAAGACTAAAAGTTTTCCTGCTGAAATCAGGAACAAGACAAGGATGCCCACTGTCTCCACTGTTATTTATATTATGTTAGAGGTTCTAGCTAGAGCAATTAGGCAAGAAAAAAGAAATAAGAGGTACCCAAATAGGAAAAGAAGAAGTAAGACTTCCATTATTCACTGATAACATGATCCTCTACCTAGAAAAATACTGAAAAATACACAGCAAAGCTACTAGAAACTAATAAACAACTTTAGCACAGTGGCAGGATACAAGATTAATATGCAAAAATCAATGGCATTTCTATACACTACTAATTAGCAAGTTGAGGAGAAAGTCAGAAAAAAATTCCATTTATAATAGTGACTAAAAGAATCAAATACTTAGGAATAAACTTAAGTAAGGACATGAAGCCCCCGTATTCAGAAAATTACAAAACATTACTAAAGCCAAAGAAGATCTAAATAAATAGAAGTACATTCTGTGTCCATGGATTAGAAGACTAAATATCATTAAGATGTCAATTCTACCTAAACTGTTTTTGACAGATTCAACACAATCCCCCTCAAAATTCCAACAGCCTTTTCTGCAGAATTGGAAGAGCTAATTATCAAATTTACCTGGAAGGTTAATGGCCCTTAAATAGATAAAAAAATATATTTAAAAAGAAGAACGAAGTTGGAGGACACCCACTTTCCAACTTTAAAGCATATTACTTAACCACAGTGATAAAAACAATATGGTACTGGCATAAAAACAGACAGATTGACCAATGGAATGAAATTGAGAGTTGAAAAATAGACCCTCACATCTATGGTCAAGTGATTTTTGACAAAGCTGCCAAACCCAACTAGCTGGGTCAGATTAGTCTAGCCAACAAATGGTGCTGGGAGAACCGGATATCCTTATCTAGAAGAAAGAAAAAGGACTCATCTCACACCTTTTATGAAAATTAACTCAAAATGGATTAAGAACCCAAATATAAATGCTAGAATCATAGAGCTCCTAGAAGAAAAGGTAGGGAAACATCTTCAAGATCTTTTGGTAGGTGTTTTTTTCCTCAAACCTTATATCCAAACCATAAGCAATGAGAGAAAAAATAGATAAATGGGACCTCCTCATAATTCAACACTTTTGTGCTTCAAGTAATTTTGTTAAGAAGGTGAAAAGACAGCCTACTCAATAGGAGAAAAACTGGAAATCACTTATCTGACAAGGGTTTGGTTTACACATTATATAAAGAAACAACTCAAGAATAAAAAGACAAGCAACTCAATTGAAAAATGAGCAAAAGCCTTGAATAGACATTTGTCCAAAGAAGAAATACAAATGACCAAAAAGCACATGGAAAGATGTTCAACATCACTAGCTATTAGGGAAATTCATATCAAAACTACAAAGAAATATCACTTCACACCTTACAGAATGGCTCTTATTTAAAAAAAACATGGAAGTAGAAGTGCTGGAGAGGATGTAGAGAAATGGGAACCCTCCTTCACTGTTGGCGGTAATGTCACATGGTGCAGCCTCTGTGGAAGACAGTTTGGTGGTTTCTCAATAAGCTAAAGATGGAACTGCTGTATGATCTGTCAATCCTGCTACTAGGATTATATTCAGAAGAGATGAATGCAAGGAAGCAAACAGATACTTGCATGCTAATGTTCATAGCAGCATTATTCACCATTGCTAAAAGATGGAAATGACCTAAGCACCCATCAACTGATGAATGGATAAACAAATGTGGTATATATGTATGATGAAATACTATTCAGTTGTAAGAAGAAATGAACTTGGGATGTACATGACAACATGGATGAACCTCGAGGACATCATGCTGAGCAAAATAAGCCAGACACAAAAGAACGAATAGGGTATGATCTCATTGTTATGAACTAAATACGATGAGTAAATTTAGGGAGTTAAACTATAGACATAGGTGAGTAGGAAACAGAATGTGGGTTGAGAGGGGGGAGCTGATGCTGAATGTATAGAGAATTTTAATAAGTTTGACTATAAATATGTGGAAATGGACAGAGCTGATGGTAACACATTATAATGGGCATAACTAGCACTACTGTTTTTAAATGTGATTACACCTGAAGGGTAGTTTATGGAGGTCAATGTTTATTGAAAAACAGCTAGAACATAAACTAGTGACTATAGAATATAGTGATTTGGGTGGTAGATGAGGATTGTGGTTAACAATACAAACACAAGAATGTTCCTCTATTACAAGGTGTTAAGACTATGGCAATACATGGGAAAATAAAACTAATGTAACAAAGACTATAGTTAACAGTAATATTGTAATATTTTTCTAGCAAAGGCAAAGAACGTGCTATATATCAATGCTAAGAGGAAAGACAAGAATTTGGGATTCAGTTTCTTGAGATGTGAATATGATCAAGTAATTTTTTTCATTTTCTTCATTAACAAGGAGACTTTGGTCATGTCATTTAACCAGTCTATGCTTATTTATTCATCTTTTGGAACACTGGAGAAACAACTGAGTTTGTTTTTAGGATTGAATAAGATAAATGTGCCTGGACAGGAATTTTTAAAAGTAGTGCTTCTATAATTTGGTAAACTGCCTTTTGTGTATTATTTTATTTTTTGAAGTTGAAATAAAGTTTTAAAAAATAAGGAGGAAATTGTGAGAGAGTCCAGCAGCGGTAGCTTTCTAAGCTGTGGCAAACAATTAGCTCTCACACGATGAATAGAAAGGAAGAGTTAAATACAGCTTGGCTGTTTGCAGATTGGCAGACTTGAAAAATGACAGTGCATTTACTAATGTGGTGGACACCGTGAAGAGAAAAAGATGGTGAATTTGGACACAGTGATTTGAGCCCCTGTTTTGGGATTCGAATCACTGCTGCATCCTCCAAGGAACTATATATATGTGCATAAAGCATTCAGTCGCTCTTTGGTGCACACACGTTCGAACCCGACCCTTTTCATAAAGATAAGCTCTCACAACAACTTTTATGGAAGCCAGGTAAGCTGCCATTCTAGAGGATAGGCTGGCATTTCTCCTTTCTCCCGCTCTGTCTTTTTTTCTTCCCTTCTCTAGGTCTCGGGGGCTGAGGGATTGGAGTAACCTCATGACATTCCCCTGACAGTCGTCTGAACTGATAACCACTGCTACACTACTTGGAACAACGGACTTGTGCTGTTTTGGCTGCCTGTGTAGTCCCACAAACAAACGTAAAATCTTCCCAATTTGAGTTTCTAAAATGGATTCGCTCACTCCAGAAGTTGCCGATAAGGGGAGGACAGAAGAGACAGGGACAAGGAGAGATGGAGAGGCAGACAGGGAGAAAATGAATAGGATAGAATAGGAAGATTCGAATGAGAATAGTCTGTTACTTCTGGAAACACTTTTTTAAGCAACACTGACCGAGTGGCTATTTGTAAACGTGACCCAGGCAACAAGTGCGCACTACATTGAGGTTGGGTAAAGTCAAGTAAAACATTAGGAAAAAGCAACCTTTGTAGAACTGAATGTGTAAAACCAAAAAGGTGAGGGCACAGCTTGATCCCGAACACTCACAAAGCTTACCAGACCTTCGATTTTAGATGTTCACAGTTTTACAGCTTGACCTTGAACACTCACAAAGCTAACCAGATCTCTGATCTTAGATGTTTACAATTTCATGGTATTTCCTGCAGCCAGTCCCCACTTAACCTTCATTTGGGGTCTACAAATACAGTCTGGTAAGCTGCCTGAGCTTTCCCAGATGGGCCAGTCCTGCTGAGCCACAACAGCCCTATTTCCCCTGTGAGATTTAACATCTACCACGAGGTCATAGCTGCTAACTTTCAAAACATTTTAATCAAGAATGGCGTACAACCCATTATCAAGGGCAAATGCTGTAAACAATCATCCTCTCTCTATTTCAGTTAACAACTGAATACTAAGAGTTCATTCTACTCATAACGAGCAGAATTTGCAGTTCAAATTTGTAATGGAGTAGGAATATTTACCTAACCTTTGCACTCAACTGGAATTGCTAAAGGGTAGAAATAGGCCCAAATGAATAAGTAATTAAAGTAGGGTAGGGACTGTTTGATCTTAGCGGCAAAAAGGCGAGGACCAGTTTGGAGACAGTCGGCAGTATTGAAGGAACTCCAAACTTCCCTGCCCTCCAAGCAGTGTTAACAAAGCACCAGACAGCAATTGAAAGGGTCTCTCTGATGGCTAGCTTTCCCCTTGGGGTCTGGATTTGCTACATGAAAAAAAGATGAATTGGGGATGAAAAACCATTCTGGATTTAATCCAGATCTCTAACATTTGGAGGACTCTAATTTACAGCCTTTAGGGAGAAACAACTTTTAAAAAATTATGAAATATCACATATATTCAGAGGTTCTCAACTGTACTCCTGCTTTCTCTTCTTACTCCCCCTTTCTTTCATGTGCTCTGCACTATCTGTCCATTGAACACTTTCAATTTCCTGAATGAATTCAGCATCTAACTTCTTATTCCAGCACTTAACTTATATATTAGGGTCTCTTTATATGTTTTATTTCACCAAGAGGCTGTAAGTTTCTTGAGAAAAGGTTCTTGGCATGTTGATCTCTTCATCTGCCACATGGCTTAATATGATTATTTGAAACATGATAAGCACTTAATAAGTATTTGCTGAAATAAGGCGATTGTTGCAATGACATGAAATTTACTGTACTATTCATAACAGAACTTCAGAGTTAAATTGGAAATGTCAAAGCAACTGGTATCATATTTCATTTAACTATTCAACATCTCAGCAAATGAAAAATTCTATATTAGAAGAGGAATTTAACATTCATGGCTCTATTATATTTTTTAGGCTGGATACTAAATGCATTTTATCTGATCTGATCTGAAATTTCCCAGTCTCTGAAAAGTTACGGCTCTCCTTTCACATACTCAAGATTATCTTCTTTTACAGTCATCTTTCTGATTTATCTCTTCAACTCTTTGTACTTCTACACATATTTTATAGAAAGTAATTTAAGAATTTTAAAATACCTTAGTTTTCCACTTGCAGGATATAATGATATTAAATCACTTACCCTTTGGGACTATGTTTGATTGTGCGAGTTCTGTGCCAAAGTCATTTTTGGAAAAAGGAACATGGAATGAAGATGGACTCAAACTCCACACCTTAAACCGTATGTCCAGAGCTATGTACGACTTAGACGACCCATTATGGAAACAATTATCATAGACCTCCGAATGAAACACATCACTATAGGTTTCACCATGTTAAAAAATAGGTTGTATTTCCCAATTCCATAACTTTCCTTGAAAAAGCTTTAAAGTAAGTCTAGATCACAGTCAATCAAATACACAGGTTTCTTAAAATTAGCAGAACATTGTTGCACTTACTTAGACGCCACTCGGAAGTATTTCTGGATAAAATAGAAGGCGACCCCAAGGGGCACAAGAGCAATCAGGAACATAGGGGTGGCATAGGAAATCATCCCGATGGCTGACAGGCAGAGCAGCGTGGAGCGCGTCAGAGACTCCAGAGTGGGAGGGATGTGCTATTCAAAGGGCATTTGAAGGTGAAAGACAGGTTTCAGCTCAAGTGAAACAGCCATCACAGTGCAACAAAAATACTTTATATTAATGCTAGGTTATAGAGTTACTTACAAAAGTAGTGTATAAACACACACATTAATCATCCAAGGTATTTTATATAAATGGCACTATGCTATAAATCTTATTCATCCATGTACTTGCTTTACTTTACTGAACAAGACAGACTATCAATCTTCCCATGTCAGGATACATAAATCTCTTTCTAATAGCTGCATAGTATTCATAGTATTCAACTATTTCAAAGTCATCTTTCTACTGTAAGACATTTCAATTAATTTTCTGTTATGGCTTGTTCATATCCTTTGACTGTTTTTGATTGGATTGTTTATCTTTTCCTTATTGATTTTTAGATGCTCTTTATATATTGTGGATGCCATCCTCTTTCTTTGTTGGAAATTTTCTCCCAGTTTATCTACTCTATTTTAATTTTGCCTTTGGTACTTATAGTGCTATAGGGCTTTAAAATTTTAAATAGTCATTCCCTTTGGCCTTTTCTTTGTTTCTGAATTTTGTTTCTTACTTAGAATGACCTTTCCCATCCCAAGATTCTAAAATTACCCTACTTTTTTTATCAGAAAGAAATAACCGAGTTTTTTCTTTCATGAATATTTAAAAAACATTTCCTTTCTTTTTTTTTTTTAAAGATTTTATTTATTTATTTATCTATTTGCTGTGTGTTCTTCTTTGTCCGCTTCTGTTGTTGTCAGTGGCATGGGAATCTGTGTTTCTTTTTGTTGCGTCATCTTGTGTGTCAGCTCTCTGTGTGTGCGGTGCCATTCCTGGGCAGGCTGCACTTTGTTTCGCACTGGGCAGCTCTCCTTACGGGGCGCACTCCTTGTACGTGGGGCTCCCCTATGCGGGGACACCCCTGCATGGCACAGCACTCCTTGTGCGCATCAGCACTGCGCATGAGCCAGCTCCACATGGATCAAGGAGGCCCAGGGTTTGAACCGTGGACCTCCCATGTGGTAGACAGATGCCCTAACCACTGGGCCAAATCCGCTTTCCTTTTTTTTCTTAAACAGCCTTTTTTTTTCTTTTTAAATGTATGCATAGGTAATATTAAGTAGCAGCAATTTATTTTAGACTATTAAAAGGTTGTCAACTATGGAGAAGAGATGCAGCTACATTTTCTTTCTTTTTTTTTAGATTTATTTTATTTATTTCTCTCTCCTTCCTCCCCACCCCCAAACCTATCCCCCATTGTCTGCTCTCCATGTCTGTATCCATTCACTGTGCGTTCTTCTGTGTCTGCTTGTATTCTCATTAGGTGGCTCCGGCGATCTGTGTCTCTTTTTGTTGCGTCATCTTGCTGCATCAGCTCTCTATGTTGGTGGCTCCACTCTACACTCTGGGCAGGCTGGACTCCTGTGCAGGGCGGCCCTCCTTGTGTGGGGGGCAGCATCCCTATACAGGGAGCACCCCTGCATGGGGTGGCAATCCTTGCATGTAGCAGCACTTCGCATGGGCCAGCTCACCACATGGGCCAGGAGGTCCACGAATCCTGGACCTCCCATGTGGTAGGCAGAAACTCTTATCAGTTGAGCCATATTCGCTTCCCTACATTTTCTTTTATACTTTTGTTTTTATATGACCATCTTTATACCACATGGATTTGTTCTGTGTTTTACGGGTAGCTAATTAGCCCAATATACTTTATCGAAAACTTCTTTTCTTACTGATTCAAGCCGTCATATTTAGACTATGTTAAATTTTTATATATGCTGATGTACTGAATTCTCCACTCTATTCTTTTGATCTAGTTGCCTATCTGTGATAAAGAGACTATTTTAATTTTACAGTGTTTTGGATACCTGATGGGGCAATTTTCTTTATTTACACAAGATTTTTGTGACTTTTAGGATCCTTGGACATCTTTTTTCATAATAGGTTTATTTCTGCTTTTATAATTTTGTTGTTATTATGAATCAAGTTTATTTTCACTACATTTTTAATTAGGGTAGAGGAAGTTACTGGCTTTCATATCCTATGTCTTATCAGATACTCTATTAAACTTGATAACTGATGATTTGTTTTACTAAATGTTTGGATTCTTCGGGTAGGAATCATATCATCTAAACAATGACAACTTTATCTCTTTTTTTCCAGTATGCATTCCTGATGAACATTTTAGGTGCATTGAGACCTGATACCAATTCCATGAAACAAGATCAGAATTTCTCAGGAAGTGTTTTACTTAGTTGGATGCATCAAGCACCCTTTTTCTAAATTGAAGGTAATTTAGGTGTTCTGAAGACCCCTCTAGTAAGCCAAAAAGAGGCATGGGTTGAATTTGACAGGTCCCTTTCTCAGTCACCAAGGGTTCTGCTCTTGGATTGACTCAGTTTCAGAGGTTTCAATTTCAGGATATTGCAAATTTAATTCTGAGGTCTTTAACTTCAGGACTAACTTCTACAGACCTAAACTGGGCATCCTTGGAATACCCTCCCCAAATATCACAAGAAGAAAGTGTCTTTTGAGTCAAAAGCCAACCTATTAAAGTAAAGGGCATGCAGGACAGCTCGGCAGCCCATCTGGACCTGATCCTGGTAGAACCACTGCATCAGTGGTAAACTATAACAGAGATACATTGATCAAAATCATTCCTTTTTATAATTGGCATTTTAAGTGTTAGTTCATTCTTTGCTATTTTTCTTTATTTTATGTTGATTCCCTAAGTATCCTCTACTACATATATGAATTAGTTTGAATTAAGGCTTTCCCTTAAGATTTTATTCTACAAATCATTTGTGAGTATAGTGTTCATAGGTAAATGCAAATAGGCTTTCATTTAAGTTTTAATCCTCTATCGTTAACAGGAACTATGCTTTATTTTACAAGGTGCTATTTGGCTTGCACTGAGAAATTTATTTTTGAACTTGGGAGCAGCTCAGGTACTCACCTGATCAATAATATTTGTATCAGCTGAAAAGCGATTGAGAATCAGTCCCAGGGGTGTCGTATCAAAGAATCTAGGCAATAAACAAATGCAAGTAGGTGACGATATTAAACTGTCTAAGCACTGTCATAAAAGTGAGGAAGTCCCTATTAATTTGCTCAACTACTGCAGAAATTCTCTCAAATTTAAGTAAAAAAATGCATGATTTTATGATTTTCTGTATGAAAGGAAGAAAGAACTACTTTTTTTTTTACCTTATTGGTCCAAGAATTATCTTATTGAGAAGATTGTAGTGAAGATTTTTTGCAGCCGTGAGACCCATCCATTCTACAGTGAGCGATGTCACAAGGCAAAGGAAAATACCTGCTCCGCAAAGTATGCTAAATCCAGCCACGTAATAGGTCTAAAAAAGTAACCAACAGGGAAAGTACTTATGATGTTATCAATGGAGCTTTTTCTTAGTAGAAAAACAAAAGTCAGATGAGATTGTTCGCTTCATTACCTTTTTTAAAAAATACATTTTTAATTAAAAAAGAAACATACTTAGATTACATCAGTGTAACATGAAAGATCGAGGGGATTCCTACATGTCCCCCTCCCTCCCCCTCCCACATTTTCCCACATGAACAACATCCTTCTTTAGTGTGGTACCTTTGCCACAATTGATGAACACATTTTGGAGCATTGCCACTAAGCATGGATTAGAGTTTGTAGGTGTACGTCCAAGAGGCTACATTACCTTGCATCAATTTAGACAGCTCTAGGAGCACAGTTCCTGGAGTCCCAAGGTGATATCTCCGCCACAGTCCCACAGGGTAACCCCTCAATGATTTCCTTCACTTTCTTCTAAGGTTTGCCAAAGGGCAGTGGAGGGGTTAGAATCTGCTTTTAGGGTTGGGGCATATTCTTGGCTTTCTACATTGTAAAGCTCATTATTCCCAGCCTTAATTTCAAAACGAGACTGTTAACCCTTGGATAGGTAGTGATAATGAAATACTACTAAAACAACAACAAAAATCCTGTGTATTTATACAGTTAGCTTATTGAGTCATCACAAAAGCACTATGACACTGTCTTATCCTATTTTACAGATGAAGAAATTGAGGTAAAGGTCAATTAATTAATTTGCCTTACAGTTAGTAAATTGAAAATCCAAGAATCTAATCCCACTGATCTGGATCAAGAGGCCCTTTGAATCCCTTATGATATGCAGACTCTCTATAAAATTTCATTGTAGTTTTATGAAATACAAAAAAAACTGTATAAAAATGATGGGAAACACCCTTGAAAGTTCAACACCCAGAGAGGACCACTGTGACACTTTTGTAGTGCTTCCTTCAGAAATGTAAATATCTCTATAGCTTTCACTATATAATCCTTCTCTTTCCCCTATATATTTATTTACCTCCCATAATGGTTTCTTCTGTATGAATAAAGACTATGGAGGTCAATAAACTGAGGTACTATCTCATCAAAGGAAAGAGCATGGACTCCAAAAAGAGGATTTAACACTTTCGTCTCCCTTCATCTCAATATGTAGCCCGTCATATGTGACCCTGGTCATCCCGAAGTGACTCTAGCCCTAAGCTTGCCATCCATTTGGTCAATTAGTACCCAACTCCTTAAGGAACTATCACTTTATTCTCAACATCTCCTTGATAATGAAAAAAAAGAAAAAAGAGACCAAGGCACCTGGTCAGCTTTTCCAGTGTTGTTGATGTTATATTCTGACGTCCACGTGGCCAGCCAGTAGTCTATAGCCACGATGACCGAATGCTTCAGAAGCTTCGAGAAAATCATCAGGAAGAGCAGGAAGAAGCCTCCAGAAGTGAGGTACCGCCAGCAGGTCTTCCAGGGCATCTTAGTCCGGAGCCTCATTACAGTGGACATGTTGTCCTCCTCGTCCTCCTCCTCTTCTTCCTCTGCGTGCCAAGAACGTGTTTAAGTGTCATGCTGGCAACAGGTAGAAGGAAACTGCACTTTCCCACAAAAAAGCAAACAAAAATCCCTCTCACACTTATAGAAATATAAAGATGAGTCATGGGAGTTTTAAATGGTAGGAGGTCAAAATCTCCTTTTTTTAAAATGGAAAATGAATGGATGAATGACCAAATGAATGATCAAATAAAATTTATGCCTGGACGAGATCCTTTTTTAAAAAATTATTTGTACATCAAATTGACTGGAAGTAAAATTCAAAACCATAAAAATTTAGAAGAAAACAGAAGTCCTGGATGACCCATTTAATATTTATTTCTGAAGGACTGGCATTTTATTAATAATTTTATTTGGTCATTATGCTAGAATTTTCCATCATTCTAGAATTTAACAAGAGCCCAGATCTATTTACAGACTGCTGCTTTGTCCTTTCAGCTCTCACACAGCACAAATACAGTAAGACACACTATGTGAAGTCCCCCCAAATGCCTGCAGATAGATTATATCCACATTTCCTTGACTGCTTTTCTTTCCATTTAATTTAGTGGTTTTTTTTTTCCTCATCAAAATGCCTTGTTATTCCTCACCGAGACAGTCAGACATCAATTGCTATGAGAAGACCCTCACATCCTAATCGTCCCATTTGAATGTTTTAGACATAAGGAAAAAGATCTACCTTCATCTTCATCCTCCATTTGGGCTTTGGCCTCTCTTGAATACATCGCTCTTCGGAGAGTTTTCCTCTCTAAAGTTGTCTGATCAGCTTCCATGTCCTACAGTGAACATTAGGCTGCAATTCAAGGAGCTCCCAGCCACAGGAAGGTTCTGACTTACCAAGCAACGAGCCACATGGACAAATGGTTAGTTATCGTTACCTGTCTGGTACTCTCCTCATTCTAGAGCCCCACAAATCTCACCCCAGGAGCAGTTTTAGATGTATAAGAAATGGGTCAGAGCATAGAGGTGCAGGGCAGCAAAGTAGACACAATACGAAGGAACTGACCCCAGGGGAAGGGGCTATCTCCCCCAGCCCTAAAGCACAGCTCCGTTGCTCATTGTTTTCTTTTCACCTTGCTTTCTGATACTCCTATGCTTTTGTAAACTAGAGATTCATTCGGGTTAATAGATATCTTCCTTTAAAATGCACATAGTTTTGGTTTGGTTAAAGGGCTATTAGTCACCCACTATTATTATGAATAATTCAATAATAGAATTTTTTAGCAATTTTATTGAGCTATATTCATATATGAAGAAAAGGGGTAATAAGGGTGTCTGGGTGGCTAGCAGCTTGGAAGAAAGCCCTAGAAGGGGGAAACATGCAGAAAGGGAAGGGAAAGGGGTCAAAAACAAACTTTGCAAACTTCGAAGGGTTTCTCCAGACTTGTACCATAGTCAAGAAAGGGAGAAGCACTGAGTTTTCTCTCCTCCCCAGCTCCCAACACCTTACCCCTGGCCTCAAGACTGGAAGAGCTGCATGGGTTCAGTTACGCTGTGGTTAAATCAGGTTCTGAAGCCTAGTCTGGAAAACTAACCCTAACCTTGTTTCTCTGGGGAAATACATCCTGATTCCTAACACTGATCCACAACCTTTTGGAATCTATGGAGAATTGGGGGCTTCCTGTATATGCTAGTACAAAAAAAAAAATTTAACCACAGAGTTTGACTGTTGCATCAATAAACCTTTGGTCATCAGTTCCTAGGTAGGGAGCTTGGGATTTCTGGCCTCATAAAACATGTCTGATTTAGGAAACTTGGTATTTTAGACGGCTGATTGCTTCCAGATTCTTGGTTAAAAGAATAAAGATGAAAGTGCCACTTGAAGCTAATTTTTACAGGGACAATTTCATTTTAGCTCTTAATTTTGCCTAATGATGTGAAAACCAACATTTGTGCATGAGGCTAAATAAAACACAGAATTAAAGAGGATCCTTGTCCTTTATATTTAGCTTAATAGGATGAAACAAGCCCTGACTTTGCAAAGTAGAACACTTTGGTTCTGGTTCAATGCCCAGCCTGCGTGAGCAGAAGATTTAAGATCTCAAAAAAAAAAATCATTAATGTCATTTTTACTTACCAGTAAATGTTCCTGTTAAGCTTATTATAGATTAAATATTTTAAATTGTGTTGCTATTTGGATTAAGTAAATAAAAATCCAGTGTCATTTATTTAACAAATAATTGCTAAATGCCTTTTTTGGACCAGGCTAAGGTAAGGGCCAGGGGTGGGGGAGAATGTTAAACGATCTTAGATAATGGTTGATGCCAGACAAGCTATAATTTTTAAAATAATAGTTAAATCAGCTAAAAGTGTTATCTGTTTCTCCTTGTAGTTGTCACTGCTATCCTTTTAAAAATCTTTCCCAATTACCCCTTAACCCTTAAACTGGTAATCTGCTCTGAAGCTCTGTGACAGGTTATTTGGCACGTCCTTTGGTTGCACCTTCCTTCTCTCCTGGCTTGACCTGCCTTGGCTCGAAGCCAAGCGTTCTCAGCCTCGGTGCTTGCAACACTTGGGGCCTGAGAATCCTTAGTTGGGGCGGGGGGTGCTCTGTGCCTTTTGGATGTTCAGCAGCATCTCTGTCCTCCACTCACTAGACAACAGGAGGCCACACCTGCCCCGCTGAGACAGCCCCAGACGTCTGCAGCCACAGCCCAAAGTCCCTGGGGAAGGCACAGCTGTCCCTGGTTGAGAACCACGCTAGACCAATGCCCTGTGCGGCCACATAAATCAAACAGAAAGTCTTTTCAAGAAAAGCTTCCCCAAGGTGCCCCCTCCCAGAGGTCACTTGCTCTGGATTCAGGTGGATTCAGGTGCCTGCCTTGCATGATGAGTCAGACCCCACCCCCCATCCCCCGTGCTCAGGTGAGGATCCTGGGCAGGTGCTTGCTTCGTCCTGGCTTCTATTACCCACTGTTCCAACTCACATCTGGATTCGCCCTGTCCACACTTGCTCCATGTCTCCCACAGGTGATTTAGAACCCCCGTAGTGGGTCTTTAATTCTAGAGCTCTTCCATCTCCAGTGGTCACTTCATTTCTAACACATTTCTAAAGACAACTTCATGGACTTTCTTCCTGGCGTCCTTAACAGGAATACTGTAAAACTGAGCCAACAGCTCACATTTCTACCCCAGATCTTCTTTCCAAAGTAAACCATAAATTGTCCCACTCCTTAAGCTTACGTCATATTCTTTTGTCCTTGGCATCTAAATCACTGAAAAAAATGTCATTTGGATACTTCCCCAGTCAGTTTATAATCAAGCTTCCCACAGTATAATTCCCGAGTGAGTACTTGCTGATTGTACCTTGTAATCTTTTTTTGATGGGTATCCTCTTTTCAATGGTTCTGTGGTTTGTCCTATTCTACTCATAGATTTTTACATATATCTTTTCTTTCTTATGTGGTTTACTTTTGAGATCTTAGGAAATCCACAGAAGACAGAGCAATCTTAGGGTTTGTTTAACATTTTTTTCCTCCTCTCTGTTGAAGCATGGATCTTTTATTTTTTCCTTTCTAAAATAATACATTTTAATTTCTTGGTATTTTTTCAGAAATTTGTTGATGCAAATGTTTTATTTTATAATGCCCAAGGGTACCAAAGTCTGGGAACCTCCTAGACCCAACTCAAGAGAAGACAGTTAGAAATACTGTGAATTCAATCTAAATTTCACCTCTCAACCACAAGTTGTTCCTCTTTCATTGCATTCAACCTGGTTTCCAGCTCGGCTATCACTTCCTTCAAGGTTATACTACATCATGCACAGCATCATACGGGAATTACTTTCGATTTGGACCTGGGTTTAAGTCACACTGGTACCATTTATTTATATGTACTTGAGGCAAGTTACTTTAACCTCTCTGTGTCTCAATTTTCACATTGTAAAAGCGAGAAAATGTTTTTTGCTTATTTCTCAGAGGTTTTGTCAGGCTCGCATAAAATCATGTTATAAAGGGATTTGCAGCTTTAAAGAAAACTAAATAGATGTAAAATTTTATTATTATTTCCTTCTCATCACCTTTCTCCCCTCCCTCCACCTCCATCCCCTTCCCGTCACTCTGTATAACTTCACCCATAGCTCACAGCTCTTCCTTCTTCCAAAATCACCTTGGCTTTTTTCTTGTCCTTGACCTGCCGTTTGCAGGTGGTGAGTGAAAATATTCTCTCATTACAGTTGAGAAAAATGAGATTTAAAAGTTAAATACCTTGCTTCAGCAAGCAGTTTGTCTAAGTTTTAAAAGCACATGAGATTGCGATATCATTCAATTTCAAATAAAAATCCTCAAAAAGCCTAATAGAATTTCACCCAGAGGATATGATCAGAATTTGATACTTTCAAAATAGCCTAGTCATTAACAATATACACAGACACATTGATTTGGTTTTCAGGTGAGGACCATTATCTTTTAAACATTAAATGATACTTATTTAAAAGCAATTTTGCCAATTACACAGTATATTTCCGACTCTTCTGAACTAGACCTCGGACTCTTCTGATTCTTGAGAAATTACCTTTTCTAATTCTTGGTCTTGCCGGTTCATAAGGGTCTTCCAGTGTTCGTAAAGCTCCACGTCTTTGGTTTGGATGTCCTTCAATGTCCCTTCTCTCAGCACACTTCCGTCTTTCATGGCTATGATCTAGGAAAGCATACATTTGCAGGACTGTGAACAAATGCTCTTAGCAGCAGAACGGAAACACCTTTATGTCAGAAGCATCTGTTAATATCCCTACTTATATGGCCATAACATAGAAAATGATAAAAATATATTTTGAACTCTTACCCAGTCAGCATGTGTGAGATACTGTAATTTGTGAGTGACAAGAACAAGGGTCCTTTTGTCATCTTGGAGAAATTTCAAAATCCCTTCCTGCATTAAGTGATCACTCAAGTGGATGTCCAGGGCAGAGAAGGGGTCGTCCTGCAATCAGCAGAATGTGGGAAGATGAAAGCGTTCTCCATACTTTATGCAACTCAATTCCTCCACAAAGCAGGAATACAAATTACTAAGGGAAAATTATCCACCAAATCCAATTCATATGACAAATTTTTTATAACTTTAAATTTTCAGAAAAAAAAAGTTTTAACTTAAAAATGAATCTTTTTTTTAAAAGTGAAGCTTTTATTTCCTCTTTCAACTTAAAAAGTACTTAAATAATAATGTTCAAAGTGGTTTGAATTTTTACAGAGAGAGAGCCTCCAAGTTCAAATACCTACCATCAATATATGGCACTGGTCACAGTCATTTCAGTCTGCTTAACAGATATATTTAACATATCTAAATATTCACCAATGTGTAGAAAGAGCAGATAACTCTAGATAATTTATTGGAGATTTCCCCTAAAACAAGCTCGAATAATCTAAATAGCTATTTACTGAAACCTTTTCAAGTGAGAATGTGGCAAGCATAATTGGTACCTTTGCCGAAAGTCTATTTTATCTAATAGAATACAGTTTATCAGTTATCAATAAGTAATATGATTATGATTCTAATTTTCCATACAGAAGAACTAAACACAAATGTAGTGAAAAATACATTTTAAGTAAGAAAGTGAGAAAGTTAAAAGTGTAGCTAAAAACAGAATTCAATTTCATAATTCCCTTTGGACAGTTTCACTTTAATTAACTGAAATGTCTCTTATTATATAATTAGTACCATTTATGTGGAAAACCTTAATAAATATTTCTATAAGTACCATTTATTAAACATTCCTCAGCAGCCTATAATAGCAGATCTAAACAAAGCATGAACAGATAATCAGATCTGGCTGTATTCTAGACAAAAAGAGGCATAGAAAATTGTATTTGGATGATAGTGGGACAGCTCTGCAGATTAAATAAGATGATCTGTGTAAAATGGGTAGTATAGTGCCAGGTACATAACAGGCACTGGACAAATGGTAGCTGTTTTATTGTTGTGGCTGCTGTTGTGAAATGATGATGATGATGATGTGTAAGAATCACACATCTGGCACTTGACTAACTCCAGTTGTTCTCTAATGACTCTTGTGGCAATACATTAACAACAGAGGCATACCTACAGTTGTCTAATTTACTTAGACTACTTAGATAATCAAATGGATTAATGGAATGTTTCATTTGACAAAATTATGCCATTATATACATATAACCATGAGTAAAACATGATAGTGAAACAAAATGAGCAGAATGACAAAATTTTCTTGACTATTTTTAAAAGTCTTTGGAGGCATGGGAGATACTTTAATTTAGAACCTTGCGAGCCTCTAGATCATCTTAATAAACAGCAATTATTTCTTTACTGTTTCAAGAAATAGAAAGTATTGGCGACTGAATTGACTTCCTACTGCATTCTGAATCATCTCAAACATTCAAGTCTTATGTTATTTAGCTCCTTTTAATAACAAGGAAAGCATTCTTATTTGAATTTTCCAGTTGTTAGATTTTTGATAAGTAGTAGTAAAACTTTCTACTGCTAATACATAGCATTTCCATTAACACTGAAGATATGAGGGAACTTTCAGAATTGCTTTTTAAAAAATGAAAGTTCAGGTTTTACTATAAAGTGATGCTGTGTAAAGCAATGTCTCCCCAGCAGTGATAAAAATATCACTGACATCAAGTGTACACTGATAAAGGAATCTCCAAGTCCACCTCTAATCATGCAGCTAAGATCCAATTACCAAGACTGAGCTACCAGCAAATCACTGGTTTTAGATAATCAGGTTAATCTTGCACGGGATAACCTGATGGTTTTTGAAACACTTTTTGATTCTGACTGCAATAAGCCTCTAATAAAGACTGAAGGATTGCAAATAATTCTTCGAGAAATTTTGGCACAGAAAAAAAAAGATACAAATTGGAAATGAGTTTTTATAATTCAGTTTTCTATAAAATTCTGATTTTAAATGTTAGAAGATAGTAATACACAGTGAAAAGTCCATTAAAATCCCCAAATTCTAGTCTTGCCTCAACCGTTCTCTGATTCTGGTAATTTTTCAATCTCAGTCACTTCATTTATAAAATGGGGATAATAATGAGACCTGGCAGAGAGCTTGTAGGACTGCTACAAAGATAAAAAAAAAAAAAAGGTAGTAGTAAACAGCTCTGTAAATTGTTTTAAAGGTGTTATTTTATGGTCATTTTCTCATAAATCAAGTCTGGGGTCATCTGAGACTTTCTTCAGGAGGCTGTGGTGAAGAACTCGCTGTGCCGTCAGCCCCAGCGTTTGAAACCCTGCTGGAGATTCCTACCAGTGTGTCCTTGAGCAAGTCCCTCTCCAAAAGCCTTAGTGTGAACATCTGTAAATAGTAACAGTAATAATAACAATAATGCCCAGGATAATAGGGTTATTGTAAGGATTCAATGAGCTAATGTCTATAAAGCAATTAGAATCATGCCCGATTTACAGGGAGCCCTTAGAAATGTGGCTGCCATTTATTTTACGGCATGGCCACATTATGGGGCATCTTGGTTTTATAGATCAATGCATCTTTTTATACAATTTAAATAAAAACAGGTTTGATGGATTAGGAATCAGTCCCAGTATTCAGTTTGCATATTAACTTTTGGGGGAGATGCTTACTCTTAAAGAAGGCAAACAATCTGCCAAATCAGTGAATGGTCAATTCTTCATTTTCAAGAATATTTATTTTATATATATTCATAGTTTCCATTAATATATTCTTTTTTTTTTTTTTTAAAGATTTATTTATTTTTATTTATTTAATTCCCCTCCCCTCCCCTGGTTGTCTGTTTTCTGTGTCTCTTTGCTGCGTCTTGTTTCTTTGTCCGCTTCTGTTGTCGTCAGCGGCACGGGAAGTGTGGGCGGCGCCATTCCTGGGCAGGCTGCTCCCTCCTTCGCGCTGGGCGGCTTTCCTCATGGGCGCACTCCTTGCGCGTGGGGCTCCCCCACGCGGGGGACACCCCTGTGTAGCACGGCACTCCCTGCGCGCATCAGCGCTGCGCATGGCCAGCTCCACACAGGTCAAGGAGGCCCGGGGCTTGAACCGCGGACCTCCCATGTGGTAGACGGACGCCCTAACCACTGGGCCAAAGTCCGTTTCCCTAATATATTCTTCTTTCGATAGTCAGTGTATATATTTAAGTAGTATGTTGTTTGTATGGACACATTTTTGGAAATAATTAAAATATGTTCCTTGATACACACAGAACATTTGTAGATGCCATGAAGCTATAAAATATTACTATTATACTTGATGCATAATTAAGATTTTTTCATTCAGCTTTGATATTGTGTTGAAGCTAATATGATAAAACTTAATTAGAGTAAAATGTAAAATTATACACATAATTATTAGCACAGGGAAGACTCTTAATGTTAAGGGCAATGTCTTTTTCTCCTTTGTCCCCCTTCTACCCAGCACAGAAGATGGCATGGGCTTGTTCCTTAAATATTGATGGATGAAAAGGAGGATGGGGGTATGGAGGAAAGAAAGAGGGAGAAAGGGAGAGAGGAAATGAGAGGAGGGGGAGGAAAGGAGGAAGAAGGAAAGGGAAGGGAGCAGAATGACAGCACAAGTAGTAACTCATAGCAAAACTGTTTAAAAGACCATAGGATCTTGGCTCAAGGGAAGCACAGTACTTGGAGCACCTGTGTCCTCTCAAGACTCCATCACTCATTAGCTATTAGCCCTTGGGTGAAGCCCTTCAGGTCTCTACTCTTAAGTTTCCTTTTTTAGCATGAGATCACAATCTACCCTCCTAGCACTGTTACAGGAAGCAAATCGGGTAACCTACCAGAGTGCTTTGTGAATTTCTTAGCAATGGATATGTCAGGTATCTTTATGGAGGAATCATTCAAACACCCCAACAGCACTCTGCCACTGTTAAAATGTGTTTCAATTTTAGGTTGCAACCAAGTAAATATAATATTTAGAAACATGACCCAGTAGTTTTTTAAGGTTATCTGAATAGGTCAGAGAACATTCAGTATACACTTTTCCAGGGGCTCTGGCAAAAACCATCACATCCAGGATACGGAAAAGTTAAAGTTTTAAAAATTATGTCATTTGTGGAAGAATTGAAGATACTAACCTTGCTAAGCCTAGAGAAAAGGATGGCAAGTTATGATACTAACAATAAAATGTTGGGATACGGTCAACTTGATTTTGTCACTGCAGAAGCAGGATGAAGACCAATGAATGGAAAACACACAGAAGCAACCTTTGATCACATAATAATAACTTTCCAAAAATAAGAGTTGCCATATGTAGATCAGTGACTCACCAAAGACATTGCATCTTGTCCCCTGAACCTGGGACTAAGTTACATTTCGTGGCCAAGGGTCTTTACAGGTGTGATTAAGGTGAAGGACCCAAGATGGGGAAGTGTCCTGTCTTTTCTTGGTGGGCCTGACCTAATCATACGGATCCTTAAAAGCAGAGAACTTTTCTGGCTGCAGAGAGGAAGATGTGACTACAAAAGATTGGTAAGGAAGATGCAGCATTGTTGGCTTTGAAAATGAGGGAAGGTGACAATGAGCCAAGGCATGTGGGAGGAGTCTAGAAAATAGAAAAGGCAAGGAACTGGTTCCTCCCTTAGAGCTTCCAGATGGGAACAGCCCTGCTAGAAACCCGTGTTAGAGCCCTAATCTACAGAACTGAAAGATAAAAAATCTGCATGGTTTAAGCCACCAATTGTGGTCATTTGTCATAGCAGCAATAGGAAATGTATACACACTGTCCAACAGGGGAAAAACTCTGTTAAAGGTAAGAAATCTGCTTTCACGGTCAGAGAAGCTGTGAGAGATTGTGAAAGTAACTCTATAATGGGAGCGGGGATTCCACAAGAAATTAACCCTACGACTTCTTTAAATTCCAGGATCCTACAATAAAAATACGTCAGGGTCATCACATTGCAGGCAATAGACAGCACTGGGGGAGTAGAGCCATACCTCAGGGGCCTTGGCCCCTTCAGATTTCCAAGTCACTTAGTCCAAAGGTGCTTCAGTTAGTAACTGAACCCAAGGTTCAAGATATTAATTCTAAATGTAGGCCCATCATTGTGAAAAAGATTTATAATTACATGGGTTACCGCTAGATCCTACTATGAGTTTTCTGATGTTATTTGGAAAATCTGAGGGACAGATATTCTCAGGGAGATGAACCTGACATGAATTTCCATTATGTCCAACTTTTCTCCTATTTCAGATTCAGTGGGACACTTCATAATCTACTCTTGGAGAGACTTTAGAGATTAGATGGATTGAAGATTCTAAAGGAGGTTTGGGAGCCATATTTATAAATGGTAAACAATTGCATAGAAGAAGTCAGAGGAGGCGTGCATTTACAGTCTTCTGGTCTCCCATATACATTGTCTTCTTATAAGTTATTTTGGCCACTTCCTGCTACAGGAACTAAAATACAGCAAAATCATAGTCAATGTCACCGGCAAACATTATTTGTGTACCTACAGGTAGAACCAAGTCATTAATCCAGGATATGCACGGCACTTACTGACGGAGCTCTTTTATGACAGATTCTGGACACTGTTCTTACATCATGATTCAGAAGAAAGTTTCACAGATAAATCTTGTGCACAGTCTGAGTTGTACACCACTGGAATGGAGTCTTGTGTTTACTTACCCCTATGACCACCCTAAGTATGTTTTCAGACCCATCTTGCTTTGCCAGCAAATATATGTGAGAAGAGCTATGATCCTTGCCATTCAAGACATAGCACGATCTGCACTCCTCGTTAACAATCCTCGTGCTTCAGAAATTCAGACAAGAAAGTGTTCAGGGCAGCTCAGTCTTCTGGACACAATGTGTGGATCCCCCGTTCTCACCCTGTAGGTTGATCTTCTACTGAGTTGTACTATGAGGATTTGTGCCCTATATTGTCCATGACTTCACAAGTTAAACCTTCTTTCCTTGAATTACTTGAATTGTCTCTCTAAACACTCATTTGTTCAGAGGGGAAAAAGAAATAGAGATAAAAGTAAAGGCCATATTCTTACCAAGAAGACGATGTTGGTGTTTTGGTAGAGAGCTCGCGCCACGCAGATCCTCTGCCTCTGCCCCCCACTCAAGTTGATGCCCTGGAGAAGAATTATCCATAAACACTCATCTTTTTTCATTTCTAAATCTGTTGGTGAAACGTCTCTTTGAAAGGATAAAGCTATGGTAGCATTGGCAAGATAAAATGAAAATTATGTCTGCTGGTCAATAGTTGAATTAAGATAATTTTGACTGATAAATAACATCAATCCTTTCACTCTAAATAAATAGGTCTGCTGTACAAAATAACTAAGACCCAAACCACTCGGTAAGTGCCAAAGACCTGCAACAATTCTAATGTATTTTTCTAGTTCCCCAAATTGTGCCTGAGGTCTATTTAATATGTATCCCTTAAATTTGATGTTACAAGTTGCATCTCAACAGAACTCTATGGAAACATGCATCCTTAATGAATTATTAATTATAGTTTTTAAAGAAAAACTAGTATTTATTGAGAACTTAGTATGTGCCAGGCTTATGCAAATGGTTTTACGTTCCTTATCTTTTATTCCTTATAGCAATTCCTGGATGTAGGTATTGTTCTCCTTGACTTACAGATGAGGAAACTGAGGCTCAGAGAAGTTAAGTTATTGCCCTTAAACACTCTACTATAGCGTGATAAAGAATAGCCATGAAAAACATGGGCTACAGAGTCAGACTAGCCTGGATGGAACACTAACCCTATGTGGGCTGGTTCCTTAACCTCTTTCAGCCTTGGTTTTCTCAGCTGTAATATAATGGTATTCTCAGCTGTGATACTAATAACACCTATATAAAGGATTTGTCATGAAGAATGAAGCAGATAATACCTATAAAGCCTTTTACACTGTACTTGGTGCAAAAAAGTGTTTAAAATTTTAGCCATCTTTGTTGTACAAATTACAGGTATAAATGTTTTTCAGCTGGTCAGAAATCTATGACATCAGTGTAAAACATGTTTGCACAAAGGAAAAAGACACTTTAACAAGAATAAATAGATTATGACAAGAGTGGAAGAGTTTTTGGAAGCACTCTCACTTTCCAAACCAATTTGAAGTAAACTCCAAAAGAGCAAAAAATACATGTGGTCAAATCCAGGAACTGTGTATTACTTTTCTTGAAAACTCGAGTGGTTAGCACGATGTGCTTGTGCTATAAATACTTGAGAGAGTGGCATCGAAAGGTCCCTGCCCTCCTGCTTCTAGAATTTGTCACGAGGACAGTATACAACTCCTAAACTCTCAGATTTCACTGCAATCCACCAAAGATTAAAAGCCAACCAGAAGACTTTTCTAGGTTTCTGTTCATTATTCAATTAAATCATACATAACTTACCCTTTCTCCAATTTCAGTTTGGTCTCCAAATGGTAGTAAGTCAATATCTGGCTGAAGAGAACAGGCATCTGTAACTGCTTTATACCTTTAGGAAAAATGATTTTGAACTTTTAGAAGACTATTAATATACTGCCCGTAAATTAAGTCTAGGGTCCCATATCTTGGAAGCTTAAAGAGAACATTTACTGAATGTAAACTAGACACTATACTAGGTTTGGGGCTACAAAGATAAAGAGGGATTAGTCCCCACTCCACGAAAGCTAGCACATAGTGCAGAATGCTGATCCGAGAACTTGTATTGAAAATATACCTTCTTAGATGCTCCAGTAGAGGTAGGTACTGAGTGCCTCTAGAGTACGGAGAAGGCATGAGTGAGCCCTGAGAAGCTAAGAACTCTGTTTAAGCTGTCTCTAGAGAGATGTGTTGCAATTTGCCAGAAAGTAAATAGAGTGAGGAAGCCTCAAGGATTGCCTGAAGGTAAAAGAGTTTCAGGCTGCAAGAGGGAGGGAGCAGTCTCTGGCTGTGGCTGAAGCACAGCTGTGTGCAGGTGTCTGTACCTATCACCGACGTGGAAGACAATCAGGACTAAGACTGGAACTGGAAATCGGGTGATTGGAAGGACGGGGAAGCATGCGGCTGGGAGGGCTGGGGAGAGTGCCAAGGTTTTACTTTTCCGGGGCTGTGAAATACTCAAGACATTCAGGATTCCTTCCTCCTCTTCTCCCTCCTCTTAACTGTCCACTCTTACTCTTAGCTATTCTTTTCCACTTTTACTATCATCCCCAGGTACAGGCCACAAACACCACATGCCTGGATAATTATTCCATCAAACTCCTCAAGGTCTCCTTGCTCCCAATTTCAATCCGCCCTATCCACAACAGTCAGATTAAACTTCCAGGTGAAACACCACAGGGGCCTGTTACTCCCCTTCCTAAAACGCACGGTGTTACGCCCCCGTGGCTCTCAGGCCCTCCGCCTCTGCACTTCTGCTGCCTGAGCGCCCACCGCCAGGACCCACCACCCCTGGCTTGTCTGCCCCCAGGCCCCCAACAATCCGCCCACCCCGTGGCCTCTCCTCCTCGCGCCCCGGCCTTGTGCCTCCTCCTCACCTACTTCTCCCTCGCCTTTGGACCCAGTCGAGGCTGGGGGCCCATCCTTGTAAGGGCGGCTCGAGGGCAAGGTCAGGCTCCAGGGTCATCTAAGGACAGCTGCGGTGGCCAGAGCCGGGCGCGCAGGTGCCCGCTGCCCCACTCTGTCCACGGCCAGCCTTCCTTCTGCTCCTCTCGTGGACTTCTCCACCCACTACCGACCGCTTCCCCGCGCTTCCTGCCCGCCGCCCACCTCAGAGCATGCACCGTGGTGTTTCCTGCTGCTCATTCTTAGCCTACAGATGGTTCTCAGAAAGTGTCCAGCATGGGCTGGACGTGCTCATGCGCCTTCTTTGAAAGCGACAACTCAGAAGACGGTGGCGATTAGCAGGGAAGGAGCGCAAGCAGGCAAGGGAGGGAACTCCAGAGGGCAAGTTTCAGAAACCAGGAATCAGCCACATGGATTAAAAGCGGGTACCTGTTTTAGTTCTACAGTCTATGAAAAGCTTAAAATTACCTCTGTTTGTTGAAAGGACTCCCAAAGGTAATATTTTCTTCTACTGTAGCATTTAATAGCCAAGGCTTTTGAGCTGCATAAGCCACAGAATATCTGTTCCTACTGGAAATTGGAAAAATAAAATAAAACACTGGAAATATGCAAGGGTGCATATTTACTATAACTAAGGAAAACAAAAGGCAGATAAAATATCTGAAACTCAGAAATGGGAGACATCTAAAAAGAAAATTGTATTAACCACCAACCTTAGCAATTAATGATTAGACATTCCACATCATTTAAAGGGATTAGAACTTAAATGAAATGTAACACAATATGCAAAATTTGATTTTAATGCTAAATGAGTGTTTTAAAATATAAACTATTAATGGGAATTTCATTTTCTAAAATAACTATAGTTTAAAAAATAACTTATAGATTAATAGCAATCAGTTAGTTCCAATAGCCACAGATATTTTACCTAATATTAAGAACATGTTACATAACTACCAATTTTATATGCAGAACTTAAAAAAAGGAAGACCTGGGATATATGTTGATGGCTTAATCACATTAACATATTTTAAGGTGTTGGTTAACGTATATAATTATTTCAAAACAAAGAAGAATGTTTTGAAGCTCCATTTCAATATGGAAATAAACTACACGTTTAAAAACTGCACATTTTAATACATATTGAAATAATTTATTAAAAAACCCATTAATCTCCCTCTTCCCATTTTTGGCTTGTAAATTGTACCAGATGCCTATACATCAGATTTTAATTTGCAATAATTAGGAAAATGCATTTGAGCTGAAAATAAAGATGATGATTGGATTGGGGGGTGGGGTGGGTGAGCTTAAATGTCAGACTTTGATAGATCATGATCGGTAAGTACTAATTAAGGTTAAAAGAGAGTAAAGAAAGAGAGCAGTTAGAAATGCTCAGTTACCACCGGAAACGTTACGTCTAAGAGTTTGAACACATGGTAATAGATGTAATACGCTAGTCACCGCTCAGGTAACCGTGGGTATAGAACACGGTGGTTCCCAACCTCTGACATTTCTGCTCCCACCTGTCCCTGGTCCTTTGAATGTCGTATTTTGCTTAAAAAAAAAAAAAAGATGAAGAACTTGGTTCTCCATCTCTACCTTCAAGGCAGACCTCATCATTGATTAACTCACAACATACATATTACTATTACATTTTTATTTTGTTAGATCCCAAACCCAGTTTGCTAAGGACAGTTTGAATTTTAGGCAAGTGTGACTCATTGAGAGGAAAAGAGTTGACACAATGAGCCATTCCGTTTGGCAAATTCACTCTCTTAGCAGCCCGCAAAGGTTGAGAACCACTGCGATTGGAAATGTGCTAGCGCATGTTCAATAAAGAATTTTATACATCATCAGAATAGACAAAATGACCAGAGGTAAGATATTAAGTATCAAGCAAAGTCTGAGGAAGGAAGTTATTCTTATTAAACACGGGTTAAAATAGAAATAATACCTTCTGGTTGCTTCAAAAGAAGGTTCAGATTCATTTACACTGTAAGTATGGCAAACAATGTTCATTAATTATGAAATATAAATATAGAATGAATGTGCGCACATATCAGGGATGAGATTTAAAACAACATTGGACATATGAAATATCTCATTTCCCAAATAGGCTTGATATTGATTTCAAAGACAAACAGTTTATATTCTTTGTGTCTTCATCTGCAAGGGAATGTGGCTTAGTAAGTTTTCAAAGACAGACAGCACCATTCTCTCACACATAATCTTCGTCCATCCAACGACCTGGGTTCTGGTCCCAATTGTAGCTTGTAGACTTGGGTAATCTCTTTAGGACACAGTTACCTAGACTTTGGATGGGTTATCTCCAAGGAACCCCTGTCTCAACATTTGAATTTAATGTATTTAAACCCTACCTTAACATTTGAATTTAATGTATTTAAACATTTGAATTTAATGTATTTAAATTCCCTAAGACATCAAAGAAAGAATTACTTCTCGGGTTTTAAGTGTGAAAATGCTTAAAGCACAAAAAGGCCTGGAAGGAACTTGTAAAAGAGTCAGACATGCCAAGTAAGTCAAAATATGACATTTAGGTATAATTAATTATTGATCGATATGGTTTATATAAAGTGAATTTTGGAAAATTGAATTTCATTATATTATGTGGGAAAAACACCTAAAGATTTATTTGCTTTTACTGGTCTAATTTTAAATAATTTAGGTTTAACTGAATGGCATCATTCTGAAAGACCTTACTTCAATAACTGAACACATAATCAAAGCTTATGAGAACTCCAAAAATATTTTTATTTGGAAGGTGTTCTATGCTTTTTTTGGAGAAAACTAATTATGTTACCTAATGATATTTTGCTTTGAGTTATTAATTATATGATTTTCACCATTACTCATTGCTAATGGCACCTTGAAAAAAAACAGTCTCAGACTAAAAACTCCCTCTCAGTAATGATTATTTCCTGATTTAAGTTACTCATCAAGTACACTAATGATATGCATGATTTCCCTAAGAGATATTTTTCCTCACAATATATGTTAGAATCCAAGAAATTTGGGTTTCATTTCTTCATAGCAAAAACCTAATAAATAACCTCAAGTATTTTACATAATCTGAGGAAGAGAAAACAAAGGAGGAAGAGATAACAAAGGAGAAAGAGCAGAAGTTAATGAGTCAAGTTGCCTACAAATCACCCAGGCTGGAGATATGGATTTAGGAGTTATCAACCCATTCAGTGACTATTTATTGAATACCAACTATGTTTCATCAATATCTATTCAAAATTAGTTATTGATATCTTCTAGTGCCAAGAATACTAAAAATACAGTGAAGAAAGAAGACCCATTCCTTCCTTCATTCTGCTTTCTGTTTTGTGGGAGTGAAAAATCGGGGACAAATGCTATGATAGGTGAGGTAAAGCATAATACCAAGCAACACTTGAGAAATCGGGGAAAATAGTGAAGCTCATACCTAAGGATTAACTAAGAGTTGGCTAGATGAAGAAGAGGCAAAGAGTACTTCAGGCCATGGAAAATACCACTGGATTACCTTGAGATATTCTGGTGCATTGGAGGAATTTACATAAATTCAGTATGGCTGAAATGTGGGGTGCAAATGGTAAATGAAAAGATAATGAAAGGGCTCATACACCATTTTATAGCATTTTAGCTTTTCAGAGTAATAGAAAACCAAGGGAAAGTTTAAACAAAGGAGAGAGGTTCTGTTTGGCAATATCACTCTGGCTGCAGATTGCAGCAAATTAATTGCAGGGAGAAAGACTAGAGGCTATCACAGTAATGGAGAAGAGAGGGCAGTGCCCTGACCTAGAGTAATGGTGAAGAATGAAGTGACCACATTCAGAGTTCCCTAGGATTCTGTGAGGATGGTACAGAAGTGGGTAATGGAGAGAGAGGAGTCAAGGACAGGAAACGGATGAGGAAGTGCCTATGGCAGGAGAAGATACTAAGCGCAGCATCAGACATGTCAGTTTGAGATGCCTAAGGAATATCCCAATGATCTCATTCAGGAAGCTGAATCTGAAGCTCAGGAAAGAGTTCTAGGCAAGGGATGAAGACTTGGGAGTGATTTTTCCCCATAAGATGCCTGAGATACCAAGAAGTTTGGATTCCATCCTGTATCAGTCAAAAGTCAAAAACTACTTAAACAGTTCTATAGGTTCATAAGACAACAAAGGAGGGGGAGCCCAGAGAGGAAACTAAAGTCCTGGGAAGGGACGTGACTGCCTACGGAGAATGTACAGAGGTAGAAAAGGGGCCATGAGAGAGCCCTGAAGAACATCTCTGTTGAAGAAATGGGCTAAGAAAAAGAAGCCTGCACAGGGTACCCACGCAGAGCAGACAAAAATGGTGAGAGGTAAACTAGTCTGTGAGTTTTATTGGAAACTAAACAAGGGAACATTTTGAAGAAGAAAGGTATAGGCAACAATATCAAGTGGCCAGGAGGTTAAGTAAGATAATGATTAAAAAGTGCCCAGTGAATTGAATGATTAGTATGCCACTGATGGTTTGATAATAGCTTCAGTGGAGAGGCAGGGGAGAAAATCAGATTCAAGGGGACTGAGGTGGGAGTATAACATAAGGAATGTGAAACAATGAATCAAGACAACATTTTATCTACAAAATGAAGGAGAGGGGATGGCAGTTGGAGAGAACTGTGGATTGAGGATGGATAGAGATAGATAGAGAAAGAGAGAGAAATAGACACACACAAAGAGGATAGATCGAGAGATAGATAGGAGAGTCCTAATTATCTTCAAATTGCCATGGAAATGAGCCAGGGGCTAGGCTAGGTGTGAAGCAGGTAAAGAGAAAAAGACTACATGCTATGCTCTAGGGTCACACTGTCTAGTGAGGAGACCAATCCACGTTGATGATTTGTATAAAGTTCAGAGGGACTTCAAGAGAAGTACGTAAGTCCACCTGGGATACTAAGAGAAGGCTTTTCTGATAACATCTGAGTTGATAGTGGAAGGAAAAGTGAGTCACCAATCTTGGGAAGGGCATTTATTGCTTCACATGGTGCAAGAAATGTGACAATGTCTCCATCCTGCAATAGGCATTAGAGAGGGAGTATGTGCATTTGAGAACTACCTGAAGTTCAGGGTTAATGGAGCACAATGTAAAGGGTAAGTGGATGGAAGGAGATGAGTTGAGACCCAGATCATGAAAGGCTCTGATGTAGTATGCAAAGGTCTTTGGAATTTTTCTTGTATCCATTGGTCAGTCAATACTTTCCTGATATTTATGATAATTTAACAAAATAGCTAATTATTTCCTTACTTCCTCTGGTTTCCACTGGTAAACAGTAAGCTTCATGAAAACAAGAAACTTGCTTCCTTTGTTCATTTATTTATCCCCCCAAATTAACACAATGATTTGTATATAACAGGTGTACAGCAAATATTTTCAGTGACTGGATAGATGAGTATCATGGAAAACAAGAAAAAAGTTGGTTTCAAGAAGTGATCAACGGTGACAAATTTCAAATGCTATGGAGAAGTTAGGTAGGATGAGGATTGAAAACGAACTATTGGAATGTAGCATGCAGGCAGTCATAGGCGAGAACCTTTCAGCCAGATTGCTGTGCACTGAGGAGTGAAAGCAAAGTAAGGAGGTTGAATGTAGTAGCATGACTCTTTTAAAGAGAGATATTCTAGTGGCTTGAGAGACAGGCTAGTCCATTTTTAAAATTGAGGATATGGAGCATGGGAATCTCAGCGGAGTTGCAACACCTACTCTCCAATTCATTGGAATCACTAACAAGGAGAAGATGATGGATTACCAACATACCAAGGAACCGAGAGTGTCTACAACTGCAAGCAAGAGAGTCTCATACATTGGTCATATGGGATCAAAGCACCCCCTCAATTAAAGATGGAGTGGGCATCACCATCCCAGAATCCTCAGGATTGGGGAATGAACTATGGACTAAAATAAATTTACTAGTATTCTACTATAGACTTCTTGTGATTCTAGCAATGGAAGAAATATCATTGATGTGGAGGCAGTGGCCACTGGAGGTCCCGAAGGAGGGAGTGGGTAAAACAGGTGTGATAAGGGGGCATTTTTGGGACTTGGGAATCATCCTGACTGACATAACAACAACAAATACAGGCCATTATATATCTTTCCAAAATCTACAAAATTGAGTAGGAGAGAGTGTAAACTACAAGGTAAATTAAAATCCATGCTTGGCGGCAATGCTCTAAATTGTGTTTATCAATTGCAATGAATGTGTTACACTAATGAAAGAAGTTGCCAATGTGGGAAAATGTGGGAAGTATGGGGAGTGGAGCATGGGGAATCCCCTATATATTCTCTGTAACATTTATGTGATCTCAGTATCTTTTAAAAATAAAAATCTGAAAAGAAAAAAAAATAAATCAATGATGTTAGTTATAAAAAAATAAAAACATATAATAAAGAAGGATTGATTAATGGAGTAAGGATCTGGAGAAAAGAGGGGGATCTTTATTTCTGAGGATGTCTCCTTGCAGCATGGATGCATATTTTCCTTCAAGCTTAAAAATTAAGTATCATATACTAGCTTCAAGGAAGAAATAGATATAGATTCATCTGTAGGTAGCCATCTTCCATAAACAAAATAAAAATGATCCTACTCTTTCATTAACATTTTTCATGAATAATTTACGGTCCTTAACTTTTAGAGACCGCCTACTCCAACCCTCTCATATAACAATATGTTTATTCAAATTCAATTGTGAATTCCAAAATAAAGAGTTAGCACTGAATCCCAACATCAGATCTTATCTGATCCATTTCTAGAATCATTGTCCACTATTCAATATGGTAGCAGACAGGGCTGAAGGCAACAAGAGAAAGCAAAGAGATCAAATGGAAAATACCCTTCTGGTAAGTGGTATAAGATTTCACTTCTGAAGTCCTCTCCAAGTAGGATTTGTATTTTCCTTCAAGAGTAAAAGTTAAATTTCATGTACTAGCACTTCCAAGTATTATGCTTGATACATTGCGGAATTGGGAAGAGAGACTTTTGAGAGCTTAAAGCAGGACAACTACTTGGAAGAAGGGAAGAACATGTCAGCATAAACATGTTAGATTATATCTGATCCAGAAAAGATGACTCAATGTGTAAAGTTATTCCTTTATGCCAGACGAAGTCCCACAAAAAGGGAAAACTTCTTGATTTACCTGTCTTAGAATAATTGAACCATGTTCTAAAACTGGCTATACCAAGACATAGAAGAGAGAATGTCAGGACAGATGGCACCCAAAGAGTAGGATGACTGATGGCATAGGCAAGAGGGAAAGGAGTAGAAAGGGGAACCAAAGATAAATGATGGCCTTTATTATTATACATTCCACACTCCCTTCCTAGAACCATCTATCACGCAAAACATTTTAGTTCTAACTCCCAAGATATTGGTAAAAATTATTGTTTAACACGACAACTAGGAAAGAACAACCTCAGTCAAGTAGGCTGCTTGCTTGTTGCTTTTGGACAAATAGAAAGCACACCCAGATGGAGAAGTAAAAATCCTGATACTCATGACAGTTTTGGAAACTTTTTAGTCCACCCCTCTTCTCTCTCAACTTTCTTGTCTGGGACTGTACCATGTCAGATTGGGTGCAAAGTAGTAATTCCCAAGGACACATCTACCAATATCTTTTTGCACCAGATTTTACTCATGTAGGTATATCCTGGGTGAGCTGTCTTCTCTCCCACCTAAAGCAAATATTTCTCACTGCAAGAAGTCAGACTATTTCATTGGATTTTGTCATGCTAGTCTATGAGGACACATTTTAAAATAAAATCCATGCAACCAGAGATACATGCAATGGTGAAAAATACTAGTAAGGAATTTCGTTCCTAATCATTGTATTTAGTTTATTGTTTTGTTTTAGTTTGAGCTGAAAAAATTCAAATAAATCAGTCTGCTGAAGCAAAGGACTTCTTAGCATTTTCAAATCAACTTATCAATACTGATAATTTCTTACTTAGCTCTGCTGTAATTAATTTTTATATGCCTTTCTGTATTGGAATGGGCAAAGCAGCTTTTTAACTTTTAGAATAAAAAGAGTAATTACAAATCACTCTTGAAAAAAATGTCAATTTCTTCTGAACATTACTGATCTAAAAATATGTTTTATCAGATATCGAAGTATCATGGGAAGAAATTTTAGTAAAACTTGTAATTAAAGAAAAACAGAATTTGAGTCATCTTATCCAATCCCTCAAGGGCTTAGTTTTTCATTTGTTTGTGTGTTGGAGTCTACCCAAACATTTTCTGAGGAAAATCTGAATCCTTTCTGCCCTACAGAGATGAGTTGTTATCTGTTAAAGTGAATATTCTTAAAAGGATGATTTTTAAACTATAGGGATTTTATAAATCCTCAGAATCATCTTAATTCCTTTCTCACATCTTGATCGTAACTCTGATTCCAAGATACACACTGAGTCCAATCACTTCAGGTAATTTTCACAGCTTCCATGCTCCGGCAAAGGCACCTGAATCTCACCACTGAACTAGAGCTATCACAACCTACATGCTTTCCCCACTTCTCTTCTTGTCTCTGGAATTCATTTTCCACATAGCAGACAGACTATCTTCTTCAAGTGTAAATCACCCCGCAACTCACACCTCTTCCGTGGCTTCCGATTGAATTTAGAATAAATCTTACTCCCTCTCCAGCCTCCTACTGCACCTCCCTCAGTCACCAGTCACCAGCCGTTCTGCACCTTTCTTGATCCTCAAACACACAACGGCCATCCATGCCTGCGGAACTTGACACTTGTCAGTCCCTCCTCCCCGGTTTCTCCTTGGCCAGCCCCATAAGTCACTCAAGACTCAGATGAAATGTCGGTTCCTCAAAGACCTTCCCGGCGCACCTGCTCCAGAGTGCCCCCCATCCCCTCCCTCTGACAATATCGCCCCTTCTTATTGTCTTCACAGCACCTATCACCTAGTTTGTGGTGGTGGTTCACTTGCAGCGAATGCAGACCCAGTTCTATAATGGAAGTCCCTGAGATCAGGTCCTTGGGCTTCGTTCCTTGCTTTAAAATCCTCCCTACCCTAGATCAGGATCCAGCACAAAGGAAGTATCTAGGAAATGTTCGTTGAACAACAACAAAAAAAAAGATTAAATAACAAAATACCTATATTTCAAGCTAAAATATTAAACATAGAAGATTGTCCAAAGGAATCTACTCAAATGTAGTTCATTTCATTCCTGGATCAAACTAGATGTTGAAGATCTGCCTACTAAGTAGGCAGTAGTTTTGATCCTACCTATGCCACATTCTTCACCCCTTCCCACTTGACCTCCAGACCCTCACAGAACATTTTCTAAATATTTTATTATTTTCAATTTGATTTGTAATAATTGACCCAAGAAACTTGCTTTTGAGTAAAATATAGGCATATTCGGGATATTAGCAATGATTAATTATACAACTTTTTGTTAGTTGTTGTTTTTAACTTAGGGCCCATGAGAGAGATTTCTTTCATATTTTTTGGTAAAAAAAACCCTTAACCTCTACTGAACAAATGTGGTTTTCATCTCACATTTCCTCCTGCCTAGCTGAATTTGTGGCCCATATTTTATATTTATGCAAGACCCCACTACATGCATTTCTGTCTACTAACTTCTTACATTATGATTTAGCCTGATTTCCTTCTTGATTTCTTTACCTTTTTTCTCAAGCTTTATATATATATTTTTTCAAATAAAATAACTCATAAGCTTTATTCAATGAGACAAAATACAAATGACATAAATGCTTAGGAAAGCAAGAAAATAAATGACTAGATTGTGTTAAACCTTTTTCTCATTCCCATATCATTTATTTACCCATTAACAAAGTGATAATGGTTATTCCTGATAATACTGGGAGTCAGTTTGGCCCTAGTGGAGCAAGGGTCTGGAATCTTAGGTAAGACTGCAGAAGACTTGCTACTGGCATGAAAATAAATTTTCAAGCTTGCATGCCTCTGTCGCTTGTTCTTTCCCTCTGTTAAAATCAAAACTCAGAAAACTTGATAAGGGCCGTGCAAACCAGACGACATAGTTTAATCCACCAGGGCCTGCTGCTCAAGATCTGTATTTATCCAAAATGGGCGGGGATCTGCCTGCCTTGGGGAGCAACAGGAATCTGCCATGAAGCCAAGGGCAGGTGGCCCTCCTTTCCCATGCTCTCTGCTGGATGTGCACCAAGCCGTTTCACGGCTACTATCTGTTAGATTTACCCGCCAGGGATAAAATGGACAGACAATGGTTCTCAGGCTTCTTTTGCCAGTGACCCTGAAAATAGGATTTACAGGTCAAATTTCCCATCCAGGCAGTTCCTCCTCCTAATTGGGGCTTAAAATAGAATCTATTCTAAACATGCCTGAAAATTCTCATTAGTCATTCTTGAGAGATGTCTGTGTACATAAACATCAGAACTAAGCCACAATGGAAATAATGATGGTAGGTAAAATGAAAGAATAAAGAAAGAAAGAATCCACAATACAAAGCACACAAAAATAACAAGATAAAAACTGCCCATCACTCTAGAGCAGGGTTCCCCAACCTTGGGAGATTCGGGGCCAGGTAATTGCGGGTTGTGGGGGCTGCCTGCACCTGTGGGATGTTTAACAGCACCCCTGTCCTCCACCAGCTACGGCAGTGGCAGTCCACCTCCCCAGTGGGAAAACCAAAAATGCCCCCCGATATTGCCGAAATGTCTCCAGGAGGCGATATCAGTCAACCATGATGCTGGTTGAGAACAAGTGGTCTACCGTCTAACTTTTTGGATAAACTATAGCCAATTTACTCAAACTTATGGTGCGGTCCCTAGGCAGGCTAAATCAAATAAATAAGAGTTACTCATTATTACACAAGTGTGTAACACTATGGCTCTGAGTCAATGTGCTCTGAAGACCCAAGCCAACCACTGAAAAACCTAGAGGGAGCACCATGTTAGCCACTCCGTGCCCATGTCTTTAGAGTTACACAGCACATTAGGCTGACCTACCCAAACCCCTAGCTGCTACTTCCTAAATAACTCTAGTAGCTCCTTTAAATTTGGTGTGCAGAGAAATGGTTGATTTCTCAGCCTCTTAGGGAGATTTTTGTGAGAGACGATTTTATTTTATTTTTTGTCTGAACACTGAACCATTAAGGCTCTCTTTTGGGCTTTATACATAATGCAAGTTTTCCATATACTCTTTTATAGAAAAATGAATTTTTAAGTTATTTCTCTGAGTGTTACCCATTTAACTTTAAAAATCTATCTTTCCAATTCCAACCCTACTTTTATCTCAGAAGCAGTACTAGATACTACTATAAACCTTCATAATAAATTGTCTTGAAATTTTTAATTTATGACACTTTAGGTTTCCACTAATTAAAAATACATAAATAAATATATAAATAAGGGAGTGGATGTGGCTCAAGCAGTTAAGCACCTGCTTCCCGCATGGGAGGTCCCGGATTTGGTTCCCTGTGCCTCCAAACAAAACAAAACAAAATGAACCACAAGCAAACAAACAAAAAGACCAACTCAGGGGAGCTGATGTGGTGCCGGTTTCCCACATATAAGGTTCTGGGTTCAATCTCTGGCCCTGGCACCTCAAATAAATAAATTCAATTAATTAAATAAATGAAAAGGTGTGCTTATTTCTGAGGGGTCCTAAGACTCATAACATGGGAATCTTCTACTCTAATTTCTTTCCTGGAGATCATCACAGAGCAATAGAAACCTATCAAAAATACACATACTTGCTCCAATGAACTTTTCCTTCCAGTGTCTGCATCTCACCAAGGATGGCAAGGAGAAGAGATGACTTTCCACATCCCACTTGGCCCACAATCATGGTCAACTGACCTAGCAAAATGAAACAAAGGGCAATAACAGATGTGATGGAAATCACTTAGCAAAATAAAAGACGTGTTTCATAACCAAGAGCCCAGTTTTAGTCTCCAGCAAAAAGGTATTCTAGGCTGTTCCTTTTCCTAGTACATAAGCCTTTCTGGAAAAGGAAAGAAATTAAAATATATAGGTCTTGATTTATTTATTTTAATACTATGAAAATGGCTAATGTAAGTGAAGAGTGGAGTAATTGTACAGTCCTCTAGATTAGCTTTGGCTTTATTATTCAGATGATTCAGAACAACAAGGCAGTTTTCACTAAAATAGATCAATAAGAATGAAAGTGTTTTTGCTCAAATTATTAAGATGTCTTCCCCAAATTTTGATTTGCACTTATAATTTTAAAAATCTAAGCTACTGACAATTGGATCTGATCTAAAACATTTCCATTCAATTATCCAGACATTTTGAAATTATTTACAAAAATTATTGGGGATTTGAACTTTAAATATATTGACAGCTTCTTCAGTCTTCCTCAGTGATAGAAAATTTTCACATATACTCTCTTAAAATCCTTTCTCAAGCAAAATGGGAAAACAGGTACCCTATTGCTTAGTCACAGATCAGTAAATGGACACTAAGTAACTCATCGGGAAATTTTGACTTGATATATGTTATCACAATAAAAAGTTGTTTAAAAAATTAGTTTCAAATGACTCTTACCTGTTGGAATTCGAATATCTATGTTGGATAATGTCGCTAAACCACTGCCCCATGAGAAGTATCCATTTGTGACCTACAGAAGAAGAATGCAGAAATTAAATAATAAAATTATGTATAAAGGTGGCATTAGAGGATTATTCCAATTAAAATACATTTTCATTTTGAAGTGCTGAAAAACTTTCAACACAAGATAGAGCACACAGTGATTGGATTCTAATTAGTTACAAGTATTTAGTGGTATAAATGAAAAAGAACGAAACTGAAGAAGATAAAAAATGATGGCAATTTTGCTTGAAATTTTGGAATTATTGGATCATTTACAGGTGTACATTTTTAAAAAAACAGTCATCCAAAATATTTTTTTCGATATAATCCTTCATTGATTACTTTCTCACTGTTAGGCAATTCTGAGACTCCTGTCGATGGAGAGCTAGAATATAAATAACTACGAGTTGCTCCGAAAAAATCGCTCCTTTGCTGAGGAGGGTTTCGTAATGAATGAGTTCTGTGAGTGGTGTGGATTTATCTCTGCTCACTGAACTTCGAAGAAAAAGCAAAGGGGAAAATAGAGCACAGAAATGAGGCAACACTGCTTGCAGTGTAAACCCCAACCACCAGCGACACTCACAAGACACGCCAATGACTCGAGCAATCTATTTGTTTTAACAGGCTTCCAGAGGACTCACTAGCTTAACAGTTACAACACTGGGAAAGGAAAGGAGGAATAGTAGATTCCTAGAGCTGGAAGGACAGACTAGACACATACAGGGGAAGAAGGGCACCTGAAAAATCAGTGGAAAGAAAAAAATAAAGATGCAATCTGATCACAAAGTAAGATTTTATTTCAAAACCACAGGTGATGACATTTCTAAGCATACTCTTGTTTAGTTTTGTGATACAGATTGGCGATGGCTAAATAGTAACTTAATATAACCTTAAATCAGTCTTCATAAAATTCACAATTTAAAAAGAAAAAAACTCTGCTTGCAAAGGTTTTTCCATGTAAATTTTCTGTAGTTTTGAAAATGTGTGGCATGGCATTTAATAATCTCCACGGCAATAAGCATGACTTAGTCAGGCAAGAAGAGTGGCTTGGAAGGGCCTAATTATTGATTGCTCCACAAATATTTCCTGAACACCCAATCTGCATGAGACACTGGGTTAGGACTGGTGTAGGCAAATAGGAGTTTGCAGTCAGCTGAGTAAATAAACCATGAACACAAATAAGTAAAATACAAGAGAATATGGGCTAAGTAGCAAATAGAAGAGACTGACAATAAGTGCAATTGCAATTCAGAAAGGAAATCATTCATGTCAGGGATGAGCCCTAAAACTTCTTGGAAGAAGAGGCTTTTTAGCAAGTTTTAGAAAATAGAGTGAATTTCATTGAAGGGATTTTGGGTAAAGAACCAGAGTAAGAAAAGACCCAGGATTAGAAAACAATGAATGGTGTTGTGGGAAACTTTGAATAGAGTTGGCTGGGGCAGAGATTTAAGATCCCTTGGCTAAGTCTCCCTCAGAGAGATGCGACAGCATCTTTTCTTTCTCTGAGACAGCAGGTAAGGAGCCAAGATGAGATGCAAATACAGATGAGGTCTGGCATGGAATTGAGTGTATTCCCACATGACAACCTCTGTGTTTTCACTGACCGGGGAGCTACGGTTATCTGCAGAAGGAGGAGGCTAACAGAGAAAGGAGCATGTGGGAAAGCAGTGGTGACAGTGGACTAGCTACTATAGGTTATGGAAAATAATACTGATGAGAGGTATGTAAAAGGAATGCCAAGAACTCCTGATGGTCAGCTGAGTTGGAGATAATAAATTTGTCACTCGACCAAATTGCACCATTGTGTCATTTTCTCCAGGCACTCAAGAGGCCTGGTTACAGAAGTGGAGGCGGCATGTGCTTGGATTGCTTACAAAGTTACTAATGAGCTACTGGAATTTTCAAGGGGGTTAAAAAAAAACAAAAACAGTGAAGGTTAACACTTGAGAAAGCTGGAGGGTCAGGATTTAGTGGTCAGTAACTAACTTGTACATTAGAGTTTAAGGTTTCAGAGGGGGAGCAATGGCCAAGTATGGACACAGGAGGGTGTGGAGCTGGAGTGAAGGTAGAGGAAAGGATTTCCAGGCTGGGATGCTAGACAGCCTGTGCTCTTGAAAGTCAAAATCACATCCAACGATGGCACATACTATGGTAGAAAGGTAGACTAGGAAACAGGAACCGAAACGTTCAATGGAGGTGGAGGAGTGATCATGAGGTCTTCTGATAACAGGTTCAAGAACAGGTAGACAGTGCCATGGCTTCACGAGAGTGTGAGAGGGGAAGACGTAGTTGGAAAGCAGCAGGGAAGAACTAGAAGAATGCAATGTCACCTCCTGACTTGGTGCGGCTCAGAGGTCAAAGAGGAAATAACCTCCTCTGGAGAGAAATGGAGATGTGTCTTTATCAGTTGTAACAAATATACCATGCCAGCGCAAGGTGTTAATAAAGGGGGGGGGCATATGGGAATCCTGTATTTCACACATGATTGTTCGCTCAACCCGCAATTTCTCTTATGAAACAAGTAGAATGGAGGCGGCAGACTTGGCCCAGTGGTTAGGGCGTCCATCTATCACACGGGAGGTCCGCGGTTCAAACCCCGGGCCTCCCTGGCCCGTGTGCAGCTGGCCCATGAGCAGTGCTGATGCGCGCAAGGAATGCCCTGCCACGCAGGGGTGTCCCCTGCGTAGGGGAGCCCCACACGCAAGGAGTGCGCCCCGTAAGGAGAGCCGCCCAGCATGAAAGAAAGTGCAGCCTGCCCAGGAATGGCACCACACACACGCAGAGCTGACACAAGATGATGCAACAAAAGAGACAAAGATTCCTGTGCCGCTGACAACAACAGAAGCAGACAAAGAAGACACAGCAAATAGACACAGAGAACAGACAACCGGGTTGGGGGGGAAGGGGAGAGAAATAAATAAATAAATCTTTAAAAAAAAAAGAAGAAGAATGGAGGAGGCTCAAGTTAACACCTCTGGCTGCAATTTATATACTTCCACTCCCTCCTGCCATTGATAAAATAGTCTCAAACGCCTACCCTGTGAAGTAAAATCCTAGCTGATTGACCTCGGGAAATCACCCAACAAACAAATCAGGAACAACCAAGTCACAATAGAAGAAGTAGGAACTCCGAGAGAAAAGCCCAGTGCTCCTAAGTGTCTTTCCCCCAAAGGGCCAAACCTAGCTGAGATACTTGACAAGAAAAACAAGGTTTGAGAACTTGTTCTAAAAGACATCAAAATTTATTAGAGAGTTACATGGTTGTCAGAGTGGATACTGGACAAATCAAAAGAAATTGCCTGTGGAACGATTAGAGCTTTTTTAAAAAAAGTGATCCTCAGGCTGCAAACACATTTCTTTTTTATTTTTTTACAAAGGTTACGGTCCAGTTTTTCTTAGATTTATTTATTGATTTTATTTGTCTTTATTTATCCACACTCCCTCTCCCCTCCATGCTTCTCTCTTCTGCCTGCTCATTGTCTGCTCGCTTTCTCCAGGAGGCACCTGGAACCTAACCTGGGACCTCCCACATGGGAGGCGAGTGCCCAACGCCTGGAGCACTCTGCTCCCTGCGGGCTGCAGCATCTGCTGGCTTGTGGCATCTGCTCTTTGCGTCAGGGGTGGTGTCTGCTCATCTTCTTTTAGAAGGTGCTGGTATGAACCTGGGACCTCCCATGCAGTAGGTGAGCACCCAACTGGTTGAGCCACATCCGCTTCCCCAAACATGTACTTTTAAAAAACTTTCTAGGTGATTCTAATGTACAGCCAAGGTTGAGAACCAGCACGGCACTTTAAAATTCACATGAGATACCATTTTATCCACCAAATAAGACTGCTAAAACGGCATCTCCTCCTTAAGAAAGGAAAACCCTGGCTCAGACAGGCAAAGTAATATGCCAAAAAAGTCACACACCAAACTAATGGCAGAGGTAGGACTAGCATTAGCTTATTTCATCCAATAACACATTTGCTCCAGTGGTAAGCGCCCTTCATGGCACAGGCCTTGCATCAGGTATTGAGGAGAGAGAGAGATGAACACAGCTCTTGGCTCTGCAACCCACCCACCAGCCCTGCCTCTCCCCCACTGGAATGAGTGGCGCCGTGTAAATAGCCTGGAGCACAAACTGTAGCTGGATTTCTAGAAGGGCTGGTTTCCAACACTAAAAGGCCTCTAGTCCAGAGGTCCTTGACTGCTAGAGGCATCTGTTCCCCCTTCCTGGGGGCTTATCCCAGCCTTCACGTCCCAGCCTGGGTTCCCCGGCCGCCCCGCATGCCTGGGGAGGTACAAGGACTGTATGAAATAAGATCAAAGCAAGATTGGGAAGCTGCGTGAAGACATGTAGCACTGGTCTAAGCCTTTCCTTCTAGGCAATTACTACCTAATTTATTTCCTTAAGAATTAGATTTATGATACTGGTGTCCTCGATAAATCAATTTACTTGATAGAGAAATATAAAAGTACCAGAAAAAGATATCGGGTACTGGTGACATAGGTTCAAAAGAAAGGTTCATTCTCTAGCTCTAATGCTGGAGGCAAAAACTGTGGTTGGGAGATGAGGAAGAAGAGAATTACAAACTCCTCAGAATATTTGTAAAACGTGATTAGGATTAATGACCACTGTTGAAAAGAGAATTTTGAGACGTGATTTAGGACACTTTCTCAGAAATTCACCATAAAATAGTAACATAAATGTTCCTATTCACATAAGAATCCGTGAAATAAAGTAACCTTTATTGCAATATCCTCTGTCTCTACAGGACGTAGACGGCGCGTCGACTGCTCATAGCTGTCCAGGTGATATCTTCCAGGCTGTTTCCTGTTTATAGTTTTCGACTGTTGCATTCCAAGTGGAAAAGAACACAAGTTGAAGCATTATGGAAAAAAAAAAGAGAGGTTTTACTGAACATTGACTCACAATGCTACTTCTTCCCTTGAATTCCAAGAAAAAAGAAATAGATAACTGACTGTCATCTTTTAATTACTTCAGTGTGGCTTCTCCCCCCAAATAAGAGCAAATGATAATGAAATAAAGTCGTTATAATTTTGAACCTAATTCACAACCCTCTTAAGAAAAATGAAAATAGGAAGATGTGGTACCTACAAGGGAAAAAAGTTAAAGTACTGAGACCCAAGTTAGGTTTTGGATTTGCTTTCTGCAGCGATATGGCTAAATTTACCCAAGTAAAGAGAAAACACTGTGTGTCATGCAGAAAGGAAATCAGAATGACTCCAGGTCAAAAGAGAATCCCCTGTGGGGCCACGGGGAGTGTAAATGCTCCCACAGTGCATTACCAGTGATCCTTCAAGCACGGGGTTTTGAACCTGCTACACGGAGCTAGCGTCACCGCAGAATCTACTGGGGAGTGAAAAAAATATAAAGATTGAAGGATGTTTTGCCCAAAGGTATATATTGTTTCTTAAGGAGATCCATAAATATTTTAGAACAATCTCATCTATCCTCAAGTTATAGAGCTGTTCTCAGTCAAAGAGTAAGCACACATTCAAACAGGATATTGCTCCTCCAATTTCCAACATTTGGTGTATCAATACAAGGTCAGACTATCAAACAGTACATTGCTAGGCTACATGCAAATAAATACACAGATTCAAAAGCCATGGAGATTGAAAGTAAAATATTCGCAGTTGTTCTGTCACATAGGATAGACTTAATACATTTTAGCTAAAACACAGAGGAGATTTTATTTTCGTTTTATTTCCCACTCCTAAAAGATGGCCCTGGAACCATAGTCCACGAGATGTTTTAGGAAATCGCTATCCTTTAAGACAAGTATGTTTTAGCATAGGTGTATACCTGCACTAAAGCTCCTTGTCTTCTGGAGTCCTCAATTCTACAGCAGGATTGTCCCAGAGGTTGGGAAGGAATGACTACATTCTCCTCACAAAACTGAGAAGAGGGTGGGAGGAGGAAACGTGCTGACAGAGATTTGCCGAAGAGCCACAGATGTAATCTGAAGAGACTTTGGCTCTAGAATGTCACTAATTCTCCATGGAGATTCTACAGCCAAAACCACTTCACTCTAAGTTTTCACAGAATACAAAGCATCTTAAACCCTCTCAAGAAGGAGTTTTCATTCTACAGTTTGTCGTTTGTGGTTTGGCTTATCAGCGGAGATGAACAACCCCGAACGACATCAGAGGTCCGGTCTGGTTTCAATAACCTTGGAGATATTGGAGGCTTTTGTAGAGGATTCTTTCTTCCTTCCAAACACCTTTTCTCGGTTCAAATGTTCTTCTGTCCCTCATCTACTACAAGGGTCTTCAAATTTCCCTAATGCCACCAGCATGGTCTTCTGCATCCCCTTTGTTGAGGTCACCCCACTGTGTGTCCACACACCTCTGAAAGATGATCTCGTAAGAGCTTTGGTAGTCTTGGATCATCCAAAGCGTGAGGCTGGTTCTAATCATATACTTGACTCCCCTGCGGCCTAAATGTGTAGACACTTTTTAATGTACTGTTTTCTTTGTGTCCATGGCCACGTAATAGCAAAAGCATTTTGAGGCCTGGTGACTCCAGGGGATATAAGCATGGGTGGTCGTTCCTCCTCGGACCAAATCACAACCGCTCGATAAAAGATTTAGCAGAAAGTACAAGTAATAAATCAATCCATCTCCATAAAAGCCATAGCCAAAAGCTCATCTTAAATATTTTTTTTCACACTTTTAAACATGGTGTGAATAAAAATTTACCATAGACTGGCTTCCAGGTAAAGACTTCCCGAGGCCCAATCCATTCCAGTCAGATTACGTGTAGGTTTTTGTTTGGTCACATGAATGATAAATATATTCATAATTTTCTCTGATACTAATATGGATAACTAATCACAGCTCATGACTCATTTTGGAATAACATTTTTCTTCTTTACTGTTAAGAATTATACACATTACTTTTAAAGGCTTCCTTTAGAATTTTCTGGAAAGTGGTATAATCCAGTCTCATGGATTTAAATATCAACCAAAGACTGAGGACTCCTAAATCCATATTTCTAACACTGACCTCTGCCTTCTTAGATGTCTAATAAATATCTTAAAATTATGTGTAAAATATACCTCTTGATTCCACCTCAGCACCAGCCTGGTTTCAGTTCCCAACCCCACCCTCCACCCAGCAGTCACGTCAACCTCTTCCTCCTTCACCCCTCCCCGCTCCACACACATCCAATATCAGCAAGACTTTACCAGCTCAGCCTCAAAAATGTATACCGACTTTGATCACTTTTCTCCATGTCCACCAGAATCACAATGGAAACTCTCATCTCAACCATTATTTCCTGCTTACATCATTAAAGTGACCTCTTAACTGACCTGTGTAATTCTTCTCTTGCCCCCATAGACTTCTCTCCACCTAGTAGCCAAAGTGATTTTAAAAATATACATAAACAAAATTATATTAGTTTCTATTTTAAAACCCTCCAGGGGTTTCCAGTTGCATGTGAATACTATCCAAACCCTTCCCATGTTCTACAAGACCCTCGGTCATTGTCCTTTCCTCATCGCCAAACTCTTCACCAGACTCCAACCATAGTGTCCCTCTGTTCCCCGAACACACCAATTAGTTCCTGCCTCGGGGCCTTTGCACTTGCTAGCTCTTCTGCCTCGAACACTCTTGCTCAGATCTCCACAGGGCAAGTACCTATTCTTCCCTTGGGCCTCAGTTCAACTGCCAGCTCTTCAGAGAGGATTTCTGGGAAGTGACTGCCTGCTTCAAGGATCCCAGTCACTCTCTAATCCCCTGATCTATTTTCTTCGCTAACCAAAATTATTTCATTTATTGATTGGTCATTCAACTCCTCCCTCTAGAAAGCCAGCTCTGGAGCTTGCCTGCCTTGCTCACAGTTACATCCCACAAAGCACAGGCCGGTCTACAAGTCTGGAAACATAGACGAATACATATTAAACAGCTTATTGATGTAACTTACAATACATGACAAAAGAATAGTCACTATGTTTCCAGACTTTACATAGATACTGAGTAAATATTTGTGGCATGGATGCATCAACAACTGGAGGAGTTACAAGACTAATTTAATTCTGGCTATGCCACTTGCTAATCTTATGACTTTATTTATGTCACACCAACTGCAAACCTCATAGATTCACCTGGAAAATAAACATATTAGATAATGTAATATAAAAGTCATAATACATCAGAAAGTATTTTCTAACCATAAATTGCAATACAGCTAAAAGATATTATAAGAATATAGTGCAAGAGTAGTAACCTATTTTTTAAAAAATTATCTTTGTAGAAAGCGCAGGTTAAATAGTCTCTCAATCCCGCCCCCTCCTTTTATAAGGAGGTATCAGGGATCGAACCTGGAACCTTGTACATGTGAAGCAAACACTCAACCACTAAGCTACACCTGCTCCCTCTCAATTTCCTTTTGAACTGAACATGTGCTTTCTTGGGATACTCATTTCATTTTTTAATACATTCATTAATTGATTTTAAGTTTGTGAGGCTTGTCGTAGAAGTAGGTGGTCATCTTTCTTTATATAGGTTTAAAAATACAGCGTACAATTTTCCTAATTGCACCCATATTGAGCCATCCATTCTGCTGGGTCCCCATTTACAGCGAACATAACAAGGAACAGTACTTACAACCCCTGTGTGTTTCTTACAGGATTCAAAAGGAAGAGAACCTTCCCCAGTTCGCCAGCTGTCATCACCAATCTCATCACTCAAGAGGAACTCATTCAGCTTTTGAACACTGCAAAAAGGAAATGCAAAGTAAGTGTTAAGAAGAAAATCATCACCTCCGAAGTTCTAGTTAAATAAATTTAATTTTGTTCCCCACTCAGCAGCAGACTGCATGAACTGCCTCCGAGGGTCATTTCTCAAACCAGCGGGGTATTCAGTGAGAATGACCAAGTGTCCTTCCCTGCTTGGGACTGAGGCACAGAACTTTCAGTGCTAAAACCAGAAAAGTCCCAGAAAACCAGGCTGAGTTGATCACCCCAAAATCAGTCGATCCTTTGCAGAGGAAATTTGCAAAGATTTCCTCCGCAAAAATTTTTTACAAGTATTGTCAGAGACAGTGGAGTTGGAGAGGAACTAGGAACAGGGTGAACAAAAACTTACAATGCCAATGAGATGGGTGCTCTTATTGTAATTTTACAATTAGAAGCAAGGTGCAGAGAGATTGCGCAACCTGCCCAAAGCCACTTAGCATAGAAATCACAGCTCTGGGATTAAAAGCTAGGTGTCTAACCCTCGAGGCCACGACCACTCTACTCTCCTTGCTCTTGCACTACTAATTACTTACATTTTCCGAACCTGGTAAGGAGAAGGTCCTCTAGAGTTTTGTTACTCAGTGTGTCATTCGAGCCCCAGAAGCATCAGCATCACCCAAGAATTTACTAGAAATGGAGGATCTCAGCCGCCATCCCAGACCTTCTGAATCAAAATGGGCATTTTAACAAGAACCAGAGGTGCTTCCTCAGCACATTAAAGTTTGAGAAGCCCTGCTCTAGAAGAATGGTTTGCACACATTCTTTACTCTCACATTGGGTCACATTGGTCTCACATTGGGCAAGCCACTCCATGGCCCACTTACCCTCCCATTCTAATTCTCTTAAATCAGTGCGATAGGCTCAAAAGCAAAGCTAAGTAAACAAAACAACAGCATGGCTTGAAAACGTCCTCCTATAAATAAAAAGAATTCACCAGGGAAAAATTCCGTGAAGTTGCAAAGGAAAAGAAATGCTCCTATTAGCATGTTAGGATGATGAAAGCGGACAGATGAGCTTGGTACATGTAGCATTATCTACAGGAAACTAGAAAGCATATATCCAAGATAAAAGCTATATATTTAAAAATTTCTCTGGCGCTTGTTGTCAAATTAGGTGCCTCCAGACAGGTCTGCCCGGTTTGTTTCTTTGTGACAGACTAATAAAGTGAAGAAAGTAAATTTAATTCAGTCTGTTGCCTATGATCATTAAGCGCTTTGGCCTTGCTTGCCACAGAAACTGCCTCCCTTCATCAGAAACATAAAGGTAGATAGAATCCATTGCGGCAGTATAACTATCAGCTTCCAAACTGCATTTCCAGGGAACTAGAAGAGATGATTGTTTGAGCTGAACCTCTTTGGCTTGGACATTCCTTGTAGGTCTTTGTAAGCAAAGCCTGACCATATAGACTTGAAAGAGTTAGAAATGCCTTATCAAAGGGCATTTTATGATCTTAAACAGCAGTTACTCCCCTTGACATTTCTAGATTTTTTAAAAAAAGATTTATTTATTTATTTCTCTCCCCTCCCCCCCCCCACCCTCTTTGTCTGTTCTCTGTGTCTATTTGCTGTGTCTTCTTTGTCCGCTTCTGTTGTTGCCAGTGGCACGGGAATCTGTGTTTCTTTTTGTTGCGTCATCTTGTTATGTCAGCTCTCTGTGTGTGCAGCACCATTCCTGGGCAGGCTGCACTTTCTTTAGCGTGGCAGCGCACTCCTTGCATGCATCAGCACTGTGCATGGGCCAGCTCCACACGGGTCAAGGAGGCCCGGGGTTTGAACCGCGGACCTCCCATGTGGTAGGCGGACGCCCTAACCACTGGGCCAAGTCTGCCGCCTCTAGATATTAATTATCATTCTGTTCTTGTATTTTGAAGAGATTTAATTTTTAGGAAGCTCATCTACACAGTCCAAGTCTTTTCAACAGTCTTGCCCTGTGCCTGCACTCAAAGCACAGTGCCGGCCCAGGCTCGTTTGCCTTTGTAACTCCAAGTCTAGCAGTGCCTGTGCACCTTGGTCAACGAACATGTGTGGCTAATCAAGGAAGGAATAAACCACTGATTCAGACATTTAAGCAAAGGCAGTTGGTTCTAGTCTCCATTTCACTTTTCTTGTACACACGCAAATCTTACTGAAGCTTTTGTGGAATATAAATGAGGCCCATTCTCTCCGGACCTGAGGGAGCCACGAGCCCCAAGCTTTTCTCCCTTCCATGACACCCCACTTCAGAACTCCAGCTCCAATGAACGGCAGCGGATCCCAGCACTACCCCATCCCTTCTAGGCTTTCTGACTGAGGGGCCTGCTTGTGCCACTATTTCATCATTGTTTGGTTACTGCTGATTTGGATTCCATGTCTCTCCCACTAGAGAGAATTCCTTAAAAGCAATCCAATGACTAAAATATCATATAGTAATTCCACAAGAAAATGTCTGATGAATGAATGAATGGGTTCTACTAAAAGCACTTCTTGTTCATAGAGGGTCCTTTCAGAAATCACGGAGGCAAAACAATAACGGAAAATGCACAATTCTCAACCAAAGGTGAAGCAATTTCCACGACACTAGCATGGCCATATTTTTAAAATGCTAATCTAACCACAGCAGTCCTCTCCCTCAAATCCTAACTAGTGCCCCATTGCCCCAGCATCCCTCAGAGTGTGCACAAGCTCATCAGGAGTTTACTCTCCTGAATCTGCCCTGAAACTCGTCAGAACCTTTTCTCCAACAGACTCAACTACTTTCAGTTGACTGAACGTCATGCTCTTTCATCTACTTATTCGCATCCGCCTCTTCCATATACTGCTCCTTCTGCTAGAACATGTTTTCCCTCTTTCTTCAACTGGCCTGATTCTACTTTTTTTGGTTTTCTTTGTTGGGTTTTTCCTTTTTTAAAGATTTTATTTTATTTATTTCTCTCCCCTCTCCTCCCACCCCCCCAGTTGTCTGCTGTGTGTCCATTCGCTGCGTGTTCTTCTTGGTCCGCTTCTGTTGTTGTCAGTGGCACGGGAATCTGTATCTCTTTTTGTTGCATCATCTTGTTGTGTCAGCTCTCCGTGTGGGCGCCATTCCCGGGCAGGCTGCACTTTCTTTTCACGCTGGGCGGCTCTCCTTATGGGGTGCACTCCTTGCGCGTGGGGCTCCCCTACGCAGGGGACACCCCTGCGTGGCAGGGCACTCCTTGCGTGCATCAGCACTGCGCTTGGGCCAGCTCCACACGGGTCAAGGAGGCCCGGGGTTTGAACCGTGGACCTCCCATGTGGTAGACGGACGCCCTAACCACTGGGCCAAGTCCGCTTCCCTGTTGGTTTTTATTTGCATTAAAAAATTTAAGAACATGCCAGTTTCTTAGGCCAGTAAAAGAGTTTATTGAGAAATGAAAGAAAAGGAAAAGAATTACACATCCAAGATGTAGAGGCAGGTTCCTCCAGGCAAAGAGAGCGCCTTTACTTATTTTTTAACATTTTATGAAGAAACTACTACCTTCTCCAAACCTTCACTGACAGGCTGTCTCCCTTCTTCCTCAATAAGTTTCCAAGAGCTTCCTCCCTGGGCCCGTGGCGTTCTGTACAGAGCTCTATATGAGCATGACAAACCAGGTTTTAATGAGTTTCCCTTCCTGGGGTCTCCAACTAGACTGCAGACTCCTGGCAGATTTCACTCTGCCTTTCATCTCTGCAATCCTTTATGCCTAGCAATGTGCCTGGGAAGCATTAATGAATGAATACAGACCCACAGAGGATCTCTCGCAGAGGCAAGAGATGGAGATTAGTAAAATGGTAGTAAATTAGTAAAATAAGGGTTTGTAAAACACTTAAAATATTTAGGCAATACGCGGGCCACTTTTAACTTATTCTCTCATTTAATTCTCTCAACCTCCATAAGAGGAGATACTGCTGTGCTAATTTGACACGGAGGAAACTGAACTATAGAAATTATAAGTAACATTCCCAAGATCAAATAACGAGAATCCCATGGCAATGCCAGAATTTGGAAGCAGGTATATTGGATACTAGTTTGATATCCTGCTGCCACCAAGCTTAGAGTTTAGTATTTTACTAACTTTCATTTGTTTAGATAATTCACAAAAATATTTATGATGTTAGTTACACTTGTTATTTTTTTCACTTCTCTAGTTTCACTTTGAGTGTTTAAATACAGCTTGAGAACCTTGGAGAGGTGCTATATTAATTGGGAATAACTGATTTTGTTACTGGCAGCTACATGTTTTTCTTGTAGAAACTACAAAATTTTGTAAACTGAAATACGAAGACCAGGCCAAAATGTAAGCATGCTCTATGACAAATATCAGTAACAATTTATTTGATTGAAGGTAAACGCAATAGACCAGCCAAGCATCCATTCCTTTGGGAAGTACATGAGAGAAGAGACAAAGAGTCATTTTCCAACAAAGCAAAGGATTTGTTTCTCCCTTTTTCCCTTGGCAAATCATATCTTTGGACATAGATGTTGCATTTTATATCAAATACCAGAAACCTAAACTCACGTTATTTATAAAGGACACAACATATCAGCTGGAGATTATCCTTACATTCTCCTCCAGGAAAGCAAAACGTGTAAATTCTTTCCTTACAAATAAAGCAAAGTGGAAAATGAGGCAAGCACCCTGAAAAATCACTCTTATTTCAAACATTTGACGATTTCAGATAATAGGGACATTTTCTTTCCATTTCTTCTCTCTACTCTGCAAATGTAGACTAGATTACTTCATCACAGAATGTCTAGAAATCTCAAATGGTGCGGGGTGCAGGGGATACAAGGGGAAACACCTGACTTGTAATTGTTTCTTGCCTCCATTTCATTATGTGTACACATAGTCCCACTCTCTTACTAACAGAAAATGCATAGAAAGCATAGACTGTTCTATAGAAGAGACTTCTACATGGCTTTGGGCGGTCCTCCGATAGAGAAGTTGATACGTCACATGGACGTATAATGCAAGTTGGGGAGCGTGCCCGACCACAGTCTAAGACACCAGATTTCGGAATGCGTTGAAAGACATAGCAAAGAGCCTAGGGCTTCCACAGCCCTGCAGAGGAGCCTTCAACATCAGCTGACCAAAGCCTCCGATTATAAACAGGCCGTTCAACTAGTTACGGGCCAACTGGCATTCCAGCCTGATCACGGGTTCCCACACACAAGAAAACGCCGAGTCCAGTCCACACTGGGGAAATGCTCATTTGGGGATCCCAGAACCACCACAGAGTGGAGAAAAGATGGGCCATTGCTGTTGACCAACCGTCTCTGGAAGACCCACAGATCAACCATGGATACTTACTTTAAGATAGCAAGTTTTTATAAGCAGATTCTATTCGGCCTATGGCTTGGGAACTCTGGATTGGAGCCCTGAAAACAGACTGGTCTTTATCAAACTGGCAAATGCCTTTTCCCTGGGATGGAGGGAAGGAAGGGGGCTGTGCAGAGATATACAGGGAATTTTATCCACTCGCAGCTGTACTAGGATTTGCTACAGCAGAATTAAATGGATTTGGGTAATAACCCTGGAATTTTTGTTTTGTTTTGTTTTCAACGCATCTCCTCAAGCCCCGTTGATTGATTTCAGAGGAGTTCACCCTTATAAGTTATCAACTTATAAGTTATCTCCAAAAGAGAAGACTCTGGCCATTTATAAATTTTATTGTTTAAAGTAGCTTCTCTTCTACAGCACTGCCTAATTTGGAAGTGGTGCTTCCAAAATCAGTCAGTGAACTGTGCATGCTTTTCAGAAGGACGAACAATAAGAAAAGAAAATGATGGCAGATGAGGCCAGAGGGCCTGAGCATTAAACTCTAATGGCTCCACACTTGGTTATTCTTGACATGTCTTAAAGAATAAGATTGCCACCATGTTACATTACTATCGTAGCCTATCAGGACTTGCTTTATAATAGGACAGTTTACACGTATTTTAATTTTATTTGGCTTTAAGCCATTGTTAAGCCAATATAAACTACTACCAAAAACTAGAGAGTCAGGCATTTTGAAAATCAAAGAATAGTTTTCTTAGTAATAAGTAGCCATCAGGAAAATGATATCATTTTAAAAGACTTGACAAGAGGCACTCTGCATTGTTCCATGGCAAAACTATGTTTCCTCCTTTAATGGCCTCAATTTTCCACTTTTTCTTCAGTATTGGTCATTCCTTTCAAGGATTACATTTCAATATAAACATGATGTTGACTGCTTATAAAACAAGGTGAAGTTTTATGAGACCTTACAGAAAAAGTAAAATACTACTTTAAGACTACTTCTTTTGTAAAAGAGTATAACACCCTGTGGACTATGGCATAACCAGTTCAGAATAATGTAGTTTGGTACTATGCTTATTTGTATAATACAAGAAGAGAGTGGGCGGGAATAGTCACCATCTTATCACTTCCTTTTACTGCTGTGGGGAATTGTAAGTCTGAGACGAAGTCCACACTGCTTTGAAACATGACAGAAGCATATTTAAAGTGAGCAAGTTACTGGGTAGTTCTGTAAGTCTTTCCAATTTCAGAGACTATAAACATGGATTTTTTTTTTTCCAGATTAGACTAAAATTAAAACAGGAATGTGCATTGATGGGAACACTCTCTATCACTGTTGGTGCAAGTATGTATAGGCACAGTCTTCATGGGAAAAATTACAGCCATATTCATAAAAATTTCTAAAAAATATTACACTTTTTGATCCATTACAGCTTCAGTGGAAAGCAATATGTCATATTCATCAAGGACCTGAAGATGTGCACACAATTAGAACTAGTCTATTTTAAAACAATAATCAGAGAAAAGGTCAAAGATAACAGATGTTTACCTTCATGCTATTTATGTTAGTGGGAAAAAAGAGACAGTCAATAATGTTCCAACAAAAAGCAAATCATTAAATAAATCAGTGTACTTCCAAACAACAGAATATCACCAAAACTCTTAAATGTCGTGTATAAGATCTCAGTGATGAAAAATGACAACAAGAAAAAATAATAATAAGTGAAATGGAGTCAAAGGTCACATAAATTCAAAATTAAAAACAAAAATAATGATTTTGTGGATGAAGTAAACAAAAGACTGCAAAGCAGCATACCAGAATCTTAGCACCTGTTACCCCTGCGCAGTGCCTTTTACGCTCTTCCAATGTACCGCCACGAGCACAGGTCACTTCTCTAACCAGGCTGGGGTGGCAGACCCCTCGGTGCGTACCTTATGATGGCCTTGACCGCAAATCGGACCACTGTGGAGAGCAGGAAGAGCGGTGTGACCAGGATATGGAAGAGGGACAGCGAAGCAAAGGCCTCTGCAGGCTTGAGTTTGTTCCCGCTGGCGTAGGCGTGGGTCACAAACGTCTGTGCAGAGAAAGGAGTTCTTTAGAGACAAATGGACAGAGTTTCACAAATGCTTATGCTCAGTTTTACGAGCCTAACATTCTGCTATGCTAATATGCCCAATGAAACTAGGAAAGCAATTCATCCAAATTACTCTCTAAGCAAAGCAATACCACGTTCGGTAGAGTGCTTAATGATTTACGTGCCATCCTAGCAGTAAATTCAGAAGAAGGGCAGGGTGGAGTCCATTTACAGATTAGGACACTGACTTCTATAAAATTGCTGAGCAAGGGGGATAACTCGGAGGTGAACCTGATGTTCTACCAACCAGTCAGGCTCTTTCCAAACAATACTAAATTTTTTTCCATGAGAACGTGGATCTTTTCTAAAACTGCCTATCCTGGTGTCCAATGAAGACTTTTACATTTCTAAAAATCATACGAGCTGCTGGGTTTGTCACTTTAGTTTGAAATGTAATATTGTCATTCAGCACCTTCTGTTTGTTGACCTCGCACCATCCTGCTTAAAGAATGTCTCATCGCTGCGGTTGGAACAGAGGTTCTTGACCAGTGTTAATTTTGATCCCCAGGGAACATTTTACAGATATTCTTGACTGTCATAACTGGGGTGCTACTAGCCAGGGATGCTCCTAACATCCCCCTACCACAAAGAATTATCTGGTTCAGAACTATAGTTAATAGTACAATTATAAAAAATGGTCTTTATTGACCTGTGACAAATGAGCCACATTCATACAAGGTGTTATTAATAGGGAGGTACATGAGAACTCTGTATTTTCTATTTTATGCATGCTTTTCTGTAAACCGACAACTTTTCTATTTTAAAAAAAAGCTAAAGAAAGAATGATCTGGTTCAAAATGTCCATTTAATGTTGTGGTTAAGGAACAACTGGGTTAGAACTACTGCGATGGGACTACGAAGATGGCAGGGGCAGGGGCGGTGTAACGTACACTACCATCCACATATTTTTGTTCATAAATCACTCACAAACCCCAATGTGGCTCCATTTCCAAAAGCAAGAAAAATTGTCTTACAGCAAGAACAGCCGCTATGGGAATTGCTGCATTCATGAAGACTGTGGAAAGAAGTCAAATATGTTAGTTCGACGTTTTCAGTAACTTTAATTCATCATCTATTATTACTTTAACATTTCCTGAAGACAGAAAGGACCAAGTGAGTTAAATAGATTTTGTCTCGAGTCCATGAACATTTCCCGGTTGGTGTTTCTTCATCCGCAGTTCTATGCGCTTCTACGTGTTACTCTTAATGAGAAAATGTTTTTCTTTATTGAACAGTTGTTTTTTCTTATGAAATACCACAAACAGAATTCAGATAAAATCAATTAGTGATGCAAATTATGAGAACATAGCAAATGTGCATTCTTAAGTGGTTTTCATGTTTACAGTCTGTCTTCTGTTTGGTTTGTTCAGCTAACTTAAAAATACGAAAATTGGGTTATTGGGTTATTACACAGTTTTAAAAACATGAAGCTGACATCATGGCAAGTTCTCTCTCCAACAATGGTATTAATTTTCACTTATACACATTTCACTTAATAAAACAACTCCATATCCCAGGCCCTCTGCTTGTTAGCTCTCTCTCCAGGAATATATTTCACTATCATTTGATGAGCATGCTATGCATAGCTGAAACAAAGAAAACTCATATTTTAGCCTACAATACTAGCATTTGGAAGTCATAATAAAAAGAAAAAGCCAAACTGATGATTTATAGTCACATTTTTCATAAGCCACAGAATTTTAGAGACCAAAGGCCCAAATGATAAAGTGAATTGTTGGTAACAGAGCAAGGAAATGATGGAGCAAGTGCTAGAAACTAGTTTTTTTGATAAGCAGTAGAGGGCTCTATCCAAAAATCATCATTTGCTCTCATGAACTATCCCTGCCATTGCACACAGGACAGGACGAGAGTGTGCTTTTGCAGCTCCAGATGTGACTTAGAGATCAAAAACACATTCTTGTACAGTGCTGGGCATCCAGAGACTGACCTGAGCTTCCCAACGGCTCAGGTGAAAAGCTGCACTTCTGCCTCAGTCTTCATTCTCTGGCTATTGCCACCCGATTTCTTAAGTGCATATCTTTCTTTACCCCCTCAGAATCGTTTATTATTAATTTTCTATTCTGCATCCTCAAGTAGGTAATCTCCTCTTGATGAGGAAGAAGGAGGACAGCTACTGCTATATATATTTTTTCAATCATATAGCCGTCTGTGAGCCAGGCATGTAGCAAGTACTCTTGCTATTTCACTATAAAGATGAGAAGGAGAAGCTCACAGCCACACAGGTGGGATTCGAACATAGCAGCCCAGCTCCTCAGACTGTGCTCTCTACCACGTTACTTTGGTAGTACCTGACTCCTCACAATTACTGAAGTCTAATGTTAGTACTTTCCACACATTATTATATTTAATGATTACAACAGCTTGAAAAGGGTAAGTAACATGCAAGACCAAAAGTGATGAAGATTGGATTAGAACCCAAATCTTTCTGGCCCCCAAAGCTTCGCATTCTTTCCACTTCTCCATATGAAACTCTATCAAACTGATGGCCTAAAAAATAAAACAGCACAGTTTTGCCCCAAACCAATGAATTAGAACAATAACTGCACATCACCACATTAGCAACAGAGACTAGTAAATTCTTTAATAGACTATCTTTTCCTTCCCTCCAGATATTATCTCAAGTGGCAAGAACAGTGACTCATAAAAAGCAGAGATGGAGCTTCAGTCTACTCATGTTTATTTTAATTTTGCTTTTTAATATTTCCAGCTACCATTAACTGAGTATTTTTATGTTCCAGGTGCTTTTCTGAACACTCTCTATATATTATCTCATTTAATCACCCAAGGAACTATTAATGCCCCCAGCTTCATACAATGAGGAAACCGAGGCTCACCTAAGTTAACTGATCAAGATGGCATAGCTGACAAGGTGCTGGGCTGGGGTTTGAATTCATGTAGGGGGACGTGGATTTGCCTCAATGGATAGAGCATCCACCTACCACATGGGAGGTCCAGGGTTCAAACCCAGGGCCTCCTGATCCATGTGGTGAGCTGGCCCATGCACAGTGCTGATTCCTGCAAGAAGTCCCGTCCCACGCAGGGGTCTCCCCCATATAGGGGACCCCCATGCAGAAGGAGTGCACCCCCATAAGGAGAGCCACCCAGTGTGAAAAAAGCGCAGCCTGCCCAGGAGTGACGCCACACACACGGAGAGCTGACGCAGCAAGATGATGCAACAAAAAGAGACACAGATTCCCGGTGCCACCTGACAAGAATGCAAGTGGACGCAGAAGAACACACAGCGAATGGACACAGAGAGGAGACAACTGGGGGGTGGGGGGGCAGGGAAGGGGAGAGAAATAAAATAGATTTATTTATTCATGTAGGCCTACCCTAGGAGACCCAATAGTAATCGCCATACTATTAATTGTTTTCTTCAAAAAAGCAAAGATGAACATTCCTCTTGACCCTCAGCATGATACTCAGTACTCCCTAAGGGTACCCAAACCTTGGTTATTCAATTCCATTTCACAGCATTTCCCTGCTTTACCTGAGGAGGGCTTGCCTTCTGTCTTCTTCTCGTGCCCTACAAATACCATTCATAAAACATTTTAACAGTTACCAAGCAGTGTCACATTCCCCGCCTCATTTGATGCACACAGCATAACTGTGGTAAAGGTCTTATTACGCTAGCTTTTTGATGGGGACACTGAGGTATGGAGATAATTGAGCACGAAACCATGTGCCAGGTGCTTTTATATGAGATAAGAAATATGGAGCACTTGACGCAAGGCCTGGAATAGAGTAAGCACTTAACAAACATATGTGTCATTTGCTATTTTAATCTCTTATAGAATCCTAAGCAGCAGATACTACTATCATCTCACATTACAGATAAGGAAGCTGAGGCTTGGAGGGTTTAAGCAACTTGCCCATAATCATACTGCTACAAAGTGGCAGAGCTGGAATTCATAGTCAGCTCTATTCCACCCACAGAGTTTGAGCTCTTAACCACCAAGAACACTGTATCATAAAACTTGGAAGTGGATAGCTGGAATTTTATTCCATTGACTCAAGAATTCCTGCTGCCCTGTCATAAATATACCATGCTCTTTTACTCTACCTTCAGGACTGTTTGCTGTTTTCCTTTAGCATGCCCTCCTCTGTTCTCCTATGTCAAAAACCAACCAACTCAGTTCTCACCTCTGGTGACAAACAAACTGGGTTAACATTTCTCCTCTGCCAATTTAGTAGCTGGATGACTTTGAGGAAGTTCAAGTTCCTTAAATTCTTATAGCTCAATCTTTTAACTTCTAAAGTGGAGTTAATAACAGAATCCAAATCATTGGGCTGTTGTGGGGACTAAATGGAATGATAAATGTAAGGCCATTTATGGAAATAACTAACTAAGAGCATGCTCTCAATATATTTTAGTTAATATTTGTATTATGTCTGGCTGCATCCACCCTCCTTATGAGAATTCAGCTCGGTGGAGAGAAGGACGTGTTGTGGAGGCCACCAGCTCAGAGGATACAGCACACGGCAGGTAGGTCTCAATCAGTTTGTCTTCTGGCATTTTGACGTCATGTTAGTAGTGGTGCAAAGCTGCAAGATGAACCTTCCCCATTTCATTTCTAATGCATCCAATCCTTAGGGAATACAATAACCTGGCTTTATAAGCCAAGTATTTTCCCTAAATCCATTTCACAGAGGAAGTGTTTATAATCTCTAAGATCTAAAGCAGGTTAGAATTCAAAATATTTAGTAGTTAAAGGTCTTGGGAGCAGTAAAATTGAGCAAAACCAACAAACAAATCAAACCAAACATTAGTAGGAGGAGTTTGGCTAAGTTTGTTCGGGTGAGTTGCACTAACGTGAACTCATGATTCCCAAAAGTACTCGGTGTTACACTTGGAGTGGGAAAACGCTTGTAATAACTGCTTTTTAAAAATTAGGGTTGAGGTCCTCTGCATTAAAAATAAATCTTAAAAGGATATGGAAGGAAAAGGAATCTTATGTAAATGTAGTTTAGCTTCTTTCCCTTAGAAATGTTGCTATTTTTTCTCATCAGTTTTCAAAAATGCCATTTCAAGTGCAATCTTCAAGAAAATATAAAATCACAAATTCCCAAAGACACAGGTAAGCAAACTACAGATACTTTTGAAGCATATTCTTGGCACTAAAAAGATTAACAGTCATGCAGTCACATCAATTTAAACAAATTTTTTATGAAAACCAGCTATGGATCCCATTTGTAATTGACATGTAGTTTCATCACAGGTACTAATATCATCATCATGCTTGCTTAACCAAGGAAGGAACCAAGGATTTTGGAGTAAAATAAAGCTTGGCAATGGGCACACCTCTCGTAAGGAATCAAACTCCCATCTGCTTGGCTCTAAGCCTACGCTTACCCTGTTCCTTCAATTTAAACACGTTGCTTGTGGCTACTGGACAGCACATATCTAGAAAGTAAATGGGCTTCCTTTAATGATTCAAATGTCTCATTGATCACAGACCAAAATGAAGAGAAGAAAAGCCTTTAGGTTGTCCTTAATCATCACCTGTCCTTAGAGCAACAGCAACTTACTGGAGAGTGATGTATAAAGTGCAAAGGTTTTGAGACTGGATAGTTCTTTCATTCTTGTTTCTTCCACATTTTTGCAGAAAATGTGCTCCCAGGCATACAACTTTAGAAGTTTGATGCCTTTCAATATTTCATTTGTCTTCTTCAGTCTCTCAGTGGAATAATCCTATGAAACAAAGGAAGAAAAATAGTTCAAGCTGCATTCTAGCAAACGAGAGTAGCCTGTGTCACAGACAGGGACTGAGGAGATACTGGTTTTTGACTGGTTCTGCCTGAACTCAGCTGCGAGATTCCCAAAAGTAGCTACACTCTGTGCTTTAGTCTCCTCAGCCTCAAAATGAAGAGTTGATTGAGATGGTCTCAAATTTTTTTCCCTCGTAAAAACTTTTACGTCTCTGTTGTAATTGTTTAAATAAAAGCAGTTTTTTTCAGTTTAGTAATTTCCTTGAATATTGTCTGCAGATAATATATACATACATTTAGAGACATAAACACTTCCCGTGGATCCTTTCAACATCTGAATTGTTATATTCTCCCCTCTGCACTATCACTAGTACTTAGAAAAGAAACAACAAATTTAAGAAAAAGTTAGTTTGCCTCTTATTCGAGCATGTGAGGGCACATGTTCTGTGTCTTTGCACAGCATCTTCATAATACAGGTATTGAAATCAAGCTTATTATCTTTAACTTTGAGAGATTTCTACACACATCTTTGTAAGCTCCTTTTTAAGACTGTGGCAGTGTGAGATTATTTATGAATTCCAAAAAGAGAAAGATTATGATTGTGGACCTGTCTATTCTGGGCGCGATACCCTTTGATTATATTGGATTCAGTTGAGGGGCCCTTGATTAAATCACCTGTTAAGATTAGGACTTTGGTTCAACCACACCAGGTTGAGTCCCCGCCCCCTTGGAGGGCTGATATAAACAGACAATCACTCAAGAAGACACGCGGAAGATGAGAGAACTTTGTCATTTTTGATCCCGCGTCCTTGGGGACAGATAAGCCTTTTGCCTGTTACTTTACAGCTGAAACTGGGAAGAAGCTGGATATAGGAAGTCCTGAAAGACAAACCCTAACTAGGAGAGAGAGGACCGGAAGCCCCGAAGGAAAGGAGAGACCAGGTAGAGATCAGTCACCATTGTGCTTCAACATGTGGCAACCAACTCTGGTGAAAAGCAACTTGAGCTGGTCTCTTGAGGGCTTTGTAACTGTAAGCTTTCACCCCAAGTAAATACCCTTTATAAAAACCAACCGATTTCTAGTACTTTGCATCAGCACCCCTTTGGCAGACTGATACAAAGACCAAAATTAGATTTACTGAGAATATTAACAACTTAGTTAATTGTAGAAAGATGTGTAGGAGACATAAAAAGCCTCAATTTTGCCAAATGTCTCTGCTTCCTCCATCAACAAATAGCACATTGGAATTACTAACCAGGTACCCCATGACCATTCCATAATAGAAGGGGCAGTAGTTCACCACAAGGCAAATAGGAGGAAAGTAATAGCAGGCCTATATATTGTTCATCTGTCTGTCTCTACAGAGTCCTAGGTGCTTATTAAATGATTGTTAAATGAGTGATTGAACACAATATGCATGGCCAAAGGGGAACCAGATGTTTGGGGGAAGCCATGTCTCCACCTTATACCCCTCTTCCAAACCTTTCATATTTGTGTGCTGGAATAAGTGATAAAAACCACTTGCACGACACCCAACTCTCTCAATGCAGCAGAAAAAAAACAGCTTGAGAATCAAATCCATCTGTGGCAGCATCTCTACATTCGACACCTGATTTACAGTCTTGCTTATATTCAATCAAACTTTACATCTAAACATGCTGTCAACAATTTTATTACTTGCAAATATTTCTTCAAAAAAGAAGACAATTCTTGCTCAAATAAAGTGATTTCATGGCAAAGTGAAGCTAGAAAGGGTCAACAATTGGGCTTTTTCTTGCTTGCCAAGTTGTCCAGGAACATGTTCAGCCAGAGAAATTATCACTGAAACATTTCTCTGTGACTCCAGAGATCATCACATTGTTGATTTGACTCTAGGAAAATTTAATTTCAGAAGCACCACACCTGACCCTTTACTAGTCCCTCGATCCATTTCTTCCATGTCAATAACTGGCATCCAATGGCTTCAAAGTACACTTAATTCTATTCTTTGGGCAAAGGGATCTAGAAAAGGTTCCAAAGCCTCATCACACTGCGGCACTTAAAAACATCACGAACTGTGATTCCTGGCTTCTGGGAGTCTAAGATGGTCAAGTGTTCGACTTCTAATGCTCATAAATTTTTTCTTTTTTGCAACATGGCAACCACACAATTGCTGCCTAAGAATTAAAATGAAATATAAGAATGATAGCTTTCCAAACTATGCTGAGCAGTACGTATTACATTCCTATGCTTTAAAAACAAAACAGCATTACTGGATTTTCCTAACAAAGTTTCCAAAAGATGTTACTTACAAGAGTGCTCTTCTGAGCCTCTGCCAACTTCGTAGCAATGAAGTACTGAATTGGCGCCAGGAGGACAATGACAGCTGCACCAACCAATGCGCTTGATCCAAGTAGATTATAGAGCAGAATCACTCCCATTATGATCTAAGAAGAAAAACGCATGGAAAAGGAACAATGAATGGGCCAGTGCATTCAAGGAATTGTTTTTTAGTGAAAATGTAGTATTTCTTAATAATTGCATTAAGTTTATTTGGAAGTCAACTCAGCTGTGACACTCAGGTTTTACTATGATTTTATTTGGGGAAGTCTAAGTAATAGGAATTTATTTTTAGTATCATGAGCTATAAAATGGGTGTCAAACCAATTTCTTACTTAAAGTTGCAGAGTGGTCCCATGACGCTTTCCACTTTCTAAAACAGTTCTCAAAAAAAAATACGCAAAATTTTTGAAGGTGCTCTTGCCCATTATAAATTTAACATTCTATGTTCTATTCTCCCTCTTGGAATTACACTAGCTTTTCTAAACAAAATAAAATTAAATTTACTAAAATTGTCTAAATTACTAAAATTAGGAAGCAGCTAAAGTAGGAATCAAATCTTACGTCACATCCCTTATTTTTAATTTGAAAAAAGCTTCAATTTTTTTTTCTTAGATTTATTTATTTATTCCTTCCCCTGCCTTGCTGATTTGCACTTGCTGTCTGCTTTCTGTGTCCATTCACTGTGTGTTCTTCTGTGTCTGCTTGTCTTCTCTTTAGGCGGCACCAGGAACCGACCTTGGAACCTTCTGGAGTGGGAGAGAGGTGCTCAATCTCTTGTGCCACCTCAGCTCCTTGGTCTGCTGCATCTCTTATTGTCTCTCCTCTGTGTCTCTTTTAGCATGGGCCAGCTCTGCACTGGGGTCCAGCTCCGGTCCAGCTCACCTTCACCAGGAGGCCCGGGGAATCAAACCCTGGACCTCCTATTGGTAGATGGGAACACCATCGCTTGAGCCACATCTGCTTCCCAAAAGCTTCAATTTTTAATTTAGCTTTCTGACTTTGTATCTTCAACACTTTCCACAGTGCCCTGCTCCTCACTAAGGAAAGCCTGTCACAGACACTTCCAGCACACACGAAACTGCCATCGGCTCTGTTGATAGGCTCTTGTTTTGTTTTGTTTTAGGTAACTTTGTAAGAATTTTGGTCTTACAGCACAAACGCTTCAAAGCCTGGACACATTTTGGTGCTTTACCACACCTTTTTAGTATAAAGACAAATAATTCCATTACCAGAAGTCTGGGACAGCCTAGTTTTGTTTTGTTTGGAAGATGACTGTCAGGCACTGGGCCATTTTGAACGCCTCTAGGTTTGTCCCTGGAAGAAGAAAAAGGTCCTCACTCCTCTTTTTAAACTTATTTCCCAAAAGTAAAGGTTGAAGCAGTTAAGCCTACACTCTCTGGTTTGCCACTTTCATCTTACTCTATAAGTATCAGGATTGAATCTTGCTATTCCTCTCTCCACTGCAAACTTTTTTCCAGTAGCTCAACTGATCATGACCCAAAATGTCAGTTAATGATCTCTATTAACTAATAACCAATCCATACTTATATTCCAATGATCACAGCTTAATAATGGCTTTCTGAAAGCAATGACAAATCCATTTTAGGAATTCCAATCAAAATAGAAAATCCCTTAAGGTCATCCATGATGCAGTCATACACAGACAACCTGGGATTTTTGGTGCATTTGAAATTATACCATACAGGTTGATACGTAATTAACCTCATAAGTCTAAATACATTTCAATGAAACCAGGGAGAGCATATTTTAAATCTTACTTTGTGCAAAGCACTGTGCATGATATACACTTCCACTTGACTTGGATTTCCATAAAAAATAAAAAAGGAAATAATAAATTTGAACACTAATTTATATTATTTTTTGTATTATAGTATAGTAAATGTAGGACAAAAGGGCACCAGTGACAGACTGTATCAGATAAGATATACAGTTTAAACTGGATAGTATAAAACTTCAAGGCAATTTAAAATATTCAGCATCACATAAAGAAAAAAAAAAAGGAACATATTTCTTTGGTCATTTTTACCCAATGGGGGAATAAAGGGTTTTTTACTGTAATGCTATTTTTCATGGGAAATAGCTAAATAGCCCCCCAGCTTTCCAATGTTCCACAATCTCATAAACGGTTCTATAAACCAGCTATTGAAATTATGGGATGAACTACAGCAATTGCTCTAGTTTGGAAATGCTGTAATAGAGTATGTCATAGTGAAAAGAGTCAAATCTTAACTCAATGACCTGTATGAATTTGGGCAAGAACAATAAGAACCAACAGTTACTGAGTACCCCCAAAATGGAGAGCACTGTGCTATATATGTGTATTTATTTAATCTTAACAATTCATGCCACTCTATGAGGCAAATACTACTGTTATCCCCATTTTACATTTGAGAATAGCTTGAAGGAATTAACTGACTTGTGCAAGTGGTACAGCATATAGCTGAACCCAAGCAGGATTATTCCATAACCCACTTTCTTTTTTTTTTTTTTTTTTTGATTTGAAACTGCCTTTATTGCTGAAGGACATAACATTATTTTTAGACCTGAAAAACTTATTGGGTTATATCATAATCATTCCAGCAGTGAAGAAACAGAGGAGTACCCTTATTCAAAAGAAATTCAAATTCAAGTAATGTGATAAATGAACACATTCCATAGATAAATAGGTGATTTCTCCACCTTTGAGCCCTGTATGAGATCCCCTTGAGGAGTTATTAACTCTGTAACTGAATGAACTCCTCTCTATGACCAACTGGAAGATGACTATTAAGAAGCATGGATTACAAGATGGAATCTCAAATTACAGGGAAAACACTCACTCTGGAATGTATCAAGTGTGCATGAACTTTTACTGCCTTTTTACTTTTTCTTTTTTTTTTTTTAGGTATTGGAGGCTGAGGAATGAATGCAGGACCTCATATGTTGAGAGCTGGTGCTCAACAATTGAGCCACATTGGCTTCCCTGAGCTGTTTTTTGTTTTGCTTTTTGTTTGTTTTTGTCCCAAATCCAGGCCATCCCGTTCCATAACCCACTTTCTTACCCTATGCCATAGCATTTCTGAGCCTCAGTTTTCCTGTCTATAAAAAGGGTTTAACAATGCTAGCACATTCCAAAAGTTTACCTTTTACCAAATTAAATATCTTACGGCTTCTTTTGCTTTATATTCCCTGCATGAAATCTCACGTATATCCATCTACCTGAACAGGCATAGCCCACAGATTGGGACACAGGAACAAGAACCACATGAGCTGATTGGTTTCGATGGCAACCAAGTTATTGATCTGTCCCAGAGTCATCTCCCCCATGGATAAGTTAGATGTAGACAGTCTAAGGATTTTATTGTATATCATGGCCTGCAAAGAAAAAAAGGGATGAACTTGAGGCTCAACACTTCATAATTAACACTATGCACATGAATTTTCAATGAAAGAAAAATCATTTTTAAAATTTGTAACAAAGATTAAAGAATGCCCACCCATAATGCCATATTCTGAAAAAAACTACTATTTTCCTAGTAGTAGAGTTACTTTCAATCCTCACCTAAATAGGAATGTACTTTTTCTCTTGCGATATAATCAAAATATACATTCAACTTTAAAACATAAGCCCTAGATCAAGTAATACTAGACCTAGGTAATGCAAGACGTCAAAACATTTTTTGTACTATAAAAATGACTTTTAATTCAATGGGTTTATTAATTAGCTCTGCTTTCCTTTCATTAAGTAGATTCCCCATAATCATACCCTCAATATTAAAGATGGTTTGCCATTTTGGGTACAAATGTTTTATAATGAAAAGTCAAATTTCACATTTTTCAGCATAGCTTATCTTCATTAAGTTTTCCTAGAAGTGTTGATGTTGAGATATCAAAGTCAAAATTGAAAGAAAAAAACCCACTACCAACTCTATCACTCAATGGTATTGACATTTTCAAGAAAGATCAAAGATTGTCCATACCAGCAGAGCTCCGCGGAGGTTAATGCCAGTTTCTATGGTTACATAGTAGGAAGCCTGCAAAAACGTCCTTTGCAGAATAAGGGCCAAGAAGAGAAGAACTGCTAGAACATAAGCATTCTCAAGAAATTCCTTTGAAGAGAGGCGGGTTTCTGAAATCTTGCACCAAAAGAAAAAAAAAAGGACAAGTTAAAGCTAGCCTTTTCATATACCAGGTGTGGAGTTCACCTTTATTAAAGATTACATAGTTTTCAAATATAAAAACTCAATATCTTTATAATACAGTAGTAGGATGAGTCACAACCAGGCAAATTTATCTTTCCCCTATAACATCTTCAGATATAAATCCAAACTAGCTCAAAGCATAAAATGCAAAATTGATCTTTAAGATTGCTAGAAATGCCTAATCGGAGCAAAAACATGAATTTTAGTTAAAATTAGTTTAATTGGATGAAAAATAGCAAAGAAGATAGAGGTTAGTTTAGAATCTAATTTAGAAGGAAAAAACACAAAACTGGGCAGCAAGACAAATGGGACAAAAGTGCAATTTCTGTTGACTTGCTAATTTAAAATAATTTCACACTGTTTGATTTTTTCTTTATAGTCATAAACCTTAATTTTTATTAAAGAAATCAATTCTAATCATAAAATAGGTAATTTGGCTATTGAGTTCTCCCATGTGACACTTGGAAAGATGAAACACAACAATGAAAAACAATTTTCAGTAGCAGTATGACTGAGGTCACCATTAGGATACAAAAAATTGACTGTTTTTTTGTGTGTTTTTTTTATCTGTACCACACAGTAACTTGTTTGTTAGAAAAAAAAGGGAAAAGTAACACTCTACTAAGTACAGTATATTTCAATTTGGGCACGCCTTAGTTTTTAGGGTTGCCATCCAGTCAAATTCTACTTCTGGTTCCTTCCTCTGCTTTCACGGGGATCACACAAATGCATAAGTTCCATTCCTTCCCAGAAAACCATATGGTTAATCTGTGCGAGGAAGAATAACTATAGAAACACTGTATATGGTATTTAGATATCCATATGTAATTTGGCTACCAGGGACAAACATCACAAAAGTGCACTCAGTGGTGAAAACGGTATCTGGTTCCCTTCAGGACTACCTGAGCACCGCTGTGTGCAAGGACCTGGAGTGAGAAGTGTGTGTGCAGATATAAACAGCTCACAGTGGTTGTGTTCAAAGAGCTTACAGCTTCAAAAGAAGCACTTCTATAAATAACGTCTCATTATAAATAGCATGTATTGTAAGTGTCAACGTGAAGAATGCAATGTGTTAAGGGAATACCAAGGAGAGTCAAAAACCCAACGAGGATGACCAGAAAAAGCTTCGTTAAGAGAAACCATTTGAGGTAGGCTTTAATAATGAATAAAGGTCAACAGGGGAAGAAGAGAGGACACAAAATCAGGTTCACAGACCAGAAAAAGAAAACTGATCCAATCGGACTAGAGTTTATCTGTGAATCTATAGAAATCAATGCTTATCACCACGAAGTTCATGATGCAGACTTAACTGCAAATAAAAGATTATATATTTATAACACAATACACAATATTTAATAAAATTACCATAATGTGACTTGCCCTGATCTTTGCGAAACAAGGTGATGGCTTTCTATTGTCTAAGAAAACAGCAATGCACGTCTTACAAATCGCATTGCTAATACTGTTGGTCACCGGCCTCTAAAACATGACTCAGCCAATTCTCATGTACTCACGCAGGAAAATTCTTTAAAGCTTTTCTATAAAGGTCAAATTAAACAATCGATGTGAGATATCTGACCATAGTTTCTGGCACACAGTAGATGCTTATTAAATGTTCAAAGGCTCTGAATCCGAGAAATAATTATAATGGCCAGACCTCAATGACCACCTAAACACATGCTTTCTTCTACAAGGACAATTGTTTTCTTCCTTTTAAAAGCATTCAACTCTCTGTACGTCAGCCTGTTTGAATGTCTCATAGAACTGCACTAATAAAAAGCTGCAATTACATTGAAATCTGCCATAGTATGTTTCCTTTCCATGCCACCATATGAACTTACTCCTTTTGTGTTCATTGTCCGATTCTGAGTTTCATTCACACGCTGAACTATTCCAGAAATACAGAGAGGTCCTGCAAATCCCAGTAAGTCTGCCAGATAACGGAATGTGCTACTGAGTAGAATTGGTCGTCCAAAAGCTCTGTACATTGCTAGCCATATAGATGGAGTCCGGTTGGGATGATCTGCTACTTTTTTCTGAAAGAAAAACCAGGTGAACCAAAATAAAATCTACTAGTAGCAATTAATTTCAGCAACTATGAAAGTTCCTTCTGATACTTTTACTATATTTTAAAAGTTTAAAAATAAATAATATACAAGAACAAAAATAACAACAACAAAAAATAGTATGCATAATCCTGTATCTTTAGCATTCTGTGCAAACGGTAGCTCCTGAATACATTTGAACAAAATAGAGACAAAGAGGAGGAAACAGGTCAGTCTCTTAAACAATCTGTGTTGTTTTTATTTGTCAAAGGCTGACACAAAATTCTTAAGGCAGATTTAAATTTAATTCCTTTTGATTTGGACATGCATATTATCAAGCAGTATATGGAAAAGACAATCATAAAGTTACAAAGGTTGAGATCATTGATAGATTAGTCAAGATTTCTATGATTACTAAATCTCAAATGGGATGGGATCACCCAACATCAAATCGTTTCTCTTCCAGGTATTATGAATTATCATGAAGGGCGGTCAACTTTTTATTTCCCCAACACTTTTTAAAGTTATGAAATATTTATATTTCCTAGGTATAGCTCAGAGAAGTTCAAAATGAAGAATGGCATATATACTCTAGCTAAAAGGTGGCTTTGTCCATCTGTAGCTGTTTGTTGTACAGATTTTAAGACCTGCAAAACCATTATAATTAAGTCCTGCGGAGGGGGATGATAAAGTTTTTGGTTGTGGCAAAGAAACGAACTCAAAAGAAAAGAGTTTAATTGTGTTTTATATTCAATTCCCTGTTAGAATGAATAATTTGATTATTTTTAAAAGGTTATTGATAAACGACATTAACAATTCAAGCCAATCTATGCTGCAAAGAGCACTTGGGAAACTTAAGCTAGGCTATATCATCAGTCTTTACTTTAGCAGAGAATTTAAAAAAATATATATTATGCAATACTTTTCCCAGAGAGATGACTCAGGTTCATTTGTAGTACCCATTTCCTGCCATATTAATTTCATAACTCACATTTCTGACATAAAACAGAAGCCATTTCCATCATTTACCATAAATGCTTTGCCGATCTTTATTTAGAACAGCCAAAAAATCTTAACTGATTTGCTATATCCAACTCCTTCCAGTGCTGTGAATATTAATATTTTAAATGACACTAATTTTCGGAAATAATTGCAATGTCAAATACATCTACCACTGTGAAGAGCATACACACAATTATTCAGAACAATCAAGTAAGTTGAGAATATCCCAAAGATTCTCATATTTACATTTTTAAAGCAATTATAAATACTCAAAAGTACCAGAAGAAACCAATTTTGGCATACACATAGGATGATACATGAAGCAGGTAGATGATGCCCATTTATTTAATTTAGTCTCCTAAGAAACACATAATCTAAATTTTAGTCAATAATTAATTTAAAGTTTTTAATTTTTTCAAGTGTTATTAACATAGGTGATGAATTTTTCCCTTTATATTAAAAAATTCACAAGAAACTGAGAAAAGGCTTAATCGTAAATGTTGCATTAATGATCAACACTACAAGCTAACAAGCATTGGCTATACACGACCACAGGACCCAATTCTCATTTTCCACTTGGTCACATGTTCCTGAGAAAAGACAAAGCTCTCTCCATCCTACAGAATGTATTGACCAGGCACCTAACACAACATAACCACATTTCATTGGCTCTTCCAGTCTCTCCTCAGTAGCCCAATGACTGTGGCTCAAAACTACCGGGAAAGATGGATGGAGGCAATCTGCCCATGCTTAACCATAGACATTATTTAAGCTTCAAGCCTTTATATATAATAGGCTCATTCTCTACAGTTATGGAGAGGGGCAACAAATAATAAATTACCTTTTGTTCTTCGTAGGCATCTTTCAGGCAAACGTAATTTGTTACTGCCCTCATTGCTATTGGTAATTTTCCAATCGCCTTCAGGTCGATAGGCTTTTTATGAGCTGATATGATGAGTGTGTTCATCCACCAGTACGTTGCTTTTGACAGTAAATTCACAAACGGTTGAAGAAATCTCACACCCAGATCCTGAAGGTCTTCAGGAGGCTTTACTTTTTGAGGATTCATGAAGAATACGTATCTCTACAACAGCAAAAATCCACAGAAGCGCAGTTAACCCAACTTTTTATTCATGTATTTCAAATAAAAGCTTAGCCTTTTCTACAATTTCTTTATGGAGGGCCCACATTTATATTTTACTCTCTTCTTATCACTCTTCAATATTCTCTTGAATATTTCCCTTCTGTTGTAGCCAGATTAACTAGTCAGGTGCCAGAATTTCACATTTAATTCACTCGGGGCCAATTCTAAAAATCAATTATCCCTTTAAAAGATAATTGTTATGAAAAAATCTTTCCTAATACCCTGTGATAGGATAAACTGAAAGAGGATATTTATATTACTTATACTTTCAGTGTGTTATCACTATCATCACTGAGTCATGTTCTGTTAGGTTGTAGCTTAGGTGATATTAACTATTTCTTACCCTTCATTGCAGCATGTATTTTGCTGCTCAGAGAGTAAATTCAAAGTGCTCCAATGGGAAAATGCATATTGAAAAATCATCCACTCTAATAGTAACTCATGTACCATAACTGGCAGCATTATGTGGTAAAAGGCACAGGAGATTTGTAATCACAAGACCAAGTGTGAGTCTTGACCATGTTAGTTTGGATACACAGCTTAATTTCTCTATATAGAAGTTTCTTTATCAGTCCTGAGTAAACTGGACTCGATTATCTTCTTTTCCATTCTAAATTTCTGGGACACAGTATTTTGCTTAACTCAAGTATACTGGGAACTATGGCAGATAATGAAACATCCTGATGAAAATTTCATCCATAATGTGAACAGCATGAGCACACAGCGAGCAAGCAATATTCACGAAGGAATAAGTAGATTCTAGGGTTACAATGAGATTTCAGGAACATTCATATCCTGAAACGCAGTGATTAATTCAACTGTTCATTTGCACACCCTGATACGTGCATTTGTTCATCTTAAACGGCTGACTGTAATCTTTAAGACCGTGGTCCTGAATCCCAGCCAACTCAACAGAGATCACTAGACACCTACCCTGACCCGAATGACGTTGATCTCCACGGCCATGAGGAGCCCATTCAGGATGACCATCATGCCCGTGATGCAGAAGCGCAGGTCGGACACGCCCCAGCCACTCTGCCAGTCCTTGACCAGCTTGATGGTCTTCGTAATGAAGGCCATGACCCAATACAGAAACAGAGCTGGAAAACAAAAAGCAAAGGAAGGTTACGCAGCGCGTCCCTGACGCGGATAAACCTCAAAAACATCATGCCGAGAGGAAGAGACCCTGCCTGAAAGAGTGTATACCTCATGATTCCATTCATGTGCAGTTCTAGAATAGCCCAAACTAATCTGTGGTGTAAAAAATATCAGAAACAATGTTGTCCTTACAGAGGGAAGATGAGGACGCTGACGGGGAAGGAACACGAGAAAACTCCATGATAGTATTGTTCTACGTGTTGATAGGTGTTTGGGTTATACAGGTGTAAAGTCAGATTTCTGTATTTCGTTATGTAAATTTTATCTCACAAAAAGAATCGTAAAAAATACTAAGCTCTAGGAATGTATGATATATACTCACGTCTGCAACTTACTTGGAAATGCAACAAAAAATAAGATGGATTGATGGATGGATAGAAGGATGGGAAAATGTAGATATGCAATAAAGCAAAAAAATAAAAACATAAATTGATAATCTAGGTAGGGATAAAATGGTGGAGTGAGAGAATTCTAGGGCTCTTTCCCCCCATTGGAAGTTTTGAACAATCAGCAAGAATCTTCTTTCTCAAAGCTCCAGAAAATAGTTAAAAAGGATTGCGGTAACAGGAAAAGTGCTGAATCAAGAAAAAGACTACTTACAAGCTGTAGGACCTCCTGGTGTTCTCACTGACCCTCCCTCACTGCTCACAGCCTCAATGCACATGATCCCTGATCCTGATTCCAAAAGGAGAAGAATAATCCTTGCACACATACTGAGAACATGTATATCTGGTCCAATCCGTTAGTGGTGGCCTGAGGAACTTACTCCAAAACCTGCCCCGGGTGTAGAAGGCAGCTACAGAGCTATCCCACACAATGCTGTGGGAAAGCACTCAAGCTGTGGCCGTGGGAGGCAAGGGTCTGCTGGCTGTGGAACATACACTGCAGTGTCTGGAACCAAGAAGCAACTGCTTCCTAGAAAAGATGGAGCATTCCTATTGTGTATACAGGGGCATTCTTAGGGTGACTCTTAGGTTTTGGCCTGGAACTATTCTCTAAACTCACTGTATAAATAATCCCTGAAGGAGAGCACTGGGACAAGTCAATCTACAAAGACTGTGAAAGGTGTTTTCTTTTTTTCCTTCCTCTTTGTTTTTTTGTTAGCTCCTGTTATTAAAGGAAAGCTCTGTAACAACAATAACTGTATACAGCCTTAAGAAACAGACACCTCAGAGTCTAAATTCCAGCAATAATACATTTAAATAAAGATGGCGAAACATACAAAGAAGCAGACTTGGCCCAATGGATAGGGCGTCCGCCTACCACATGGGAGGTCCACGGGTCAGACCCCAGGTCTCCTTGACCCGTGTGGAGCTGGCCCATGCGCAGTGCTGATGCACACAAGGAGTGCCGTGCCACGGAGGGGTGTCCCCCGTGTAGGGGAGCCCCACACGCAAGGAGTGAGCCCTGTAAGGAGAGCTGCCCAGCGCGAAAGAAAGCGCAGCCTGCCCAGGAGTGGTGCCACACACATGGAGAGCTGGCGCAGCAAGATGACGCAACAAAAAGAGACCCAGATTCCTGGTGCCACTGACAACAATACAACAGAAGTGAGCACAGAAGAACACACAGTGAATGGACACAGAGAGCAGACAACTGGGGCGGGGTGGGGCAGGGGGGAGAGGAGATGGAAAAAAAAAGAGAAACAGCCAAAAAAAGCCCAAAAATAAAACATACAAAAGAATAGGGAGTGATGGCCCAGGCAAAGCAGAAAATTAAAGCACTATAAACCATCAATGGGGAAGATCAGGCCTGGAACATAGCAGATAATAACTCAAAAAAATGGTCCTAAATATTCTCAAAGAGCTAAAGGAAATCAGGAAAATTAAAGATGACCACAAAAAGAATATCAATAGAGAGATGGAAATTATGAAAAGGAACTAAACAGAATTGAAGAGAGAAACAGAAATTAAAAATTTCAACAGTAGATGGGAATAGGCAGAAGAAAGACAGTAAACTTGAAATCATCCATCCTGAGAAGCAGAAAGAAGAAAAAATGAAAAAAAGTGAACAGGGCCTGAGAACCTGTGGGACACCATCAAGCATAATGATACATGTATTTAGGCAGTCCCAGAAGGAGAAAAAGGAAGGGACAGAGAGGTAATTCAGAGAAATAATGGCCCAAAATCTCCCAACTTTAACAAAAGACATGAACATACACATTCAAGATGCTCAACAAATTCCGAACAGTAAACTCAAGTAGACCCATGCATAAATTCCAGGGCATTTATAGTCAAACTGTTGAATGCCAAAGATAGAGAATTCTGAAAGCTACAAGCGAAGTGACCTGCCATGTACAAGAGAACCTCTATAAAATTAAGTGCTGATTTCTCATTGGAGACCATGAAGGCATGAAGGCAGTGAAATGACATATTTAAAGTGCTGAAAGCAAAAAACTGCCAACCAAGAATTCTATATCCAGCAAAACTGTCTTTCAAAAATGAGGCCAATGACAATACCATTACTAAGTATATACCCAGAAGAACGGAGAGCAGTGACACAAATAGATATCTGCACACCGATGTTCATAGCAGCATTATTCATGATAGCCAAAAGGTGGAAACAACCCAGGTGTCCATCAACTGATGAATGGATAAAACAAATTGTGGAGTAGACACACAATGGAATATTATGCCGTGGTAAGAAGAAATGGAAGTTGTGAAACATATGGCAACATGGATGAACCTGGAGTACATTATGTTGAGTGAAGCAAGCCAAACACAAAAGGACAAATACTGGATATTGAGCTATTATTAATTAAATATACTAGGTGAAATATAAATATATTATGTGAAATATGAATATGGGTAAAATTGTTTATATAAGACCATTTTCTTTGAAGCTGAACAAATGTGGGTTAATACTACAAAATGGTAATAGCAGACAAAAAATTATGCTAACTGAAGGAGACCAGACACAGATATTAAATATTGCATGATTCCATTTATATAAAATATAAATATAAATAAATTTATAAAGATGTAATTAGATTAGTGGTTATGTAGGACTGGGGAAGGTATGCTAAGGGTGTGGAGTCTTTCTTTTGGAGTAATGAAATTGTTCTAAAATTTTTGAGATGATGAATAAACAACATTGTGATTATACTAATTATATATACTTTAGATAGAGCATATGGTATATGAATATATCTCAATAAACTGCTTAATAAACAAATAAATAATTATGCAAAAATAGCCAGAACTAGCAGCTACGTACAGCAGGGGAAACAGAGATTGAGAGGTAAGAAATTTTCTTATTGATTTTTTTGTTTATTATTATTGAAATAGTGAAAATGCTCTAATAATGATTAAAGTGATGAATGCACAACTATGTGATTATACCAAATATCACTGATTATACACTTTGGATGAATTGTATGCTTTATTAATATGTATCAATAAAATTGATTTGTTTAAAAAAATGAATTGATATGCTAAGTGGCCACATGGTAACAGGTCCTACTTCAGGTTTCTTGTGAAGCACTTATTACTCACAGCTTCACTCCTTTGCCCACATTTGAACTGAGGCATTCTGTCAATAATAATAAAAATAATAATTTCTTCCCACCCTCCCTTGCATGGCAGTCCCAGTGGGAGCCAAATGAGGGGAGAGAGGAAATGGAGCCTTGTGATGCCTGTTACACATGGACCATTTAAAATCTGTATATATGTGTCTCAGGGAATGCCTTTTATTTCTAAGATAATAGTAATTCTGTCCTGATTGTAAATGTAATATATGCTCATTGTAAAAATTTTGAAAATACCAAAAATAATAAAATAAAAATGAGGGAGATATTAAGACATTTCCAGATAAACAAAAGCTGAAGGAGTCCATCATCAATAGATCAGTCCTACAAGAGATGCAAAAGAGTTCTGCAGGTTAAAAGGAAAGGAAGTAGAAGCTGCATGAAGCAGTAAAGATCTCTGGTAAGAGTAATGACAGGAATAAATGTAAATGCCAGTACTGACGTATTTTTGGTTGTAACTCCACTTTATACTTCCTACAGGATGTTAGAGGGAAATACACTCAATGCAATGATAAATCAGTGGTTTTGGACTCAATGTATAAACATGTAACCTGTGACAAGAACTACATGAAGTAGGGACATGGAGGGTTTAGGAACTTAATTTGTGTATACTATTGAAGCTAAGTTAGTAGCAAAGCAAACAAGATGGTTATAGATTGAGGATGTTAGTTTCAGCCCTGTGATAAGTACAAAGAAACTAGAGAACACGCAAGTTCATGGAGACAGTAGGTAGAGTACAAGTCAGCAGGTCCATGGGACAGGGAAGGGGGTCCATGAAAACAGGCATATGGTTTCTGTTTGGGCAGATGAAAGTTTTGGTAATGGAAGGTGATGAGGCAACCTCAATATTGTGAATGTGATTACTCCCACCAACCTGAAGTCTTGGAAGTGGCTGAGATGTGAATGGTTATGTTGTATGTTCCTACAGTAAAGCAAAACAGAAAGGCAACTACAGAGATAATGACCATACAGGGCAACACATGATCCTGGCTGGACAGGTGTTAACAGGGGAGGAGAGAAGGCTAGAAAGGACATTGTTGGGAACATATGAACAAATTGAAATATAGACTATAACCTTTATTTCAATGTTACATTTCTTAAACCTGATAACTGCACTTAAGGTAGAGAGAGAAGTGAATAACTCTGTTCTTAGGAAATGTACATGGCAGGATTAAGTGATCAAGGAGCAAGATGTATACAACCCACACTAAGGTGTTTGGAAAAATGGAATGACAGAGGTGGATTAATAGATGGATTTATAGATTGGTGGATAGAATGATTTGACAAAGGTGGCAAAATGTTAAATTTTTGAATATGGGTATCTGGAGGGATGGGGTTTTTTGGGGGTTTTCTATATATGCAGTTTGTATGTGTGTTTTTTTTTGTCACTGTCCTTTTTTTTTTTGGTCACTGTCCTTTAAGTTTGAAATTATGTCAAAATTTAAAAGTTTAAAAATATGGATGAATATGAGGATGGAAAGATGTAGATGATAAAAGCAAATAGAGTGAAATGTAAATTGGAGAAACAAGGTTGGGCTTTGCACGGGTTTTCACATTATTCTTTCCACTTTTCTGTATGTTTGGTAATTCTCATAATAAATATTGATAAAATTGTTAGTTTTGTGATCCTAAAGTAAGAAATATTATTTTCCCTGGCTCAAATTTTCTTTTTTAATGAGAACATTAGACTAGCTTTTCTCTCAAATACTATTTCCAGCAATACAATCAAATTATGCCTTCTGTCTTAAATCTACATAAAAATGATAGCCAGATTCTGATCACCTTTCCTTCAAAATATTATTAAAGTCACATTTCCTTTCTAATTGCATCTTATTTTAAATACTATCTATTTTTCAGAAACATATATGCAGCTTATAAAATTCTCCATGCCATTTTTTTTGCTGCAGCCTATTAGAAATTTCACTTTTTTGCATCTTAATCTAAAAATTTCTGTAACGTCTGCCTGCCATTTTGTACTGAATAGCTCTCTATTAAGATAATTCAGACTTTGTCGAGCCTTTTCAATTAATATTGAACCAAGTCTACATTTTTTGATTAGATTGCCTTTGCTCAGTCATATAATTGAACTCAACATACAATTAAATAACCAGTATTTTTACTTACCCATTTTTTTATTGTAATGTCTTCTGGACAAACAAAATACTAAAATACTGTTTGTGTGGTTTTGTTATTTCTTTTTCGTCATAATACTGACAGCTAAATGAAATCTATAAACCTTAAAAATTATTAGTGTTCAACCTCTGAATTGCATATTTGAAAAGGGATAAAAAGGGAAAATTTTAGGTTGTATATAAGTTACCACGCACATGCACACACCAAAAACAAAAACAAAAAAACAAAAAACCCACAGAATTGAACAATGCAAAGAGTGAACACTAATGTAACAGTGGGATAAAGTTCATCATATATAATAACAATAATACTGTTTCAGGAATTGTAACGAAGTTACCACACTATTGAAAAATGTTAAGAGGGAAAACTCTGTGTGCAAGATGGGTAAAATGGGAACTCTGTTCCTCCTGCTAGATGTTTCTATAAATCGACAATGGCTCTAAAAAGTTAAGAAAAAGAAAAGAATTGTAGGAGCTCATTCACACAAACACTTCTGCCTCCAATGGCAGGAGACCCCCAAATCCTGGGCCGTCATCCCCGGTCCCCGTCTACCCCCATCTCCACTCTTCATGGAAACTGTACACCGAGGCACACAAGACATGGGCCAGGGTACTGACTGTACAAATCGGGATGTTTAATCCGTTCTGCGGAAGCCAGAAAGAATATCAGGAGGGCGTGCGGGCGTCTTAGTGCCGCAGGACCAGGAGCGGGAGGGGACGGGAGGCCACTGCGCCTGGGCTCCGGCGGCTGCTTCTCAGGGCGGCAGGCGGGCCCTGGGCCGGGGGCAGGCTCTGCTGGCAGGGGCCCCTGATCCAGGGGCAAGCGAGGCCCCCCAGCCCAGCAGGGAAAGGGCTGGGCCCCTGGGAAAGTCTCAGGACTCCAAGGCGGAGGCAGAGCCCCCCACGGAGGAGACGCCTCGGGCCTCTCGAGAGCCCTGCTTCTCAGAGACCAGTCCCTCGGGCCGGAGGGGAGCACCTTGCCCCCCGCGCCTGCCCCCCGCAGTCCAACCCCCCACGAGGGGCAGAGACTGGAGAAGACGCCAGGAGGGCACGCAGGCTTCAGGGCCTAGAGGGGCGCCGCTGATCTTCACGTCGAGGGGGCAAGGGAAGGGCTGAGGGCTGCGGGTCCCCCACGCTGCCCACTCCCCACCTGCTCTGGGAGTAAAAAGAAACAAACAGTAGAAATTCTCAGGAAAAGCAAACAACACCGGATCTCACTTACCTAAGAGTAATTTAGGAAAATTCGATGTTTCGATGTTATGGTAATAGACGATCGACGTGGTGGTGGCAACGAACCCCATGACGGCTGGCATGAAGAGGTGCAGCTGCCGCGACTCGCACTGTCTGCGGAGAAGAGCGCAGGGTCAGCGGCTGCAGCCGCGGCTCCGGGGAGCTGCGCGCTCACGTCCATTTACGCTCCTGCTCTCTCTTAGAAACAAGACGTTTAAAATGGAGAATGCAGTCGTAGTGGCTCAGAGAACAGATGAAGGAAGACTACGTAGGGAGGCATAATTCTGCAGGTTTATCCTAACGTGGGAGGCTCTGTATATCCAGCCAAAATGACACCTGCCAACGCCTTCAACAACAAAAATCGATAACGATTCCTCCACAGAGAGGCAGACGCGCTGAAATAATTTAACGACTAAATTAAGTAGAACAAGCAATTGACCACGAAATCAAATGAATGTGAAAAATAACGTGCATCCCTTTGGCAGCTTTCCTCCACGGTGCCGTCTTCGGTGAGTCCTCCTTTCTCCTTCATTCATCCAACAGGTCCGTATTTCCTGGTCCAGGTGCCGTATTCGGGCAGGAATGCAGCCATGAGAAAGACCACAAGTCTTACAGTCTACCAGGAATACCAGTGTCAAAGAGCACATGATAACCAGTGGGAGCGTTCAGAGCTAGCATCTGGGACAGAGAAAGCTTAGGAAGGAGGCGAATTTTAAACCAAGAACTTAAGAATGAGGAATGACTACCCAGAGGAAGGAGAGAGAAAGATGGCTCCAGGCAGAGGGTCTAGCACGAGCAAAGGTCCTGGGGCAAGAGGCAGTGAGAAGTGTTCAGAGATGTGCAAGCCATTCAGTCTGGCTGCAAGGAGCTTAGTCTTCACTGTGAGGACAAGAGAAAGCTTCTGCTGGACTGCAGATAGAACAGGGTCGGATTTGCACATTAGGTAGGCTCAACTCCATTTGCAATAAAAACACCACAGAGTAAAGCATTTAAACATTCCTCAGATTACTTAGATATGTTAGTGCCGAAATGGTTTAGAGAAGAAAGTGACTAATTAGTTCAAGACTTGGGGAAAGGGGAACATTTGGGATAGTCATTTCAGAATCTTTATGGTCAACGGTGGGAAATGAAATATAAAGAAGAGTGTACCAGGCAGGAAAGTGGTGGAAGGGCATTTTAAAGGGATGGAACAGAAGGGCCAATACTCTGAAGCAAGAAAAAATATAATGTATTCGAAACTGTAAGCAGTTTAATATTCTTAAAATAGAAATTTTCAGGTAAGGTTTATCATGAATGGCTTTGCATAGTAAGGAGATAGAATCAGATTCTGTGAAAAATGGAAATCCTTTAAATTGTTAAGTAGCATGGTCAGATTTGGGTTTTAGACAAATCATTCTGATGATAATGTGAATGAAGAATTTGATATGTAGTATATGGGTTTGTGTTAGGAGGAGGGAAAATGGAAGGAAGGAAAGGAATTAGAAAATGACTAGTATAGTTCACAGGCAAGAGGATGAAGACCTGAATCAAACTTTGGAATTAGTAACCTGCAGGGATTCATAGAGTTGGAAAATATTAATTGTTAAGATGTACAGGACTTTAATAGTGTTAGGGTAACTAGGTGATGGAGATGGAAAAGCACAGGACAATCCCGGGGAGCTGGGATGGACAGGACATGGCAGATGGAGATTTTTAAGAGGAAGAGCAGACTGCAGAGAGGAAGTTTCAGGAGGATGAGTAGGTTGTGAAATGCCTAGGAAAAATGCAGAGGGAGTTTATGTAGCGATTTGGACCATTATCATGGACATAATTTGCAATAATTAATATAAACATGGTAATGCAAATACCAAAGTACAATGTAGCATAAAAGCTGACTTAAAAACTTTCACCTCCCAGAAATTGCTCAAAATAGTCAAGAGGAAAAGTTGGAAATAAATATTTCATCAATTTAGAAATTAGGGAATGCTTCTAATAAGTTTTGATAATCGAATCAAAAAAGTAAATTTACAAAACACTTTCTGAATATTTAGAAAACCAGGAAGATTTCAGGGGGTCAATGAGTTTGAATTGAAAATTCAAAAAAGCATTATTCTTGTGGGGACCCGTTGGTGCGAGTGTGCTCTATTTATTAAATAATACTCAGTACAGTGTGGACTTGGTAAGGGGTCCATGGCTCTCACCTGACTGGCAGAGGGGTCTGTGGACCACCAAAGGGTAAGAGTCCCTGCAAACCCATGCTGGTATTTTCATCAGAACTGCTATGGCTTTCTTAGTGCTCCAGTTACAAAGATGCTCAGGTTTTGTGTGGTGCCCCAAGCCTGCTATTAGCACTGCTATTTTTGGAGAGTGATTTGCAGACCTCGATGTTTTGGTAGGAATACACACATCCCATTATAGCAGAGTATCTTTAGTCAGAAAATTAGGAAGAAAATCAAGAAAGGATTATGTCATGGAGGACAAAAGAATAATTTTAAAAGACAATGATTAACATCAAAATAAAGCCTGAATAGATTATTGCCTGCCCCAATCAAGAGGGCAGAGTGAGAAGTTTCAGGGCTTCATCCCCACCACACACAAAGACACATTCAGGCTTTGAAACGCTGAAAATTGGCAGAAATATTTCTCTCGAAGCTCCAGAAAACAGTTAAAGGATTGCAGAAACAGGGCAAGCACTGAAACAAGACAAAGACACTTTAAAGTGTAGGGTCTTGTGGTGCCACGGTTGGCGCCACCCCCACCACCTCCCCAGCTCGGCATGAAGCCAGCCGGCACTTCACCAGGTGTGGGTCAGGAAAAGGCAGAGCACACTGTGAATATATTGGGAAACTGGCTATCTGGCCCAGTCTTTCTGGGAGCAGCCTGAGGGACTGGACCAGGACCCTGGCTGCAGACTTGCCACTCAGAACTGATGGACGCTGGGAGAGCAGTCAAGTCGTGGCTGCCTCAGGCAGGGGTTTGTTGGTTCTAGGACATACAGTGCAGTGCCCAGCATCAGGAGGAAAGTATTTCCTAGGGAGGAAGGGGAATTCCTAGGGCCACCAATGCCTACCCAAGACAAGCTGCATGCCCAGAAAGGATGGGGAAGTCCCTACATTTTGGCCTCAAGCTAGTCTCTAAACTCACTGTCTGGGTAAGCTTTGAAGGAGAACACTCTCTTAGGTCAACCTACAAAGACTGAAAAGTGGGTTTCTTTCTTCCCATCTTTTTTCTTGTTAGTTTCTGGCATTCAAGGAAAGCTTTGACATAGCACTAGTTGGATACAAGCTTGAGGAACATATGCCTCAGAGTCTACATTCCAGCAACAACACATTAAAGTATCAAAACATCTAGGTTTCAACACAAGATTACAAAACATACAAAGAAACAAGAAGCAATGACCCAGGCAAAGGAGAAGATTAAAGCATTAGAAGTCATTAACGAGGAGGATCAGACCTGAGACATATCAGCTAAAGACTTGTGGGGAAAACATGGTCCTAAATATGCTCAAAGAATTAAAGGAAACCATGGACAAAGAACTAAATGAAATCAGGAAAATGATAGATGAACACAAAGTGAATAGCAGTATAGATGCGGGGATTATGAAAAGAAATCAAACAGAGCTGAAGACCACAGAAATTTTAAAAAATTCTCTAGAGGGGTACAACAGTAGATTCTTTCTGACAGAAAAGCAATCAGTGAACTTGAAGATAAAACTACTGAAATCACCCAGTCTCAGGAGAAGAAGGAAGAAAAAAGAAAGAAAAATTAACAGAGCCTGAGGAACCTTGAGACACCATCAAGCATACCAACATAAGCATTCTGGAGTCCCAGAAGGAGAAGAGAGTGAGAAAGGGGCAAAGAGACTAATCAAAGAAATAATGGCTGAAAACTTCCCAAGTTTAACGAAAGACATAAATATATACATCCAAGATACTGAATAAAATCAAAACAGAATAAACTCAAGTAGACCCATGCTGTGGCATATTGTAAGCAAGCTGTGGAATGCCAGAGATGAAGAGAATTCTTAAAGCCACAAGACAAACAACACGTCACTTACAAGGAAGCCTCAAGAGATTAGTGTCAATTTTTCATCTGAAACCATGGAGGCAAAAAGGAAGTGGAATGACATTAAAAGTTCTGAAAGCAAAACATTTCCAACCAAGAATTCTAGATCTGGCAAAACTGTCTTTCAAAAATGAGGGAGATATTAAGACATTTCTAGATAAACAAAAGCTGAGGGAGTTTGTCAACAATAGACCAGCTCTATAAGAGAAGCTAAAATGAGTTCTGCAGGTTGAAAAGAAAGGCTGATAGACAATATTGAAGCTACATGAAGAAATAAAAATCCCTGGTAAGGGTAACAACAGGGTTAAGCATAAATGCCAATACTATTGTATTTTTAGTTTGTATAATAATTCCACGTTTTATTTCCTACAGGATCTTAAAAACAAATGCATAAAATGTAATGAGAAATCAGTGGTTTGGGACTCAATGTATAAACAAGTACTTGGTCACAAGTACTACATAAAGATGGGGGGACAGAGAGGTACAGGAACATAGTTGATATTTATTATTGACCTTAAGTTGGATTCAGAGCGAACGAGATTGTTACTGACTCAGGATGTTAAATTCACGCCCCATGGTAACTACAAAGAAAATATCAAGGAACATGCAATGGAGGGTTAATGCAAAATCCACGCAGGGTTTCTGTTTGGGGAGATGAGAACATGTTAGTAAGGGAAGTTAGTGAGGATACTGCAACATAGTGAATGTGATTAATCTCCCTGAACAGTTGTGGTTGAAATGGGAAAGTTTATATTCAATATATGTTCCCAGAAAGAAAGAGAGAGAGTGCAAGTAAACAGGAAATGAAAATTAAATTCAGTACATGGTCCTGGACAGGATCTAATGAGAGAGAAGAAAGCTTGCTTATTATTGGTACATATGAAAAAACTGAAATATGATATGATTTATATCAATGTTCAATTTCTTGAACTTTATAACTTCATTTAACTGGGTTACATAAGAGAATAACCTTGTTCTTTGAAAATGTCCATCGCAGTATTAAGTGTTCAAGGAGTATGATACATACAGCCTACACTAAAGTGTTCAGAAAATGAATTAATAGGTAGATGGATTGGTAGAAATATATGGCAAATGTGGCAGAATCTCAATATTGGTAACTCTAGGCAGCTGAGTTCTCTGTATGGGATTTGTATTGTTTTTGTAAATGTCCTGTAAGTTTGAAAGTATTTCAAAAGAAAAAGGTTTTTTTAAAAGCCTCAATAAAAACACAATAGTGGAAGATTTGAAATCACTATTAAATATTAATAGTATAAAATAATCAAGAATACATAGGATTTTGATCATCTACAGGTTCAGTATGTTTTTTCCTCCTACAAAGAGTATATATTATTTTCTTATACTCATGAAATATTTATAAAATTAATCAGAAATTTAACTATAATGAAATTATAAAAATTATGAAAAGTAATCCTTTTATAGATTACATTCTCTAATAATTAGTCAATAAAATTAGAACTAAAGGGCAAACGGAAAATGACTTCTGTACCTTAGGAAAGAATCTTACTTGGAACCACAAATCAGTTAGATTGAAATGGGAAGGAGAATACTTCCTACAAAAACCTGTGCGCCACAGATAAGGATGTCACAGGCAGAAGAAAAAATCAGTAGCTCTAAATGTTTGTATTACTAAAAAAGGAAAAACAAATATTAAATTAAGGAATTCTAAAAGATCAAACTAAAAAAATTTAGTTAATTAGACTAAAAGTTGAAATTATCAAAGCAATTTCCAGGATAGGACAGGGCAGGAAAAAGAGCAAACTAAATGCGGGAGTTCAAAAGTAACTAGAAGCTGACCTTTGAGAAGCCTTGCTAGAAGGGGCAAAGGGCAGTCCTCCGTAGCTGTACAGTAGGAGGGAATAAGAGCACGGGAATCTTTTGGGTTGTTGGTTGGCTTTTAGGATAGACTCTGGTTTCCCTACCACTATAAAACAAGTATCTGACATTCGCAGATGTCATCATTATTACTAGTTCAGGCCTCTATTCTAAGTCTCTGGCTATATCTACATATCAACCAAGGGGCTGGAAGAAAAGGTCACCCTTGCCCAGATGATGCCAAGTTTCTGAGAAATATGGGCTGAGCTGTCTTCCAATTTATACCTACCCAGAGCAACAGGTGGAGTCAGCCTATATGTTAAGGCAAGAAAGAATTTAGACTAGAATCAATTATGCTAATACCATAAAGACTTGGGGCAAAGGGTTTTAAACAGTTATTAATAAGATAAAATCAGTCCCTTAAGCTTCTAAATGGTTAGAGGGGTATCATCTCTTTCTTTTTGTCAGAAACGGTTCACATATGCAAATAGTCGTCATTAAGGTATTACAAAGTAGCTGGATCCTTGACAAACGCTGAGAAGTCTCAATCTTTGTTAAATGCAATAGAAAAACGTAAACAGATAAAAGGAGAGGTTCTTAGGTAAGAAAAAAAGACAATCTTTGGAGCTTTCTTTTAAGAACTTCAGAGATCTAGTATCAATTCTTCAACAAAAGGCATAACATTGTGATAAAAATTTTCTCTTACTTGAGTTTTTTTTTACTAATAATTTCCCCCCAAATTTTTCAGGTTTATAAATAGAATTCATTATATTCTAACTACTTAATATGAAATTTCTGTTATAAGGATTTTTAAATTCCCTCAAAAATACGGGTTTTATGACAAATTCAGATTTTAAAATGTTTCATGCATTGCCTCAATTTGTTGCTATAATCTAAACTGGTTCTCAGACTTCTTTAATGTCTGCTTCATCTGTCTTTGGCTCTTTACAAAATAAGTTGAAACATCTGGGGAATGACTAATATACTTATAAGTGGTTAGATGGCTTTTAGGTCTATATGTCCACAGAGAAATTCTCTATACCTATGTTTAAGGATGAGGTAAACAGCAAAGTGTCTAAAAGGAGAGAGGAACTTTCTGCAAGGGCTACAAAGATCAGGGAACAAAAAGTTAGTGCATTAAGGAGAACAAGTCACTAGTCTGAAAATGTGTGTTAGAGAATTCTGTAGCAACACAAAAATACGGGCCACACCCCTGATTACAGTATAAAATAGGTAGCAGCTGTCATTTCTACGAGCTATGTCCAAAGTCCCACCTGATATGCTCTTAGCTCCCCTCCATCTCAACACACCCACTGACACAGTGTAATCACATGAGCTAAATGAAGTAACTTACGAGTCAGACACAATGCCTTGAGCTATTTCACAAACATGCACGAATAGGAGAGCAAAGGTAAGAATCCATCTCAGGTTATGTCCAGGAAAATGGAGCCATGTGTTGTGATGAATTTGTACTTTTGAGCTTTGGCTTCCCCACCCTGAAAGATGTAAGAGAGAGAGAGAAATGCAGGATCAATTATGGTCATAGATATCATTTACATTTGTTGGGGAACATTCCTGAAACTTTAGTGGTTTCTAGGGTAGCAATGGAACACCGGGCCTATTTTCGCTATGTTAAAAAAACAACAATTACAATTAATTTTCCCAAGACTTCCCAGGCCAGTAAACACCTTAACATTTGTTGCCTGGCTCAGGAGTAACAGCAGCTCTGGGGGGCAACATGGCCAAAAGCATGCTAATCATAAACCTTAAATAACAAGTTTCAGATTCATTCAAAAGGAAAACAAATTAATGACCAAAAAAAAAAAAAGCAATTTGGCATCTAAGATTTTTCAAAATATGGCATCTATGGGGGATCTAACCAAAAGACATATTTGGTAAGGAAATATGGGATTCACTATTGAGGTAAGACTTAATTATATGCATATCATATGACAAAAATGATAACCCATGGCTCAGCCAGCATCATCCAACAAGTGGTACTGATAACTTTCTCAAAGAAAGTCAAAGTAAAAATGTTGCACACTGATGATGAACTTGAAAGCAAGCTCAAGGGCATTATAGGTTCACCTTTAGCTCATCCCTGCAGAAAATACTCAAGATAATCTTTTAGTGAAATTTTGATGGTTTCCTCTCAAAATTATAGAGTAATGCCAATTCACGGGTAGGATACCAGGAACAGATCCCACTTTTGTCTCCTTTTGTTGCCCTTTTCGCCCCTCTTCCCCCCCCCCCCCCCCCCCCCCCCCCGTTAGAGAGGCCCAACACAGTTATTTTAAGAAGTATAGGTACAGGTAAAAGAATGAGGGTTTTGTGCTTAAAATATTGCTGGGAGGATTTTATATAAAAATAAAATGAACCCCTCAAGCATTCTTAAAAAAACTGATTCATGTCCTAGTTGTTGCCAAATGTATTTCGTTACTGGAATGTTAATTACATTTAACATATTCTGCTAGAATTTTTGTTGCAAACTTGCAGGAAGCTCTGCGCCTTTAATACAGCATTATACTTTTTCTTGTATCTGATACTTCTTTGAGATTTTTTCAGTCTTTATGGTCCCTCACTGACTTAAGTAGGCAATGTTATAAACTAACATATTGAGTTTTTCTCCAGAATTTCCTGCCTACAATATCCACACCAATTCAACTCGATGCAAATGTCACTGTTGCCAGCCTCTGTGCTGGGTGCTAGGGTGCTAGGGATACAAAAATGAATGCCACAGTCTTTCCTCTTAAGCTAACTGAATGTAAAAAAAAAAAAAAAAGGAATTATTAGCTATAGAATTGCAATAAAAAATGCAGGTTCTACTTTTGGCTGAAGGGCATTCTTAATGTCCTACAAATAATGCCAATATACAACTAGTATCTCTACCTATGGCTTCTATGGTCCCAATATACCTAGAGTGTTTATACATTTGTTTAACCTGGATATCTATGTATAAAAAGTTACGACAGTTTGCTATATGTCATATGACTGAAATTCTTCAATGATAGAATAATGACAGGCACATAGTTGGCTCTCAATAAATATTAGTTAAATGAATGAATGAAGGTATTCATATTATTTTAAGCCTTTCTTTAAAGCATATTCCTAAATTATGCTATTTTCTTAAAAAGCCTGATGACTTTTTTCATATTTAGGATATAGTTTTATGGGCAATAAAATTATGGATGGGAATATTAAGCATCAAATTCTAAACAGAGTTACCTCTTGTGGAGGGATAGGAACAGAGGCTATAGAAAGAGAAACAGAACTAGGGAAGAGGTATGCAGAAGGATTCCCTTGTAATCTTACTGTTACATTCCATAAGATTCCATTCTATTATTTATTAGTCATGGGCATTTTTATATACTGAAAATATTTATAATTTAAAAAAATTAAATGGTCTATTTTGGTTATTTGGGGGGATAGGGTCACACAAATGGTACATAATTGCTCTGAATAACTGGATTCTATATATATAAAAACTGAAAAAGGACAGGGGAAACTGTACTATTAACTCCTTCCCCAATTCTTTGCAAAACTACTCTTTCCAAAACACACCCACATCACCCCTACTTTAATTTATACACTTTATGTCCTTCAAGACCCCGAACATGTCACTCTCTGGGCTCTCTCCTCCACCAACCCAAGGAGAGTTAGTTGTTCTAGCAGGTTAATGCCAGGATAACACATTCCTGTACTCTAAGTGGCCTGGGGCAGTGTGCTACACTGAGTTCTCCTGACTTTGGCGCACCTGTTTCTGGGGACTGGTGCCCAAAGGCAAGCACAGTGCCTTGCCCATTTCCCATTCCCTTCACCTAGCATGCAGCCAGTACTCAATAATTGCTTTATCTCTATCTCATGTACTCAGCTCTTTCCATCTTAAAAATAAAACTGCTGCTACTACCTGAAGAGCATCCTTTAGCAGACATGTGCCCTTTATTTCACCTGCAGCACAGCCAATGCCAAAAATATTAGGAATTAGAAAAGAAAACACTTGCTTCTTTTCTCATAGACTTTAGTATTAACTTTCATGTTGGAGAAGCCAAGTCAACAGTGCACTAAATCTCAGCTACTAACAGGACATATGAGCATTAAATTACTTACCAATAAACAATATTGGAAAAGTGATAAACAACAAGAAAACATGAGGGACCAGGTTGAGGGCATCCACAAAGCATGGATTTTCCAACACATCACCGCGGATCTCATATGAAGAAATGTTGTTACCACAAAATGAAAGGCTCATTTCTTCTTATATAGTTTACTCTAAAAGTGAGAGAAAAGAGAAATAAATGAGCCTCTTGTTATTAAACGCTTATAAAATTGTTGCCTTTTAGAGGGGTCATATCACATAGTTAATACCTTTTACTTTTACAGTTGAAGAAATAGGTAAATGTATGACAATGGATTTGAGAGCTTCTTACAAAGGGCTTATAGTTTCTATAAAGTCCCTGTTTCCATTGCTTTTTTAAAGAGAAAAATCTTAATTTGAAAATATTTATTTTAACTTATAAAATGTATAATAATTAATACCTATCTATAAGTGGTACCTCAGAGGAGTGTTTGTATGACTAAAATGACTTCAAAGAACAACAAAAAAAGGTGATATATTAAGAAAAATTAAGAGGAAAATGTAAACCCAATGACTAAAAAGTAAAAAAAAAAAGGTATAATGCCAAATCCTTTTCCATGTTTATTCATTGATAATGCAGTAACCAACAACTTTCACTGGACACAATTTCCTGAAAATATCCTTAATAGCAGAAAATTGTAGTACACAGAGACCAAGGTGCCTGCAAACAGCCTCTCTCTGAATAATATTAAAACCAAGTAATTTGGACAAATTAAATAGAACTCAAGTGACACGTTAAAGAAATTACACAGGCCCCATCATCAGAGAATATTCTTATAAGAAATGTATACTACTTAAGTTTTGAAATGAAGGATGTCTGTTAATTGGAAACCAGCATCCATTAGAATAAAAGTAGATGAGTTTAGCAGGGTTGAGATTTTGGCTTTTATGCTTAGTGAAATGGAGAGCCACTGGAGATTGTGAGTAGAGGAGTAACTTGCTCTGACTTACATTTTAAATTGCTCCTCTCATTGATGGGCAGAAACAGATAGTAGAGGGACAAGAATCTGCTTGTCAAAATACTACTGCGAAATTCCAGCAAGACTTTAGTAATCGTCATAAACAATATTTTTTTCCTAGAAAGAAAGAGGGTTACACAGAAAAGATTGGTAATAGTAAGTAAACTGTTGGAGAAATGAAACTTCATGAGAAGCTTTTTGAAAGCATTAAATGAATAGTTAGCAAGTCCATGTATTTACAGTCTATAAATGCTTACACTGAATCCCTTTCACAAATTATTTGGAAAAATCCTTTCATTGATATATCAATTATATGCCTTATAGTTGAGACACTTCTTACTTTTTTTAAAAAAGATTATATATATTTTTAAAACTTAGGACAAGGTTTAAATTTGGTAAATCCTTACAAACTATATGAGCATAAGCTGAAATAAAATGATCAGAATAGATGAGATTTAAAAAATAACAGTAAAATGGAAGTTATAAGTTCATATGAGTTGTATGTTAGTTGTATTTCTGATAAGGATGGAAAAGTGGAAACTAAAAAAATTGCTAGTTAATGAAAATTTTCAGACTACTTCCTTTATTAAATAGGAACACAACGGAAAATTTAAGCCCACTCTTAATTCAAACACATGAATAAACTGTTTCCAAGCATGAACCAGAAAATAATTTTTTACTTAACCTACTTTTATAATTTTACCTAAAATTATAATATTCCAATTGGCCACATTTGTAAACCTTGTTATTCAGTAATTATCATCGAACCAGGTGCTAATGATTAACCTAAATCTGCATCCTCTGTTAGCTATAAGCATTGTCTGCCTAATACTTTAATCAGTTCTAAAACCTATCAATAAAGAAACCTTTGGATAAATGTTCTGTAACTGTGGAAAGAAACGATCATAAAAGCACAATCACCTAAAAACTTTTAAGTACATGTTCAGCCCTCTACAAATGTCAGGGATTCTAGGCCATTTAATTAATTCACTCTCAAAACACTGGATGCTGACCACGTGCTAGCACCGGGATTCCCACAATGCACAAGAGAGTCCCTGTGGTCTGTGGGAGAGCACCTGAGCTACAACAGCTCTTGGCACAATGTAGCGGCACATGATCGGAAAGATGGATACATTCACAATGGCAATCACTCTAAGGTGCATGCTTCCAACTGATCCAATAAAAGTCTTAGAATGATTTCTTCCTTCGCATGATCACTAACCCCACATTTCCTCCTGGCTCCCAACCCATCCACCGCCTCTCACACATCTTTGCTTCTGCCTTCTCCTCTTTCAACGCCGCCCTCTTCCCCCCCTTCAACCCCTCCCTTCTCAAACATCCAGTGTGCTTGTGACACTTCCTACCAGCCTACATTACAACCCAACATGGCCAAAAAAAGGGAAGGAGTAAAAGCAGATATGTTTATAATCATGTGTGTTTGTCAAAGGCATTTTAGTCAATCAGGATTTGTAACTAATTCTTAACTTTCCAAAGGTCATGCAGCACTTCGCTCCCCAGAACACACCATCAAGCCAGGAAGCCTTGGGAAGGATATCAAGCGCTGCTCCTGTTGGCTAAACTCAGGCCCCCGACACCCTTCAGCCCCTGCCCTGCTGGAGCTGTCTGGTTCAGCCAGCACTGACAAAGGCCCAGAGAGGAGAAGGCGAGGGAAGAGAGGTGGGGCGGGGGGGACGGGGACGACACCGGGGAACAGGGACACACAACTTCTTCCTCCCCGCTGAAAGGTGTTCAAGTGCTTATGTGTCAGGAGGCTTAGGAGGACTCGACTGAATGAACATAACAAGCAAAGATCAAAAGTGAAACTTTGGCGGTGGGGATGCTCTGTAGAGCAGAAAACATATAATGAAAACACTCTGATGACCTGACTTATGGTTACATGGCCCAAAATACTACCCTTGCTGTTTGTATTCCTTGAAACGAAGTGCCACAATCCTAGGACTGACACAATTTGGATTTAGCTTCTGGATATAATTACTGACCTATCCATTCTGTTGGTTCCTCTGTGAAAAAGGAACAGATATGTGATTAAATTTTAAAAAGACGGCAAAAGTGTTAAGGTATATCAGATACCAGCCTCTCTTTTGGACATAGACTACAAGTGAAACAAGTGAAAACTAGCACTCTTTTCTGTTCATCCAGCAGAAAGTGTCAATTCTAACCGGAGAGCAACCATAGAGGAGGTAAAATGCCGAGGAAAACATGCTAAAAGCAATGTAAAAGATTTCATTCTACCATGAAACAAGTCATTATCTAATTTTCCGTGATTAACCAAATTGATGTTATGAGAAGCATGGCATTTTAAAGATTTGCTTAGGGCTTTATCAATCTCTAGGCATTTTCAGGATGGCAATCACAATGCCAGCGTTTATGCTTTAAAAACTTGGGAAGAACCATCAGTTGATGGTTCACAAAACATAAACTAGACGGTAACTGTCTGTCACCTATCTATCCCCCTATGCCAGATCCAGTTTGGAAAATTACTAGCCTAACATGACCACTCACTTCTGACTGAGCCTGATACGAGTTCACCCGTTTACTCTTCACTGGTTGCCAGGTTCTATCGCACACCAAAGGAAATGGATTCCTTCAACAGTCACAGCAATGGGATTCTGAAAAATCTCAAACTGAACAAATAAAGCACAACCTAAAGAAATACCTCGGGCAGTCGCCCGATGCGGCTTCTAACCCCCGAGCGTGCTCTGGTGCTACCGTCAAAACTTCGCCCTCCTGCCCCGTAAATGTCCAACCCCGACGCAGGACCCCTGAAAAGCAGATCGTAACAAAAAGCTAGAAAGCGACTTGGTGACCCACACAAGGAGTGCCTACGAGAAAGAAATGGAAAAGAACCTCTGGCAGTGTCCGCGGTCGCTTTCAGCAGCAGCCGGCCGAATTGGGGAAGGAGAGAGGGAAACCCGATCCCTCCTCCCCTCTGCGGTCCAGGCCGATCCCTGGATCCTGGACGCGGCGATCGCGTCCAGCGAAGCGCGATGGGGCCGCGACGGGGCCCCCACCTCGGAGGTGCTGGGTCCCTCTTAAACATTTTTAAGGACCTTTACGCAAAAGACGCGGACTCACTTACTCGGAAGGCAGAGTTTCCCTGGCCGGGCCGGGCCCCGCGGCGCGCCGGGCGGGCTATTTTTAGGGCGCTGGGAGCTCAGCTGCCGCCTGCTCTCGAGTTTCCAGGCTGCGCCAACTGCTCCGGGGCCGCGGCGGCCGCGGCGGCCGCGGCGACTCGGCGCACGACACTGGGCAGGAGCCCCGCGCGCGGCGCCCTGGGCGCCGGACCCTCCCCACGCGCCGCGGCCCGCCGGCCCCCCTGCAGCCGCCGGGTCTCGCCAGCCCACAGCAGAGGCGCCCCCCCCGACCTCGGGAGACCCACGTTGTCCTAACTACGACTCAGGGATTCACCGGAGTCGGGGTTTGCGGGTCCAGACCCGCGCGCCACTCACGTGTGGGTCTATAGGTTCACGCTCGGGGCGCATCCTTTTATTAGCCACATAAGGAAGTGGATTTGGGGGGGCTGGCTTTTCCCCCTGAGTGGATCAGGGCAAAGAAGGGCCCGCTTCCAGGCAGAGGAACATTCTAGGCGTGAGAATGTGCTCAAGGGGCAGCGCGGGCTCTGCCCGCACCTCGCCCGCAGCTGCCGAGACAACCTGGCCACGCCTGGGCACCGGCCGCCACGCGCCAGACCCGCACCACCCCCCCCCAGGCTCCCCAAAAGCGGAGCTCGGCCCCCCGCCAGCTACACGATGTCCCCTTTCCGCGCCCGAGAGGGAATCGGCTCTCCAGGGGTGAAGGCGTCGGACGCGCGCCGAGCCCACCCCCCTGGGGGCTCTGGCCGTCACCTGGGGCCCCGACAGCCCCCCTTGAATTTGCACTTGACTTTCTCAGGGGTCAGTGAAGCCAGCGTTGTGCTCGGCAGCCGCCCCAAGGGCTGCCGGGTGGGCGAGCGCCGGCCCGGGGCGCCCCCGGGAGCGGGGGGACCCCACCCCCCGTGCGCGCGCTCTGCTGCGACCCCTGGCCCGCTGACCTTGAGGGCGAAGCCGACCCCCGGGCCTGCAAGCCCTGCGGGGTGACCCCGCGGGCGCCCCCCTCCCGGGCAGGAGGCCGAGCTCCCCGGGGGAAGCCGCGGGCGCTGAGGCCTGGGCGGGAGCCTGTCCCGCAGCAACTCTGCGGGGCCACGCGGGGCGGCTCCCGGGAAGGGCCCGAAAACGCGGGTTTGGTGGCCTTAGAGCGCTGGGCCACCGCAACCGGGACCTGTCTGCACCGCAGCAGGCGCAGGGAGAGGAGAGCGAGCTGCACGTGCGGGGAGGCAGGCGCCCACCGATCAGAGGCCCCCCGGGGGCGTCGAGGAGGGGAAGAGGGGGACACCTAATCCGTAGATAGGTGGAGACTCGACGGGACTGCACAAAACGAAGCGACTGGGAGCTTTTTCGTTTTTAATATTGCTCTTATTAGTAGTAAGGCTGTTGATAAGGATAAAAAGTGAAGCTTTGAAAGATCTGGAATCGTGTAAGGGGGACCCGTGAGCCTCCCAAACGCACTGTTGGGATGGAGTCAAGTCCCCCACAAAAGGCTCGGTCAGGTCCCAAGGCTTGGCCCCGCGGGTGTGAACCCCTGTGAAGGTGTTCCTGGCTTGGGTGTGCCCAAAATGCGTAAGGGTGTCCTTAACGCCAGAGAGGTTGAAGGCCTGACGTAGAGTAACGCACACTGGACAGAGAAGCCAGAGGGGAGCTGCGGGTCAGCAACCGCGAGGAGAAAGGCGATGCCACCTTGTGCATTGCCTTGTGCGTGAAGAGCCAAGGAACCCCAAAGATCTGCGGCCAGACAGTAGATGCCCACCTGCGGAGGAAGCCGGCCCTTTGTAGGGTTATTGCTGTAAAAGCCAGGAAGCTAATACAACTACTGAAAACATTTGGTTGTATTTTAACAAGAACAGGTGGTGTAGGGCAGTGATGGCACAAATGCAGGGACCAGCCTCGCCATTCAAATCCTGTACCCACCCCACTCATTAGCTCAGACACGTTGCACTCTATCTCTTCATCTGTTCAGTGGGACAAATAAAGGCAGGCGCTTCCTTGGGTCGGTGTGAGGATAAATGAGATAATCCTAGGAAAGTACGCCCCTTTAGTAACAGCTGATGGGCATTATTGTTATTCTTTTTCTCTATGCATATTTTACATCGGCAGTTGCAGTATAAATTGTCTCCTCACGATGTCATTTAATAATGGTATTTTAAAATCATCACAGAAATATTTAAATGGCTGCAGAAAATCACTTTGGGTAAATATACCATAATTTTAAACCAGGGTTCCTATTGTTTAACATGTAGCTGCCGCATTTTCACTATCATATGAAATTCTATGATTTTTTTTTTCGTTTTGCATAAAGTTGTTTTTTTTTTCTCTGTGGCAGAGTATTTCATTAAGGTACATTCCCTGAAAAGTAATTACAGAGTCAAAAGGGTAAATATTTTTAAGGCTTACAGACATAGAATGAAAAATTATTTTTCTAAAAATTGTGTATGAACTCCTCTAAACTGTACGAGATAACCTGTTGAAAGGAAAGGGTTACCTTTAGTTTTCACATAAAGGGGAAGCCAGAGCTGGCTCTGCAGTTGGAGGAGTGAGGGAAAGGTGTTCTAGCAGTTTCGGGGTCAAGAATTTGAAAAGGGGGGCCAAAGCGAGGGTGGGGCCAGAGCGAGGGCAGTCAATGATGAAAAAAGAGGGCGGGGCCAATAGTGAAAATGGCTCCAAATTTGAAATGCAGCGCCAGGACCGAAAGCCGCGCCACCTGGCCCAACTCACGGGCTGTAGGGAGCGGAGCTGTGTAAGTTAGTTAGACCTCTCAGATAGGCTGTTATCCCTGAAGTACCCAATCAGTGGGGAACACGGGAGGGGCCTGTGTGCTAGGTTTAGGATTTTAATGTCAGTGTTTCTTTCTATTTGACGCACTGGCCATTTTACCTGGGTCGTGCGCCTGTTCTTGCAAGATCATTAATAACATTCTTTTCTCCTCCACAATCAGGTGAGCTTTTGTTCTCTTACATGTGCAGCTTTCTTTCTAACAACTTTGGGGATTCATCTGGGATCTAAAGCTTCAGAGGGGGACCCTTGGGCTGGACCAGGGGAAGGCACACCCTGCTGATTGAGCGGTCTGGGACCCTGCCATTGGGGGCTCACCTCTGACAGCTGGAAGGTCTCAAGACCAGATGCTTACATCTGCCAACTGTGGATGAGAAAAGGGGAAGGGAAAACCTGTCTCTCACTGGCCGGGTAACCCTGTGCATGGGCCAAGGTAAGAAGTGGGACTATTAAATATTGCCTTTGTGGTGGGGAAACTGCGATGAGTCTGGGCTTGAAAGAAGCCCAGAAAAGACTCAGAATGGGGAGGAGAGGCAGTCGGTTGACCGTGGAGGGGGTATGTGTGAGATCCCCTGGGGACATTCCTCCAGATAGTCCATTAGGAAGTATGCTGGAACATCAGACTGATAATGATCAGACAAGGGAAAGGAAATGACTGCCCAATGTTTTCTGGCTAAAATATGGGGCAGATGAGGTTGGCTCTGTGCCAACCTTGCTTTCTTAATTCTTTTTGTGTTTGTCTGTTTGTTCAGTGCATGTTTTAATACATCCAGGTGGTAATATTAAATTACAATGAAAATTCTTAAAAGAGCTCTATTCAAATGACAAAAATTCAAAAAAGAACTTATATTGGCAAATAAAGTATGGGAATCTTTGAAATGCCTAAATTGAAATGAATAGTTCGTTCTTTTTTCACAGAACAGAATGAGGGATATGAGACTTAAGTAGATACAGAAAGACATAAAAGGTTTGTGGGAGTGCTGACTAGAATTTGGTAAGTTTGTTTAAAGGAATGTGTTTTTTTCCCCCAAGATAAGATCGCTGATTTTTTAAAATAGTATATGAGTTTTTTATTATTATTGGGCATTTTCACTCAGATAAGCAGAGACAGTTTATAAGAATATATGTGGCTACTGTTTACATTGAAGACCTTATCCTTCCAGATTTTTCCTCTCTAAACACATCCATTAAATTAAGGAATTATTTCCAAATGAATAAAAATCTGCAACATTATAGATAGCTGGTTTTCATAAAATCAGGATGGAAGTATGTAGGACAAAACTTGAATGCATATGGCAAGTTGTAGAAGATAGCATTAAGTGAGGGAATGTGTTTTGTGAAGGCTGAATTTGTCTTGAAATGAAGCAACTATTGCCTATTTGGTTATGGATAGTTACAAGAAGTTTGTTTAAACTGAAATATTTGAATGGCTAATTCCAGTAAGTCATTATTAAACAGAAACTGAATTGATTTTAATAACAATAGTAGCTTCATAACAGAAAAAACTGTCAGAGGTCACCTCAATCTGCATATTAAATTGGTGGTGAAGGAAGATAATCTTGATTCCACTGGGCATTTAAATTGCCAAAGTAAAATACTTGTTAATTAATGTCATCATGGTGAAGGTGTAGAAATAAAAAGCTCCATGGTGCTGAGGGGTGCTATGCACCAGGCCAGTGGAATACTGGAGCCTACTTTAGTAGTTTCTTTCTAGGGTAAATGCTGCTGCAGCATGCTGGCTGTGTGAAGGACACGATAAGTGCAACAGTGATTACCAGAGCACTGCAAGTAGAACTTAAACATAATTGGCATCATGGCCTGCTCCCATGGAGAGACAACTTGTATGGTGTTGCAAATGTGGAGCTTAGATCTATTAATTGCAACTCAAAAAGAAACTTATGCAATCATTAATGCATTGATTGGTGTTAAGTACTGTACCTATATCTCTCCTATTCTAGGTATATGCTTGATGATTATGGTGATATCTTTTCTAGATCATATGCAGAGAGATATTGTACATGTTAAAAGGTCCTGGTAAACTTCATTTTCTAAGTAATTAATGAACATGCTTAATCCAAGTCTCCCTCCTAGCCCTTATTCTAAAACTTGTCCAACTCATATCCTGGGGAGGACTGGCAAACCCACATGCCATCGTGCCATGGCTAAGCATTTTCCCACCAGGAAGGAAACAGCAAATGTGGTGGCTAGGATCCACTTCAGCTTAACCCCTTCAAGATAGTCTATGGGTAACCTTTCCTCACTTAGGACCTGAAAACCAATTTCTGATGAAAACCTGCAAAATAAGCCCATCAACTTTGAGAAGATGTAGCTTTTAGGCACCTGGCCTTTTCTATTTTTGTGGCCTAGTATCCTTTCAGTGAAAGCCTATATCCTCAAAATTCTAATTAAGTTTATTTCTTCCATCTTTTTAGTCATACAGGGATTTCATCTAGTTTCACCCAGGGTGCCATAGTCATCTTCCTCCAACCATGATAGAATAGCAGGAGGGTTTTACACCTTGCCAGGTAAGGCCTACTGCCCCTAACCAGAGGGAAGCAGTTAAAAAAGAATGACCATTGTCCTTCAGCACCTCTTTAAGAATGAATATGTAAGCTCTCAAGTGGAGATAGAGGCTTTAGAGGAGCTCAAAAGGGCACTGGTGTGGGCACCTGTGTGGGAACCTGTTCTAGCCCTCCCTTCCCTTGAGAAGCCTTTCTATCTGTTTATTACAGCAGATAAAGAGACAACCTTGGGGGTTCCGACCCAAATCTGGGGAGGTCAAAGGAGACCTGCAGCCTTCCGTTCCAAAATTCTAGATCCTATCTTCAGGGGATGGCCTGGATGCATTCAAGCTGTGGCAGCAACTGCTCTCCTGGTAAAAGAGAGCAGGAAGCTAACTTTTGGAGGAGGCTTTGTCATTAGCAACCCTCAACAGAACAGAACTATTAAAAATATTTTTTTTAAATTTAATTGCCTTTTTTAAAAAAAAGATACAGAGACAACCAGCAAGATGGCTGCAGAGTAAGGAGCTCCCAGAGTCAGCTCCTGCTACAGGGCAGTTAGCAAACACCCAACACTCTCTGGAGCTAGCTGAAGCATCTGTTTGGGGGCTCCAGGAGAACAGAAGAGCATCCTGCAATGTTTTTGAAGGAGTGGAAGGAGGAGACTGCCCATCTACAAGAAGACTTGTGAGTAGAGGCTCCATAGCCCGGAGGCCGGTGCCCATCCTCCACTGGAGGTACAAGATGCCTTGGGAGCTGTTCCGTGGCTGAAATTGAAAGCTCCACTTCCCCAAAATGAGGGAGGAAGAGATGGTTGGGCACCAATTTCAGCTATTGATGAGGAAATTCAGTGGGCTACAGTATACTCCTGAGACCAGCTAAAGCTTGAGCCTGTCCAGGTCAGAAGGAGGCCGGGAGCTGCCATCTTAACTCCACACCTGGCATGAGGGGAAGCAGGGTGGACTGAAAATCCCAGTGCTGGTGGGGACTGGCTTCTTCCCATCCAGATTATATTGCAGGTCTAGCCTAGGCCCCAGTGCCACCTCCAACAGGGAGGAAGCTGCGAGGACCTGCGTCAGACTCTCCGGAAAATTACTAGCCAAGCCGCAGAGGCTGGTGCTGTCCTACTCTGGCGGTATGAGCTGCCTTGCCCCAGGAGCTGTTCTGTGATGGGAATTGGAAGCTCCATTTCCCAGAAACAGGGGAGGAGGAGACAGCTGGCTGCCAATTTCAGCTGCTGATTGGTAGACTTGGCTGGCTAAGAGACAACCCTGGGAACAGGGGCGTGAGAACCAGCTCAAGTCAGAAAGAGGCCAGTAGCCGCCATTCTGACTCCACCCCCAGCCTGAGGGGAGGCCAGAATGACTGAAACTCTCAGTGTTGGGCAGGAACCAGTTTCTTTCATGCAGATCAGCCTGCAACCCGCCTAGGCATTGGCCCTGCCTCTGGCAGGGAGGAGGCTGAGGAGCCCTGCACCAACCAAACAGGTAACTGCAGGGAACTTTGGCTGGCATAGACTAAAATCAGAAGTCTACCAGGGCAACTGTGGTCATCTTGGACCTGCACTGCATAGATTGCTGTGCACACCTGCAGCTCCATCCCTGCCCCAGGCAGGGGAGAAAGGAGTGTGAAGCTTCATCAGTCTCTCTGGGCAATTACAGTCTAGGCCTGCATGTGGATTATTCCATACAGCTGTGACTCTGTCCCTACCCCTGGTGAAGGAGAAAGTTGGAAGAAGCTTTGTTGGTCCCTGGTGTAATGAGGGCAGCTTGAGCCTCCACAGCTTCCAGCACCAACTACATGCTTGGCTCCTACTGCACGACCAGCAAGGGAGACATGATAGGAAGCCCTAAACTAAAGAGAAAAACTGCACCCAGAATAAATACTCTAATAAGCCAGATGCCAAGACACCAACCAAAAATTACAATCCACACCAAGAAACAGGAAGCTATGGCCCAGTTAAAGGAACAAGATAAGCCTCCAGATGCATAAAGGAGTTGAAACAACTAATTATAGATGTTCAAACAAATCTTAATAAATTCAATGAGATGGCTAAAGAGATTAAGGATATTAAGAAGACATTTGATGACCACAAAGAGGAATTTGAAAGCCTACATAGAAAAATAGCAGATCTTATGGGAATGAAAGGCACAATAAATGAAATTTTAAAATCATTGCAATCATATAATAGCAGATTTGAGGAGGCAGAAGAAAGGATTAGTGAGCCTGAAGAAATGGCCACTGAAAGTGAACATACAAAAGAAGAGAAGAATGGAAAAAAAATTGAACAAGATCTCAGGGAACTAAATGACAGCAAAAGATGTGCAAATATATGTGTCATGGGTATCCCAGAAGGAGAAGAGAAGGGAAAGGAGGCTGAAGGAATATTTAAAGAAATAATGGTAGAAAATTTCCCAACCCTGTTGAAGGACATAGGTATTCCTGTCCAAGAAGCACAACATACTCTCATCCAAAAAAATCCAAATAGACCAACTCCAAGACACAAACTCATCAGAATGTCAAAGACCAAAAACCAAGAGAGAATTCTGAGAGCAGCAAGAGAAAAGCAATGCATAACATATAAGGGATATCCAATAAGATTAAATGCTGATTTCTCACCAGAAACCATGGAGGCAAGACAGTGGTCTGATATATTTAAGATACTACAAGAGAAAAACTTCCAGCCAAGAATCATATATCCAGCAAGACTGTCTTTCAAAAATGAGGGTGAAATTAGAATATTCACAGATAAACAGATACAGAAAATTTCTAAGCAAGATACCAGAATTTCAGGAAATAGTGAAGGGTGTGCTAGAGCCTGAAAAGAAAAGACAGGAGAGAGGTCCTGGAGGAGAGTCTAGAAATAATGATTATATCAATAAAAGTAATTAAAAGTGTCAAAAGAGTGGTGAAATAAAATATGACAGATAAAACTCATATGGTCAGGAATAAACTTAACCAACAATGTAAAGCACTTGTATTCAGAAAACTGCAACTCAATGTTAAAAGAAATTTTAAAAAGTCCTAAATAACTGGAAGAACATTCTATGCTCATGGACTAGAAGACTAAGTATCATGAATCTTCAATTCTACTCAAATTGATATACAGATTTAAGGCAATCCTGACAAAAATCCCATCAGCATTAAAGAAAAATATGAAAACATGATCACTAAATTTATTTGGAAGGGTAAGGAGTCCTGAATAACCAGAAACATCATATATAGGAAACGTGCACTCTCATCTTCTGACTTTAAATCATAATACTTACCTATAGTGGTAAAAACAACATGGTACTGGCCTAAAGACAGACACAGCAGACCAATGGAACCAAATTTATGGTTCAGAAACAGACCTTCACAGGTACAGTCAAGTGATTTTTGACTAGCCTGTCAAACTCACACAGCTCAGGCAGAACAACCCATTCAACAAATGGTGCTGAAAAAAAATTGGACATCCATAGCTGAAAGAAGGAAAGAGGACCCCTCTCTCACACCTTATTAAAAAACTAACTCAAAATGGATAAAAAAAACTAAAAATAAAAGCAAGAACCATAAAACTTCCAGAAGAAATTATTGGACAATATCTTCAAGACCTGGTGGTAGGTGGTGGATTCTTAAAGGAGATAAGAGAAGGACTGAGTGGACTACTGATATTTAATGCATGTAGAAGTTTTAATTAGCTTTACTGTACAATTGTGGAAATGTATAGAGTGGATGGTAACACACAGTAACAGTTAGTTTATAAATGGGGATGTGACTGAAAATGATAGTCTAGTTATGTAAATGCCAATTGACAGAATGCTAGAGAATAATCTAGGAACTGTAAAGCACAGTAAACCAAAAGGTGGGTGAGAATTGTGGTTGATGGTACAGATGCAAGAGTGTCCTTTGTTAGCTAGAACAAATGTATATCACTACTGCAGGGTGTTGGGAATGTGGAGAAGCATGGGGAAAATACAGCTGGAGTGACCTACTGACTGTGGTTAGTAGTAATAATATAATATTCTTGCATCTATGCAAAAGATATACTGTGTTGATAATGAGGCAGTATGGAAAATGTGAGACAAATGCACACTATGGACATGGCAATAATCAGATGATATTATTCTATCTGTAGCAAATAACACATCACATTGTGGTGTGTTGATGGAGGGGTGTTGTTTGGGAATTCTGCACATGTGCAAGATTGTTTTATAAGTTTACAACTTCTGTCATGAAAAAATATATTTTAAAAATAATAATAGGGTGGGTTGGGGGAAAAACACACCAAATGTAAGATAAGGACTATGATTAGTAGTAAGATTTTGACAGTGTTCTTTCATAGTCTGTAACAAACTTCTCATGACAATGCAAGGTGTTGGTGGAGGGTTGATGTATGGGACCCCTGTATGATGTTATGCATGTTTGCTTTGTAATAAACTTTTACCATACACTTAATTGTTTATGAGTGTTCATATATAAATGATATAAAAATAATAACAATCGAATTGGTTAGGGGAAAGCTACTTCGTTTAGTGATAATATTTTGACAATGCTCTTTAATCATTAGTTTAAAAAGTTTAAAAACAATGCAAGTTATTGGTGGGAGGGTACATGTTATATATGTTTTTCTGATGTTATATATGTTTGTTTTGTAAGTTCATAACTATTATACACTTATTGTTTATGTATGTTTATGTATGAGTGATATATTTCAATAAATTAAAAAAAATAAATAATAGGATGAGTTTGGGGAAAAATACACCAAATATAAGATACGGACTATGGTTAGTAGTAATACTTTGATGATGCTTTTTCATAATTTGTTACAAAAGTTTCACAACAATGCAGGGTATCTGTGATAGGGTGATGTATGGGAGCCCTGTATGAACGTATGCATATGTATGTTCATGTGTGAATGATACACTTCAATAAATTGTTTTTTTCTTAAAAAAAAAGATACATAGATCACAAAAAAAATTACATTAAAAAATATAAGAGGTTCCCATATACTCTCCACCCCACCCCACTCCTCCCACATCAACAGCCTTTTTCATCATCGTGGCACATTCATTGCATTTGGTGAATACATTTTGGAACAATGCTGCACTGACATTGGACTTACCCAGGTCAGAACTATTTTGTCTCAGAAAGTAGGAAGGTGGTTGACTCCCAAATTCTGAAATACGAGGCTATCCTCATGGGAAAAATGACTTGGTATTGATAACAAACCATAGCCTCAACCCAGCCTCCTTCCTTGGAAGGGATCTGACCAAATGGAAGCTCCTGAGCAAGACTTTTCAGACCTGATTGGTTATCAGATCCAAGTCCGGTCCAAGCTAGGGAACCTCCCCTGCACTCAGGGGGAAGTTATTCATAGCTGGGTCCTCTAGGGTCCTAGAAGGAAGGAGGCATAATGGCTATGAAATTGTAGATGGACTAACTTGTGAGGTGAAAGAAGCTGGCTGATTGCCCAATGACTGGTCACCTCAAATTTGTGAATTGTATGCATTAAATCAAGCCTTCAAATTATTAGAGGAAAAGGATGGTACAGCCTATACCGACTCTAAGTACACCTATCGGGTAGTCCACACCTTTGGAAAAATATGAGAAGAGAGGGGATTGATTAACAGCAAAGGAAAAGGACTAGTCAGTGGGAAATTAATAAAAGAAGTATTCGCTAGTCCACAGTTACCCAGGGAAATATCAGTGGTGCATATAAATGGACACCAGAGAGGTCATATGTTTGAAGTAAAGGGCAACAGGTTAGCAGATGAAGAGGCTAGGGAAGCTTCCCTTAGTTCCTCTTTGAAGCTGATGATCCTGATACCCTCCATTCCAAAGGGTTTGGGGTCCCCACATTATCTGAAAAGGAGGTGAAAGAGCTGGAACAGTTAGGAGTGACCCTAGATGATCAAGGGAGGTGGCTCCTCCCAGATGGCAGGCAATTGTTGAATAAACAAGTGATGAGAGAGGTATTAGGAGTCTTACACCAAGGGAGTCATTGGGGGTACAGGCCATGTGTGATCTGGTTCTTAAGTATTTTGGATGTGTGAGCCTTTATACCGTCGCTAAACAAATAAGTGAATGAGTTATAATGTGCCAAAAGTTTAATAAGAAAGTCTTAAGGAAGCAAGAACAATGGGGATGGGAGCAGAACCTGAGGGCATTCCAGACTATTCAGGTTGATTACACTGAGATGCCCCACTGGGTCGGCTAAAGTATGTTCTGGTTATTGTAGATCATCTGACAGGATGGGAGGAGACATGTTCTCTGGCCTTGGCTGCAGCATCAGGAACTTCTAAAATTATCCTTGAACAAATCATTCCTTGTTATGGGTTAGTGGAAAATACAGACTCAGAAAATGGTAGCCACTTTATCTCCTGTGTACTCTAGAATATTATGTCAAGCCTGGGTGTTACATGGAACTTCCATACACCTTGGCACCTGTCGTCTTCAGGAAGAGTGGAGAGAATGAATCAGATTTTAAAGAAGCATCTTTCTAAGTTTGCTTTAGAAACAAAGTTAGCCTGGATTAAGTGCTAACCCATAGCCCTAGTGAGGATTAGAATGGCCTCTAGGAAAGAACTGGAAATCTCCCCTTATTAAATGCTTTTGGGCTTGCCTTTTCCTAGAAACTGGAGACTTCCCTTCCTTAGAGTCGAAGGATCTCTTCCTTAAGAATTATATACTGGCTTTGTCCTCTACTTTGTCATCCCTCAGGCATCATGGTTTGCTGGCCCAGACCCTGCTTCTCGAATTCACTGTCCATCAACACCAACCCAGCATTTGGGTCCTAATCAAGTCATGGAAGAAGTCCAAACTTCAGCCTAACTGGGAAGGACCCTATCAAGTTTTGTTGACAACTGAGACTGCAGTCGGGCAGCAGAACGAGGCTGAACCCAATACACCAGAGCAAAAGGACCAGTACCCAAACCAGATGATAAGTACTCAGCAACACCATCCAAGTCCTGGGAAATAACTCCAACTTTGGATCCCTTAAGGATCACTCTGAGAAGTCAAAAGTTGAAGGGGCATTTCAGCAAGGGGGAGGGACTGGCTGGACTCTTTATCAGTGAACTTTGCAGAAAGATATCCCTCTACTTAGGGAAAAGGCTATTATCTATATCTGCCTTGTCTAGTGCCTTAAGAAACTAGCAGATGAAGTATTTAAAGTCTCTGAAAATGACAATAATTATACTGACTATGATGTTTCTGATTCAGGTCATGACAAGCCCCATTAATTGATAGTAAATATATTTGAAAGCCTAGAGCCTCAAACTGTGCAGTTTGATGCCTGTCAAGTGATACAATATGGGGATTTAGGACATCAGTGGTGGTTGAGTGGGAAAATAAATATCTATACCCAGAGTCACCAAAAGGTTATCTCAACCTCCCCCAGCTCCCCACTGTCTTGATTGGAACTTTGTGTTGTGGACTACCGAGTACAAGGGGTGGGCCACCGGGAATCGAGGAGGCCGTACTCACTGGAAACTGTTGGAGGACAAAATAGCCTGTTATAATGGTAATACCCCACCAGACTGTAAAAACACCCAGTGTAACCCAGTAGTAATAACCATCAGAAAGGCAGACAAATTCAGCAATAATATCCTTTATTCTTCCCCAGTCTATGAAATGGGGGGTGGACATTATAGGTAAAGATCCTCTGGTAAGGTTCTGTATTTGAGTCCTTCCTCCCGCTGTGGATATGATGTCAACGACGTCCCCTCCAGCTAACACTTTAGAGATACCAGGGGAAAACCCACCAAAAGCCAGTTCCCTGATGCAGAATGATCCCAAAGCAATCAGGACACTTAAGGCAGAGGATTTAAAACAGACCATAGAAACAGATATAGGCTATAGAGACACAAATGTCTGGGTAAAATGGGTCAAATACACAGTCTGGAGTCTGAACAAAAGCAATTGTTAGACTCATGCAACAAGCCATCCCACAGCTCATATCATGCCTTTTCCATTAGGTATGGAAAATCATGAAAGGTGGTTTCAGTGCACGGTGGTCCTCTTGCAGAATGCTACTCCTGGTGAAAATTGTAGAAGGTTGTCCTCTCTCTTCCATCCCATGAAAAAGGGAAACATCAAAGCCATGGTGGCTTCCTGCCCTGGTCCAGGAAGTCACTCTGCCTGTCTCTCTGATGGGGAAAAGGGCTCTAGAGCCTTGGTACCATGGCCTTGTATACATGAGTATGGAATGTGAGTGAAGATAGTACTGGCAATTTCTCCAGTTTGGCCATACCCCGAGTAGACCTTTGGTGGTACTGTGGAAAGGGTGTCCTCCAACCAGTGTTACCTGAGAAGTGGGGAGGAACCTGTGCTCTGGTTCAATTGACCCTCCCATTTACCTTGGCATTTGAAAAAGAGGAAGAAACAAAATCAGGGAAAGAGAAAGGAAAGAAGTTTACCTGGTTCCTTTGATAACTGAATTTATCTAGATAGTAAAGGAGCTCCCCAGGGAATACCTAATGAATTTAAAGCTATTAATCAGGTAGCTTCAGGATTGGAGTCATTCTTATTATGGTGGGTCACCATTAGCAAAAATGTGGATTGGATTAACTATATATATTATAATCAACAAATATTTATCAATTATACTAGGGCTTCAGATAAAGGAATAGCAGAATGGTTGGATGCTACTAGTCCAAGGGCATGGGAAAATAGGATAGTCCTAGACCTGATACTAGCAGAGAAAGGAGGCATCTGTATTATGACTGGAGGTAGTTGCTATACCTTCATCCCCCACAATATGGCCCCAGATGGGACTATCACCAAAGCCTTGCAAAGCTTGACAGCCTTATCTGAGGAGTTAGAAGAAAATTCTGGCATTGACAACCCACTCACAGGGTGGTTAGAGAGCTGGTGTGGAAATTAAAAGGAATGGCACTATCTGTCCTGACATCTCTTATCATCGTGGCTGGGGTATTCACAGCAGTTGGACGTTGCATCATCCCATGTGCCCAAGGGTTAGCTCAAAAATTCACTGAAATGGCCCTAACCAAGCAGATGCCCATACAGTACAAGCAAAACAACTTGTACCACCTTAAAGAGGAAGATCTCTGTGATGAAGAATGTGAGGAAGCTCTTAGCAGATTTGAGAGACCAAATTGTGAAAACTAAAAGAGCCTAAAAGAAAGAGGGGGGGGGGGGTTGTAAGGAAAGGGTTAAGTTTAGTTTTCACATAAAGGAGAAGCCAGAGCCTGCTCTGCTCTTGGAGGAGGGAGGGAAAGGGCTTCTAGTGTTTTTGGCACCAAGAATTTGAAAGTGGTGCCAAAATGAGGGCAGGGCCAAAGTAAGGGTGCCCAATGGTGAGAAGTGAGAGTGGGGCTAATAGTGAAAGTGGCGGCGAAGTTGAAAAGGGGTGCCAGAATGAAAGTGGTGCGGAGCCCACCCAGCCAGAGCAGTTACTCAGTGCAGGAACCCGAGTAAGTTATTAGACCTCTCCCATAGGCTGTAACCCTTGAAGTATCCAATCAACTGGGAACAGGGGAGGGACCTGCATGTTAGATTTAGGGTATAAACGTCAGTGTTTATTGTTGTTTGGATAAAATGGTGCGGCCATTTTATCCAGGTCATGCACCTGTTCTTGCAAGATTATTAATAAAATTCTTTCTCCTCCACAATTGGGTGAGCTTTTGTGCTCTTACAGGTGCAGCTTTCTTTCTAACACTGTTACGCTTACACCCAAACCAGAGTTAAATATTATTTAAAAAGAAAACAAAATTCTTGTAATTTGATAGGTAACATACTTTATTACTTACATTCAGTGTTTTTTCAAACATTCATTAATCTTTATTTCTTCTATTGTCAATGGCTTTTTCACAGACTTGTCCATGTAATGCAGGGGTTCTTAACCATTTTGTTTCATGGACCACTTTTCAGAATGTGGGGACAGATGGTTTTATGACACTCAACTCTAGTCAGGTCTAACAGCTACAATAATTTCAAAGTATGGATGACCATAAATTTTTCGAGCTATGCAACAAGTGTAATGTGATAGGAAGTGAATACTATTGTAATTTATTGCATACATTCAGAAGTGAAGGAAATGCTTGATTTCAGTTAGAGGTCAAAGAAAATAAAGATAGTAAGTTGATTTTTTCAAATCAAGCTTATGGATCCCTGAAACTCCTGGACCCCTGGTTAAGAACCCTGATGTAATAGGTCTTAATGAAGTTTCGTGTCATCTGTGTGAACTTTTTTAGTAAGACAATCTGTCCTCTAAGGAGGAAGTTTATGCAGGCAAATATGTTGCTTTCTACTTTTACAATGCTTCCAATTATTTTTATTTAAGGGTGTTTTTAAAATTTGACTCTGGAATTCATTGTGACATGTGCCATGTAATGAGAATATACATTCATACATTCATTACATCAAAATCAATTATTGAATCATCTTTTTTTTTTTTTGCCTTGATGTGTAATACCACCTTTGTCAGAGACTTTTAGTTATTTTATAATAAGATATGTTTCTGGGCTGTCTCTTCTGTTCAATTGAACTGATTTTTCCATTTTTTCAATTCTATTGCTTTGATCAGACAAATTTGATTATTATAGCTTTAATGTACATTTTAACCCTGGTAGTGATAGTCCCTGTCTTACTTCTTCTCAAAAATTTTTTAACTTTTCTGTCTTGGGGATTTAATTGGTATTTCATTAAATATAAGAAATAATTTACAGTCACATTTAGAGTGCTCTCTTTCCATCTAGAAACATGGTTTCCCATTTATTCAAGTTTTTTTTTTTTGAAAAATCCCAATATTAAATCTATAAAGGTCTCAACAATTCACTACAATTTCTTATGAATTTCAGTTTTGTTTTCATATTTTGTCCTGCTAAGAATGAAATATTGGTTCATATGATATTCCCAAACAAATTATATATTTATCTAGTATCCAGTCCCTTAACCAAGTTTTCTCAATAATTCCATTGTTGTTTCACCCATGTTATCCTTGATTTCTAGAAAATATGATTTTATCTGCAAATGGTGATATATTTGCCCCCTTTCAAATACATCTTATATGTGTTTTATTTCTTTTTTATTTACTAAATGTTTGAATGTCATTTAATAATAATAAAAAAGCATCTCATTTTCATAAAAAATATGGCCATTCTGTATGGCATGAGATGGTATCTCATTGTAGTTTTGGTCTGCATTGTCCTAACAGCTAGTGATGTTGAACATCTTTTCATGTGTCTCTTGGCCATTTGTATTTCCACTCAGAAAAATGTCTGTTCAATTCTTTTGCCCATGTTTTGAAGGGGTTGCTTGTCATTTTTCATTAACTTGTGTAATCACTTTATAATAAATGGACATCAATCCCTTATTAGATATATGATTCTGAAGATTTGTTCCCATTCAAGAGGCTGCCCTTGTACTTTCTTGACAGTATTTTGAAGAATAAAAGTATTTAATTTGAAGGAAGTCCCATTTATTTATTCTTTCTTTTGCTGCTCATATAAGGTCCAAGAAACCACCATCAAGCACAAGATCTTGAAAATGTATCTCTGCATTTTCTTCTATGAGTTTTATGGTTCTAGTTTTTATATTTAGGTCCTTGATCCATTTTGAATTAACTTTTGTATAAGGTGTGAGATAAGGGTCATCTTTCTTTCTTTTAGATATGAATATCTAGTTTTCCCAGTACCATAAGTTATTCTGACCCAGCTGAATGGGTTTGACAAGCTTGTCAAAAATCACTTGACCATAGATGTGAGGATCTATTTCTGAATTCTTGATTCCATGTCATTATTCAACCTGTCTATCTTTATGCCAGTACCATGCTGGCATACAGTGTTTTTTTGTTTGTTTTGTTTTGTTTTGTTTTTACCACTGTAGCTAGATAATATACTTTAAAGTCTGGAAGTGAAAGTCCTCCAAGTTGGTTCTTCTTTTTAAACATATTTTTGACTATTTGGGAGCCTTTACCCTTCTAGATAAATGTGAGAATGGGCTTTTCCAATTCTACAAAGAAGGATATTGGATTTTTAAAGAATGAGAATTGTGTCAAATCTGTAGATCAGTTTGGGTAGGATTGGCATCTTAATATTTATTCTTCCTTTCCATGAGCACAGAATATCCTTCCATTTAATCAGAACATCATTGGTTTCTTTTAGCAATGTTTTAGAGTTTTTTGAATACAGGTCTTTTATGTCCTTCATTAAATTATTCCTAAAAATGCTATTCTTTTAGTCACTATTATAAATGGATTTTTTTTCTGATTTCCTCCTCAGATTACTTATTAGTAGTGTGTAGAAATAGTGTTGATTTTTGCATATTAATCTTGTATCCCACCACTGTGCTGAAGTCATTTATTAGTTCTAATAGCTTTGTTGTGGATTTTTCAGTATTTTCCAAGTATAGGAGCATATCATCAGTGAATAACAAAAGTTTTATTTCTTCCTTTCCTCTTTGTGTGCCTTTTATTTCCTTTTCTTGCCTCATTGCTTTAGCTAGTACTTCTAGCACAATATTGTATAACAGTGGGGAGAGTGAGCATTCTTGTTTTGTTCCCAATCTCAGTGAGAAAGCTTTTCATCTTTTGCCATTAAGTACAATGTTAGCTATGGGTTTTTCAAATATGCACTTTATCATATTAAGAAAGTTTCCTTCTATTTCTATTTTTTTTTTTTTGGAGTTTTTTTTTTTTTATCAAGAAAGGACATTGTATTTTGTCAAATGCCTTTTCTTTATCAACTGAAATAATCATGTGATTTTTCTTCTTCAATTTATTAATGTAGTATATTACACTGGTTTTCTTATGTTCAACTACCCTTGTATATCTAGTATAAAGCCCACTTGATCATGATGTATAACTTTTTTATGTGTTTTTGGATTTGGTTAGCAATTATTTTGTTGAGGACTTTTGCATCCATATTCATTAATTGGTCTTTAATTTTCTTTTTTCATAATATATTTGGCTTTGGTATTAGGGTTATGATAGTTTCATGAATAAGTTTGGTAGCATTCTGTTCAATTTTTGGAAGAATTTGAGCAAGATTGATATTAGGTCTTCATTAAATGATTGATAGAATTCACAAGTGAAGCCATCTGGTTCTGGATTTTTCATTTGGGGGAGGTTTTTGACAACCATTTCAATTTCTTTGCCTGCGATTGGTTTGTTGAGGTCTTCTATTCTAGGGTCTGTTCAGGTTGTTTGTGCATTTCTAGGAATTTTTCAATTTCATCAAAATTTGTTTGTTGCAATACAGTTGTTCATAGCATCCTCTTATACTATACTCTTTTGTTTCTTCTGGGTCAATGGTAATGTCTCTCTTTTCATTTCTGATTTTATATATTTGTCTCTTCTCTTTAATCTAGTTAGGCATTTCATCAATTTTGTTGATTGTCTCTAAGACCCAACTTTTAGTTCTGTTTATTTTCTCTATTGTTTTTTCCTCCATTTTATTTATTTCTGCTCTAATCTTCATTGTTTATTTTCTGATTGTTTTGGGATTGGTTTGCTGTTCTTTTTCTAATTCTTCCAGGTGTGCAGTTGTGTCATTAATTTTAGCTCCTCTTTTTTAATATAAGCATTGAGGGCTATAAATTTCCCTCTCAGCACTGCTTTTGCTCTAACCCCTAAGTTTTGGTATGTTGTGTTCTCATTTTCATTTATCTTGAAGTATTTACTGATTTCTCTTATGATTTCTTCTTTAACCCACTGATTATTTACAAATGTATTGTTTAAATGCCATATATTTGTGGATTTTCCCTTTTTCCCCTGTTATTAATGTCCAGCTTAATACCATTATGATGAGAGAAAGTGTTTTGTATAATTTCAATGTTTTTAAATTTACTGTTATCTGACTTATGTCCTAACATATGGTCTATCCTGGAGAAAGGTCCAGGAGCACTTGAGAAGAAGGTATATCCTGCTGATTTGGTGTGTAATGCTCTATAAATGTCCATTAGATATAGTTCATTTATCATATTATTCAAGCTCTTAATTTCCTTATTTATCCTTTGTCCAGGTGTTCTATCTAATGCTGTGGGTGGAGTTCTACAGAAGAACTGCAGAGAACAGAGACTAGAGGCAGAGTTTGGATGGCATTTAGGTCCCTTAATCTTCCTGGATAGCATTCCTCTTCTCAGATTCCATAAATTGTCCCAGGATCCTTGAGAATTTTCCTTTTTCCTTAAGCTAACTAGACAGGGACTTTGCTACCTGTAATGGAAGAAAAATGTCCTAATGTGCACCTCCAACTCTCTGTGTCTATAATTGAATTTCTTATTCCCACCACCCCCAAACAACTCTGTTGCTTATCTCTGACCATGCTGCCACTTGCCCTGTAGTCATACAATCTAGAAACCTCAGAATCGGCTACTCAGCACCACATTCAATTGGTAGTAAGCTCCAGGTCAAGTTTACCTCAGAGGTTACCTCATCTCTTTCTTATCCAGCTATTGAACATTGCTTATTAATTGCATTGTTATGCTCCCAGGATTGGTGATTACCTCTTTTAATGAACTACATCTTGAATTTTACTTAATTTTTCTGTTTCCATGAGGCGTTAAAGTTTTTTGAAAGCTGGGACCATGTCTTCTTCAACTCTGTAGCTTCAATATCTCTTGTATGGTCTGGCAAACAATAGACAATAACTATTGAATGGAATCTGAGTTTTCCATAAAATTGTCCTCTTTCTACATTATTGCCAGGGTGATAACTACAGACCAAGTGATGCAAAAAGGAACAGAATACAGAAGTATGTTCCTGTGGTGTGGCAAGGAATTGCCTTGCATGGCTCCAACTCAGAGGTTCTTAACCTTTTTTTGTTACAGGGATCCCTTTGCCAGTCAGGTGAAAGGAATACTATGGTAATTTATTTATTACATTCATTTATAAGTGATGGAAATGCTAGCTTTCAGTTAGAGGTCAGAGAAAATAAAGATAATAAGTTTATTTTTTTCAATTCAAGGTCATGGGCCCCCTGAAATCTTTTCCATGGACTCCTTGGGGGTCCCCAGGCCCCTGATGAAGAACTCCTGCTCTAACTGGCCCTCTCAGCCTAATGGCATCTAAGCCTTGGAGTTTAAGGCTCTTTGTCCCTCCAAACTGCAGGATTTCTCACTCTAGACCATATTGGCCACCAAAATTCAGGCGCATTCCTGGGAGCAATCAGTAAGCGGCAGTGCACTCACTAATATTCTGATTTAAAACATATTTATGAGACAGCATCTTCTTTTGTTGGGATCTGTGCAGCTCCTTACCATGGGGACAATTAATTTCTTTCAAAAACCATGAAGGGGTAACTATTATAGGAATTTATACTCATTGCAGCTGACTGGAGTCAGGATGAAGGAGCAAGCTGTGGAATGGTACTAACAGGTGTTGAAGAACTAGAGAAAGGAATGGCAGTCATAGCCACAGGACAAGGTGAACAATGTGGAAGGGCTGGATGCCTTCAAGCTAAAATGTTGATTAATTTGGTTAGGACCAAGGACCGTTTACAACTTCCAGAGAAGCTGCAACCAGTTTTACAGTTTTCCAAGTCACAAACGGATGTCTATTATGATGGTACAAACTTAACATGACACAAAAGACATCTCCAGTCAGAAAATGGAACTGTTCCCAAAAGAAAGGTTCCCTTAACACACACCAGTAATTCACTGCCTTGTCCAAAACAGTCATGAAATCCAGATCCTCAGGTCTCTCGGGCCACCATGGAGCACTGAGCTGCAGTGGATTATCCAAGGTTTCTGGAGTGAGAAAGGGGCCTGGTCCCATAACGGCAACCCATAAGGGTATTTCAGACACAAATAGAACAAATAAACGCTCTACCCCTACAACTCCTGCTCGTGAAAAGAAAGACATGAAAACTTTTAGGAACGTGGGCAGCAACCTTGCTAACCTCATAATGAAGGAAATGGCTGAGAATGGAACAGCTGTTAAATTTGATGATAGTACTGGGCAAGAGTTGGCAAAACAAGCACTGTAAGAAACCATTTTTCTTCCTTCTCCAAGGCCTCAGTTGTTGACAGGGCTTAGAGCTCCTGCCAGAGGAGTGTCTCTCTTTGGTCCTCCTGGAAATGGAAAAACAATGTTGGCTAAAAGCAGTAGTTGCAGAGTCTAATGCAACTTTCTTTAACATAAGTGCTGCCAGTTTAACTTCAAAATAAGTGGGAGAAGGAGAGAAATTGGTGAGAGCTCTCTTTGCTGTGGCCCGAGAACTTCAGCCTTCTATAATTTTTACCGATGAAGTTAATAGTCTTTAATGTGAAAGATGAGGAGAACTCGATGCTGATAGACCTCTGAAAATGGAATGTCTAATAGAATCCGATGGTGTTCAACCTGCTGGAGATGATGGAGTATTGGTAACAGGTGCAATAACAGACCATAAGAGCTTGACAAGGCCATTCTCAGGCATTTCATCAGGTGTTTTGGTAAAATGGGTGTACGTGTTTTACCAAATGAGGAGACAAGACTACTTTTACTTGAAAATCTGCTTTGTAAACAAGGAAGCCCATTGACCCAGAAAGAGCCAGCATAACTCACTACAGATTTTAAATCTGCAGCGATGAAAATGATGTGCTGTTTCTTGCTTCCCCTTCCCAGAATGATGGATGGATACTCAGGAAGTGATCTAACAGCTTTGGCAAAAGGTGCAGCCCTGGATCCTATCTGAGAACTAAAATCAGAGCAGGTGAAGAGGATGCCTGCCAGTGACATGAGAAATATTCACTTCTCTAATTTCACTGAATTCTTGAAGAAGATTAAACACAGTGTGAGCTCTCAAACCTTAAAGCATACATATTTTGGAACATATTTTGGGTTTTGGAGATACCACAGTTTAAGGAAATATCTATGTAAAACCACAAACATTTTACTCACCAAGAAAGAAACATTCGATCTTCAGTGAACAGTTATTAGCTCAGTCTAAGTTTATGGGACTTTCATTGTCTCACAATTATTTGCACATTAAACATGAAAGTGAACCAAAAAACAAGCTAAAATCAACTAAATAATGCAAATGAAATATTTTGCTGCTTAAGGTCTGCTTTCCTTGAGGGTCCTGGTTATCCCAATGGGTACTGTAAGTTAGAACACAACAAAAACTGGTATGGTCTCCTCTACCAATATAATTATAATGTGAATAATAATTTGTCTATTGTATCACAGGTGAAAGTATTCTAGAGACAAGTGAATAGTGACAAGAGACAAGCCTTTGGTCATCTGTCTTCTTATATAGTCCTTTATTCTATTTCACTTTCCTACTATTGTCTTCACTATGGATACTATGGATAATTACAATGTCAAACACTATAAGCAATTTTTTTTCTTTTCTTTTTACAAATCCAGAGTGCCAAATGGAACATGTAACAGGAATAGGAAAAAGTATTTTGAGGGTTTTTAACTTCTTCATAAATCAAAAAATATTAAACAGCTCTTTCTGTCTATCACCTGGCTACCAAACAATTTAGAAAGCAGGTTCCAGTGCAAGAGAAAGGAAATACTGAGAGCTAAGATTTCTAATTTATTGCATATTACTTTCTTACTGTTTACAGGAATAATTACATGCCAGTGGAACTACCATCTTATTATTCTTAATAATTATTTCCTTCAATGGAACTTTAAAAAGTGACTGAATTTTTATGCATTGGATATATTTTATAGGCTTCTTTTACTCACTTTATTACCTAAAAAGTTCCAGTCTGGTAATCTACCTTTTGTTCCCCAAAGTGTACAGTAATTCTGTTTCTTGATTGTATAAGTATACCTGCATTTTTATCATAAAAATGTCATTGTAGGCAGTAGAGACTCATATCATGGCCTTTAAAATATTGTGATAAAGCCAAACGGATATTTGTCCTTAGTTTTCTGGTTACAAATTTGTTTATAGAATTTTTCTTTGGTGCTTAAGTGATATAAAAATGTGTCATGGATGGAAAGGATAATTTTGTAGAAGTAACAAAGATTTTATACTTAGGAGAAATATCTTTGGTTTTGCAAGAAGAATATGTTAAAATAAAAATTTTTCCTACTGTTAAGAATTTTGTAATGAAAATATACATCCTAAAAAATTGTACTTTGTTCTCTTTTATTTTTTTTATTTTTTATTTTTTAAAGATTTATTTATTTATTTATTTCTCTCCCCTTCCCCCCCTCGCCCCAGTTGTCTGTTCTCTGTGTCTATTTGCTGCGTGTTCTTCTTTGTCCACTTCTGTTGTTATCAGCAGCATGGATATCTGTTTCCTTTTGTTGTGTCATCTTGCTGTGTCAGCTCTCCCTGTGTGCAGCACCATTCCTGGGCAGGCTGCACTTTCTTTCACGCTGGGCGGCTCTCCTTACGGGACGCACTCCTTGCGCGTGGGGCTCCCCTACCCGTGGACACCCCTGCGTGGCAGGGCACTCGTTGTGCGCATCAGCACTGCGCATGGGCCAGCTCCACACGGGTCAAGGAGGCCTGCGGTGTGAATCGTGGACCTCCCATGTGGTAGATGGACGCCCTAACCACTGGGCCAAGTCCACTTCCCTACTTTGTTCTTTTTAAAGGTTCAGCAAAATGTGGATGTATGAATTCTTAGGATCATATGCTGTTTGTAGCCATAACTTAAATCATGTCTAAGTATGACATTAGAACTCCTTAGATAATGAGTTGAGATAAATACAAAAAAAACTTTTTTTAACCGGAGCTATATGTATTTTAACATGAAAATATCACTGATAAAATATTGATAACTATATGTGGTAATACTATGCATAATGGCAATTATTGGGACAATCCAAATAAAAATTTTTTCAATAATGCTCAAAAAATAAACCTGATATCCATGACACATTTTTACTGGTTCAACAAGAAATCTAAGTTGTAATAGCCTTGTAAGCAAAGTTTGTTTTTTTTTAATTGGCCAAGCGAATTTAGATATGCTGTTTATTTCTTGGTGCAAATTTAACATTGACTTAGTGAAACAGAAAAAATAAAATGAAATTAAAATTTTAAATTTTAAATCCGTTTTGTTAGAAAGAAAGCCGCACCTATAAGAGAACAAAAGCTCACCCGATAGTGGAAGAGAAAAGAATTTTATTGATGATCTTGCAAGAATGGGAGCAGGACCTGGATAAAATGGCTGGTGCCAAACAACAAGAAACTGATATTTATACCCTAAACCTAACACGCAGGTCCCTCCCCTGTTTACCATTGATTGGGTACTTCAGGGGTAACAGCCTACCTGAGACGTCTAACTAAATTCCAGGTTTCCGCTCTGAGTCCCTTCTCCCATACTCTCTGCACTCCAGCGGGCTGGGTGGTGTTCAAACCACTTTCACCTCTGGTGTGCTTTTCAAATTTGGCACCGCTTTCACTGCTGGCCCCACCCCCAGCACTCACCATTGACCTTCCTCGTTTTGGCCCACCCTCACTTCTCACCATTGGCTCTCCTCGTTCCCGCACCACTTTTCAAATTCTTGGCGCCAAAGCCCCTAGACCCCTTTTCCTCCCACCTCCATCGGCAGAACGGGCTCCCATTTCCCCTTTGGGTAAAATTAAACTCAACCCTTTTCTTACAAATCCCCCCTCTTTCTTTTAGACCCTCTTAATTTTCACAATTTAGTCTCTCAAATCTGCAAAGAGCCTCCTCACATTCTTCATCACAGAGATCTTCCTCTTTCAGGGGTACAGGTTGTTTAGCTTGTGCTGTGTGGGCATCTGCTTGGTTAGGGCCATTTCAGTGAGTTTTTGAGCTACCCGTCGGGCACATGGGATGATGCAACATCCAACTGCTGTGAGTACCCCAGCCGTGATGATAAGGGATGTCAGGACAGATAGTGCCACTCCTTCCCATTTTCCACACCAGCTCTCTAACCACCCTGTGAGTGGGTTGTCAATGCCAGCATTTTCTGCTAACTCCTCAGATAAGGCTGTTAAGCCTTGCAAGGCTTTGGTAATAGTCCCATCTGGGGCCATATTATTGAAGGGACAGCAACTACCTCCAATCATAACACAGACGCCTCCTTTCTCTGCTAGCATCATGTCTAGGGCTATCCTAGTTTCCCATGCCATTTGGCTAGTAGCGTCCAACTGTTCTGCTATTCCCTTAACAGCACCCCTAGTATAATTGATAAATATTTGTTGATTATAATATATATAGTTAATCCAATCCTCATTTTTGTTAACAGTGACCCACCAGAACAAGGATGACTCAAATCCTGCAGCTAACTGATTTCTAGCTTTAAATTCATTAGGGACTTCCTGAGGAATTCTTATACTATCTAGATAAATTCTGTCATCAAAAGAACCAAGCAAACTTCTTTTCATTCTCTTTCCCTGATTGTGTTTCTTCCTCTTTTTCAAATACCAGGGTAAATGGGATGACCAACTGAACCAGAGCACAGGTTCCTCCCCACTTCTCAGGTAACGCTGGTCAGAGGACACCTCTTCCTCAGTACCACCAAAGATCTGCTTGGGGTATGGCCAAACTGGAGAAATTGCCAGTACGATCCTCACTCAATGCCATACTCATGTACACAAGGCCAAGGTCCCAAGGTCCTGGATCCCCTTTCCCCATCTAGAGAGACAGACAGAGTGACTTCCTGGACCAAAGCAGGAAGCCAGTACAGCTTTGATGTTTCCCTTTTGGACAGGAGGGAAGAGAGAGGACAACGCACTATAATTTTTACCAGGAGTAGCATTCTGGAAGAGGAGCACCATGCACTTAAACTCCCTTTCATGCTCTTCCATACCTAACAGAAAGGGCACAATATGAGTGTGGGGCGACCTGATGCACAAGCATAACAGTTCCTTTTGTTCAGACTCTGGAGTGTATGTTTGACCCATTCTACACAAGCATTTGCAATTCCATACCCCATCTCTATTTCTCTCTGGTCTGCCTTAAGTATTCTGACTGCTTAGGGATCATTCTGAATTGGGGAACTGGCCTTTGGTGGGTTTTCCCTGGGTATCTCTGAAGGGTTAGCTGGAGGGGGCGTTGTTGACATCATATCCACAGGGGGAGGAAGGACTCAAATACGGAACCTCCCCAGAGGATCTTTATCTGCGACGTTCACCCCCATTCCATAGACTCTGTCAGGGGAAGAATAATGGTTGTTTTTGCTGAATTTGTCTGCCTTTCTAATGGTTATTACCACTGGCTTACACTGGAGGTTTTTGCAGTCTGGTGGGGTATTACCTTTATGAAGGCTACCTTGTCCTCGAATGGTTTCCAGGGAGTATGGCCTCCTCTGTTCCCAGCAGTCCACCCCTTGTAGTCACCACACAAGCCCCCAATTAAGATGCAGGGGCAGGTTGAGATAAGCTCTCAGAGACTTCTGGCACAGATACTTATGTCACCCACTCAGCCACCACTGCTGTCCTGAATCTCCACACCTTACCACTTGGCTGGTGTTGAACTGCATAGTTTGAGACTCTAGGCTCCTGGTTATATTTACTGTCAATTTAAAGGGGTTTGTCATGACCTGAATCTGAAACATCATAGTCAGTATAATTATTCTCATTTTCAGAAATTTTAAATCCTTCATCTGCTAGTCTTTAAGGCACTAGACAAGGAGGATATAGATAAGAGCCTTCTCTCTAAGTGGAGGGATATCTTCCCACAAAGTTCACCGATATAGAGTCTGACCAGTCCTTCCCCCTTTCTGATATACCCTCCCAATTATTGCCCTATCAGAAGGATCCTTAAAGGATCCAAAGTTGGAGTTATTTCCCAGGATTTGACGTTATTTTGGGATACTTATTGTCTGGGTCGGGTACTGGTCCTTTTACTCGAGAGCAGTGGGTCCAGCCTCTTTCTGCTTCTGGACTGCAATCTCAGTTGTCAACAAAACTTGGTAGGGTCCTTCCCAGGTTGGTTGAAGTTTGGACTCCTTCCATGACTTGATTAGGACCCAACTGCCGGGTTGGTGTTGAGGGACAGTGAAGTTGAGAGGCGGGATCTGGGCCAGCAAACCACGATGCCTGAGGGATGACGAAGTAGAGGACAAAGCCAGTATATAATCCTTAAGGAAGAGATCCTTCCACTCTAAGGAAGGGAGTCCTCCAGTCGTCCTGGAAAAGGCAAGCCAAAAAGCATTTCATAAGGGGAGATTCCCAGTTCTTTCCTCAGGGCAGTTCTAATCCTCCATAGGCCATGGGTAAGCACTTAATCCAGGGTAACTTAGTTTCTTAGGCCAATTTAGAAGGATGCTTCTTTAAAGTCTGGTTCATTCTCTCCACTCTCCTGAAGACGGCGGGTGCCAAGGTGTATGGAAGTTCCATGTAACACCCAGGCTTCACATAATATTCTGTAGTACACAAGAGGTAGAGTGGTTACCATTTTCTGAGTCTATATTTTCCATTAACCCATAACAAGGAATGATTTGTTCAAGGACAATTTTAGAAGTTCCTGATGCTGTAGCTGAGGCCAGAGGATATGCCTTCACTCATCCTGTCAGATGATCTACAATAACCAAAACATACTTTAGCCGACCCATTGGGGGCATTTCAGTGTAATCAACCTGAATGCTCTGGAATGGCCTGGGGTCCAACTCTCGTTCCCCTTGTTCTTGCTTCTTAAGACTTTCTTATTAAACTTTTGGCAAATCATATATCGCTCACTTTTTTGTTTAGCTACAGTTTAAAGGTCAATCATCCAAAATATTTAAGAATCATATCACACATGGCCTGTACCCAACAGTGACTCCCTAGGTGGAAGACTGCTAATACCTCTCTTATCATGTTTATTCAACAATTGCCTGCCATCCAGGTGGAGCCACCTCCCTTGATCATCTCAGGTCACTCCTAACTGCTCCAGCTCTTTCACCTCCTTTTCAGAGAATGTGGGGACCCCGAACTCTTCGGGAATGGAGGGTATCAGGATCATCAACTTCAAAGGGGAACTAAGGGAGGCTTCCCCAGCCTCTTCATCTACTGAACTGTTGCCTCTTCCCTCAAACGTATGACCTTTCTGGTATCCATTTATATTCACCATTGATATTTCCCTGGGTAAAAGTAGACTGACCAATACTTCTTTTATTAATTCCCTGTGGACTAACTCTTTTCCTTTGCTCTTAATCAATCCCCTCTCTTATCAAATTTTTCCAAAGGTGTGGACTACCCCATACATGTACTTGGAGTCATGTAGACTGTACCATCCTTTTCCTCTAATAATTTGAGGGCTTGATTTAATGCATACAATTCACAAGTTTGAGCTGACCAGTCTTTGGGCAATTGGACAGCTTCTTTCACCTCACAAGTTAGTCCATCCATAATTGCAGAGCCATTGTGTCTCCTTCCTTCTAGGACCCTGGAGGACCCACCTATGAATAATTTTTCTCACAAGTGCCAGGGGAGGTTTCCAAGTCAGATCGGATTTGGGTCTATTATTCAATCAGTTCTAAACAATCATGCTCAGAAGACTTCATTCAGTCAGATCCCTTCCAGACGAAGGAGGCTGCGTTTAGGCTTGGTCTATTGTCAAAACCAAGTCATTTTTTCCCACTAGGATAGCCTCATACTTCAGAATTCGGGAGTCAGTCAACCATCTTCCTGCCTCTGAGACAGAATAGTTCTGACCTGATGAGGGATGCTAACAGCTAAGGCTCCTCTGAAAGTCAGCTTCCTGCTCTCTTCTACCAGGAGAGCAGTTGCTGCCACAGCTTGAACACATCCAGGCCATCCCCTGGAGACAGGATCCAGGATTTTGGAAAGGAAGGTTACAGGTCTCCTTTGACCTCCCCAAATTTGGGTCAGAACCCCTAAGGCTATCCCTTTATCTACTGTAACAAACAGATGGAAAGGTTTCTCAAGGGAAGGGAGGGTTAGAACAGAGGCCTGCATCAGTGCCCACTTGAGCCCCTTTAAGTCCCCTATTTCCTATTCTTTCCATTTTAATTTGCCGGTCTCTTCCTCCACTAGCTTTTGTTTTTAATTTTTAAATTTTTTGTTAAATTGTCTTTTTTTTTTTTTAAGGATATATAGATCAGCTGTAGGCTATCAGGTGAAAGGCTTGTTTCTCCTCCAACAGTTTTTTTATGTAATTCCTTAGTTTGGGATGCATAAGAGTCTAACCATAGTCTACAATACCCTACCAATCCCAAGAATTTCTTTAGTTCTCTTTTTGTCTGGAGAAGAGGTAATTCAATTATAGCCTGAATTCTCTCTGGATTTATTTTCTTCTTTCCCTCACTGATGAGACGGCTCAGGTGCTTGAATTTCTTTCTACAAATTGTAATTTACTCTTTGATTCCCTTAACCCTTGATCCCCCCAAAAGTTCAATAGGTTCTTTGTGGTTTTGGCCACCACCTGCCTTTCTTCACCTGATAGTAGCAGATCATCTACCTATAGTAAAAGGACTATTTCAGATGGAATTGAAAATTTCTCCAGTACTTTCTCTAGTTCTTGCCCAAAGAGGTTGAAGGATTCTGTGAATCTCTGGGGTAGGACAGTCCGTCAGACTTGCTGCCTCTTTCCAGTGAAGGGATGCTCCCACTCAAATGCAAACAATCTCTACTCTCTGGGTAAAGGGGACAAGCCCAAAAGGCATCCTTTACATCTACTACACTAAACCATTTATGATGTTAGGGGATCTTACTGAAGAGGGTGTAAGGGCTAGGGACTACAGGGTTTTGAACCTGGACAATCTGGTTGATGGCCCCTAGGTCCTCCAGCTATTGTCTGATTTTTGGATGGGTAAAATAAGGGAGGACATACAGGTTTCTAAGAGTCCATCTTGAGTAAGACCCTCAATGATGAGTTCAAGTCCCCGTCTCCCTTTTAGGGGAATGGGATATTATTTTTGACAAACAACTTCCCCTTCCTTTTAAATTTGATCTTAATGGGGGGAACCTGCAACTCCCCCCCACCCCCCATTCCCTTCCTTCACCCACACTTCCTCCTTGATGTGCTTTTCATGTTCTTCAGTAAGTAGGGCTAAAACCACTTCTATCTGCCCATCCCTCACTCCCAATTCCAGCTGCATGGGTATTATCAGTTCCCTTCCCAACAAATTACTCCCAGTTTCTGGGATGAACAACAGAGGACTCAGAATTTGGTTATCCTCCCAACAAATATCATTAGGCTCAAGAATGGGAACTTTAGGCCCCTCCCTCTTTACCCCCGAGACTGTGAGGGAACTACCAGAGAGTTTGCTTCCCACTGGGAGGTGGTTCACAGAAGATGGAGCTGCTTCAGTGTCCACCAAATATGTAATTTCCTCTTGTTATGGGTCCACCTTTAGATTTACTAGAGGCTCCTGGTGGCTCTTGAGATTAGGAGCCTTTGATCGCCCCTGCTCCCCCCAGTCCTCAAATTCATCATGGGTATGACCCGACCTTCTTTCTTTAAATTTGAACACTCCCTCTTAAACTGACCAGGTTTCCCACAGTGATAACACCCTGCAGAGTCCTGCTCTCTCTTAGTCCCTTTATCCAAGCTAGCCCAGACTGCTCCCCTTTCTCGTCTCTGCCTTCCTTCTCCTGCCTTGCTTCTAATCTTTTCTGGACCATGTGGTTGACCGTGCTCATCATGACTTTGGCTTTCGGCTTCTGCTTTTCCCCTTCCTTTCTCACAAACACTTTCTGAGACTCTCTCAATAACTCTTCCAGTGGTTTATTCATCCTCCCATCCATTTTCTGGATCTTTTTTTGAATGTCAGGCCAAGACCCCTTTACATAGCTGACCTTTGGCATTCCCTGGGCCATAGGGTCATCAGGGCGCATTCCTGAATATTTCCTCACCTGGTCCCACAATCTTTTCAGGCAAGCAGAGGGAGTCTCATCTTTTTCTTGATTCACCTCAAAGGCCTTATTTGAATTTTGGGATTTAGGCACGGCCAATTTTATCCCCTGTATAATGAAGTCTCTAAGATCCTTCATTTGTGCTCTAAGATCCTGATCATTGTTATCCCAGTTAGGGTCTACATTAGGGAACTTTTACTCTGTCTGGATGGGTGCTGCCTTTCCCACTCCTTCATAGCCGCCCTCCTCACCATTCCCCTTTCCTCTCCCATATGATACTTATTATAGACATAAATTCAGACCACGTATATAGACTCAGGCCTAGGAATTGATCCACTTGCTCAGCCAGCCCCGCTGGACTTTGCATTAATGACTTCATCTCCTTCTTAAAGGTTCTGACTTTCGTACTTGTCAGTGGGGTAATTACATAACTGATCTCTCCTCACCCAATTGTTCCTTCTCTCAAGGGGTAAAGAGACTCAATGGGGATATGTTCCCTTGCCTTCTTTTCTTTGGGGGCCCTGGAAAAGGGAAAGTTCTGTATATCCTTCTTACATTGTTCCAATACCTTCCTTAACTGCTGGTGGGTCATAACTGGTGGGACAGTGGGCACCAACTGGCCCTCTGGCTCCCTGGTGGCTTGGGTGGATCCTATTGGATCTTCTGAATCCACCAGTCCCTGCCCCGGGAGGGGAGGGGAAGTGTAGGGGAAGGAAGGCTCAATAGGGGTTCCCAGGTTTTAGTTTTTTCAGACATAGTTTCTGGGTCTGGAGTCTTGACTTTCATGGGATGGAGAATGGTCTCCCTCCCCTTCAATCAGCACATGGCATAGTCAGACTCCTCCTTGGAAAGGGTTTCTTTTCATGAATATAAAGTACAAGGTCGACACAGAGCCAATCCTCATCTCTCCTGTATTTCAGCCAAAATACATTGGGCGGTAAAATGCTTTCTTTGGCCCAAATGTAACAGCAATATTTAATCATTTTCTTTTTATCCTTTCCCTTAACCCGATCAGTATTGGTCCAATGTTTCAACATCCTCCCTAATGGACTATCTGAAGGAATGTCCCGAAGGGACCCAACAGATACCCCCTTTCCTCTTTTCCTGGCTGGCCAACTGCCCCTATTCCCCATTCTGAGTCATGTCTAGGTTTCTTTCTCTCAAATCTTTTTGCTTCATTCATCTCTGGCCCTTTCCCTTGCAGGAGAAGGGAAATGTGAATTGGGACTCCACTCTCATTTCGTGCAGTATGTCACATGTCTCATGCACACACAATAACCCCAGACTCATCAGAATTTCCCCACTACCAAGGCAATACTTAATAGTTCCCTTTTCTTACCTTGGCCCATGCACAGGGTTGCCTGGCCAAGAGGAGGCAGGGTTTTCCTTTCCCTTTTCTCATACACAAATCAGCAGATCCAAGTGTCTGGTCTCAGGTCCTCTCAGCTGTCAAAGGTGGGCCCCCAATGCGGAGTCCAAAACTGCTCAGTCAGCGGGGTGCACCTTCCCCTCATCTGTCCTGGGGGTCCCCCTCTGAAGCTTCAGATTCCAGATGAGCCCCCAAAGTTGTTAGAAAGAAAGCTGTACCTGTAAGAGAACAAAAGCTCACCCGATTGTGGAGGAGAAAAGAATTTTATTAACGACCTTTCAAGAACAGGTGCATGACCTGGATAAAATGGCCAGAGCACCAAACAACAAGCAACACTGACAATTATATCCTAAACCTAACATGCAGGTCCCTCCCCTGTTCCTGATAGATTGGATACTTCAGGGATTACAGCCTATCTGAGATGTCTGACTAACTTATTCCTGCTCTGAGTCCCTGCTCCAGCACTCTTTACACTCCAGCGGGCTGGGTGGGCTCAGAACCTCTTTCACCCCTGGCACACTTTTCAAATTTGGGCGGCTTTCACTACTGGCCCCGGTCCAGCACTCACCATTGGCTCTTCTCACTTTGGCCCCACCCTCACTTCTCACCATTGGCCCTCCCTCGTTTCTGGGCCACTTTTCAAATTCTTGGCGCCAAAGCCACTAGAACCCCTTTCCCTCCCTCCTCCATTGGCAGAGCCAGCTCCAGCTTCCACTCTGTGTAAAAATTAAACTCAACCCTTTTACCATTTGTGTAGAAAAACCTAGAACCTTACTTCTCTTCAGGATGATCTGAAGAGCAACAGCAACAAAGACATCAGATACTTTAAATAATACCTTATTTAAATAAATAAGACAAAGAACTGGGGTCCCTATTTGTAAAAATAAAGGGGCTAGACTGGATCCAAAAGTCTCTGAATTTAGTAAAGACACTGATTCTTGGCAAATCTAAATATTTCCAAAATTATTGGCTCACGTTTTTGCCACTAGGAACTATAAACTTTTACTTATCTGAATTGAAAAGAGTAAAACTTCTTATTTATAATATTTATAATAAGAATGATTTTTAGCTTTTGCTAATTTGAACATTGCACTAATTTTAATCAGTTGATTTACATTTGGAATATTGATTGAAATAGTTCATCAAATTAACATTGTAAACATTTCAAGGCTGTTAATCACTTGACTTTTTTTTTAAGAAAGACCCATGCTACATATGCATTCTTTTTTTTTTAAAGATTTATTTTTATTTATTTCTCTCCCCTTCCCCCTCTCCACCCCAGTTGTCTATTCCCTGTGTCCAGTTGCTGCGTGCTCTTTTTTTGTCCGCTTCTGTTGTTGTCAGCGACACAGGAATATGTGTTTCTTTTTGTTGCATCATCTTGCTGTGTCGGCTCTCCGTGTGTACGGCACCATTCCTGGGCAGGCTGCACTTTCTTTCGCGATGGGCATCTCTCCTTTCGGGGTGCACTCCTTGCGCATGGGGCTCCCCTACACGGGGGACACACCTGCATGGCAGGGCACTCCTTGTGCTCATCAGCACTGCACGTAGGCCAGCTGCACACGGGTCAAGGAGGCCCGGGGCTTGAACCGTGGCCCTTCCATGTGGTAGACGGATGCCCTAACCACTGGGCCAAGTCCACTTCAAAAAGGTAAATTGTTTTAAGTATTTAAAAAGGAATCTATTAACACTTTATATGCTGGTTATAAGTATTTCTTATATGATTGTGTAAACATACAAGCAAAGATCTTGTATTAAACTAATCAGGTTACTTAGAGAACACTGTTTTTCCTTTATGAATTCTATAATTAGTTATTTTAATTAAAATGGCCTCCTCTTTAATACATCTAAGTTTCTGAACGTTTAGTAGACAAACTTCAGCAGTAATTTCACGCTGATGTTTTATGGTATCTTAGTTTTGCCCAAGTTTAGCAAAGTGTATATAAATAAGTCTTTAATGCTTCTCTAGATTCATCTAGGCCAATGTAAGTGTAAAACTCCAGATATGTATTTGTGTGTGTGTGTTCATCTACATCATCAATAGAATACCGAGTTTACAGAATTAAGCAAAGAGTATTTTAAGGCTGTTACTATTTCTCTGCACCTTCAATAAGGCATTTGTTTCAAGGTTTAGTAGGTGCACGTGTGTAAAAAGATATTTCCCCAGCCCCTTCCAACCTTCTCCTTGAGTGAAAAGAAAGTCATTCTTGTGACACCAGGGTCCAGAGGCCACAAGTAAAGAGGACTCTTGAGGCCAGGAACTGACCACTAGTTTCAGTGAAAACCATGTCCGTTTCCCGAAGACTGCCAACCTCTGTTACAGTGGCTCACACGCAGGGTGGGGCCCAAGGCCACTGTGCTGCTCATAGCCATATCAGGGCACACCCCTTCTTCATGGTTCTAGAGTGTTCCATGCTCGCATCCCAAGCTTTTCCACTGGGTAACCCCCAACATTTGAAGGGAATGAATGCATAGATGAGTTCAGAGAAGCCCATCTCAAGGTTAAAATTTCATGGCATCTTGTGGCTGAACTTAAAAATGCACTCAAATTTTGCACTTTAGGGAAGCAAACTTGGCCCAATGGATAGCGCGTCTGCCTACCACATGGGAGATCCGCGATTCAAACCCCGGGCCTCCTTGACCCATGTGGAGCTGGCCCACACGCAGTGCTGATGCGCGCAGGGAGTGCCGTGCCACGCAGGGGTGTCCCCCGCGTAGGGGAGCCCCACGCGCAAGGAGTGCACCCCATAAGGAGAGCCGCCCAGCGTGAAAGAAAGTGCAGCCTGCCCAAGAATGGCGCCACCCACACAAAAAGCTGACACAACAAGATGACACAACAAAAAGAAACAGCCTTTAAATAAATTAATTAATTAATTTTGCACTTTACCTTATAACCACCACTGGCACCACTGCAGCCCGTATTCATTTTGTAAATCGGTATTTCCCAGTAGCTTACACTCTGCCTGAAAGCAATAAATATTTGATGAATGAATGAATAAAATATCTAAGTTGGCTTTAATAGGAAAAGTATATCTTTCCATATCTTCAAGTGAAAACAGTGCACCAGGAATATGCTCCATAAGACTCCATTGTGCCAAGAGTTCAAGGCACATGTCCAAGTCCAAGAAACATGGTGATAAAATGGTCTCATAATTGATCGTGCACCAGGATAGCCGACAGAAATCATTTTTTCCCCCATTTTTTCTTCATTGGCGAAGTTGTGGGTTTACAGAAAATTCATGCAAAAAATATAGAATTCCCATATACCACCTTAGTATTAGCCTTTGCTTTGGGGTGGAACATTTATGGCAATTGATGAAAGCACATTTTCGTAATTGTACTATTAACTATAGAGCAGAGTTTAACTTTAGGTTCACTATGTAATATAGTTCCATGGCTTTAAAAAAAATTATCCTGTTGCCATATTCAGGACTAGCATTTCCCCTTTTGATCATATTCAGATACATATTTCAGTGCTATTAATTATTAATACATTTACTATATTGTGCTACATCACCACCATCCATTACCAAAATATTTCCATCATTACACATAGGAACCCTGTACAGTTTAAGCCTTAATTTCCCATTCCCTATCTCCACCTGATAACTTATATTCTAGATTCTGACTCTGTGGGTTTGCTTATTCTAGTTATTTCATGTCAGTGAGATCAAAACCACAGTGAGATATCATCCATACCCACTAGAATGGCTGCTATTAAAAAATATCCCAGAAAATTACAAAAGTTGGCGAGGATGTGTAGAAATAGCAACACAGGCATTGCCGGTGACAATGTACAATGGTGCAGCGCTGTGGAAGACAGTTTGGCAGTTCCTCAGAACATTAAGTATGGAATTATCACAGGACCTGGAAATCCCACTACTAGGTACATACCCCCAAAAATTGAAAGCAGGGACTGCAACAGATATTTGCCCACTGATGTTCATAGCAGCATTATTCACAATTGCCAAAAGTTGGAAACAACCCAAGTGTCCATCAACTGATGAAGGGATAAGCAGTATGGGGTATATACATACAATGGAATATTATTCAGCCTTAAAAGGGAATGAAGTCCTGATGCGTTTGACAATATGGATGAACCTTGAAGACATTATGCTTGAGCCAGAAATACTTTAAAATTCAGGGGGTGGTATGAAGTCATGGGACCATATACAGTCATTGGGCTAAGGTAAATATAACTTTGACCTTTATTCTTATTTTAATATTTTGCCTGCTAAAACAAATACCATACAATTGGTTGGCTTAATCACAGGACTTTATTGGCTCACTGGTTCAGAGGCTAGAAGACGTACTTCCTCCCAGGACTGGTAGCTTCTCGCTAGCCAGCAATCTTTGGCTTCTCCGTCACATGGCAATGCATATGGTGGCATCTTTTTTTCCAGATTCCCTTGATTTCCAGCTTCTGGCTGCTCCCCTATGCCTTCCTTCCGTGTCTAATTTCCTTTGCTTATGAGGTCTTCAACCATATTGAATTAAGGCTCATCCCATTCAGTTTGGACACACCTTTACTAACACATCTTCAAAGGTCCTATATACAAATGGGTTCACGCCCACAGGACCAGGGCTTGGGACCTGAACTTGCCATTTATAGGGACACGATTCAGTCCCCAATAATTCCCTTCTTGAGTTAGCTATGAAAGCAATGAGGCCACCATTTAAACGGTCACATCCAAACTTCATTGCACAGGTGTTTAGCACCTCTCTTCCTTCTTTGGATTATTTCAGCCCTTTGTCTATACCCTATGCAGTAGAAGAATGAACAGTTATCCTCATAACTTAGGGGAAATTTTAAAGTGTCGGGGAATGACCCAGTTTTAGATATAATTTGGTTGGAGGAGGATCTGAAAGGAGCGAGTAGAAAACATGATCTTTATGAGCCTGTACCTGGACAGCCACAAGGACTTGCTTCTCAATTCATGAAAAGTAACAATAATGACAGGTAATTTGAGCAAACACTATTGCCAGGCCCTGGGAGAAGCAGCTCACTCAACCTCACAACTATTCTTTAAGGTAAGCATTTTATTATAATCCTTTTGTTGTTGTTGATGAAGAAATTAGTGAAAAAATAATCACGTTCCTTCAAATCCCCACAACCAACACAGTGGCAGTGGGGATACAATCAGGATTTTCCCTGCTGCCTTCGAGGAGCTTAGAGAACACTGTAGAGTAGAGGTAACTGAACAGGCGATTACAATACATTGGCTGCACAATTATAATAGGGGTTAGACATAATGTTGGAGGGCAGAAGCAAAAACCCAGAACATCAATATTGGTCAGGAAAATTTTCTCCATATCTTTAACACTTTGGTAAAATCCAAACTTCTTTTCTGAAACAAAAGATATATTATTAGAGTGCCCTGTGGGCATAAGAAGTTTCTAAATATGAATAATAAATTCCTTCTCCATCTCTCCCTGTCCCTTTTGCCACTCCTTAACAACCAAAACGTCCCAACGTCATTGTTTAATTGCACCAGTAACGCCCATTGAAGTCTTGGAGTAACCTTGAATTCACTGCCCGCCTTCTCTCTAGCTACATACAGTTACTAAGTCATGGCCGTTTTGCTCTGCAATGCCTCCCCTCTGCCTATTCCCATCCTTTCCCTCTGTACCCCTCTCACTCGGCTTCTCATTTAGTATAAGAATCTCTGAACTGGTCTCCTCCGGCTGACCCAGTTTCCATGTACATATTATATTAATCTTCCTTCATTGCTTCTCCAACACTCCTACGTCGCTCGCAAACCTTTCATGACTCATTGTTGTTCTCTCTCTGTCATTTAAGGTCCACCCAGAGTTTGCCTCCTCCTCGCTGTCCCTTGCATTCCAGCCACACGCTACTGCTTTCCGCCCCCCCACCCCCCTGCGCTAACCGCCTCCGTAGCCTTGCCTTTGCTCATCCACCTGCCTAACCGGGCCCCTCTCCGAATCCTGTCCTGTTTCAAGTCGCCTCTCAAAGGCCTCCCTGTCTTCTGTTTCTCCCGGCTGCACGTCCTCAGGCCCTCCTTAGAATCTGCGGGCCACTTGCATGCTCTTTGCGTTGGTATTTGCCCTCTCTGCCCACTTGCTTTTGAGCTTTCTGAAACAATGTCTTATGATTCACCCTTTTGACTGTTTGTGTCTAGCATTTAGCATTTGCTGCAGAGCAGGCCTTCAGGGGAGGCCCCATTGCAGCCCTAGCACCCCCTTCCCTGTGACTCCAGGAATGCCTCCCCCACTTAAGGGACTCCACCTCCAGACAGCAGAGTTGTCCCCAGACCAAGACCCTCTAGAAGGCAGCAGTCCTCGAGGCTGCTACTCCCCACCCCTCCCTCCAGGGCAAAGATAGATTACCCAGAAGATGGGTGAGCAAAGGACAGCGCGGCCCTCGTCCAAGTGATCCTCCCGTCTCTTTTTTTTTTTTAAGATTTTTCTCTCTTCCCTTCCTTCCACCCTCCCCAGTTGTCTGCTCTCTGTGTCCACTTGCTGTGTTCTTCTGTGACTGCTTCCATTCTTAGCAGCAGCACCAGGAAACTGTGTTCTTTTTGTTGGGTCATCATGTTGTGTCAGCTCTCCGTGTGGGCAGCGCCATTCCTGGCCAGGCTGCACTTTCTTTCGTGCTGGGTGGCTTTCCTTATGGGACACACTCCTTGCATGTGGGGCTCCCCTATGTGGGGGACACCCTGCATGGCCTGGCACTCCTTGCATGCATCAGCACTGCACGTGGACCAGTTCCACACGGGTCAAGGAGGTCCGGGGTTTGAACCCTGGACCTCCCAGGTAATAGGTGGATGCCCTATCCATTGGGCCAAGTCTGCTTCTCCCTCCCGTCTCTCAGCCTCGCCTTCGCTCCCCTGACCCACAGCAACTTTCCCGGAAAACTTGACATTTGCTTCCCAGGGCCCTTGAGTCTTTAAGGTCATTGGGAGATTCTAGGGGGTGGGGATGGTGGCAGAACTGAGAGCAAAGAGCAGAGATCAAGAGCTGTGTTTTGGCAGAGATATTGGTGAGAACCCGGGTAGGGTGAGCCCAGTAGGGTTTTGAATCAGGTGTATTTTAAAGCAATGAACTTGATTCAGAATCATGCTGTAGTTACACGAGCAGAGCAATAGAAACCAGAGAGCAGTTTCCCTAAGAAATGAAAGCAAGATACTCCTGCTTTCTCTTTTATATAATTATAGGTAAAATCTATAAATCCATTCTGAATCTGATAAATCCGGAAATACAGATTCATGCACATGCATTTAAATACTGAATATTATAAAGCACTTAGTAAGCATGTGAATACATATGACCTTCCTGAGGAAATGCTATAAAAGGATATATGGTTAGAGTTAAAATTTTAAAAAGAGAGAACATGATGTTGTTTCTGGAACAGCACATCACAGAGACTAATCTGGGAAACAGATCCTAAGGGCATTTTAATAAACTTAGATAAGCACTAAAGATTACACTGGCTCAGTCACATAACAAATTTTTTTCTTTTTTGCCAATGTGAATCATTTAAAGAGTGCATTTCCTTCTTTTATGATTCATTTGGAAAACAGATTTCTGTCTTAAGCCAGAACAAGTGCAGTTCATTAGATCTTGATGAAAATTAAGTGGTGAAAATCAACAGGTTTTGATGCTCTTGTTCCATCAGCCACAAAACCTCAGAGAGCATTTGTTTCTTGAAACAACAAGTATTCATGCTTGGATCAATTGAGTCTTTCAACAACTATTTATTGAGTGCTAACTACGTGTCTCATATTTGATAAGAGAAAATAGCAGTAAGCAGAATAAACACATGTCTCTTCCTAGAGTTTCAAGTTTAGCCAGGAAGAAAAAAACATAACACTTTTAAAAGTAAAATTGTCGTTTTTTAAAAGATACATAGGTCACACCAAATGTTACATTAAAGAATATAAGAGGTTCCCATATACCTCACTCCCTACCCTACCCCTACTGCTCCCACATCAACAACCTCCCCCATCATTGTGGCACATTCATTGCATTTGGTGAATACATTTTGGAGCACTGCTGCACCGCATGGATTATAGTTTACATTGTAGTTTACACGCTCCCCCAGTCCATTCAGTAGGTTATGGCAGCATGCCTAAGTTTTTGTTTCTTTGTTTTTTTCCCACGATCTCTCTTTCTTTTTTAATGTCACATTCAAAAAATAGAAGAGGTTCCCATATACCCCCCACCCTCCCCCCCCACCCCACTCCTCCCACATCAACAACTCCCCCCCCCACCACCGCGGCAACCTACCGCACCTGGTGAACACATCCTGGAGCACTGCCGCCCCACGTGGACAACAGTCCACACTGATCTATGTATCTTAAAAAAAAAAAAAAAAAGACAATAACAAATGTTCTATTGCTGGGAAAAAAAAAAGAAAAAGAAAATGGCAAGAACCTATAAACAGCAAACTGCAATGAGTAACAGCAAAAATGATTTAAAGGGACATTTCAGGCAGAATTGACATTTCATCAAACAAATCTGTAACATTGAGGATGGAATTCAGAAGTCCTTCCAGAAGGAAGATTCAAAGGACAAAGAGATTAAAACAATAGAGGAGGTTTTTATTGGTCTACTGGATAAATTGTTCTTGTGGTTGTTGCTGGGGTAACATTTTCTACATAATAAGGGTTGGTCATGGGCATCAAAGCCTCATTTACTCCGACTTTGCTGGAGAAATATGGTTAAAGAAATTTGTAATGTTCTTTGCCTTTGTTTCTTATTTCATACCCAAAATACTATCAACTGGGTTTGTTTAATATTTTGATTAATTAAAATAAAATGTATAATACAATTATTCCTTTAAAATGTAAATAAATAAATAAAAAATAAAAGTAAAATTGTGGTAAGTACTGTAAGGGGACAGGACAGTGTGCTATGAAAGTGTATCATCAAGAGACCAGACCTAGTTAGAGGACTGTCCTAGGTTTGGGACATGCAGCCTCATGGATGAGAAGGCGTACGTCAGGTGACGGGTAAGAGGGGCTGGGGTAGATAATCATGAGCTAAGTCAACAGAACATGTGCAAAGGCCCTGCGGTGTCTCTGAGGCACTGATAAATGACCAGTGGCTGAAACAGTAGTATGGAGAAGAGTTAGGCAAGATGAGACAGAACAGGTAGGGCTTTGGAATGCCAAAATGAAGATCTTCAATTTTATTCTAAGACCAATAGAAAGCCAATCAGCAGGTGAACATTCAGGCTGTTTCCTCTTTGTTTTCTATTGTATATAAGTTCATACAGGCATCTTTTGTACTCTCCTTTCTTGTATTTAATTATTTTCTTTTGCTACACTGCTAAGAATGGTGTCACTGATTTAAATGGTAGAAATAACTTCACGCCTCATACTATATATTAATACATTCACACACCAAAATATATATTGCTTTGCAAAAGCAAAAGCAATGCAAACGACTGCATATGAGGAAACTACTTTCAAGGTAACCCCAGCATGTCACTAATTTACTAAGTGAATTAATTAGAGTAATGCTAGCTGCTCTGTCAAAAAGACCCCAAAAGCTCATTCCTTCTTTATATTATAGTTCAAGGTGTATGTTCCTAAGGAACAGATGCTTCTCCTCCAGCTGGAGACTCAGGACCTCAGCTTTCAAACTTCCAGCTGGTGGCTCTGTTTTCCTCTACAAAAGTAATTCCTAAACTTTCCCGCACAGCAAAATCACCTCCGCAGTTTTTAAAATCCTGATGCTGAGGTTGCATCTTATATGGATTAAATCAGGATATCCGGGGGGTGGGAGTGAGGCACCCACCTAATGGGAGGGAAAAATAAAGTGTGGAAAAGGCACATGTGCTCCCTAACTCTTGGAAGTGGCACATACTCCATTGGTTAAAACTAAGCACATGATCATGCATATCTGCAGATGAGGCTGGCAAATATAATCAAACTGCATGCCCAAGAAGACAAAGAAATGGGTTTAGTGAACAGCTAACAGCCCTTGTCACAGAACGTACAAAACATATTTCACATGTTGCTGGCGTATTACGTCCCGTGATCGTGGTTACTGTTGAATATGCTTTTTATATTTGAAATTACATCAAATATTTTTGGTTTGGGGCTAAAATTGACATCTAGAAAATAAAACTGAAAGCCCTTGGCAAATTGTAAAATGCCATACATTTGTAAGATATTAGTATTACTTGGTGTTTATTTATTGTAAGTACTTCTTACATTTTAAAAATCCCTTCTCAAAATATAGCATAGGAATATGTAACCATGTCTAGACCAGATTCGATATGTTTGGAACTTTCCTGTATTCAGAGTCTAGTCAAGGTTTCATGGGCTTAAACTTGGCAAGGAAAGTGAAAAGCATAAAAAAACACTAAATTCACTTAAAACATTTTCCATAATTCTTCTCTTCCTGTTCCTCCCCCAACTTTCTGTTTCTATGGAAAAACACCAGGGAAAATATTTCAAGTAATTATTTTAAGAGACAAAGAGGAAGTTAAATGGAGTGAAACTTCTCTTTAGAAAACAGTAAATAATGGACAAAATCCACATCCAAAAATTGACTTGTTAGAAAGACCAAGAGCAAATACTTCTCCTTTGATAATGAAAGCAAAACAAAGGACAGGAAAAACATAAAACTAAGAAAGATAGATTTATGTCAAGAGAGACAAGATGAGAGATGGTTAAAAATAGGAATTCTGAGGGAAAGGGGAGAATGTGCAAGCAAATTTTCATGAGAAGAAGAAAAATAATGTTTTCACTCATTTTACACATGTTGGTGGTAAATTCTTCTTATAAAGGAAAAGTAAAGCTTAAAGAAAATGCAACAGTAAATGCGTGCAGCCCACAGCGAGCATGAAATGGGAATTCTGTCCCTGGAACGTTCAGGAGAACGTTTAATTGTGTTGCACAGCAGCCAGCCTGCATCCACCTTTCTTTCCAATGGGGATCTGTTACTAGCTCAGGCCCACAACAGTAGGATGAAAACAATGGGCCTCATAACAGTTAACAACTCTATCAAGTTCATACTGCTTCCAAGAGGCACAGTCAGGATTCAAACCCAGAATTGTCTGAATCCAAAGTCGAGTCTCTTTCAGAGTCACACTGACTGCCTGCACGTGAAGAAGAACAAGGGTCCCAGGGCACAAAGATACATATTGCACAGAATATCATAACAGGACTGGCTGAAACAAGGGCGGGGGGGCTGCTTTTCCCAGTGAGCTCTCTGGGAAGCGGATGCCAAGATGAGTCAGGGATGCACACAGCTCAAGGGGCAGCAACGCCAATACAAGGAAAGTAAGTTTGGGCAGGGGGTGATGTCGAACTCCCTGGCCTGACCCAGTCTGTGCAAAGATGGCCCAAAACTAAGCACTTGTACCATCCCCTTATACTAACTTTGCTCAGTCACCTGCTGAGACCACACTGAAAAGAACCTGCCTTCTCTTCCAAAGCTGAGGCAGATCCGAAGGGAGACAGTTGCTGGAAACTGTGTGTCCACACTTCTCAGGCTGGGCACAGGTCCTTCCTGAACAGGGACGTGAGTGGTACATCTTGGTGTCTGCCACAGATACAAGATTAACAGCTTGGACAACTCGAGAAGACAAAGCAGAGCAGATACAACTCTCCTGGTCCTAGAGATGGAACCTTCGTTTCCTGAGTCACAGTAGTTTGGATTTAGGAATAAAGTTACAAAAACAGCTAAAAAGGGGATGGGGGGAGTCTGTCTGCACATCTACTGAACTCCTTGAAATATATATTCCTTAGAAGTTCTTCCCAAATAAGTTTAGGAATACTAGAAGGTGTCTCACCTAAGTTCTAATAACTAATTCTGTTGACTAGCATGGGGGCCCTACCTTTTTCTTATGTCCTGGTCTAGATCCCTGAGATGATGTCTCTAGTTGCCACTTAGAGTGGCAGCTGTGCCCTTTACCACCTGACGATATCCCTGCCCTCACACCGCCCTTCAGGAGGCCCCTGGGGATGCTCAGTAGCCCAACACTGAAGCACTGGCTTGAAGTTAGGGATGCCGACGCCCTGATACCAGAGGACAGAAGGTGTGAAACCAGCACGTTATCATTATCTACGGCCACTTCTCCCTTGCACTCAGACTAAGGATAACTGGGTTGATTGGTCATGTAAGTGACAAATGCAAATACGCTCCCTTCTAACATTGAACTTGAACCAAAATCCCTAGTAAGCGGTAATAGAAAATTAGTATCAGAAAGGAATTGAATCACTGGTGGTATTTTATAGTTAATCGTGTTTAACTCTATCAGAAACCAAATACAACTGTCATGCACAGTAAGGACCGTCATTCTCAACAAATCCTTTCCTGTCTTTTATAAAGCATCGAAGACCTCTTCAAGACTGTTGGACCTCACTTGACAGTTATTGTCACAAGTCTGTTGCCCAAACTGGGCAGAAACTGGCATCAGCTCTCCTCAGAAATAATTTCTGGCTTCTTTCTATTCAGTTTTGTTATATGTCACACTAATACCAGCCTAGAATGTTCTCAGGTCAGCTTTCTGCACTTGAGAAAGTCAAAATAATGCTTAATATTTTGGAACTATAGCTGGAAGAGTTCAGTCTCAGTTTGAGTTTGCATTTGAATCATTGGTTAAAAGTTTTACTTCCCTGAATCCTAAATGCTTCTCACACATATTTATTTGGACTGTTACCTTACAAAACCGTTTTCATTTTCCTAAGTCAGGAGGGGTAATATTAAATCAGTGTTTATAGGAAAACATTTTAAAAAGGAAATAGAAATTCAAGACTGCAGTCTCATTTCCAGTTATTCATTCAGCATATGGGAATTTTCAATTTATTTGGGATAATAATAAAGTCGAGGAATGTTGCATTACAGCTGTTCCTACAGCTATTCCAGAAACTTCATATTTTTTTCTGGAACGAAGAGTTAAAAGGCTTTCCCTACCATTTCCTTTCCTAAAATACATCTTCCCAAATAGAATACAAATATTGTTCATCACAGCTTCCGGTTCAAGTGATGATCTAGTCTTCCTGTTTATCCTTCTCAAGGATTTCAGCTTTTCCCCACTTCAGTTTTGGAACTCTTTGATCTCACAGCATTCTCTACACCCTCTCTCCAGTTTTTCTCTATCTCTAATCTGAATACTCAGGGACCATTTACACTCCTCACCCAAAACTACTGGGGTCTATACCAAGAGATAGGCAAGATTCTTACTTCTAGTTTGAATTTTAAGTCCCTCTCTCCTTAAAAAAAAACCTCAACTGAAGGAGAAAAGATTCAAAAGTGAAGGATTAAGTAAACAGAATTCTAAAGTAGCAGGAAGAAGAGTCCTTTCACATACAAAGCTCAAAGTCTGCAGACAGCCCAGTGTGCAACTGTGTACAGCCACAGACTCGGAGTTCCCTGGGCTTTTCCTAATGTAGAGAGGGTGACAGAGGGGAGCTCATCGCTGTGGTGTGAAAGCAGTTAACACTCCCACCAGTACTAGTGACTCACTGAATACAGTAAAACCCTGGGAGCTTGGAAGACATCAAATAGCATTCACATGCAGTTCAAGACTTTCACTTAATTCAATAAGGAGTTAATACCACAAATGTTTATTCAACTCCCACCATTACAAGCTGAGCATAATTGAAGCAATGGGTTAAGCAAAGATCGCTAACGTAAGCAAAGCTGAAGAGTCAGTAGAAACAACTTGACCAGAGGTCAGGGGATCTAAAATGGAGATGCAGAAAGATGGAAAGAAAATAGGGAGAATTTTGATCATGGAGAAAGTTAAGTGGCAGGTAAAGGAACTTTTTTTTCCATTAGGAAATGGGAAACAAAGATTCTTAAGCAAGAAAAGTGCATGAGTAGGGCAGCGGCTGTGGCTCAATCAGTTGGGCTCCTGTCTACCATACGGGAGGCCCTGGTTCGCATCCTGGGGCCTCCTTGTGAAGGCAGGCTTGCCCGCACACCGCGGAGAGCCGCCAGCCTGCCAACGCCACAGAGTGCTGCAGAAGAGCGCAGCGATGGACACAGAGAGCAGACAGCAAGCAAGCCGCAAGGGTGGGAGGGGTAATAAATAAAATAAATACAGACACAGAAAAACACACAGCAAATGTACACAGAGAGCAGACAGCACGCAAAAAGCTGCAAGGGGCAGGGAGTGCATGAGTGAAGCTGTGTTTTAGGTAAATTAAACTGGTAGAAACATACAAGCTGGAAGGCGAGAAAGCAACATCTCCTACTCTAAGATTGTTGCTGATTCTATATGATCAGGTTAAGGGAAGTAAAAGTAGAGATGAGAGCCTGTCCAGGCAATAGAATCCCCACTTCCTGGTAGCTAATTGACATTAGAGATGAGGAAGAAGGAGGGATAAAATATTTCTCAGGTTTCAGGACAAAATTTCTGAAGTGGGGCTATAAATAGAACAATGTAGATTTTGAAGAAGACAATTACTGCATGTGGTTATTTAAAGTAACATGTTGATGATGAAGGAGTTTATGGAAAAAAATGAATATATTTGGTCATCGAGTATACAGCAAAGTACCAGGGCACTTTTATCTTCAACTCATTTTTTAACTGTGAAATAATAGCACTGAGTTCTTGTTCTGTACAAGGAACTATGCCATCATAATTAATATGGATCTGGCATTATCCTTTCACATGGATACATTTAAATTTTTTTGTGTGTGGCCTCAAATACAGACCATTAAAAAATCATGTTTACTTCCTCAGGATGTTTTCTTAGTCAGTCATTTATTAGACAGATTTATCAAAGTCTTAATTTCCTTGGCTCAGGTCATAGAGATCAAAAACACATAGTAGCTATCCTCAAAAAGCTTACATGGCCATAATGAGACAGACAGGCAAAAATTGCAAAATGATTTCTGGTTTCTGTCAGATGACACACAAACTTAGAAAACCTTGTATGCTCCAAACTCTTAGGAAGTTGGACTTTTAAAAAAATCACCCCGAAAAGGAAATATCTAGGTTTCAGAATCGAAGAGTTGTACGTGGATGAGATTATATTGAGAGAGTCCCCAGGGGAAAAGGGTGGAGGAAGTCAGGGATAATTAGACCCGTTAATACACGGATTGGATTTTCATAACTGCATAGGACAGTAGGCGTAAATGTGGAGCTGAAATCTTGCCTACAAGGACCTTCCTGCAGGAGTTGCACCCTTATGGTAGAGAGGAACTAAGAAGGAAAAATGGCTCAGCAGCCCACATTGCTTGCAGGGAAATTCATCTGAGCTTGGACTTCGGGTGAAAACAAATCTTAAATGATAAATCGGTTTGTCCGGCCTGTGCTTTTCACAAGTTAAGAATAGAAAGCCGCATGGTTTCAGGGAATCCCCAAGCTGAAACACAAACATAAATATTGGTCCTCAGCCAGTTAGACTCTTGAGTGCCTGGCAGAATAGAATATAAAATCACTCTTGAGAGACATCATAGTGGATGATATCAATGGCGATGTTTCACCCAGATTGTCCCGATCCATTGTTACGTTTTCTTTTCTTTTCTTTTTGGAGGAGAGTCTCCCTCTGGTGTGCATTCCCATCCTGTAGTCAACGTACACGGGAATCCTTTTTCAGAGATCTGCTCTCTAGGACCCCTTCCTCACCCCACTCTTCTAGTCAACTCCTTTGCCTCTGTCGTGACAACTCCAGGGCATAACCAACTCTGGAGCCCCTGCCCGATCGACCTAGGCTCAGTTTCTGCGGGACTTCCTCTGAGATTGCACCATTGCTTGACTGTCCTGGTTTCCCTAACTCCCTTGCCAGTTTCCCCAATAAGCATTACCCCTTGACTCCTCTCAGGTATCTACTTCTAAAGAGTTCAACCCAATATGCTCCCATAAAATCCCCATAGGGAAATACATGAGCTCCTCTAAAGGCAAGTTCTCTATAAAATATTACAAAACACACAAGGAAAAAAATCCACCTGAGACAGAGTCTGCCGAAACTTCTAATAACGGAAGTATTAGCACTAAGAACTACACGTAATAGAAAAACAACCTGGCAGAATGTGGAAATTATCCAGGAAATAATCCAAGATAAAGAGAGAACTAAAAGTGAACAGATGGACAAAGAGTTTGAGAGACACAGGGATACAATGAGAAGGTCAAACACAGGTTTGTTACTAGTTCTGAGAAGAGAATGGGGCAGAGAAGATATCTGAGGTCATAATGTTCAAGTAGTTTACAGAAGTCATGACAGACAAGACGTAACATGATTCCTTTGTAAGATAAAAATTAAATGCCTGTGAAAGAGACACTGCACAACATGAAAGCAACGAGAACGTATTAAAAGCAACCAGAGAGAAAAGAGAAATTATCTATAAAGAAACAGTAATTAGACTGCCAGGAGTACATTATCAATACAACAACAGAGTCCAGAAGACAGCAATGTAATGTCTTCAAAGTGGGAAAATAACAGTCGACCTAAACTATCACTGAAGAAGGAGCATAAAATAAAGACTTGTTCAGATAATGACTGGGAGACTTACAACTAAAACCTTTTTACCTAAGAAAGAAATTGACCCCAGGAAGGAGCCTGAGATACAAGAAACAAGGCAGAACAACAACAACAAAAATTCAAAATACATGGGCCGATCTAAATAAGCGTTGACTGTGATAAAACGACTATCCCTACAAGAATGCTCAATTGAGGCAGTAGGGAGGTAAAAGCAAGATTAATTCTGGAAAACAATGATGTGTAAGTCAAGAACAGGAGAGGACAGAGTTAATGCATTCTACCAATATGATATTGTCCACGAGGTGGGTAAAAATATGTTTATTCTTTGCACAGTCATATATGAACAATACATATTCATACACTTAAAGACTATAGTCTATACAAGAATGAAAGAGTAAGAGACAATTTTGAAAACAGCATGCTCTGTCTAATAGGAAGGAAGAACAAAGGAAACAGAGTAAAATATAAGAAGTAGAAAAACAGTATAAGATGGTTGTGCCAGATAATGTGGCTATATTGGTATCAGGCAAAATAGACATTTGGGTGGGAGGAAGCAGTGCTATATTTGAAAGGGTTGTTACAAAATGATGAAAGGAGCAACTCACCAGGAAGATATATTAATTCTGAACTAGTACACACATCTAATAATATATATGGATTATATAAAAAGCAAAAAAAGCATAATCACAAGGAGAAAGTGGCAAGTCCACAATCATAACAGATAAAAATTACTAAAGACATGGGTGATTTAACAGCACAATTAACATACTGGATCGCATAGATATTTATAGAGACTTACATATAATAATTACCAAAAAATATTTATACTGAAGGACACATGGAATGTTTATAAAAAATTGACTTCATAAAAGGCAACAAAATAAGTCTTGGGAAGCAGATGCAGCCCAAGAAGTTGAGCAACTGCCTACCACATGGGAGGTCCCAGGTTTAGTTCCCAGTGCCTCCTAAAGAAGAAAAGCAAGACAGCAAGCTGATGCAATGCACTGGTGCAGCGAGCTGATGCAATAAAGTGATGCAATGAGCTGACACAACAAGATGATACAATGAGGAAACACAATGAGAGCCACAACAACCAGGGAGCAGAGGTATCTCAAGTGACTGGGCACTTCCCTCCCACATGGGAGGTCCTAGGTTTCAGTTCCCAGTGCCTCCTAAAAAAAAAGAGGATGAACAGACACAGAGAGGACACAATGAACAGTGAGCACAAAACAATGAAGGTGGGGGGGGGAAATAAATAAATATTTTTTTTAAAAAACAAGTCTCAACAGATACCACAGAATTGATATCATAAGACCCATATTTTCTTACTATAACAAAATTAGAAACTATAAGCAAAAAATAATCCATATATTTGGAAAATTTTTAAAACTAACATACATTTTTTTGGAAATTTAAAAACACATTTTAATTAATTTATCAAAAGAGAAATCTTTATTAAGATGAGAACATATTTTATGTTTTTATGGGAATATTGCAAATTAAAACTTATGGAATAAACTTAAAGCAATCCATAGAAGGATTTTAGAGTGTTCTTTTCATATGTCAGAGAGGAGAAAATAATGAGTGAAATCAAAATCAAAATTGAGGAGGGGGAAAAAAGAATAAAACCAAAGAAAGTAGAAGAAAAGAAATAACAAAGATAATAGCAGAAAACAATGACAAAATAAACAAATAAACAAACCTAAAAGAATGGATCAAGAAATTACAAGAGGAGTGAAGTCATCAACACATCAACATAAGACATCCCCCAGGAAAGTCTCCCCACAGAACCAAGTAATAAAAGGACAAATCCTACTTAATTAGAACTCTGGAGGATGACAGAAACTGTAGAAGAACTCCACAAATGCTGATTCAAAGAAAAAGAAAAAGAATCTCCTGGATCTAAGAGTTGCCATCCTGGATCCTCCAGTTGAGCCCCTCCCCTACACGGTCCCACTCAGCGTGGGAATCTCACAAAGGCAGCACAACCTGGACCCATCCTGCTGTGGAGGCAGACTGTGGAGCCACTCCTGGCAGTGAGTTAGAACCCTCAGGCATCCAAGTTTACAGAAACCCAGGGCAGAACACGAGCCACTGAGGAGTGCCACAAACAAAAGATCCCTCACGGGGGACAAAAAGAGGGGGAAAGAGAAAGACTGCAGCAGAACTGTTGGCAAGAGGTGGGCACACTCAATCCAATCTCTGTTTGCTGGACCACCTAAATGCAAAATGGAACTTTCTGGAGGGGATTTAATTTCTGTAAGACAGGATGGGTCCCAGAACTGAGAAGTGTAAGGAATAGGGGGCACTGAGTGAGGGAGAGAATTTCAATAAATCATGGGAGCTGGGGAGAAAATTCTAAACAAAAGCAAACAGAACAGATCAAGAGTCCCAGAAAAATAAAAAGGGAAAGGAAGCTTTCTCCTGGAAGTGAAACAACTGCATAAAAGTACAATGTAAATGTGCCACATATCCAAGACACGTATCAGATGAAGAAGAGCTGAGAAGATCTGAACAGTTAAAAATGTAGACTATTCTAAAAGTCCAGAATAAGCTGGACCAAGCGTCAAAGAAGAGCCTTAATACAAAGTCAATCAACAATAAAACCCTAGACAAGAAGAAGAAACTGACCTTCAGTGTTATAACCATAAATGCTTACATTTTAAAAAGAAGAAAGAGCTAAAATAAATACACACCAGGAGGAGCAAGAAAAAGAACAGTCAACTAAATCCAAAGCAAGCAGAAGGAAAGAAATAACAAAGAGCAGAGCCAAAATAAATGAAATAGAGAATAAAAAAATAGTGTTAACAAAACCAAAGTTGGTTCCTTGAAAAGATCAATAAAATTATGAAACCCTTAGCTAGACTGACAAAGAAAAAATGAGAGAAGATGCAAATAAGTAAAATCAGAAATGAGAGGGGGAGCATTATGAGAATCCCAAAGAAATAAAAAGGATCGTAAGAAGATACTATGAACAGCTGTATACCAACAAATTAGGCAACCTAGATGAAATGGGCAAGTTCCTAGAAACACATGAACAATGTACACTGATTCTATAAGAAATAGATGATCTCAACAGATCAATCATAAGAGATTAAATCAGTCATCAATCTGCCCCCTCCCCCCACATCAAAGAAAAGCTCAGGACCAGATGACTTCACAGATGAATTTCACCAGACATTCCAAGAAGAATTAATTCCAATCCTGCTGAAATTCTTCCAAAATATTGAAGAGGAGAGAACACTCCAAACTCGTTCTATGAGGCCATCCATCATCACCCTGATACGAAAGCCTGATGAAGATATTATAAGAAAACACAATTACAAACCCATGTCTTTAATGAATATAGATGTAAAAACGCTCAACAAAATACTTGCAAATTGAATCCAACAGCACATTAAAAAAGTATACATCATGATCAAGTGGGTTTTATTCCAGGTATGCAAAGGTGGTTCAACACAAGAAAATCAATTAATTAACATAATGAAGGGGGGAAATCACGTGATCATCTCAATTGATCCAGAAACAGCATTTGACAAAATTCAGCATATTTTCTTGATAAAAATACTTGGAAAGTAGGAATAGAAGCCATTATGACTGGCTGGCAATCCTTGGGTTCCTTGGTTTTCCTGTCACATAGCAATGTCTTCTCCCTTCTCTTTTGGGTTCCATTGACTTCCAGTAGGAATAAGGCCCATCCTGATTCAGTTGGCCACATCTTAACTAACATTTTCAAAAGGTCCTATTTCCAGTGGGTTAACATTCACAGGATTGGGATTATGATTAAGAACATGCTTTTTCTGCAGTACATAGCTCAATCTGTCACGCTTCTATTGCACTCCATTCCAGGACCTACAAAATCCAGCCTTGCTGTCTGCTCTCTCTTCCTACTGCTCTTCTTCTAGCTCTCTGGCCTTCTTTGTGTTCCTGAAACATGCCAAGCTCTTTCCACCTTTAAGATTTCTGTATGTGCACTTTGACCCTAGAGCTTTACATTCATTCCAAAAATATTCACTGAGCATCTGTTATGTTCCTGGTTCTGTCCTAGGCACTGGGGATGCAACAGCAAACAGAAAAGACAAAACTCCCAGCTACTATGGAGTATATGTTCTATCAGCTGCCCACATTTATCCTTCTGTGAAGTCTTTTCTGACTGTCCCATATTGGATTTTTCTGTCTTCCTACTTACTCTGTGTCTTCCCACTAATGTGCCATTTCTTTGAGAGGAAGGACCTTGTCTATATTGTTCACCACCATTCTCCAAGGGCAAGAAATGATGCCTGAAACCATTATGTCTTCAGTAGATATTTGTTGAAAGTATGAATGCATGAATAGATGATTCATGGAGGTGACGTAGGGAAGCAATGGGTTGTGATTTTATTTGAGGAAAAAAGAAGTAGTTGCTTGAAGCAAACTGGGTATGTGTGTGTATGGGTGTGTGTATCTACAGGCTGAAATAAAGCCCTCTTATAAAGGCAAGAGAGCAGATGTTTGAGCAGAAAAAGAGGTTAGGAGAACAGGTAGGAGCCAAATATAGAGTGTTTGTGCCATACTAAGGAGTTAACATTTAATCTTACATCATGGCCATGTGTTTGGTTTACATTTACTTTAAAATTTAAAGTCTACCTTGCAAGATTTGATTTATAGTATCTATTTTATTTGACAAAACAACAGTCCCTTTGGCTCTAAATATTTATTTTATGAGCTCTGTTTTAGTTAACATAATATGTTTTGACTGCATAAACCATACAATCAGTAAACTATATTTTATTAATAACCAACTTGATGTTATGTCTCAGGGAAATAACAACATTGATATAGGTGTGTACCAACCAGTGGAACCCAGCTCTGTACAAACTTAGAAAATATTTTCACATGGCTGGTGAGAACTTTACTTTCCATGAGCCCACTCATGTTTGGGTGGTGAACTTGTTTGTCATCCTCACCATCATCATCATAGCTAACATATATTGAGAGTTTTTATGTTCAAGGCACTGTTCTCATTTATTTAATTATCTCAAAGACCCTTGGTGCAATTAATTAATTGTTTAAGGCCTCATAGGTAGTATATGGAGTTGGTTACTCTTTTGGCTTCATTCTTTCCTGACGAATTCAGTTGAGTCCGCTCAGTTTTGTAGCCTACATTTTTTTGTAATAATGTATACTATCAGTTTTGAGTTTTCGTCTCAGGGGTGTCCTTTTCCATCTCACTGATTTTCTCTGCCCACCCTCTAGTTCTGTTCCCCTTCACAAGCTTTCACTGCTGATGTCTTCACTTGTCTGGCCCCTGGAACTGGAGCTGCTGCCAAAGACAAATTCACAGTCTGGTGCTTTCATAGGTACTTTTCCATAGGCTTTCATAGGTATTTTTCTTAACCAAATTTCATAGGGTGCTTTCATAGGTGCTTTTTCATAGGTTTTCATCAGTGATTTTTCTTAACCAAATTCAGTCGGATGTCAGTTATTTCCACTGACCAACATTCCTCCTTCCCTAATTCATATCAAGGGTTCACACACCCTTTTTGGTGTACATTCTGCTGAGCAACAATCTGAATGGGTCCTGTACCTCTCTCAACCCTGGGCTCTCTCACGTGTCGTCTTGAGAGCTGAAAAAATGGGGTGTGGTTGCTCACCCTCCTCTTCCTAGACACACTATGATGCTCTCATGTCCTGCTGGCCTCTACCTCAGTGGCCTCCTCATCAGTGGGCTTCCCGCCTGTGGTAGTTAGACTATTTTCCAAAAAGAGAAAGATTATGTTTGTAAACTAATCTGTTCCTCTGGGTATGATATCCTTTGATTGCACTGAATTAAGTTGAGGAGCCAATGATTAGATTACTTGATGAGATTGCTTTAGGGCTTTCAATTGGACTATCAGGTTGAGTCCCCACCCCCTTGCTGGGTCTGCTGTAAATGGACACACAAATGGACAGATAGAGGAAAAAAGGGAGCCAGCATATTTTGATTCTGCAATGTGAGAGAGGGGATCACTTGAGCACAAAGTCCCCAAGAGACTGGGCCTGTGGTGCAGCTCAAGAGGAGACCAGCTCTGCTATATTGCCTAATAGCTTATAGTTGAACTTGGAAAGAAAGCAGAACAGCTAGATTGACATTGGAGGCTGGGAAAGAGAAAAGTCCTATGCCAGCTCACAGTTGAAATTGGGAAGAAAGCAGAGCAGCTGAGCCTGAGAGAAGAAGCCTGGAGGGGAAGGAGAGACCAGGCAGAGATCGCCCGCCATCTTGCTTCAACATGAGGCAGCTGACTTTGATGAGAAATGACCTATTATGATGCCTCAAGTTGGATTTTTCATGGCCTTGGAATTGTCAGCTTTTATCCCAAATAAATACACTTTTTAAAAGCCAACACATTTCTGGTACTTTGCATTGGCAGCTCTTTGGCAAACTAAAACACTACCTTTAGAAATCTCCACATGAGAAGCCAGAGCATTCCCTAATTTCCACAACCCCACAAATTTCAGAATTTGTAAGGTTAGTGCCTCATCCAATTTGGGGGTCATAGGATAGTTAAATGCTCCAGGAACTGTGCTCTCAAGAAAGTGAGCAATTTTCTCTTTCCCTTTGGGATTGTGCATTGACTACTATTTTGTAAGCCCTATAAAAGGATATCCCACAGTGCAGGAGACCAGGAGACAGTTTTTGTGCTTAAAAGGTCAATTCATCATGCTTTCTGTTCTCAACTCTGGGTTTAGCAACTCCTACAGTAAGTTGATAACACCAAGGGAACAGGAAAGAGTCTCAGTCAGTGCATCTCTTCTCCATGTCTGCCCCAACACATTCACATTATAAAACCACCAAAAGAAAGTGAAATCAACACCACCTGAATTGGCACAAGAAATTATGGGAACTTCATAGGGAATAAGTAACTTCTGGTAATAAACACATAAGTTGTGTAAATTCAGCTTAAATAAGTCAAATTTAAAATCACCATTTTTAAAAGTCAAGAACAAAATGACCTGAACTTTTCTTTCTAATAATAAGATATATAGTTTACTTTTGAAGGATTAATTTCTCTTCCAAATGTCAAAACCAAACATAATTTTTTAAGCTTATATATACTTTCTGTGTTTATATTAAATTTTAAAATAAAGTAAGCCATGTTTTATATTGCTTCTTATATTTATTACATAAATATATTACAGTGTGGATATCAAGTAATTAAGTATTCATATAAAGTTTGGCTCCTATTTCCTGCTTCCTATTAAAAAATATAGTTGGTACTACATTAGGATCATAGTAAAGATTAAATGACAACATATGGAAATCATGAGGACAGGCACTTAGTCACTTTTCTTTCCCTAGTACAGCAATATTTTTTTCTATAATTCTTTGTCTTTTGCTAAAAATTTCTTATATTTTTCAGGGAATATTCTTATCAGGAAATGACTTACTTTGCTCTCTACACTTGTGCAAATTTCATTCCTTTTAAAAGTACTTCCTTTTCAGGGATCTGCCTATTGAGAACAGGTCCAAATTGTAGTGCTCTTGGCCAAAAATGGTTCTACCTCTCTACACACTTATTCTTGCCTTATTCCCGCTGATTAAAGAAACATGGCAGCAGAGCCTGTTCCTCCAGCCAAGGCCCTTGAGAATGATATCTCTAGTTTCCTGGATACTGTTTAATATATGGACTTGAGGTCTCAGTCTTGGGAAGAAAAAAATGTTCCTTGAAAAGATTCCAGCTATTCAAGCAACACCCAACTTTTACTATCTAGCCTCACTTGGAAGGTGTTTCCCCTACAGATTATTGTTCACTCTCGCAGAATAGATATCCTACCACCTTTCAGTCATTCTCTTTGAGATTTTATAATTTTCAGTATTCCTATAATGATTTGAAGCTCATATTTTCTGTTTTTATTTTGAAGCATTGCTCCCTCTAGTGCTAAATTAAAAGACTGGATGTTTGTGAGACAATGTACACACTCCTGGTTTAGAGGTAGAACATTTTATTATAAGGTTGGTTATAAGAGCATAAAAGGTAAAACAAAAGGCAAATATAATGAAGGTTTTCTACATTTAGGCTAATTTTCTGTCTAGGAGAATTAGATAAGATTATTTCTTGAGTTGAATAGCACAACGTTTTAAAAATGCTGGTGAAGTGCAAACATTCGGAAATAGCATACTTCTGTGCTTGGCTGTTATATAGACAGTTTGTTTGTTATCAAACACACTTTCCAGATTGTACATTTAACTATCATATCAATTAGCTCTAGAGAACTTTGGTTTACTAATACTTCATTTTATACTTTAAATACAATTTTTTCTCTATGTAGTGCTAATGTAAAGAGCTCTAAGTTTTCCAGGATGGAAGAAGCTGATCTGGAAGAGGTAATTTTTCCTATTTGTAAGAATACAAAATAAAATGGATGTGTTTCTCAGAGAATCATCTCTCCCAATGCACAGGACAAAGTATCTTCCCCACCACTATCTTAAAGATCTGACTAGAGTATGGATTTTGTCTAGCATTGGTGTAGAACTGCCACTGATTTCCTGTGGCTTCTGGTTCTTAATTGCTTTATCATATCTGCGAGAAGGAAAGTGTGACAGGATTGGGTTCAGCTGCATGAAACGTGACTCTACCACAGATGCTTCAGTGCAATAGAGTGTATGCGCCCATGTCAACGAGGGTTAGAGCAGGACAACCTGGGCCTGATACAGTGGCTTCGTGGGGTTATAGAGACCACAGGGATCTGCCTGTTCTCCAGCTGACCATGTTCACAAATGCATTACATCTGCACTTCTGGCAGCAGGATTGAGGAAGTGGCAGAATGATCAAAGGGCACGCATCAGCTGTCTTTAAATAAAAAAATTTCCCAGAAGTTACACACTTCCAATTCTACATCATTGATGGTACTGAATAAAGTCAAGGGGAAGAGAGAGAGTAGATATGGAAAAAGACAACCAACACCCTCTGCAGCAGAAAATGATGGTGACATAAGACAAAGAAGGCATCTTGAAATCCCTAGATGATCCATGGGAAAACGTAGTCAAGAAACAAAGCAGGGAGCAGATGTGGCTCACGCAGTTGGGCACCTGCTTCCCTCATGAGAGGTCCCGGGTTTGGTTCCTGGTGCCTCCTAAAGAAGATGAGCAGACACCGTGAGCAGACAATGAGCAGACACAACAAGCAGACAATGAAGGAGCCATCTGGGGGAGAGGGACACAGCAATGATCACCTTTCTTTAGACTAGGAGGGAGAACAATTAATCCCCCACCATTCCCCCTAAAATTTCTGAAGAATGATACCCTGGATCTACCTATAACAGCATGGGTTTATGACTAGAACCTGGTTCCACCTCCAAGAAGCAAAATGTTTAACTGCAATGATGTGTTAGATGTCTTAATAATCTGACAGTGCACATTTTTCATTATTCTCCTTTTCTTATTTTTTTCTTGGTCCCTTCCACCCATTTATTTTCCCTATGAGTTTTAGAGTTTTTTCAAATAAAAAAAAATAGGATTTCAAAATTGTAGTTTTAAAAAAATGAATTAATAACAAAACTTGGCTTATGACATACTTTTATTATTTGTTCATGCATTTGGACTTCTATTTATTAGTCAGTTACTCAGCAATTTTTAATAAATGAAATAAGCACTCGCAAACCCACTACCCAAAACAAAAACTAGAACTTTAGCAACAACCCATTTCATTCTCATGCTTCTCTCACACAAGGCAATCACTGTACTTCTAACTGCATTGAAAGATAATTTTCATCTTTACAATATTTTCATTTATTCCAGTTTGTTTTATATGCCCAAGAACATAACCTCAATAGTTCTAAATAGCACGCAGTTTTAAATGCTATTTGGGGTTCCTAGTTCTCAACACCAAAATCCATCCTTCCCTTCTCCTTTAATAATAATCCTGGTTTTATTCAAGACTGCATTTCCCAGTCTTCTTTGCAGCTAGGCATTGCCTGTGACTAACTTCTCACCAAGGGAAAGAAGGAAAAGTTGTTAGATGTTACCCCCAGAAAGGCTTAATAAAATGGGGACAAACAAATGAGACATAGGCACTATTTGACCTTCTTCTTTCCCGCTGTTGGGAGTATGGATGTGATAGCTGGACCCCAGCAGCCATTATAGACATGGGGCAGACTTGATGACAGAAAAACCATTCTCTAAGTATGACAAAGCAGAAGGAGATAAGTAGCCTGATAAGTGTGCAAGTACTCCTTTGAGAATAAGCCAGCTGCTGGCAGAAGCAGTGATATACCAGCCCTGGACTGCCTTATCTGGACTTCTTTTTAGTTAAAGATAGAGACATCTATCTTGTTTGCATAGCTTTTATTTCTGGTCTGTTATTACCAGAAAAATGCATTTCATAACTGATGCACTATTACAAGTGGGATTCTTTAAGGTTATATTTTATATCTTGTAATTTTATACATAAGAAAATTACTTCATTTTTTATTTTTAAATTCTACATATTACTGAACTCTATTATAGCAACAAAATGCAATCAATACATGATAGGCTTATCGGAATAGAATGTTTTAAAGTTATATTTTATAAATCGTGATTTCTACGTTTGGGAAAATTGCTAGGTTTTCTTTATTTGAGTCAAAAACTGGACTAATTACTGAATTTTTTACTTTGGGCTCTAGTAATTTTTCTGTTGGCTCCTTGGATTTTTTTGGTTAGTCATCGTATCATCTGGAAATAAAAATAATGTTCCTCCTTTCTAATTATTTTCGAGTTTTAAAAATTCTCACCATTTGCACAGTTTTCTACAAAATCAGTTCTACTTTTTCGTAGTTTTGGTACTGCTTTTGATTCTGCTAAGGCTACTCAACCTGGATTGTGAGTGCTGCATTTTTGTGGATGGCAGAAAAAAACTGACCTTGTCAATATAAGGTAATGCATCGTTCCTGATTTTAAAGTGATCGATTCATTATTTTCATTCATTTGTTCAAGATTGTCCCTCTCATCCTTCTTCCCTTTCCTTAGAGGAAACCGAAATGTCCACATTATTCTCCTGTCAGAACAGGGGTCTCCGGGCTTTGCTGGAGTGTGGTTGATCGCATCCGGGCTACTTATGGCTGTCAGGAGGCCAGAGATTCCAGGCGGTCCGTGCTCTTCCCATGGACTTTGGTTATGAAGGCCACAGCCTGGAAACCATCACTGCAATCTCAGGGCTCCATTGGGTCTCCGGTCCTGGGGCGTTTGGGAACGTGGGAGTTCTCATCTACGTTCCCGGTACGTCGCCAGGTTAGGAGAGGCTACGCTGCGTTTAAAACAGGGCCTAGCCCCAAGCTCGGTGACTGAACACACGGGAGTTGATTCCTAAGGCGCGCGGCAGGCTGGTTTCCGCGCAGGCGCTGCTCCGCCGGCGTTGAGCGATGCCCCGGCAGCCATCTTGAGCCAAACGGTTTGGACCGTGTGGCACCCCCAGCCATTGTGGTGGGGGGAGAGGGAGACTAGAAAGTTTTGTTCGGGTTTGGCTTTTCCACTTTTTACTGCCTTAGCTCCCAAACTGGCCCACACCACTTCCAATCTGATTGGGCCAAAACAAGTCACGTGGCTCCACCTAATTGGAAGAGGACCGGGAAATGTATCTTTCGTATGTCTGAGGGTATAGAAGAATTGCATAGTGATAGAATTAGACATGGCTGTCCCTTGAGTGTAGGGTAAACTATTCTTTGGTATCATATCCTGTTTCATTAATTCTATTTTAGATCTTTCAGGCTTGGTCGTATCAGAATTAATTTACCCTTTTCCTTCTCAATAATCTTGCTCTGTTAAGTGAAAACTTAGTTTTCAAGACTATTTTTTCTGCTATGGATTTTCAAGGACACATTAAGAATTTTAATTGCTTATTTATTATACGCTGTATCTATCTAATCTCTGAGGATACTGCATATAGAAACTTTCTACCTCCTGAATGAAGGATGACAGTGGATTCAAGGAAAACAGGGGTGGGTTTAAAAAATTTTAAAAACTGAAATATATTATGGCAATATATAGGTATATTTTGGAATACTATTATTATAGCAACTATAATATTTGCAAAACTTTTAAGTGCAGGTGTGTTGATTTCATTCCAAATGTGATTCCTTGACTCCCTGTCCGTTGAAACAATGGGTTTTGGATGATCATGGGAACCACAGAGACCCTAATTAGCATTGACTGCAAATTAGATTTTTCATTTTTTTACTCTGTGAAGAGTCTTGATTTGAGGTTCAGATGGACTAAAGGAGAAAAAAGATTCCTAAATTCCAAAAAATGCCATTTAAAAATCATGTGACAAATCTGGTGGACTTTGCAATGAAGATACAGTGTAAGTCACAGGGGAGGGTGTTCAAAGAATGTGGCCTAAGGAATGATCGCAATTGGGAAAAAAAGCCAAGGCAGAGAGAGAAAGAGAAAGGGGTCAGATTCAAGTGTTCTTATTTCCTTTCTCAGGTTTGAAATTTTTAAGTGTTCTTTGGATAGTAGAAAGCCCATGTAGGTCAATAAGGGAGCTTGAAAGCAGGTCCCCTTTGATGCTCTGTGAGTAGACCATTTTGTAGGATGCAGATGCATTTTGAGGCCATCATGAGGCAACTACTGCAGAGAAGATGGTGATGTAGTATGCTTAAGCAGAGAAAATGCTGGAGATAGCTCCAGCCACCCCACGTGCCTTTGCCCACAGTTCCTTAGCTAAAACAAGATACATCCAGAAGTTCTCTCATGTTCTCAGTAATGGAGATGATGTGTCACCCAGTACCCTTCATGAATGAAGCATTTGTTTCCCTTACTACTGGAAGTACTTCTGGCAGACAGCCATCTTCTTCCGTGTTCATCTTCTATGGAGAAAATTGCTGAAAATTCTTACCACATCCAAGGTCCTGCTCCCTTCTCAGGGTGGTCCATATACAATGACTGGTCAACCCAAGGGCATAAAAGCTTAGCCCCTTTACTCTTTCTTGAGACAAATCTAAGCAACATCCTGGTTTCAGAATTTCCCACGGGTTTGGTTGAGGCTTTTGTTAAGACTGCAGCACAGCCCCACTTTCCCTCTGCCCAGTCCGGACTCCTTTCTTTCCCTTACATTCCACAGATTTTGAACACTCCTAATAAAATTCCTGCTCTCTAATCTCTCCCTAAGAATCTTTCTGCCAAGGGACCAAAAACTTGCAACAATTGGTATCAGAAGTGGGGTCCAAGAGCAGATACTAAAATGGAATTCTGGAGTTGGATTACCTGCCACTCAGCTGCTAAAGAGGACTCCATCACTGGTGGCAGGAGAAACACAGATAGTCCCTGGCACAATGTGGCTGCGCCAGTGTTAAAAACTTTCCCTGGTGAAAGAAAGCACACCAACAGGTATGATGTTTCAGACATTTGAGATATAGAGAATAAATACTAACAATAAAGAGAGAAGAATTAGAAAAAACTTAAAGGCTAAGGATGACTAATTCACAAATAAAATTTAAATGTGGAAGCCAGAGGGCCTTCTTTATAGCATATAAAAGGCTTCTAATCTTTATCTGAGGACTGAGGCCAGCACATAATCATAGGAGTAGTGGAGCTCTGAGGAAGGTCCAGCTCCCAACCTCAGCAGGCTTGCCTGGTTAAGATCAGGCCTGGATGGGGAACGGTGGGTTCTTGACACATTGGAAGGAGACATCTGATTGGATGCTTCTGAAATTTTTGAATCTCCAGATTCCCCTGAACCATATAGACCTCAAAAGCGACCCACTCCTCTCTATAAACTGTCAAAATATTCCCCCGCTTACTTGAAAATAATGCAGAGGTTTTCCCCCAGGAAGACACTGTAAGCCACAACCAGGAACTGCCCCACTTCCCCTTCTGGTCACTAGGACAGAAAAAACCCAGCCAGAATGTGCTGGGCCTAATGAGGGAGAAAAGAGACACTACCTCAAAGGATCTGTAAGACCAAGCCAAATGTACTTCAGAAGCAGGGGGAATACACTAGGAGCTGGATTCAGAGGGTGAGGGATTAAGAGGGGTGGGATATAAATTTGAAGAAGGGAGCACATTCTCCTGAGATACAGGATTTAAAGCCTCAGCAAAGACCCTAAGAAGATGGTGCAAACCCAATGCTAGAAAGGTTCCTAGAAACATATGAGAAGGGATGGTCCACACTAAGTGAGGTCAAATAGAAGAGTTTTCACAGTCAGTACTGTATAGATGGAATGGGCTGCCTGTAAAAATAGTAAATTCCATGCAGCAGGAGGAATAAAAACTTATCAAATTGTGATTATGTAATTACTTGCATGACAATTTGTTTGGTTTCTGTCTCCCCCACTGGACTTGAGGCTTTCTGAAGTCAGAGACGATGTGCATTCTTTCTTCAGGACTGTGCCTAGCAGAGAATGAACAGGCTCCCAAAAAATATCTGTTGAACAGATAAATGAAGAATGTAATTAAGAGAATTTACACATCAAGTGAGAGATAGACTCCAATGAGAAAGACTTGCTATCATTGAAAATTTTTTCCAGCTCTGCAATTTTAATTTTTTTAGGTTGGTTCCACAAGAAATTTTCCAGAGTGTAACTCAACATTTCAGGTATTTCAATAGAATGTTTTGCTAAACCAATTTTTCTTTTGCCTTTTGTGGTGAACAATGACTTCAGGTACTACAGTATGTTTTGTTTTTTCGCAAGCCTGGAATGAATTTCAGTTGTCCTGAGGAGCACTCTTGTTTGAGGAAGGAATGGAAAGGAACAATGCTTGGTGGGCACAGAGTTTCTCTTTGGGCTGATGGAAAAGTTTTGGTACTGGATGATGGTGCTGGTAGCACAACATTGTGAATGTAATCAATGCCTCTGAATTTACACTTGAAAGTGGTTTAAATGGGAAATATGTATATCACCACAATAAAAAGTTAAAGAAATGAATCTAAAAAGAATATAGTCACAAAGTTAGCTCTGTGGTTCTTGCCTTTGCCCTCTCTCAGTACCTCTCGGTGATGAAAACAGGTAAAATTCTACTCTGGTTGCAATTAATGGTACCCCTGGTTTTAGCCCTTGAATGGCTGTAATAGTAAAGATAGGGGGCGGGAAGGTGGCACTAGTTATAGTCCAATGGTTTTGGCATCTAGGTTTATCCTTTCCTAGGGCCACTAAGGAAAAGTTGTTTGTCACACCACATTGCTTGGAGGATCACCTACTAATACAATAAAGACCAAGTCTGAAAGCTCCTTCCCTCTTGGGAAAGTTCCAGAAAGGGCAATCAGGCAAAAGAGTGCATTGAGGATTGTCTCAGGAAAACTTACGTACTGCCACTGGTTGCTTCTGCTTTGCAGCTTTCAGCAGAAGCAGCTGTGAACATTGTATCATTCCTATCTATGTTAACTGATAAATTGTTTTTTTTCCCCCTTAATCCCCAGATTTTTCAAGTTGATTTTTTTTCTCTCAATTCATATCTTTCCATTACATTCTCCATATGAAAACATCATCATCGTTTTGCTACCGTGGGAATGTCTTGTTTGAAACAGATGTTAATGACAATTTGATTAGAAGGAAAAGTCTGAAAAGTCAAAATGACTGTGGGAAAGAGTGTTACTACTCTTTGGGGCTAAAAAAATATATAGCCATGTTGTATTGACCCACTTGGAAGACGAATGTCAAAATTCTTCCTTGGGTTATTTGTCCATGTGAAACAGACTTGTCCAATCCTGAATATTTCTACACTCAAGAGACATTTTCTTAAATGATTGGTTTTGAAATTTTTCTAGGAAGGACAGTAAAATACTGTTCCCACGTTTTCCCCTTCAAAGCTACAGTTGGAATACTAGATGGTTAATACATTTGTCCATATGTAGGCTGGGGATGTGAAGAAGGAAAAAAGGAAAGAGCTGGGGGCTAAATGAAATCTTCCTTAGGGACCTAGATTCTGCCCTTGTCTTCTAAAATCCCCTTAATTATCCCATATCAGGGACCCTTTTATCCAACCAAGATGTTGCCCCTCTGGGCTGTGACTCATTTTCTCCATCTTAGCTCAGTGTTGGCACGTCCCCGCTGATGTCTTCAGATGGGACACAGGGCTTTCTCCTCGAGAGGTTTTGTTGTCCCTGTCTGAACTCTTTTCTTGCACTTTCTGAACTTTCTTCTTAACCCCTGTAACCAACTTCTCTCTAAATTGAAGGGCATACGTGATGTATTAGGATCCTTTCAGTTCCCTTTTCATCCTGGGTACTGCTTCTTGGATGAAGTGCCAGGAAAAATGCCCAGCCACACCAGAAGCTTTGGTTTCTCTTTTTAGAAAAATAAATGATTTAAAAATCATACACTGATGTTGTTAATTTTGCTTTGATTGGTTTCTCCTGGTGAATTCTTCGCTTTTCTTATCATTAAAATTTTTTACTGACTTTGCAAGAAATACTAATGTATGCCACAGTCTGAAACAAAAGACAAGAGAGAGAGGCTTTTAAGAGAGTCTAGATATTACCAGTAAAAGTAACTAAAAGTGTCAAAAGAGTGGTGAAAATAAAATACGACAGATAAAACCCACAGATCAAAATGGGTGAAATAAGAACTGCCTATAGAGTAATAACATGGAGTGTCAATGATTAAACTCTCCAATCAAAAGACACAGACTGGTGGAATGGGTTAGAATACATGAGCCATCTATATGCTGTCTGCAAGAGACTCACCTCAGACTCAAGGACACCTACAGTTTGAAAGTGAAAGGCAGAAAAAAGATATTCCATGGAGTACCTACACTTATATCAAATGAAATAGACTCTAAAGACATTAGTAATGTGAAATTTGAGGAGGAAGTCAGGAAAAAAATCCATTTACAATAGCAACTAAAAGAATCAAATATTCAGGAATAAACTTAACCAAAGGATGTAAAGCACTTGTATTCAGAAAACTGCAATGCGTTGCTAAAGGAAATTTTGAAAGACCTAAATAATTGAAAGAAGACTCCATGCTCATGGATTGGAAGACCAGCTATCATTAAGATGTGAATTCTACCCAAATTGATATACAGACTCAATGCAATCTCGATAAAAATTCCACCAGCATTTTTAACTAAATGAAAAACACAATTATCAGATTTATTTGGAAGGGTGAGGCCCTGAATAGCCAGAAACATCTTAAAAAGGAGAAGGAAAGTTGGAGGACCCTCACATCCGGATTTTAAATCATATTACCTAGCTACAGTGGTAAAAACAGCATGACACAGGCATAAAGATAGACACATAGACTAATGGAACTGAATCGATGGTTCAGAAACAGACCCTCACATCTCTGGTCAAGAGATTTTTGACAATCCTTCAAACCCAGCCACTCAGCTCAGGCAGAACAGTCCATTCAACAAATGGTGCTGGGAGAACTGGATGTCCATTGCCAAAAGAAAGAAAGAGGACCCCTATCTCACACTTATACAAAAATTAACTCAAATGGATCAAAGACCTCAATATAAAAGCAAGAACCATAAAGTTTCTAGTAGAAAATGTAGGAAAACATTTTCAAGACTTGGTGGTAGGTGGTGGATACTGAAAGGAGATAAGAGGAGGGCTGAGGACTAATGATGCTTAATGTATGTAGAAGTTTTAATTAATTTGACTATAAAAGTATGGAAATGGATAGAGTTGGTGGTAACACATTATAGTAAGTAACATCTGGTTTATAAATGAGAATGTGACTGAAAAGGGTAGTCTAGGGATGTAAATGTCAATCGGAAGAAAGCTAGAGAATAATCTAGGGACTGAATAAACACAGTGAACCCACTGTGGATGAGAATTGTGGTTGGTGGTACAGATGCAAGATGTCCTTTTGTGAGCTAGATCAGATATATGTCACTATTGCAGGGTACTGGGAATGTGGAGAAGCATGGGAAAAATACCACTGGAGAGACCTATGGACTGTAGTTAACAGCAATACTGTAAAATTCATGCATCTATGCCAAAGATGTACTGTGTTAATAATGAAGGAGTAGAGGAAAAGTGTGCCAAATGTATGCAATAGACAATGGTTGGTGGTAGTAATATGATGATACCATCTCAATATGTAACAAATGCTCCACCATAGTGTGATGTGTTGAAGGGGTATTGTATGGGAATTCTACATACGTGCATGATTGTTTTGTAAGTACACAATTTCTGTAATAAAAATATATTTTAAAAATAATAGGGTAGGTTGGGGGGGAAATACACCAAATGTAAGATATGGACTATAATTAGCATAAGATTTTGATGATATTCTTTCATAATTTGTAACAAATATCTCTCAAAAATGCAAGGTGTTTGTGGTGAGTTGATGTATGGGAGCCCTGTATGATGTTATGCAAGGTTGATTTGTAAGTTCACAACTTTTAACTATATACTTTTTTATGTATGTTCATGTATGAATGATATACATCAATAAAATTTTTTAAAATTTTGACCTCCTTTCATTGGATGTTGGGAAGTAAGATTCTGTGCTACTGCATCACTGTGCTATCCCAACTTAGAAATTTTCCAGGTTAATTCTTCACATGCAGGAAACCTTTGTGGAGAGGGTTCAAGTAGAAGATACAGGAGGGCAGCTTGAGCTAGTGCTCATCTGTTTGGACCATAGTCCTTCAGTTCCATAACAATTGAAGGGTCTAATTTAGTCCTTGTCTTGTTCATCATTGTGACTTACTTAGAAGGGCAAAGAGTAAGAGCAACTTAAGATGTTAAAATATTTAGTACTCTCCTCTTCAGCAACGTGTTTTGGTACCCTTGGGTCAAATCTACATTATATAAACAGTGAAAGATAAATATATGAGCAATTATCAGCTGAGTTTAGGCAATGAACAAACTATCTATTAATTGTCAGCCTTAGCAATTTCCTTTGACTAAATTCATTGGAAAATTCCCAACATACTTCTTTTCAACCTAGCTTGCCAAGGCTTTCCAAAAAATTAGGGGCTGATTCATAATTTAATAATCTGATTATACATATGGACTTTAGAACTAGGAAGAAAAGTAAATCTTTGCTTCTTTAAAGTATCAATTTTCTCTTAATTCCTTGTGTACTGGCGTGGAAATATATAAAGAACTCAACACAAAAATGATTAAGTTAGGATATTCTTAGTATGAGTAGAGCCTTGTTTAATTTCTAAAATACTTCTAAAGGTCCTTTCAACATCTAAATTTTTATTTGCAGGTCAATAAAGTGGTACAACTGATACAAGGAAAGTCAAAGATTAAAAGCCACTGCATTCTGAAGACCCATTAAAAACGAAGATTCTAAAAAAAATAAAAAAAAATAAAAAAAAAAAACGAAGATTCTTATCTCATTCTTAGAAGCTAATCAAGGAAATAAATTAAAATATAGTCATATCTATGGGCAAGACACCACACAAGTAGCTCCTGAAATGGTAGCCCCATGCAGAAAAGGGGAGTCTAAATTTAACCAGCAACCCAGCCAAGAGTTTCTTATTCCTTAAATTTTCCAGGAGACATTTACAAAACAGCTGTATTAGCCAAAGAAAATATAGTCCTTTATTCAAAACCAACTTAGCTAAATCTCTTAATTTACAGGTATTAAAAACTTCAACATTATTCATTGTACAACTTGATGAAAACACTAGCAAACTTGAAAATTGCTGTTTTAGTTTCCTAGGCTGCTCAAAGCAGATATGAAATCGGTTGGCTTTAAACAAAGGGAATTTATCAGCTTACAGTTTGGGGCCATGAAAATGTCCAAATCAAGGCATCATCTAGGTGATCCTTGGCTCCTCTGCCACATGGCAAAGCACATGTTGGCATCTGCTGGTCTCTGCCTTCTCTTCTGCGTTTCGTAACTTTTAGCTTTTTGCTCCCATGGCTCGCTCTTTCTCTGTCTAATTTTCATTCTCTTACAGAGGATTCCAGTAAGAGGATTAAGACCCATCCTGCGCCACACTTTACGTAAAGTCACCTCATCCAAAGGCCCTACTTACTACGGCTCCACACCTACAGGAATGGATTAACTTTAAGAACACACTTTTCTGGGGTACATACAGTTTCATACCACCACAATTGCTAATCAGAGTAGAATGGCCCTTGAAACATACTTAACTTCTGTGTCGTGACTTGTGGAAAATCTTCCCTATTCATTCAACAAGTATGTATTAAACAGCTTCTGTATAACAGGTATTTAAGTTTCAGTATCTCCAGGTGAACCTTATTCCTTTTATATGAATGTTCTGTTCTGATTTGTCAACGAATGTTTCATTCACTAATATATACATATATCTATATATAAATAGATAGATAGATTTATATATCTAACATTTACTACCTCTTCTCTTTTCAAACACATACAAGAAAAGTTGCAAATGGAAAACAACACAAAACCATTAAGAAAAAGTTATTTGATCTAGGTGGGTGGTATGCAAATGCACTTGTTACAGCTGAATTTATAAAATGTGGGTCTTCAGCCACATTCTTATTTTTTAAAAACTACTCAGACTTGAAGTAGATGCTGATGCTTCTTCAATAGGTTATATCTTTTTGTTTTTGCATAGCCAGTGATGGTAAATATCAACAGTTTGTGCAAAGTACATGATCTTTGTGTTCTTGATAATTTAAAATTATCTAATTTTTCAATGGATATGTACTTTTGTCTTTTTGAGTTCATCACTGCCAAAAGGCAGTGATGTACTGCAAAATACAAAAGTGTTAGCAAGCAATACACTATAAATAAATAGTTGTCAATTTTCATTCCATAAGAAAAGACAAACCACTTGAGCAACCTTGCTTAGACCATCCTCCATATACTCTGCATAACTGACTCATCCTCCAAGTGACCAGTAAGGGTGGCAGGTTTGACCACCTCTTTACCACCAACGGAGACTGGGAGGAATTTGCTGTCTTTAGCCCTCCTGCCAGGTGATGCCCCATTAGGACACTCTGCATACTTTAAAGACAAGTGTTGGTGACACTGCCTGTGGACCAGGTTAGGAAAAGAAATACAGGTTATTGCTGGATGTCTTTTGGACTTAAGCTCTTGTTGAAGTGAATATCTTCTGTCTTCCATATGACCTGATGAGACCTCTGCCGAGGCTGGCAATTAAAAGTGGTGGAGCTCTACTAAATCCATACTGGGTTATTTTAATGCAAATGTGAATAATACTACTCCTTAGAAACGGAAAACTCAGAGACAAATGCTGAGAGAGACGGGAGGCCAGGACAATGGGTGTAAACTTGGATTTTCCAGGCAAACAGCAATGTCTAGTCTTTCCCATGTGGCACTGATCTCATGGGCTTCCCCAGGTCTTCTGATGTCAGCCCCTCCAAACCACGTCACAGACCAAAGGCAGTGCTAGGCGGGAGCCTTTGCTTCTTGGTCACAGAACCTCTGGGATTCAGACTATCTCTCAGCCATCGAGATGAAAAGGCCTCGGGATGCATAGGGTACTTAGCTGCAGGTGGCAGAAACACACTTGAGCAAAAGTCACAACAAAACCGGCCAAAGCAGCAGCAGCTGCTGCAAATGCAAACAGGAAGGCTGCTGGGGCAGCTGGAAGAATGAGAGACGAAAAGCCCGGGGTCCAGGAGGCCAGTAGTTAGAGCAGGCCGAGGGCGTCCAGGGCTGAAGCCAGGAATTCAGGGCCCCCAGTAACCTCGCTCATCTTTGCATCTTTGCATCTTTCTGTGTGTTGGGTTGGTTTCCCCCACTGCAAAGCAGCCCCTTCCCCATAGCTGGGGTCACGGCCTGTGGTGGCAGCTGCAGGTTCACATCCACCCAGCTTTACCACCAAATAAAATAACTCTCTTCTCTTCATTTAAAAATAATAGGTAAGTCCCCCGAGAAATAAAATTCTTTACTATAAAGTCGATGTTTCCATTATCATTCACAAGACAATAAAAATACATTTCACCTACACCTCAGAACCACAGGTGTTCATAGCCGTAGGAACTTAGAAGGAGGTTTTCTCCTTCAAACTCTTATGGATTGACTGATGAACGGATAAACAAATTGTAGAGTATACACACGATGGAACATTATGTAGCAGTAAGAAGAAATGAAGTCGTGAAGCATGTGACAACATGGATGAACCTAGAGGACATTATGTTGAGTGAAGCGAGACACAAAAGGACAAAAACTATATGATTGCCCTATTATAACTAAATATATTATGTGAAATAGAAATACATTATGTGAAATACGAAAAAAAATATTATGGCTGCTGTGAAATGAGATGATAATCTGATAAGCTTCAGCTGAATAGATTGCTCAAATCAGCGTTCAGAGACTGAGCTTGTTTGCAGTCATTTTCATCCCAGCACTAACAGGAAACAAAAACGAAAAGAGAGAAAAGAGAGCTAGTCAAGGACAGGCACAGAGCTGACTTGCTCTGATTTACTCTACCTTTCTAAGGATTGTTTACACATATAGATAGATAGGCACATATGACTATTTTGGCAATTAGCAGAGCAAAGACATGTTCATTCTTTTTGTTTTGTTTTTTGTTTGTTTGTTTTGTTCTTAGAGCTAATCCAGCTCAGTCTATGGAAGGGACTGCTGAGTCCCTAAAAGGCGCTTGTGAAAAAATTACAGAGATGCTCTCCTTTAATCCTTCATTTAGATTTATTTCGTTCTAGGCCTAGCAAATAAAGGGAAAAGACATAGGGTTTTAGGCATTTTTGTGCTCTGTAGGATTTTATTACTACATTAAAATTAATTCCCACTTGGACTTTTGCTAAACAATATTTTCTTCACTATGAAAAGACAATTTAGGCACTGGACAAAGAATATAGAAAGAAGGTCATTAAGGCAAAGGAAGAGAAAAGTGGCTTTTAGGCTTTAAGACTAATTAAATCATGTAATCCAGCTCTGTGCTTAAGCCTGGTTTTCTGTTCCTATGCAAACAACACTACTGAAGAGCTCCCCTTCTCCTGTCACCGCACAGAACAGACATATTCTAGGTATGTTTTCTTAATGTCTTTAAAAAATTGTCAAGAAGAAAGCTATGGCTGATTTCAAGAAAAGGGATAATTAAAACAAAAAAAAATTATTTTTAACTTTCAAGTTTTCTTCCTCAGATCATTAGTTTTAGAAAAGTATTTGACCTTAATTAGACATTGATACAAAATCTTGCTCCTTCAAGTACAATTAAGGTTTTGCAAAATTCAGGCCTACTCTGGAATATGTAAACATGTTCTCTGCTAGCAATTCAATGTAATGAAAAGCCTGCTTTTTGCTAACAAATTATATTTGTGATGAAAATTTGAGCTTTGAGAACAATTTATCATTTTGTCATGTTTTGTCACTGTTTACACTTCCTTGACCCCAAATCCTGCCTTGGCCACTTAGTGGATGAGTAACCTATAGCAAGTTGGTTAACCTCTGATGAATTCTTCTGAATATCTGACAACATTGGCTTCCTTAGAGAGTCATTGCAAAGAGCAGATGAGATGATATGTGGGAAAGCACTTAATATGGAATCTGACATATAGTGATGTTCAATGAATTACTCAGTGGGCTTTCCTGAGGGTTGAAGTCTGTAGCTCAAAAGATAACCATCAAGATTTCATATGATGTACAGTGAATCCTCAAATACCATAAAAAGCAGACTTCCAAGCTTAGAAATATCTGGGCCATGGACCCCATGGATCTGGTAATATCATGATTGAAACATCAACAAACAAGGTTATTTGAAAAAAAAAACAGAAAACACCCCTGCGCCTTTCCAATTTTATCCATGCCCTATTTTTAAAAATCCAATTAGAAAGGAACATAATTTAAATTTCATAGGAGTATAACAGAATTACATAATGTAAGTTATCTCCTGGTCCTAGGTAAGTGGCTACTCTATTTTAATTTACTTGGGTGGTTCATTAGTGTGGGCCTGAAATTGCTAATCCATTTGATCCCTGTGATTAATAGTGGCCCACAGGGTACTATCGATCAGTTTAAAGGGGTTGTAAGGCTACTGAGAATATCTGCCTGCTCTACAGTTGACTTTTGCTTTTGGTTTATGAGATATCAGGTTTAAATTCTAGTCTATTCTTTCTGCTAGGTGGTAGAGATCACGACAAGGTGCTGAATGTAACTCATCTTTGAATCTTCAACAACTAGCTTAGTTCTTGGAGTATGGACCTTAAAGTGTGGCTGTTAAGTTCTCTGAATGATGTCATTTCTCCGTTCCTCTTGTCCCTTCTCTTGCATGACCAGGCTTCAGTGTTGGACTGAGCAGGGAAGGTACGAAGATAATGCTGAACCCAGCGCCCCACAGGATGATCTTTTATCAATTCATAGGGATTTGGGGTTTATCATTCTTTCCCTTCCCTCGCCCCCACCTCCATAATGACATATAAGGACATCTAGGGTGACATCACATAAACTTAAATTGGTTGCTTAGTCCCCAGAGAATTGAATACAATCTTATAAGGAAGCTATTCATGTGGGAAGGTCATTCCCATGAGAACAATTGTAGGACTGTTCAAATGTACACAATATATCTGTGGGGGGGGGGGTGTGGAAAAAGAATGTGGGAAAAATATATTTTTTTCTTGTGCATTTGTATAATTTCTACTTTTTGACCAAAAGGAGTCCTGTGTAATCAATGGTTTCACATCTTTCAGGATCTGGTCCCGAGCCAAATTGAAAACTAGTTCGCCTCCCACTGAGGGTTATCCCAAGGCTCTCATGCATCCTTTGTGTTGTGAGAACCGAATCCCAGGATGTTTCCCTGGTTATGAAAGGCAGAGAGTACGTGCAGACCTGCAAACTGTGGCCTCCTCATTAACACTCGCCAGCTGTCCCGAGACATGTGGTCCCAAAATAAAAGTGATGTGGAATATCCTTGGGCTGAAAGAGTCCCTCCACTATCACTGGGGCATGAGACAGGAAAGAACTTTCTGTGACTCTGAGCTATAGCTTAAGCACCAGGGGAAAAACACTTTTCCCAAGGGGTGTCGAGAGACCGGGAGGCTGCCTGCTCATCAGCAGTCCCTGACATCCAGGTGCGGGGAGCAGCTGTGCAGCTGAGTGTTTTAGTGTTACTTGAAAACACCATCTGGACTTTGCATGCACACTCGACATCGATGCTTCACCCGTGGAGTCATCATCAGCCAGAGTCTGGGGCCGGAAGCATCTACTTCACACAAAAGTATTTTGTTCTATTCGTTTTCCCCTTCCACATTTAGGTCAGGAGATAGGTTAATTTTTATGGAATCAAGACAAAATCTTGGTTGGTTGGGAGAGTGGTCGAAGGAGCCAGATGGACCGTGTCCTAGGTAGGATGTCTGATTGTAGGTTAAACTCTGCCTTCTTTAGGAAGGTACTCAAGGGCTCCATGTGCAGCAGGACTTCAGATATCCTACCTCCACCTATCCAGATCGAGGGAAGTACGTGGGAACCTAACACCAGTATTTCTGTTCAATAAATCTATTTTTAAAATCTAAATCAAATCAAAGTGATCCTGGACCAGGGATGGAATTGGAGGTGAGTCCAGAAGTTGAAGTACATCTAGGCTATATACAATCAAGAAACACTGACATCTTATTTTTCACATACCAGATTGTAGTATAATAAACATTTAATACATTTTCCCTTTAAAAGCAAGGGAGTCAGGGTAACGACTGTCAAGAAAAGATCACAAGCTTCAGAATCAAAACTGGGTTTGAATCCCAGCTGTATTACCAAATGTGGTGTGAGGTGGGTCAAGTACTTTTATGATCCTGAGCTGAAGCTTCCTAATCAACAAAATTGGACAATACCTACCTTACAGAATTGCTGTGAAGAGTAAATGATAATATATCTATGAAGGCCTATAGAGTTGCATGCATATCAGCAATCCAATTAATGTTAATTTCCTTCCTTACTAGACAACCTAGCTGTTCAAGAAATTAAACATTCCTCTGATATTAGGCACCTATTTATTATACCTTAAATTGTATGAGCTACATTTTCAACTAGTTGTCTAATATTTTGGAATTTTATCCTAGTGATTCTACCATTGGTTCAATCAGATTCAAGGGGAAAAAAGTATTACAACGAGTCATCATTCTAAGTATAGTGCTAGTTTCTAAAGAAAACTAAATGACTTTAAAGACTCTAAGCACTGGAAATAATATGGTATACCACCCCCACACTGTTCATTCATTTATCATTTAACAAATAGTAATTACCTATGATATGCTAGGCACTATTCTAGTCTGATAGAGCAGTGATTCTAAAGACATAATCTGGGAAGCAGATATGGCTCAACTGATAGAGCATCCACCTACCATGTGAGAGGTCCAGGGTTCAAACCCAGGGCCTCTTGACCTGTGTGGTGAGCTGGCCCATATGCAGTACTAATGCGCGCAAGGAGTCCCATGCCACGCAGGAGTGTCCCCACATAGGGGACACCCATGCGCAAGGAGCATGCCCCATGAGGAGAGCTGCCCCATGCCAAAAAAGCACAGCCTGCCCAGGAGTGGCATCACACACACAGAGAGCTGACGCAGCAAGATGACGCAAAAAAAAGAGACACAGATTCCCGTGCCGCTAATAGGAATGCAAGCCAACACAGAAGAACACACAGCAAATGGACACAGAGAGCAGACAATGTTGTGGTGTGGGGTGGGGGTGGGGGTGGGGGAGAAAAAAAGAGACATAATCTCTGCTCTTATGAATAAGCAATAAATAAATAAGTGCATTATATCAAAGGTGGTACAAGCTATGAAAAAAATAAAGAGTAAAGAGAGAAGTGAGCATACCGGTGTGTTCGAAGGACAGCAAGGAGGCCAGTAGAGCTAGAAGGGAGTGAGAGAGAGGAAGAGCATACGGGATGAGCCCAAAGAGGTTCTGAGGACTGATAGGGTATGACCTTGTAGCTCATGTAAGGACTCTGACTTTCACTCTGGCTGAAATGGGCAGCCACTGCAGGGTTTTGAGCATTGAGTCTTTTGAGTGACATGATCTGGCTTACACTTTAACAGGACCACTCTGCTTGCTCTGCTGAAAACAAACAGCCAGGCAGTCTGGATAGAGTCTGGGAGACAGGCTGGAAGGCTACTGCAATAATTTAAGTGAGAGATGATGGTTTTTTTGGATCAGGGAGGTCATAGTGCAGGCAGTGAGAGGTGATCAGATTCTGGGTATTTGTTTAGGGAGAGTCAATATGATTTCCTGACAGATTGGAAATAGAGGCATCGAGAATGGCTTGGAAGTTTTTGGCTGACAGGATGGAGTTGCCATCCACTGAGATGAAGTAGACTGTGGTAGAGTAGATTTGGAAGTGGAAAGAAAATGTGGGTGCATTTCATATGAGATTTTTTTTAGATATAAATTGGAGTTGTCAAGTGGGCAGCTGAAATATCTGGAATTCAGAGAAGCAGTTCAGACTATAGACCTAAACGTGGGCATTGTGACTATAGAGAGGGCACATTCCATGATATTGTGAAATTTAAATGTAATGCAGTTAATAATTAGCACTCTTCTTCCACACCAGATTAGTTTAAAATAATGCAGCGAAGCCTCTTATCCCACTACATCTTTTGGAATCCATGTAAAATATCGCTGAAATTTTACCGTATATAAAACCATACATCTGGATGATATCAATAAGGGAGTAAAAGTAGATAAAAAGAAGTTGACCAAAACCGTATCTTTGGGGCACCCCTACCTTAGAAAATTGGGGAGAAGTGGAAAAAGCAAAGAACACAGAGAAGGAGGAGCCATGAGGTAGTAGGAAACCAGGAGGGTGTGGTGTCCTGAAGGCCAAGTGAAGACCTTTTTAGAATGGGGGAGCTAGGGCTTGGGGGTTGTCAGCTGTGTGAAATGTGGCTAAGGCGAACATGAGGCCTGAGAATTGATATTTGGATTTAACTACGCAGAGGCCTGCTGGCAACTTAAAAAAAAAAAACAAAAACAAACACCATAAAATATCCAAAGTAAGAAGAAAAATCACAAAATAAGTTAAAGATCAAAAAATTCAAAATTCTGATTTTTCCCATTAAGCCTACTTGGATTTTTTTTTAAGTCAATCTTTTTAAAATGGGGTAGCGGGGAGGGTCAGTAGCCTTATTTGTTATGTTAGTGGCTAAGGAATATATTGTTTGCTTTTGGCCCATCTAGCAATGAGTGAGTAACATTTAGATTAGTCAGTACGCTGAAATAAATGTAAAGTGCTGTCAGTTATCATTGTATCAGTCATTGTTATCTACACAAATTAATGCAGTTATAACTGATAGTATCCCAAATAAATTTTGAATATGGATTTATGACTATATTCAGACAATGATCTCATTCTAAACAACATTAGGTACAACAATTGCAAGTATTAAATAATATAAATAGTAGTTGGAGTTTATTGTAACCTTGTTTGGCTTATAATTTACTTATAAGTACATGCTTTTAGTGCCACCTACTGTTTGGTAGAAAACTCATAAGATTATCCATACTGATGGACTAGGATAAAGAAATAAAATACAGGTATCTCTCTCTTAATATCCATAATCCCTTTCAGGAAATCAATCATTCTTTGTGATAACAATAACTTGGAGGCTATTTCTCATTATTTTAATAAGGTATAATTATAACTAATGTTTTACACATTAACTCCAAACCCCCATCAGTTTTTTTTTTAATTTAACAGGTGCCCACTAAAGCATAAATGCAACAAACTATCATGTCCAGATGTAATGCTTAAAACATTCCTCAAGCAATTAATGTTTTTTTAAAACAAAAATAAACAATGGTTTGTATGCAGTAACATTCATTGACCCTTGACTTAGTTTCCAAAGAGTCTACAGGTGATTTCAATTTATCTGGACTGCAACTTGAGACTTTTTTCCTAATCATTTTGTTAACATGTTGCACTTACTAAAGAGTTATTTCTAGGAAATATTGCTAAATGAAAAAAAACAAGGTGGAAAAATTGTGTATATTCTATCATTTATCTGAGGAAAGGAAGCATATATATTAGAATACAGCACACAAAATATATATTATATATGTTTATAAACACACAAATGTGTGTGTTATTTTAAAGACATACAGGTAAGCCATAGATAAAGGAGGAAGAGATTAGGGCAGAAACGACGTGATAGCAATTAGACTTCCTTAAATAAACCTTCTTTAATAAATTCAACTACATAATTATAAAACAAAATTAAGTAGCAGAAGCAATTCCAATAAAAAAGGTAAAACAAATCGAAAATTGTATTGCGTTTTAGCAATAGAGAATTTTCTTATATAAACATTGTAATTGGGGGTAAATATGTTCTATGAATCTAAGGTATGAAAAACCAAAGGACATTTTAATAGGAAAATGTTAAGTAGGGAGGGTTCTTTGGGGATATGCCTGAAAACTTTGGCACATTGAGAGGAGTAAGGACCAAATTTCTATAACTAATGTGTTTCACAGATTCTTCTCCATAACATTGATAGGCAATAACCTGACCTGAATTCAAATATTCACATTTAATTGTAAATATACACAGGCCTTAACAAAAATCTATATTTGACATTTTCTCTTTTTATTCTACCCTTATTTTTACTCCACTTGGATCCAATGCAAAAATTGTGTGATAAGATTACATTAACATATAGATTCCACCAGGATTTAGGCTACTGGATTTTCATAATAGAAGGTCATTGTTTATTGTTTTTCTTTTCTCTGTACCTTTAGCACTCCACATTTATAAGGAAATGGTCCACTTTAATTATTCTACAACTAGCTATATAGAATGGTAATGGACATGAGACATGAGATTAGTAACGAGTTTAGTAAAATGAAGAAGTTATATCCTGCTGCCTATCTGCCTGTTCCCTTCCTTTCGTTTAGTTCTTCAGCGGACATTCCTTGAATTCCTGCTATATGCAAGCTCTGGCTATGCAGCGGTGAGCAAACTTTGGCCTCATGGAAGTTTGACCTCATGGAAGTAAGTGTGAATCATAAGAACTGGAATGGCAAAGAAAAAACAAAGAGAAAACTATACAGCAGTAGGTCCTGGTAGACTTTTATTTTAATTTTATTTCAACTGCTTACTCTTTAGCCCACCATTTGACTCCATTGTGTTAAAAAGAAAAATGAGCTTTCAAATTCACTGTCTTATTAGTAGGTCAAGGAAAAGGAGTGGAGGTGGAAGAAGAGTACTGAAGAGGTAGGAAGGTAGTAATGATAATGAAATGAGAACACGTTTAGACTCTGATGGCATATATTTTCCTGACCCATCCCATCCCTCTGTTAAAATTCCCATCCTGCTGTGGGGCTCACTTCAAGTCATGTACTTCTTGACATCTTACCTGGATGTATTTTGTTTCCCCCTTTAAGTAGCCAAAGCTCTGTCATTCTCTTCAGTACTTAAGCTTTCTCATCTACCTTCGGTTAAGTTTACTTGTTTAATGGCTTCCAATAATTCCATGAGGACAGAAGCTGTCTCTTACTCATGCTAGTGTCTTCTACATAAATAAATGCTGATCCGATTGAATCTTGAAAAGTTACAATTAGGCTGCCTTCAAACTGGCTTATTTACCACCTATTGTCTTCATAAAGCTAGGAACATATTATGTACTCAGCTAAAGACTGGGTATGTAATACCTAGTACCTACATATATACCCATCATATATACACATCACATTTTTATAATTCTATATATTTCATGTAATTAAATGTTCCAGTCTATATTTGATCACAGTTTCTAAAGGGTCACTTTAAATTTTGAAAATTTCTTATTGAATGGTCTCAAACTGACCCCATTTGAAAGAAAGCAAATCCTTTTCCAGGTTACTAAACTATCTCTCATCTTCAATTCATAAACTTTTAGAAGAAAAGTTAAAATTACGATAAAAACAACTCTTCAGTTACCTGGAGCCTAGGAGAAGATAGTCCAAAAAAAAAAAAAAAAATTTCGAGGTGTACAAAAGAGTATTTGTGTTTTAAAGATCAAATCGAAAGCAGAACAGAAAGGTAAAAGTGAGATTTGCACAATTTTGTTTACTTAGCCAACTGAACAATATTAGAAATTCTGCCACACCACCCAGAGTTGACCATAATGAAATGAGCATATTTTGCAGACATCTCTAGGGAAGGTTTCTTTGCAAATTTTCTCCCAAATAATGCTTAAGAATGAAATTGAACAAAAACCCATAGGAAAGCAGCAGCTTACACTGTAGGTAGAGAAATAGTTCAGACTATTAGAACAGCTATAAAGAAGGTGAGTAAACAGGCTCACAAAGGGTGCTGAATTGGAGTCACTGTGACTAAGATACATGACCCCAAACCAAGTACTTCCTGCAGGTACTCCCTTGATTCACCTCTTTAGAAAGGCAGGGTAAATAGCTAGTCAAGCAGTGGTTTGGGTTAAGATTTTTAATTTTTCATTAAAAGATTACAATAAATGTCAACACTGTAGTTCAGGATCTAAATAATAAATTAAGGTAAAAAAGGATTTTATTTCATGCAGGAAAGGAGCAGTGAAGACTTCCAAGTGTTTGAGGTGACATTGGTAACATGCAAAGACCCAGGTCATGTGACGTGGGTCATAGAGGCTGAAAAAGTCACAGCTCCTATGCTTCAGGAAGTCACAGTGCAGCGAGAAAAGCAGACACATGATGACATGCAGTTGTATGTGTAACAAATAAGGGAAAACAAAAAGAGGACTAAGTAGACAGGGGAAGGTGTGGTAACTGCAAGGGAACATGGTGGAAGAGCCTCCCTACGCAGGACCTTGAAAGCCAGCAGATCATTAGTAAATGCGGACGAAGACATAGATCTACCCGCTAAATGGCAAAACATAACCAAAGTTTTTGTGATAAGCGAATGAAGAGTTGTTTTAGGGAACAATAATTGCATATGGATAGAGCATTGGGATGCCAAACTATGGAAGGTGAAATAAATTATTCTTGGTTTGGGCTGTCCACCAAGGAGGACTTTGAGAAAGGGAGGAACAGGATCAGATGTGTTTAAGTAAGTTAGCTTTGGTACCGCAAGAAGGATGGACTGGATTTGGGAAGACAACCAAGAACAAAAGTCAAGAGGTATCCAGGTGTAGAGTCCAGACTAAGGTGATAATAATGCATGTAAAGGGAGAACATGAGGTAGGAGATGTTTTGAGTATACGATGGATGTAAAAAGGGATTAAATTTGCTTCGAGGATTTTCACCTGCATAATTGCGAACATTGTGATACGATTCACCAAGATCCGGAACCTAAAAGTATAGAGGACAATAACATTGGAAGTTTCTTAGGAACACCCATGTGAAGTTCGCAAAGGAAAGGCTAATCAATAGGAGAGAAGTCAGGGATAGAGATAACTTAATAGCTGTTCCTGTAGAAAATAGATGAAACTATGAGCATAGATAAAATTACAAGGAAGAAGAATATAGAGTGAGGAAAAATGAAACAAAAATAAAAGAAGAAATATCCAAATTTAAGATAGAAATATCTTGTTTCAAAATGGTGGCTTGCAGGTCTCAGCGGGCATACTGGCTCTCTCCACTGCGGGCCGCTCCTGAGGAGCTCTCCTCAGAGCCACACACTGCACGGTAGAGCCTCGGCTACCACCTCCCCGGCCCTGCAGCCGCCGCCTCAGGACCGGCTGTAGGGTTAGGCCACAGTCTTCACTGAGTAAGCATTTCCCTCAGCTCTCTGGCGTTCTTGGTCACACACTTAGGGAGTTTGGAAGGGCAGTGGTGATGATTGCGGCACAGCACGACCTCTCTGCAGGCGGGTGATCTGCAGGAACTCATCACTCCTCCACCAAGAAAGCCCCTAAGAGTGGTTAACCCGGATGCAGAAGTGGTGAATTTTACAAGAGCTCTGACCTGTGTGGGGTAAACCTCGGTGCACTTTTTTATATTGCCTCAGTATTACTGCATTGAAGACTCTGCTGCTTGTTAGGAGGTCCATTTCATATCTCGTTACTCCCAGTGTCATAGGCAAAGTATTGAAAATTTCAAGTGGAGTAGCTTGAAGTAGGCCTGTTGATTCACATCATTTCAATTTTTCAAAATTCTTTCATACCCTATTGCGTGTTTTTTAACTAAATTAACATGGCTTGAATGAACCGCCCAGCTCCTGTGGAAGTCACATACAAGAAGATGAGATTTCTTATTGCACACAATCCAGCCAATGTAACCATACGCAGATTTCTAGAGGAACTTAGGAATTACAGAATTACAATAGAGTATGTGAAGCAACGTACAACGCAGCTCTTGTGGAGAAGGAAGGGATCCATTTCTTGACTGGCCTTTTGATGATGGTACATCACCATCCAACCAGAGCGTGGATGACTGGCTAAGTCTTGCAAAAATTAAGTTGCCTGAGACGCTGGTTGCTGCATTCTGTCCACTCTGCTGCAGGTCTTAGGAGTGCCCCAGTGCTTGTTGCCCCAGCACTGATCGAAGGTGGAATGAAATGTGAAGATGCAGTTCATAAGACAAAAGCGGCGTGGAGCTTTTAACAGCAAGCAGCGTTTGTATTTGGAGAAGTATCGTCCTAAAATGCAGCTGCGCTTCAAAGACTCCACTGGTCACAGAAACAACTGCTGTATGCAATAGAATTGGGGTGCCTGATGCTAGTGCCTTGGAAATGGAACTTGAGAGAGGACCTCATTTGTCGAACATATTAGCCAGCATGTTGGAGAGTAAGTCTAATGAAGCTTTCACTAGAGTACTGGAAAGCAGTTTTACCATGCTACAAGTTTGTAACCCACAGAGGTTGCGATTGTGTCAATCAGCCCATTTGGATTCTTGCTGGTCAGCATTTACGATGGGCTTATCATTTGTAACAATTGACCTTTCCTGAAATCATGCAGTATTGAGTTATACGTCGTCTTTACATCTATTCCCATGCCAGGATCTGATCAATATATAAGAACTTTTGAGAGATAAGGTGCCAAACACCCAGCACAATGCTTGTATATTTTTAGTATCAGACAGAACTTAGAATCCTAGAAACTAGGAACACTCTGTGTGGTTTATTCCTTCAGTCATTTCAAACATTGAAAGTAGGGCCTATATGGTTATTTGCCTGTTCACTTTAGGTTTACATCTCACACATTTGAACCGGTATATATCAGGTTTGTGCTGCCATTGAATTTTGTTGGGATTTTTACCGAGTCTTACAGTGATTATTTAATGTCTATAAAATCTCCTTTTGTGACTTTAGAGAAAACCTCCATTTTGAAAATCTGCATTGTCCAGCAGTACACATCTTTAATGTCTCCAGACAAAAAAGCCTTATCGTTTATTTAATATTTGCCCTTTGGGGTGCAACTTAACTGGAGGGCCTGACGAATGAATGGGAGCGGGCTATTAAATATTTTTAGTAAAATGTTACTTTTGTCTTAGGCAGACCATGTAGAATATGCACTTTAATTTAGTAAATATTTTTTTAAAGGTAGAGTTGCTTCATTATGGTAGCTACAATAATTCTTAATCATAAAATTTCTGAAATTCTTATAATTTTTTCCATATCTATTGAAAGTTGTTTACCAGCTATTTTGTTTGACGTGTGATGTTTTTTCCTTCTCTTCCCAACCTCTTGTAAAAAAAGAAGTAGGTTTCTGCTAATGAATTCAGCAGACATCTAATATTTCATATGCCTTTTGAGCTGTGTAACTTAATATATGGATACTTGATAATTTCTTTTAGTATGTAATTGATAAAATGGTCATGTGTATTAATGTTAGCTCAACCATATATTTATACTGTCTGCGAATGTGTGGGAGAAATAATTTGTCAGTGTTCACCAGCTTGTAAAAACCTAGTGCGAGAGCTTAAACATAAATAAATAATGAAATGGAAAAAAAAGTGGCATAAAGTTGGCATTTCTGCATTCTTTTCTTGGAAATCATCCAAAAGCAAAAAGAAAAAGCACTGAAGATATTTTTGGCAAAACTAGAAGATAAGTAAAACTAAACCACAAAGTAGGTGAAAGGGCTTCCAGAAGCAGTATGTAATTAAACAGGCAAAAGCTCACCCAAAAAGCAGAGGGGAAAAAAAGGCTGCAGCTGTATATCTCAGAAAGAGCCAGAACAAAAGTATATTTCATAAAAAAAAGAGGGGCATACTCTAAGGTGCAAAATTCTAGACCCCTGGTCTACAACAGTAAGAACAAGAAACACCCATTCACTGCAGGAATTCAGGCTGGTTCCAAATCAGTGGAGGCAAAGCCAAATGAGGAATCACACAAAGGAACCATGGAGGGGAGACTTTACCTTGTTTAAAAACAAAACAGTTATGGCTGCCCAACCAGCTATTTTTCCAAAAGCCTTACCCTGTCTTACTCCCCCAAACTTCTTCAAATAGCTGAGAGAGTGAACCTCCTTCTGTGATGGACAATATAAAGGAAATCTGTTCAAGATCTACATAGATACTAGAAAGAGAAGGAGAATGGTACTGAGAAGGAAGAGAAGTATAAGGAAAGGCAGGAGAAGGAAGGAATTTCAAATGACAAATTAGGAACACATTTTCCTAATGCATTAATATAAATGTTACTGGAAGGAAGTGCTGATTTATAATGTGAAAATAAAGAATGTATGATGGTTGAATGTATGAAAGCTGAAGACAGTTTAAGACATATATTTTATTTCCTGTTATGTCATATTTAATAATTTTCACATCTGTTCTCTATGAAGTCTTAAGCTTCATTAAATAGGAGTTATGTTGCTTTTATTTCTATAACCACAATAATGCTTAGCAAATTCATTTTGCTCAAAATAAGCCCCCAGTAAATGTTTATGAATGGGTGTGTAAATATAATCCTGCCAACAACATATAAAGAGAACAGAGTTAAATCCTGTTATTGTGCATCCTTCTCAGAAAGAGAAATAAATGAAATCTTCCAGAGATGAAAATTGCAATGTCACTCTCCTTTTCCCTCCCACATCTCCAGCCTGACAGGTAAAACAGAACGTCTTGATTTTCTAGGCAAGTAGACCCTGTTCATGATGCAGGTGATTGAACCCTTGTAAGTGAAAAGGGGAGTAAAACAAGGATCCCCTATATTTATTATAACCCTGAACAGAGAAATCATACCCAGAACCTACAAGTAACCTAGTTACTGCCCAGGCAAACCGTTACATAGCCTTTCAAGCCCTTGGGACTGCAAACCGCTGAAAAACTCTCCCACACGTGAGAATGGGGCCACCTAGTGGTCGGGATTTAACTTTTTAATTTCCTTTCTTATTTGAGGAGTTAAAATAATTGTGCATTTCATACAGGAGTCCCACACTGCACCCAACCACCAACACCTTACATTGTTGTGACACTTGCTACAAATAATGAAAAAACATCGTCATAATATTATTGCTATCTATAGCCCATAGCTTATAATTGGTGCCTTTTGCCCAAAAACCATCCTATTATTAAAAATGCCATGTTTAGTATTGTATATTTGTTATAGTTCATGAGAGAACATTTTCATAGTTGTCTTGTTAACCACAGTCCATCATTCACCACAGGGTTCACTGTATTGTATGGTCCCCTGCCTTGTACAGTCCATCCAGAGTGTGCCCTCCGTGGCTCTCAGCTTCATCACTGTCATCAGCTCAGTCCATTTCAGAATGTTTTCATTACCCCAGGAGGAAAAATCCCATACCCCCTTACACCCTCATTATTGACCCTTAGCATTGATACAGTACATTCTTTGCCCTTGCTGTAAAAAATATTACAAGATTACTGTTAACTATAGGCTAGATGTTACATTAGTTACATTTTCCCCAGGTAACTACATATTCTTAACCTTGTAATAGAGGAACATTCTTGTCTTTGTACTATTAACCACAATCTTCATCCAACACTGAAATCACGATGTTAGATGGTCCCTAGATTATCCTCTGTCTTCCTGTCAATTGATATTAACTGCCCAGGACCCCTTCTGCCATAATCACATTTTTAAACCAGTAGTGTTGCTATACTCACTACAGTGTGTTACCATCAACTCTAACCATTTCCCCACACTTACAATCCCCCTTATTAAACATTCTACATGCATTCAGCATCAGCTCCCACTTCTCAACCCACATTCTATCTCCTAGTAACCTATACTCCATAGTAACCTACACTCCATGGTTTAACTCCATGAGTTTACTCATCATATTTACTTTGTATTAGTGAGACCACATATTTGTCCTTTTGTGTCTGTCTTACTTCACTCATCTCTTTGCTAATACAGTTCACCTTTAAAGAGCCTGCAGCAAGTGCCTCTCATTCACCCCGGAAAATAGTATTAATAGATAGATCCTTGAAAGCAATTTAGTAATATGTGGCAAGATTCTTAAGGAGGTTTCACAAGCTCCACAGGCGAGGTAATAATTCAAACTGTTCTGGCTTTCCCTGTTCACAAAGGAACTCACCTTCCCATCAAGACTCCCTCTAGGGGCTCTGGAGACACCAAGCCCTATAGTCAGGGCAGACAGCTCAGTGGGCCCTAGTTTGGAATTTATGCTCCCCAGTGTGACAGAATTGGATTCAGTTGTGGTTTCCCTACACATGGCTCTTCTGTCCTTCTATTTGAACCTGTAATTAATATTAGAGTTGGTAGGTGTATGTCCAAGAGACTTAAATCTTTGGTCCGTCCATGTGCCAGCTGGCCCTGAATCTCAACAGAGTTGCAAAACCTATTCTCCAGTTTATTGGTTTCATCCAGGACAGCTAACAAAGAGATGATGATGGACAACTATCATACCAAGGAACCAAGAGAGTCTGTAACTGCAAACCAGAGTCCCGCCCATCAGCCCCAAAGGACTGCAGCCCCCTCTCAATTAGAGGTGGAGTGGACATCACCATCCCAGAATCCTCAGGATTGGGGAATGAACTATGGATTAAAGTAAACTTACTGATATTTTACTGTAGATTATTGTGATTCTAGCAATGGATGTAATTATATCATTGATGTGGAGATGTGGAGGTTCTGAGGGCAGGGAGAGGGAAAAACAGGTGTAATACAGGGGCATTTTCAGGACTTGGGAATTGTCCTGAATGATACTGTAATGACAGATTCAGGCCATTATATATCTTGCCATAACCTACAGAATTGGGTGGGAGAGAGAGTAAACTACAATGTAAACTTTAATCCATGCTTAGTCACAGTGCTCCAAAATGTGCTCATCAATTGCAGTGAATGTACCACACTAATGAGGGATGTTGTTAGTGTGGGAAAATATGGGAGGTAGGAGGAGCAGGGCATAGGGAATCCCTTATATTTTTTATGTGACATTTGTGTAATCTAAGTATCCTTCTAAAAAAAAATTAAAATGGGCAGTGGACTTGGCCCAGTGGTTAGGGCATCCATCTACCACATGGGAGGTCTGCAGTTCAAACCCCAGGCCTCCTTGACCCGTGTGGAGCTGGCCCATGCACAGTGCTGATGCACCCAAGGAGTGCCACGCCACGCAGGGGTGTCCCCCACGTAGGGGAGCCCCACGCGCAAGGAGTGCGCCCCGGAAGGAGAGCCGCCCAGCGTGAAAGAAAGTGCAGCCTGCCCAAGAATGGTGCCGCACACACAGAGAGCTGACACAACAAAATGACGCAACAAGAAGAAACACAGATTCCCGTGCTGCTGACGACAACAGAAGTGGACAAAGACGCAGCAAATAGACACAGAGAACAGACAACCCGGGGGGGAGGGAGGGGAGAGAAATAAATAAATTAAAAAATCTTTAAAAAAAAAAAATTAAAATGAGTCCCTCAAATCTTTTGGGGCATCTTCAGGGACGTCTAAGATTTCTCCAAACAAGTCCCCTCCCCCACCCCCATCAATGTTCTGCTGCCTCTCCTGGCACCCACCATCTCCTGCCACACACCTTGGTCTCTGAAGCTTCTCTCTGCTCTGCCACTAACAAATCCAGTCAAGCTCTTGGCATCAGAACAGCAGCTGGGCCTCTGCTTTCCTGCTTGGATCCATCCATTCCCACCCAGAACCTCAGCATTGTGGCTTTGCCCTCGTCCCTCAAGCTCTCCATCATCACCACAGCTCCTTTATCCTTCCTCTCACAGGATTCAGAGGCCAATCTAGGGCCCCTGGCAGAGGACAGACTCCACATTGTCCTCTCTATCTTCCCACTCTCACCCAAACTCAGTTTTCCCTTTGTGTTGGTTTCCTATTGCTACTGTAATAAATACCACAAATGTGATGGCTTAACACAACTTGAATTTATTATCTTATGGTTCTAGAAGGTAGAAGCTAAACTCAAGGTGTCTGCATGTCTACGTTCCTTCCGGAGTCTGTAGGGGAGAACCTGCTTCCTCACCTTTTCCAGGATCTTCCAGCCACCTGCATGCCTCAACCTGTGGGCTTTCCTCCATCTCCACAGCCAGCAGCAGCATCTTCTCTCCTCTCTGACCTCTGCTTCTGTCCTAACATCTCTCTCTCTGACATGCCTACCACCTCCTTTAAAGGACCCTTACGATTACATTAGATCCACCTAGAAAACCCAGGATAATCTCCCCATCTCAAGATCTTTAACTTAATCACATCTAGAAAGGCCCTTTCACCATGTAAGATTACATATTCACAAGTTCTGGGGACTTGAGCTTGGACATGTTTTGGAGAGCCATCATTCAGTCCAACACACTCTTCTTCAGCAAAACACAAATGTCTTCATGAAAATAAACTAAGCTACTTGAGTATGTCAAGGCACTTCTGCCATTCACAAACATGATTAAGTTTCTTGGGAATCAAAATAAAAATTGTAACCTAAGTATCAGATTATTTTAGTTTGCTAGACTGCCCAAAGCAGACACCATTTATTAGCTTATAAACTTACAGTTTTGAGGCTAAGAAAAATATTACGGCATTATCAGGGGATACTTTCTTCCCAAAGACCAGCTGCCTGTGATCCTGGGCTCCTCTGCCAAAAGGAAGTTACCTGGCAGTGCCTGCTGGTCTCTCTCTTCTCTTCTGTGTTTCATTACTTTCAGCTTCTTGCTTCTCTGGTTCTCTCTCTCTCTCTCCTCTCCATATTCATCCTGTTTAGAAAGAACTCTAGTAAGAGGACTAAGACCCACCCTGGGCTATGCCTTAACAGAAGTAACCTAATCAAAAGGTCCTACTTACAAGAGGTTTACACTGACAGGAATGGGTTTGTTTTAAGAACATGATTTTCTGAGGGTACATCCAGTTTCAAACCCACCACACAGGTATTTATAAGTTCTCAAAGTCCTTGAACTTGCTGTGATTACCTTGTACTTCATGGTTGAAATAAAATTTGCTCAAACTCCCATAGTACGTATAGTTGGATATCCATTATCCCTTCCAGTTTCTCCAAGTCTCTTGGGAAAGCTGCCCTTCTCCTGTTCCTCGATAGCTCTGATTTCTTGTTTTGTTGTATTCTCATTCCCGCTCTTCATCTAGCCTCTTATGCTCTTGATTCTCTTATTGCTCTTTCCCACCTGCTAGACACCATCCTGATGACTGTGCATCCCTATCCTATCTGCTTGCTCTGACACAGGCTATGTGAGTAGGTGATTTTAGCTGAAGGCTGGGAGGCCCAGAAGATGTGTGTATCACAGCACAATATAGCACTGCAAACAGCTTACAATTCTCTAAGTCCAGCAGATCCAGCCTGTGACTTTCACCCTTTCTACCCCAAACTTCCCTTTTTCTATCCAAAGAGCCTCTCAAGGAATGTTTAAGGGGGAAAAAAAGGTTAATCATCTTCTTATGAAATATGAAATTTTGTGCTAGCTCTTAATGTTTTTTTTTCTCTCACATACATAGAAATGTTAATAACTCCATTCACTGGATACTTTTTATGTGGCCATCCCTGTGCTAAATGCTTTTATGCACTGTCACTTCATCCTCAAAACAACCTTATGACATGGTAGCTGTTGTTGTAATATTTATGAGATAGATGAGAAAATTTTATTCATCACAGACGTCTTAGTTTTCCAGGCTGTTATGCCAAATACCACACAATGGCTTGGCTTAAACAACAGGAATTTATTGAGTTATGGTTTCAAGGCTGGGAGAAGTCCAAGATTGTGACATCTGCAAGGTGGTACTTTCTCCCCCATATCTGCAGCCTTCTGGTACTGGCCGCCTGTGATCCTCGGGCAATGTGCTCCCTTTCTCTTCTGGGTTCTCCCTGACTTTGGGCTTCTGGCTTCGCCCTGGCTTTCCCTTGCTAGGTTTGAATTTCTTCTGTTTATAAAGGGCCCTGGCCATCTAGGTTAAGGCCTTCCCTGCTTCAGCTGGGCTACCCTTTAATTAAAATAACCTCTTCAAGAGGATCTATTCCAGTGGGTTCACACCCCCAGGGATGCAGCTTAAATTAAGAGCAGGTCCAAATGGGGGTACATAATTCAATCTACCACAAAAGAGAAGACATTTGCCCAAGGCCAATCAACTCTTAAGTTGGCAGGCCCAGGACCCAAGCCCACAGGCCAATAAGCACAGTGCATGAAGAGGAGACATGGAGACACTGTGTCGCTGCAGAATCGTTCAGTCTCACACTTCACACTGTGGAAGTTGAAGAAAGGGGCAGCGTGTCAACTGGGGCATTCTGGTGGTTCTGGCTTGACTCCTGAGGTACAGACTCCCATGGTGCTCACCCAGCCCATCCCCACGCAGAGCAGGAACAGTGCACGTGGGTGAGGACACTGGGCAACTCTGACATTCCTTATGGATTCCTCACCTCCACCTCCCCAGGCTCCTCAGCAACCGGTACTGGCCCGTCTTGATTTGGGTCTGGGCAACTTGAAGATAACACCTGTTTTTTGCTCATATCCACACCAGGGAAAGAAAGATGTGGCCAGATGGCCCACCCTCTTCTTCATCTGACCAGGGCTACTTCTCTAGGTCTCTAACTCTTCGGTAGCTCCTATTAGAATCCATCTTTCCCATGCCACCCCAGCCTTAGAGGGTTTATAGCAAATGAGCAGTGAACAGTAGATTCTCCAACAGTCCACTTTTAGGAAGTAGTTTGTGAGCACGCCTGACGTTATCAGCCTAAGCCTCAACCTTGGCCTCACTTTAAGCTCTCAGGGCTTCCCTAGCTCTTCTGCCATATTGCCCATATATCCCATGTGGCCTAGAGAAGAAACTATGCTCCTGAGGCATCGTAACCAGATCCGATCCAGTAAAAGGGCCTGGATGGGTGCCCCTCTCTTCTTTTCCTCGCAGTATCAAGTCAGACTTTAACAGCTATGAAATCACTAAAAACCAGTTCTCATAGCATGGGGTTCAAAACTGGCTTCTCTCACTCACCTGCATTCAAATCTTACCTTGACCACTTGCCAGCAGTGGGACTTTGAACAGGTAACTAAACCTCTCTTAGAAAGTCTGTTTCCTTATCTGCAATCAGGAATGGTGTTAAGTGGTATCTAATAAGGTTCTAGTGAAGATGAGATAAGATAAGGAATAGTTCCTGGACACCATATCCTGGTTGTTTCCTGACATACCCTGGCATTCTAAGTAGCAGAGGATGGCTTCTCTGGCCATCAGTTACAGCTTAGCTGCTTCTCTCCACCTTCCACATTCCCACTCCAGAGTAATGATTTTGTGCGCCTGTAAGGGCTCCTTTTTTTTTTTTTTTTTTCCGGTCCAGGGGTCTTCTAGCATTTGCAGAAACTGTGACTGCCAGGACTTTCATTTTCATGAGCCCTTATAAGACACTCCTTGGGGACCTACAGAAATATTGAAGGAGAAATAATATCATACAGGACTGGGATTCTTGCACCAGCAAGCAAACACTGAGTGATAGCTAGATTCAGACATTGGTGTGGCTTCATTCCTACTCAATGGCTGATTAGATTAAAAAGCACTAAAAAATTTGTAATAAGCACTACCATTCACTAATCTTCTACTATGGATCAGATTCTGTGCTAGGTACTTTTCCATTATCTTACTTAGCTCCAGTGTAAAAACATTCCCCCTAAATGAGAACTAATGTTCAGACATGATATCTTTGTCCCAGTTTTCATTTATGTCAAAAATAATTACATAGGCTCTGAAGAAAGCATCTGGAAAAGGAACTCAAATAGAGTCTGGGGTTCAGTGCACACATGCCTGGAAGATGGAGGGGCCCAGCAAAGAGCTGAATCACAGAGGGATAGTGAGTCCCCTGAGCAAAATTCATCAAAAAGAAAGAAAGAGAGTAGCTGCCATCTTAACTCCATGCCCAGCACAAGGGGAAGCTGGGCAGACTGAAAAATCACAGGGCTGGTGGGGACCAGCTTCTTTCCATCCAGGTCAGATTGCAGCTCTAGCCCAGGCCTCAGCCCCACCTCCAGGAGGGAGGAGGCTGTGGGGATCTGTGCCAGCCTCTCTGGGAGATTACCAGCCAAGCCAGAGAGGCCAGTGATCATCCTACTCTGGAGGCACAAGCTGCCCCAGGAAGTATTCTGTGGCTGGAATTGGAAGCTCCATTTCCCAAAAACAGGGGAGGAGGAGACGGTTGGCTGCCAATTTCAACTACTGATTAGTAGGCTGGCTAGGAACAGCTGGGGTGTGAATCTGTCCAAATCAGAAAGAGGCCAGTGGCCGCCATTTTGACTCTGCCCCCAGTCTGAGGGAAAGCCCAGATGATGGAAAATCACAGTGATGGTAAGAACTGGTTTCTTTCACCCAGATTGGACTGCAGCCGTAGACTAGGCTTCAGCCCCACCTCTGGCACGGAGGAGGCTGGCCCATCCAGGTAACTGCAGGTACCTTTGGCTGGCACAAACTGAAAATCAAAAGGCTACTGTGGCAACTATGGCCATCTTGGACCCACACTGCATAGATTACTGTCCACACCTGCAGCTCCATCCCCACCCCAGGCAGGGGAGAAAGGGGCATGAAGCTTCATCAGTCTCTCTGGGTAACTACAGTCTAGGCCTGAATGACTTAGATTATTCCACACAGCTGTGAATCTGTCCCTACCCCTGGCAAAGGAGAAAGTTGGGAGTAGCTTCATTGGTGCCTGGGGCAATGAGGGAAACTTGAGCCTCCACAGCTTACAGCACCAACTACAGGCTTGGCTCCTACTGCATAACCAGCAAGGGAGAAAGGGCAGGAAGCCCTAAACTAAAGAGAGAAACTGCACCCAGAATAAATACTCTAGTAAGCCAGATGCCAAGACACCAACAAAAAATTGCAATCTACACCAAGAAATGGGAAGATATGGCCCAGTTAAAGGAAAAAATAAGCCTCCAGATGACATAAAGGAGTTGAGACAACTAATCATAGATGTTCAAACAAATCTCCTTAATAAATTCAATGACACAGTTAAAGCGATTAAGGATATCAAGAAGACATTGGATGAGCACAAAGAAGACTTTGAGAGCATACATAGAAAAAAAGCATATCTTATGAGAATGAAAGGTGCAATAAATGAAATTTTAAAAACACTGGAATCATATAATCACAGATTTGAGGAGGCAGAAGAAAGGATTGGTGAGTTTGAAGAAATGACTTCTGAAAGTGAACATACAGAAGAACAGACAAAGGAAAGAATGGAAAAAATTGAACAAGGTCTCATGGAACTAAATGACAGCAAAAGACATGCAAACATGCAAACATGCAAACATATGTGTCCCAGAAGAAGAGAAGGGAAAAGGGGCAGAAGGAATATTTGAAGAAATAATGGTAGAAAATTTCCCAGCCCTATTAAAGGACATAGATGTCTCTGTCCAAGAAGCACAATGTACTCCCATCCGAAAATATCCAAATAGACCAACTCCAAGACACATACTTATCAGAATGTCAAAGGACAAACAAAGAGAATTCTGAGAGCAGCAAGAGAAAAGCAATGTGTAACATATAAGGGATATCCAATAAGATTAGTGCTTTCTCACCAGAAACCATGCAGGCAAGAAGACAGTGGTATGATATATTTAAGATACTACCAGAGGAAAACTTCCAGCCAAGAATTTTATATCCAGCAAGACTGTCTTTCAAAAATGAGGGCAAGATTAGAATATTCACAGATAAACAGAAACTGAGAGAAATTCTAAGCAAGAGCCCAGATTTTCAGGAAATACTAAAGGGTATGCTAGAGCCTGAAAAGAAAAGACAGAAGAGAGAGGCCTGGAAGAGAGTCTAGAAATGAAGATTATATCAATAAAAGTAACTAAAAGTGTCAAAAGAGAATAAAATACTACAGATAAAACTCAAATAGCCAGGAATAAACTTAAACAATGATGTAAAGCACTTGTATTCAGAAAACTGCAACTCAATGTTAAAACAAATCAAAAAAGGCCTAAATAACTGGAAGAACATTCCATGCTCATGGATTCAAAGACTAAATATCATTAAGATGTCAATTCTACTCAAACTGATATACAGATTCAATGCAATCCTGATAAAAATTCCACCAGCATTTCTTTTTTAAAAATTGAAAACATGATTATTAAATTTATTTGGAAAAGTAAGGGGTCCTGAATAGCCAGAAACATCTTAAAAATGAAAAGCAATCCCTCATCTCCAGATTTTAAATCATATTACCTAGCTATAGTGGTAAAAACAGCATGGTACTGGCATAAAGACAGACACATAGACCAATGGAACCAAATTGATTTTTCAGAAACAGATTCTCACATGTATGGTGAAGTGATTTTTTACTAGCCTGCCTCAAAACCACACAGCTCAGGCAGAGCAGTCCATTCAACAAATGCTGCCGAAAGAACTGGATATCCATAGCTGAAAGAAGGAAGGAGAACCCCTATATCATACCTTATCCAAAAATTAACTCAAAATGGATCAAAAACCTAAAAATAAAAGCAAGAACCATAAAGCTTCTAGAAGAAATTGTAGGAAAATATCTTCAAGACCTGGTGGTAGGTGGTGGATTCTTGAAGGAGATAAGAGGAGGACTGGCATGGACTACTGATGTTTAATGTACATAGAAATTTTAATTAGCTTTACTGTAAAAATGTGGAAATGTATAGAGTGGACGGTAACATATAGTAACAGCTAGCTTATAAATGGGGATGTGGGCTGAAAATGGTAGTCTAGGTATGCAAATTCCAATTGGCATAATGCAAGAGAATATTCTAGGAACTGAACAGCACAGTAAACCAAGAGGTGGATGAGAATTGTGGTTGATGGTACACGTGAAAGAGTGTCTTGTGAGCTAGAGCAAATGTACATCACTGCTGCAGGGTGGTGGGAATATGGAGAAGCATGAGAAGAATACAACTGGAATGACCTAGAGCCAGATTAGCAGTAATAATATAATATTCTTGCATCTATACCAAAGATGTACTGTGTTGATAATGGGGTAGTATGGAAAATGTGAGTCAAATGTACACTATGAACATGGTAACAATCAGATGATATTATCTTATCTGTAACAAATGTTCCACCACAGTGTGGTGTGTTGATAGAGGGGTGTTGCTTGCAAATTCTGCACATGTGCATGACTGTTCTATAAGTTTACAAATTCTGTCATAAAAAAATATATTAAAAAAAAATAGGGTGTGCTGGGGAAAAACACACCAAATGTAAGCTAAGGACTATAATTAGTAGCAAGATTTTGACAATATTCTTTCATAATTTGTAAAAAACATCTCACAACAATGCAAGGTGTTGGTGGAGGGTTGATGTATGGTACCCCTGCATGATGTTATGCATATTTGCTTTGTAAATTCACAACTTTTACTAGACACTTATTGTTTATGTATGTTCATATATAAATGATATAAAGATAATAATAGGGTGGGTTGGGGGAAAATTCTTTGGTTAGTAGTAATATTTTTACGATGTTCTTTTTTTTACACTCTTAAATTTAATAGATCACAAAAAAAGTTGCATTAAAAAACATAAAAAACTGACAATGCTCTTTAATCATTAGTTTAAAAAGGTTTAACAACAATGCAAGGTATTAGTGGTAGGGTGAGGTATGAGAGTCCTGTATGATATGTTTGTTTTGTAAGTTCACAGCTATTACTATACACTTATTGTTTATGTATGTTTATGTATGAGTGACATACTTCAATAAATTTGAAAGAAAGAGAGAGAGAGAGAGAAAGAGAGAAAGAGAGAAAGAGAGAAAGAGAGAAAGAGAGAAAGAGAGAAAGAGAAAGAAAGCCAGCCAGCCTGGAATGAAGAGCTTGGATTCCAAGATCGTCCCTTAGTAGTGGTTACAAGTGTGGAGTTAAACTCAAATCCATCTGGTCCTCCACCCCAGCGGCCTTGGCAAACCTTGGGGAGACAAGAGAAAAGTGCGGGCCTGCTTGTGGAATGCAATAAATACAAATGAATGAACGGATATAAGAGCTCCTCTGTATATTGAGTTTGTTCATATGCTACAACATAAAACAACTTTGTAATATAAATACATATTCTTTCATGAATGGATTATTAATCTTTGTCAGCAATGCTTCACGCTCGTCTTTAGAGGAAGGATGATTCTGAATATTTGTTTTGAGAATGGCTTGTTTTTATTTCTCCAAAGTAATCCAAAGACAGAGACAAGTTAACACTTCCTCTTTCTCTTCCTGGCATAGTCATTCCCTCTTTAGAAAAAAGAAAAATATCTTAAATGAATATATTCGCCTTTCAATGAAAAAAAAACGTTTATCCAATTCTGTGTGCTCTATATTGAACTAGATGCATCTCTTTACCTTTTCACCTAACATCTTCTCCCTTCCTTTCCTTTCCTTGCCTTGAGATCAGTCAGTCATAAGGCCTAACCAAAACTGTACTGTAAGAACACAAACTACTTTATCACAGGATTGCAACTATATAAAAAAGGGATGTGTGGGCAGAGACAGGGAAAGTTATGTGAGGAGAAGTTCACAAAGTAACTGAGCAGGTACTATGACCCAGGCATTGTTCTGGAAGAGAGAAGTACAAAACCCGCCCTGTCCCTGTCCTGGAGGAGTCCACATTCTCATGGCATTTACCCAAATCTCTGTCATCTCACTTGATAAGCATGTAACAGCGGTGCCTGTCTCTAGCTTGGAGGTTGCCAATGTGCTCCAGGCTGTGGAATTCTCACAAGGGGGTTAGGGGCCTCTAGGAGTTGCTGTGGAGAATGGCAACTATATTATTCATAGACCCAAGGTTGTTATTGGGGTGGAGAGGAGAAAGGAGTTTCTGGTGTGTAAGAAGCAGTAGGTGTTTTCCTCATACCGTGACCAAAAGGTTAACGTCGGTTATCTCTGAAGCCCAGGAACTGGCAGGGGCTTATTCAAGGGGCCAGTGTGCTTGGGCCAGCTGACCGCTGGGCCTGAGGGGCTGGGTGGGTCATGGAGCCTGGCACCCTCTCCCGACACTGCACTGATGTCTGCTCCTAGCCATCCTTCACCTACGTGTGCGACTGCAGCCCCTTCTCACAGAGCCAGTCCCAGGAAGGGTTGGGCCATCAGCTACTTCACCTGCACAGAAACTTCGAGATTCCAATGCCTTTCTAGGACCTAAAACACTAAAGTCTTATTCTGCCCGCTTTAGAAAGGGCCCATGCCTGACAAACATAAAGGCAGCCTCTCTGAGAGGGAAAGGCAGTACCATGAAGCTCAGCAAGCTACCCTTCCTTCCTTCTGGACGCATTAACCCCACCTCGGGCAGACCGGAAGACGCTCTACTTCCGGTTCCTAAAGTGAGGAAAAACAAAATGCGTGTTAGGTCTTCCCTGGGATACCTGACCAAAGGGCATATATACATAATATACATAGGAGATTTAAGTGATGGCATCTTTTTCTCTTTCTGCCTTCATTTCTTGGCCCTGCTTTCTTTGGTGTGAACATCCGTCTCCAGCCCATTTCAGAACAGCCAAGCCTACCTGCCCTCACCCTCTCTGAGACTGCAGGCTGGCATAGTCCTTATCACCTAAAACTTCAGCAAGAGAAAAGCTGGCTCTTTGCTGGAGTCCCTTCTTGGTCATATGCTTGTCCCTAGATCAGACGGTTTTCAGGAAGATAGGGTGCTTTGGCGAGCTCGGGTCCCACACCCAACCCTACCAGGCAGAAGATAAGTGAGAGCCCCAGCAGGTGACAGATGAAACAATTCCCAAAAGGAAAATATTCTTAGAACCTCCCCACCCCCCCAAAAAAATGAACATGCCCACTACACCAGAAGGGAATGGTCAAGGTTGACTGAGCATCCAAGTTTCCCCAGCTAGGCGGATGGTGACGTTGATAGAAATAGAAAATGCAGAGGTGTTGGGTCATCTCCCGGGGAAAACGAGTCAGGATTAGAGAAGAAAGACGTAGATTTAAAATGCAAACGTGAAAACACAGAATTGAGTTGTGGACGAGTGCTTCGAGGTGTGCAGTAACAAACTCACTAAAACTCTTAAGCAAAAGATCGAGCACAAACTTTGGGGTCCCCCTACCCGGACCCACCCAGCCCGCGGGGCCCAGGCGAGGAGACCACGAACTACACCTCCCGGCGTGCCCCGCGGGGGGCGCGGGGCGGGGCGCGGGGCGGGGCCGGGCGCGGCCTCCGGCGCGGGCGGGCGGGGGGCCGAGCGGCGGCGCGCTGAGGTGGCGGGGGCCGAGCACCCGGATGTGGAGAAGCTGGGGAGGAGGCGTGGGAGGAAGATGGACTCTGTGGAGAAGGGGGCCACCACCTCCGTCCCCAACCCGCGGGGCCGGCCGTCCCGGGGCCGGCCCCCGAAGCTGCAGCGCAACTCCCGCGGCGGCCAGGGCCGGGGCGTGGAGAAGCCCCCGCACCTGGCGGCGCTCATCCTGGCCCGCGGCGGCAGCAAGGGCATCCCCCTGAAGAACATTAAGCACCTGGCGGGGGTCCCGCTTATTGGCTGGGTCCTGCGGGCAGCCGTGGACTCGGGGGTCTTCCAGAGGTGCGCATGTGCGGGAGGGGGCGGTGCGGCCCGGCCGGGCGTGGGGCTTGGCGGGGAGGGTCCGGGCAGCTGCGTTGTCGGGGGGCTTCCCGGGAGGCGGCCCTGGCGCTCGGAGGGGGCGTGCGCGGCGCGGGCGGCGGGCCCAGGCGGAGGCCGAGGGCCGAGGGGCCGCAGCCCCCTCCTTGTTCGCAGCTGCCGGCAGCCGTGACCTAGGACGGCGCCTGCCCCTGCCCTTGAGGCTGCCCGTCTGTGGCGGGGCAGATCGCCGCCTGCCCCCCGCCTCCTGCGCGCGGGTCTGCCGGGGCAGAGTGAGGCGGCCCCGCGCCTGGAACGCCGGCGAGAATGGGTCACTCTCCCGTAGTCGGAGGCCTTGGGCGCTCCGCTGCTGCTCAGCCGCTGGGAACTGCTGGGTGCTGATGGGTTAGGGAGGCATCGTCTGGCATGGAGTGGGGTGTCAGGGCTTTCTAGTTTCACCCTTAGCTTGGTGATCCTGTCCTGACCTTTGCAAAACGCCCCGAGCTAACTGCCTGTGAGTCAGCACAATCGAGAAAGCTCCCTACGTTTTGTACATAGTGAGAGAGGGGGAAGGTGTACAGCTGGCTGGTTTAACGTGCTCGTAAATTATTTTCACCGTACCTTTGGAGCCTTCTTTGCCCTAAGGATAGTTTAAATTTTGCATCATTTAGAGACATTACCATATGGCAGATTGGTCAAGAATTACAAGCTGATGTCATTGAGGATGGGCAATAAAATTCTGTGCGGGCGATGAATTTGCACATAGTAGTTTCAGCCAGATCTCTGTCTAATTATACTTGAATTAGTTACGGTGGAAAGTAAATTATTTTAACCTTTTGATGATTGGGTGTTGGTTTTTAAAGAGATGACGTTTTGAAAATGATATTAATATATGATATGGATAAATGATTTTTGTTTAACCAACCTTGTTATTAGGCAGTACCAAAAAAAAAAAAAAAAAAGGAAGGATAAATTTACTAATTCCCTCAATGTTTTAATCCAAAGGAAGCCTGGGGTGGAGTAGGCAAATAGGAGCTGCACCCAGAAGATTACACTAACGTAATAGGAAGTGTGCAAAGGAAAGATAGGGGAGGACTCAAGGGCTTGGTTCAATTCATTAAACATTTACTGAGCCCTAATTTGTGCCACACACATTCAGGAGACTACCACGATGAATGCAACATGGTTCTTCGCCTTCTGAAGTTCATACTTTTGGACATTTTTATGAAATGGACACAAGATAAAAATCACATTCAGAGTAGATTGAGAACAGAACTACCCTGTAAAATTCTTTAGTTGCATGTGTTAAGCCAGAGTAGGGCTTGTTTCTGCTACAATCAAATTTAAAGGCAAAAAAAAAAAAAAAAAAGATTCCTTCAGCAGATATTGATTACCTTCTAGATGCCAGGCACTGTCCTAGGTCCTGCCCCAGGAATTACAACAGTAGCAATGGAATCAGTCCCCAGGCTCCTGGAGCTCGCAGTTTAATAGGAGGAACAGGTAATATACAAACAAGTGAATATCTGCTGTACCAAGTGGTGATCAGTATTTTTAAGAACAATGAAGCCATGTAAGGAGATGGTACACTTTGCCATCAGGATCTTTCATTTTTCATTTCTCCTAGGTAGGCTCTCCCCTCAGGGGGTTGAGGTGATTGTGCCCCTTATATCCTCCAGTTTAAGACCAGTCAGAAAGAGTTATTTCCTGGCAACTCAAGAAAGGTCTCATTGGGCCTCTCTGGTTCCAGTGCTCATCCTTGAACCAGTAACTGGTTGGGAGAACACAGCGCTTGTGTTGGTACTGTTTTGCCACATCTTCCACTTCGGAGTCAGCGACGGAGACCTGCCGGAAGCAGGCTTGTCAAGAGGAAAAGTGCAATACTAGAACCAAAAGTGAAGGGAAGTAGATGGTGGGAGTCAAAACCTAACAGATGTCATTATGGCAGACTGGTGATTTTGCTATGAAATCACTGGAAAATATATGCATATATTAAATACTGATTCTCCTATTTCCATTTATTAAGATGCATTTGCACAAAAATGCTATAAAAGAAGAAATAACTTTTAAGTATCTTTTATTTTTTCTGTACCAGGTAATATTACTTACTACATCTTGACTGGAGTATAAGCTCCTTGACAAGAGGGGGGCTGCTTTATACTACTTTCAACCACTTATGGTAGCTGAGGTAACTCTCACATATCAATGATAATGATTAAAAGAAAGGAAAATATTTCCTCTAGCAAAATTTACAATATCATGTAATAATGCATTTTTACTCTGTTCATGACACATGCTGCTGGCTCTCTGGCATCCTTTATAGGGATCTGAAAAGTTTGACTCAAAGGGTAATAGAAGGAATTGGCACTGCCTCCTCCATGAAGGTGTTCCCCTTGGTGAAAAGTAATTGTGCCTTTGTTTTCATGTACACAGCAACACTGTTCATACCTTCATTTAGTGTGTGCTCTGCTGGGACACAAGAGCACAGGCCATGGAGTCAAATGGAATGAATTTGAATTCTAGCTTCACCATGTATTAAGTGTGCAGCGTTGGGCGAACCACTTAACTTCTCTGTGCTTCCGTTTCTTCCTCTGTAAGAGGGACTTAAGTGTTTGCCTCCTGGGCTTGCTGCCTTAGAATAGTGCCCAGCATAAAGTGTGTGATCTGTCATTTGTGTTTTTCTCTTTACTGGAGGATTTTATGATCGGACAGCTCTTCTTTGTGCCAGTTCTCTTGATGGTAAAGTGAGAAAGTTGTAATGATCTTCAAAATTCTTTCTAGCACTAACATACTTTCACTTCGAAGAGATAGTGGAAGTATGTCTTTATTCTCTAGTGGGTCGGCACATGTTTTCTATAGAGCAAGATAGTAACTGTGTTAGGCTTTGTGGGCCAGATGGTCTCTGATGCAGTTACACAACCCTGCCATTGCATGTTGTAAAAGTGGCTGTGGACATACATAAATGAATGAGCACATCTGTATTCCAATAAAACTTTATTTACAAAAACAGGGGGGGGGGGCGGGGTGGCAGATTTGGCCCAGATCAGCCCCTGCTCTACTAGATGAAAAGCTTATAAACAGGTGCTATCATATGTAGGTATACTTCATTTACTTTCCGTGTTACACCATCAATAAAAATGTGTTGACTTGAATTTAATTGACTATTTCTGAAGCTGTAGGAGTTTGCAACTTCCTTCCTGCTTCCCTCCCTCTCCTTTGTTTTTTTTCCCAAAGAATATTTACAACTTGAAGAAATTGGAACAAATGGTCCTTTCCTGGTTTTGCAGGGCTAGAAGATACCTTGGAGATTATTTTGTTCCAAACTATTATGCCAATTGAGACAGATTTCTGTGACCTGCTCTGAAACAAAGCCAACAACACTTTTCACGATTATTAAACTTCGTGTACTAACTTGGACAGTTAGCAATGAAGAAAAATGCTGAGCTTCATTTCCCCTGGTTTAGTAAAGAGGTATTGTTAGAGCTGTCTTTGTTAAAGTTTGGTTTTCAGTGGTGGATTCTGTGCCTTTGTGGGTGCACCCTAGAGTGGACTTTTAAAATGTTGCCTAACGTATACGTGAAAAACAAACATAAGCTTTAGTTTCATTTTAGGGTATGGATTAATGAATAACAAAAGGCCTGTGCTGTGTTCTTTTACTTAAAATGAAAAGAATAATTTGAAATGACTTTCAGGCACTGTGGCTGCTTTACCTGTTCATCCTGTAATAAGTAGTATAACTTCCTTTGAGGTTAATGCCATTGCTGTTTCCTCAACCTGATTTTAGATTTTATTAGGCCTGTTTGCTCACTTGCTCACAATTTCTCTTTTTGATGCCCCTATACCAGTGAACAAGAATCTGCTCATTTAGTCCCTTAAGCATGTTATGGTCACTGTATTTTAATGGATAACCACAGTGCACATATGGAATGTTACTTTCACAGGCATTGTGTCATTGCATACGTACAGATTAGGCACCTGTGGCCTTTGGACCCTAGATCTGAAGGCAGAACTTCAGTTTTCCTTCCAACAGGTTAAATCAGAAAATGTATGCGTTCATTTATTATCACTCCTATTATTTTGAATAGCTAACATTTATTAAATATTTATTCTAAGTGGTTTATATTTCATCCTCCCAGCAACCAAAAGAGGTAACTACTATTATGATCACCTTTTTACTGGAAATTGAGGCTTAGAGATTATGAAATTTGCCCAAGGTCATATGCGGGAGGTGGGATATAAACCCTTACCTTCAGAGCCCCCGCTCTTAACCACATCCCCTTTCATTCATTCAACAAATATATATTAGGCATCTCTTATGTAGCAAGCTCTGTAAAAGTATTTTGTAAAAAGTAAAGCCTTATCAAGATGTTAGTTATTTAATTCCTTCCTCATCTCTCGTTTCCTAATGGTTTAGAGGGGACGGTAGTACTATATTAGCCTCAGTCTCTATGTATAGGCTAAGAGCTTCTCAAGACTATGGACTGTATGCATTGTTATATCCCCAGTGTCCGGAATAGTGCCTGGGACAGAATAAGCACTTAATATCATTTTATGAATGAAAAAAAAAAAGCAAGTAAACCTCTTCCAAAATAGGTCTTGTATACCTCTATTATTTTTTTATTTACCTTTCAAGCATTTCTAAAAGATCACCAAACCCTAAGGTGTTAGGTTTTCATTACAGCAAAGATCAGGACCATAAAGTAAATGGTTTCAGCAATTCATGTCAGTAGTGACATCAATTACATAACCACTCCTCTCTTTTGCTTTTACTGTTCATTTTGACTCCATCCTAATTACCATCTTATTACCCTCCCTTCACCGTCTCTATTCTTAAAACTTCATTTCGTTACACACCTTGGACTGTGACATTTCCCCAGTGAATTACCTGCCCCCAAGTTATTTCAGATTTCTAGATGGAGGAAAATGGGGGCTCCTCTGTTCTGCCTTGCCCAGAGGGACATGAGTAGATGTCATGAGACAGCCCCCCTTAGCCAGTGGTAAACAGAGTATCTTGTTTACCAGGCTTTTTTTTGGCCATTGACTTTATCCTTTAATATGAACCCTCCATCTACAAATAAGAAATGGAATAAAAGAAATAAATGAAATGAGATGAAATTAATAAATGAAATCCAGATCATAAACATTTGAAACATGTGGTTTCTGTTTCCTTCAGTAGATGTATCGTGAATGGTATAAAAGAAAACATTATAATGCCAAAAACTATATAATTCATTAAAATGTCTTTGTATGATATCACTATTAAAACACTGGTTAGAGTAATAGTCACATCTGTTCTAGCAGTGGGAATTTGTAAAGAAACAAAGCTTCAATATAGACTAGTACGACTCCCAAAAACATTCTTTTCCTCTTAATCATGATCTTATAAAGGCTAAGTGGGCAGCCATGTTAAGTTTAGTTAATAGAGAAGTTAAGCTCTCCTAGCCAAGCCATGTTCTCCACATCTGTGATTGTTATCAGTGGCTGTAAACAAGTTGATTCTATATATATAGTCTGTTACTTGGCAAAAAATAAAAAATAAAGTTGCATCATTTAATTATTTTGAACCCAGAGTTGTGCCTCTATTCTCTTCTAAGCTTCATTCTTTCAGCATTGTGGTTTGACAAAGCCAAGTCAATTTTTTTCTTAATAAGCGTGTTAAAATAATTTATAGAATACTTATGATTTGTATGGGGGAATAAAATCTAGTTTCCTTAGATTTGAGCTTCTAGAGCTACTTTTTTTAACAAAGCATTTTTATTGCTACATATTAAAGCATAAATCCATTCAAATTGTACAAACAGTGGTATTTAATATAATCACAGTGTTATGCCTTTATCACGTCACTCATTTTTAGAGCATTTTCATTACAATAATAGTTTTAAAAACCTCATCACCTCTCAATCTTCTATGCTTCCCCTGCTGTACATATCTCCTATTCTGTTTCTCTCTCTAGTTTGTGTTTAAATTTTGTAAAAACAGTCTTATATATGCAATATCACTCATATACTTTATATGAGATTTTGAAATCTTCCACTCTCATGTTACATTTTTTTGTTTTCCTTCTAGCAATATACATGACCTTAGACTTACCCTTTGACCATTGTCATACCCCTGTAATAGCTCTGCTAATTACAAACTATGATGTGCTTTTACCTATTCTGCACATATTAACCCTCAGCTTTCCATTCACTACCTTCATTCTATTTTCTGGTGACCTATATTCTAATTATTAACTGTGTGAGTTTACACAATGTATTTAGTTCATAATAGTGCAGTCATACAGTATTTGTCTTTGTGTCTGGCTTGCTTCACTCAAGGTAATGTCCTCCAGGCTCATCCATATTGTCATATGTTTCATGACTTCATTTCTTCTTACCACTGCATAATACTCCATCCTATGTATACACCACAGTTTGTTTATCCATTCTTCAGATGATGGACACCTGGGTTGTTTCCAATTTCTGGCAATTTTGAATAACGCTGTTGTGAACTTCGGTGTGCAGTCTGTTTGTGTAACTGCTCTCAGTTCTGGGTATATACTGAGTAATGGTATTGCCAGACCATGTAGCAAGACTATATATTCAGTTTCCTTAGGAACTGTCAAACAGTCCTCCACAGGGGCAGTACCATTCTTCATTCCCACCAATAGTGAATAAGTATTCCTGTCTCTCCATATCCTCTTCAACACTTAAGGTTTTCTGACTTTTTAATAGTGGTCAGTCTAATAGGTGTGAAATGATATCTCATTGTAGTTTTGATTTACATTTCCCTAGTTGCTAGTGATGTTGAACATTTTTTCATGTGTTTCTTTGCCATTTGTATTTCTTTGGACAATTGTCTTTTCAAGTCTTTTGCCCATTTTTTCATTGGGTAGTTTGTCTTTTTATTGTTGAGTTATATGATCTCTTTGTATATCATGGATATTAAACCCTTATCGGATATGTGGTTGCCAGATACTTTCTCCCATTGAGTTTCTCCCATTTTCATCCTTTTGACAAAATCCCTTGAGGTGCAGAAGTGTTTAATTTTGAGGAGGTTCCATGTGTCTATTTTCCCTTTGTTGCTCGTGCTTTGGGTGTAAGGTTTAAGAAACTACTGTCTACCACAAGATCTTGAAGATAATTTCCTACATTTTCTTCTAGGAGTTTTATGGTTGTTGCTTTTATATTTAGGTCTTTGATCCATTTTGAGTTAATTTTTGTGTAAGGTGTGCAAGAGAGGTCTCCTTTCTTTATTTTGGATATGGATATCCAGTTCTCCCAGCATCATTTGTTTACTAGGCTCTTCTGGCCCAGCTGGGAAGCCTTGACAACCTTGTCAAAAATCACTTGACTGTAGATGTGAGGGTCTATTTCTGAATTTTTGATATGGTTCCATTGGTCAATGTGTCTGACTTTATGCCAGTTACGTGCTGTTTTTACCACTATAGGTAAGTAACATGATTTGAAGTCAAGAAGTGAGAGTCCCCCAGCTTCATTCTTTAAGATCTTTTTGGCTATTTGGTGCCCCTTACCCTTCCAAATAAATTTGATAATTGCTCTTTCCATTTCTGTAAAAAAGGTTGTTGGGGTTTTTATTGGGATTGCATTGAATCTGTAAGTCAGTTTGGGTAGAATTGACATTTTAATGAAATTTAGTCTTCCAGTCCATTAACATGGGATGTCCTTCCATTTACTTAAGTCTTCTTAGTTTACTTTTAGCAATGTTTTGTAGTTTTCTTAATGTAAGTTTTTATGTCCTTGGTTAACTTTATTCCTAAATATTTGATTGTTTTAGTTGCTATTATAAATGGTATTTTTTTTCTGGTTTCCTCCTCAGATTGCACATCATTAATCTTGCATCCTGCCACTTTGCTGAACTCATCTCTTATTTCTTTTTGCTTTGTTGTAGATTTTTCAGGTTTTTCTACATATAGAATCATATCATCATTGAATAGTGCAAATTTTACTTCTTCCTTTCCTACTTGGGTGCCTTTTATTTCTTTATCTAGCCTCATTGCTCTAGTAAGAACTTCTAGCACAATAATGAATAACAGTGATGACAGTGGGCATCTTTGCCTGGCTCCTGATCTTATCGGGAATGCTTTAGTCTTTCACTATTGAGTACAATGCTAGCTGTAGGATTTTCTTATATGCACTTTTCCATATTGAGAAAGCTTCCTTATATTCCTATATTTTGGAGTGCTTTTATAAGAAAGGATGCTGTATTTTGTCAAATGCCTTTTCTTCAATTTATCAATGTGGTTTATTACACTAATTGATTTTCTTGTGCCAAACCACTCTTGCATACCTGGGATAAAACTCACTTGATCGAGGTGTATTTTGAATTTGGTTTGCAGATATTCTGTTGGGGATCTTTGCATCTATATTCATAGGGATATTGGTTTGTAATTTTCTTTTTCCATTGTATCTTTATCTGGTGTTGGTATTAGCGTGATGTTCGCTTCATAGAATGAGTTTGCTAGTGTTCTTTCCTGTTCAATTTTTTTGGAAGAGCTTGATCAAGATTGGTATTAGATTGTTGTTGAATGATTGGTAGAATTCATCTGTTAAACCTTCTGGTCCTGGGTTTTTCATCCTTGGGAGGTTTTTGATGACTGTTTCAATCTCTTCACTTGTTACTGGTTTCTGGAAGTCTTCTATTTCTTTTAGGGTCAGTGTAGGTGGTTCATGTGTTTCTAGGAATTTGTTCATCTCATCTACATTGTCTAGCTTTGGCATACAGTTGTTCATGGTATTCTCTTAGGAACTCATATTTCTCTGGGATCATTTGTAATGTGTCTGTCCCCCCTCCCCCCCCCCCCCCATTTCTGATTTTATTTATCTGTGTCTCCTGTTTTTTTCTGTCAGTCTAGCTAAGGGTTTGTCAATTTTGTTGATCTTCTCATAGAAATGATTTTTGGTTTTGTTGGTTCTCTCTATTGTTGTTCTCAATTTCATTTAATTCTTCTCTGATCTTTACTATTTCCTTCAGCTTGGTTTGGGATTAGTTTACTGTTCTTTTTCTAGTTCCTCCAGATGTGCAGTTAGATCTTTAATTTTAGCTCTTTCCTCAGTTGTAAGCATCGAGGGCTGTAAATTTCCCTCTCAGCACTGCTTTTGTGGTGTTTTTGATATGTTGTGTTCTCATTTTCATTTGTCTCAAGAAATTTGCTGAATTATCTTGCAATTTCTTCTTTGACTCACTGATTATTTAAAAGTGGGTGGTTTAATCTCTATATATTTATTAATTTTCCTTTTCTATTCATTATTGTTTTCCAACTTTATTCTGTTATGATCAGAGAAAGTGTTTTGTATAATTTTAAAATTTATTTAGTCTTGTCTTGTGACCCAGTATATGTTCTATCCTGGAGAAGTATCCATGAGCTCTTGAAAAGAATGTATATGCTGCTGTTTCGGAGTACAATGCTCTATAGATGTCTGTTATCTTTAGTTCATTTATCATATTATTCAAGCTCTTTGTTCCTTTATCCCCTAATCAGATGTTCTATCCAATACTGAGAGTGGCATATTGAAGTCTCTAACTATTATTCTGGAGACATCTATTTCTCCTTTCAGTTTTGCCAGTGTGTACCTCATGTATCTTGGCGCACTTAGGTTAGGTGCATAAATATTTAGTATAGTTATTTCTTCTAGGTGAATTGTCCTTTTTATTAATATATAATGACCTTCTTCATTTAAAATCTTTTTTGTCCAATATTTGGTATCATTATTCCAGCTCTGTTTTGATTATTGTTTGCATGGAATATCTTTTTCCAACCTTTCACTTTTAACCTGGTTGTGTCCTTATGTCTAAGGTGGGTCTCTTGTAGACAGCATATAAATTGCTCATATTTTTAAATGCATCCTATCAGTCTTTATCTTTTGATTGGGAAGATCAAGCCATTGGCATTCAATGTTATTACTTTAAAGGCATTGCTTACTACATCCATTTTGTCCTTTGGCTTTCTGTTTTCATGTCTTACTATTGTCTGTCTTTTTGCCATTTAATTTACCCTTCTTAATAATCTTCATTTCTGCACTCTTCTCCAAGTCTCTTGCCCTTGTTTTTTCCTTCAGGCTGTGGCAATCCCCTTCGTATCTCTATCAGTTTTTGTTGCCATGACTTTGAACTTACTTTCGTTTTTGAAGGACAGATTTGCTGGATACAGAATTCTTGGCTGGCAGTTTTTTTCTTTCAGTACCTTAAATACATCATACCACTTCATCTTACTTCCAGAGTTTCTGATGAGAGATTGGCAGTTAATCTTATTGAGGCTCCTTTGTATGTGCTTCTCTCTTTTTTCATTCTAAATAATAGGTGTCTCAGTGTAGGTCTATTCAGATTTATTCTGTTTGGGTGTGTTGTCCTTCTTGGATATTGATACTTATGTCTTTCATAAGAGTAGGGAAGTTTTTGGTAATTATTTCCTCAAATACTCTTTCTGCCCCTTTTCATTCTCTTCTCCTTCTGAGACACTGATAACACATATGTATGTGCATTTTGCATTGTCATTCAATTCCCTGAGACCCTGTTCCATTTTTTCCATTCTCTTATCTTTTATAGTTTGGATGTTCTGTCTTTGAAATCACTACTTCTGTCTTTGAGCCATTCAGATCTGCTCTTAGGTGCCTCTAATGTATTTTTAATCTTATCCATCATGCCTTTCATTCCCATAAGTTCTGTTAAGTAACTTTTCTTTGCAGGCTTTCAGACTGTTCTTTATGCTCACCCAGTGTCTTAATATCCCTTATCTCTTTAGTAATATTTTATTTCAGTTCTTTGAATTGATTTAGGAGAGTCATGTGATTATTGTTGATTGATTGTCTTAAATCCTGTGTCTCTTCAGGATATTTGTTTTGTTCCTTTTTTTCCAGTTTCCTAGTGTAGCTTATAAGTTTCTACTGATGTCTAGGCATCTGAATGTGTTGGTGAATTTACTCTCATGTCCAATTTCTCTTGCCTATTGTCCTTTTTTTTTTTTTTTTTGATACAACTCTTCTTTGTATTTGGTTCAACTTTTTCTAAGTCTTTAAAATTTCCCAGCTTAAGTTATCAAAATTGGATCAGGGACCCACTAATGGGGTACAGATATTCTCCCAGGGTTCAGGTTAAAAGCAGTTTTCTCCATGCAATTTTGAGACTGGCCAGCAGATGGCACTCGTTGGTATGCCTTTCCTCAGAGGTGTTTCTTTCAGTCTCCACTTTCCTGTGTTTTGGTCTGGCCAGAGCCAAGTTTTAATTGGCTCCCTTGGCCAAATTCACTGGTGAGAAGCCCCCACCCCACCCCCCATCTTCCCCTCCCTTTTCCCTTGTAACAGCAGACAGGGAGTAGACATCTGTTTCCCTCTTAGTTGGCTGCAGTGAGCCAAGAATTTTCTCCATGTCTAATATCTTGGGGGTGGGGGGTGGGAGCCCTTCCCAGCTGCCACAGGGGTTTGGTTACTCACGTTTGTTGTTTCAGGTTCTTTGCCTCTCTGTCTCTCACCCTCCTGGGAGTTGCGTGGCACTGTCCTTGTGTGCTGACCACCATAGCAGGTCCCTTGGACAAGTTTTGGCCCTTTCTCCGTTGTTTGTGTGCAAAAGTTGAGCCCTGCCTGCCTACTCCTACACCATCTTCCCAGAACTCCTAGTGCTACTGTTTTACTTAATGTAGCAGTAGCCTTGAAAATACCAAGTATCATTTTGTTCCTATTTATATAAAACTATACCTAGGGCATACATAATAATACATTTTTTATTTAGACTTTCAAAAATATTTTTAGATACAAAATACTTTATAGCTCACTTTAAGTTTAATATTTTTGATCTGTATAGTTATTTTGATGGTCCAAAAATTATTATAATATTATGTAAATTGTATTTTTGGAGTTGCAGAGCTCCTTTTCATCTTTAATGATTTCTTTTGGTGATTTGGATGTTTTATTTATGTATTATTTTAATATCTGAACAGTGTGTGGGTTTCAACAGACCATGAAGAAATTGAGAATGTGGCCAAACAGTTTGGTGCACAAGTTCATCGAAGGAGTTCTGAAGTTTCAAAAGACAGCTCTACCTCATTAGATGCCATCACAGAATTTCTTAGTTATCACAATGGTATGAGTTTGATTAATAGTTTATTCAATATTTTATGTAATTTCCAACTTGTTTATCATCACACAAGACTTTTTTTTAACATTTTGGATTTAAGATCTTAATATTACGTGCTTGCTAAGAGCCTTATTTTAATGTCCTTTTCGTTTCTTTTTGTCTTCTTAAGAGGTTGATATTGTAGGAAATATTCAAGCTACTTCTCCATGTTTACACCCTACCGACCTTCAAAAAGTTGCAGAAATGATTCGTGAAGAAGGATATGATTCTGTTTTCTCTGTTGTGAGACGCCATCAGTTTCGATGGAGTGAAATTCAGAAAGGAGGTAAATAGGAAGCATCCACTAAAGATCTCTGAAGGACCTTGAGAATGAAATTGTGGAATTGCTTTCCTAAATTTGTAATTCCTTACATAAAAAGGGTTCCACAGAGTTTAGTAGGAGCCTGACTTCTAGCCAGATAAGCTAGAAATATATAATAAAGAACAGTATTACTAAATAGTTTAATGTAACATACGTGGGGAAAGGCAGTGTGAAAACTGTTAGGTACACTGACATTTGTTGAATATAGGATAGTTGGCCTGATTGGTTCTATCATGTGTGATTTGAAGGCCATATTAAGGAAGATGAAATGAAACTGGAGAATGTAGAAGGAAGACTGAGTGAAATAATCAAGGGATTATTGAAAATAACTTTTCAATCTCTAAATGTGAATATCAAAACCAATAAAATATATTGATGAGTGCATTTACTGATTTATTTTATTCAGTAAACATTTATTGTCTTCTCTGTGCCAGGTTCTCTGTTAAGTCATATGTATACGATTTTGAACATATTCACCCAATCTCATGAATTTAAAAATAAGATCTAGGGCAGGATCTTTTAAGGCTTAAAAAATGGATTTTAGAAGCAAATAAAGGAAGCCCAGTGTTAAACCAAATATTGAGCTTTATGCTATGTGATTAAAAGTGAATAGGTCCAAGAAATCTCTAGATTAAATAGATAACAGACCCATAAATGAAAAATCTATAAATATTTTTTAGTAAAGCTAGAAACGCTTGAAGAAATATCCTATAAAAGTTAAGCATGAATCTTAGGGACAGTAACTTTACCTTTTCATATGATATATTCCCTTGGAACCACTGTCAAACAGAATGCTATTTATGGACAATGGTTCTGAGTCCATGGTATTTCTTATGATTCTATTCTTGTATTCTTTGTTTATAAAGTCATTCCTGCTGGCAGTGCTAGTGGATTAATTAGTAATTTTTAAGTTATTCCATTTTATTTTTTATAACTTTCATATTCTTTTTGTAGTCATTACTCTAGAGCTGCACTGTCCAATGTGGTAGCACTAGCACTGTTAGCACTTGAAATGTAGCTAGTCTAAGTTGAGATGAGCTGTAAGTATAAAGTACATATTGGATTTTTAAGCTATAATATGAAAAAAGGATGTAAAATATTTCAGTAGTTTTCATATTTATTACATGTTGATAATATTTTAGGTATATTGGGTTAAAGAAAATATATTAATTTAATCCATTTATCTTTACTATTTTTAAGGTAGCCATTAGAAAATGTAAAATTACATGTATGGCTCACATTATATTTCTGTTGGACAGCACAGTTCTAGCAATTATATTATGCACCCTTAACTTGTTAGAGTTTACCTTGAATTAGTGTTTTACAACTTCACAAATAAGGAGGAACCTTATAAGAGTATAGTCTTATTTAATCCCTACCTTTTGTACTATCATGTAATCATTTCTACATACTTTTCATTGTTATATTTCCTTCAAATAGTTGGTAGTGTTTTAGAAATTATTTTTAAATAGTTATTTATCTTTACCTATTTATCCTTTCTATTGTTCTTCATTCCTTACATGGCAATACGTGTTTCCATCTTTTGCATCTTTTGGTTCCAAATTCTGTCAGCTTTTCTTTGTCTAAAAATGTCTGTAAAATTCATCTTTATTTAGGAAGGGTATTTTCAATGAGTATAAAATTCTAGATTGACTTTTTTTTTTCCTTTCAGCATTTTAAGATTGCATCTTTAAGATGTTATCCTATTACTTTCTGCCATCCAGTTTCCTGTAAGAAACCAGCTGGTATCTTGCTGTTGTTCCCTGAATGTAATGGGTCATTTTTGCCTCAGGCTGCTTTTAAGATTGTCTTTTTTCTTTGGTTCTCCATAGTTTGACTGTGATATGTATGGCTGTGGTTTCCTTTGTGTTTAGCCTGCCTGAGGTTCTCTGAGCTTCCTGTGTCTGTGGGTTGATATTTGCCATCAGTTTTCCCAAATTCTCAGCCATTATATCTTCAAATGTTTCTTCTGCCATATTTTCTTTCTCCTTTCTTTCTGAGACTCTAATTAAATGGATATTAGACAATGTTATGGTTTCCCACGTCTCTTACAATTGTTCTGATTTTTTTCATTTTTTAATTTCTTTATTTTTTCTCTTCATTTTGGGTAATTTCTATTGACTCGTCTTTAGTCATATTTTCGACTTGTTCAGTGCATTATAAAAACCTATTCAGTGAATTATTAATTTCAGATACTGTGGTTTTTCTTTAAATTCTAGAATGTCCATTTGGGTTTTTTGTTTTAAGAGACACCGTTCTCTGTTGAAATACTCCATCTTTTCATCCATTTTGAAAAATCTTTCCCTCTAATTTAAGTATTTATAATAGTTATTTGAAAGGCATTGGTTACAAATTCCAGCATTTGGGTCATTTTCATTTCTGTCTCTATGATTGTTTTTCTCTTGATTCTTGGTCACATACTTCTGCTTCTTTACATGTCTCATAATATTTTATGATAAGCCTGATTTGGAGAATGGAGTATGTATTGCTTTCCTCCAGAGAGGGCACAGTCTTTCCTATATGAAGCTGCTAGGACAAGAGTTGGGTGGGTTGAAACTTTAGTACATTTCAGTTCACCTCCCAATACAGGTGTCTTGTCAGATCTATCTTGTATGTATTGCTGACCCCTCCTGCTTACAGGACTTAGGGATCTAAGTCCCACGATACTATAAAAATCTTTCGCTCCCTTCCCACCCCATTCCCCAGCTTCCTATATCACAGCACACTCAGCAAAAACCTGGTGGGGCAATTCATTGGGTGGGAAAAAGTGGCTGTGTGTTTGGGGTTTCTACAGATGTCCACGAGGCCTTTAAAAGCACTCTGGTTTCTCCTTACTCCTTCTCCATATCCCTCTGTTTGAGATCTGCCAAGCTTGATCTTGCCCTTGTTCCTTGGACATGTTCAGGGAAGAAAGGAAGAAAGCAGCCGTTGATCTTGAGCACCTAGAAAGCGATTGTCCCTCTCTTTCCTTTTCTTCAGAGCATACATTGAGTTCTCTAGTTTTTGTTTTTTGCCTCTTTCAACCCCTAAATTGTAAACAACATGCAAGTAGAGACCTTAAAGATCATGTTCACTGCTGTGTCATGTTCACTGCTCTATGTCTAGTTTCTATTCAATGTCTGTACTGACTGTTTTTCCTAGATTATATCAAACACTGGAATTGAGCAGAATATGGTTTACTTAAAGGAGTAAAACAAATTATTCTAGAAGCCTTTACACACAGAAGGGACAGCCAAGGGTGAAGAAAGAGCTGAAGAACCACCAGCTATTACATACACACACTTGCATGCACACCCATACACATCAATTTTGGAAAAATTTAGTGAAAAGGCAAAAGAATCCCTATGTACTAACAGTAAGGGCTTTACTTATGACATCATATTATAAGCATTAATGTTGAAATTGCCAAGCCTTCATTATCAAGAGTAATTTAGTAATTGTTAGTATTTTTTAACTACTTATAAGAATGTATAATACATATATAAACATTTCCATCAGTATAAAATTTTTAATAATTTAATGGGGAAATCTTTAGTTTTCTGGAATAATTCCATGAAAGTAATTTCTCAGCTACAATAGATAAATAACATGTGTACTATATTTCTACCAGAAGCCAATGATGAGAAATAGATTAAAGTGCTCAAATATTGAATATAGGTAATTTAAGACAAGTTCAATTAATTTTAAGCTATTCTAAGTTTGCCTTGATGTCCTCTCAATGTATTATATTTGGAAAATTTGTATAAGTTTTAGTTATACAGAATTCTTTTATAAAATACTTTCTTTTTCTATGCTTAATTATTGGAAGGCAAAGATAAATCACCAGAATTATTTGGGATTTTGTTTAAGTCCTTTTATTGTCCTAGTTTCCCAGGGCTGCTGTAACAGAGTACCATAGACCAGTTGGCTTAAACAGTAGAAATTTAACAACTCTTGTTCTGGAGGCTAGAAGTACAAAATCAAGATGTCAGCAGGCCCATGCTTCATCTGAAGTCTGTAGGTTTCTGGTGGTGGCCTGTCATCAGTCTCTACCTCAGTCACTTACCATCTCGCTCACTCGCTCTCTGCATCAGCCATCTTTTCTCTGTCAAAATTCCCTCCTTATAGACACCCTACTCATAGTGGATTAGGGCCCTCCCTAATTAGGACATGAGCATTTCTTTTAGGGGCACACAGATAATCCATAGCAGTTATTTATCTTGATACAGAAATATCCTACATTCTAAGTTCATTTGTATTTGCCTTTTTTAAAAGTTACTAAATGAGCACTAACTAAAGCAATATGGACTTACAGTAGTTTGTTGCTTTCAGTTCGTGAAGTGACTGAGCCTCTGAATTTGAATCCTGCTAAGCGGCCTCGTCGACAAGATTGGGATGGAGAATTATATGAAAATGGCTCGTTTTATTTTGCCAAAAGACATTTGGTAGAGATGGGTTACTTACAGGTTTGTGCCTTTGTTTTGCAAAAACCCTTTACACGCTTTTATATGTATACTTAGAGTTCTAGAAAGAAGTATGGCATAGTTCATAAAGGAAAATAACCTCTAGGGGAAGGGCGGTAGCTGATAAGATTTATCATGTGAGCCATGTGCTCTGCAGGCATGCCCCAGAAGTGATCTTTGGAATCCTTTTATTGAATATGCAAGGAATTTTGCTATACCGTATCACTGAGGGAAAAAATGATCCCAGTGCTTTATATCCTACATGTGTCCTAATGTTCATATTATTCCATTCAAAATGATATATAATATATGTTTGTGTTACTGTTAGGTTTTGGTTATACAGTTGAATAACTTCTTTTTGCTTTAAAAAGAGTGAAAAAAACCAATGTAGTAGAGGTGAAAGAACCATTTTAGAAATCAGGAAAACCAGATTCTAGTTCCAACTGTGTAACCTTGAATGTATTATTTTATCTGCTCTGAGTCTCATTGCCCTTCTTTAGAATAAGGGGTTGAAGGTCTCTGTCATCTTTAGAAAGCTATGAATATCTACATAGCTGTATTATATAGTATTTAATTTTTATTGTAACCATTACTTCTTCAGCACTTAACTAGTGCCATGGTTATCTCTCAAGTAATGTGCATAGCAACTTGAGGAAGTAGTCCTTTCTATCCTAATTTTACAAAGAAGGGATTTGGAGCTCTGAAAAGTAAAGTAATTGGCTTAAGACAATAACAGTTGTTAAATGATAGTTAGGATTTAGATTCAGGTCCTTATGTTACTCAAAAAATAGCATTAAAATTTTTACCCAAAAAAAAAACCCAATAGCAACGTAAAAACCTCCACACTCTGTAGTAAAAATTCTAATGTGACTCATGTTCTGGGGGAAAGGAGGGAAAAATATTTTTTTCAGCCTTCTGGTCAGGGTATAGGTAAACTTTAAACTAGCTGTTTAGTCAAATTTGAGTGTCAGAGAAAATTATTTTTGACACATACAAATGCCTCCCTCCCCAAGCCCTTCTCTAAGGGGGGCTGTGGTCTAACCCTTTCCTGAAGTGTGACTCTGGTCGTAACAAGATTTGTGAAAAAACTGGTCACTTTGAAGCACGGTCTTTTCCAGTAACTCATCTGGTCTTTCAGATGGTTACTATCACAGGACAGCCTCCCTGCCCCGTGTTGCAGGGCCCTGAGACTGCCCCTGCCTTTGCCCACATGTGACCCTGATAACGGTTGTTCACTCCCACCTGTAGTTCCGGGATCCAAAACCGTTCTTACAGCAGATGCTGCCCTTACTTTCCCTCACCTGCCTGGCCTCTTGGGCAGCTGCAGATCAGACAGAAGTTCCAGAAACCCTTATACCACTCTTGGATGATGGTAGGAGAAACTGCCAGAAAAAAGGGGACATGGATTTTCAGGAAGCTCCTTGTAGTCAGAGTACTGGAGGATGGGTATTTCTGCTTTTTTCAGTCTTAGAATAAATGAAAATTGGGACCTTCCGCAGTATACATGGAATTTGAAAATTTTTACTGTTCTTGTTTTGTAGTTTGAATATATGGAAAGAAAAAACTTTACCCTCCCCCAAAAATCAAATGATGTATGTCTCTGGTTTTACTGGGCTATCTGTTTTTCTTAATACTGTCGAAATGAATATAACATTCTGTATTATAATGAACTCTTTGATGTGTGTGAATGAATGTAAAAAGCAGTACTCATGACACTTATACTACCTTCAGGGTGGAAAAATGGCATACTATGAAATGCGAGCAGAGCACAGTGTGGACATTGATGTGGATATTGATTGGCCTATTGCAGAACAGAGAGTCTTAAGGTAAAAAGAAACACTGGAAAGCCTTTAAACTAGAGCCTAGTATATTATTTTAGTCTATATGCTTAATTGTACTTCTAGATACTAATTTCTGATACTCCAAAAATCTTGGATCTTCATAAGTAGTTTGCTCATGCGGGGAGGACATATATATAAAATATATATAAAATATACCTTTAGATGGCTTAGTCAGTAATCCAAGAAACACATGGTTTGGTTAGACACACTACTTATAGTCTTGCACTGTAGGTTAAAGTGCATATGTGAAGTAAATTTAGAGGGGTGTTGCTTGATATTTGAAGCTACAGTGGGCTATTACTGGTAGTAGACAAATGAGGAGAGATGAGTATTGCACTTGTATTGAAAGGTCTTTTTGGGTTTCTTTTAGATACGGCTATTTTGGCAAAGAGAAGCTTAAGGAGATAAAACTTTTGGTTTGCAATATTGATGGATGTCTCACCAATGGCCACATTTATATATCAGGAGACCAGAAAGAAATGATATCTTATGATGTAAGAGATGCTATTGGGATAAGCTTATTAAAGAAAAATGGTATTGAGGTATGTGCCTGCGGAACGTAGCAATATTCTGTGTATGAGATTTTGAGTCAGAATCAAATAACGTGAGAGGGAAATAAGAGGTTTGAATTTCTAATATCATATATTAAAATATCTGGAATTTAGTCTGCAAATGCCTAGAACATTATCATACTATTTTCTATTAGATGAATAAAATTGGAATTTGTCAGTCAACAAATAGTATTTCCTCTTTAATCAATAAGTATAAGCATTATTATACATAGGAACTATCTAGTATTTCCCATGGGATCTTGCAACAAGAAAGGTTTTATAGATAATAGACGTCAGTATTTAGAAAAAGGCAAACATCTTGTGGATTTAATAATTGTAGTTTATTCTTAGGATTGAAAATTTTAACTCAGAATAGCTCAATGTTTAAGTATATTTTCAAAAATGAAGGCTAAGGTGACTTCTTATAATTCACTAAACATTTTAAATATGCTGATAAGTAGCACAAGAGACAATTTAAAATCTTTTCAATGGATATATTGCCTTATAGGAGTATCTTGGGTTAATATCAGACAATGTATGTTGTATTTTTTACCTGTAGATAGAATCTTTTTCACTGCAGGAAGCAGTGTCTTTTGCCTTTATTGGACTATTAGAAAGAAAACGTTTTAAAGTTGTATCATTTTTAATTGGCAATTATTTTCTTTAACTGGTCCTTGAGAAGGTCAAAGAAGTACTCCTTGATGATTTACACCTTTATGCTGTAAATCCTTGACAAGATTTTATTTTATTTTGAAAGATTTCTGGTTTCCTTTAGTTTTCATTTTCCCCTTATTATTTTAAAAGGTAAGGTTCATCTCAGAAAGAGCCTGTTCAAAGCAGACACTCTCTTCCTTAAAACTGGATTGCAAAATGGAAGTCAGTGTATCAGACAAGCCAGCAGTCGTAGATGAATGGAGAAAAGAAATGGGCCTGTGCTGGAAGGAAGTGGCATACCTTGGTGAGTATCTTTTTTTTTTCCAGCCATGATAAAATAGACTAGGATTTTTTAAAATAGATATATAAAAATGAAAATATCCAAGATTAGCATGATTGTAGGGAAATAGGAACTCTCTTCTGCTGATGAGAGTATTAATTTGGGACAGGCTTCCCGGAGGTTAGCTTAGTATTTATGAAATGTGGCCTAGTAGAATGAGTAGGGGCACATGCTATGGAATCAGACTGCAGCACTTACTAGCCAATTTCAGTAAATTAAGCTTTTGTGTCCTCCTTTTTAAACTGGAGATGTTGAGAGACCCTATACTTATAGGATTATTATAGGGATTAAATGAGATAATCTGGGTAAAGCACTTAGAATTTCCAGTATATAGGAAGTATACTATGAATATTTTTTGCCTTTATAAATGTACATACTTTTGAACCCCAGTTTCTAACTCCAGGAAAGAAACTAGTGGGGGAGAAAAGAACTAACCTAAATGTCCTGCAAAATAGAATATCCATAAAATAGAATGTTATGCAACCATTACAGAACAATGCTGTAATATATATTTACTGGCATGGTCAGGCATCTAAGTATGTTTTTTACTTAAATTTATTTCTCAGGTGCCTACTATATACAGGCATGAAACTGCTTGCTGGACTTACTGTTTAAGAGCTTCCAGCCTAGTGGTATTAACATTTTGAATATTAAATGAATAATGACAAGTTATTAAAATATATAAGTACTGTAAATTATGTATGAGACAAATACTTAAAAAGGTAATACTGGCCTCAGAAAAAGACGCAAACAAATGCTAAGTGATCTGGTGACTTCCAGAGCAGCCTCTGAAGCACATGTGGAGACTCAGTGGAGACAGAATACTATACAATGTTTGATAGATGATCCAGGTTTTGTAAAAAGAAAACAGTTTCAGTGAAACATATAAACAAATTTCAGCCCAACTTATTTATTATCTCTGAATTCATAAGCTAGCTTCTCTAAGCCTCAATTTCCTATTAATAATTTTTTAAAAAACCCAACATTATAATTCCAATGGTAACATTTATAAATGAAGATAATGTTAAGTGTTTAACATAGTACCTTCATATAGTCATAATGATATCATTTATATAGGTAAAACTCTAGAATTATAAATGTCAAAATGTGATTATTCATAAGTAGTGATAATTAGGATGATTTTTATTTATTTATTTTTTGGCTTTTCTTTATTTAAATGTTTCTACCAAGAATATGCATTACTTAGATAAGAAAACTATAAAACATAGAAGGTAGAAAATCAAGAAAGTAGAGAATAAACTCCCAAGATTTAATTTGAAAATCAGAGCTGTGCTTTGTATTAGACACAAGTGTATTCTGTAAAAATATTGACACTTTTCTAAGAAAAAAAAAACTTAATTTGGGGACCGACTTTCATTTTCACCATCTTTCAGTGAAGATCACTCAAATTTCAATAGTAGTTAATAATAAAAGAAAAAACTCTAATAGATAAATATAGAAGAATTTTAAATCAAATAAGCTCTTCTTAACCATCATTTTATTTGTGGTATTTGGTCTAAGGTATAGTGATAGTAATATGCAGAATGGTAAACCTAAGATACTGAGAGCGTCTAAAATTCACCTTATATTAAAGAAAGACAGAAAGGAGAAAAGGAAAGGTGGGAGAGAAAGGAATTATGTCAGTTATGTCAGTATGATTTCAGTATTTTGATTCTTTAAAAATGGTAATTTTTTCAACAAATAAGTCACATAAAAATCAGAAGAAATTATGAAAGAGTAAAAGAGACTTAAATGTATCAATGAAATGCAAAGTATGGGCCTTTTTTGGCTTCTGATTCAAATAAATCGACCATAAAAAACAATTTAGGGATAGCTGGGGATATTTGAACATGTACTAGGTTATTAGATGATATTAAGGAATCATTGCTGATTTTGTAAGTTTAAAATCTGTTAGACATACAGAAGAATTTGGGGGTAAAATATGATCCTTGGCAATTCTTTTTTTCTCTCTCTTTCCCCCACAAAATTAGAGTGGGGGCAGCAGAGAAAAATATTGATAAATGATCAAAAACATTGATAATTATTCAGTATGAATTTAGGGTTCTTGCATATGTTTGAATTTTTCCTTAATGAAAAATTTCAACAATTTGTTATTTATGTATAAAATTGCTAATGACTATAATCTGCATGGCAAACAGAAAGTATACTCCTGTCTTCTCTAACAGATAAGAACTTATTTTGAATTGCTTAGGAAAAACTCTAGACCTTAAGTTAAAACACTTTATATACTTTATTTTTGCTGCTTCTAATCTTTGGTATTCATATAAGCAGTGCCTTAGGTCTTACTGAGTTACTGGATTTATTTAATGAGTGGTGTTAGCATTATTTTTTTCAGAAAGAATTTTCTTTGTCTTTTTAAATGTTTAATCAGTCTTTATCTTACTTTAAGGCAATGAAGTCTCTGATGAAGAATGTTTGAAGAAAGTGGGCTTAAGTGGTGTTCCTGCCGATGCCTGTTCCACTGCCCAAAAGGCTGTTGGATATATTTGCAGGTGCAGCGGTGGCCGTGGGGCCATCCGAGAGTTTGCAGAACACATTTTCCTACTAATGGAAAAGGTTAATAACTCATGCCAAAAATAGAAATTAGTATGATGTTGGGAAAGAACATATACAGGCTTCTTCAGCCGCTTTGCTTTTATTTTTAAGTATAATTCCATGTGGTAATGTTACAGAGGGTATGATTTGATTTGTGATATATCTTAATATCTTTTAAAAAAAATCTTTGCAAATCATCATTCCAAAACCTTCTGTGAAATAATTGTGCTCTACTTTTCTCTATATGCAAGATAGAAATTGATTATAGTCTTTCTCAGATTTTTAGTAAATGCAAGTAAGAACATCATCAAAATTGACTTTGTATTGTACCCTGTAAAATTGTGTGTTTGTGTGCTTTTAATGATGCTTGGGTTTTATTTATTTGGGGACAGTGTGTCTGGTAATACATGCCCTTCAATCAGTTAATAAAATTACATTTCACAAATTTGATGAAAACTGCCTGGTTACTATAAAAGATATTTATAAAACATTACCTCATTCCTTTAATACACTGACTTTTGCAATCAAAGTGAGAAACAAACCACTGGATGGCTGGTGTAAAATGTCTTATTGTGCTTTATTGATATATAAGTATAGCACATATATACTAACACAGGTACCTGAATAAATTCACATATTGTGACAGTTTCATTGATTCAGAGAAGGCAGAGTGAGTCATTTGCAGTTACCAGATTTGTATGCTGAATTTGTCTTTCATCACAATTTTATAACTGATACCTGGTTGGACTCCAAGAATGGGGTCTTATAAATGTGGGTACATACCAGCAAAACACATTTCCTATGGTTAAGTGACATCTATGAATACTACAAAAAGAACCCATGTAAAAATCTGGCAAAAAGCAAGCCATTAGGCCAAGCGACACTGGAAGATGTTTTTCTCTGTCGGGGCTTGTTGGATTTGTATAGTTTCGAGTCTATGCCTATAGGCCAGACATAAGTTTAAAGAAAAGGACCGTCCTCTACCCTAATTTGCTTTATTCTTTGTCCTGGGTTTACCGCCTTCTCTCTGGTTTTTCCACTGCCCACTTCATTTTCTCCTATCCCCTTCCCCATTCCCAAAGGTTCTGACTCCCCACCAGAAGGCACATTCAAGGCTTCAGCCACGGCCTGTACATAAAGGACTCCCACATCTAATCTGTCCCAGTGCTGTTTGGGGTTCTGGCCGCATTTCATGCTCATTATGTTATAAATCAAACTCTTGGACTTCTTTCTCAATTTTTCCTTCTTCTTAAGTCAGACAACAGATCTTAAGCTTGACATTCCTTGCCCAGTGTTCTTTCCATTTATCCCATACTATGACTGAATTATGCATGTGTGTGCTGTCATTCTTTTCAAATCTTTCAGTGACTCCATGCTGATACAGAATAAGGTAAAACATTTCCAGTCCGAACATTATAGTCCAGATACAACCCAGTATTCCCCACTGTATTTCCTATTGATTCTGTGTGAGTTCCCCCACCCCAACCAAGCTGCTCTGTGTAATTCTCCAGTACACTAGAGGGGCCCTCAGTAGTGATGGATTTCTTCTGCCTGAAACGCCTCTATCAGCCTGCTCTTCTCAAGCTTACCTTTAATATTTAGCATGAATCATTCGTTCCTCAAACTCTCCCTGTCACTATACGTCCCAAAATAATTGCTATTTTTGAGTACAGATTATACTGGAAACCCTGATTCATTTTAATTACCTAACCCAAGTAAGGGATACAAGGGGACAGTTCAGCCCTCACTGTTACTCCTATGTCCTGTGTTCCCAGCGGCATGGAATCTTAGGCAAAAAATAGATGTTTAGCTACAACACGTAAAGAGCTTAGAAGCCATCATCCCTGTCCTTTCAACAAGGAAGACTAGGCAAACAACATCAATGACTTGGCTTGGCCCGTCAGAAAACTGAGGTCACAGGACAAACAGCCACCCCGAAATCTGGACAGACAGGTATATTCAGAGAGAGAGCACCTGATATTTGCTTACCGGGAACAGAAGCTGCTGATTGCCATAAACTGGTTGGAACCCTCAAGGAGTAATTTTGATGACTTACTGGAGGCTGAGTGTGAATTAATGTGAGTGGAAACTACTAGAGGCTACAATCATGGGGGGCCACACCTCCAATCCCCACTTTCCCTGGGACCAGGAAGCCCACCAGGTACTCACAGTGAGAGCTAAGAATCAGGAAAGGTCCCTTGTAGCCCTGGAGGATGGGAGAGAAGCTACTGTGAACTCCTCCCAAGCGTTCTCCCTACCCAAGGCCTACCAGCCAGGCGGAAAGGTACTGAACCCTGGGCCCAGCTGGGAGAAGGGAATTCTGCCCCACTCCAGCCCTGTCGAGCCTTTGTCACTTAAGGGGGACATCCATAGACCATTGTGGCAAGGGCTTCAAGGGAAGAGACTAGGAATGTGCAGCCTTGGAAGGCAGTTGGGAGCAGGGGGAGAAAGCTATGCACCTGAAGGAGGCACAGAAACACTTGTGACGGCCACACCCCGCACAGGCCCACTCGAAGACTGAGACTTAGCAGGAAGACTAGATGGTTCCACCACCTCTGCACATACCACACATACCACACCAATGGACTTAACGTGAATTACAGCTCGGAAAGCTGAGTGCACAGGGTCGCTCTGATGACCACTGCAAAAGGAAACCCCAAAGCCAAGCACGAGGACATAGAAACCTGAAGTCTCTGGTGCCAAGAGCTACAACAAACATTAAATATAGCCCAGTTCAAAGTGAGATTGACCTAAATCTGCACACTACAGGCCCGTTTGTCTCAGTGTCTGTTACCTGATGCAACATGTCTGGTTTTGAACAACAACAAAGAAACTGTTCTAGACAGAATATACCAAGTATATGCTAAAGCTCATAGTTAAAGGTAACAGTCTGATGGTATCTGTAACAAATGTTCTACAACTGTGTAGAGTGTTCGTGGAGGGGTGTTGTATGGGAATTCCATACATGTAAATGATTGTTTTGTAAGTTCATAACTCTAATAAAAATATACTAAAAAAAAAGAAGCCATACTAAAAGGCAAGAAAAACCACAATATATTTAGAACTGAAAGCAATGTGGTGATATATGGGGAAAATATACCTAATGTAATTTGTAGACTATGGTTAATAATAACATTGTAATGTATTTGTAACAAAAGCAAAGAAGGTACTATGTTAGTGCTAAAGGTAAAAAGAATATGGGGTTTGATTTTGTGAGGCATGAATATGGTTAAGCTTTTTAGTCTCCTTTTTCATTAATAAGGAGAACTTGACTTTGTCATTTAACTAATCTGTGTTCATCTGTGTATCTTTCTGAACACTGGAGGAACAGTTGAGTTTGTTGTTGGGATTAGATGATATAAAAGTCCCTGGGTAGAACTTTTTAGGGGTAATACTTCCATAGCTTGTTGATTGACTTTTCTCTCTTATTTTATTTTTCAAATTTGAAACAAAGTTTGCAAAAAAACCCAAAACTCCAATGATTGGATGAGGAGATGCAGGTTGCTGAGGGCAGTCACCTTTGTTGGTTGTGGAAATACACAGCCATGGACACAATCAAATGACTGTAGATGCAGATCCATCTATGAAATTCCCTCATAGTAACAATCAGGCCAGTGTTTGCTTGACCAAGCATCTGGACACCATAAAATATCATAATCTAGCCAAATGGGTACATGAACTTAACCATCACACCCTGGTATATCATATTCAAATTGCAAAAACCTAAGAGAAAGAAGGATACCTGAGGGGGAAAAAACAGAGAAACAAGGATAAGAATTAAATGCTCGAAGTCAGAAATCATACAAGCAAGAGAAGGGGGTGAGATCTTAAAGTGTTGAAAGAAAAAAAATGGCCAAACTAGATTTCTATATCCAGCGAAAATTTCATTCAAAAGTAAAAGAGAGGACTGTGGGAAGATGACGACAGACTAACAGGCAGAGCTGAATGCTCTCACAAAAGCAATGGAGGAAGAGCCAAAAGCTGTCTGAGAGACCTGCTTGGGGTCAGCAGACCAGGACAGTGCTGCACAGCTCCCAGGAGGGTGAGGGACAGAGAGATGGGGAAATGACAAACGTGAGTTACCAGGCCTAGTTGTGGCCAGGAAGGGCTCCCCTCCCACACCCCCAAAATATTAAGCTGAGGGAAAACTCCTGGCTCACTGCAGCTGACTGAGAGGGGGGCTGACATCTTCCTTCCTGTCAGCTGTTTCAAGGGAAAAGGCGGGGGAGGCCGGGGTGCTTTTCTTCAGTTAATTCGGCCCGCAGAGCCTGCTTTGTGTCTCTGACCTGGAGATTCAACACAGGAAGACAGGAAAGCCGAGACTGAAGCACCTCTGTAGAAAGGTGAGCTTCTGGTCTGGAAACTGCATTGACAAAAACTGTTCATGCTCTTTATATCCAACCCCTGGGAGAAAATCTGTATCCCACTTTTGATGCCCTGGTCCAAGTTTGAAAACTTAAGCTGGACAATATTAAAGACAGAGTAAATTGAACCAAATAGCAAAAAATCCTGAAGAGGTCCAGGATTTAAGACAATCAGTGATAATCACACCACTCTCCTAAACCACTTCAAAGAATATAAAGAAAATATGAATAAAGAAACAAAGGATATTAAGAATACACTGGGAGAGCATAAAGAACAATTTCAAAGCCTGGAAAGAAAAGTAATAGAACTTATGGGATTGAAAGACACAATAGATGAAATAAAAAATACACTAGAGCAGATACATAAAATACATAAAAGCAGATTTAAATTGCTTGAAAACAGAATTAGTTATTTGAAGACAGAACATCTGAACTGGAAGACAGGAGAACAGAAAGAGAAGAGAATAGAAAAAATGGAAGAGAGTCTCAGGAAAGTGAGTGACAATGCAAAGCACACAAACATTCGCATTATTGGTGTCCCAAAAGGAGTAAAGAATGGGAAAGGGGCAAAAAGAATATTTGAGGAAATAATGACTGAAAACTTCCCAACCCTTATGAAGGATATAAATATCAATATCCAAGAAGGTCAATGTACCCCAAACAGAATAAATGCAAGTAGACCTACCCCAAGACACCTACTATTCAGAATGACAAATATTAGAGATAAAGAGAGGAGTCTGAAAGCAGCAAGGGAAAAGAAAAGCATCACATACAAGGGAAGCTCAATAAGATTAAGTGCCAACCTCACATGAGAAGCCATGGGGAAGAGAAGAAAGTGGTGTGGTGTATTTAAGATACTGAAAGAGAAAAACTGTCAGCCAAGAATTCTGTATCCGGCAAAGCTGTCCTTCAAAAATGAGGGTGAGGTGGTGGACTTGGCCCAGTGGTTAGGGCGTCCGTCTACCACATGGGAGGTCCGCGGTTCAAACCCTGGACCTCCTTGACCCATGTGGAGCTGGCCCATGCGCAGTGCTGATGCGCGCAAGGAGTGCCCTGCCACGCAGGGGTGTCCCCCGCATAGGGGAGCCCCACGCGCAAGGAGTGCGCCCTGTAAGGAGAGCCACCCAGCGCGAGAGAAAGTGCAGCCTGCCCAGGACACAACCAGGTTAAAAGTGAAAGGTTGGAAAATTGTGACCAAAAAACAGCTGGAGTAGACCAGATAAATGTAAAGTAAAAACATTATAGTATATGAACATAAATGACTCAGTGCAACTGGCAAATTATTCCTGTGATCAGTATTCTGTAATTTTTTTCATACAAAATAAATACTGCTTTTAACTGAGGTGGACTGGAGAAGAGATATATTTTTGAAGACTTCATTTTTCTTTAACCCTTTCTTATTCATACTCTAAAATAATCTATCTGGGTCAATAATGATTTAGCATGACTACTGAACAAGATTTTGAGTTTTTCTGCTTTATAAAATTATGAGTTGGCACATTGTTATCTGCTGTAATTCATTCCAGTAAGATGTGAAGAATTCCCAAATAGGAATTTGATTATGTAGAAAGAATTATGGCCCAAATGGAAATTAAATAACTAAACCACTAATTTATTTCATTCTTAGAAATTATGTCCAATAGACCTATAGTATAAAAATTAAAATTATTTTAAAATTAATTCCTATTATATTTGAATTATTATTTACATTTATACATGTTTGTTGCTATGCTGTTTTTTATAACTGATTATATTATATCTAACCTGGCCTTGCACTTTAGATAGATCATATGGTATGTAAATATATCTCAGTAAAACTGCTTAATAAACAAATACATAATTGTGCAAGAATAGCCAGAAAGAGCAGCTATATACATCAGGGCAAACAGAGAGAGGTTGTGAGATGAAGGAATTTTTTGTTTATTTTTTTGTCTGTTTATTATTATTGAAATAATGAAAATGCTTTAATGATGATTGAAGTGATGAACGCACAACTATATGATTATACCAAATTGTACACTTTGGATAAATTACGTGCTTTATTAATATGTATCAATACAATTGATTTGTTTTTTTAAAAAAGTTTTTAAAAAATGACTATCACACAAAAATCAAGAAATTGATTGCAATTATTTTGCATTTTGCATTTTATGCAAGCTAGCCAATCTGTTTCTCAGCTTCCTTACTCTAAATGAAGATAATAATAGTTTCACTTCATAGGTTGAGAATATTAATAGAGATAATAAAATTAACATGCTTTGAGGAGTGCCTGGCTATGGAGTGTCTCTTTAAAAGTTGATTATTTATTAATGTTGTTATTGTTATTGACTTGATAACTAAGATACTTGGATTCTAATTTCAACTTTGTCACCAACTGATTGATTTTTTTCAAGTCAGTTAACATCCCCAAACTCATTGATTTAGCTATGAACTGAGGGACTTATAATAGACGGCCTCTGCAGTCCCTTCTAATTCTACCTGCAAAGCCATCGATGTTTACGTAGATGAACTAGTTCACATAGAAGAAATGCACACCGTATTTAGGGTTTTGAAACTGATAGGTTACAAAATTATAGCACAGAAGTCTTAAATTTCTTAATAGTTCAATGAATTTGAAAATGAAATAATTTTGATTGAATTCTATGATTCCTTGAAGGAGAAGAGTAGATCAATAAAATAATTTTACGTGTGAGGACTATTTGCTTTTTCTCCACACAGCGATGAAGTGTTTCTCCTGTTAAAGACACTGGGATATTCCCTGAAGAGACAAAGACAAATGCGACAGCAGGTCACCTCGTAGCCTGGGACACACGCAGGGGAATGGGATGAGACATGAGTCTGGAGAGGTAAATAAACAGAGCCCAGATCATGCGGGGTCTCCTGAGTTACACTCAGGAATCCTTCCTTTATTCTAAGAACAAGGAGAGAGATGCCATTACGGGCTGGAAGCAAGGAAAGCTTTTCAGAAGGAGGAGAAAATTGGATGGGCCTTAACCACCGTAGAGCAGGGTTTCTCCACCAGGGGTCCACGGACCCCCAAGGGGACGATGGAAAGATTTCAGGGAGCCCGTGAGCTTGAATTGAAAAGTCCAAAAAACACGATTCTTGTGGGGACGTGTTGGTGCGGGTGTGATGCGTGTATTGAATAATACACAGTACAGTGTGGACTTAGTACGGGGTCCATGATTTCCACCTGCCTGGTAAAGGGGTCCGTGGAACAAAAAAGGTTAAGAGCCCTGCTGTAGAGAAATGGGGTCAGCGTGTCATGTTCAGGATGTGGAAGGGGTCCTGTGGCCAGAGCCTGGAGGAGCAACTAACCTGAAGGTGGAGATGGTCAACCACCATGCCAGGGAACCGAGAGTGCCTACAACTCCAAGCAGGAGAATCGCATCCATCAACCATGTGGGATCTAAGCCCCCTCTCGATATAGAGGTGGAGTGGACGTAACCATCCCAGGGTCCACAGGATGGAGGAATAAAATATGGATTAGTGTAGACTTACTGTCATTCTACTATAGAATTACTGTGACTAGTAATGGAAGAAACTGTAGCATCGATGTGGAGAAAGTGGCCAGGTAGTTGCTGAGGGCAGGGAGAGGAAAGAAGAGATGTGATGTGGGGACATATTTGGGACTTGGAGTTGTCCTGAATGATATTGCAGGGGCAGATGCAGGACATTCTATATCCTGCCATAACCCACTGAATGGACTGGGGGAGAGTGTCAACTACAATGTAAACTATTATCCATGTGGTGCAGCAGAGCTCCAAAATGTATTCACCAAATGCGATGGATGTGCCACAACGATGAAAGAGGTTGTTGATGTGGGAAAGGGGGGGGGGGTGTGGTATATGGGAACCTCTTCTATTTTTTAACGTAACATTTTTTTGTGATCTATGTATCTTCAAAAAAAAATTTTTTTTAATTTTTTTATTGAAAAGAAGGAAATGGTAGAACGAGCCCAGAAACAGACCAGAGAGTGGGGTGCCCCCTAAAAGGAGACGCTTGCTCCTTGTGCGGGCTCTGAAATCCCGCCATCCTGCCAATCCAGTTGATTCTGTATTGGTTCAGCTCTCTACTCTGTGCTTGCTGTTTCCTCCTTAACCTCCCTCGGCAACTCCACTGCCCACCGAGCCAGGCAGGCACCTCCCAGGCCGGCGGTTATCGTGCCCTCTCGCGCCCTTCCTGTCCTCCTGATCATAAGACCAGCAGAGTCAAGAAACAGTAGCACAAGGAGATGAAATGGGGTCACCATCTACACCCACGGCCCCCTGGACCTCACCTGCTGCTAAGCTCTGTCCTGCCCTGAGGGCTTGGCCCGCAGCACCCTTTAACCCACTCTTGGCCAACTCCTACCCGCCCAGCCGACCTGAGCTCAAACGACACCTCCTCAGAGAAGCCTTCCCTGACTCCTTCCTTGAAAGGCTCCCCTCCGCAGCTCTGCCCGTCATCTTCGTAGCGTCCACTCTTCCTTCAGGGACCTTCGCATTTGCATGGGTGTCCGTTTCTTCGGCACGTGCCTTTAAGTCCTAAAGGTCAGGCAGCCTGCCCTTTGGTGGCCCCGCGTGGTGGCCAGGCCACTCGGTCACCCTCCAGGCTGGGGCACCGACCCCGCCAGCTGCTGGGCGTGCTGGCCGCAGGCAGCCCAGGCCTCTCACACTGCTTTCCAGGGCAGCCACCTGCAAGGACGGGGTGGGCACGGGGACGGAAGGCTGAGCACTTGCCTCACGCAGGACACACTGAGGGGCCCCGGCAGCCTCGGGGCTGGGGAGGCGGTGGCGATTCACCCCCTCCTCTGACCAGCCCTTCTGCCGCCTTCCCTTCCACGGGAGCACTCACCAACAAGCCTTGAGGTCAGGAATCTCCCTCGAAGTCGGCTTCTCAGTAAACGCTCAGGGTTTACACTGGGCGAATAGTATATGAATGAGGAACGAACAAACAGGCAAAAGAAACAGAGCCTATGCCCACCTGGGTACTGGATAAAGTCGTTACTGTGACTGAATTGACCAGGTTAAGGATGTCAATAATTTCTTAGTTAAGGGGCCATATGTACTACTGTGGCATTTTAATGGTTTCTGGTTGTTCTCTCTCATGTGTAGTTATTTGCTTACTTCCTGATACTGATACAAATCCCCTCTTCAAGTCCAAAAGCTTAGACTCCCGGTCACGCAACAGAACGCTGCCTTCCACAGCCGGGTGCTCTTCTCCTCCTAAGGGGTTGGGGAAGTTCTAGTGATAATGATGCCAAAAAAGTTTGGTTTGTCCAGATTTCATTGAGGACATCTCGAAGGCAGGACTTTTTTGTGCTTTGGGATTGAACTACTCTCAAGTTTATAGACAAACTAGATGCCATTTTCCTTGTATGCTGAGGAGAATATTCTCAGTGTTTGACATTTTGGCCACTGGGTGTCATTAGAGATCTAGCTTTTGAAAATACAGCATTTTTCCGTCTGATCAGAAATCACAAAATCACATGAGGTTTGATAGAAGTTTCATTGTTCAACCTTCACACATTAAACATGAATGTCTGCTATAGAAAATAAATATATTTTCAGTGTATTTTATTCTTTACCACGAATCAGATGGAAATAAAGTCTCTCCTAACAATGTGGCCTCTGGGTGAGCAGGGAAGTGCGAGGGGGGTAGGAAGGCTAAGACTGAAGAAGGACGTGGAAAGTTGTACTACGACTGAGGAGAAGACCACAGCCACTTATTAATAAAAAGAAAGCCGTGTTCCCAAGCTCCCAGGTCTGCCCTTTGGCCACCTCAGGCCACAAGGCTGGTCTATCTCCATGTTTACCTCTCTTAATCCTCATAACCCCTTAAATGTTCAAACTTAATTTCCTCCACTTTACAGATGTGGAAACTGAGGCAAGGAGAGGTTGATAACTACCCAAGTCAGAACCAGGATTCCAGCAGAGCACACGGCAAGGGGGCTGAAGGCCCAGGTGGTGTTCTCCACGGCCGGGCCCCTCATCGCCTGCATCAAAATCGTATGACGTACATGTTGGCCCCAGATCTCCAGAACCAGTGTCTTTGGTTTGAGGGCTGGGAATCTGCATTTTAGCCGAATTCCCTGAGGTGGCTTTTGCACACACTGGACTACCTGGAGGAGTGCCCTGGAAAGCCTTCTGTCCTGGGGAGGGCAGGGAAGGGGCCAGGCCCCTAGACTCGGGAGCGGAGACCCTCCTGCTGGCAGCAGGTCTGGGGGCCCGGCCCAGGCCCCCTGGGGGGACTCCTCTAAGCCAGACACTGAGGCGGGGCTGCATCCCGAGCCTGCACTGTCAATGCACGCTGTCAAGGTGGGACAAAGTCAAGAACCAGCCCGGACCAGTCAAATTGGAGTCTCTAGGGATGGCCGAGAAGACGTGGTATTTAAAAAAAACAAAAAACAAGAACAACTCTCCAGGTCATTCTCATGTGCGGGAAGAGTTGACAACAACTGTTCTGGAGCCGTAGGTTTCAGCTGAATTTTTATCAGTTAGTTTAAAAACTTTTAAACCCCTCAGTTCTGTGATTTTTAAATCTTTTTCTAGTTCTGTGATTTTTTTTTAAAGATTTATTTTTTATTTCTTTCTCTCCCCACCCCCAGTTGTCTGCTCTCTGTGTCCATTCGCTGTGTGTTCTGTGACCGCTTCTATCCTTATCAGCAGCACCGGGAATCTGTGTCTCTTTTTGTTGCATCATCTTGTTGCATCAGCTCTCTGTGTGTGTGGCGCCATTCCTGGGCAGGCTGCACTTTCTTTCGCGCTGGGTGACTCTCCTTACCAGGTGCACTCCTTGCGTGTGGGGCTCCCCTACGCGGGGACACCCTTGCGTGGCAGGACACTCCTTGCGCGCATCAGCACTGCGCATGGGCCAGCTCCACACGGGTCAAGGAGGCCGGAGGCTTGAACCGCGGACCTCCCATGTGGTAGGTGGAGGCCCTATCCATTGGGCCAAGTCCACTTCCCTGTGATTTTTTTTAACATTATGTTTTTTAAACATTTAAAATTTGTTTTATCAGCTTTATTCTGACTGTATGGAATCAAAGGTGATTCTCCTGGTGATCCCCTGAAGAATACACCCTGGGAAACTTAAAGACCATGGAGACAGGGCAGGGGAGAGAAGGCCGAGGAAATTAAAATTTTAAAAAACGTTAGGCCCTTTGTAGGCAGGGCGTGCCGTCAGGGGTGGCCTTTGGGATCCGGGGTCGCAGCTGGAGGGGCTTGTCAGGCAGGGCCAGCCAGGAGCCCCCCGTGCCTGACCCACGTGGCCAGAGGGCTGTACCTTGCAGAAGACGGGACCCCGTTCCAGGTGCACCCGCAGCGTGAGGCCACGCCTCATGGCCTCATGGACCCTCGGGCAGAGGCGGGCGGGTCACGCGCTTCCTCGGCCGCTGCCCCCCAGCAGCGCTGCCAGCGCCGGGAAGCGCCTGCGGCCCCTGGGAAAGGATCCCAGCCCTTCCTCCGCCCGCCACGACGAGGGGGCGAATTCCCCCCGCGGGGCCCCCTCGTGTCCACTTTGCAGGAGGAGAGCACCAGGGACGGGAGTCAGAGGGGCGCCGGGCCCCCGTGGCGGAGGACGGGTGCGGAGCTGGAGGGGAGCTCGGGGCCCCCTTGCACAGGCTTCTCCGGGCTCGCGCTTAGGGTGTCACACCCCGCGAGTGACCCCGAGGCTGCACTCCGGAAAGCCAGCGCGTGTGCTGGAGGTGGGAGCTCACTTCTGCCCGCAGATTCCTGTCCTTGCCTGGAGGCAGCAGGTGGCCCGAGGCCGCTGGCTCCTGGCCTTCCTGCAAGGCGAGGCCTGCGCTGGCGTTTGTGCTTCCTCGGGGGGCGGGCAAGGCAACCCCCACTCAGGTTTTACGACTCTCGGGGCAACTTGACTTCACCCCCAGGTGGCTGCACCAGGCTTGAAGAAGCCTCCGTTAAACATCAGAAGCAGAACTCTCACCAAACGGGACGTGGCGGACCTTCATAGCGTAAGGCAAAGAGCAGCACAAGAGCTGTCTGCTGAGTTGGCTAGAACTGGCGTTTGGAGAAAAATTAATACTAATATTATCAATGTGTGTATTTAATTTACAGTTTTCAAATATCTGCTAGAGTGAATAAACTTCCCTATATTATTTTCTACCAATTTGTTGCCATAGTTCCTGCTCAGCTGTTTACTACCTCCCAGGATTTACCTGGTTAAACTAATTTATTTTAATGAAAACTCCCCTTTGGGACAATTACTCAGCAATAAGCCTCCTCTGTCTAAAACGGGGCCAGACATCACAAGGATGTTCTCCCTGCCTGCCTAATGCCCCTTCAGTTGTCACTCACACAGATCCAGGCAGACTTTGAAATTTTCACAAAATGAAGAAGCAATCTAAATCACTGGCACCCTTTGAAAGACCTACATTTTCTTATCTCTATTAGAGCAAATTTGATACCATAAACATCAAAAAATAGAAATGTGAATTGAACAAAATCACATTTTTAGAAACACACATACGCATGTGTCATCTAGATTGACTCAGCCTTGTCCTGTTGCTGATGACAGCTTGCGCGTTTCCTTAGCTTCCCAGGGATTACAGTAATCCAGCCGGTCACCAATTGAGGATCCTCAAGCCCTCATAATTATAGACCAAAAGTCATGAGGTTTTTAAATTACTAAGGATTATAATGCAAATGGATTTTAAAATGCCTAAATTTATTTAGCCAACGGTTCAGCTATGACAAGTTCATGCTGCTCAATTTAGGAGGCACAGTAATCCCACTTGGATTCACCTGAAGGGCACACATGGTGCTTGCCTAAAATTGGTTTTCTCATTGAAAACTGGTGGGCGAGGGGAGCTGACAGCTCACTACTTATTCACGGGTCGTATAGCTTTTCATCCTTAGGAGCCATAAGGGCACTCCATCTTCCTCCCCTGCTAACTCCTTAGAAAATTCCATCTTGGTCTGTACCTGTGCACTGAGAAAAATGACCAACAATTATTTTATTAAACTAAAATAAAAATAAGTAAAAGCCAGCTGATCATTATTTAAATGCTACCTTATTCCCTGTTCTTTGACACTGATTTTCAATTACTTGACTTTAGTTGGTATATTATGAATGTGTGAATAAGTTGCTTAAAGACAAAACATATTTCTGTTTTACAGTCTTACACATTACAAGGAGAAATGACAACAAAAGAAAAGGTTAAAAAAAACACACACCTTGTGTAACCCCCTTAGATCTCTCCAGACTTATTTTAGACTAAGGCAGTCACTACAGCTGTTCTTACCATTTAGAATTGATCTCTGCTCTCCTTTATGCTTGAAGGTAAAGTCTGTCATTATGCTTAGAATGGATTAAGAGATATTGAAAAGCAAGAATCAATAGTATTTTGAGGCTTGACTTGAAGAGTGGATAAAAAGCAAAGAATCCAGAATAATTCTGAGCATTATACCTACAGGACCAGAAGCTGAGCATATAAAGAGACAGGGATGTGTTCATTCATTCTCTAAACCATTCATTCATTCAGCATGCCCTTATTGAACGATTTCTGTGTTCATCATGAGTTGCTGAAGAGATTTTCTGCTACTCCCTGTACGTTTACAATAAAATAGGGGGAAAAAATACTTGCATAGTGTGAAACACTTCGGCAATAATGGAAGAGAATATAAATGAGGTAAAAAAGTATTTGACTAGGGCAGACAGTAAGTACTAGGAAATCCAATAATAGGATCAAAGTAGGTTGCTAGAATGGAACTAAATTTTCTATAAGGTGTAGAACTTCAGCTGGTACATGAATTCAGTTCACAACCTACATTCATTAAGCATCTACTCTAAGTGCTGCCTTTGACTAGACATTGTGGAGGGTACAGAAAGGAGGAGGACATGGACCCACTAGGGGAACTTTACAGACTAGAATGGGAGAGAGTCATTTACCTGGACATTTGCCATTCCAAGGCCTGCAACGGGGAAGTGCCCCAAATATAAGTGAAGTGGCATTAGAGTCAATGAGGAAAAATAAAGAAGGGCTGTCAGGGCAAGTTTGTATAGAGAGGGGTTTAACCACTGGTGGTGGGAAAATGCCTTTACGGCAAAAACAAATGTATGGATGTGAGAAAGTGCCGGCCAATGAAACCCTAGAAGAATCATTAGGATTTGGTCATTAATTATTGACTAAAAATGGGGAGGAGGAGAGCAGTGCGATGAAAGAGGAGAAAAAAGAAAGGATGGAAGGAATCAGTGGAATACCAGGAGGCAGGTTGGATGAGGAGATGCACATTAAGTTTGTTGTCAGTGAAGTAAAAAGCAAATTGGTGTGGCAGAGTTCCTTGAGAGGGAGACAAAGCTTACGCTGGAAAAGGTGAAAACCCAAGTGCGCCTGAGAATCAGAATAATCAATCGGCAGCACATTTCCTGCAACTGCCAAGGTGGATGCAGCTCATCTGGCCGACTTGACAGCGACTGCTTCCACTCTCTGGGCAATGTTGAAGGACATAGGCAGAGGTGAGTGGTAGGAGTTGAAAGAACGGGCCAGAGCCTCTTTGTGCATTTTCCAACCCTGCTCTACTGGCCAGAAGGAGTAGTGGGTGTGAGTGAAAATTCAGGAGGATGACATTCTCACTGAAGTGTCCAAACATGTTGGTTAGGTACCTGATTGCAGCTGATATTTATAGCAACTAAAAAAAAAAAAGACTTCTTAAGGGTACTTCTAGTTGAAAGAACCATTGGCTATTTACATTGTGATATTTCTGCGCACCAAAACTCCTGGGTGTTGTTTATTCATAGTGTTGAATTCACTGGTACAGAATAAGCTTTGGCAAAACAATTTTTCCAATCTTCATCTTAGAAACACTAACCAGGAAAAGGATTTTTTAAATGTTTACTTATATTCTTTCATGCAAACCAAAACAGAAAGGCTAAGGTTAATTTTCAAAGTCATATAGAGTTAGGTATGTATTTAGATCTGCTTTAACAGCTGCAGGGCAAGCAAAGACCAGCATGTTCCCTCGCCGTGTGCTCTGCCTTCCAGGATCAATCCCATCTTGATTTAGATCCCAAACAATCAGAAGTCCACGCACACCAGATCATTCATCATCATACAGTGCTCTATAATCTCGTCTAACCCAGCCTCCCACATCTCACCACCTTTTCAAATCTTCGCTGCCTCAAGGAACTCACAGCAGTCATGGGAGAGCTGACTAGCCAACCACAGACAGGTGAGACTCAGCATGGCCCAAACAGAAGTCTCCATCTACGCTGCCCCTCTCCCCAAATTGTTCTGCTGTAAAGTGTTGCCTGTCAGTACAGGGCACCCCGAGAGATTCAGTTGCTTCTCCACTGATGTAGTCTTCATCACCTCCCATTTCTGTCTCTCACTTCTATATAACTAGGTTTACTAACTCAACATCCATATTGTCTCCTGAAACTGACCATGTGTCTCCATTTCCCCTGTTGAGACCATAGTCCAAGACCCTCTTCTCTCACCTCTACCATCACAATTGCCAGTTGTCTCTGTTTCAGTTTGCTAATGCTGCTGGGAGCTAAATATCAGAAATGGATTGGCTTTTATAGTGGGAATTTACTTGGGGTAAAATCTTGTTGTTCCGAGGCTGCAAAATTGTCCAAGTCAAGGCAACTTCAGAGATGCTTTCTTACCAAAGGTTGGCTGCTGGGATATCCTGGACTCCTGCCATGTGGCAAGACAGATTGGCGGGGCTGCCAGCCTCTCTCTGCCTTCCCCTCCAGGGTCTCTTTCTCCCTGAGCTCAGCTGAGGGCAATCAGGCACAATGGCTCATCTCTCCTGGGCTGTTCTGCTGACTCTGGCCTCTGGCCTTTCTCTCAGCCTCTCCAAGTTTCTTTGTCTTTCTGCAGCTGTAGGAAATCCTGGAGCCTTCTCCTGCATTTGGCTGGATAAAGTGGCAGCTGTCTTTCTCTGTGTGTTTCTGTTTTCAGTTTTCAGGCCTTCTATAACTCCAGCAAGAGGGCAGAGACTCAACCTGGGTCACACTTCACTGACATAGTCTTATCAAGGTGATCTAATCAAGGTCCCTTAACTGAAACTGCAATCGAAAGGTCCTATACCCACAGGAATGACATAGTTCAAAGAACCTGATCTTTTCTGGGATTCACAGAACTTCAAATGGTCACAATTCATGACTCCTCTCCTGACCCTTTTGGTCTTTTCTCCATCTAATAGTTAGAATGATCTTTCTGAAGGGTCTGTCCGAATGTCTCACTCCCATGCGGAAAATTTCTCATTTAGAATTAAATCCAAACTCCTTGCCATGCTTCCACAGCTACCCTCACAAGACAGCCACATTCACCATTCAATTCCCATGGCTCCTCAGAGTCCTTGCCTGACACCCTAGCTAAAGCAGCTCTGGAGTCACGACTACACTCCCCTGTGTTATCTCCTTTATTGTACATATTGGTGCCTGGCATAGCTCATATAGTGACTTTTTAAAAAAATTATGCATCTGTTCCCCATTAGAATACAAGTACCTTGAAAGCAGGGACTCTTTTTCAAGTGCATGTGTCCCCATAGTCTACAAAAGAGCCTGGCCCTTAAAAAAGTACTCAAAAATATTTTTGACTGATTGACAATGAATTGGGAATTCAGGCTCTTGAACGGATTCTAGTTACAGCTTTAGATGATTGACCTTAAGCAATTTTCTTATATGTAAGCAAAATTGAACTACACCTTCTCAAAAGCACCTTATAGATATAAAATATCATCAAAGAAAGTTCCCATTTCAGTTCTTTCCATCTCATGGATCATTTTCTTAATATTTATTCTTTATTTTTCTCCCCGTCCCCCCTCCCCCACCCCGCCGTTGTCTGCTCTCTGTGTCCACTGACTGTGTGTTCCTCCATGACTGCTTCCATCCCTATCAGTGGCACCAGGAATCTGTGTTTCTCTTTGTTACGTCGTCTTGCTGTGTCAGCCCTCCGCACGTGCAGCGCCACTCCTGGGTAGGCTGCACTTTCATGCTGGGTGGCTCTCCTAACGGGGCGCACACCCCATGCATGGGGCTCCCCTGTGCGGGGCATGGCACTCCCTGTGTACATCAGTGCCGCACATGGACCAGCTCCACACGGGTCAAGGAGGCCTGGGATATGAACCGCGGACCTCCCATGTGGTAGGTGGATGCCCTTTCCATTGGGCCAAGTCCGCTTCCCTCATTGATCATTTTAATATCATGGCAGATGACACAGGCTCATAGCATTTGATCTCCCAAACACGCATTGTTTTCTTCATTTACCAACCTCAGCAGGCCTCCTTTGTATTACTCTGAGGGTCTTTTATTCCCTGGACATCAGCATCAGGGAAAGGTAAGTGTGATTTTAGCTCCAACCTGAAGATAAAGATGTAATCAAGATTACATTTGAATACATTCTTATTCACTAACCTCATGTCTCTTGGGAAGGGGGATGTCTAAGTAAATCTTACAGATGCCAATTAAGAAGAATAAAGAAACTGAATTATATAAAGTCAATGGGAATACATTTTATTTGTAATGAATGTGTTTATGTAGAATATTTATGAAGATCTAATTACTTACTGAAATTATGATAAACTTGGTACAAAGGACTCCAACAGATAGGTTACTAGAGTAAGATTCACAATGAACTACCATACAGGATCAAAATTTTTGACTGAATTAACTAACTCAACTCATTGTTTTAGGCTCATGGCTCTGAGTCATATCCAATATACAATTTTGATTTCACATTAAGTTTTGAGTTAAATAATATGACACAGATGTAAAAATATGACATAGATTTACATAGTTTGTATACTGTCATGTAGGTAATAATCCTAAATTATATTTGCCAAAATTTCATTACAATGTCCTGCAGGCTAAAGCCACAGAATAATACTCATTACGAGAGAGAGAATTACAGAAATTGGATTAAAGCTGGAAATGCTTCAGGGGAAAGCATACATATTCAAAATACTATTAAGAGCTATTAAAACCTTCCAGGAAATTTATAATTTTCAAAATTGAGGAATAAGGAATTTTATAATTTAACTGACTAGGTTAAAGATAAAGAAAACTACTAGAATGCCAAGCGAGGGTGATTTTTTCTGTTTGTTTTTTGGGTTCTGGGGCTGGGGACTGAGGCCAGAACCTCATAGGTAGGAAGCCAGCCCTCAACCACTGAGCCATATCGGCTCCCCTGAGTTGGGTTTTTTTTTTTATTTGTTTGCTTATTGTTTGTTTTTTAGGAGGCACTGAGGATCGAACTCAGGATCTCCCATGTGGGAAGCAGGCACGCAACTGCTTGAGCCACATCCACTCCCCACAGTGATTTGAATGTGAAAAGGTATCTTTTTATTCTTCATTCTCATCAGTACACTGCAATGTAGTCATTTGATAATCTACCTATTAGGTGTTTCCACCTTAATAAGATTATGTTTGCCATCATTTTGACACTGGAGAATATTTCTACACAGACAATAAGGAAGTTTGAAATAAAAATGTTTGTCTATAGATCATGGTTGTTCAAATAGGCAGAAAATAAATTCTCCGCAGACATTAGTTATATTAGATAATCCCTTACCTCTTTTGTTGTACATCAGTGCAATTTATAGAATACCAATAATAACATGCTCTTTCTGAATAGAAGTTTACTGAATATTCTGAAAACAGATAATTCACCCATTCAAAAATTTTATACTTTCTTTCATTAATAATTCTCTGCTGCCACCAAATCTGATAATGATGGTATTTCACACATGATACTTTCATAAAGTGTCTGCTTTTCACAGAAAGATCTGTTTTGCACATTGGTGAAAATATTTACGTATTTCCCAAGCACTGCATCACATAAAATGTGAAATTGATTTCATTTTCCATTTATATTGAGTAATCCTCAAAGTGTCTTTCCAATTCACTGTGTTTCATTTTTCTCTGTGAATAGTTGATCAAATTCTCTCTTCGGCTTTGAGGTAAAGTAGTTTATCCAATCACCCACTACTGGAAAAAAATGGAGATGTATCAGACAGGAACCTATTTATGTGTATAGTATTCATAAAAGAAACCTTTCAGATTTACAATAAAATATGAACATTTGTTTTCTCTTTGTGCTAAAATGATGGGGGGTTAATATTTTCTTCATTTGCTTTTCCATAGTTTCTAATTTTTTCTGAAATGATTGTATATTAATTCATGCAGTTAAAACTTATTCCTTAAAAATATATGAAGATAAATTACATAAATGTCAGAGGTTTCACTATAGCAGGCAAGAAGTGTCTCACCCAAACTTAGAACATAAGAAAGACAAAGCGGACCTAATGCTGTGCCTTCTATCTCCCTTCACAGCAGAAGCTGTGGTTAACATACCACAGGGCTGCGTAGTTGCCATCATTTAAAGGCAATTTCTTTCACAAAATTGATAACTGATAATTGAAAACATAGATACCACAATACGCATTTGAGGATTGCAGTAAGATACACACTTTCCATAGTATATCAGTTTCTCCTGATCATACAAGCTACCCTTCTCAGCTGTGGTAGATTGAATTAGGCACCCCAATTTATACCTGTTCTTAATCTTTTTATCTATTTTTTAAATATATTTTTATTACAGAAGTTGTGAACTTACAAAACAATCATGCACATGTGTAGAATTCCCATAAAACACCCCTTCTCCAACACACCACACCATGGTGGAACATTTGTTACGGATTATGAGATAGTATCATAAGATAGTTACCACCAACCATGGTCCATAGTGTACACTTGGCACACTTTTTCCATACTCCCCCAGTATCAACACAGTACATCTTTGGCATAGGTGCATGAATTTTACAGTATTGCTGTTAACCACAGTCCACACGTCATTCCAGTTGTATTTTTCCCATGCTTCTCAACATTCCCAGCACCCTGAGATAGTGACATACATCTATCTGCTCTAGCTCATAGAAGTACACTCTTGCATCTGTATCAACCACAATTCTCATCCACCTCTGGATTCACTGTGTTTATTCAGTCCCTAGATTATTCTCTAGCTTTCTTTCAATTGACAATTATATCCTGACTATCCTTTTCAGCCACAATCCCATTTATCAACCAGTTGCTACTCACTGTAGTGTGTTGCCATCAACTCTACCCATTTCCACACTTTTATAGGCAAGTTAATTAAAACTTCTACATACATTAAACATCAGTACTCCTTCACAGCCCTCCTCTTATCTCCTAAAAACTTGTACTCTAGGTTTTAACTCCATGCATTTATTCTTCATATTTAGTTCATATTAGTGAACTAATGTCTTCAAAATTCATCCATGTATCATATGTGTCTCAATTTCATTTCTTCTTACTGCAGCATAGTATTCATTCCATCATATGTGTATACCACATTTTGTTTATCCATTCATTGGTTGATGGACCCTTGGGTTGTTTCCATCTTTTGGCAGTTGTGAATAACTGTGAACATCAGGGTGCAGATGTCTGTTTGTGTCAGTTTTTAGTTCTTCTGGATATATTTCTAGTAGAGGAATTGCTGGATCATACGGCAGTTCTATATTTAGCTTCCTGAGACCCACCAAACTATCTTCCACAGAGGCTGCAGCATTTTACAATCCCACCAACAGTGAAGGAGTGTTCCTATTTCTCCACATCTCTTCCAGCACTTATTGTTTTCTGTTTTTTCCATAATGGCCATTCTATGAGGTGTGAGATGATACATCATTGTTGTTTTGATTTGCATTTCCCTAATACCTAGTGATACTGAATATTTTTTCATGTGCTTTTTGACCATTTGTATTTCCTCTTTGGAGAAAAGTCTATTTAAGTCTTCTGCCCATTTTTAAATTGGATTGCTTGCTCTTCTACTGTTGAGTGGTATGGTTTCTTTATATAGAATGGAAATCAAACCCTTTCCGGATATGTGGTTTCCAAATATTTTCTCCCGTTGAGTGAACTGCTTTTCCACCTTCTTGATGAAGTCCTTTGAATCACAAGTGTTTAAGTTTGAGGAGGTCCATTGATTCGTGTTTTCCTTTGTGGCTCGTGCTTTCAGTGTAAGGTTTAAGAATGCACCACCTGCCACCAGGTAGACCTGTTCTTAAATAATCTGCACTCCTATAGTGAACCCTGTTATAAATAGGATTTTTTGTTTTTAGTTAAGGTATGGCCCAGCTGGAGGAAGAGCTGGGCTTTAGTCTGGATGACTGGAGGCCTTTACAATCACAAGACAGTCAGGCAGAGTGAGATGAAGCCCCAGGGAGGAGCCAGAAGCCAGAAGTCAATGGAACCTGAAAGAGCAAAGGGGGGACTTGGCCATGGAGGCAGAGATACAACCAGGGACCCCCAAGGACCCCCAGCAGCCAGCACCCACCAGAATGTGACCGACTTAGGGGAGGAAGCACCACCTTGCTGATGCCTCACCTTTGGACTTCTCCTAGCCTCAAAACCGTGAGTCAATAATTTCTGGACTGGGGTAGAATGTAAACTGCAATGTAAACCACTATCCATGTGGGGCAGCAGTGCTCCAAAATGTATTCACCAAATGCCATGACTGTCTCACAATGATGAATGAGGCCGTTGATGTGGGAGGGGTGGGGGGGGGTGGAAGGTATATGGGGACCTCTTATATTTTTTGAATGTAACATTTTTTAAAAATAGAGAAAAAAAAAAAAAAAAAGAAAAATAGCTTGTTATAAAAAAGTTATAGAAAGTTTGCAAAAACAACTTTTATTTTTTCTAACCAATGCTAAGATTTGATAAATGTATTTATCAAACGGATGCTGCAGAACTAAAATGTAATTTTCTCTGTTAAAGTAAAACTTTTCTTACACTACAAAAATAAAGTAAGCCAAAACCCCCCAAAATAAATAAATAAATAAATAACAACAACAAACAAACCAGGAAAAAAATTAAAGAACTCCTCATGCCTCATTATGCCCACCAAAGCATTTGCTCTACGGTCCTAAGCTTTCTTTATGACACAGTTCCCACACTCTGCCTCACACACCACACACAGCCTGCTCGGGCACATGGGACAACCTGCTCCTTCTAGAACACATCATCCAATTTCATGGTGGTTCTGAGCTGTTCTTGATGTCAGCTGTTTCTGGAATGCATTTCTTCCCTGTCATTTTCCTTGTAACATTCTGCTCATACTGCCAGTTCCAGATCCAATGGTCTCTCTTCAACCTGTTTGCTAGGAAATAACTCATTCTCCCTTATCCATGCTCCTTACTCACCTTTTGTTCCTACTACTAGTATAGATATTATCACCTTGTATCACTGCCTACATTATGATCTTCTGGAGGTCTGGGCTGTGTCTTAATTCACTTTTTTAATCCCGGTTCTTAAAAGTAATAAATATTTGCTGAGTTGAATTCTCACCTCCCCCTAGCCCTGACTTTATAAATAGAAGGAAATAAAAATGAATCATCAAAATGGAAAAAAAAAAAAAAACTTTTGCAAAGCTAAGACAACTTTTGCAAAAGACAAAACTATTGCAACTATATGGAAATAAAAAGGAATCATCAAAATGGAAAAAAAAAACTTTTGCAAAGCTAAGACAATCTGTTGTATATCAGTCGGCAAAGTTTGGTTTGGTAGGAACTTTATTCAGTGGACAAAGGAAAGAAAACACATGTGTTTTCTAATAAGAAACCTGACCTCATAAATGCACATAATTTTGCCTTTGTAAATTATATCAGACATTTTTTTCACCCAGATCTGTATAAAAATTCACATGGATTTCAAAACAATTCTAGATCCAGATGTATCCAAACGCCTTCTAAATTAAATCTTTGATATTAGCAGGGGAAATGTATTCCCTTCTCTTTGCTTCTGCGTAGAGGGACATCCTTACATTGCAGCAGCTTTTTCTTTCCTGCAGGGGAAGTTGGCTGTCGAGTGAGTTTGGAAAATGTGCCATCCGCACTTGGCAACCCTGTCTCCTGAAGAGAGCAGGTGCTGTGTATATCTCTCCGCGGGGGTCTAAAGGACCTCCCACTGGGGGAGAAGCCTGCCTGTGACTGGCGGTGTCTGGGAGGATGTGTTCACCTAATGCACGGGTGAAGCGCTGGCACACTCACCAGGCTACAGACCTAAGGCATATTACATCCTTCAAGGAGTTTTATCATTTCCATCTCTGACTCTGTCTGGCTCTCGACCGGTTCCTAATCAGGCGTGAGCATCCCAGCATCTGGAAAGAATGCAAGTCGACCATTTCCTTTAATAAACATTCGCTGAAGAATGACAATGTGCTGTGCAAGATATGGGGTGTTTGAAGGTGGAATGAGAGATTAAAAATGGTAAAATGGAACTGCTTCCAAATACAGGCTTCAGGCAACGTTCTACCTCTATCTGTCTTACCTTTCCTAAACACCAGGTTCCTAGTGGATGTGAGGACACAAATGGTCTGATTTGGATCACAGTTTTCTTTGGCTGCATTATTTTTCATCTCACTGAATGATGTCACGCAGGCAATCTTATCAATTTCACTGCCACTCACGGTTATATCCGGGCAGGTTTAGAGCCTGAGCAATAAGTAAATTTTTAAAAATGTATGGGTAAAACTTTCAGCAAAAAAATGTATTCTTTAAAACCAGAAAGGCAGAATCCATTTACTGCTTTATTGTTTTCACTTAATGTGATATAAAATTTGTTAAAAAGTTAGGAACGACCTACTTTCTTCATTTCTTCATAGAATATAATTAGAATGTTTGTTTGCTTTTTAAAGCATTTTTATGCTCTTCCCATCCTAAAACATTAAAACATGATCAAACCAGGATCCATAAATAGCTAGAAGAAAAACGAATTATTGTGTTAATATGATTTTGTGTCTCTGGGTTCTTCCCATTTTAAACATTCAGTGTCAGGCACATCCATAGACTGGAGTAAAAAGAGTTTGCCTTAGAAGAACTCAATTTCACTACTGTTTAAATTAAGTAAAATATTGTGCTCTGAAGCTAGATGGCCATCCCTTTTAATATAATTGCTGTTTTAAAAAAAATTTTAGTGTTCTTTTATCATCAAAAGAAATACTAGCAGAAATACTGAAATTCATGTTTTCCCAATAATTGTGTTCTAATAACAACTTTAGATCCTGGGGGAGATAAGGAAACATTGGAGATTTATTCATTTTCTTCTTGTAAAGTGGCATGCTTTTCATAATTATAGCTTCTTACCATATAAAGTTCATAAACTTCTGCCAAAAAAAAAAAAAAAAAAGGATTCTATTCACTTATCTTAGTTTAAGACTGAAAAATATTCTTAGGGATTTATCTGGAATTGATACTACCTCTTTACTGTTGTTAATGGCAGTCTTAAAAAATCTCCAGGGCTTTAAAAGTAAAATACTGTCATGCAAAATAACCTCTATAGCAGTGATGATTAAAAACACAAAGTGAGCGATTTCCTCTTGTCACCACAGGAAGTCAAATAGCTTGTTGAACTTCTAAAGCATAAAACACAGTAATTTAAAATACTACGTATACCTTGTTCTATGCATGTCCTATTCAAAGATTGATCTCTGTCTAATGCCCCAGGCATAAAAGAGCTCCTCTACCAGTGAGTATTCATTTAATAAACATTTATTAGGCTATTAGTGTTGCCAGACATTGAGCTACAGATTTTGAATATTAAAGCTTTGAATGAATTAAAATATAGTTTAACTCCAAACTAACTGCCATTTTTCATGACTTCAGCTTTTAGAGGAAACAAAAGGCAAGAAAAAGAACCATAATGTATTTATAGAGCTAGTGTTTCCGGGACTACAGAGATGTCAGTTTCCCCCGCCTGCACCTACGGGGGCAGGAAATAAGAACGGGGTGCTTAGAAGAGCCACCCGGCACTGCCTTCCCTTATCAGAAATCTCACTATTTCAGTGTCTTACATAAACCCGCTCTGAGAATTACCCAGAGGACCGTATCAGTGATAAAGGGTTCATCTTCTGAGAACTGCCAGCCTCTTCCCAGGCACACAAACGGGTGGGAGGGAGACCTCAGCCGTCTGCCGCTGACCCAGGAATTAGCTGTTGACCAGCGCCCCAGACTCTGCCCACATGGCCGCGCACATCCCCGGCGGCCTCGGCGAGGAGGGGAGCTGGTGCTGCGCGGTCCTGGCGACCGCGGGGGGGCGCTGCTTCTGCGGTTGGGGGGCTGGCGGGGCGAGCGCCCCATCACACCCGGGCTTAGGGTAACGGGCCTCTCGGCGAGCTGCTGGGCTCTGCAGTAGGAAACCCATTTCCAAGCGCCTCAAAATGGATTTAAGAATGAGCCCTAGGCGCACAGCCTGCTCGTTAATTTGAGTACCAGCTGTTCTATTATTGACTAATTAGTTTATACCCCACCTTGTTCCAAAAGGATTTAAACCAGCCAGAAGAATTCGAAGAAATTGGGTGCTTACGCTTTCCTTTCTAACATAGGAAAGTGTGCTACTCTACTGAGAAATGTGTTTCCAGAAAGGTTAGGATAAAAAAAGTTTTGATTAATTGTTGAAAATCAGAATCCTCATTGTTCATTAGTAGACCTAGGGCTTCTAAAAACAAAGATAGCTTTCAAAATAGGGATTTGAAATCTTCCATCCATGGGAAACACTTTTCTCTACATCCTTCAACAAGTCACATCACAGAATTCTCCCATTGCCTCTTGGTCTTTTCTTTTTAATAGAAAAAACAATTTTTTTTTAAGATTTTATTTATTTATTCCACACACCTCCACACGTGCAGTCACTGTCTGCTCTCTGTGTCCATTCGTTGCACGTTCTTCTGTGTCTGCTTGTCTTCTCTTCAGGAGGCACCAGGAACCAATCCTGGGACCTTCCGATGTGGGAGAGAGGCGCTCAATCTCTTAGCCACTTCAGCTCCCTGGTTGGGTCACTCCTCGTCTTTTCCTCTGTGTCTCTTTTTTGTTGCTGCAGTTCACCACACGGGCCAGCTCACCCTCACCTTTACCAGGAGGCCCCGGAAACGAAACCAGGACCTCCCATATGGTAGATGGGAGCCCGACTGCTTGAGCCACATCTGCCTCCCCCGCCTCTTGGTCTTAGCCTGGTCTGAGCTTCGTTGCTGGCCACGAGAACCCCTGCCTGAGGGAACCTGGCTAGAGGTTGCTCCTCTGGCCCAGCCCACACGTCTTCAGGTGTGGGGACTGAGTCAGAAATCGCAGTGCTCCTAGGAACTTCCAGCGCTCCTCCCCAGTGGAAAGCAGGTTTCTTTGAATATGCCACCTGTATTAGTCAAAGGGGTGCTGATGCAAAATACCAGAAATCTGCTGGGCATTATAAAGGGTATTAATTTGGGGTAGGAGCTTACAGTTACTAAGCCATAAAGCATAAGTTCTTCCTCACCAAAGTCTAATTCCACGTGTTGCAGCAAGATAGCTGCTGACATCCGTGAGGGTTCAGGCTTCTTGGGTTCCTCTGGGCTCAGCTCCTCTGTTTCCTCCACAAGGTCATGTGTAGACTATGAGGCTCTGTCTCTTTCCCCAGGGCTCCAGCTTAAGACTTCAGCATAGAACTCCAACATCAAAACTCCAACATCAGAAACCCTCAACTCTGTTCTTTGCCCTGCCCTAATCATAACTCAATCATGCCCAGGTACAGATCAGATTACAAACATAATCCAGTATCTGTTTTTGGAATTCATAACCATATCAAACTGCTATACCACCCTTTCCTTCCTTGTTTCTGCCATAAATCAACTCCGCTTTTGGATCACAATCTTCTGCTTGGTCTCATGCTTTGCCATCAACTGCAGTGCTTTAACCAACAGCTTCCTCAAGGCCCTGATGGGACCATATTGGTCGCTTTCTATCTTCACTTTCTTTCCCTTGTTCATCACCTTGACAGTTTTCTTGCATATCTTTGGCTTCTTTGCTCCCCAACTGTTTATTTCAACCACCCAACAAACACCTAGTATTGCATCAAAACACTTTACCTGAGAGCTGCTGGAGAAATTTACACAACTCTCTGTATCTAAACCACCGCAAATTCATTTTTTCAATCTTGCGTGCCTCGAGGCTGCCTGCCTAGGAAACCTGCTTGTCCCACATTAGCACGTTCTCTTATTCTTCACATTCGCTCTTTCAAACCTTTCACACTTTTCACAAACTCTCTTATATCCTATTGTAATACACATCTTTAGATTCTAGTTTCTAGAAAGACCTCTGAAGATATGATACTTGTGCAGTAAAGCAAAATTCTCTGGGTTAGAGTGGCCTAAGAAAAACAGAAGGCTAATATATAAATGGAGAGAGGGCTATAGGAAAAAGCAAAAGAGTAAAATGCCAATATATTAGTTTCATTCAGATATTGATCTGCCAAAATATTACCAGAGGACAATGTACAGTTATTTAACTTGAAAAAAAAAGGTATATTTGTATATTAACTTAAAGATAAAAAATTAATTGCTGATGTTATATATTTTCATCACTCTCGGCATCTGTTTATTGTACTGTCTTGTTGTAAGACTTATGTCTGTGCCTGCGATTTGGAGATATGCCCATGACATCATGATAACTCAGTTGTAAATTAGCCTTTCAGAAAAATATCTATTGGCCTTTGACTATTTCCATGTGAAGCTATCTTAAAGTTCCTGGGTCTAGTAGACTAAGGAGTGAGTAGGTTTCTACAGCATATTTTAGCCATTAATTCAGTTGAACCTGTAAGTAATCCTATGGGAGATAGAGTTTTAATACTCCTGGGTTTTTTAGGGGTCTGGTTAAGCTATTTGCCCAAAGTGACATGAGGAGTAAATTATGCTCAGAACCTGAACTCAGGCTTTTTGACCCCATAACGGAATCTGTCTAGTAGAGTATGCTGTCATTTACAAGAGAAGTAACCCCTCCCCTCCAAAGTCATTGAAAACTGTCCCTGAAACACACTTACGTACATGTATGCCACACAGAAACACAGACACACACAGGAAAGCAAAGAACCCTGTCCTGTAAAGAGTAAAAACTGAAGCTGCTGCTCCCATGTGCACTGAGGGCAACACAAGCTCCACTACCATTTTGTGACTATTCCTCACAGTGGCAGGATTTGCCCAGGCTGATTACCCAAATGTAGAACATTTACAAGTAAAAGCCCTTTATAATTCATAACAGGTTAATTCTCCTAAGAAAGTGTAAGAGAATGACGTGGAATATTTTCCAAACCACACCGTGCACCTCCCAGATATTCTGCTATGACCCTGACGATGTGGCAGTAACACAGGCAGGTGCTCCGTGGAGGCGATTCAGCTTCGCTGTCTTCTGGCCTGGAATGGCCTTCTCCTGGCTGCAATCAAGAGGAAGAAATCTCTAGAACAAGAGCAACACTAAGTCTGCCCTACCTAGAGAATGCTTTGCCTGCTGGGCACTTCTGGGCACTGCACAATAACAGAGATGTGGCCAAATTAGAGTTCAGCACAGTGGAGAGAGAGGGATGGTGAAACCACACTCTGCAGTAGATGAAAGTGGCGTTTCTTGTCTTGAGGAAAAGCAGACTCAAGATCTGTTTCAGCAAAAAAAAATATGTATTTAAACACTGCTTATTCCAAAAATGGAATTGAGGAGGAGTGAGGCATGCTATCTTCAAATATTTAGAAGACTATCACGGAAGAGGAATTAATGATCAAGAAGACTTTGTTTTTCTGCTGGACACATTATGGCACAGTGCTAAGAGCAAAGACTTCGGATCTGAGATCTGAATTTAAATCTTGGCTCCGCTCCTTATCGGCTGTAAGTCTGTGGACAAGGGACCGGGCCTCCTCGCAGTTTTTATTTTGCTTACCTGTAAAAGGAGGAACATAACAGCTCCCTCCGGTGTTCTAGAGCATATGAACTAGACAGAGCTGTCCAAGCACTTACCTAAGTGTCCGTGTCACACAGTAGATGGAAAGAGCGTTTTTATTTTTTAACAGGATGGAATGTTGTTTTTTGTAGGAATGGTGAATCTGTCCTTGGGGTTGAAAATTTCAAGCTTAAACTATACAACAACCCTTGGGGATAAACATCTGGTGGGTGTTTTGATAAGACCCATCTTTAAAGTACCTGCCATTCCTGACACTTTATGATTCTACTCAATGTGCACCAGTAGTTAAAGAGAAAAGGCAGAAAGAGGAAGTGAAGAGTGTGAGCAAAGCACACTCTTCTAGAGGGAGTACAGCAAAAACAGCCAAAGCCCTCCGCTGGCAGGAAACAGGTGTCTTCATCTCAGGCCACACTTGCTGTGCCCTCTCTGAAATTAACACAAGTAACAGCTTAACAATTTGCAAGTAAAACAGTGAAGGTAGCAATGCAGAAGAACTCAAGTCGAACAAGAGGTAGCGTCCTGTGTTGGGTTCTCTTGGTCCACTCCCTCTCTAACTCAGGTCTTTTCTAAATTCTGCATCATCTTGGCATATTAAATAGGTTGAATGAGGGACTGGTGAGTTCAGCATAGTTTTGTTGTTGTTTTTTAACATGCTTTAGACCCCTCTGAGTCAGGGAGAGAGGAATAAATTCAAAGGCTCCACATGGAGGCAGGGCCAATGCGCTGTGCAGCTCTGTTAAAAGGCATTTCACTGCGGTGCCTTCAGGATAAATTACTTTTGGCTAGTTTTTGTAAAAGCAAGTGTCAAGATGGCTAGTTCTTCCACAACTTATTTTAGGCACATTTTTTGTTTTTCTGTTTGTTTTGGTTTCCAGGCCCCCTGCCCAGACTTCAGTGTCATGTTGTACTACAATCAGTGTATAATTATTTCATTGAAAAGAATGCTAGTGTACAGAAAAACGGTACTTGCGGAAAATTAAGCCTGTTTTGAAAACATTAAAGTCAGCTCAATAAATAATCACTAATATGTATTATCTAGAAGTGATAAGAAAGACTGTGAAGAAGCAGAGTCAGAAAGCATTTGCTTAGAAGAAAGAAAAGAATCATCTATTAAAATGTATGTCTGAAAATAGGCAGTAAAGATCCATTTAAAGTCTTGGGAAATACTTTCATTTTGAAGGAAAAAGTTCACTGTCTATTATGAATTAAAATCATTGTTATATTTACCTTCTCCTTTTAGGAACAATCTCAAAACTCAGCCCATGCTTCAATACAGGGGAGGCTTAGGTTCTCTCTGTAGCAGCCCTAGAGTGAAACAGCTCTACCTTTTGGATTCCTAACCATGTAGACATTCTGTTTAAAAAAATCAATTTATTCTTGGCTAGAAATAGCCTCAATACAAAACATTCCTTCAAAGAAAACAGCAACTAAACTAACGTGTGCAAGCCACGATTTTTGGTGTTGTTGTTGACTTTAGCTGGTTGTTAAACACAGACTTAGCTAGCAGTGCTTCTCCAAATTTCATGTGCATAAGAATCATCTGGGGCTCTTGCTAATTACAGATTATGATTCAGGCGGTCTAGGCCGAGGCCTGACATTCTGCCTTTCCAAGAAGCTCCCAGGCAATGCCGATGTGCCCGCCGCCAACCACACAGTTTTCAATTATGTCCTAGATTTGGCCCCATGTTTTAGGAGCACACGTGGAAAAATCCCATCAATGTATAGAACAGGACTACTTTTCAGATATCCACATATTATAAAACATGGTTTATAGACAGTACGATTCCTGACAAGTCGTTTATTCTCATCTAAAGGAAAAATAATGCTTTGCCATTTCCTTTTTCTACAGCTTAATCCTCAAAAGAGTGGAGCCTCTGAGATACCCTCTCAATTGAATCACTGACACTCCAACTCCGGTTCCATTCCATTCCATTCAAATATTTATTTAATACCTACTGTATACCAGGCAGTACACAGTGTTCCCGGCAGGAAGATTGTAACCATGAGCGAGACAGAAATCGTTCCAGCCTTCTCGAAACTCATAGGTGAGGGAAGGAGGGGATCACGCATGCGCTTGACACAGGGTGTTAGGAGGGTTACGGCAGGAGTGCAGGAATGCGTAAGGAACTGCAGGGGGCGAGCGTGAGAAGCCGGGTAGAGCAGGAGGGGCTGGAATCCGAGAAGCTAATCCTTGTACGCCAGCGGCTCTGCTTGCTTTGGCTTTGGCAATCAGAATGGGCACGTTTTCCCTAGGTAAGAAAGTTTCACTGAGTTCCTCCTCATGCATTTTGCTCGGAGTCCGGGTATCATGCGTGGCCCACAGAGCAGCCCCTGCTCCTCTAACCTGAGAGCTGTGGCAGGGCCCTTGTGCCCAGGAGGGGCTAGCCGCCTGTCCCCTCCACCCTCCCCGCCTCCCCCGGGACATCGTTGTGGAGGAAACCAGGACATCAGGCTCCCGCACTGCGCTGGGCTTGTGAGCTGAGAGCTGATTCGCAGAACCCCGGGCTCAGATAGTGCAGCTTAAAACCCCCTGACTAAGCAAACAGCAAGAAAGGCGCAGAATTTTAAGCCATCCAGTTGGAGAGGTTTGTTTTTGTTTGTGTGGTTGGTTGGGGTTTTTTTAAAATGTAGAGATAAGAGGTTTTTAGGGCCTTTGGAGAACCCACAAAATTACATGACAGTGATCATCTACCGGGAAAAACAATGCATCCCAAATGTTACCGGATTTTATCTAGGTTCTTGGCTATGCTGAAGAAAAGAATTTCAAGAGCTTGTCAGGTTAGCCAGTAATTTATTCAGGTAGGGAGGGAAGAGAAATGGGAGAAAATAACAGATCAGGGGTCCCAGGCAGAGAAGAAGGGGGTGAGAAGTGATAAAGGGGCTAATTTACAGACTACACTTTCCTGTTACAGATTATAAATGTCCAGGTTTACTTGCGTGGCCACGTGGCAGAGGAAAAACTGTGAGAGCGGTGCACAGAGGGCAGGACGGGTCCACAGGTGAGAGAACACATCAGAGCGCGCTCAGGCCTCCCGGTCTGCTTTATAAACTAATAATTATTCCTCCCCTTTGCTAATGGCAGGGGAGGGCTTCCAGCTGTTTGCTGTTTTGATTGATCACCCCACCTATCAATCCCCCAGCGAGGACCCAATGATAAAGTCCTTGGGGAATATCCAGGGCTTTTCTTTGCTCCCAGAAGAAGTCTTTGTTCTGGATGGCAGAATCTTGGGGGTGGGGGTCTTCCAGCAGCCGTCTTGGGGGTCACTGATGTCCGCATGGACTTTCTGCCAGGTTCCAGACCCATCTATTGACTCCCTATCTTACCAGCCTGCTTCACTAGATTAATAAATATTTTGCCAACACAGGTTAAAAGAATGTATGTAAAGACATCAGAGAAAAATATTGGGGGAAGTTGGGGGAACTGAAGAGAAGTCAGAGTAGTATGTTGGGAAACATTATTAATCAAAACACCATGAAATGAGCTGGAAAGCAAGCAGTTCACATCAGAAGGTTTGGAAACATAAAGGAGAGACAATCAGGTAGTAGAGGCGACCAGGAGGAGTTGAGAGCTGGTAAGGAAGCTGCGGGGAAGACAGTACTGCCTGCAGCACCTAAGCTTTTCTTACGCCCCTGAGCCTTCAGCATGGTGGTCATCCTCGCGGGAGACAGGAGCTCGGTTCCTTCGAGTGTCATGGGGAGGACTCGAAAGGCTCATCTTCAGGGTGGTGGTTAAGCAGCACCCGAACCTTCTGAGCTTCCATTTCTTTGCGTGTAAAAGGAAAATATCTGCCCCTTGTCATTGCTGTAATGTACATAAACCACATAGCTTCATCTCTGGTAACCAGTTGGTATCAGTGCACTTTCTCTCTGTCTTGCAGAAGGTCTGTGGAAATGAAATGCTTGGTGGAGTGAAAAATAATCAAGTTAGCACCTCTTCCTCTGTTTTGATAGATTTGCTGGGGATAAAGAAAAAACGCTCCGACATTTGCCTTCAGAAAGCTGTTTACTTTCATTTAGGCAGAAGAGGAGGTGTGAATGGAGCATGGTGGTCCTTTAGTTCGGCCACCAAAGAGCTGTGCACTTGACTCTGTGTTCTCATTTCCAATACATGGCTGACTGCTGAGAGCGGCTGCATTACTTGGAACCTGTTTCAGGCATCAAATGTTTTTCATATACTTGCCTTTCAAATACTATTCTTTTCTTCTGGCCAAAACAGAATTTTAAAATGTACCTTAGAGGAACATTGTGTTCTGGCAAATTGCAGATATCCATAAAGAAAATAAAACCCAATCCTAATGCCACACCAGAGAAAACCTCATGGCACATTGATACATCTACAGCTGATCTTTTTATTGAATACATGTGAATGTACACCTGAACTAAATTGAAATTGTTCAGTATATATAGATTTTAAAATACAGTTCTTATCAGACCTTATGCCATAAGCATTTCTCCATGAATACATACATTTGAAAAAGAAAGATATGCAAATAGAAAAATATTCTTTTTAATTAAAATTAACTTTTTAAATAATAATGCTTGCACTTTAAAAATGGCTTCAGGTAATTAATTGCTAGTGTTTTGTATGATAATTTATTTTCTTTTTTCCTATGTAATTCCTTGCAAAAGTATTAGAATAATTAAATTGACATTACTGTTAAGGTGATTTTTCTTTCCCTACACATAAGGAAAAGACATATATAAAGTAAAAAGACTAAAACCAGATTCTTCATAGACTAAGAGGTTGTCTAGTGATAATAAGTATTGACATGCCAATATGATAGTTGCATTTCTTTTAGTACTGAAAGAGTAATAATATTTTTTATGAACTAGAGGAACTGTGTACATACTTTACTTCAATTAATCTTTTGCTACAATCGATAAGATGGATGCTATTATGTGTGGTTCTTTTTAAAGATTTATTTATTTATTTAATTCCCCCCCTCCCCCAGTTGTCTGTTCTCTGTGTCTTTTTGCTGCGTCTTGTTTCTTTGTCCACTTCGGTTGTCGTCAGCGGCACTTTGTCGTCAGTGGCACGGGAAGTGTGGGCGGCGCCATTCCTGGGCAGGCTGCACTTTCTTTCGCGCTGGGTGCTCTCCGGAGTGCGTGTGAGGCTCCCCTATGCGGGGGACACCCTTGCGTGGCACGGCACTCCTTGCGCGCATCAGCACTGCGCATGGGCCAGCTCCACATGGGTTAGGGAGGCCCGGGGTTTGAACCGCGGACCTCCCATGTGGTAGACAGATGCCCCAACCACTGGGCCAAGTCCGTTTCCCTATTATTTGTGTTAAATGAGGAAACCAAGGCTCAGAGAGGATCAGCAATTTTCCAAGGTCACATGACTTGTAAGTGGCAGAGAAAGAATCCCAGTTCTGAGCCCCAAGCCTCTGCCCTCCATCTTTGAACTTCCTTGCATTACTCTTGTTTAATTTTCAGTGGTTCGCACATTGTCGCTCAAATTTGCTGGAATAACTCTTCGCTTAGAAACCGGTTTTAGATCTTTAAATTTAGAAGAGTCTCCCAATTCAACAGAAGATGTTAGGATAATCTAGCTGGGGGAATGTTCCCAATAACTTCTGCAATCCAGCGAGTGCCTTCAAACAAAAATAAAACGAAATACAGGACATTTTTATTTAAGTGGCACTCAGTGAAATGAATATTGAAAATTAGCCTGACTCTATAAAAGCAATGGATTTATTAATTTTATGACAAATAGTTACCATTATCTCCTGAGGCCCACTGAAACCTGTTCAAACATCTGAGACTCCCATTCATTTTGCTGGTAGAATCACATTTTAAAAGAGTGGGAAGGGCTGGGAGAACGCCACGTGCTGATTCTCATATGCTGTCACTGACCCCTGCCCACTGCTCGGATTTACACATACATGGACATTTCCACGCACAATTCCTAGTGGTCCTGTCTTCTGACTTCCCACTGTCTTCTGACTTCTGACTGTAAATAGTCTTCTGACTTCCCACCCCCTGAAGAGCTGTTCATTCCTTCCTGTGTCCCCACAGTGCACCCAGCACCTACATCTGTTAGAGTGTATACAAGAGTATACTTGCCATGTCTAGCTCCCCATTTCTCCTTGAAGACAGAGACTGAGTCTTACTTTTCTTTGTGCGCAAATACATAGTGGGTGTGCAAACAAAGCATTTGAAAAGTGAACAAATGCTACATTCAGACATCAGAGAGATGCAAAGCCTGATACCCTGGAGGCTGGAAGAAATACTACTTTATCTTCCCAGAAAAAATTGTGGAGCAGCCTCGTGGGGTCAACAATAATAAAACTGGGCAGAGAAATAGAAGTTTGGAGAAGCAATGTTTTGCTAACAAGAAAGAAATGCCTCCCTGAGAGTTCAAATCAATCCTAATCTCTCATTATCTCATTGTAATTTCAAGGAGATACAATATTAACATACAAGTATAATAGAGCTTTATAGCTGAATAAATATTTAGAATTTAAACAGCACGCTCATTTGCATGATATGTTTTAATATTAAGATAATTTTAGATTATTATGTTAATAAGTACAGGTTTTAGATAGCCATAATCATAGCATTCATGCAAATTTGATATATAGTATTGATATTTGTATTATCTCAATAAACTATATTAAAGATTTATTTTGATGGAGAGTGAATATAGATTGCTCTTTTTTAAAATGCATTTTTATTTTAAATGTTACATAAATATATAGGGAGGTTGTCAGAAGGAATACCCCTATGTACAACTGAACAGAGTCTAAGAGACAGATAAGGTAGATACAACCCCAGGTATTGGTTCTTTTGAGGGATAAAGAGACCCACGGGTTCTATGGTCATGGCAGATGGGGTTCACTGCCATGACAGATGGCCCTTCTTTGGAGCTGGTGTTTCTGCGTGATGGAAATGGACTCAGAGGGGATCTCTTTTCACAAGACTTGCATGCTACTTTATTGGAATTGTAGTTGGTGCTGGGTTTAAGATATATGTAGGGGATTTGAATCTCTGGACTGATAATATGACACCCAGGCCCAGAGCCTCAACAGACTTCAGCTCCTACACTTTGACTTATTGGACTTACTCCACTCAGCTAACATGGAGTTGAAGAAGGTCAACCACCACAACATGGAGCCTAGAGTGTCTACAACTAGAAGCGGGAAGAGTGCATCCAGTACCCATGTGCAATCTAAGCCCTCACTTGACATAGGTGTGCAATGGACACAACCAATCCAATGTCCACAGAGAAAATGTGGAATGGGTGTGGGAACGGTAGCCATGGGGGCTGCTGGGTGTGGGGAACGGGAGGAAGAGATGAGATGTGGAGGCGTTTTCGGGACGTGGAGTTGTCCTGGATAGTGCTTCACGGACAATTACAGGACACTGTAGATCCCCCCAGGGTCCACTGGATGGAACGTGAGAGAGTCTGGGCTATGATGTGGACCATTGACTATGGGGTGCAGTGATGCTCAGAGATGAACTTACCAGGTGCAATGGATGTATCACGATGATGGGAGAGAGTGTTGCTGTGGGGGGAGTGGGGGGCGGGGGCGGTGGGGTTGAATGGGACCTCATATATTTTTTTTATTGTAATTAAAAAAATAATAATAAATAAATATTAAAAAAAATATATATATATATAGGGGGTTCCCATATGCCCCACTCCCCACACTTTCCACTTTCCCCATCATAACAAATTATTTCATTAGTGTGGTACATTCATTGCAATTGATGAACACATTTTGGAGCATTGCCACACAGCATGGATTATAATTTACATTGTAGTTTACACTCTCTCCCACACCATTCTGTAGGTTATGGCAGGATATATAATGTCCTGTATTTGTCTTTGCAATGTCATTCAGGACAATTCCAAATCCTGAACGTGACCCCATATTACACCTCTTTTTCCCTCTCCCTGCCTTCGGCAACTCCAGTGGCCAGGGTTTCCCCATCAATAATTTCTTCCATCACTAGAATCACAATAAGTCTATAGTAGAATACCAGTACACATTTTATTCCCCAATCCTGAAGATTCTGTGATGGTGATGCCCACTCCACTTCTAATTGAAAGGAGCTTCGATGGATGGGACTGTCTTTCTTGCAGTTGTAGACTCTCTCAGTTCCTTGGTGTAGTGGTGGTCCTCACCTCCTTGTTAGTGAGCCCAATGAACTGGAGAGTAGATGTTGAAACTTTACTGAGGCTCAGGGACCAGCTGGCAAATGGAAAGCCCAGAGATTAAAGTCTCTTGGACATACCCCTACCAACTCCAGCACCAACTATAGGTTCAATAAAAGGGACAGAAGAAGTATGTGTAGAGAAGTCACATCTCAGTCCAACTCTGTCACACTCAGGAGCACAAACTCCAAGTAGGGCCCACTGTCAAGGCACCAAACTCTGGAGCTATCTGCCATGCCTGTAGGACCTGGGTATCTCCAGAGCCCTCAGGAGTCCCACTGTTTGGAATAGTATCTACTTTGGCTGTCTGTGAGATCCTGCTGAGATGTACATAAGCGTTATCTCTCTGATGACCTCCAAACTCGTTTTGAAGTCTTTTAGCCATATAAACTCATTTGTCTTTACCATTTTCCCCTTTTATTCAAGGTCTTTTTCCAGTTGTATCACCAGCTGGTGCTTGGTAGTAATCCTTCAGTGCCAGGGAGGCTCAGCCCCTGGAGTCATATCCCATGCTCGGGGGAAAGTAATGCATTTATATGCTAAGTTTGGCTTAGAGAATGGCCACATGTGAGCAACATGGAGGCTCTCAGGAGGTAAATCTTAGGCACCCTGCAACACTAGGCTAAGTTGCAATTTCAAGAGCAAAAATGCTCATAAACATAGTCATCAATATAATGGGCCCATCAATGGACCATCCTTCTTTACTGGTCATCGCCCCAGCACTTGGGGGATTGTTGCTATTCCACTAGAGAATGTGACAGAGCTCCCCAGGATGGGAATTCAGTATTCTTTCAGTTGTTGTATGAATCTCTACCCACTGTGGCAATGCCCCATGAACATTTGAACACATTTATATACCTTATATGTATGCCCAGGTGGGCTTACTCCCATGTATCTCCCATCACTGACACCCCACACCAATGATCCTCCCTTGCCATAGTTGTTACCCTTCTGTGATCCAAAACTTTTTCAAAAATGAAGCCAAATATATTGCCAAATTCAATTAATAGGAAAATGAGGTAGTAATGATAGGTTTTAACATAAGAAATAAAATACATAATAATTTAGAAAAACTAAAAGAAAGTTAAAAATTGGGGTACTAAAAAATAAAAAATATTAAAAAAAATTTTTTTTTGACATTTTGCCTTTCATCACTGTAATAATTAATAACTGTTGTCCTGTATGTATAGTGGAAATTTCTTCCATTTCTTTCTCAATGTCTTACTTTCTTTTTTTCATTATGTCTTCAAATAAGTTTTAGGTCACAATAAAGTCACATACAGAATAGAGGGGACTCCCGTATGCCCAACATCCTCCCCCTTTTCCCCCTTCCCTATTAATGAGCTTTTTATATGTGGATGGTTCATTTATTACTACTGATGTAAAAATATTGAAACATGGCTACTAACTATGGTCAGTAGTTTACATTATGGTTTACATTTTAGACCATACACTTTTATAAATTTTTGATGAAATTTAACATGGCCTGTATCCATCATTGCAAGATCATGCAGAACATTTCCTTTGCCCCTAACTACCCCCTCTTCCATCTAATCTATGAAGGACTGAAAAGGAGCTCATGGTACCTACTGCTCTGGCTAGCTGTGGCTGCTTAATATGTACAATGGAAGCCTTATATGTAGATGTTTATATATGGTAGAAGTTGCACCTGCCCCCAAGAACTCAAAAGGTATTATAAACTACTTTCTAAACTAACATATAAATTTAAGGTCAGATACATTTATTACCAGAGCAACCTGTTGCAATTTAACTTTGCCTTGAAAGATTCTGGTCACAATCATTTGATTTTCATTTGCAACAATATTTACCAAAATAAAAGAGGTATGAATATGGGTTTATATTTATTTTCAGAAAGCACCCCGGGAGAACTGGGCTCTACCGGAACCCTGTATCTTCCAACAGGGAGGGTCTCTTAGGCCTGGCTTATGGTCAGATGAGGACTGCCATGCAGATAGAATTCAGAGGGAGCTCAGCTCTGAGGAGCTGGACGCCTGCTAGCGGGTGTTTGCCCATACACACTGTTCACTGCTCGGAAAATCGCAACAAGCTGTTGTCTAGTGCACACACTGGCCACCTTTCAAAAGTAAAATTAATATATGATTAATTCTTATCCACGGAATGAAATTATGTATAATAATAATGCCTTCATGTGTATATTCCTATTTGTGAGAATAAATGTTGAGGAAAAGTACCTTTAACAGTAAAAATACTTGTGGTTCTTTTTAGCCCAGAAGGAAAACCATTATTTATTCATAAATCAATTGTAAGTATGAAATGAACAAACACTAGTTAGTTATCACTGTGCCTAGAGCAAAGTATGATGAGAACATTATAATGCCATATATATATATATATATATATACACACTGTAAGTTTTCATGCATAAAATAGAAACAAGAGAAGAGCAGAGTAAAGCATTAACTTTTCCAACTGAATCTTCTTCAAGGCTCTTTTTTTGGCTCTTTAATGTCAAACTCTTTCATTAAAATGAGCACTTAAGTATATTTAATTTCCTGTGGAAAAATTCTGAAAAATAAAACAAATGTTTTATAAAAACAATTTTTATTCTATTTCTTATTGCTATGGCATTTCTACATTTGAAAAAATTCATTAAAGCAAACTTTACCAGATTTTGGGAAGGAAACCAGAAACACATCATCTTCTTTTGCATCAAAAGAATCCAGGGAATTTAGAAGTTCCTCTGAAGACATGGTGGAAAAGATACCCTTGAATTTATGAAGAATACTTGATTGACTCTGGGATGGCATCTTTCATCAAATAAATCAAGAAGTATTTACCAAGCACTAACTCTACACAAGGAATGCAGTAAGAATGGTCATTTTAATTTTATTTTTAAAGATACTTAAATTACATAACTGTTGCATAAAAAACATAGGAGATTCCCATATGCCCCACTCCCTACCCCTCCCACACTTTCCCACATTAACAACTTCCTTCATTGGTGTGGTACATTTGTTACAATTGATGAACACATATTGGAGCATTGCCACTAAGTGTGAACTATAGTTTACATTATAGTTTAAACTCTCCCCCGCACAATTTTGTAAGTTATGACTTTGATATTAACCCTAGCTCAGTGGTAAAAGTAATCTCAGAATGACTGAGCTGGCATTCCAACGAGGCAAACATATTTATATGTCTTGCATTCTTCTCAAGAGTAATTTTTAAATCATAATGAGTCAAAGTCTACTGTGAAAATCATGTTATCTGAAGTTTGCTGATAAAGCATATTATGAAGTGTTTCCTCCAACTTGACACTCAGAACAGTTTTTATACAAAGCTATAAAGCCATCAGAATGTAACCATTATATTAAAGTACTTAATTTAGTCAAATCTTTTGAACCTCAGTAAAGAAAGCCTTTTATTGACTACAATGGATTATATCACTGTGGAAAAGATTGGGAAAATTGGATTTTTTTTTTACTTGTTAACTTCAACACACAATGGGAGAAATGGCTAGTGTTACATTTCAGGAAAAGAGGATGAATGGAGTGAGCAAATAGAAACACAAACTTTTCTAGGAATTGGTAGATAAACCTGTAACTAAAGATAAACCTAACAAGAAATTCTTTAGAAAAGGTAACATGGGAAGTAGGAACACAAACCAGAAAAGAGGTATCTTGAACTTGAACATACACCGGAAGTTATAAGTTAAAGTAAGTAAACTCCTGTCTAACTCATTCTTAGCTTTAGTCACTAATATTCTTATATTCTGGATTCAATTAGATATGGCACCAAAGTGCTCATTTGCTTCAGTGAACCATAGTGAATCTTCTTTTTTCTTGGTACCAATAAGTCTTTATTTATTCATTGTATTATCCCAGGAAAAAGAGGGAAAGGGGAAAGGGCCAATGTATTACAAAACGATGCAGAAGGGAAAGAAAGTATCCAGCACAAAATCAACCATCAAGTAGACATACCCAACAAGCAAATGTAGCTTGAGCTGTTGAGCACTATGCCTCCCACATAGAGGTCCTGGGCTTGGTTCCCAGTGCCTCCTGAAAGAGCAGAAGCAAACAACAAGCAAAACAAATGAAAAAACCAGTTCAGGGAAGCTGATGCAGCTCAGCGCCAGCTTCCCACATACGAGGCCCCGGTTTCAATCCTCCAGGGCTCGATACCTCAAAAAAATAAAAATAAAGAAATAAATGTACCCCAGTGATGGGGTCACCAAAGCCCAGGGGGCTCAGCCACCTGCAAATCAGGAACGAGTGGTAAGAATTAGGGAAAGGACAGGTCCATGCCTTCCTACCCTCCTTTCCTCCTCGCAAAGTCAAGGTTCCACACAAAGCTTTGGCTTCTAGCAGTAAACACGGACTTACATTCTTCCATCTCCCACTAAACAATTTTGTTGCCCCCCTGACATACCTTTCTTGCACCTGCATTCAAGTTCCTGAGTGATTTGGATATACATTCATCTTCCTTTTCTTGATCTCTCACCCCAGTTTCTACATGGAACCCACCCCCCTCCACATTGTTTCTATCTTAGGACTGATGATTAAGCAGATTTGATCAATCCCAATAGAGCAGTGTTAATCATTTGGCTTGAATCACGTCGAGGAATGGTCTCTACTCAGAAGGTTGGGAACGAGGCATGGAGTGTTCCTAAATTCTTCAGGTTTTTTGTACAAATCATTGAAAAGTTGTGGATATCCCCCCAAAATTAATGTATGTGGGGTTGGGGAGGGGGAATGGAGAGGGGTGGTGGGGTTAGTTTTTAGGACAGAAGATCTAGTCCACAATAGGAAATAGGGGAAGAGGAACACAAAATAAAGGATGGTTTGAGAGCCCTGCTTCAAGAGGGGCCCCTAAGCATGGTTCAGATCCTTCTGCCTGGGGCAGAACCTTTTATCATAGATGCTTTGGATGGGAAGCAGATTTGGCTCAAGGAATAGAGCATCCACCTACCACATGGGAGGTCCAGGGTTCAAACCCAGGGCCTCCTGACCTGTGTGGAGCTGGCCCATGTGCAGTGCTGATGCACATAAGGAGTGCTGTGCCATGCAGGGGTGTCCCCTGCGTAAGGGAGCCCCACGCGCAAGAAGTGTGCCCTGCAGGAAGAGCCGTCCTGTGTGAAAAAAGTGCAGCACACATGGAGAGATGGTGCAACAAAAAGAGACACGGATTCCTAGTGCCACTGACAAGAATGCAAGTGGACACAGAAGAACACACAGCGAATGTACAGAGAGAACACACCGAGGAGGGGGGGGAGGGAAGGGGGAGAAGGGAAGAGAAAAGAATAATAACTTTATTTTTTTTTAAGATTTATTTATTTTTATTTATTTCTCTCCCCTCCCTCCCCCCACTCCGGTTGTCTGTTCTCTGTGTCTATTTTGCTGCGTCTTCTTTGTCCGCTTCTGTTGTTGTCAGTGGCACGGGAATCTGTGTTTCTTTTTGTTGCGTCATCTTGTTGTGTCAGCTCTCCGTGTGTGCGACACCATTCCTGGGCAGGCTGCACTTTCTTTCGCACTGGGCGGCTCTCCTTATGGGGCGCACTCCTTGCGCGTGGGGCTCCCCTACACAGGGGACACCCCTGCGTGGCACGGCACTCCTGGCGCACATCAGCACTGCGCGTGGGCCAGCTCCACACAGGTCAAGGAGGCCCGGGGTTTGAACCGCGGACCTCCCATGTGGTAGGTGGACGCCCTATCCATTGGGCAAAGTCCGCCACCAATAACTCTTTAAAAAGAAAAAAAAAAAAGATGCTTTGGCTACTTTTTTTCCAACACAAAAAGAAATTTGTAAATAATAAAACCCCAAAAGAACACAGAGAAAGACCAACGCATTATATTTACACTAACTAGGCCACCTAGTAACAACCAAATCAGCAGCTTGTGAAGTTCTACAAAGCCCAGAAAAATACAGTGACTAGAGGCGGCAGCATTTGGGCAAGATAAGAACCCTGGATCAGGCACATATCACCAATGCGTTCTACTGCATTTGCCCCAGTTCAGCACTGTGAGGTCGGTGTGCAGTGATCCCAGGCATGTAAACAAACCCCCTTTCTCCTTCAACTGCCACGGCACTAAGCACTACTGCAGCAGGCTCCAGCACCGCAAAGTAGCCTGCACACGTGGTCTCTGGAAGCCACGGAGGAAAAGTCCAGTTTTTGAAAAGTTAAGGATTTAAGTCTTTGCTGCATATATCCATCCTTGGACATGCACACACACACACATACACACACACACACGCAAACACACACATACCCAGTGTGCATGACAAGCCCAGACTTATCCAGTGAAGGATGGATCTGGTGTGCCTAGCAAGTGCTGCGCCCAGGATGAAGAGGCGGGGGACAGGAATCCCTTACCACGTGTCTAGATAGCTCTCACGTAACCTTGGCTTCCTCTCTTGACCTGTGCCCTGGTCCAGCCTCTCCTAACCTCTCTGCACTACCTTTCTGTCTAGACTAACTTCCAATCTTCCAGTGGGAGATCAAGTCATGGGGTGACCCAGTTAAAAACCTAGTCACCCATAAAACACTTTCCAGGTGGAGGGTTTCAAGAGAACACTGTGGCAGAAAAGTCAGTTCTAATTGGCAAAAATGAGGGAGTTCAAAGAGTTGTTCTTTGTGGTGATAAAGCAACAACGAAGAAGTATTCCTGGGAAGTGGATGTGGCTCAAGCAATTGGGCTCTTGTTTACCATATAGGAGGTCCAGGGTTTGATTCTCGTGGCCCCCTGGTGAAGGCGAGCTGGCCTGAATGGAAAGCTGGCCCACGTGGAGTGCTGGTCAGCCCAGGAGAGCTGGCCTGTGCAGGAGTGCTGGCCTGCGTGGGGAGCTGGTGCAGCAAGATGATAAAACAAAGAGAGACACAGAGAGGCATAAGAGATGCAGCAGACAGACCAGGGAGCAAAAGACTGGGCGCCTCTCTCCCCCTCTGGAAGGTCCCAGAATCAGTTATTCACGCATAGCTAAGGCAGTTGGCATCCTGGAGAAAGAAGGACCCAAGGAGCACTTATGCAAGGGAGCAAATAAATAAAATTGTTTTGGCCCAAAATGGGGCGGGAGTGAGCTTAGCAGCAGCGGCTGTCCCAGCCAGCCTTTTGCCTGTCATCACAACCCCCTGCGCGGGTCGGTTTCCAGCACCTTGACAAGACGCGGTAAAACCCTGCCCTGGCCCTGAGATTCCCTCCCACAGTGGGGTGGCTCGCGGCTGGGTCCCTCAGGCTGCTCTCACACTTAATCTTCTTACTCCGGCACGAGGAATAGTTTTATAAATCCTCCTTTCAGAGGAAAACAGCTTCCCTCTCCAGGCCACTGTCAAAAAGCTGGGGAGTCTAGAGGTTTCTCGGGCAGGCTTTCGGGGTCTTTCTCCTGAATGCCCTGCTTGCATCTGGATGGAGCATGGCTGGAGCTCCTTGGCCTCACCCCTTCCCCCAACAAGGTGGAAGAGGGGGTGAAGCTGTGGCCCCCGGCCTGAGATCCGCAGCAGTGCCAGCTGCCCCTGCCCACCCTCTCCCGCTTTCTCCACTCTGCTGATCGACGCTGGCTCTTGGAACTTTCTGATGGCAAAACGATTCCTCCTCCCCCTTCTCGCCCCTCCCCCCCCTCCTCTCCCCCTCTTCCTCCCATCCTCCTCCCCTTCCCCCCCCACACACACCTTGGCGCAGCCACCTGTGAACTGCCCTTTGGACACCGAGTCATGGTCTTCGCTGGAGCCCACGGTCCAGGCCCCTGTCGGGGTGGCCGCTGGCCCCAGACGAGTCCAGAGGTAAAAGGGTGGTTCGGGGAAGAGGCGACTGAATCTTCTCCGCACAACAGCAGTGGAAGGGCCCACTGAACCTTTTTCATTAACTTGGCTAACCATCCGAAGAAAATGTCTACCAATATTTGAGGGAAGAATTAGGGGAAGGGAGAGGAAGAGAGGGAGAGGGAAAAGGAGAAGGGGAAAGCGTGAGGAAAGGGGAGGGAAAAAGGGAAAGAGAAAGTGAAAGAGGAGATTCAAATTACAAAAATCAGGGATGAAAGAGAGGACAATCTGATTTTACAGAAATGAAAAGGATTATAGGGGGCTAATATGGATAACTTTGTGGCACCCAATTAGATAGAATGGACAAATATCTAGAAAGGCACAAGCTACTAAAACTGATTGTAGAAGAAATAGAAAATCTAATGTGTGCAGATCTATAACAAGAAAAGAGATTGACTTGGTAATAAAAATACTCTCAATGCAAAAAAAGCCCAGGACTGGGAGCAGATGTGGCTCAAGCAGTAGAGCACCAGCCTCCCACATGGGCGATCCCCGGTTGGATTCCCCGTGCCTCCCGAAAAAAATGAAAACAAACAACAAGCAAAATAAATGAAAAAACTAACTCAGCGAAGCTGATGTGGTTCAGTGGTTGAGCACTGGCTTCCCACATAGAGGTACCAAGTTCAGTTTATTGCCCCAGGACCTCAAAAAAAAAAAAGAAGAAGAAGAAGAAAAATAAATAAATAAATAAAAAGCCCAGTACTAGATGGCTTCGCTATTTAAAGACAAATTAGCACCAATCCTTCATAAAGTCTTTCAAAGCAGAGAAGAGGACGCTTTCCAACTCATTCTACAAGGCCAGTATTACCCTAATACCAAAACCAAGATCACAAGTAAAATACAGGCCAATATCTCTTAGCAAAAATTCTCAACAAAATAATAACATATCTAATCCAGCAACATATAGAAAAGGTTACACACCATGAACAAGTGAGATTTATTTTTTAAAAAAAGTTTGGCTTAACAACTAAAAAGCAATTAATTTAATATACCATTTCAGTAGAATAAAGTAAAAAACCCACATGATCATCCCAAAATCAGCAAAAACAAAACAAAACCCTAATAAACAAACCAAAAACTAAAAAAAAAAAAAAGACATTTGACAAATTCCAACCCCCCTTCATGATAAAAACATGCAACAAACCAGGAACAGAAGGGAATTTCCTGAACCCAATGAAGGCCATCTACAACCAACCAACCAAACTAAAAAAGTTGCTAACATCATACTTAATGCTGAAAGAATGAATGCTCTCCTCCTAATATAAGGAGCAAGATAAGGCTATCTGCTCTCATCACTTCTATTCAACATTGTACTGAAGTTCTTGCCAGGGAAATGTGGCAAGAAAATGGATAAAAGTGTATCTGGATAAGAAAGGAAGATGTAAACCTATCTCCATTTACAGATAACATGACCTTGTGCTCAAAAATCCTGATGATTCCACTAAAAAACTATTAGAACTAATAAACAAGTACAGCAAGTTTGCAGGATACAAGCTCACTATGCAAAATCAATTGTATTTTTATACAGTAGCCATGTAAACTCAAAAATAAAGAAAATAATTCAATTTACAATAGCATCAAAAAGAATAAAATAATAGGAATAAATTTAACAAAAGATATGTAAAACTTGTATTTTGAAAACTGCAAAGCATTGTTGAAAGAAGACCTAAATAAATGAAAAGACATATTATGTTCATAATTTGCAATAGATTCAATGCAATTCCTATTAAAATTCCAGATGGCTTCTTTGAAGAAATAGACAAGTTTTTCCTAAAATTCATATGGAAATTCAAAGGACCTAAAATTAATAGCCAAAAGATTCTGAAATGAAAGTTGGATGATACATTTCCTGATTTCAAAACTTACTACAAAGCTACAATAAAAAAGACAGTGTAATACTGGTATAAAGGTAGACATAGAGATCAATGGAATAGAATTGAGAGATCAGAAATAAATCCTCATGATTATGATTAAAAAAAACCTTTCAATATGGATGCAAGAAAATTCAAGGCCTAAAGAAAAGTCTTTTCAACCAATGGTATAGGGACAACTGGTTATCTACATGGCAAAGAATAAAGTGGGACCCTTTCCTCACACCATACACAAAAATTACCTCAATATGGATTACAGCCATAAATGTAAGAGCTAAAATGAAAAATTATTTTAAGAAAATGAATAAATTTTTGTCACCTTAGATTAGGCAAAACCTTTTTTTTTATGACACCAAAAACAAAAGCAACAAAAGAAAACAATAGATAAATTCGACCTCATCAAAATTAAAGCTTTTATGCTCCACAAGACACCATCCAGAAAGTGAAAATACAATCCACAGAATGGAGAAAATATTTGCAAATCATCTATCTGATCGTGGACCTAAGTCCAGAATATGTAAAGAATGCTTACAACTCAGTAAAAAAGCAAATAATTCAATAAAAATATGGGCAAAGGATCTGAATAGACATTTCTCCAAAGAAGATATACAAATGACCAATAACTACTTGAAAAAGTTGTTCAACACCATTAACCAACAGTGAAATGTAAATCAAAATGACAGTGAGAGGTCACTTTACATCACTAGGATTCCTATTATAAAATAGATAATAATTGCTGATGAGGATGTGGAGAAATTGCAGTCATCCTACACTGTTGATAGGAGTATAAAATGGTACAGTTGTTTTGGAAACAACTGTTTGGAAAACAATTCCTCAAAAAAATAAAACATAGAGTTATCATATGACCAAGCAATTCCACTGCTAGCTATATAGGTATATACCCCCAAAGAAATGAAAACACATGTCCACACAATGTTAATTGACGAATGGATATATATAATGTATTATATCCTTACATATTAGTTCTCTATTGTTGCTTTACAAATTACCACAAACATAGTGGTTTAAAGCAACACAAGTTTATTATTTACAATTCTGGAAGTCAGAGATCCTAAATGGGTGTCAGCAGGCTCCACTCCTTCTGGAGGCTCTGGGAAGACTTTGTTTCTTTGTATTTTCCAGCTTCTACAGGTTGCCCTTATTCCTTGGTTTAAACTCCCTCGGGGCAGTCTTTTCTACTGCTGCTTCTCAGTCAAATCCCTTCTCCATAGCTTCTGACCCTCTTGCCTCCCTCCTCTAAGGATGCTCATGATAACATTGGGACCACCTGGATACTCCAAGACTCTCTCCCCGGCTCAAGATCCTTAGCTTAGTCACCTCTTCAAAGTCTCTTTTGCAGCATTCACAGGTCTTGGAGATTAGAACATGGACTTCTTCTCTCTACCACACATACAATGAAATCTTACTTGGCAATAAAGAGGAATATAGTACTTATACATGCCTCAAAAAAACAATATGCTGGGAAGCAGCTGTGGCTCAATCGGTTGGGCTCCTGTCTACCATATGGGAGGCCCTGGGTTCGCATCCTGGGTCCTCCTTGTGAAGGCAAGCTGGTCTGCGCCCATGGAGAGCTGACAGCTCACACCCATGGAGAGCTGGTGCAGCAAGATGACCCAACAAAAGGGAGACAAGCAGACACAAAAGAATGCGCAGCAATCGACACAGAGAGCAGACAGCAAGCAAGCCGCAAGGGGGGAATAAATTTTTTTAGTTAAAAAACAAACAAACAAACAAAAAAAACATTGCACTAAGTGAAAGCATCCAATTACAAAAGATCACACATTTTATGATTCCATTTATATAAAATATCCAGAATAGGCAAATCTATAGAGACAAAAAGTAGGTTAATGAGTGCCTACAGCTGGAGGGGTTGGAGGGAAATGGGGACAGATTGCTAATGATTATAGGGTTTCCTTATTTGAAAAGATGCAAACGTTCTAAAATTGAATGTGGTGATGTTTGCACAAGTCTTCGAATTTATAAAGACCATTGAATTGTACACTTTGGGTGAATTGTATAGTATACGGATTATATATCAGTAAAGCTGTCATATTGGGGAAAAAAATTAACACTGTGCATCTTCTAGCCTCTGTCACCAGCCAAGTATAAGAATTGCTAATTCATATCCTTGCCAACATATGGTATTGCCATACTTTATTGGGAGGAGTGTAAATTCAGTACAATCATTTTTATAGTGTTTGGCATATTCTATTTATCTGTTGTTGCTAACAAGCACCATAAAATTTAGTGGCTTAAAAACAGTTTTAAAAATCTTCTCTCATAGTTCGATGGGTTGACCAGCCCGAGCTGGGTAGTTCTTGCCTCAGGTTTTTCATGTAGTTACTGTTAGATGGTAGTAAGTACTGGATTCATCTGAAGAGTTGACTGGGTTTGATGTAGGTGATGGTTCACTCAGTGGGCTTGCAGGTTAGTCTGGCTCTTTGAGCTTCGCTGGAGCTCTCCACTAGAGTGCTTATACATGGCTTTTCGATGTAGCTTGGATTTTTTTACAGTATGGCGGCCGGGTTTTGAAAGGGAGCATTCCAACAGTGAATGTTCCAAGAGACCATGGCAGGAACTGCAATGCTTCTTATAACCTGGTTTTTGGAGTCAAGCAGCATCACTCAACCACATTCTACTAGTTGCACAGGACCAGTGGGGGAAAGGACTATTCAACGGCATGACTAACTAGGGATTATCCTTGGAGACTAGCTCTTACAGTCTTGCCTCTATCCTACAGTGATCCATTTCCCTCCTAACAGCAAAATACTCTACCAATCCTCTCAAGACTTCCAAAGTCTCATTCAATTACATCATCCCCAGTCACGCTTGAAGCTTGTGATCTCATTACTAAATAAGGTTCGGCTAGGAATGAATCCCTTTGCTGACTCTCCTGAAGAGTCCTCTCAATCTGTCGACTTGTGAGTTAGAGATTAGTCATCTGTGCATGTATATATTCTGTGAGACAGGGGTTAGATAACTGACGGGGACACTTCCATTTGAAAAAGGATTTCATGAGGAGGCTCATACCTGTCAGTGGACAACAGCAGTTTTGAAAACCAGCTGAGCACCTGAGTAAGACTAGTTCTCTGCCCTGCAAGTACTTGCCTCTTGCTTTAGTCTCTGCTTCCTGAGCTCTCGGCTCTGCACCCTGGGACAGCTTTCCTTTCCATAAGAAATAGCACTCTTACCAGACGAGCTGCTTTCTCAGGCAGATCCATGCATAAAGAAGGCTGAGGACTCAGGCTCTTTTTCCCCTTAGGTCCAAGCTGGTGGTTTTCTGCTAACACAATGCTCTTAAACAGTCTAGGTTTTCTGTCAATGTTATTGGTGCCACCTCCATTAGACAAAAGCCATACTCATAAATCTCTTTAAGACAGGCACCATCCTCCCTTAGGCCAAGCACTAGGGTGCTTTGAGATGAAACCTTAAAGACTCTTTGAAGCCTTTTGTCTGGCAGGTAAGATCTAGAGACATGCTCTTAAGAGTCTCCAAATCCATCTCATCTACCTGAAAGACCTGTGAAGCTCACACATCCTTTAGTCTCTCTGAGGTGTCAACAAAATCTTATGGCCATACCCTAGACTTTATTCTTATTTGGAGACCATGTTTTGCTGGTAGGGCCATGGGTGGGACCTTGCTCTGAGGACAATTCTCACTTTGAGAATTTATTGTTACTCTAGAAAGACTGTCATTTGCCCTCTCTATTTCCACTAATTATAATTTAAAAATTGAACATTTCTTTTTTATCATAGACACGAGGAGAGTCCAGTTCTCACTTTTTATATTCTGTTTGGAAGTCTCCTTAGCATGTTTGATGAATATCCTTCCCAGTTTCCATGTTAACTCAGATGATAGTCTTCTGGTTGTTCTGCCATGCATAACCCATGTCCTCTTTTATCTAGCCTCCACTAAGAATGTCCTCATTGTCCTTGAGGGTTTGATAACAGTTCCCAAAGGCCTGTCAAACTTTTGCTTATTACCCAGTTCAAAAAACATCATTACATGGTTTAGGATTTTGCTATGAAAACCCTTCACTTACAGGCACCATTTTCTGTTTTATTATCTATTTGCTGTGTAACAACTCCCCCAAAATGCAGCGGTTTAAAACTACTATTATCTACTATTGAGCTCAGCTGGCAAACCTCAGTAGAGTCATCTCATGGCAGCTGAGGCTGCAGTCACCCGGCAGCTGGGCTGGTCATCCGTGCTGGCTCACTCCCACGGCTAAGGGTTGGCTGAGTGCTCATTGGGGCTGTCAGTCAGAGAACCTACACATTGCCTCTTTACATGGCTTCTCAGAGCATGGCAACTGGGTTCCCAGAGGGAGCATCCCACAGTATTGGCATTCTAAGAAACCAAGGTAAAAACTACAAAGCTTTTTGTAACCTAGTCTTGGCTGTCATACAGAATCTCTCCCACTGAATTTCATTTGTTACACAGGGCAGCCAAGACTCAGTGTAGGAGGACAGACTATAAAATGGATAGAATATCAGGAAGTGTGATCCATAAAACACAATGGATAAATTGTGGTTTATTCATACAAAGAAGTACCACTCAGCAACAAAAAACAGTGAACTACTGATACACAGAACTTTTGAACCTCGCAGAAATTATGTAGGGGGAACATTTATACACGGGGAAAATACTCGCTGTGTGTGGATCAGATATTTATTGCTGTGTAACAAATCACCCCTAACTTTAGTGGCTTAGAAGAATAACAACATTTTTTCTCCCGCATCATGGTGTGAGTCAGCAATTTGCCCTGGGCCCATGTGTATGTGTCTTCTGCTAGTCTCACCTGGAATCACTAAGATTAATCACTTTTGACTGGGGCTGGTTAGTTTAGGGCTCTCAGCTGGCATGGCTCATTTCTGCTTTGTGTAATTTCATTCTCCATTGGACTAGCCCCAGCCTTCTTAAATGGAACCATCGTGTTCCACATGGGCAAGGTTTCTTGAGACCCAGTCTTGGAGGGACACTATTTCACTTTTGTAGCATTCTACTTAGGAAGTTTTCTGGGGGTGTTATACATTTTCCTCATTGAGATCCCAGTGTAGCATGGGTTAAAAAGTCATTAAGCAGTACATTTAAGATTAGCAAAACTGAATGCACTTTCTGTATGTATATTATACTTCCATGGAATTGTTTAAAACACTGTTTAGAGATTCTTGGTTTTAACTTCTGGCTCATTATTTCTAAAATTAAGTTTGTGATAACTCAAGGATGTATCAGTTGACCTAAAATAGCTTATGAGAGTTATAAAAAATCTTTAAAAGAAAATTCATTTTGACTCACTAATTTAGGAAAAATAACTGTTATTCCTCATGGGAAATTTATACTATATATTTTGAGGGTCATTCTGCTGCAGCTAAATGTTTGCCTAAATATTCATCAATATGGAACTGTCATACAATATAGTTATTGAAAAAGCATGAAGTAGATATATTTCATTTACTTAAAGAAAGATTTAAGAAAATGTTCAGTGAAGAAATCTAGTTGCAGAATAATCCCTTGTTTGTCAAAAAGGCCACATGTATATTATATATATTATAGATATAATGAATATCTAAATTTGTACAGCATAGGAAAATGGATATATAAGCAATAAACTATTAAAAAGATAAGAAAAAAATTTGAATGATGGGATTATGAGTATTTTTTATTTTGTGTAAACTTTTTTCAAAATTCCTAATAGAACATATGCTTAGGAAAACTAAAAATATTGAAATTAATTTCAATACATATAGAATTTTTGAAAGAGGAAGAATGAGATATAAATAAGAATAAATTATATAATTACTAAAAATAAATAGCTGCAAATCATCAATCAATCCACTCTCTGACTCACCTCTGGTCCTCTCTCACCTCTATCTCCATTCCTATTTTACCATGGATAGCCAGAACTAACCATAAAGAAGTTCCCAGTGGGACCTCTGATCTCTTGATCTGGAATATATCCATTTTATATTTGCATTTGTGGCCTCAGGACTTGCTATGGGATTGGAAGCCATTAGCTGGAGTCATGTAAGCCATCAGGGGTAAAGGGTAAACCATGATTACTGTAACTATACATGGTATTTAAATAATGAAGGATGAGGAGGACTAATTATGTATGCCACTATCTCAAGGCTTTTGAGATAGATGGTAAGGTTTCTTGGACTGGGGATTTAGGTTACCAAAGAAAGGAGAGAGATTTGGGGATGGCATGCCTCCCTTGTAAACTATTCCAGACTAACTACCCATCACTCCCTTCCCTCCTTTTCCTCCCTTCCTTCCCTCCCTTCTTATGCTTTCAGACTTCAAGTCTTTGCAGTTGGGGAAATTATGGAGGAGAGAGGTCTTATCCTGGTGTCTTCAGTCTTTAATGTACACAGACAACATGCTGAGTCAGCATGTCCATTTCTGAGTCAGAGAGGCAGAGACAGCTGTATCTCAATTATTTGTAGGTTTGCTACTTTCCATGTGAGTTACTGTAGTGGTTTGGAACTGTAGGTACCCCAGAAAAAAATCATGTTCTTAAAGCTAATACATTCCTGTGGGTATAAGCCTACTGTAAGTAGGACCTTTTGATTGGGTTACTTTAGTTAAGGCATGGCCCATGGCAAATCTAAATCCTCTATAAGAGAATGAAATTCAAACAAAGAGAGAAAAAGCCATGGAAGCAAGAAGCTGAAAGCAATGAAACCCAAAAGAGAAAGGAGAGAACAGCAGATGGCGCCGTATGTCATGCCATGTGGCAGAGGACCCAAGGATCACCTGCAGCTGGTCTTTGGGAAGAAAGCATTGTCTTGTGATGATTTGATTTGGACATTTTTCTCAGCCTCAAAACTGTAAGTTAATACATTCTCATTGTTAAAAGCCAATCCATTTCATGGTATCTGCTTTGAGCAGTCTAAAACAGTTAACCAACAACTTGATTTGAGTTCTAAGGGTAAATAAGTAACTGATTATTGCAATTCATCAGTCAACAGACAGAAAGAATAATAATAAATAGAACTCCCATATTTGAAAGCAGTAACAACTTAATGGAAGAGAAAAAACTTAAATTTAGAAAATAAATAATAAGAATATTTAAGGGGACTCTGATAAAACACAAAAGAAAGATCTTTTAACACTAAAAACAAAGCTTACTAATTTCACAATTATAAAATTAAGCAGATGATTTAAAGGAAAGAATGATCCTTCAATTAAAAGTGAATAGGTGGCTTGGTGAAAAAGGAAGCAAAACATAGAGCAAAAAATAAAGAAATGAGGGAAAGAATAATGCAAATGGAGGATTGATCCAGGAAGCCTAATATTTGAATCAAGACAGAAAAAAAGACATATTGACTAGGTAGCAAATAAACGTTGAATGGAAAAATATATCATAAATAAGACAAATTGGGATTATGAAAAATATTTCCAAAGAGTATGTCAGATAGTGTTATCTATAAAAAAAATTTAATTGATTTTAAAAATAGAAAAACTGATAAAAGATATGAAGAGGCAAACTACAAATTCAAATGAAAAATAAATATATTATAAATGCTTTATTTCTATCACTAAGGAGGTAATTGTATAAACTTGGATATATTCATACCATGAAATATTGTTACCTAAAAAAAAATGCATTGGAGGGTGTGGCAGTTTGATATTATTTACGAATTCCAAAAAGAACTATAAATTATGTTTGTAAACTGATCTGTTTCTCTGGGCATGATACCCTTTGAGTGCTTTAAATCCAAAAGCTTCACGTTTACTTGATTAAGTCAAAATTAGGGTTTTGATTCAACCATGTCACTAGGACATGCAGGGTTGAGTCCCTGCCCCTTTGGTTGGCTGATTAAACAGACTCTTACAAGGTGAAGACACTCCGAAGCAGATACGCAGAGAAGAACACGGAGGAAGAGAGACAGCCCCACAGACATGGCAGAGACCCTGGGAAGATAGATGGCCCTGATAGTTCGCAGCTGAAGAGAACAGAGCAGCTAAGAAGTCTTGAGAGATGAGCCTTAAGCCAACCTACCGCTGAAATTGGAAGAAGCTTGGACCATGGAGTCTTAAGACAAAGAAGAAAGGCTGAGAAAGTACCTCTTATGGTATCTTGAGTTGGATTCTTTAGGGCCTTATGACTGTAGGCTTCTACCCCAAATAAATAACCTTTATAAAAGCCAACAGATTTCTGGTTTTGCATCAGTACCTCTTTGGTCTAACACAGAGGGATAGGTAGCATATGTGGAAGTGTACAAAATATATGATCCCATTTTTATAAACCAAACAGTACCCCCAAAGCCTTACATTTGTATACATGTATGTAAGGGTACACATTTGTATTTGTGTGTATATGAAAATATAAGCAGGAAAATGGAATGAATATTTATGACACATGGAGTTCTGGTTGCATGTGATGAGGATCACAGAAAGAGAGAAGAGAGAATGTAATAAAAAAAGAAAGAAAAAGTTTGTTTTCCAATAAAAGCGCTAGACAATATAAATCATGTAAAATTATATATACATAATATATGTGTGTCTTTAAGAATTAAAAGGTATAAAAAGGAATATCATTACATTTTAATGACGATTATCTCAGGATGGGTACATTTCAAGTATCAGTTTCTTTATATTTTAATTATTGCTTGAATTTTTATAGTGAACATATATTATTCATATCAGCTGAAAATGAAATATTTCACTGTAAAAACAAAGAAAAGGAGAGATGAGGACTAGATAAACTTTTTGGAGTGAATACATCTTGAGTTAGAAGAGGATTGATAGATTTTCTGGTTGATCATCAGCAAGAAATGTTAGATACGACACTGGACAGTCCTGCAGAAAAGCTGTGGTAACTAAAGCCTGCAAGTTGGCTGAAATAGCTCTAGCTGCATGGGAAGGAATCCAGCATTGTCTTCACAGGAGTGCTATTCCATCGCCCGTGAGAGGTTTGGGGGTACTCGGTTGTGGTGCCTGAGCCAATCGCTGTGTTGGCAGAGAGGAAGAGCATCAGTGTGTGTGATGTCAGTGTGTGTGAGGGCAGTGACTGAGATAGGTGTGTGTGTTGATGACAGCACACAGGTGAAAATACCAAGATCCCCCTCATGTCCTCCTTCTTCCCATAATGCCCCAGGTCCAGAAAGGGGCAGATTTACCTTCTTATCTGGACCTCCTTAAGGAAAACCTTCACCTCAAGGCCTGGTAATGAAGTTAGCGACCTGGCTTTGGTAGGCTAAAAGATAAAAAGGGTGGAGAGATAAAACAGTAAGGATATTGTTTACTCTTCCTTCATAATGCTAGTCTGGTTTACCCAAATCATTGTCTCAATGCATGGTTCTATTTTCAATGTCAAATGTGGAAAATTTCATTTTCTTTTTTTCCTTTTGTAACATTGTTCATTCCCCTTTCTCCCTCCTCTAGGAGTACTACAGTAAAGGCCACAGGCTTTGAAAGTGGAGAGAGGGAAGTATGTCCATTATTTAAAAAGGATTACACCTGTCATGATGGGTACCATGTACTTATTGCATGTTAGTATGGCAGTTTGTATTGTTTATGAATCCCCAAAAAATAGATATTGGATTGTGTTTGTAAAACGGTCTGTTCCTCTGGGTGTATTAGATAATACAGGACTCAGAGATTTCACTTTTACTTTATTAAATCAAGATTAGGGCTTTTCTTTGACCATGTCATTAGGGCGACTTGGTTTGAGTCCCTGCCTACAGCTGGCTTACAGCTGTGAGCTATATAAATGGATGCTCAATCAAAGGTGGGGAAGTAAAATACACAGAGAAGGAGAACACAGAAGCAGTTACACAGGAAGAGAGAGTGCTCCATAGACACAGCCCTGGGAAGGGAGATAGGCCTGACAGTCTACAGCTGACCTTGTGGAGCAAGAAGAGCAGCTGAGCCTGAAAAGAAGCCCTGCAAGAGAGATGAGCCTTATGCCAACCTACAGCTGAGATCAGAAGAAGCTGGGACTGCGGAGACTTAAGAGGAAGAAGGAAGGCTGAACCCTCGCAGAGATCCCCTCCATCTTGCGTCAACACGTGGCAACAGATTTTGGGTGAGAAGTTACCTCTTATGGTACCTTGAGCTGGACTTTTTAGGGCCTGGTAATTGTAAGCCTTTACTTCAAATAAACACTTTTATAAAAGCCAACAGATTCTGTACTTTGCATCAGGACCCCTTGGACTGACTAATACACCAGGTATGGAGCTAAATGTTCTATTTGTATTTCCTCATTTAATTTTTTCAATAACACTATGGAAGAAATATAGTGCTTTCTGTTTTTCAGTGATAAGAAACAAATTCAAGTGAGATTAAGTAATTTAGCCCAAAGACCACAATCAGCAGTAGATATGCTCAACTTGAAGGTCCATGCTCTCGATCCCTTGGGGTTACTTTCCTCCTAGTAGAATCTGTGCCAGGGGGAGTGTGTGTGCGTGTGTATGTATGAGTGAAATGTCATGAGCACTAAGCCATCAGAACTTTCTATCTGCTATTTTTGTTGTCCTAAGCTCTCATTATTTGTCCTCCATCTCTTAAAAATATTATTTACCTCTTTGGGGCCTTCCAATCCCTAAGCATAATCACTAGTGGGAAACTAAAACCCAGAGCAGAATCCAGGCTCCACAAGCGGGGTAGAAGCACAGTTCTCTGGAGGATGAGAGGAGGAGAGGTTACATCCGATGGACATATCAGGGGCGGCTCATAGGAGAAGGAGTCTTTGACAAGGGACTTGAAGATGGGAAGGTTTTTCGCAGAGTGGGGGGGAGGGGTTGCAATTCTGGAAGCAGTGGGCTGGAAGAGAGCTAAGGCCAAAAGCACACCACATGGAAAGTTCAACAACCACAAGTAGTCCGCTTTGGTTGAAGGACATTTGGGGTGGCAGGGTGAGGCTGAAGAGGCAGACAGGGCTCTGCTCTGGAGAGAGCTAAACATTCAAGTGAGGGGTCTGTTGTTAATCTGGGGTACAGCAGGATGGGGTCCCAAATTCTCGACCCCACAGAAACAGGGTGGGTAATGTATGTGAGTGAGCAGGGCCAGCTGTAAGACACAGATATAGACTTTTTCCATATTAAACACTTAGAAATTGTCTTCATTTCTACAAGTAAATACATTAAATTTCATTTACATTTTAAATATGTAGCCTTTTCAGGCTATCTTTCTTTTTCTTATGTTTGGAAGAGAAGTGAGGATGGAGAACTATTTCTCCACTTTACAAAAAGCAACAGCACAAGCATAATCATATCTGTCAAATTACACTTTGTCTTAGCATCAGGAAGGATAGGGAGTGTTGGGGACTCTGGCAAACTGGAGAGTATTTGCTTTGCCTACAGGGGGCAGCCAATTTCCAGCTGATTACAGTTAGATGGGAGCCTTAGTTCAGCATTTCTAGATCTTTCAGATTTTCATGGGAAGTCAAAAATTCTGATTTTCATATAAAATCCCTTGATTATTTTGTGGAGAAATAAAAAGCATAACCTTGCAGAAAAATATCTAACAAACCACTCCTGCCCCCCGCTTCTGTAAATCGGCCAATGAGAGCGGGACCTTGCACCTGCCTTCTGCTTCTGTAACCCTGCTTGCAAAATTTTGCCTAGCAATGCTTTAGCTAATGATCAAGAGCCATGCTAGTCCTGCAAAAAATCCTATATAAACCTATGAAAACTGAGAAATGGGGTTCAGAATTTGAAGATTGACTCTCCTCTGGGCCTGCCCATAATAAATCTATTCCTCCATCTCTCCAAGTGCCGTTTGGGTTTTTCTGCCACTCAGAACTCCTGGCTTTGCTGCAACAATTTAACAATAGCTAATTATAGAAAAAACACTGTGTAGGTCAAACTAACACCGTTCTACACGCTGCTAAATTGCAAGCCCTGAATAGGACATCATCAAAGCTCTTTAAATTGAAGAATCACACTTTAAGAATTTAGTTGAGGAAGATTATCTACAGCTGTGTATAAAATGAATTAAAGCAAAAGGGAGTCTGGAAGCAGATACACCAACTAAGACACCTTCGCCAAAAGCTTGACTTGAACTGAATAGGTAGCCAAGGAAATGGAAAGGTGCTTGCAGGAACAGGACTGTGAAGAAAGGCTGTCTAGGATTCAGCAGCAGGATGTGAGGCATAAAAAAGGAAGTTCAGTGTTGTTTACAGAAATAATAAACTCCAGGAAAGAAGTTGTTTTTCTTTCTCCTTTGGTTTTGGTACCAGGGGAGGGTACAGCCATAACTTTGAGTGTCAGGATAAATCAAACTCCAGAATAAGAAAGTTTAAGCAACAGGAATAGTAGCTGGCAGAAAGAAATCAGCTAAGAAGGCAGTTTCATGAAGGGTTCAGACATAACACAAGCAGTGGGGTCACAGCTGAGGTAGGAGTTAGCTGTCAGGAAACATATTGTGATGCTAATATTTTTATGACTTAAGTTTCTTTTTCATTTGGAACTTTTCTATTGGAGCAACAGTGTTTCATGGTCAGAGACAAAAAATATTCTTCCAATTCAATTTTACTGATACTTATAGTGGGCCAGATGTTATCCTGTCTGCAGGAAAGAGGTTCTGAATAAGACTGAAGGGTCTTGGCTTTTATGCAGAGAATTCTAGTTCAGGGAGACAGATAATTTTTAAAAATAGACAAATTAACAAGAAAATACCAGGTAGTGATAAGTTCAATGCAAAACAAAAGAAAACAAAACCAGAGTGATGGAACATAAAGTAACTGGGGGACCACTTCAGGCGGTCGGGGAAGGCTTCCCTGCTGAGCGGCTGCGCTCCACTTTCTGTATCTCGGGGCTGGTCCTTCTCATCTTGATTCTAAACGCGTGTTGCTGCACAGGTGAGTGAAGAGAGAAGAGCCTCAGGCCAAGGGGCACAGATGCTGAGGAATCTGTCAAGAGAGGTCTTATACTGGTGAATTGTTGCTACTAGCTGGGCAAACTCAGATGGACACAGATGCGGCCATGATTAAAATGCAGTGCTGGGCTCTGCCCTGCAGTGGGTGCAGCCTGGGCTCCTACCCTCAGGGCTCCTTTAAGGGGCCGCCACTGTTTCCTCATCCAGCCTCATGGGGAAGAAGGAGCCAGGGAGGTTTGGGGGGTGGGGGCGAGAAACGATGTGAATAGGTCAAGGTCCTAGAGAATGAAATGGTTGATCCAGTTCCTAGAGTTTCAGAATGGAAAAGAGAAATCTAGGGAGAGTATTTACAAGCCTAATTTACTTGCCCGAAGTCACAGGTAAATGAGTCGCAGAACCAGTTCTAGAACTCCAGACCACGATGCATCACCCAAAGCTCCTCCTAGCATGCGCAGTGTGTCCTCACCTTAGGTGAAACTTCCCTCCTCTGAACACCCACAGCACTTAGATTATGCCCCTTAAAAGGCGTTCTTCACTTTCTACCATGGGTGGTCTGTCCCTTAACCTGCTGGGCTGCGGGTGCCTTAGTGCCTGGGAATGTGGTTAAACCTCTTTCCCTTCGCCCACACAATGCCCTCCTCATGATGGCCTTCGATAAACACTCACTGAATAGAAATCACAAAAATAAACACAGCTACGCATCACAGACAAAGCCACTCATCTCTGATTCATGTATGTTTATGTAGTCATTCAACAAGGCAAGGGGTGGAAGGGGTTGGGGGTGGAATATAAAAAATGTACAAGGTCTGTGACCTCACAAAACTTATAGAATACTGATATCTAGGTTTGGGTGACTTCAGCATAAACTAGACCTAAATTTTCTGTGAATCAAGAGTTCCCATGCACCTCTTCTAAATCTTCATAACTTCTCTAATTCTGTTCAAAAATATTTGAATATTTAAGATGTGCTAAAATCATGTTAGAAAATGAAGGTATGTAAAACAACAACAACCAAACACAGGGCTGGGGAGCTTCTGTTCTACTGAGATGGTGACATGAGATGCTCCAGGGTGCCATTCAACCAAAACATCTTTGGACAACTAGAAAAACCTAGCAAAGCCATCTTCCGCAAAACTTCAGAAAACAGTTAAAGGGTTTCTGGATGAGCACTGAAATGAGAAAACACAGCATTAAAAATAGTAGGAGATTTTTATAACTCTCTCTTTTATATTTAGGTCCTTGATCCATTTTGAGTTAATTTTTGTGTAAACTGTGAGATAGGGGTCTTCTTTCTTTCTTTTGCATATGGCTATCCAGTTCTCCCAGAACAGACTGTTCTGGTCCAGCTGGGAGAACTTGACATCCTTGTCAAAAATCATTTGACTGTGTATGTGAGGGTCTATTTCTGATTTCTCGATTCATATCCATTGTTCAATGCATCTGACTTTATGCCAGAACCATGCTGTTTGTACCACTGTAGCTAAGTAAGATGCTTTAAAGTCTATAAGTCCTCCAATTTGGTTCTTTTTAAAGATCTTTTTGGCTACTCAAGGCCCCTTACCCTTCCAAATAAGTTTGATAATTGGTTCTCCCATTTCTGCAAAAAAGGCTGTAGGGATAAAAGAAACAACTGTATACTCTTAGAAGAAAATATAGGAAACATCTCAAGATCTTGTGGTAAGCTAGTTTCTTAAACCTTATACAAAAAGTGCAAGCAACAAAAGAAAAAAACAGATAAATGGGACCTCCTCAAAATTCAACAATTTTGCACCTCAAAGGATTTTGTCAAAAGGGTGAAAAACTCAATGGGAGAAAATATTTGGCAATCACATATCTGATAAGGGTTTAATGTCCATGATATACAAAAGATATTGCAACTAAACAATATATTTGCTCATAATAAATATATATATAGCTCATAAGATATATATAATATATATATTATATATATAATTAACTCAATGTAATTTGCTTTTTATGGCAAATTACCTAATTAAAAAATGGGCAAAAGACTTGAAAAGACAATTGTCCAAAGAAGAAATACAAATGGCAAAGAAACACGTGAAAAAATGTTCAACATCACTAGCAATTAGGGAAATACAAATCAAAACTACAACGAGATATCATTTCACACCTACTAGACTGGCCGCTATTAAAAAGTCAGAAGACTGTAAATGTTGGAGAGGATGTAGAGAGATAGGAACACTTGTTCACTTTTGGCGGGAGTGTAGAATGGTACAGACATTGTGGAAGACTGTTTGGCAGTTCCTAAGAAACTTAACATAAACTTGCCATGGAACCTGGCGATACCATTACTAGGTATATAACAGAGTAATGACACGAATAAATATCTGCTGTTCATATCAGCTGATGTTCATATCAGCTTTATTCTCAATTGCCAAAAGTGGGAAACAACCCAGGTATCCATCAACTGATGAATGGATAAACAAATTGTGGTGTATACACACAATGGAATATTATGCAGCTGTAAGAAGAAATGAAGTCATAAAGCATATGACAACATGGATGAACCTGGAAGACATTATGTTGAGTGAAGTGAGTCAGATATAAAAGGACAAATACTATACGATTGCGTTATTATGAACTAAATATATTGCATAAACTCATGGAGCTAACAATTAGAAAATAGGACACCAGAAAATAGGAGTGTAGAGAATAGAAAGCTGAGGGTTAATCTGTGCAGAATTGGTAAAACAACTTGTTCATAAATCTTTGGAAATGAATAAAAAAAGTGAAAGCATATCATGGTGTTTGTAACTAGCAATATGACAGTGGTTGAAAAGGAAAATCTAAAGTCATGTATATTACTAGAAGGAAAACTAAAAACTGTAACATGGAACTCTATAAGATAGTAAAACCTCATGTAAAACATGAATACGAGTGATATTGCATATAAAAAACCTTTTTAATGAAATATAAATACAAATATACTAGAGAGAAGGAGAAAGAATAGCAGCTATGTATGTCAGGGAAAGCATAGAGAGACTGACAGGTGATGAGTTTTGTTGATTTGTTTATCACTATTATTATTATTGGAATAATGAAAGTGTGCTAAGAATGACTGAAGTGATGAATGCGCAAATATGTACACCAGATACCATTGATTGTACACTTTGGATGGTTTTATGCTTTATTAATATGTATCAATAAAGTTGATTTGTTAAAAAAAAAATAAAAGAAAATGGTAGGAGAGGGAAGAGATGTGGCTCAAGTGGTTAAGCGCCTGCCTCCCACATGGGAGGTCCTGGGTTCGGTTCCTGGTGTCTCCTAAAAAACAAAAACAGAAAACAAACAAGCAAGCAAGCAAGCGGAAAAAAACCAACTCAAGAGAGCCACGTGACTCAGTGGCTGAGCACCAGCTTCCCACATACGAGGTCCTGGGTTTAATCTCTGGCCCCAGTACCTCAAAAAAAAAAAAAACCACAAAAACCCAAAAAACTGTAAAGAGAAAGTTGTGGCACCCTGCAGGTCCCTGCTCCACCCACTCCCACTGTGGTGTGGAGCCAGCCTGCATCCCACTGGGGGTCCCTGACCCGGTTTCAGAAGAAACAGAATAATCCCCATGAGCATAAACTGTGCATCTATATGCAAAAGAATACACAAAATTTAATATACAAGAATTAACGCAAAATGAACCAAAGACTAAATTTAAGAACCAATATTATAAAACTCCTAGAAGAAAACATAGAAAACATCTTCAGAACCTTTTGTAAGCAATGATTTATTCTACTTTAGACTAAAAGCGTGAGTGACATAAGAAAATATAGATAGATGGGACTTTATAATATTACACTTTTGTGCATCATCACTTACATCATGAAAGTAAAATGACAACTTACAGATTGGGAGAAAACATTTGTAAATGTGACAAGGGTTTTTTTGGTTTTTGTTTCGCTTTGTTTTCAGGTCCAGGGCCAGGGATTGAACCTGGACCTCGTATGCGGTACGCCAGCACTCAACCACTTCAGCTACACTGGCCCTGATAAGGGTTTAATATCCAGAATACATAAAGGAATCCTACAGCTCAGCAACAAAAAGACAAACAACACAGCAAAAAAATGGGCAAAAGACTTGAATAGACCTTTCTCCGATGATACACAAATGGTCAATAAGCACATGAAAAGATGCTCAATATCATTCGCAATTAGGGAAATGCAAAAACAAACAAAAAACAAACAAATAACACAATGAGATAACATTTCATACCTAGATTGGCTACTTTTTTTTTTTTTTTTTTTTTAGGAAAATAACAAGTTTTGAAGAGGAAAGGGAGAAGTAGGAAGACTCATTTGTTTTTGGTGGAAATGTACAATGGTACAACTGCTGTGGAAAACAGCTTGGTGGTTCTTCCCAGAATTAAGTATGGAGTTACCAAATGACCAGGCAATCCAATTCTAGGTCTAGGCCCACAAGAATTGAAAGCATGGACTCTAAAAGATATTTGTACACCGATATTCATAGCAGCATTATTCCCACTTTCCAAAAGCTGGAAGTAATCCAAATGTCCATCAACAGGTGAATGGATAAATAAAATGTGGAAGATACATACAATGGATATTATCCAGCCATGAGAAGGAATGAAGTTCTCAGACATGCAACAACATGGATGAAACTTGAAGAAAGATATTACTTTGAGTGAAATAAGCCATAATCAAAAGGACAAATATCGTATATCTCACTGATTGAAGTAAATAGAATAAACAAGTTCAAAGAGTCAGAAACCCGAATACATGTTACCAGCATCAGGTGAGTGTCAGAAATGGGGACTTAATGCTGAACTGGTACAGTTTCTGTGTGGGTGATGGAAAAGTTTTGGTAATGGATGGTTGTGATGGTAGCACAACACTTTGAATGTAATTAACACCACTGAATTATATATTTGAATGTGGTTAAAAGGGACAGTTTAGGTTGTATAAATATTATTATAATTATTTAGAATAAAATAATTTAAAACAACCATAAGACTCTATAACACAAGGAACCCTAAGGTAAACTATGGAGTACAGTAAATAGTACAATTATAACAACATTGTTTCATTAATTGAAACAAAAGTACCACACTAATGCAAATTGTTGATAATAGGAAAAACTGGGCATTGGGGTTGTGTATGAGAATTCTATATTTTCTGCATGATTTTCTTAAAACCTACAATTTCTTTAATTTAAAAGAATGTACTTTAACCATCTGTCATAATTATTCTCAAATAGTAATATACAAAGGTGGTATCTCTCTTTAAAAGAAAAAGTTAAAAAAAGCATATAATCTACACCACAAACAGCACATATACACTCATTTACATGCAGTATATGTTAATAAATAACATAATATAATGTATGTGTATGTTATGTGCATATATATTTTATATGTACAATAATCGCATGTATTGAAAAAAATGCAGTGCTGGTGAGTGAAATTTGTTTTTTATTTGCTTGTTTACTTCATTGTTTTCCTTTTATCTCTATATATTGATAGTGATATATCGATAATTCACTAAATTGATATAAATTTAGAAAAAGAATTGCAATAAAATTATTGAGGGAGGCTTTTTGCCAAGATGGAGTGACAAAGAAATTTTCTTTTACTTATCCTCCCACTGAAAAGTAAAAGAAAACACACACAAAATACAAGAAGCAATGGTTTTCAAGACACTAGACATTAGGCAGTAATAATTTATCCTAGTAATACCAGCACAGCATCTATTAGAATGGCTAAAATTTAAAAAGCTATTGTGTCAACTTGGCCAGGTAACGGTGCCCAGTTGTTTGGTCAAGCAAACACTGGCCTAATTGTACTGTGAGGACATTTGGTGGACTTAAATCATCAGGGATTGATGGTGTCTATGGCTGATGACATCTACATCAACTGAGGAGACTGTCTTCAGCGATGAGAGACGACTCATCCAATCAGTTGAAGGCCTTAAAAGAGAAGTGATTCCAGCACTCAGACAGCCGGCGTCTCCTGGGGAACTCAACGAGGACTGCATCAGTGTTCCTGGCTTGCAGCCTGCCCTGCAGAATCTGGGCTTGTGCAACCCCATGGTCATGTGAGGCGATTTTATAAAATCTCATACTATTTACAGATGTCTCCTGTGGGTTCTGTTTCCCTAGAGAACCCAGCCTAATAGACTGGCCATATTAAATTTTAATGAGCATGTGGAGGAACCAGAACTCTCCTAACTGCTGGCAGGAATGTAAAATCGTTTATTTGCTTTGTAAAATATTTGGGCTGTTTAAAAAATTAAATATATGTCTACTGCATGATCCAGTCATACTACCATTATCTATTTACCCAAGGAAATGAAAACATATGTCTACACAAAGACTTGTACTTGAAGGCTTACAGCAGCTTGATTTGTAATAGCCAGCAACTGGAGGCAATTCAAATGTCCATCAGCAGGGGAAGGGATAAACAAATTATGCTGTATCTATAAAATGGAAAACTATTCACCAAGAAAAAGGAATGACCAATTGACACACACAGCATGGATGGATGTCAAAATAACTTTGCTGGGTAAAATAATGCCAGCCAACAAAGGGTACATATTGTGTGTTTTTATTTATATAAAATTCTGAAAAATGCAAACTACTCTATGATGAAAGAATATGGATCAGTGGTTGCCTAGCTTTGGAGGATGAGGTGGGGTCAGAAGGGAGGAATACAAATGGGCACCAGGAAATTTTTTGATGTGATTAACATGCTCATTATGTTGCTTGTGTGATGGTGTCATAGGTGAATGCATACACCAATTGCACACTTTAAATGTCTCATTATGTTGCTTGTGTGATGGTGTCATAGGTGAATGCATAACCAATTGCACACTTTAAATGTCTCATTATGTTGATTGTGTGATGGTGTCATAGGTGAATGCATACACCAATTGCACACTTTAAATATGTGCACTTTGTTCCATGTCAAGCACATCTCAATGAAGCTGTTAAAATTATTGAAGGAAAATGTTAAATGTTCAGAACCCAGCAATCAAAAAATAACTACAACAGTCTTTGCTATTCAAGATATGTATGTGCGTATATACTGGTGTGTGTGTATATGTTCAATATAACATTGTTACTGGGATTATCTGATGAATCGCTTGTCTTTACCAAGTATTAGAAATCTTTTTTAAATTACCAATTTCATCAGTGATTTTTCATTAATGATGCAAAACCTATTGGCAATTTCCTATAACTATTTCCAGGTCTTTCTTGCTAGAGTGATTTATGTTTATGCTTCTCCTCTGAGGGGCTGACTGTGCCCTTACTTTCTCAACTCTCACTGCCTGTCACCTTCTCCTGACAGTCCTTTCAGTGTCTCATGTCCTCTATCAACCCTAATAAGGAGGTACCTTATCAAGAAGCTAATTGGATCAAAGCATTTCTGGCACTAAATAGCAAGGCTTCATTTCCCCCTTAACTGTGAATTCAGGGACACAATTTCTACAAATGAGGTTCAGTTTTAGAGAATGTTTTATATCCTTTCTGTAAGAGTTTCTCTTTAGTACTGAGTCTTATCTGCTTTTCTCCTTTTGAGTCTCACACGTGTTTTGGTTCATAGCTGCCAAGGGGCTTCGTTATAATGTATTGTAGAGACTGATTTGAGAGGAATGATTAGATTTCTTGATGATGTAGAACTTGCTTTGTGGCATGAGCACAGTTTGTACACTGCGCTCACAGACATGGGTTCTTAAAAGTTGCCAAAATCAGCACTAACATAAAGTGACGTGGTATCAAAGATGCAAAGCTTTGTTTGTTTCTCATGAACTTTGAAGAAACACCTATTGCAAATATTTAATAAAATCATGTGCAATGTGACCCTGACAAATAAAAAACACAGAGTGAAAAATTTTGCTAATTGAGTGACTCTCCCCTACCCTCTACAGAGCCCTTCCAACACTTGATTCTTGAAAATAGGTTTATTTGGAAAAGTAAAAGTAGTAAACCTTCCAATCAGAGGTTCTTTTTTTTGCCTTAAGAGCTAACCACTGATCCCCATATACAGTTGTCCAATGGAAAAAGGTTTCTTTACAGTGGAGAGTACTTTCTTTTGAAGATGAAGCATCCCTGTCAGAGAAGGCTTACAAAAATTTATTGGATTGCAAGGCTAGAACTCATAAAAGTGGCCTCTCGAGAGTCCAAGGATACTATGATTCGTCCATTCTTTGAGAGCTTAGTGGATTGGCACAGTAACAAGACAAACAAATCATCCAGAATGGAAAGGGTATTTTACTTGAAGTTAGAGGAATTCACGTCTATTTGGACTATCTAGTTTGTAGATGCAAATAGAGTCATATCAAAAGTAATAAAAATCATTTCCTTTGTCTAATATTCCACCAGGAACACTGGTCTCCTCTTTATTCTTTCTTGGGGTTTCCAGGGCATCATTCCTAGTACTTACGGCTAATTCAGCTCACACACCGTCTGACAGCCACCATATACACCTTCCTATAGGGCAGCTCACTTCCCGCGCCTCCGGCTTGAATGATCGCAAACGCACTTTGCAACTACTGTTTCCCGCTCATTTCGCTCGTTTGCCAATTTCAAAAGCAAAGGAGGATGGAAGCTAAAAGACTGGGAAGAACCTTTGGGAGTTTCAGGAGACTAGGGAGGTAAAATTTTAGCTTATGGTTCTTAGGAGAAGAGGCTCTGGTAAAAATCCCTCATTATAGGGGACAGGGTGCCCTGGAAATGAGCCATGCCCATGAAGTCCGAGAGCCAGCTTCATTTCAGCTCAGTCGTTGAAGGGTTTACGGTGGCCCACCTCTACCCTGACTTCCTCTCAGAAGCAAAAGCCAATCATCCCGGAAGGACGATATTATGATCCAGAACCTCAAGTTATCTTGACAAGTTTTCATACACAATCTTCAAGACTCAATCCAAAATAAACTGGTCTACAAAACAAAAATTGACTGCAGAATCAGATGACAGAACCAGAACCATAGGAAATTTTGATTTTGAAGTTGTCAGATGCAGATTTAAATATGTGTAATTGAAAAGCAAACAAGCAGAACAAAAATATGTATGATTAGAATATTCAAGACATTCAATGACAGAATGGGACGTTTCAACATGGCATTGGAAATTATTTCTAAAAACACCACTCAGTTATCTCCCCAAGTAACCAAAAAATGAATGTTCATAGCAGCACTATTCAAAATAGGTAAAACCTGAGAACAATCCAAATGTTGACCAACTGCTGAAAGGATAAATGAATTGTGGTATATCCATACAATGGAATATTAGTCAGCAATAAAAAGCAACAAATTACTGATACATACAATAAAATAGATGAACCTCAAAAACATTACGCTAAGTGAAAGAAGCCAGGCACTGAAGACAACATCCCAAATAAATGAAATTTCCAGAAAAGACAAAACTAAAGAGACTGTGGTGGTTTGAAAGCATATGTACCCCAGAAAAGCGTGTCTTAAAGTGAATCCATTCCTGTGAGTGTGGACCCATTGTTCCTTAAGGTCTGATCCACCTCATTCAGGATGGATCTTAATCCTCTCACTGGAGTCCTCTATGAGAGAATGAAATTCAGACTGAGAGTAAAAGCCACGGAAGCAGGAAGCTGAAAGTAACAAAACCTGGAAGAGAAGGGCGAGGCCAGCAGATGCTGCCATGTGCCTTGCCATGAGACAGAGGAGCCCAGGATCACTGGCAGCAGGTCTGTGGGAACAAAGCATTGCCTGATGATGCCTTGACTGGGACATTTTTTCTCAGCCTCAAAAGTGAAAGCTTGCAAGCTGACAAACTCCCATCCTTAAAGCTAATGCATTTCATGGTATCTGCTTTGAGAAGCTTCACAAACTACAACAGAGACAGCAAACAGACCCGTGGCTGCCTGCGGTAAGGGCTGGGAGCCAGGATTGGCTACAGCCTGCAACCAGGAAACATTTGGAGGTGACAGAAGTATTTTAAAACCAGACTCTGGTAATGGTTGAACAACTACATACCTTTTACAAAAAATCATCAAATGGGTGAAGTGTATGGTACATAAGTCACCCCTCAAGAAAATTTTAAAGAATTATTAGCAGCCCAATTCAATTTTGACAAAAGTGACATGCTCGTCCCCTCCCCCAGCCCCAGGTGGTGGCTAACTTCTCTAATAAACAATAAGAGGTCAATCAAGCTACTGGCAATGGAGGGGGCAGAAGCAGAGGGGACTGACTGAAGTCTGGAAAAAGCCTCAGATGCAAAAATAATCTTCATGACCTGACAACTCCCTCCCTTTTAAACTACCAACCACAACCATTTTGATGTGAAAAGGTTAGTTTACCTGGACCTGAAAAACACCAGAACTCACTCAGTTTTGCACATTCTGGTGATGCCGGGAGCTGGGGACCCTGCTACCACTAAATGCAGAGGTGAAATCTCTGTCAAAGGGCTGACACTCAAAGATAAAGAGAAAATCCTAAAAGAAGTTAGAGGGGAGGAAAGAAGCAAACATCACCTATGACACAATAAGAATTTTAGGAAAATCTGCATCAGAAACTGTAATCTAGAAGACAATGGGACAATATATTTATAGTGCTAAAAACTGTCAAGTTAGAATTCTATATTCAGTGAAAATATCCTTCAAAAATGAAAGTCAACTAAAGACATGTTCAGATAAACAAACCTTAGAGAATTTACTGCCAGCACTACAGGAAAAATGAAAGGCAGATTTTCAGGTTGTTAAGAAATTATGCCAGTTCTTCAGGAAGAATTATATAGCACCAAAGCAATGTGTAAGTGGGTAAATATATGAAAACCATTTTCCGTATATTCATGTTTTTGGAAAGACACCTTTTAAAACAAAAGCAGTATTGTATTGTGGGGTTTATAGCATATACAGTAGTAACATACCCGACAATAGTAAAAAGACAGAATCTGTGTTTCTCAACTTTTTTCTCAACTATTCATCTCTCCCCTCCCCCAGGAAACTTTTCATATATTTTTATCTATCCACCATATTATCTAAGATGTTTTTGCCTCCTGAATCAACTTTCCTCGTTGAAGGCAATATTATTCCCATTGAGAATGCATTCTCTAGAGGCTATGGTAAGAGGACTGCTAGTGAACGGCCTTGACTCCTTGCTACACACACAAATGCTAATAAGTCATTCTTTAAGTTCACAGATGGTGGTGCTGGCAGAAGCATTGAGGACAGGGAAGGTTAGAACGAATGTGTTCTATTTCATGATGGAAATCAACTCTGTCCTGTGATGGAAAGCATTGCCAGCTGGACTTCTCCACTCAAGGAATCACTCTCCCCATCTTAACCTTATCCTTTATAAGGGATCCAGACAGAAGACTATGATCAGCAGTATTGCAGTTTTCCAGGCTGCAAAGAGAAATACTGCATGATGGGTTGGCTTCAACACAGGCATTGACTGTCCCACGGTTGTGGAGGCTCACGGGCTTGCTGGCTCCCGGCATCGGTGGTGTTCCGGTGCTGGCATGCTTGTAATCTTTGTGTTCCTCGGCTCTCCTGTCACATGGTGGTCAGTCCCCCCTTTTCTCTTCCAGGTACCCACTGACTTCCTGCTTCTGACTCCCATGTAGGAGGAAGAACCAGCCTGATTCAGTTAGCCACACCTTAGCTAAAAGAACATCTGGAACTGGTCCTATTTCCAATAGGTTCACACTCCCAGAAATGGGATTAAGATTCAAGAACATGTTCTTTCTGGGCAACATAATTCAATCTGCCACAAACAGATAAAAGTTGGCCTCTTTTCTCAGATCGTCCCCTACTTTCTCAAGGGGCTCCTATACAAAGTGGCTTTGGTAGCAGGGATAGAGGTTGGGTGCAGGTCTTTATTGGGATGTGCCCTTGCCTAGGGCAATATGGCTTCCACCACTGCTGAATGCCTAACCAACAATAGCAGAGACCAGTGTTGAGACCCCAGTAGAGAACCTTTCTTGACGAGATCAGTGTTCCAGCAGGGTGTTTACAATGGACCAGTACCCAATGAATACTTATACCCCATCCTACTGTCCACTTCCACAGACACCAAAAGGTTGGGATCTTCTTGATTGATTTCTACATTGAGACCAATATGCTCTTGATTGCCTTGTAATTTACCTTTTGATTGTACTATTTATGATGAAAAAGTTCCCAAATATTGAGATTGATTTTTATATTTATTTCCAGAAACCACAGCTTTTGTGTAGGAAAGAAATCAGTTTCTATTTTTATAAAGGAAATGGCAAATGACTTGTTTTCCCATATTTTTGAAAGCCCAGAAAACTGGATAATATGTCTTCAAATTCTAAATGTTAAACACAGAAGTGGCCTCAATTTTGTCCCATGGTCTCCTGATCAGTTACCATATTCACAAGATTCAACTCAATCATTATGTATCTCCAAAGCTTCATATCATCAAGAATTACATAGAAAAGCTGACCTTAAACCCAAAATAATGTTTTCAAGCAAAAAAAAATGTAGTTTATGACTTGTAATTACCCTCCTTTTAGGTTTAGGAGGAATTCTTGAGTAATTAATGCCTGGGATTCGTAATATCTGTTTTTGAGTGTTTAAACTGAAACAGAGTAGAACAGTAGGACTCAGTAAAATCTAGATTTTTAACTTAATGGTAGTCGTTGAATAAAACAAGTTAATTCTGTTTTCCTCATATGATCTGAGAGTAGGTTAGGGCAACCCACATTTATACTATAGCTTTGAGTTTTTGTTTCAAAGGATTCAGCTAAACATGGGGCAGATTAGGTAACAGAATTTCTCTTCCTAAAATAGCTGTAGCCCAAAAGGAAGTGTTATGTGAGAATGAAGTCAGAGAAATTCATAAGAAGAATTCATAAGCATCTTGATCAATTTCTGAGGAGGAATGTGCTCTGAAGGATGGACCAAGGTCGTTTTTCCTGATGTTGCTCCCTCCGAGACAACGCCTGGCAGAACTGGGCCATGACAGCCCAAGGGAAATGGGAGTTTGAAGCAATTATCTAAATAATTCAGACAAGAAGGCACATTCAGCCTTTTCAAAGTCACCCACAGAACACAAGCAGAACCTAAATGTTTTGAATCTTGATAGGAATTTACTAAAGTACCCCTAGGATAACATACTGATATTTATATATTACAAAAAGGAGCATTTTTAAATCTCATTTATATTAGTCATATAAAGTGAAGGCTCAATTTTCCCTCTACTTTGCCCAATACATAGTGCCTTTTCACCAACGGTGTTCTTACATCTTATTTATAGCATTTATAATTCAGTATTTCTAAAATAATTTCCTCACTAAGCAGCATGAATTTTCATCCAGAAGAAAAAAATCTATGTGGCTGATATGGATACACAACAAAGGAGGAACAGAAAAGGAAATAGCATTGCCCATATATTTTTGGGAAATAAAAAGATTTCACAAGCTACTTTAAAAAAAAAATCACTTTATTTGTAGGATACATTTTCTCCAAGGAAGGGAGGTAGAGAAATTGAGACTTACTGAACCTTTTCACTGCCAGCCATAATTAACAATGAATACACCAAAGAAAAAGACACGTTTTTACAGCAAACCTCCTCCCCTCTGACATTACATTTCCATTCTGTGGAAAGAAACAACTCAGAACAAACAGAGACAGATACCTTATATTTATTAGTCATAAATAAATATAAGTGCCAATTAAATTTTTTTCAGTACCTGCTACATTTTATACGAAAGCCTGAAAGAAAAAAAGAAAAGAAAAAAGAAATGAAGAGCACTGATTTTTTCCATACCTCATGCCAATGGAGTTTGGTTTTATGGGGAATAAGAATTCCATATATACTTCAAAAATTATTTCAATTTTATATCCTAATCTAAAATCTTTTATAATATTATTTCATTCATGAACTGATAGGTTACACTGTATGAGAAAGTAGAATATTTGAGCTTTCCAATTTTCCTCTTACCTCCAGCCTCTGCTAATTTGCACTTGAAAAATACAGTTTGCATGTGGACTAATACATAATGTAAAATTTAAAAGTTAAAGAGATCAAAGAGAAACTTTTTTCAAAGCTTTTTAGACCAGCCATGCTATAACGTACCTAGAGAGTTCTAGTAATTTTCCAGCCTTTTAAAAGATGAGGCAGGCTCTTGAATGGAGCTACCCTTGCCTGGTCACTCCCCTTCCACTACTGTATCTGACTCTGATATACTCCACTGTCCAGTTATCATTTGAAATTGTGAATCCTGTGCATTATGAGGTGCAAAGTTTATAGCAACCTGCCAAGCCTAAATCACGAGGGCTGAAGACCAAATGAAAAACAGGAACTGATGGTTTCCTGCTTCCAAGCATATTACAATTTGGTGGAGAAACAAACATTCTTAAACTATGAACCTTCCTGCAGCTATCGCCCAAGGAGCTTCCGGTGAGAAGGTTCTACTACTTCAACAAAGGATATGTATACACTGTTATCAGATGTCTCCAAGGCCTAGACACTATTGTGCACTGATACAGTCACATTCTACTACATTCACTACATTTATAAGAGTTTTTGCGGATGATCCAAGTACTACTTGGAATGCACACAGTTACATTTCTGAAGTGACAGGGCTGAATGAAGGAAATACATAAGGAAGTGGGAGCTAAGCCAGAAAAAGTCAAGGCATGCTTTGTCACCCCCACCCAGGACAGCCAACTCCCTCTTTCTGTGGGCATAAGTAAGGTCCATGTGGGTGTATGTATGACAGTGTGTACTAGAACATGGGAGAAAATGCATGTAGGTCTGCTTAAGAAATAAAGGACAAAAAGGTCTCTTAAATAATTGTGAAGGGAGGAGACTACAGCTTTCTTAGTTCAACAATGCATAGCATGTGGTGACACTCCTGCCATCACTGCTTCATGATAACAGAAGAGCTAAAGAATTCGTTTTGGAAGTAAGTGCCAAAGTACAGATGAAAGAGGGAGATGAAAAGAGGCACATTTGCGTAACCGGGTTCAAATACCAAGGAAAGCACAACTGGGCCAGGGGCAGGAATGGCAGGGACCTCGACGTTTAGGATGCGCAGGAGTGCACAGGTGCTGCCCATCTACTCGCTTCCCAGCATCTCAGTCTGGGTCTCCGGCCGCTTCCTCTAACATCTTTTCCTTGTTAACCGTAAAGACTGTATGAGAGTATCTTTTCTTTAAAACTTTTTGAAAAGGTTTCTCTCTTGGGACTTGAATACAAGGACAGCAGCTCTTCTCTGTTCTCTGCTTCATTCTCCTCTGAGATCCTCCCCACAGCCCTTTCACAATTAAAGCCATGATTCTATCCTTTTTGTCTTTTTTTGTTGAACTTTCTTTATTTCAATTCCCCATTACTCTTATTGTCAGATATATCTGACTCTTCTTTTTCTCAGCCCTGGATGGAATCACATATCTTAGATGTGTATTGATTTTGTGTGAAACACGTGTTTTCAGATGACAAATATCTAGAGAAAGCCTAGTTACACACAAGCAGAAAAAGACATGACCAATATATTTGGATAATATTCAAAAAAGTCCCAGGTACTTTTGCATTATTGATAGATCCCACAGCTTCAACCAAAAAGCAAAGGATTTTAGCACAATATGGAGATCAATATAAACATTACATATTTCCATAAACAATATATATTTCCTTGTGTGCTTTTAAAGAATTATAATCATGGTCTTTCAAGGCATAAATTCTGATAGGTATTATAAGTAAATTAAGTCTAATTATTTATTCCTTACTTGTTAGTGACAGAAAAAATCAATTCTGGCACCAGATGGAAGAAAATCAGAAGAGGGGAACAGAAGGATGTATTTCTTTTCCATACCACAATATGAAAAGAGATTATATTATTTTTGAATAAGCTTTATCGTTCATGCAGTTGTTTTAATCTTTCACCTCCAGGATGTGAAATGTATGCAGCAAGTTCAAAGGACTAGCCTCTACCCAGGGTAAATTGATAGTATCTATTTTCTTCTGATAGGAATAGAGAGACTATAGTAATTGAAGATTCGCATGTCTCCATCTACTCACAAGATAGGTATTTTATAGTGCTCAATCCATATATTATGACCTCATATTTAGAAGTTTATAAACACACATTATGGGTTTCAGAATTCCTTGGGGTTAGTCCCCAGGGAGTTTAAGTAGGGTATAACAATGTTAGTGGGATAGTTGATGTCTCCTTTCCTATAAGGATGCAGAAAATCCATCTGAATGGGGAAAAAAGAAGTTCCAGTTTCAACAATTATTTCCAGGGCCATGACCTGGTCAGGGTGATCAGAAATTTGTTATATCACATTTGAGAGCACAGATTTAAGGGGAAAAAAAAGTTTAGGCCAATGTAAATTTTAAGCTTCCCTGCAAATTTCCACACCACTTCTCTAGTCACAAGGCTACAAGCTCAAACCCAGAGCCAAGCCAATACCTCTGGTAATGGACAGAGATAGATAGTGCTGGCAAGCCAAGGTCAAGAGCAGAGAATTCTCTGACACTCTGATCTGCTTAGAAAGAGGATCACCTTTTCCTCTCCATTTGCCTCACTTTCTCCCTATCCCACATATCTGGTAGTTTGAAGTTGCCAAATTTACTATTTACATTTACTGCTGACTTCATTAAAGGCATTACATTAGCCTGCAAAGTGCCTTGGAAGTGCTTACACACTTGTTTCCATCCCTGATATGTGCCTACCAAAAGTCACATGGCTGTGACCTGATCTCAACCCTGGGAAGGTGAAGAAACAAAACAAACAAAAAAAACCCACAGAATTGCTCTGGATCCTTATTCCTCCACATACTTTTCCTCATACTTGCACAAAAGTCCTTATAGTATTTGCTCTTTGGAAGACTACAAACAGATACTATCTGGTTCTGATAGCAAAGTGTTTATACACCACAATAAGCATTTCCTAAAGATTCCATAGATTAGAGACATATTTTTCCTTAGGTCACTCCTAACAAGGATGTGGAAGGTAAAAATCTCACAAAGTCAGTATTTTCAAACATAGAAACTGGAAATATAAATGGCTGGCTTTCCAAAGAAATCGGTAGTTGTATATAATAAAATTATACAGCTGTCATAGCTGCTGACAAGAAATGTTATTGGTATTTTCCATTTTGAACCATCTATCACATTTCTGTGAAGCTTCTGACAAATCTAAGGATATTTGTTTGGCAAACAAAATCCCAGGATTTCTTGGGTCTGTTATTTTATATGTAGATGCTTATGCTGTATTGTCCAGATTGCTTCAGGGGCGAGTAATCAGCTTAAACACAGTTTTAAGCCAAGAGACGGGCATGAGACATCACAAAGCCAGACAGGGTTATTGTCTGAACATTTGCCATCTGGGATGGTTTATATCCTGCCTATGTTAAAACAACCATAAGAAACAAAATCCAGTAAGCATTTCCTTAACTTCTGTGGGAAAAGCAACTTACATGCATAATTTTGTAAAAGCCGTTAGTAAAATATTTTCTAAAAAGCTTATGTAACTAAAGTCTTCTTCCACACAAAAAGATCTTTGTTACGGAATGACATAATCCTTCAACCACCTTAATTTTACTGACGCGCAATTAAAATTATACTAGCAGTCGTACTTATTCACAATCCTTCGACTCGATGCAACTCTCCAACTGGGGCTAATTAAAATAGGTCAGCTCTGCCCATCCGAGCCGGCCTTGAGGTTCCCTCCACTTCCTCTACCGGGTCAGCTACGGCGGCCGCAAAGAGCCAAGCGGTGCTGGCGGTCAACTTTAGCGTGGTGCAAGGTAGGCTGGACTTGCTGGCGCCCAAAGCCGCCGTGAAGATGCTTGTTTCTGGTGCTGGAGACGTCAAGTTTACTAAAGATGGCAATATGCTGCCTCACGGAATGCAAATTCAACACCCAACAGCCTCCTTAATAGCAAAAGTAGCAAGAGCCCAGGAGGACTTAACTGGTGGTGGTACTACTTGCAGTGTCCTCATGATTGGAAAGCTGCTGAAACAAGCAGATCTCTACATTTCTGAAGTGCTTCATCCCAGAAAAATAGCACAAGGATTTGAAACTGCAAAGGAAAAGGCTCTCTAGCTTTTGGAACATATCACAGTAAGCAAGGAGATGGACAGAGAAACATTTCTGGATGGGGCCAGAACATCTCCACATACTAAAGTTTCCATGTTGAACTTGCTGACATCTTGGGAGGATATAGCGGACTCATTTTGGCCATTAAAAATAAGATGAACCTTTTCAACCGCTGAAATCATATAGATGAAACATAAATCCGAAACTGACCCAAGCTTAACCTCAGTGCTTGTTTTGGACTGCTAGGCACAGCATCCATTGATATGGGGAAAAAAGGAGAAGACGACCCATACATCCTGACATGCAATACGTCATGACCATATGAAGAAAGCAGAAGTGAACTCTGGCTTTTTTTTTTCTTTCTCCTAACCAGTGCATAAGAGAGAAATAAACTAGTAAAAGCTGAAAGAATTTCATTGAAGATAGAGTTTAAAAAAAACTAAAAAAGTCTGAGGTGATTCAGATACAGGATTTGTTGCCATTAATCAAAAGGGAATTGAGTCCTTTTCCTTAGATTCTCTTGCAAAAGAGATATAGGAGCTCTGTGCAGAGCAAAAAGGGAGAAATACGGAGAGGCTGACTCTTGTGGTAGGATAGCTCTGAATTCTTTGGATAACTTAAATCATGACTATTTGAGGCCATGCAAGCCTTGCCTATGAGTAAACACTGGGAGAAGAGAAGTTCACCTTTATTGGGGAATGTAATACTCCTCACTTCTGTCACATTGTTGGTGAAAGGACCAAATAAGCACACACTCACTCGAATCAAAGATACAATAAAAGATGGCCTGAGGGCTGTCAAAAGTGTTTTTGATGATGGCTATGTGGATCCAGGTGCTGATGCAGTGGAAGTGGCCATGGCAGAAGCTCTGGTTAAATATAAGCCCAGTGTAAAGGGCAGAGATAACTTGGAAGCCAAGCACACTGATGCATTGCTCATTATTCTCAAGGCTCTTGCTCAGAGCTCTGGTTTTGACCTTCAGGAAACACTAGTAAAAGTACAAGCAGAACATTCAGAATCAGGTCAATCTGTGGGTGCAGATTTGAACACAGGTGAGCCAATGGTAGCAGTAGAAGTAGGCATATAGGATAACTATTGTGTAAAGAAACAGCTTCTGCAGTCCTGCACTGTGATTGCTACCAATGTGCGATGCTTGATGAGATCATGAGATCATGTTATCATGAGATCATGAATGTCTTCTCTAAAAGGTGGAATTGAAGCTTTCCTTGTAGTATGATCTGAATCATGAGACTTGAGTGGTCCTAAGAATATGGAATTTTTGTCCTAGCTTCAAATGACTTTCAAAGGAATTTTTTGCCCATATTAAAATAGGGCATTGGCACCTTTTCAAATTACAAAGTTCTGAAATGATAAGTTTTTTTTTTAAATTGTGCTGAATTGTACACTCATAAAACAGGTCCTTTTTACCCAGTGAATAGGATGTTTCACTTTAGCTGCAGTGGCATAAAGTTACATGTTAGATAAGCTTAAGTTATCTATCTAGTTATGTCTTTCACACACAAAAAAAGTCATATCAGGAACTCATTTTCAGTCTCTCCATCCTCCCTTCAGTCCCTATGGGGAAACTTAATTTTGTCATTGAAGAGCAATTGAAAAATTAGACTGGTGTTAAAGGGTGATGTCCTCTCTTGGCAGATGTATCAAAAGTGATCAAATTTTTTTAATTGAATGTGTCTGCCACAACCTGAATATCCTCTGAGCTGACTCTTAAGAGTAATATCAAAATATAAATGACCAAACATGGCAAAGTGCAAAGTCCAATCTGAAGGTCTTAACTGCAGGTAAACAAAAATAAAACAATGGTACTCATCAAATGCAGTGATTGTGCCACACTAATGAAAGAAGTTGTTGGTGTGGGAGGAGTGGGGGTTGTGGAGACTGGGGTATATGGGAACCTCTTATATTTTTTATTTAACATTTTGTGTGATTTACATATCTTTTTTTAAAAAGATAATTAAAAAAAGGGCCTTGGGAAGGAAAAATAAATAAAACAATGTGACTATAGAAGACAATACCTTAATGGTATTAGAATATTCTACAAGGTAACTACAGAGATGTCATCACTTAGAAACACAATTTCAGTAAGGATATCGATATATATAACTTCATGCTACACATATACACCTCTATGTTTAGATACATCTATCCGCAGAAAGGGGTATATGTATGGCATATGTAAAATTTCTTACTATAAAGTAATGCCAAATTGTAATTTATCCTGAGAAAACATTCTCATTAAATTGTAGCGTCCTTTAAACAGCAAGAGCATGTATGCATATCTGTAAGCGAAGACCACGTGGAAGAGTCAAACTTTCATTGTATAAGCTAAGCTGGGATTTCTCAGACTCAGTAGTCCTGACATTTGAGTGGGTGGTTCTTTCTTGTAAGGGGCTGGCCTGAGAACTGTGGGATGTTTAATGGGATCCTTGCCTCTGTCAACTAGATGGGCATTCTCCTGCTTCCCCGAGGCAGTCAGGACAATCAAAAATGTCTCCAGACATTGCCAGCTGTCCTGGGTGATAATGGAAAGAAAACCATCTCAGTTGAGAAGGACTGGTCTAATCAAACATCAGCCTGGGCCACTTCAGTTTTACCTTTCAGATGCCACATGGAATAATTTTGCACATATTTACAGACTAATGTTGGACATATCTATTGCATAAGTCTAACCAAGAATCATTTAACAAGACGTAAAATTTCCAGATAACATTTTCAATGGAAAAGTGATGCATGAATTCTACGGAGCTCAGTAATTAATTTTTTAGCAAGTTGAACACAAGGTACAAATCTGAGTGACACATTTAATGACTTTTGAATGTGGTTTTTGCTAGCCCTTTAATTTTTTGCTTGAGAGTATTGTTAAAAATGTATTCCCCTTTTAGGTAATTACTAAACAATAACAATAGCTCAAAAGAGAAAGCACATTCAGAGAAAGCACATATTATGAATATTTAACACAGCTCACTCATAGTATAGTCTCACTACATTTTTGCTACCAATAACATCAAAATAGCAAACCAGTTCTGCACAAAGTCAATATTTTCAAATTCTTAACTCTGTATCAGTATAATCTGTATTGTTAACCAATTATAGTTTAATTGCTAATTTTATGACTTCAATATTCAATCACATTTCGATATTGCCTATGCCAATGATTTAGTGTTTTTTAAGGGGCTTTAAAAAAAATCTTGATATCTTGTAAGTTGACTCACCAAAATATATCACCTCTTTTAATCTATATGGTATACTAAGTTTTCTATATGAAAATTGAAGCAGAACTTTTTGGCACAGTTCACCTACATTGGGTGATAGTGAGTTCTGGTGTCTTCTTTTAGCTTAAGGCATCCCAAAGCACAAAGACAAAGTCAAGACTTCCTTTCCCTTTCTCTTATACATGAACACATCCAGCCACTTGGAGTCTGTCAGTAGAATTTTCTTGCTATGGGTCAAGCTGGTTTAACAAGCATCCTAAGTAGTCCTACCTGCTGCTAAGGGAAGAAATACCTACCAGCTCACATCCCTTTATTTGTATGAACCTTGCCTTCCTTGTGTGACCCAGCACAAGGGCTGTCCATGAGATGTCTGCGAAAGTCAGGATGGGTAAAACAATTCTACTCATTTGGGGTAATTAAACTGGGATAACACTTGCATCTCATGCTGGTATGGGCATTATGAGCAGTAACCAGTAAGCTGGCTTGTGATTAATAGATAATATATAATAGACTTGTGTCCCTCCAACACTGTTGGTAATAGAGTTTTGCCCTATCAGACCATGTGGTTCAGCTTTCACAGTAGCACAGAAATGAGCTTTATTTAACTCTGTGTGTGTGTGTGTGTGTGTGTGATTACACTCTGTCTTGGTGTAACTATACTACGGTAGATAGAAGAAGGGATATCCCTTATAGTCTGTCTTCCACAGAAGCTAAGCTTTACTTCATTGAACTGTATTCATTTCTAAACATCAAGTTATTAAGATGATGATAATTTGTAAATAAATAATTCACTCATGTTTGTAGTCTTTTGCACTATAATAATAATAATAATAATAATAATAATGCAAACAGGCTTACATATGGGGATCTAAAATTGAGCTTATACCCTAAATTCTGAGGAGGTCGGGAGTGTTATCCAGACTGTGAATCAACACAGTCTAAATTCAACAAGGCTTTATATTGTCTAAGTAAACTTGACAAAAGGGGAGGAAGCTATTCTTATTTAAAATTTAAAAAGAGGAGGATTATAGCTAACATAGACTTGGTTCAACAAATCACAATAATCAGCTGTAGCATTTTGTATCCTTATTACTCAATAAGGATTGTATTTAATCTACCCTATCACTCACCCACTGCCCCTAAATGGGGCAAAAATAAATAATTTTTAAAAACCCTATGGTTCTAAATGTCAGTTTTAAGAAGGCAGGTAGTTTATTAAGCCAGTTTGTATTGATAATGAGGAATATTTTTGCCTCAGCATTTCTTTTGCTTTTACCTTGATTAGGAAAGTTCCTCAGCCTCAATAATTATGAGTTCCTTCTTGTTTTAGCACTGTATCTTCTAGATTTGAACCACGTAAATTTGATTTACCAACATCATTTCATCAGCATTTTACTAGCAGAAAACCCATGATGTGCTAATAAAATAGTTCACAGGATGGTTCATTTCTTATTTATCTTCCAAGCCCTCATGAAAAGTAGAGTCCTTCTTGGATTTTTGTTGTTGTTGCTCTTTTTATTTTGTTTTTCCACATAGCCCCTACGATTCCACAAAACGACTTGACCATTTCCTTCTGGAGTCACTAAGAAAACCTAACAAAAACACCCTGCCTTGGGTCTTTCTTTTTCCACTGTCCCTAGGAAGTGGGCTGGTGTGAAGTATTCTCACATGGATCCAGCTGCATTCGCAATGCACCAATTTTATGAAGATACCAGAGTTGGAGAAATTCCTCTGGCATGGCATGGAAACCAGAAAAAGGCAAGACATTGTCATAGTAGTGGTGGCTGATCGGCTGCTCATGCATATTCACAGAGAAGGGCCAGAAGCCGTAGATGGACACCTCTTCACAGAGGCCCAGGGCGGCGCTCACCAGAAAGAGTCCTGTGGACAGGCGCTTGGCATGGATTCCCCTGCTTTTCCAGAACTTCCCAATGTTGCGCAGAAAATTGGGGTTGGCAAAAAGCACTGTTTGATTGGCACCAACATCTGATAATGTGTAATAAACCCGGAGGGATGGCTCTATTCCCGTCTTCATAGAAAAGGCAGGCATGTAGATATAACTGTGGTTATAGATTTTCATGCTGTCCACAAATGTCTTTCTGGACCAAAGCAGGTTTTGAAACCTATTAAAGAGAAGAAGAAACTGACTTAAAACAGGAGAAAAAGGAAATCTATCAAAACCTATTCTACTATTCTTCGGATGGCCCTGTGGCTCAAGTCAATCTCAACAAAAACATGGAAAACTCTTTGCTTGTATTCAAAATCCTCCGAAAACTTAGCAACCATCTCTCATCAAGTAGCCTGGCTTTCCTCCACCCCAAAGACCTAAATTCAGGTCAACAATCCTAAACGGAGAGTCCTCTCAATTCAAATATATGGTACATTTTGTTCTCTTCTAGAATGTATTTGCCTGGAATGTGAAATGGTTTAATACTCATGAATTCCTAAAGGTTGTTGGATGGGATTTTGATAAACATTCCTCTGCAAACTGGCATAAGCACCGGGCTGGTTTCCTCATCTGCAAAGCAAAGGAACCATTCCAAAGGTACCTCTTCCCACTGAAATTCTATGATTCTATAAGTGTTCAGATTATGATATAAAGTAACTATAACATTACATTGGAAAATATTCATTACAATTATAAAATGATGCTGAGAGTCACCTATATCATTTACCTCCAAAAACTCTACTTTTCTATATTCCTTCAGTTTAGATGACATAGAGAGAGGCTCTCTCTCCAAACATACTAAAAATGTGTGGTTTACATTCTATGTGTCAAGCATGGGAGAATTAAAAATTAATGAGCCAAATTTTGACTGCAAGTAATTCAAGTCCAGTTGTGGAAACCAATATATAAATGAGTACAACATACTGTTCTAAGTGCACAGTTGATATTTGTATGAAGCATTATGGAACACAGATGAGAAAAACAATTCTGTCATGGGTGGGTTCCAAGATGCTACAAAGAAAGGCTAACATTTAAATCCATTTCAACAGAGGAACAAAAGAAGGAGCAGCAGTTGAACTAGATCGAACACTTTGGTCCTGGCAAGGCTGAAACGATGATGATGAGTGTTCAGTGTATCCTGAATGTGCAGGCAGGAATAGTGGAAGCAGTGGCTGAAGACAAGGCATATTGTACAAAACCTCTCTTATTTCAGACTTCACTCTGCAGACAATGGGCAACTTTACAGCAGTGAGTTCTCATAATACTTATCATAAGATCGCTCTCATTTATTTTGCTGCTGGTCTGTGTCTAAAAAGGGTTCCCCAGTAACATAAAAGCTGATCTAGGAAGACTGGAGGCTTGGAGAGCATTTAAGAGGCTACTGATAGAATTCAAATTAACACAAAAGAAAAAGACCATGAATTAGGTTGCAACCTTGCAACTTTGACTTTCTTTCACACAAGGGGCGCTGCTAATCTCAGGTTACGTGCAGGTGAGGAAGTGACATCTAAGAAAGGAACTGGCCTGACCTGTCAGCAGGGCTCTGTAAATACATTAATTTAAAATCCAGAATCCGCAAATCACCCACAGAATGTATGTAGCAATCAGTGTTATCAACTCTGCCAAGGAAGATGAGTTTCTCAAGCTCAAAAGGAAAGGGAATCTTGAGTTTTCTTTGTGTTCTTCATGCAACAGTCTGCACTAACACTTCCCTGGGCCCTGACAAATGGAGAAGTGATAAAGGGTCTTTAAGAAGATGGCTTTTGCCCTATAAGAAGGCATGGAAGCACATTCAATCATATTCTGGAGCTTGGCCAACTTGTCCAGCACCAATTCCTGTTTCCCAATGTCAAAACGGACTCTGGTCTTTCCTCTGTTGCCAGCCCGTATTTTCTATTCTCTTCCTGAAACATCAGTGATTACCCAAACACATAGACATACCCTGCCTGTACCCTCCTACTTCATTTTGAACCATGGATCTCAAACTTTCATTTGCATTGGAATAACCTAGGGAATTCACTAACATCACAGCTTCCTGGGAACTGGATTTTTGTCCAGCACTCCTTGGTGGTTCTAATGCAGGTGTCCTTGAGATACACTTATGTAGACGACCAAAGCCATCCACATAAGCTCTCTAGCTGTCTGCATCTATTCCTCAACATCTCTCTATCTCTAATTTCATCCTTGCTGTATACACTCTATGTTTTGGAATGAGCTATTCCAAACTTTCCAAAGAACTCATGTTCTAACATGGGATACCACTCTTTAAAACACTGAACCGTTCCATCTTTGCTGAATTAGTCCTTCTGCATAATACTTAGAACTACAATAAGAGAAGAACATTCTTGTGCCCATTCTGTTCCCAGAGCTCTGATTCCAGTTCTCTCATTTCACCATCAAAAAGAGTGGTCCATATACTTCTCTTGCCTTCCTTTCTTGCTTCCTCCTCCTCCCTTAGTACTATACAGAATGGCTCTCTTTCTACACAGCTCTGCTGACTGATGGAACTGATCCTCCTCTCTCCAATGGACTGCAGACTAGTGATGAACTACGGGCAGCTCCAATCAAGCAGGGCAGTTGATTTTGTGCCCCCTCTCTTTCAGATGACTGACTATTCTTGGAGGTGGATAGCCTTCCCTCCTTGGGTTTTAAATTTGAAAAGGAAAAAACATCTTGGACTTACTATAGCCTTAGTTTTATTGACACTGTTAGAGAATCAGTCTATTTATTAGATGTTATCATTATTATTTTGATTGATTTGAATTTCAACTCTTTCTTTTGACATAATTTCAGGCTTACAGAAAAGTTGCAAATAATTCCCATATATCTCTCAACCAGATTCATTTCATCACATTAATTGTCTCCCTTTTTTCTTCTCTTCCTCATTCTCTAATTATTTTCTGAACTGCTGCAGCATAAGATGCAGACATGATGATGCCCCTTCATCCCTAAATAATTCAGTGTGTGTTTCCCTCATAATAAAGGCATTCTCTGTCTTTATTAGCCATTGAAATAATAATCACTGTACAATTATCAAAATCAGGATATTAATATTAATAGGATGTCATTATATAATCAACATAACTTACCCAGATTTCATCAAATAACAGAGCAAAATAAAATCCTAGATTTGGTATTGCATTCAGATGTCAAGTCCCTTCATCTACTTTAATCTGGAACAGTTCCTCTATTTCTTTGTCTTTCATCAGATTGATCTCTTCAAGAGAACTGGCCAGTTATTTTGTACAGTGTCTCTCAGTTCAAGTTGCCTTATGTTTCTTCATGGTTAGATTCACGTTATACATTTTTTTTGCAGGAATACTGCCACAAATGTGATGCTGAGTTCTTCTCCATGCATCATATCAGAAGGTACATAATGTCAATTTGTTCAATTACTGGTGATGTTACTGTTAGTCATTTGGTTAAAGTGGTTTCTGTTGGGTTTCACCACTGTAAAATTTCTATTTTTCCTTTTTTAATTTAAAAGTATATTTGGGAAGCGGATTTGGCTCAACTGATAGTGTCCACCTAACCCATGGGAGGTCCAGGGTTCAAACCCAGGGCCTCCTGACCCATGTGATGCGCTGGCCCATACGCAGTGCTGATGCGCGCAAGGAGTGCTGTGCCATGCAAGGGTGACCCCCACGTAGGGGAGACCCATGTGCAAGGAGTGCGCCCCATGTGAAAAAAGTGCAGCCTACCCAGGAGTAGAGCCGCACACACGGAGAGCTGACGCAGCAAGATGACGCAACAAAAAGAGACACAGATTCCCGGTGCTGCTGACAAGAATACAAGTGGATGCAGAAGAACACACAGTGAATGGACACAGAAAGTAGACAACTGGGGGCAGGGGGAAGGGGAGAGAAATCAAATGAAAAAAAAAAACCTTAAAAAAATTATTAAAAGTATATTGTGAAGAGATATGTTGAGACTGTAAATTTTGTCACTCCTCAAAATTTCACCCATTCATTTATAGCATCTATTGATGATTTCTACCTGATTCATTATTATTATGATAGTTAACAAATGGCAATTTTCGAATTCCATCATTCCTATACTTTTATTAGTTAGAATTTTAGTTTCTTGTCTGCTAAGACAAATACCGTCTAATGGATTAACTTAAAAATAGGAATTTATTGGCTCACAGATTTGAGGTTAGAAGAAATATAAAATGGAGGCAACAGCAAGGTGATGCTTTCTTCTGAAGACTGGCATTCTGGGGCTGGCTGCCAGCGATCTTTGGTCCTTGGTTTTTCTTCTCCTTTCTCTTCTGGGTTCCATTATTTCTTGCTTCTGGTTGCTCCCTGGGGCTTCTCTCTCTTTTTTATTGGAGACGTTGTGAGTTTACAGAAAAGTACAGGGTTTCCAAACACCACCCTATCATTAACACCTTGCATTGGTGTGGCATATTTGTTACAATGGATAAAAGCATTTTTATAATTGCACTATTAATTATAGTCCATGGTTTACCATAGGGTTCACTGTTTGTTTCATACAGCCTCATGTTTTTTTTATTTTTCTTAAATAGAAACTCTATTCTTTAAGCATTAACTCCTATTTTAGTTGGCTAAAAGCTGCCAGGAGCAATATACAAGAAATGGGTTTGCTTTTACAGTGGGAATTTATTAGGTTAGAAGCTTACAGTTCTGAGGCTGTGATCATCTCCAAATCAAGGCATCATCAGAGATGCTGTCTCACCGAAGGTCAGCTGCTGGCGATTCTGGACTCCTGCCACACGGCAAGACAAAATGGCAGCTCTGCTGGTCTCTGCCTTCACCTCAGGCTCACTTTCTCCCAGAGCTCTGGGAGACAGGGCATAATGGTGGTGTCTGCTCATCTCTCCTGGCTTTTCTCTGTCACTGTGGCTTTCTTCCTGTGTTTCCATGGCTTTTTAGTTCTCAGTTTATACAAGACTCCAGTAAGAAGATTAAGACCCACCCTGAATCCCACAATCTAATAGAAGGCCCTTAGCTGAATAATCTAACCAAATGGCCCCATTTGACTAAATAACATAGTGAACCCGGAGGTAGATGAGGATTGTGGTTAATTGTACAAATACAAGAATGTTCTTCTATGAACTAGAACAAACATACATCACTATTACAAGGTGGTAAGAAAATAGTGATGCATGAAGAAAAAAATAATGTAACTTATGGACTATAGTTAACAGTGATATTGTAATATTTTTGCATCAGTGTCAAAGAAGATACTATAGCAGTGCTAAATGTCAATAATAGGGAGGTATGGGATGTTTGCTTTTAGACTAAGGAAAACATTCAGAGGTTTACTGGGATGATGACTACACAACTCTGTGATGAAAAAGTCACTGAGTATACATGTTGAATTGAATGAACAAGGCATGGAACTATATAACACAGTGATCCATGCGGTGGAAGATGGACTGTGGTTAACAGTACAATTATGACAGTGTTCTCTCATGAACTATAATAAATATACAATACTGATATATGGTGTTAATAATAGGGAGTACATGGAAAAAATATACCAAGTGTACGTTATGAACCATAGTTAGTGCTAATAGTCTGACCATGTTTTTTCATAATCTGTAGCAAATGTTCCATGACAATGTAAGGCGCTGGTGGAAGGGTGAGGTATGGAAATTCTGTGCATTATACATGATTGTTTTGTAAGTACACTACTTACTTAATAAATAAATAATAAAAGTTAAATTTAAAAAGTATGACTCACACATATGCACAAGGTCCCTCTATACGGAGTTTACAGGCACAGAATGGGTTTCCTTTAAGAACATGATTTTCTGGGGTCCACGAAAGAACCAAACCAGCACAACTCCCTATTCCCTATCCCCACCTCGGCCCCTGGTAACCTATATTTTACATCCTGACTCTATGAATTTGATTATTCTAATTATTTCCTAGCAGTAAGATCACACAATACTTGTCCTTTTGTGCAGGGTTTATTTCACTCAAAAGGTGCCTTCAAGGTCCATCCAAGCTGATGCATGAATCAGAACTTCATTCATTTTGGATATATGTATATACCACACTTTATTTATTCAGGTTGTTTATCCACATTTGTTTATCCAGTCATCAGCTGATGGACACTTGGCTGGCCTCCGTCTTTTGGCAAATGTGAATAATGTTGCTATGAACACTGGTGTGCAAATATCTGCTTCAGTTCCGGGTTCCAATTCTTTGGGGTATTTACCTAGAAGTGGGATTGCTGGGTCATGTGGTAATTCCATATTTAACTTTCTAAGGAACTGCCAAACTGCCATCCACAGTGGCTGCACAATTTTATAATTCCACCAACAATGAACAAGTGTTCCTATTTTTCCACATCCTTTCCAATAGTTATTTTCCATTAAAAAAAATGTTGTCATTCTAGTGGGTGTGAAATCATTTTTCATTTTGGTTTTGATTTGCATTTCTGTTGTGGCTAATGATGTTGAGCATCTTGTCATATGCTTTTTGGTGCCTTTTGTATATCCTCTTTAGAGAAATGTCTATTCAAATCCTTTGCCCATTTAAAAATTGGGTTGTTTGTCTTTTTTATGTAGAATTGTAGGATTTCTGCCTATTTTTATATATTCTAGATATTAAACCCTTATTGGATATATGGTTTCCAAATATTTTCTTTCATTGTGTAGGTGGTCATTTTACTTTCATGATAAAGTCCTTTGAGTCACAAAAGTTTTAAATTTTAATGGGGTCCCATTCATTTATTTTTCCTTTTGTTGTTTATGCTTTTGGTGTAAAATCTAAGACACTGTTGCCTAATACAAGGGCCTGAAGATGCTTCTCTATGTTTTCTTCTAGGAGTTTTTAGTTCTAGCTCTATATTTAGGTCTTTGATCCACTCAGCTGCTTTTTATACATGGTGTGAGGTAGGGGTCCACGTTCATTCATTTGCACATGGAGATCGAGATTACCCAGCACCATTTGTTGAAGAGTCTATTCTTTCCCACATTATTTTTATCTGTACAATTCTTCAATAAATGACATTTTTAAAGAACTGAACTACAAACGGTATGGAAGAGTCATTATATGTAACTTTATCCTAGTCAAGATTTTAATCAGGCTGTTTTGTGGGGTTGTTTTTTTTTTTTGTAGTTTACTAAATTATTACAAAATTCAAGCATAATTATAAAAGAGTAGTGCTCCAGGTTCTCTCTCACCTCACATTCAGCTTCACTCCATGTCCCAACTTATGCTCCAGCTATCCTTGTATGTGCACCTGTCCACATTTTTTGCATATATATAGATTTCCTCATTTCATCCACTCATTGCCTTACGGTTCTGCCTGCAAGTGAAGACTTACACCCAATGTTTTCCTTCTTATTGAAGCCTTCTTTGAACTCCCTAATATGAGCTGATCATATCCTACAAGGCTGTATGCCCCATGAGGACAAGGGACAATTCTTATTCAGTCTTTAATTTCTATAGACTAGTTGAGAATATTTGGGTACTGTAGGAATGAATTGATATTAAACAATAATCGAAAAGAAGAAAAATTAAAGCAGATTAGGCTTATGAATACAATAATATGGACATGAAGGAAAAAATGCATTAATAGAACAGAAAGCATAGAAATATAGCATATTTTAAAATGATTTTAAGATAATGTAAACAAAGGGGAAATTTTAGGAAACTATTTAATAAATAATTTAAGAAGACTAGCTAAAAATTTGAAAATTTTGGGGATAAAAGACTTATGCCTCACAAAAAATTACAAAATAAATTAAGGTTTGAAAGCTAAATATTTCAAATGCATTTTAAAGAAAAACTAAAGAAAACAATTGTGGACTTATCAGATATTTGCAAAATATTTGCCTACAAAGGAAAATATTGGCAGAATCAATTATGTCAAAATGGGAAATTTCATTACCATGAAAAATATGATACCTGAAGGGATTTACTCTGAACAATATTTTCAGCAAATATGACAAAATTTTGGTAAAATTTATAGCATCAACCATATATTTATATGAAAAGGGACAAAAACACAATTCATCTAAAAGGAATTTTAATTAATAAAAATGTTAATATATTCAGCTTTAGTTGTAGTCAAGACGTAAACTGAACAGAATAAGGAAAAGGTAAAGCTCCAGCTCTCCCCTCCTACAGTAAATCCCTACAAATAAAAGATGTTTTTAAAAATCCACAGTCACTCTAAAAAAAAGAAGGCACATACTAAGTGGATCCCCACATCTGCATTATTTCTGAAAGGCAGAAAGCTGATGGAAGGAAACCAGAGCTTAAAACAACCTGCAGAGCACTGCTCCATGACCAGAGGCAGGGACACTGGAGAAGGTGGGTGACTTAGGACAATTGACAAGCTTAGAGTTACAATTTGGGGCAGCAGGCTCTTCCAGGTGGATTGAACCCTAGTCCCCTGCCCTGGTTAATCAGCACTGTGGGTGGGTGAGAGAAGCTGTCAGCCTCTAGGCAGCAACAGGGGGTGTGCCTGAGTTGGAACCACAGAGCGGAGCCCAGATAGCCGGCTCAGCCCTGGACAAACTGGAAATTCTTCTCCGCTCATACAATGTGGTAGCCAGGCTGAGAGTTCCCAAGCAGAATACTGAAACTGACTGACCCAAGAAGAAAGACCTACAGATTAATGACATTTGGGAGCCTTCCAAAAGAAAGCAACCTTGCCACCTTCTCAGCCCATCCAGGGAAAGGTCATCCTGTGCACAGAGCTTCCAGTCACAGAACAAAAGCAGGGAGGCAAGGTCAACAGACACTGAAGACAAGTCTCCAGCATGAGCACCCAAGAACAAAGCAGAAGATCAGAGCAACTCAGAGGAAGCCAAAACCCTCAAAGGGTGAGGAAAACTCTTAAAAAGCTATTAGCTTGTTTGGAAATATTAATAGTTATTACATCTATGAAGTAAGACTGGGATGCTATAAAAAGGAAAAGAACATTCAGGTAAAAAGAAAGAAGAGTTAGCAATTAAGGAATATAAAAACAGATTCTAGTAAAGGAAAGATCCAGGAAAACAGTCACACAGTAGGCCTACAAAGCCATCAATCAATCAGATTCTAGCAAAAAAGAAAGACAGTTCCTAGAAGGACATAAAAAAAAAAAAATTCACAGACAGACTCAAGTGTTTGGCAGTAATGAAAGATTTGCAATTCTAATAGGAGCTTTTGAGGTGAATTAGTGATTGCTGCTTAGAAAGCAGTTATTAACTCTGGGGAGAAAATGAAGAATTGCACCGGGTATAAAAATACATGTAACATACTCCTTGCCTCAGCTGTGGACAACAATACTGATGCAGACACTAAGGTTAAGTGCTGACATTGATTTGAATGTGATGTATCTGGAGTGAGAGGTCAGGAAAATGTGTGCGGCAGGGAGGGAGGGAGGCTGTAAGTAGTATGTTGAAGAGAGCAGAGTCTTTATTTTCCATAGGAAACCAATAGAAAAATTGAATATTGTAATTAATCATGCTGCTTTAAAATGTAAACCATTATCCATGTGGGGCAGCAGTGCTCCAAAATATATTCACCAACTGCAATGAATGTCCCATGATGATGAAAGAGGTTGTTGATGTGGGAGAAATGGGGTGAGGGGGGTGGGGGACCTCTTATATTAAAAAAAAAAAAATAGAGGAAAAAAAACTAAAAAATGTGACAAAATGTTAAAATTGGTGGAGCTGGGTATCTGGGAATGGGGTGTATGTTGGAGTTCTCAGTATGGGTTTTGTATTATTTTTGCAACTTTCTTGTAAATTTGAAATTATTTCAAAATAAATTTTGAGAAAAAAAAAAGCAACAAGAGGGAAGCAGATGTGGCTCAAGCAATTGGGCTCCTGTCTACCATATAGGAGACCCAGGGTTCAATGCCAAGGGCCTCCTGGTGAAGGCAAGCTGGCCCATGTGGAGTGCTGGCTTGCGCAGAGTACTGCCCTGTGCAGGAGTGCTGCTCTGCACAGGAGAACGGGCCCATGCAGAGAACTGGCATAGCAAGATGATGCAACAAAAAGAGACACAGAGGAGAGACAATAAGAAGCACAGCAGACCAGGGAACTGAGGTGGTGCAAGAGAATGAACGCTTCTCTCCCACTCCAGTAGGTTCGAGGATTGGTTGCCAGAGCCACCTAATGAGAATACAAGCAGACACACAAGAACACACAGTGAATGGACACAGAAAGCAGACAAGGGGGCGGCGGGGGGGGGGGGGGGGATAAATAAATAAATAAATCTTTTAAAAAATGTTTTTTTAATGCAACAAGAATCAGCTAAGAAGTTGAAAGTAAATGATATCTTGGAACAGGACTTGGGGAAATAGGGTGGTATGAGATAGGGGATTACCATTTTTCATTTTAGCTTTGTCAGAGTACTTGACTTTTTAGCTATGTGTGTTTTGATAAAAAGAGAAATTGAACTTCTTTAATCATAAAGTAGATAAGGTAACTTGAATTGATCAAATGAATAATACAACAAGAAAATATTATAGCTTAGAAGCCTTTACATACCTAACAAGATCGTTTCAAAATACATATAATAAAAATGGATAGAACTATAGAAAATTTTCACAAATCTACTTCTTTTGCATTGAATATATGTTCTATTTTTTTTCTCTATAATAACCTTTATGTTAATACTTTCCTTATTTACTTCGTACTCAAATGCTTCAGTGATTTTATGGTGGGTTTACTCATTTCCTCCTATTATTAACTTGCTTTTCTAATATTTTTTTGGACCATCTGCTGTGTTCACAGAGGGAAAGGGAAGCAGAGTTGCAGCAAAAAGTAGAAGGGCAGAGAAATGAGATGAAGCCAGTAGAATGTATCAGAAACAGAGGGAAAAGTGAGCTTCAGGAGAAATTTATCAACAGTTCCAAGTACTGAAGAGACGGTAAGTGAAATAAATACCAAAAATACTATTCGGGGATTTGGCAAGATGAAAGTCATTACTTACCTTGGCATGAGCTATTTCAGTAGAAATCAATCTAGCTCATGTGTTGAAAACTCAATTACCTACAGGGACTAGGTCAGGAAAATATGTGAAGGATAGAAGAGAAAAGGGAGTGGATCTGGAAATGGAATATGCACGCCCAGTCTAAAGGACTTCAAATTAAAAAGAAAAAAAATAACAACCAAGCAAAACAAGTCTGAAGACTAGGTTTGGCCTCTTGGCAACAAGTTTGATGTCAACCTTCAAGACGTATAAAAAATTTTTAATGACAATGAGACCATAGAATCACAAATTCCTTTGGAGCAGAATAAGAGAAAAAAGATCAGCAGATACAGTGTCTTGCTGAATGGTGACACTAGTGATAACTGAGAAAAGAATCAAAAGAACTATAATCAAATTATAGATATAATCAACAGATTCTCTTCTATGATTCTTTCTTGAGGAGCTATTTAATTCTTACAGTAACAAACTTAATCTTTGTGCCCCCTAATACTGTGCCTGATGTGAGACATTTATGCAAATAAATATCTACTGAATGAAAAAATACATTAAGGAATGACTGGATTTCTAAGCATTTCTGCAGCTCCGTCGCAAAATGCATTTTCTTCATTCCAAAATATGCTACAAGAAAAGAGCAGAAAATTCTCAGGAATACTAAGATAAAACAAGAGGAACTTTTGATTGCTTTCACATTTGTCAAGCAGCATTTTCTATCTGTAGTTTTTATGCAAACTGTTCCCCTGTCTTAAATCAGAAAATAGGCAATTAGGAGCTGAATAGCACCCTTAACTACAAATCTCTCGTTAGACACTAGTTCATTTTCTTGTAAACAGAATATGATGATTTCAGACAAGCAAAAAACCCACCAAGAATCATAGAATCATTTGTAATCTCAGGAACCATTCAGAAAAATCATTTTTTTCCAGGATGAATGAAATTGTGTTTGGTGTTTATCTGGCCAAAGGTGTACTTTTCTTGTGATTTCTCCCTTTTGTGGTTCTCAGAATAGCAATTACAGTTCTTCCTCTAAATTTCAATATGAAATTAAGATTATGCAAAACTTTCAAAACAGATATTAAGTTTGAAACATATAAAATTAGGCTGGGGGGAGGGAAGCCAAGATGGTGGCAGAGCAAGGTGCTCCTGGAGGCAGCTCGTATCACCCAGAGCTACCTAAAGCACCTGTTTGGTGGCTCAGGAGACCAGAGGAGCATCCTGCAACATCCTTGAAGGAATGGAAGGAGGAGACTGCCCATCTGCAGAGAGGATTCGTGAATAGCACCCTCTGTGCTGTGGAGGTCGGTGACCATGGTGCAAGCTGACTTGGGAGCCATTCTGTAGCTGGAGTTGGAGGTTCCATTTCCCAAAAAACGGAGTGTGGCACCGACTTCAGCTACTGATTAGTAAATGCAGCAGGCTAAAGTATAATCCTAGGAAGAGCTAAACTTTGAGCCTGTCCAGGTCAGAGGGAGGCCGGTGGCCGCCATCTTAACTCCACACCTGGCACGAGAGGAAGCAGGGCAGACTGAGGAACCCAGTGCTGGTGGGGACCGGCTTCTTTCCATCCACGTCAGATTGCAGCTCTGGCCTAGGCCCCAGTGCCACCTCCAGCAGGGAGGAAGCTGCAGGGACCTGCATCACCTCTCTGGGAAGTTGCAAGTCATGCCACAGAGATAGGTGCCCATCCTACTCCAGCTGCCTCAGGAGCTATTCCATGGCTGGAGTTAGATGCTCCTTTTCCTATAAATGGTGGAGGATGAAACAGCTGTCCACCAACTTCAGCTACTGATGAGTGAACTTGGCTGGCTAAAGTATAATCCTGGAAACAGCTAGAGTCTGAGCCTGACTAAGTTGGAAAGAGTCCAGTAGCTGCTATTTTGACTCAGTCCCCAGCATGAGGGGAAGCCAGGCTGACTGAAAATCACAGTGAACTTAGGCACCCACTTCTTTCCACCAAGATCAAACTGCAGCTCTAGCCTAGGCTCCAGCCCCACCTCCAGCAGAGAAGCTGGTGGGACCTGCACCAGGCTCCCCATGCAACTGCAGGTGCTCTCCCCTGGCACAGAATGAATAGTAGGACACCTGGGGCTGCATCCCTGCACCCCAATAGGATAGGAGAGGAGCTAGGAATCCTCAGCCTCTCCAGGCAATGGCAGGAATTTTCAGCCCACATGAACTGGTTTGTTGAGTTCCTTCGAGTCCATCTCCGCCTCTGTCTCCCCATAAGATAGGTGGGGGTTGGTGTTCCTTCAGCCTCTCAGGACAACTGCAGGTGCTTTTGACCTGCACAAACCCAACTGTTGGGCACCTGCAGCTCCACCCCCATCCCCAACAGGACAAGAGATGGCCTGTGCTTGCCCAGCCTCTCTGGTAACTGCAGGCTTTTGGCCCATACAGCCTGGACTGGTGGGGATTTGTGGATGCACCCTCATCCCCCAGTAGGACAGGAGAGGACTGGTGTTTCCACAGCCTTTCTGAGCAACGGCAGACATTTTGGTCTGCATGGACTGGACGATTTGATGCCTATGGTCCAGCCCCACTCCCAATAGGATAGGAGGGATCTGGTGTCTCCACAGCCTCTTCAAACAATGGTGGGTACTTTCAGCCTACAGGGACTGAACTGTTGGACCCTGGTGGTTCCATTCCCACCCCCTAAAGAGCAGAAGGGACAGTACTCCCTCAGCCTCCCAGGACAACTGCAGGTGTATTTGTCCCACCTGGATCAGATAGTTGGTCACTCCAGAGGATCCATTCCCACCCCTGGCAGGGAGGGTGTCTGGTGCTAAGTCAGTTTACCTGGGCAACTGTGGTCCAACTTTTGGACACCCATGGCATAGATTACTGCCCACAATTATAGCTCCACCCTGCCCAAGGTAAGGGAGGAAGGGGTATGAAGCTTCATCAGTCTTTCTCTGGGCAACTGCAGACAGTCTTGTCCTGCCCAACTTGGATTATTATACATGGTTACAGCTCTGTCCCTACTGCTGACAGAGGAGAAAGGAGGGGAGTAGCTTCATCAATTCCTGGGGCAACATGGGCAGCTTCAGCCTCCATAGCTTTCAGTACCAACTACATCCTTGACTCCTACCACACAATGAGCAAGGGAAAAAAGACAAGAAAACCCTAAACTAAAGGGAAAAACTGCACCCAGAATAAATACATCTAGCAAGCCAGATACAAAAACACCAACAAAAAACTACAATCCATACCAAGAAATAGGAAGATATGGCTCAGTTAAAGGAACAAGATAAGCCTGCAGATGACATAAGGGAGTCAAGATAACGAATCATAGATGTTCAAACAAATCTCCTTAATAAATTCAAAGAGATTGCCAAAGAGATGAGGATATTAAGAAGATACTGGGGGAACACAAAGAAGAATTTGAAAGCATACATAGGAAAACAGCAGATTTTATGGGAATGAGAGGTGCAATAAATGAAATTAAAAATACACTAGAGGCATATAACAGCAGATTTGAGGAAGTAGAAGAAAGGATTGGTGAGCTTGAAGACATAGCCTCTGAAAGTGAGCATACAAAGGGACAGATGAAGAAAAGAAAGGAAAAAATTGAACAGAGTCTCAGGGAACTAAATGACAGCAAGAGAAATGCAAACATATGTGTCATGGGTGTCCCAGAAGGAGAAGAGGAGGGAAAATGGCAAATGAAATATTTGAAGAAATATGGTAGAAAATTTCCAAACCCTACTGAAGGACATAGCTATCCATGTCCAAGAAGCACAACGTACTCCCATCCAAATAAATCTGAATAGACCAACTCTGAGACACATACTAATCAGAATGTCAAATGCCAAAGACAAAGAGAGAATTCTGAGAGCAGCCAAAGAAAAGTATTGCATAACATATAAGGGATACCCAATAAGATTAAGTGCCAAATTCTCATCAGAAACCATGGAGGCAAAAAGGCAGTGGTATAATATATTTAAGATACTGCAAAAGAAAAACTGCCATACAAGAATTTTATATCCAGAAAGATTATCTTTCAAAAAATGAGGGTGAGATTAGAATATTCACAGATTAGCAGAAACTGAGAGAGTTTATAATAAAATGACTGGCTTTGAAGGAAATACTAAAGGGAGTGTTATGGCCTGAAAGAAAAGATAGGAGAGAGAGGCTTGGAAGAGAGTCTAGAAATGATGACTGTAACAGTAACTAAAGGAGTCAAAAGAGTGGTGAAAATAAAATGACAGATAAAACCCAAAGATCAAAATGGATGAAATAAGAACTGCCTTTATAGTAATAACATTGAATGTAATAGTTCTAAACTAAACACCCCAATCAAAAGACACAGACTGGCAGAATGATAAGAAAATATGAGCCATCCATATGCTGTCTGCAAGAGACTCACCTTAGACCCAAGGATACGAATAGACTGAAAGTGAAAGGTCAGAAAAAGATATTCCATGCATGCAGTAACCAAAAACCAAAACCAAAACAAAACAAAAAACAGCTGGGATATTAAGTGAGAGAGAGTATAAACTATAATGTAAACTATATTCTATGCTAAGTGACAATCCTCCAAAATATGTTCATCAATTGCAATGAACGTATCACGCTAACCAAGGAAGTTGTTAATATTGGGAAAAGTGTGAGGTGTGGGGCATATGGGAATCCCTTATTTTTTTTTATGTAACATTTTATGTAATCTAAATATCATTTAAAAATAAAAAATATATTTAAAAAGAAAAAGCTATGGTAGCTATACTTATATCAGATGATATAGACTTTAAAAGCAAAACTTTAGAGACAAGGAAGGACATTACATATTAATAAAAGGGATGATTCACCAGGAAGAAATAACAATCATAAATGTATATGCACTTAACCAGGATGCCTCAAGATACATGAGCCAAACACTGGCAAATTGGAGGGAGAAATAGACATCTCTATAATAATAGTTGGAAATTTCAATATACCACTCTTAGCATTGGATAGAATCTCTCGGCAGAGGACCAATAAAGAAACAGGGCGCTTGACTACTGTGATAAATGAACTAAACCTAACTGACATATACAGAACACTGCATCCCAAAGCAGCAGAATATACATTCTTTTCAAGTGCTTAGGATTTTTTCTCCAGGATAGATTGTATGTTGGGTCACAAAGCAGATCTCAATAAAGTCAATAAAGCTGAAATTATACAAAGCACTTTCTCTGAACATAATGGAATAAAGTTGGAAATCAACAAGTGGCAGAAAAAGGGAAAATTCAGGTATATATGAAGATTAAACAATGCACTCTTAAATAATCAGTGACTTAAAGAGGAAATTTCAAGACAAATCAATAAATACTTCAAGATGAATGACAATGAGAACACAACATATCAGAACCTATGGGATGCAGAGGAAAATTTATAACCCTCAACGCTTACATTAAAAAAGAAGAGAGTTATTGGTATTCTACTATAGAATTATTGTGACTCTTGCAATGGAAGAAATTATATCATTGATGTGGAGACAGTGACCATGGGAGCTGCTGAAGGCAGGGAGAGGGAAAAAGAGGTGTGATATTGGGACATTTTTGGGACTTGGAGTTGTCCTCAGTGATATTGCTGGACAGATGCAGGACATTATATATCCTGCCATAACCCACTGAATGGACTGGGAGAGAATGTAAATTACAACATAAACTATAACCCATGCTGTGTAGCAATGCTCCAAAATGTACATCAAATGCAATGAATGTACCATACTAATGAAAGAAGTTGTCGATGTGAGAGGAGTAGGGGGTGTGGGGAGTGGGGTATATGGGAACCTCTTACATATCTTAATGTAACATTTTGTGTGATTTGTATATCTTTTTAAAAAAGAAAAAAAAAGAAGAGTTAAAATTAATGACCTAACCACACAGCTGGAGGAAGTAGAAAAAGAGCAGCAAATGAATCCCAAAGCAAGTAGAAGGAATGAAATAAGAAAAACCAGAGCAGAAATAAATGAAATTGAGAACAAAAAAAAGAGAATTAACAAAACCAAAAATTGGTTCTTCAAGAAGATTAACAAAATCGACAAAGCCTTAGCTAGACTGACTAAGAAAAAGAGAGTGAAGATGTAAATAAATGAAATAAAAAATGAAAATGGGAAGATTACTACTGACCCCACAGGAATAAGAGAGATCATAAGAAGATACTATGAACAATTTTAAGCCAAAAAAACTAGACAATGTAGACATGATGGAAAAATTCCTAGGAACATACAAATGACATATACTCACCCTAGAAGAAAAAGAAGGCCTCAACAAACCAATCACAAGTAAAGATATTGAAAGAGTCATCAAATAGCTCCCTGAAATGGAAAGCCCAGGACCAGACAGTTTCACAGGTGAGTTCTACCAAGCACTCAAGGAATATTTAATATCAATCTTACTCAAACTCTTCCAAAAAATTGAACAAGAAGAAACATACCAAACTCATTCTGTGAAGCCAATATCACCTTAACACCAAAGCCAGATAAAGATATTAGAAAAAAAGAAAATTACTGGCCCATTTCTCTAATGAATACAGATGCAGAAATCCTCAATAAAATAGTTGCTAATCAAATCCAACAGCATATAAAAAGAATTATTCATCATGATCAAGTGCCAGGCATGCAAGGGTGGTTCAACACAAAATAATTCAGCATAATACACCACATTAATAAATCAAAGAAGGAAAATCACATGATCTTATCAATTGATGCAAACAAGGCATCTGACAAATACAGCAAACTTTCTTGAAAAAATACTACAAAAGATAGGAATTGAAGGAAACTTTCTCAATATGATAAAGTCCATATATGAAAACCCACAGTTAAGATTGTACACAATGATGAAGGACTGAAAGCTTCCTCACTGAGATCAGGGACAAGGCAAGGATGTCCAATGTCACCAATGTTGTTCAATATTGTTCTAGAGGTTCTAGCTAGAGCAATCAGGCAAGAAAAAGAAATAAAAGGCATTCAAAACAGAAAGGAAGAGTAAAACTTTCACTATTCACAAATGATATGATCTTATATCTAGAAAGTCCCCAAAAATCAAACAAAGCTACTAGAGCTAATAAACAATTTCAGCACAGTGTCAGGATACAAGATCAATAAGCAAAAATCAGTGGTGTTTCTATACAATTGTAATGCACAATTGAGAAGGAAGTCAGGAAAAAAATTTCATTTAAAATAGCAACTAAAAAAATCAAATATTTAGGAATGAACTTAACCAAGAATGTAAAGCACTTGTATTCAGAAAACTATAATGCACTGCTAAAAGAAATTTTTAAAAAACCTAAATAATTGGAAGAACATTTCATGCTCATGGACTGGAAGACTAAATATTATTAAGATGTCAATTCTACCCAAATTGATATACAGATTCATGCAATTCCAATAAAAATTCCACCAGCATTTTTTAAACAAATAGAAAACACAATAATCAAACTTATCTGGAAGGGTAAGAGGCCCTGAATAGCCAGAGACATCTTAAAAAGGAAAAGTGAAGTTGGAGGAACTCTCATGTCCATACTTTAAATCATATTACCTAGCTACAGTGGTAAAAACAGCATGTTATTGGCATAAAGACAGACACAGAGACCAATGGAACAGAACTGATAGTTCAGAAACAGACCTCACATCTATGGCCAAGTGATTTTTAAAGGCCTATCAAACCCACCCAGCTGGGATAGAACAGTCTATTCAACAAATGGTGCTGGGAGAACAGAATATCCATAGCCAAAAGAAAGAAAGACCCCTATCTCACACTTAATACAAAAATTAACTCAAAGTGGATCAAAAACCTAAATATAAAAGCAAGCACCATAAAGCTCCTAGAAGAAAATGTAGGGAAACATCTTTAAGACGTGGTGGTTGGTGGTGAATTCTTAAGCCTTATACCAAAAGCATGAGCAGTGAAAGAAAACATGGGTAAATGGGACCTCCTCAAACTTGAACACTTCTGTGATTCAAAGGACTATATCAAGGTGAGAAGGCAGCCCACTCAATGGGAGAAAATACTTGGAAATCACATATCTGATAAGGGTTTGATTTCCATTCTATATAACAACTCAACAATAAAAGAGCAAGCAATCCAATTAAAAAGTGGGCAAAAGATTTAAAGACATTTCTCCAAAGAGGAAATACAAATGGCCAAAAAGCACATGAAAAAATGTTCCATATCACAAGCTACTAGGGAAATGCAAATCAAAACAATGAGATATTATCTAACACCAAATAGAATGACCATTATTTTAAAAAAACAGAAACAATAAGTACTGGAGAGGATATGGAAATATAGGAATACTTCTTCACTGTTGGTGGGTCTGTAAAATTGTGCAGCCTCTGTAGAAGACAGTTTAGCAATTCCTCAGGAAGCTAAATATAGAACTGCCATATTATCCAGCAATTCCTTTACTAGGAATATATTAAGAAGAACTAAACACTATGACACGAACAGATATGTGCATACTGATGTTCACAGTAGAATTATTCACAATTTCTAAAAGATGGAAACAACCCAAGTGCCCATCAACCAATGAATGGCTAAACAAAATGTGATATATACATACAATGGAATACTATGATGCAATAATAAGAAACGAAATTGGGACACATATGATAACATGGATGAATCTTGAAGACATTATACTAAGTGAAGCAAGCCAAAAAAAAAAAAAAAAGGACAAATATTGCAATGTTTCTTTAATATGAACTAAATACAAAGAATAAACACATGGAATTAAAACCTAGAGTATAAGTTTTTGGAGATAAGAGGAAGGTTGAGAACTACTGATACTAAATGTATGTAGAAGTTTTTTTTTAAAGATTTATTTTTTATTTATTTCTCTTCCCTTTCCCCCCAACCCCTCCGTTGTCTGCTCTCTGTGTCCATTTGCTATGTGTTCTTCTTTGTCTGCTTCTGTTGTCAGCGGCACGGGAATCTGTGTTTCTTTTTGTTGCATCTTCTTGTCTGTCAGCTCTCATGTGTGCAGCACCATTCCTGGGCAGGCTACACTTTCTTTCACACTGGGCAGCTCTCTTCATGGGGCGCACTCCTTGCGTGTGGGGCTCCTCTATGCGGCAGACACCCCTGAGTGGCACGGCAGTCCTTGTGCACATCAGCGCTGAGCATGGGCCAGCTTCACATGGATCAAGGAGGCCTGGGGTTTGAACCACGGACCTCCCATGTGGTAGACAGATGCCCTAACCACTGGGCCAAGTCTGCTTCCCTGCTAGAAGTTTTGATTAACTTGACTTTAAAAGTGTGGAAATGGATAGAGTGGATGGTAACATATTATAGGAGTAGCAGCTGGTTTATAAATAGGATTATGACTGAAAAGGGTAGTCTGGGAAATATATGTCAATTGAAAGAAAGTTAAAGAATAATCTAGGGACTGAATAACACAGTGAACCCAGAGGTAGATAAGAATTGTGGATGATGGTACAGATACAAGAGTGTCCTTCTGTGAGCTAGAGCAGATATATATCACTATTGCAGGATGGTGGGAATGTTGAGAAGCATGGGAAAACTACAACTGGTGTGATCTATAGATTGTGGTTAACAGCAATACTATAATATTCTTGCATTAATGGCAAAGATGTACTGTGTTGATAATGGAAATGTATGGAAAAGTGTGCCAAATGTACACTATGGACCATGGTTGGTGGTAATAGTCTGATGAGATTATCTCATAATCTGTAACACATTCCACCATGGTGTGCTGTGTTGGTGATGGGTATTTATGGGAATTTTACACATGTGCATGATTGTTTTCTAAGTTCACAACCTCTGTAACAAAAATATATTTTTTAAAAATAGGGTGAGTTGGGGGAAAGATACACCAAATGTAAGATAGGGACTGTATTAGTCAGGGTTCTTCAGGGAAATAGAATCAACAAGGGATATCTGTCAATAGTAAGAGATTTATCAGAGACTCTCACACAGTTGTGGAATGCACTAGTCCAGGTTCTGCAAGTAGGCTGAAACCAGGAGTTCCGGTGAAAGTCCAATGAAGATTCTTGACGAGTTCTGGGAGATGTTGGCTGTCCAAAGATGAGCTGGGAAATTCTCTCAATGCTGGAATCACTTCCCCTTTTAAGGGATTCAACTGATTGGGTTAAGTATCACTTATTGCTGATGGCAATCTCCCTGGCTGATGTAATTGTAATCAGCTATCTATGATTTACCACTGCAGTAAAGTCAGTGGTGACTAAAGTCCATAAATGCCCTTGTATTACAGTTAGCCCAGTGCTTTCTTGACCAAACAACTGGGCACATTTACCTGGCCAAGTTGACACAATAACCACCACAGGGACTATAATTAGTAGTAATATTTTGATGATGTTCTTGCATAGTTGGTAACAAATGTTTTACAACAATGCAAGGTGTTGGTGGAGAGGTGATATATGAGACCCCTGTATGATGTTATGCATGTATATTTTGTAAGTTCACAATCTTTACTAGACACTTATTGTTTATGCATGTTCATGAATGATATGATATACTTCAATAAAAAATACATTTAAAAAAATTAAGCTGGGTATATGCTAATTAATGGAATATCTCCATTTAAGTAAAAATTTATGGAATAAAACAATAATTTTGTAATTTAAAAAGTACTTTGCATTTTAGAATCCCATTGACTTTTTCATATTTGTACCTCACAAAAATTTCTAATAGAGACGATGCCTCAAATACTGCTTCCCAATACAAGAAAGTTTTGCTGTGAAGACTGCATGTTCAACCTCTTCCACAGGCTAGCTGTGTGAACTTGAGCAAGTTACTTTGTCACTTTGGGTCTCAATTTTCTTACCTGAGTAAATGGAGATAATAACAGGACCTAGTCCATAGGATTCTGTTAGGATTGAGTTAATATGTGTAATTTACTTAGAATAGAGCCAGGCACATAAGTTTTATAATATTTAGCTTTCACCACCATCATCTTCATCAATCTTCCTATCCTCTTTGCAAGATCAAGTAATGATAATTCCATATCCTATCCTTAAATAACTCTAGAGGATGAAATATTTTATCTCTGGAAGCAAGTTATAAATTAACGGGAAAATTACTTCCTAGCTAGTGACAGACAAGGTATGGCAGACACAAGTATTTATTTATACTGGCATTATTGGAATACTGAAGTGAATGCAAGCAGAGGTTTCTCTGTCACTTTTCAAAGATTTTATGAAAAAGATTTAAAATATCTAACTGATATTCCAAACTCTCATTGAAAAAAGTAGAAATAACTAGGGAGGGATAAGTAAAAGTGTCAATGAAAATAATGAATTTCATGGAGTTTGTCAGATTCATTTAGCACAGAAAGAGACTATCAAAGAATCTCTTTTCTAATAAAAAAAGATAAAAGTTAAATATAATTTAAATACCAGCAAATTTTTAGAAGGGGAATCACCAAAAGTAGTATGAAATGCACCATTTCTTTTATCAGAAAGAACTGTTCTATGCCCTCCATAACTTAATTTAAAGCAATTAAGGAATCATTTCATTTGAATATTTTTAATCAAAGTAATTTTTGCCAATAAAATGCCAAAAATTTAAATTAAATAAAGCCTTTGAAAATTATATGCCTACAGTTAGATTCTCTAATTGTTTGATAATTTTTCCATTGCAAAGTTTGAAAGTAACTTGAATTTCTGTTTTGTGGCACAAACTCAACTCAAACTGAAAATCTGGGAAGGGTATGGAGGCAGGAACCCTTCTCCCCTTAAAATCTGGGGGATGTGTTAGCTGCACTTGGAGCCAGGGCAGAGCTGGGAGTGAAGCAAAAGCTGTGACAGGGCTGCGGAGTCTTGGGGCTAAACCTGAACAAACAGCGAGAGGACTTAACACTCCACCTGCCCTGCCTTCACCTGCGGGACCTGGCAGGTTGAATTCTGGCCACTGCAAGCCAAAAGAGTTAACGAATTTGGGGAGCCTCCTTGATAAGACTCTTTAAAGAAATCATTGTGAATGACGTACTTCCAAGATCGCTGAAGTCACCCAGAGAGTGCATCTGATAGCTGGGGGCAAGTAGATGGAGAAAGCTCACTGGCATGTGACTCCTAAAACTTGCAAAGCCTTCTCTCGGAGGCTGCCACGAGACATACCAGAGGGTTCACAATCCGTGTGCCAAAAACGCCCATTGTGCTTGGTGTGGTAAGCACATGCCCCACACAGAAAGGTCATTATTTTAAAATCGGAGTCAACTTCATCTTCACCAGGCTTGACACACACGTGAACCTTCCTAATCCAATTTGCTGTTTGATATTTCGAGTACGTCACGTCACTCTGAAAACTTGCCCTACTCCTGAATATCAAAAAAGAATGCTGGATTGTTTAAAATTACATGGTGGGTCCAAAAGCGTGAAGGTTTACAAGGGAATAAAGTTCTGTATAAGATCTACAAAGTGAAATGCATAGAAGCATGGCATTGGCATTTGCCCCACCTCCAAAGCATGTGCCCAGGAACAGCAGGCACTCAGAGGCCGGTCCACAGTGGCCAGGGGGAAACTCCATCATTTCAACACCTCACGAGGGGACTGGAGAGAATTTACTTTCAAATAACATTTAATGATTTATTTCTCTAAACAAAAGCAAAACATAATAACTGCATAATTGTAGACAAATTTGAAGTAAAGTTCAGTGCAAAAAAGTGTGCTGTTCCAGCTGGCAGCCTAAGATGCTCCAGTCACAGAATCTTTGAACAAGGAGCAGAAACTGGCAAAGCCATCTTCCTCAAAACTGCCGAAAACCTTTAAAGGGTTGCCTGTCTGGGCGAGTGCCAAGCAAGAAGACACAGCTTTAAAAACAGGTTCTGAGGGGAGGCAGAGGGAAGAATAGGTGTACTATGGAGGAACTTCCGGGACATTGGGAATTGTCCTGCATGGCAATGCAATGACAGATACAGGCCATTGCGTATTTTTTCATAACCTACAAATTGCGTGGGACGGAGTGTAAACTATAAGTTTTAACCAATATACCACACTAATGAAGGATGTTGTTAATGTGGGAAAGGGGGGGTTGTGGAGCATATAGGAATCCCCTGTGTTTCTGATGTAACATTCATGTAATCTAAAGCTTCTTTAAAAATAAAAGTTAAAAATTTGAAATGAAAAGCAGGAGGAGATGCACATTCCACCTTGCTGTACCCCCATCCCTCTCCCGAGCGCCCCGGAGCCCACCTGCTCCCCCACCGTGGGCCCCTGGCCCTGCTCTGGAGGAGAGCCGCCCCTGCAGCGTCCCGGGTGCCTGGCCTTGGTGTGGGTCCACCAGGAGGCTCCTCTCTGGCTCTCTCCAGCCGCGCCCTGCAGACGCTAAGCCAGGTAGGAATCCACGAAGCCCGCGCACCTGGGGCAGGGACGACCCGCTTCAAGAGAGAAAGCAGAGCACAGGGGAGGGGCTACCGCACAGGGGACCTCAACTGCCTCTACAGGGGAGAGTTCCTAAGGCCAGGAGCAAGCACAGAGGAGCCGCTGAGGACTGCGCTTCACCTTGGCCTGACCGGATGGGAGGGCTGAAGGCCGACAGAGCAGAGCCCAGGGGGGCCGCCTGCAGGCTGCGGGGGGTGCCTTTTGCTTCCGTGTGTTGGTTTTTATTAGCTTCTGGAACTCAAGGACACACGCGGCATGATCTCACGTCCATGAAATAAGCACAATAAGCTATTCATGAGGTCTGCATCCAGGGCACCAGCGGCCCCTGGAGGAGAGTCGTCAGCGTTTCGTTGCTGTGGGGTTTTTATTTGGGAGAAGTTTTTGCAATGGATGATGTGGATGGGGGGCACAACTTTGCATATGTAATTAACATCATTGAATTAAATATCCAAAAAGGGATATTTAGGTTATATAAGTTACCACAAAATGACACATTAAAAAAACCCATAGAACTGAACAACCCCAAGAGTGATCTCTAATGTAAACAGTGGGCTAAGGCTAATAGCGTAAGTATGATAATATGGTTTCGTGAACTGTAACAAAGGTACCAAATCAACACAAAATATGCATAACAGGGAAAACTCTGCGTGAGAGGAAAGTAGGTAGAAGGGAACTTTATACATCCTGTGTGATGTTTTTTAAACCTACCATGACTCTACAGAAAAATAAAAGCAAAAAGAAAGCAACTCGGCATCTTTCAAAGTACAAGAGGCTCTTGGGCGGAAACATTCAAGGCGTTGCACACGCAAGTCCCACCAGGGCTGTCCTCCCCGGGGCGCTGCCCCGCTCCCCTAGAGCTTAAAGAAACGGTGTGGCCCCGTGAGCCTCGGTGCTGGGTGAGTTGGGCCTTGGGGACCCCAGTCTGCCTGGGCATGAAGGCCACTCCCGGCTCTCCTGGACACCAGCCGGGCAACCAGGGCCTGGCTCTGTGGCCTCCTCCGGTGTCCAGGAAAGCAGGCAGTTAGGGATCAAGAGATGCATCGGCCACCTGGCCGGAAACCTGCTGCCATTAAGCACGGGGCCACGGAGACCCCATAAGGTGGCTGCTGGGAGACCCTGGCCAGAACCCCGTTCAGCACAGGAATTCCTCAGGAATCAAGGAGGAGCCCTGGATATTGTCCAGGGGTTTGATCATTGGCCCCTCCTGGGGATTGATGGGGGGGAGGGGGTAACCAATCAAAACAGCGAACAGCTGGGATTCCTCCCTCTACGTTAGCAAAGGGGTGGAATAATGAACGGTTTAAAAAGCAGAGCAAAAGCCAAATCCTATTCTTGCCTTCTCTCCCCCGCCTGGATCAGCATGCGAGGAAACCTGAGGATTTGTAATCTCAAATGGGGAATAGTAGTCTGTAAATCAGCCCTTTCCAATTTCTTTTCAGTCCCTTTCCTCTCTTTCTGAGAGCCATAATCTGTTCTTTTTTCCCATTTCTCCTTAATAACTTACTGGCCTAATTAAACTGGCTTGCACTTAAAATTCATTTTTTTATAGTTTAGCCAAGAACCTAGAGAAAATCCGGCAACACCAGGATTGGGTGACTGTCTTTTCAACCTTTGGCCTCTTTTGCACCATCAGTTCTTTTACTATTTCCAAATCTTCCTACTGGACTCCTCAAATAGCATGTGCTGGCTACAGAGAACAGGTCTCATATTCGGCCCAGCTCCAAGCATTCCCAGCCATTTTCAATCTACTTCCGAGGACCAAGGTGGATTCCACCAAGACTTTCCGTCTTGGAGAGGCATGCAGTTCTGTTTGGCATTATTACAACCCTATCTAATTTATACTATCACCTGGAAAAATAAAAAGAGAGAAGGAGGGGCAAGTGGGAGGGAATAAGAGAAAAGAGGCAGAGGACAAAAGAATGGAAACAAAAAGACACGAGAGGAAGAAGAGGCAAATAAAAATATTGACAAAAACAAATGGAAAGACAAAATCAGGCCAATAAAATTTCTGTGATGTGGAGTTTGAGATTTGAGATACAAAGAGTGCAAAGCAAAAAAATTGCTCACCAATCCCACTGCGTACAAAACAATACTAAACAAAGATGGAGAAGGACATAGAAAGTGAAGAAGGTGGGACGCGGACTTGGCCTAGTGGTTAGGGCATCCGTCTACCACATGGGAGGTCCGCGGTTCAAACCCCGGGCCTCCCTGACCCGTGTGGAGCTGGCCCATGTGCAGTGCTGATGCGCACAAGGAGTGCCATGCCACACAGGGGTGTCCTCCACGTAGGGGAGCCCCACGTGCAAGGAGTGCACCCCGTAAGGAGAGCCGCCCAGTGTGAAAGAAAGTGCAGCCTGCCCAGGAATGGTGCCGCACACACAGAGAGCTGACACACAAGATGACACAACAAAAAGAAACACAGATTCCCGGTGCCACTGACAACAAAAGAAGCGGACAAAGAAGACGCAGCAAATAGACACAGAGAACAGACAACCAGGATGGGGGGGAGGGGGGGAGAAATAAATAAATCTTAAAAAAAAAAAAAAGAAGAAGAAAAGTGAAGAAGGTAACAGAGAAGAGGAAAGAAAGCACATCTCACTTGCTGTTTTCAACTTCAAGGACTAATTTCATCTGACCTCCGATTCTCCCAAATCACACACTGCCAAACAACCCCAAACAAACCCAGCAGAAGGCAAAACCGTTGATTCAGTGGCTAAGTAAAAACAGGGCCCAAGAGTTAATTATATTACAGCTGTTGAAAACAGAGCAGCTATTTTCATTTCATGTTGTGACTCAAGTGTTAGCGGATTACATCACTCTGAAAAGAAACCATTGTCCCTATTTACACCTCTCCGCAGAGGGCACAGAGCAATTTCTTGAATTTCTCCCTGTCCTCGGTCACTGTCTATGCTAAAAAGCATTTTGGGTAACAAAATCTAAGTTACATATGAACGGCAGTCATTCTTCTATCTTTCTAAAATATGGTTAATACCACCACTCTTGAATCATTGTTCAAAAATGGAAAAGAAAGTGAGAAAACACAGTATGCAACATATATTGGAATCTCCCTTATAGCATGTCCTATATGCGCAATGCATTATTGTTAAGAGACCAAATATATTTATATTAAGAATTAGTTTGTCAAAAAGTATGTTAATTTAAACTTATTATGGGTTATTTTTATTGTAACATTTTCATGTCCTCCTTTTACAATCAGTCTGAAAGGGTTGCTTGTAATGAGGAGGCACTGTTAAATCACTCCTCAGAAGCTCTGAGGAGAGTCTTGACTAGGTCAGATGCTAAATTTGAAGTCTTGGACCAGACAGATGTTTAGCAAGGGAAGCGGCCTCACAGGTGAGAATCATGGAAAAAAATTCTGCTTTACTTCCGTAGTTTTATTCAGGAATTGATTTGCATTAGACTTTTCCAAAAAGAAAATAATCTCTAATGTTTAAGGAAGAGAGAGAAAGAAAAGATACTTATGATTTCTGTTAAGGTTGATAAAGAGTAAAAATTACTCATGCAAAATAACAATGTAATTTTAATTAAAAGTAGCTCTCTATAAAAGAAAAGTAGGTTTTGGCTAGTTAACTAGGAAAAGACCAATATAAACTGTATTTCTGGGTTGTATTTTTCTTTATAAGAAATTAATATGATTCATTTATGATTGATAGAGGAAATACATTTTTATAGTACCATTAAATAAGACTCTATACAGTCACAACCTTTAACATAAATAATTTCTATGTAAAAAATTATATGTAACCTAAGTCAAACACATATACACACACCTAAATTCAAATCTAAATGGCAAAATGTGCTACTTACACTACTTTATCAGCAGCCACAACTCATGGCCGCTTTTGAGAGAAAGCCAAGTTTAGGGGGAAATTAACAAGTCTTTTCTTGGATCCCTTAAATCCTAAAACAATAAAAGAAATAGCAAAGAATGTATTTATTTTCCTTTCATTCATGTATACTTTAATTCATGCACTTATTTAACAAACTTTTCCATTTGGCTGTTTTTAAGAGGAATAAGGATTATGAAATTAATTTATGCTCATTGTAGGGATGGTAAAAAGGCCTAGTTGAGAAAAGGAAAATTCCTCCTAGTCTTATTCAAATATTTAATATTTGTCATATTTCTTTTTTTTTTTTTTTAAAGATTTATTTATTTTTATTTCTTTCTCTCCCCTTCCCCCCCCTACCCGGGGTCTGTTCTCTGTGTCTATTTGCTGCATCTTCTTTGTCCGCTTCTGTTGTTATCAGCAGCACGGGAATCTGTGTCTCTTTTTGTTGCGTCATCTTGTTGTGTCAGCTCTCCGTGTGTGCGGCGCCATTCCTGGGCAGGCTGCACTTTCTTTTGCGCTGGGCGGCTCTCCTTACGGGGCACACTACTTGCGCGTGGGGCTCCCCTACGCGGGGGACACCCCTGCGTGGCAGGGCACTCCTTGTGCGCATCAGCACTGTACATGGGCCAGCTCCACATGGGTCAAGGAGGCCCAGGGTTTGAACCGTGGTCCTCCCATGTGGTAGATGGACGCCCTAACCACTGGGCCAAGTCCGCCGCCTGTCATATTTCTGTAGGCTGTTTTGTCCCCAGTATATATATATATATATTTACATAGTTGAGATTATACATTGCATCTGCTATTATTTCATGCTTTTAAGAAATGTCAAATCAAAAGTATTTCTAAAGTCATTTGGAGCCACTGAACGCATTTCCTATATTTTGGATATTTAGACCGCCTATATTTTGGATATTTAGACCTCCTATATTTTGGATATTTAGAGCATTCCAACCTCCTTCTGTTCTCAGAAACTGGCCTGCTGCAGTCTGCACTTCCAGATTTCTTTCCGGCTAGACCGCCGGATGTGAAGGAGGCTCAGCCAACAAGATGCCCTTGTGGGAACCCTGGATTCAGAAGTGAGTTAACTGAGGAGATGGGGTGGGAGCACTCCAATTCTTCAGCCAGATTCTGACCAAAGTAGCCTGAGTCTAGAGCTAGCGGCTGAAGTCGCGGCGTCTGGGATGGCAGGTGCTTCCTGAGTCTGCAGTCTATTACTTGCAGGAAGTTCTGCAATGTGGTTTTTGGAGTTATTCCCTGTTCGCTCAATCAAGAGCCTGTTTCGTTAGCCCTTCTAGGAGCGGTAACTCCACTTAAATAACTCCCTTTTTGCTTAAGCTAGCTAGAATGGATTGTGTTCTCTGCAGTGAACTCTAAACAATAGTGTTTCAAATTGTTGAAGATGATATTAATGCTGTGGCACCTTCTTCAGCTTTCTATTTCTTTGTGTCTTCTACATTTTCTGATTATTTTAGGATTGACTTTTAGAAGTGTTATTACTAGTTTAAAAGAACATTTTTAGGGTTCTTGATCGTCAATTCGTTTGATTTTCTCAAAGAAACGTTGCACTAATTTGTACTCCCTTTAGCCACGCATGAGAATATATGCCAGCTCTGTTACAAGGATAGTTAAAAATAGATAACTCACTGCTGTTTTAATGTTAATGTATTTAATTATTAATACGGCTGGATACTGATTCATTTTATGAGCCAATTGTATTTACTCCTCTGTGACTTCTATAGCCAATTATCTCCTGAGATAGTATTATTTTTCTCTCTTATTTGCATACAGTTGTTATAACGAAAGATATTTACCCTTTTTCTTCTTATAGCTGACACAAATTTTTTTCCAAATTATTGTAGGTTTTAAAACTTTGTTCATGTTTTTGAGGAGAATGTATTTAGAATGTTAGAGTCAAATTTGTAATTGCTCTTTTTGTGGTTCTTTTAAGAGAAAGTACTCCTAGCCTCAGAGCAAATAAGTATCCATATTAATACTTTTTATTTCTGTGGCTTGTTTCTTATATTTGATCTGTTAATTCATATATAATCAATTATGGTATTTGGTCTGAGATGAAGATGAACAGTTTTGGGGGGTCAACTAGGGAACTAATTGGTCCAGCTGAGAGCATCTCCTAAAGGCATGTGAGACCTAGTTGTGCACGTTTCTTCCAGAATGAACATTGACATCACATTGGCAGCTTGAAATTGGCCAGGGTGGATGCACTTACATAACAAAAACACTGTAACGAAGGCTCTCCTCTCTACCCTGGAGCTGGCTGTTAAATATTTACCACCATAGCACTACTTCAGTCTCTTTATTTTTAATTACTGTTGAATTTTATTACCAACTTTATCCTGCACATTTCTTATTCTTGATTATTTACCTCTCAGCTATAGTATATATTCCATAATGCCTATATACATACCACGTATTATATATTCAAGTAATCCAGAAGAGTACTTGAGAAATATATTTTCTGAGCCTTTGTGTTATATATTAATAATATATTTTTTAAAAAGTCTGTCCTTCAAATCTCTACTCCTACACTGACATTTCTCCTGAAAGTTAATGCTTTCAGAAGGCTAAAGCCATCTTCGTTTTTATTCCTTTATAGGTAACCCATGATTTTCTGACCAGATACCGGTAATTTTTTTTCTTTATCAAATTGAAATATAAAAATCAGAAAATGTCTGAATGTGGGTCTTTTCCCATCAATTTTACCTAGAATGTGGTAAGTGCTTTGTCTCTGTGGGCCAGGTCATGTTTCAGCTGTGGGAGTTTTTAAATATTTTTTTAATCTGATTTTTCTTATTGGGTCTGATGATTGCTTATGTTTTATTCTTTCTTGATTCTTCTTTAAAAACCTGAAATCTATAGTTTGAGTCTCCTATCTTTTTTACTTTAACTTATTTCGCATCATATTCATCTATTTTTGTTCCCTCTTCATTCTTAAAGCTGAAATATTACAGACTTTACTTTCTGCAGGATACCTCTGCTACTTGCTACTTCCAACATGGACAGTATGGATTTCTTTGCAATTGTGTCTGCTCTCGCCATGTCTCCTTTCATCTCTATTTTTAGCTCACCCTCTGTTCCCAGTACTCTTTGCACCCAATGGACCAATTCTTACTAAGTACATCCAGCTAAGCCTTTGAAATGCTGTCTTCTGTTTCCTCTGGAAAAGCACTTCTGTGTGTTCATCCTGAGTCCTTAAGTCATCTTCCCTATGATATAAAATGTTCTGGAGGATTCTGTGCAAATATTGGTTCAATTATTTTTCATTATAGTAAAACAAACAACAACAACAACAAAACCTGTCTGGAACCATCATATTTGGCTACAGAATGGATAACAAGTGTCCTCTCCACTTATCGGCCTTAATGCTCATTTAGGTATTTGCATGTTTTCTTTTCTTAGATCCAGATCTGACCTACAAAGAATGTTGAGGTGCTGAACCCTGAGTCTGGTTCCAGTGTCAAGGAAGCCTTCATCTACAGAAGACCAAGGTAGGATCTTCTACTCCGCCTGGTAGACTGTCTGATAGCTAGAGAGTCACACACAGACTTCAGTTGTTCTGCTCTTCTGTGACAGAGAGGGAAATTGTATCTCCAGTTGCATGGTTCCATCATGCCTCCTTGACCATTCTCTTGCAGCTTTTGCACTTCTCAGCCTGTGCAGTGCCACTGCCTCCCCCTGCTGCTCTCCAGCCCTGCAGCTTTGTATTCTGCCATGTGTGGTTTCCAAGTGGATGAAGAAAGAGAAGTGATGAGGGGAAGGGCATGACCCTAGCAAGCTAAGAATAAGAAAAGAGGTCACCTGACTTCAGGATTTTCTGTGTTTCTTTGCCAATGGACAGAGTGAGGTTGAGTCATAGTCTTCTCTCATCTTCTTCCCAGATTTCTGAGTTATTCTGGTCCGACAGGCTTAGTTTAGCATTAGAACTCTCAACCCAACCCCCTCCTGCTGCAGTTAGTGGAAATTCCCTCCAGTCTTTAGCATTTGATTTTCTCTCATCCTTATTTTTCAGTTCTCTTGTAGATTTTGTCTATTTATGCATTTATGGTGATTCAATTTAAAAGTTGCAATAGAGCATTTCACCAGAATGGCACCATGTTAAGCCAGTTACTTGCTGAAAATTCATTCTGTGCCAAACACTGCTAGGTACTGGGAATGAAAAGATGAGAACAACATAGTCCCTGCCTTCTAAGAGCTAAGCCTTGTGAGGGACAATGAGGGGATGGGCACTCTAGGCAGAGGGCATGGCATGTGGTACAGAGGTGCTGATGGGCATGGCCTTTGGGGAAGGAAGAGTGATGGTGGCGTTTGAGGCAAATGGGAGAGAGTGGAGAGGAATGATGAGCTGAGACTCAATTTAGAAGGTCAGGCGGAGCCAATGACAAATTTTAATTTTGGATTTTGGAAGACAAAGGTAAATCTGTTTGTATCATAGAAAATAAGTTGGATTGAAGGAAGATGTTAGGACACAATTTGAGAATTTTATGGCCTGGATAAAGGCAATGGCCAAGGAAATCATGAGGCAGTAACAGGTACTATTAACAGGACTTTGTGGTTGGTTGAGTGAATGTGGATGGTGATCATGAGGAGGTGTGGGGATGATGTAAAGCTTTGCTACTCTGGTGACTGGAAAGAAGGAGCTCATAACCGTGATGGGGATTCATGAAGAGAAGATGCAGTAGTCATCTAGAAAACGGAGAGTGAATGGACTTGAGAAATCTTGGCAATTACCTACCAATTCTTTGTAGCATATGAAAGATCTAACCAACTACCCTTGTTCAGATTATTAAGCACTGCTAATGTAATTAATAAAGAGCAGAACCTATTTCAGTAGGGAAAAAAAAAAAAAAGAACCAAGCAGAGGGTGTGGCTCAGAAGAGCTGGAGTTGGTCAACTCCAGGGGAGAAGGGGCCCAGTGGAAAAGCACTGCTACAAAGCACATTGGGGAAATGCCTGGAAATAGAAGATGATGACTCAATCTCATCTGAAGGAAAATGATTTCAAGACTTTTAAGAGGAAGGCCTCAAAGTTAAAATATCAGAAGATAATTTGGCTGTGAGAATTGGCTGTAAAAAGATGGATGACAGAAGCAGAGAACCTGGAAAGGGGCAATCAGCTTTTTCCCAGATGGGAAACAGTAAGGTTTAAAATTAATGCTACAAGCAGTTATTTTATGATGGGAAGCTTCTGTTTTAAACAGCTTCAAACCACAATTGAAGATGGGAGGTATTGTGAATTTCACCTTGATAAAAAGCTTCCCTGATATAACTTGTCCTGCCTGGTGGTCTTTCTCCTGGGGTGGGTGGTGTTTAAGTAGCAATCTTATACTTAAGTCTCACTGTGCTGGTCTTTAACATTTATTGAGCATGTATTCTTTCACCCTTTCATATCTTCTGTTATTTCAAAATGCAGTGTTACACAATCATCAGTCACTCTTTTTTTTGGCCTCCCCAGGAGTTTCATCCAATTCTCTCCCAGTCGATAACTCCTCCCCTTAAATGGCAAATGCCTGCCTGGCTCCTTGGAGTTTTCTGTTCTCCCAACAGTGAGACGTGGCTAAGCTGTGATAACAACCATACAGCCCTAGGTGGTATCTCTCCAATTACTTCCCCAGAAAAAAGAGAGTTCAAAGTCCTAGGTTCAAGCCCCGTATCTGCCATTTACTATGCGACTGAAACAAACAATTTAACTTGCCTGTCACATACTTTTTTCACTGCAAAGTCAGGATTGTGATAATACCTAGACTTACTCACCTCTCCATGAGTAAGTTCTATGTATCTAATGGTTATGCAACTCAATGTTTTCTTCCTTGCACGGGTCACTCTTGCTCCAAATATGCATTATTTCATTTTCTATCAAAATCAGTTTTCCTTCTGAGTAGTTGGAAGATATTGTTTATGTAAAAGAAATGATGGTCTGTCATCAAATCCAAGATGTTATTATACTATTTTCAAAAATAAAGAAAAAAACCACTGCCAATTAAACTCTGACTCAACATTTTGACCACTGTGCTGGCGCTGCCCTGACCTCTTCTTGCTTTCACATTTCTTTAATCCATTCTAAAGAATGCAGTGATTTCTCCCACTTCACTGGCATTGTTTGGCATATGATATAGAGGCAGTTCTTTTGCACATATCATAATAATTTTTGCTTTCCAGGAAATTATAGAATAGCAGTCATTTCTCTGAAAGAACGATTTGTTTAATAATCAAATTTGCACACCATTTCTCCATTTCCATGCCTTTCAAAGTACACAATAGGTATTCAATCTTTTCAGAGATACTATAAATGCCAATCAAACTCAGCATGTGCAGTACCAACAATGCACAGCTCAACTGAAACGATAGCAAAGGAGCAGCTGTGTCACCCTTGCTCGGGCAGTGGCAATTATGACTCCAGTTCTCACTGGTTAACAGAAGCAGCTCAGTTCCATAAATGTTAAAATAGGAACCACCGTGCCTCTCAGAATCCATAAACTATGGTAATTTAACTTGTGGACAGCCCTTCCTTCCTTCTGCCTTCCCCTTCATTAGTACTTGCAATAATATTTGTCAAATATACTATCTGTCCTGCCAATTCATATTCTGCCCTTGTCAAGAATTTATATTTTAAAGATGTTTTTCCCCTTTTGATGGTGTGTGTGTGTGCATGCCCAAGCAAGTGCGTCATAATAGAGATTTAAATAAGAAAGCTAATAGTGGAAGCAAATTTAAAATGCATTTCAAGATTTATTGCTCCAATCTAACAATAAAGCTTTCATTTTTAGAAAATATCTTATTAAACAAATGAAAGCAATTTGGCAATAGAAATTTATAGACATTTTCTTATCATGATTCAAGTCGGAAAGTAAACCTTTTCTCAATGAGAACACGTGTGATTATTTTAACCAATGTGTGCTCAAATACAATTCCAGTGTGCAATTTCTGAGACTATATTCTGTTTAACACATATGGCTCATATTCTCGAGTAAAATAAATTACAAATATAAATTTAATAATAAAGTAATTTTCACCAAGACTACATATTCCTATATATACTAACAATTAATAATGTCATTCTTTTTCATGAGGATAATTAGGAAAGCTCATTAGTAGCTGAACAATCTGAAATCAGTGAATTTGATTTCCAGTGAAACGGAATTATTTGCAGATAGACCCCTGTCATCTTGCCCAAAGAAGCTCTTGACACGTGGAGTTTGATAAGGCAGTTAGCCACTTGCATATGTTATACCTAAGATTGCCTTCCACAGTTAAACTGGGGCACAAACACTTTGGCTATAACAAAATACCTTTGTGAGTGAAGAGGGGGTCTCTCTGCATTCCAAAAGGGGCACACAGTCAGTACAAATGTGGCACTTCCCAGGACTCCCATCTGCAAATTCCTAGGAGGATAACATTTTCCCAGTGCTCTCTGCCTAAAGGTCATCACTGCTCACATTTGGAGCATGAACTGTCAATCCCAGGTGACACACAACTTACACACACACAAATATCATACACACAAAATGGTGGTTGCATTACACATCTGAAGAACCTGGCAAACAGGAGAGGGCTTCAAGGGGAAATAATTTCAGGACATATACTTTCTCAAAACAAATTTAAAATGGAGTTTAGACATTTCATTGTTTCCTAGCCAACTCCTCCTCATTCACCAATAGTGGCTCCTCTCTCTTCCTCATCTCCTCCCTTTTGGCTGACCTCAATTCCACACTCTTTTGTGACTCATATCCAACTTAGAATCAACACTCAGGCCCTTGGGTCTTTCCCCAGCCCTAGAATTTAGCAAGAAATGGTTCCACACACATGCGGCACACTTCCTAAACAGAATTCCGGTACCAACTGTTGACAGTATTTTTTTCCTACCACGTTACAGGCAGAGAGTGGTTAAGTAACATATCTCAGGTCACACATCCAATGCCATCTCTCTATACATTTTCCCTTCACTGAAAACGGAAACTACTAGCATTCAGCTGATAAGGACAAATACACAATGAAATCAATTAGAGGGCTGAGGAGGGGCCGGTGAGGGAAAGCTGGTGTGAATTATGGGTCTCGATGTGTTTCATGCCAATACACATCCTGGGAAAAGCTTCTCAACCCGGTTACCACCTGGCCCCACCCCTAATCTGGCTCCACCCCAACCTGCTCCACCCCCTAATCTGGCCCCACCCCCTAATGATTCCTCTTGGGTACAACCCATTCTTAATGAACCTGCTTGGAAGTACCATAAGCATTTAGGCTCTTCCAAAACTTATTTAGTAATTGTTTATTAATTGTGCTTTTAAAATGATGTTTGATCTGATCTGCTATTTAATGCTGAAGATGACAGCTTCACAGAAGGAAAGAAAAGGAAGGAAACAAATTGGCACTAGTGCAATAGCCATCCCGAGTTCGAAGCTGGGTTCTCGACTGCATGCTCACACTGTTCCTAGAAGAGTGTTATTGGCAAGAGGAGGAGAACCTTTTGAGTTTCTCAATCCAGTACATAATATTCGGGGTTCAAGCTAATCTCACCTAGATCTGGAGGGGAAGGAACCCCCAGACACAAATTCTGGACTCCATATTTTGTGCCCCAGTAACCCAAAGGGCTGCTGTAATCTCAAAATGAGTGAATATTAGGGGAAATGATAAAATAACAAGGCTTGCTTTTTTAATGATTGCTTTCTAATTACAAAATTCTGTAGCAATTTGGATTTTTAAAAGTTTATTTCCTTAGAGATCTTCTATGCATATAACCTTATATAGTTACAACATATTCTTTTCTATTTTTATGTGTTATGAGCATTTTACCACATTAAAACTATTCAAGAACATCATTCCATAAGATCATTGCATAATATTCCATTTTATGTCATATATCACTTATGACCTAAATTATAAAACCCCTTATGCATTTGTATAGATATAGAGAGTATCATGTTGTTTTGCAAATTATATCCAATAAGATACAGACATTTGTATGACATGTACATTTCATATGTACACTAGGGTTTTCTTTGTTTTTCTAGGATGGAGTCCTAGAAAGATATGAAAAGCCTATCTCTTTAAACTTTTAAAACCTTGCCAAATGTTTGTTAATTATCTTAGACTTTCATAGAATGAACTTTGGTTTTTTGGATTCTTCTATCCAGTATGTATTCTTTTAGGTTATTATTTTCTGGTGATATATTTTCACTCCTTTCTTAACCATTTTGGGTTTTTTTTTAAACATTATTCTTTAAAATCTTAAGTTGCAGTCATAGCTCATTAATATTAGCCTTTCTTCTTTTCTAACATAAGACTATATAAAGTTGCAATTTTTCCCACAATTACTTTTATTTACTCCATAAGTTTGGTATGTACTATTTTCACCATAACTTAACTAGCTTTAAATTTTTATTATGATTTCTTCTTTGATCCTTGGATTATTTAAAAGTGTGTTTCTTAATTGTCAAATCTTTCAAATTTTTTGAGATTTGTTGCATGACTTAGTTCAGGCCTGCTATTGAGAATGTTTCTGTATGCTTGAGAAAAAAATGTATGTTTTAAATTTGTGGTTGCAGAATTTTATCTATGTATATTAAATAAAGTTTGTTCATCTTCTGTATTTTAATTTTTTTGTCCACTTAAACTATTAATGGAGGGAAGTATATTGAAATCTACTACTATGGTAATGAATATGTTAAATTTTCCAAGTAGTTCCATAAATAGTGGCATTATATATTTTGAGGCCAGTTTGTTAGGTGCCTAAAATCTCGGAGTCTTCCTGGTGAATTGAAACTTTTATCATTAGATAATGACCTTTTTAAACTCTTAAAAAGCTTTTTGTCTTAAAGTCTATTTTTCCTGAGATTAATAAAGCTACATCAGTTTTTTGTTGTTAGGATGGGCCTGATATATATATATATATATTTCCAACTCTTAAAATTTTTAATTTTCCAGTGTCCTTATGTTTTAGGTGTGTACTTTGAAAATTGCATATAATTGGAATTTTAAAAAATCCAATCTTAGCATTATTCGCCATTTGACTAAATGGCATATTAGATTACTAGAATTTTTGAACTGGTTTCAACTCTCTTACTTTGTGCATTTATTTGTTCCATTTTTTCTTAATAGATTATTGGGATATTTGAACTTTGTTTCTACCACCTAACTTTGTAATTTCTTGTTGTACTTCTATTTCCATGCTTCTATTTCATTTTCTAAATTTTATTTTCCTCCTTTTCTATATTCTTCTATTCTTTTAGTGGTCACTCTCAACATTCATCATATATACTTGATTTAAGAAGTCTAACGCTAATTAATATCCTCATCTCTCTTCCAACAAATGTAAGGACGGTGGCAGATTGCAGTTTCTAGTGATGGCCACAAAAATATTTTCTACCCCACTAGCTCTGTTTACAATGTGATTCTGACATTCTTCCCATTGAGTCATGGGTCCTATGTCCTGTTTTTTCATCTGGGTGGGCTTTTGTGACTGCCTCAACCACCAGAGTACAGTGGAAGTGACACTATGTGACTTTACGGCTAGGCCATTCCAAGGCCATGTGATTCTGCGTGGTTCTCTTGTGACCAAAAAAGGCTCCATGAAAGCAGCCCAACTGCTCCCAGGCTGCCATGGCATGAGAAAATACAAATTAGCCCACGTGGAGAAACCCTGTGGAGGGTGTAGTGGATTGAATGTTGTCCTCTCAAAATTCAAGTTGGCCCAGAACTGCAGAAAATGACCTTGTTTGGAGACAGGGTCTTTGCAGATCTAATCAGTTAAGAACTGAGATAAGATCATACTGCATTATGATGGGCCCTAAATCCAATGAAGTGCTCCAAAACTGGGTGAAAAAACATTTCCAGCTGTTCCAATCCCCTAGTTTTTGATGATTTGATACCACAGCCCTAGGAATAAACAGATTTGGGTACCAGAAAGTGGTATGCTGCTGTAAAAAATATCTAAAAATGTGGCCATTTGGTAATGGGTAGAGGTTGGAAGAATTTTGAGGCCCATGATAGAAAAAGCCAAGATTGCCTTGAAGAGACTATTAGTGGAAATGTGCATGTTAAAAAGTGATTCTGGAGAAGGCTCAGACAGAAGTGAAAAGCATGGTAAAGAAATCTTCAATCATCTTAGAGAATACATATATCACCATGAACCTGATGTTGGTAGAAGTCTGAATGTTACAGGTGCTTCTGGTAAAATCTAAGAAGGAAATGAGGGACATAGTATTGAAAACTGGAGGAAAGGTGATCTGTGTCATAAAGAGGTAGAAAACTTGGCGGAAATGTATTTACTTTTGGGTGGAAGGCAGAATTTGTAAGCAATGAACTCAGATATTTAACTGAGCAAAGCACTGAAGGCACAGTCCAGATTTTTCTTGCAGCCAATAGTAAAAAGCAAGAGGAAAGAAATGTTAAGCAAGAAGAATGAGAACTTGATAATTTGGAAATTTCTCACTCCATTCATTTTACAAAAGATGCTAAACATGCTCTGGAAAAAACATCAAAGTTGTGACTGATCTTTTTGCTGGAGAGACTGGGTGTATGACTCATAGATCTGATCAAACATCTCAGCAGTAGCCAGGAAAAGAGATGGGTTAACCAGGAAGGATATGTGGGAAACCCTTGTGTTTAATGGTGTAGATCTCCTTGATATACATGGGAGACCACCAAGGTTTTTAAAAATGTTCTATCAGGGAAGTAGATGTGGCTCAAGCAATTGGGCTCCCATCTACCATATAGGAGGCTCAGGGTTCGATGCCCAGGGCCTCCTGGTGAAGGCAAGGTGGTCCATGTGGTGAGCTGGCCCACGCGGAGTGCTGGCCTGCGCAGGAGTGCTGCTCCGCACAGGAATGCTGGCCCATGCAGAGAGCTGGCGCAGCAAGATGACACAACAGAAAGAGACACAGAGGAGACAATAAGAGACACAGCAGCTCAGGAAGCTGAGGTGGTACAAGAGAATAGTCACCTCTCTCCCACTCCAGAGGGTCCCAGGATTGGTTCCCAGAGCTGCCTAATGAGAATACAAGCTGACAGAGAAGAACACACAGCGAAAGGACACAGAGAGCAGACAGCTGGGGGCGGGGGGCGGGTGGGAATAAATAGATAAATCTTAAAAAAAAAAAAAAAAGTTCTATCAGCAGAAACACCGCCAGGTTGGACTGAATGGAGCAGAGCCTGGGTGTAATGAAAGAGGCTGTAAGACCTCTGGAATGCAACAGGCAGGAAACCAGCAGATGCAGTTACTTGGCTGCAAACGTATTACCCTTCAAAAAAGGAAGGAAGAATGGCTCCACAAGGCAGAGGCCAGAGAGGTGGGCTTAGAGGCAGGGGCTGATAGGGCTTCTACAGGCCCAGAGGCAAGGGTCAGCGAGGCCCCCATGGGTGCAGAGGGCAGGGTCTTCGCCAGAGGCCCAGGTGACAGAGTATCAAGGTGGGGAGGATGAGTCTTAGACTTGGATATCTAATGGAATTTGCCCTGCTTGGCTTCATGCTTGTTTGGAATCAGTGATGCTTTTATTCCTTTTAATGTTTCCCTTTTGAATGGGGAATGCTTATCCTATGCCTGTACTACAGCGTATTTCAGAAGCAGATAACTTATTTTCCAGTTTCACAGATCCACAGATGGAAAGGAATTTTGCCACAGGATGGCTCATACCCAGTTTCTCAGTGACGCTATTTGGTACCTTTTGAGTTCATGATCTTTAGATGAGATTTTAGAGTTTGGGCTGATGCTGTAATAGGATATGACTTTTGGGGATATTAAGACGGAGTGAACGCACTTTTGCACATGGGAAGGACATGAATTTGAAGAGGCTATATGGTGGACTGTACTGGGCTGAACAGTGTGTCCTCCACCACCCCCAAATTCATGTCCACCTGGAACCTCAGAATATGAACTTACTTAGCATTAGACTCTTTGCTGATACAATTAGTTAAAGATCGAGGTGAGATCACACCAGATCAGGAGGGGCCCTGAATACAATAAGCATGTTTTTATAAGGACAGGAGAACAGGCAGCGACACCAAGGGGACAACAGCATGTAAAGACACGGGCAGCGACTAGAATGAAGCGCTGCAAGCAAAGGAATGCCAAGGATGCTGGGAGCCGCCGGAATCTAGAAGGGGCAAAGGATTCTTCCCTGGAGCCTTCAGAGGGCGCGTGGACCTGCGCGTACTTCAATTTCAGACTTCCAGCCTTCAAAACTGTGAAGAGGACTCCTAGGAATCTTGAGGGTATTTCCCCACAATAGCCTTAGGGAGAACGCATGAAATCTTGAAGAGATTTGTAGTTGTTGCTTTTGTTTGTTGAAGGGAACCCTAGTAAGATTCACAGAGAACCCACAAGGTTTTAAAGATGGCATTTCTGGTGAAAATTCCACCAGCTTGGTCTAAAAGGGACAGAAGCAGTACAAAATTAAAAGTGGACTTTGAACCTCCAATCTTCTCTAAATAAGAAACAGTTTATGTGATGCTATGTGACCTCTGATGTGAGGTTATAAAAATGCCAAGCTCTTCTGTCTTGTTCTCTCTGGACACATTGCAGGAAACCAACTACCAAGTAAACAACCCAACTTAACCTGAGGCCACCAGGCTGTGAGCCCAAACTAGGTCAAAATGATAGGCCACTTAGAGAGCCTTGAGACTACATGTGCAAAGAGTTATGCCCAGTCAGCCTCCAGCTGCTCCCACCTCTTCCCATTTCAACTCCAGCCACCATCTGACTACAGCCACGGGAGAGAACCTGAGTCACATCCACCCAGCCAGGCCTGTCCTGAATTCCTCACGCACAGAAACTGTGAGCAATACTAAAACGATTGTTGTTTTTTAAGCCACTGGGAGGACTGGTTACTGAGAAATAAATAACTGAAATAAGAGCTATAACACTCCAACTTTAATTCCAATGTTCTCCTCTCAGTTTAAACGATGCTGTTTTCCAGCAACTGCATTGTTTTTTGATACTACAAATCATATATATACATAAATTTATTTTATTTATTTAAATATTTATTTAATAATAAAATTATTCTTATTTATACAGATGTTTGCTTAGATATACCTATATGTTTACCAATTTCTATGCATCCAAGACTTTTCTTCTGGAGTAACTAATTTTTTTCCCGAAACATACTCTTTAGAATTTCTTTCAGTGGAAGTCTATTGGTAAATGCTTTCTGTGCCTGTTTTTTGGAAAATATTTATTTTTCATTGTTACTCAAAAACCATTTGCTGAGCACACATTTCTGCGTTGATAGTTCCTTTTCCCAGCACCTTGAAGATAATTTTCTACTGCTTTCTGACTTCCATTTTTACTGCTGAAAGAATTGTTTCATGAAATTATCGGTCTTTTACAGGTTATCTATCTTTTCTCTCTGGCTGCTTCTAAAATCTTTTTCATTTTCTTTAGATAAGTTCCAATAAAATGGTCTAGGTATAGAGTTTTTTTTATTTATCATGTTTGACCCTTCTTTTTCCTGTATATTACAATCCCACTATCCATTAATTCTGAAAAATCTCAATTTTAACTCTATTTTCTCATTCTACAACTCCACTTTTATGTAGTTCTTCTCATTCTATCTTCCATGTTTCTTTGCCTTGCCTTTGTGTTTTCTATATTTGCTTTGTCTTCCAGTTCAACAATTCTCTGTTCACTCATGTCCAATCTGAAGTCAGTCCATTCCACTGATTATGTTTTTCATCTCTAGAAGTTCTACTTGGTTCTTTTTCAGATCTGCCTAGTTAATTTTTATGTTCTCTTACTGCCTCCTCTTTTTTTTTCCTTTCATTTTTTCTCTATAAAGATTTCATATTTACCTTATATACTGGATGTTTTAGTTTCCTAGGCTGTTCAAGCAAATACCCTGAAATGGTTTGGTTTAAACATTGGGAATTTATTTGCTCACATAGTTTGAAATATGTCCTTTCTCCCCGAAGACTATGGAGTTCTGTAGTTGACTGTCAGCAATCCTTGATTGAGTTTGCCACATTGTAGCATCTCCTGGTTTCTCCCTTCCCATCTGGGTTCAATTGATTCTCAGCTTCTGGCTGCTCCATCTATGGCTTTTTCTTTCTCTGTCTGAATTTTATTCCATTTATAAAGGACTCCAGTAATAGGATTGAGACCAATCCTGACTGACTGGAGTCACACCTTAATTGAAGAAGCCTCATCAAGAGGTCCTACTTCCAATGGGTTCACACATACAGGAAGGGATTAAATGCAGGAACATGTTTTTCTGGGGTATATGCAGCTTCAAACCATCACACTGGATGTGATGGTTTCAGTAAGTTCTCAAGCACTAAGATCTCTTATTTTTGTTTGTTTGCCTTTTTTTCTGAGAGCTCTATTTATGGTTTGTCTGCATTTTGAGTTTTTGTGAGTTTAAATTTATTTAAACTTAACGTGATGGTTAGGCTATTGTGTAAACTCCGCCAAGTGTTTGTGCCCAGTTGTTTGGTCAAGCAAGCACTGAGCTAACTGTAATACAAGGGCATTTGTGGACTTTAGTCACCATTGACTTTCCTGCAGCAGTAAATCATAGATAGCTGGTTACAACTACATCAATCAGGGAGATTGTCATCAGCAATGAGTGACGCTTTGCTCAATCAGTTGAATGCCTTAAAAGGGAAAATGATTCCAGCATTGAGAGAGAATTTCCCAGCTTGTCTTTGGACAGCCAACACCTCCCAGAACTCGTCAAGAACCTTCACTGGACTTCCATTGCAGCCCCTGGTTGCAGCCTGCCTGCGGAACCTGGACTTGTGCAGCCCAAGGCTGTGTGAGAGACTCTCACAGAATAGCATACTATTGACAGGTATCTCTTGTTGATTCTGTTTCCCTAGAGAATCCTGACGAATACACTTACTATATCAGACTCTGAGAGCTTTCCTCCAGAAGGAATTTGTGTTTGTTTCTCTCAGAGCTAGGGGCTGCTACTGACCTGGGATCACTTTAGGCCCAGGTCCGTCTTAATCTGAGCCGCACACAAACACGGTGAGCCCAAGGCTAGGTCTTCTCACCGCATTTTTGGTATCAGAATTGTATGGCCACAGAGCCTGGTCTGGCTTTAGTGCTCTGATTTGCTGTTTTGTTTTGTTTTTTAAAGATTTATTTTATTTATTTCTCCCACCCCCCCCCCCCCCTCCATTCCCCCGTTGTCTGCTCCCTGCATCCATTCACTGTGTATTCTTCTTTGTCTGCTTGTATTCTCATAAGGCAGCTCTGGGAATGGATCCTGGGAACTTCCAAAGTGGGAGAGAGGCGATTACTCTCTTGGGCCATCTCAACTCCCTGTTCTGCTACGTCTTCTTATTTTCTCTCCTCTGTGTCTCTTGTTGCATCATTTTGCTGTGCCAGCTCTCAGCATCAGCTGGTATTCCTGCACGGGGCAGCTTTCCAGCATGGGACAGCCTTCCCGCGCTGGGCAGCATGCCCATGCAGAAGAGCACTCCTGGGTGGTGGCATTCCAAGCATGGGCTGGCATTCCATGTGGGCCCATTTGCCCTCACCAGGAGGCCCTGGGCATCGAACCCTGGACGTCTTATATTGTAGATGGGAGCCCAATCGGTTGAGCAACATCCATTTCCCTTACTTGCTGTTTTCTATTTGCTTATTTTGTTTATTTGGGGGGGATATGTAGATACTCTCTCTGGAATTCCCTAAATCCCATTTGTGCTTTTAAAAATGTTTTATCCAAAAACAAAATGTACTACAGCAAGAGGGTCCTCTCAAGCAGCTATTCTGGATATAAATCAGAGTAGCTTCTACTGGAGGAAGCTACAATATCTCATTTATACCTCTCAATAAAATCCTCAGGGTAGGTAATTTTGTTCTCATTTGATAGACGGGAGGTTAGTAACCTGATAAAGGTTACACAGCTAGTATGTAGGACAACTTACTAGCACCAGTGAATACAAATTTCTTTAAAGCTAAAATCTGTGCTATTCACCACTTCATAATACTGCACCCCTGTCACAAATTCTGTACAGATTCATATGCTTTGGAGCCTCTGTTCTCTATCTTGCTAATTCTAGTTCCAGTTTTAGTATTGGTCTTCTAATTTCCTTATATAATTGCCAATTTTAGACTGAATGGCTGCAATGACTGACAAGCCTAAATGCAAATCCTGATAATCTGTTCTGAGTTTGGAGAGAAAAACAACAACGTAGGTCAGACAACAAAAGAGACATGGAGGCTTCAGGAACAAAACCTAAGATAGCAGAGGATTTCAAGAAATAGGCATAAAACTTTAGATTTCTCTGGGCCCAAGTTATTTTTCTCAAAGTTCTATTTATTTTAAAATACATAAATAAAATAAACAATTGTTCTCCCTGTTATTATTCCCACATCCTCAACTTCCTTTAGTAATCTTAAGGGCAACCTCATTGGATTAAGTCTCTTGCATTTGTCTGGGAAGAGATTATTACCCAAGTTATACTTGATATTAGAAACCTGAAAATATATTGGTGTCTCATATCAAGTCTTACCAAGGAATTAAAAGTAATTATGTACTTTCAAATTCCTAAAGTCTTTTGTGTTTCCTAATTCATGTCAAGTTTTTAAAAAAAGACTTACCTGGTTTTCCTTAACTAAGCATTCCACTAATATTGTTTTGAAATCCCTGTTCCTAAAAGATTCATCTCCTCAGCTCAAGAGTATAAAAGCATGTTTAACTGACACTGAAAAGCTTCATTAGATTTCCTTTTAATGATACATCTTAAACCAGAAATTCAGTTTGGTGAATGTGGTCGTTTTGAGCTATGTACCCCAGAAAAACATGTTTTTAAACTTAATCCATTCTGTGAGTATGAACTGTTATAAATAGGACCCCTTGATATGGTTATTTCAGTTGGTGTTGCCCAGCCGGATCAGGATAGGTCTTAATCCTATTGCTGGAGGCCTTATAGGGTAGCTCACAGAGAGAGAAAAGAGCCAGAGTGAGCAGCCAGAAGTTGAAAGGCAAAAATCTGGAAGAGAAAGAAGAGGCCAGGAGAGGCCGCCATGTGCGTTGCCATGTGACAGAGGAGCCAAGGAACAGGTATCACCAGCAGCCAGCCCCAGAACACAAACCTTCAGTAATGATGCCTTGTTTTGTACTTCTCCTAGCCTCAAAACCATGAACCAATAAATTCCCATTGTTTAAGCCAACCCACTGCATAGCATTTACTTTAGCAATCAGAAACTAAAACTTGGATATTTTAATATATATTTGTTCATGTAGTCATTCATTCCATAACTACTGACTGTGTATGCCCAATGTGCCAAACAATAAGCTGGGGTCTTGAGTTGAGACACAGATGAAAAATTCTTAACCTCAAGTCACTCACATCTATACTACTTCTACTATTATGCCTACATGGCAACAAACATATTCAGATATGCTGTTCTTTTTCAGTGGCAGCAAATAAAAATAATTTCCCAAATTGGTTAGCCTTAAATTTCAAGAATATATTCTAAATGTCATACCAGAGCAATCAATTAAGTTCTAGTTTTTATCTGTTAACAATCATTTGTCCAAATACGTATTGTATTGTACTTGGGTATATCATGAACTCCTGTTAAGGGAAAAACGGCTAATTGAGTTTTCAACTCTATTAAAAAATTAAGAAACAAGCTTTAAAAATTATAATCTCTACTTTACATCAACACACTGTGAAATGCCTCAATAGTCCAGTGAATTTTAAACCTTTTTTGAATACTGAATTTTTGGAAAATCTGATGAAAACGTACATACACACACATGAACAATTTTGCTTTATCTCAGAAGGGATCAGGAACAACCTAATGTCCTTACACCCTGCGTTAGTCAGCCAAAGGGGTACTGATGCAAAATACCACAAATCTATTGGCTTTTGTATAGAGTATTTATTTGGGGTAGAAGCTCACAGTTACCAGACCATAAAGCATAAGTTACTTCCCTCACCAAAGTCTGTTGCCACATGTTGGAGCAAGATGGCTGCCGACATCTGCCAAAAGTTCAGGCTTGCTGGGTTCCTCTGTTCCCAAGGCTATTCCTTCCTGGCTCAGCTGCCCTGTTCTCTCTCCACAAGGCCAGCTGTAGACTATCAGATGATCAACAAAATCAACAAATCCTTACTTAGACGGACAAAGAAAAAAAGGGAGAAGACAAAATCACAAATGAGAGCGGGGACATTACCACTGACCTCGTATAAACAAGAGAGATCAAAAGAGGATACTATGAACAACTGCATATCAAAAGCCAAGAAAATGTAGACAAGATGTACAAATTCCTTTAAATACACAAACCACCTACACTGACCCTAGAAGAAATAGAAGACCTCTAAAAACAAATCACAAGTGAAAAGATTGAAACAGTCATCAAAAACCTCCCAAAGATGAAAGGCCCAGGACCAGATGGCTTCACAGTTGATATCTACCAGTCATTCAAAGATGACCTAATACCCATCTTGCTCAAGGTCTTCCAAAAAATTGAACAGGAAAGAATGCTACCAAACTCATTCTATGAAGCCAACATAACCCTGATACCAAAACCAAAGAAAGATACTATGAAAAAAGAAAATTACAGACCAATATCTCTAATGAATATAGATGGAAAAGTCTTCAACAAAAACCTTGCCAACCGAATCCAAAACCACATTAAAAGAATTATACACTACGATCAAGTGGGTTTTACCCCAGGTATGAAAGGGTGGTTCAACACAAGTATATCAATTAGTGTAGTAAATCACATTGATAAATTGAAGAAAAAAATTAACATGATCCTCTCTATTGATGCAGAAAAGGCTCCAAAAGGTAGGAATGAAGGAAGCTTTCTCAATATGGTAAAGTGCATATATGAAAAACCTACAGCTAGCATTGTACACATAGGTGAAAAACTGAAAGCTTTCCCATTGAGATCAGGAACAAGAAGGATATCCATTGTCACAATGGTTATTGAATGTTGTGCTAGAAGTTCTAGCTAGAGCAATTAGGCTAGACAAAGCAATAAAAGGCACCCAAACGGGAAAGAAAGAAATAAAACTTTCACTATTTGCTGAGGACATGATGCTGTATCTAGAAAATCCTGAAAAAATCTACAACAAAGTTACTAAAATTAATAAGACTAGTTCAGCTAAGTGGCAGGATACAAGATTAATATGCAAAAATCAATAGTGTTTCTATACACTACTGGTGTGCAATCTGAGAAGGAAATGAGGGAAAGAAATTCCATTTTTAATAGTGACTGAAAGAATCAAGTATTTAGAAATAAACTTAATCAAAGACTTAAAGGACCTGTATTTAGAAAATACAAAAAATTGCTAAAAGAAACTGAAGAAGACTTAAATAAACAGAAGGATATTCCATGTTCATGGATTAGAAAGCTAAATATTATTAAGATGTCAATTTTACCCAAACCAATTTATAGATTCAACAAAATCTCAATAAAAAGCCCAACAGCCTTTTTTGCAGAAATTGAGAAGCCAATAATCAAATTTATTTGGAAGGGTAAGGGGCCCTAAATAGCCAAAAATGCCTTAAAAAAGAACGAAATTGGAGGTCTCTCATTTACTGACTTTAAAATATATTACTCAGTTACAGTGGTAAAAACAGCATGGTACTGGCATAAGGACAGACAGACTGACCAATGGAATGGAATCAAGAACTCAGAAATCAATCCTTACATCTACAGCCAAGGGATTTTGGACAAAGCTGTTAAGTTCATCCAGCTAGGCCAAAACAGTCTATTCACAATTGGTGCTGGGAGAACTGGAAATTCATCTCCAAAAGAGAGAAAGAAGACCCCTATCTCACACCTAATATAAAAATTAACTCAAAATGAATCAAAGACCTAATATAAAAACAACCATAAAACTTCTAGAAGAAAATGAAGGAAAACATTTGTGGTAGGCAGTAGATTCTTAAACCTTATACCCAAAGTACAAGCAACGAAAGGAAAAAAAGAAAAAATAGATAAATGGGATCTCCTCAAAATTAAATACTTTTGTACCTCAAAGAACTTTGTCAAAAGGGTGAAAAGGCAGCCAACTCAATGGGAGAAAATATTTGGCAAACACATATCTGATAAGGGTTTAATATCCATGATCTGTAAGGAGATCTTATGTATGACTCAACAATAAAAAGACAAACTACCCAATTAAAAATTGGACAAAAGACTTGAAAAGACAATTGTCCAAAGAAGAAATACAAATGGCAAAGAAACACATGAAAAAATATTCAACATCACTAGCGATTAGGGAAGTGCAGATCAAAACTACAATGATATCATTTCACATCTGTTAGACTAGCCATTATTAAAAAGTTGGAAAACAGTAAATGTTGGAGAGGATGTAGAGAGATAGGAAAGCTTATTCGCTGTTGGTGGGAATGGAGATTGGTACAGCTACTGTGGAGGACTGTTTGGCAGTTCCTAAGAAACTTGAATATAGACTCGCCATGTAACCCAACAATACCACTACTAGGTATGTACCCAGAAGAACTGAGAGCAGAGACACAAACAGACATCTGCACACCAATGTTCCCAGCCACATTATGCATGATAGCCAGAAGTTGGAACAACCCAGGTGTCCATCAACTGATGAATGGATAAACAAATTGTGATGTATACACATGATAGAATATTATGCAGCGGTAAAAAAGAAATGTCATGAAACATATGACAGTATGGATGAACCTGTATGATATTATGTTAAGTGATACACGTCAGATACAAAAGGACAAATACTATTTGATTGCACTATTATGAACTAAACATATTATGTGAGGTATAAACATGTTACGTGAAATATGAATACAGGTAAAATTGCACATGTAAGACCATTTTTCTTTGAAGCTAAACAAATGTGGGTTAATACTATAAAATGTTAATATCAGACCAAAAAAAACTAATCATACTGTGTGAAGGAGACCAGACACAGAGTATTATATATGGTGTGATTCTATCTATATAAAATGTAAATATAAATCAATTTATAAAGATGAAATTAGATTAGTGGTTATATAGGGCTGGGGAAGGCATGCTAAGGGGACTATCTTTTTGGAGTAATGAAAGTATTCTAAAATTTTTGAGATGATGAATGTACAACATGGTGATTTTACTAAAAGCCATTGATTATATACTTTGGATAAATCACATATCTTAATAAAACTGCTTAATAAAGAAATTAATAAATGTGCAAGAATAGCCAGAAATAACAGCTATGTACAGCAGGGGAAACAGAGAGGTTGTGAGATGAGGTGTTTTTTTTGTTTGTTTGTCTGTTTTTTTGTTTATTATTATTGAAATAATGAAAATGCTCTAATAATGGTTGAAGTGATGAATGCACAACTCTGTGATTATAACAAATACCATTGATTGAACACTTTGGATGAACTGTATGTTTTTATTAATATGTATCAATACAATTGATTTGTTTAAAAAAAAAAGGAAAAAAAGCATATGCACAGGGAGCAGGTGTAGCTCAGTGGTTGAGCACCTGCTTCCCAAGTACGTGGTCCTGGGTTCAATGCCTGGTACTTCCTCAAAAAAAAAAAAGCAAGAAAAGAGCATATGCGCAATATACAAAGCATTTGAATACACTTTTGCCCCCCAAAATTAGGTATCTACCAAAATATGACCAAGGAGCTAATAGTGGATTTTAAAAACCCTTTTAAAGGGTATTTGAATGAAAATGTTTGAAATTGGTTGGGGGTGGTGTTTTGGTGAAGGGTGCGTACCACCCGTCCACGATGGGCCTTTGCTGCCATCTACCTATAAAACCCAGAAAGCAAAGGGCGCAGGAGGAGCTCCCAGCGGGTCCAAAGATCCAACGGTCGCTGCCGCCACTTTAGAATGACCGCTCTTCTCCTGGCCCAGAAAAACGCAGCCAGAGGAGCCTGTCACTGTGAGGCCCTTTCTGCTCTCCACTCCCAGTCGCCGGAACCAATCCTTTCCTTCCGAGAGTGCTGTCAAGGAGAACGCCTTCTAACACGACGTCCTAACAATTAAGGCTGTGTCAAGGCTCTTTCTTCCTGAAAAATTTTAAAAAATACACCAATAGGGAAGCGGACTTGGCCCAGTGGTTAGGGCATCTGCCTACCACATGGGAGGTCCGCGGTTCAAACCCCGGGCCTCCTTGTCCCGTGTGCAGCTGGCCCACGCGCAGTGCTGATGCACACAAGGTGTGCCCTGCCACGCAGGGGTGTCCCCTGCGCAGCGGAGCCCCACGTGCAAGAATTGCGCCCCGTAAGGAGAGCTGCCCAGTGCGAAAGAAAGTGCAGCCTGCCCAGGAATGGTGCTGCACACATGGAGAGCTGGCACAACAAGACGACGCAACAAAAAGATAGATTCCCGTGCCGTGGACAAAGAAGAACACGCAGCAAATGGACACAGAGAACAGACAACTGGGGGGGGAGGAGGGGGAGAGAAATAATAAAAAATAAATCTTTAAAAAATAAATAAATAAATAAAATACATCAACAAATATTACCTTCCCTAACCTTATTTTTGCTACTATAATATATATATGTGTATATATATATGTCATTATATATATTCAAGTTTTTCCAAGCATGTTTTACCTTGTTACTGGTATTTTCTAAGAGTATTTTCTAATAAAAGTTCATAAATCTTATAACTCTCGGTGGAATATCTTATGAGAACCAAGGCTTTGTAGGAAAACTATGAAAATAAATGGTCAGCATTTCCACAGCACTTCCTTGCCCAATAAATTTAACATTTAGTCACATGAATAACAAGACACTGCCAACATCTTGGTTTTACACAGCTTTAAGAAAAGACTACAAGATTAGAATAAGGTATCTAGTGTAAATAGGATAACTTTCTAATACAGAAATACATACTGCCTTTCCAACTTCAATTTTATTTCTTCCATTTCACTATGCCATGATTGCCTCACACTACAGTCTATCAATCCCCATATACATCGTTGGCACATTTTCAGTCGCCCTGTTGGCATACACTGCTAGCGACTAGAGGAAGAGGCTATCAACATTCTATAAACTATATTTAACCAGGCAAAGTTTATCAGCACTTGCTGTCTGGTCCCTTCTGTGATGTGAAAAGTTGACAATTCTTGGGTTACAACATTGTCTACATTCCAATTTTAACAGAGAGCTTTAAATCACTGACTGTGATACTCACAAAGCTTTTACAATGTTTTCTGTTCAAATCTTTTTATGAGTTCTTCTGCTCCAGACACTGGTAGGCTTTATATAGACTTACCTAACATACTTATCTGGAACTCAATTTTGGCAAAAAGCAACCTGGGGGCCTCTAAAATGAATTTATAACTTTTAGAGCCATCTGTATTAATTTCCTAGGGCTGCCATAGCAAATGATTAAAAACTGGGTGGCCTGAAACAACAGAACGTATGCTCTCACAGTCCTGGAGGTTAGGAGTCGACACCAAGGCGCCGGCAGACCTGCTGCCTTCTGAAGACTGTTCCCTTGCTCTGCTCGCTGCTGGCGGCTGCCAGCAAGCCTTGGCATTGCTTGGCTTAGAACTCCGTTCTCGGCTGTCTTCACGTGACCTTCTCCACCGCGCATCTTCTCCCCTTCTCTTCTCTTCTACTGACATTTGTCATTGGATTTAAGACTCACTATAATCCAGGATGGTTTCATCTCAAGATTGTGATCTTACTTACATTTGCAACGACACTTTTCAAAAAAAAAGGATGCATTTACAGGTGCCAGGTAGACCTATCTTTTGGGGAGACAACCATTCAATCCACTATACCCTCCATTCCTTAGGATATATTTTTCTTACTTTTGTGTAATATATATATTTATACAGAAAAGTATATATGTGTGTGTATAGATACACCTACGCAGATATGTGCAGTTTACAGAATAATTATGAAGTGTATATCCACAACCACAAGCCAGGTCAAGGAAAAGGACTTCACCAGCAATCTTGGGGTTTCCTGTGTCCCCTCCTTGAGCCCAGTACCCTCCCTCCCCTGAGAGGTAACCTCTGGCTCTTCTTTACAGTTTTACTTGATATGTATGTGTCCCTAAACCATAATGTTAAATTTTACAACTACATAATTAGAATCATACTGTATGTTTCTTCATTAGATTCACTTCTTTTATTCAACATTATATTTGTGAAGAGCATCTGTGGTAGGTAGTGATAGTTAACTGCTATAAAGTATTTCATTATATCAACAGAGCCCAGTTTATTTATTCACTGTGCTATCGATGCAGATTCAGGTATTTCTAGCTTTTAACTGCTACAAACAATTATTAAAAATTTCTCTGGGGGACCTTGTGCAAGTTCTTCTCTGGAGTATATACCTAGGAGCAGAATGCTGGATCACGGGGTATACGTACCTTCAGCTCTACTAGATAATGTCAAGATGTATTCCAAAACCTTAAACTATCATTAAGTCTTAAAGATATCTGAGAGGATATCACAGCTATAAAAACGTGCCACTGTGAAAAAGAAACAGAATCACAGAAAACAAAAACACAATAAAAAATAATGGAAACAGTAGATTACATAGCAGAATGGACACAACTACAATATGACTTAGTGAACTGAAAGGAATTTTTCTTGATATATAATATAAACAAACATGATTAAATGTTAGAAGAGTAAGAATAAATGGATAATAGATCTAAAAATTCCGACATCCACATAATAAGAGGACTAGAACAAGAAAGCAATTACAATGGAGAAGAGGGAATAATCAGGGATATAACAGAGAAAATGTCCAGAGAACTGAAAAATAATACTAACAATAGCTAACACCTATATAATGTTCACAATATGCCAGAGTTCCATGCATTACATATAATTAAAATATATATATACCTATATATAAACATACATATGCAGATAAATTCATTATAATAAACCTGTTGTATAATTATTATCACCCCTTCTTTACAGATGAGGAAATGGAAGCATGAAGTGTTAATAATGAAGCTAAGCTCACACAGTGGTTCATGGGTACACAGTGAAGCAGGGCGTAGAGCCCGGGCTCAAGCTCACACAGTGGTTCATGGGCACACGGTGGAGCAGGGCATAGAGCCCAGGCTCAAGCTCACACAGTGGTTCATGGGCACATAGTGAAGCAGGGCGTAGAGCCCGGGCTCAAGCTCACACAGTGGTTCATGGGCACACGGTGGAGCAGGGCATTGAGCAAGGGCTCAAGCTCACACAGTGGTTCATGGGCACACGGTGGAGCAGGGTGTAGAGCCCAGGCTCAAGCTCACACAGTGGTTCATGGGCACACGGTGGAGCAGGGCGTTGAGCCAGGGCTCAAGCTCACACAGTGGTTCATGGGCACATGGTGGAGCAGGGCGTAAAGCCCGGGCTCAAGCTCACACAGTGGTTCATGGGCACACGGTGGAGCAGGGCGTAGAGCCCGGGCTCAAGTTCACACAGTGGTTCATGGGCACACGGTGGAGTAGGGCGTAGAGCCCAGGCTCAAGCTCACACAGTGGTTCATGGGCACATGGTGGAGCAGGGCGTAGAGCCCGGGCTCAAGCTTACACAGTGGTTCATGGGCACACGGTGGAGCAGGGCGTAGAGCCCGGGCTCAAGTTCACACAGTGGTTCATGGGCACACGGTGGAGCAGGGCGTAGAGCCCGGGCTCAAGCTCACACAGTGGTTCATGGGCACACGGTGGAGCAGGGCGTAGAGCCCGGGCTCAAGCTCACACAGTGGTTCATGGGAACACGGTGGAGCAGGGCGTAGAGCCCGGGCTCAAGCTCACACAGTGGTTCATGGGCACATGGTGGAGCAGGGAGTAGAGCCCGGGCTCAAGCTCACACAGTTGTAGGAAAGTAAGGTTTTCCTCAAGCAAAACATTTGCTTACATTAGAGTTCTTATTGGCAATACTGGGTGTAAGACAAACAGTAGCTTCAAAGTTCTGGGGAATGTAGGAAATATGTGAGAAATAGTTTTACCTAATATTAATTTTGGCTATTTCCAAAAGGTGAGATTTGGATGATTTTTTACACCTTCTTTGAACTTTTAAAGTTTCTTATAAGATCATATATTTTTATTAAAATGTCTCTCATGAACTACAACAAGTATACTAATACAGGGTATTAATAATTGGGTAGGTTGGGGGAAAAATACAGTAAATGTAAGATATAGACTATAGTTAGTAGTAATAGTTTGATGATGCTCTGTCATAGTTTGTAACAAATGTCTCACAACAATGTAAGGTGTTGGTGGTGGAGTGATGTATGGGAACCCTGTATAATGATATGCATGTTTATTTTGTAAGTTCACAGCTTTTATTATACACTTGTTTATGTATGTTCATGTATGAATAGTTATACTTCAATAAAATGTTATTTAAAAACAACTAAACTTAATATAAAATAAGTTCACATGGATTTAATTTCTTAAATATTACAAATGAAACAATAAATGCACTGGAAAAAGGCAGGGTAATATTCTCTCATTAAGAGGAATGGGAGTAAGGAGGATGACCATTCAAAGAAAGATTTTTTTAAAAAAAGAAACCATAAAGGAGAAAACTAACATTTCATTGCATAAAAATGTTTAAATTCCAATAAGACACAAGTTAAAAGATATATGACAGACTAGGAGAATATTTGCTATATAGCAAAGACCTAATATATTCATAATGTAAACAATACCAAAAAATCTATAAGAAAATATCTTTTTTTTCAAAGAAAGAAAATAGAAACAAGCAAAAACTATAAACAGGCAATTCACAGAAGAAGAAATACTAGTAGTCAATACCCACTCAGCACTTCCTATATTCAGGGGAAAAATGACAAAAATTTAAAAGATTAATAGTACATAGTGTTGTGTTATGTATGAGGAAACAAGCAGTCATATCCTTTCCTGGAGAGAGAGAAATGCTACATTCGAGAGGATAATTTCACAGTATCTGTCAAAATCATTTGACAGCCTTTCTAGAGATGTCTAGTTTTTGCAAATACTTCCTTTTGAACCCAAAGAAGTAGTGCAGCAAAGTTTGCAGGTGACACACATGTGCTGTTCATGTGGACTTGTCTTCCCCAGGTGAGAAGGGTCTGAGCCCAAAATGTCTTGATAGTCCCCTCCTACTTAGTAGGCACACAGGAGGATCCAAAGGAAAGCTTGAATCCTCTGCAATAAACAGTCCTTGGAGAAAGAGCTGGAAGCTTACTAGTGGGCTTCTCATCTAGAGAGTGACCCCAGCTGCCCCCTCTGCAGCTGCTGAGATTTCTAGAATTTATATTAGAGGAGGAATTTTCCATCTGCTCGATATGATATGAAATGATATGATAAATGACATATGAGATATAATAAAAACACATATTTCTGTGCATTCTGACAATACAGGTATTTGAATACATGCATATTCCTTAGATTAGTCATTTCTTGTTTTTATTCATGATGTGACGTCCACAGCTGCCAATCATTCAGTTGGGACTGAGACCAACAAATTGGAAAGCCGTAGTAATGAGAACACATGGTGTTGCTTCTTTGAACAAAACAATTGGTGCTCACGTTATTTCTACCATCTCTAAAGGC